>NC_088245.1:206204120-208604120 GCF_036013445.1 Caloenas nicobarica | reverse complement strand
TGTAAGAAACAGTAATTAGAGATGGCAGGAAAATGCTTCTCCAACTAGGTACGATACACAGTAGATCATACTCAAAGCCTCACATGCTTTAGCTTCTTGATGCATCTCCATGAACTCAAGGGGGATTTTCCATTTCATGGGGCAGTCTGAGATGGTTTCTGAATACAACTAGATAGAACATTAAGTCACATTATAAATGAGCTTTTCAGGCAGAGTTACTGAATGCCTTCTTTGTCTCTGTCTACTCTGCCGGAGGCTGTCCTGAGGAGCCCCGTACCCCTGAGGCCCCAGAGGAAGGCAGGGCAATGGAGGAGTTTGCCTCAGTTGATGAGGATTGGGTTAGGGACCAGTTAAGCAATCTGGACATCCATAAATCCATGGGTCCAGATGGGATGCACTCACAGATGCTGAGGGAGCTGGCTGAGGTCACTGCTAGAGCACTCTCCATGATCTTTGCCAAGTCTTGGGAAACGGGAGAGGTGCCTGAGGACTGGAGGAAAGCAAATGTCACTCCAGTCTTCAAAAAGGGCAAGAAGGAGGACCCGGGTAACTACAGACCGGTCAGCCTCACCTCCATCCCTGGGAAAGTGATGGAACACCTTATGCTTGGTGTCATCTCAAAGCATATCAAGGATAAGAGGGTCATTAAGGACAGTCAACATGGCTTCACCAAGGAGAAGTCATGCTTGACCAACCTTGTAGCCTTTTACGAGGGCATAACCAGGTGGATAGATGATGGCAAAGCAGTGGGTCTGGTCTACCTTGATTTCAGTAAAGCATTTGACAGTCTCCCACAGCGTCCTTGCTGCTAAATTGAGGAAGTGTGGACTGGACAATCAGGTAGTGAGGTGGACCGCAAGCTGGCTGAAGGAAAGAAGCCAGAGAGTCGTGGTCAATGGGGCAGAGTCTAGTTGGAGGCCTGTATCTAGTGGAGTGCCTCAAGGGTCAGTTCTGGGACCAGTATTATTCAATATATTCATCAATGACTTCGATGAGGGAACAGAGTGTACTATCAGCAAGTTTGCTGATGACACCAAGCTGGGAGGAGTGGCTGACACGCCAGAGGGCTGTGCTGCCATCCAGCGAGATCTGGACAGGCTAGAGAGTTGGGCAGGGAAAAATTTAATGAAATATAACAAGGGCAAGTGTAGAGTCTTACATCTGGGCAGGAACAACCCCAGGTTCTAGAATAGGTTGGGGAATGACCTATTAGAGAGCAGTGTAGGGGAAAGGAACCTGGGGGTCCTGGTGGACAGCAGGATGACCACGAGCCAGCACTGGGCTCTTGCGGCCAAGAAGGCCAATGGTACCTGGAGTGTATTAGAACGGGGCTGGTTAGTGGGTCGAGAGAGGTTCTCCTTCCCCTCTACTCTGCCCTGGTGAGACCTCATCTGGAATATTGTGTCCAGTTCTGGGCCCCTCAGTTCAAGGACAGGGAACTGCTGGAGAGAGTCCAGTGCAGGGCAACGAAGATGCTGAAGGGAGAGGAGCATCTCCCGTGTGAGGAAAGGCTGAGGGAGCTGGGGCTCTGGAGCTTGGAGAAGAGGAGACTGAGGGGTGACCTCATCAATGTTTATAAATATATAAAGGGTGAATGTCACGAGGATGGACAACCTTCTCGGTGATAACCAATGATAATGCAAGGGGCAATGGGTATAAACTGGAACACAGGAGGTTCCATTTAAATTTGAGAAGAAACTTTTTCACAGTGAGGGTGACAGAGCCTGGACCAGGCTGCCCAGGGAGGTTGTGGAGTCTCCTTCTCTGGAGACATTTAAAACCTGTCTGGACACCTTCCTGTGTAACCTCATCTGGGTGTTCCTGCTCTGGCAGGGGGATTGGACTGGATGATCTTTTGAGGTCACTTCCAATCCCTGACATTCTGTGATTCTGTGAGCTTTTGAAATAATCTCCCAGCCTTACCTATGTGTTCTGCTTTGTTTTGCATTATGGAGTACTCTTGGAGTACACAAAAGGAATGCCATTTTGATTAAACTGAGCAGAAAGATGCACTCCAGGAACACACCAAGTGCTTTGCAAAATCTTATGGGTATTCAGTTTATAAGAACAGATTAGCACTATTTCAAAGTAAACCACAAAATATGTATAATAATGTGGTTGAATCCTTCTTACCAGCTCTTCATTCTGTGGATCCACTCCTGCTGCTTGCTGATGTGGACATAAACTCTGACTGACATATGACACTGACATATTTTAATTTTGATTTTTTGGGGGCCAGAACCAAACAGATGTAAAAATACAATATATTCATGGTCATTCTTACTTCTGTGATCCATCTATAGAGACTGATATATTGCATAGGGCTCCAGAATTTTCTGAAGGGGTTTACTGCCTATTCATAGACAATCAGCAGAGTAAGTCAGCTGGAACATTACTGCCGCTTGCTATGCATAACATTTGACAGTGGCACTGAGAAACCCACTTCCACATGTTACTCTTGTTAGGCCACCGTGGTGTTAAAATAAAAATGCTCAGCAATACAAGGAGCTGCAAAGAGATGCAGGATTGCCACTGGCAAGAAGCTCTGAGTATGATCAATTGTGTCACAGAGGATTTGTGCATTAGTGTACAGAGCTCAAGGCAGGGAGAGTTTTCTTCTCTGGCATAGCATCTATTCAAGCTAGACATGGGGTGTAGGCTCAAGCAAATTCAGCTGGCCATATCTTTTTTTTTTTTTGCCTATTAGGCATTGCCTAACCCCCTATGCTTTTAACACTCTTGGCTTAAGAACAAGTACAACCCCTGCCCCAGCAGTTCCCACCCTTCACTGATGTGTGGGGGAAAAAATGAACTATACATTGTGCTCAAAGGCCACCAGACGGAACTTTTCTGAGGCCAAAGTACCAAGTTATAATGCTGAAAATTTTACAAGTGGGTCCTGCTCTTCAGAACTTCTTGTCCCCAACCACTGAGGAGCATTGTACTGGTGAAGTACTCTGGTATCTGAGGGGAGTGGGCTGCATCTTCGTCAGTGGTATGGAGTTTGTTATCTTGAACTTAGCATGGGTGCTGCAGAAATCAATGCTACAGGAGGCACAAGGATGGTAGAAGCCTAAGGAGAGGTAGGAGGTGGCAGCAGGATGATCCAGGTGGGTCAGGTGGAGGAAGGGCACGAGGAATGACAGTGCAGAGAAAGGGGGTAGGACACTGGGCAGGGATCCTGAGGAGGCAAGCAGAAGAGAAAGCAACACCGGTGAGGTCTGGCTAGATTGAAAATGGAAAAAAACTCCAGCTGTTAGATCATGAATCTTCTGAAGTGATGGGCCCATCGCCTCAATCACGTAGGAGTTGAGTCACCGGTTAGGGAATGCAAACAAGTGTTACCATTTCAGTCTTATTTGGAGTGAGCTCACTCGTGAGCTGTCACTCTGGCACTGGCCAATGTTTGGGCGGGCGATGCCCAGGCATTTTTCTAAAAGCATCAAGATCAGATGTTTAAAATGTTTCTGCTTGAGTGAGAATGCTGTGTCTCATTTTTTCGCCGCTGTCCTGCCCACGAGCTCCCTGTATGCTGCAAAGCGGATGGGTGGATGGTAGGAGATTCCCTGAGAAACCACTCCATAACAAACATGCAAACAGTTTAAATTAAGAAAACAGCACTAAAAGTGGCTTTTTAAATAAAGTTTTGGGTTTTTTTGGAAAGTGTATACACTAAAAGAAACTTCTGTTGTAAATGGGATCTTCAATTCCTATGTAATTTGAATCGCTGGCCTTTTTTCCATGTTTTGCCAGAATATCTGCTTCTAGCAGCCGTCAGGGGCTGGACACTGGACTGGGTGGTCCACGGTACTTGCTGTGCATGTTCCTGTCACCACAACAACATTTGCCGGTAGCACAGCAATGGAGTCTGATTTTCTTCATTCTAAATTACTTAAAATTCACCTGAAGGTAAATGATGCTATGAATTGTGCATTATAGCCATGGTGGGAAGTGGGTTTCTTTTTTAATCTGGTAATAAAGCAGAGTCAGTTGTTGTGGTTTACAAGCACTGGATTAGAAACATGACAATAAAGTGTACCTGTGAAAAAAGTAGGGCAGAAAGCACGTAACTAGGGTTACTGACTATTTTGAAGGAGAAGTTCAGGGTTTGCTCAGACACTCAATTTTTGAAATATACTTTTGATTTAAATTATACATAATAATTACGTAAAATGAGGTACTTTCAAATAGAAATATACAAATACTGGAATGACTTGATGCAGTTACATGAGCTGCTTGATTTTACAAACTAATTACTGACTAAGAGAAGGCTATATATAGACATTCATCTTAACCGCAAAGGATGTCATAGAAGAGAATGGTGATGAAGAAGTGTTATATAAATATATTTAAGTGATAATAGCAATAAAACTGAAAACTGTCACTGAACAGTTCTCCTGATCTTTGAAAAGTAGCTTTTATGTTTCCAGTGTAGCTGTCAGAAATATTGTCATTATTAAAACATAGGTATTTATCACTTTTACTTTTCTGATTATATTTCCTTCAGCTTTAAACATTTGATGAAATATTAATAATCACTAGGGACAGAATTTTTCAAGAGAGTTTACTTCAGGGCCACACTGAATGCAATGGAAACCTGAATGGGAATAAGGATTACTGATGGGAATTCCTCTACTCTGTGTAGTAGTTAGTGATCTATAAACACAGGAGAGACGGCATAGAGGGATCTAAAGAAGTATCAAGGAAGCTTGGGTTATTCTTTTGAGTCACTTGGCTATTGAGTGTATTGAGAGTATCATTATGAATCTGTAAGATAAAAATGGCTCTCTTCACCCCGCTTCAATGAGTAATTGCACATGTTAGCTACTCGAATGATCCTCATGAAGTTGTATGTGGACAGAAATCAGGCTTTCTGGGAAAATGTCTGACCCTCAGTGAAACTGAAAATTTTTGTTTCTCAGTTTTCACTCAAACTGACATTTCACAAACCTTGATTCTGGGAATCCTGACACATCGTTTTGGGGAGATTTCCTTTAAGAGATGGTCACAGCTGTTCAGTGCAATTAAGATCAAATATGCCAAACAAGAATTTTCAGAAAGATGTAACCTGGTGTCAGCACTAAATTCCACACAACGAATCACCTGGAGGCTCTGTAGCTGTGGCAAGTGCAGTACAGAGCCTGTGTCAATATAAAGCTGCCTCCAGAAGACAATGTAGACACATATAATGTCCCTTTCTTTGCAAGATGTGACTTTATCCCCTATGGAAACAGACCTGTAACTACAGACCTTGGGCCAGCTGCAAAATTTTTAGGCTATATAAACAAAAGAGGGCTAGCGAGCATACTCAAGTATTTGACTCCTGATATTCCATATTGCAAAATTGTTAGTTTTGTTATTTGGCTGTATTTTGGTGTGCTCCCAAGCTCTTTCAAGACAATCTGTAGGCTTGGCTTGAAGGATTGTTCACTTCAGGGACTCTTTCCAAGAGGGAGCATGGATCAGACTGCATCAGGGAAGATTACTTGCACACCTCCCACCTCTGCCCCTTGCCTTTAATTGATATTTGAAAGCCTGCCACACATCTCCTCGGTTTAATTTAATAAAAATGCCACTTTATTTGCAACACTGACATGAGCCTCTCTCAGTCAGTTGGCCTGGGAACCAAGGGTCATGCTAAGAAACTAGGTTGCATACCTATAAAGGCATTTATATTAGTAATACATGCTTGTCTACCACCTTGTAAGACTGGCATATAGCTTAAAACCACCACCTGTTAAAGTATGTTGTGAAAGTATGTTAGTCCTGGCACTTACACTATTTCTGAGACGTATTGTCAGCTGGCAGTGAGATGCCTCGAAATTCTCATATATCCAAGGGATATCCCAGTCTGTAGTAAACATAGTTCCCTAACAGAATAATCACCTTCATAAAACACTGAGAAAACAGTCAATGGCAGAGAGGGGTCTGTGGCCTCGATTTAGGACAGAGAAGAGGAACTCCTTATTTCTATTCCTGGCTTTCACGTAGAATTCGTGTTGTGGCCTGGGGAAAATTGTGCCTTGCGTCTCTTTCTAGAAAATTAAGTTGGTAATACCTGCCTCAGAGGAGTTTTGAGAAATAATAATTATTGCAGGTACACAGCACTGAAAGGAAATGAACAGTGTAAGTGCAATGTACTATTGGTTTTAAGAACCAATATCCAGCCATGGTGAGGCTAAGACAGGGGAGGATATAAGTGAAAATGGAATGACATTAATGAAAATCAAAGCATCTCCTCCTCAGTTTTTGCTGTCCAGCCCTCTCCCCACTGTATTTATTTCAGGCATAACTTGAAATACTACAGTTCATCTTTTTTTTTTTAAAGTTTTTCCTCCAAGTCTGAGCTTTCACATCCCAATTTTTGCCCATAGCAAATTGTTATGGTTGAATTTCAAGTCCCTGGAAAAGGGGGTTTGAAAAGAAAGTGCTGTCAGGCTCTTATCTCCACCCAATCAAGTGGTGCTACTATCACCTAATTTACTATATAGACTTGCTGTAGGGGAGAAGCATTTTCCGGAGCTCTGGTTATTTGAGTTTTTGTTTTGTAAAGATATTGTTTAAAAATAGTCATGGGATGATGTGAGGCATGAAGCAGACAAGCAGAGGGACATAGGCCTGTTGCAAAGAGGCAAATCAGTAACTGCATCACACAAATTTTGTGACTGTTCAGGAATTCCTGTTAGGCTGATACTAGGAGGGACATTCAGCCCAGTTCAGAGGGCCTTATGGCTCTCTTAAACTACACATTAAACCCCAGATTCTGCAGTCTACAATAAATTAAGCAAAGCACGGTAGAGTCCCATCAAATCCAGGACACAACAATCTGCAGAGCTGTGACTGAAGGTCTTTTCGGTACTGTTAGTAACAGTGTTTTGCACCTATAAAATAAATAAAATTTTTACCTTTCCTACTCACTACATTCCCTTGCCTGTGTTAGTGTTTGCACTTGGATTTCTGGTTTTTGGCTTAAATAAGACAATAAATCAGTGTGGTACGAACTAAGCACTTGACTGCATAAGAAAACATTTTTACACTGATGAAGTTAACTGAGGGCTAATATTACACGCAAAATAGTTTGGGATATATAATAACCAGGACAATATTTCTTCATAAGACAAAGTTTGGTGATACATTTTGAAACATGTATTCCTACCCAGCACAATTAAGAAAACTCCGGGGAGGAGGGGGAAAGCAGAGGAGGGATGAGAAGACGACATAGAAAATGCACTTGAGGATCTAATTTTGTGTTTATAGATGTGTTACAGATGAACCTGTTGCACCTCCTGCAGGATTAGGTTATGAAGAAGGAGCTCTTGTATTAAAAGTGTTGTTATTTTAGGGCAGCTGAGCTTCATGCTTGTTTCCTCAGGCCGGGTACAGCTGTAGGGACCAAGGACCATCATCTCCCTGGCAGATCCGAGAGCTGAACCTCAGGCTATTGCATCTTTTGCTGGAGCTGGCTTCCTAAATCAGAGGTTTAATCTGCTGTCTACTATTGCCTAATCCTTATGGATGTGATGTATAAATCCCTTACTGGTGCTGTCTTGTAGCACCTTTTCACAGAGCATTAGCAACTACTACTTTCCAGTATAATTGGAATAAAAGTGTTCAGTGTGCTGAGCCAGAGAGACAGAGCTGCTCTCAAACTAATCCACATTCTGTGTGCAAACACCAGCTACTTCTTGACTATTTGTATTCACCAGTGGGGACAGCGTAGGGCTCCATTAGTTAATAAAGTTTCTGTTATTAAATCAGAATTAGTTGTTCTGTAGTCTGATGATATTTCTTCTGTTTTCAGTTTATTCATAAAAGAAAGGAGCCTAGATAGGAAAGGGTCAGCTCACATGATAAGAATGTGTACAAAGTAATCACAGAATCATAGAAATGTTGATTGGAAAGGACCTCTATAAGTCACCTAATCCAAATTTCACTGAAAGCAGGAGAAATGAGAGTTGATTTAGCATGCAGCCGTACACCTCACTTTGCAGAAGAAATGGTTTGGGTTTTAAACAGTGCCAGGTGAAATATCTCTTCAGCTAAAACAGAAGGAAATTTGGGAAGCATAATCCAGGGTTTAAAACAAGGCAAAAGAGGTTAAATGTTCTGTGCATTAATCCCTCTTCTTCCATTGATCCACAAGAAGATGTGGAGAGAGTCAATTTAATCCCTTTTGATAAAACTGAGAGTATTGCCGGGGGCTTGCTAGGATTGTAGGGGCTGCTGTCACAGGGACTAGGATTTCATCTTTTGTGCTTCAGTTTCTCTGTTAGTAAAAATGTTCAGGTAGATTTTGTGAGACTCTGAGTTTGAGATGCTCAAGAGACTTAGGTACCAGCCCCCTTGGCTTTTGATGGCAATTAAGCAACTTCTGAGTGTCTGACGACCATCGGTTCATCTCTTCCTCCAGGGCTTCCTTTATTCAGCCCTTATGTCTTATCTCCTACTTTGTTTTGATTTACTTCTCAAATATGCATATGTGCTTTCTTTGCTGTTTTTAGCTCTCACTTAAAATTCACTGCTAGACCCCAGGTCAGTGGATGTGGTTGAGATGGAAAATTAAGTTAATGGAGCATTTCTAAAGCAAATGACAGACAGGAATAGAGAAATGTGTCCATACCCTCTCACATAGATGTGCATACGCACAAACAAGTCACTAAACTCTGTACTTACCTGGTACATTAGCAAGACTCCCTCTCTTAAATTCTGAAAATTTGGTGACTGTAGGCCTTGGATGAGATGGTGGGTGGGTGGGAGAATTGCAATGTCTGTTTCAGTCTGTAAAGCTTCATTCAAAAGTGTCAAAAATGTTTGCGATACTGAGGTCTATTTGTCTTATATAGAAGTCCCTAAAATTTCTTATGCAAGAGTGAGAAGTCAAACAAGAATTTGAATAGTGCAGTAAAAAAATAAAATTATTTGTTGTCAAAAACTCTAATAAGATAAATCCTGACAATGTATTTAAAGCATTTATTTCTTAAGAAGGTTTTAACTCCTTGAATTAGGAGCAACTAAAATTAAAATAAGCCAAGAAAGGGAAAGGGAGCAGATTCTGCTTTGAATTTCCTACATAATTTATTCACCTAGTTAGACAGTGAGAAGCTGATGCAGAGACCAAAGTCAGACTGATAAAGCATATCATAATGAAATACCTCCATGTTAGTAATTCCAGATTTGGCTAAACCACATAAATGACTGATGTAAAGACCAAGGTACAGCACTTGAAATTTCTGTCCTTTGGTGAAGTTTAGATTCAGAAATTAGGGTTAGGGCTTTTTATTGAGATGCTTACATGGAAAATTTTTTTAGATCTCAGTCAGGGTTGATACCTAAGGTAATATGGCTATTTGGTTTGAAAATACTGCTGCCATATTAAAGGGTGAAAGGCCGCAGAAGATTGGCTTCTCTTGCTTTTTCTATTGTGCTTAGATTATCTTGACAAAAGCCCCACAGAGCATCAAATGGGTATAAACTACAACACTACATGTGGTTCATTGGTATCTGTTGGATTTTAGTTGGACTTAGGGCCAACAAGTTTTGGTACAAAATTTTCCGAAGAAGACTAATGTAGTCATGCATTAGACGACTATTTTAGTACAAGTCAATGTATGCAAAACTGGTAAATTAAACACTGCATTTCTTTGGTGTTCCTTAGCTATTATATTGTTATTTTCTGCGTGAGAATAAAAGTTCTAATGATCTTCATTCACCAACTGCAAGCCAAAATTTATTTTCCTGGTGTGTCTAATAAGGAAGGGTTTGTTTCCATCCAAAAAGACTAGTGTGTACTGCAAAGAATAAGAATATGATGAAGCTGTAGCAGGACAAAAGAGAAGGTGCTGAAAACCAGAAAGAGCTGAATAGTTTTTGTACTTGTAATTCTGCAAATTACATTTTCTGTGTGTGAAGCTTTGAGAATGAAGTTAATTTCTCACCTTTATAATAATGTTCTTGAGCCTACAGTGTGCAAAGCAAAACAATTCTACATCTGACACATGCTGATATAATGATGTTTAAAGTTACAACGGCATTCCCAAACCAGAAAGACCTTGTAGGCATTTATCATATGTACCAGTTAGCGGGTATCCCAAAAGAAGAGCAAAACACTGTATTTTTTTTTTTCAGTGTGCCATCACTAAACATTAAACACCATAAACGTGAGCAAAGACACCTGAGGACTTGGCAGCTTTGTGATTGGAAATGACCAGTCGCCAGGTGGTGGTGGACTTCTGGCTGTGTTTGCTGTCATCTACAGCTGTTTTCATTGCTGCTTTGGCTCTGGGTAACCTATTGGCCTTACCTGCAGAGTTGCTACAAGCAAGCATTTAGCAGCTTGATGCGGAGCTGCTGCTTCAGCCCTAAGACACATCGAATGGCTGCTACTCCCCGTTCCCAAACGCGCCATTGTGCTCGGCTGCTGTGTGCAATGATCAGTTTCAGGTGCAAGCCCACAACAGAACACATATTTTAGAGCAAATGCACCTTGAAAAACTGGCAAGTGAAAAAGCCTCTGATTTGTTTAAGGAGCTCTTTAATTTTTGCTGTATTTTTGTGTATGAATTTCTGCCTTTTAAAAAGTCCTTTATTAAGAGTATTGAGAACTTCCAGCCACTGGCTTTAGGGTAAAATTCTGTTGAGCTGCTTGATATTTGTGCTAGGAATGCACCTGGAAAAGGGTTGTGTATCTCTTTGTCACATATATAGTGTAGGTCACTGTAAGGGAAGACAGGAAAGCTTGTCCTATGGATCTTAGTGACCGTTCCTTGCTTCTTCTTGCCTCTCATGTCAGGGCAGGTGAACACTGAAAAAGAAAGCTCTGTTTAGGCCACCAGGCTCTTTCAGTCCACAGGTCCTGATCTTTTGAGACTTTAGGAACAAAGCCAAAAAGTAGGTTTTTTTCCTTTCACTTATCAAGAAAGGCTTTGACTTACCTAGAAACAAAATACCTCTACTGTTCTCAAACTCCTCAGAAAGCCTCACATGAGGAAAGATAAGGAAGTCTTCAGTGGGCAATTCATTGATGGAGAAATATGAAATTGGGCAAATACTTCTCATTTGGATCAATCTTCTCTTGATTTCAGCTGAGACTTTTGTTGGATTCCAAAGTTTGGTACAAAGTTCTCAATAATGAGTTTAAGGTCTGGATTTTTCTCCTGGAATTTCCTCTGTGAAGTGTTTTTCTTGTATTTTAAAAGGTAAGCATGGAAAACAGTAATGAAATTAGAAAATACCTGGTGTAGGTCTTGTATGCGGGTGTTTTGTTTGGTTTTATTTTGTTTTCCTGGCTTGAGGAATTGTACATCTCTTATCTCAAAAAATATTTTTTTAAAAAGTCTAAAAAAATTGACAACAGCTTCAATTTGTGCTCTGCTGTTCCACTTTCTAGAGATGCAGTTTTACCATTTTAAAAATAAATGGGTCCTTTTCTCTAGAAAGCTTTTTAATCTATTTGAAAATCCAAGAAGTCAGTGACATTCTCCTACCTTTACCCTATGATGGAGTGGTAACCTATCCTCCCGTACATGATACTTGATTTTTCAAGGGCTGCAACTGGATACTCAAAAGCTGTAGAGCCATTGATTGCCATTTGACTTACAGTGAGTGAAATCATATTTGTTTTTATTGTACCCTTCAAACTGACTGAGCTAAGCAGTGATGTGTGGCTGTTTACTCTTCTCTGTATAAAATGTTAACCCTTGCCTCAAGGAGGGATTAAATCTCTGATTGCTTCTATTCCTGGCCCTGCCACAGACATTTTTGTGGCTTCAGTGTATGACCTGTTACTATCTATACATGCCAAGTATTGTATTCTTTAATGCTACTATCTAGTCCTATTTTCAGCACCATAATTGATGCTTGCAGGGAATTCAGTTTTATGCTGATTTCACCAAAAGCTGTAGCAGTGTGGCCATTGTGTGGGCACCCAGCTGGGGTTGCATTAAGCAGGCAATCTACTGCAAAAATATTCTTACAGTCCAGTCATGACAGGGGTAGGAATGAAGCAAACACAGAGCTAAATGAGGAGGTCCAAACAACATATTTTTTTCCCCAAATTCCTAGGCTTAACCATCCCCACTACTAAAAATATTGCTGATTATACCTTTAAGGGAAAAATGTTAATATACAAGATCTAATTACCTCTGTCTGAGCTGATACGCCTACAGCACCTTTTACATAACCCAAACACTTGAGTTCCAATTATACAATTATATTTTAACATGTATTAAGTGCTATTCCTTTAGGGAGGAGACTTATACTGAATATTTTAACTAAACTGCTTCCTCCATATACATTTATATGGCAGGGTCTCATTTCATCGCAGTGCCAAAGATTTGGTTTTTCTCAGTTCCTTTCCCCTTAAATATATCAGCTGGCTCTTCAGAAAGCCCATTTTCCATGTCTGCAACACTGATGGCAGTATCTGTACATGTATATCAACTGCAGGATATAAAGCTAATGTTCTTGAGGTCGGTTGCAGCTCTGTTACTGCAATTAGATCAATAATCCTTGCACAGTGCAAGTACCCTCTGTTTCACATACAACCTACTACAAGGTCCAAGTCTCTAGAGGAAGAAAGATGTTTAAACATGTAGGAAAGGGTGTTGCTTTTTTAATAGTACGCCTTGCTCTAGAGATGGATAGCACAAAAGATTGAGTTTCCTTTTACTGAAAAGACAGATGACTCCAATGACCATTATTTTTTCTCTGGTATCTTCATGCAGCTTTCTCTAAGACGCAAAAGCCCTATCTGAGAGAAGACTCATTGAGGAAGGCTATTTCCTGCATACTTTCAGTCATTAACATCAATGAGGTTTGTAGGTCACCTCTTCTGAAAACCCAGAGCCTAAGTTTAGAGTGAGGACCCTGAGTGTATTCCTACATTCACAGCTACCTCAGGTTTTCTGAACATTCAGGCAAAGTTGGGACTTGGTCTGAAAGAGCGTAGGAGAAGAAAAGGGATGAACCGAAAAAGAATGAGTGGAGGGCAACCCTGGCAAGCAGGTTTGGGCCTGCTGGTGCTCCTTGTGGTGGCCTAAATGCGTGTGGGGCACGGGCTGCTGATGGAGGGGAGGTCAGGTCTCAGAATTACAGAATCACAGAATCACAGAATCACAGAATCACAGAATGTTAGGGATTGGAAGGGACCTCGAAAGCTCATCCAGTCCAATCCCCCTGCCGGAGAAGGAACACCCAGATGAGGTTACACAGGAAGGTGTCCAGGTGGGTTTTGAATGTCTGCAGAGAAGGAGACTCCACAACCTCCCTGGGCAGCCTGTTCCAGTGTTCCGTCACCCTCACTGAGAAGAAGTTTCTTCTCAAATTTAGGTGGAACCTCTTGTGTTCCAGCTTGAACCTATTACCCCTTGTCTTACTGTTGGTTGTCACTGAGAAGAGCCTGTCTCCATCCTCGTGACACCCACCCTTTATATATTTATAAACATTAGTGAGGTCACCCCTCAGTCTCCTCTTCTCCAAGCTAAAGAGCCCCAGCTCCCTCAGCCTTTCCTCACACGGGAGATGCTCCACTCCCTTCAGCATCTTCGTTGCCCTGCGCTGGACTCTCTCCAGCAGTTCCCTGTCCTTCTGGAAGTGAGGGACCCAGAACTGGACACAATATTCCAGATGAGGTCTCACCAGGGCAGAGTAGAGGGGAAGGAGAACCTCTCTCGACCCACTAAACCGCAAGAGCCCAGTGCTGGCTCATGGTCATCCTGCTGTCCACCAGGACCCCCAGGTCCCTTTCCGCTACACTGCTCTCTAATAGGTCATTCCCCAACCTATACTGGAACCTGGGGTTGTTCCTGCCCAGATGTAAGACTCTACACTTGCCCTTGTTATATTTCATTAAATTTTTCCCTGCCCAACTCTCTAGCCTGTCCAGATCTCGCTGGATGGCAGCACAGCCCTCTGGAGTGTCAGCCACTCCTCCCAGCTTGGTGTCATCAGCAAACTTGCTGATACTACACTCAATTCCCTCATCGAAGTCATTGATGAATATATTGAATAATACTGGTCCCAGAACAGACCCTTGAGGCACTCCACTAGATACAGGCCTCCAACCAGACTCTGCCCCATTGACCACGACTCTCTGGCTTCTCTCCTTCAGCCAGTTTGCGGTCCACCTCACTACCTGATCATCCAGTCCACACTTCCTCAGTTTTGCCGTGAGGATGCTGTGGGAGACGGTGTCAAATGCTTTACTGAAGTCAAGGTAGACCACATCCACCGCTCTGCCATCATCAATCCACCTTGTTACGTCTTCATAAAAGGCTATGAGGTTGGTCAAGCATGACTTCTCCTTGGTGAAGCCATGTTGACTGTCCTTAATGACCCTCTTATCCTTGATATGCTTTGAGATGGCACCAAGGATAAGGTGTTCCATCACTTTCCCAGGGATGGAGGTGAGGCTGACTGGTCTATAGTTGCCCGGGTCCTCCTTCTTGCCCTTTTTGAAGACCAGAGTGACATTTGCTTTCCTCCAGTCCTCAGGCACCTCTCCCGTTTCCCAAGACTTGGCAAAGATGATGGAGAGCGGTCCAGCAATGACTTCAGCCAGCTCCCTCAGCATCTGTGAGTGCATTCCATCTGGACCCATGGATTTATGGATGTCCAGATTGCTTAACTGGTCCCTAACCCAGTCCTCATCAACTGAGGCAGACTCCTCCATTGCCCTGCCTTCCTCTGGGGCCTCAGGGGTACGGGGCTCCTCAGGACAGCCTCCGGCAGAGTAGACAGAGACAAAGAAGGCATTCAGTAGCTCTGCCTTCTCTGTATCTTCTGTCACCAGGGCACCCACCCCATTCATCAGTGGGCCTACATTGCCTCTGGTGTTAGTTTTATCTGGCATGTATTTGAAGAAACACCTTCTGTTGTCCTTGACCCCTCTCACCAGGTTTAACTCTAAGGAGGCCTTAGCTTTCCTAGTTGCCTCCCTACATCGTCTAACAACAGCCTTATATTCTTCCCAACTGGTCAGCACCTCCTTCCATGATCTGTAAACTCTCCTCTTCCACTTGAGCTTACCCAGCAGTTCCTTGTATAACCACGCAGTTCTGCTGGCTCCATTGTTCTCCTTCTTCCCATCCCTCAGCATCAATCCGTGTCAAAAGCTGGCACGCACTGCAGTGCAATCACACAGCTTGTGCTGAGTTCATTGCTGCCATGGAGGTTACCTTAGCAGCAGCTGAACCACCTGGTTTATCACTGACACAGCTATTTCTATATTGTGTGGTAGTCATACTTGCACAGTGACTTCAGTTTAAAATATCTCCTCCTCAGAAAACCAAGTTTTGGAAATGTTGAATAAAGTTATTGAATCGGGCTGTACCTGTCATATAAACTGAGTTCCTGCCTAGAGAATACATGAACACAATTAATTATAAGGTAAAACTAAATTATTGAAACATTAGACTTGTGTTATTTTAATTATACAAAACCAAAAAGTCTGGAGGTAAAGTTCCCATGGCAACCTTAGCTCTGTCTCCCATGTGCAGTAGATGTGAGTGTATGTTTGTGTAAAATAGGATTATTCACTATCATGGTCAGAGTGATTTAGGACTGATCAGGAAGATGTTAATCAGACCAGAAATCTCATCTTTAGAAGTGATTTATTTTTGCTGTTTCTCTAGCCAAGTGTTACAATGTAGAGGAGATTTTTAATTTCTGTCCAGTCTGATAAGTATTCATACTAAAGCATAATGCCTGAACAATCCATATCTTGTCATAAATCTGATCTATCATTTTTCAAGTTTAGCTGTGATTGTGACAGACACCCTGCAACCATGAATCTCAAGACCTTGTAAGATGAAATTGACATTCATTTTTTTTCTGTTGAGCTCAGTAGTATCAGACATTTGACTACACACTTTGATGCTAGCACTTAATACTGCAGAGCTAATTTCACCCATAAAGTTTTTTTTAAAAGGGTTCGGCATCATTTGCCCATCCATCAAGGATTATGGTGGATGCAGAGGGCTGGTGACGTAGCAGAATTGTCTCCAGTCCTCTCATATCACCCGAAGGAACAGAGTATCCAGCAGATGTTCCCAGTCTCTTCATATTCATCCCCCACCTCACCCGTGTTCAATTTTTTTAAAAATGTACACATCAAGCATAAGAAAGTGTCTTTCATAAATGACAGTCTTAGCAGAGCAAGGGCATTGATGACCAGGGTAAGGAAGGTGTCTAGTGCTGATACGGGGAGAGACTGACGGCTGTAAGAAATTTGAGCTATTTTGTGCAGGAAGAGTGAATAAGGGAAAGTTTTGTGAAAGAAACCCCATATATTATACTCTTGTGAAATGTGTCTAGATGGTGAAGACATTAAAGGGTACTATTCATTTTTATTACTGTCATGAGATTCAGCGAATGTCATGTTTGTGGTAGTGAGATTTATAAGTGTTATGTGAAGTACTTTTCCAAACTACAGCTTCTTTTATTTATTTTTTTTTTCCTATGGTTGCCCTGTAACTCTGTTTTCAGTGACATAATTCTTCAGGGTAGTTGCTCAGAAAGAGGATTATTACTTTAGAGGAAGAATTTAGGGTTCCTATACAAATAAATACACATCCCTGCATCTACTGAAAATGACCATATTCTTGCTGAGCTGTTGTATAAATTCAAAAGAGATAACATTATATATGCATAACATAAGCATAATGTATGTATAAATATAATCTGAGCAGACTCACAGAATAATATGAAGATTTGCAGGCTTCTAAAATCCAAATATATAAACCTAAGACAGAAAAAGAGTTCATTGTATTTAAGAGCTGTGAGTATATAAAGCAGATATAAGAATTAACTCACTAAGAATTAATATGAAGAGAACTGAGAAATATTAAGAAAGAAACTTAATAAAAATTCTATTCTGTTGTAACTGGAGGGATTAAATATTAGAACAATTAAATTTGGGAATGTCTTTAAACAGTGACTCTCTAAATATAGGAAAACTGGACCTACTGAGGAAGAGCAATTATTTCTGTTTTTTAAATATACATTTTTTTCCTGTGAATCATGAGGTCAATGTCTAATACGTTGTGTTCTCATAAAATGAAACAACATCAAGATTTCCTGCCAACGCATTTCTGAATTACTATATTTTATTTACTTGGATAGAGCACAAAAGCTAAAATGTATACTTATGCCTCTGAAGGCACTCAAAAATGCAGCATAGTTATCCTCCCAAAATGTATTTCATCATAATTACTTTTCTTTTGTTTGTAGTAACATTCGCTGTATTTTGTTAGAAAGATAGTATTGAAATTAAACTTTAAAATCAGGTAGGATATATTTGAAAGAAGTCTCGACCTCTTTTAGTTTAGTCCTCTCTGAGATGACCAGTGAATGCCTCTGTGTTCACGTCAGTAAGACATGAGGGTCATGAGAGGTGACATCAGAATTCTTTGGTTATTCCCAGCTAGCTGAAACCAGACCTAATCTAAAGGAGACCTCTTGCAAGTGCTGTCAGAACTAAGGGATAGCTAAGCATGATCAGCAGAACGAGTTAAAAGGGAACAGAGCAAATACAGAGAGCCAACCTCTCCAAGACTGAAATTCTCCAGGAAGGCGAAGGACAATGACAGCAAAACCACTCCAGTTTTGCAAGCAGTGAATTCCAGCAAATGGCAGCTCCTTTTCTTACGACCACTGGTTTGAAATCCTTGATATGTTTGATACTTTTTGTTGCCTCAGGCAAAAAGCCTATAAAACTGAAGTAAGAAAGGATAAGGAATGCTCTATACCCCATAAGTATGAAATATCAATAGTGACTTTAATCAGAGGTAGAAAGGGTTGAGGTAACTCTGTGAGACAAGAGCTGTGTGGCATTGCTGGGGGGCTGAGTGTCTGATGAGAGACCACGTTGATTGCACGCGCGTTGAGACGTAAGCGTAGTCTCCCATGCATCCCACACTGCTGATGCTCAGTGTGCAGCGTGAACACGTGCTGACTCTATATTCTGTATTACACCCTGTGTTTGTTTTCTCCCAGTCATTCATCTGGAGCTCTTCCAAGAGCATGTCAAGCCTGCTTAGCTGTCCTGTAGCAGAAAACAGTGGAGGAGGGATTGAGCATGCCCAAGTCACATGCCGACACAGCTCTTATGGTTGGGAGTGTAAATACTACTTAGGAATATCACCGAGAGTCCCTAGAGGAAAGATGTAAGGATTTGACAAACAAAAGCAGGGACCAAGTCCAGACTCAGGGCCACAGGTGAACAATTACATCCTTTGAGAACCTCAGCACTGTAAGAGGAAAGAGCTAAATGTACAGCATCACAACTCTGACTGCAGCAAAAAGCGTGTGGAGTTCTAGAAGCAGAGTTAGTTAACAGAAGCCAACTCACTGGGTGTCACAAAAGGAAAGATGTGAGAAAGACGATGGATTATATTGCTTTGCAAAAGCTGGCAAGAGCCAACAATGTGTTTTGCTCAGATGAATCCTCTTAGGAACAATGAGCAGCAGTTCATTAGGAGATAAATACACTATTGAACTGGAAGTAAATGGGGCATTTATGAAGCCGGACATGGCACACACACCACTATGTTGCCAGGAACAGTTGTTTTCATTGTTAGAAAAGTACAGGCTTGAATACTGGATAGTAAATTTACTACTGATAGTAAAGTAGTTAAGTGCTGCTCCTATTGCCATTAAAGAAGCAAAGCCACATCAGTGTGCAAAAGCTAAACAGGGAGAGAGGTCTCTGAAGAGCAGAGTTTACTTTGGAGACCCCACATTAAAGAAGTATTGAGCCAACTGGATGCATGACCAGCACACTGGAAGACACATCATGTAATGGTACTATGGCAAAGATACTTCTTTTACCAGCAGAAAATATGGGAACTTCTTTTCCTCATCAAGAAGCTGCATTCCTAAAAATGAAGGAAGTAGAGTGGAGGCTGGAAAAATATTCTCCAGGAGGAATAAACCTGCCAAAACACAGACATTTAGCAGCATTTTAAATGTCATAGGGTATCTGAGATAGCCCTCAATACGTCTGTGGTAGATGTATTGCCACACCTATAGGAAACCTGTGCCTTTCTCCAGTGGCAGCTGAAGGCCAGGCAGGTATCTCTGGTACTAAAATGGCACAAACATCCTTTTCTCAACTGATAAGCATGGTTATAGTCTCCACAGGCATCAGAAGAGACGATAGAGACCAACCAATCTCCAATTCACACGTTTGGGTAAAGGTCCCATAGCCTAAGTATTGGCAGAGCAAGCACAGTCATTAGTTTTGGTAAGAAAAAAAAAAAAAGAGAATGATGGTTCAGTGAAAATTTATGCCATGTGTTTTTATGAGCTTGATGCATTAGCAGATACCTTAGAAAAACAGTACATTTACTTTTTCCATCCCTAGAAGATAATATTTTCATATATTGCAGTTTGAGTTGTGCTGGACAACCAAAATGTTTCACCAGGAAGCACATCTGTGATATCCTCACAAGCAGTGAGACCTAGAAAGGTTAGAAAGCCATGAGCAGATGCTCTCTGGAAAAAAGTGGGCTGCTGGGTCAAAGCTGAACTAAATTTGCTTGTATATTTGCTTTTTGGCAGTACTGGTAGACCATAACATTGATTCATGTTGACACCTATATCCTCAACACACATGGTTTTGTTGAGGGGAGAGCAACACTTGGACATCAATGTTTTAATCTTACTATATAGTTTGGGAATTAGAGGATCTTATTTCATTTGTGATCTTCATAAGTGAAATACTAATAATAAGTTTCATTCAATCATCTTATTCCACACAGTGAAGCCTGGAAGTAGCTTTGGCATTACAGGTGACAGAGACTGAATAGTTTGCTGTAATACAGAAGAAGTCTTCTGATTGTGGGTGCAAATATCTCATGTCCCTGTTCCTCAGAAATAAATCTAAGCTAATATTGACCACAAACCAATTGCCAAAATGGCTTAGGAAATCCCCACTTTTCCACAGATACAGAACTTTTTTTTTGTTAAAATGTATTATCATGAACTAAATATAAATGTGTAAGAGACCTGATGGTTGTAGACAAAGTCTCTCATGCATTTAACAAAGGTTTAGTAGAAAAAATTGTCCCGAGCCTAAATTTGTTTCCTAATAGCTGAAATTTAATAACCAGTCTGGTCTCAGAGGAGACGTGCACAGAGGTTGCCAGAGCATATTCAAGGTAAGACACTGGAAAATGGCTACATTTGGCACTGACATGTATTTAACCCTTATTACCAATTTTGCGAAGAACACCTGGAGCAGATAGGATTTGGGCATTAGAAAGATGATCTCCAAAATATTACAGAAAAAATATATTAAAATGGCAGGCATTTAGAGTGAACAACCCACAAAAGAAAGTGCAAAATATATTGAATTGGCTTCAGCTGAAGGGCAGTATTGCTGATCTGAAGTCTTGCAGGGTATGCAAGCCTACGTTATGCAAGAGGTTCACATTGGTTGTTAGAAAAGAAATAGCCCCTGGAAAAAAAAGGCCTTTATTTGTTTACATTTTCAGGGGGCACAAAAATCCTACGAACCTATGTATTTGTGCTTGATTTGTCTTACTTTATCAGACAAAGCTTCTGTGAAAGAGGAGCTCATACATATCAAATCCATTTTTGCTGTAGACAGTACAACTGGCTGAGTAATATGTGAGAACAGACCACAGTTTACTGAGCATGTGTTTAAGTACTTTTCAAGAAAGGTTAGGTTTAATCATGTAATCTGTTAGCCCTATAATTCCCTGTCTAAATGGCTGATGAAAATAATGCAAATAAACTCTCAAAAACACTAGTGCAAAATCAGTCAGACTGTGATCTGTATCCAGCACTTTCAAATTCCAGGATGGCTCCAGTGAAATGAAGTGGTCGTCACTGATAACTCTGGTTAATAGAAGTTTGACAGCAAGTATATTTGCATTGATAGAAAGCACCCCTAAAGTCATTGGAGACTTGCAAATGAGAAAAGAAAAAGACACAGCAAAATAATGGATACTATTTGAAGTCTTGGGTACTTGTACTTTAGGTGATGGTATTGTGCACCTCCAATAGTAGAAAGTGGCTGTGTCTATGCTACTGAACAGAAGTTCTGTTTGCACCATCTGGGTCATGTCCACACTACTTAAGTCTGGCCCCTTCTAGAGCAGTTTTAACCTGCAAGGAGCCAGCTGGAGTGACTCGAAACAGCCAGGGCTTCAACTCACACCCAGCAGTGAGCACAGTGAGGGTGTAGGGTTGCGTGTGTTATTCAGCCCCCTTTTTTTGGTGGTACAGGAGGAGTGGTGTTACAGTACTGCAGCAGGTTTAACTGACCAGCAGAGGCAGAAACTTGAACAGGGAGCAAACAAAACGAGGGGTTCTACATCCATTTGACAGCAGAAATAAGGACATTTCAGTCGAGATACACTGGACAGAAGCAACAGCTCTGGAAATCTCCAAACTAATTATACTCCTCTGGTAAGGTTACTTATCAGATTGATGAAAAGTATGGGAGCTTATACAGCTGGTGCTTTTTATCCATTAATTTGGGGTTGGGAATGAAAGGAATGCTTTGGGGACTGTTGCTTCAATGGCTGAGTTTCCCAGGCAATAGAGTAATCTCTTGCTTCTGAGATTCGCAGTAAGTACCAGACAAGGATGAGAAAGATCTCCTAGAAGACCCCTGGGAACCAAGTGATCACTGAATGCCACACAAGCATCAGTAGACTGAATTCATTTTATCCATTTCATCAATGGAGTATAATGATAGGATTAGAGAGATGTGTTTTTGCACTAGTTATCTCAGTATTTATTTGGATATAATTAATTGAAAAAGAGGTTGTTTATTATGGGATGACAGGTTAGAAAATATGATTTTCTAGAGTAGCAGTGGAAAGTGATAGGCTAGCTACAGAGCAAGAATATACTTGGTTACCCACATGAAGACCTGACATCTCTTGTCTTGTCTGATACGGTTCTTTCACTTGGTTCCTCACCTTTCTTCAACTTGTTCCCTTGCTTCTCCCATTCCCTCCAGCTCATTCAAGATAGTATTGAAGAGATACCGTACGCTAACTGGACTCAACCTTGATGCAT
Organism: Caloenas nicobarica; assembly: GCF_036013445.1. NCBI lineage: Eukaryota > Metazoa > Chordata > Aves > Columbiformes > Columbidae > Caloenas > Caloenas nicobarica. Next base: position 208,582,070 of record NC_088245.1, on the reverse strand, counting down.
CTATGCAGGCAGGTACATATATTAAAACACAGGTCTGCACTGAACTCCAGAGACTCTGTCAGACCCCGTGATGCTCCTTTCCACAGTTCCTCACAATCTCTTTGTTTTTACAGAAGCAATTGGCTTAAGAGAAAATAAAAGCAATGATTTTTTCTGGGTTTCAATCCCAATGTAGTTTTCTTTTTTACATCAGTTCTGCTCATTCCTTTGAACCCATCTTTGTCTGTGCTTCTGTACAATACTGTATGGCTTTACAAATTCCAGTTTTATTCCCTGTCACAAACATTTGTGTCAGTCAAGTATAATGATATACAGTAACAAGTGTAGAAACTTTAACGTAGTCATAGCTGCCACCTGACAAAGCCATTTTTTCGTGGAATAGGAGATGAAGCTAGAACTGGTTTAAGTACCCACAGAAAAGTTTCTGCCTGTTTTCCTGGAGCTCCAGGACTTCACTTTTGCTCCAAACCAACAGGGCACGAGACACGGAGACGGTCAGATGTTGACTGCGGAAATCCTAGATGCAGCATGCCATCCCAATTCCCGCATCCAGATCAAGAATTAGGAGGAGAGGCAATTCATAACATGGTTATTATGTAAAACATATGCACAAACTGAGGCATTGTGTACACCAGCATAATTATCCACCGCTGACAATGAACACGCTGGTGCTGAATGTGATTAACCTGCAAGCACAGCCAACAACTATTCTTGTTTCAAAAAGCCCATGTTAAACCTGCCTACTCATGAAACTGTGTTCAGCGTCGCTTTAATTGCACCCATTGCTGACACACATTGTCAATAACAAGCATTTTTGCTGCTGCAGACAAGAGTAAAATGTAAAGATGTTGCACTGAGCCAAAGCTTGAAAGCCCTCACTTAGCTTGTATGCTCAGGATTTAAACTACCAAGGAAACTTTATGTCTCTGGCTATTTATTGCATACATCATGTTCTTGGAAGCCACTCCACATTTAACAGCAGTTAAACCCATCTGCTGCTCCTGAATTTTCATTTCATTCACAAGCCTGTTTTAAAAGTATTTTTGGACTTAACACCAATGTGTTATCAACTCTTTATTATTCTGTTGTAAGTCAGTAAGAAGAATGACTCAAATTTTAGAAAGAAATTGTAGACTCCTATATATTGTTGAGCCTTTCATTGAAACTTGCCTTCCGCTCATTGTCTCAAATAACTGACATTTTTAGTTTAAAAGCAATTATTTGCCACAAAAGCTCATCACCTCACGCTAAGTATCGATTTTAGTGACTCGTAATTGCATATGTGTAAATTCTGCAGAATTCATCTAGTAATTACATCATTGACATGAGGAACGTGCTTGAACTTAGCAGTGTGATCACTGATTCTATTCAGTATATTGAAGCTCCTGTAAGTGCCAAAATTTTTCACTGCTTTATTTAAAAACACTATCACAATTTCCTTTACATCTCTTCTCCCTATATTCATATTTTGTTACTGTTACTTGGCATAGTAGTACTACAGTGCCCTCTAAATAAGATTAATGAGAACTTCATGGTCCCCTGAGATTTTAATGAGATCATCTTCACATTGCAAAGACTTTTTTTTAAGCAAAACTTTTTTTTTCCTCAGTTTTCTTTGTGTTGATGACTTGTTGTTTGATACTGTGTTATGTTCTTGTATGAAGGTAATTTTTGTTGGATCAGGGAACTTCCCAGTGTTTAATAGGTGGCTTTTTTTTCATGGCACTAGATTGATCCTTCCTCAATCCACAGATTTACAAACCTTTCTAGGCTGTGGTCCAGCTATAGGTATATTTAACTCCTTTTAAATGTGGAATTCTTAGACACTGAAACCTGTTTGTCTTTAGGTTTTGCGTAAAACTTTGGATTTTTAAAAGTGAGGTCTCCCAAGGGATCGCAACTGTCGTGGTAGTTCATAACATCTAAGGTAGCTTGGAACTTATATATGTGTGTGTGTATATATATATATATATATATATATATATATATAAAATTAAGAGCAGGAGATTTAGCTTTTCTATGCAATAAACCCCCAAACTTTATATTTAAAATATATGTTCGTACTCAATAATAACTGGTATCAATGACAATGGCTATTAGCAAATAGAACACCTCCTTAAAAACAAAAAATTCCCCCCCACAAACAAACAAAAAAAGACTTGGAGTGAGGTTCAGTTGTCTAAGACAGGCATCTAGTGCTATTTTAGATGTCCTGCAGGATCTGAGATCAACATGTGGCTGTCAGAAATGACAGAAGGAAACCCATATCCTTATGAAACAGCAGCTAGAGACAAAGTGATACCTTAGTGCATCTAATGACACAAGACAAATTTATCAGGAAAACTCAGTTTCACCTTTAGGGTTGTCAAATTTGTAACATACAATATGATGCCTATGAAGAATGCTGTTTTTAAATGCTACTGCAGTTCCACCTGAGCAGAGTTTATTCAAAAGTCTGTTTTTACAAAGAGGATTACATTTCTGTATAGTATATCTACTTAGTGCTTAATTTGAAATAAGTATACAGATTTTTCTTTTTTTTTTTAAATAGCAGAGAAGAATGTGTCTTTTGCTGTTAGCTGGCTCTAAATCATCTGGTTCTCAATTAAAATTGGTGAAATTAGTAAGGAATAAACTTCCCATGGGTGAAAGCTAGAGAGTCACAACATGTATGACTGGAAAGGATTTTTTTCAATGTTTCAGCACCCCTGCAATTAGAGATTTTTTTTCACAGCAGAAAATTTAGGATGTTTTTTCTGGATTCTGTCCTCAGAAGAGACAATTGATCAGTATCTCCATATAAGATTCCATTTTCAGTCTTTCCTACGCTACAATTTCTCAGTCCCTCATCACTCTTCCTCTCCTGTAGATTTTTTTTTTTTCCCAGCATCTATCTTAAAACATAGTACCCCTAAAATTACAAAGTTCTACTGATGTCTCATCATCAATGATTACAGCACAACACTTATAACCCATGTCCTTATATATAGTAATCATTCATATTTTGAAGGAAGATCATTTTTCAACAGAACTTCACTCGTCTCCTCTTGAGTTAATGATCTCCACACAGACGATCCTTACTCTGTATTTTTGCATTTGAAGTTTCCTCCATTAGAGTAGTGCTTACAGCTTTATGAGAATGTATTCTGTCTGTTGTTTATGAAAATACACTTTTTTTTTCAAAAATCTCCAGAACCAAAGTCACAAACTAAACTATGTATATGCAGAACCTTCCTGCAGTCAAAATGCATCAGCCCTGATGGATTCATCCATTTAATGCCTCCCAGTCACTCCTGGCAGGCTTGATCCTCGTGTGTGGGAACTCATGGCCACTCATTACACTGTAAGACAAGTTACTCCAGTTTTTGTCATGTTAAAACAAGTCCTATCTGTATGAGCTCAATTGAATATTCAGATCTCAATTCATCCCACCTCACCGAGGTGGGAATGCATCCTCCAAAGAGTGACTCAGGTTTTTTTCGAGCTCTGAACCAACCTCAGGAGTTTCCCATGTCTCGAAGGACTCTGCTCCTGGCTGACACATCTAAATGCCTGGAGTTTAACAACAGCAATATAAGCCTCAGTTCTTAAGAATACTGTTGTATGACAGCAGTAGTCCTTTAAAGTGGAGATAAAACTTCCTTTTACTCAGACTACACTTAACATTAAAAACTATCCTCTGGGATTTTTGACATTTAGTAGCCATTCCTTATACCAACAGTGTTTCAAGACTTCCCTGAATGGCTTGTTAGCCTTGTGGGTTTATGCTTGCTGGTAAAAAAAGAATTAATCTTGCAGGTGAGAGTGAAAACATCTTTTTTTTTTTTTTGGTCTTTGTTGCTTCTGAGAAGTTCTGTCCTTTAGTAATATTGAATTAAAAAGTCTCCAATGTAATATAGTGAATGAGAAGGATAAGCATTACATAAGCTAGATAAAGAAAGTGGACTTTCTAAAAACACTTTTCAGTACCTTAGATGTTAAACATTACATAAAAAGAAAACCCCAAACAATTGGATGCATAGCTACAGACACACTAGTTTTACTACTAACAAAATCTTTGATTCTTGCAACGTAAGTGTCCCATTTACTGACAGGGCGCTTCCATATTTTTCTTGCTTGTTAAGAACTCATATGTTTCTACAACGGCGTTGACTCATTCCTAGGCAGGAGCTTGAATTCATTGTAGATTTTCTGCTTCACAAAAATGAAGCCTGCTGTTCATTAAAAGCAAAGGTATAGTGTCTTACGGTTGAAACTTCAGAAACTCATAGTGATAATTAGAGTGGGTTTTAAAATTTAGAAGCAACGGAGTTATTTCTAATTTTGGCTAGAAAGAGGTGGACTGTCAAGGGAATGTTTATTTATTCCTTATAGCCTTTTTGCTTGATTTGCTAATAATTACTTGAGATTGGTAGATGTTGCATACTAAAAATAAATTGAAATAAAGTAGTACAGTGTTAATTCTTGTAAAATAAATATCCCTTGCTTGTTCTTCCTTGAAGGATAAATAGCTATTCCAGAGATATTTAAAATCAACAATATTCATTGACATTTTGAATATTATATAATATAATGCTATTTCAATTTTGTTAAAAAGCCTCTGGGCATTTCAGCATGTATTAACATGTTTACAGCTTGAAGGGAATAGGTGGCATGCCAGATTATTTCCCAAAACAGTTATAGCGAAAATGACCCCTCAGACCAACCCCCCCAAAACAACCTGGGATTCAAAACCACACAAGTAGACACCATATGCAAACACAATGAAAAATCTGAGTTTGGAACATGTCCTGAGCAGATGTCTCTATGTACTTCCAGAGAGGCCAAGAGGAAGAAAATCCCACAGGTAGAGGCCTTCAGCTGGGACCTTTTCCTGAAATGGAATGGACTAATGCACAGGTGAGAGTAGTGAATTTAGCTGTGAGAAATAAGTGAGGAAAGGAAATAGTTTCTGGATTGCTGCTTCATGGTTTTGCCAATTTTTCTCACCAATGCTCCCCTAGATTCCGAAGCACCTGTTTCAAGTTCAAAAAATAATTGTGCGAATGCCTCAGTAATTGCCAAGATGCTGTGGCATCTAAGAAGCCTCAGCTACATATTGATAAAACAGAAAACAGTTGGGGCTATTAGGAAAACAATTTGGCCTCCGCTGACTTCTGGCATCTCAGGAAGTCAACTATATTGCCATGGTAATCAGTGGAGAGACTTCCTGAATGCAGTTTTCTAACCTGTTTTGGATGTCCCCTTTAGATGGAGGTGGATTGTATCCTGAAAATTATTGTCTCTCTCAATTGTCCAGGCATTCTTTATGGTCAAACAACTTAGATGGAAATGTCTAGACTTTAGATATCTCATGTGGTCAGGAAAATTTCACCCTCATCTTTCTGAAATTTCTTTTTATTGTCTGTTGGCCTTTCAGAGATACAATCAACCTGTGAGGCGTAACAGGCAGGAACAACCTGGGATATATAGGACAGGAAGACTACTTTTTTTTATGTTGAATAGTGCTGCTATCATGGATGTGAAAAGCCTGACAGACAAGAGCATTGTTGAAGTGTGTTGTTTATTTTATCAAAGACCTTTTTCAATAGAGAAATTACCATTGAAAAAGTAGTACAAAAAAAACCCAAAAAACAACAAAACGCAAATCAAACAAAAATGCCAGTGACTCTATTGCACCAGGATACTAACCTCCATAAATTTCTGTTATCAAAATATTCAGGTTAGTTTGTGTTGCATTTGTGTTCTCAGTTTTCAGTGTCTGACCTCCTGCCGTTATGATAATAGATGTGTGAGAAACTTGATATTTTGGTTGTTTGCCAGCTGGGTCCTTTGCAATCTCAGGAGGAAAAGAGGGCAGTTTAAGATACCGGGATAATGCACACTAATGGGACATTTCTGGTAAAAGTAGTCTAAAGTGATATATTGTTGATGTCCAAATTGCTGTCCTTTGATTTCAGAGTTAAAAAGACACTGGGATAAATAGGGAAGATGACAATTCTGAGTGACCCTAGCACAGCTCTCTGCCAGCTGGACATCATTTTATAATGGCTTAAGATGTCTATGTAATCTTCCTAAATATAAGGGCCAAAAATATGTGGTGCTTAAGGTGGCAACCCAGGGTGAATTCAGTGGCAAGTATAATGGATAAGAACTCTTACAGTATGTATCTCAATGTCTGCCTCTTAAGATTTCGAGAAAGGTTTAATGAAGCTCATTTCTTGATTTATTTTGGATGCATATAACTCATTTTTGCTGCTTTTTTGTAACAACTAAAAGAAGAAATGAAGCTAGTCAATCACTGTTTAACTAATCGTGTCATTTATTCATGCAAAGCTGAAAAAAACCTCTGATACCTCTTCAATACTGAGTGGCACACAGTAGGAGTGAAATGCTGTTTGCTCCTTAACAAGCCCATATGGTGGTAGGAGATCCAGTGTCCCTACTATGCAAACAACACTGAATCTTTAAAAGCATGTAAAACAGCATCTGCCAGTGATAAAATAAGTAAATCAGAAGGCTCATTACTTCATAACTTTCACCTATGAGCCTTTAAAAAGGAGGATGAAGAGACGTGTCGATACATTTTTTTTAGATTCTAGAGAACATGCTATTGTTTCTATCTTTGTTTTCAAATAAAGCTGCAGAGCAGGTTAGCTGTATGTCAGCCTTGTAAAAAGTACTGAAAATTAATGAGTATTTACCTAAGAAAGCAAGCATAACAATAAATTAGTGGTAGGAATAAATTAGTGGTAGTCAGCATAGTTTTAAAGCAAAGCAATTATGTTCGATAAACTTCATTTCAGAATGTGAATTTGCTTGATAAATGGTCCTAGGTGTTGTTTAGGCTTTTGTAAGGCATTTGATTTAGTTTTCCATTGTATCTAGTATAAATAAATAACAGTATGCTTTATCAAAATAATATTCCTTAAGGACTGAGTATCTGACGTCTCAAAGTACTAATCAGTGAGAAATGGATCTTACATGGAAATTCTGAGGGATAGATTTCCACAATTTAGAATTGCACGTGGACAGCATATTTCAATGTTTTCATAAATCATTTGGAATGCGGCATGAATTCTTAGATGGTAAAATTTTTGGATGATTCAAAGGTTGAAAAAGTGAAAAAAAAAAGACCCAGCAGTCAGAGAAATCCAGTTACAGTCTAGTCTGGTAAACAGAGGCCACTCAAACAAAATTATTATTACCTACAAGAGAAGTATTACACAGCCAGAAGGAAGCAATGCCAGCCTTACTCAGACAGGGGGGATCCCTACAGTGGAAATAAATGACACTAAGAAAAGGAAAGAACAGACAACTCAGCAGGGTTTATACTATGAACTTTGAGTGCTAAAGAAAATACTAAAAGTTAAAAATAAGGAGGTGATTTTATTTGTGTGCACAACAAAAGTGAGGTTGTAGGAATATCGTGCCAAGTTTTGCAGTCTTTACTTTTAAAAGATATTAGCTATGTATAAAGAGAGAGAAAAGAGACTTGAGTGGAGAAACATTCTCACAGAGAGACATGACTTATTGACAGTGTATTCCGTGGGGAGACTGAGTATAAGAGAATTCTTCAGAATAGCAGAGTGAAGAAGAATACGTAGCAGGGTGAACGCAAACGAATGTTGGGCAGGTGTTTTTAGCAGTGAAAATACGTGACAGGACAAACTACCAAGGGAAGTGGTAGGTCTCAATCTCACTATGTTTTCCAGATTAGATGCTTTTCCAAAATAGATACACACACTTTCGTTTAAGACAAGTTGTTGTTGTCAGTATTATGAGCCACAGCACATTAGGCTCATGGATCTAATGATACTTTCTGCCTTAAACCCTGAACCTTTTGGGTGCCTGTTCTCTGCTCCAGCAGAGTCAACAAAACTTATTCAACACAGGAATGTGTAATCAGATGATGCAGCTGAGGAAGATTCAACTGACACAACTAACGCAGTTTATCACCTTCTTCCCCAGCCACTAGTTTAAATGAAGAAATGTGGAGCTGTTATTATTTGCTTTAATGAGAGTATTTACTTCCTTTTTACTTCCTTCCCAGGGATGAATGGAGGCTCTCATTGCTTTTCTCATTTTACATTTTGCTTGGCCTGAGAACTGCAGCTTGCATTTTAATGCAGGCGTGAATCAACCAGACTGGAAGTGGAAGCTAGAAGTCTTGCTCCATACAGCTACCTTTTGAAATTTCTGTAGAAATAATTGCTGTTGGCTCCTTACCTTACCTCCTTAACTCCATAACACACCACATCATATAAGAGGTACATGCATTTCCTGGCCTACATGTGTGGAGAATGGAGTTCGAATCCTCCCAAGGTCACTGATTTCTGAGTTAGTTTTCCTTCATTGATTTGTACTCTAGAATAGCTAAATTTTGATTAAAACAACAAGGTTTGTACGAGAGGGTATGCTGTCTCAGTTCTGTGTGACTGTCTGCCATCGACATTTCCATGATATTTTGTATAACTTGTTGAAGATCGGGTGGTCTTTAAAATGAGATTCTAGGCTTAGGATATGTTGTTTCAATTCCTGGCTTTGCAACTAGTCTCTTGAGTCATCTTGGGCAGCTTGCTTCATTCTCTTGGCGTTTGTTTTTCTATCTGTAAAACAGAGATAACATTCTCCTTTCTTTTGAGAAGTGCTTTGAGAAGCATCATACTGCCTGAAGAGTCCTTAGACTTTTTCTATCTGTTTTACATATAGCTAATTCATTATTGCACAACTATTACACATATCCTCAGAGCAGTGAATGATATGTTCTCATACAATAACATTCTAGCACATTTAGAGGTAAGAAGAAACTGAGGCCCCATAGTCTAAAAGTCTATAGGTGCACTAATCAACTCCTAGAGAAAGTATAGTTAAAATTAGCTTTATTTTGTGCCCACATTACACCTCAGTATAGCAATTCTTTTCTAGCTCCCTTCTTTGACTTGCAGCTAAAATAAACTACCTTTGCATTATTCCCATTGTACTTACCCTATATCATTCACTGGGAGAAAGTGACTTTTATCTCAGGTCAGGCAAGGATGGAAGGGTCCATTGTTCAGTTATGAAGTTTTCAAAAAAACCCCACATTTTCATGCTTTTTGTTCCATTCACCAGCAAAATCTCTCTTTGTCTTAGCATCTAAAAAAAATTCAATGGCTAGGTGTTTAGGAGTCTAACACTGGTCAGATCCTGAGGAGAACTGTTGAGCAATGGTTTGTCCGTTGTCTCTTGTTTTACACTCAGACTGTAAACTGTCTGAAGCATGGCCACTCCACTTTTAATTTCTGGATTTTCCAAAAGTCTCCACCAAGGGAATTTCAGTCCTTAACACTGACACTGAGATGTTATAACAATGGATATAGGGTTAATCAGAAGTTAACATTCTTTAACTTTAACTTTTCAACTGGGAAAAGGAGACACAGCTTTTTATTGTACACAATATTGTGTACAGTATAGCCTTTATTGTATACAGTAGAGAACATAGGCAGAGTTGAAGTCTCAAAACCTGATTGAATTAAAGTGGAATGTCTCTGATATACACATCCACTTCCTTTGTGTACTCAGGGACATATTCATTAACTAACATAGCTATTTAGCTTTTTCCCCTGCTCAGTTTTCAGAAATGAGTCTTTGCTCTTGCCTGTACACCCCTATAGAATTATCAACTCACTGATTTCTCTGTGAAGAATTTTTGTGCTAAAAATATTGCATGGGTATCAAGAGGTCTAATTTTGTCTGCATTAACTTTTCATTATTTATGATTACTCATGAGTAGTAGAAAGGCTGGAGGTGCACTTCATAAATGTACTTTGCCTTTCCTTTTGGTGCCAGTTGATGTTCCATTGTGATCTCTCTCATAGACCTTGTCAGATATTGTTCAGGAAATCCAGCTTATCACTGCTATGTAGTTGACCTTCCAACCTCACAAACTGAGCAGAAGCATTTGGTTCCCCTCCCGTTGAAGCAAATGATAAAACTTCAAATGACTTAAATGAATCCAAGATATTGCCCACTATTTGTAGATGAACAAGTATTTACAAAGGTAGACAGCATTTGAGAGGCTTTATTACTGAAGACCTTTCTTCTGGCTTGAATGTTACTGAAAATTGTCTTTGTTGTTAAGAAAACAGAAGTTATTGATGTTAAAAAAAGACACTGTTTGTGGGAAATTCTTTTCAAGTAAAAGTCTTTAAATTGTTGAGTGGCTTCTATTAACAGTCATCATCGATATTTCTTGTAATATTAGAAAAGTAATTAGGTAAACTGTCCGCAGTGGCCCCAGCAGACACATTTTATCTGAAATTTCTTTCTGTATTCCACTTTCCTGCATAGAAGAGTGTTCATTAGAGCTTCCAGTTACCAAAACTGAACCCTGGAGTTCTAAACAATCTTACATCTCCTTTGCAAAGAGCAGCAAAGGTAACTGCTTTTTTTAATCATCAATTATGTAATTCTCAAATACTTTCCTGCAGAGGTCTAGATAATGTAAAAAGAACACTGAATATACATATAGTAGTTTTGCTCAACAAAGTTGAGGAAAATAGTGGTAACATCAGCATTTTGTATTGCTTGCCCATGTTATGTGGGTTAGAGTGCTGGAGCTTGAAATGGGTTTTTAAACTAGTTATTCTTGATTTTTTCACTCCTCTGATGTAATACAGCATGAGTTGTTTAATTTACAGCAACAATATGATTTGCGGTTAAATGTTACAGAGGCAATGAAGAGGTTGTTCTGCTTTTAATTGATGCTGTGACCTACATTGTTCCCTAAGGCACCACAGACATTTTTCAGAAAAGTCTCCTGTTAATTATAACTGTACTCTGTGGTGCTGGGTCAGTTGTCATTTCCATTATATAAACTTTAAAAACTAGGGGATTTTAGTTCAATTATTTTAAATCACATTAGGTAAAGATTTGCCATTGAGGCTGGTACCTCAGAAGAAACTGTTTTCTGGGATGCCGATGGCTTTAGTCTCACAGTCACAGCTTCTGTACCCCATAAATTTTGAGGACTCCAAGAGGTACCTGTGGAGCTGTGACGTTGCTGAAGGCGCTTTCGACATTCTTGAGAAATGAAGCCAAATTGCTGAATATTTGTGTCTGCTTAAATTCCCATAGGATGCTGTAGAGCAAATGTGTGGTTCTGACTGTCCACTAACCCTGGTTTCTGCTGAATACAGCCCATATTTCCTCCCAGAGGAGACCACGTCCATTCCTGTGTCCTGTGGTCCCTATACCATCTGCCTCATAGAAACAGTGAGATGTGTTTTGGTGACTTGGATGAAAGATGGCTTACATTAGTTTAAAGAAGTCAGACCTTTTTGAAGAATAGAAAATTTATTTCTCATCACTAGACAGTAAATTATGAGAGCTGCCAGACATTAATTATAGATCCTCTTCAGTCCCATTCTTACACAGAGAAGCTAAGGTGGTCAAGCTGTAATATCAGACTGTTCTTAACTTCCTTGAGAGGGTTCTTTTTCGCTCATGACAGACATAATTTTTTTTCATTTAATTTTTAATGTCAGATTACTCTGGAAGGGGCTAAAGCAGACTTTGCTTGATTATAACCTGCTTACTTGAAACATCTAGGACTTCTTGATTACTTAGGTATAAAGTCAACTTAGGTTAGATAAGCAGCTACCTGTCATGAGATCTACAAGTGTTTCCTGACTGTGAAAGACTGGCCCAGAGTTTCCAGTGTAAAAGAATCAAAAAAGCAGCGATCTTTGTAATCTTGCAAGCTATTAGAAAATCTTTATATTTTTGCGTGAAGTCATCATGACATAGCACTAAGGAGCTGAGAAACCTGACTTCTGAAAACTTCAGAAGCCTCAAGTTGTAATCTGAAGTCCCTGCCTTTTCAGATCTTTTAAAAAATTTGCAGCTAACAGTAATATTCCTTAAGAAATATAAGTGCTTTGATTGCTTCTGGAGAAAATATCCTGATTAAATACTTTTAAATGTTGTTAGTTATTAAAGTTAGAAAGTTGGGATATCCCTGACCATTGAGAATGATTGATGTAATTTTCTTTGCTCTGATCGTATATTCAGAAATTAGCCATAATTTAACTTGTAGCTCAAGGTAAAATAGTTATTACAATGGAAAAATCCTTCTGAAAAAGAAGGATATCATATCTTAAAGTATACTCCTATGTGCCTTTATGTTGATGCCTGCTGACTCAGTAAACTGTCCTACTTAATTTTGTAATTTATTCAGTCTCCAACTAAGGGATTTAAATGATTTTTCTCTTTGCTTCAAACTTGCAAATCTTCACCAATTCAGAAAAGCACAAAGCATGTTGTGAAATATGAGCTTTGTAAACAGTGTCTTTAATTTTATTGGTTATACATTCTCTTTCTATAGATAGCCCAAAGCCTTTTGATTGTTTATATAAGCTGTTTATAGGAGCTATAAAACTGCAAGGGGAATTATTTTCATATGTTATTGAAAAAGTATTTCCCAGGGTAAAAGCAATCATAATAAAACAATATCTTTATATTATAGAGTTGTGTTCCATGGAAACTCATATCAAATTGTACTTTTTTGCAATAGAGAAATGTGGAACTCTCCATAACATCAAGTGAATGTGTGTCTGAAAAAAGATGTTTGGTTTAAATCTTTTCTTGATGTTGGACTCTAGTTTAAAAAAATGTTTTTATTCAGACCCTTTATTCAGTGAAATATTGAAAAGAGATAGAGGAATTAGTAGAAAATTTGGAGAATTTTAGAGAACAAAAAAACCCCAGATTAAAATAAAAAGCAAACTTATTAACTTGCTTGGCGTCAGCTTCTACCATGGGAGACTGTTTTCTACAATACCTTTTGCACCCAACTCTCAGTAACAAAAAAGCAGCACTTCTGTTTTGTTGGGAAATAATGATTGTTCTTGCTACACATAAATCATTGTTACTAATTGCATTGCAAATGAAGAATGACCGAATTTAGTTTAATCTGTAGCTAAAACCTGTCGAAATTTTAGATATCAAGAAATAGTTGAATCCCATAAAGCACAGGCAATTAAGATGCCTTTCCATGTTCAGCACCCTGAACGTGAGCCAAATACAGTCTTTAATCCAACTCTATTTAATAAAAATAAAAGGTTGCTCAATTGTCTAATTCAAACACACAAAACCCAGAGAATTAAGAAAATTATACTTTTGCTATTGTTTGGTTTTCTACAAGGCAAATTATGTTGTTGAGAGATAGAATATGTAGAACTTCTTTACTACGTAAACCTTCGGTACTGCTGCAGGTTTTAATTATAATTGAATGAGTTTCCTTACATGTTCCCACACACACATATAATTGTAATGTATTCTACTTATCTAAGAACAGTTATAGCTCATTTTGGCCATAGGTATTTGAAAATTGCAGTTTTTGTTTTCATGGATAAAACTTCTTCCAGTTACATGTTTATAGCTTTACAGATGCAAGAAAAATACAGCTCATTCTTCATGTCGGTCCCATATTCAAAGGTTTCTGCCCATTCTCATGACCTCTGAAAACCTCCACCCCTTTAGAAATATGCAATTCAGCTCATTGAACTAAATTTTCAATGGCCAGATTCTTTCATTTTCTTATAAGTTCTGTCAAAAGAATTGTCTTTTCCTAGCTTAAATTGCCTTTAAGATTAAACTCCACGGAACTTCTTGACTCCAGATTTTCAAAGCTCCCTTTTAAGGTTTCTAAACTAATAAGGGCCTGAAATTCTTTCTGAAATAATATAGGCCCTGAGCCACCTACTTTAAAGTTAATTCTAATTGGAGAAGGAGTTGGACGACATGACACAGGTCACTTCCAGGCCAAATTGTAATTCTATCATTCTATGATGCTGTGACTTTCACTTAATTAGGCATTGATTTTGAAGAGTGAAATTATAGACTAAGGACTAAACATTGTAAGTGTCCAAATCTAAAAATCCCAACCCCTGTTTCTTAGCCCCTCCTCTGCACTTTTACTGCTTAGTTGAGCTTTTCCTTTCCTCTGTTTCATTTCCAGTCTCAGAGTGCTAAGCTGCTTTTTTTCTGGTAACCTTGAAATATTTAGCCATTTTGCTTTGGTTTTCCTTGTCTTCATCTGATCTTGCCAAGTTCCTGTTGGCAAAACCACACTAGAAACTTTTTTGTATCACAGTGATGGCACTGATGGTGCAATTTTCCAATATTATTTATGCAACAAAATGCAAGAACTGGAGTAAACTTTGGTATAATATGTTTCCTGATATAATTTGCATCTAAAACTTAGGTAAATTAATCCTTCTGTGAAATCTTAAAATCCAAGGCAGAACTTGTTAAAAAAAAAGTCTATTTTTCAAGCAGTTAAGGAGTATTTCATTAGTCAGTGTTAACAAAGGTTGCAAAATCAGTTCCTTCTTTCAGAGATATTTTTTCCCTAATATATTTATAGCTGTTGTGAAAACTAGGAACTAGATTATAAGTCAATAGTGTCATAGGAACATAGAAAAAAAAGGCATACCCTCTCCCAAATAGCTTCTGAAACAGGAAAAAAATAGGTGAAGAAGGACAGAAGAAGTACAAAATCGTATCAAGAAAGAACCAACTAATGATATTTTTAAATAATTATTACTCCAAAGAAAGATGATAAAGGAGTAGGTTGTGGGTTGTTTCACTGTCAGATTTCAAGTGCCATTCCTGGGAACTTGGTGGGAAACTGAACTTGCACAAGATCAAATTTTACTCTCCTTTTTGGGAAAACTCATGAGCCCTTGTAACACGTGAAAACGGTAGGTGTTCACTTACAGAAGTTGTCCAAAAGTACATACTGACAGCAGCCACAAGGACATTTTCACATGATATTAGTGTGCCAGACGCTTTGGGATAAAATGGATAAAACTTCTTCCCTGTCCATTCTGAAGAATTTGTTAACACCATTTATTTTTACCTCTGCAACACAACCTTATGGGTGAAAAAAAGTTCTTTCCATTGTGATGGATGTGGGTGGTGCTCCCAAGGCCAAGAGTTGGCTCACCAGCCCGAAGGTGTGCTTGCCACACATTTTCTAGATTCTCATACTTCTGGCAGTAACTATTTTTTCATTTCTTCTGAATTAACAGGGCTTTCATAAGGCCATTTGAAGCAGTATTGGGAAAAACTAACAAACAAAAAACCAACCAACCAAACAAACTAGATCTGTAATAAATGGCTAGATCTTACTCATTGTTCCCCGGTGTAACAGAAGGAAAAGAGAACTGTAATTTGGAGATAGTTGGAGTCTGGTTTCAGCAGGTAGAAATTTTACCTATGTTTGCAAAGTATAAAACCCTTCATGTGACATTTGAAGTAAACAGATGACTTCTTGAGTTCTGAGTCAAGATATTTTTAAAAATCTTTCGAGGGTTCACTATTTGCTGCCCTTCTTCCTAGTAATTCAGCAGTTTAAATTAAGTTATTGCTGAGCAAATTCCAGAGTTGGTCTATGAAATGTCAGCACTTGCCTTCTTAACTGGTGGAGAGAGGTACCTTTTGAATAAGTAGTTGATCTTGAAGATTGAAACCTCTCTTCTTAGTTTAGCTTTCTAATAGCATTGCTAACTTTTTTCCCCTGACTTGTGTGTCTGTTGGTAAAGAGGATGGCTTAGGATGAGAGAGTGACAGTGGGTATATTGGGGCAGATCACGAAAAATTACAGACACATAGGTTAAAAGGCTCAATAGAGTGGCACTATATGGGGAAAAGTGAATCTGAACAAAGTGAAAAAGAAATATATGGGAATGGAGGGAAAAAAAGAAGAAAAAATTGTTAATAAATTGCCTGTGGAATGTGTGTCTGCTGTTTTCTGAGTGGAGGATGTATAATGTTAACTGGTTGAAATTCCTTTCCTCTTAGTTTTATGTTGACTATATTGCATAGAAATGCAACCATAATGTGCAGCAAGGCTAAGATTGAATCACATCTAAATCCACAGAGTAGCTTTTATACTTTAACTTGGGAAAACCCCTAGAGAAGGAGGTGGACTGACTTTTGTTACTGTCTTAGAGCAGGTGACACCAGCAAATTCACATAAGATGCAGGTTTAAAAGGTCAAGCATTATATTACCTAGTCAAGTGATAATTTACATTATTGTATTATCTATCTATATTATCTATTGGTTATTTGAAGAAATGAGACTTTGCATGGCAACTGTGTATAAAATCTTATGGTATCTGTGCAGTTGTGGTGGTATTTGAGAACCATGACAACATTAAAAAGGCTGTGAATACAAAACTCAAGTTACATTGAGTTACTGTACATAAACACACTGCTATTTTAGTCCTAGAAATTAGCTGGGTGATATGGCACAAAGAGGACACATAAACTGCAGCAAAACATATAATTTGTATCCTGGCTTAATGTTTAGGTTAATAGGGAGGTAAAAATTATCTATGCCTCAGAATTGTGTGTGTAGTTAAGTTGTACTTCATATAGATCTGCCTTCATATGATGTAACACATTTTGTTGTTTTTTTAAAAACATTCTTTGTTTGATCTTTTTTCAAATAATAAATGACTCAGGATAAAAAGTAGGGGTTTTAAGTGGAGGCTCAATAGGTTCATGCAAAGGTACTGTTTCTGAAAAATCAATATATGGGACATTTTTGCTATTTCTGATTTTCAGATCTCATAAAAAATAACTATAAACATGACCAGGCATCTTGTATAACCCAAATAATTCATTATCCAAGCAACTGTCAGTGGTTATTCAGTAACAGTGGATTGAAGAACTCAAAACTGATCGAATTCCTATTTTTAAGAGTACGTGAGGACTCCTGCCCTTGACAGCAACTTTTTTATTTTCAGTGGGACTGGTTTTAGTGCACAGGCTGTGCCACTGTAAGGAAACAGGCTATCGCAATATATTCTTAGATTGCTACAAATAAATATGTTTTAACTTTTTAAAACTAATTCTAGGACAGAATAGCATGAAGCCCTGTCATTTGGTTTGTGAAGCAAATATTTAAAATAAAGCACAACTTTGGAATAGTGCTCCATATTACACTCTCCTGCGGATATTTGTACAAAGCTAAGAGTTGTCACATACATACCACCGGAATTTCTTGCATTTGTGATTGAATGGGCTGGAATATTACTTATTAAAAACAGAGTGTTTATACCTGTATAATATATTTATAATATGTTCACAAATATATAGAGCTAATTATTTGCTCAGAATAATTTGTGTAGCTGGGCTTTTTTCTTTCTTTTTTTTTTTTTTAATTTTAAATATAGGTGCATGTGACTTTCCAAGTGCAAGTCAGGCCAAAGTTCTTAGGACTGAAGAGAAATATGCGCCCTCTCAGGCTTGCAGAGCATGGTTCAGAGACAGATTGTCTCTTTCAGTTAAGTACATCGAGACTGACTGTTTCTATAAGACAAATCAGTATATAACCTTATACTGGTAAAGAGGTTGCTTAGTTCAGCATATTTACTCTGCTGGGAGAAGGCAAATTCAGGGTTCAGTCCTCTGCTGTGTTTACGTGAGACAGTCATCTGATGAAAGGAGAAATAATGCAGAATAACCCGGAGCCTTTTACTGATGAACTTTATGTAAAAAAAAAAAAAAAAAAAAGGCAAAAAAACCTGTGACACTGTGACCTGAACTTTACACAATAATCAGTTTTGTGCATTTGAAACTAGCAAACTAAGTGATTAAAGCCTTGATCTTATTAGAATGTAAGTAATCTAATCTGATGCCTGAAACATGTATCTTGTGCTTGTCATACATCCTTATTACAAGCTTATATTACAGAAATTTTCTATAACTGTCAGCATTTCATTTACAGATGATCAGAGGGCTGGAGCACCTCTGCTATGAAGACAGGCTGAGAGAGTTGGGTTCGTTCAGCCTGGAGAAGAGAAGGCTCCAGGGAAACCTTCCAGCAGCCTTCCAGTACCTAAAGGGCACCTACAAGAAAGGAGAGGGACTTTTTACAAGGGCATGTAGGGATAGGAGAAGGGGTAATGGCTTTAAACTAAAAGAGGAAAGATTTAGATGAGATGGAAGAAAGTTCTTTGCCATGAGGGTGGTGAGGCGCTGGAACAGGCTGCCCAGAGAAGCTGTGGATGCCCCATCCCTGGAAGTGTCCAAGGCCAGGTTGGACGGGGCTTTGAGCAACCTGGTCTAGTGGAAGGTGTCCCTGCCCAGGGCAGGGGAGTTGGTACCAAATGATCTTTAAGGTCCCTTCCAACCCAAACCATTCAGTGATTCGATGATTCTAGGAGATCTGAGAATTCGTAATCAACTGAAGAGTTAAATGGAAATGGAGACCATGGCTAAAGATGTGACAGTCTAGATTATTTGAGCTGCCAGTCTGAGGCTAAGCAAAGCTCACGTTGCACTTCCAGGTGGAAGACAAAATTATCGTTCATTTTCTTGAAAGATGCCTAGCTAAATGCAGCTGTTGACCAACAGTCCTAATCGTAGTGAAACCTCTTCTTCTTTCCAGGCTTTTTTTTTTTTGCACAAAATGATATTGCATGTACACAAACCAGTTGTTTATTGTCACTGAGTATCATAAACATACATGGTGCTATATATCTCTAGCATGCCTAGGCTGTCTGTAGATCTAATGGCATAATACAGTACAAAGTTCAGAGGAGGGAGATTAAGAAGTAGCTTGGCAAAAAAATGGATCAGCTTCATAAAGAAAACGTGTATTTTCTATTGGGTTATCTTGATGCTTTTTAATTTTTTTCTTAAAGCAAGGGAATGTGGATGTTTTTCTTGCCATAGTGAGAAATGTGAAGAGACAAAGTTAAGAGGGAGTTACCAATTGTGCTGTAATTTAAGCTTTTAAGTGCCTACAGGCTATGTGGATGCTGGTGTACCAGGAATGTCTAATCAGATGTCTCCCGGGAATAAAGGGTGACAATGACTGATTATATATGAAAACCTATTTGTAGGAGACACACTGCAGAGTTTGTGTCTCAGTTCTCATACAGTTCGTCATGATGAAAAGTAGAGAGACTTAGGCTTTGGGCAAGTGGTGTCTCATTCTCTTAAAAGGCAATTTAGTTTTAATCTAATTTAATTTTATGAACCTTTGGCTTTAAATCTAGACTTATCAGGTGACAAGCATATTTTTAGATGTAGGAGGGTCCCACAGATTAAAAGCAATATTTTTATGGGCCCTTAGGTATTTGATGTGAAGGAAATATAAATAGGTTTGTGGGGTAAGCACAAATTTTACAAGGTGCATTAAACTAGGTTCAGTGGAGTGTTGCTGAATACTGCAGCTTTGCTAGTTTAGCTGTAACTGTTCACTTAAAATTAGTCATTGCTGTCACAAAGTTTAAGATTTTCATACTGTACTATGTAGAGAGAGATTAAGGACTTGCAATTGATGGCTAATTCAAGGCTAGTCATTTGTTTTCATCTTGTATTAATATGCAGACTTCAGCTGTTCCAAAAAGTCAGCATAGAATTGCACCGACTTCAGTATTTACTTAGTGAATGCTGCACCTCTATTTCTGTGCCCTTATTAATCTTTAGAAAGAATATTTTATTTGTCTTTAAAAAGAATATTCAGAAAATAGTACAGTGTTAAATATCCCATTCCCAGCAGTGCCCCGGAGGGCACCGTGTGACTGTCACTGAGTGACAAAGAGGAGGCCAGTGCCACCACGTCCAGCACGGCTTTACCATAGGTTTGCACTGTCACTAAGCTAAGGGAGCCAGTTCCCCTCTCCCACCACTAACTGAGACAAATTGATTATCCACAGCTTTTTCTTGCCCGCTCACATATATATCTCATTCCACTAGCTGGAGCACAACAGGATTCTTGAGTTATTTTAGCATTGTGAATGTTCACCTCAGTAAACAAAATACGTATTTCACTGTGGTGAGGTGGTCTACCAAACCTGAGTAAAAGCATATTGTGAAAGAGAAGAGGTTAAAAAAAAAAAAAAAAATCAGTTCTAATTCTGACATCAAATTATATACTGACGCAGCAAATGAATCAGAGTAAACCATTTCTAGCACTCAAAAGCATGTCGATATAGGGACTGCTAATGAAAATTGGTCTAATAATTTTAAATGCATGCATATCAAATGCACATACGGCATGCACTAAAATATTTTGAATAAATGGAGCTTCTATTGGAAATTCTAATCAAGGCCTTATTAAATATGTTACATTTTCAATCAGCACACTGTTTAGTCTCTTCCACTGGTGGACAACATTTGAGGTTCTCATCTTGCTCACAAATTACACTTCAGATTTTGCTGAAAGTATCTTCCCAAATTAAGTATGTTGGTTGCCTGTCCCGTTATTTCTCTTGAGAGCAAACTGTTTCTCCTTTAATTGCATTTGGATATTGCTGCATTTGTCTCGTTTCAAATACCATAATTAAAATAACAATAGACATTGATTATGACAGACTTATGACTGAAACTTGTGACAAAATCTTACTAAACCCTCTTCTGCTTACTCAGGCAATTGGTCTCATTCTGCCTAAATCCTGATATTTATAAGTTCATTGTCAGCTGAATAACAATTTTTACATTGGTTATAGCTGTACAGATGCCCATCAGATTGAGTGCTCTTTTATCAGTATATTCTCACACTCATACGTTCTTTGACACCTCTACCTTTACTATAAAATACAGGGAGTGGGGGTGTGATGATGTCCAAATTTGTCACAGGATACACGTGTTAATATCCATTAAAATGTTCAAAGAGCAATATTCATCTCAGCCTCTACATTGAGAAGATATCAAAGCAGCTCAGCAGTGTCTTATGAGCAACTAATTGGAAATTTCTGCTTGCGTCATTCTGTCCTTTGAGTGAAATTTTGATGAACTACAAAATCTCACCCAGACTTACTATTTCTTTTTATTCTGGGAATGGGCTCAAACTGCATCACTTTATATTGTGAATGCTGCCTGCTCATAGTGAAGAAGTTCATGAAAACCACACACCAGCAATTCCCCAAAGGATAAGTCAATTAAAACATATCTAATTTACCACCGTTGCACATATTTGGTGAACTGATGAAGATAAGTGGTTTAATATTCATTTTAGTGAGGATTCAAGATTAAATTAATTATACAGCTTCTCAGTCTAGTGGCTAGACCAATTTATCTAATATATCCAAAACTCCATACAGTTGCCTATTCCAAGACATAGGAATAAAGTATTTACACTTTTCAGATTGTTTTTATAAACATGGAATTTTCTAACAATAACCTTCATCCAGCCTTCAGCCTGTCTAGGCAATCAGTCACCTCAGGCTGCAAAACTGGATATTCTTTTCAATGCTGCTGCAAGAAAAACTGGGACTCCTATTTTAATATGGGTGTCTCAGGCACATAACACTGGGAAACAACTGTGGTGATTATTATAATAAAGCCAGACTCTCAGATATTTTAGCATAGTTTATATATAATTGTTCTATGGGCCAAAAGAAATCAAAATACTGAATCTGATACCCTGACAATATGTGTGGAAGGGAGAAAATTGCTTCTCATTTGGTTTCACCTTTTTATTCCAGTGATATTTCTGAAACAATTTTTCATCTGTGTGAAACACTTTCAGGAAATATTAGTAAGAGGAACTTTCTTAATGAACTAGTCAGAGAGAAAGGACGTGATGCCTCCAAAAGGAAATGAAATGTTACAAATAACTGAAAAAGTGGGGAATAGCATGGAAATTAGAAACCAGCCTTATCTACAGAAGTCTTCATTTTGCTAGCTATGATATATTATGTATAATTATAATCGGGAACATGTATTCCTTCAGACTCTTGTTTGCTTTTGCTGATGTCAAACATTATCCAGATGGTATAGTGCATTTTCTGTAATCACCTCCTTTTTATCTCATGCTTTTCCTGATCTGTATTCCTCATAGTGCTTTTTTTTTTGTTTTTCTTTTCTTTTCCTCTTCTGAAAGTTGTTATAAGGTCCTTCATTCTCAGCACTATTGCCATATCTTCTCTCAACTGGAATGTTTCTTAGTTCATAAAGTCTTAAATATGTTTTTTATCTCTGTTTGCTGATTCCAGATTTAATGGCCTGAGTGCTTTAGAAACAAATATTACTTGCGAAGAATATTGCCTGTTATTGGTATCATTTTCAGATCCTGCAACAGTAAGGATTGTATGTATAAGCTATATATATATATTTCACACACATAAATTCTGAGGTTTGATGCTATGAACAAACACATTTTTTGTATCAGCCTAAGTAGTATACATATTTCCGCAAGCAGATTGAAGGGGTGTTTTTTTTAGAATCAGTGGAAAGAAGTCTTCTTAATGAGACCTGATAAGCTACAAAGGAAGAAACTGGTTCCTCTTAGTGTCTTAGGCAGTCAGTGCAGAGGAATATGTGACTTGAGTAATGGCATCAGCCAAGGGAAGAGGTGTTGGGTTTTTCTACTGAAATGGCTTTTCTTTGGAAGCACAGACTGGAGACCCATGAACTCAGTGTTTATTCTCAGCCTTCTGTCACAGAATCACAGAATGTTAGGGATTGGAAAGGACCTGTCATTGCAGACTTTTCAGTATTCACAAAATAAAGAAACTCTTTGTATGAAAGATCCCCATTATCCAATCTCGGTAATGAATGGACAATAGAAAATAATTAACATATGTTGTGGTCGAACCTGGCAGGCAGCTAAACACCACACACAGCTGTTCGCTCATTCCCTCTGGAGTGGGATGGGAGAGAGAATGAAAACAAACAGACAAACATAAATCTCATGGGTTAAGATAAAGACAGTTTAATAGGACAGAAAGTGAAAATGTATGATGATGATGATGATAATAATAATATAATTTATAAAATAAGCGATGTGCAATGCAATTGCCCGTCACCTGCTGTCTGATACCCAGCTAGTTCCTGAGCTGTGGTTCCCCAGCTAACTTTTTCCTAATTTATATACTGGGCATGATGTCATATGGTATGGAATATCCCTTTGGCCAGTTTGGGTCAACCATCCTGGCTGTGCTCCCCTCCCATCTTCATCTCCAGCATCCTTGCTGAAAAGGTCTTGACGTGGTATAAACATTGCTTAGCAACAACTAAAACGCCAATTTATTATCAACATTCTTCTCATGCTAAATCCAAAACACAACAATACAATCTACATCTCCCTGCACCTCTGAGAGTTAATGCATACTAACAGGTGATGTCATCAGCACAAGAACTTAGAGAGACATAAGTATATTTCAAAAACTTTTCCAGGGACTGAAATGCATCTGACGGATATTTGAGAAAGAATCAATCGGCTATTCGAACAGTGCACATAACTCCTAACAAGAAATAAAAATAATTGAAACTGCCAGGAAAATCAACTCATTAAATTTAAATTTTAAATCAGTATTACACAGGACACTGCGATTAAAACTCCTAACTTTTCGGAAAATGCTATTCAATTTTTATTTTTTTTTCAGCAATGCCACCATCCAGAATGATGATACTGTCCTTAATTTCACATCAAGTACCAGTGTAGTACTGACAGGGGGGTGGGAGGAAGTCTTCTACCTACTGAATTGTGATCCCCACCTTGTCTATCTCCGTGACAGTTCTTCAAAATCTTCCTGATCTGATGATCTAATGGTCTTCTCATATGCAAACTCAGGGGTTTCCCCACCTGTCACTGTTCTGGGTGTTTCTATTTGTTTGTGCAGATGATCACATAAGCTAACACAACTTGTACACTCATCTATATTCTTCATTGCATGTTCTTCCCGGGGTTTTTTTTTTGTTCTCTTCAGGCTTTGTTATATGTTGCTAAAGCACCAGCTCCTCAGATAACCTGTTTAGGTGATTTTCACATGTAAATTCAGGGATTTGGTGCCAATAGATCTTGTGGCAGAAGTGAAACACAGGCAGTCCATGTGTACTTGCCTGATCTTTATTCTCCACTCATCAATACACAGGAAACAAAGACTTGGGGAGCTTAAGGCCAGGAAGGTCTAGAAGAACAGACTTCTTGAAAAGGTATTAGATTTAGTCACGTTTCCTTAAAACAGCAACTTTCACTGGACTAAAAAATGTTTGTATTTCAAAGACGTACATCTCCCTGCAAGGACTTCAGTCTTGAAAGGGATCAGATAACAGAGCAGCCGTCATTTCCTTGGGCAGTTTGTGCTGGTGGCTGTTTTCCCCACTATCAGTGTGGGCCATGTTTCCAGTGTAAAGCTGTCTGGCCGCATTTTACAGACAGTAGTTCTTGTTACGGCTTTTTCTACTGTATTAAACACTGCATTCGAATCACTTCTCAGTCATCAGATGGAAAGTTAAACAGCTTGAGCTTTTTAGCCTTGTACTAAAAGAAAAAATTTCCCCGTCTTTTGAATCATTCATTTCTTCTCTTTCTTTAGGTCTTGTTTTACAACATCCTTATTAAAATGTAGACACTTTAATTTTATGCAGTATCCCTGTATTGGAGTTTTGGTGCACAGTACTGAAGTAAAATTACTTCTGTACTGCCCTTTGTTACTAATTGGATCTATTGTTCTTCATATGTATATCTAGGGATTAAGTTCAATTTTTCCAAACTAAGAATATAATCATAGAATCATAGAGTAGGTTGGTTTGAGAGAGACCTTTAAAGATCATCCAGTCCAAGCCCCTCCCGTGGGCAGGAACACCTTGTACTAGATCAGGTTGCTCAAAGCCTCATCCAACCTGGCATTGAACACTTCCAAAGCCGAAGCATCCACAACTTCTCTGGGAAATCTATTCCAGTGTCTTACCACCCTCATAATAAAAAAATTTCTTCCTGTTGTCCAAACTAAACCCACTCTCTTTCAGTTAAAACCATTGCCCCTGGTTTTGTCACTACAGGCCTCAGTGAAACATCTCTCTCTGACTTTCTTATAAGCCTCTGGAAGTGCCGAAAGGCTGTACTAAGATCTCCATGGAGCCTTCTCTTCTCCAGACTGAACAACCCCAACTCTCTCAGACTTGCACGGGAGAGCCGTTCCAGCCCTCTGATCATTTTTGTGGCCTTGTCCAGACCCTCTCCTACAGGTCTTGCTGGTACTGGGGACCACTGAGCTCGACACAGGACTCAAGGTGGGATCTTGTGAGAGTTGAGTAGATGGAGAGAGGCGACTCCTTCGACCAGCTGGCCACACTGCTTTTTATACAGCCCAGGATACCACTGGATTTCTGGACTGCAAGCACACATTGTTCACTCATGTCCAATTTTTCATGGTTTTCAAGTTTCATAAACCTGGTAGGAGTTTCTCTGCATTTCCACCACAAGCCCTCAACTCTATCCAATATTCAACCCATCTTTCTGTAGACTTTACCTATTTCCTTTATTCCCAAATAAACAACCTATTTTTACCAAAAAAAAAAAAAAGGAGGCAAGAATAATTTCAACTAAGTTCAAATACTAACAATGTCTTGAGTCAGCCTATGTTTTCTTTGCCATCAGTGGAGAGAAATAAGCACTTTTAGCATGTTACTAATCTGAATTATCCAGCATCTATAAGTGCCTATCTCACTCCTTTGACTATAAAAAAGTAGGTGACTCTTACAATGAGGTGACTAGCTCAGATATACACGAAGTGGGCAGTTTTATTTGGTCAGGTGAATCCCATGGTTGCTCAGGAATGGACCTCTACAGCTCTGCTTTCAGTATTCTTAACTATGCCAATCCATGCATCATTCAAAATTTTCATCAGAAGCAATTTTATGTATTTCAACCCATTAATGAAATGGTTCAGCAGTGCAGGATTGCTGCTATAGCTACAAATCTACATTAGAAACATTTTCATTCAAATCATGTTACTCCACTGTTGACTACTTTTTATATTTATCGTCTAGTCAGTTCTTTGTCTGTTAAATCTATGCTTTAGTGCTATTTATTAGTGCTAATTTTACGTGTGGTTCTCATGTAAAGACCTTTCAGAAGTCTGAATATTTAATATTTGACAGTTATCTTTGACAGTCAAAGTGGTATGCTCACCAGAGGATGAAATCAGGTTTAGCAAGACCTGTTTTCCATAAAATCTAGAGCAAGCACTTAGTAACATTTTTCTTTAATTTCTGTTGAACTGAAAATCTCTGGTTTCTGTTGATGTGCCTTTTCTAAGTTTTGACAGAAAGACCACATATAACAATATACTTCTTATGATCCTTCACATCATTGCTCTGTAATTTTTTTATATTCCACTATGAAATTCCTAATAGGTTAACCTGAGCATCTGCTGCAGACGTAATGCCATAGAATATAAAATCGTTGTAGGAATATTTTATCAGTTGCTTAATATAAGAACAAGAAACTTTCAGTTTAGCTGGAAAGTGTGTATATACGGATTTTTTAATTGCTGTATCTATCCATACGAGTTTAACAGGATTAATATAGGTTTAGAGGTCATTCTCTTGTGGGGTTTTTTGTTGGTTGGTTTGTTTTTCTTTTCATTTGAAAGGCTGACACACAATAATCAACCATACTTCTCTATTAAAGTCATGAACCAGTTCAGCTGCTCAGATCATCTTTTCCACCAGAAGGTGTACATACTTTCTTTTGCTTACTTGAAAACCTGGTGTTTAGAAAGAAAATATATATCTTAGTCATGACTATCAGGTCTTCCGGTAGATTGGATTATAGTGCTCAAAACATTGTGTGTGAGCTACATTAAGATGTACAACTGCTGCTGTAACTTAGTGTTCTTACTCTGAGAGCTCTCTATCAAAGGTTTTGGATGCCTGGTATATAAAAATATATTTTGTTCTTTTTCTCAGAACAGCCAGAGACAACAAGACATCTTCACTTTTTATGTTCTAATAGAGCAGGTGACATTGGAGTCAAAGTAGTGACTGGTAATACCTGAATTAAGCACTTCAGAATATCCATCTCTCCACTTTATTCATCCAGACTTCCAACTTACTCCATTATGTTTTGTGTTCTGAAAACACCAAGCTGTGGTGATTCATTGCTTTCCACGGCTTGTGAGCAATACCTTTTATTTGTCGTGACATCAGTCTTTGTACTTCTGATATCCTCATATGATAATTTCACGCTTATGACAAAACTGGTGTTCCTTTTTTGCCAGGACAGGTACATTCTGTTGCTCAAAATAGCTGAGCCATGTGCCAGACAGAGATTACTTAATATATGAAAGATGTTTAAATAATCTTCCAAAGTTGCAGAAACAAGATTTTATGGATAATTTAATTTTGAACTTGTGAATAGGCTTTGAGTTGGAAAGCTATCCAAATCTAAATTCAGCTTTACTTTGTTACTTTTAAAAATAAAATGCATATTTAATCGCCTACTATTCATTAGCTTCATGTTTTCCCTTGCTCCATAAGACTTTAGTGGCTATTATGGATTTTTTAAAGTCAATAAAAATTATATAGTCATATTATGAATACAGAGGAATTAATTTGCTTAAACACCCACTCCTCAGTCAACCTCTGAGATACAGGCCTTTGTTTTTTATTCCTTCTTTCAGGCACAGAACTTATTTATCATTTCTGAGAAGTCCTTTAGAGATTGTGACTATAAATACTGCTAGTGCTTCCATTTTCAAGACAGCCATGTAGTACACATCGACTTTCTTTCAATACTGAGATTTCAGAGCGTTTTTATTTTTCACCATCACCGTATGTGAGACAGAACTGCTGCAATGAAAGGAACCTTGGGAGGTCTCTGTCCCAACCTGCTCTTCAAAGCAGGGTAAACACTGAAATCTGAGCAGGTTGCTCAAGGTTATCCAGTTACATCCTGAAAACCTCCAAGGACTAAGATTGCACAACCTCTCTGGAACCCTGCTCCAGTTCTTCATTATCTTCCTAATAATTTATTTTTTCCTTATGTCTGGATGGAACCTCTCATGACTCCATTTATGACTTGTATATTTCTCCAACAAGCATCTAAGAGCTTGATTCTGCCTTCTTGGTTACCTCCTTTCAGATATTGAAAACCTGCCCCTAAAAGTTCTCCGACTCCTTCTCTTTAGAGACAGACATACATCAATTTCTCTCCTTGGTGGAACATTTGCTTTAAGCTTCTTTCATGCTAATTTGCATGAGTTTCACACACTTTTTTTTTTCCCCAGTTATGCTACAGAATACATTCATTTCTATTACTTTTGAGTTTATTAAGTCAAATTATTTTTTCTTGGAACGGACAATATTCTAAATGAGCCAAGTTTTTCAGATCCTAATTTTATTACTCATCCTTTAATGCAACATCTAGCTACCATGCTCTGTTATTCAAATCTTCATTTTGCCTAAATAGCTTAACAACTTTTGGCAGTAAGATGTTAATTATGCTTGCAATAATTGACCTTCACACCTACGAAGTGCAAATAGGTGCATATATGTAAATTAAGACTTACAAATGTGACAGAATGCCAGCAGCATTTGACACCAGCTATACACCTTCCATCTCTCTTCTGTGTGCTTTGAGCCAATAAAGCAGCTGTTTGACTTGGGCTCATTTGAGTTACAACATTGAAAATATAAGTTCCTTTTTTTGTTTAATTAAGATGAATATATTAAACCACAAAATTAAAAGAGGTCCCTTTGGCCACATTCCTTATTATTCTGCTTTGAATCTGGACCCTTCTGCTCTTGTCCCATAGCAATGACAATTTTTTTTTTTCTTATTGCCCCAGCTAATGAAAATGTATGATGATTTAAGAACCTTTGTTTTCCTTTTGAAGGAGAATTTCTACTCATCATGTCTACAGGAAAAGCCTATGAAAACATGAAGCAAAACATAAGTAAATGCTGTTTCCTTTTCATCACTGTTTTTTGACGTTTCTGACTTGTTACACTATTTTCAGGTGAGAGGTTTTTGTAATGTTAACATATTTTAAATAAAAAGATCTATTTTATGCATTATTATTTTCAGTTTTTTGACTGCAACATTTAAACCTTAGCCTAGATAAAATGGCTTATATTGGGTAATTAAACTGGCAGTAGCTGTAAAAAGATTCTGGGTATTAAGCTTCTTTCATTTTTTACATTTTTTGAAATAATGAATGGAACAGACAGAGGTAATGCTCTTCCCTCTGGCATGGGAAATGCTGGCTTCTGGAGATATAAAACCGATTTTCATACTGTAATGGACTCCTTCCCGTGTGGCAGAGGTCCAGGCTTTGCCCTGGCAGCAGCCTGAGCCCGTGGGAACTCAAGCAAAGAGCTTTGTGGCAGATGGAGCTAAATGTCATCACCTCAGACATGGATTTGCCCAGTGTTGGGCAAGCACGGAGGAACCCTTGGGATGTCAGGACCACCATCGCTCTCTTCCTCCCTGTATCCTGGGCTTTTGCAGAGGTCATTCCTGCATCTCATGCTGCAGTCGCCTGCCCAGCTCTTCTGGAGGCGCTCCATAAAACTGTCCAGCATTAATGTTGTGCCAAGCTCAGTGTCCAGGGGTTACAATAGCTTTTGGGTTTCTTCCACCATCAGGCAGATTGGGATAGTGAAGAGAGAAATCCACAAATTCATTAAACCATCTCTGCCAGCAACTGAGGCTATATCTTGCATAGATCTGGTAGTGGTTGGCAATCAAACGTTGTCTGCACCAAGGAGAGCAGCCTTTGTAATTTGGAAGAGGGAGGATTTGGCCGTAGTGAAGGAAATGCTGATTATTTGTACCACTGGTCCCTAATGAGATTTCTGTAGC
Source organism: Caloenas nicobarica (assembly GCF_036013445.1). Lineage (NCBI taxonomy): Eukaryota > Metazoa > Chordata > Aves > Columbiformes > Columbidae > Caloenas > Caloenas nicobarica. Next base: position 208,552,470 of record NC_088245.1, on the reverse strand, counting down.
TTAGCGAGGCTCTCTAGCTCCAGGACAAACAAGACCACAGGGCTGACTTACATTACAATGCAATTCTGTGGATCTATATTAAGGCATCTCTATTCTTCACTTCTGTTAGTACTTTTATTTTTGCTGTTGACAATTTCTGTTTGCGGCTTGTTTTTTTCCATAAGTTAGTGAGTGCTGACTGTCACGCTGGGCTCTGCACTGGTGCAGCATGACCGTTCATCTGTGTAAAAAAGACTATGAATTTCCTCCCTTGCCCTTCTTTTCCCCAGGTTGTACAAAATCCTCTCTCAACCTCTCTGCATCATGTGCTCCAAGCCCCTAATCATCTTTTTTGGCCTTACACTGAACTTGTTCCAATATCTTTCTTGCTGTGGGGCATACGCAACTGAGACACAGTCGCCAGATGAGTCTCATGGTTACCTGGTGGCAGAAATGGTCAAAAGATTGGTATAAAATCTGCAGAAATCAATGTGAATGCCTCTAGGTACTACTTCAGTTGAGAGATGCTTAATTACATTATTATTAAAAATACAGGAGCCTTTTTATATTATAATTGTCCGTTAGTTAAATAGATATAGGAAATCCCACACCTATGGGAAAATTTTGGTTATTTTTCTCATGATACTAGGTAATGCTGATGTCAGTTGTTACACCTGAATCTTGCATAGTTACTCCAGAGGTCCCTTTCAACCCCAACCATTCTGTGATCATGTGAAATGATTTTATAGGGTTTTTCCAAAGCGGAAGTTTCCCAAAAAGCAATACTATTCTAGATGCGGTGTTTAGTCTAGTCTTGCTAAGACCTAGGAAAAAATAATAATTTTCCTGGAACAAATATTTATGTAACATCCCTACTACTATTTGATACCATATCACAGCAAGTACAGATTTGAACAAGTAACATGTTGACATGTTTATAACATATTGACAGTTGCTTGCTGGTTTACAGAAACTGCATCTGAGTGTTAATGAGCATCCTAAGGAGTTCTGCGCAAAGAACTATATTATTTCTAGTAGACATCTTGTAGCTTTTGCTTTCTACCACATGTAACAGTTTTAATGTAAGTTATCCCAAATAAGCTCTGACTGCATGTTCTTAATCTATAGAATTAGGGGAGACGAATCAGCATTCCATCAAACCAGCAGTTCTAGTAAAGAAGGATCTATGTTGCAGTTTGTATGTTAGACTGAAATAACGCTAAGTATAGATGCAAACTCTATATGGAAGCAATTAGCATTATTTCTAACTACTTGGCTAACCAGCTAGCTTTGTGCAAATGGTGATTGTAATGAGAGTTTTCACTCTTTCACACTTAGCAAAAAGCTGCCTCACACAAAGATCTGATCATACCTTGCTGGTTAAACACTCTTCTCCTCTAGAAACATTTTAGTGAACGCATCATCTCATTAATACTGGATGTAGAGTTCCTGTGAATGGCAAAAGAGACTTGAAAAGACTTCAGCCCGAGAAGTGACTCTTTGGGACAAAGCTCAGAAGTTATCCTATGGTGCAGCATTCCTGTAGTCTCAACACAGCCTAAAATTAAAAAACAAACAAACACACAAAAAAGAAACCTCCTACACTGACTTAAAGTGCCAGAAGTCCCACCCTTCTATTTGCACTTCAGACACACTCTCCTGAAGTGCAGATGATGATTCATAGTACTCCTGTTGAAAGTTACTATATGTAAGTAAAAACTATTTCCGTCATTTCTTCAACACTTCTGAAAACTGCAGGTAAAAGACCTAAAGACCAGATATTTTACTTTTATCTGCATTATTATCAGAGGTTTCTGTGGGAGCCTAGGAGACTCCTTGTGGATGAGGTGGAGAGGGGCCAAGGAAACTGCAGCCCGTTTTGCTACGTAGCTGCCATCTCCTTAAATCAAGGGTCATGCTCTGTAGCCTTCAGGGATGTTTTTCAGTGTTTTGTTGCTGCTGAATATTGTCAGACTCTTCCCAGGTATACCCTAAAGTGCCCTATACAAGATGGTTTTGCGACTTTAACAAGTATATGAGTACCACATATGTCTACATGCAGTCTCCCCTAAGTCTCTATTATACCATTTTTTTAAGACTTTGAGTGAATTCTCTGGTAAGTTGAGTGTATCTGACTTTCCCTTAAATACCCCAAGAGCCCAGTGGCAGCTTTGGCTCCAGCATAGGACTAGACACTATGAAAGGCAAAATGTTAAGTCAGGAACCCAGTGAATCGTGTCGTTTGACATGGCTGCTGAGTCACCTCTCCCTCAATGCTGAGACCGAGGCTGCTAGAGGTCCTGAAGCAATATATCTGTAAGGTCATGATGGTCGCAGATCCATTAAACTATGAGAGTTGAAGCAATCAGCAGTCAATCTGCAAGTAACTCAATTGCTACAAGACTTCCTAAATTGACTAATTTGTTAAAGCAGCAATAACGATGACATTTTCTTGACTATAATTTCCAGGAAACACAATGTCTGTTGGAAAGCACTTGAGAACACTTGCATTAAGATAAGTATGAGTATCGCATTATCCATTAAGAACAAGATAAGTTCAGAAGTCACTTTTCCCATAAGTAAAAATTCAGCTGCCCCAGCTGCATCAAACTTGCTCAGTTACACAGCGCTGGCCATCTTCCTTCTTGCATAACACAATAACGCTTTAATTTGTACATATTTCACTGTTAGAAGCTTTCTATTTCTCTTTATTGTATCTTGAAGATAATTATTATTATTTACAGAAAGAAAGGATCAACTTTCCCACACTAAGAAATCTATATGATGTTTTCAGCCACTGTAAGGCATCTGACATTACTACAACTTGCTCATAGAGTTTATTTGCTGTATGTAGAGAAGCTGAAGTATTTCATAACTTCAACCTAATTTTTCTGTCTAGTCTAGTTCCCAGCAATAAGTCATTATAGAATCAGAATCATTTAGGTTGGAAAAGACCTTTAAGATCATAGAGTCCAAGCATTAACCTAATACTGCCAAGTCCACCACTAAACCATGTTCCTACGAAACTCATCTACTCATCTCTTAAACACCTCTAGGGATGGGGACTCAACCAATGTTAACAATGTTTGACAACCCTTGCCATGAAGAAATTTTTCCTAATATCCAATCTAAACCTCCCCTGGTGCAACTTGAGGCCATTTCCTCTCTTACTAAACTCAAAAAAACCCTAACTGATTATAACATGCAATCATACACCATTAATTACTAATAAAATTAATAAAAAAAAAGAATGTGTGTGATCTGATTTTGTTAAGATGATGTAAATGTAATTAGTAAAGTGACCAGTAACCTGGTATTTTTATATAAAGTGATAATGACTTTCTAGCTTCTGATTTTGTAGTACTTATTACACTGAAACTCAATAAGAGTGGATAATGAAAGCTAAATATTTTAATTTTTCTGGTTTTGTCACTTCGACAATGATGGTCATTGAAATTTGGGGTTATTTCTGGACTCATATGGTTTTAAATATTTGGGTTACAGCTATTTCCATCAGAACAATTGTAAGGACAGTGCTTGTCTACAAACTCTCATACAATTTTCAGAAATGAAAGTCTGTTCTTTGTTTATTTGTTTGTTTGTTTGTTTTCCCTGGAATTTAGATATATTTTATTCAACTTATTCCAACCTAAATTGGAGATTAAAATCAAGAGGTATATTGATGAAAAATAATATTCTGAACCAGACATACCTGCGATCTATGCACACTTTTTGGAGATTTTATTAAAAATAAGAATGGTTAAACATTTTAGTTACCTCAGAATTAGTCAACTGTGTGGCTACATGCCTTGACAAGCCATCTATCATATGCAGATGTATTTTTCATGTGACATAGTTTTCCTTCCTGCAGTGCTACTGAGAAAAGAGGACAGTGAGCGGACTGTGAGTTTATGAGTCTTTCTAATGGCCTTGGTTTGGCCCATGGGTCATAGGTTTGCCATCGTTGATTTAGTTGGCCATCGGTCACCCTTGTCTGACTGTGCTCTTTGCGTAATTGTCAAGTTCTGCTTGACTTGTGCTTAGTAGGCATGTAGGAAGTGTGAAGGTTTTTATATATGAACTAGGATGATATAGGTGACTACCTCGTGGAAAAAAAACCACGTAAGCACCTTTTTAAGTGAATATGTTGGCCTAGATAATCCAAAGCATAGCTCAGGGCTATAAGGTGAAGCTCATTTCCATTTTAGTATTATTTAACAGTAGGCATGGTGAAGATTACACCTACAAATACCATTTTATCTAAAATACCAGTGTATTCGCTGCAAAGATGCTTTTGAAGGACACTGATTTATGCAGCCTGAGTCTACTGCTGTTCCAGGTCTCTGCTGCAGGAATTTGATTCCTAGGCAGATAATTTAGGTAAAACATAAAAGAAAGCAAAGAACTCCTGGTCACCTGCAAGCTAGTAATTGCACAGAGGAATTGGATTCCTCAGCTAGAATTTTAAAAGCATTTTAAAAATGTTTAAATTCGGTTCTGTAGGAGGAATTATCCTGCTTTGTTATTCTATGGGTGGTAGCTCAAAGATGAGAAATAAAAGCTTGTAGCTGTTCACCCATGACTGTGGAAGAGTTTGGAGTTTTTTTGTTTGTTTGTTGTTTGGGCTTTCAGTTGGTTGGTTAGTTGTAGTTTTGGGTTTTTTGGTTGGTTGGTTGGTTTTTGTTTGGGTTTTTGTGTGTGTGCCTTTTTGGTTTGTTTGTTTGTTTGTTTGTTTGTTTTTTAAGTTTCAGAATAAAACCTGACTCAGACCAACTTTATTTGGATCATGTTTAGTATTTTAAAACTACTTTAGAATGCCCAACAACAATGAAACCTGATAGTGACCCAACAGAAGCACTACAAAGAAAAGAAAAAATAACCTAGAGGATAAGTGACACATTACAGATTATTTCAGTAAAATCTTTCAGGAAGTAGAAGTGCATATGTAGGTGCCAAAGGGAACTGACTCTGGGACAGTGTCTGGTTTCCTACTTTTCGTTCAATTTTAAAGCTCTCCCCTACAAATATAAAAATGACCAAAGAACAGAACAACTGAATAAATTTTAAGATCAGAAAGGCAACTCAAGATTACTGAATCTTACCACACTTTTTGACTCACTAAATGCGTCTAAGCTTAACAACAGTCTCTCATGTCACAGTAGGTCTGATTCATGTCAATAATAACAATCTGCTAATTCTATCAGCTCTTCTATTAATCCAAGAAGGAAAGGTCTGAAAGTTTTCAGTGCTCCAGAAAAAGAGACTTCAAAATGTGGATTTTTTTAAATAAAGTGATAGTTCATTTTTCTTTTCTAAATTTTTATATTGTCAAATAGAATCATATAAAGGCTTGTGAACCAAAATCCTCTCTTATATAATTCTAGATATTTTTTTTAATAGCTTGTACCTCCTTTTATTATGGTCAATTGAAAAATGCTGATTCTTCAGCATATTCCATTTTCCTGTCTGTCTCACTCTTTTTCCTGGAAAAAAAAAAACCAACAACATGTATTTCTTACATAAGGCTAATAAGATGTATTCTAAGACATTTCATAGAGTGCTTCAGTGAGTTCAGAGAAACTGAATGAACGTCATGGAATGAGAGTTATTACTCACTTTTAATGACATCTCCCTATGGAATTAGAGAGAGAATACATGCATAAGAGATATCGTCTTGCTTGCATTTACGTTTGTTTTCCTTCCTCTCTCCCTGTTTGGAGATTGTGATCAAAAGTGGACAAAAACTCTATTGGTTTATCATTTAATATACTTGCTTTTTCTTGTACATTTTGGATTTTAAAAATACCAAAACTCAAAAGCCTTAAAGAGATTGAAGGGAGAAAAAACCCTCAGTGTCCAGCTAACAGCTCCAAGCAGTTACACGCTGTGTTTCAGTATGAGGAAAGAAAACTTAATCAAATTTACAGATGTTTAAGTACAGTAGGTCAGACATGGAGAGTCAGTGACATTTCCTAGGATTTAGCAAAGACAAGCAAATTCAGAGTTTTCGTTCAAGCTATAATGTATCCTCTCCAACAGAACCAGCACATTCTTTGGCACCTAGCTATGATGTCAAGTAACTTGCCAGGAATATCAGGAGTAGGAGCAATATGCACTTTACTTTATGTTTCTCAGGGAAAAAATGAGATGCAAGACAAGGGAAACTGCAGCAGTGAGGCCATGAGAACTGGGAGTCAGATGGAGAAGCAATTTTTTGCCTGAATAGAGGGGAGAGAAACAGCAACCATTACGGTGGCACTATACAGCACAATACCGGTCAGCATTAGCAAAAATGAACATACGTTAATGAGGATCAGGTATTCCTGCCTAATTCTGTGCTCAGTTGTGGACATAGCGTTCGTCATTGCCTGGCTGACCCATTGCCTGTTAATTTTGAATGCCACAGCTGAAATTCAGTCCTTGTTGCATTCAGTAAGGGGGCTGCTGTAGACTCTAATCAGTTCAATCGGTCCCAGTGAGGGGCTCAGCATTAGTCTAGATGAAATAGGCAGTGTTGCTCCAGGTTTCCACAATGAAGCTGACAGAATAATTGGTCTTCTTTGCTAAAAGGTTCTGTGAAATATAAGATAAAGTGTAGTTTTGTCTGTGACAGTCTCCTTAACATGTCATATAGTTGTTCAGACATTTAATAACTTATTGCCAAAGTACGATCTTTGGAGTTAGCAGTTGATTTAATAGAGAATAGTTTAAGGAGGATGACATTACAATCTTATTGGAGGTACTTCCATTCTCCTACTGCATTGTGAACAGGTAGGTAGAGTACATACACTTTAAATATATGAAACAAACAAACAAACAAACACACCACAAGCACACAAATAAAAACCCCAAACAAACCAAAACAAACAAACAACCCCACAAAACAAACAAACAAAAACCAACAACAACAAAAAGTCCCATAGAAGACATTTAAGGGACAGACTGTATTCAACCAAATGTGAGTGGAAGTTGGGAATGTAATTTCAAAACGGGTGTTTAAACATGCCCAACTCAGTGGATGGACTTGACAACCAGTGGATGGACTTGGAACGTTAGTCTTTCCATGTGTATCTTTGTGCTTGTGTGTACATAGATACACACACACATACATGTCAGAACTTTCACATTCCTCAGGAAATTAATGAACTCCTCCAATTTTTCTTGCCTACAACTTCTAGTAATAATGTAGCTTCTTCAAGTCTTTCTTCATCCCACATAATGCTATTTTCATAGGACTCTGTGATGACTAGACAGATAAAAAAATTCTAGACAAGTCACCTTTATCTTTTCAGACTTCATACATACTTCATATTAAAAAAAAATCATGACAGTCCGTTCTTTCTAGGAAGTCTGATCAAGGCATAAATAATTCCAGTGTTAGCAATCATATTAGTTAGCAGTCTTATAGCATCTCAAAAGCATTTTTTAACAGGAACTTATTTGCATTTTCTTTATGTATGACTTAGGATAACAGTTGATCTCTTCACGGAAATTTTAATTTTTTCTTCTTTTTCTACTTTCTTTTTCCCTGTGTGACCTTTGTTCTTCATTCTTAGTAACGGTGCAATCAAATAGTATTTTTCATTCTATTTGATAAAGTCTAAATAATGTACCAGAGTTTTCCCTGTTAAAAAAGAAAAACAGCAAAACCTGTGTAACAACTGAAAGAAAAATTGCAACAACTCCTTGCCATATGCTTCAGCATAATTTTGGTAAAATATCACACATGTCTCTGTATATTGAACATCAGTATGATGGAAGGTGCAGTTCTTCTTTCCTATCTCAGCATGTTTACAAAAGAGTTCTTTTTATAGTGAAATCACTATGTTCTATAAAAATTCCTTCTATCAAGGGCAAGTTGTACACAGTGAATGATGGCCTTTGCTTCACAGTATTGGATAAATGCCTCTGACTGTATTTTTCTTCCTTTTTTTTTCTCTTTGTTTTTGCCAACCTCTTTCATCTTTTGAACACTTGACAGTTTCATTTTTTAAAATCTAAGATTATGCCACTCATGTACAACTTTCATAAAAGCACTTTAGCTTATGACTTTTCAATACTCAGTGGATAAGATGTAAAGGCAGAATCATGTATTTCATGATAATCACACCTGTCTGTTCACTCTTTTAGACTGACAGGAGGGAAAGACCTGCAGAAACTAATGGTCCTGATACTTCATGTCCCATTCAGAGCACAGATTGCAATAAGCCTTTGCAGTACTGAAGTGCAGTCGCTGGAAAGCTGAGATTTTGGAGTACCAAATCAGCAACAGTGTTTGCCCTCGTTAAATTAATACTCATGACTTTTAGGAGTGCCTACCCTCGACAAAACTCACTCATACAGGATAAAGTTAGTACAACTGGAATCAGAATTCGATTCAGGGACTCCGGGAATCCCAGGGTGCCAGTACCATTAGGAACCGACAGCCTGTCACCACCCCTGTTAACAGTTTTGCCTGTTAAAAGAAGCCACTGCTATGCTCCTATATGATTCATAACTGGTACAAATACAGTGCGAAGAAATACCCTGAATTTTAAAGAGTAACTTGCTGCAAAAGAGTTTGGAAGATCCTTTCATGTAAGAACTAGATATTGCATACCTCAAAGAGAGCAGATAAAGGGATATCTGGTGTACTTTAAATATTTCTGAGTGAATAAAGTTCCATATTTTTGCCCTAAATGTATGTCTTGGTATATTCCATAAAAAATGGAAAAATCTTGAGCTAATTTTACCTGTCCAGTAACTGCAGTTTTTAACATATAAATTTTCTGGCAAAGTTTCATCTTAATTTGTTTTCTGATATTCTTTGGGAGGTAAAATAGAAATGTTTTTACCAGGGAATGCCTGGTTTTCCTGGGTCCATAATGCCGTTTACCTAAGATTTTTCTAACACAATTCTGTTGTGATCTTAGAAGTGAAGGCTAATGTATCTGATGTTGGACTCTTCTCTGAGGTCTGAAAGAATCTTGCTTTTAAAGTTAACTGTGTCTGTGTATCTGTTCCTTTTAGGATTAATTTAAAGATGATTTTGGGAGATGGTACCTATTTATAAAAGTAAAACTTATATATGGTTGCAATTTCATTGTCATTTTGACTGATTTTTCTTTTTTTTTTTTTTTTTCCTTAGCTTGTTGCTATATTGGAAAAAGGGATAACGTATAGCCAGTTTCCATTAACATAGTGGTGTTATATCCTCCCAAACATGGGAATGAAAAAGCCTGTTAAATAGTTAGATCCTGTCTGTACTGAAGTCACATATGACTAGTATGTAAATTACTACAGAGTTTCTTCCTCAAAATAAAATTATCCCTAGGGTAGCAAACTGGTAGCATAATGTTTTTTTCATAGAGATCACATTGTTCACAATGCTACAAGTGAATCTTTTCCTGTGTTATGCAAATACATTGTTTTAAAGTTCAAATCAATATTCGAAAGTGGACATAAGCAATAATAGACATCAAAGAAGCACTCATGAAATCATGTATTGTAACAATTTTGGGGGCAATATTTGAATCTAATAGTTAGTTTGGACGTCCAATCTTTTTTTTTTTTCCTTTTTTTTTGTGCTGAGTCTATGAATCCATGTGTCAGAATGCATTTTAGAGTTCAGTCCCAGTGGTTCCTATTCTCATTATGCTTTATGCATCAGCTTTATCGGTGACTGCTTATACACTTGATTTCAGTCTAATCAACTACGACATAACCATTCAGCCTTTTCATTGAGCTTTACAGAATGGTAAATAAAGAGTGATTAGAAACAAACTTTATGTTTTGCGTTCTATGCATTAAATTTCCTACTGTATAAACATTGTGCTCACATCAAATTTCCATTGTAGCTGGCTTGCCTCGTATAACCTTGAAAGAAATGGAATAATGGTTGTCTACTTCAGTATATTAAAATATGGTCTTCTCTGGATCAGGCTTTTTAAAAAAACAGAACATTTAACAAGATTTTATCTGCTTAGATACCTAAAATTTTTACCCTGTGGCAATCTTGTATCCTCTATGAATAAAATGGTTTAGAATATTTTATTCATATTATAGGCTATGCATCCTGCCTTCTTAACATAGGGAAGTGTAGATACCTCCTACTGTAAATTATGTATTTTAATGCCTGTAATTTATGGTGTGCTTGATTCATATTGTTCGTTTTTTAAATCAATCACCATGTTTTCTATTTTAGACCTTTAATTGGGATGGTTTTAAAAATAGCATTGACTACATGTGCTGTTGCCTATTTTAAAGGCAGCATTTCTTACCGGTTTGCTGCCAAGGTGGAGACAGAGGGTTGAAGGATCCCAGGGCAGGATGCTGCTGGTGGGAGATGCGAATACTGTCTCAGACCCGTTTCTCTGTGATACTTCACCCGGGACAGACCTGAGCTGATGAGGGTGTGGAAAAACATTTTGAAAGCTGGTTCCAACAGGCACAGCCTCTTTCATACTTTCAGATTCAAATACAGCACCATGATGTGATCAGAATAGGTTTTTCATGCCAAGACACTTTCTTTTCTAGTTTGTACTCTTTGTCCTTCACTTTTCTTGCACCATGTGCCCGTTGTGCTCATGATTTTGGGTGAATGTGCTGTAACCATTAGTTACAATCTCAGGAAAACTCGGGGTTTTGTTTTTTGGTTTTTGGGTTTTTTTATTGTAAGATTTATCATTGACAATCATTGGATTCCACTTCAAGCATAACACACTTATTATTGCTCTTACATGTCTGTACATACACTTACAGCTTAAATTACCATTAGTTTGATTTGGGAAGAATTAGAGGGTGATTGACAGAGCTCAAAAGAATGTGCGTGTCTGTCGAGAAGTGACTGTAGGCAAATGAAAATTGTTTATCAGCTTTCTGCTGAGACAAGTTTTATTAGCAAGAAATCAGAGCCCAAGCTAAGGCAGATGGACACTTAATTTCATTTTAGTGCCAGGGCATTGTGGCTCATAGGTACATAATTTCACACAGATCTGAGAAGAACCCAAACACAAGTCTGAATCAAGCTTAAAGAAATAGTTTGACATTGGGTAACTTTGGATTGTCTGATATTTTTGCTATTTTTTTAGCTTTTATGGAAAGAATTGTTATCTAGTTTATTCTTATACAACTTTGCTGAGGTCTTTTTGTCGCTCTCCCTGCTTATACCATATACGGATCTGTCTTTATTGGTTTCAGTTTAATGGAGGAGGGAACCCAAGTAGTCTTCTAGAGACAGAGTTGAGTAAGCCTGTAACTATTCAGCCAGTGAGTGTAGTCATGTCACATTTCCAAGGAAAGTGAGATAGATGAGATCAGGCAGCCCCAAATAACCTTGAAAAGCTTCACATTTTGTAGATGAATAGCCTAGTTAAGCTAATCAACTGACTAATCACGAATTGTTTTACTATAAACCTGTGCATTTTCAAATTCTATTTGGCAATTTATTCACATAAATTGTCACTTATTATTTGTACTGGTCATAGCACCTCTATACACTGGATTATACCAGACTCTAAGCTACATGCAAACATAGAGGTCTACATTCAGCCCATGACGCTACTATTGCTAGGGGGCAAACCTGGCCCAGACACCATATCTCTGTGCTACAGCTTCTCCACCTGAATATCTCTTATACTCTATCCAGTCTAATATTAACTGTGCTCTATGGATAGTGCTTATGCTTTTGTTCTGTCTCCAGGTCCAGAGCATCCCACATTTTCAAGCGTGTGGATTGTCCTTAAATGCATCTCTAAAAGCTTCTCAGCACTCTATAACAAGGACAAGTGGAAATGGCCTCAAGGTGCACCAGGAGAGGTTTAGAATGGATATTAGAAAAAAATTCTTCACTGAAAGGGTTGTCAAGCATTGGAACAGGCTGCCCAGGGAAGTGGTGGAGTCACCATCCCTGGAGGGGTTTAAATGTGTAGATGTGGCACTTAGGGACGTGGTTTAGTGATGGACGTGGCAGTATTAGGTTTACAGTTGGACTTGATGATCTTAAAGGTCTTTTCCAGCCTAAAGAATTCTATGAGCACGTGTGTAACACCTCTGCTCTAAAGGACAGCATGTCTGAGTCTACAGGGCCAGGGGAGCATGATCTGGAGCTCCTCCACTCTGCTTCTGGGAATGAGCTGGAGAACAGGAGAGCACTGAGGTGGGGACACCCCCACGGTGCCAGTGGGTCATCCAGAGGGCCTGAAATTTTCACCTGTCATTTCAAGCAGGCCATAAACCCACACTTCATTGTACTGCAAAGTCAAGAGGAACGGTTAGAGTTTGGCCTTCAAAATGCATCCTGAGTGCTCTTCCATGGAGGTGGAAAGATCTGTTCGATTTAGATGTGTAAGTCATTTATTATGCTATCTAGTTCTCGTATATTAAAGAAACTCCGGCATTGCAAATGTCTGGTAAAATTTTATGCTGATAATTCTTTTCTCAGTCCTGTTGTAGCCCCGCAGTGCCATCACCACATTGTGGTAATAACCCTGTGGCAAAACAGTTATTACTCAGATGTGTAAAAGCACGTTGTTGTCATAACACACTGAGTTGTGCCCCTGCAGTTGCTGTGAAGGTAGAAATAGCCATGTTATGCACTACCATGCTGACTCTTTAGCACTAAATGTGTAAGGATTTGTTACAATAATTATGTTATGAAACTTACCTGACTAATTCCCTCAAGTTCTTTTGACCATTCCAGCCTCAGTTCTTCACAAATTGAAGATCTCATCACCATACAGTCTGTCATGATAAAACTATTTAAATAAAAACACTGATTTGAATCATTCTTCAGAGATATCTGTAAATAAATTATATATGATTCAGTTTTGAAAAAAATCTTTAAGTATAGACTTCTGTTATTAACTATGTATATATGTATAAAAGCAATTGACAAGCAATATTCTATGCTTAAGAATCAATCTTTTGAATATTTTCACTTATACATCTTAAATAACAGCTTTTTATTTGAGTTCTCAAAACACAAAAGTGTAGAATCATTAATACAGAGGCGTAAAAGCAGTAGATGTGTAAAAGCAACAAACTTCATTTAAAAAAAATCAACTTTTCCAATTTTTTATGTTAGGGTGCACAACAATAAACATGTACTCTCTTGGAAAATCCCATTATTTAATATAGAAAAAGTATTGTAGCAAATGGTTGTGATTAAGTTGGAAAAAACCCAATGGAACTGAGTCTGGAATACACTGCTAAAAAAGTTGGTTCATATTATTTACCATGGTAAGACTTCAATGCAGATTAGTAACATTAAATTATTATATATTTCATTAACTTCTAGACATCAGAACATTGGAACAATATTATAGACACACTTGGCCATTTTCAAGTTTGCATTAAAATGGATACTGTCATTACTTAATAAAAGGTCTGCCATGTTTGAACTGATTGTTTTTTCTTAGGAAAGAAATACATGAAGAACACTGAAAGCAAAAATGCGCTTACTTAATCACCATGGCATATGATATGGAGGTGAAAGCATTGAGTAAAACACAGTTTACTTTTTTTTTTTTTCCCAAAAACATCTTTTTTTCTGAAATGAAAAATAAGATTGGATTATCATCTGACTTTTTATCATTATAATTTTTTTATATACTCTTCTAGCCTTGATATAATTGTAATGATGTAGGCAGGCTTCCAGTCCTAGTCCAATTGTGTCACCCATAAATTATTGCCCTATATAACCTCTCTAGTCTTCCTAGATCCATAGTGAATGGTCTTTATACAGTCATCACACTTGAATTTCATGAGTCAGTGCTTCAACAGATCAAGTGCATGTGGTGAACCAGAACATATATAGTGGCTTCAAATTATGGCTTTCAAGGTCACAAATATATAATATGAAAAACAATCTTGAATTTTCAGTAACTGTATCAGTAAGAAATCTGTACTCATCATCATCATTACCCTTCCATGTCCTTCTTAAGTCATAAATATTAATTTTAGATTCCCAAACCCTTGAAAATAATGAAATAAATCCAGTTACTATTAAAATAGAGACTCTTTACTGTATCTCAAAGCTAGTGGAAAGTTTAGAGTGTTTAATGAAAGCAACAGCATAACCAGCAGAAAATGCTTACTTAGTTTTGGGTAATGAAAAACTTACAAGGAAAGTATTTAATACATAAAATACATCTTTTTTATTTTCTTCTTTTTTTTTTGGACTCATCCTTATGATCATTAATGTAAAATAAACCATGGACCAATCCTGGTTAAAGTCTCTTTGCATTAAAGTAATAACTGGTTTAGAGGTTGTTAATAAATGTCTACAAATAGCACTTTGTTTTTGCTACAATGAAGATTAAGGATAAAATGCCGATGCTGAAAGCCTTCCAATATATGAAAATGTTTATGGTCTTGGATCACAGAATAGGCCAATATTAATTAAAAATGATATTTTATTTTAACTTAAGAATTTTATTAAGATACGCAAAAACAATATACATATTGACATGTTTTACAAAAACTCTCATGGTTTAACAATAATATGAAAGTGTGGTTTTGCTAAACAAGAAATACTTAAAACTTTTAAGCAAGCTTCTACATTTCCATTTACATGTAAAGTTTAACAGAACTTGAAAATAATTCCTATATTTTATACTCATGGCTAGCTTTACCCTGGAACGTGAACAATGACTCGTCTTTCATAAGATCCGCATCCATGTACAACTTTGAACTGTTACAATCCACATGACAGATACAACTGTTGTAATCTATTTATGGCAAAATAAAAAAATACTAGCTGCCACTGTTAGATATTTTTATTATGTGAGCAATACTAATACTTTAAAAAATAATTTTAGAAGGAAAAATATATTTTTATATTGTATGAAATTGTCCTAATATGACATTGCATTCAGAACTCCAAACACAAAGTTAGTCTGTAACACAGATTATAAAAAGGGGAACAATGAGAAAAATACCAACCCAGAGATTAAAGAAGAGTGTATACCCATATATACCTTTTTTTTTTTTTTTTTAAGCGTATCAGCATTATTTCGAACAATGAGAATTTAATTTAAAAAAGTGGTTGGGGCTTGGAGACCTGGCCATGCAGATTTCTGTAGGAGGAGCAAGGTGGAAGATGGTTTTCACTCTACATAAAGAAGAGAGTGCAACAGAACTGTGACTCACAGAGTTTTAACGTGTTCCTGCACACAGTAAGACCAACACTGCCTTCCTCAATGCTTCTAAGCTCACTGGAGCCAAGTTATTTGTTAACCTGTGGTGGGTGTAAGGGTGGTAAACAGCAGAGCACCCAATTTCAGAACCTACAAATAAACAGAAGCTTTGGGAAAGACAGAGTAAGCAAATCCCCAGAATACTCCTTTACTGTCTCCTAAGTACTGGAAAAAAGAAGGCTACTTCAGTATGTGACAATAGCTTCAGGAGGCTAGAATGTCCATGGGAGTTATTAAAATAGGTTATAATAGATTAGAATCATAGAATCATAGAGTGGTTTGGGTTGAAGGGACCTTCAAAGCTCATCCAGTGCCACCCCTGCCATGAGCAGGGACATCTGCACCAGCTCAGGTTGCTCAGAGCCCCGTCCAGCCTGGCCTGGGATGTCTCCAGGGATGGGGCATCCACCACCTCTCTGGGCAACCTGGGACAGGGTTTCACCTCCCTCATGGTAAAAAATTTCTTTCTCATGTCTGGCCTGAATCTCCCCTCCTTTGGTTTAAAACCATCACCTCTTGTCCTATCACAACAGGCCCTGCTGTAAAGTCTGTCCTCATCTTTCTTATTGGCCCCTTTTAAGCACTGAAAGGCCACAATCAGGTCTCCCCGGAGCCTTCTCTTCTCCAGGCTGAACACCCCAGCTCTCTCAGCCTGTCCTCCCAGCAGAGCTGTTCCAGCCTCTGGTCATTTCTGTGGCTCCTCTGGACATTCTTCAACAGGTTTTGAGTTCATTGCCTGTTCTGGGGTGACCACTGTGCTAGTCTGAAGATTCCCAGTGAAAAGTGATCCAATTGTGAAAGTCATAGTCAAAGGACATGAAGCTCATAGCTTTATAGAGTGTTACAAGAACTTATCTAAAACATGACAACATCGCACTGCAAGGTGTGACAATTGTCACACCCTGTACTAGCCTGACCCAGCTGCAATCTCCTGGATGTTTCTACTTGACTGATGATCATCTTTCATCTTAAAATATGAATGCAGTCATATTTTGCCAGGGAAGTTCCTAAAACTCATACACATATGAGATCTCTACATATTTTGTAAACTGCTGCCTAGGGATTTGAATTTATCAGCTCTAGAAGCTTTCCAGTAGACTTCAGAAGCAAACTCAATCCCCAAAGATACTGTATTTCTAAGAGATCCTGCTCACAATAAGTGGAAACAGACCATTAGAAAAGTGGTAGAAAAAAATGCATTTAATACAATATTGTGTTCTTAAGCACTGTGCCCTGAATCATTTACCCTTTTAATAGATTCTAAGTCATTGCCTGGTAAACTGAAAGTATTTAATGTATGCATATTAATACACATGGTTGTCAGGAAAATAGTAATCTTGCATGCATTTAAGTACTGGATGTATTAAAAACCAGCCTGCACTGGTGAGGGGATAGAATACAAGATCTGTGAGGTTTTCCTCATTGGCAATTTCCAGTTAATATTAGTTATAACTTTAAAAAAATGTTATATATCACAGTAGATTGGGGGTGAAATTAATCCTGTAATTGCTGACTGTTGTTAACTGGTGTCAAACTCACACACCATGTTTAATTTCATATTAATTGCTTATCTGTGAAAACAGTCACTACCTAACAGAAACAAGTTGGCATTGCAGAAAACCTGAGTGAAGAAACGCTGTATACATTATTGTTGATGTGGTACCTGCTAGCATGAGGTCAGCATGTATCGAAACATTTCTGACAGGCTTCTGCCTTCTGAAGTTTTCGAATGAAGGGAAAACTTGAAGGTAGTAGTAGTTCTTCCATCTTGGGACAGATAAATATTTATTATAAATCTTTGTCTCTAGGAAGGAAAAAAAAATACCAAACCATCTACATACATATAAGCCAAATGCTGGCTGCATAGGATGTGAAAGTTTGTGTTATTGAGGTTAAAATTCATGAACCAAAATTTGCCCTGTACTTCTACTGGTTCATGATCACTATGCACAGATACACACCCTGAAAAGGAACTTGCGTGCAGGTTGCTCATTAAGGTAATAATGCAATTGCTCCAAAATATGTTTGTGGCATTGCTTAAGCCCCCAAATTAAGGAAGTATTTGCCTAAATATAATAGACTTCTGTAACATGACTTGGCCACTAGAAAAGAATTGTCACTAATCTCGTATCTCTTGTGTAACTTATGTATTTGTAGAAAAATACAGAATGGTGGGAAATTCCTGACAATTTCCTCCCCATCCATAGGAAATGCAGGGTGTTAGAAAAAAAACGCTGCTGAGGCTCCCAGCATCACACAACAACAGAAAACACCATCATAATTTTCTTTGTAATGTAAAGCATTCTGATTACCTGTGTACAGCAATTATATAAAATAACAGAGTTGTTAACATGCTATGACTGAGTCATAGAACTCACGTGAATAATATGTGGAGAATTAAGTAGAAAAGGGTCCTGTTTTAAATAAAGGTAAACTCTAGAACGTGCTCAGAGGGTAAGTCCAAAGATTAAAAAATACACTGGTGTTTCCATCTTTCACTAGCTTTTCATATGTACAAAATTACAGCTTTTTCCTTTTCCTTGGAGGCTACTGAATATTTGCTTCTCACCCTTCTCTCTTTAAAGGATATAATTCATATGGCTTTTTATACAACATCAAAATATCTGTTTCAGTTTGTTGGATCGTGTGTTTTTATTAGGAAAGAATTAAGAATAGGCTAGTGCAAAATAGATCCTTGATTTTACAGGCATTAGTTGAACATCTTACCAGCCTCCTTCATTCAATAAACTGTTGGACAGGTTGATTTTCCTCTTGTGAGGGACAAATCTATTGTGCTAGGAGTGCACTGGGTTTTTTTGTCCATCGCCTCTGTCTTAGGAGTTTAAGCTGTTTTCTCATTGTACCAGATCTAGATCAATAAACCCGTCGAAGATCGAGTTGTTGAGACCCTTGTCTGTAGGGAGCAGTGTGGAATAATTGTGACGTGTTCCCAAAGCCTTCATTATCTGAACCCAGGTGTATCCAGGTACAGATTTTACAAGTCATTTCTGAAGACTAAAGTTTTTAAGCCTCTGTCAGCTGCATTTCTCAAATGTCATTACTGAAAAGACTAAAAGATTCTTTATGTACCTCTGCCCCCACCTTTTAGCACTTTAATACAGCCAGTCCAGTAGCGCTATTTGTTCTTCGCTTACAATTCAAGGGCCAAATATTTCAAACAAGACATGAAATCTGGATGAAAGCCCAAAGAAATGAAAGTCTTTCCACTGTCTCGAATAGATTGTAGGTCATTTCAGAAGTGCTTGATATTTTTTTGATTTGAAAGAGAAATAGTAAGTCCAGTGGTACATCATTATAAAAATTAGTTCCCAGATTTACTAATGATCAGAGGCTAAGTTAAAATGATCAGATTTGCCAGAGTTTAGAGAAACTAGCCTATTAAGAACAAGTAGCTTTTTCTTGCAAATGGCAATGCAAATGTAAGTATGTGTTTCTAAATATTGTATTAATGATGAACAGCAAAAGCTTTGTTATTCAAATACAGTCTGCCTTAGATCTGGCTGATTATTCCCTTTCGTTTTTAAATGTAATTTCATTGAGACTAGAGCATTTCGTAAGAACAAACCCATTTTAATTACCTTTTCCCTCAGGACATGATAACATTAATTTTTTACTTTAGTTTCTTATTGTGATTTGCTTAGTTCTACGAATATTTTTAATGTATTAGTATATTTTCTATTTAACAGTTTGTATTTTAATGTTTCAATATTGTAAAACATGCTTCTGGACAATTTTGTCCGAACTTTATTCATTGAAAAACTTTTAATTTCCCTCTTTCTTTCCATTCGGAAATGCAGAGTAATGTGTAGAGAATTTCTAACCCTAAGCATTGAGAATTGTTTGTTAAATACTAAGAAAAAATAAAATAACTTTAAAAAAAATAGATTGAGCATTTTAGATTTACATTTTGAGGCTGACCACGCAATAATAAATGGGATAACCTTTTTCTTTTCAGTTAGTGAAGGCTGGGATATATAAGGAGGCACCATACACATGAGAGTAAAGCTTTGATTGCCACTTTGAGAAAACAGTGCTTTGCTTTAACTTGCTTCTGCCTTGTAGATGAACATGGCCCACTTAGTTTACCATATGTTTATTTTCCCTCACAATATAGGCTTATACAACTGACTTCTAAAATGCAGTCCTTTTAAGCTAGATTAGTGAAAAGACTACATAAAATATTTTAAAATATTTGAATCTCTATCTATTTAATTATTTAGCCCATTAATTCCAATTTTATTACTAATAACCTGAATCCCTTAGCCATGTTTCCATTAATGCTACCAAAGTTCATAGGAGCTGACAGAACCGGGTTCACCCTGCAGTGACTGAAGCATTAGAATCTGAAGCATTAGAGCTACTACAGTTCATAGAGATTTCGTCAAAATCACAACCAAAGACGGTTGTCCATTATTGTCTCAGTATTGCATTTCTAAACATTAAGATGCTGCAGTGGTTAAACTCCACATTTTTACTGATAATCTAAGACAGAAAATATCAGGGTTTGGTGAGATTCTTCAAATAGCAGTGAGAAGAGTCTGCTAAGGTACAGATTTTAAAATTCGGTTATTTGCAAATATTTTACAGAATGGCTTTTGCATCCAGTAAAATATAAGAAAGCTCGTTAGCAGTGTAATGCTTCCTATACCTTGCAGAATCATCTGTGAGAAACAAAATAAGAAAAACTGGAGTGTGCTCTTTACTTTGCAGAAAATGTGTTAGGAACCCTTCACAGACAATAAAGCTTCCATCCTTAATTATTTTATACTTGACCGCGTTCTTATTTGCACTCAGATGGTTAAACCCAGCTTTGCCACCACAAAAGGTTGCTAAGTTGGGTGAAAACTATGCATTTACCCCCAGTTAAAAAGCTCTTTGCACAACTAGAATCGTGAGTACCAGCCTCTGTGTAAATGAGAGTTGGGTTCAAGTTAATGAAAATTTTGCTATCACTGTCTTTCTTTTTATCTCCTTTCTTTTAACATACATTTAATAAGTTAAGACTATAAGATTTCACTTGCTGGGGATTGATTTCAAGCCAATAACATCCAGAAAATAAATTAGCTTTTTGAAAAATCGTGAGTGAAACCTTGTTCAAATTATCCTTCTTTCCATATAGCACATTTATATGCACTCGAAATACATTGTTTTCACAGAGTTGGTAATTGCTTTTGAAATTATAAGCGGATTGCAGTCCTACAGGAGGCATCAAATAGTTGGTTACATGTACACTGTTTCTAAAGAGTAACCTTGGGAATGTCCAGCAGCACAATTTTCTATCATTAGCCCTGTGGCTGCCTTGTGGAAAACCTCTGCTTCCCACCCACACATACCTAAGATTTCTACTAACATCCCAGTGGCACTATTGAGTGCCGTATTCGTACAGTCAGGTTTTCGGATCTTGAAACAACAGGTAGCTGTTGTCTAATCACTTAGTGCTTACAGGGGAGTGTGGCAAGATAGCAAAACTTGTGGCCTGTAGGAGCAAGAACATCACAGCAAGGACAAAAGTAGCTGCTCTCACGCTCGATGAGGTGCTTGCCTTCATGCACCATCTCCATGGAAAATCTCCTCCTCAAGGTTAGCACGCCTTAGCAGCCCCATTTCACTATGCAAAATGCTCCTTCATTCTCCCCATTTCTATTTTTACTGATTCCGTAGAATCTGCACGTAGAAAAGTGAAGTG
This sequence comes from Caloenas nicobarica, assembly GCF_036013445.1. Taxonomy (NCBI): domain Eukaryota; kingdom Metazoa; phylum Chordata; class Aves; order Columbiformes; family Columbidae; genus Caloenas; species Caloenas nicobarica. Next base: position 208,531,608 of record NC_088245.1, on the reverse strand, counting down.
CAAAAAGTTGTGCTGCTTATATCTTCAAGTCCTCTTTTAACCTGGTAATTTTTAATAATGAAGCTATATTTTCTGTTGCCTACAGCAATATTGCTATGAAAAATATTTCATTGTGGAGTTGAATTGTTTCTTTAGGCTTTACATATAGTTTCTTAGAGTCCTTTTTTTTTTTTCAATTTTATTTTCAGTAAACTACAACTCACCCACGTTCCTTTTACTAATAATGTCCTTGTTCTCATTCTAAATTGCAGCATAGTGGTAGTGATTATATCCCCTGTAAGAGTCCTGTCAAACGCAAGTGTAAATAGAACTTGAAGAAAAGGAAATGCATTGATGAGAACTTAAAATGCCAGCTTCACTTTGTGTGCAGATGGCGATGGATTTTTTTTTTTTTTTAACATTACCTTGCCGGTTCCCTGTTGGATAAGCTACAAACTTGTGCAGTGGATGGACTCTGTTTTGCATGCAAAGATGCTACTTTGACATATCCACTGGTGTACACAGGCCTGCCATTAAAAACCTAAAACTTCAAGAACTCTTCGCCATAGTGCCTTCAATTTATTTCATTGCTTTCTTTTACCTCCTTTAAAAAAGAGTGTGACTACAACACTCTTTTTCAACAACTTGGGTCGGAATCACATGCACAGCATTAAGTTTATTTCTCTTCTCCCAGGAGCCTGAGTGGAGAATTTTCTGTGACTGAGCATTAGTATATGACTTGGTTTCAAATCCTTGCATTGCTGTAGATTTTTTGGATACTGACAGTTGCAGTCACATGAGGTGTTAAATCTAGACTAGTAATGCCCGGCATACAGCTTTAGGCACTTAGCTTGACATTCTAAGGACTCAGCTTTGGATCTTTCCTTTCAGTTTGCTGAGCGGGAGCAAGATTTTTCAACCTTCAGAAGATACTGGAAAGTAGCTTGTTATCCAGAGATAACAAGAATTGAAGGATGTTAGAGAACAGTGGAGTCTCATAGGAATCCTGTTAGGGGACTTGTTGCCTCCAAAAGCTTTACTTTTGGATCTTTGGGTTCTTTTTTTCTCTTCTCTTCTCTTCTCTTCCATATTTTGGAATATGTTTAGCTTGGAAGATAAATAAAGTTAACATATAGAAAACAAAGTCATAAGTGAAACTTGGTTATGGAAAGCAAGTGCCCACACATGCCCCATGCTTGTTCCCAGATTTGCAGCCATCGGTGATCTTGTAAGTATGAGGATGTGAGATGGAAAATATGTAAATAGTGTTGATTAATACAAACTGACCCCTAAATGATATCTGTTCTTCCCATACTGGAGACATGAACAAACAAGCCAGGATTATGGACAAAAGATGACAATTTACAGAAGTAATTTCTGTGAACTAAAGCATTCCATTTGGTGAAAGTGATTTTCCTGACAAAGAATTTATCCACAGTAAGAAGGGTGCTGATCCCGTTGCTGCTTCTGATATCTATGAACCTGTCAGACCCCTTCATACATCAGTGTCCCAGAGAAAATTTTGAATAAATACCTCAGACAATAACAGAAAGGTGCAATGAAAATGCAGGTGTGGATTTAGGTCTGGCACAGATATAAATTAAAATAGAGGTAAAATATGTTTACAGTATCTTATTTTATGGAAAGAAATCTGTTTACAAATTCATCGGAGTTTAGACTCTTGGTAATTCTCAACATCACCACAAAACTAATAAGGGAGCTTGTCATTGTGAAGTAAAATATTTTCCTATATCAATAAAGTTAGTGCATTTGGTCTTCATGGTCCTACTCAGCTAGTAGAAGTCTTTTGGATAAACCAGATACTTCATGTTTTAACTTTTGCAGTAATAGCATTCTTGTTCCCTATAAAGACCACTTTATATGTCTTACTGAAGGTATTTTTGCTATGACAGTGTAGTCTTCTCTCTGCGTAAGAAACTATAAAACACGAAAAAAAGACGGCAAATTGCAGCTGACATTCCCAATGACTTTTCATTTCAAATTCAGTAAAATAAATTTACTAACACCTCCTTAAAGCCTTTTTAATATTGCTTATTACTGATGTCCATGCAGGTTTTCCAGTGCAAGCTGAGACTGATAACTTTGCTTACATTATATCATACAGGGTGTATATATTTGTGTGCATGTAGTCTCTGACAACAGTTCTGTTGTAAGGTTGGTATCACAGTTCTGTAAGTCAGAGCCATAACATTTCCTTTGAAAGAGAGACTCTTGCTCTTGCTATTTTGGCGATATTATGATCATGGACCATTCTGACCTTGTCTGTTTTCATGAATTAGTATTATTTATATCTATCTCCCCAGTTCTTACAATTGACAAAGGCATTTTCAGTACTGCTGGTTTAATTTCTTTCTGTTCTTATGCATACATACAATGTTGACCTATGTCAATTCTTCAAGCCCTTGCTTTCCGTCTGCAGCTCCCCAGCCTCCTCAGAGTTTATTATTGCTATATGTTGGCATTCCCAACAGCTGCAAATTCCTCCATCTAGCCACCAAATAATGAATTTTTATGAAAGATTGTGTTGAATAGAAGGGATTTGAGTGTTATCTATTTTTTTAATTTCCGAACTCTCTTTGGCCATTCGTGTGTTTGTGAAATTTCTGGCCTTTTTTTTTTTTTGCTTGCTGAGTGATGACCTTCCCTAACTGTTCAGGTAGCCTGTGCTGCTGATGGAGAACTCAAAAATATTCAAATCCCCCTCACTCCTTTATTTGGTGGGGGCAAGTCTTCCATCTCTTATTCCATTTCTAGGTCTGCTTCTTCCTGGTGATCTTTGCACCCCTTGGAGGCATCTCGGGCAGTTCTGCAAGACTGGAGCAGGGCAAAAAGCAGCATAAGTCATACATGGATGTCAGAGGGTTGAGACCACAGGAAACCTCCCTCCATTAACAGAAATCATTCATTCAAATGGTGTTGATCACAAACGTGTATACTTGCTGGACACAGCAATGTCTGGGGATTTTCTAATGACCCTCAGGAAATTAAGAACATATTTTCCACAGAAGAAGAAAGTTCTGCATTCGATGGTTTCTGCATATCCGGAGGAAAAGATTTGCCATCAATATTCAGCTCACCACTTGTGTTCTTTGTCGGCTAAAATGGCCATTTATACAGGGAGAAGGAATTAGGTTCACTGAATATTTCATGTTATTTAAATTAATTGTCACTAGGACAATTTTTGCAAATCATCTCACACAAAGGGATGAATGCAAAACCTTAACTGTGAAACCTGTGCATCTCACCTTAGACTTGCCAAATTTTGTGAAGTGAATTTCACTGAAAGTGATAAGGCTAAAGAAATAGAATGATTCTTGAGAGCAGATGTGTATGCTGAATTTCTGCACTTAATGAGTTGTAAGTGGCTTAACAATCTTAGAAATAATTTAACCCCTCTTTAAAATTCTTTTGAAACTTGGAAATATAAGGGATTGCATAAGACAAGGAGGTTCAAGCAAGTTTGTCATAGGCAGTTGCACTTTTAAGATACCTGTTAATACCCTCGTCCTTGAGGGAAATGTGGATTTTAACATCATCCCTGAACTACCTTTTTTGTTGTTGTTGTTTTGTTTTGTTTATAATTCTGTCTTTGGGATTTAATTGGCAAATAGTTTAGTAATGTCAAAAGATAGAAACAAATTTAATTTAATAGTAGAGACTGTGTGCCCAAATGTTTGCCTTTTTTTTTTCTAGCTATATTAAAGCTCTAATAAATTACATTGTTATCCCTTCTCGATCTTTAGGTCTAATGAATAGTATTATTCTCTCTTCTAAGCTTTCTTTTTCAATAATTTTAATACACAGAAATCTAAAATAGGTACATTAAATGGGTTTTAGCTGAACATATTTATAAAACAAGCTCTTGTTTGAAGGCAGGGAATAAACAGAAAATGAAATTTGTGTGAATATGTATATATGTTGGCTGCTTATGTGATTTGGTGCAATTCTAATTTAGTCGAAACTGTTATGATGATAAAACATTTTTCCTTCTGGAAATGTTTCATGGAAAGGTATCCATCTTCATTAATTTCCTTAAAAAATAATTAGAATCACATTTGCAAACAAACACAATAATGTATTTCAAATCTTCCTTTTACTTTTGTTTTGCATTACGTGTTAGCTTGTCGCATTATTTTAAAAACAGGCACTCCAGTTGAAGTAAAACAGTTGACTGATATGTTGATTTTCTTTGCCTTTTTTTTTTGGGGGGGGGGGAATTCCTCTTGATTCACTATGAAAGCAGCATAAATAGTTTTTTTAAATAGTACAATTTCATGTGAAACCTCGTTGGGTAGTGATATATATAAATACAGATATTAGCATTAATTCCACTTGGGATATCTTCTGGTTTTTATCCTTCATATGGTCTTTTGGGAGCTTCCTGACTACATTTTCTTACTGATAACAAGTAATCTAAATTCCACATCCTACTAACGAGAGCCAAATACTGATTTCTGATGTAGCTTAGAAAGACAGCAAACATATAAAAATAAACGAGTACATGACAGGATAGAAATGTCAGATATAAACTCACTGTGAGTATGTTTTGAAACAAATGGCTACCCTTTTTCTTTGGTTTATTGTAAAATAAATTTAAAGAAGAAATCTGGCTAGGGCACCTTTTACAGCTTCAGATGTATAGTATACAAAAAAGAGGTCCATGTTTTTTGTATAAAACTGTAAATATGTGCCGTACATAGTCTCTTCTAAGCCAGTGTTTTTTACATAAAAATACTTCTGGGAAATATGAAGAGTTCTGAAGCCAGAACAAGGAAGAGAATGGACCCAGAATATGTGATTAGCCACTTATGCATTTGATGCTAGCTAGTATAGCTTGGCAATATATATCTAAAGTGCAAGTTTTCAAGTGATTTCATGGGCAGGTCAGCTCTGACACCACACAGAGAGTTGCCAGGAGGTCTGCAAGGGTGTTGGAAAATGCAGACATCTGACCTATTTCCAGGTGAGTGCCAAGCATTTGCAAATAAGCAGCACTGATGTGCGAAAGTTAGTGAGGTGGGAGGAAATGAAAAACTGCGAATTTTCACGCAATAAGCATAATAACTAAAACGCTTCAGAAATTTTTGCACAACACTTGGATGCACTTCACTTGGAAAACTTTGACTTCAACAAAGTCCTTTGGAAGCTTTGAGAATAGACTTTGTCCTGTTATTGTTACGTATTTTGGGGGTCTGATTCATCAAGATTCTTAAGAGGTAAATTTTTACTGGATTTTCTTGTAAATACAGTGGAATAAGAAACGAAAGAAAAATTTTTACAGTGCTTCCATGGCACTTTCATTTGTTGGAAAGCTCAAGAAGACAATGTGTTAAGATGCTGTGTTTCTAGCTATTTCACTATTGTAATGTTATTTTTAAAACATTGAGGACAGTTAGTACAAAAGCAAAATATCATCCTACATTTGTTCAGACAACTAAAGCACATCTCATAACGCTAGTTAATCATCTGTAAAAGAAGCTGTTCCAAACATTTCCTGCTGCACCACTTAATCATCATTTTGGTGGCAAAAAAAGTTAATAAGGCCACACTTTTAATAAGCTAATAAAGCTGAAAAGTATCTATGAGAACATGGACGTATACGGCCAAAATATTACTCGCAACTGGGATTTGACTAATGCTATGTTCAACTTTGAGTCTAATAGTTTGCATGGCAGCAAGGGAAATTAGATGGCACTGCCCTTCCCAAGGGAGCTGCAGAAGAACCAGGCTAATTTAACACCACCCGGAGATTATCAGCTTTCGAAAATACAGATGTATGCTCACAACAGGTTGTGGCAATTCCCACATAGGCAGTTTTCACTTTGGTTTAGTCACGTAGCAATTAGGACAAAATGCCAAGTCACTAGGCTGAAAAATAAACATACCTCCCATGGGGGAGCACATGTCCATGGGTTATCTCAAGGTCTGAGAGCCAGAGGAGCTTCCAGGTGAGGTTCACCAGTGTCAATATCTCAGCTTTTGGGTAGTTAGTGTCAAGCATGTGGCACCACAAAAGGGCAGCCCACCCCTTCCTGAGCAGCAAAGATGACATGAATCACTCAAAAAGGTGCATTTTCCTTGGTGTCATTCACACAGCTGTGATTAATGTTTGCAGAATTTTGCTCATGCAGAGAAGTTTTATAAATAGTCAAATGTGTTTTTCCCACTTGATACATGATAGTTGGATGTGAATAATGTTACATATATATATAGCCGCTGACTTTTAGATCAGTGATCCAACTGCAACAAAGGTCAACAAGTTAAAGTCATGCTCGCTTTCTCATTGTCAAGATAAAAATGAGCTGTAGCTCTTAGTTTGGTTCCCAAGGAGCATTTCTTTTCCTCAGCAGAAAATCACAGCTCCAGACTCGAGAAATTGTTTTCCTTGGTGGTATTATCAGCTGAGTAGCAGAGGATTGACAGAAAATGGAGAGTGACTTGCCTTCTCTTGTAAAGGTGGTTTATGTGGAGAAAAAGATGTATTTTTTACAAAAGAGCTTTTATTTGGGGGAGTTCACATTGCTACTTCATCAGAAAACATAGAGATATATGTCTTTGGCTATCCATCCAACATTTAGCCAAATACTAAAAAAAGATGAAAAATGAATAATCAAATAGCTCTAAGTAGACCGTATTCCCAGATAGATGTTGCAGTTCTGAGGATTTGGCCCACTGCACATATAAAGCTTTGGAAAATATTTATTTATATAATCAATCAATCCATTTGTTGGGTCGGGACTTTAAAAACCCTCTCTGCCTAATAATAAAACTGCTGTGTCTAGACCAAGCTATTTGCTTGGGATTGTCTCTGATTTTTGTTTTGGGTATCATTTTACGATACTGTCTTTCATTTCAAAGTTAACAGAGCCTCATGATTGCCTTATCATCTGGGCTGAATCTAATTTTAACCAGGATGGGTCTTGCTTTGTCCTCATTTTCTAGTAATTAAGAACAACAGAAAATGTACCATGACATTGTTATTCAGCTGACAGTCATTTATGCAGCCTTCTTGAAAGCTAGTCATTGAGACCGAAGGAATTTAGATTTTATTTTCTTCATGATATTTTATGCAAGATACTTACTTCCTTCAGCTGAAAATGTAAAGAAATTGAAGAAAAGTTGTTAATATATCTAGACTTTTTTTCAAATAGGGATTCTTAGTGAATGCAGTAGGGCACTAACCTTTTAATTAAGTGTTACTGCAAAGAAGAATGGCTTTGATCATTGGTAAGGTCAGTCTGCAAGAAAGACATTTGTTATTGCTTAGGAGTTAACTTCACTAACTTCTAAAGCCTTCAACCTTCCCCTTTGTCTTCCCCTGCTTTCTGCAGCTCTAAAAACAACCAAAAACCTCATCAAGAAGCAAGGAGCAAAATACTGTAGAATTTGGCACAAAGTCAGGCAGACACTATGGTGAGACACAACAGTTGTATGCGACAGAAGAGTCAGGCAGTAACTTTCAAAAGCAATAAGGTTTGAGGTATCCATGCTAAGACGTAGAATCTTGATTTTCAATAAAATGGACTGATAGTTAAATTTCCAACTAAAGTGTTGTCTGGTGCCCAGAAAGTCTTCTGTGCTGTATAATACAAATTTGAATTTTTATAACATTTTTCATCTGTAAAGGACTTTTCAGTCATTACTAACGCTGCCAGATATACACTACAACATGATACAAAACAAGTGCCTGATCATTTAGGCATGGAGTCCAGCTTATGTTTGCAGAGACTCAGAGCTCAGTTGGCTTATTTAAAACGAGTGCTCCAAATCACTTAGAAATTAAAAAAAAACCAAAATGCCGTTTCTTCCGACATGACTATGGAAGGACATCCCAAAACAAAAATAGCCCCAACAAAAAAACATCAAGCAGAGTAACTACTGGCTGATTTTCACACTTAAATTCAAACATGAAAAATGCGTACCTGTCCAAACAGGACAAAGGCAAAGTTTAGGTGCTTAGATCTAACAGCAGTTCTACTGGAAATAAAAATCTGGGCATATATCCCTTTCTATTCTGCAATTTTGCTAGCTACCTGCAGTTCTGTTCACCATGACCAACTTATTGCTTTGGTCCAGTCTAAGCCCTATGGGACTTGAAAAACTAAGGGAGGCAGTGCTGGCAGGCTTGTTTGGCCCTTCAGAAAATGCAGTTGTAATACCTTTATAAGTTTATTTTTAAATAAAATAAGCAGTGGTGGTGATAAGCTGCTCCCTTATGGCCTGAGGAGTGCTGGATTCATTTTCTCTGTGGGCTCAAAGGATGCAAGCCCAAGAGATTTTCCCATTACACTAAACTCGGTGTACCCATAGCTAGTGTAATTTAATGGGATATTGGGTTCCTGCTCAGCTCCTGACCTGGGAATAATTTTACCTCAATGTGTTGCCATCAGATCAGTGAACTGAAGGAGCTTCCCCTGGAGCCATGAACTCCTTACATCAAGAACTGGGCTGATTGTGGAGAGGTGGAAAGGTGGAAATACTGATTTTGGTTTAGCCTCAGTAAAGCAAATATTCACTTGTTCATGCAATAGCTTCATGTTTCTCTACATTCTGTTTATAATGACAGCTACTTTGCCCGCTTGCATCTTAACCAGGGCTTTATTAAAGTATCTGAAAGCACAGATTATTTTACTACAATTATGCTGTACTGAAAGGCTTTGAAGGATTAAGACCTAAAGGTCCAAACCTGCTTTTTTTCAGTAAGTGCCCTGCTTTAGAAATGTTGATCTTGACTCTTACAGGTGTCAAGTACATGCAAATTCTCCTGGCGCAAATGTGTTTTGCTGGCCTATTGAACACCTAGTTAAAATGTACTGAATCCATTTTTTCGTTAGTAAAAATTCATAGCTTTTAAGGAGGAGGCTGATAAAAATAGTAGATATTTGAGACTTGTAATAACTTTTCCAGCACCAACAAAAATTGGTTTGGTACAAAAATGATGTTATCTTCAGAGGTAATGGTCTGGTTTCATCAGAGTGGCAACAGCAAGATTATTTTTCAAGTTTATGCACACAGGACATTTGTATTTTTATTTAAGAAGATGTAGTTTTCCACAAACACTGAAAAATTCAGTACTTATCTCTATACCTTTTTCACAGTAGAAAAAGCAGGAATGCTGTTAAAGTTTATGAGGTTTTTTATGTGTGTATACATTATGTTCAAAGAACAGTTAAGGGATGGCAGAGTTATAAAGTTAACCACTCAGATTTAGGATATGCAAGAATTAAGATGGTCTAAGCAATTTTATTTCAGGCCCTCTGAAGCCATATATTGTAATGCAGTATTATAATATAACTCAAATACATTTTTAATTACAGCTATTTTTGTTTTCACGGGCCCTCTGTTTCTTTCAGTCATGTGGCATTTTACATTCAACAAATGTCTCCATGCATTATTTAATACATGCAGTTTAAACTGTATTCCATTTGCAGAATTACTAATTTTCTCATTGATTTTCCTGTTATAGCAAGCCTAACCACAGTATCCAAGTATTTCATAAACAGTAATGAATTTATTTTCACAATATTCCTGTGTGATTAGAACTTTTACTCTTTTAACAAAATGATTAAGAACAAATGAGTCCACTGGTTCCTGTGTCCAGGTTGTGATACTGAGAATGAAATTAATCTCATTCAGAATGCCTAAATCCTAAGATGCTTGCAGTCCAAGTTAGGAAAAAAAAAGAAGAGAAAAAGTGCCTTCAGTCAGAAGTTCTTTGATAAATATACACATATTATTGTGAAGTTTCAGTTATTTACAAGGGAATCTGGCTGATCTGCTTATACTAGAAATTTAAGTTTTATGCATCAGCCGATACCAATTCCACCTTAGTTTGGCTTCTTGGAGTACACAGGGTTCCTTTGCATTTTTTCTGTACAAAGTCCAGCTCCCCCTGATTTCAGCTGAAGCTGCTGATGCTCAGCACTTCTGAAAAAAAACCAGCCATCTGTGCCTACCTCGACCTTTCAGAGTGAGGAATATCTCAATTCTACACCTGTGGAAAGTTTGGTTTTGTGAAAAGCCCAGCATTGCATGAGATTTCTGTGGCAAAAGCAAGAGCAAAACCAGTTAGCTACAGTAGCATTCACCTGTCTTAGCCTGAGAGCATCCTTTTGCCCCCTATAGCCTTTCTCCAGAATTCTCCAGTTTATTGAAGAAATTATACTGGAATCCCACAGACACACAATTCCTGTGTCTTTCAATACACAATTAATTCCCAAGGGACTGTCCTGTCTCCACAGTGAATGTGATAGGGTTCATGAAGAATCCATACATCCTTGACTGTTCAGCACTTTATTCTGCAAACCCATCTTTCTTTTAACCCATGAGTTGAGTTTTAATTTACAAAAAAAGCAGAGTCTAGTTTTCCTCCTAGATTTCATTTAGAGCTGGGACTGCAGAAGAAGCGAGGGTATCAATGGGAACACTTATATTCCAGAAACCTGGGAAATAGGAATGTGTGAGCAGTGCAAGAGTCGAATTCTAAAACGACACTCCACAGCCCTAGATGGAAAGTCCACACAACCTAGCACGGGGTAAGGCCACCATCTGCAGAGCCAAGGGCCTCTGCCACCTGAGTAATTGCCGGGAGCAGCTATCGCTATGCAAACTGCCCCGGAGGGAGATAAGACAAATGCTTTCCCTAGGGGTTTTACAAGTAATTTTCAGCACCAGAGCAGCACAGATTTTGCAGTTCTCTGCCTCTTCTGTTTTTACCACTTGAGCTTTGGTCTTTATCACCATTTGCTCCAGATCTTGTTTTGATGATTTTTCTGTTCCTTCTCTTCCCTAGAGAAATCTCAAGTCAGGCTTTCTTGGATGTGCTATTAACATATTATAGAACGCTTGGTTTATCTTAGCACTGACATGTAAATCTCACCGTATTGGATTATGTATTTATCCAAGGGAGAAGAGGACTCAGCGTAATAATTTCATGTATCTTTTTCTTATCAGAAGTGTTGTCTCAAGGAATTACTCTGCTCCTCCTTGACTTTCCATTCCTTCTCCTGTGTTGCCTCCTCCACTACAGCACGTATTTGTGAGGCTGGCAGCTCCATAAATACATAATTCAGGTTTAGACAAACCTAGAAAGACCCCTGATCTTGATCGGTGACTGACCAATACAAGTAAAGGAGCAGGATGGAAGATGAGGGCTGGCACAGGGAACAGGGATGCAGGAGATGGAGAACCACCCATGCTGTCAGGAAAAAAATATACCCAGAGGCTGCATGAGATACTTGGGCACAAGATGAACTCATGGGCGTCATAGGCAAGAGTACAGCAATAGACACTATGCCCAGAGGCCATCCCTAGAGACCCCCTTCAGTGGGACCTTTCAGGGAATCGTAATTAACACTGGAATTAGCACGGTCTCACAGTATCCCTTCAATCTGCGGCTCTCCACAGTGACCACCGGTGGGTGCTGACACAGCCAGGCAGTGTCCCAAGTGAGAACTATGGAACTAGGCAGGCTTGAGGGCCCAAAAAGCCCATCACAACTACATCTACTCAAGACCCATGAGGGCTAAGAAGCAGAGTTAGGGGACAAACCTGGTTATCCTCTGGAGTAACTCGGGAGGTGCTGTCCTCCTGACTGATGTTCAGAAGGGCGTTGGGAAATAATATAATGAAAATACATAGTTAAATCAGTACCTAGACACGTGCAAAACTAAGAGATACAAATCACTTACATTTTTTGTTTGTTGTGGTTGGATAACTGTGAAGAAGTCACTAGCAGTGTTCATGAGGAAAAGGAGTCCTATTTTTTGCATAAATTCAACTAAGTAGGGCACCCAAGTGTGCAGACCGGGGAGAGGGTTTCAGCTGCAAAACACAAATACCCTGCTGCGTCACGAGCAGAGCAGAGCTGGACTAAATTAAAATCTGTGGGTTTGGTACAGAAAACATACGAAGGGCAAGCCATTTGCTCTGTGATTTCCGTTTGTTTCGCTGTATCATTTGTTTCAGGCAACGATAATATATTATTTATTTATTACATTACATGATCACTTTGTAATCTTCTGATATAAACCCAGGGTGTTTGTTTTGCTGCGCTGCATTCCCACCACAGGCTTATTGGCAGGGATACTGAGACACGGCGACTGGTGGCATTTCCCAGCTCTGCCTCTCCAAATGCTCAGCCGTAACCTCAGCACAGCCGGCCCGTGCCAGAAGCTGTTGTTCCTCAGGTCAGGCAAGGGGTGGAAAAGGAGAATTTGTGAGGCTCAGTGCTTCCACACTGGAGGATTGCAGCAGCAGAACCAGAGGGACCAGGGGATGGGAGTGGGGACATGGTGCGTCTGGGGCTGCACGGGGAGCTGTGGGGGGAAGGAGGTGAGAAGGATGGAGCTAATGAGGCATGAAGACTTCTGTAGTGGTAGTGCACATACCAGGAAAAAAAAAAAAATGAGAGGAAGACTTGAAAACTATAAAAAGGAGTATGCAAGTGAAGCTATTGCAGGACAAAGGGATGGAGAGGTGGCTACAGCGTGATGCTGATAAAATGTACAGTTTCGCCCACGTCTTTCCTTTGCTCCACTTAGATAAACAATCAGTATTAGCTGGACTCTTTTTTTTTTTTTTTAAAGTTACTGATTTTCATAGCCTTCAGCCACATTCACCATTTAATACTAGCAAAGCCACCCTCTTAGAGTGTCTTTTTTTACACTGGTACTTCAAGTTAAAAATCTATTTTAAATTATTGGATAGCAAGTAGCAACCTCCAGAGGGCTAAACTGATGCTGTTAACAGGTCCAAAATGTGATGCAGCATATGGAGCTGAATACCTCATGGTACAGATTTGCATGCAGGCGGTTTTAATTAGGACTTAGAATTCCTGGAGGAATGCAGCATTCTGGGCTAGTCTCAGTCTTGTCAATACATTGTGTTTCTGTTCATGCAAAAGCCTGCAAATCCAATAGGTTCCTACTTGCTTTTAACTTTTGATGCTTATACGAACTGTTAGGCTTTCCTCCAGCTGACAACAGATTTGAGTATAATCATACCTGTTCATATGTACTTACTATAAAATATTGCCACCTTGTTTTATTAATGTTGTACCAGGCCAGTTCAAAATAAAAATAATTTGAATTTATGACATTGCATTGCTACCTGTTATTTCCTGCAATTCTTCATAGCCAAATATGAGCATATGTTTTAACTTGATGGTTCTTGTGCCATCTTGTGAGCAAAAGGTGCAAGTACGTCCAGCTAATACAAGGAAGAGGTACTTTGGTTAATGTCCATTTCATGTCTTCATCATGAAAAATAAAATTTAGAGTTTCAAAAGCAGATGAGGAGAATATTGCAAAGTGTATTTTTTCCACTACATTGTACTTGCATTTTTTAAAAAACCTGAACATATATTCCCTAAAATGGGCAAATACCTGCTTTTTTCAGTAAACTCAGAGAGTAACATATATATGCATACAAATACATTATTTTTTTTCCCTTCTTAAGAAACCAGAAGTTCTTGTTGCACTGAACGGAAAGGTTATGCAAGTTCTCAGTATTCAGTGCTGATAGTGTCCCTTACGTGAAAAAATTTGGTTCTTACAGGAAACCTCTTGTCCTCTAAAAATCACTATGTGTTTCTCAGAGATATGAATTCACAATATAAATTACACAAAGAACTGCTAGCTATTATATTAACACAAAGAAAAACCTAGTTCCTGACCTTAGAAAGTCTGCTGTCTCCTGGAACCTTTATGGGAAAGCAACAACAAGAACAACAAAACCATAAAAATAAATTGTAATGGCAGTAGCCAACCTACAACCTTATTTTTTAATAATAATTATTATTTTTACTATTAAAGTCAGTGTAGCTGCACTAGGACTTGGGTTTAGAAGACTGGAAAAATCTCCTGAGTTCTACCACTGCTTAATTTATTGATTATCTTTGTGACCTTGAGTGAGTTGTTGTATTTCGTTGCCTAATTTTACCCACCTTTAGATGATGTACATTTTTGCAACAGGATGTTATCAGGCTTGGCTACCACTTGTAAAGCTCTTTGGGCTTCTTGGATGAAGGTTATTGCTGTGATATCATGACAAGCTTGTTGGAAATCTACTTGATAAGCAAAAGAGCAAGTCATTCACAATAAGTATAATTATTCAATGATTTAAGTGTCTTAATCTGCTTCCACAGTCTTGGCAAGCAGTTTGTGATTTCTTCCATTTTATATAATGAGAAGAGTATTTTTTTCTCTTTTTACTCTATAGATTGATTGCAAATATTCAGAATTCAAGCTGTGTTGCTCATTTGCAATCAGTTGAATGAGTAACATTATTTCTACTCATGATTGGATGAATGCCCAAGGACTTGTGTGTGCAAATTGTAAAGTTTGTTTTCTCAAGATACTTGTCTGTATGACATTGAAATTTGCTGCCTTTGGAGAGCAGTGCCAGCAGAATTCAACACATTGAAGACCACTGAAAAAAGAGAAGCAAAGTGGCACTAACATTTCTTTAATGGGACTGTGCAGATTAAACTTTTGTCTAAATGGGCCTAGTCCATTATGTTTTTAGGTTTTTCCTGTTGCTAAAACTGTGAAAAAATGCGGTGTATTGAATGCTGGACCTTATATCATATAGAAGGAAGGTGACGTTCAGCCTGTTCAAAGGTAGCTCCCATGTGTCACGGTCCATTCGGTGATGGACTCGTGATGGTTTGTTTACCTTGATCTTGAAGCGCAAAATTAAGGCAACCAAAATGCCAAGGGGTTATAATTCAATCAAACAGTGTTACTTTATTAATTTGCTCGTAAAGCGGCACGCGATAGAGAGAGAGAGATGGAGAGAAAAGGAAAGAAAAAGTGGGGGGAATAGGAGTATAGCTACCACCACGAGTTCCAAAGGCATCCCTCTAGTCTCAGGTCCCGTGGGAAGAGTCCTGCTGGTCCTCTGTCGTGATCCAGGATCCTTTGGTGTGGCGATCTTGATGATATCCCGTGGGGAATCATCTTTTATGCTTCTTCACCCCCTCGCACTCCCGTAGATCGAGGCCAATCTCTGCCTTTGTTGCGCAATCCAGGCTTAACTGCGCAGGCCCAAAGAGTCCTCGCTTCGCTTGCCAGAACCCGTCTGCGCCTGCGTCGCCTCGGTTCGGGGGTCTCTTGCTGGTCCGTTGAGTGACCTCAAGACCCTTGGCAAGCCCCTGCACGTGCTCTTCTTCGTTGGCCTTTATTACAGGGAGGAGGTGGGAGGCAAGTCTGGCTCAGGCAACAGGTGAAAATCCATCTTCTGGACAGCAGCTATTGTCCCCAGGTCAGAGAGGCCTTCGTAACACAATTCCTTTCAGGAGGTGGGGGCAAGTTTGGCTCAGGCAGCAGGCAGAGTCCATAGAGCAGCCATTGTTACCTGTAGCCCCCAGGTCGGAGAGACCTGCACAACACGATTCCTTGCTTCAGGCCTCTCTCCAAGTCATTGTCCAATTCTTTCTATCAGTCCATCTGATCTCCAAGTCCCTGATGGTGATGTTCAGGCAGAAACTGTTCTTCGGACTGACTCTTACACCATGTCAAGGTTGCAGCAGATGACCAGCAGTGGTTAATCTGTGTGGGAGTTGCAAAGTAGCTCAGATGCCGGGTTGAGGGAAAAGGTGGGTGAAGGAAAAGGAGCAGGCAGCATTCAGTCCCAATTGTATGCCTTTTCTGTACCCAAATTGCAATGAGACAACTGGACCTGTAAGAGGTCGTTTTCTCTTGTGGGAAATTATCTGCAGAAATTCCTTTCCCTGTTGTCTCTAAGTTATGTGGGTTCTATGGAGACCCACAGCTTCTAATATGCAGAATTCTGACCCCTCCTGAGGAATGTAAAAGAACAATAGCATTCAAGACTTGAAACACTTTGCTACCTCCTTTTGCAGCCCCCTCACTGCAAGCAGAACTAATGTGTGATGGATTGGAGCGGGGTCCAGTCAAAGAGGCATGTAGAGAAGAGAGGGGCATGTGCTTTTGAATGGCAACTCCAGTAGGACCGCATTTAGCAGCTCAGGACACAGGTCGATTTGAGTCGATCTAAAATTAAATGTTTTGTTTGCATTTTCTGCAAAGCAAACCAGTGATAACTGGGGAAAACAAAAAAAAAAACCCAAATGAACAAACAAACAAAAAACCACCCCAAACTGAAGGCTTTTGTAAAAGCCAGTTCTCTTTGGCCCAAAATCAAATGACAAATTCCAAGCCATCTTAATTGAGTAACAGTCTGTCAAATGTAGGTTGTAAGAGCATCTGTATTTCCATAACAGTGCAGTAGTCTGGCTATTATAACTTGTATTGTAACTTCCCACTCATATTTTATTTTATTTTATTTTATTTTATTTTATTTTATTTGAAATGTAAGGCTTTCGACCATTACCTTCCGCTGGATTTGTATCTTCAGTCCTGTTTAGCTGACAAATCTTTGGCAAACACAGTCTTAGAAATGCTCCGTTAGACAGTACCATGTGAGGACCAGTAATACTGGAATAATCTCACATTGTAGAGAGAATGATAGCTTATAAAAACACACATTCATATTAAAAATTCACAGCAGTGCACTCCTCTTTCCCATTATAGGTAATTACGGAGGATTTTAAATATCTGATGCTAGTTGGCAGCATACAATACCCTGTCAGCAGCAGGCACTGATTTGTAATTTAATTATCATAAGACATCCACCTGTTCTTTTGTCAAATGAAAAGTAGCATTTCCGTGCAATCATGCTTTTCCCTCCAGAAATTTTAATTAATCCTTAGAGGAAACCCTGGTTTCTAGGGAATGGGGTAATTTCAAGGACATTTGCAGGACCCCACCAAGACAGAGTGATGGAGAGGAATGAGGCATTTCTGCAGGATAGTCTCAATTTTGGTTTGATATTTTCAGCCTTACTACTGGTTTTTTGCTGTGTCAAGCTGTTTTGGCTCACAGCTGAAAGCATTTCAGTGAAGAGACGCTGTGACAGGAAAGATGTATAAAAATCAATAAGTTTGGTGCTGAGAACATGAGGCAAACACATAACAGGACTGACCCAGAAATGCTCTAGGCTTGCACTTTGTGAAGAACGAGAAGGCGCATGAGTTTATGGCACATGAACAGTGATATCATTGAATTTGTTAGGGGAATGTGCAGTTATTAGATAAAATGATCGATTATAATTTTGAAGCATAGGTTTTAACAGGAAAGTCTACCATTGGACATTCATGGAAGTGTTCAGCTTTTCGGGAGCACAAGGTTCAGGGTGAACCACTTTGTTTTGATCCTTGGTTCTCATTTATGCAACAGCGACACTGCAGTGCCGTGTTGGGGAAAAGACTTACTGATGGGCGTCAAGAGATATTCTTTCCTTAATGCCACCTCACACTGCTTCTTGTAGTGCAAAGCTGCATGAATGATCTGCCCAAAAACTTCTTATGGCTTCTATCACTGCTGTCACTGGACATTTCTGTTTTTCCCATTTCCCGGGGAGATAGGATGGCACTGGTATTCTGTGGTTATTTCTCCTAATCACGTTGTAGCAAATGACTCACTTTAAAGAGGGCGTCTTTTAGTAGTCATCTTTTTTGAAAGAATACTCATTGGATTCAAAAAATAATTAATTGCTTGGGGCTTAAAGGTCTGTGTGCCAAGCCCTTAATGTGACATTGGTTGGAGTACCATCTATTAGACTGATGGCTTCTTGCCCAAATAATACTTGTCTGGTGCCAGTCATTTTATAGATTCATTAATTATATTATCTGAAAAGTGAATATGTGAAGGGTCACAGGCATATTCCAGAAAAGAAGAGAATAAATCGTGTCACATATGTATATTGAAAATAACTGGCAACTGCTGAACCATTTCCATGCATGAGAGTGAAGGCAGGAATAAACTGGGATTATTTCCTTTGGCTGGATGAGTAAATGAAGTAACACCCCAGAGCTGAGCGGTTAAAATGAAATGCAGGAGCAGCAGAGAGGTCTACTTCACAATGTCCTTGCGAGCATACCCGAACTTAGGATTTCTATAACTAGTGCAGTGGTTGTGTCCTTGTACTCAGCACTGGTGAGGCCACACTTGGAATCCTGTGTTCAGCTTCGGGCCCCTCACTACAGGAAAGCCCTTGAGGTGCTGGAGCGAGTTCAGAGAAGGGAACGGAGCTGGTGAGGGGCTGGAGCACAAGTGTGATGGGAGCGGCTGAGGGAGCTGGGGGTTCAGCTGGAGAACAGGAGCTGAGGGGAGAGCTGATCGCTGTCTGCAACTGCCTGAAAGGAGGTTGGAGCGTGGAGGGGGTTGGTCTCTTCTCCCAAGTAGCAAGTGATAGGACAGGAGGAAATGGCCTCGAGTTGCACCAGGGGAGGTTTAGATCGGATATTAGGAAAATCTTCTTCATGGAAAGGGTTGTCAGATGTTCAAACAGGCTGCCCAGGGCAGTGGTGGAATCACCATCCCTGGTAGTGTTTAAAAGATGTGTAGATGAGGTTCTTAGGGACATGGTTTTAGGTTAACAGTTGGACTTTGATAAGGGCTGGTTTTATAAGACACCAGTCCGGTCAGTGGTACATGGGAAAGGTTTATCCCACAGGGGTAAAAGGATGCTGGGACAGGAATTAGCAGGGCTCATTTGCAGGGCTTTAAACTAGATCCGAAGGGGAATGGGGTTGTAGCTGGGCTTGCATCATTGGGGCAGCATGCTGGAATTGGTGAAGACCGGGAGGCCTCCCATACCCCTAGGGTGAAATCGGTGTACTCGGCTCGCTCCCTGAAGTGCCTGTACACCAATGCGCGCAGCATGGGGAATAAGCAGGAGGAGTTAGAAACCTGCGTTCGGTCAGGAGATTATGATCTGGTGGCATTAACAGAGACATGGTGGGACAGCTCACATGACTGGAATGTGGTCATGGATGGCCATGTCCTTTTCAGGAAAGACAGACCAGCCAGGCGTGGTGGTGGAGTTGCTCTTTACGTGAGAGAGCAACTACAATGTATTGAGTACTGTCCAGGTGCGGTTGAGGAGCAAGTTGAGAGTCTGTGGGTGAGAATTAAGGGGCAGGCTGGCAGGGGTGACACTGTTGTGGGAGTCTATTACAGGCCACCAGATCAGGGTGAGGAAGTTGATGAGGCCTTCTACGGGCAGCTGAGCGTGGCCTCACAGTCACAGGCCCTGGTTGTTATGGGGGATTTTAACTACCCTGATGTTTGCTGGAAGGACTACTCAGCCAGCCAGCCTCAGTCTAGGAGGTTCCTCCAGTGCATTGACGATAACTTTCTGATGCAAATGGTGGAGGAGCCGACTAGGAGAGGAGCGCTGCTGGATCTTGTCCTCACTAACAAGGAGGGTCTGGTTGAAGCAGTAAAGGTGGGGGGCTGCCTTGGTTGCAGTGACCATGAGATGGTGGAGTTCAGGATCTCGTGTGGCAGGAGCAGAATAGCAAGCAGAATTGCAACCCTGGACTTCAGCAGGGCCAACTTTGGCCTGTTCAAACAACTGCTGGGGGAAATCCCGTGGGCAAGGCTGCTTGAAGGTAAAGGGGCCCAAGACAGTTGGTTAACATTCAGGGACTGCTTCTACCAAGCTCAAGATCAGAGCATCCCGACATGTAGGAAGTCAAGGAGGGGAGCCAGGAGACCTGCGTGGTTAAACAGGGAACTGCTGGGCAAACTCAAGTGGAAGAGGAGGGTTTACAAATCATGGAAGGAGGGGCTGGCCACTTGGGAAGAATATAAGGCTCTTGTTAAAGGATGTAGGGAGGCAACTAGGAAAGCTAAGGCCTCCTTAGAGTTAAACCTGGCAAGAGGGGTCAAGGACAACAGGAAGAGCTTTTTCAAATACGTGGCAGATAAAACTAACACCAGAGGCAATGTAGGCCCACTGATGAACGGGGTGGGTGCCCTGGTGACAGAAGATACAGAGAAGGCAGAGTTACTGAATGCCTTCTTTGTCTCTGTCTACTCTGCCGGAGGCTGTCCTGAGGAGCCCCGTACCCCTGAGGCCCCAGAGGAAGGCAGGGCAATGGAGGAGTTTGCCTTGGTTGATAAGAACTGGGTTAGGGACCAGTTAAGCAATCTGGACATCCATAAACCCATGGGTCCAGATGGGATGCACCCACGGGTGCTGAGGGAGCTGGCTGAAGTCATTGCTGGACCGCTCTCCATCATCTTTGCCAAGTCTTGGGAAACGGGAGAGGTGCCTGAGGACTGGAGGAAAGAAAATGTCACTTCGGTCTTCAAAAAGGGCAAGAAGGAGGACCCAGGCAACTATAGACCGGTCAGCCTCACCTCCATCCCTGGGAAAGTGATGGAACACCTTATCCTTGGTGCCATCTTAAGACATATCAAGGATAAGAGTGTCATCAGGGGCAGTCAACATGGCTTCACCAAGGGGAAGTTGTGTTTGACCAACCTCATAGCCTTTTATGAAGACATAACAAGGTGGATTGATGATGGGAGAGCAGTGGATGTGGCCTACCTTGACTTCAGTAAAGCATTTGACACCGTCTCCCACAGCATCCTCACGGCTAAACTGAAGAAGTGTGGACTGGACAATCAGGTAGTGAGGTGGACTGCAAACTGGCTGAAGGAAAGAAGCCAGAGAGTCGTGGTCAATGGAGCGGAGTCTGGTTGGAGGCCTGTATCTAGTGGAGTCCCTCAAGGGACAGTACTGGGACCAGTATTATTCAATATATTCATCAATGACTTCGATGAGGGAATTGAGTGTACTATCAGCAAGTTTGCTGATGACACCAAACTGGGAGGAGTGGCTGACACGTCAGAAGGCTGTGCTGCCATCCAGCGAGATCTGGACAGGCTAGAGAGTTGGGCAGGGAAAAATTTAATGAAATATAACAAGGGAAAATGTACAGTCTTACATCTGGGCAGGAACAACCCCAGGTTCCAGTACAGGTTGGGGAATGACCTATTAGAGAGCAGTGTAGGGGAAAGGGACCTGGGGGTCCTGGGGGACAGCAGGATGACCATGAGCCAGCACTGTGCCCTTGCAGCCAAGAAGGCCAATGGCATCCTGGGGTGTATTAGAAGTGGGGTGGTTAGTAGGTCGAGAGAGGTTCTCCTTCCCCTCTACTCTGCCCTGGTGAGACCTCATCTGGAATATTGTGTCCAGTTCTGGGCCCCTCAGTTCCAGAAGGACAGGGAACTGCTGGAGAGAGTCCAGCACAAGGCAACGAAGATGATTAAGGGAGTGGAGCATCTCCCTTATGAGGAAAGGCTGAGGGAGCTGGGTCTCTTTAGCTTGGAGAAGAGGAGACTGAGGGGTGACCTCATTCATGTTTATAAATATATAAAGGGTGGGTGTCACGAGGATGGACCCAGGCTCAGTAAGACAAGGAGTAATAGGTTCAAGCTGGAACACAAGAGGTTCCACTTAAATTTGAGAAGAAACTTCTTCTCAGTGAGGGTGACAGAGCCTGGAACAGGCTGCCCAGGGAGGTTGTGGATTCTCCTTCTCTGGAGACATTCAAAACCCGCCTGGACGCCTTCCTGTGTAACCTCACCTAGGTGTTCCTGCTCTGGCAGGGGGATTGGACTAGATGATCTTTTGAGGTCCCTTCCAATCCCTAACATTCTGTGATTCTGTGACTCAATGATCTTAAAGATATCTTCCAACCAAAATGATTTTTGAGTCTATGATTCTATATGGCCTTCCAAATAAATATTAGTCTTTGATTTTGTCCATTCCAATATTTTAGCATATTGCTAACAGCTGAAAATGACATTTACAATGGCACTATCTGCCCCTCTGTCATTGTCAAAGACTTATGAACTCCATTTCTGATTTACATTCTCCTCTCCTCCTCCTGCTCCCTGCTGTACGGTCTGTACGGTGAAAGTTTTGTGTATCAGTGTGATATACTATATTTTCTCTCTTTGATGAAAAGTTAAAAAAAATAATGAGGTGTTCTCTCCAGAACAGATTAGGAAATTTAAGAGTTACACAGTCTAATGTCTGATACTTTACCTGTTATTCCATATTTACATTAATACATGCAGATTCCCTCCTCAAAGTTTATTTTTTCTTCCTTGCTATCTTTTTTCTCCAGAAATATCGTTATCAAGATGAGGACGCTCCACATGATCATACTTTGCCTCGATTAACCCACGAAGTGAGAGGCCCTGAGCTTGTTCATGTGTCAGAGAAGAACTTGTCTCAAATAGAGAATGTCCATGGATATGTCTTACAGTCGCACATTTCTCCTCTGAAGGTAGGACTGATACTCACTGTAGCTTTGGTCCTCAAATACGAGAAAACACGTAGCATGAAACGCTTGGGAAACTTATTTTGTTGTACAAACAGGCAAGCTTCTATTTGAAAGAAGATTGATTGTCCTGTGATGTGATAGATTGTCCTGTGATGGGTTTTTAAGGCTCACTGCAGTGTAACAGGTGATGGTTTCATTGGCAGAGCTTTGTGTTGAGATGTGACCTTTTTACTTTGAGTCAGATTTTCATTTGAGCAAAAATCATTCCGGGCAAGTAAGCGTGTTTTTTTTTTTTTCGTGCACATTGAGAAAGCAATAATGCAGGTTCTTGGCCTCAATGTCATAGTGATTTTGGAATGGCAGACTTCCCTTCCTGATTGTCTCTGTTCAGAAATTGAAGTACTGTAAATGTAACCATCTGATGGAGTCCTGGTTTTTGCATCTCTCAAAAAGCTACATCAAATTCATAAGTTATGCCTGAAAAGTGAGCTCATTTGCCACTATTCAGAACCTTACTACTCAAGCTCTTGCTGTTTTCTGTGGGTTTTGTTGCAAGTCAGAGTGATGTAGAGACATCTCGCTGTTAACTAAGGCAACTATTCATAAAGTATAGAAGGTTTTCAGTATGTGTGTCTGATGTTCTCTGATATATTTTGCTGGGCAAAAGGTGTTTATCTTCATGGTGAACCTGTATATTAACCAAAAAGAAAGCAATTTCTGAAAATTACATTAGTTCTTCAATAAGCCTGCAATAGTTTGAAGGTGTTCCTAAAGCTTCTGTAATGAAAGGAGCATGGATGGAGTGATGAGCATAATGGTTTTCCTATTTTTATTTTCTACTAGGCCTGGGAAGGGGAAAAAATAATATTTTTTTACTAAAGGTGGTGATGTTCTGGGCAATGGTTTTATTCAGGCAATTAACTAAGCAGCAAACAAGGCAGATAGGCTTTGCTCCTTCTGGTGCTCCAGGCCTTTGAAATGGGCATTGCTTGCCTAGCGGAGTGATTACAGTGCGGTTACAAGTGAAAGGAAATATTTAGTATTAAAGATTGATGTGAATGTGGCCGCTGTTCATTAATCCTTCATGGAATAGCCATGTGAATTAATCTTTGTCCTCTGCTCTTGTTGTTTCAGTGTGTAGCTTGTATGCCATTTGTCTTATGTTTCAGCAGCTTTCCAGGTTGCTTACCTAACATCTACTGCAGAAGCCAACAGTATCAAGCAGTGATATATCTTGCTATGCTGTAGTAGATCAACTTAGTTGTTTGGAGGAGTTTGCTTCCATGTGGCCTCTGTGTAACCTCAGGGAACAAACACAGGTGAAGCAATTTCTTGCCTGTAAGGGAAACGTCCCCACTCCTGTAGGGTTCCTGGTGGATTAGGATTTTAGTGGTGCTTCTTATTCATTAAAGTCAAAAACAGATATTTTGCTTCACAGATGGAGACTTTCAAGTAAGGCTGCCTGATCCAAGCTGATAATGTAGCAATGATGATAAAAAGCTTATTGTGAAGTGAGGTGAAGGGTTTCCCCAGACATCTAGAGTTGCCTTAAAACAGCTCCCAGTCTAATTTGCTCTTGTGACAGGAGACAGTTGTTTTCCGTTGCTGTTTTCTGAAGTGATGGCAGGAGAGGAGCTGTATAGTGTTCCCACTTGGAAATAAGTGTCTTTTGCAAGTTCTTTCCTTAGCCTGAGGATTTCTGTCTTTGACTCTGTTCCTTTCCCTTCTTTCCTTCAGATTCACAGTGTCTCATGCTTGCCAGTTAATCTAAATTTAGTGATTTGTCTCTTCAGATAGCTTTGAAGTCTCTGCTTGCTTTCTTCTGTAGTCTATGTCCTGTCTTTTAACCTTCAGTAGAGATTTAGCTCAGGAGGATGGAGTAAACCTTCTCCTAAAGCTGATAGCATTGTAGTACCTCCCTATCTGAAATATCTGCTTTAGAATCACTTTTGTTTCTGGAAATTGACTGAAATCCCTGTTCAGAAGCTTTTTGTCACAGTGATTTCCACATAGTTGAAAAATAGCATTCCAAATGCTCCAAAATCAAATCCGAATCAGCTGTTGTCTTGAATTATAGACTTTCCAACATACAGTCGGATATTAAGTATTCCACTCCCTTCTGAGCACTATTGTGTAAACATGGCTGCACTGAACAATGGTGAAATGTGAGGCATACTGCCTCTCAAATGATAGTGTGCTTTTCCAGGGATATGTAAATACTGTTTTTTAAAGGTTTGCTAGATAAGTGTGCCTGCAGTTTCAATATTTTGTTGCCTTTCATGAGAGGCAGAACTGCTGGAATCCTGCTCTGAGGATACATAACAAATGCTGGGATCCAAATACAGCCTGTCAACTCTAGTCTTAGGAGTGAGAAGATGCTGGTGATTGCAGTGGGTTAAAGCTGTCAAGAAACTCCACCAAGAGCTGTTTGCACTGGAAAGGTTGACTCATCCTGCCCCAGTTTTCTGGATACAGGTCGGAGCATTTGGTGCAGAGGGAAAATGTGTGTAAATGAAAGCCGCGAGTTTGCTTCTGCCACGAGAGGGATCACATCACCTCCTGTGTGTCACTAGGACTGTCTGTCTAACCAGCCATGCAGCCGGCAAGCGCGTCGTGTGAGCAGGGGGTAGATGTATGACTGAGTGGGGTTAAGTCATGGCCTGACTGCATTTCACTGTCTGAATTTCACTGGGGGGTCTGCGGCATCAGAGCGCACCTCCCCAAAAACTTTTGAGGCAGTCTTTCGTGTTTAGTGGCTTCGAAATGCACCAATGACAGGATGATTTGCTCAATATTTTTGTGTTCGAAATAGTAGCATAAAATAAAAATATTTGAGCGTAAAATTAATCTAGTTAAGATGCTTTGGAACTGAAGTGTTTTCCCAAGGCCAAGCCACACATCCGTCTTAATCCCATCACTTTTCCCAAGCGACTTGTGTTTGGCAGAGGAAAGAGTTGCTTGTTTCCGTATGTTTGTAGTCATTCGGAAAGAAATTTGCAAAGGACACACAATCAGAAAACTTCCTTTCAGGTGGCTTGTTCCAGCTCCCATAACTGACGGGTGCCCCCAGCCATCTGTTTGCTACTGTAGAATCATAGAATAGTTTGGGTTGGAAGGGACCTTCAAAGCTCACCCAGTGCCCCCCCTGCCATGAGCAGGGACATCTGCACCAGCTCAGGTTGCTCAGAGCCCTGTCCAGCCTGGCCTGGGATGTCTCCAGGGATGGGGCATCCACCACCTCTCTGGGCAACCTGGGCCAGGGTTTCACCACCCTCAGTGTAAAAAACTTCTTCCTCATGTCCAGCCTGAATCTCCCCTCCTCTGGTATAAAACCATCACCCCTTGTCCTATCGCAACAGGCCCTGCCAAGAAGTCTGTCCCCATCTTTCTTACAGGCCCCTTTTAAGTACTGAAAGGCCGCAATAAGGTCTCCCTGGAGCCTTCTCTTCTCCAGGCTACCCTCACCCTGCATGTGCTCCCTAGTTTCCAGTGAACATCTCAGTGTGCATCCATCAGCCATCTGAACAGCTTGAGCACAGACTTCCATCATGACAGTTACAAGTTTTGTGGCTGACTGAAGTTCAGGCACAGAAACCGTGGCCCTGTCTATACCCCTGTGTACATCTCCAAGCAAAACATTCCAGGGATTCTTGAAAGACTTTCTAACCCCCAGGATGGAAGGATTCAGAACATGGTTTTGAAGATACGTGGTTCAAAATGCCTGACATGGGACTGTGTTGCATAATACAGATGCATCTTAAATTTGGCATCATGTTGCTGTGTACATATTGTTAAAGAATTTGGCTGTGATTTCAACTTCCAGATTATATGGTTTGATGTAGCCTAGAAATATCCTAGTGGAGTTTTATCATTATTGGTTACTTTTTGTTAATGACCTTAACACTAGTTTTGTATGCTGAATAATGTCCTCTTATCTTTCAAGTACTTAAAATATAGTGTGCATTAGCCAGATCACTTCCTTTCACAAGAAAACAATGAGCAAGCACAGTTCTGTTCAAAAGTGAAGCCTCTTTTCATTGTGATTTTTACTTTTTTAACTGAAGATTTCTTGCATGAACTTTGCTCTTCTACTACTTTTCTTCCTCTAGCATTTCCCATACCCTCAACTTAGTTCTAGAAAATGCTTGATTTTAGAAAGCTGCGAACTTCTGTTAAAGGTTGATCTACTTATTAGTGTGGAGGAAATAAAATTTACAACAGCCTCAGCAACTTTTAATGTCAAACACAAAAATGTTAAAGGAAATTTTCAGTTACATGGCTGTATTAACATTTAGGAAAAATGCTAAAATTTGAGAAGTTTTGTGAGACTTGCCATATTAAGGTTGCAAATGCTCTTTTCAGCTTATGGAGGTGATGAAATTGTGTTTTATTAATCTGTTAAAGCAAACAGTATGTAATGTAATGAAAGAATAGTTTTAACTTGGTTTCTCGCACTTTCCGTCGTCTGGCACTAGATGGTGCAGTAAGCTTGGAATTCTTTGATCTGCGTCTTTAACGCTTCAGTGACGTGGAGTTTTTTCGTACATGGCTTAGAAAGTGCTAATTCAGTAAAAATACCTTGTTAGAAATTAGATGCCTTCTGAATCCCTGGTGTGTTGGGAAATCTGAATAGAACACAGCTGTGCCTGAAATTCAGACATGCAAGTTCTGTTTCTAAATAAAATATGATTCTCTTTCCCTTCCTCCTTGGTAGAGAGCTAATCAGTGTTCGTAAAATGAACGATAACTCTGGCTTCTAAATGAACCTTATTAGTATTATTGTGACGTTAGACTTCTTTTTGGTTTAAGTATATGCCACTTTATCTAAATAAGCTTAAAAGTAAAAATCCATGTAAGGATCTTGTATCTCCTTGGTCCCTGAACGTTTTCAATGTCAGGCTATTCCAACTACTATCTGCATTTCCTAATTTAATGCAAGGTTTGAGTGTAAGCATCAACGGCAGTTTTGCAAAAACAAGTAGCCAAGTAAATTACTGTTATTATCTTAGCCTAAGATATTTTTAAACAAGGAAGTTTTGTAACCCCTTCAGTTGTCTTCTCTTTGATGGCTTCACTTTCTAGAAGGGAAAGAGTCGCTCTGCATATTCCTCCTTTTCTTTCTGTCCCAGGGCACTGTCCTGCAGCCCAGCAGAGCTGCTGATCGCTTAGAGAAAGTCAGGATTGACGGAATGGCTTTCCAGTGGAGGAAAAAAAACATCTCCACATGGAGCAAATGGGAAATTAATTTGCTTAGCGGTCTCCAAAATTAAGGTTCTACGTGAACTGACATTCCTGCAAATTGCTTTACAGGAGATCTGCTTTTCCCATCACCACAGCACATAGGTTGCATTTGTTAGTTTTTCCTTGCTGATGGGAAATGCCCCTATCTCACCCATTTCTTGAGATTGGTTTTATCTAGTGGGGAAAACATGTTTTCTCTGTGCTCTAAGCCAGAGCTCTCTATTTGCCAACTCCCATCTTCTGGTGAGTGTGTAAAGAGTCCTTTGCACTCGTATAGTTCTTTTTATCCACCTGGCTGCAGGAAGACCATCCCTGGGAAAGCTCCTGGAACCTGGCATACCCTCTTTTCAGTCTTTAATGAAGCCTTTCATGTCCAAGTGTGGGTCAGACCTCACTACAATGGTTGCCGTGCTTCTCTGACAAATTATTAATAGCAAAGATAGGGAAAGAGGATCTGATGATGAGCCTGGGTGATTAATTAATCTGTAGAAAATGTCTTAGCCTGAGCTTCCTGGAAACTATCATAAAGAGTAATTTTTGTGACTAAAACTATAGATTAGGTAAGAGCTGTTTATTTCATGAATTAACACTGACTTCAATAAAATTTGGGTTCTAAAGTCATTTTGGAAACGGAGGACAAAATGTTCTGTATGGATTTTTTTTTTTTCCCCAGATGCAACGCGTCCATTTCACAATTCAAAAAGTTTGGGGACAATTTTTTTACCGTTGAATCCTGTATATAATTTAAAGTCATCCACTGGTCACAAGTGCTGCGGACATAAGCAAACTCCAAGACTCATGATGTTGCAGTGGATCACATGAGCTGTACATTCACTGGCAAGGTTGCTGCACAGAGCTGCAAAACAACATTAGAAAATACACTCACCTGTGTCGCTGTTCTAAGTGAGCAATTGCAGGAAATTCCTCTGATCGTGTAATTGTAGCTACCAGGGAATCAGGTTTGCACAGGAGAAGCTGGTTGCTTCAGCTTTTAGCATTACCGTGCCCAGTATTCCTGTGTTCTTAGATTTCCTAGTGCTTTTGCAGGGATCACCTAACTGTGGTAAGAAACCCTGTGTTTGTTTTGCTTTGTTTTGTTTTGTTTTTCCGGAGCTGCTAAACATCCTCAATTCCTATTACTGGCGAATAGTCTCATGTTACAGGTGAAGTTCAGATAGGGAAGAGAACAAGATAAGGCTGAATTTGTTTTAATTTCTGTTGTTCAGGTGTGACAAACACTTGAGACTGTGCCACAGCACGAGCTGTTCTTCCAGATCAAGATGCTGCATTTCAGAGGCTCTTAAAGAGCCGTGGAAGCCTGTGAGAGGCTGATGCTTTGTCATTTGTCAGCAACAGAAGTCTGAAATTTTCCCTTGCAGTTACAAAATTAATTGGGGTTATATAGAGGACATATTAATGTACCCATGGATATATTAGCAAGCCATCTAAAAGTTAAACTTGCATCATTTTCTTTGCTTACACTGGCTAGATTTCATAAGTATAGCTAATCTGCATGAGCCATTTTTTAGCCCTGGGGTGGCTCAGCCCAGCAGCAATGATCTTATTATAATATTTTTGATCTCTGCCCTGGTAGCTTCCTAGCTTTCATGGGTTTTTGTTATTGTTGTTTTTGTTTTGGGGTTTTTTTGTATTTTTTTTTCAGCCTCTCCTTTTTAATATGCAGTTATTTGCCAAGCCCCACACTGCAGTCTGTATCCGTTAGTGAGTTCCACTGAATATTCAGCAGACTGCTTAATTAAGATACAACGCTTGTTACATGTTTAATCATGTGCTGCTTTTCTCTTATCTCCTACTCTAGCAACAGATAAGCATGTATCACAGATCTGTATCTGTCATCTGTGTTTTTTAATACAAAAATGCAATCGGATTAAAAAGAGACCAAGGAAACACACAAATGTGCCTACGCGTGTTCTTACTCTTAGAGAAGTGCCAAAAGTAGTTCTGAATTTTTACTTCATTATGTTTCAGGGTGAAATAAGCAGCTTATGAATTAGTATTCTGAAGAATATTTTGTATCCCAGTTTCATGTGGGAAGGAATGTCTTTCATTTTTTGCAAACCTTGTTGTGAAGAAAGTCCTAAAGCGGTGAAAAATTCAAAAGTTACAGCGAAGAATAGTTACTAATGAATAATAGTTTATGATTTTTTTTTGTCATCGTAGATAACTGTTGTTTTGTGTGCTTGACTTCTTTGCCTTGGATTTCTGATGGATGTTTTCCACATGATTGATGTTGTTGCAGACAGTATCTTGTTATCCTTCTAGCTTCTGACAGAATTAAAAAGAAACCAAACAAAATTGCTTCTGTCAGTGGGTGATTTAATTGGAGAAATCTCCACAATTTAAGGTAAACCTCAGGCATTGCAATCCTTTCTTTTTTGGCAAAATAGAATTATGGCCTCTGATGGACACAAGCAAAGCAAATTCTGTATCTACCAGCCCATTATATGTTGTTAGATTTATCTGAAGAATAAAGGAATTTTCAAAGGAATCTGAAGATATTTTCAGGCTATGGACTCTGTTTGCTTTATATGGGCCTCCTAAGTATTGAAGGTCTTTTCAAATGTTAATCTGAATTGCAGTTTGAGGAGATTTTCTCTGTTTTTCATCTACTGGGTGCTTCATCCATTAGGATTAATTAGCTGTTTTATCTTTTATTCTTTTCGGGTTACAGATTTCTCCTTAAGGATAATCTTGTTCCTGGGACTTATTTTTTGAAAAATTATGATATATTGCAAGTATTTCTTCAACATGTCACTCACTTATAGTCCAGAAAATTAGAGATTCTAGAAATCCTTTTTTTTCTCCTTGTTTTTCTGCCATGTTTTGCATGGTACTAGTTACTCCTTGCTTCCCTATAATTCATTGAACTGGTTTTAACTTGATGTACTGGCCATATGAAATAGTTATAGAATATAAAATAAACAGAGAGAGACGTGCTATTATGAAGGTGAGTGTTTTTCCAGCTGAAGTAGATGAAATACATTCAATAAATCCATGGGAATCAGTACTAGATGCTTATAGACATAAGATTTGTATGTTCTCTCAGTTCCTTTCTTCAACTCTAGGAGTACAAGAATATCAGTATATATGCAAAGTATCTGTAATGATGTTTGCCACCTTTCCAAAGTGTTTTGTGACCTACTGATGAAAAATGCAATAAAGCACCTTGGCGTTATTAGTCAGACCATAACAGGAGGGATTTTTCTCAGAGATGTCAGACAGGTTTCACACCAGGCTTCTCCCTGAGCTCAGTAGCTGTAATGCCCTTTTGTCAGACTTCAGCTACTCCTGACGCTTGGGAATGTACTCTACATTTTAAATTAAGCATTAAACTGCCGTAATACCTTTCCGCTGAGGAATATCTTGATAATTCGCTCACTCAACAGAAGATATATGCATTTATACATCCAGCGATGTGATACATGAAAAATATTCTGGATTTTGTCAGTATCAGGTGTAAAACAAAGTACAAACCAGAATTCTGCAGCTCTAGAAGATCTGGATGGTCGCAGCCTCCAGCGTGAAGAGGACAGAATCTGTTTAGTCAGACTTTATGGAAGAATATCTTGGCAGTCTGACTAAGAAGCACTTAAGCTAATACACATTTTATTTCGAAGTGCTTTCTTTTTAAAATCCTGTTTTCTCATGCCTCTTTGTTCATCTTGCTGCAATGTAGTTTTGTGCACTGTGGAGCTGTTAAAACAAACAAACAAACAAACAAAAAACCCCAAAACCAGAATTTCAGCATTTAAAAGAAAAAAGAGAAATCTTTATGAATTTGCTATTATTTTCCATGTCTTTTCAAGAATCTAGCCTAAATAAGTGGTTTAGAGATTATTATGGTGTTAGATCTTGGTATCAACAGCTAATTGTGACTTCTCAGAAAGACTTCTAAATGGAAAACTGTTAAGGAAGTTTCTTCACCCTAGGTATCCTGAAGCAGTGTCAGGCAAGTATTCCAGAAATTACTCTAAAATAAGTATTTTATTTGGCAAGGTACGGCACAGATAGCAGGTTCCTATGGAAGAGGGACCCCGAGCAAAGAAAACCCTGGGTAATTATACCCTTACAATATAAGCTTCCTACCCCTCGTATGCCAATTTGGGCCAATTGTAAAATTAAGAGTCTAAGGTTCTCCAGTGGATCCCTTGATTTTCATCAGACGGGCCATCACTTATCTCTGCATGCACCAAACTAGGTGCTGTCTGTTAGCTGCTATTTGGCACCTGCAGCTCGGAAGAAAAATAAGTCCTTAGCAATAGCTAAAACATTCAGAAGTTCTCACATTCTGCAGGCTTTTGACTTCTTTAGACATGCCATTCCCTTCCTTAACTTATCTTTAGGGATGTAGCTCCTGTTGATGATCAACAGCTCCCTTATCTTCTAGCTTGAACCAATGCTGAGCCCTTCTAGGCAGAAAGCTCCTAAGTCCACAGCTTGCAGCCTAAGTAAACTTAAGTTACTTACACCAAGTTATGCCAAACAAGTTCTATATAAGCAGTTTCTAAGCAAGTTTTATAAGAAGCGGTATGCCAAATAGCTCAATAAGCTAAGAGAGTCTATATTTCCTAACAAAAATGCTTTTTGCCATTTGGTTCCTTTCAACATATCTATTTCAGCAGATCATGTTACTTGCTTTCTAATAATCTTTTAAAGACAATATTGCTGCTGAAGCTGATGCAATTGGGGAAAATGTCAAAAAACAGTCAGCAAGCTTGATGACTCAGGTGAATTTTTAAGATCTCCAGTGTTTACTAATGTGATTTCCCACAGTACTGTTTGCTGTCTTTTCTGTTTCCATGCTATTGTTTTCGTTTTCCATAGTTAATCAGCATACCTTTTTCCAAATTCTGTATTGGCTTCAAGTTCTATTCCTGTATTTCTCCTTTAGGTATTCTTTCCTTACTTTTCTATGATATCCATTCCTATACCTGCACATGGATTTTGTTAATACTGTGAGCCATCCACAAAGTACAAGTTTGTACCCAGTAGCTGCTAACATGCATCAATTGATACCTTTGTTGTTGAATACAATTGCACTCTTGTTGACCATCTTGCTTTTTGGGGAGGAGACTCGGTGTCTCCCCTTTGTCGTACATGGCCCTTATGCACAGTTTGTGCTGATTTCTCTTAGGCTGGAAGGTGGGTTTTCTTCCTCACAAGCAAAAGCAATATGAAATACAGTTGAATGTTATCCAGTCCAGGGGATCAGAGTTGCCCACTGAAATGGCAGCGCTCTGGGCAGCTTTTAATTCTACTAAGACTTATAGAAGCTCTGTACACAGCAGATGCAATTGACTTTTTCAACCAACAGACTCCAGAACACCAACTTGCATCTGTTGTCTTCCAAATGTGATAAGAACCTGTCTTTTACATACATAAGAGCTAGAACTTAGCTTTTTACATTGAAGTGTGTTATGCAGAAAGTGATCTCATTCTCAAAGAAAATATGCATAGTTAGTTGTTTCAAAGCCTCCCTTCCTCTACAGTTATAATAAGCATCTGCCTGGATTGCTGCATTGGATTTAATCAGCCCTTAGTGGGTGAAGTTTTTGCTTCCAAATAAAAAAAAAATCATTAAACATGATAATTGACTTCATAAAATTGTTATAATTGATAACATGACATTGGAAAGGCTGAAAAGAGTGATGAAGTTTTCAACAAATAAAGAAATTTCTGCTTTGAAGTCAGTGTCACAAATTGTGTCTCTGATTAAGTAGATGAGCAAATGCCAAGCAGGGAAATAGAATTTTCAGTGATAGCACATAGCATGTGAGTACAAAGGCTTATAGTAATTACTATAAATTGGCCAAGAAAGCTCGAAGTTAACGGCTTAACACTCCAGGAGTGTTAATGTCATCAACCAACTTCTGAAGACCACACTTGCATCTGATTTCACATTCAAATTGCTGCTGTTTCCTCTTTAGCAGTCGTTAGGCAGTTGGTTTCTTTTACTATTTTGCAACGAATCTGCAAACTGAGCAGATCTGAACTGAATTAGAGGTTTCAGCTGAAACTGGGTTACTTTCACTTCTGTTTTGAAAAGGCATTGTTTTTTCAGTATCTCGAAGATGTTGATATTTACGTAAGGCAAATGGGAATGTGTATATTAAAGTGCAGACAAGGGTGTTTCTGAATTGCTTATACTTTACTAACAGCTGTAATGTCACAGAATGTCTGAAAAACCGGTTCAAGCAATCTCAGATAAAATACCCAAGACAGGTTTCCATTTCTGAAAGTGCTGCTTACCTACACTCTCCTAAAGATACTGGGATTAGTGAATTTTAATCCCGTTAGTGTGAACTAGGCCATAAGGACAACTAAACACTTGTACCTCAAAGACAAAGAAAGAAAGAGCTGCATATACAGAGAAAGGCGATAATCAAACAGGCAGAGCAGCGTGTCAGTATTTATGTTTCTAAACAGCAGAAAAAAAAGTGTTGAGCAAAGCGGTAGAGCATCAGTATGTCAGCATATTATTGCTTTTAAAGTGAAGTGTTGGGATTAGTTTAAAAAACTCACTTTGCTTCTCATATTCTCTTTCAGCACTTCACATACTGGGAATTTCCACTTTTATGCCTTTGGAGGACTGTACGTGTCTGTGTTTAGGGGCTCTATCTTCCTCATTTGGAGAGCTCTGTAGTCAAACTTTTTACAGCGCAGCTGCAGAGAAGCAGAGTAGATCCCACTACAGATTTAACTTTCAGACCAGAATGACTTAGAAACTCTATATACTCAGCTGGATTGTTGAGCCCTCGGAAACGTACATCTATGGCTTCCCATAACTTTTCATATACTGACTTTACCACCACGTCTTTTGTTCTCATACTTTCTTGCTGAAGTCGAATGACTCAGCAGCTGAGTTCCTATGCCAGGTCATTATCTCAGACCAGGGCGGGATCTGAGCCAGTTTGGAGCTACATGAAATGCAGTGAGGTACAGAAACAGCCTGAGGAAAATCAAATCTGCGCTTTGTCCCTGTATTCTTTTGCTGTCCCGCTCTCACTGTCTCTGAAAGTTTTTAAATTTCTTGCTTCTGGCTCAAGGTTTTTGAAGGAAAATGCATTTAACAAACAGTTGTGTGTGAGATACCATGAGAACAGAGGTTGGCAGTCAGTGGCCAAAGTGCACACAGGTATATGCACCTTGGGGGCAAAGATGCATAAACTGTTAAAACAATAAGGGAGATATTTGAAAAAATGTTAGACCCTACATTTTGGTACCTGACAGCCTGATTTGACTTTGTAATTCTTTAACTGCTCACACCCAGACCACTGGTATACCTGCAATGTTATTTAAACATATTTGTTTTGCCAGTACGGTAATATTAGGGGTGAATAAATTAGAGTATCTGCCATAAACCTTTTATCACAGCATGCATAGTGATCATCTCACCTTTTCTGTTTTTTTAACTCAGTTATAGCTATCTTAATACACATAATTCTGGCAATTGGAACCCAGGTTTTGCTCAAGTTATTCAATTAAGCTGAAATTGCTTGTAATGTAGTGCCATAATTGTAGCAGAGGCATCCTTGGAAGATGGTAAGTAGGTGAGATACTAATTAAATTCTTCTAAACTTCAGTAATTTAATATTCAAAGGAGGCTGAGCCTATGTAGTAGCTGCTCATTGCATTGCCACTGGGGATTACAAAGGAGGAAACCTTAACAAAAATAGCAGCCTTCAAGTGACTTTTGCTGGACCTTCCTGACTGAAATTTGGGGTTGTTAGTATTGCTCTGCCATTCTAGATACTAACACGGTGGGTCACATCCATCTGTGGGAGAACTCTCTGCAGACTTCAGTAAGATCATGTGTGGGTGGATAAGTACAAAATTTTCCCAAACACTGCTAAACCCGGGGATGATGGTTGTGTTTATATATAATCTTGAAAAGCCTGATCCTTTTATATTCAGGCTTTTGGGAAAAGTAGGTTTCAGCCTAATTTAAGCAGCAATACAGCTCCTTTGATTTTCAAAGGACTCTAAGCCACAAACTCTTTTAAATTCTTTTTGAGAATCTCATCTGATAATAAAATGAGAGGTGTGGGAGAAGATGAAATTCATCCGTTCTTGAATTCACCCTCCTGTAGCAAAGCTCAGATTGTCTTGTCTTTGCTACATCAAGATTATTGACCAGGTTATTAGTGCAGTCCTTCCAGGGCCCTGAATACATCAAAGCAAATATTCCACTGCCTTTCTCATTATAGCTATCAGTAATGATCCAAGCAAGACTGGTCTGGAGATTCCTCCCTAGATGCATATTCTTTCCAAGCCTCTTAATTCAATCTGAATGATGATTATGATAATGTAGGTTATAGTATTACCCAGGGGCTGTGATTGTAGTGCAGGGTTCCATTGTCCTAAGCTGAGGAAAAGCTTAAATGTTGTAATACCACGGAGCTGTCTAGGCTAAAACCAACACAAGTGAGCAGAAATTAATAGGAATCCATGTGTATATTCAAATTTTATCTAGTGTTCAATCTACTATAATCAAATTATATCTACTTTTAAACTATTGCATAATTCCTTTCTAATTTCCTTAGCTAGAGATGTTCATATCTTGAGGCTGAATTATAGACCAGTGCTATCTTATTACATTTATTGGCTTTTTCCCATTAGCAATGCACTGATGCCCTGCATCTCACTGAGTGAGAAACACACAGACAAATATGCTCATTTTGAAAAAAAAAACCCAGACCCTTGGTGTTAACTGAAAACGGGTCTGAGAATATAGGAGTCTTTTTTTAACTTAAGATATCTAAACAGTTAGAATCTGCCATGATTGCCTAGTGTAAAAATTAACCCCCTAACCAAGTGAATGTGTTAATTAATGTCCTTGATTTAATTCTCTACATGTCGAACTGAGTTGATGAGTGTTACTATACTTTCGACTAAGTGGGTTTTCAACATAATTTTCCTCATAATGGTTAGTACAAATAAGCTTTCTTAATGATGGTAGTGTGAACGCTTCATTAAGAGGCTTGAGATAAAGCGTAGCAGTGTTTGGCACATCCTTGTGGGGACCCCTTTTTCACGGGGACACCCATCTTCACCTCTCTTATCACAAAAAGTTTCAGCTGATGTCTGTTGACTTACTAAGTGTGATATTGAAGACCTATGCTAGGTAGATGGTCTTATCCAAATTCTCCATAATATTATTTATTAGAGCATTATAATTACTATTTAGTAATGGGTTTAGCGTACTGGCACTATCTGCCTTGTGGGAGCACTTGTGGAAGGCACCATGGTGTACGGTAATTCTGTTCTCTGGCAATGTCTTGGGGGCTACACTGGCATT
Source organism: Caloenas nicobarica (assembly GCF_036013445.1). NCBI lineage: Eukaryota > Metazoa > Chordata > Aves > Columbiformes > Columbidae > Caloenas > Caloenas nicobarica. The sequence goes on along the minus strand of NC_088245.1, from coordinate 208,494,877 downwards.
TGAACCTGTGATAAGATCCTACTAAGAAGAAATAAGTTAACAGTTTGCTATAAAAAATGAAAAATCACCAGGGCAACACTTTACTGAATACCAAAATGCAGAACTTGCAAAAAGTCCTTATGCTCTGGAAATGTTTTCTCTTCCTCCAGAATTGCCTATTTGCCTGGGCAGGCAGGGTCTTTCTTGGCTACCCTTTGCCTGTAAAATGTGTGGACTCCTCTGACATCTGTTTGACTGTGGGGAAGGAGAAGGTCCACTTGCTGAGGGAAGTGGTGGTAGAGGCTACCCAGGCAGCTGCGTCTGAGGCAAGAATGGACATCGGATGGAACACTAAAAAGATGGAGAAGACAGGAAATAACATTCTTCATGTTTTCAATACCACCCCTATCCTCAATTTATCCTTTCTATGGCAGCTCACACAATGCTCTTTTTGCAAATAAAGATGAGGAAAGTTCTGGGAGCACTGGACAACAGTGTTTTGTGTCGTTAACAGTACTAAAGGACTAAGTAGAGTAGGTGCAGTGGCAGACCATGTTGACCCTGTGTATCCATGCTGTATTTCATCCAGACTCATCCATTTTTCTGAAGTACTAAGGTCATAGAGTAGAATCATAGAATTATAGAGTCACAGAATCATAGAATCGTAGAATTATAGAATAATATAATCATAGAGTCAAAGAATCATAGAATCATAGAGTAATTCGAGTTGGAAGGGACCTTCAAAGCCCATCTAGTCCAACACCCTGCCATGAGCAGGGACATCTTCACACAGATCAGGTTGCTCAGAGCCCCGTCCAGCCTGGCCTGGGATGTCTCCAGGGATGGGGCATCCACCACCTCTCTGGGCAACCTGGGCCAGGGTTTCACACACCTCATTGTGAAAGGAATCTACCACTAACTTGCCTTCGTTGTCTTTGCTGAGCCTTGGACTATCAGTGTTAACAGGTCTCTTGTTAGGCAGGCTACAAGGGTCCCAGGACTGTGGAGATGAAACTTGATTCTACAAGCATAGAACTGTATCTGCTTGGTACAGTCTGTTTTCCAGAGAATTTTAGAGAAAGTCTGTTTTCCAATTTGCAGTTGAGGTAATTTAACTCTAGATTTTTAAGACCTGGTGGTATTGTATTTTTGCAAAAGAAAAAAGGTGCACAAAAATATTTCTCTCTTACAAGTAGTATTAATTATGTAGAATAAGATGACTGATGGGTAGTTAATAAAAATTTGCAGTATCACAGCTGTTCTATTTAGAGAACTGGATGGCAGCGAATGTTTGTCTGTCTTTTAAGAAATGCTAGGGATGATCTTGGGAATTACACATCAGAAAATCTGTGCCAGATACTTTTAATGAGATAAAGGTAATGGGATTGGAACAGGGATAGCTTCTGCAAAGGAAAAACAGGTTTATCTTCACTTAATGGAATCTCTGATAGTGTCAGTGTATTACTAAATAAGGGGAAAAGAAGCTGAAGTCATTTATTTGTACTTACCAAATAACTTTGAAAAAGTCCCATCACTCTAAGGTGCTAAGGAAATATTTCCAAAAATAAAATACTATGGAAGACTAAAATCTAAGTAATCAAAACAACTGAAATAAATAAATGGACTATTTGCAGTGTGGCAAAAGGGAAGCTAAGGTTATTCTAAGACAATCTGGACCAGGGAAAGTCTATACACAGTTCGAAATCTGGCCGAGAATGGGCTATAGAAATACAAATGTTGTAATTATTTATGAGGGAAATAGCTAGACAGGCACAGGGCAATTTGCAGATGGCACACAATTATTCTGGATAGTGAAAACAAGACAAAGCTGTAAGGCATTTCAGATGAATTAAACAGATCTGGAAGAATAGGCAGATGACAAAATATAATTTTGAAAAATATGCAAATCTGCAATGGAAATGGAAATATAAATTACTCATACATACTTAATTAACTGGATGTTTTAGCAATGGCTTATAGCTTTGTGGACAAATCCTTAAGTACAGTAGTGACTGAATTCACTAAGCAAAACATTTACAAATGAATGGCAAAAATCAATAACTGAAAAATTGAACACATTCTCATGCCATAAGAAGTTATATAACATAAAGCTTTTAAAAATTAAAAAAAATAAAAAAGAAAAGGAAATACACAGATTGCAATGGTAAAAGGAAAAAGATCATTTTTAATGTTTTCTGAACAAAATGCTGTATTAGACCATGATGCCGATTTTTGCTCCCTTCTCTGTTTTTCTTCCACTTTGGAGGTAAGCAAATACAGGAAAGATGCAGCATGGACTCATCTGGAATTAGATATCAGTGAATCAATACAGGTAAGTATGAGAGGCGTCAGAGTTAGAAAGTGTGAAATTTCCACCACAGCAGAAGCTTCTATTGGCTTCACCTTGTTAGACGTGAGAATTTAACAAGACAACTCAAAAGCACAGGAGAGGCGGCCTTGTTTATTCTGCTGCTCATGAGTCTATTTGTCTGAAATCTGGAAATATTTCATGAGACAACATGAAAAATCAGGAGCTTTCAGATAGGAGATAAAAAAGTCAGAACATATGAATCATATGCAACATGCAGATGGGTAGGAAATTATGTTTTCAGAAAGTTTTCAGTTAAGCCGTAGAGTATAATGCATGTTGCTGTCCCATAGGTCTCTCTCTGATCAAATAGGTTTCTATTTAATAGGACGTAATAACCTGAATATAACATTTTCAAGGTTGTGCAGATTGGAAACTCCAGAAATCTGCTAGCTCAGTGGCAATTTCTGGAATCTGCAGATTTTTAAGAGGTGAATTAGGCACACTGAACTGTGAATTAGACTCTCAAAAAATTAACATAGGCATCAGTGGCAGTATGGTGTTAAATTCTTCGTGGATGGGAAATGTGATGTATTGTTTTCAGTTCTTCACAATTCACTCGTGTAAGAATCCCCACTGCTATCTTGTGGTATGTTTTATACATACATGTTTTATACATAGAACGTATAATCAAAATAAAGTGTATCTCTCGAAACTTTACTTGTGAATTTTATGCTGTATTTTGATCATGGTCTTAACAAAACTTTGACTTTTTTCTAACAAACAGATCATTGAGAAGGAATTGCATTTGGAACATTCCTGTTACCTTTCTGCATTATTGACCGATGCGATCATACAGGGGCTGAGGGAAACAAAAGATATTTTAGTCGAAGTAGTCTGGTCATCTACTAATTTCATTTAGTAAAAGCTGATGATAATCGTCTTGTTTAGTGTAGACTACAAAGCCCTAAATACATGGAAGGAGTAATTTTCTGATGTAACCTTAGGGGTCGCACAAGTCAATGCACAACTTCACTTGACCAAGAGTTACTGCTACAGAGCAAATAAAATTGTAAAGATTTCCCGATCAGTTTACTAGTCTCAGATCAAATCAACCAAAAAAAAAAGCAGATCCTACAAGATGGTGATACCTTCTTAGGGCTTTTGCAGTACAATTTGATACTTCATCTTGTTCTTCAAGCAGTGTCCTGAAATTAATAAACATTTTGTGATCCTTCTAAAATATTTAAGGAGTTGTATCATGCTTACATATGGGAAAATACTAATTCCTTTTTTCTTGGTTTTAGGTGACATGACTGCAACTAAACTATACTTTTCAGTACAAAAAAAATCCACATGTGCATATTTATTGTCAGAAATCATAGCTTAAAGCTAAGAATCTAACTACATGGAGTGTTTACCATGAGTACAAATGGAATCATTTTTAATAGTAAATTTGCCACAAATGCTATTTGAGTCTTACCTTAAAACTCTCTGCTGCTTCAAGTCAATGTCAACAAACAATTTCATCTCAAAAAAGAAGAAGAAAAAAACCCCCAGAAATTACAGTGTTTGTATTGACATTTTTAATGTAAGGTTCATTCTGGAAAAGTCAAAACATTTTATTTCAAAACTGCAAAATAAATTTGGACTTGCATTTTTAAACTGGCATTCCAAAATAGAACAAAATATTCAAAAGTAAGCTTAGTAAAAGAAATAATGTTTGCTCTCCCAGATAAAAACTTCTGTATTGGACTGAATGAAAAATTTCAAGTATATATGACCTGATTTCTATCCCTGTTTGGTTAGTGAATGAAGAATCCATTATTCGCACAAGTTTATGAGGAATACGTGTCAAAATGTGTACGGACTTTCTGAGAACACATGCAGCAAACCTTTTAGCTTTGAATTTTTATTTTGATTTACGAAGATACAGAATAAAAGCTACCTTCACACCTTAACTATGGACAATTTCCACACTGAATACTGTGAACTCTAGAACAGTAAACTCAGTGTATGCAATGAACCATCTATGGGTGACACTGGCAAAATCTGCAGTTTTGCCACTTAAGTCCTGCATTCCCATTCTGCTCTTGGAAGGATACGCTGGGTTATTTTCCAAATGTTCATGAGACACTCCCCCCCTCAAAAAGAAACAAAAGAGACTCATCATGTCATCACTGAGGTTTAAACCTGGAAGTGTTTGACTGTTTAATGTTGCACACCTGTGAGGCTTTTTAAGGATAAGTCATCATGTCTGCTTCCAGCACCATGTTCCAAAGAATAAGGAGAATATGGCTTGGGAGAGACAAGATGTGCCATTTCTGGGTTTCTTTAAGTCCAGGGCAAGTGCAACAATTTTCTTGCCTTTAATATCGACATACATAATAGGGCAATATAATTAATTATTGTATTTAGGAATGCACTTGAATATATATAGTTTCAAATTGTTATGACTCAGTTTTTCAATCTTTAAGTTTTCCCGCTGAGGTATCTGGTGTGCTGACATCCAGCTCAGAGATCAGGGTGATACACGGTCAGGTAGTGTAAAAAAGTCCCTAATGGACATCAGGTATGGTGCACTCCACTGTAGCTTTAATCCAAATATTGGAATTACTGGTTTGTAGTTCTGTGCTCCTCTGCTCTGCCACAATCTTTGGTTACAATCCTTCCTTCTCTTCCCCCACCCCTCAGCAAATGAAAAAAGAGAGGATTTAAATTAGTTCAGAAAGGATTTGTAAGATCCAACCTTCCATGAATAATACTTGGTTCTACTTATACTACTATATAAATTAAAGCTTCTTATATTTAGATCCAAAGGAAATGACAAACTCTTTAGTTTTACATTTATAACACACCTTGTAATTAATTACAGAGGATGTAGAAGTTAAACTCTGACAAGTACTTTATAAAATATCGTTCACACACTATTTGCTTTTTCTAGACTTTAGCTTTCTAAATAATTTGGTGATTTAAAACAAACGAAAACAAAACGGATGACATCATGACATTTTGAATTAACTACAGTAAGGAAAAAATCGAGAATCAGCCAGGCAAATTATAGCTATTGTCAAGTGTGAGAAAGTCTTTTTGGAATGGGGAAAAAAGATGGTCAAATAAGTGATGAAAAGATCAAACCCAAAGTGTTTAATATTATACTTTGTCGTAACTGTGTGCATATGTGTTACTGGACATATCTATATTTGTGCAGAAGTCCTGATTAAAGTCAATGAGGTATTCAATCTAAATGCCATGGTATTGTTCATTACTTGGAGTATTGTTAAAATTACTTTTCAATTAGGCACCTGGTGTAAAATAAAGTTTCAAAGGGCATTTTACTGATGTGTTTTAGAGAAAAAGAAAAAGCAATTATGGTATGAGACGCCTAACTGTAGGCCTAGTATGTTTTGTTTGGCTACTTTGCTACTTTTCATTTTGTATAGGTAAGAAGGAAAAAAGTTTCAAACTGGGCTGTTCTGTGGGAAAAGCTTTGGAGAATTCCAGTTCAGAGTCTTTTTGAAGATTTGTTACATATGAATGATTTGAAAAAGGGATGAAGCACCTTATACTGTTTCAGCTGTGATTTCTTAAGCATTCTGCTCAAGTAGCATCCTGTGTTTTGTATGACATTGCATATGAGTTATTAAGAAATTCAAATGTATCATAATTTTCAGCTGAATGCACGATTTGATTTCCATCTTTCAGAGATCCTGAATTTGTTCAAAATTTTCTATCTTATTTAACTTTCTTAGGAAGACTGTAAAGCAGTTGACAGTCATATTTATATACACGTGAATGTATATGTACATGTGTTATATTTGCAAAGAAGCCTATCTTTTTTTTAATGAAGGCCTATATATGATTCTTAACTGCAATCTTTTAAAATAATCCAGAGTTTTATCCTCATTACAGTGCGGTATGTGCTTCTTTTAGCTAAAGCAGCTAGGCAAGTTTCTTCAGAGAATCATAGAATCATAGAACAGTTTGGATTGGAAGGGACCTTCCAAGCTCACCCAGTGCCCCCCCTGCCATGAGCAGGGACATCTGCACCAGCTCAGGTTGCTCAGAGCCCCGTCCAGCCTGGCCTGGGATGTCTCCAGGGATGGGGCATCCACCACCTCTCTGGGCAACCTGGGCCAGGGTTTCACCACCCTCAGTGTAAAAAATTTCTTCCTCATATTGGGCCTGAATCTCCCCTCCTTTAATTTAAAACCATCACCCTTTGTCCTATCACAACAGGCCCTGCTAAAAAGTCTGTCCCTATCTTTCTTACAGGCCCCTTTTAAGTACTGAAAGGCCACAATAAGGTCTCCCCGGAGCCTTCTCTTTTCCAGATTGAGGTATATAGAAAATATATTTTAACACAGTAACTACTGTAAGGTAGAAAGGAAGGTAATGGGTAACATCTACAAGGTGTGAAGAGGGGTAGAGTCTTTTAAAAAACACACAGTAGACAAAATGAATAGAGACTAGAACGGGAACAAATGAGGAATTTGTAATAAACACTGGGGAGAAATGAATAAGTTATTGTGAAGGTGATGTAAGATACGAGAAATACAAATGAGAAAAATGGAATAAAAAAGCTGTGTTGTGCTACTAGTTTTAGTTCCATTCTTTACTCTTTCCTTCAAAAATATTTTTCAGAAATAGTTTTGATTTCAAGATCTAGATAGGAAAAATTGTGTCTTTTGGATTAACCTTTTAAATAGTGTGAAGTCAAAGGGAAGTTACTTGTACAATTCCAGCTGAAATGGATCTTGAAAATTCTCTTTCTCCCTTTCTTTTGGGGCATTATCTCATTCAGTATATCATGCAGCATAATCATGAGGGCTTCTCACAGTTCATCAGTGAATTACACTCATGTGTGTGTTTGCATTAATAGGGCTTCTGGTTTCAGGTGGTACAGGGGAGGACCACATCCTTATTTCCACAATGTTAATTGATTATGAAGTATCAAAAAGGCTTATGAACTATCATATCTCTGAAGGCTGTGATAGGTTAGTTTACCATCAAGAATTTCAGGATGTAATGAAAGACCATGTAATTTTCTTTCTGTATCAGCACCCAGGGAAAATTCTTCCTCAGCTGTAGAATTTCTTGTTCAACAAGGGGAGTCCAAATGGGTTTACACAGGCATTTATTTGAAACTTATTCTGGTCCTTCGAGTTCTTCACCTAGAACATTATTTTGTGGTAACTTGTTCATAGGTTTTTGTCTCTTGGGTATTCCAGGCTAAATTTGTTGAGGAAAGTGAAGTAGATGAGAGTTACTCTAGATTACAACAGCAAAAGCATGGGAGGAACAGTCACCAAATGAGAAATGTAAGTTCAAGAAATAATAAGTAAAGCTATTTCATAACTGCATTTATTTGTTTTGCTAAATACTGTCCTAGTCTACTATAGCTAAGGATTTTCCAAAAAATACATCAGGAATAAGACACTAGCTTGGGATGTTCAGAAGAGTTTAGCTGCTCTCTTTGAAAGTGAATTAGATCAAACCAGAGTGAAAGCGCTCTTATAAATGCTAAGTTAGCTAAATTTAGACGCATAAATTTATGGACACTTAATGAAACCATAAAACAGAAAATACACTTTCTGGCTAACTACTGGTGGCCATTAAAATGAATATGCTATATATCAGCTAATCATAACACTTGAGGATAAGAATATTTTAAAAATACAAAAGTTAGGCAATCTCACAACATCCCTGTGTAGCAACTAAGTCTACTTACACCCTTCTACTGATGAAATGGGAAGTTAGAACAGTAACAGAGATCGTAAGTGACTGATTAACGCTCATGGTGAAAATAGGATAAAGAATAAAGCTGCATAACTTCTTGACCATTACACTTTATATAGTGGGCCATACACATAGTACATAGATTTGAAAATAGCCCCATACAAAGGTTATCCTCTAACACAATCATATCAGAATAATGACTGCAACTTTCGATTAGGGTAAATCCATTCTCCCACTTTCAGAACAGAGGGAGAGTCAAGCACATTAAAAAGCTCATTGATTAGATGTATCTGAGACACACACTGATGGAAGATGTACAAACATCAGTGAGGGATTTCTCTCTGTTGGAACAACTGGTTTGAAAAGATGGCATTTCTAATATAGATGTTTATTATGAAAAGCATATTTCCAATTCTGGTTTCATTGTATATTGTAATTTAAGGATTAAATGCAATTTTTTTCTTAACGTTCTCTGTTTCCCCTGTGAAAGAACTACTGATGCAGCATATCCAGATTAAGATCGATTAACAATTCTGTGAATTTTGCCCAGCAGCTATAATCGTTTGTTGCCTTAGCAACATGGTAGATTAAATCATAAGCTAAAATCCAGGGGGTTCAATTAAAAATTCTTGTTGAAATTCAAATTCTTATGAGGGTGAAATGACCAGTGATTCAATATGCACTCGAGAATTCTCAGGGTTGGCTTCTTTTTATTCAGTGTCATTTATTAGAAATGAACCATAAAATTGATATAGTATCCAGGAAATATTTACCTATTGCGTTAGGAATAATGAAGCTTTGTGGTTTTGTTACATAGCAAGGCACAGTTTAAACTTTATCCTATTGAAAGAAGAAGCTGATTTATCATATTTGCTAGGCTATTTTTCCTGTCTTTGATCCTGACCAGAATTTATGCTAGGATTGGTCTTACACATAAATTAAGAAGAAGTATTTGTTAATGGTGCTTTTGATTTATTGTGCTAGGACTTTAATTCATAAACATGCTCCTAAAGGACTTTGCTTTGTTGAATGTGGGAACTATCCATGGCTGCAGAGCAGAGCCAAGGTTCTCTGTTCTGTTTCCCTAGCTCCACTATGGATGTTTTCAGTAAATCCTGGCTAAATATCAGGGCCTATTCACATCCTTTCGACCATACTGATCTTTCTGCTGCTGATTTTCTTGCAACTGTATTGTCTTTCAGCTCTTCTAGCTCTTTTCCTAGTGCTCTGATGACCATTTCTTTGGGTAAATGCACTTTTCCCACTATGCTGTTGAGGGAAGTCTTGTTTATTATCCATCAGCCTTTCTCATAAATGTCTTTGCCTCACAAAATGACCTCCAGGTATTCTGATACAGTGCCAAAAAGTATCAATACCAAACTATTAACATGTTTATGCTAACCTTGCACAACTCTTGCCTTTTCTTCTCTCCCTTGCACAAAATGAGAGAGAGTAGTAGATTAGTGCCTTCTGTCTTCACTTGCCCTAGTGAAAAGTTTTCTTCTCTACTTATCTTCTATTGCTGTGTCCTGAGTCTCACCAAGGGCACGCTATCTGTTCAGACACTAAATATATTCTACCCCACATGAGGGAATTCAGAACCCATTTTAAGCAACATTTTGGGTTTTCTTACTTTAATCCTCCTTAACTGTTAGCACCTCTTTTTTCCTCAATATATAGTGCAGACCTTCTTTGTAGATGAAGATCATAGAATCATAGAGTCATTTCAGTTGGAAGAGACCCCCAGGATAAGACGAAACAATGAAACTGAGAAGAAAGGAAGTGTTTCTTAAAGAATTAAATAAACAAAGTTAAATAAACAGAAATAAGTAGAGTGAAAGATAAAGGTTGCTGTACTGTTGCAGACAGTGAGAGAAAAAACAATTTCTACCACTTAGAGTTGTAATGGAGGCAGCCTCCCCTTTCATTCTCTGTTTAAGTTGCTCCATTACATTTTGGATTTTGTTGCATTTCCATATGTTAGCAAATATACAGGCAAGATACTGAACAGTTATTCTGAAATTATTTCTCAGTTGTGCTGAATACTGGTGGATTTCACAGATAAAAATTATAGTAATCAGAGAAAAGCAATTTGATATAAAATGTATTATATTATATAGATAAACCACCATCACTTGGCGTCCGAATATAAAGACAAATCTGAACTCCTCTGGGTCCTCTGTCAGCAAGAAATCTTTATAGCCATATTTTATTCTAAAAAATATGCCTTGAAACCTTTTTAATAATTCTAGCAGTTATAACAAATTATGCTAAATTACAGAGTAGGCCTAAAGCACGGTCCTAGTTGCTTCAAAATTCCGAATCTAGCTTAGGACATAAAAGTGTAGCTCTGGGAGAAAAAAAGGAGAGAATAAAGTATAGGAATTAGAGTGTAGTAAGATAAAAGAGAAGCCTGTGACTAGAAGGTAGTACTTTCACATGCTTTAACTAGACCTCTTTTTTTTTTTTTTCTTTTTTTTAAATAGCATGCTAAAGCCTTTGTATACATTTTGGCTGGGTGAGAGGAACTTTCTGATTGTTAAAAGCTAATTAATGAAGATAAAGTGAAAATGAAAGTTCTGCTAACCCCTTTTCTGGAAAGAACTTCTTGGCTTTTCAGTGTCAGTTTTATGACTAACATGTACTTGCAATTTGAGAAACTCGTTATTTTTGTTTTATTTAATGTTTATGGTGGTTTTTGCAATTCCAGCACAGAAATCTGTGCAGAAGTGCCTCAAATAACTGCACTGAAATGCAGCTTTGCTGAATTTTGCTGCTTCTGTTGGTGAGAAAGCTGTTCTGTTGCAGTGTTATTTACAGAGCTGTTCTGCAGCTCTACACAATTCTCAAATGACTTTCATTTTAAGCTCTTCTGGAATCACAAGTGCAAAACTCATACTGGCTTCATCTGTGCTCTACATTCCTTTCTTAATTTTGATTACTAATTTAAAATGAATCAACTGGAAGTAGGCCAGAGGAAAACTTATGTGATCAATGAATGGGTCTCTTTCTTGACTTCCTCAAACTAAAATTTAAAAAAAAAATGGCTAAAGGGAAAGGCTAGAGGTTTAAAAGTATCTTTGTATATATTCTTGGAAATTTAAAGAAATTACTGTGCTTTTATGCATTATGTCTTTTAGATGTAATGAATAGTAGAGAATCTCACCTTTCATTATATCGACTCATAAAGTAGTTTTAGTCTGCATATTTCGAAAGGCTCTGTAGAGATTAGTACTACCATTTTCTTCTAATTTGATGAAACAAAGGTATGGAGAGGTTAAGGGAATGGCCAGGAGTTGCACAATAATTTCATGGCTGAGCCAGCAGTTCATCCCAGTTTCCTAAGTCTCTTTCAGTGCTCCAGCAATTCTGTCCCATCACTAATATTCAGCATGGTACATAACAAAATGATCTTTTTGTTCCAAAGTAAATTGTTTGTGACAAGTCGGAGTTGCTTTAATAGGACAGCAGGACATGACAGGTGAGTGCTGAAGGAGTCATGTTAACACGTCGGTGGAAACTTGCCTGTGCTAGCAATGGAGATTACATATTGTCAGAGCACCCAGTTTAGAAGTTTGTGTAAATTGCAAAGCAGACATTTTTGAAATCAAAGTGCAAGCATTTTTCTAATGCAACTTTAAATGTAGATCTCAAAAATGAAAAAAAATCAAAAGACTCCTTGTGTAGTGACACCAGCAAGGGAGATGTGTGATGGATTGTAATATTAAATACTTTCCACTTTGCATGAGGATTTAAATCAGGGTTATGTTAGATGACTGATGAATTGCCCAGCTCTTCAGCTTGGGCTGAATTAGCTGGGTAATGGTCATCTAAATTATAACAGAATATACAGCTAGCTGAGGTAGACCCAAGTAGTTTTTCATCTGCGCGCTGCTTTGCGAACCCATAAAAAAACCTTCTCAGCAAAGAAAGCATTAATTGAAAACTTGTGTGTAGACTGTAAGATCTATTGGCCAGGCCCTAGGAAGGAGATGTGCTGATGGAGAGAGATTGCTTTTCAGGACAGCTCGCAATGAGAAAGGTGTTAAGAGCAGAGGAGAATGGGTTTGCGTCACACTGTGGACTTCAACAGATTGCTTTCCAACTGGCCAGCACAAGCAGAGCAACTGCTGGCGTGTAGCATGTAGTGAAGATGGATATGTATCACACTGCCTGGCAAACATACAAGCAAATAACTGCATCAGCAAGCCAGAAACATGATTTTGATCTCTATAGCAAGGAGGCAAATGAGGAAATAATTTTAGTTTTTATCTAGGCTAACCTAAAAGATTAGTTCACTATATTTTCTCCATTTTCTATACCTTGTCTAGCTACAGTTTTTAATATATAAATTAAAGGTGCAGAAATTCTTTTATTGAAAGTACGGTATCACAGTAAAAAATGTTTGGGTTTGGAGGCTTGCTTTCAATTCTCTTCACAGAATTGGGATCATACTGACACAATTTTTTCCTGTTAAATCTTTCTCTGATTTCTGGAATTAGTACATAACTTCTAGCGTTAATGCATAATAGATTCCTGCCTTTTGCATCTTTCAGATCAAGTTTGCATTTTAATACTAAAATCAGGGCATGAGTTAATAAAGTGCAGTGGCATCCAACTTAACTCTTTCATTGCCTTCTGTAGATACTTCTACTAAAAAATGTCAGGCATTAAAATAACATAAATCAATGCTAATAAGCTTCACTAAGATATCTTTAATATACCTTTTAAGGTAATGCATAACATCATGAAGTCTAACATGGCAGAAAAATGTAGTCTGAAGTCTTGATTCTGCAGTAAGTCTACTTATTCAGAGCGTGTGTGTGAAATGAATGTTAATGTTGGAAATATGTTTGGTATTGGCATATTTTACAGTTCCTTCCTTGCAGCATACAAGAGAAAGCTCTATGGGCATTATTCAGCTTAGTGAGGGAAAAAAAAAGTCTTATGAAATTTTAAAGTGATACATTTGTGGATGATAGAGTAGTCTGGCAGCACATTAATCTTTGCAAGGGTTATCTGTCCCTGGTGGAAAGCGCATGATAAGGTGCCATCCTTTTAAATCTCCTGGAGCTGTACGGACAGGAAGGATGGTGAATGTTTAAATCACTAAGTTTTTGTAGAACTTTTTATTCGTAAATATTGGGACCAAGGACTAACTTTAAATGGCTGTATGCCTGGGTATTGTCAAGTAGTATCTTCAAATATGTGATTACACTTGCAGTCAGAGACTCTGGCTGAGAAATCAAATATACTATCCAAAACAAACTGTAGGCATGAATTGCTTTAGCAATAAGGAAGGATTATGTTGATGGTCCTGTATAAGGAAAGCTCTTTTCCTTAAATAATTGCTAGAAAGTCCAGCAGAATTCCAAACAAATTTGTTGGAAGAGGATGTGCATGTGGGGGCACATGGCCCCATAGCATGAATGTATAGTTTGACTTTTAAAGTACACTGGGATGATCTGATACCTCTCTTGACTTAACTGAACATCTGTGTCTGTGGAAGACAAACCCAAATATTTTCATTTCATCCTTTTAGAAAGCCAGTGGAAAAAAGAGTCAAAAAAGCATACTGAGACAAAGATGTCTTTGAATGCCGCTAATCTTATTAAACCAAATGTTCATCTGAGTGATACGCATAACTACCATAATTAATTATACAGAAGGGATATGATTACATGTTCCTGTCTGTCAACTCATGAAAAAACACAAATTAATATTTTCTGCTCAGTATTATAGGATGTTTGTGAATGCTATGTCAAGACGTGATTTACCTGGTTTTTAGACATCTAAAAGTTAGGTATCTCAGTCCAACCTTAACATCACAGATCCCATGATACTCACTGGCAAAAAGTAGACAAGTTGTGTTGCCAGTTTTGTGTGATGGTTAGTCTGAGATTATGTGAGAAGTGATGAAACACTCTCAGAAATCCCAGAAGCTCCGCACTGGCAGGACACAGGCCTTGGAGTGAAGCTTGTAGGTGCTGTTGGATTTTTAGGGATGCTGCAGCCCACATCAGGTCCCAAACTGGCAATTGGGAAGGATGCACTGCAGGCGAGCATTTGGACGGAATTGACTGCTTGGAAGCAAAGCAGGGTTTGATTATCTAGGGAGCAACAGAACCTGAAAAAATCTTGACCTAGGGCTAAATTGTGCAATTTATGATAGCTAATAGCTTTGCAAACATTTCTGAAAATTATTTTGCAGCTACAGCTTAAGATCTCCATCAATACAATGTAATACTGAGTTTATTTGAATAACTGTAAAGATATCCAGGCACAGAATAATTTGAGCCAAATAAGAGCTATTCTGGCTTCTCCTTTCAAAAACAAAACAGACAACAACAGAAAACAAGTAGCAGCTCTCTGGTCGTGGCAATTTTCCCAGTATCATCAGTGAGTGACAGCTCTACCGTAGTGCCTGAACAGCACTGCAGAGCGGGAGGTGCTGCCCTTCCCAAATAATTATCAGCTTTTATGGAAGGGAGAGATCAGGAAACATGCCTATAGCAAAGCCGGTATAACATACAAAACTGACATTACTTTGTCTGGAAGTGGTGCATCTGTCACGAACGTTAATATTTGTTGACCAGGTATAAACTTATTGAAGTTTCTAACTTTAGAAATAAGCTGGTTTGAGGTGCTGGTTTTTGTTGGTGTTTTGTTTTGTTTGTTTATTTATTTTTTCTTCTTTTTTTTTTTTTTTTTCCTGTCAGCTTTTTTGCTTTAGCCCAGATAAAATACAGGTCAGCTTTCTTTAGTTTTCCATATTTTCATATATTCTGCTTTATTCATAGCATTTTCTTTTGAGAGGATAAGTATATACTCTACGCAGTCAATAATAAAAATGTACTATCAAAGCAAAGGAATGTCCCATCAGCTGTTCTTGGATTAATCTGTTAAGTCATGGTAAAGAAATTTTGAAGCAACACTCTCTCTGGTTCCTGCGTCGTAGACATAAAAGGTTCTCTCATAAACTGAAAACCTCTGAAGGAGAAGGAGGTGATTAAAAATGCTTGAAGAGTGACAGACTTTTAATGAATTATGGATGCGGTATTGATTTTTTTTTTCTTAAACAACTTAGTTGGTAGATGTTTTGCTGCATTTCAGAAAGTTATCTAATTTCTACTTCATAAAATAAATTACTGCTTAGGTCTTATGGGGTGGAAGTACAGGCAAAGGAGGTTGGGGAACAAAATGCCAGATAACTTTCTTCCAGCTATTGTGAGGGATCTATGCTTGAGTGAGTTGGAGAGTAAAGGTAATGAGAGCATGTTGAAAGGAACGATACTATGTCCAATTTGTACCAAGCAGGGAGATGTTATAAATGAAAAATAAATAAATAAGAAAGAAAGAGAAAGTGAGGAGGGACACTGACAATTTCAGATAGGTAAGCTAAGAAAAGACAGCCCGGTCTGTTCAGTCATAGCAAGTTTGTTTTGCATGGATGGGTTTAACAGAGAATTAATACACCTCAACCTACCTGTGTCAAAAGCTACATATTGTGCTTCATACAGGTAATATGCTACCTGCCACCTTAATGGAAGAGGATTAAAGAAGAGAGAAACATGGCAAATAAATGTGGATGCCCTCCCAGGGATGCTCTGAATTAATAGAGTTCAATGACTGGGAACAATTGTCCATATTATAGCAGTGCCAGGAGCTGTCAGTTAGAATTGGTTAGCAGAATAATGTTCTGGTGTGAAGCGTGGTGGAAAATAGTAACAATCTATAATATTAATTGAAAGGTTGAGAAAATAACAGTGAGATGGAGAAGGAAATAAAGTCACAGGAGCTTGAGACCGTGTCTACAGCCAGAGCTTTTGCCCAGTGCAGGTATATAGAAAATGTTTTCATTTTTATTATTAAGCATTTTCTGAGTGACTGCCAGATATAGATTTCCTTTAAAAAAAAAAAAATCTGGCTTATGCATCATTCTCTAAGTCTACAAAGCAGCACCGTTGTGTCCAGAGTACAGAACCAGTGGCCTCCAGAAAGGAGTACCTCTTGGAAAACTTCAAATATTCTTGAGCTTTTATAAAATGATCAAGTTATTGTCCAGACAGACACCTTGTATTGCTAACACTTTATTCAGCAATGCTGTGTAAAAGGTCATAACATCTATCTTGTGCTGTAACTTAGAAAATAAACTGACTCACAACTGCATATCTGACACTCCACCATCTTTGGCCTTCTCTCTTTCCACTCCTATTACCCCAGTTATCTTGCCAGACTGTCGGTGAACGTGTCTTGGAGACAGATTGCTGCTACGTGTTGGCTCAGCTATTTTATCCTCATTTTCTCCAAATCTTTTTGTCTGAGGATGGGTATATTCACTCCTGAATGTTGCCAGTATAAGCGTTTGAGAAGTTGATAAAAGGTCTGGACTAGTTATGCATGAGGCTATTAATTTAATATGACATTTTTTGTCACTAAATCACACGCACGTAAATAAGCATAAATCCATAAATTGCCTAGGCATCTTGGACAGGTAAGCCACTTAGATTTTTGATTCCCAAAGCAAAATTGATCTTTATTAATCAACCTGTCTGCCTCTCTAATAAACTCCTGTAGCTCTCAGTGTGTGGCCTCATAAAATGTTTTGTAAAAATATGCTCCTCCCTAAGAGATTTCGACCAGCTGTTAAGCAAGGCAGCTGAACAGATCTGCTCAGTTGCCGTCTAATTAGAGTTATGCACATTACTGAAGTTTTGCTTTTCAAATCTTGTAGATATAATGCTTCCATTCACATTAAAAATGTGATATAGAATCTATGTTATCTCTCCAGAAATGTTCTATCATACGTGGGGATTAAAATTTGGATTTTAAAAGATAACACTAATATATATCGTAACACAGATGTGGAAAATTATTTAATCACAAAAAATATGTGAGTAGTCTTAGAAAAAACGGTATCACTCAGATTATTTAATACCATGGGCTATGCTCACAGCTGAGCAAAGGATAAATTGCAAGTTCTTGCATAGCTTCTTCCCTTTGTGTGGGATAAATTACATCAGAGTTCAGTGCCAGAATCGCTATTTATTTATAAATGAATTCAGGGCTTTTATGGTTGTCGATTTTTATTTTCATTGACCTATGGTACACTTCAAAGTACTTTCACATGTATTGAGAAGCCTAATTAAGTGAAAGATATTACTTTTTGTAGCTTTCTGATGTATTTTAGGCTTTCTGCTTTTTAAATAAGTGCGGTTGGATGAATCAAATGAGTGTGACTTTTGCAGGCCATAGTTTGACCTTTCTTCCCAACTGAATAATTATTTGTAGATTATTTGGTGGCTGGTGATGACAGTAGCTGAGTATGTTTTAAATGCCTAAACCATTTAGGCAGCCTTTAGTTTTTTACCATTTTAACCAAAACTGTCTGAAACATGGAAATAGTCAGGCGCCCAGTTCCAAGTGAATATGCCATCTTTTATAAATTCTTGTATAGTGCCTAAAACTCTGAAATAACTTCAACAAAAGAACAGAGGGTCTGCCAGAATCAAATGAGAGAAAAAAAAAATGTTGTTCATCAGGGAAAACGCCCATTTAAATCAGTGGAAGAAGAGAATATAACTGTTAGTTATTATGAAGGGGTTTGTTTGTTTGTTTGATGCTTGTTTGTTTAGAAGTGAAACACTCTGCAGACCACCCCAGGAATAACTGTATCCATCCTATGTATAATTGTCTATTTCTTGAAATTATCATTGGGAAAATTGTGGTGCATAATATCAATCAACTACAACTTTTACAGTAGCAAAATCCGCATTAGAAAAATACTGAATTGGAAACAATGTTATACATTATGATGATGTTTTAGAGTCATATTTTACTTATAATCCTGATTTTAAAACCTGCTCAAGAAGGACACGTAAGTAAAACAGTCATTAAAAATCATATCAAATAACATTTTAAGACTCTCTTGGTTGCTCTGACTGAAGCTTATCAATGCACATAAAGCAAATGGACCAGATGTTTAAATGTAACTCAGATTACAGTATATCAGCTTTAACAGCCTCCCTCATACTATGCATAGAAAAGCATTGTGGGAAATTACCTCACATTCTAAAGGCCAGAATTTGGCAAATACTTTGTAATTCAATTTGTTATCTTAAGTATTCAAAGGGTATATACCTTCTTGTAATTTTGGACCGGTTTCAACTTAAGTAAGTGACTTTGTTTACATACATTTCAAGCATTTCTTGAAATTGCTTGCTTTTCTTTTTTTTTTTCAGTCTCTTGCATTTGCATTTGTAATGCAGTTTGCCTTGCCACTGCACCACGTTCAGTGCTTGTGTAACTAAAAATGCAGGTCTTTCTCAGCAAGGCACATTGCACATTCCTAAATGTACAGCTGTGGAGGCTGAAACCCAGGCTATGTGCCCTGTCCTAAACACAGCCGAAATCGTGACTTATAAAGTACTGTCTGGTGTTCAGTATCTCTTCGCATGAACGAAGAAACCTGAGATTTAACATGTAGCATTTATCCATGTTATGTTGCTTGGAATGTGCACTGGGGATGCAATCAAAGCCAAAAGGTCAGTACGCTCTTTCCTGTGCTTGTTCTGATGGAAATCCCATAGATAGGAATAGCCACATTTTGCTACTGTGCTGTTGCCTCAAAGTATACTGAGATAATGCATTCATATAACACATTTATGTTGTCATGTTATGTCCTAAGCCTTAATGGTGATTTATTGTTCATAAAAGATGAGATAATCAAAAGGTATATTGCTTTAGTCCTCTTCAGACTGACACCATCTGAGACTGGAAGATTATGCTCTCTGCTTGTCTCATCTTTAAATCACAACAAATTACCAATACATTTATGTAACGCGGTTGCAATCTGCCATCTTTTTGTTGTCTTCCTACAGTACTACTGTAGCCAGAGTATCTTCTCAGGTGAGTATTACTTAATCCGTTATTTTTAAGGAGCTACAGAAGCATAAATACTTATTATATTTTTGAAAGGGGAGGCTTGAAAGCAAGAAATAGACATGTCAGAGGACATTTTAACAAAACAGTTTTGGCAATGGGCTGTGCTTAACTGATTAAAATGACGACCGTGGGAGTGTTAGGCAGGTTAGTGTGAGACAAGAAGGCAAGAGGAAGCACTCCCCTTGTTATCCATTGCTTGTGGGACTTGCCGTAATAAAGATCTGGTTTGGATCAGAGCTGGGGCTCACCATAACCCAGACCAGCTGCTGGCATTAATTCAGGACCAGTAGGTTGTGACATTCAGCAGTATCTGGGAGCCCGGACCTGCTAGGATAAGGCACTCCTGGAAGTCTGAGCCCTTTTATCACTTTTACCTTCATCACTGAACCTTTCAAGACTTTGAATGGTGAAGAGGAGGGAAGTGAAGAGAACAGATTGTTTCTCCTAAGATCAGAGTTCCCCTCCAATGCTGGGAATAGCATTTTGGCACATTGCTCGTTATTTAATTCTCTTGGCTGGAAGCAAGAAGCATTTTAGAGCTTTTGGTTCAGTTCACTATGTAGCTGGCTCCCCTGGAGCCATATAAAAAATAACTAGAGTCCTTCTAGACACCTAATCTGGTGCATCATTATGTGGAGGGCAAAGATGAGTTGTGAAAAATCTGAGTATATTAAATCTTTTATGTGCTTTCCTGTGGGGAGTAGTGGAGAAACAGTCCTTTGTTCAACTTCTATTCTGCTTCTGGGAGGTCTAGGCAGGTTTATGGTGTTTACCAGTATCCATTAAAAAGGAGAAGCAGCTAATTTATTGCTTTCGTGGTACTTTCTCTCCTTGTGATGCTTTTCTAGAAGTTCAGATAAGTTCATGTTAGCATCTTCATGGCATTGGGGTGACATGTGAGAAGACAACCAGTGTGCCTGGCTTGGCAAAAATCAATTTGCAGAAAGGTGTGGGAGAATCTTTTAGGCTGCTAGATGTATGAATCCAAAGAATTTCCAGCAAGATGTGCAGAACAGAAATTTTAAAAGTATCTGTTGACTGGGATCCCAAGGGAAAGTTAAGTGTAAATGCAATATAGACAGCAGTATTGACAGCCCTAGAGAAGGCTGAAATGTTCTGATTTTAGATGAAAAAGAAAGATAAATATTTTGACAATTTCAAAGAACACTTTCTCAATTTTCTACTGGTTAGAGAGCTGAAAAAGTTTTGTTTTCTTGAAACACTCAGATTAAATTTAAAAACTTTGAAATGTTTGAAAAGATGCTATTTTTTATTGTTGTCTTAAAAAGCTATAACAATTTTTTGTGGATTTTTTTTTTATCACCTCTAGTCATCTGTTATCAAAGTATATCCCACTAGCCATATGCTGCGTCAGTTCTTCCTTTGGTTTTCAAAATGCCAAAATCCTCTGCAATGAAAATTTTCCCTCCACAGCTGTATTTCTCATGCTCATCCTAAGGAATGGGAGTAAAATGGATGGGAGTTGCACTCAAACACTACTGTTAAGAAAACACGGTGTGATAAATTTTCTCTTATGCTTTGTTAGTATATAGTTAATTAACTAACTGAAATATGTTCTGGACACGTAAACCTATATTTTATATTTTAATATTTACTGTGTATTTTTCTACTTCTGAAGATCTTCTCTTAGGTGCGAAAAGAATAACTTCTTGTCTTTGACCTCATATTCCTTTACAGTTCTTTTTTCTTTCCGGTCAAAATGTGTATAACACCCTCCTTTATTACTGTTGTTGCTAAAATGGAACTTTTCATGTGTCGCATTACAATGAAGCATTTGTGTAATCAGCTTTGTTATGGACTCAAACAGACCTTTCAGCAGAATTCTGCAAGGTTCTGTATCTGCCAGCGTGGGGGTAGATGCTCCTTTTTCTATAACGCTTTCTATCACATTACTTCACATTTGCTAATACTTTTACCTTTAGACCATCCCAGTGTGGTAGAGCATTATTCTTTTCATTTTAAGAGCGAGCAGCTGGCTTGCAAAGAATAATTAAGCTCACGTAGAAGAATTGCAGCAGAATTAAGGGAGGCAGCCTGGTGCCGGCTCTGCTGTGGTTTGGGCTGTCCTCTCCCTGCTTTGCATGAGCAGCAGAGATGTGGTGAGGCTGTTCCATCAGCCTGGAGACCCCTTGCATGTCTCTGCCTGTAGGAAGCAAGAATTGCAGCCAGTCCTGCATAAAGACTTGCTTTTCTTTATCCATCCTACTTAGTAGTAGACCATCTTATTTTTGGGGAGACTAATTAGAACATTTTCCTCCATATTGTTTCTCTTTAGCATTTCAGCAAGAACGCATTGCTTTTTTAAACCTGGGTTCAGCACCTAAAGTGTTCAGCAATGTTGTTCTTAATGATTCGCCTCTGAAATTACTTAACTTCCCAACTGATATTGAACTGTAGGACCTCTTCCCATGAGCTGTGAGGATCACAGCCTAGGAAAGCTGAGGACAGAGGTAAAGAGCAAGAGCTAGAATGAAAAGTGGCAGAAGTCATTATCTGTTGTGTTTGTTTGTTCTTCACGTGTGGGTTGTGTTCTTTAACAGGCACTAAAACTGCATCTGGAATATTGTGCCCAGTTCTGGGACCCTCAGTTCAAGGACAGGGAACTGCTGGAGAAAGTCCAGCGCAGAGCAACAAAGATGCTGAAGGGAGTGGAGCATCTCCCGTGTGAGGAAAGGCTGAGGGAGCTGGGGCTCTGGAGCTTGGAGAAGAGGAGACTGAGGGGTGACCTCATTAATGTTTATAAATATATAAAGGGTGGGTGTCACGAGGATGGAGCCAGGCTCTTCTCGGTGACAACCAATGATAGGACAAGGGGCAATGGGTACAAACTGGAACACAGGAGGTTCCACTTAAATTTGAGAAGAAACTTCTTCTCAGTGAGGGTGACAGACACTGGAACAGGCTGCCCAGGGAGGTTGTGGAGTCTCCTTCTCTGGAGACATTCCAACCCGCCTGGACACCTTCCTGTGTAACCTCATCTGGGTGTTGCTGCTCCGGCGGGGGGGTTGGGCTGGATGAGCTTTTGAGGTCCCTTCCAATCCCTGACATCCTGTGATTCTGTGATTCTGTATAATGTCAGGTGGGAGCCCTTGAAGAGGAGGGGGTGACTGGGGCAGTTTGGGCTGGGGACGGCCCAACCGACAGCAGAATATGGTTGGAGAGGGTCACATCTGGGAGTGGGAGACTGCTGCTTTGGCAGAGAGCAAGCAAAGGCAGCCCAGGCTCTGGGGTGACAGAGCATGGTGTGCATGGGTTCTCCTGCTGCTCAGAAATGTGCTTGGTGGGCTCAACCCACGCAGGTAAACACGTGCCTGCCTGCAAGGAGGTGGTGGCATGAGGTTAGCCTATAGCTATGCTGTTTGGTCTCATCACCTGTAATTATTTAGTGTTTCACGGTTCAAGAAAACCTGGTTTCTTGTGCACGTGGGTTTTCTGGAGAGTGTGGATAAAGACAAGGGCTAGGCTCATTCACTTCAAACGGTTAAATGACACTGGGTCAGAGGAGTTCATGTGTTTCACTGATACAGTGGCTATAACTTGTGGTGATTCTGCTTAAGCTGAATTTTTAATTTTGCTCTTGGGGGTGATAAAAGGAAAGTGAGATTTAAGGAGGGCTTTGAAAGAGAAGGCAGCTTGTAATCAGCCAGAAATAAAATAATGTTTATGATAGGTTGATATATATTCCCATACTTGTTCCTGAAACTGTTTTGGGGGGTTCTTTTGTGATTAGCAGTGAGATGAACAGCTCACTGAAGGCTGCCTCACTTGCTGTTGCTAAAAAAAAAAAATATCATGTGGAAAAGGTGTATCTCAGTGGTCTCTGTGGGCAGGTAAAATCAAGTTGCCAGCCCTCCTGCTCCTGGCCTGTTTTGGACAGAAAGCTGTGACTGGCACGGGACTGAGTCATGGAGGGTGCATCCCACCTCTGCTTGGCTTTGGCCATGGCAAAGCCTGTGGCCACGTGCTGGGAGAGAGGAGATTTGGGGCTCCCAGGCAGCGTGCAGATCCTCTAATTTCCTGTATGGCTGTTACCAAATTACTTCTTTGTGCCTTACTTCATCCCTTTCTGAACGAGAGATAATATTCCAGCATCACACAGAGTTATTTGTACATATAAAGAAAACAAAGGTACTTAAATACTGAAGGATGGGAGGCATATACACAGTGCTGTAATCTAAGTGTTTCTACACTGGATTCAGTTTTGTTCAGGATTGTATTTGGCAAGTCCCTTGCAAAACACACTGGTGACACAGATAAGCACTGCTTGCAGTGTGTGGATCTTTCTTTCTTTTTCCCTCCCCAAGGATAAATTTTGTAGTTTATATTATTTCCTGTGGGAGTACTTGCCATGCAAATACATAACTGTGTTACATACACTGTGCTTTGATTTGATACAAGAATCAGAGCAGCATAATGGCACATCTGAGGATTTCATACACCATTTTGGTTGTGATTTCTCAACATAGCAGGAAGAAACTTAAAAATTTCTATTAGAAATGTAAAGCAGGAGTTTGTGCTGAACTAGGGACAAAGACAAGGATAAAGTGGCATAATTCTAGATTTTATTTATTTTTAAGGCTGCTAATGGTTGTTCTATTACTTGTGTGACTCACTAGAGTTTCCTATGCACCAGCAGAAACAAGACTGGAAAATCAATTTCTAAAATCAAAATTAAGTACCATAATTAGGTTTGTCTCCATTCCAAAGCTTAACAAATAAAAGAGGAAAAAGAACTGCCTATATTTAAAACATTGTCTCTTATGCTATTATATTGTAAAGTGCTAGAATACATCCCTGTTTGCAGGAATGTACTGAGTCTCCGTGTTTGGCACACGACTTATTCCATTTCCATTTCTTGTGCTTCCACAGTTAAAACTCTATTTCATGAAGTCATGTAGCACAATACCTCACCCTCTCTTCTCTTGACCTGTTGTGCCACGTGTAGCAGGTTAAGGGCCATGTACCGTATCAAATAATAGAAGAGTAGAAAAATAGAAGTGATAATTGCATGGCAGAGGGCAGGTACACAATTTTGGGTGCCGCACACTTAAAGGAGATCCACAGGAGGAAATGCTTGCATTTATTTATTTACTGCTCTGAAGTCCTGTGACACTGTATATGAAATTCTTTGTGCCCTCTGCTAGGAAACAGTTCTGCCATACATCAGAAAAGGTGACAGAGGAGAAGCCTGCATACAGTATCTTGTGTTTTAAGGGGAAATAAGACCTGGGGCAAACTTGTGATGTCACAGCTGGATTTGTGAATGCATAATTTCTAAAGAGAAAAGATTTGGCACAAGAAATATTAAGGGAGTAGAAAATTTAAATTGGAAAAGTGTGAACCTCTGCTACTCTTTACGTACAACATTTTGTTTTCCCTTCTTTTTTACATGTTTATCCCAGCTCCCTTCTTTTTTTTTTTTTTTTTTTTCCTCCTTCCCTTCTCTGCAAAATTTGTTGACTTAGGTGCTCCAAGGAAGCATTTAGCTTTTAAGCCACCCAGGTTTCCTCATCTTTAAAATTCAGGCGTGATAGAATTTTAAAAGGTTTATTATTATAAAAATCTGTTAGGAAATGTCATAACTGCTAGAAAATGTCATAAGTAGAAAGTCATGTACTTGGCACTGGTGAGGCCACACCTGGAATCCTGGGTTCAGTTTTGGGCCCCTCACTACAGGAAAGACCTTGAGGTGCTGGAGCGAGTTCAGAGAAGGGAATGGAGCTGGTGAGGGGCTGGAGCACAAGTGTGATGGGAGCGGCTGAGGGAGCTGGGGCTGTTCAGCCTGGAGAACAGGAGCTGAGGGGAGACCTTCTCGCTCTCTACAACTACTTGAAAGGAGGTAGTTGCGAGGCGAGGTTCTGTTTCATTGCCAGGTTACAAGCGATAGGACAAGAGGAAATGACCTCAAGTTGCACCAGAGAAGGTTTAGATTGGATATTAGGAGAAAGTTCGTTACAGAAAGGGTTGTGAGGCATCGGAACAGGCTGCCCAGGGAAGCAGTGGAGTCACCATCCCTGGAGGTGTTTAAAAGACGTGTAGATGTGGTGCTTAGGGACATGGTTTAGGGGTGGACTTGGCAGTGCTAGGTTAACGTTAGACTCAGTGATCGCAAAGGTCTCTTCCAAACTAAATGATTCCATGATCCTATTCTACGATAATCTTTCATCTGTATTGTAACTGCAACAGAGCGGGTTCTCCCCTGGACAAAAGAGAAGTCAGGATGAGATTTAGTAGTGACAGCTGGGGTAACTACCCCTTTTGTACGAGTAGCCATGGTTTTCTTATAAGAATACTGCCCGTCGCAATAGGAGGAAGAACATTTGTCTATTTGTCTCTGTCTATGGCAAAGAATGACTTGGGACTTCCACCTACTTTAACTATTGCAATGTCTGAATGCCTAAAATGTACATCTTCTGGATGGAATCACAGAAATTAAGGTTTCTGTCTTTCCTAGTATTCTGGTCATTAAATAACATGCCTTGGCATCATCTAACTGTTTAAGATAATTAGTTGTGTTGGGGATGGGAAATGATTGCTTGTACAATCAGCCAAATTGATATCTGCTTCTGCCAATACTGAAAAAAAAAAAAAAAGCTAGCTACCTCAGTTTCACATCATCAGCTCTGCTTCTGTATCCACAGCTGTGCCAAGTGCTAACATATTAACCTTGGAGCGAAGTGATTGCTTTAAATCTTTGGTGTTTCATTTTTAACTTGTTCCATCTTCTGTCCATTTCACTGGAAACAGAGTTCTGCGAACTCTGAGTGACTAATCTTTTCATCTGTCTTTCTACTCTTAAAAGAAAGGCATTATTTATGACTGAACTGTATTTGTATTTTACATGGCCCTGTCATCACATTTTATGACTGCCGTGCGTATATATTCAGATAGAGGTAGGAGAGAAACAGAATCTACAGCTAACATCTATCTTCACCACAGGTGTGTGAGGGGGAGGTTGACACCCCACGTGTGCGCTGTGAGGAGTTATCCCTTAACAAGAGAAGATTAATGCCCTGTATAAAGCTAAGCTGCACTTCTTCCCATGTGCTGCTTGAGTAAAACAGCCACGTTAAAAATGAAAGTGGAGGCTGACCGTCAGAAATACCAGTGATACTCAGTGCATACAAACAGTTGGCAAGGTGTTTGAAACGACCATCTGTTTTGGTACTGAGCATCAATTGCCGTTGCTTGGAATGTTAGGGAGCCATGTCATAAAAATA
Organism: Caloenas nicobarica; assembly: GCF_036013445.1. Taxonomy (NCBI): domain Eukaryota; kingdom Metazoa; phylum Chordata; class Aves; order Columbiformes; family Columbidae; genus Caloenas; species Caloenas nicobarica. Next base: position 208,468,666 of record NC_088245.1, on the reverse strand, counting down.
ATAGAATGCAACGCCGTAGTTGCTTTATGCTTATACCCACGTGTCCACTTGTGGTAAGACCAGTTCTTCTCTTAGAGGTGCAAGAATGCAATTTAATGTGTAGTATAGATGTGCTTTGTTTTACTGAAATCCACCCACTCATTTGCAGCAAAAAACCCCTTGTAAAATTTGCTCTTAACTGATTATCTCCTGTCTGTGATAATATTGCTGCTCAATTGCATGCATCTCTCTGCCCTTGTAATGTAGCACTTCAGTGAGCAAGCTAAAGTGTATATTACTACTGTGAGCAGACAGCAGCTGGGAACTCCAATTCTTCTTCTAAAGCAGCTCGGCTTGTAGCACTTCTGTAAAATGCAGGCTTCGTTATGGTTACAGTAAAATATTAATAATCATAAAATCCCCGAGTACCAGTACAGACCTAATAAACCTGCTATGGACAATGTATGGCAGAATACTGCATGATGTAACTGTAAGAAAATGGCTTGTAGTCTGGCCATTGCTATGTTGTAGGGTTTGGATAGATCTGCAAATGCATGCAAACAGTTAAAATGCATTACTGATTAGAATTAGAATTAGGTATTTGCCGAGATTTATTCTTCCTGATCTATCATTTTCAGTGGGTGGAGAAAATTACCTCCCTATTGCTTTGTCATTATTCCTTAAATGAACAATGTATTCTATTTTTTTCCTTTAAGTGGAATGAATTGTGACTTTTTATGGCTCCCTATTTTTCATGAATAAATAGTTCAGTAAAGCTGCTAATGTTGATGATAGAAGTCATAAAAAGGAGGTTTTATTGTTTAATGAGTGTTTCCTTCGATTTTCTCAGCAGCTGAATATACATACGACTATATAAATAGTTGCTTGAGAGAATGTACCCTTTTTTGGTTGTAGTGCAATGATTTCAAATTATACTAATTCTCTTCATAAAAACATGGGAGGAGAGTGGGAGAGGTGTTCTATTGTTTATGCATATAATATATAAGACTTTTTTTTCCTGTTCTTTTTCCTTTAACATTTGTAGTGTTGGTTAAGCTGTGTAATGATGTTGCTTCTCCTTTTCTGCACTTTTTTTTTTTTTTTCTCATCCATATTTCCTTAAAGTGAAATCCCAGCTGGCAACAAGATCTCTGATTTCTTCCTACATTTTTCAGGCCATCTTTCTCCCTTCTCCTCCCTTCCCTCCATTACAGCACACTTGGTCGTGGCACAGATGTGGAGAGTGGCAAGAGTCTGCCACATGGTGTCATAAAGGTTTTTGCACCTTGGAGAACCCATCTTATCATCAACCCAGAGTTCAGAGAGCTGGAGTGGCGTTACAGACAGAGAGCTCTTCTATATCAATCATACTCCAGAGGAGACATGGCTTTACTCTTTCTTGTGGTCTTATAGCTTTCTGACTGTGAGGATTAACTAAATGTCTCAGTTGGAAGCAGCTAGAAATTATTCTCTTCCCAGACCCATTACGAGGTAACAGGTGTTTTGTCAGAAGGTTTTAGGTGTCAAGCCAAAACCAAACATATACCTTGGAGGTTCCTTGACAAAAAAAGTCACTATCTAAGAATTTCAATTTAGTTGACCAACTTACCACTTTTAAATGTGTTGAAGGAATTCTTTGAACTCTTTATAATCTTAATGGAATTGAGCAATGTATGCCTTCAGGCCCAAAGTTGGGCAATGCCAACCAGCACTAGTAACTTCAATGTGTAAGTTGTAAGTGGGAGTGTAATATATTCCCTTTTGAATTCATGTACCCTGGAGAAAATAATTTCAGCCATCCTCTGAAAATCCTGGGGCAGAAAAAGTGTTTCCTTGGCCCCAAGAGCCATATACTAGGTTGCTATGACTGTGTTTCCTTTGCTGTGCATCTATTAATTTTTACTTGCTCTTTACCACAGAATTGCAGAGCAGAAATTACTCTCACATGTGTGCATCCTAAATGCAATCTTGCATACAGGACAGCAGTGGTTGTATCTCCAGTATTATAGGTGGGAGGGCAAGGGGCAGGATTTGTCCTATAATGCAAAGTACTATCAAATACAACACATACATATGAATCCTGTTAAGTTTACAGCTTTGATACCAACTCTGGCTGGGAGCAACATCTGGTTAGTCGAATGTATGGAGCCAAAAGGGTATGTTCCTGCTTATTGTTTAGAGATTATAACTGGAGAGAGATGCAGGGGTTAAAGCTGAAGTATGTGACAAAAGGAATATAGTGCAGCACAGTTTCACTTCAAACATAGGCGTTCATAAGGACTTATCAACTCCTAATGTAAAATAACTTACGATTAAAGGAAGAAAAAGCAAGCTTATGTAGGGCAGAAGTTAAACATGAACTTTAAAAACAAAAAGTCAGTTTTCTGTTGGAACCATTATCAAAGAAAAACAGAAGTCCTTGAGTGAGTCTTAAATCCTTTAACGAAGCATGTCTGACATCAGCAAGTGAACTGAACAACTATGATGTCTTTCTGTTGCAAACTGAAACCAGCTGACAAAAATATCTCCAAATATATCCCAAACCACTGGAACAAAGTCAAATCCATCTCCCTTTCATATCTTAATTGCACTGAAACATGTAAAACACCTGTTCCTTCACCTTAACGGTTAATAAACATTTCTATTTTTGGCACTTCTGTACCCCTTTCCTCTCCTGCAGTGCTCTGTATCTCATATTTGAACTGCTGCTGCTTCTGTTGCATGCTGGCAAACAGAGGAGAACCAAGGAGTTAAATTTCAGAACAGGAGAAGAGGAGGTGAGCTGTCTGCTACAGTAGTTTACTGCAGCTTCCTTTCATACTGACACATATGTAGTTTGTGGTGACAGTGCTAAAGAACTGCAGACAGGCACTTAGCAGACTGGATGTGAGCTGGATGCAAAGATGCCTCACCCTGAGCTTCCTGCTGGCAGTATGTAAATACACCTGCAGACTGGCCACACTGGGTGGTTTTTTTTTTTTTTATTTTTTTCAGAAGGCAGCATGAGGAGACCTGACAAAGCAACAGCGTAGTTGAGAGACCTGAACCAGCATTAGATTTGTATCTCAGTTGTGGGGGAAGTTTTTTGGTGGTTGTCTCTTTTTTTGTGTGTGTGTGCTGCATATTCAGACTGAAATCTTCATCACCACAATGTTTGCTTCTATCTGGTATGCCAAGAAGCTGGGACGCAGGTTTGTGCATAACGCCAGGAAAGCAAAAGCAGAGAAGGTATGTTCCTAATGGGAATATAAAGCCTTATGTCTCGTGCAAGCTGCCTGCTGGCATCCTGTTATGTGTCTTGTTAGCTTTTTTTAATACCCTGAAAAATAACCTATTGCTATTCATGCTTTCAAGCAAGAATCCTTGAATACTTTGCATATTAGTTATTAGATGTCGGGGAGAAGATCCTTTCAAAAGTCTTTATGCTCCTTTTTTTTTTTTTTTTTTTCTTTTCAAGATAAACAGCTGTATATCTGGTATGTTGTGTGTTAAGGAAGCACTCCAGTGAACTTGTTGCTGTGCTGCATTATTTTTCATAGCACAATATTAGGCTCTTAAACAACCATTGATTGTTTGCTGCTTGTATATTTTTTCTAGTGTGGGACGAATGAGAATGTAATAACATGTTAAGGATTTATAATGTTTGGGAATTTTGTTTCATGGTACTTGTTGAAACTGTGCTGCAGCATGGATCTCTCATTTAAAAAAGATATGTAAAAATGGTCAATACTATATTTCAGTATTTTTCTTCTCATAAAATTTAACTATGTTTAACTAGATATTTTCTGGGAGTCCCTGTAGGTAAGATTCTTCTGCCTTCTTTCTTGAAGAACAAAACTTCAATCGTTTTAGAATTTTCAGTAATAATAACTGGGGGATATCAAGGCAATTGTCTTTTGTTCTTAATATAGAAAGCATTTAGTTAGTAGACCTGCATTCCAGTTTTGTCTAAATTAACATATAAACCATTTTCAAAATGGGACTAATTCCTCTTTTATAAACTCAGCATTAGAATGGGAAAAAAAAAACAACAAACTTCAATGTAATGTTATGAAGTTACCTCATTAGTCTGGTAATGACGACTTCCTTTTTTCCTTGCTATCTTAAATGTAGTCTGAGAATTTATAAATGGGTTGCGTTATTATTTCTTTGATATGTCTTCTGCTATGTAATGCAGCCATCAATCCACTGAGTAATTATCCATTGCCTGAATTCCTCTGTAACTGGAAAAGCTCTTCACCTAGAAAAAATTATTAGCAAAAATACATTATGTTTAGGGCTGGGGAGGGGAGAATGGGCACAGATTTGCCTTTTCTGCAAATTATTCCCAGTGGTTAAAAAGGTGCTGTGTGGTAATTTTTAAATGTGAGCATCCAAGCCATTGGAAAGTTATCCAAAAATAATAGCGATTTATATATTCCACGTCGTATGCATAAGGGAAAATAGAAATGCAGAGAGCTATGCAGGGGACTGTCAAACTTTCTGTGTCATTAATCATATTTCAACAAAGAGAGCATCATAGAAACTCTCCTGCCGTTCGCGTGTTGCTATGGGAGGGAAAAAAGTTGCAGACTGGATCTTCGTTAGTCCTGAGGGGCTCCCTCCAGAGGAACGTTTTCTTTCAGGCTTCCTCCAAGATGACAGAGGCAGGATGAGTGGACACATTCCGCTCCTGACATAGTGGGGCTCACTCAGCAGCTTTAAAAACACGTTTAGTATGCTTTGTTTGAAGCATGTATGTGTATAGATTATTCCAATAACCTTGAAAATTTCCATAAAACAGTGCCAGAATATTCACTAAGAAAATATATTCTCTATAGAGTTTTGTAACATAAACTAAAAGAATGCTTTACAAATTTTGGCTCTTTTTGTCTAAAGGTATTGGAAATATTTCTGTATAAATCTATTATAATGCTACTTATTCAGCTCTATAGGACTTTCAAAATAATCAAGACTCAGGTCTGTGCTATTCAGCTTTGAAGCCATATCATAATTTTTAAAGAACAGCGCTTTTCAAACATTTCTCGAGCATGTTATTAGCATATTTGCAAGGAAATTTTATTTTTTCCCAGAAGAAAAGTATGCAAGAAAACGTCTTGTAAAATGTTTACTTATTGTCTTATATCAAAAATAAAATATCTTTCTTGGGGCTTTATGCCACAGTCAGGGCTCACTTTTATTTCTTTTTTTAATTTTCTCCATAAATCAATAGCGTATTTCAGTAAAGGCAGAAAGTCCTATTCTTAGCAGAATGCTATTTCAATAAGTGGTATTGATGATTGGAAGCTGATCAACTCTGACATCTTCAGTACAATACCTTGGGAACAGGAAAACACAGATATGAAAACAGACCTATCAAAAAGTAAATTAAAAATAACACTGCATGACTTGTTTTGGTGGGTTTTTTTGTTTGTTTTTTTTTTTTTTTATAATGGTTAAATAATCAAATCATTATGCAGTTTTAACTTACGTATTTTTTTCTGGAAGAACAATTAGCTTTTTCTCTGTGTGCCTGATCTGAATTAAACATTGTTTTCTTAATGTGCTTTTGGAGGTAATAACATACAGCAATAATTTCTAAGAGCCCGTGTATGCAAAAATAGTTTCTTGCAGTTAAAATCTGGATAGCAGGAATCAGAAGAGTATGGTTCCATAACAGCTTTTTCTGTTATGCTAAGCTTCTTTGGATGAGTAGAAGTCAAGAAATATCACAAGGAGTATTTCTAAGAAACAGAAATTTTGTATCTGTTTTCTTAGGATCAGAAAGACAATTGACAGAACAGGGTTCTAGCATGAACTCGTGTGCACACACAAATATGCACAATCTGACAGAAGAGTTCCTTAAATTGTTGGAAATTTGGGCCTGAACCGTGCAGAGACATGACTTGAATTTGGATTTCCCAGGTGACTACTTAGGGAAGCAGAGTTTGCAAGGTGCAAACCAGAGTGTGCACTGCCAGGGGGTGCACACAAAGGCAAGCAAAAGGGTGATGATGGGATCGGTCCTTTGGGGGAAGAGCTAAGAGGGCATTAACGTGACAGCATGGTGCTCCTCTGTGTGTGCTCTGTACCTGCGTAAGGGTGTCTGGTTGTGACGATGTGGGTGGACTTGGCTCACGGTGTCTCCAGAGCTCCCCATCTCTTCCAAAGCTGGAGTTCCCATCCCTATAGCTCCCTTCTCCCCATACCTCCCAGGTCCTCACCTCTCCATAGCTGAATATAATATGGGGCAGTCCCTGCTCTGGGAGACCTGACGTACAAATTGCTCAAAATGAGTGGAACACGCTTGTTTTTGACACCGTGAGCCATGCCGAATTGCCGCCCGAAGACTAGGACCTCTCAGGAGCCAAAACTTGGCCTGTGCTGAAGAAGCCATTTGGAGGCTTGGTGAAAGGGAAAGGATAAGGGGCTCTAGTAAGCTGGGACACTAAAGGGAAGAGGCGGACCTGTTAGCTCGCTAAGACCTGTGGTAGCTCCTGGGCTGGTTTTCTTAGCGCCCTAACCCGTACCTGCTGCTGAGTGCCAGCACTGCTCTTGGCCTGCGTTTCCAGTCCGTGTTCCCCTCCGGCCTGGCGTCTCCTGGGAGGCTGCGCTCAGACGTTCACCACAGGGTGCTGGGGCACAGCGTCATTGACTCCTACACACAACTTAAGGACTTCCTCATAGATATTAGACTTCTAAAACCCAGACATGAACTCTTATCATTAAAATTTCATCCGGAGAGTAGAGAAGACATCTGGGAAGAACTGGATGATTGGTGGCCTTAGGTGTCCTAACCATGACGATAACGTATTTTTCGAGTTAAGTAGTGTGCACCAGTATTTTTGAGTTATATCTTTATGATATGTTGAAAAGCCTTATTTTAATTCAGAAATGGAACAAAATATTTTGAAAAACCTTAAAAGTTTGGAAAATGGAACTATTCTTTTTCCCAACCAGCCCTAGCTAAAGCTTCTTGTATCTGTAAATAAAACTGGATAATGCCTATTAACTGCTTTTACTGTTCTCATTTTGCCATGGAAAACTCAAACATGTCAAAGTTCCTTATACTTTATTGTTTTTATTAGGCTGGATCACAAACTTTTCTGGCATATGTTGCAGTTGTTATCTACAAATTCTATCTCGATCTGGTTGTCTTGGCTTGATTGCTAGTGTTACTCTTGCCCTCAAGTAGTGAGATATTCAGCGTACAGGGAATGCTGCCTCTAATATTGCCTGAGAACAAATGAAGTCCTTTCAAGGCAGCTCCACTCTCACCTATTTTATTAAAGTTATTAAAATGCTTTGAGTTTGTCACATGAAAGGATTATTGTTATGAGAGTAAATGTGATCATTCGAACATTGGAACTAGAATAACTTAAGGCAAAGATTGATGTCTTGAATTTTTCTCATTAGACCACAATCAAGCAGAAATCAAGAGATGTTAACTGCATGTGGTTATGCTATAAAAAATAAGTACTCTAAATGATTGGAAGAGGTACAGAAAACTAACTGAGCAATTAATCATTTTGATCTGAGAGGGTGAGCTAAAGCAGTGTGAAAAAGCTTCTGATAATGCTTCACTATACTGATAGAATTTGGTTTTCAAAGTTCAGTATCAAAAGTGAGAAAAGACTTGCCAAAGTCACTCTATCATTTAATTTAAATGGGGAAGCTGAATAGTGGGGTTTTTTCTGCTTGTTCAGAAGTGGAACATGTTTCAAACATGAGACCGAAATTATAAACACTGTTAGAATTACTCACGTTATTGAATTTTCACATTTGAAGACCGGAATCACTTCAAAAGGCAGTTTCTCCTTATGTGGTATCATTGGGAGCAAAACAACAGGGCCCATGTAAAGAGTCTAAACAATTTGTCTTTCACCATCCTTTTACAAAATAACATTGTTAGAATTCTCTTTCTAGCTTTTAGATGCCAAAGTGCTCTTATGATGTTATCAGTTCTAAGAAATGATGTCCTGTTTCTGAAAATATGTAAGTTGTACACCAGAAGGTTTAGTTTATCATTCCAGTTTAACTCATTTATTAATTTTATAATTCAAGACAGAAAACAGGTGTGTATATAATCATACAAATACCATGCAGTTTCTGGACTATCAATTGTAAATAAAAATAAAGATTAGCCATCAGCAACATTAACAAACTGAACATTATCATTTTAAGTGAGTAGTTTTAAATGTAGTGAGGTGTGGACTAGATAAGTAGAACATAGTCCAGTAGATGTTTTTTTATTCTGTGTGCCTGAATTTAGAGTTGTTTTGGGTAAACTGAGCATCCTTGGTAGACTGTCAGCCTACAATGAAATATTTGCAAAAAGTCGGGAAAATTTGTCTTCAGAGGTTAACAAAACTGGGATGTGTAACCAAAAAATATTGCCTGTAAATATAGACACATTTAATCATTTTTCTGACAGTGTCCTGGCAATAGTGACAGTTAACTCTTCATGTCAAAATAACACAAGATATATTGATCAATCTTGTATCTGCATTTTAATGTAGCTAATTGCAAAGTAGGCTGTTCTAGGCTTCATTTCATTTTTACCTTGTTTACAAGTAGCTGACCAGCAATCTTATTTGAAAGAGATAGGAAGTTCACTTGAAACAGTAATTACTCAAAACATAGAATAGAAACTATATGATTAAGGAGTCATAAAACGTAATACCAGCTGAACACATTTTTCCTTACATTATTTTTAGATATATATATATATTTAACTCGAAACAAGATAAAGTCTCTCAGTATTTGCATGTGTACCTTAGATTTCTTAACAGGTTTTCTTTTAAACCAGAGCTTACCAAATTCTTTCCAGTCCACTGGGGTTGCAATGAAGTGATAAAACATGCAGGTCTAGTTATTGCCGTGGCTACAGGTGAAATGATTGCTTCACCAAGGGACATCTGTAGCTGCCAGATGCTGTAAGGGCAAGTAGATAGTTTTACTTTTATTTGGGTAAAGCAGGGCCCACGTTGACCAGGTTCAATGGGACGACAAAAGTGAGTCACTTGTTTGTAGAACTACCTGTTCGAACAGATACTGGAGCTGTCTCAGACCCCTGAAGGAATCTTTTCAAATGGACTTTGGAAGTGCTTTCTTTTACAGACTTATGGAGAGATCTTATCTTTTCACACAGAACTGTGTAGAGAAAAATACATGAGTATTCCTGTATTCACAGCGTGTTGTGCCTTTTGCTTTAGCACAGTTGGAATTTGAAGACATTTTCTTGTATTGTGATGTAATCCGGAAATGTATAGCTACTCAACTCTTTTTTTTTTTTTCTCCTTTTATATTTGCAGTTGGTTATAATCCCATATGCAGTATGATTAATATATAACAGTAGGGATAAGCTGCTTAAGGAGAGATTTATTATGTTTATAACTCACTTCCCCCTCACTTTCGCCATAATAATAATAATAATAATAAATTCAACTAATCTCGAAAAAAATGAAAGAGCGATGTTTTAAAATAAGATACTGATCAACAGTAAACTACTGAAGTTAATCCTTTTCAATCCTTTATTTCAAAGTAATATTTTTCTTTTTTTCATCTGCGAGGGGGTTTGTTCTTGTTTTCCTCGTCAATTCTATCTGCATAGGCCAGGCACCTACCTGGAGTGATTAATGAGCAATAAGGGAGATTCCTCTTTTAAATTAGCTTTGTTCATTGAAGAAATATCTGTTAATCAGATATGGGCAAACTCTGTAAGGAACAGAATATCTTCTCTCTTTGACTCCAATTTAAGCTAAGAGGACTCTAAATTAATCTTAGCTGGCTACCATCCATTGGTGATGCCTTTTCCCCCACACATCGTCATTCTGGCGTACACACCACTGTATGTATTTGTCTCTCAGGTACAACAGAGTATTTAATTCATGATCCATAGGTGTCTACAGCATGTTGCTTAAAATGGTTTTCCTTTGCTGATTTAGCCAGTGTTGTGATCATCTTAGAAACAGGCTAAGTGACTTTTCCAGTTAAATTTTATCTTGATTGCTTAAAAACAAAACCAGGATGGACAGGAAGACATTCAGGAAACAACTGCCACGCCGACGGCTGCACTAATTGCTACTCTAAGTGCTCATGCTGTGACTCAAATGGAATCAGTTTGGACCTGCTTCTAATGAATAAGTAGGTTTATTATAATTGGCTACAAGCTACGTCGTTTTTTCAAAGAAAAAAAATTTCTTGATTTTTTTTTCCTGCTTTCATTTGATAAATAATTTACCATTTCTCCCTTGTTTTGTTTTATTTTATTTTTGAAAGATAAGGAGTAGTATATCTACTGTATTCGTAAATTTAGTTGGATTTTCCATACTTGGTCTACATTGTATATCACGTTCTGTTAAATCCCAGTGTGTAGCATTGTGAATATAATATTTAATTCATGAGGCACTCATTATTTTATTGGAATTGTTTTATTTCTTTGCATTTTTATGCAGTGTTCAAGTATATTATGAAAATGGCTCATGTGATGTGCAAGTATGGTATCTTTTTTTAAATTTTTTGTCATTACTTGCCTCTCTGTCCTGCATATGCAATTCAAACCAGTGCATAATAAAATAGTTGTTTGATTTACGTTCTGAACTGCATTTGGCATCACTCACTATGTTTGCAAATTGAGATCAGTTTGAAACACTGACAAGAAACAATCTGTCCTTTGGCATTAGAGTCCCTGGAGAAAACCGAGATGAGAATTCTCTCACTAGTTCCCAAGGTAGATTATCAAATTATACTTTATATGTTTTTAATATACTATATGGACCATTACAGCTGGTGTGTATGTCACTAGCTCCCACTGGAAGGCACCCTGCCAAAGATGTGTGTGTGCAAACAGCTTCAGTAAAATTTAGACGTATTGTCATGTAATGTGATTCTCAAGACAGTCTATTTTTAAGGAGGCACCTTTTTTTTTTCTTTTTTTTTTTTCTTTTTTTTTTGTGGTGCAAAAAAATTTCTCTGCCATAAACTACTTAAAATGTTGATGCATGTCAGGGAAGGCTTGGTTATAGCTTTAATATATGTTAACAGCTTCAGATGAACACTTTGAAAGAATCAAGGGATTAGCTAGGACATCCAGTACGAGAGTTTTTACCACCAGGAAGGAGGCCCAAGTATCATGTGAAGCATTCACAAGCTGTTCTGAAGACTGAAGGTCCCTTCTTCACACCACCTTACATATACCTCAGAAAACAGCAAAACAAGGTTCCTCACATTTCCCACTCCCCCACATTGCAAGTCTCTTCAGAAATTTCAGCCTTTAGACACAGAGAGAGTACGTGAAGCGACATAGTTTGCACAACTCTTAGCTCTTCTGAGATGACCAGTGATGATACTAGTGCTGTGTTCATTATATCATATTAGTTAAAGAATTAGCTAATCTTAGCCACTATTAACTAGTCTGAGGCTATCACATGCCTTTTGTGAAGCTTGGCAATGCAATAACTTTGTCATTATAAAACTGAAATTGGATTTGAAGAGCAAACTTTGCATGTAAACTCAGTATTTCAGTCCTAGACTAAGATATTTTTTAATTTACTTCAGTCTGTCTTCCATTAAGTTCTTCTTCGATATTCCATGCAGCAATGTTTAAACAGTGATATTACTCATATTTTAAAAGTTTACCTTACAAGTTACCTTGAGAAGCAAGGTCGTATCATTAGGATGCTGAAGTGTAATGAGACACCCGCTACCAAGTATATACTTTATTCTCTTTAGAATCTTGTATAGCTGTATAAGGAAGATGTAGAAAACTGTTTCACTCATTTTCTAAATATGATACTGCTTTCCAGTTAGCTGACGAGTTATGTATACATAGATGTGGTTTTCTTAGCTGACAGGTTTTCTAAAGATTTTCAGTGAATTATATTTGACAAGACTGTCATGTATTTTTGTAAGGTAGCAAAAGGTCAGGATGCTCTATATTATTAATAAAAACAGCTTGATAGATAAAAAGTATCAATTTGCTGTTTTGAAATATATGTTCAAGACGAAGTGAAAGCAATCCTGTCGCTACTCTTTGTTTTCAGGATCACTGTTTTGTTTGATGTAATATTCTATTGAATGAACCTTCCTCTTCCTCTTGAATTGGGGCACGCTGTTATTGTTCTTACCTTCCTCCAGCCTGTCTTGCTTTGCTCTCTCCATTCTTCACATTCATTGCTGTTCATAAGGTTAAAAAAAAGTTGCTGCCTTCCTCATCTGAGAGCTGTGTTATTTGAGTCAGTGAGACAATGGGAAGGAATAGTTTGGGTTTTTTTTCTTAGGGAAAAAAAAAAAGAACTCCTTATTGTTCATCTTGCTATACATTTAACAACTTCTGAAACACTCAGCTACATTTACTGACCTAAGAAGAGCTATTTTGAAAGCGCACTGTAAATCAATATGCTGCATATTTGTTGTTCAGGTTCAACGTTGGGAAGGATATATCCATGTTGCAATGGCTTCGCAAAAGATCTGTGTGCAATTTCCTAAACTGCTCAGGAGCCAAAATTTGCAAATTGCATTGCAAACGCAAAAGATAACCCACTGTAAAGAATATACATTTTTTTTTTTCCTCCAAATTCTATTTAACTGGCAGATGAAGTGCATTGTGTTTTCAATTAATTTAAAATGCCATTTTAAAATTATTTCTGTCGTAAGTGCTGCAGGGAACAGACCTATCAGTAAATAGCAAACTGGATAGCCAAGAACATGATTCTTCACTTAACTGCTAAGGGCAAACCCCACAAAAGTGAGCATGTTTCCTACCGCTTGTGTTAGAAATTAACCATTGCAACCCACAATACAATTAAGACTTTTATCATTTAAAAGATTGTTTAATTTCAACAAAGCACCTTCTTTGCTACTATTTGTAATTAAATATTTAGTTGTGTAGTAAATTAAGCATGTCATGATCTTTGCAAAGTGGTTCTCCGTTTACTGCTGCATAAATGTTTTACAAGCTGCTGTATTGTTTCTAGTAAATTAATAATGAAGATTTAGATTTTAACTGATTAATAATCTAATTTAGTATTTAGAAGGAATTTAATTTAGGACTGGAAACAAAATTGAGGTAAACATCTTTGGCAGTGATCCCAGTTCTCTGAAAAAGTCACAAAGTGATAAGGAAAAACAAATCAGAGTAAAAGTAATTAAGAGGTTGGAACTTCGAGAAGAAGCGTTTCCCTGTGAAAATGGAAAATGCTTTCTAAACTGCAGTGCATTTGCACTTGACTTCTCCTGTCATATTGCAAATCATCAGTACAAAATTTGTACAGCACTTTCCAGTAATTTATCAGATAAAGAAATATGAATTTGGTATAATCAAAGAACTACCTAAACTACCTGGGTTACAGTACGTTTATGGTGCCATTGTAGAAAAATTGTAATACTCCCTAGAATATTACTTATTTTTCTGATCCCCATAGAACAACAAGTATTTTAGGAAATGTTCAAAAGTAAGATGGTCTAAATAAGTTGTTGTGAGGTGCGATGTAAAAAGCTCAACACAGCAAAATTAGGGTTGTAAATAGCTGTGTTTTTGCAATTAGATACTGTGAAAATATGGGAATGAGCAGGGTATTGAAAACTTTGCACATTCTAAAAAGTGGTGAAGTTTGGGCTGATCAAGTTGAACGTCAAAGTAAGAGAAAGGAAAAATAACTGTTGGAAATAGCTAATAAAGAGATGTCTCACATCTTGCTCTTCCTTCTACAACCTGAAGTCCTTCAGACTGGGCTTGTGCAGTTATAGGGTCTGTGAGCCTCCTGTTTGATGCCTTCTCTAATGTTGTTTAGGGATAACAGGTCTGGTTTTGATGTATGCAGTAGTTTCAACACTTAAAGCTCTGACTTGAGGTAGTCTCTGTAATTAAAGCCAATATTTCATGGCTTCATCTGGTTGTCTCCTGATGTTGAGATGAAATTCTTCTCCAAGAACAATTGGGAGCAAACATGCAGATTTCACTTCTTGTATCTACCATTTTTAATTTCATACTCTTCCAGGACATTTTCTGCCCATCGTCCTTTTGTGTCAGTAGTCCTTTTCTGCTGTTATGAAGTAGAAGTTTAATCCAATAACTGAAATACTCAGGTTTAATTTTGATTCTGTATGTGAAACATCATGGTTTTTGTTTTAGAGGACTCCCCTGGATTTGTCCAATAGTTCTTTTTGGCTATACTTTTATTACAATGTGATTTATATACAAAATTTAGCTCTAGCGTAGATTTTCTGGTAAGAATGACTTGAGTAGAAATACCATAGTTTATCAAGGATCAGAACCTGTCCCACTATGTTTCTCTGTACAAATAGGTCATATTTGTTGAGTGGAGAGAAGATTATTTTAATTGACATAATTAACTTTTCTTGTGATTATCTTAGGCTTGAAAATGCATTTTGCTCTTTCCCAATTACGGCTTTTTCTCTGATAGAGCTAAACATGCTGTGTGTAATAATGAAGGTGGTTTTGGAAGGACTTAATGTATATAATTGGAAACTAAGATGAGGTAGTCTTCTATCAGCAGGAGGGTAGGAGAGCTGGGCTGTATAATTGAAGTACAGTGTAATGGGATTACCTACAATTTTTAAACATTGCTTTCATTAAAGAAAATAATAAGCATATTTATTAAATATAATCTCTGCTTGGGACAATATTTGTTATTATGAAAAAGCTTTAGTAATTAAGCTTGGATATAAAAATGTATTGAACATACTACATCAGTTTCTGGAAAATGCTTTTGTGCATAAAATTTTACTCAAATAGAAAGAGCTTTCACAGCTGAGACACTTAGACAGATATTAGTATAGCTCGCATCTGGCATTCACTGTAAATTTTTCTATGTGCTTTCAATTTGGTCAAGGTCAAATCAAAAGAAAAGTCACAGTCAAATACACTTGAACATTTATCTTTGTGAAAGCTTTTAATGATTCTACTGTTTTTCCTGGTTATACTTCGTGGAAATAAAGGCTAGACTTTTTTTCTGAAGAATATTTTCTTGCTGAAACTGCAGAATTACAATGTTTTAGGAATTATGGGATGCGTGTTTATGACCCAAATTTTGCAGGCATCCACATAAAATTCTCCTAGGAGTTCTTCTTGTCCTTAAATATGCATCTGTGAAAATCTTCATAATAACAGAGAGTATTTTCAAACTTTTTAAAGCACTTAAATGTGATTACTATTTTGGTGCTTGGGATATAATATGGTTGTCCCTCTGGATGCTCTTTTATTTCTTTTCATTACCACTTTCAAGGATTTCTCTTCAGAAAAGCAGTAAATTAAAGTGTGTATCTTCTTTCCTTAGTCAAAGTTTGTACTGAAAAGAACTGCCTTCAACAATTGTTGCAAACCCTCCTAGATCACTTCCAGAAGTTCTGCTATGGCAGTACCTAGGACATGTTATTTATTGGGCCATAAGGTATATCCTTATCTAGAGGATATATATGGATTGGGATTTGCCTATACTATGAGTATACATCATAGATTAACAGTTTCTTCTATCATACTGTACATTTATAAAAATGCTGTTTCTCTTAATTTAAAGAAAGAAGGCTGAAAAGGTTATGTTTGTTTACATTAAGGCTAAATGCATAATGAAATACTAAAACTAAGATGAAAAAGTTAGTTCAGAATGTTCTGAGATGCTGCTGTTGTAATTTCATTCTTTTTACTTTGAGTGAGGAATGTATGCAAGAAAGGACAAAAAAAGAAATCACAGAATAACAGTATGGATGAGGTTGGAAAGGAACCCCTGGAGATCATCTAGTCAAATCCCATGCTCGAAGAAGGTTGCTGAGGGCAGCGTACAGTCAGGTTTTTAATATCTCCAAGGATGGACGCTCCACAACCTCTCTGAGCAACCTGTTCCAGTGTTTGACCACCCTCACAGTAAAAAAGATTTCTAATATTTGAGGGGAATTTCCTGTATTTCTGTTAGTGACCATTGCCTCTGTCCTGTCAGTGAGAACTACCGAGAAGACTCTGGCTCTCGTCCTTCACTGAGAGTGTCTTCCTTTCTCCAGACCTTCACATTTTTCTCAGGGACCTGGGATTCCTGAAGGCCAGTCTTACCAGTATAGTGTAAAGAAGGCATTGAATACCTCAGCCGTTACCATGTCTTGTATCATCAGGTCTCCTGCCCCATTCAGCAGTGTGTCCACATTTTCTCTACTGTACCTTTTGCTGCTGAAGTACCTGTAGAAACCTTTCCTTGTTGCCTCTCATGTCCTTTGCCAGATTTAGCTCTGAATGGCTTTCCTAACCCCAAACCTGCATACTCAATGTCTCTATATTCTTCCCAGGTCCCCTGTCCCTGCTTTCACCTCTTGTATGATTATTTTTTTAATCTGAGTTTTGTTGGGAGCTCCTTTTTCATCCATGCGGGCCTCCTGGTACTCTTGCTTAACCTCTTCTCATTGGGATAGATCATTCTTGAGCTTGGGGGAGATGATCTTCAAAAAATAATCAGCTGTCCTGGACCTTTGTTCTGTTCTGGATTGGATCCCATGGGATTCTTCCAAGCAGATCGCATGAAAAAAATATTCATAGGCTTGGCTTATGCATGGTGCTCATTTTCAAGTATTTTATTGCTAGAGAAAATTCAGGTCCAGTCTTAAGAATCATTTGCCAAACCGAGAACTGACAGAAAGATGCCAACTCATATAAATCTGTACAAGTTGTTCTTGAGGGAATATGTAAAAATGGAAAATCTAATCTTGCATACTAGGTAAAAATGTCAACCTTTAATCACAGCTCTACCTGTCGTCTTCTCAGATACAATTTTTTTTTCTTCATTACTGCTAAGGATGATTGTATGTCATGCAAGGTAAAAACTTCTGGAAGCAGGACGTGAAGAATTCAAAGAAAAAAGCTCTTGTCATTTGTATGTATGAGAGAAGTTACAGGACATCAAGAAAGAAAGAAATACAAGATCTGGAATATATGTCTAAACTCAGTTTTAACTGCCCTAACTGTGTCTGCCTCAGGATTATCCCCTTGCGAAGACCTCTCACAAAGAGCCTTGCCTTTGTGTCAGGGCATATGCAATATAAGAGCAATTTGCAAAAGCTGGCAATGTATTCCCCTCCCTTTTCCTGGATGGAAAGTTGTTTAATATTTTCCATCCCAACTTTCAGCAAGTTCTCCATTATCTTGTTCTTGCTAGTGACGTTCCCACACATCTCTTAAAAGTTTCTTTTACTCTCCTGACACCTTTCCTCCTTTCATTATCCGTACATAAATTTGGCCAGTTGGACCACATAGGGAATTTCTCCTGTTTTTTCTTTTAACGATGGCATGCTGAAGTAGCTTCAGACTCTGATACTGGCAACAGAATGAAGGAGCTTTTTTCTCTGTTGAAGAGCGTGGAGATGTTCAAGCCCATAATTTAATGAAGAAAAATGTTATCTTGATTATGGAAAAATTAATGTGATGGTGTTGTTTCTGGTTGGTTGGTTGGTTTTTTTTGAGACAGTTTAAAAGCAAGGAAACACAGAATTATTGAAAAGAAAATATGGTGTTGATTCTGGGTTGCAACAGAGTCAATAAGGGCAATAGTTAGTTATCTTTTCTGCTTTAGTTATGATGTTGAAGACCCAACACTTTTTCATTAGATTCATTGTCTAAGAAGACAGACCATGAAAGATGCCTTGCAGATGCCTGGCTGTAGCTTGTTCACCCAGTTCATCCTCTTGCCTTCCATTCCTAAAATAACTTTCCATTCTGACAGTTCATTGGCCCTGGTTAAAACACCTACACCCATCAAAACCACAGAATTGATAATCTTTTTCAATCCATTAATCAGTTAGCCCACTTTCTGGGGTCAGAATCTGACCTTACCGGGAATTCGAGAAATAGCTTATTACAGTTGTTTTTCTTGTCTCCAAATTGAAGGCATTATTTCTTGTAACAGGCTGGATGACTTTTGGCTTTGTAGTGTGAGCATCAGTTTCCAACAGGCTGCTGAGTCTGAGGAGTTTGAATGGGTGATGTGAAACAAGATGAGATGTTATAAGTAATTAGAGTGAGAAAATCCACTCACTAACGCTTTTAATTTTTTTGCTAAAGATCTCGTGTATTAAAGATAATTAAGACCCAGAACTGAATGAGAAGCTGACAAGAGAGGGAAGAAAACACAGAATCAGCTCACTTGATTGCTTTTGGATGTGGAGTTTAGTTTTAAATTTTTCTTCTTCAGTATGAGAGGGCATTATGTAAAGGAGTGTAAAATATTACTACCAATTGGCCAGACAGTCTCCCCTGTTTTGGAAGTGTGTTTAGACAGTGCAAAGTGTGTTGCATGGTGAAATGCTTTGTTTACAGGTAATATTTCTGGCTCCCAAGAGAGCTGAATTAAAATAAGTAAAAGACAGGAGTTAGAAACAGGAATACTGAGCTCAGCTATGGAATCATGCCAGCTAAATGCAATTAAATAGATTAGGACTGAAGAAGACGACACAAAAAATTCACTATAGATGCCAACTGAAAGAACAGGAAAGGGCAAAATATAACCAAGGGAGATCATACAGAAAAGAGGGAGAAAGAACAAGAATGCTGAAGCATGAACAACCACAAGTGGCAAAGGCAGTCAGTCACTGAGGGAAATTGGAAATCTGTAAGGCAGGATAGAAATGCATTAAAACATTAAAACATTTCTGAGAATAAAGATACTGTGTAAATGTACCTATATTTATAATGTAGGAGGTTGTTAGTAACCTGAGCAAAAGTGAGATCAGGAAAATGAAGGGCTTGGAACTTCCAGCCTGGGAAGAGCCACATCAGATGTGCCAGAGAGGAAGGTGAGATGCTGAGAATGCACAGCAGGATGCTGGGTTTTGTGCCCACCATATGCAATTTCAAATAAAGAACCTGTCAGTTCTTGTCTTAAAAAGTTTTCTTCATTTTTTCAGATTACGTCACTAATTATATCTTTTTCATTACTCATTGATTTTTGTTTTCCCAAATACATAAAATATGTCTAAAGAAGAACCTTGTAATCCTAAAGAGAAAAATATATGCTTTACTTAAATTAAAAGGAATGATCACTAATTTTCATGAGTTATGGATAACAAAATTGCATGATTAAATTGTACTTCATAATATATGATGGAATCAGAATCCCCAGTGAATGGAAGACAATTTTCAATAGCTATACAACTTTCTTGATTGTTTCCTTTTCCTCTTGTTTTTCTGAATAGATTTAAGTGCTTTGGACTGATTTTGCTCATCATTTAATGGAACAAGTTGGGTAGAGAGGCTAAGTTATCTTGTTATGAATCGAGAATATGAGCCTTGAACTGAGCCTGTGCCAAAAGTTGCACCCAGTTTGCTGAAATGCTGATGGGTAACCATTCATTTAGGCTGGGCTTTAAAGGACAAAACAGACCATTGGAAATATACACCCATGAGTATTTCTGGCAATAGATGCTGGCTTTCCTTAGTCACATGTGGTTGCTAGCTTGGGGAAAGATCTTTGATAGTTAGTTATTTTATAGTTTATTTGTCGCTAGAGACTGTGATTAAAAAAGCAGCTGTACATTCAACATGACCATGCACCAGATTAGTGCTTGTTAAACAAAGTTATAATGACTGTAAATTGCCATGTGTTTCAACTAGTTCCATATTATGATTTACAAGTATCTTCAGTAATCTGTGCTTTTCCATCAGAGAATATCTCCTGGTAATAGTTTTGATTTTTTTAATTGTTTTTTCTTTACTATTTAAAAAAAATATATCCAGGCTACTGCTCCATTGTTGGAAGCATCATCAAGTGGTATCATGCTGTAGTTGCTGTGAGAATCTTTCTGCAACTCTGAAAAATTGTGTTTGATTTTGTCTTGGAACAAAACCACATTTTTGAAAAAATGTATTTCGACAGATGAGATTGCTCTGGAGCCAGCTGTATTGAGTCGCAGGATGCAACGCAAACAAGTATCTGAACAGTGCACACTTATGAAGGTCTGCAAGTGGAGTCAGTGGATGAGGACAAATAAGTCTGGCCTAATCTGGTATGCTATTAGCTTGAGACTCCCTGGCTCCAATAGTAACTGTTTCCTGACAAGACTTCCTCTTCTGGGCACAACATAAGAAGTAAGAAGGTATTTCTAAAGAAAAAAATTGACAGTTAGATCATATTTAGGCCTGTCTGTATCCTAAAAAAATGAGGTCTGGGGAATTTCATTACACTTTAATTGTGTTCTAGCACCGATAAACCACATTTCTGAAATGTTATCCAGAACACATAGGATGTTGACTGCCTACAGATATTTTCTTATGGAATAATTTAGTATCATTCTGGGATAGAACAGAAAGGAATGGAATGGAACAGAATAGAATATAGATGAGACTAGACTAGACTAGACTAGACTAGAAAATTTCAGTTGGAAGGGACCTACAAGGACCATCTACTTCAACCACCTGACCAATTCAGGGCTGAAGAAAAATTAAAGCATATTATTGAGGGCATTGTCTAAATGCCTTTTAAACACCGACAGACTTGGAGCATCGACCACCTCACTTGGAAGCCTGTTCCAGTGTTTGACCACCCTCTCAGTGAAGAAATGTTTCCTAATATCCAGCCTAAACCTCCTCTGGCACAGTTTTGAACCATTCCCAGACATCCTGTCACTGGGTACCAGGGAGAAGAGCTCAGCAATAACAGTTTGATCATCCCACCCAATCACCCAGTTCTGATTTTACAGGACTAGGGTAACAACATTGTGAAATTCTTTTAATAACCTTAGCTGGTAGCTTCAAAACTGAGTAAAAATCTTGAGTGTCTGCTTTTTATGGTATTATCCTGAAACATGGAAGTATTGACTTTTCAGAAAGACAGAACCTATGATGTCTTTTACAAGATATTCTGCATTACAAAAGATTAAAGCCAAAAGATTTACTCCCTATTGAAGCAGGTCAGGCTAAGTCAGATTTATGAGCTGTACTCTGGCGTGAAAAGGAATTGAAATGAGTAGTGGCAACTTTTTTGTTTGCGTTCTTGTATGATGGCAATCTACATTATAAATACTGTTTGGAGAATCTTTTTCTAGTAATGCTTTGTGAACCTATGAACCTTTGTGCATCTTTCTGTTTTCCTGATAGTTATGTGTCTTCCACCATGACGCATAGCATTTTTTCACTGAATTACCATAGAGATTTACTGAGGCTGTCCCAAGCTTTCTGTACTTTTTTTGTTGCCAGTCTGCCTAGATTCTTTTAGATTCCTGGATCTTTTTTTAATTTTTTTTTTCTTGAAAACATGTTTCATGATTTTACAGATAATAGAAGGATATTCATGCAATCTTGAAACACAGTAAAAATATGTTAAGATGAATACTGCTGTCTTATCGTGATTAATCAAGATTCAATAAGGAAGACTTGGCAACAAGCTGTTTTCTGTAACTACTAATAAGAGAAGCGTCCTCACCAGCACCAAATCATAAGTATATAGATTAATATTCTTATACAGTTAAATTGTGAGAAAACCTAAGTTCATTTAACTGACACTACAATACTTCAAATATGTTAAAGATAGTTACCATTGGATGGTTCTATTTAATGTGCAGTCATATTTTTAATAAATTATTACACAGACGCAAAAATAAATCCGTGACACGGATCATTCATCACTCTTTGGTTTATGTGTACTGTCACCATTTAAACTTTGCCTTTGCCGAGCAGATAATAGGCAATCAGTCAGCAATTCAGGATGGCTTCTGTTCCGAATGATCAAAATTTCACATAAATGTTTAAGACTTTTTTCCTTAAAAAAAAAGTAAATAAAAGAAGCCTCATGAAATATAAGCTTTCCCATCTCTTGGGTAACAAGAACTGAAATACTCGGGACTAATAAAAAATCCAGATCTAAAGTTGTTTGATATTACTAATTACATATTACTATTTACTAGGCAAATATTATAATGTGGATTGCTAACAAGAAAACTCACACTTAAAAAGAATATATATATATCCTGGTATTGGCTTGAACAGAACCAATTCTCTATTCTGTAAATTTTTCCTTTCAGTTAAGTTCCTTGTAATTAACTGCACTTTCTGAAGCTAACTACATTTTTCAGTCAATATCTGCACCTGGAATTGATAACACTTGATGTTTACACTTGTTAGCAAGCTAAAAGCAGGAATGGTATGCAGAAAGGCCCATGTTTATACTTATAGAAAACAAGGTCACTGAAAAATTTCTTATGTTCCACAAGTGAAAGGGCCATATTAGAGTCGCACCTGCAGGGAGGAGCAGACAGAACAGGTGACCAAAAATTGACCTACAAAGCATTCCATCTCATAGATTTCATTCTCAGTGTGAAGCTGAGGGATTAAGGGGGTCATGCTCTCTTCTTTCATGACTGCCACCCGTGAGGGACTCTGCCTGTTCTCCTGCCTCTAATCCCAAGCCATGCATCCCTGAATCCAGTTCCCGTCTGCTGCTGATCCAGTCCGGGACTTCCTGGCACCTGCCCAGCAGCGCTCACCACTGCGATGCACAATTCCCCCATCATCAATGGGGAAGCTCAGTGTCGTATATTGTTGTTGTTGTTTTGTGTATTTTTCATTATCACTACTATTAGTATTATTAGTAATAGTATAAATATTATTATATTCTTTTACATTGCTGTTTTTTTATTAAAGATGTTTGACTTTTCCAATCCATAAATCTCTTCCTTTTATCCTTTCCCTTCTGGGGTGGCAAAGGGTTAATAGAGAGCATCTGTCATCTGTTTAATTGCCAGCCCAGCCTTAAATGGTGACAATATAGAAAAATATCCAAATCTCATTCATGTTCTTTTTTCATTCAAGTCGCCTGTTAAATTCAATTTCCCTGTGAAGATCTCATTAAAAAAAAAATCCACTTAGTATGAGCCTTACCACACTTACTGAGTTTAACAGACTGCAGTGACTTTAATCTGGGAAATAGTTGTCAACATGCAATGCACATCTGCTTGTAGATATGAAATGACAAATCCCAACGTGTGCTAAAAGACTTAACCTGCTGTTTGCACAGAGTGAGAGAAAAGCACTAAGGATATTTGACAACATTAATTGCACTAAATTATTCTATACATAGACATCCGTATATAATCTCTATAATAAAAAATTTGCAAGATACATATTCCTCTGTGCGTGTGATTTTTGACACAGAACACAAGAACTTCAGAATTTGTATTTATAAACTTGATGTTCACTGGAGAGGCAAATGGTGAATAAGAACATCTATGTTTTGTCCCGTCCTCCTCTCCAGGTTCTCCTCTTCCATTTCTCCTTTCACTTCTGAGTTGCCATTTGGGCTGTCAGCTCTTCACAGCTGGAAGTTATCTTCTTTTTTGTGCACTTTTTGTACTGTGGGTCCTCATGATCTGTTGGATGACTACACCTGCAACTCTTGAGTGATTACAGATGCAATATGTATTAGGGTAAAAACACCTTCATATCATAAATAGCCATTCTTTGTTTAACTAGTTAGGTTTATTTATTGTATGGTCACAGGAGAAAAATGTTGCACACATGCACGCTGGTTTGGTAAGGTCTGCATAGCTTAATTTTTAGCACAATCACATTGCCCCTGCCAGTGGAGACGGTCACATTCAGGTGTGATTCACATTTAAATATGCTGAATTGCTCCCTGGAAACGCTTTATTCACCATATGGCGAGACAAAGTTGACAAGGCTTCTAACACAGGCAATTAAAATTAGCTGAAATCTGTCCAGGTCCTAACGTACACATTCTCTTTCACCTCTTTGCTCTTCCTCCCTCACAAAGATGAGACTGCTATAGGGAACACTGTGCTCCTCTGTAGCTTTTGGCATAATTCCTGCTGAGCAAACTTCCACCTTGCACAAAGGTTTCCTTTCTGAAGCCTATAAAGTCTCACAGTATTTTAAGAGCCCGTATGACTAGTCCTCACATATGTACGGTAGATCTTTGTGGTGGATAACACGAACAATTGTGCAAACTCTGGGTTTCCTGGGGAACAAACCTTATGTCAGTAGTTTTCTCACTGCCTTTTACTAAAATGAGGCTAGGAAAACCCAGCAACTGGTTGGCAGAAAGTCAAAATGCGAATAGAAAACATGTTAACAGTAGTAGAAAGTGCATATGGAGATCCTGAATATGATGCTGGATTTCCTATAGTGTCCACAGTAGATGAATTCAGAAAAAAATATTATTTGAATTTCAGATTGAGTAAGGTGGTAAACCTCAGCCACTGCATTCAGTGCTTCTTCAGCAGTTCAGAAATAGGAATCGTAATTAGTAGTGAGCTAGGCGTCTGTGTTTAATGCAAAATTTATCCCACATCTATTGATTTTCATTGTATCTGTCAGAATTTAGCTGCTCATTCACACGTGTGATATACCTTAATCATTTGCAGGCAGACTCACACCTCTTTAAGACTCATTTCCTCTGTAGATAATATACTGCAGCTCCCTGGAGACCTTATATGCATATCACAAAAGCAGCACAAACAGCAGGCTTGCTAATCCCAAAACAAGTGATTAATATTAATTCCTATACTCCACTTCTGTCAAAGGTTTTGGAATCAGCATTTTTTTTTTGTCCTGGGAGAACATAAAATAAGAATACAAATTCTAGGATGTCTATGTAGGCAGTCTACTTTTATGTCAGAGGTTGCTATTTTTTAACTTACTTGCATAATAAAAATGGTACATCAACAGGGTTTCTTTCCCTCTCTTGTTTTAGTCTAAACAGTTTTTTCTTTAATTTAAGAAAAAAATATATGGTATTCCATAGTCACTACAAATAAGTTACAACAGCTATTACATTACTTTTTAGACAATATATGTCACAGGTCACCAACAAAAATATGTTCCTGACCATACTTTCATAGAAAAACTAATCCTATGACAAGACCCTTTCATTCCCTGTCTTTGTTGTATCTTATTTCCTTTTTCCTTAATTGGAAATGTCAGGACTGGGATGAAAAAAGATGACGTACACTTGATATTTGATAATAAAGGGCTTGGATTTCTGCAGAAGCTTTTCAAGAGCTAATTAGAACAAAAAAGTTGGTCTTTACTAAAAGTAACATCTTTAAATGTTCCAGTGAAAAGTTAGGTTACAGTTACTAAATGACCATCTAGAAGACTTCCTGAGCAGCACAAATGCAGTATTAAATTAAGAATCTCTAGTCATTATGATTTTTAAAATAAAAAAATAACTTATGCTCTCCCATCTCAAAAAGGCTAATATATAGTTTTCAGCTTGTCAATGGCTTATCTTGTTAGCTCACTATAAAAGGCAGAATCAACAACAGTGGAAACACTGGAATTTGTTCCAGTGAAGATATGGGGCTTTTTAAAAATATTTATGACTGTTACTATCTAGTGTTTTTTTTTTAAAAAAAGTAAATTTAATGATTTGGAATTCCCTTTTCTTTTTATAAACTCCTGAAATGTCCACTAAACCAGGTCTGGAAACAGTGCTATACCCTCCAGACTTATCCTAGTTCTTCTGTATTTAAATGTGATTTTCTGGGAGATATTCACTAATTACGTTTTTCATAAAAGTTATCTTTAGCAATAAATTTGAATTTATCTTCTATGAATAAAACTATTTCTGACTTTTGAGTTGAAAAATTCTACATCATTCATCAAGCTGAAAAATTCACATCGTTCTACCAAGTGATCCATTGGTGAACTGAAACCCACTTCTTTTTAGGTGCTGTTCTAGCAGTGACTGACTTGCCTGATACATCTACTGATACTACTTTTTTCATTAATCTTTGTTAAAGATCAAGTAGTAGGTGTTCCATGATCACAGAGTACTTTTCATATAGATGACTTCCATAAGGTATCTGATACAGAGTTCTTTAAAACACTATGCAATTTGAATTAGATCATTTAAACTGTATAAAGTTTAAAAAAACATCATGTGATCATTAGTGAAAAGCAATGCTTTGATGCATGAAGAGTGTAAGTCGATATTAGATCCTGAATTCTTAAATGGTCGTTTGCACTATTATAGAGGAAAATACTTAATTCTACTCTGTTGTGAATGAGTCTCACTACAAGCCAGTTTCTTATTTCAAGATCTCTGTATTGGCATTAGTTGACAAGATAGTTTGAAGCACACACTGTTGACTTTAAGATCACAAAGGTTTTCCTGAGAATTATGTGGGCATAAAGAATGGAGATTAAACTTTTAGCATAAGCCTGGACTTGTTAGCAGTTAAAGCAAACTTTTTATGCATGGTAATGGAATAAATATGGAAATTGAAAAGGGAGGATGAATGCTGAATAAGAAGAAACATAATTTTTACTCTTTTTTTTCCCCTAAAGTATAAACATACTAAATTATTCAGACTATATGAAGGGGAGAATCACATGAAATTATATCTCTAAATCTATCCATAATGTAGCTGCGTGGAAGATATAAAACCTGAAAGGAAAATCTACTAAAACAGTATACTGAAAACACTAGAATATTTGTTAATCTATGCAGTGTTTTAGCTTGCATTCTTTTGTTTTTCTTCCCACTGTTAGATAGGGGAAAAGAACAAAAGAAAACGGCATTGCAAACGTTTTTATGAAGTACTTGCATTACATCATGTAGACAAACAGCTTAATTTTGCATGGGTCAGAATCGATTCAGTCAAATGACAGCCTGTACTTTCCAGATTGTTCTTATATTTGGGGTAATGAATATGTGGTAAACTGTTCAGGTAATGAAATGTCAGCTTGTTTATTGGATATTCCGTAGTCTCTACTGGCCTGTTGGCAGATTTTTTTGTCCCAACCATGGAGCCTGAAAGGAAACTTTGACTACTACTGGAAATTTTGTGTCCTAATGAGATAGTACAGGACTGTGTGAAGTGTGTATATATATGTATATATATATTCCTGGCCCAGCACAGAGAAATGTCACTGCCACATTTGCAAACTCCTGTCTTATAAAATCTGTTTTGAGCACTGAATAGGTTCAAATTACCTATGAAGCTTCGTCATAATATAGCTGCATTTTAGCTTTTCCTTATTTTCACATTTCTTTCAGAATGTCATTCAGAAGAAATGTTGCAGTTCTGAAAGCTGTCAGTATGGTCCTTGGTTTCTAACTAATCTTTTAAGTGTGATACCACTTACAGATGGTAAATTGGTGGTCAGAGAATTTAATGATGGAACTGATTTCCTACAACTGGAAATAGTTGGTGAGGTTTTCTTTACTTTCTTTCTGCTATCAGAACAGAACTTAAGGAAGAGCAATTATGCCTGACAGTGTATTACCATTATTAAAAGAATATGACTTTCTGACGTGCATCACCTAAATGAGTACAACTTTGCCTTGTGTCTGCTTAGTGTATTTTCCTCTTGATTCTTGACGGTACCTGGTCTCATGAGGACTCCTGACATAATTTCAGTATAATTCTCTGAACATAGTTACATATGTTGGGACTGGAATTATATTTACCATGGTGTCCAGCTATGGTCCAACTTCAAAACCAGGGAGAGTGATTCTTCAGTTCGTACAACATGATGTTTCAGTGGTGCTGGACGTTACCTTCCTGACCAAACATCACTTGTTTGTCAGAGTCCTATGATGTCTCCCTCTTTCTACTCTGAGAGACTCAGAATATTTTTAAATCTTAACCTTTTTGGCTATCTACTTCTGTTAGTCCCTCGGTTAAGATTTCTAAAAGTACTGTTTTTCAGACCTCCTTGTCAATATCTAAAATTTCACTGAATTTGTAAGCCAGGACTCTTGTCCAAATCACTTGGTGAAATATCAGAAAGAGTCAGAAGTCTAATCTGAAATTAGAAAAATATTTTTTAATTTTTTTTTCCATGAGTGGATAGCACAAGCTGTTGAGTCTCCTTGTTTTACCCGAGGAATGCTGTGCTTCTTTACAAATATATTGAATGGAGACCATAGGAGACAGCTGAAAATTATTTAACTTTAAAATACTCTCAGATGAAGTTTACAACATAAACAAAAAACATGAGTGTTTTTCAGGTGTTCTTATTCATCTTTAATTCATTCAGAAGTTTTATATGCTAAGGTTTATTTTTTTTTTTAATGATACTTTAAGTAGCTTAGAATTCTTTTAAAACAGATGGGTTATTCATCTCTACTATGTGATAGAACAATATCTAACTTTGGAGAGGTTATCTAACCTAGAACAGATAAACTTGGTTTTGGTGTTTATAAGAGCTCAGATAGTTTTTGCTCTTGAGAACAAGTGAGGAAGTAAACAATTTTCAGGACTGAGCCAGATGCCTCACATAGGGCAGATGAGATACAGTTTGAACCCATATATATGAACTGAACCTATTTCCACCAGGAGTATGTGTGCCCAAGATAATTTTTCCTGTTCAGTCATCTTCTGATTTCTCCCTGACACCCCATCATACCTAGCTGGAAAGGAAAGTGTCGATGGACTTTGTTGTGGTTTAGCACTTGTGTGTGTTAGAGTTGAAATGTGCCAAAGACTGGTAAGAAGAAAATACAAACTTTTTTCTCCCATTCTGTTGAACCCCCTTAAATCCTTTATGTTCACTTTCTGTAATGCCTTATGTATTTGCCTTTGCATTAAATATCCTGTTTCCAAAAAGACAAATGTCATAATTTGTGATTTACATTGTAATTCTAACAGCATTCACTGTCTCTAGATAACAGGGAGGAGGCAAAGTGTATTTCCTAATAACCTTGTGAAGAAAGCTCATCTCCATCTGAAGGCTGCCTTGCTGCCGTTGTCTTTCTGAGCCAAGAGCCTATTTCCCCACCTTGCCTTTTTACTCTAGTCTTGTTTGTATCTAAGGACTTGTATTAAGTGCTACTAAAATAAATTTATTAAAGTGATATTCTACTACACTAATGCTGAAAGTTAATTTTCACTGCTCCCTGAAGGGGAAAGTATATCAGTAATTGAGGCGTTACCCTTGCGGTTCTGTGAAGCTTGTCGTGATGTATGAAAGATGTCTTGAATTATTCATTGTTCCTTGTTAGTTATGTTTCTCCCAGGTTTCTCTCGGTAGCTGATGTCATTTGTGGAGGTGAGTTTTTTATTATGCAGATAGAGCCCAGATTTGTGAAAAACATATCCCTTTTTAATTTTAGTTATGTCTAAGAGGTAGCATTTTGTTGCTGACATTTTCTGTTTGTCCACATTTTAGGATATGAAATGTTTGGAAAACTTTAGAAAATAAATGTTACTTTGTTTCTTAAACTTCCTACACTGACAGAAAAAAAACTTACAGAACATTGCAATAATGCTGATGCTTGCAGTCCTTAGGGTAATTTAGAGCTGATATCACAGAGAACGCTTACTAGGATAAGCGTTCCCATTCTGTTTTATTTAAAATGACCTCTACATATAGGTGCACCTATTTCTGAAATTCTACACGGTTACGTTTCACACTTGAATGCACATCCATAAAGACAAATTTTCATAAAAGCAAAATGCATATATTCACAAACCTAGAGTTTTTATTTAAAACTCTTTTCTAAAGCTACCAGATATCTCTTAGTTTGGTTAAATTACTACCAAAAAAAAAAAAAATTATATTAGTTACTTAATCCTTCATCTACCTACCAGCAGGAGCACCAATTGCACCAGCACAGATTTGCTGTCTTCTGGCATAAGAGCAATTCGTTATATAAATGTCACAAAATAAGTCTGTCATCTCTGTGAATGTGATCTAGTTAGATTTTTATTAGTCCTCCAGCTTCGAATTCCCCATCCCACAGGCTAATGAATTCTCTTTCTAACTTTAAATAGCTACGTAGAATTTATATCAGAGATTACGTTTAAAATGTTGTTATTTTCTAATGTTGTCCATCAGAACCAATCCCATTAAGATGAATAGCAATATGGCCTCAAAGTGATACTGAGCAACAGGGAATGTACATTTACTCCTGAAAATATTTGTCACCTTGCTCGTTGCTGATCTCATCACAGGTGAAGTGAATGTATTTTCCTGCTTGTTCAAGGAAGGAAGATGTGATCGTATGGTTAGACCTTGAAATAAAGAACCACGAAGGAATACTTTAATAGTCTTTCAAACATGCAGGAAACATCTCTCTGTATAATGAGACATTTTCACTCCCGTGTAGTTTTCTGAGCACCGGGAGGACAAAGGTAAGTGCACTGGGCTGCCTGATCCACTGGAATACATGGTAGAAAAGGCCAAATTTTATCCTTAGAACTACCCAGGTATTTCCTTAGAAAACAAGAAATCATGCTGATACGAATGCTGAATGTTTCCTGGTTCAGGAAAAAAACACGCTTTCGCCTCTTGGTAGACAAAAATATTTCTTGCGGTGTAATTGAGCACATTTATCAGTTTATACAATATTGTTATAATTGAAAGTCTTAATTCTAGCTTTGCAAGGTCACCTTGGTCCCTAATGGAGAATTACTGTGAAAGCTGAGAGACTGAAACACTATTCCCAGATTCTGCCTCTGACCTGCTTTTCAAATTATCTCACATTTTTCTTTATTTCTCTTCTTCATATGTGTGTGGATATTTTTACTGTACATTCTCTTGAAGGTAGGAATTGTCTGTTTTAATTCACTATCTCCAAGCTTGGTTGGGGCTTCTGTCCTCTCTGAAGCATCAAATTAGAATAAAAGAGATAAGATTCTGACATGTGAAGGACTGTTTGCACTTTGTATTAATGGTTAATAGAAAAAGTTTTGTGAAACAGCGAAATGCATAAAATCCATCAATTTGGGTATTAATCTCAGCTGTGGTTCAAAGATAAATTCTCCTTAAGGAAATGGTGTAAAGTAACTCATCTGGCTTCAGTATTAATATTTTGTAATACCTGACATTGGCAGTCTGATTTCATTATTCTTTTTTAACCCAAAATAGCAAGGGTTTTTTACATTGTACATCTTGCCGTTACAGGCTTTATTGCTTTCCTAGTGAATTTTCTGCCCAGTTCATGCCTCCATCTAGAGTGATGATTTAACTCCGTTGACATGGTGATAATATGAAGTTGATGTGGAGAGCTGTAGATGTGCCAGACCTGCTGATATTAGTGTAAATTGCTTAACTAATGCTCTGCATGGAAGATTGAGAGTGTCCCTCCAGACTTTGGGAGGGACAAATTTACCAGAACACATTCTGAATTGAACCCTTTCCATTCTTGCATGGTAAAACAATCCATGGTACAAAAGACGTGCAGAAATTCAAAGCTTGAAGAAATTATTTGATATTTTTGTATAATCAAGCAGAAAAGGAACGGACCTGCTGAAGCAAAAGCTAATAGAAAACCAAACACATATGCACATATTTTTCAACCTGAGAAAATAAAAGTTGAAGCTACGCTTTATCCAGAGAGATGTAAATGAAGTTCTGAATAAAAATGCAGCTGTTCTATTGTATAAATGTCTCTGCAACTCTAGTTATCATACTAATAAGATTTTAATCTGCAATCCTCCTACAAAAAGTAAAGGACGAAGTGTTATTAAGGCTCATTCCATGTAAGATGGGTGCATGGACCTCATTCAGGAATTCACAGCCTCTCTCATATATTGTGCTTTTTATTTACCTGGGAACTATCATGACTGATTTTCCCTTTGGCAGTAGTGTTACAGCTTCCCGTACCTGCCTGACACTGGCATTTTAAATGTTTATCGCAGAGGAAAGATGTGTCCCAAAATGTTCCAGTATTGAAATTGCAACTGAATTCTGCCCAGCAGCTTTACAGGAGCAGGTGCTACTGGAAAAAAAAAAAGAAAAAAAGGAACTCTGTAAATTACAGGCTGGTTTTATGAAAGTAGAAAGTAGTTTTCAAGTATTTCTGTGTCTCAAAGTCCTGAGGCTACAGAGAGCATACTACGGTATAATATTTCCATTCTATAATGGAAACACAGGAAAATGCATTTTAAAAGTAATTACTTCCTTCCCTAGACTATTCCATTTGTTCTTTTCTGAGGAACCCTGTTTCAAGCTAAAATTTTTGAATGAAATATCTTTATGTAATCTACAAACACAGGTTTATAGGCATTTTAGAGTGAGCTTGTTTGATTAAAGATATTTCTTTTTTTACTCATTCTTCATGTCTAAGAACAACTAGAAATCCAAAAGCAGTTTGTACTTATAATCTGTAGCCTTTTGTGAAACGCCTTGGTTTGAAGATACCTATTGTGGTAATTAGCATCATCTCTGTTTTATGAAGCAACTGTGTTATCTGCAGACCTCCTGCACTTTCCATTTTGCTCTCATTCTTGTAGCTATGGGAAGTAGAGGAACTCTGGCATTCCTCTCTAATTGTCACTTTTCCAATCTGGATTTATACACGTGAACATACTCAAAAACATGTGATTATGACTATCCGCACGTAGGTAGCTCAATAAAGAAAATTAGCAAGAAGTTTGCAATTTTAATAATGTTACCATTTTATCCACAATCTCTTGTAAACAGACAAAGTAAAGCAGAAGACACAGGATTTAATACTTAGATTTGACATTTCAGTTCAAATTAGAATTTCTGTGTAAAACTGCTTTGTTAGGAGACTGATGTACTTAGTAAATCAAAGGAACTTTTGAAGCATGGTTTGACATGAAGAGCAACGTGTTAATATTCTGATTTCACAAAGCACAAAAATGTCAGTTATCAAAATGGTGTTGATTATATTTCACAGCTGCTTATGCTGATTCCAATGAAAAGACTTGTGGGAAATTATTCCAAAGGATAAAACTGGCTGCTCTAGTACCTTTTCTAACATTTTAAACCATTAAAAACAAAAGGGTTGTCAAGAATAAAAACACTTAGATTGTGAATAATTTGTGAATTGAATATAGATGGATTATTTAAGTTATATTGTAATACAGATGCTTAATTATGACAGTGATGAGCACTATAAAAAATTCTAAGAACTAATATAATGCACTTGAAATAATGATGTAATTAAAATCTTGTGGAGAAGAGGCCATCAATCATGTTTTAGAGATAAAATTTATGCATTTGAAACCCTACATTCTCTACTGAAGTCTTAATTTAGATTGTACTGAAGTATTCAGTGGGTCATGAAGCCCCTATTTGGCTACTGATAATACGAGAATGATTTCTCTCTGCTTTCCAGAGAATTATAAGGATGACTCAATGTTTGAATAGTCTTCGTAGTTCCATATCTACTAAGCATTTTTATTTCATTACCATGGTGATACATAAATTCTGATGTGAAATAAAAATTGTTAAGTGTACCAGACAGCAAGCGGTTTACAGTGCGTATACTTTTTGGAAGGAGAAAGAAAAAAAAAAAAAAAAAAGAGCAAAAATGTTTTCTGTCATGGAAGTATGAAAAATGTAGCTATTATAAAAAGCATAGTCTTAAGTTGCTCAGATAGTGTTCTTTGAAATAACATTTGAGAAAGACCATACATTTTATGTGGTTCTTTATACTCTTTGAATACTTAATATTGACTTGCTTAAAAAGCATCTAATGGATAAACTCTGGTTTATAGCATCCACGGCAAAATTTGTAATTGGTAGATCCAATTCTTCAATGAAATGGTTAACAGATATAAAGAATTATTCATCCTGTACTCTTTAAATGTTGAAAGAACCTGTTAATGTGCAGCAGCATATTTGCTTCTGCCAGGTGTAACTGTATGCATGTAACATAGCCGAAAATTAAAAAGTCATTTAATCAGCAGATTAGTCGATCTGTTGGCTCTTTTTTCCTTGCCATTAACCAGAAATCTCTACTGACAGAGAATAATGGAAATTCTGTAATTAAGAATTGAAACTGATAACAGCTCCAGTCACATATTCAGGTAATGTTCTTGCCTAGAGGTTATCAATAATTTATGTGTTAAGGAAAAGATAGTAGATATGAATATATTTTAGGAATAATTGAGATATTATCATATCTTCTCTTAGAAGTATAGATCAAGTCTGAAAGAAGGATGTTCATGTCAGCAGAGTCAGAAACGAAACTTCACATTAAATGAAGACAGGTTTGAAAAAGAGGGAAAGGAAAAAACTCTATTTTCCTCTTGGCTGTGATCACTGGCCAGGTGAAATGGTGAGCAACCTTGTGATGAAAATCTCCATGCGGGTTATGCAGAAGCTCCGAAACAACTCTGAAAAATAAGATCAACATTTTAAAACTGTTATTCACTTCAAAAAAATGTTCCCTTTAATCCTCTGGAAGCAAAAGAATAGAGTCCAAAAACTGAAGAAAGAAATCCCTGCCTGTGCTGTGAGGCAAGGAGAGCAGATGGACAAACTCGAAGAGCAGTCATATCCACCCTGTTATATGAGGCTCTGCTGCCTTATTTTTTTGTGTCTTTTTTTTTTTCTTGGCAAGTAGGGAAATAAGATGTTGGTTACACCCAGAATTTATTATTCATATTTGAATTAATTAGAAGAATAGCTATGCTGGGTCTGCCCAGTGTCACACCAAGCAGGTGGGAGTTATACCAGAATTGAGAACATGTATGTGATAGTATTGTCTCCAGCTTTGCAGCTAAGAGTGTTACTCTTGTTAAAAGCAGTTATTTTATTCACTGTTTGTTTAATTTTATTTGATTTTTACCCCTTTTTTTTAATGGTTTACATACTGTGATCTCTATATTAAGATTTCCCAGAATGGTGCAGAGAAAATCCCTTTTTATTCAGCTCTCCAATGACATTTTTCACTTTGTGCCTCTCTCTATTTTTGATATCCTTGCTTCCTTTTTATTGATTACTTTTCCTCTAAATTTGGTAGAAATTAGCATACTTACCCTAGCTGGATTTTATTTACATTTCTTTGATCTTCAAGCTTTCTTGAAAAACTGGTAGGAACTGGTTTCCAGTTAGTGTTGGAAGGTGAATTTATTACTTTGCTCATTAGACTCAAGAGGAGTTTCTCTTTCTTTTATCTATATTTTCTTTATTTTTTTTTCCCTCCCTCTCTCTTTTATTTTCTATTCCTTGCTTATTTTCATTTCAGTAGGCATTTGAAATTTCTGGTGGCATTAACCTGCATAAAAGTGATTTCTGTTACTAATATTTCAGTGCATTCTGCTTGAACAATGACTCAGAAGCTCACTAAGGAATGTGCCGGTTCTTTTTACTCATTGCAAAGGCTTCTGGTCAAGTTAATGAGTTTAACACAATTATGAGGCTGTAATACACCAGCAGTCATAAACTGCTTAAGGGATCTCAGAACATAATTGGCACAATTTGTGTGTCTAGGTATGTCTCTCATGCATTTTAGGTACTTTAGAGAATCTGACACATATGACACGAGAACCTTTAGAAATCTGACCTTTTCTGGAGTGGGGGCTCTAGGTTCGGCAAGATACCCTGGGGCATCTAACATATTCCTAGTCTTAAATTCTTAGCCAGCTGAATTCCACCCCAGGTCTTTTATTTCATGCTCTTAACATGCTGTAACACTTTGATGTTCAGTCTTACCAGTGTTTGCAGTGTTATGCACAAAAGCTGAGATTTTGGGAAATACTCTTTTGGGTTTTGCCAGTATTGCCCAACGCACCTTAGAGATGGGGTTTTGTTGAAAGTGCCGGTTTGCTTTAAGTGTGATTTTTGTGGCCTCTGTGCTATATATACATTGTCTCAACCATTAACAGGGAAGGGATATGATATTGCAAGCTTTCTAAAAAATAAATCATTAACAGTATTTTGACTGTTTTCAAATTCCTGTTGTGTATACAGAGTTAGGAGTAATGAACATCAGTGTTTTTGTGGCTTTTTAGCTAATAAGGAATTCAAATCGTGATATCTATTCTTGAAAATGACTGAAATTTTAGTATCTGCACTCCTTTTATAAACTGTCTTCACTCTATGTTAAATCTCTCGTTGGAGGAGTGGGGAGACAAGCTTTCAGTGGTTTCTTTTTAAAAAATCATTTTTATTTAAGAAGAAATTCCTTGTTCTTGGGGGCGTGGGCAGTGTATTTTCTTATTAGCATTACAGAATTAGGTGTTAGTGAATTTCTATACAAAATTTGAAAGATTCATTGCAAATAACTAATAGCATGAGTTTTTTTTTTTTACATTTTCAGATTAGGGGGGGTTCTTCAAACCTTTGCTGATCTGTTCATCATTAAAACTAAAGACTAAAAATCCTTGATTTCCTGTGTTCGCTGATGAAAATAAGTCACTAGTAAGTAGAAACCAAAGGAAATAAGATAGGAATAACAAAAAAGGTCACTTTAACCACCCCCCTGATTCAAGACAAGATTAGCTATTCCTGATAGATATCTTTATACTGCACTGAAAAGTCAACATTTTTCTACAGTCATCTCAGGCTATCTACTCCAGCACACCTTGTATTTATGAAGATTTCCTTTCCAAATGTTTATTGAAATTTAAGCACTTTGTCTTCTTCTTTTAATATAGTTTCTTCTTATTTCAGCAATCTTTTTCTTTAAAGACTACTATACCTGTTTATCACTTCTTCCCTCACTAGATTAATTAAATCCATTTTTTTCTCCATATATTACATTTTCAAGACCTTTGGTCTTCCTCTTGTCTTCCTTTTGGATTCTAAGTAGCCACTTCACAGTTTTATGCAGTTTTCAACTGAAAACTCAGTTTACAACTGAAGGATTTCCAGCTGAGATCTCCTGCTGGCAAGGACCAACTCCCCTCTTTTCTTTTTTTTTTTTTTTTAATGTTGTTCACAACCACCAACCCTACAAAAGTATCATACTGAATTTTGTGTAAATGAGTAGAGAAAGTTTATAAGAAGACATTTTTTTCATTGCATTTGCTGATATCATTGGCAAAGGAAAAAAGAAATGGGAGGCAACCCCTTCAAGTCTGATTCTGACTAAAATGATCCTCTGATGATGTCGTCCATGACCACCTGTGCTTCAGAGTGAAAACATGATTTCTTATCCTAAAGCTGGAGAAATCACAGAATTTTCTCAATGACACAATATTTACAACTAGCATGTGAATTCACTGCTGAAACTCAGCAGAAGATGATTTTAGAAATTTTAAACAAAAAAAATTGTACAAATGTTGAAAATAATGAAGATACTAAAACACCTTAAGGAATCAGAACGTTGTGCAAGTCATGACCAAAATTTGCCAAGCAACAAAATTAGTTTTCCCTTGGACTGTTTTATGTGCCTTCTGATAATAATGATAAAGTCAGTTTGTGCTACTTGACAGTCATCATTTCTTTTACCTGTCTAGATACAACACACGTCTTCCAACTGAAAAAGATGCTTTGCTTCGAGGGATGACTAGAATCTTTCTGGCTTGCTTGCAGTTTCATTTCTAATAGTTTGGTGAAGGAGGTGGTTGGCATTGCTCTAGAACTAATGGTACTCAGACTTTAAAGTCACATATATGGTGTGTATCCTCCCCATCCCTCTACGTTATCCATGCAAAAAACAAATCAAGCCCAAAACGAAATCTGTCTTGCATTACAAAATCCAGAAATACTTCTTTTTTGTTGCTTCGTTCACCTCCCTTAAATATTGCCTGGTGCTACTGCTGAATTTGTTTCCTTAGTGGTCCCCTACTTCTAATGATATGAATTAACTACAAGGAATGGTGGAGTTTAATTTCTGATAGTCTTCTGTCTCCTTATTTGATTCTTTAACGTATTGGGTGCATGCTGTCATTGTGGTTTTATACCCAGTTTTCTCACTTCCGAGTGGATTATCTGGTGTTTAAAAATGTAGCAACACTGCAGCCTTTCCGTCACTATACGCATGAACTTGTTCTCCTTTTTCAATGTTCCTGCTGTTCCCACGAACATTGACAGGAGCTTTGAGAGTTGTCCAAATTTGCTCAGAAATGTCTCAGTAATTATCGAATTCAGTGCTCAATAGTACCAGCAGATAGATGTTTGGACACTGAGTTTCTTAAGTTATGCCTGCAAAAAGGTGGGGGCAGCGAAAAAGCTTTTCTGTACATTTATTTTTCATTTAGTGTTAATACTCATGGAAAACTTGTTCTCAAATGTCACGTGAAATGAAGACAACTGTGTGAAAGTAGCAAGAACAACTTCTATTAATGACAAGTATACCAGCTTAGCTTCCAGAAAATTAAGTCAGATGCTGCGAAATTTGCAGCCAATTCTTTCTGTTTCTAATGTGTTTGAGGAGGGTGCAGAATGGGAGAGAAAGGTCAGATAGCTTTTCCACAATTGCAACTTTGCCAGCTATAGCTTCTGCTTTAGGCGTTATTTTCCTATTATTGTTTTGGTGTGTGTGTCCTTGCATGGGCTCAGGCTTGCATGATTGATTTAAAAAAAATAAAAATAAAAAAAAAGGAAGAACTAGTTCAGCCCATCCAGCAGAATTCGTAGCCCTGTGGCATTTAATTATGTGGCTCTGCAAGAGATGTTCAGGAAGCTTTTTATTTTTTTTAAAAAAAATTTATTTTATTTTATTTTTTTCCCCCAAGCTTTTCATAAGGCTACTACATCTTTATTGGCTACATTGAATATGTGTCAATGGAGTTGTTTTTCGTGCTGCATGAGTGCACTGATGCTGTGATCTGCCTTTGGCAACTATAAAATAGAAAACAGTAACATTAGTACAATAGAAGAGGAACAGCGCAGGACACATGAGTGAGAAGGAACAGCTACTGCACAGCCTGTCTCATATAACAGCTGTTAATAATGGACTAGGACCCTCTCTGAGGCTCTGAGAGAGGTCAGATAAGAATTCTAACCAATTCTGGGGCATGTGCATGACATAAACTCAGTTTGGGATTGCGCAATTAATAACGACAAATACCACAAACTACAGCAAGTTTTATGGGTTTATAATTTAGGGTGCGGAATACTATTGTGTATAGAAAACAAAAGGTGTTTCATGAGGCTTTGAAAACAGATGTGTAAGGGAAAGGTGGGGTTTTTTTTAATATTATAGTTTTTCTTAAAATTGAGAAAACAGTTGTCAGAAGACTGGGGATAAAAATGAACTATCTAATGGTAAATAACTCAACCTCGATAAATCACAGAGGAAGTGTACCCAGTGTAAAAGCCGCATCTCACGAGGTTTCGCACCCACATTACCAAAAAAGATGTTCTTTGGATGGGCAGAAAGGAAAAAGCCAGGAGTCAAGCCAGCTGAAGTGGCCATCTCTTCTTACTATTTTTAAGTGGAGACAAAGTTTGGAAGAGCGCCTACTGAAGAAGCACAAAACCAGGCTGAATTGTTTTCAGGTAATGTGGCAGTCACACAATATCTTGGCTGTTGTAAGTAATGTAATTAAACATAACCGGCAACTGCATGTGGTTGTGTCTTAGAGATTAGCGTCAGATATATCTGTCATATATCATTCCTAATATGCACTAATGGTTTGGAAACTTGTTATGAATACGTTTTCCAAAATTTATTAGTGTACAACCCAGTACATGATGTTTTAAAAGGCTGTAACAGGACATTTTGCTGAATATCATGGAGTCGTCTTTGCAACTTCTCCAATGAGGGTTCTGAAGGAAGGGATAATTCATTCTGAATATAGATATGGCTATATTAATTTTGTAGTGCGTGTAATAAGTGTTATTTAGTATTGTATTTTGAAGATTACAAATGAACTCTTATTCGCTCTGCATTATATTATTTTTTTTCCATATTCGATTAGAAGCAAATTGAAAATAAAAATGTTTATTGTAAACATAGCAATTATGAAAGAAGAATGTTGACAGTCCCTGTAATGTGTGCAAGTTGTCACCATGTTTCAACTTCACAGTTTGGAGTCACACATTAAACTGCTTGAAATAAATATATATTCGGAAAAGTCAAAAATACAATAAAAATGGTATCTCAGTATGACTCAGTAAGAGCTTGGTTGAGTTCAAAGTCTTCTGCTGACTTCAGTGCAAGCGGGATTTCAATAATAATCTCTAAATGCAACACTGGAATATTTATTACTAGCTGTGTTAGGCATTAATATAATAAACTGTATATAATAGTATGTACATCTGTTTTCAGGATATTTGTGTAGTGAACTTAGTTTCTCCTGCTATATTAATACTCTGATTTAATAAATTTATTCTCATCAATGCTGTTGCTTGTAGATGGGCACTCAAAAGTTGTGGATATAATGATATCTTGTTCTAAATTAACCTTCAAGCAGAAATCCTTTTAAATTTCAGAAGACAAAATTTAACTGTGCAAAAGTGTATAAAGCATTTTTAATTGAGGAATGGATTATATTGTAGTTCTGGTAGTAGTGCTTGATTGATAATGGTGAGTGGGTCATAACAATGATTCACAATTCCAGTCTTCTCAGAAGCTTCTCTTTTTACAATTAAATGCAGTGCAGGCTCTAATAGAGGATTATTTTGAAGAATTATTGTACTGTTCTTATTAAGAATAATCATTTACAGAATGAACTACTTTGTATTCATTTGACTGTGTTAAGCAGCAAATTCAGAAAACCCTCTGGAAAATGTTTTTTTATTCCACATTCTCTTGTGGAAAAAGAAAATCAACAAATTCCAGATGTGAAATATTTTTAAATGTGTTTTTTCTCCTTCTCATTAAATAAAACAGAATTATGTTTAAACGTTTCATAACACATATTACTTTGATTAAAACAAATATGTAAGTTTTGTATCATTCCATCATTAGTGTGTGCTAGCAGAGGGAAAAATTTTTGAAGGAGGCAACTTTGTGTAAATCTAAAATAGAGAGATCTAAAATAGAGAGATTGAAAATATCGTCATACATAACATAGAAAAAAATATATATACTGGAATACAGATAGATTTGCCATTCAATATAAACAAGACAAACTTCATGATGCTATGTGAATTTTCATATTATGATGAGTATGAAATTATTTGCGAAATCTCTGTAGTAGCTTGGTATTGACATTTAGTGTAGGTGATTGAGTCTTAGCAGGAGGGAAAAAGAGCAAAATAGCTTGGGTTCATATATTGCTTAATTTGAGTGTGGGATGAATAGTTAAGTATTGTATTTGTTAGATGATAATAAATTACAAGTTTAGGCAGCAAAGACAGTCTGGATGATGAATTGCAAAAGGATCTTAAAAGACCGTGAGATAAAATGGCTGATGAAATTTAGTGTGAATGATTGTGAAGCAGTGCATATGGTGATGGAGACTGAGTGAACAATTTTAAAAAGGTAGCCAGGACAAAGATCTTCAAGTCATATAGTTCACAGATAAAATCATCTCACTAGTGCTGAAAAATCCCAGCAACCCCCTAAACTCAACTCCTAAAACCTTTCTCTTATGCTAGAAATTATTAGGAAGAGAGCCTGAAATAAGGCCAACATGACCAGAAGTGAAGAGAAATGGGGTAACATGCAGGAGTCACCCTTTCAATGGGGTAACCTGAGGCAAGAGGAAATAGGATTTCAGGGGATTTTCACCTCTTCAAGCAAGTGATGGGGAGATGCGCTGTATGGGCCATCTTGAGGACAGTGAACACAGCATGGAGACCACATACCTCAGCAGACCAGAAAGTCTATGAGCTTGGTAAAAATGACCAAGAAAATCCTCAGGTGCAACAACCAGAGCAGAGTCCTTCCCAGTATTAGACAACTCAGACACTCCATCCTCCAACTCATCTGTTAGCTGGTGGAGAGAGACAGATGACAGAGGTGCACATCTGGATAGAGCAGCTGTTTTGTGTAAGTTAGTATTGGGTGCCAGGTGGTGGCACTGGAGGGTTACAGAACACCAAATTGGAGAGGGAGGTGCTGATCTCTTCTACCTGGGATCCAGTGACAGGACACACAGGAATGGTTCAAAGCCACATCAGGAAAGCTACAGACTGGACATGAGGAAGCATTTCTTTACCAAGAGGGTGGTCAAACACTGGAACAGGCTTCCTAGAGAGGTAGTCGATGCCCCAAGCCTGTCAGTGTTTAAAAGGCATTTGGACAATGGCCTTAATAATTTGCTTTATCCTTTGGTCAGTCCTGAATTGGTTAGGGAGTTGGACTTGATGATCACTGTAGGTCCCTTCCAACTAAAATTCCATTCCATTCCGTTCCGTTCCGTTCCGTTCCATTCCATTCCATTCCATTCTATTCTATTCTATTCTATTCTATTCTATTCTATTCTATTCTATTCTATTCTATTCTATTCTATTCTACTCCATTATATTCCATTATATTCCATTATATTCCATGCCATGCTATGCCATGCTTTGCTATGCTTTGCTATGCTACGTATTGCCATGCTACTAGAGGTGGAGGAAGGCTCCATTTCCAAAGTGTGGTGACTGAGGTGGTGCAGATTTTGGTTAGGAAATTGCAGTAGTGACCTTCCTACACTCTCCTTTCTGCACATAGAGGATAGTGGGAGATGAGCTCCTAGAGCAGGAGTTAGCACACCCAGCTAAAGAAATTGAGTGGGAATTGTCTTTTGTTCTCTTCTGGCTACTATGGGACACAGGTTATTGGGGCAATGGACACTTGGTCCAACTAGTATTGCTGTTCTTGTTTTGTACTGCTGTTGTCTGGGGTAGAGTTGATTTTCGTTTCTTCATAGTAGCTTGTATGGTGCTGTGTTTCAGATTCGTTATAAAAATAGTGCTGATAACACGCTGATGTATTAGTTATTGGTGAGTAGCACTTACACAGAGTCAAGGCCTTTTCTGGTCCTCAGATTGCCCTGCCAGTGAGTAGTGTGGGGATGCACAAGAAGTCAGGAGGGGACACAGCTGGGACAGCTGACCCCAACTGACCAAAGGGATGTCCCATACCATATGCCATTGTGCTCAGCAATAAAAACTGGGGGAAGAAGAAGGAAGGGAGGGGCTTTCAGAGTGATGACATTTTTCTTCCCAAGTAACTGTTACCTGTGACAGAGCCTCATTTGCCCGGAGATAGCTGAACACCTGCCTGCCCATGGGAAGTAGTGAATTAATTCCTTATTTTGCTTTGCTTGCGTGTGAGGCTTTTGCTTTGCCTATTAAACTGTCTTTGTCTCAACCCACGAGTTTTCTCACTTTCACCCTTCTGATTCTCTCCCTCATCCCACCGGTGGGGAGTGAGTGAGCAGCTTTGTGGTGCTTAGTTGGCATCTGGGGTTGAACTATAAGAGTTTTTTAGCAGACAATGGATTTTATCATGACTTAAATACCTGAGAGCAGAAAACTAATTTTATTCCAGTTTAAGTAAGTTTTTATTAAAAATCATAATATTATACAATTTGCAGTATACTTTGAAGAGCCTGTCAGAAGCGAAAAAAAATAGAAACTGACAAACATAAGCAGGCTCATCATGCCTTACAGAAGGTGTGCATACAGTCAGGCCAGACCTTTTTAAAGGTTTTCTATTTAAGATTTGTTTGTGAATGACCATGGTAGGTGATTGGATTTATTGCTTCGCGAACCTTGGTTAAAGTGTGATTAATCAAATTGTCTCCGGTCTGCTGTACTAAGACTGGGACGGCTACTGGCTGCTGCTTGTCGTGCCTTGTGGCCTTGGATCAGCACCAGGGACTCATGAAACAGCACAACTGGTTTCTGTAATCTCTCACTAACCTCTGCAGGTATTTCACCTGCAATACCGTGCTTTAATGAATAGAAGTTCAGTCTGGAAACAGCTTTTTAGGTGTCCTCTTCTTATGATTTTTTTTTTCTGAGCAAAAGAAATTACTGTCTTATGGATATTCAATTGAGACTGCTTTTAATTGTGCTTCATAATGAGATTGGAGCCCTTCTCACCTCATCTCCATAGGCCTTTATCACTCTGCATGTTCAAAATCTGATGTTTAAAGTTCTTTAAAGTCTGAGAACTCAGGAAAGTTCTTCATTGACTAAATAAGGTCTCTCCTGAACCCTTTTACTGGCAAACCTAGCTTTTTT
Organism: Caloenas nicobarica; assembly: GCF_036013445.1. Taxonomy (NCBI): domain Eukaryota; kingdom Metazoa; phylum Chordata; class Aves; order Columbiformes; family Columbidae; genus Caloenas; species Caloenas nicobarica. The sequence goes on along the minus strand of NC_088245.1, from coordinate 208,424,976 downwards.
GTTTCACAGATGCTATCATGATAGCAGCAATTTTGACTTAAAGATCACGTATGCTGTGTGCACATCATGCTTTATGTTCACTTTTCCAGTCTTTAGCTCCCCTGAGGGGCCAGTATTCACCACGGAACGTGCCATGTATTTAGCCTCAGCTTAAACTGAGTGTCTGCCATAAAAATCTTGTAGGGTGTAATTTTAACAGAAGGGGAAAAAAAAATTAAGTGTTTTCCTTTTTATGTAACTTACAGCATGCTGTGCCACCAGTTGTGTGCAAAAACTCTATGTTGTTTTGAGGCTACTCCATATGAGTTATGTTTGAAAGCAGTCTGATGTAGTAAGTCTCTCCTTCTAGCTATTGCAGTTTGTTTAACGCCAGTGTCCCCTATTACAGAATTTAATAGAATAAAAAAATGTATTCCATTTCTTAATGTGATTTTACTCTAATTAGATAGGGAAAGGAAAGTACTATATATAATTGCTTTGCTGCATAAATCTTTCATGGCCACAACAAATCCTTGTGGGAAGAAATCCAGCCTTCCTTCCCATTCTCCCTGAGTCTTTCCCTGCTGTCACCTTCTTCATCTTGCCTTCTGGTTTTGTTTTTTGAAGTGCCAAAATAGGGAGTTTCAAAAGCAAAGAACCAGAGACAATAAAAGCATGTTTCTTTTGTTTAACGTATACAAAGCAGTTGCGTTCTGGAGGCAGAAACTGCAACTCCCTTCATAACTGGTTTTAATCTGCTATATTGAGGTGATTAGTCATATAGATATTTCTGGACTACTGTATTAAATGCACATAGGTCAATATTACAAAAGACTTGGGTTAGGGCCATTAAGAATGTTACAAAACATTTCATAATGATAAATAGTGTGCACCAAATGATTTTTTAAATACTTCTGTTCCGGTACCACTTCACCACATAAAAGTCTCTGGTGAAATATAAGAATCAATTCTAGAAAATTAAATAGTAAAGGTAAGAACTTGTAGCTGTGTCCTGTCCTTTTAGGATGCAAAGTTCCTCTGAAGAGATCAGAAGGAACAGGGCTGGAGAACAGCATTTCATCTCATGATGTTCTTCTCGGGTATTTGACTACAGTCTGACTTGTATAAGACGAATTTAGCTTTTTAAATTACTAGGTTTAATAAAATCCAAACCAGAGAAATATTCCCAGACTGTAAAGGAAACGTGATATAATTTTACACAAGCTTAGGAACATCAATAAGCAGTAGATGGGACTGCTGTGGATTGAATTGAAATCTGTCTTTTAGAATCCTGTCACTGTGGTAGATAAACACCACATAAAATGTAGCTTTAATATTTGAAACACAGAAACATTGCAGCTCGAAGAGTTTTTATTAAGGAAGCTGGAATATTGCTTTTCTACTTCGCTCAAAAGGCGTTTATAGATACATTTCTTAATTATATTATTTGTGTTAAAAATAAAATTAGCCTGCAAAACACTCAGAAGAGACATTTGTAGTTTTATAGTCAATGTTTATTTCTCTATAGGAGTGTCTTTCCTGACATCCCAGTCTAGTGTGAACTATGGCAGAAGCAAAGCTGGTATTTACTTTCAAGTGTCTGATATCTGCCTTCTTCAGGAGGCCAAACCACTGTATGATGCCACAAAGTGTGTCTGGAAAAGCCGAAGGAGGAGTTCTATTAAGGATGGACAAAAGGACCACGGAGATGTACTTAAGCAGAAAGTGGTCACTGTTCTGCTTCCCCCCTCTTTCCCTGCCTCCCTCCAGGTTGAGAGGTGCCCATTGCATTCCGATACAGAATAAAACTCTAGACCAAACCCTGAAAACTTTCATGAGATACAATTCTTTGTGGTCATTTCAAATGCTGAGTAAGATTTGGGAGTGAGGTCATATAGGGCTTCCATGGAGTTGTTTGTATCACTTGTCATATTTCAGGTAATTTCCATGGAGAAGAAAATGTGCTCACAAAACAGGGTGGGCACCAACAGTGCTGTAGTAATGATGCAAGTGTGTAGGATTCCTAAATATTTCTTGGGTGGTGGATGCATTCGATAAAATAATTTGAGAGACTGGAAGGAAGTTACATACTACTTTCACTGGGGTCTGCCTGTTGTACTAGTGTTTTGATCTTTCAGATAGTTTTACAAATCTGTTTTGTATCCTGTAGTCAGATTACACTAGTCAAAATACATCTGTGAACACACTGCAGCGGGCTTTTATGTAAAAGCAGAAATATTTCACTACCATGGTACGTGTATACTTTCTGGAGGTGGGAATGGTGCCCTTGGATGCAAACATGGTAATTTTGGATTACATTTTATCCTGAAACATCAACATTTTCTGCAATTAGAATCTTAAATGTTGCACACAGAGGAAAGTGTTTGTTGTTGAAAAGGTGGTGGAGCTAATAAAGTTACGGTAGTTCATTCTGATTCCTAACACAGCCGCCTGTTCATACTGTGAGAAACAGGGAACAAAACAATGTGCCATCTAGTGGCTTCTGAAGCAACTGCAGTTAGTTTAATAGAGTCAAGTGATGGCCAAAATATTTTTCATGCCCTTTCTTTTTAACTGATGAGTTGCATACAAGCTCTTGTTGAGAGAAGAAGTGGGAAATGGGACTTTTTTTTGGAGGGAAAGCGTGTTGTAAGCCACTGGAAATGTATTGAGGTGAAGCACGGGAATTGGGGAATGTTTTATTTTTCTTCCTTCCCCCTATTTTTCTACCAGATAATGTCATCCTTGAAGCAATTTGCTATAATTGTTCTTCACTCATCTAAATGTAATGCTCTTTGCAATGATAGAGTCAGCTTTTGTTTGTGTATTCCACTTGTACTCCATAATTAAAACAATTACCATGCTGGCTGCTGTGTCTTTTAGATGGAAGCTTTTAGCAACGTATAAACAGAAGGTCACAGCTTAACTGGGTGCATTGTTTTAATTGACTAGCTCCAATATAGACAATCAAATATGTTATTTTTCTATTGCAAACAATGTAGCAATGATCAGGTTTTGCCTGGATTATGGAGCAAGGCAATATAGTAAAACCCCCAAACCAAACCAAATTATTTTCCAGCCCTAGATTGTATTTTCAAGAAAAGCTTTGTCCTCCTTGTGATTAATTTTGTGGCATATAGTGACAGTTTACCTATGCAAAAACGTGAAACAGAACCTCATGAAGAATTAAAATGTCTTTAAACAGAAACATCGAGTTATAGCCAGTAAGGCTTTACTGCAGTGTCAGGGAGGATGCGCCAGAGTGGCAAAAAATGTAACATATAATGGGGCATTTTTGCATGCAGGACTCAACTGACAGATCAATTAATGTATTAAAAAACATGCCAGACCACTTTGGTACAAGCTCTCTGCAGAGTGACCTGCTGTTTCCAGGAGAAGGAATGAGAGAAGAGGATTCCCTTCGCTGCAATACCTTCTGCAGTGGGAGTGAGTGTTGCAGAGAGCACAGAAATAACGGTTTGTAAAAGCAAAAGAGGATAGTAGATCTATGGAAGGAAGCAAAGGATTTGCCTTTCCAGAGACGGCTGCCCCAGAGGCTCCTGTGACAGAGACCGTGACCAGAAATCCAGCTATGGGGTCCAAGACCAGAACCACAATGATGATACTGCAGTTCTGGGAGATGATAGTCTTTCCTAATTTCAAGCATTTCTCTTACTTGTAGAAGAAATGGTGTATCTGAAGTTGTTGGGTTTTTTTCCTTTCTGAGGAAATAGAATAGAACCATAGAATCATAGAATGGTTCATCTAGTTCCAAACCCCTGCAATGAGCAGGGACACCTTCCACTAGACCAGGTTGCTCAAAGCCCTGTCCAGCCTGGCCTTGAACACTTCCAGGGATGGGGCATCCACAGCTTCTCTGGGCAGCCTGTGCCAGCGCCTCACCACCCTCATGGGGAAGAATTTCTTCCTTCTGTTTTTTTCTAAATCTCTACTCATTCAGCTTAAAGCCATTACCCCTTGTCCTGTCACTACAAACCCTTGTAGAAAGGATATGTAAAACATGCCCATTTAGTAAATGAGTAAAACCAGGTTTTTGTCTCTTTCCCCTGCCCTCCCCCTCCAACGAAGTAATTCCCTTCCCGTTTACTAAAGCTACATCCTCTCTTGTTTGAGAAGTTTGAAATTCATAGTTTAACCACCTTTCTTGAGGAAACCATTGTAAGACATGGAACATAGACTTTCACTATCTTGCTGAAAATGTACCTACTTCTGACGTTCTTTTTATGGAGCAGATGTCTGACAGGTTTATGATGGAATAACTGCAGCAGGATGTGGAGAAATCATACATTCTTGACCCTCTGCTCCAAGTTTAGATTCTCATTGCTTGAAAAATACATGAAATGTTGAATGAAAACTGAAGATCTAAATATATTCATACTTCTGAGAATGATCCCGTTATGTCAGATTAAAAGTATGAAAAAGCAGGATAAAGAAACACTTTCTATCTGCACAAATACTTTTCAGAATTCAGAACTATGTCTTCTCTTTGAAAGTAAAGCATTTTGCAAATTTCCAGTCATTCAAACTATTGTGCAAGCACTGGCCAACTCAGAGCACATTTGGATCGATCTTGGTTTCAGCCAGAATTTGGCAGTGACGTTACTTGACTGTATGATGATTTGACACCTTTGTGTGACTCATGCCTTCGGATTGATTATTTTTGCACATGTTTCTAATCAGATATCACTTAATTATTGCTGAATGAGAAAGTTGTGAGGTCTTAGATATTAATCTTGGAAAAGCAACAGCATGGTTTGGTCTTTATGAGCAAATGCATTTTCTCTTTAATCTCTGTATTGAAATGAAACACAGAGATTATTTGCAACACATGCTTCAGTGTGATACTTAATATTTGGAAAGATGTTCTGTCCCAGTGGTCATAATTTCACCTTTGAAATTTTAAAAGGGTGTCATACAACTGCTGGGCAACAGAAAGGCAAACTTTCTTATACAAAAAGCTCAAAATTACAAAACACAAAAAGTTGTATGGAATTAATTTGTGAAGAATTAGAAAGTTCAGGAATTTGCAGTCCAGATCAACCTCATAAAAAGAAATTAGAAGGACAAATATCTCTGCCAGTATGAAATATTGCAGAGGAAAAAAAAAAAATCAAAAAAAAAAAAGGTAAGAAAAAGAAAAGAAGAAAAGAAAGCAGCAAGCTGGGTGGAGAGTTTTAATGGGAGTATACTATGTATGTATGTATACTACAGAAAACATCTCTGATAAATATTATTCTCTATATAGATAAACATATAGAAGTTTCAAATTCATAAATTGCTATGTAAGATTCATCGCACAAATACCCTATACAGATGTTAGAGCCCTCCATGGAAGCACTGTAGCAGTCCACATTCCTGCTCAGAGACATTTCTTAGGGGCTTTGTCCAACCTGGTCTTGGAAATCTCCAAGGATGGAGATAATAAGACCTCTCTGGACAACCTGTTCCAATGCTTAAATTCTTGTAGTGGTCATCAGGATATCCACTGTGTGCTTTTCCTTCTTCTTCTTATTTTCTTTATAAATCTGAGTCTCCAGTTTGGTTCAGTTGGTCTTAGTTGAGGCCAGAAAAGGAGAAAACTACTGTGAGATTGGTGTTGAAAAAATGTCTCCAAAAAACCATAATTTGTCTGCCATTTAACTTATCCCATTTCTTTTACTGAGTTTATCTAGCCATTTTTAGGCCATTTATTGTGATTATTATATTTTCTAATTTCTTTGACATGATTTTTTTCTCTGTTGTTAATAACTGGGAACTGATTTCATCCTTCCTTGCCTTGATCCTCAGTGCTTTGCATAATGTATATTAGGTTAATCTGTGCCAGTATTTTTCCTTTTTTTCTGAAAATACTATGTAATTGCAAGTAATATTTAGCTCTTTTGCATATTTCTTTTTTTGAACCACTTGCCAGATCTCAATAGTTAACTTCTGAAAACTTCTACTCTCTGTTTAATTCTTGATATCTGGGGAGTAATAGGAAGTGAATGTCCGAAAGTATAGAAAATGTTGAAGCCAAGTGAGGAAATATAGGAAGCAAATCAATAATTAGCCAGTGTATTTTGAAGGAAATATTTAGGAATGTGATATGAGCTTCTAAATTTATTAAATGTTTTTGAAAATATTTCTTTTACTAGAGCAGCTGTAGCAGTTTTACAGGCAAACGTATTCTTACGCCAAGTGCACGATATTGAAAAATACAAGTCGGTTTTGCTTAATTTTGCTTTTTTTTGATTCTTGTAGTGCTTTTTTGTCTGTACTGTGATCTTTTCAAGTATGCAATCATCTGAAAATATATTTTAATAACATATCTATTTTGGTCTGGCTTAAGCGTCTGCACAATCAGTGAACATTAATTAAAGGGACACAAGCTGGCATATGTGGATAGTTATATGCAAAATTAGATAGATTAAATTGTTGTATTTTCAAAGATATTTTTGAAACCTGGAAAGTTTCTATCACAAGGGAATTCTGTATATTCCTTGAAACTGTTTCAGGAGGCTGATAGACTAATATGAACCTTATATATCTACTTACTGTGTGGGCACTTAGGAGTAACAGTCTAAAAGACTCTTCAGAAGCGGGGGTAAAAGATGGATCACTCATTAAAGTCACTTTCAAAATAAATTTATAGCAAAGTTAATATTATTTACTAAGACCATCTTGGAAGGTGTCAGGTTTTATGTTTTTAATCATTTGAAACTGCTCTTGATGAATCATTATGTTTGATTAGTTCTTTTGCAAAATTTATTTGGATTTGTTGTATCCATTATTTTGAAAACTACTTCAACACTTCCTTTTAAAAATGCATTTGGTGAGAAAAAAAATTAATAAGGTTTTTTAAAATTGGTATATTAGTATTAAAATAATCAAAGTTGCATTTATATAAGGTTAATTTAAATGTAAATGCACTTTGTGTAGAGAGAACTGTTCTTAATAATCTGCCATGATTCATTGACTGGGATCAAAAGAGTTCAAAAGTGGCTTTCATATCAGGTATTAGCTATTAATATGGAAAAAAACCCTTAATTTGAAAAGTCTGGACTTCAAGGTGTTCTTAGATTTCCTTTGTGTAAAAAATTTGCTTGATATCATGGGGAAAGTAAATTTGTGTACTACAAGTGCAGTACATGAGGATTTTGGATTTTATAGACTCTGATTCTGGGTTGACAGCTAACCCTCAGAACATTAAAAAAATCTACAGAACTGATAAAAAATGTATAACTGATGGCACGTACAACTATTAGAATTGTTTGATTCTGCCTACACAAAACTCCATCTGGCTTGTGGAGGGGGGACAGGATTTCACTGAGCTGGGAAGTCTGTGATATCCTCGTGTTGGGGACACTTGCAGATGCTGGCATCAGGAATCCTGGGCAAAGCAGAGCTGCCGGAGGGTCTGGTGGGTTCAAGTATGTTCTCACACACGTACCATAGCCGTGGGCTTCAGTTATTCATGCGGTGTCATTCCATAGGCAGTGACCTGGATTTGACTGAAACTACACCTCAGGTTTATGGATTATATCTCAAAGAACTGGAAAATAGCCCAAAGTAGCTCCTGTGGGCTGCTTGGCTCCCTATGTTGGGTCCCTCACTACAGGAAAGCCCTTGAGGTGCTGGAGCGAGTTCAGAGAAGGGAACGGAGCTGGTGAGGGGCTGGAGCACAAGTGTGATGGGAGCGGCTGAGGGAGCTGGGGCTGTTCAGCCTGGAGAACAGGAGCTGAGGGGAGAGCTGATCGCTGTCTGCAACTGCCTGAAAGGAGGTTGGAGCGTGGAGGGGGTTGGTCTCTTCTCCCAAGTAGCAAGTGATAGGACAGGAGGAAATGGCCTCAGGTTGCACCAGGGGAAGTTTAGGTTGGATATGAGGAAAAAATTATTCACGGAAAGGGTTGTGAGGCATTGGAACAGGCTGCCCAGGACAGCGGTAGAGTCACCATCCCTGGAGGTGTTTAAGAGACATATAGATGTGGTGCTTAGGGACATGGCTTAGTGCTAGATTTAGGTTATGGTCAGAGTTGATGATCTTAAAGGTCTCTTCTAACCAAAATAATTCTATAATTCTATGAACAATGTCGTGCCACCTTCCCAGTGCCCTTCTGCAGTTTGCCCTTGGCACTTGGGTTTGACCTGGATGAACAAAGGCACTCAGGGCAGAATAATAGAGGGAGCTTGTGCCAGGCAATTCAGATTCGAGATTTACACAGAAACACAGAATGTTTGGGGTTGGAAGGGAGCTCTGGAGATCACCTAGTCCAACCCACCTGCTAAAGCAGGGTCACCAGAACAGATCACACAGGAATGTGTCCAGGTGGGTTTGAATGTCTCCAGAGAAGGAGACTCCACAACCTCTCTGGGCAGCCTGTTCCAGGGCTCTGGCACCTTCAAAGAAGTTTCTCCTCATATTCAGATGGAACCTCGTATACTTCAGTCTGTGCCTGTTGCCCCTCATCCTATCGTTTGGCACCACTGAAAGGAGTCTGGTCGCCTCCATTTGACATCCACTTTGCAGATATTTGTAAGCATTGATGAGATCCCCTCTCAGCCTTCTCTTCTCCAGGCTGAACAGACCCAGATCTCTTAGTCTTTCCTTAGAGTAGAGGCGGAGGAACAACCTCCCTCGACCTGCTGGTCACACTCTTCCTAATGCACTCCAGGTACCATTGGCCTTCTTGGCCATAAGAGCACATTGTTGACTCATGGTCAACCTGTTGTTGACCAGAACTCCCAAGTCCTTCTCTGCAGAGCTGCTTTCCAGCAGGTCAACTCCTGACCTGTACTGGTGCCTGGGGTTGTTCCTCCCCAGGTGCAGGACCCTACACTTGCCCTTGTTGAACTTTATCAGGTTTTTCTCTGTCCAGCTCTCCAGCCTGTCCAGGTCTTGCTGAATGACAGCACGGTCTTCTGGTGTGTCAACCCTTTCCTCCACATGCTTGGAGGTGGCATCCAGAATAAGTTGTTCCATCACTTTTCCAGGGATGGAGGTGAGGCTAACTGGCCTGTATTTTCCTGGGTCCTCCTTCTTGCCCTTTTTGAAGACTGGAGTGACACTGGCTTTCTTCCTGTCCTCAGGCATGTTTCCTGTTCTCCACAACCTCTCAAAGAGAACAGGGAGAGCACCTTAGCAACAACATCTTCCAACTCTCTCAGCATTCACAGGGGTATCCCATCAGGGCCCATGGATTTGTGGATGACCAGTTTGCGTAAATGATCTCTAACCTGATCCTCCTCAACCAAGGGAAAGTCTTCCTTTTGCCCAACTGTCTCTTCTGTCTCTAGGGTCTGGGATTCCTGAGGGCCAGTTTTAGCAGCAAAGACAGAAGTGAAGAAGGCATTCAGTAACTCTGCCTTCTCTGTGTCATCCATCACGAGGGCACCCTCCTCATTCAGCAGCGGACCTACAATTTCCTTAACCTTCCTTTTGCTGCTGATGGGCTTGAAGAATCCCTTCTTGTTGTCCTTTTAGCTCATTTTAATGATGCCTGTGCTATGTAAACAATCTCTCAGAGGCATAGCGCAGACTTTCATCTCTTGCTTTGTTCTGTATTTGCTGAACTTCAGCTCTTAACACCTACTACTGCAGAGGCTTTGCCAGTACAGACTCACTAAATGAAACAGCGTTTGGTTTGGAAACTCATATTCCCTTGTTTATTGTTTTTATTAGTTACTAACAGCACAGTAAAATCAAATCTGATATTGTCATTAAGAATATTCAGTAGGGGGGGGGAATTATCATCAGTCAAGTGTACCTGTTAGAATAGCACAGACTTGTCTGTTTATCTTAGAATGAGTTATATTGTCACCATTCTGGTCAAAAACGAGCATCATGGGGTGATAGATTATGTGTATTTAATGGTAACCATCCTTTGTCCATGTTAGAAGGTATCCTTGGAAAAAAGTTATGAAATATTTTACGGACTCTAAAAGATGCAATGTGTTTTACATCTAACTCATGTTTATTTATTTTGCTGGTTTTAGTATTACGCACTTTATCTCATTACTTTTAATATCAACATGAGTATAATAAATGAAATTCTGTGCTAATTGGTTGCATATAGTCATTAAGATACTTAGACTCTGGACTGCCACAGAACAAGGAAGGGAAGTAAAATCCAAGGCCTATTAAATTGTGAATCCTAGTTTCTTTAATGAAGTACTAAAATTAATTAACATGAATTTGCTGGATCCAGTGTAGATGCACTGGTGACTGGTGGCTGGTTTCCCCTTTACAGCACCATCCAAGCTGTGTTTAAAAGTGTCTTGGCTAGTGTATCTTCCTTTTAATATGTTTATTAACTCCCAGTCGGATGCTGAAGCATCGTGTAATAGAAGCACTAACTCAGTTTTGATTAGACAATCTCTTGGTGAAGGTATGATAATGTTTTTCTCAGTATCTGTTATAATATCTAAATGTGGGCAAGAAGAAGGCTTGGGAAATGCTTTTTCTCTTATGACAGAAATAGTTATAATAGCAGAAACATGGTAAGATGTGAGTGTCAGGGTGTCTGAGCTAGGGGAATGGGAATGTAAACGGAAACTTCAGGAATGGAGACTGAAACGAGCTGATGTGGAGAGTGAAGGAGGGAAAGGGGGAGGTGGAGGAGAACAAAACCTATAGGAGCAACTGCAAGGAGGACAAAGGAACCTGTGCCTGCTGCAGCACATCCTCTGGGAATCCAGATCAAGTGGATTTAGAAAAAAGTCAACATTTATTTTTATATTACTGATGCTATAAAAAACCAGATTATATATTTTATATAGGAAACATTTATTATAAGTGTATTTCAACGAAAAAGATCGATTAGGGTAAATTAGAGATCTAGTACAAAACAAAGTTACTTCCCTGGAGAAAGTCATTATAATTATTCTGCCATAGCTATCAAAACTGACTGCGGTGTGTAGGACTGACAACTACTACTGGTACAGTGGCTTGAGTCTATCTATACAATCACTTTTCAGCCTGTAACTTTGACAAAGTTTACATGTTAAGCTAAGATTTTCTGTGCTCTGTTTCTGCATCTCAGGGTAATTTATCTGATCATTTGTTTCTGTGTTTTCAGAGCTTCAGACAGAATGATTTAGTCATTTACAGACTCATATTAGGGAGTGAAAAGATATGTATTTTCAAAAACAGCTAACTAAGCCTGGAATTATTTTCTGTATTCCTGATTTTCCAGCACTTTTAGAAGAGCCAGATGGCTTTTGTTAAATGTATTCCTTCTGAAAATGCAAACAAATTTGGCTGAGTTACAATCCAGAGTTCACACAGGCTATTTGCTAGAGATAATAATTAAGTCTTCAAAGAGCTAATTTTTCTTGCACATGCTGAAGGTCCTTACTGATCCTCCTGCTAACCAATGTACATGAGTACTGTTTTCCCAGGAATTAGGCATGATTAACTCCAAGACGAAATCAGCTTTCTGCTGTAACAACTGCACCATCCTTGGATGTGTTTGTGCGCTGGAACTGAAAGCACAGAGTCTTTCTTTTTTATGCCCTAGAATAATAAGTCAAACTGAGAAATACGCTGTATTGGCTTTGAAACAGCACTGTGTTAACACAGCTACATTTTTAGTCCAAGTATCTTACAAACTGGGCCTTAGTGGTTATATGAACCCACCTGTCTCGATGGATGCTGGGAAAGAAAGGGTCAGAAGAGTGGAGCTGGGAATGAGTATGGGAGAGGGGAAACATGATCACTTGGATAACAAATTCTAGGGAAAACTAAAGCATTGAGAAATAACAACAAACAAACAAAGAAGCAAACAAAAACCTAAAACCTCAACTGCCTTTGCATTAGTCTTGTATGCTTGATTTATCCACGCTTGATAATTCAGGAGTTGCTCAGCCTTATAAAGCACATGAAGTATATAAGAAAATTAATGTTGACATCGGCTGCTTCTGTTTTTTTTTTTTTCTTTACTCGCTGCAAATTAGATCCAATGCTTTCAAATTGAATAGTGAGAAAATTAGGCATATGCAATGACCACATGTGATAATGTTGTTTTAAATGGCTTCCCCAGCCGAACACAGAAACACTTTGGCAGAAGAGGGGGTCAAAGCCAGCTGTCAAGGGGATGATTTAGTTATTTTAACTGTAAGATCTTCTTGATTATCATCATACACTCTCTATTCTGCTGCAGATGAGATAGAGGTCTTGAAAACAGTTTCATTCAGATAATCCTAATTTATTTTCAGAGGAGAATAGAGAAAATAAACTTTAGATTCCTAGTCTTTCCTTAGCTATCACAGATCGTGTATTTTCTTCAAACCAAGGAATGTGCTTTGCCCAGTTAAACAGTAGGTACATATGATGTTCCATATGGGTAAGTGACTTTAATGATCATTCTGAAAAGCTTAATCAGATGGCAAATATAACATCTGTTTACATATCTCCATTAGAGATAACTAACATTCTTTTCGAAGTCACCCCCAGGGTCTGGAGAGAGAATACCGTGGGATAACTCAGTGGTTCATTACTCGAGAAATTGAGGATTATTCTTTTTGTAGTTAACATCAATAACTACAGAATTGCAAAAGGTCTTGTGAAATATGGAAATTACCGTAATCAGAATGATTTAGAATCTGATGAGATCTGGCTCTAGAAGCAGAAATGTGACTGTAATGAAGATGGAAATACTAAGGCCCAGATTCTCAACTGCTTGTGACTGTTTAAATGTGGTATTTATTTGCACATGGGGAGGGAAACAGATCTTTGATTCCTCTGTATTATATCATTAGTTGCACCCAGTGCAGTCCATACGTGCTAAGGTGCAATTCAGAGCGCTGTGCGGTGCCCAGCCCAGCTTTGTTCTGGTCACAGTGTCATTCAGCCATTTGTGAAATAGGGTTACATTTACAAGCCCGAGCAAATAGGGACCTTCCCTCATTGAATGAGTTTTGCTTATTGTAAATTGGCTAAGTGGGTTTCAATATCCCACCAAGCTTGTAGATTTAAAAATGAGATGAAATTATTTACTTTTCAGGATTGAAACTAAACTGGGTCTGAGATGTTGCCTTACAAATGCATTGATATTTTTTCCATTGTACAGGTGAATTGACAACTTTAAGAATGTAACTGAAAATAGCTGCCACAGTGGTAGTGTTTGTTATGTTGTGCACTTTTCTTGCAGCAAGTTGCATTAAAATATCACAATCGTAGGCAAAATCCATGTGCTAGTCACTCATCTGTTTGCTGTGTTTGAGCTCACTGGTTTCTGTTGAGTCCTCTAGGCCACGAGTGAAATAATGTTCTTTTCCTAACTTTTTTTTTTTAAGATCGAAACCTGCTGTTAAGGTCCTGCTATGAAAATTCTTCCATGAATCCTGATATAGAGTCATAGAATTATTTTGGTTGGAAAAGACCTTTAAAATCATTGAGTCCAACCGTTAATCTAACACCATCAAGTCCATCTCTAAACCATGTCCCTAAGAACCTCATCTACACATCTTTTAAACTCCTCCAGGGATGGTGACTCCACCACTGCCCTGGGCAGCCTGTTCCAAAGTCTGACAACCCTTTCTGTGAAGAAATTTTTCCTAATATCCAACCCAAACCTTCACCTCCTCTGGTGCAACCTGAGGCCATTTCCTCTAGTTGTATCGCTTGTTACTTGGGAGAAGAGACCAACCCCCTCCACGCTCCAACCTCCTTTCAGGCAGTTGCAGACAGCGATCAGCTCTCCCCTCAGCTCCTGTTCTCCAGGCTGAACAGCCCCAGCTCCCTCAGCCGCTCCCATCACACTTGTGCTCCAGCCCCTCACCAGCTCCGTTCCCTTCTCTGAACTCGCTCCAGCACCTCAAGGTCTTTCTTGTCATGAGGGGCCCAAAACTGACCCCAGGATTCGAGGTTGGGCCTCATCAGTGCCCAGTACAGGGGACGGTCACTGCCCTGGTCCTGCTGGCCACGCTGTTGCCGATACAAGTCAGGATGCTGTTGGCCCTTTTGGCCACCTGGGCACAGTGCTGGCTTACATTCATATATGTGCCATTTCTCAATACTCCAGACTTGTGGGTTCATTTCGTTACAGTTTTCCAGATGTATGATAGCCAAAGGAAAGAAATTTGAACATTACAAATGAGATTTGTAAAATAGTAATTCGTTTTGAGCTACACTGGCGTGCAGTTCCTGTCTTCAGCAGATGAAGACCCTGATCGCTCAGCAGAGTCCGATGTTGGCTTTCTTCATTTCATTCTAGACCCTCACTGACAGCAAAGGTCTGCCACGAAGTTATTCAAGTAATTAAATGGGAGGTGAATGCCTTTAATGTATTAGCTGGGAAGCAGCTTTGCAGAGAAGGAACTGGTGGTCTTGGTGAGCACCAGGTTGACCATGAACCAGCCCTAGCAGGAAAGGAGGCCAACAGTCTCCTGGGCTGCACTAGGCAGAGAATTTCCAGCAGGGTGAGGGAGGTGATCCTTCCCCTCTGCTTAACACTTGTTGCTTCCCACCTCAACTATTCAGTTGAGAGTACATAAAAGTGTATGCACTGTCCTTGGCTTGTTGACATGAGCAAAATAGGAAAACATACCTAGAGTGAGGAAGAGTCAGGCTGGTCACTTCCGTTTGCTGGTGAAGTACAAAGTAAATTAACGTTATACGTTGTACCTGAAGTAATAAAGGAGGTTTGAGATGTTCTGTGCTGGCATTTTAAAAAAAAAAAAATTACAATGATGTATCAACATAATGATTACCAGAGATTTTTTTTGTTCTATTATTTCTGTCAAAACCTAAATGCATGCTGCAGTATTTATTCGTCTGTATTTTGATGCTTAGAGAAAGGAAGAGCATGAAACAACTTTCAGTCTACCTTTTAGCAAAGTGATTAGGATAGGAGTCAGATTCTGGAAGGTGTGTGTTTGAGAATGGGGACAATCAATGTGAAGTGTATTCACATTTGGTTTAGAAGTGACCGGGACCTTTTCTTTTTTTTTTTTTTGTTCTTTGAAAATTTGCATTCATATTCCGGGAGCTCTGGTGTCATCCTTTATCTGCTCTTGTCATGCCATATTTTCTTTTAATCTTAGTCAATTAAATCCATGCTGAATAACCACTTGTTATTAGCCAAAATGAAGCTAGATGAAATTCAGGCAATAACTACCTGATTGCTAGGCAATTGCTATCTCTGCTAAACTAGCTAAAAATCAACTTATGGTGAGATGAGCTCAGGCAAGACATTCTGCACTGTCAGGCTCTTCCTAACAACAGTGAGATCATATATTTTGACTGTGCTCTATCCGCTACTCTTTGGAAACAGGCATCCTCACATAGAGGGTCTCATTGGTGTTAGGTGGGATCATCTGTTTTTGCTGGACAACTGAGCAGTTTTCAGAACTGAGATACTCTTAAGGGTGCAAAGACTTGATTTTAGGTCAAGATAAATCTGTTGAGTCCCATCTAGAATAAGTTCAAGACTCTCTGTTAGACTCCATGGCAACCTTGTCCTGGATGAATCTCTCATGGTGCCCTACTGTGGAAACTTGGGTCATACTTGCAGTATTTTTATAAATATAGCTTTTATTTTGTTTTCCTTTTTTAAACAGGTAGTTCAAATACAATCTGAACCATGGTGTGTGTTTTGTGTTAGTTGAAGCAGAATGCTGCTTATTTCAGTAAGAGCAAAATATTAACTTCTAATATTGATTTGGTATGAACCTCTGTTTTAATTGGGTGGGCAGATTGCTTTTGGATGGCAAATACAGATATACGGGCCAAACGCTGCTTACAGATATTTAAAAAGGCCTTCTATCCAGAGAAAAATGAATCTCAAATGTCTTAGAAGAGAAAAAATAATGAAGATGAGTGAAGGTCATAGAAGACATTCAATACAGAAGTTATTTGCATGGCTTTATGTAGATAATTGGCTTTTGAATTTTGCTGCCAAAATTCCAGCTAGACATAAATGATTTTATGCCTGTAAAAGTTTTGTAAATTATTTGGCTGTGAGGAGACAAAAATCTCCATCTATTTTCTAAATTTGCACTGGTTACTTTCAACTTGTAGCACAAGCAAAATTTGTAACAAAAACGTGTGTACGTATACCCTCAAATACAACAGAATGTATGGGACCAGGTTCTCCAGGGACTGTACTTGTGCATTTAATTCCCCGATTCCTTCAATTTGTGGGCCATGAACATGGACACACACAAAAATTCTGTAATAATACAACAGCTTGTCAGGGCATTGTGTGGACCCACATCTTGCTGGAGGACAGGAGCTGCAGGGGTTCCTCCAGATCAGGGCTGCACGGCCAGGCCTGGTGTCACTGTCCCGGCCAGGGCAGCCAGGGGCAGCCGCAGCCCTGGGCACCAGGCATGTCCATGGGGATGGGACTGGGCCAAGGCCAGGCTGAGATGCCCAATGGGTGGTCCAAGCTCAGCAAGGTTCATGGCTACGCAGAGCAGAACTGTGGTGGACTTGAAGATTGATGGCCCCAGGCTGGGCTGAAATGGGGTCCTGGACTGTGGCCCCAAGGTGGGAGGAGATGGGCAGGGACAGTCAAGTCTCCTAGTGCCCTCACGGCCCTGACGCTGCTATCTTCAGCTTGCCGTTTATAGGTAAATTATCTTTCAGACCACTCCACAATAAGCAAAGGATTTAGAAGACAAAAGATACGCAATTAAACTTTCACACACCTTTCACTCTGTGAAACAAATACTTTGCAAAGTTCAAAAAATCTAGTCCCCTGACAATCTACTAAGAGTTGTTAAATGATGTTCACAAAAAATATACTGTTTTCTGAAAGAGAATGGGCTGTTAGTACTTAACACAAACTAGTGTCCTCTTTCGCCATGTGAATGTCCTTGGTAATTAATATGAGGCTGATTTATTTTAGATTGTTTTAATAGTTTATTCAGTTTTCTCACATTCTTTCAGCTTGTTGGCAGTTCCACAGAGTGGATTTTCCAGACTGAAATATTTTGTCTTCACCTGCCAAGATCTACAATCAGTATTTAAATAAAATAGTTGGGAGGAAAGAATGAGGTAAATGAGGCTGAGTTGACTCTTGCCAACTTTGGAAATATGAAAAAATTGTCACTTCTATCAAACAATTAGGTAAATTTACATTAAGGTAACTTTTTAATGTGGTTTACACTAGGTGAGTGTCTCAAGCAGAGACACCAAAGACTGACTGACTAGTCAAACATCAAAAGATGTGCTCTACACTAGGGGACATTTGTTGAGTTAAGGAAGCGTTTAACACTTGTATAAGCATTAGTGGGGTTTTTTTATTCTGGACAACCTGTTCCTGTGCTTGATCGCATTCATAGTAATTTTTTTTTCCTGACATCTAATCAAATTTCCTTTGCTGCAGCTTGTGTTAATTGGCCCTTGCCTTTTGCTGCACAGCTCTGAAAAGAGTCTGGCTCTGGCTTCTCTGTAACCATCCATTTAAGAAGAGGGTCAGCTAGATTTGTCTCTTAAGCCCCTTTCCTGACCTGAAAAAAGTTTTCTTATCCTGTCCATATACATCATGTTCTCCGGCCCCTTGACCATCTTGAAGACCCTCCACTATACTCACTTCACTTTGTTCATCTCTTTCTTTTACTTATTAGCCCAAAACACACACAGTGTTTCATATGTGCTTTCATAATACTCAGTGGAAGAGAAGAATCACTTTCCTTGATGTCCTTTCTACACTTCTGCCAATGCAGACCATTATATGATTTACCTTCATGGCTGTAATGGCACACTGCTGACTCCTACTCAATTTGTCCATCAGGACATCAAGGTCCTTCTCTGCAAGGCGGCTTCCAGCCAGTCAGTCCCCAAACAGTTCTGTTGCATGGAATTATTCCTCCCAAGGTGCCAGACATCACTTTGCCTTCCTTCAACTTCAAGAAGTTTCTGTCAGTGTATTTCTCCGCTTGGTCAGGATTCTCGTGGGTGACAGCCATGCCTACCAGTAGATCAATAACTCTCTCCAATTTCTGAACTGTGATTTTTTTTTTTTTTCTCTATAACCTTCTGATGGACTGACATTAGGAAGACCATTCTGTAGTTCCCCAGATCATCCTCTGGCCCTTCTTGAACATGGATGTGATGTTTGCCCTTTTCAGTTATCAAGACTTCTGACACCACAGCCTTTCAGAGATGAGAAAGATCTCTCTACAATGTTGGCAAGCTTCCTAAGCACTTTGGCATGTATCCCATCCAGTTCCATGGACTCATGTGCATCCAATTTATTTAAGTGGTCTCTAGCTTCATATTCCTGTCTTGCAGGTTGCACTTCCACCCCTGGACTTTGCTACTCATTGTAGGGACTAGGAAGGCTGGAGAGCAGACCTTGCCTATAAACATTGAGAAAGCAGTCACTTCACAACAAAGGCTTTTCCGTGTTTTTGTCACTATGTCCCCACAGTTTTCTTCATCTTCCTTGTCTTGCTGGTATGCCTGTAGAAACCTTTCTTGTTACCCTTCATGTCGATCTCCAATTCTAACTTCAGCTGAACTCCAGTAGCTCCTTTGTAGAGAATTTAAATAACAAAGAAAACAGAGCTGGGAAAGTATCTTTGCAAATAGCACTATCCGATCAGATTCATTGCTTTGAAATATTTTCTGAGAAGCACTAAATATTAGAGACTTCATGTAATAATTTCCCTATTCTCCCCAATGACAACTTTTCTAAAAAATTCTGTATTGCATTCACAAGTCAATATATACATGGGCTGAAAGAAATCTGGATCATTGTTGTTGATATATGCTCTTTTTTCCTGTTGTAATTTTTGCAATCATTATATCTATTTAAGAACATATTTAGAAAAAGTTATTTTGGCATAAAAGCAATTCACTAATCAGTCATTAGTCATGAGGGAACAAAATTATGTTTGATTGAAATGGTAGATGAACGTGTCGTCATGTTTTGCTCTGAACTAGTTAAAAATATACTTTCACATTTGTGTGAAGTTTTCTTTACATAATTTCAGATTTGCTGTTTAATAAAGACAAATGTTCTGTGCTTGGTGGCAGAGAGACAGAAATCCAGGAAAAGTGGAGACTACTCTTCCAGAGTTATCTGCCAATAGCGCTGCTTATTTTTCTTGGGACTATCCAGTCAATATTTATTTATTTATTTGTTTGTTTTCGTGTCCTGGACTATAATTATATATATACGTTATAAAAGATCTGTAACCATAGTTTCTACCAAGACTGCAAATTTAGCTTTTGTTTTATCTACAGACACTGAGTTCCATGAGTGAGCAATGAGGAACATTTCTTTTCAGCTATATTTAATTGTTTACCATATTTATTTCTATATCTTTCTTTGGTTTTCATTTGAGACAAGAAATTTATTCTGTTTATGGAATTCAAGTAACATTGAAAAATGTTAAAACGCCACTTAATAAAGGGAAGTTAGAATGAAAAAGGTATTTTGGGGTCCTCAAAGAGGAATTAAAAATACTGAATTTTGAAACATTCGTGACCATATTTCTGAAGGAAAAAAAATTATTCAGCAAGTTTTCGTCTTTTGTTGTTGCTGTTGTTTCCATTTCTTTGTTTGTTTGTTTTCTGTGAACACTTATGTGAAATCCTTCAGAATAGAAAGTATCTTTTTTGAGAACAAAGAGTCTTGGTTTACATGTTGGCTTAATTTATTAAGCTAACAATCTCTGTTTTGAAATAATGCACCTTATAGTAATAGTATTGCATGTGTTGGTTTGAGACTGTTTTTTCTATGCATTATGCTTTCAGTATCTCTATTTGTACACACACTCCAGGAAATTAAGGTAATTAATACAATTTGCCAAGAACTCTCTTGCAAGAGATCCCCAAGTATGCAGACTGTTTTTACAAACTTCTTTTATCAGTATTCCAGGGGCTGTTCATTTTGTTGTTGTTGTTGGTTGGTTCGTTGCTTGTTGTTGTAGTTGTGGGGTTTTGTTTGTTTCTCGTTTTGTTTTGTTTTCAATATGGTTCTGGTCATAACCTGCCACTAACAGCTATCGGTCACATAAAGTTGCCAGGTGTGATCAACTTTAGACTGCATATGTTTTAAAGAAAATAGTAAAACTCTTGTAGGATAGAAGAGATGACTTACAAGGGACTAGTTAACAAACTGGAAAAACAAAGTAACAAACCATGGGAGCTATACTGATCTTTTCATTTGAAATTAATGATTACTGAGAGGGATAAGGAATGATTTAAAGTAAAATAAGAGAACAGAAATAAATTGTTGAAAACGATGAGATGGAAGTGGAAAGTAACTCAGCCAAATGATTCTCAGAGCGTGAGCTATTTGACTGAAGAGCCGCTTTTCTAGCTAAAAGTTAGACTTTGCTTCAATAAATTATGCAAAGCAAAATGAAAACCTTGCAATGGACTTCATTACCTACTTTTCAGTATATGACTCCTCAACCATTCTTTGATTTGCTCTGACATCTCCTTTAGGACTGTAGACTGCAGTTCTATGAAATCAGAAGTTTGTTGTGGCTTTAGTTTCAAGCTGCTCATTTCTTCTGGCCTTTATTCTTCTAATCTTTTTTACCATTGCACTTTACAAAAGCAAAATGTCAGAGATTTCTACCAAAAGGAGAAACAGACCAGACTTGTTTGAATTATCTAAATGTAATTTGCTAATTGACTATATATGACATCTCTATTTCCTTCACAGGCTAATGTGCTTTCCATGTGATCCTGTTACAGACCAGATTGTTTTCCCAAGATAGCAAGTGGTTCCAAAAGAATTCATGTGTTTTGTTACTGAGGATTTACTTTATTGGATGTTTTTATAAGAATAAAAATAATCCTCAAAAATAAAAGGAAGAGAAGTGCTCTCCTGTCTCACCATGTTTCCTCTTGCTTTAACCAACACAGCTGCAGATGGCTGAGGCACATGCCTGGTGCCTTCACCTGCTGTATCCTGCAGATCTTTCTCCTAAGTGTTGTTCTGGGAAGCACATTTAATCTTGCCTTCTGTTCCTAATATTGAGTGGAATTCTAAAGTAGCTATGAATAGCAGGCTTTCTTTACATCCACGAATACAGAGAAACTACTTTTTATCTTAGCCATTGGTTTGGTTTCATTCACATGTACAGTGCTAGCAAGACTATTGTGATTATCTGGCTTGACCTACTGTACAACACAGACTCCAGAATTTTGCCCACCATTCCTGCATTGAGCTCAATAACTTCTAGCTGTACTGAAGCAAAGAGCAATTGGTCCAGGCCCTTGAGGTCACTTGGTGCAGATACGGTATAATGTTATAGATGCTGCAAGAAATGCCAATAGATTGTTTTTTCTCTTTGAAGTAAATAAGACAGATATCAGGAAAAAAAAAATCTAAAATATATACAAACCTCTTATGTCTAGAGAGACTGTGTTTATGGATAAAGTTCTTTTCAATAGAAAGCCATCGAGGATTCGTCTTGCTTCTGTAACTTCTTTTCTTGATTCATGTTCCATCGTCGTCGTATAAATACACAACACATGGACATGTATGTGATTCCTTTATGAAAACACACTATGATATTTCTGTTTGGGAAATCTTTTTAGACACTATTTTTGACTGAAACTAAATCTCAGGGTTGGCCAGGTAAGGATCGATTCAGATATGTGGACAAACATCACTGATTTTCATTATTATTTTAATATTCAACCAGTTGATTTCCAGTCAAATGGCTTTGCTGTTGTTGTGGAAGTTATGTTCACTTAAAACAAGTGACTCTTTTCCAAAGGCTGAAGGAGCTTAGTAACTTGGATTCTCAGTAATATATGCTATAAACCTTGTCTTTTCTTTTTGGCTGTGCTATGTGATCACATCTCTCTGCTTTCCATTCATCTGCAGTGAAATATTACAACTGTCTCTTAATAAGACAGTGCCAGAACTGTGCCAAACTCTTCAAAGATGTGTATTATGAACAAAACACAAATATCTTCATAGGAAAGAAATAATTTTTATTATCTCTTAATAAACTTGACTGAAATTCTTTCAAAATAACTTCAATGGGAAGCAATCAGTTGGAAAGAGGGTGCTCTAATAGGCACTGTACTTAAAAAGAACTTGCCTGAGCTGGCTAATTGGCATTCTTTATTTTCTGCGTGGATTGCCAACATTAGAATAAAAAATACACTCCCGCAAAAATTCTAGCTTGTTTATATTGTCCTCTTTCTTTATGCAATGTATGCAGTTCACCTATCTTTACACAATGGGACTCTGTAATAAAAATCCTCATTAATTTATTCTGTGGATATCTTCTGTGTGTTTATGGTATGCTTTTACTACTTAGGTTACTACCTGAATAGAGACCCAACATTGTTGACTTTCTCTTTTAAAATCAAATATCAGCCATAGTAAATAACATGCTGTTTTATTCTAATTTAACAGAGAAACAAATAACAATAGGTTAAGGTACTGAAGATCTTCATGCTGTTGAAACTGGGCATATTGACTTTAAGTAACTATTACCCATTAACATTTCTTTATATCCTTTTTTATTATCTGCAAAACGATGTTGGAGTATTAGGCTGATACTGAAGGTCTGAAATGCAGTTCCTAAAAATCTGGAAACACAGAATCAGATCTTAAAAAAGCTGTCTTAAATTTGCCAAAGTGCTTATATTAGAACCTGTAAACTGAAGAGTTATTAAAGGGTTAAAGGTCTTGGACTCAGAAGTGCTTGTCACAAACTACCTCGAGCAAAGGACTTCTGTTTCTTATGGTAGTGGGTGGAACTTTAAGGTTACGTTTAAGTATTTTGGGAAAGTCCTGAACCTGGCCCTCTCTGTCCTCAAACAGCATGTGGAAAAGAGGTGTCGGTAAATATTTTCCACATAGGGAAAATGATGGTTGCAACAACCCTTGCTGTCCTTTCTGCCGTATGCATTTAATCTATCTTTCCTAAACAGATCTTTTTGCAGTACCTTCTAAGTTATTTTGCTTAATGGCTTTATGTGAATCTAGTTTAAGGTGAACCAAAGCACTAAAATAAAGTGCACAGAATTCTCCAGAGGAGAGAACTCCATAAACTATCAGACACCTCTATCTGAAAATAGCAGTTCCTGTAAGGGATATTTCTGTATTGACATGGAAATGCTCTTGTATTTCAGTCTTTCCACGGCAATTTTATGTTTCTTTTATTTACTTGGATATGAAATTGGTAAATCTGCTGCTCTGTTCTTCACCAGCTTTGACATGATTGACTTTGACTTAATATTCCCAGCTGAGTGTTGTTTTCTTCTGTTGATACAGTTCCCTTCCAACCCCTTGTCATTTTTCTTTTTCATTGTATCTTGATTTCTAAATTATTGTCCTTATGTTAACCCTAGGACATGCAGCTAACACTGAGAATGGGTATGTTTGTGTTTGCAACTCTTACTGATATTTTTACATAAAAATGCAAAGCTTGAGATTCATCCTTCTACTTAAAGGGTATGGGGATTGTGCTACTTTTAAAGTAGATAGACTCTTAAAGATGATTGACATATTTCCAATGAAACTTCCTTAATGGTGAAATATTTAAATAACAATGTTTTATTATATTTTTCATATTTTATTGTTTTATTTTTGTAGTTGTCATCCTACATGTCTATTTTGTATTGCACACCTGAAGGATGGGAGGAGTAGGCAGACCAGAAATAGAAGCTGAGCTGTTTTATTTCAGATGTGTCCTTCCCAACACATATGTTCTGTTTTCATTAAATGAAGTGGGTTTTTTCATTTTACATATGGGATAGTCACTGAAATCCAGCAATTTGCCCAAGATTTCCGAGGTACCCTGTGACAGCAATGACTTGTGCCAGATCACTTGGCTCCTGGCCTAATCTTGGACTGATCACAACCATTCCTTCTAGCCTATGTCACCACTAAGACTATTATTTTTATACAAGCATAATTGCTTTTCACCAAACAAGCAACTGAAAAAAATGGTTGCAAAGACATTGCATTTGACTTATTTCAGTAGCCTTGCAATCATATTCATAATTGTTCTCATTATTTTTTTTCTAGAAAATATTTGTAGAAATTTTAGGACCACTAAATAAGCTGATCAACACCACATTTATTAGTCTTCTTTCATTCTGTATTTTTTATGGTTGCATAACATTACATTCTTGGTTGGAGGGAAAAATCTGTTACTACATCTAAATCATCTTCACTCATGCTTCTAGCTTCCCTTTCAGAACTCTATTAGTAATTTTTGTTTCCCATATGCACTTTTTGTTTCCCATATGCACATTTTTGCCCGAAGCAAACTATTCTCAGTGTTTATTTTTGGTGTCTGTCCAACATTACTGTAATCCAGTTACAGTTATTTGTGCTGGTAGAATATCAGCTAAATCTACGTGCTCCATTTTATCATGCCTACTTAAAATTTAAGAAAGAAAATTAGTGAGATTTTTCCACAACAGTATTGGGTCAAATACAGTTCACACAGTGTACTGCACAATATTCAGTTTTGCTTTGTGCACCAGTTATTATCAAATTAGGATGATAGTTGGGCATGTGGATTTGAGCCATGTGTTAGTCCAAGTTCATCCAGAAGCGTGTGCCATCCTGTCTAATGCAATGGTTCAATTACAGCCGACGAAATTGCATTATCTTTTGAATTCATCTTTCCATGTTGTCTAGCAATTAGTGGCACATATACATCCCATATTCAAGTGGTTTTGGCTCACATAGACAGTGATAAACATTTTTGAAAAATATGGAGATTTAATCGTTTATTAAAAGGGATTTTTTTTTTCATTTACCAATTTTCTAAGTGTGAAATAGCCTAGAACTGCCAGGTAGGTTCAGGGTAAGTTCAGTGGTGTGAAATTCATTTGAAAAAAAACCTTTTTCCACATTCTGATAAGAGACCATTTCAAATATAGTGTTTTAACAGACGATGAATACATTTACACTCAAGGGGATGCCTTTGCAGTCCTGATTGTTCTGGTTGGGGTGTAGTAAGGTTGCTAAAAGGTCACCTACTGCTTTAAAATATAGGACTATGGGAGTTTGTGATAGACATTTTAGTGCTCTGGTACAGGTGACTTTACCCAATATTATTAGTATAGAGATGTGTCTGATCACAGAATGTGTAATTTCTTCCCAATCTCTAAAGTTGTAGCTGTTGCTTGCCCTGCTTATTTTTTTAATCTTTTTTGAGTGGCCTTTTTAAAATTTATATGTGAAGTTTTTTTGACTTCTGCAATTAGACAGATTTCTCCAAATGGCTCTGAAAGACATATTTAAACTGTTCGAGTTTTTTTAGATTCTGATTGGCATTTGAGAAAGCTGCATCATCAGTATATTCTGGAGTATACTGGGTAGCTTGCTATGTGACAAGAAAGATGATGGTCTTAAACTGACGGATACTGCTAATGTAGGTCTATGATGATGAAATGGAATCTGAATTAAAATACAGTTAAAAGTGATCTTAGTTTCATATCCGACAATTTGAATTACAATGTTGTCAAAATATTTTCTCTGCTGTTAGGGCAATGCCATAATTTTTCATTAAGAATTACTGTCAGGTTGTATTGTTACATATTTTAGCAAGGTCTAAGCTTTGAGGAGTTTTAGGTTAGTAATTTAGGAGGAGTTAAATAATTGAATCAAGTCTTTTTGCAACAAAGCATTTGTAAAAATTCATTTATCTCATTTGAAAGTATATTTTCAGATAGTCATAGTTGTCTCTTTGTCTTTGAAATCTTTAAATGTAAATTTGCTTTAGTTTTTGGATGGTAAAACTATGCATATCACATGAATTCTGTTTAATTTTTGTGTACTTAAATCCTAGTTGAACACCAATAGATGTAAGGGGATTCTGTCACATCATCCTGTATTTTTTTTAAATTAATTGTGTATTTTCTATGGTTAAATGTATCTTAGACTGGCTTAGGGTAAAAAAAAAAGAGCAAATATCCAAAAAAATGTAGATACATGGGGTTCCAAGACCCACTGAGCCTTAAGGAGCTAAAATCTTAGTCACCTGAGACAGGATTATATCCCTGAATATCTTTAGATGCTTGAAAGGCTCAGGCCAGATTTCATATATTTTACACCCCTCTCACTTCTATGAAAATAAGGAAAATGAAATACTTGGAAATAAAGTAAATAAAAATAATAAAAAGTAATATAAATATATTACTATAATATATATAAAATATAAGTAATATAAATAATAAAAAAGTAATTTAAAAAAATTAAGGAAAAGACATTGTATTAGTAAGAAAAATGCAAGAGGAGATTTACAAAAAACTGTGTAGGTTGTTGACCTACTGTAGTAGGTTGTTGACACTCACTAAGGAATTTGTAAAGAGTGAAAGAAGAGGAGAAAATGATACATTAATCATAATCTTCAAGACCTTAGGCACAAATATATATATTCACATTTCTATATATAAACTTCTGAAGATTTGTTAATTTGTTACACAGATCTTTTCTAAGTTACTTTATTTTTAAATTCAGCCTCTTGCACTTTTTCCATTATGTTTATGTACATTTGTACGTACCGAAGTCTACGGTACGGTTTAGCATTTAGGGCAGATAACATTCTTCCTGAACTTGTCATTTGCATCTTCTGATGCAATTTTGTTGACAAGGTCTTTTCAGGCATGCAGGGAAAAAACAAAAAAACCCAAAACAAACACTCCCATGTCTGGTTTGATCATTGGCAAAGGGGTATCTTTTTCAGTAGTTTGTCTAGGTGCTATTTCCACAAGAATGCACTTTGCCTGTAAAGCTCGTACATGTAAATCTGCTTCAGCAGGGTGCCTGCAAGTTATGTCAGGGTCAGCTGGAAAAAGACTTAATCTTCCTGAAAATTGTGGGTTTTTTTCATTTGGTATGGGGTTTTTTTGTTTTGCTTTGTTTGTTTTATTTTTTTTTTTTCTTTTTCTCCCGTGGTTTGTCATCCAGAAGGGGATGCAGGCGCGCGCCCCAGCCACGCAGAGCATTGATTGCTTCTGCCTGCAGCGGGGATGCTGTCAAGTCGCTGCGCGAGTGGAGCCCGGTATTGACAGCGAGCTGCTGGCCAGCAGCTCCTGCTGCGCCCGCTCCCGCCATGCCCTGCCGCTGACTGCTGCCAAGGGGGCTGGAGAGGCCCCGGAGAAGGACCTCACCACCGCGAGGAGAAGCATTTCCACGCAAACTGGCCAAAGGAAGCCCTGGGTGCGCCATGCACGCACACCTTCCCAAGCAGCACAGCTGCGGCAGGGGGTCCGAGGGGTCGGACGCCGGCAGGAAGGTGCCTCCCGCAGCGAGGGATGCCCATTGCGCCTGTCCTTGGCACCAGCATCCTCCGGGGCTCCAGTATGGCTCTCAGGCGCTTGCCTCTTGGGGGCCTGGGGGTGCGAGCCAGAGCAGGAGCAAGTTTGTCCCTTTGTGGGACACTGTGCGGAAGAGCCCCCAGCAATCCCCGGCCAAGCCCCGGGGCAGCCCCGGGGAGCGGTGGCCAGAGTGCACCTGTGCCCACGGCTGGTCCACCCCAGCACAGGTGAGCCCGTTCTTCACTCGCCAGGCGACTTAGAGGATGCTCCAGGGAAAGAAAGTGAGGTTTGGTGGTGCCGGCAACTTTTCGTGCTGTCTTGATTTATGTTTAGAGGTGCCTGCTGAAAAAAATTATGTGCAAGGTTGAGCTGTGGGTTGGTAATGTCTGTTGTTTGAATATCGGTGCTCTGTGTCCTGTGGAAACTTGTGAGATCCTCTTGGAAAGGTTTTCTTGCTAAAATGTTTTGGTTTTTTTATCTCCAGTTTCTACAGACTTTGTATTCCATTGTGTTGTGTAAAGAAATGCAGTGTTTATCCCCCTGTGTAATGGATTTTGCCTGTTTCTGTAAATAGTTTGTTTTCAAATATTGTGTGAATACGGATATTTTAAATAGACAACGTTGGAAGGGGGGGTAGATTTATTAATAAGAGAAAGTGTGAGTTGTTTTTCCTCTTTTGAACTCCAAATGTAGCTGAAATCTTTAATAAATAAAAAATAGCTGTTTAGCTTTCACAAATTTATAGATTTTTATTTAATGGCATGGTAGTGTATTTTAAAATATAAAACACCCAAGGTCTAGGATGTGTACAGATACCTGTGAGCAATTAGACTGAGAATTACATACCAGATAAGCCAGCGCTGTGAAACAGAAATCACAGTGACACTCATATGATGCTTAATATTAAAAAGCATTAACACTTCCTCCACTGATGCATGTTTTAATTTCTCCCTTAGAAGACATTAACCTCATTCAAAAGCTCTGTATTATGTCAACATCAAATCTTTTTGTCATAATTCCACACTAAAAGAGCAGAATTTAATGTTGAAATAGGTTTTTGAGATATACGTGTACTTACTGAAATAGCATACACTGGAGTTTAACTAGCCTTAGCCCACATTGAACATGTGCACCCTCTCTAGAGATTAAATCAATTCTTTGATGGAAATGGTTTTAATATATTTTCACTGAACAGAAAAGCAATAAGGCAAAGGATTGTCAGATAGTGTAGTTGCACTTTATCTCGTCTTAAAAATGTGATGTTTTGTTGACTGAAAGTGATTGCTATATATAAAAAGCTTCATTTTTGCCTCAAATCTGTTATCAAGTGGAAAAACTGAGCTTTCTGATATATTTTGGAGTGACCAGAATGTTGCATGTGACTATATATTATACATTTGCTTTCATGTACAAAGAACATACGATTATTTATGCCTGAATAAAGCCAGTGTTAAAATTATATATAAAACATGGAACTAGACTTTGTTCCAGTTTTAATTATAAAAAGCTCCAAACATTATTTTTGGCTCTGAAGAATTTTGATTTGGAAAAAGCTTGAAGAAAAAACAAATACTGTAAAACAGAGAATTCTTTGGTTTTCAAAGGTATAGAATTTATAAAGAGAAAATTGAGTGATTTAAAAAAAATAATTAAAGGCCACTTCTAAGACTACTTCAGTATCTAAGTTATAGATGCATAGTAAAGGTCCTTCAGTATTTTCATTGCCTTTGTAATCACATCTGCTTGTGTTTAGATAATGCCAAATTGTTCGGGTGTATGTACTTTTTTAAATTTTGCACTGTGCACTGTAAACTTTCTTTACTTTCTTAATGCCAACTACCTTATTCTGTTTAGGAAAGTTCCTTTTTGGGTTTAACCTATAATGAATCAATTTACCACCAATCACACTGATGTTCTGTGACTAGAGATGGACTGATATGCTTACTTTGGCAAATACTTGGTGGTTTTTATGTCATAGACTTGTGAGGTAGTTTGTTTCAAATAATAATCTATCTTTTTTTCTCTGTACAAAGTAAGCATCCTGCAAGCTATGGGAAGAAAGATTCTGTGTATATGTGTGTGTGCATCTATGTTGTTGTATGTATGCACATTTAGACAATCATTTTATCACTTATATTGCATACATGCAATATGGGGAAATATAATAAAGCTGCCCTTAATAATTGCCCTTACTTTGGGGATACAAGTTGAAGTCAGTGACGTTTTAAGAGGGCTATATTGGCTGAGAAAACCGCTGTCTTTCTTGTCAAAATAAGGAGCAGTACTGAAATTTGCTGGCCTAAAAAAAGGAAAATTTATTTGAAATTTCCATCTTACGTGTGACTGTGATAATAAATAAGCTAGTGACAACTTCAAAGGTGGAGGTTTTTTCTATAAAGTTCTGAGCAGATTTTTCTTCTGCTTGACATTTTTGGGAGAGACTACCTTCTTCAAGTGTAGGAAAGGGCACGTAGCAAAAGGACAAGGGGTAAAGGTTTTACACTGAAACAGGGGAGATTTAGATCAGATTTAAGGAAGAAATTCTTCTCCATAAGGGTGGTGAGGTGCTGGAACAGGCTGCCCAGAGAAGCTGTGGATGCTCCATCCCTGGAAGTGTCCAAGGCCAGGTTGGACGGGGCTTTGAGCAACCTGGTCTAGTGGAAGGTGTCCCTGCCCATGGCAGGAGTTGGACTAGATGAGCTTTAAGGTTCCTTCCAACGCAAACCATTCTATGATTCTATGAAAGACACATAACACATTGGAAAACCTGCTTCTTGATTAGCACTACAGTACCAAATTTAATGCATGGGTCCTTAATTTCTGGAGTGTGTACTACACAGCTGTTACTAATGTACAGTTTATTATCCTGATCCTGCTAAAAATATTGATTTTTATTGTTGAGGGCATGGCTTCATTTTATTTACCAGTTCCTCCTTCTTTAGTTATGTCAGAGCAAGTAATAGATCTCTAGTATTATTGATATTTTAACTGTCTTAGAAATTCTACTTGACTAGCTTGTATGTTTGCATTTACTTGTAGTTTCATGTTGAGCTGTGGGTAGAAAAGTACTCTCAATCTATCCAACCAGAAATTCATCTGGAATTGCAAACAAAAACCTTCTTAATTTTGAAAGTGAGTTGAAATCAAGTTTAGATGGAAATTTGATTTCAAGACCTAGTTTGTTTTTTACTTCCAGTCCTTTTTGACGAAGTCATTTACAGTTCTGCTTCCTTTAAGAAAGTAAGTTAGTAGGCAAATTTCATAGGTCCCTCTTGCCTGGAAGTATTTCTTGCATCTCTGCGGTGCATTGGCTAGCTTGGTCACTGTTGCCATCATGAAGTCACACAATTTGTGTAATTCATTAGGAGATTTAATATCTAAGGCTCTAGTGTTGTGCTAACTGTGAGAGCTCTGAGCAAAATGAGGGGAAGGGATGTGAAATGGAGCCAAGGCAGTGATCTGAACTTTTCCGTGGGTCATCCTAGCATGGGATGTAGTCTGTAACATTGGACGTACTTTCACTTTTGGCACATACAGGCTGCTGTCACATGTAATCTACTGATTAGACAGATTCGAAATGTATGGTGATACATGTAGCTGAAGGTGTGCAATGAACAGCTATTCTTTGTGCAGAAGGGATGGAAGGATAGGAATCTGTGTTACCCTGATTACAGGCTGAAGAGGCAGTTGCAGAGACTGAGCTGTTGTGCTTGTTTTAAGAAGTCCAAGGTGTTAATTTTACTTCTAAACAAGTTTCAAATATGTAACTGCATGGTTTCAGATTCCTAGAGCTCAATATTGTTAAAGGAGAAGGAAGAGGCAGAAGTGGATTCCCATCTTTGGCTGTTTCCCAGTTCAGAAGACACTTTAATTCGGCTAGCTTTATTTCCTATTAAATTTTTGACCCTTCTGTTTCAAAATATTCTCAAGGAAAAGCATCTAATCTCAGATAGTTTCCGGGATGTGTTATCTGCAAAAATGCATACATAGGTTTTGTTTCGAAAACTTACATAGAAGTGTAGATTTTCACATATATTTTAAATAGTTTAGGTCAATGTCAGCTTTGATGACTTTTTTGGTTGGTTATTCTTTTTTTTCCAACAATATCACAACAGATTTTTTTTACTGTCAATGTCTTTTAAGAGAAATACCATCACTGATCTGTTTTGTTACCCGGTAGAGAGGCTTGTGAGCTAAACCCCAGTTTATAGATGTGGCATAACTTGAAAAATACAGTGAGCAGCCAAATTCTGAAGTATGAGCTGAGAATGATCTTTAGACATTGAAGGCCTTTGGTGCTAGTGCAGAAATTTCAGTACCTTGTTTGAGAGCTCTTTGAGTGGCGAGTTGAGGTAGGAGTTAGCTTTGAGGCATTCCCATATGGAACTGAGCAGAAGGTCTATTCCAAGAGACATCGTCTCTCCTAACTGTATAAAGAAATGATTTGTCATCAGTTTTGTTTTTGAAAGCTTAGACAACTCCTTTCAGGTTCACAGATTCCTGCATGTAACCAGCTATTCTTCTGTCAAGTCACTCCCAGCAATGAAGGTACATTGAGCTACTTTAGTTAGCTAAGGGAGATCTTTTCACTCTAATTTACTATGTTCAAGTGCCAGTAAAATGGCAGTTAAAGGAAAGCCAAATAAGGCTGTTCATTTGGCTTTTAACTTTTTTTTTTTTTTTAATTTATTCTTCAAGGCTATTGAGAGCTAGATGTCACAAGTCAAGAGTTAAAGACTTGATGTAACCCTGATGCTGTTCAGAAGGATAAAATAGAGATGAGTTCCCAGGTAATTTTTAATGGAGAAAGCAGTACATATCGCATTCTCAGGCCGGTATGCTCTTATCAGTGGACTTAGGTGACAGCTCCTAAGTTTTAGGAAGTTATGTCTTAATTCAGCATCCTACTTTGCAAGGATCATTTTTCTGCATTCGTAGAAGTAAGCTCATTTGAACATCTTTTAAGCGACAGCTGCACAGATTGCTGACAATGTTTCAGAACAGAAATACAAAATCTTTTAGCGTGTTCTTTTGCAAGATGAGTAGTATTGTTCTACTGATTCTTGTACCCAGTCCCACTGACGGACAGAAGACTTCAAGAAGTCCAGCATTCTGGGTGACATTCATATCTGACACTCTCCCAGGGCAGATGCTTAGAAAACTTTATGCTTTTACAGTCATGTTTAACCTATTTCTTCTACCAAAAGCAGGAAAGAATTGTTAATACTGAATTCATAGCATTTAGGTTATGTTTGGCACAAAAAGGAGGTCAAAGATTGGCAGCGGTGGCCTTTGAGTCCCCTGTTAGCGATGTAGGGAACGTTCCCACGCAGAAGTAACATGAAACATTGCATAATATTTGTTGGCAAATACAGTTTCCTTAGAGTAAAGATTGTTCATGTGATTCTGGTTTGAAAGATGGACATGGTGAGTCATGAAAAGATCAGAAATTAAACATGCTGAGACTTTCTCTAGAATATAAACTTCTTTTTTTTTTTTTTTTTTTTAAATGGCAAGGCAAAAAAAAAAGAGAAAGAAAACCCCAGCGCTAGTCATGGGGTTTGTGCTCTGTGACTCAGGAACCTGGGGATGTGTCATTCATTGCAGATTTTCCACGGTGTCTCAGGGGAGCATTCAACCACATCTGCTTGGATTGATAACATGGCATTGCTTTGCAAAGACCATTGGGAGCAAAAGAAAACTGGATAATCTTTTCTTTTGTTGTATAATATTTTGTCTCTTTCTATTAATGTATCAGGTCTTTCATCAGTGTTAATATTTTTGATAACACATAATTTTAAGTGGCAGCAAAGACAGTTGTGAAATAGCCATAGTTACACATATCATGAAAGCATTCGTGTGCAAGATATTCTATATATTTTCCTATAAATATTGAAAAGGATGAATACCTGCTATGTACTGTACTAACCAATGTTGTAGTGATTTATAGTTTATCTACACAAATTTTGGCTCCTGCTGATTGTTCAGTCATAAATATGTTAATGCTTAATTTGCATGATTTGTTGCACCATATTTAGATTTGCATTTAATTAATCCCATATTTCAAAGCTTCTCCTCCTAGATGCCTCAAGAAGCCAAGAACATTTTCTCCCCTTGACATATAATTTGGCTTCTGGGATTTTCAGGAGGGATTTAAGAGGGCATTTGAAGGGAATAGTAGAATTTGGAAGGGGTTTTTTTGTAACGTTGTGGTAATTGGCCACAACTGCACAAGTGCTCTGATAGTCCTGCTGTTGAGAAATTTATCTAATACTTGGCATGAGTATTCACCTGTGGATAAACTGTTCATCATATTTGAGAACAGAACGGCATTTCCCTAGCACCAGACTGGCAGAGGCCAAAGGGATTCAAGACCCTTTAAAAAAAAAAAAAAATATATATATATATATATATATTTATCTACATTCTGCCATGTAACCCACCTCTATGAATATCCTGGAGTTTTCACCTAACAAGCTCTTTACCATCACAGGAACTTAAAACACAAGAAAGTCTTTGATCTTGTCCTCTATTACTCTGGTGGTACATGACACAGAAGAGGATTTTAGTATTCACGTCTCTTACACTGACTCGTGAGGTTGTAGGCTGCTGGAACTGTTTTGTGGCATGTCAGCAGGACTGATAGACTGAACACTCCCTGGACTAGAGGGAATTAAAAAACCACCACCACCACCACCACCAAAACGTTTGCCTTATGGCTTGCCTAAAGAATAAGATTTGCTGCCCTGGTTGTGCTTTCTGTCTCATGTTCCACTACGTTTAAGTTGGGCATTCAAAGATGCAAAACCTTTATAGAATCTCAACAAGATGGTTTTGGTCTAATCAAAACAAAATAAATGAGGAACAGTGCATGACAGTCTATAGCTGGATGCTGAGCGATGTCTAAGATTGACATAGAATTTGTCTCAGCTATTTTGACACAACTTGAAGACACAACCTGAAAATCGATTTCTGTTTTGCAAATGGCTGTCTCTACTGTTCTGGGCTATTTGAATCAACTGTGAAAATGTCAGAGTTCCCTATTAAAAAAACCCAACAACAACAACAACAAACAACAACAAAAACCAACCAAACAAAAAAACCCAACAAACAAACAAAACAAAAACCTGAAGGGAGTTTCTGGTTGTAGCAATGACAGGATTTATAGAATTTGCCAATTTAGCGCTCTGTTTCCTCATCTCTGCATGTGGCATTTGGATAAAAGATAATAAAAGTGAAGCCAAAAAGGTCAAAAAAGATTTATGGATTAAATTACTTTGCTTTTAAGAACTATGTTTGCTTTGAAATAAGCCATAGATTGTTACAATAGAGTTTATAAATTAAATAACATATATTCATTTACCTTTTGGTATAAGTATTTTTTTAATAAATAACTGCACTTAATCAGATGAATCGGCTCAATGGTCACCTAATTTCAAAAACTCCCATTGTTTTGAGAGTTAGAAATATAGGGATCAAAAAGGACTTCTTTATGTATTCAAAATAGAGGTTCTGTAATATCTAAATGGAACATCAGAAAAACAAACAAAATTATCCTTTTTGTAAATTCCAATTCTGGTATAAGCTTTCTTTTAAGTCACAGGAGCCAGTTACGAATGCAGTACAAAATCCAATTTAGCAAAATAACGTCTGGTTTTCATTTAGATATATTGTACTTTTAATGAAGTTTTAACTTTCTGATTAAGTATTTGTACAAGGAGAAGCAGGTTACTTCAGCAGCTGAGATTGCTCATATAATTGGTCAAACAGAACATCAGACAAATGATTTTCATCATGCATTTCAAATGAGAGCAGAATGGAGCAGTGTCATAGGTTTCCAGCTACTGACTTCTTAGAGCAGCTATGCTGGACTCGGATACAAACAGTTAACAGAGGCTCTTAAAACTCCTTCTTTACATTTCTTTTTCTTTTAAATTCTGATAAACACATCCTCCATACTGAACTAGTATTTGTTGCATTCCTGATCACAGAAACTTGCTATTTATCCATGTGCTGGTTTGTCCAAGTTTTTATGTTGCAGTCATCACTCTCCTGATAGCTGAGCACATTAAATATTTAGTGAAAATGTAGGAGCTAAGCTCTGGTTTTACTTTTCTTCATTCTGTAGGGTCTATTTTGTGAAATATGTGATTCTGACAGCTTCGTGAAGGAGAAATACAGCTGTGTTCCACTTAAGAGTGGCTGCCAGGAGTGGGGTCCTGGCCCTACACTTTGCTTCCTTCCTTGTGCTGCTTGGTATGTAGGGAGCTCAGAGAACTGATATATCAGAAAGTTAAACCAGAAAAAAAAAAAAAAGAAAAAAAAAAAAAGGTGTCTGAGAGACTTATTTCATGGCCCAGCTTGATGTCCATGAGCACAGCTTCTAGCACCAGCACAAGGCTGAGAGAAGAGTGTGACAGGGGACATGTCCCAGGAGATAGCGCACAGCTGCATCTTTCCAGGGCAGTGATGCTGAATGTGCCATCTGATGTGTGTGGTTCGGTTTTGACAACACGATGGCACTTGGGGGCCTCCCTGTGCTAAGTGCAGAAACTTGTACCAAGCTTTTTGCTGCCTCCAAGAACTCAGAAAAAAATGTTTCACTTAGGGAACGGAGACTCTTGGGGACACCTTGTTCTCTTTCCCTTTCTATTCTCACACCTTGTGAGACACACCTGTGTTCTCTCAAAATCTGTCCATCTTGCAGTCGTCAGTATAAAAATCACTTGCCACAGGTCAGTTGTTACAACTGAATTTAGCCCTGTGAGACTGTGCTCAGGCAGAGAGACTCGAGCAGGCAAATAACATTTTGCAAGAAGAACCAAATATTCTTATCCAGGTATTCAATAAGAAGGCAGTAAAAAAGGAAATACAGAGCCCTGGTCTCACATTCTCTCTGGGGCTGATGCTGTCTTCACGTTTGCTACCATGTTCTGAATGGTCTCTGGTCTTTGTACACCACCAGCTTGCTCAAGCATAAATTTAGAGGCAAGTGCTTTAAATCTGTAGAAAAGACACACGTCTTTTGTTTTATTTTCACAGAATCACATAATCACAGAATGGTTGGGGTTGGAAGGGACCTCTGGAGATCATCCAGTCCAACCCACCTGCTAAAGCAGGGTCACCAGAGCAGATCACACAGGAATGTGTCCAGGTGGGTTTGAATGTCTCCAGAGAAGGAGACTCCACAACCTCTCTGGGCAGCCTGTTCCAGGGCTCTGGCACCCTCAAAGTAAAGAAGTTTCTCCTCATGTTCAGATGGAACCTTCTATGCTTCAATGTGTGCCCATTGCCCCTCCTCCTATTGTTGGGCACCACTGAAAAGATTCTGGTCCCATCCTCTTGACATCCACCCTTGAGATATTTGTAAACATTCACAAGATCCCCTCTCAGCTTCTCTTCTCCAGGCTGAACAGACCCAGTTCTCTCAGTCTCTCTTCATATGAAAGCTGCTCCAGACCCCTCATCATCTTTGTAGCCCACCACTGGACTCCTTCCAGTAATTCCTTGTTCTTCTTAAACTGGGGAGCCCAGAACTGGACCCAGTACTGCAGATGCGGCCTCACCAGGGCAGAGTAGAGGGGGAAGAACAACCTCCCCGGACCTGCTGGTCACACTTTTCCTAATGCACCCCAGGTACCGTTGGCCTTCTTGGCCACAAGGGCACATTGTTGACTCATGGTCGACCTGTTGTCGACCAGAACTCCCAAGTCTGAATGACAGCACAGCCTTCTGGTGTGTCAGCCCTTCCTCCCAGCTTGGTATCATCAGCAAAGTTGCTGAGGGTGCACTCAGTCTCTTCATCCAGGTCATTGATGAGCAGATTGAACAGGACTGGGCCTAGTACTGACCCGTGGGGAACCCCACTAACTCAGGCCTCTAAACAGACTCTGCACCATTGATCACAACCCCCTGAGCTCTGCCATCCAGCCAGTTCATATTCTATCTCTACCGTGCATTCATCCAGCCCACACTTCCTGAGCTTGCCTATGAGGATTTGCAGGAGACGGTGTCAAAAGCCTTGCTGAAGTCAAGGTAGACAACATCCACTGCTCTTCCCTCATCTACCCAGCCAGTCATACCATCATAGAAGGCTATCAGATTGTTCAAACATGATTTCCCTCTGGTGAACCCATGCTGACTACTCCTGATAATCTTCTTTTCCTCTACATGCTTGGAGATGATGTCCAGAATGGGCTGTTCCATCACCTTTCCAGAGATGGAGGTGAGACTGACAGTTTTCCAACAGTTTACTTCTAAAACACAACTTTTTTTTATGCAATGTTAGTAAGACATTGTTTAAAAGTGAAAACAGAAAAACCCCAAACAACCACAGTTATTAAAACTTACTCTATGTAGTACCGAAATATCCATCTTCCATGAATACAGCTATGTCTCTGTGCAGCAGTTTTTCTTAGCTGGCTGCTATTTCTGCTCTATCAGTAAAATATCTTACTCCTATGAAATCTTCTCTGTATTTTAATTGTGTGTATAAAAATGGAAAAAGAGTAACATCGAGTATGCACATTTACAGTGTAAAAAGCTTTATGCATGCATGTTTTAATACATATAATGTTTGAATACATTTATAGGTAAAGGATGTTTTATGCAGCTATGCATAAACTGAAGCAGGCCAGATATTCAGGTCACATCATCTAATGATGGGTAAAGCAAGGATTTTTAAAAAATTGATAGGATATGGAGTTATTTAAAGTATCTAAACAATTTGGTCATCATCAGTTTTCTTCATTAGGCAGGTATATCTCTGACTTATCAGAACTTAGTACAGCTCCTGGTTTCAGACTTCGAGGATTTATGGCATTTCTTCCTAACACACAGAGAAAACACGTGTGGAATGAAAACCAAACTGCTTCAGAATCCTTAAAACATGAGAATGAACTTCAGGTTTCACTGCAGCTGATTAATATTTTTCTGACTATTCATCCTGCTAGTGTGTATGCATTTGTACATGAAATACATGAAAACTTTTGCAGCAATGTTATTCATTCAGATATTAAGAACCTTATATCCTCAGTACCCATTGATTTAATTTTTTGGGAACTACTTCTTAGCATTGCATGTTCAGAGCAGAATAACAGTAACAGGGGATTGATTATGGGTACAAATTGTCTGCGGGCGAATAACTAGTAACAACTGGCTAGAGACATAGTCACGCAAAATTTGAGAAGGAGGTTAGAAAGTGATGGGGGGAAAAGGTGCCACATCTTCAGACTTTCAAGGAGTCTGATTTTTGGAAACACTCATTAGGCATCCACTGAACACATTAATCATTGGGCATTTGTGAAAACCCTGGCCTACAGGATTTTCAACAACTCTGAAAACACAGGTTGCTATTATTATAATTCTAACTTTTTAATCAAGATCATTTAAATCTTTAATGATTTAAAAGATATGAAACCCTACAAAAAGCTGAGGACATGCAATACCAGTTTGCTGCAATTCGACTATAACATACTTAAGATACAATGCACCACATGTATATGTACTATATGTAATAAGCAGAGTCATGATATACTGCCATTGCTTCTGGGGCAGTTATTAGCTTGCTCAGTCATTGCATGTATAGAAGTAGTAGCAATCTGATCACCTCTGTGGGCATAAATCTACAAAAATACTGCCTTTTGTAGTTCTCTTTTTCTTTGAGTTGTCATGGCAGTATTCTCAGTGGATCTTCTGTTTTTACTGAGATGCATTTAATTCTATGTAACCAGCACAAACTTGGAACTGATACATTACTCTTCATATAATTTGTGGTGAAAATTGAGGTTATCCCTCCTAGTTGCTTTGGTTTTAAACACTGGTTGCTGTCTGTCAGCTAAACTAGTCCATGAACCAAGACATAAAACATTGCTTAAATTATATGGAGAATACAGAAAGGAATAAATCAGCTCTTTGTAGTGGATGAAAATGCAGAATTGTGGAAATATTTTGCTGAATGGCCAAAAACTAAAAAGCTCTTCAGATCCATAATTCTTAGGTCCTTATGTCTTCTGATGATAGCCCTTGTCATGTCTAACTAAAAGGTTGCCTTTTGCTTATTTTATGTAACACCCTTTCAAAACTTGTTTTGGTCCTGGGGAAATTTAGTTCCTGTTTTCCTTCTCACCTTTGCCCCTTTCTGTCTTCTTTTTGAAAAGCCCCATTACTTTTATGTGACTTTTTTTTTCATACCTCATCTGTATTTTCACATTTTTGAATTGCTTCCAAGAACAGTAGTGGAATTACTGAGTTTACCTGTATGCTCTCTGTCTTATTTCCAAATGGAAGTCTTTTTTCTTGTGGTTCGCTTGTCAGGATTTGTCCTCAGGTGATAATAACTTTAATGTACTTTCTGCCAGTTTCTATTTCATCATGTTACCTCTTGCACTTGAGGGTTCAGCAAATCTGACAAGATAGCAAAACGCAAAAGGGAGCAGAATTGCCACATCAGAAATATTTGGTGGCAGAGGGCCAAGGGGTAAAGGATCTCGAGTTTGGTTTTATAATAATATTAGCAATATTTAAACTGCAAAGATGAAAGATTTTTTTTTTCATTTTTTCATTTTTTTATTTTTTTTTACAAACTCAAGTATTAGTTGGAGTTAAACAAATAACCAGGGGCAGGGAAGGGGATCAAAGCAAAATTGTTCCTGTTTGTGTTTTCTCCTGATGTCATTACTGCCTGATGTCTTGACATTTCTTAAAGCACCTCAGAAGGAACAGCTATATGATTCTTTTGTTCTTTTGATACATTTGTGAGTTAGGTCAATGTTCATTTGATTTCAGACGGGGAAGGCTGAGGCAGGGAGGCTAACAAACATTTTGTGGATTGCACATAAAACAGAACGGAGCTTTGTATTTTAAAATCCCTTTGTCATAGCTTAGTCCTGTAGGCAACAGCTAGACTGGACCAACCTGCACTGTTTTTTGAAGTACTCTGATTTTTAGCTGTTTTATGCTGGCTTCTGGCTAACACATCTGTGTGGAAGGGTATCTGGAATCTATTCTCCACTGGACCTTCAAGGGCCTTTGTGCCCACCACAGAGTTGTGATGTCAAGCCCAGTGCCCTTGCTGGGAATCTCAGTGACTTCAGGGATCCTTGAGCCTATATGTTTTGATAGGATTTCCATCTTTTTGAGGTTAGTGGTTCTTCATATTACTGAAGAAAGCTTTGTAGTGGGTCTCTGCTGAAGTGGGTCAGTTTGCATCAGCTCATTCAACCTACAAGAAACTTCAGCTAAAGGGAGGGCTGTAATTTTAGGGTGATGGACATATTGGCTTGGTGGTACAAAACAGTTACTCAACTAGCACTACTTCTGGGCTGACCTCATTGCTGGGATGTTGTGCAGAGCTGGACAGCACAGTTTAAGCAGTTCCTGTACTATTAAATTGGTAAAGTTGGAATAAGAAGAGAAAATACTGAAAATGTAAGAACAAAACAACGACAAACAGCCATTAAAGGTAGCTATAATGTCTTAAAT
This sequence comes from Caloenas nicobarica, assembly GCF_036013445.1. Taxonomy (NCBI): domain Eukaryota; kingdom Metazoa; phylum Chordata; class Aves; order Columbiformes; family Columbidae; genus Caloenas; species Caloenas nicobarica. The sequence continues at coordinate 208,384,307 of NC_088245.1, read as the reverse complement.
TATATTTTTCTCCATGGACATCTGCAAAATTGAAGTTCAATAAGAAGCCATGCCAGTAGAGAGGAAAGTGAAAACTGTGGATCACAGTTCTGCATACAGCTTAACAGTTCCCTAAGCACACTGGAACAGGCTGTGTTAGTGGCACTTGGCATTACTGCAATACTTCAAATGCTGAAGTCAACCCAAAAGTTAAGCACCCTGCAGAACTGGGACCAAAGTCGTAGTCCAGCTGGCAATTAGACTGACTGATCAGAAATTTTTAGTAGTTCATGCTATTGTCCTTTCCATTTCCATGTAAAAGTAAAGCAAAAGAATGAAAATCCTTAAAAAAATCCATCTGATATGTAAATTGTCAGGATTAAAAAAAAAAAAAATAAGGTGTTTTCGAAGTTGAATATGTCAAATACACACAAAATGTAACTCCTGAATTTATTTATATCTTTTAATTTACAAACCACAGCAACAAAATTGGCAAAGGAGAGGAGGAAAGAAAATTGTGTTTTTGTAGACATCTCAAACTCAGAGTCAATCCACTAAAGGAGTTCGAAGGCCACAGAAGCCAATTTTAATTGCTGCAACGACTGATCTTTTACTACAGCAGCAGTGGTGGGAAAAGTTAATAAAGTAAGTTTTTGGTTGATCTGAAAGTATTATAAAACTGTATTACTGCTGCTGATTCCTGGATGCAAAAGTTCAGCCATCATTATGCAAGAGTTTTGGGATGGAACTTCGCAATCATCATACTATTCTTACTTCCCTTTGATTGAACATTCAATAAGAACAACCACCAAAGCCCTTCAGACTTAAACAGGACAAACATTTCTACAACCATAAGTAAACACACCTGCACGTATAATTGTGTGGCTATATTGTTCTTATGCTTCTAATGTAAAAGACTTATAAAGTGAATGTCTCAGTTATCTCAGTCATTTGTTCTTAATGTATTAGAGGTTTGTAAACAACTCTTTGGCAAAACTCCAATGAAGCTTTATAGAAGGTATTGTCCACTAAAAAAAAATTTTTAAAATGAAACATTTTAATGTTTCATAGGAAGGCAAATCTAGTTGGAAATGTGGAAAAGGGTGAGGTACAGTTAAGTAATTCTCTGCTGGAGACATAGTGGGGTATTCCCAGCCGTCATGTTATATCAAGTTATAAAAAAGTAATCTTACTGGTTGAATTATTTAACATTTATTTGATTCATAGCAGTACTTGCTTTCATAGAAATAAATATGCATTATAAATGACATTATACATACAAGGTATAAAAGAACCTGGAATGCTATTTTTCCTATAAATTATAAGGGGGTACCTGGGACAGTTGTGCCTTTGCGTATAAACTGTACGAGTTTTTTATTTGATCTAGTTGCATCAGCTTTTGTGATACTTTGTTCTTTATTTGTTATGAGTTCTTTATTCATGTTTTGTCATCACTGTCTTGACCTGAGGTATTACACAGCTGTAGTGTTTTTTCAGAGATACTGGAAGAGCTTGAGGTATTCCATAAGATCATTTAAAAAAATATTAATACGATAGTGTCATGGAGGCATCCCAAATATAAGTTTAGGCGGACTAGCACTCTGGTAACATAAGATAAAGGTTCGGATATTAGGTTAGGAAATTATTTGGGGTGCAGCAAAATAAGAATGAGGATCCACATCGTGCATATACGCACTCACAAGAAAAACAAACCAGAGCCCTCTCTGCCCCGTTTTGCCCATAAAAGATAAACACTGGCCTACTGCGGCCAGGACTCACACTCACCTGCCCCAGACGAGGAAGGTACACTTGCCTACCAGGCGAGGACTTACTAAAGCATATATTCAGTAATTTATCACTCACCCGCATGCGGAGGTGAGGCGCTCCCCATCCCGGGAGGTTACCTCAGATGGCTTCTCCGTCTAAGGGGAGGGACTCCGGCAGCACGGCAGACCCGCAGCTCCGAGGAGACCACACAAAGGGGATCTCCGGCGGAAACCCCATTTATAGTCTGTTCAGATCTGACTGTGGGCCTCCAAGAAGCTTCTCAGCTTTTCTGGGCTGTGGGCTCTCTTGGCCCCTCCTCTGCTGATGACCCTGCCCACCGGCTCTGGGTCTCCACAAAGAGCCGTCAGCTGCCCCATTGAAGGCCCCAGTTCTGAGAGGGGAGGATGGGCAGCTACCAGTGCCAGTGCCACACCAGTTCTCAGGGCGTGGGGGGGAGGAAAGTGCAACTGCCAACACAGATAGAAAGTCTCTGCTCTAATTGGAGGTATGCTTGGTCAAGTAGGGGTGGGTTGGCCCCAGCTGGCAGCCAAGCACCCACACAACGGCTCCCTCAATGCCCCTGCAGCTGGGCAGGGGTCAAAAGAAGAAGCAAAGGGGTGAGAAAGCTCATGAACTGGACTAAAAATAGGGAAGCTGCTCATCAGTTACTGTCCCAGGCAAAACAGACTCAACTTGGAGAATTTAATTTATTGACAATTAATGTAAACATTTAATTACTGAGTTAGGTACTGAGAAACAAAAAAGAGTTAGGGAGCACACCTCTCCTCCTACTTTCCCAGGCACAGCTTCACTCACAGAATCACAGAATCACAGAATGGTTGGGGTTGGAAGGGACCTCTGGAGATCATCCAGTCCAACCCACCTGCTAAAGCAGGTTCACCAGAGCAGATCACACAGGAATGTGTCCAGGTGGGTTTGAATGTCTCCAGAGAAGGAGACTCCACAACCTCTCTGGGCAGCCTGTTCCAGGGCTCTGGCACCTCAAAGGAAAGAAGTTTCTCCTCATGTTCAGATGGAACCTCCTGTGCTTCAGTCTGTGCCCGTTGCCCCTCATCCTGTCATTGGGCACCACTGAAAGGAGTCTGGTCCCATCCTCTTGACACTCACCCCTGAGATATTTATCAGTATTAATAAGTTCCCCTCTCAGCTTCTCTTCTCCAGGCTGAACAGGCCCAGCTCTCTCAGTCTCTCTTCATAAGAAAGATTCTCCAGACCCCAAATCAGCTTCATAGCCTGCTGCTGGACTCCCTCTAGTAGTTCTTTGTCCTTATACTGGGGAGCCCAGAACTGGACACAGTACTCCAGACACCTCTCTTCCCTCCTTGTTATCTCTGCAGGTCACCCTCAGTCCCTGTGCTGAGGTGACACGAGGTGTGGAAGGTTGAGGTCAGGACATGGTGGTTTCTCTTTGCTTCTCCTTCCTTCTCACCCTTCCTTCCTCCTTACTTATGTTCTCCTCGCCCGTGTGGGTCCTCCATGGCCACTGTCCCTTTGGCAGAGTCCCTGCTTCAGCATGAACTTCTCCATCAGCCACTGCCTCTTTGGGAATGTGCCTTCTCCTGTTGTTCCCTCATTCTCTCCTCCTCAGCATTTTCTTTCCTTTATTAAATATGTTTTCAAATTCATATGTTTCATATTCAACATATTAAATATGTTTTCACAGAGGTGTCGCCAGTTTGGCTGATGGGCTCAGCTGGGTCTGTTAGTCTGTTTCGACCTCAGATTTACAGGACAATGTACTCTGTAAATTAAACTTTTTTTATAAGCTCATTAAGAAATATAACAGACTAGCTGTAACCACTTTCACAATAAGGGATCTATTTTATGTCCTAAAAGATGATGGTTTAATCTTTAGCTGTTCAAGCTGATGAAGAATTGGCTAATTATTTATGCTCTCACTTTTAAGTCTTCCACTTCTCTGAGAAGTAAATGGTACCAATTATGTTATGAGATCATATGAACAATGGTATTTGGTCAAACCAAAGGTCTCTTCAAGCCATTATACTAAATAATATACAGAATGTTTATGGAAGGAGTTTTAAATGAAAGGAAAAGTTACCTGTTCCTTGCTATATGTGATTCATGTTTCAGAATTTCCACAAATTATCATGTTCATTTGCTCAAATAAGATATTTTCTGAAATATACTTTGCAGGATATTGCATTTTAGTTCATACTGAAGTATTTTTGCAACATTTAAATTAGTGTAGAATATTCTCATTAACCAAATCAATAGCAGGTGCAGGGCTGGAGGGGGGAAGCAGCTTTCAATCTCTCTTTTGTCACCTCCACTCTGCAAAACTACACGGATTTTGTTGCAAAGCCTTCTTTGGATCTTTGCAGAAATTGGTTTGCCTGGAAGTTTTACCTTAGGTTGTTTACCATTTGTTTTTTTCTTTGATAAATTTTATATCATTTTTTTTCCTAAGATACTGCTCATCAAAAATGTACTTGTGCTCAATTGTGAAAGTTTTTCTGGTTTTTGAAATAAAATATTTTGTTCTAAACCAGGCAAACCTTTAGGATTTTTTAATATTTCTTTTTTGTTTCCTTTTTTTAAATGAGTATTAATTGCTAAACTTGGCTTTATTTTTCAATTATTTTTGGTCCCTCTGACATTATTTTTCAGTCAACTTTGACCATGAGTATTTAGGGTCCTAAAATTAATTGTTACTAGTAGACAAAAAGAGACAGTTTAATACACAGGGAAGGACATCTTGTTTAAGGCCACTTATTTCCTACCCTTGGCCCCAGTACCGTGTAGTTTTCAACCTCTCTCCTCTCAGCCCTTCTCTCTCTCCACAAATAATTACTTCCTACTTCCTTTTGGAAGTAGTTTTTTTATGAGGATGTGAGGAATTAGGGAATATAAATGTTGTTATTTCCGGAATTTCTTCCTTCATACCTGATATTTCCATTTCATCATGACTACCTTGCAAGTCTGACATTCAGATTTGCTTTAGAGTTTCTTAGCCAAAGGGTGATATCTAGTTCCAGAAAATCTGTGTGATTTGTCAGAGCAGACAGCCCCTGTGTATGATGTACTCTCCTCTCAAAAATATGTTGTCACTAAAATCGTGAACTTACTGAAATATTCAAGACTTCTGTGGGCTCTGGATTTTACCGTGGGTAAAACTAGCATGTCTGTTCACTGATGGACGGAAGTCATGTAGTTTCTGCAGTATGACAATGCAACCCCTAAGTGCAAATAAACCTGGACAGGTAAATAACGATCCAAGTTGTGCAACATCTCTTTGGCAATGGAGGCTGGAGTAGTGTTCTTTGGGAGAGATAAGAAATCATCCATCACTCTCCTGTGGTTGTCAGAGTAGTTTTCTTGGATTTAGTCACAGTAAACAAATCTTTGTAGGTTGATTCTTAAGGTTTTTCACCAAAGTCCTTGCAGCACTTTTTCTTGTGCCAATTCTGTATTTAGTACCTTTCAAATTTTCCCTTTTTTCATGAACATTTTTTGGCTGTGATTTTAAGAGGATCTGAGAGCTAGGTGCTTATTGCATTGGAATATAAATATAGGGAGATCTCCTGAGTTCCAATGAGAAAAATCAGCTATAAAGAATTTCATCCTAAGTAACACAAAGGGAACATTTTAAATTTCACACATATATTTTCACTTCTGAATAGTGGAACACCATTTAGTTCAGCGGTTGCACTATTATCCCAAAGTGAAACAGCTGTCTGGGCTCTAATCTCACCCTCCTATCCTTCCAATGAGGTTTTTTGATTAACTTTTTATTCTTAGGATAGCAATTTGTACCAAGGATCTAATTAAGAACTTTATGTAACACAGCCAAAGTCCTCCTTTTGCAAGTCTGTCTCACCTCAGTCCTACTAATGTTGCAGCTTTCAGTATGAAGCATTCAGAAATGTCTGATATTTCAAGCTATCTCTTCTGGTTGAAAACAATTTCAGCTATTGAGAATCGGGAATGGGATACATTTGATTCTTTAGTGCCGGTAAGGAAAACTGTAATAGTTCTCTAAAATAAGTCAGGTTTTTAAAATTTAAATTCTGTGGGTTAGGCTTCTTTTGGGGTTGGAAATGGCTTAAACTGAACTTCTATGTTGAGCTGAATGAATGCAGACTTCTGACCATAGGTGTTCTGTGTTTCTTACTGATGAATGGGTGAGTGGGAAAGAAGAGCCTTTGATAACATCTGGTGATTTCTGGGGAGAAAATGCACAGTTCTAAATATCTGGAGTTAAAAGATAGTGCCAACATTTCTTTTTTATCATTAATTTAATGATGAAGAGAAAAGATAGCTAGATTGCATATGTATCTTATTTCCAGAAAATTGTATAATTGAGATATAGCTTTTAAATGAGGGGGTGTTTATCAACTGAATTTAATAAATATAAATTGAACACACAGATATTAGTGCTTATCACCAAATGACATACAATAATATGCTATTGTCTATTTTGTATAAAATAGAACAATTAAGTTGACTGATCTCTTGTATGTTTACATCAATATGTGTTACTAATTTTAATCTCGTTGCTTTTAAATATTTTGAAAAAAAAATTTCACTTATATTAGTGTCGTGTGCACTGGAAATATTTATTTTCCCATATGCAGAATGATGCTTTTGGTGACGGGGTTAGATGAGTCAGATAGAGCACACTGGCAATGAAAGAAAATAGTAAATTGTTTTCTTCCATGCGAAAGGTAAATTTGAAGAGGTATTTTTAAATGAAAATACACTAATATTGTGCGGAAGAGATATATATCTGAACTGTTAAGTATGTTATCAACAATCTGAAGAATTATTCAGCTACTAACTGTATCAGGTTAGTAGTAAGCTAATAAGTGAGCAAAACTAAGTGCCTTCAATACAAGACAGGCTGATAGGAAAACATGTTTGGACCTCTGTTTGTGTATCACTAGAGAGCTTATACTGTAATCAAAGATGACATTTCAAAATGTGTCACAAAGCATATAGTGGCATGTGAAGGATGGTCTGACTTTAACTTTGGAGTCTCCTGATTTCTCCTTGTTACAGCTGCCCTAAAAAAACTAGAGCCTCCCGCAGATTCTGTGTTATTCTTGCTGTAATATTTTCTATGTCATTTTTCTCCCGCTCCTCTGAAGCACAAGATGTTCCCATTTCTTGTCCTCCCAACCAAACATTTATTTAGTATCAGGGTCAGGTCTACAGTGGGGTTTTTATATGTTAGTGCTCAGAATTGGTGCGCCTGCCTGTGAAGGTGGGTAGCTTATGGAAAGGACCGTCAGATTAGGTGTTAATTTGCCCCAGACGTCCTATGGCGAAAGTCAGGATTTACAGCAGGCTGAGAATGGTAAAGACGATATTTCTGTCAGGCATCATAATTTACTGTCTGAGGGGGATATGTTGAAAATTTTCCATTTCATTTGGAGGGTGGAATTGGTGCCTAAAGACACAGGGTAGGAGGAGACTGGATCTGTCCAAATGGGTCTGTGGTAGAGGCTGCCTCGTGTCTGATTGTCGGTTGCATGAGATAGATGTTGGTTTTTGAGGCTGAAGAACTTTTGTACAGGGGCAAGGGAAATCTGATTTCCTAAATCTGAATATTTTCAGGACTGCACTCTTGGATTCTGCTGCCTGTATTCAATCTGTGTCCTGCCTTAAGCAGACTGCTCCTTTTGTGTTATTAATTGCTATGCTTAGTCCTCTTCCAGGAGTTCTGTCCTAGCACCTGATGTATAGTGCATAACTTCCACTGCTTGCTTTGTCAGGAAATGCTGTTTTGTTTTGTGGGGTTTTTTTTCCCTTCTAACAGTAATCAAAGCTTATTTCTGAAAGTCCTTTCCTGGAGCTTCTCTATTAAAAAAAAAAAAAAGAGACACTATCATATCAGAGACAGTCATCCCAGAGCTGCTTATCATTATTGTTATTATTATTATAGAAAGAAGCTGCCTTGACGTTATGAACTGTTTAATATTCCAGTGTTTTGGGGGATCATGTAAATGTATGAAAGGTTGTTGTGACATTTGAAGTTCTCCTAACTGATTTGCAAACCCATCTTCTCAATCTTGGTAGATCAGTTCTGACAGTTTTTAGGATTTATGTCTCTGTGATTGTTGTGTTTATTGTTCAATACAGTGACAGTGAGAGGTCAATGTTGTCTCTGTGTACAAGGAAGTTTGTTTCATTTTGTGGATTAAGCGGCTTTTAGTTATACACATTCACACAGTAAATCCAGAGAGTGCAGAACTGTCCCAGTCCTGTCCAGGTCACTGTTATTAATGTAAACAAATAGTAGCACCCTAGATTTTTGTGTTTTACACAGCAGAAAACATGTCTTGAAATCAGTAACTAAAAGATATTATGTAATCTAAGAACGGTCACATATCAAAGTGGTGCCTTGTGTTACTTTTTGTGACTGCCTCATCAGTAAAAGTGCCATGTTACTTGCTGGTAAATAAGTCACTGTTGAAATTGCCCCCATCCAGTTTAGTTCCGGTTAAGATAATAATTTTTTTACTCAGTGTTTCTGCATCCAATTTTAGCCAAAACAACACTGTTTAGAAATGACAGAATTTTAAAATGTAAAGATGAGGAAAGACTTCATAGGTCATGTTGCCCATCTGCCAGAATGTGAGTACTGCCTAAAGTATATATTTTAGTGCTTAGCTTGAGTTTATACAGAGAGGCTTCTATCCCTCCTCTAGGGAGATTATGCTGTAGTTTGTTGAATTTGTCACACAGTTGTATCAGTGTATAAAATCTGTTTGCCTGCCCTTGGCGTGAAATTGAAAAATATTCCCATGTTAAAAATCACAAAATATTTGTTGAAAAACAGGGAAGTATAATTTTTCTGATATGAAGTGTTTCTCAGCATCACTCATAACATCAAATAAATTTTGTTTTGACATTTCTTCCTTTTGTTTTATTCCATCTTCTTAAGTCTGTCTTTTTAGTATTGATACACCTATTTACACCCCTAATCTAATGTTGTTAGGTTCACAAAGATGCTCTTCCCTTGTTAATTCTTGATCAGGAATGGCCTTCATTTTTTGGGGAGGCTTATAATTTTGATATAAGTAAGCTGTATTTTTGAGGTCCTGCGCAAGTTATTTGAAAGACTGTCAGTCTTGCTTTACCCTCCAGCCACTTTGTGCTTCTCAGACTTGTAATGGCCCCAGGCGCTTTCTTTTCTTAAGCAATGGCATACCATAGAGCTGCTTTTATGGCACTCTTACTACTCATCTCAAGTTCAGTCCCTTTACATGGTTTCACTATTCTACAAACCTGTGGTGCCACGTTGCGTTGATTTTGCATTTTGAAATTTTTGGGTAAATGCTATTTCTAAGAAGTCAGAGGTTGACAGTAATATCATCTTAATAGACTATATGCTAGGAGAAGAGGGTGTAGCTTTCCTTCTCTGTGGAAAACTCCTCTACAAATAATAACCAGTTGCTACTTTATGTGTTTCTATTTTACACCGTAACTTTCCTTGTGGCTGCGTACTGCTTCCACTTCCTCTTTGTTGCTTCTGCTACTCAAATCAACATTTTCTTTTATAATTGAAAACCTTGTTCTTTTACCTTCTCATGTTCCAGTCTCATCTCCAATACATGATTGTAGATCTGTCAGAAAACAGGATGAATAAATAAAAGACACTGAACAAATGTCTGTTCTCCCGTGAAACTTCAGAGTACGTGTCTTGCAGGCAAAGCAGACTCGACTTAGGGAATTTAACTTTACTGCCAGTTAACGCGAACATTTAATTATTGAGCTGGGTATTGAGAAACAAAGATGACAATTAGTTAAGCTGAGAGGGAGAACACATCTTTGCCAGGCTCAGCTTGCACCTCTCCTCCCTCTGGTCACCACTGCAGGTCCAACTCAGTCCCTGCAGTGAGGTGAGGGTGGCACCAGGGCCTGGGGTCAGGGCATGGTGGTTTCTCTCTGCCTCTCCTTTTTCCTCACTCTTTTCTTCCTTATTAATTGTTTCTTCTCCTCGCAGAGGTGCCTGCAGCACCTACTACCACACTCTGGCTGTTTGTGCCCAGTACAAGGTGGAAAGAAGGCAGGAATAATATGAGCTTCGTGTTCAAGTGGGGCATATTCCTTAAAAGAAAAGCTTGAATGTAGCAGATTAAGGAACAGAATCATAGAATCATAGAATGTCCTGAGTTGGAAGGGACCCACAAGGATCACTGACTCCAACTCTTGCCCCTGCATAGGACAACCTCAAAACTCACACCATGTGTCTGAGGGTGTTGTTCAATCGCTTCTAGAATATTGTCAGGTCTGGGGCTGTGACACCTCCCTGGGACAATAACAAGGTACAAAGTCTAGAAACTGGATTGATTTGGTTTTGTTTTCCTATTTGCAACTTTTTAAACTGAGGGAAATCGGTCCTAAAAACAAAAGAAAATGACATGTCTGTATTTCCACCAAGTATCCTAAAACAAGATTTCATCAGCCTATAAGGAGCATTCTCTTTTTTCACCAAACACTTGATGGTATTACGCAGATTCACGTGGAGAGTCCTTGCTAAGCTTGGCAGCCTGTGACATTCCTGCTGGGTGCTACAATCTGTAAAATTATGGAAAAAATGGCAGTTCTGGCATGTGCTGTCCTGCACGTCACCCGCAGAGCACCCAGTCTCTCAGGCAGAAGGATGTCAGTGAGAAAACTGAGACTAAAAATGGGTGGCAAGCCCCATAGTAAAATACCACATAGTTGTAATTTATGTAACAGTTCATCTCCATTGAAAAATGCATTTTCTGCCACACGAGGCAAAACCTTGTAAAATGCCTGACTCGGTCTAAAGCCTGGATAGCCTCACTTTAAACACTGATATCTCTTATCTCTGGAAATAACATCCTGTGAGAGCAGTGGTTCTGCAGTAATTTAGGCTTTGAATAAAGCTGTCAGCAAGCAATATATCTGAAATTATTTTGTTAAATTTGTTAATCGTGTAGTGATTCTGGGACATGAAGGAACACTCTGGGACATCAATTAAAACTTTTCCAGAGGACGTTAGAAGTTTACTTCTACTGACATAAAAATCAAAACCTTCTTTGCTCCAGCACAACCCAATTTAACTTTGAATTTGTTGCAGGTTTTCGAAGTCAAGTTTAATTCTTTAACGTCTTCCTAAATACTGTTAAATATACCTTCATTGAGCTAAAGCATTTTGCAGAATAGCTTTGTTCCTACACATGCTTAGCTAGAATCAGTGAGTTAAGTTGATGCATTTTATGAACCACAGTAAACTCCAGCTCTTCTCCTGGCAGTTTCAGTGCTGGAACAGGATCAGTGGTGATTTTGCTGATTCTGTTATACCTGAGAACCTTTCTAAAACCCTAAAGATGCTTCTTCTGTATTTCTTATTCTTTCCTGTCTATGGAGAGTTAGATGCAGCACCATTAAGTCTTGGTCTCTTCTGCTCTTACCAAGCAGAGGCAAGTGCTTGTTGATATTGATTCCATTATTTCTGGACTACTGTATACAGTGCTTGATGTGATTGATTAGTTCCTGAAAGAAGATGTTTGGTTCTTTGGAATTTATGTTCTGATAAACCTCTTGAATAGATAGCGAATTCTGTTAAAGTAATTTTCCTATTTCACTTTTAGTTTTACATTCATTTTTCTTGTTGTCATCTTCGCCTGAGTTGTAATTTTAAGTCCGTTTGTTTCTGTGCTTTTGGGACTGGTTATAAATTCTCCATGCAGGAATAAATGTAACACTCAACCTGCGGGCACTTCAGGCTGTGAGAAGGTAACAGAATAAGATATGGCAAAACTGCTTTGAGAGCTTAGTGTACCATGATTTTAAAAGTAAAAAGTTGTTCCATGGACGATGCAGCCTTCACTTTTGAGGAGAAAGGAGGGATAGAATGGCTTTGGTTTTGCTTTCATTTTGTTTTCCTCTGAGATAAGTTTGATCTTTGTGGACAGTAAGACTGAATCATGCACTGTAACATGCACCTGGGTCAAATAGGATGCCTAAAACCAGGTGCATGCTTTTGTCATAGTATGTGTTTGAGTGTATATGTATACATGTGTATGTGCATCTTTGTATGCATACAGGTGTCTATATATGCATATGTACACGCACTTGTCACTTAGTCTTGATAGTTTCTGTAGAAGGTTAAAATCCAGTTGGAGAGAAAAAATATTTCTGTATAAAAGTATGAAGGAGTCTATGCTCCTGAGTAATGCAATAAATTAACTTTTTTCAGTTAAAAGAACTTGACAGGTATTTGGGATTACTTTCGTGTTCTATTGTGCATCTCTTCTTGAGTGTAACAGTCTTTTATAAAAAAATCACATATTCATTAAAAATCACATAAAAATTTCATGTTTTTATATGTCAGAGTAATGCCTATAATAGACATTAAATACAAAAGAACAAGCAACTTAGGGAGGAGGGGATCCCCCAGATCTGAAAAACTGCACTGGCGTTACCTTACTTTCATGGAGCTGCTGGCTAAATGCATGCATCCACTATAAATCCTGCCAAGAGAAAAACAAAACTAATATTGAGTATACACGTATTTGCTCAAATTTTTAATCCATCGAAGCAGATCAGTGTTTGACCATTAACTTCAGTTATGCAGAGACTTTCACCCAGAAATTTTTAGATCTGATAGATGTAGCAGAATGTCATTAAGGCATTTAAAATGGAAGATGTATCCAGTTTGATAATTTCGCAGTATAATATAAGTTAGCTTAGCTCTTAGGTTTTCAGTAGCATCAGGCCATAACACTTTATTTTTGCAGCGTATCTTTCCACTAATATTGATTGTAGTGTCAAGGCAGATTTTTCAAATGTTTCAACCTTTTATAAAATTGTTATGAATAAGATCTGAAAGACATGTATCCGTATCGGAAGTCAGAGTTTTGATGATAATACACTTATAAAAAGACCATATGGAATGTATTTCTATTTTTGTTCTCAATTCTAATGTTTCCACATCCAGACTTAAGAACATATCAGAAACTGGCATCACCTGGGTTGGTTAAATCTGTTATTTTTGTAAGAGATGTGATTTAACACAGACTTTGGGGAAAGTTCTGAAGTGCAGTGGAGATCAGATCAGAGATTTAGGTAACGAATGTTTATGGCCCATTCACTTTCAAAAGGCTGTGAACATGTGCTGGAGCAGTATTCGAAATACAGGGTTTAGGCCTAAATTTCTGTTCAAAGCTAGAGCACTGGGGTAAGACACTTTGCATCAATTTTTTTTGTGAGTCAGTGGAGATGTGATAATGGGACCTCCGTGTGAGTCTTAGTATGGCATTTGGCATCCTAGAACGAGACAGATGGATCCACCCTGCCTAGTGATAGGAAGGTTAACACCTCAAAATTTAATGAGTAATAACATTTAGTTGAATAATATCTTCACTGGAAATTCAGATGTATCATAATTATCCCTCATTCTCTATGGAGCTTTTCCCACTGACATTTCTGTGTCCTTCACTGGATTTGATATTGGGTAAAAAGTCACCATTATGTTAATCATTGCTAATTCAAACTGTTAACAGGCAGTACCTGGTGAAACTCAACCACTGTAAAGTAGGTGCTTTCTTGCCATTCCTTCTGGCAACCTGTGGATCTGCACAGAAATGCTAGGTTTTCCTTAGGTCTACATTATTTTTTTGTTCAACAGTGTCACAGCTAATGCAATTTTAAATAGGAAATTATTCCTACAGATTAAGTAAAAACCAACGCAAAACCACAAGCTCAAATGTAAGGCCACATTATTTGAAAGGTACTATTTACCTTTAAATTAAATGGCTTTATATGGGGTTGTATTATTTATGTAGGGAAAAGCCTCAAGGATTTCTTGAGGCATTTTTCTTCTATTCTTGACAGCTGCAGCCTGGAAGCAAAGCTGCTTCTGACTTTTGTTTTATGTCTCTAAGTAGAGGCAGGATTGTTTGCTAAAAAATGATTCTTTAGATGTTCAAAAAACTCCCTATCTTTTTACATTTTCTGTTTAATAAAAAGCAAATGACTTTTTCTCCTTCTTGGTCTTACAGTTTGTAATTCAGTGGTAGATGCAACGAAGATTCTGTGTGTTCTGTGATCTCGAGGCCTCATAGCATGCCAGAGAATTACTGTTCTGACATCTAAATTATCATTTAATCTTTTCTGCCATTGTATGTCAGTGTAGATCTTTTTCTACATTTATGAAACTTTTGAAAATATGAACTTAATTTAAACTAGTTCAGTGTTAACTTCCCAAGGCCTCAAACAGTCTGACACATTATATCTGAGAGATGCAGCATGCCCTATTCATGTACAAATATAGGGGCTGCTCCACTTCACGTTATTAAGACAAAAGTTGTTAACATTTTAAAATAAAGTGAAACTGCAGCTGAATATTACAGAGGGTATTTTAGAATTTAGACCTGGCTACCCGGGAGAATGAGCCCTTAATTCTGATGTACAGTCTAGAGAGTCAAGTGTTTGCAAAAGATGGTAATAAGCCACTGACAACTCAACTTACTTTTAAAATGGTAATACACACAGTGTTGTATTACTCTAAATTTCACCACCTCTTTATTTTGAGTTTACTTAGAAGTATTAGTGTAGATAATGATGGTGATTCCTTAGCAGGAAAACAAGCAATTCAGAATTCTGTGTCAAAATTGCAGCTGGGAATACCTGTATGCGGCTAGTTTCAAAATGATCATGTAGTTGTTTCAGTTTTTTCTGGTTAAGAAGTAATGCGCTGTGCTTGTTATTTGTAAATTAGTTACCATATACCTATGCAAGTAGTTTCACAGTCTGGTGTTGAATACAGCGCTGCATAGTAGGAACAGTTAAAGCAAGGAGTAACAGATGATCCAAAAAGAATGAAATCCAATATAATATGGATAATCTATAAAACTGTGAATGCTTTAAGTAAAATGAGTCAACCAAGATAATGCTAGCACTCATGGTAGAGGGAAAGTTCATCTCGTCTGAGAGGTATGAGTCATGTCATACACTTGTAGAGAATTTGGTAGCAGAATAAATGTTATGAAGTAGAGCGTGTGCCTTTTTGTTCTCTTTCTACTGGCTTCAAGTGCTTTCACTGTGTCTTGCTTTCAAGTTGTGCTTTTGGTGGAAAAGCAACTAGACTGTCTGGCTTGCTGCAAGCAGAACAATCTCATATATATTTCTGGAAGCAAAGTCTGTTGTGCTCAAGTCCTTTAAAAAGAAGAAAAAAAATCTTCCTTCTTTTTTTTTTTTTTTTTTTTTTCCCCCAAGCTATTCAAGTTTTGTCCCAGCTATGGCAATCTGTCACTGCAGCTGTCAGTGTGATGCCTTTTCTTCCAAGCACAGAGATGGCTCAGCTGAAAGCCCTGCTACAAGTCAAGGGCAGGAAAAAGGTCTGTGCAGGAAGCAGTAGTTATAAGGCTGATGGGCCATGTGGTACATTGTCAGCAAAATAAAATACTTCAAATGTAAGGATTAGTGCAGAAAGGAAAGTGCAGGAGAAATGGGGAAAACAGGATCACTCAATTCACTACACTCAGTAAAATTCCCTCTTTCAGTGATTGGTTTGGATTTATTTTGCAGCTGGACAATTGTGAATGTGCTCATGAAGGCATCTTCCCATCTTTATCATCTGATTGCAAAGTCTGGGAGCCCTATGTATGCTACATGACTTAAAAGAGGGCTGGGTCCTTCATGAACTGATTACTACTGATTTGAATTCATCCTGCAAGTAAGGAAATTAGACATGTAAAATTTAAAACTGCCTACATTTAGATGGATTATTTAGTTCTTGCCAACCAACATCTCTTAAAACTTTGAACAAATTAAGCCGGTTTTTTCTAGAGTTCTTTCACAGCTGGGAACAGCTAGGTAAAAAATAATTAAATGCTTTGCTTAAGACTGCAGAGCAGGTCAAAGGGCAGAGCTAGGAATAAAGTCATTATCCTTGTCTTCCAGAAGTCATTATCCTTGTCTTCCAGAAAGCTACTTCTTCTCACCCAGTCTCAAACTTAGATCCTTTATCTATGTGTGGGTATATAGAGTGTGACAAATAAGAAGCAGCACTGCCTCAAAGGCACAGTAGGCAGAGATTCTCAAAAGAATCTAGAAACTTTTTTTGTGTGCATTTCTTAATTTATGCACAGTTGGAAGTATTCTTGATGAGCTGATGAACGGCTGTGATAGATTTGTCAGTGTTCTCTCTAAGAAGTGAATAGATATCTGGCTAACTTTTTTTTGAGAATTTGGTGAATCAGTGTATGTGATGTGTTTTTAAGTCAGAATAGATAGAGACACATCATCCTGGAAGGCAAAATCCTTCTGACTCCCTGTTGCTACTGATCTCCTCTTGACCTGTCCCTTGAGTAACTGCACTGTGATAACAGGACTATTTTGATGCTATTGCGTACTCCACGGCTAGCGCTATATTTAGGGCTCTCTCCAGTGGTTGCCTTCTCAACTCTGCATGATTAAAGTCTCCTACTTTAAAGCATGAGATACAAACAGGATGCAACCAATAAAAACGCCTCAATTTCCTGCACTTAAATGCAATGTTGTAGCTCAGGATGTCAGTGTTCTTCAAGCTACCGTATGCTACAGAGACTGAAGCAAAATGTTTGTATTAAATCAGTGTTCCCATTTAAAAAAAAAAATCACCACACAGACTTGCTGCCCCACACATGCACACGCACATACACATGCAGAGATAGGAACAGAAGGAACAGAAAAGAAAAATGCACTGATTATATTAGTTGTGAGTGAACAGTTATAGTCACTATATCCGTCTGAAACTATTGTTCTGTGAATTTTCTCACGCCTGTCTGTCTGAACGGTGGCAGAAAATCATCAGTTTGATAGCTGAAGTTCAACTCTTCCAATCAGTAAAGAATACAGTAAGCACCAGGTTAAAATGAGCTCTGAAAGATATTCTTGCTTGGATGCCAATTCTTTACAGGCTCTGTGGGAAGGTCAGGCAGGGAAGGATCATGCTATTCGAAGGAGCAGCTTAAATGCTCAGACTTTTGCTGTGGAAGGGCTGATGGGCCAAGTGAGAACCTGGGTGCCAGGAGTAGGTAAGAAGCTCACAAATGGAAACATCCTGGCGGGTGCCTCCTGGAAACCTTGTCAAGGCTCGTGAAGGACAAAGGGTAAATTGTGGCTTGCCAACCTGACAACTTTCTGTGATGAGATAAGTAGCTCCGTGGATGAGGGGAAATCAGTAGGTGTCTTTTGCCTTGATTTTAGCAAGTCTTTCAGCACAAATTCTCAGTCTTGTAGCCAAATGAGAGAAAGAGCAAATGGATGGATGTGAAACACTGGCTAGACCACCAGACCCAAAGAGCAGAGGTCGGCAGTTCAAAGTCCAGTAATTGACGGCAAGTTACTTGTGGTCTTTCCACAGAGCTGGTGCTGGTGCTAATGCTGTTCAACACCTTCATTAAGAACAAGAATAGTTAGATTGAGTGTACTATCAGTAAGGTTTTAGATAACACCAGATTGGGCACAGCAGATGATACATTGCAGACTTGCCATTCAGAGGGATCTCAATAGGCAGGAGAAATAGGCTGAGAGGAACCTCATGAAGTTCAATGACAACAGGCAGAAGTTCCTGTACTTGGACAAAATAAAAGATACAGCAGTGCCAGCCAGGCACGGTCTGGCCAGGCAGCAGCTTGGCAGTCTGGAGGATCACAGAATCGGAGAATCACACAATCACACAATCACAGAATGGCTGAGGTTGGAAGGGACCTTTGGAGATCAGGTAGTCCAACCCACCTGCCAAAGCAGGTTTACCTAGAGTAGATCACAAGTTGCAACGAATCAGCCATGTGCCCTTGCCATGGTGAAGGCTAATAGCAAACTGACCTGCACTGATAACAGCCTTGGCAGCAGTTTGAGGGACTCATCAGCTGTGAGACTGCACCAGGAGTACTGTGTCCAGCTCTAGGCTCCCCAATATGCCAAAGTGTGCTGGGTGGAGGATAACCAAGATAGCAGTGCACACAACAGTGACTGGGTCTGGTGCACAGAACATAAAAGAAAAGGCTGGGAGAGATCGGTTTGTTCAGTCTGAAGAAGAAGAGGCTGTGGGGATAATCTAATTGCTGTCTTCAACCATCTCAGGGATGGTTAGAGAGGAGACAAAGCCAAACTGCTCTCAGAATTGCACGGGAGAAGTACGAGGATAAAGACACAAGGGAAATTCTGATTAGATATAAGAGAAAACTCTTCTCAGTGGGGGTGGTGAAGCACTGAAACAGAGATCCAGAAAGGCTGTGAAAGTCCTTCTGAAAGCAAGGATGACCAATACTGTGAAGGACATGCAGCTTCTGCTTGTGCTTGTAAGAGGAAGTAAAAGGAGTAACTGAGTTTTCAAAAGAAAATCTGAGTCTCCCAAATATTATTTTTTATAGTGTTCCCACAATTCCTAGTTTCCAATTGAGAAATATCTTTACCTTTACTTCAGGAAAATCTGATATGGATGCAAGGCTTTGTTCCTCAATGGGTTAGAAGCGGTTGGTAATAGGAAAATGACTTCTGAAATATGTGCTTTTTTTGTTATTAGGTGTTATTTTTTAAAGCAGTGGAAAGATGCTTTCATTCTGGAGATTGCAAATTTTGTTTATATTTGGTAGTAGACCTTCTCACAGTGTGTAAAAATAAAAATAAGATAAAATCAACTAAAGGCTAAATTTGGTTGAGACAACAGAATACTGTAAAAAAGAAATATTTTTCTTCCTCTAGCAAAGGTGACAATCTTCAAGTGCATGGAGTTAAATAATCATGTAACTAAAAACTATGCTTCTAAAAAGGAAACCCTTTTTTAATCCCTCAGTGATAACACATTTATAAATAATTCCATATGCCTAAAGCTAAAAATATTATAATCAAACGGCCTTCAGCTTTTTTCTGTTACTCCAAAGTGTCCAGTGTTAAAGGGCACAATGGGAATAAATGGCTATGGGCATATAATGTATTTGCAGATACTAAGCATTTTAATATTAAACTGTACCTTACTATGATAACTGATACATGCCATGAAATATACACACATTAAATTGCATGCATTCCATTTTTGGTTTTTTTTTATTCACAGGTTACACAGTTGTATATAAATAATGGCATTATCATAAGTAGCTGTTGTGCAGTAACATACAATTTCTCTGAAGAAAGAATTATCTTACAATAACTACACCAAAATTGGAAAGAAACTGTGACATCCTCAAAGCATGTGAATTGCTGTACTAATGTTACATTCTTAGTTTGGG
This sequence comes from Caloenas nicobarica, assembly GCF_036013445.1. Classification (NCBI taxonomy): domain Eukaryota; kingdom Metazoa; phylum Chordata; class Aves; order Columbiformes; family Columbidae; genus Caloenas; species Caloenas nicobarica. The sequence continues at coordinate 208,365,327 of NC_088245.1, read as the reverse complement.
TTACTTTACTTAGGTTTTGATATCCTGCAGTGAATATTTGGCAATAGACATATGATCAGTGTTTTCAGTAGTTCTGTAATCATCTCTGCCATGCACAAAGAGACTCTGGTCTATACAGCTTTGAAGTACAGATAGCCGTTCATTGACTAATACACAATGTTGATTAATAGAGCAAATGAGCTACTGTACTAGGCATGACTACATTCATCAGCCCACTAGAATGGCTGAAGAGTCTTTGCTGACCAAGCAGGCATCGGTCAGACAGAGAACAGGTACTCTCCATCACTTTTTATCCATCACTGACTACATGTTGATCCTTCTCCTCCTGAGTCTTTGAGCTATTACAGAATCACAGATTGGTTGGGGTTGGAAGGGACATCCAGTCCAACCCACCTGCTAAAGCAGGTTCACCAGAGTAGATCACAGAGGAATGTGTCCAGGCGGGTTTGAATGTCTCCAGAGAAGGAGACTCCAAACATCTCCCCCTTCCTTCTTCTTCCCACACCTTTTATACTGAGCATGATCATATGGTATGGAATAACCCTTTGGCCAATTGGGGTCAGCTGTCCCAGCCCTGCTCCTTCTCAGCTTCTCATGCACCTAGCACGGTGTGAAAGGCTGAGAGGTCCTTAACTACTTATCAACTATCAAAGCATCAGTGTCTTCTCAACATTATTTTCATTCTAAATCCAAAACACAGTGCTATAACAACTACTCAGAAAAAAATTACCTCTATCTCAACTGAAACCAGGACACATAAATATCATAGTATATGTGCATATACACATGCTACATACTGATAAGTAGTGTAAACAAAAAATGTTGTGGTTTATCATCTTGGTTTTGTTCAAACACAAAAAGTAGATTTGTAAGGTAAGGGCGGCTGAAATCCTCACCCCCAAGGTTGCCTAATTGTAAGCTGAATACATCGTATTTCTTATAGTTCTATTAAAAATGAATGACTAGTTATTATATATTCAGGATGTGATCTGAAGCCTAATGAAATTGAAAAGAAGGACCACAGTGAGCTCTGATTTGGAGGCTGAGAATCTATTTCCTTCAACGTTAATTGATTGAACAGTACTCAAAGTTATGTACTGTTGTACGATATAAATTCAAAGGGAAGACAGGCTTTTAGACTTTTAATTTAATGTATCTTTATGGGCATTTCAATATGAATGAATTTCATATATTGAAATTTATTTTCTCTCTTTTGTTCCTCTTTCAGGCAAGCCCTGCACCTATAATTGTCAACACAGACACCTTGGACACAATCCCTTATGTAAGTTTTTTTTTTTTAATAATACATAGAAACTGTTTATTTTCCCACAGCAATTCTATTCAGTATTGCATAAAAGTTATAAACAAATCTTACAACTAATCACGTCTTTTACAGTTATGTGGTTAATTTTTTCTAGAAGAAGAAATCAGGAATGATAATTGCACTCAGATGAATTATAGCATAATCTAGTCACATAATTTTTAGTTTAGACTTGAATATGTAAACTGTAACTTAGTAAAGATGGCCTTTCTTTGAAAAAAACTGTGATTTCATTAAGCCTTTCCCCCTTACCAGTAACATATAGTATGAATATTTCCTTTCAGAACAGCATGCAACCTCCTAGCTTATTAAGAAGATACCTAGAAGCACACTGTATTAGTAAAGTGGTGCAAACAGCTCTCCTTTTGTCTGTATTCCTTTTGTAGAGGAAAGCTGATAGTGATAAATAACAGCACAAACTAGATGACTCCATGTTTTCTTATTAATATCTCTTCACTTTTTTGACTTCTAGAAAAAACAATTTTACCCTAAAATAAATGCATGTTTTTATCAGAGTTTAAAAGATCTGCTTTTCTACAAGTATTTGATATTGTTGTTATTTTAGACTGTAAAAGCAACTATAGTTGCAGAAAAGGGAGACAAAGATAAAGTGAATACATAATAGGGTAAGAGGCTTAAATGACCAGAAGCAAGAAAAGCAAGAAAAAAGAAGCTAGCCAGACAGTATATAACCTTTGTCCTTGCATACCCTTAGTTATCTCTCTAAAGCTCCTAATTAACGTCTCTCATTCGCCATGTTTTGTCCACATCTGTTTCGTATTATACAAATGCATAAGCCTAATTATTTATCCACCTACACCAATCACATTGCTGGGTTCTGTCTTTCAGAAGACTATTGCTGAAGAAGTTTAATAGGGCTGTCCTGGACAGCTTGTTTTTTTCTGACAATTCATAAAACTTAGAAATTACTGTGCAGAACACATGTAAAGATCACAATCAAGAGCAATTTAGAAGAACGACAGTGCTGTAAAGCAGAAGAGAATTAAATCCCTTGTTGGGAATTTCAGCCATCGGGAAGAGTGGAAAAGTTAAATAACATTAGTCTTTTCATTTACATTCAGCTTTATTAAAAGACTTCCTATCATTTCTAAGTCTGTTTTCCTTCCTAACATCAGAACCATCTGCTCTGGTCTCACTTTCAACAGGTCTGGCTTTTCTTCTGTTTTAATGAGACATTTTACACTTAGTGTTCTCTAGGTCTACGAAGAGGGACATTGTGAGCCTCACTTCTCATTTCCAGTACTGGACCTGTGCCCAGGATACTCTACAGCTATGGTGTTAGAATTCCTAAATACAGATGCAATTACCCTAGTGACAAGACGTTCAATCAACATGATTTATTCCCATAACACAGTCTAGCAATACTTATACACTTTTGTACCACTTTTATACTACTGTTCCTTTCTCTTAAAAAAAAAAAAAGAAAAAGAAAAAGAAAAAATGACAAAACACATTCAAGAGAAATATTGACAGTAGACTGAAAGGTGCCTGTGGGCTGTTTGAGTCTCCAATACATGATGTGAACTAGATGAATAAACAGAAGGTGCTAGTTGTAAAAATAGACAGGTCTGAATTAGTCACCTTGTTCTTACCTGGTGCATGGGAAGAGTCATGTCTCTTAAATATGGGACACAGCAGAGATACCAAAGAGGGACTTATTTTGACTATCAAGTAAGAAATATCAAGGCGAAGCATATGTGCTGAGTGCAGGCAAAAATAGTGCACCGCAGGGCATGGGATCTTTGCTTTACAAATAGGCATTTCTTTCTGATCAGGATTTGAATGCTTGAACATTTTCCAAAATGAGACAGATAGACTAACATATGGACAAATGACCTCTTTCTCCAACCTAATATATGAGAGAGTGGGCTGGGAGACCTGTGTTGTCCTTCCTGCTCCCAGGACTAGTTCAGTTTAGGTTAGTTTGGTTTCATTTTGCGGTATTTCCTCCTACGAAGGTGCTGTAGTCACCGGGCCAGATACATGTTTGATTGTGTGTGCATCTCTTCCTGGCCCAGGGAACCTTTCAAAAACAGGTTTGCAGACAGCATGTGGTGGGTTGACTCTGGCCAATAGCCAAAGATTCTTCTCACTCCCCTTTCCTGTGGTTCAGGAAGAAAATAGAAGGAAAGCGAGAAAAGTTGTATATTGAGATAATGACAGTTAAACAGGGAAAACAAAAGCTGCATGGGCAGGCAAGGCAGAACAAGGAATTCACTTACTACTTCCCATCGTCAGGCAAATAAAATCACAGAATCATTTTGGTTTGAAAAGACCTTTAACGTCATCAAGTCCAATCATTAACCCAACACTGGCACGAAACCATGTCCCTAAGAACCTCACCTCTACGTCTGTTAAACCCCTCCAGGGATGGTGACTCCACCACTGCCCTGGGCAGCCTGTTCCAATGCCCAGCAACCCTTTCCAGGAAGAAATTTTTCCTGGAAAGCTACATTTCATCATGTGTAGCAGTTACTTGGGAACACAAATGCCATAACCATGAATCTCTTCTCTTTCTCCTCCTTTCTCTGAGCTCTTATTGCTTAGCACGACATCATATGGTATAGAATATCCCTTTGGTCAGTTGGGGTCAGCTGTTCTGGCTGGGTCCTCTCCCAACACTTTACCCATCCCCAGTCAACTCGCTGTTGGGGGATGAAGGGCAAAATGGGAAAGAGAGAAAGCCTTGACATTGCAGGTGCTCTTCAGCAAAAACGTTGGTGTGCTACCAACATTGTTCCAGCCACAAATCAAAGCAGAGAGTCATGTGTGCTACTGTGAAGAAAATTAACTCCATCCCAGGCGGACCCAGTGCAGCCTAGAATACCATGTGGGGGCCTGTAACACAGCTGGTAACACTGTGGGTTAGAGGAAAATCTTCCAAAACTGATGTCATTTATCTTACAGGAAATATCATTTAGCAGATATGTCCTAAAATGTTTTTTGTTGGTTTCTGTTTTGTTTTGTTTTGTTTTCAGACAAGTCAGTTCAGAGAGATAACAGAAAGCTGGATTTAATTATTATTTTGAAATAGGAACATGAGTCAAGCACTTGCCTTTTCAGCACTGTTAGGACTTCCAGACATGCCTGGAGGAAAACTGTAAATGCCTAGGAACATCTCTGGTTAACACTTAAGTATCCTCAGAGTTAGCTAGCTGTTTATTAAAGTTTCAGAAAGGTGTCATTCTTCTAGTTACCATGAAAAAGCATATAATACTATAGGGACAAATCTGTCTTTATCAAACATACTATACACAAGTGAAGAAAGTAACACCTTAAGTTCCAAATTCAAATTAATTAATAGCAATGCATATGGATCCTGAATTTGGCAGGAATTTAGATGAGATCTTGAAATTTCCATTACATAAAATTCAAAGGTATAAAGTCTTTCAGTATCACCAATTCACCTTGCAGATTCTTCCTATCTACTGTTTTGGCTGTGTAGAAATAGTTTCAAAGTTAAGTTTAGATGCCCATCTGCTTCCATTGATTTGTCACTAAGGATGACAGTATAGAATCACAGAATCACAGAATGTCCTGAGCTGGAAGGGACCCACAAGGATCATCGAGTCCAACTCGTGTCCCTGCACAGGACAACCCCACAGGTCACACCGTGTGTCTGAGGCCGTTGTCCAGTCTCTTCTTGAACACTGTCAGGCCTGGGGCCGGGACACCTCCCTGGGGAGCCTGTTCCAGTGTCCAGCACCCTCTGGGGGAAGAACCTTTTCCTCATGTCCAACCTGAACCTCCCCTGGCACATCTTCCTGCCGTTCCCTCGGGTTCTGTCACTGGTCGCTAAAGAGGAGGATCAGAGAAGTCAAGTTCAGTTATGATGTTTTCTGTCCAAAGCTGAAAGCAGCCGTGATGTGAGTGGGCATAGTGTAGTTGATCCTCTGTCATAACTGTAGCAAGTCTAAAACACCCAGAAGTGTTGATCTTCAGGGCCTGAGTCATCTTAGGTCCCTGCTATTCAGCCCCTCTTCAAGCCTTAAAGCACGTTTAGAGTCTAGGAATCCTCTTGTGGGAGGAACAGGCAGAAATGTTTAGAATTTACCAATCGGACAATGTTTCCTATGATCACATTCTTTTTCTCATATCTTGTTTTTCTCTAGTCTTAGATGCTTGTCCTTTAATTCTTCCATTTGAATGTGCCTTCCACAAATCTGAGTATCATTTCTAATTTAACTTGTTAAATAAAATTAAAATACAAGTGGGTATATATGCAAGTGATACTTCTCATGAAAATTTTGACATACTAGTTTTTGATTTCTGACTGTTGGGGTTTTCTAAAATGCTTTTCATGACAACTAGTGTTGTTTGCTCATGTTTTTGCAAAAAAAAAGAAAGCTACTTTAAAGAAATAAAACAATATATTTCTTTTTCTTTTATGAAAATCTATTTTTTCTTAAATAACTGATTTTCATTGTATTCACAATAACAAAGTTAAATAATCCATTTTATGCCTTATTTTCAAATTTTAAACACAGGAATAAGTCTAGATTTGTAAATGTTGGTGAATCAAAATGGGTTTACTTATCTCTGACATTAGTAGCCACAACTGATAGCCTGATACATCCCTAAATAAGGTCAGGCTATTTTTAATGTTGTTACATACCAGATGGAGACTTTCCATGATTTTGTTCAGCTGCTGGCTCAGCAGTGCAAGAAACCTCTCTCTTTGTTTTATTTATGTGATGTACCTTCAATGCATTTCCATTTCAATAGCATTTCTGCTCATCATCTTTTCCATCTTCCTTCAAAAATTCCTGAGTGCTTTCAGAGGGAAGGGGCCTCACAGCAACTATTAACATTCACAAAGCATTTCCACTGGTCCACCAGAATGAAATTTCCTTTTTACAGTTGGTATACAACTGGTAAGCTGCGTGATTTGTCTCATTAACATTCTAATGATTTAAATTCATGTAATTAAACCTTTTGGTACTGTGGACATTCTTCAAACCTTTCAGCTCAATAGTTTGGAAAAAAAATATCACCCGGTGAGGGACTGTTTTTATCAGTATGCTTTTCTGACATGAGATAAAAGAAAAGGCCTCATTCTGTTATACTGTATGTTATTCCTTATAATTTGGGCCTGCAGTGTACAACAGAAGAAACAGTTAATTAGCTTTGTTTCTAGGTTCAGTGGCTTGAAAACTTTGGCTTGCCAAGCTTTGGATGTGGGAATAAATTTGATAAGAAGCTTCGATGGTACAAAACGAATTATTCTATGGCATTTTAAGCACAATTAAACATTTGTGGGAGTTTGTTTGTTCTCTATTCTTTGACTGTAAATTTTAGATCTTTTTGTATAATGAGAAGCATTAATTTATTAACGTATGAATCATCTCAGTTTCTCTGTTGTACAGAATAAGCTTCATTTATTTATTTTTTCGTTTCCAAAATGCTGTATAGTTAAGTTAAAAGTAGCTATAAGTCTGGATTTGCTGCAACACTTTCAGAAATTGATGGGAATCTCCTTATTTATTTCATGATGGAATTTCTTTTTTCTTTTCCCTTAATAAAACATTAATATAAGTTCACTCAGGTACTGTGGTTATTCCCTTCCTCCTTCTGCCTTGTCACAGTGCTAAGATCTAGGGTATAGGTACTTTATTCTTCTTTTGGCCCAAATGAATTCCTTGTATTTCTTCAATCTGCCATTATTCTTCCAAATAATTATTATTTTTGTTACTATTATTACTGTTTCTCTGTCATCTCGGTCAGCCAGCACACCTGGATTTTGCACATTAGAAGAAGGCACATGAAGACTTAAACAAAGGGTGTGAAGAAAAATAAATTCTTTCTCTTCTGACTGTAAAAAGAATGGGAAAAATTTTCAAATTTCTAAGAAACGGTCAGTACTCTAAAGACTTTTATTGGATAATATGAATGTAGGTGCAGCCTAGACCTAAATAAATAAACTAGAGGAGGGAGGTGACCTTATGTATTTCTACAATAAAGCATAAGTAACGTGGCACTACATATTGAATATTAAGTGTCATATATAACCAGCACTGATGAGCAAATTTTTCAAGACAGTGGTAATAGAGGATTAAAAAGAATTTCTTGTCTAAAAGAGTATGATCTGGATTTACACAAAAGTAAGGAGCTCTTGGAGTCGGGACTTTTTAATTAATAAATATATTAACATATATAAAAATATCAACATATAATTATATATTTATCTATCTTCCCATTTACTTCTCTTCAGAATAAATTCGTTGCTTCTTTCTTAATTAATTTGATCATAGTCTTGAAAGTCAGATTGCACATCTTATTATCTTGAATAACTCTTATGTTTTCCTGATTGTTAAACACCAGTTTTGTTTATTTTTTATACTCATCGTTCAGTCTGCCAGTTAATGTGGATTACAATGGAAAAGCAAAATCTGGTAGAGCTCTGTGTAGCTTTTAAAAACTGCATTGGCTTGGCTTCTCTGTTTCAGTCTTTGAATTGTATCACAGCAATGTTGTCTGCCCTGGCAATCACTGCTGTGTTCTGCATGTCATCATTTCTGCAGTGGGATAAGAGGTTTCTCTTTGATCATACCAGTATCAACAACATTGATTCAAATCATGTTTATAAAGTATTTTGAGGTGAAAAAGGTGCAACATAACACAAGACTAATTAACTAACATAAAACAACTCCCCTTAATCATGCAAAAATAGAAAAATCTTTGTCCTGCCATCTGATGACTTAAATGGATTTTAGTATGATGGATATCAGAAAAATACGTTGTTGCTGTCCAAAACCCAAAGCAGAAATACAAAATGGATCTTACGAATCTGATTTATTTTGCCTCTATTTCGTATACATTGTTTTTCTATCTGAATTTCAATATATTTCAAATGTTTTCTTTTAAAATATATTGTTTTAGAAAGAAACCTCCTTACGAAAGGGGCCAAGGTGATTTTGAAGTAAAAATGTAATTGTTTTCCTGGGTTTCTCTTTTGAATTCTGGATACAATTTTGAATATTTAAGCCTCATCAAAGACATAATTTTTACTTATGGAAAAAACAACTCTTTAAAGTAAAATAGCTTAAAAATTAGGGGTGGATTTCTTTAATTCTCCTCAGGAATGAGCATTACTTTGCATATTTGGGTGCTATGTATCATATTACACAAAGAAATCAGAAGAAAACCTTCATTGTGTCTGAATGTAGGTAGAAATATCAACATCCTGTCGGTCCAACAAGTAAAAGCATCCATTGGTCATGTATCTAATTATTCCTTCACACTTCTATTCTGCAAAATTATAATACTTTCAGTTTTCAATCATCTGTGAATAACCCTGGCCTTTAGATTCAGTCAAGAAGTTCTTTCTACAGACGTTGGATTCAAACATTCCCATTAGCTTATTGAACTGTAGAGAGAGCACATCATACACTTGTCTGTGTCCCTCTGCTGCAGGTGGACACAGCATAGAAAATGTGTAATGCCTCATACTTTTTGGACTTGCTCTCCTTAGAGTACACATCCTTTAGCATTTTAGTCCAGATAATGGCTGTGCTTGAGAAGTGAATTCCCTGCATTTACCAGTCTTTAGTTCACACACTGGAGCTTATGAAGCAGACTTTCTGACAAAAAACTAAACTTGGCAACAGGCTTCTGGATGCCGTCAGGATGTTGGTCCTTTGGACCACACTGAGATAAACCCCCGGAAAGAGGCACCATGCTTTGGTTTTGCAACTGCTCCGCCCTGTGGGTCTGTTCCTGTTGGGCTGCTCTTCTTGTCCTTGTAGCCTCTTCCATGGGGAAGCCAGCAAGGAACTGCTCTATCAGCTCTTTTCATCACTCTGAGAAAAATCCCATATATTTTTGTGGGTGTGGGGGTGTGGGTACATACCCCTTCTCTATGCCCAGCTATACTTCATTTGTAATTCATGCAAGATAATTTATCCATGGGGTTGGTATGTGTTGCAGAACGCAGACTATGTCTGTTAGAGTTGTTTGAAGTGCTTGGAGATTTGAGTTAGCCTAGAAGTGCGTGGTCCGAACTGACCTAAATTAAATGTAGTCTGAATTTGTTTTTATCTTGCTCTCCCTGGCCTTAAATTAGCTTTTGTTTTTGTGTCATTTTTGATATATTACACTACAGACCCACAGTTAACATTCCTGGATTTCGTAGCAGTAAGCTGAAATCAGTAGGGTCTGTAGGTTTGAAAGGATCCAGTGGTTAAGGTAACCTCTTGAAAATATGCTTTTGTAGTACAATCCATGGTCTTAAGCCATTAAACCTATTGTCTTCCTTAAATATTTCTGCGCATTTTAGATTTTGGGGGGGGGTTTGTTGTTTTGTTTGGTTGGTTGGTTTTTGGTTTTTGGGTTTTTTTTCTTTTTGCATAAAAGGCTTAACTGCACTATATATTTAAGAAATTGATAAAACTAGTTTTCCACAATGATAGCTTTATTGTAAATTACTGAACAAAGCATAAGGACTACAAGTGAATAACTACTGATCTATAGACTTAATTTCTTCATGATTTGAGACAATGGTACTTCTAGGTAGTTTTCGCTGTGTTAGAAAGGTGTAGAACTTAACTGAAAGCTGTTTTCGAAAGTGAAAGAAGAGTTAGCACAGATGTCATTATCTTAATAATTTTAATTATACAAAAGGAAGAGCTTCCCTGTTCCATAAGACTTCATTTTAAAGGACTTCAGACCTGAGTTAGGCAAAATTTAGAGTACTGTTGTCAGAGACAGACCTGTTCCTTTTACCTTGATAACCTAAGAAGTAATGAGAATGCAACTGCTCAGTATTAAATAGAAAACTATTTTTGATGAAAAGTGGAAAATAAAAATACTGGCTTCATGTCTTATTGGAAATGGCAGGGTTTAATTTCTATGACGGTCAGTCCTTTAAGATGAGATACATCTGAAATTTGTTTTATGAGTACCCTTTGGAATTTTAAGGGTATTTATTTTTTATGTATAGTATTGATTGGTTTTTTGCTTTGCAAACTACCTCTTAAAGTTCAGCCAAGGGAAAGTTGTTATCCTGGCAGCACATAATGCAACATTAGTAATAACATTGGATAGAAAAGGTTTCCTTCCCTTATGATCTCTTATGTATCGCTCTTAACATTATCCACTGCAGTTTTTATGAGAGGTTTTTCACATTATATATGTTAACTTTTTAAAAAATTTAGAATAGCTGCAGTGTGTTCTTACTCTTTTCCTACAGCAACATAAATAAATCTGAATGAACAAAATTTTGCTTTAATAAAAATAAAAAATGTCATATTTGAATTTTAATTGTCTCTCACAGTCCCTCACTGTTAGCCAGGGATTAGCTGATCCATGCTGTAACACTAACTCACCTCTGGCACAGTTTCAGGAAATGTTCTGAAGCAAAGTCCCTGCTGTTGCAAGTTGTGAGTGCTGACTGTTTTGGAATGTGACTCATTTCTAATCCACATTTTACAATATAAAAACCCATGTTACTTTTAATGCAGTGATCTGGTGAATCAGCCTCAATGGTAATGATATTTTTAATCAGTGTTTAGATGACCTGGCTTTCTGCATATAGTAGCAAACCCAAATATTCAACAGATAATATCTGTTTTCCTGATCTTAAAAATACCAGCTCTCATAATTTTCTAGGAAAGATTGACTCGTTTGATAGTAATAGAAAGTAAAGATGCCTACATGAGATAAATTTCCACTTTGTGGAGTTTATTAATAAAAAGGAATCACAACTGAAGTGCAAATTTTGTATCTTACCTTATCATATTCCATCAGTTGTCAAGTGATTTCTGCCTGTAAGCTGTTCTGCATGAAGATGGCAATAGTTTAAAACTTTGGATTATTTTTAGTCACAAATTATTTGTGCTGAATTTTCGATCGTTTGTGTAGCTAGGCAGAAAACTTCACTTTGCTGGATTTTGGTGTGGTTGTCTCATTCTTTACACAGCTTAACTGAGCAGTAGTGTGGTCATTACAAAATTAGTCCAAATGTCCAAATTCAGGAGTTGGACTTTGCAAAGATGATGAAAAGGTGAGCATAGCACACTGGATTTATCTGGAAGCTCTTGAGCTATAATAATTTTTCAAATAACGTGCAGGATACAAGTTTGATTGATCACTCTGATTTCACCATCATCTTTCTCTTTAGTAGAAGCAGATTGCTGTTATCTTAATAGTGCTCTTTTTCACTCTATAAATTATGAAAGTCTCCAACTGTCCATATGACCTCTTGTTATTCCCCCAGAGGAGGACAAACATACTTGCAGCTGGTGCTTTCAATACTGTTTTATTTCTTTTTAGAGCCATCGCATATTACTTTAATTTGTTTGCAAAATAAATTGGAGAAGTGCTCCTCTTCCATTCTCCAGGCATTTGATTTTCATACAGAAGGAAACAAATATATTCCCTTTTTCATCTATCTTGACATTGTTGAAAGATGTCAATCTTTCTTTCAAAATAGGGACCAATGTCCAGGAGCCATTCTCATGACTTCAGGAGATTGATTTCATCAGTAAGACAGCTCGGTCTTCAGTGAGGATTGGGCACCTCAATTTCAGTTCCATGTCTCAAGGAACCTTATCTCTATATGCAAACCTGTAGGAGAAAAATAAATGATTCTTGACTTTCTATCCCATTCTTGAATTCCGTATCTTTTTAATATTTGGCTGTACCTAAAAGCTACTTTACTAAAGCTCTAACATCGTATATAGTTTTCCATCATATACACTTTGAGTGCAGTTTCTTATTTCCAGGTCTCTTTCTAGCCATTGTTCTTTCCCTGACAATTCTTGGTAAAGTATGACTCAAAGAGATTATGAGAATAGTTTTCCGTGTCACATTTTTAATTTTTCTGCTATGGCGAAAATAGGAGATACATAGCAAAGAACATAAGCCTGCAAATGTAAGCATTTTTTTTCTCAGTTTAGTCTTGCATTGTCTGTGATAGAGAAAAAAAATACTATATTTGCAGTATGCATGCATGAATTATTACATGATGTTGTGGGGTTCCTGAATTTGGTAGCCTGATAGAGGAGAGGCTGTTGCAGCTCCATGCTGCGATGTCCAATCAGTAGCAAGGCTTTGTGTGTGTGTTCCCAGTCAGCACACACACAAACAGGACATGCGGACACATATACACACAGACACATAGACATGTAGATACACAGGCACAGGGCTGAACAGAATACAGGTGCAATCAGCACTCACACAAACAAAAGCACCACCAATGGCCTCATCATGTCCATCCCAGTTGTCTTGGACCCCTTGTCCCTCCAGTTGCCAGCTCCTCCAGTTGCCTCACTCCCAGTTACACACCCCTGGCTTCTGACTGCTTAACCTACTCGCCAGCCAACCCAGCTTGATGTTTGCTGGCAATCATCTGAGCCATATGCACCCTCATGTGCACCCCCCCACACACATACAAAGAATAGAGCACCGGTCACTGAAGAAAATAAATACAGTTTAATAGGACAGGACAGATGATGCTCAGCAGATGCAGGACATGGACAGGGAAGTGCACTGACCATGTTTGCATGGTCCCAACCCCACATGCATATGTGGGGCCACGAAGTTGATGATGGGAGTGGAGCATCTCCCTTATGAGGAAAGGCTGAGGGAGCTGGGGCTCTTTTGCTTGGAGAAGAGGAGACTGAGGGGTGACCCCATTAATGTTTATAAATATATAAAGGGTAGGTGTCACGAGGATGGAGCCAGGCTCTTCTCGGTGACAACCAACAGTAAGACAAGGGGTAATGGGTTCAAGCTGGAACACAGGAGGTTCCACTTATATATGAGAAGAAACTTCTTCACAGCGAGGGTGACAGAACACTGGAACAGGCTGCCCAGGGAGGTTGTGGAGTCTCCTTCTCTGGAGACATTCAAACCCACCTGGACGCCTTCCTGTGTAACCTCATCTGGGTGTTCCTGCTCCGGCGGGGGGATTGGACTGGATGAGCTTTCGAGGTCCCTTCCAATCCCTGACATTCTGTGATTCTGTGATGTCCCAACCCCACAGGCAGCGATAGCTTTCCCAGTCTGTAAGGTGCTCTCCAGGTGACCCATGGTGCTGGATGTTACCTTTAGCCCATGGGGCTGAGGTTTCCCTGGGAAGGGACAGGTCTCCAATGGGGCTAGAGGGGTGATGGGCTTTGATGGGCTGATGGGTCCTGTGATGAGCCTGGGGGCAGCCAGGCAGGGTGTTGTCTGGGCTCCCTCACCTGCCACTGACTCTTTCCGTTCTTTCCTAGGAGTGCAGATGAGCTTTTCTCACATACACTGACAGATTCCAAATATTGGATTAAACAGAAAAAAGAATTTATCCTGAAAAATGACACATCTGTGGAGCATTAGAGCATGTACAGTGTAGTAAAGCCAAGGAATAGCTGTTTAGTGGCTTATGGATATTAGAGATCCGCTTGGGTGAACCTGCTTTAGCAGGTGGGTTGGAATAGATGATCTCTAGAGGTCCCTTCCAACCCCAACCATTCTGCGATTCTGTAATGTTCAGGACATACATTATACACAAATCTACTTATGATGATCACTGCCCACTAACTTTATTATATATTGATGAGATAAGAACAAGAATGTTTTCCAGATCTCTGCTGCAAAGAGTTTACAGTTTATATGTGGAAATCATAGGCTTCATTATGTCAGGAAACCTATGGAGCACATACTAAAGATACTTCATATATTTGATAAATTATGCTCTGCTTCTGAAAAGAGATGATGTAATACTTGACACTTTAAAGTGCTGTTGCATAACATCAAACATTTTCAAAGTATTTCTGTGTTGTAGTTCTGCATTTTAGTGTATTAAAAATAGTCTTATATTTTTACTGCCATAGGTTTTTTTCCAACACTGCTTTCCAAACCTGAGAACCTGAGGGAGTTTATTGTGCAGTGCAAGCTTTTTGTGCTTGTTTTAAAGAGCATTACGTGTCAGCGTTTTTCTCAGGCTTTTTCCTTAGTGCTTCTAAGCATCTGCACTGTTGTATGCAGTAGTTAATAGGTAACCTTAAAAGCACTATCTTTTTATTTTTCTTTTTTTTCTAGAGTACTGAGGCAATGCGCAGAAATAATTTTAAAAGTAACATTCAGGTTCACCTCTCAAGATTTCATCTATCTATCAGAAATGAAACCGAAGATGGATGAAAGTGATTCTTCCCTTTCTCCTTAGATTTAAGTTGAAGATTTTTTTCTGAGAAACTTAAATTTCTCTCAAAATGATGCAAACTAGTTTTTCCTACCAAGAAAGCAGAAAGGCATTTGAAGCAATTTACTGAATTTTGCCTAGACTTAGGCTGTGATTGGTGATGATCAGTTGTGCTGTATTGGATGCTGCTCAGGGTGTGCACTATTAATCCCTGTGAAAAACAGTTACATCAGTTTTCTTTCCCTGAGCTTGTGAGAGGGAGCAGAAAACCACTTTGATTTTGTCTCGGCCATTCAGATTGTCTTTTTTTTTTTTTTCTTCCCTGCAGCAAAATTAATTGGGCATGAGGGAGCTGCTCTGCTATGCTTTTAGTTTTAGAGTGCAGAGGACCGTGGCTCCCTGGCCAGACATACACTAAAGTGTCTTCCAAGATTTTAAGAGAAACAGTGAACCTTTCTGCTGCTATAAAAATACTTGTAAAGCAAGTGATTTGTGCATAAATTCTTGTCCTGTGGAATACAAGAATATTTGTTTATAAATGTACATACACTTTATTTATGTAAATATTTCTTATTACTCATTTTTTATTATTTGTGCAAGTATATTTTTTTACCTTCTCGGGACTTCCCCTTCCTGCAAGTGTAAGTACATCTACACATGATTAAATGTAACATCAATTACACTAGTACAAGCCCAGTGACACCAGAGGGATTGCACCAGTGTTACTGAGAGCGCAGTTTAGCCTTCAGTACTTGTGCTGGAGTTAACAGACAAGAAGAAAAGAACCCAGAGGAAATAATTGATTGCGGTTTGTTCATAGGCAATGGGGTGAGAGAGCAGGGAAGGGATTATAAACTCTCAAACATAAACAAAGCTACTGGGAGACAATTTTAGGTACAAGGTATGAGTCAGAGTATGTTGTCATTTAACAAATTGCAAGAGATTAGATTATGCTGGTTATATATTTATTTATTGAGGAAGTGGGGCATGCCCATTGTGTATATTACATATATTTCATTATATGATTGCTACATAAACATGTCATGGATGTCAAAGAATGCAGTAAATTGTTGTTCCTGCCTGGCCTAAAATCTTGCCAGTTAGTACGTTATTGATTTCTCCCTAAAACTGAGAGAAAATTTTATCTTAAATGTTTAAATAAATCAAACTTAACCCACAGTTTATGCATTAATTTCTGCCTTTTAAACCTTCCAACTACAGTTACCAACCTTTTAAATAAAATCATGCAAATTACAGTATTAAACATTATTAAAATGACCTTGTAAGTCTCAAGTTACAAGTACTTCATAATCTTTGTTGATGAAATAAGGTCAATCAAGCAACAGCAGTTTTCCAGTTTTATGTATCTTGTAAATAGAATGAGATATTACACAGGAAAACCATGTCTAGAAATGTATGAACTGTTCAGACTGTTGAAAAGTTTGATATATTTTCTTCTAAAACTGAAATGGACCAGAGATATAGGAACCTGACAAAAAGAGAATTTATAATAACTCATCTGTTAGGGTGTCAGGAATGGCAACGGCACAGAAGAAAATGAAAGGCAGAGTGATTGGGAATTTCTGAAGCCCTACAGTAAATGACCTGGATTGCACAAGAAATAATGCAATTTTGTGGAAAGAAAAGACTGTATCCACTTCTCTGGAATGCACAGTTTTAAATTCCTGCACTGATGTATACTACAAATTTAAGATGCAGAAATATAAGGATTTTATGTTTTGTTTTGTTTTGTGTTGTGTTTTGTTTTGGTTTGTTTTTTAAGATGCAAATCCTGACAGTCTAAAGTTTCTTTATAGTCAGTGGGCAAACACAAGTTCCTCAAATGGCACTTTCATCCGAAGACTAAGGCACATGGCATATATCACCCCTTCTTGATTCCTCTCTCCAGTACCTGTAAAATAAAAGCCTAAACAATGGCTTAACTTAGATTTCTACCTGTTAGATAGCTAATATCATGGCATAGGAGTTTCTTTTAGTGTAAGAGACAAGGCTGTAATTGCAAAAGCTGTAATTTGCATTCTTTCTCTTTTGTTGATACTAATTTTGTACAACTTGGAAGTGCTAACTTAAACAGAATTCACACAGGGATGTAATTTCATTCCCATTTACTGTGAACCCCTTTTCGAATCATGATCTCTGCTCTGATCTGCTCCGTGGATTATGCCCGTGGAACTGGCAGTTTTGTGATGGGTCTGCATTAGAGGTATCAAGTGCTTACACTTACGAACATATAGAAACTTTTCTTCTGTCGTGTATATGGCCAACATCAGAATACGGACAAAACAAAGAGAAGAAGGAAAATTTGATGGCTTACATGGTGAAGAACAGAGTGTTATCACATAATATGTAAGCTGCATAGAACAACAATACCCAGGTGGAGTGTATAAAGTTTTTTTCTTTATGAAAAGGGTATAAAGTTTTTCGGACTGTAGAAAATGTCAGATCTATGGAGACAAAACAGCTACAAAGATCTAAATTGTTGCTGAATAGGATAAAGTATTGTAAGGAGTGAGAGCAGCAAATAGGGGAAACCAAAAGAGAATCCCTTATTTGGACGAGATTTTGAAACTATGTGTTTTTTTCCTCATATCCACTCTAAACCTCCCCTGGTGCAACTTGAGGCCTTTTCCTCTTGTCCCATCACTTGCTGCTTGGGAGAAGAGCCCAACCCCCTCCATGCTACAACCTCTTTTCAGGTGGCTTTAAACAGCAATAAAGTCTCCCCTCAGCCTCCTTTTCTCCAGGCTGAACAGCCCCAGGTCCCTCAGATGCTCCTCATAAGACTTGTATGAATACAACATGAACTCATGAATAATCCTTTGGATGAAGTGGGATGAGATAAAATATGTTTAATTCAGTATGTATGTGTGTGCACCTGCATCTGAGAAAAAGAGTAAAGAGCAGGTTTGGAGGTAGTAAGAAACAAGTAAAATACGAGAATCAGAGAAAGCAGTGGAGGCTGAGGTGCAGACATGAGAAGTTTCGATTAGTGCTAGGGGCTGGTGATTCACAAGAGATAGTAAAAACATTATTTTGTACTGAACAAGATTTGAAAAATGAGGTATGGCAAGATAAAATTAGAGATTTGGGAATCAACCGGAGTTATAATGGTTACTTGCTAAATGAATATTTTCTCCTTGAGAATGGAAACAAGAAAACCCAGGGTAACAGTGAAGGAGGAAGAAAGAGAGGATGGGTATGGTACACAAACAGTGAAGAAGGTTGGTTTAAAATTGGACCTGGAGAAGGATATAGGAAACATAAGAAGAAAAGAATGAGCAAAACCCATCCTTTTAGCAGGGTACAAGTTGATCGTGACTGTGCTGCAGATCTTTACAGGTGTTGACCAAGGGCTGGATTTGGATTCTTGGAGCTCTGCTAGTTGTGTGTTGAGGGTGATATCTTCTCTAAAGGATGTACAGCGACTGGTGGTAAAGTGCCCTGTAGATGTCTGTGGAAGGATCCACAAATCATAGGGCACATATACTGTAAGACCTATTCCTGATAAAGTATGAATTTATTTCAAAACCAGTCTTCCACTTTTCACTCTTCACACCAGAACAGTCTTACTATGACAAGAAAGTTTTAAGTTATGGTAAATTTTAATTCAAAGATCTTGACATATTTTGCTTGTTTCCTAAAGGAAATATGGGTTAAAAAAAGTGGGCTTAGTTATGGACTGTGATTAAAAATAAATGTGGGGTATCCTATATAAAAAGCCCATAAAATGCACTCCCTCAGATAGAGCGGAGTAGCATGAAAAACCTTTCTGGTAGCCTCTTTACTACAGTTTTAAAACACAAAATCTTCATATTTGAAATCCGAGAGCACAGGAGACTTTCCTGTTGTTTGTATGCAGTGAGAAAGGAAGCTTCTAATGTTCTTGAAAATAATATCAAAAGGACATCAGCAGGTTTCTTTTGACAATTAATGAAGAAATGAGCTAAATCTGGAGAAGGGCTAAATAAGGATCACTCTTTTGTCTTGCTGATAAAACAGAAATCATGAAGGGCTATTTAAATCTTATACTCATTGAATTACTCAAATGACCTTGATGTTTCTGAAATGTAAAACGGACCATCTTAATTATGCAGCAAATGTGACATTTTTAAAGGAAAATATATCCTAGGGTTACTTGTACAAGGAGAATTTGGCAACCGTCTATTCTGGTGAGGTGTGGCTGGTTAGGCAGTGGGTGAAACCATACAGCCAAAAGAATAAAATTCGCATGTTAAGTGAAAATCAGTGACAGGGTAGTTATCTTCCTATGTGTATGATAATGGAAGTAGAAGCAGCAGTCTTCTTTCTTGAAGACAGCTGAAAAACAATATCCAATTAAATATAATTAAAATGGGGTTTGTTTGCAATAAAAGTCTACAGATGTTGTATCTTTTAGTCAAACTAGTCTCTTCTTGAAAATGAGACTAAGCGTAACAAACAACTCTAATGACAAGTTTCATTTGAAAGAATAGGTACAGTGGTTTAAAAATATTACAGTTGTATAAATTGTATTTTGATGCTGTTGTTGCCACAATCATAATACAGTTCTTATAATTAAAATTCATATGATGACATCTTTATCTTATTGAGTGGGTGGATGCAGTTGTAGATGTGTAGAAATATAGCAAGCAAGAATTAGGCAATGCTTACTTGTTTGAGTGTAAACAGGTCTATCAAATCAAATGACTGCAGAAGTATAAAAAGAGAAAAAACTTATCTGTAGAAATCTTAACAAAATGAAAGAGTACGTGAAAATGAAAAACCCAACAGAATGGTTTTCTCCAGGATTTTAGGAATCTATCATAATCTGTAGAACTGGTTTTCATTAAGGGACTTACTCAGCTGCCTATGTCATCCTTAAACTGCACTAAATGCGAGAAACTTCCTGCAAAGTCAGAGTAAAATTCTAAGTTTGTCAGGTGCTTATTTTGGTCTTCCGTGTGCTGTTCTTTATTTCAGGTTTTTCACAAAATACCATATAAAAAACTCTTTTTACCTGTTCCTTATTTCTCTTTTTTTTGAAAGAAAATGTCACCTGAGGATGACTAGTACTTTCTTCTTAGAAAGATAAGTAAACTCTAGTAGTGATTAGAGCATCACCAGGAAGTCTCTCTTGAATGATGGAATCTAGATAGTTACCATACATTACATCTTTTTCTTAAAAGACATCTTCTTGTCAAACATTTGGGAGAGTCTTCCAGTACAACAGGTGCAGCTGTAAATTAAAGGTAACTTTTACCTCGTCTTTGTAAGTAGTTGTTTTAAACATTGGGTCTTAACTGAATTATGGTAACTTATTCTACAGGGGCTGTAAGTTCATCACGTTCCATATCACGAATATATGTACAGTCAGGAGATGGAGTAGCCTTCTTGCATCTGAAGTGTATGTTGGTGATGCTGCTCCTGAACAGCAGGGCAACAAAGGCCCTCCAAGTTATCTAAACGTTTTTGTAGACCTCTCCTTCATGTAGCACTTACACGTTTTGTCCTGGTCAACAGTATCTTTTTTCTTCTTCTGGAGGTAAAATATGTTCCTGGATGAGACACATTTTGATTCCAGATTCTGTGTCTTCAAGAAAGGACGTGGTTGTTTGCATCCTCCCATGGACCTCTTCTTGTTCACTTGTTTCTTCTGGCAGAGTCCCCTAGGCCTATTACTGTCACAGGTGTTGTTAAGCACTCTTTCTCCAAAGAGGGGACATCGATGTCCTGAATAAGAGAGGAAAGTCAACAGCAATGTATCTTGGCAGCCAATAGAAACGTATCTTGGCTTTGAGCTTTAAGAGAAGGGGACAGACTGAGTTGTTCCTTGAAAACATCCTAACCTGTCAGACTTGTGGGAGCAGGTGCTGGATATCATGCCGTGCATGTGCTGCCAGTTACAGGTGCAGACAAGCCCAAAAAGGCAATCAGAAAAGCTGCTAAACCAGAGATCTGGCCTTTCACTGCTATATAATTATGAAAAACATATGGCATCCCTTAATTAGAAGTTTGGTACCAGTCTATAGCTAGGATTAATGCAGAGAAAACATATTTGAGGCAAGTGCTCACCAAACCTAACACATCTTTTTTAGGGTCTTGTATGTAGTGAAAGGAAATCTCAAGGGCACAACTTATCTAATGTACCTGAGATTTCTAGTGTAGGATGAAATGAGTTAAGACCTAGAAACACAGAATCACAGAATGTTAGGGATTGGAAGGGACCTCGAAAGCTCATCCAGCCCAATTGCCCCGCCGGAGCAGGAACACCCAGATGAGGTTACACAGCAAGGTGTCCAGGCGGGTTGGAATGTCTGCAGAGAAGGAGACTCCACAACCTCCCTGGGCAGCCTGTTCCAGGCTCTGGCACCCTCACTGTGAAGAAGTTTCTTCTCATATTTAAGTGGAACCTCCTGTGTTCCAGTTTGTACCCACTGCACCTTGTCTTATCGTTGGTTGTCACCGAGAAGAGCCTGGCTCCATCCTTGTGACACTCACCCTTTACATATTTATGAACATTAACGAGGTCACCCCTCAGTCTCCTCTTCTCCAAGCTAAAGAGCCCCAGCTCCCTCAGCCTTTCCTCACACAGGAGATGCTCCTCTCCCTTAATCATCTTTGTTGCTCTGTGCTGGACTCTCTCCAGCAGTTCCCTGTCCTTCTGGAACTGAGGGGCCCAGAACTGGACACAATATTCCAGATGTGGTCTCACCAGGGCAGAGTAGAGGGGAAGGAGAACCTCTCTCGACCTACTAAGCACCCCCCTTCTAATACACCCCAGGATGCCATTGGCCTTCTTGGCCACAAGGGCCCAGTGCTGGCTCATGGTCATCCTGCTGTCCACCAGGACCCCCAGGTCCCTTTCCCCTACACTGCTCTCTAATAGGTCATTCCACAACTTATACTGGAACCTGGGGTTGTTCCTGCCCAGATGTAAGACTCTACACTTGCCCTTGTTATATTTCATTAAATTTTTCCCCTGCCCAACTCTCCAGCCTGTCCAGGTCTCGCTGGATGGCAGTTTCTTTTCACTGAGTATAAAGAGAGCTATATGATAACCTCTAGACATGAGGAAGAAATTTTTTACAGTGAGGATGGTGAAATGCTGGCCCAGGTTGCCCAGAGAGGTGGTGGATGCCCCATCCCTGGAGACATCCCAGGCCAGGCTGGACGGGGCTCTGAGCAACCTGAGCTGGTGAAGATGTCCCTGCTCATGGCAGGGGGTTGAACGAGATGAGGTTTGGAGAACCCTTTCAACCCAAACTATTCCATGATTCTACGATTCTCACATTTCAGCATTATAAATATCAAAATTTGTTGAGAGTAAAGGTATCCGTTGTGTCAACCTTGCACTCCTGAAAGATGGGAAAGAATATTCCCAAACTGAATTGGAAATGCTGATGATTTCTTTCACTGTGAAGAAGAGAAAACCATATGAAAATGTTTGGAATTTTTCATAGTTATCTAAAATCATGCAGGCCATAGTAAATTTTGAGGTGTTCTTGCTGCAATCTGGTATGAAAGCAGAATTCAGAAAACTCTTGTAAAGAGATACATAAGAACAGTTTCCCAATGCTTGCAAGAAATGGAAGTTGCAGATTCAGGCAGCTTGTTTAGGTGGTTTGTCAGGCCAGAGACTGTCAAGTTAAAATGGACAAAAACAGAGAGTATGTTCGTGTGCTGCTAAATGAGAGGACCGACAAGCCAGTTCCAGCACTGGAGCCATGATTCTCCTGCTTAACTGTTGGCTCACTCCTTGGCTATTTGTTTCCAGCAGGCTTCAGACAGAAACAGCCTTAAGCACTGAGACTTGGCTGAAAATTGACTCTAATTTAGTAGCGTAGGCGCAGCCAGAGAGTCTAAATATGTAATAAAATGGTGCTAGCAATGAATGGCAGTGCATACATCATCATTCCACCTGCCTCAGGTAGATGCAATCTCTTATTAGATCCTTTACGAAATAACTGCACTGGTCTTTTGAGCAACCGGAAAGAAAAACAGGGCAGTGAGCCGCATGTGTAGGTATATAGACTTAAATCACAAAAGGAGTTGGATCAAGATCAGCTTTTTAATTCATATCCTCCCATCTGCTATGGAACCTGATAATGGACCTCTGCTGCGGTTAATGGCAATTTTAAATGAAGACCTTTTTGGAATCGTGACTGTGGATGATAAAAGGAACCCCTCAGATGATCGTGATCAAGATATTGTTTGTGTGCAAATACAAATTGAGTATTCAGCCTGTGTTTCCTCCTTTCATTTTTATGCAGAGGTTGCTCACTTCTCATGTCCCTCTTTTTCCCATTTTGCTGCACTAATGAGTTTTTAATGCAAAGGAAAAGTGATTATAAGCAGTGAAGCAAAGACAGCTTTATAGAGCGAGGCTGAGGAATTGAAGACATAGATCAGAGCTATCCACCAGGCTAAGATAAAAGAGAAGTTCATGAAACAGAGCCATATAGATAGCTTTGATTTCATTATCATTAGACAAGAAAGGATAAAAAATGGAATAGTTATAAAGCTGTTCATACCTAGTAAGTTACTTATATTAATAAAAGAGTCTATGCAGAAAGCATTAAAATGATAACATAAAACAGGAAAATATCCTATAATAATTTTTTTCTTCATAGCTGTTTTTAATATAGTGTAACGCTATTATCAGATTGTAATAATGTAAAAATACAAATATTATGTATGTATTAAATATTTTATTAATTGATGCTGTGTTTTAATTTCATTTTTAAGCATGGGTTATTTGTTTGGACTTCTCCCTCTCTTTCCTTTTCTACATGAATTCTGGGGATTGTATTTCTATTACTGATTTCATGCTTTATGAGATCTTGAATTGCAGACAAATTAAATAGTTAGTGGCTTGTATAGGAAGGTTTTGTTTGGTAGATACATGTACCTAGTTATAATATTCACCAGAGAAGTACCTAATTACATTTGAAAGGTGCCTGACTAGATAAAGAATGATTTGCATACAGTATTTTCTGATTGCAGTTAGGAAACTAATATAGAAAATTAGCAGCTGGGGGTGGGGAAGAGTAATAAATGGTCTTGTTCTGACAAATAACAAATGTGTTCCTCCAAGATTAGGTCAATCCTAATGCTTCACTTCAGCGTAAATTAAGTAAAACACTAAAGTAAAACTATTTTCCAAGAAATATCCTATCACCACAAAAACAGCCTGATTGACTGGCATAAATTTTTATTTTTGATTAATTAGTATTTTGCGTCCAAATAAAAAAAATTGCTGAGTGTCTGTAACTAAGGGACACTTTGAAATTCTTCAGAGATTTTAGTAATAGAAGTATTTTCATTACTACACAGTTTACTTATAGTCAGCTGTTGCAGCTTTCTAAATATGACAGTCTACACATTTTAAGAAATGAAGAAACTAAGAAAGGGATGTTAAGTGATGTGCCTAGAAGGACAGAAAAAATCCATGTCAGACTGTAATAAGGTTTCAGAATGTTGCTTAAATCAGTGTCATCTTCCACTGATAGATTTCTTGTCCAGCGAAATCCATTTTGGTTCTCTACATTTTGTAGCTTAATTTATTTTGACACTGAAACTCAGTGTATGAATTGCATTAACATTCTGTGCCTTTTTGCCATTCAGCTGCCTATTGCAAAAGGTCCTCTGTCATGTTCTTGCCCTGGGTTAATATAGTAAATGAGATGTATTTCACTATATGTATCAGTGAGTGATTTTTACATAAGTACTGCGAATTTCCTGTCTGGTTTTATATTGCAAAGTAAATTGGAGCTTGTAAGGCAATGAATAATTAATCTTTCTTCCACATGTGAGAATAATTTTTAGCAACAGGCCTTCTATTTTTGACATGAAACTTTTACCTTGGAATCTATTTAAACATTTGCACAAAGGCCACAAACGAACTATACCAAATATCAGTCATATTGTGTAGATGACTTGGTTATCCATTATTTCAGTGTTTTACTGTTTTACTGTTTTCAAGTTTATAGGCTTGATTACATGCCGTGCCAGACAAAGGGGAACTAAGTAGGTATAATTCAGATAGCCTCAGCCATATGTTGAAAAATGTGCTTCAGTAAACTAGTAATACTGGAATATGTGTACAGTATCCCTACCAAATTATCTTGCCTGTGCATTTAAGGAACTTTCTGATTTTATTTTCTTTAGGTTAATGGAACAGAAATCGAATATGAATTTGAAGAAATTACTCTGGAGAGGGTAAGTATAATTTGTCCTTCTCTAGTAGTAAAAAATCTAATCTGTAAAAAAAATGCAATTTCTTATGAAATTAAAAGTGGTTAAGAATAAAATTATTAATATTTTGACTAAAGATGTGCAATTCTCTAAACTATGAAAATGTGAGTTATACTACGGGATAAGACTTTCATGTTTTTAAGAAATTTAGGGTGTAGCCACTTGCGGAGCAGTGTACAGAATACTTTTCTTCCCCATAACTATGTCGGTGTTCAACTGGGCATTTGATTATTGAGAAAAGCCTGTGCGACTTGGTAACTCCCTTTTACTTGTAAACTGGAATTGTGAAATCTTTTATCTTTCAGCCTCCTTGATTTTCTTTCATGCATGCATGATAATATAAGACATGTAGTCTTATGCTATAAAACATAAATTGCAAAAGTGTTTTTAACTCTCGAGTGACTATATAAAAGCTGTAGACCATAACTATGTGTAAAGGATATGTTTATGCAAGTCTTAATTACATGAGCTATAATCAGGGCTGGCAGTGAAGGCTTTGTTGGTAGTGTGGTTTAAAAGTAACACACACACAAAAAAAAGAGATAAAGGTTTAAAATTTATGCTGCATCATAGCTCCTGGCTTCGCTGCATTTTCCTTGCTTTTTTGTTACATAAGTATTTTCTTTGGACTGCGGACTTTCCTTGTCACAAGTTCAAGACTAGAGCAACCACATATTGTGTGATAAAGTCTAAGCTTTATCATGTATCATGTATTTGCTCTCTACAAGTACCTGAAAGGAGGTTGTAGCATGGGGGGTGTTGGTCTCTTCTCCCAAGTAACAAGTGAGAGAATGAGAGGAAATGGCCTCAAGTTGCGCCAGGGAGGTTTAGATTGGACATTAGGAAAAAATTCTTCCCAGAAAGGGTTGTTGGGCATTGGAACAGGCTGCCCAGGGAAGTGGTGGAGTCACCATCCCTGGAGGGGTTTAAAAGACGTGTAGATGAGGTTCTTAGGGACATGGTTTAGTGCTAGAGTTAGGTTATGGTTGGACTTGATGATCTTTAAGGTCTCTTCCAACCAAAATGATTCTATGATTCTATGGTTTACTGCTTACAAAGATTTCTAATGTCATTGGTGAATTCCTTCAATATTCTGCGAACATCCTGGTAATATGAAGATTTATAATCTTGAAGCAAACGCAGTTAGGCTTCTTTCTACAGAAAACGTTTGAAAGCAAGGTTGGGTTTACCAAGATATGACTGATGCCATGTGAACAAATGCCTGTAAGGTAGCAAACTACCATTAAATTAGATACTTAGATTATACAATTCATTGCACGTTTTCTGCATGTTATGTTTTTAATTGTCCAGGATAATGAATTTCATAACCATTCAACTTAAAGGGATAGAAGTTTATGTTCTCATTGATTTGCTCTCTCAGGCAAATTATGAAAGAGCAATATATCTTTTTACCATAGCCATCCTCATAACAGATAACATATAAAGTTATGAGCACTTTTTATCTACTGTCTCTCAACTTATTTGCGCATCACTAGTTATTCATTGGACTAGAGTTTCCAAAGGTCACTGAACAGAACACATGCCTCCTGGGTGATATTTTGAAAACCACTTTATTTTTAATAGATGTGTAAGTTATCAGTGTACATACTGCAGAACGAATATGATTTGCATCTCCTGTACCTGTCTGATGCGAATATTTAGTTATTCATAATATAATACCACATAATATCAGTTAAAGCCTGACCCACAATAGCAAAAACAGCTACAGGTTTTAATGGAGGATATTTCAGGTTTTTTTTCCGGATGCTGCTGAATCTGTGGCTTCTGATTATTACTGCTTGAAATGTTCTGTCACATGTATCAGTGTTTTGTCTCAAAGGCAGGGTACTGCGTCTGCTGGTTTTTGTGTGAGATATAAAACACAAGTGATTGCCTTTAAATAGCTGTCATTTATGTTAGACTAAAAGCATTTTCAGAAGAAAGACATTCTCTATGTTGATTACCCATTTTCTTCCACAAAACTGCTTTTAGAAATTAGATGGAAAATCATCTCTTTGTATTTAATGGCAAAACTGCAAAATGTATTAAGGTTGCTGCTGTTGAGAGATAAAAATGCAGTTTGCCCATATCAAACAGTTGGTAATAAACTTTCCATTTCAGTCCAGTTATCCAAGTTACGGAATTCTGCATGCCCAAAACAATCAGATATTTTCTTCATGACATTTATCCACATTTTGAAATGCTCAATATAATTCAAAGGATTTTACAACATAAAAGATAAATTGGTTGAATATGTATTAGGGTTTTTGCACTCTTTCCTGCTTTTTTTTTTTTTTTAATAGCAGAATGAAAGGGAAGGTGGCAAAGGATTGAATACTTTAGAGCATCTCCCAGTCTCTATAGACTTGGCAAGGACACCATTAATTTAGTTGTAGGAGGTCACCTTCATCCACAGGTGACATAGATTTGTGGGATGTATTCCTGATGAGAGTTACTGGCTTAGGTTTGATCCTTGTCCCAGGATGAAGAGATGGCTCCAATCTTTTGAGTAACACATGACCACTGCGTGCATGTTGACAGAATACATCCCATGTGGAGCTGGGGAGCAGATCAGCAGGGTCTCAAAAATGCCAAAAGGAAACCCTGCTGAGGGACCAGGGGGATTGACCGTGCAGAGCATGCTGAGCATCACCAGGCTGCCTGAGGGTCAGCTGATGTACCAAGAAATGACTGCAACGATACAGGGGGCTTGTGCAGAAAGCTTTTGTATTTTTGCTATGTGTCATCATGTTAAGTTGTTTCCATTTAAAATGTTGAGTGGTCCTAGTTTAACAAGACTTGGGATTTGAAGCTTAAATGGCTTCAGTGAGAGCTCACAAAGACGATGAATTTGAGGCAGATCCACCTTAAAGCTGTGATTGGTGCCATTCCAGGAGTTAAGGAAGTTGCAAGTACACCTCTGCCAGCTCCCTCCTTAGTGGCATGTTCTTATCCTTCTACTCTTTTTGAATTGTGCCAACCACTTATCAGGTACCATCACCAGTCCCTGAGCCCAAGAGGATCACTGTTAAATAAGTGTCCCATATTTAGAGGCCTTGCAGAGCCTACTTGAGCAACACAATTACATAGTTAAGAGAAAGCAAACGAATTCTCTTCTCTCTCTCTTTTTTTTTTTTTTTTAGAAAAAAACCCAGTTTTTATTCCTTCATCTGCTTCAGAGAATGTGTGAGTTTCTCTGCTAACTTACAGGCATAAAATGCAGATCCAGGTGTAGACTGAGACTTGCAAATTTGTAATAAACAACAATACCCAAATGGACACTTACACAAAACTTCTTAAAATAAGCCATTACCTTGCTCTAGCTTGAATATCAAAGACACCATAAAAAGGAAACTCTACATAAATGACTCATATTAGTGCAGTGATGGTAGTCTTCCACTGCTGCAGGACGTGAAAAATGTATCCACTGTTGTCAAGAGATCGATTGGCACTTGTAAATCAGTGGTCACTTCAAGAGATAACTGACGAGACTATGTGACAAAGCCTAGCCTAGTGCTCTAAGGTGGAAGAAATTTTTAAGTGATTGACTCCTTGGTACAGCACTGTGCTTGGAGACACATGCTGAAGAGAGGGTTTTGATAGTAATTGACAGTATATCACATGATATCAATGGTTACCTTGAAGAAGAGTAAAGACAGTGGGTCACTTAATGATTCATGTTGGATTCATGCTGAGTTCAAGGTCTGAGTTCAGATCTCAGTTCTGTTTACTCATCTAACCTTCCCTATTCTTTAGATGTTAGAGAAAAGAGGGCAGTTAGGATTAGTAAACCTGTTTTCATATAATCTTTTGATGCTTCAGCACAGATTTTCATTCTGTATCTGTATAAAAGTTAAATTATATTACTTTTTGTGGAATAGACTGTTTAGAAAAATTATATTCTTTCGACACTGGAACTAAAAACATTTAGTTTCCAGTGCATTGGCATCATGAGACTAACTGACCTTGGTATCTGAACAGGTCAAGCTCTGACAGAATTTTCCCGAGGTTGAGATATCCATGAAGTGCCTCTATTTCTTCTTCTTTTATACTCCTATGATAACAATTCAGGTTATATTGCAGAATGTCCCTGTTTTTAATGAACCACATTGTTTTACAAAGTTTTTAGGAGCTTACGGCTTTGTTTCCTCCTCTCTTTTTCAGATTTGATTGTAATTGGCTATTGAGATTAGTAATGCTGAGGGAGAGATGGGCCATGGATGCTTACGTAGCATAATTATTTCCTTAGAAAACCAGTTTAAAGATATTCCAAAAGAGTAAAATCTGGATAATGATTTATCATCTGGGCATTTGCTGTGATGACTCTGATAAATTTTATCCTCCAACCACAACGTGCTCTGTTCACTGGAGAGACAGAAAACCTGCTGTCTCTCTTTTCCTTTGACTTGATACTTCAGTGACACCAATTTCCAGGAGATTTAACTTTTTTAGTTCAATATTAGAATATTGGACTTCCACACTTCTGTCTGTTCAAGTCTCAACTAGAAAGGTTAAAACTATAATCCTAAGTAAACTTAAAGAGTAAAATTTAAAAATCCTGAGGGAACAGTGAAAAAGCAAACCTCGTACATTTTGGTAGAGTAAGAAATTTATTTCAGACCTGGGCTGTTTTTTACTTTGGTACCTTATAAACCTAAGAGATAATTACTACTGGACTATTTATTATGCTGATTTCATCACTAATTTCCTTTGTGAAAATACAGAAGTTTGCAAAAATATAAAGATGTGCATTCCACTGAATGCTGAAGAGCAGTGGGAATTAGATTGTATTCAGTGACACAAGGATTTTAATTCAACTCAGTGTCTTATTTTTTATATCTATCCAACTTGTTTTGGCAGAGATCACCACTTGTATATCTGGGAAAGAAGGTTTTCACTAATAGTCAGTAACGTGTCTGCTTTCTGCCTTCTGTTAAGGTGTTAGATACCAGTTTTTCATGCGTCGGTATGCTTTGACTTCTCAGGAATGAGACTGGAAGACAATGCAGTGCCAGGGCAGTTGTCCTTTACGTGGTTCAGAAACAACAGAGTGAAAAGAATTGGTCAAGAAATGGCCACTAGGAAAAAGGTATTCTCAAAGTTTAAAAGCTTATGCTGTAGACACATGCCTTTTGAGAACCCAGAGTGCACAAATCAATATCCAACCATCAACAGCCTCAGTGGAGTCGTCTGACATCTTCCAACAGGAGAAAGTAAATCTTTTAAAGTGGGTGTCCCCCAGTGCTCCTCCAAATGCAGTGTTGCTCTCTGAGGGTTTATTTCTGCAGAGCTGTGGATGTTTTCCTCACTGCTGAGAGCTTTCTGACTGGGTGCCCTTATTACATTTCTTCTTTGTTAGGCTCTACCTGCTTCCCGAGTGAGAGGAAGTGGTAGTTATTCCTGCAGCCTCAGACTGAAATAGATTATAATTCAAAGGCAGGATCCTTCTTCTTAACTAGTTTATGTCAGGTTTACAGTAGAATAGTGACCTATGGGTGTTTATTGCAATAATGTTCACGTACAATATTTTTTTCCTGGAAGAGGCTAGCACATACTGCCTACAAGAAGAGGCAGAATTGTCTATGTATGGAGCTGAGTTATCAGCAAACAGAAAATGTGAAATGCATCTTTTTTATTGTTGTGCAGACAATTCGAACAACTGATCTCTTGCGTATCCATACAGAGTCTTTGCAGTGTATTTCTCTGTGTATGTGTAGCACAAAGTCCTGTAAAATGAAAAAGAAATTTTAAAAGTTCCTTGAAAATACAGCACAGGATTTTCTCTTCTGCTTTCTATTTCCAATCACGGCTTAGTTTAGAGTTAAAAAAAGATTATGCGACTGACAGGCGGTTGTGATAGTGGCTGTTGTCCACCTTCAGAGAGATTTGTAAGCGCTGGAGAGAAGAGACTCTCTGGCCTCTGGATGCAACGGTTTAAGCAAGGTCTGCGTTCTCCTTTCATCTCTTGTGCCTTACCAGACTTTGCTTTGACCTTAGGTTGTGCAGGAGCGAGATGAGGAAAGGAGCCGAAGGAGCCTGGTGTGCAGTCCTGGTAACGCGACACTGAAATACCAGGTCAACATTTTCCAAAGCAACTGCAGAATTTGGTTGCTTTAGTTCAATGACCTAAATTAAGATTCCTTGGAACAGCCTGATTTTTTTACAACATTACTCACCCAAACCATGTGACTTTGTTACCTCAGAGCAGCCCTAATTTGACACTCAAAATATAACTAATCACTGGAAAACTTTGTTCTTTGTTCTTATTCTGTCAGAGAGTCATTATGCTGAAACTATTCCTGGTTCTAGAGCCGTGTGTGTCTTGTGGGGGCCTGTCCCACCTGTGCGTGGTAAAGGTACAAAACGTGCCAGTCGGTTGTGCGTGGAAAGGCAGAAAAGCTGGGAGAGGAAGGGCTGTACCTTTTGAGGGACAGAAGCTCCTGCCAGGTTTTGTTAGCTGTCATTCCCCACGTCCAGTGATTGGAAACTCAATACACCCACACAACTGTCCTACTGAAGACTGTTGGCTAGAGAAGTGAAGGAGTAGCTGTTAGTATTGTATCCCTCCTAGAGACGTGAACAAAATATTTTTATTCATTGTTACTGCTGTTAACAATTGCATTGCTACAGGTTGGGAGTGCAGTGAAGTAGGACTGGTGAGCTGGCCACAGTTTTCCCAAAAGCAGTGATAGGACTGGGAGGACTAATCCATTTAATGTCCTCTCTGGATAGGGGTGATCTTCACTGCTTCAAAATATGCACTGCTGGAAGAATTTGAGTTCTCCAGGGCAAGTGCTAAAACATACGTGGCTTTCCATTGAGTGCCTGTTTATAAGCAAGGCATGTCCTATATTTCATCATTGCTACAACTGTACAGAGGCTGCATCCTTTCATAGAATCATAGAATCACTTTGGTTGAAAGAGACCCTCAAGATCATCAAGTCCAACCATAACCTTAATCAAGCATTAAACCACGTCCCTAAGAACCTCATCTAAACACCTTTTAAACCCCTCCAGGGATGGTGACTCCACCACTTCCCTGGGCAGCCTGTTCCGATGCTTCACAATCCTCTCTATGAAGAATTTTTTCCTAATATCCAATCTGAACCTGCCTTGGCACAACCTGAGGTCATTTCCTCTTGTCCTCTCATTTGTTACTTGGGAGAAGAGACCAACACCCTCCGTGCTCCAACCTCCTTTCAGATAGCAGTGGCAGCAGTTCTCATCCCAATAGTCACAACAGAAAATCTGCAAGGCCACAAAAGGGAAGACAAAGGAGGGAAAAAGGCTAGGAGTGACTAGAAAAAATATGTTAACTGTTACAGTTTATAGCTACATTGTGATTAGGAAAAGCAGCTGAAATAATACTATACATTTAGCTCCCTTTGGGTCCCTATCAAAGAAATTTGTATTTTCGTATTGTCATCTTAGAATCTTGCTTTTAAATCTAAGTATCTGAAAAACATAACATGGATGCTAGCTCTGTTAAATCAGAATAGTGTATTTCCTTGGATTTATCACCGCGATGCCATTTAAGCTCCTGTGAGGGCATTATCTGAGTGAATGATGCCCCCCGCCCCCCATGTGTGTGTGCTAGCTCTATATTTCAAGAGATAAATGTATATTATGATTTAGACTGAATGGTTCAAGCTTTCCAAGGCAAAGAATATTTTTATTACTATAAATTAGGTTTTTATTCATTTATATGTTTATTTTTTAATGTCTGCATATTTAATGGCTTTAGTAATTCATGTAGTGGTTTGTCAGTATTTCTTCAGAGATGTTCACAATTTGTTTCAATGAGTCCTCAGGTCCAGGGAAGATTATAAGAGTTTGTCTGTTTCATAAGAAATTTTAAATAACTGAATATTCTATTCTGAAAGCTCACGGTGGTATTTTAACATTCTCAAAATAATTCGAAGCTTTGAAGAATGCTCAAGCAGAAGAAGAAAATTGGAGATTGTTTGATATATTTTTTTAAATTTAATAAGAGTCACTCGACACACTGAGACTTTTTGTTCCCAAAGGAGGAAAAGAAATTTCATACTCCAATATATAGAATCGCAAGTCTGAAGTCACTTGAACACTCTGCATTGAAAACTCACAGGGAATTTGATCAGGGAGAGCATGTCTATAGAAAATACAGACACCAGAAAGAAGGAATTAACACAGTGCTAGAAAGTATTCTGAAAGTGATAGAAATGAATAAAAAATCAACTGCAGAAAAAAATTCCCCAGTAGTAATGATGCATATTCCATATCAAAAATTAAGTTGAAAAGTTAAGCAGCATTTATTTAAGAGTTCAAAACCTGCCTATGTGAGTACAGGAAAAGGAATTATTTAGATTCATCTCTACTTTAAAGTTATTCCTTTAACTTTGCCAGGATCACTGAGACCTTGAGTTACCTATACATGAAAAGTTATTTCATGCAAATCATAGCTGCCTAGAGGCAGCATCTGCTGATGTTTCTTTTAAATTATTATTATATTGACATTTTATTTTTCAGGTAATATCACTCATTTATTGCCTTCCTCTCATATCCTAACTCGTTCTCACCAGATAGCTTGCAGTGAGTAATTCTCCTGCCTTTTTGTGTTATTTACAGCTTTACATTAAAATTGCCTTTACTTTAGATGTAGCTCTTTTGGACGTAGCTTTTCATCTTATTTACTCTATTACCTTCAGCTGATGAAGTCCAAGCTGTATCTCACTCAGGTTTGGTGTTTGGAGAGTGAGCGTCTGCCGCTGGCTGGGTGTGAAGCTGCTGTGGCAATGAAAGGAGAGCAGAAAACATCACACGGTGCCTCATGGCATCCCACGGCAACAGGGTCATACAGGCAGAGTGAACTCCCTGGGTAGGTGCAAATCACACTGGTTAGCCGAGATTTTTGCAGAGTTGACCTTACAGAATATTGCGGTTTCTGAAAGGAATATTGTGTCCAGTTCTGGGCGCCTCAGTTCCAGAAGGACAGGGAACTGCTGGAGAGGGTCCAGCGCAGGGCAACGAAGATGCTGAAGGGAGTGGAGCATCTCCCGTGTGAGGAAAGGCTGAGGAGCTGGGGCTCTGGAGCTTGGAGAAGAGGAGACTGAGGAGTGACCTCATTAATGTTTATGAATATGTAAAGGGTGAGTGTCACGAGGATAGAGCCAGGCCCTTCTCGGTGACAACCAATGATAGGACAAGGGGCAATGGGGACAAACCGGAACACAGGAGGCTCCACTTA
Organism: Caloenas nicobarica; assembly: GCF_036013445.1. Lineage (NCBI taxonomy): Eukaryota > Metazoa > Chordata > Aves > Columbiformes > Columbidae > Caloenas > Caloenas nicobarica. The sequence goes on along the minus strand of NC_088245.1, from coordinate 208,331,382 downwards.
AATATGAGAAGAAACATCTTCTCAGTGAGGGTGGCAGAGCCTGGACCAGGCTGCCCAGGGAGGTTGTGGAGTCTCCTTCTCTGCAGACATTCCAACCCGCCTGGACACCTTCCTGTGTAACCTCATCTGGGTGTTCCTGCTCCGGCGGGGGGATTGGGCTGGATGAGCTTTCGAGGTCCCTTCCAATCCCTGACATTCTGTGACTCTGTGAATACTTATGTGTGCAATAGATAACATTGGTCTAATAAAAGAAATGTTTGCGCAGTGAAAGAGGGCAGCCTTTTGGAGTTGTATCCTAGTCCTCTAGACTGATGCAGGGAAGCAGACCTTTTCCCACCAGCTTATAATTTCTGATGTTGTTAGACAATAATTTTGCCTGGAAGTGATTTTGCAGGAATAAATCCTTTATTGATTTGAGAATGTAGCACAGATTTAGGGGTGTTCTGAGTGCTCAGAGAGCATCTCTGTTTTCAGGAAGAGCAAACAGATGGGTATTGTTCTCCACACAGTTCTGCTATTCCAAAAAAATAAAAAAGTCTACTAGCAGAAGTCAATCTAAGCGTTATCACCCAAGCAAGTCTGAGGTGTCCCACCCTGCACTACTTTAAATCAAACAGCACTGAACAGAGTCAGCAGAGCTCTCAGTGCAGAAGTGTGACTTCCAAATAAACATACCATTTCTGAATCAAAGCCTTTGGAGCACTAATAGGAGAGTACGTATACACTAAAAAGGAGTATTTTGTGTGTCTGAGATGCTGACTTTTCCAAGAAAGTAGATAGGAATCTTCTTGCAGAAAGATTGAGAAAGCAGAAAAGAAAATAAATTTTTAAAAAAAATTACAAACTAAAGAGCTACAAAGCAGTGGTTTGACTCAGTTTTCACTTAGTTTTGCAACTGCCATTGGCAAATAATATGTAGATTGAAAATGATATGTACATTTAAATGAATGAGAATGATGAACCTCAATTTACTGGCAAAAAATGAATCATTCTGGAGATGATAGCAATCATCTTGCAGCAAAGATGGTCATTTTCAAGGCAGGACTTTTTAAAAGGCATCTTTGATGTACTGCATTTGTCTCTTCAGAAAAAGCAATGTTTTGCGTTGCAGAAAATTGCCTTTCATTTTTGTTTTTAATTTGGAATCAATTGTAATGCATAAATGAGGGCCACACAACCTTGAGAAATCAGCATGCCACTACAGTAGGGAATAGTATTGCAAAGACAGAGAGAAATAAGGCAGAAAAGAAAAAATGAAGAAATAATCTGATCATTTACCCAGGCTGAAATCCACAACTGACATAGCTGTGCATCATAATATAGGAACACAGTATCACAACAAAAATTTCTAATTTGCTATTTGGATGCAGCATCATAGTTACTTTCTGTTCTTATGCAGTTATATTTGAAGTGGTCAGAAGATCATTTGTCTTCCACTTATAACTACTATCCAACTTCTTTATGACTCTATGAAGGGAAGAAAATCTCTCTCTCATCAAAAGACAGTCGAGAATTGATCTGGTATACTTTTTTGCAGAGTAGTTTTGCAGGAACAATGACCCATTTTGTAGTACGTAGAAGTTCTTTGGAATTATATGATATAGACCATTTCCTCTCAAATTTGTCCCTGTGTTTAAAACTGCAACTAAATGTCAAATGGGGAAGGTAACTTCAGGTATCTGAAGCTTTAAGTAGTTGAAAAGCAATTGTATGCTGCTCATGCATGTTTTATATTGCAAGACACTGCTTTGCCCCAAGAATTTGACCTAGCTGGTGAGTCTTAAGTATGGCTTGAAAGTCACCTTTTGCAGCTTAATGTGATATATGAATTTTGACTGAATTCAATGAATAATTTATTTTTGAGTGGTTTTTAATTTCGGAAAGTTTAACAGGTTGCACTTGGAGCACAACACACATTTCCTATACCTCACCTGCAAACCAGAAGAAAGGTCCTGGTAGGAGGATACTTTCACTGCGAAAGTTTAATACCTAGATTACCATAAACAGGAATTAAACTATATAAGCAACAAGCAAACAAACAAACAAACAAAACCACTAAAATAAATTATGAGTTTGTAACTCTAATCTTTACTAATGTTAAATCATGCTTCCAAGTGAAAATATTGCTCCTAACTGCGGTGATGATGATGCTAAAGTATCTAGTGTTTTTATCGTCTCTCATTATGGGGAAATTTAAAGCACAGAGGAGCAAGCCAGCTGTAAAAGTAGCATGAAAATACACATATCCCAATCTGTAGTCTAGCAGCCTGCTTATTGAAGTCCACTTTAAAGAGTACACAGGGGACAGTACCTATTCCATTGATATCAAGTGTCTTAATAGTATTGCAAAATTTACAGAAGTTTAGGAAAATTAGGAAGGAAGAGAGCAGTTTTATATTCTTAAGATGTCCCTTGAATTTTTAAAAATGCTAAAATATGTGCACCACCTACTTGTCCATCCAATATTTATTTAAGAACGAGAAATGTAATACGAATAAGTAGTTTATGCAAAACATTGGCAAGTGTAGTTATAAAATAAATACTTGACGAATATATATTTTTATTATATTTCCAAAGCAGAAACAAGGATGCATTACACAGTGAGATACTTATACGTGGTTTTGTCAATAAATGTGTAAGATCATTAAAACATTGAATATTGAAATCATAATTGGCTTTTTAAGCAAGGAGAAATGCTATACCTATGCAGCTTATATTATAATGAATCCACTTAGAGATTTCATACTAAGCTTTCTCATGGCAATCTAGAGATCTATTGCAATAATTCAAATTGGAGGGAATACCTTTCTGAGAGGAAGTTTAGAAAAAGAATATGACATTTCTAGGTGTATTATAAAGTGGCTGAGGGAGAAATCAGTAAGTGTGTGTGTGTGTGTGTGTTTGTGCAGACCTACACTAGAAAGGAATTGTGACTGCTTAGAGCTATAAATTTTGAGCTAAAGTAATAAAAGCCATTAAAAATCAATGTCTATCCTGATTTTCCACCTGCAAACAATGCCATCAGTCATGTCCTCCAGCAGCAGAAAAATATCTATCGAAATGGGCTGAGGAAAATTATGATCATCCTGAAACTTCAGTACTAGTCTAACTGGGTGAAGGAAATCAGAAAAATTAAAATGTAGCAAGGATTTAGAGTCTAATGCAACTCTTCAGGAATAAAGTCCCAAACTATCTTTAATTGTGAGAATTTCTAAAGGAGTTAGTTGAACAGTGTTTGCACTTGTCCTGCTGAGTTTTCAAAAGATCTTTGAGGACTGAAGAAATTTCAAGGTATTGAAGGAGAGCTAATGCTGTGGTGGTGATTAAAAAGGGTAAATGGGGTGGTGGGAGTCATCATGGTATCTGTAGGACAGAGCAGAAGGAGTGCCAGCCTGTGCTGGGTAAAACAGAGTGGGTAAATGGTGACAGTATCATAACCTGGCCAAATCCGAAGTCATATGTCAAGAAAGAGAATACAGCCTCTGTATGAAGTCAAGGACTCATGCCTGGAAAACAAAGAATCTACATAAAGTCCTGGACATCCTTGTCTGATCATCAGCCAAACAAAAAATTTTCAGTCTGGGATTGTAGCCGAAGGTCTTACGAAGACCTCAGGTGCATAACTGAGGACCATAGAGTACAACAGGTTTTGGGGTGTGGAATACAACAGGATTTGGGACTTGATGTGTAAAACTTGGAATATCTTCCTTAATTCTACTTGAAAAACATACTGAAGTGTCTTTAGGGGAGGCCTTGAGGGTTATTGTGACTTTTGAAAACACACTGTCTTAGTGAGAGACACAGGAAGCTTCATGCATTTAACTTCTTGGGGGAGAAATTAAGGGCTGACTTGGTCAGAGAAAACGCATTTACATGGGAAATAACCTTTAAGAGAGTTTTCTTCATCCTACCCGGAAGCAGATAGCAGGTGATGGTGGTTTGATGTGGAATTTAGACAGGTTGAGACTGGACATAAATATGTTAATAGGTTAGCAATGGCAAATGAGAAGGACTGGGTGAAACTTTTAGGAAAGAAAAAAGGATGTTTGGCAGCAAGAAATACAGTAGCTGATAGGGGGAAAAAAAAAGAGCATAATATAAGTACTAAGAAGGAGAAGATATTAATGAACGCAAAAAAAAGGTTGTCAAATACTAACCAAATTGATAGAGAGCAAATATTAACATTATGGGAAGGACAGGGGACACAGCAGGACGTTAGTGATTAAGATCAGGTTCAATTACGTTAGTGTATATGTGTGACACACAGCTGTGTGTTTAGCATATTTTTGAGAGATCATCAAGGAAGATCGAATGCTCAGAAGCAGTATAGCATACTTTATTGCCATCCTTCCTTTACTTTTTGAAAAGTAGAATATATTAAGTTAAGAAGGCATTACAGCTACATTTTTGGTTTGAAAAAAAAAGTTCTTAGGGAATACAAGGAGACAGATGTGTGCTCATTTTCTGTAAGAAGGAGGAAAACTACAAGACCTATCTTGGGTTTTGTCTCCTTTTTGCAGTCATTTTTCTGCATAAGGAAGAGACATTGTGGAAATACATGATATTTTTCTCCAGAGATTATTCAAGTAGTTTCTTAAACCTATATTATGCAGGAGTTCAAAGTAAATGATCCAATTGTGTCCTTTGTCTTACATTACCTCTGAGGCATTGATTACCTACTTGGACATAATTAAAAAGGTGACATTTTTCCAAAACCGTATTTGTAAATTAAATATTTTAGTGTCCTTATTTTGAGGAACAGTGTATTTCAGGTGCCATAGCATAACGACATGTAAAATTCCATAATTTCAATGGTAACCAGAGTCAGTAGAGATCAAAACAACAAGTTTTTAATGTTTACCAGATGATATATCAGAGCTCTTCATTGGAAACCAGTCTTCCATAAATGAAGACTGAACTCTCTATGGCCGATGTGATTATTTATAGGATTTTTGAAACCTTCAGGAAGAATAGTCTTCAGCTTGTTGAAATTTGCTTGCGATATAGTGGAGGAGGGATAGAGAAAAACCTCAATAAGATTAAAGAAAAAGTAATAGATTTCTGAAAAATACATGCTCATTGAACACAATTGCCAAGAAAAAGTGGTTGAAATAACACGTGATTGAAATAAACAAAATTTTAAAATAGGAATAAATATTAGACGAAAGAAACCTAGCTGAAATGGAGATAAAAACAATAACAGCTGTTATGAGACACAAATATATGCTTTGAAAATTGTCAGATTTTCATTCTGTTATATTATTCTTCTATGCTTAACACATATTTTGCTTGTATTGTATTTTCTCAGGTAAATCTACTTTCTAGATGGAATAGCTAACTAGCAAAAGTGATTTATAAATACAAAAGCTCTTGGTTCACTGGAAAACAGAGTGTGTGTATGTATGAAAAATGCACAAGTCAAAGTGAATAATGAAGCACAGGGTAGCAACTGAGCTGGATCCTGGAGGCCGGCTGCGCTAAAGGAACCACAACCACATTAACTATTTCTCAACAGGAACATGTGGAACAATACACTGACAACACTGTGAGGCTAAATAGAGTCAATATAGTCCGCTGTACACTGCAGAGTCAGTGTTAGTTTGGCGTTCTTTGCATAGGAACGCATTCAAAGAATAACTCTGTCCACAAAACCCACAAAAATCCCTAGTTGTCAGGCGTACAGTGACAAACCAAGTCACGAAGAGGTTGATAGGAGATTGAGAATGGTGGAGCACAAAAGCACCAAACCAGGTGGGTTTAGCTGAAGGTCAATTTTAGACTGCATGGAGATCTGTAACCTGTGAAAGTGAATGGCAAACCAACATTTTTAAAGCTTAAGTTTAAAATGGAACTAGAACTGTAAACATTATCATAATATTTATCAAAATCTCAATGGCCCAAAATCCTCTCTTATTCTTGAAAAATATGGAATAACAAAAATGTAGGGACAATGTGCAAACAAGGATACTCCAGGATATGCCGTCAAAAAGCAAATGCAATGCATTTCTTCCATTTCTTCTTTCTATTTCTTCCATTTCTTCTTTCTATTTCTTCCATTTCCAATGAGCATGTTTATTTCACTTTGGGTTTACCTTTATCTTATTGAGGCTCTAGCTTTCAAAGGTCTTTATAGCCAGATGATAATTGTTTTCTTCTTATCTTTGAAAAAAAAAATTGAAGATGTTACAGTGTACAAATTGGCTTAGTTTTAATAATAAGAGCAAAGTTATACATCCATGAAGATACTCGGTAAATTGGTTCTCAGGACTGGTGTGTGTTGTATTCTCAATTAGGTTTTCCAAAAAAAATGAAGGATTCCAGAGCATCTGTTTATCCTGCATGTGCTTGCCTTGTAAATAACTATCAATCAGAGCCACATTACTAGAAAACCTCTAACTTCTTTGAACAAATGTAGTGGTAAGATTCATAGTTGGATATAAAGCATCTCGAAGTTTTGCCCTAGAGGATACTGTTTATGTGGAGAGGATATTTTACAAGTCCTCCAACAAAGGAAGTGGTTCCCTTGGATAATACAATAATGCACTTATCTTCTCCACATTTGGGAGAAAGGGAGCCGTCACCTTTTTTAAAGGTGGTATTTGTGGCTCAGATTCATAAAAGGACTTAGATGGCCAAAACAGCCCCATAGATGAAAGGCAGGCTTCCAACTCTCTAGAAGTGCATAGCAATTTGGGTACCAGAGGGTCCCTGTGCATTTCAGAACATGCTGCAATTGATGTTGGTGACTTTAATTCCACTCTTGTACTTTCCTGGAAGGGCTGCTGCTCATAGATCATCACTCATCTTTCAACTGGCACCAAACGAGATTCATGAACATGATGTCTCTGGGTTTGAGTCACTTAAGAAGTTTGATTTCTGAACTTGCTCTTTTAATAGAGAGGGAAGAAAAGACACAGTAGCTGCCTCTCTGTTCCTACCCTACCATTCAGGTGGAGACATGGGTGATTAAGATCGCAATGCAGGGAGCTACGAATAAAGTTTCCATTTCCTAAGAAAGCACTTTAGTCCCCAGGCAATTTGCATCCATATCGTATGGAGATGCTTGAGCCTTCCTTTCAAAGAAAAACTTCCGTGGAGGCAAGAGTTCACGGTTATCAGGACCAGGAAGGCAATAAATAAGAAGCAACTTGTTTCTGTAGCGCAGGGATGTTGATCTTTCCCAGGGAGATTGGCAATGATTTAAGAGACTAGTAGGACATTTTGCATTTTAAAAAAGTTCCAATCTAAAATCCAGAGGCAACCATTAGGTGTGCACTCAGTGAGTGGGTAGAAAACTGGATCTCGGTTCTCATTCTATTTCCAACTGCAATGGATTGTCCCTTCTTGAAGTGCTGGGCTTTTTAGTACTCCAAAGATTTGCTGAAGTAGTTATTCAGGATGCTATTTATGATAGTTGGTTTACTGACTCCTGGTCCTATGTAGAGTGGGGACTATGGCTTTGTTTTCATTTCTAAATAAGAGAATCCTCATTTGCATCATTGCCTGGATACAGTAGTACCAGCTGGACAAATCTTGCTGGAAATTTTAACAGATGGATTTAAGTCTTTCTTTTTGACATTTCTAACCTGCACACATCTGGGACACTCTGTTCAGATTAATTTTCAGAGTTACTGGCAGTATCAAAAGCACTTTTGGGAAATTATATGAGTTGTTGCATTGATCAGAACAACTGATCCAAACCTCTCCTGCAACAGCAAGGCCTTTTAAAACTGCACTGCAAAGCATTTCAGGGATTTGAAGGTCACAATGTTTGCATCACAGACAATGGTGTATGCTTCAAAACAAAAGTGCTGCCAGGAAAGCATATATAAGAGTTCTCTTTGGATGTAAGAAAGGGCAGCATATCCCCATCACACACCATTTGGGATCTCTAACATTTATACTGTGGAAAACCCAGTCATTAGACATTTGTCATTTAATTGATCAGTGGCACGAATGCTGTCAACAGCAAATTGAAGAGACTACTGCAGAAAACAGAAGCTGATTTTATAAGTTTTTCTTGTGGTTTTTGAGTGAACATGTCTGTGTTGCAAGGCAGAGTTTGAATTCCTTGTACTGCTGCTGGGAAGCAAGTTTAAGGAAATAGACACAGGCAAGACTAAGTGACAAAGTAAGTAATTCCTAAACCATTTTGTTATTGTAACAGTAAATTGTTTGAGAAAACAGTTCATTGTTCTGGAGATACTGAGAAAGTAGACATTAACCCAGTAAATTTGCAGTACGCAAAATTTAAATGTATGGAGAAACCATTCTTTCTAATTATTTTGTTCTAGCGTCATGAGGCATAGACAAGCACCTGTAACTTTCCTTCCCTTTCTCTTTTTTTTTTCATTTTCTTTCTCATTCTTTTTATCTTTGTAATGTATCAGTTAAATAGTAAAGCACTTAGCAATAAAGTTTCTGTGAAAAAAGCCTACTAAAGCAACAGTATTGTTTAGAATAGAATGAAATAGCTCTTCTGTTACACCTGCAAGCTGACCAAATTCAGCCGATTATTTTTTGTTGTTGTTTTTCTTCTAACCAAAAGCAGTGTCCTGTCTTATTTGTCAGAGAGGAGAGTGTGATGCTGTTTGCTTGATCTCAGGCAGTAGTATGTGGCCATTTAACAAACAAACAAAGCGGGCAAGCTATAACCTGAAAATACATTATGAAAAGAAGCCAGAGAAAGGGCAATATCCTGTACTATTTTAACTTACGGAAGTAGCAAAGAAGAGAATTCTATTGTAGGAGGTGAAAAAGAAAACGCGAAAAATGAAAAAAATAAAAGGCACCCACCAGAAACTATAAAGGAATGGACAGAAAGTAGAAATCAGACCATCAGAGAAAACAACAGATGGGATGTTCATCTTGCTCTAGGCACGCACTCATAAAGTGATCCAAAGCCTCATGAAGTCAATAGGAGGCTCTTCGCAGTCACTAATGGATTTTGGATCTGGCCCTAATGAAGAGAGTGAGATAGGCTAATTGCCTTACTTAGTCTGCTGATAGAGCTGATAGATGAGGTCTCATAAATGCAAATAAGTGAAAAAAAATCATAAAATTCTTCGGTCTAATACCTACAGGGTGGAGAGCTCACAGAAAGCATAGCAGTCAGAGGTTTGTTCTTGTTGATTTTGTGTTTCAATCAACAATTATTTATGTATTTTTTCATGTTTCTATACAAATATTTTATAAATATTATATTTAATCATTTTGTACATGTGCAATGGGGAAAATTACCCATAGGATTATTTAGCTTTCATGCACTTAGCCTGTTTCTAGTGTGTTATTGATCCTTAAAAATACACAGACTAATGCTAGTATGGTAATTATTTTCGCATCTGTATCATCATTAATTTGTTTATTGATCTCCCTCTATTCTAGCTGAATTGGGGGTTGGTTGTTTCAATTTTAGTATTTCTGGTTACTGAGAGAAGTAATGCTAGGGACTGTAAAATTACAAGAGACGTAACTTCTCTGTCCGGAGGACATGGGGTGCTAATAACAGATACTAGGTATCCCTGGATTTCATAGCCAATTTATTTATTTACCAGATAGTGACTGAAACAGAAAGAAATGGTGATATTTTAGATCTCACTAATAAAGATCTCATATGAGACCTGAGTTTAGCGAAGAACTTAGGACCAAGTCATATCAAATCAATTGTTTAAATTAAAAGAAAATGTTTTACTTGAGTTTCTCAGTGTATAAAGGGAGAACTCTAAGAAACCAGAGGATGCAGTTATTGAACTAAGTTGTGGAGGTAAACACTGGAAATGGAGAAGGCTTCGAAAGGCTTTCAGTGAGTTTTGCAACTTAGTGGGGGAAAAAAGACGATCTTGGGCCTTATGTGGAGCAAAAGATGATTGAGAGTAGAAAAAATGATTGGTCTGTGGCAAAAAGTACATCTGAGAGATCAGTATTTTAGAGAGAAGTGAGAATTGGCAAATATCAAGCTGAAATAGACCTTGCTAAAAAAATAAATTTAGTTGTTACAAGTTTCTTTTCTAAATAGCAAAAGAACAGTGAATAAGTTTTGGAGCACTACCTAGTGAGATAAAATAGTGATTAGTTTTTTGCCATCTTCAAACTAGTACTTTGACTCTGTATTTCTTTAGGACCATCATTCTGAATATGGATAAAAGACAAAACAGCAAATTGTTCAGAAATAGAAGGTATGAGCAAGGAAAACTTCAAGAGCCAAAACTGCATTCAAGTTGTGCGAGGGCAGGTGATTTCCTTTCAAGAATTTTAAATAAACTAATTAAAGTTTTTAACACATCATCAAGTCAGTGATCACACATTTGAAGTGGAATATAGCAAGTTCATGTAATGGGGAAGGTAAAATATGTTGTAACCCATAGTTTCAGCTAAACAGCCTGCTAAACTTAGAACAGCTTTGAATGTTCTTTGATATTTAGGTCATGAAAATAAATGGAAAATCTGGTAAAATTCAACACAGTTTAGTAAAGCTAGAATCTACCAGACTAGTCTGATAGCTTTTTTGTAACTGACTTCCTAGGGAAAGAAAATCTACAGTCCCTTTCTTGACTTAAACATAGTAAGCATTATGTTGGAGAATGTGGGGATTAGTAAAAAAGCTGTGAAATGGATAGTACCTGTTATTATGGGGGATAGCAGGGATTGCTTTAAAGAGGTAACTGACAGGTTGGAATATTATAAGATGACTCCTCTAGGATGGTTCTTGAGATGCATTCTGTTTAGTAATGATCTTAGCACAAAATGTTTCCACTTTAGATACTCTTATGTCAGTGAAATTACCTTTTACCACAGTGTTTTTTTGAAGAGTTTTCAGTATGGGGAGAATGTAAGTATCCGAAAGAGATCAGTGCGTAATCTAAAGAACTAATGTAAAAAAAGGTAATTAAATTTAATCATACCAAGTGATATGTTAAGTGCCTGTAACTAAGAACAAGAACTTATGCTATATAACTGACAAAGGTGAAAAAGATTTTCATGAAGTAGTCTTGTATAAGTAAATTAATGTAAAGTAGCTGTAAAAAAAGACAAACTGAAAAAGATGTGCAGGCCTAGCAATATCAAAGGAGGTATTTCCTGTAGATATGAAGAGATATTAAAGCTATGTGCCCAAGTGTCATTAGGTATATTGGAATATTGCATTTGAGTCTGGTTTCCTGTGTTAAAACAAAATGAATTTAAATGAAGATGGGCTCAGGAAATGGCTGCTAGAATAGTTCAGGTAATAGGCTGGCTTCTGAGAAGAGTCTAAAAACTTGTCCCATTAAGTCTAGAAAAGCAAAGACTGAGACGAGAGATGAATGCCATCTGTAAATATATTTGATGAGGGTGAAAACCAGAGAGGGAAGCTAATTAGGTAGATCAAAGGAAATTGTTGGCTGAATAACAAATGAGTCTGAATTGGCCATGTATAAATGTAGGTTGAAAACTGAATAAAATTACTAACCTTCAAAGCCATTAAGTGTCTGTCCTAACACTGACTTTGTGGTGTAGCCTTCCAGTAAGAATAATTTTTGAAGCAGATGTTGACCAGTTTATGAATGGGATAACATTACACAGTTGTCTGCAGGAGCCACAGGGCTCAACCCAGAAACCCAGGACCTCTTTTCCTGTGATTCTGGGGAATGTTCCCTAGACAACAATCTAAGATTCGCATTTTTAAAATCTATCTATACGTAGAAACAAGGCAGATCAAATCTTCATTTTCATGCAGAATGCATCATGTAGTAAATTGGTGCTCCAGGCCTAGACTGAGATTTTAAATCTACACCTGCTCCAGATGCATTAAAGCATCCCCTACATTCCTCCTCGGGCTATGTGGAACCACAGTCATGCTCTGTCACACGAGCAGGTGGTTGGATTCTGCATTTGTAACTCCAGCTACCCTTGCCCGTGCATCACAACAGAACGGTGAGGCAAGATAATTTGCCGCTAGTGTTGAAGTCAGGAGAGGAGCAAGCTTGTGGCACACGAGGACTATTTCTGAGTGTTGTGGTTAACACACCCCCACCAGATCGGGACTGTGTTGAAAGGCAGCATAGGTGTACCCATACACGTTTCCCAAAGTTATGTTATGCTACTCTCAGCACCTTGAAAGTGTCATCTTCTCCTTTGTTTGTAAAGTGCTAGGATAATCAAGTTCTGCTTTGTGACTACCATTCCTGGAGTTAGCACAATACAAATGATAAATGAGTAACTTGTTATTCATTCACTTGAATTAAAGAAGTCCAAGGAACTCTTTTAACACTGCATTCATTTACATATAGTTGACCAGATTTCACGGAATTACAGGTGCCTGTAGTTTTGCAGTATTTCACTATTGTTTCATTATTGTTCTGATTCTACTATTGTTTCTTAAGTTGGAAAGATATGACAGGTCTGATTTAAATAGTTTTCTTCATGGCGTGCAGGTAATAGATCTGGGCTTTTCAGTTCATGTTATTTTTCTAAATAGCTATTAATGGACTTGAGAAAAGGGAAACTTATCCCTGAAGTACCTTTATCAAATAATGAAAACAAATGTCCATTGCCAAGTATAGAAAAGGAGATCTTCAAAAGGGCATGCCTCTTCATTCAAATGCTTTCACTGCATGGACAGAAACATGATTTATTTTTCTTTCTGCTTTTCATTTGTGTAAGTTTAGCTACAACTGGAGAATCCCCTTACTTTCTCTCCAGTTCTTACCTTGAATGAGAACAGGGGATATAATCCATCTTTGCCATTGATCATTCTTCTCTTCTGAAAAGGCAGATAGGAAACTAATAGTTTCAATTGTGCTTCTGGGACTACATATTCTCTATTTTTGAGGTAAATTTCACACTTCTTACTCTGCACTCTGTGTCAATGATTTGTCCTTGACCTGGCTTATTTTGCCAGAGATTTTTTTATCCCATTGCTGTTTTCTTTCTTGTCCATAAGTGCAGAACAAAAGTCTTCTTCCATTCATTGTATCATTCATCGCCACCACCCCCAATGCTAAAAATGTTGGAAATCTTCTGTATGGCCAGAATTTCATTGAAGTAGTTGAAAATACACTGAATTTCAATGGGAGTAAGGTAGTTTTCCTTTGTTCATGTGAGTAAAATTTAATTTAATTTATAATTCACTGCTTAGTGCATAGAGCTTTTTGGTCAATCTCATTCAATTTTTTTTATTTTCTCTCTATCTCTTTTTTTTTTTTTTTTTTTCCCCCTCTCCTAATTCCAAGCGGCTTAGCCATCACATGTCAGAATTCAGATATTGTATTGCAAAATGTCAAATTTGGAGCTCCCTAGGTTGAACTGGGGCCACAGCAGTGTCATTGCCTGGGATGCTCACTGTGCACCAGGCAAGGCTGGAAGAGGTAGTAGGGAGGACAGGGAGGAGAGTTAAAGCCTATATTTGCTGATTTATGCAGGGTGAGTATCTCATTCTGGATGTTTTCTTGCAAAATACTACATACATGAGAAGAGGATGTTTGTAAAGAAATTACCTAAAACATGGTGTTAAATATTAGTAAGAACAAATTGATTATCCTCAAAATTACTGACAGCTCTTTTCAACCCCTTCTACCAAACCAGGACCGTCTTCTTGTGCTCTTCCAACTTCATTTGGCATCAATAGCCATCTCACCGGTTCCTTGTGTTCGCCCATCTGTTTGTTTGTACCACCAGCATTCTGTGCACCTTCTTACACTTAAATTATAAACTTTTAGGTTCTTTGGGATTTGTGTCTGCACATCACTTAACAGAATAATCTACATTTATATTAGAGTATGTGGGAAAGCTCCCAAGTATGTCTGGTTGCATCTCAGCTCCATAACCCTTTATTTCCTCAAAAAATCCTTCCATGCAGTGATGTTACAGCTGGTACAAACAGGTCCAGAAGATTTCTGCCCCAGCTGGATGATAATTTTTTGGTACAGGTACAAAGGGAACTGACCAGAAAAGGTGCCTTAATAGATTTGAACACGAGCCAGCAGTGTCCCTGGAGCCAAGAGGGACCCGTGTCCTGGTGCATCCAGCCCAGCACGGCCAGCCGGGCAGGGAGGGGATTGTCCCGCTCTGCTCTGCGCTGGGGCGGCCTCACCTGGAGCGCTGGGTGCAGGGCTGGGGACACAGGGTAAAAAGGATATAAAGCTACTGGAGAGTGTCCAGAAGAGGCTACGAAGTTGTTGAAGGGTTTGGAGAGGAAGCCGTATGAGGAGCGGCTGAAGTCACTGGGTTTGTTCAGCCTGGAGGAGACTGAGGGGAGAGAGACCTCATGGCGGCTGCAGCTTCCTCACCAGGGGAGGAGGAGGGGCAGGGCTGAGCTCTTCTCTGGTGACCAGTGACAGAACCCGAGGGAATGGCAGGAAGATGTGCCAGGGGAGGTTCAGGTTGGACATGAGGAAAAGGTTCTTCCCCCAGAGGGTGCTGGACACTGGAACAGGCTCCCCAGGGAGGTGTCCCGGCCCCAGGCCTGACAGTGTTCAAGAAGAGACTGGACAGCGGCCTCAGACACACGGTGTGACCTGTGGGGTTGTCCTGTGCAGGGACAGGAGTTGGACTCGATGACCCCTGTGGGTCCCTTCCAGCTCAGGACGTTCCGTGATTCTATGAAAATAAAGGAAAGCATGACATACAGGTGGACACCATAGATGGCTGCAAGAATCTGATTTTAGGCAGTAAGAGTGCAGGGACCCTGTGGCTTTCAATGCTTAGAGGCCAGTTTGAGCATATCCATATTCTTCATGAGTCATGGCTTCTAGTACTTGTTGCAGTGTACGATAAAATCTGTAATTAAAACAGTAAGCAATGTATTTGCAGCAGCAAAATTGAGACCACTATGAAATAGAAAAGACAGTAATAAAATTACCCATACAGAACAGTTTTACCTGACGGCTACAGCACAGTTCGTGGAGGTGCAATGCTAAGCCCTCTCTTAATTAGAATCAGTGCAGGGTAAGAATGTGGTCAATAAGAAATGAAAGAAAAGCCTTTCACTTGCCAGTTAGACACTTCAGATCATGCATATTTTATGAAATTCTGAAAACATTGGTAAACATGCAGCAGCTAGTGTATTAAATTATATGAAATTAATGATGGCTTTAGGGGTAGATGAGTTTGGCTGGCATTTAATTATATGTTTGTTTTGTTATATAAATGCATTGCCATTTCTATACAGACAAGTTTTTATAGGTTTGATTATGTGCATTCTCTCATTTGCCAACTGTGTTCCCAAGTTTCACCCCTATTTCTGTTGAGTAATCATTCAAACAAAAAGGAGTTCCTGATGTAACAAGTTGAGAAAGACAAGACCATATCTTTCTGTGCACTTATACGACAGATCTCTCAGATGTTTTTGTAAAAGAAGTTTTTCAAGCGGAATTTTTTCATGAAACTTTATCTATGATACCTCCTACAAAAATATTTTAAATTAATTATCATTCTGATTTTGTTAGATCAGAAATATTTTTTCTGCTGATTTGACCTGAGAGCAATTTGCTTGGATTGTACCATTTTCCGTTGACCATAAATTTCCAAAGTTATCAATTCTAATTTTTGCTGAATCTTATCAGGAGGCTTTTCTAATACTAGTTGTAGCCTAATTCCATCCTAGTAAAGTTAAAAAAGAAAAGGGTATTGTTTCTATTCATCTCTACTATCTCATTATACTCAACTATTCTGTATATATATCATTGCTCAAAAGATGGTTTTGACTACAACCAGTGGTAAGAATATGCAATTGTTTCTTCAAATTTCAACCATTTCCTAAGAATTGCTGAACTCCTGCAGATAGAATTTTTCTGTCTCTTCTCATCTCATACCTATGTGTCAAATAGCAAGTAAATACTGCTTTTCTTTTTCTCTTATACTGTCCCTCTCTCATGATTTAAATGCCGATGATGATGTCAAGTTACTACATTCCCTCTTTGGTGAAAAAAAAAAAACCAGAACCAAGGGCAATATCAGCACAAGTTTTCAGGATTGCTTCAGTTTGTGTTCAGCAATGTGTCACTGATCTTTAAGGAGCAGCTTGGATAAGTGAAGGTATTGTGGTTTCCAGAGGAGGATATTTCTTGGCTTGTCTGTTGTTGCACCAATTCGCCAATTATTAATGACTATCATGATGCAAATGTTAATGCTCGTAGCATCATGCAGAAGCCTCAAATAGAAGTGGGGTTTTGTGGTCTGGCTTGCTTTTTCCTCCAAAGAAAAAGCACTACAAACCCTTCTGGCACTGAAAATTACATTCTTCATCCTTTTGTCTCAGCTTCCTGCCCTCTTGTCAAGAGACACAATCTCCTCCCTACCTCCGGTCTACTCTCACCTTCTTATTGTTTTATTCAGCTTCCCAGAGACTTCCTCAGGCTTCTTGCCAGTTCTCTTTCCCTCTCCTAAAGTGCCTCTGTGTTCATAAACGTCCTTATTGTCCCTCTTTACCTCGAGTAATCAGTTCAGCCTTGTGCAGGGTCTGATATTCAGCTTGTGACTTACTTTGGGGAAAAAAATTCCCTTTGCAGGAAAGAATAAGAATTCTCTCTTGGAGAATTTTGTGTATATGGTTTTAACTTTATGATTGTGTAAGGCAGTGTAATTAGTAGATATCAAAAGTAAAAAGACATACAGACAGTTTTACTGAATATTTATTAAACCTTAAACTCTAGAACTTAGCTTATTTTCTTATATTCCAGTTTACTTAGGAGCATTTCAAGTGCTGATTAACAAGACCTGGTGTTAGATTCCCTTAGATTCCTGCTAGGTTTAATTATACAGGTTATGCAGTTTCTTACATTATTTTGACACAACAAGAAATCTTGAATACATTAAAGTCAACATCAGACAAAATAAGAAACCCAAAAAGGACTAATCACAGAACTTGCTAGAGAGTTAAAGAACAGGAAAATATGGTAACTAAATGCAGAAAAATACTCAAGAAAGCAGAAAAATATGTTTGCTTTGTGTTTTTAAAGGACATATGAAGAAAGAATCATAAGGTTGGAGAATTCAAGTAGTGATACTACAAAGGTTAAGCAAAGAGCAAGACTAAACAGGGAGTAGAGAAGTGTTGCAAGAAGATATGGAACAAATTAGTTTACTTTGCAGAAATGGTTAATACCAAGGTTTACTTTAACAATGGGCAAAATTGAATTACGAGTGAGTAGCTGCCCTGCTGCTGGAGGCACACCAATGGGACACAAAGAACATTTGGACCTTGTTAGGAGCTCTTAATCATCCTGTTTTCACTTAGTATTGTGATGTGTACCTGGGGTGCTGTTTCAACACCAGAGTCCTTTTGGTTGAGGGAGTCGTTTTGTACCTCAGGTACCTCCTGCTATTCCTCACTGCTGCTCCAGCGCTCCTGTTGGCTTCTGCATCCTCTGCTGGAAGAACTCGTAAAAGAGAGCAATAGATCTCACAGCCTGCTTTTGAGCTGTGAAAGCAGAATCTGACCCAGTAGTTTGGATAAGGCAAACTTATCCTATCATGGGAGAAGTAGCAGTCCTGGGAAAAAGAGTCAGAGAACGTGGTGATATATCCTATCTCATCAGATGTCCTCCACCAAGGACAGGCCTTTGGACAGCCTCTAAATACTTCCCTCCCTTCTGTTGATAAGAAGCTGAGCAAAAGGGAAAGTTTTCTGAAAAGGTAAGTTCACCCTGAGCAGTCGTAGGTGCATATGATGCATTCTGGTGTCGGTTGCACCATCTGGAAGAAAGGCTGCCTTATACTTTTATTATAGTCACTATGAGTTTTCTAAACCTTAAGAGGAAAATCACTGTTCTGTTTTCTTGGGTTATTAGGTCGTAAGACTGATTCATTCTTCCACAAGAATATGTGTTTTAACTGTAGGGTAACAGTACCAATGCTAATGCAAAAAGAACTCCATGAAAATAGCATGTTTTTCTAGGTATTACTCGAAAGAAAAAGTACAAAACTAAAATCTGAAGTGCTAAATTACTGCTATAGATTGTCAGAGTAGATTTTTGTAAGACTTCAGATACTGAAAAAGAGCTGAAGGGATTCAAAGCAAAACGGAATTTTAGCTTCTAAATAAAATGAAAACCAGACATCCTCTACAGGAAAAAAGACTAGAAAGTAATCTGTGAAAGTGTCCTGAGAATAGATGTAATAGATGCAAACTCAGATGAACGAATTTTCTGATTTTTAATGATAGAACTATTATGCAGGAGTCAATTACTCTGCTATAAAGAAAAAAATAAAATAGTTGCAGGCACGATTAGGAAGAGTGGACTGATTAAGTCAACATAGTAGTCTTTCTAATCCCTGGGGAGAGAGTAAACATTTTGTGAAGACCTTATTAAGAAAAGGGAAACAGAGCTGAAGTCTAACTGTACAGTACTGATCAATACTAACTGATCTTGAATTTGTCCTGCTGAGAGAGTTGGGTAGGATGCCATATATGTGAAAGATGATAGTCAGTGTAGGAACCTGATCCAGAGTCTTTTTATCTGTAGAAAATCAATACGATTATTTATGACAGAAGAAGTACATGTGGAGTAAATAAGTACAGGACTCATTCCTGAAGCTGGAATACCTTTAAGCGTTTTCACTGAAGATTCAGCTGCAGCGGTGGAAGGTTGTGTATCTCTGAAAACAGGGGCCTGTTGCTTTTTGCAGTACAGTATTCCCTGGCCACATTTCCACTAGGAAACACTGTCGGTTAATGATTTAAGCATTCTCATGAGCTTATAAATTTCAGACTGGCTCCTATGAAAAGTTGGTTTACTGGTTCTTCAGTGGATGGGCAAGGGAGAGGCTTTCTGGAAGTATAACATTAATGTTGAACTAGTACAGCTCACTAGTTTGAATATATTTTTTTTTAATTTTTCAATAGAGAGTTTCTTTTGTGACCACTTTAAATAGAGCTGAATTTAATTTTTTACACTGAACAAAGCTGAGAAAGAAGGCCATTCTCTTTATCTGCTTGTAGTGACTGAGCTTGATATGAAATCTGGAGGAAAACTTATACATTCACTGGGGTATTGTTCTCTGAGATAATTAGTGGTCTAGTCATGTTTCCATGTGCTCAAACTCTTCCATTTCAATTTTACTCACCCAAGAAAAAATAACCCACCTTTCAATTCAATGCCTTGTTTGGAGAAGTTTGCAGTTAAAATAAATGAAAACAAGTTTTCTCTTTTATATTATTTCATATGCTGACACAGTTAGTTTAGATTCGAAAAGTTTTATGAAATATAGTTATGGGAATCTTGAACAACAGATGGTGGATAAACACTGTACGCTTTGAAATTTTGTATTCATAGCACTTGTTCTGTCTGTGTTGTGGGTTCACTCTGTGGATGACTCACAGACAAATATGCACTCACAGATAATGCAGAACAAACTTCAGTTCAGATTTGAAATTTTCTTGGTTTCCTGGCTGTGCTGTCTAAATGCCGCTAACAAAGCAGTCGGACTTGCTACTCTGTGCATGCCATGCTACTTTGCTGAAATGAAGATATTTTCATTAACTATCATAATGGTTTTTATCTTTGTCCTGGCAGTATTAAAAAAACATCCTAATAGTTAGGAATAGTGGTTAGCCATGGCAAGAGTGGGAAGATTAGTTGCTTCTTGTCGGTCAGTAAGTTTTACAAAGGTACTTCTTAGTGAAGTAAGTTTACCCATGTTTGTTCAGTTTTATTTAAGGGCTGTGTGTTCAATATTGTTAAATTTGACTAGGAAATAACTTTTTAAAAATAATTAAAAATGTCTATTGCAGAAACATTTGAATATAAATGAAACAAAGCTCTGCAAGAATTTTGTCTCAAAATGAGTATTGAACACTTTGGAACAAGAGAGAGTGGGCAGTGATGCCAAACATGTCCCATTCTGTCTTTGGCGCTGGCTCGTGATAGTGGTGTAGCGCAAAGACGGGACATTTGTAAGATCAGGCTTGTTAGAAAGGGTCAAGCCAAATATTTTTTACCTAAGTGCTCAAACATTCAATTCATTTACTGTAATATTGATTTACTTGTAAAATATCTCTAAAATCTCGGTATCATGTTGCAGCTTTTGGCACAGATCTAACAGTTGCTTGAGGCCAAAGTTGAAATCTTGTCTAGTCCAGTCACATGCAAAACTTTCAATGCCTTTTCAAAAGCTTCAGAAGCTTCTCTTATGTTATTCCAAATCCTCTTATTGTTTTTACATTTGTTGTTTTGAGAGCATATTTTGAAATTCACTTGTTTAATGAATTTCAATGCACATTGTAGCATATATAGTATTTTTGTAAATGTATTCAACATTGAGTAACTACAATGTTTCTGTGTCACCAAACCAAATTCTTAATCAGAATCAAAATTTACTCCCTTTGTATAAGGGTATATTTATCAAATCTTTTCTTTTCTGGTTTTATATTTCTGTGGCTTAAAAGAGTTAAGTTGTTAAATGCATCAACATCTCTTATCCCCTTTGTACTGACGTATATAGTTTAATAATTCAGAATAGGCAAAGCACATGATGTGTTTCTAAGTCTTGAATAGGTGATAATATTTGCCCATTGTTGTGTGCTGTTGTCCTCTTGGACTATCTCCATGTTGTAGGAGAGAATGCTTTTAAACCTTGTAAATCCTTACTCATGGAAGTGACTACAGGAGGGAAGATCTGGGAGAGACTCATATGCATCAGGATTCTATAAGTTGTTATTAACTGTATTGCCAAATATCCCAAACATTTTAAAAGAATCAATAAAAAAGGGTCAAGATATGTTCCACTTCCTCCCACCCCTCTACCCCATATTTCCAAAATTCTCATAATAGGAAAAATCTTTGCCAGAAATTATTTTATTTTACTTTATTGAAATGTTGTGTATACTTGATGTACACCAAAAGTATGTATCATTTCAGGTACATTAAAGCAGTGATATTGCTCTGCAGACAAAGCTGAAGTAGGCACTGAAATGGATTGATGTGTGGAACAGCTGTCCCTTCTTTCCCTGTTCATGTAACATCCCACATGGGATTACTGAGAGAACAAATACCTTTTTTAAGTTTGTTTCCCTTAAGACCAGACTTTAATAGCCATTTCATCTGTCTGTTTACAAGCAGTTTGTTAACTCAGTGACTGATGCTTTCATTCAGAATCTAAATCCTTCCTAGAGTGTCAGTTTTGGCATAAAGCAACATGCACGTCCTGGGTATTTTGGCCACTTCTTATGTTACCACCTATGATATCACACAGGCTTCCTGTGTCCAAAGTGCTGTTCGGTGGAGAGATTGTTTTGATTATGTTTATATGGATCCCTCCAGTTTCTCAATAACAAATGTCTGTCTTTAACTTTTGCATGGATTTTTTTTTTTCCTGGATAACTTTGGAGACTATGACAAACCTTAATAGATGTTAAAAATTAATTAGATGTGATACAGTATTTCTTTGATGGATTTTTACCTTTCACATGCCTTTTTTCACAAGTAGATTACATTGCAATGACAATGTGAAATTTATGTTCTAGCTATAGAATTTTAATGACAAATACTATTTCATCTGGAAAATGCAGTCGTCCCCTTGTTTTTTTAATGACATTGCCACTATTAACAGTAGATTTATACAAGGATACTTAGGCATGCAAAATAAAAATTTGGTGCTGAATGGAGTCTGTGGATTTTCCAAAATGTAAGGACAATGTATTGTAGAAGTACATGCATTAGTATATGTTTGACTTTAGATTAAGTTGATGCATATCATGGGAATGGGGAGATGTTTAATGGTTAAAATAACCATTGTTGTGCTTTGAACAAGATTTTAAACAAAATCTGAAAAGAGAAAAAAATAAATACTTAATATGTATTAATACAAATAATACTGTTTCCTTGTTTTAAATATTTTGGGGTTATACCTATTGTCTCTGTAGTGACTTTCCAGAATGAGTCTTGAGAAAAGCCAGCCAAGGTATCAGCCATGGTTTTTCATAAAGTTTTATACCTTTGGCTGTATATCACTGGTGTCGAGGTGAAAGCTGGATGTGAAATGTTATGTTACAAACTTTTTTGAGGTATTTTCTTTTTTGGGGAGGTTGTTTTTTTCTTCACTTCTACTGCACACTAGCAGAAATGTGATCTATTTCACATGTTTTCTTGGGGGAAATATGTTAAGTGAAAGGAAAAGGATTCACAATCATAAAAGTACTTATCTAGGGTGTGGGAAAATGGGATTGACATGCCTCCTCTGCTTGATGTGTAACAGGGATTTTTCCGCGGTGAATGCCTAGCTTTGCTGAGGCGTGTCTTTCTCCTGTTGGACCTGTTCCACTTTGAATATACAATTATATATTCATTAGATCAGGGCTAGTGTGCCTGGTGATTAAGCCACTCCTTTGAAATGTAAACCCCGGTGGTGCCTGTTCCAGAGCAGTAGTTTGCTTCAGGTTTTGCAGCACCGATGAGTTCCTCATCAATGACCTGCTGGTTATTCTGATCTCATTCTGTCTCTTTCTTGCTTTTTAGGACCCTTTCTTACCTCAATTTACTCTCTCATTTTAGAGCATAAATTGCATGCCAGGACTAAGAAACTATTAAATGAAGGTTGATTGCAACTGATAAATGTATGTGAAACATTTTGACTTGCACCAATTTGCATGTTGATGAATTGCAGTGCAGAGGTGTCTCTTTCCATACGGTATATAGAGAGGGTATGTAGCATGCCCAGCCTAATCGAAAATGTTCTACTGAATACTTTTTAAAAGCCAGGGAAAATGGATGCCACTTATTTTGTACAAAAATATACAATCATCTAAAAAAGATATGTTTATCTTTCCTCATTCTAACAGCTCAATATATTCTGCTGATATTATGCATAGGGATTTTAGGAGTGTTATTCATGAGGATTTTAGCGTGTCAGTAGAGTAATGTTCAGTGCCCTGCTTCAAAACGCACTAAAATTCCTTAGCACTGAAGGGGGTGCGAGAATTCTCTCTGCTTTAGGAGGAGGATATGGGAATTAAAGTCTTGAAATGGCAATAATTCATGTGCATGTTCATGACAAAAACAGACAGGGAAAGTTTCCCTTCTAGGGGAACTTAGAAATGTTGAGTTAGTAATAATTTTCATTTCTACTGAAAGGAGGCCATAGTATCAGGAGCATAGTGCTGATTTTTCTGTGACTATTTTATGAGTAAATTTTCAAATCTACTTGCATTGCTGAAGTATAGACACACAGTCCTTTTCCCTTTCTGAAGGAGAATTTCCTCCAGGTTTTATTTGGCATTGTGGGTTTACTCTCTAGGGGGGTGAATGTAGAATACATTTCAGGAACATAGTAGAAGTAGACTGATTTTTTTTCATGTTACCAATAACAGGAATTTCAGCTTTATTTCTGAGACTGGCTACTCCTAAAATGGATCAACAAAAAGAAAGGCCTTTAGTGACAAAAAACTACTGCTAATACTAAGAAAACTAGATCTGAAA
This sequence comes from Caloenas nicobarica, assembly GCF_036013445.1. Classification (NCBI taxonomy): domain Eukaryota; kingdom Metazoa; phylum Chordata; class Aves; order Columbiformes; family Columbidae; genus Caloenas; species Caloenas nicobarica. The sequence goes on along the minus strand of NC_088245.1, from coordinate 208,307,992 downwards.
CCTTAGAAATTCAGATAAAAGGCTGGATTTTCAAAAGCATTTGCTTTCAGCCTCGCTGTTTCTTTTGAAATAGGTGGTAACTGTGTCAGACATCAATAAGAATAGTTTGTTTCTTCTGAAAATTCCACTCATCAAACTTATGACTATACTTGAATGGGTTTCCCTGTGTAAGCAGCATCTGAGTGTGACCCAGAGGCATCTCAGGTTGTGATCTTTCCATCAAGAGACTGAGATCAAGTGAAATTGTCTTTGTTGGCTTTTGCTTTTCTCCTTAAAAAGGGTACATTGGTCAACTTTGAGTCTAAATTCTATTTGTCTGGTAGAAATCTTGGCTTAGACTCTGTCTGTTCCCCAGCCTGTCTTCCTACCACCTCCAAAAAAGCAAAATTAGCATCTGTACAGCTGGGGAGGAGAGGACTTTCTTTTTCCATGAATCACAAAACCATTCTTCTCTGCCAATGAGTCACTGACAGCCACCTTTAAAATAATGTTACTGAACTTGAAAATTGTTATTAACTTATCCTAGAAATTTTTAATATGATTCAATATGATTCACTGCCATGACACATAACTGAAGTAGGACATTGGAATTTAGAATTCCTTTAAATTTTTAAGGAATAATATGTGATGTTATGTTTTATTACATAAATATTGTTGGGAATGGTAGTCTAGTTCTGTTGCACAGTGTTCTTGCGTATTTATTTATATATGTGCATACTGTATTCAGCACAATAGCATTTTTAAAGTGTTGATATAAACAAAGGAACAGTGAATCTTATCTCAACTGGTTTTTAGAAGGGCAGCAAAATATTCCCTAGGGAATGTTTTTGGCCAAGATTGATAAACATACCTGGTTAAAGATTCTTCTTCCCTTCCTTCACTCAGGAGGACACCTGTAAAACTGATTTTTCTAATGTAAAGGAACTCTCACTCATATGACAAAGTTAATTTGCTTAGTTTCAAAGAACTCAAGGTACAGTTTTATCTGTGAGTTTCATATGACTTTCATAGATACCATGCCAAGAAAGCCTCTGCACTTAAGAATGTAAAGGTACAATTCTTCGAAAAGGGATTTTTGTGTAAGGACTTATCCATGCAAAGTGTCTAAATATCATGTAACTGTTAAAAAAAAAAATTAGAGGGGAAGTTTTTAGTGACTGAACTATTCCTAGGCTGGTAACAAATTTTGAAAATTTGTTTTATATTTATGACACTGGTATTTCATAGAAGCAGAGAATAATTCAGTTTGGAAGGAATTTGTGGAGGTCATCTAGTCCAAGTTCCTACTGAGAGACAGACAGCTTTGAAGCTGTGTCAGATTGCTCAGGGTCGTAGCCAGTCAGGTTTATTAAGAGTAAGAAATGAAATGGACACTAAAATGAAATGTTACAATAAAATAGGGTCAGCACAAAGTTGGAAAAAATGATTATATTTAGATGTGTGTCTGTGAAAAACAAAGAAGAATGAATTGAATCTTACAGAATCACAGAATCGTTTTGGTTGGAAAAGACTTTAAGATTTATCCTTCTTTGTATTTCTTCTCAGTTAAATCTACAATTGAGCATCATGGGGCCTGAAAGAAAAGACATAAGTATTATTCAAAATAAGAAAGTGTTTCCAAAGCTTACTTTAATGTGTATTAAAATAGAAGGTAATGGTAAGCTCTGTGTGCTTAGCCACTAGAGTAGTGCAATGATGGCAAGGTAAGTGATGCAATAGCAAGAATATTCAGTTATTTATCTTTGGGATTTGTGCTTGAACTTGAAAGCCTTAAGGGCCTTTTAGTTCATTAGCAGTTTAGCTTTTTCTTCCAGATTACATGCCCCGAAGATCATGATTTTGAATAAGGACAAAAATTAAGTGTTTTACTCATGCATTTACTTTGATGTAGGGTTGCATAAGAGTTGGAAAGAAAATATTATCAAAATCTTATACTGGATGCAAACATTCCAGGATTTTAATCTAAATGGCTAAACATATATGGGGGTTTTTTGTAAAGAAATATAATCCAGTAAATTTTGGGACTATAACATGTTAAAAAGATGCTAAAAATAATCACAAGATGAGAACAACTTAATATACTCATTTCATATATGTGAATATGACAGTCAACTAGGAAAAATACCCACAAAGAACCAACAAAATAGCTTAGACAATACTTAGATAATAGCTTAGAAATCCGGCTTATTCTAGCACCTTTAATATTCAAGGAGTCTCAAATTCCCCTAAGTGCTTTACAAAGCAATGCTATAGTGATTGTGCGATCTGTCCAAATAAACCCATTTAGTCACGCAGCAGTTTTTTAACACTAAGACTTGGAGCTACAAACTGGTTTAACCAAGGAGTTTCCACATAGTCTCAAGACACTCGCTGGGGTTTTCAGAGCACTGAATTATCAGTAGAAAGAGATGAGAGGTGTCATCATTTAGAGAGGATTCAGCAGTAAGAGTTTTGTACATTCCCTTTAATTGCTAGCACTATGTGGTGAAATGCCGTTTGTTTCCATAGCTTCAGTAAAATCAGGTTTCTGTTCCCTAAGTCCTTGTACAGAACGTGACTGTCTAGTTCTCTTGAAGAGTTACATTTAAACATGTCTCATTTTCCTCGGTTTTTGCAGATAATTGCATTGTGAAAGCTTCAGTGATGATCATGTCACAGTTTTAAAAGTAGCCTCTCTCTTGAAATTTTGCTCTTCTTCTACTTCCTGTTAGTGTTTTACTCCTATTTTTTTACCTCTATTTTTACTCCTATTTTTTCCCCCTCTGCCCCCCTCTCCTTACGTCTAGTTACTATTACCACTTAGTGGGTGCTTTCCTTGCCTTGATCTGAATTTTTCACTTTCGATTGTGTAGTCCTGGGAGTTCAAAAAGCTCTCAGGGTCTGGTTGATGAGAAGTCTAGTGCTGGCCTGGAGTGACCCAATATGACAAAGATTTTTTCAATTGAATCGAAACTTTTCACTCCCAGAAAACCATTTCCCTCCTCTAAAGAACATGCGTCTATGTTTTGATGAAACATTTTGGATATTTACTTTTCTCCCATACTACTTTTCAGTTACTCATCAGACTGTGTTATCTGTGGCATTTGTTTGCTTTCATTGTATGTAGCTAACTAAAAGAGGACACATTCCATAATTTTGTCTGTAGGAGACAGAGTAGGCAAGGTCATGATGGTCCTATGATGTTGGGAACAACTATCCCTACAAATAATACTGAAGTAGGATGAGAAACACATTGAAGGAAGAAGTAGGCAGCTCAGAAGCTGTTAATGTGAGTTTATTATAGAGACACAATGGTGAAAACCAAACCTGAAAGAGTTCACGTCTGTCCTTTTGCATTAATCTACATACAAGCAGAGGACACATTAGCATTTTTTCAAGAGATTTCATTCCTTGTCTAGATTTGCTGGTTTACAGTGTTGTAGATTTCATGCGTATTAGGAAAAAACAAATCCATGGGATCTTTTTTTCAAATTCTTCTCCTCGAATGCTCTACTTCAACTGGACAGAGCTGAGAGAACAATATCACTCTATAGATACCAACTGAGAGTAAGCACACAAATCAGTTGTAGCTGAAGTAGTTGTAGTTGAAACAGTTGTAGTCGTGTGTATTGTGGTTTTGTAATGAATGTGCTGAACCTGATAAGGGGCTTGAAAACAACAAATGGCACAATGAGAGATGAAAATCTGTACCATATGGAGCATAATATAACTATGGAGTCTCAAAACTCTGACTCTGGGGAGTGTGCCAGCATACGTGGGAGAAGTGAGAATTTCGTGAATTATGTTACTCTTGAGTAGATTTGAAAGTACAAAAGAGTTCAAAAGCACTGTGATAAATATGCAGATGTCCTTATTCTCTGAATGAGGCAGAAATGTGGCTTTGATGCTTAGGCTTTGGAAACTTGAGCTTTGGATGAAACACAGTAGAAGTACAATATAGTATAGCATGTGCAAATACCTGAAAGTGTTGCTGGAATGATTTAAGTCTAAAGACAGGATTAGATGTGGCAGGGTTAGATTGTTCCACCATTAGAGCGGGAAATGGCCAGAGAACCACATACTGTATGGCAGGAAACAATTTGGTTATTTATCATGTATCACTCTTTCTTCAGAACATGAAAACAATGCTAGTATAAATGCCAGATTGTGAAAGAATTGCAAAGCAGAACCCTGTCTTGTCTTGAAGATCTTAGATCCTTGAGTAGGTGGGTTTAACAAACATTTTCTATCAAAACTTTGAATTAGATGGAAGGGGTTTGCATATTATAAAATCACCTGTTCATTTCAGTGGGATGAAGCATTAACTTGTTAAGCTGTTGTTTGCAACGTGGCTGTGTGCCGTTTAACAGGGCACGGTTGAGTGATGGGTAAAACGCCCCCAATATATATGTGCCATTAAACTAAGCATGGCTGAGTGAAAGGTAGAAAAAATTCTGCATTGCATCACTGTTAGATGAATAAAGGAGAGTTGTATTTTTTAGGCGAGTAGTACTTTGTGGAGAAAAAAAATAATCGAACGAAGCCTACAGAAGTACTTAGCACCCACTGATCTTTCCAGTAATCTCAGATGATCACCCTCTTCTTGGGCTAGGTATATCTAGAGGTATTCCCTCTATATAGCCATCTTTGGTGCCAAACTATGTAATCTTAGATGCTTCAGCACAGGGAAAAAGAGAAAGCCAGTGAAGGAGTATTTCAGAGCAGCAGCAAATCCTGGTCTGTATCTAATCCTCACATACCTGTCAATTAGAGTCAGAGTTTTCAGTCGTCTGTCTCATTTGTAGACAATGTTACTTGATTCACTTTACTTGCCCCACAGCTCTTCTGGTTGTTTTTCTTCCCCTGTCTCTTGCCAAAAAAAATTAATTCCCTACAATTTTCTAAGCTTGACTCATACTCAGCTTTCACATTCTCATGCTGTTGAGTAGTTCTTGGAGAAATGTAATATCATAGAACATGGGTGAATGTGGTTTATGGAAGGAGATGTTATTTTTTTTGTCTTGTGGGAGAAGGTGTTGAGTTTTTTTCATCTGAAACGGAAGTATCCTGAGGGAAGAACCTTAAAGGGAGCCAAAGTTGGTAGCAGCCTTAGCCAGGACCCAGGTACTGCTGTTTTGTAAAACTGGTTTTGTTATTAAAAAGGTATCTTGTGAGAGATTAATTTTGGACATAACAAAAATTTGCTGAGTATTCCAATAAAACTGTTTTAAACATCTGTAGAAAACAACTATTAGTTTTGTATTTCACTTTTTGTAAGTTTTCAGAAGTATGACTTCACTTAAGCAGAAATGTAAAAATTAAAAATGGGTATGCAGTGATTAGAAAAACATACTAAAAATGTATTAAAAAGTCAAATTTCATGTTATGTCTCAGAGTATATTCCATAGCTCAAGCAAGGTACGTATTTTTCCACCATCTGAAATAAACTCAACAGTAGTTTATGCATTAACATTTCTTCACAGCAACATTTACTTGCTGCACTAGACTTGAAAAGTCAAAACAAGGAAATGTCCTTTTTAACAAAAATAGCATAATTCCTAAGCCAACATCACCATCAGAAAAGGGTGCATTACTTACACAGAGTAAGAGCTCTGCATATAGCAGCCAAAGCTGAAAAGTTTTAGGATTTTGATATATGACGAATTCTGAAGTTCTGCCAAATGCATACCAAGCCTACATTAACTTCAGAGGATGTAACTTACCTTTGTATTAAAGTATTTTGAAAATTTTGCATAAACAAGTGAAAACCAGCATTACTTAGATTAAAGAAAGGTGAGGATTTACTGAACCTACAGGTCATTACTGCTTTTAAAAAGCTGAAGGATAATTACATTCTAAAATTCAACAGGCAATTTCTTTTAAGCGGTATCAAGTAACAAAGTTGATAGGGTCTTTTAAATTGGTAACAATGAAAGACAGAAAAAAAATATACCATGTATTTAGGATCGAGTCATCTATCATTTTGGGAGCTTTCTCTTGACTAAACTTGCTCTGACAAATCGTGCAAATTTAGGCAGCAACTCATACTTTAAAGACATCTGTAAAAGATGTTAGAGAGAAAACCATTCCATAAATTTGTGTGTGAACACCAGAGTAGAGGTAGGAAACCTACAGGAGAAAAAAAAAAAAGCTTCAGATAAAATTTTTAGTGTTTTAGGTACACTATTAAGAATAATTAACATGGGCAGAGTTTTTGTGTTTTCTTTAATGCATAAAATACTGCTTCTTATGAACATGTGATATGGCAAGAGAAGATTTTCTTTTAAGTCTCAAAATTTTATAGGGGAACAGAAGAAGAAGAATTATTACAAGATTACGAATCACAGATTAAGTTATTTATTATCTAATTAATCACTTTTGCCTATCACTTTTGTTCAAAAGTTTGCAGCCCTTCGCAGATGTATTTTATTACCGTCTTTCTCCTTCCTCCTCTCTTCCCCAAATAATAAACTTTCCACAAAGAAACAGCAACAAGTTTGAGCTCACAAAGGCAGCGAGGGGCAAGAATGCTGATTCTCTTTTGTATGTTTTCATGTATGGACTTCAAGGCTTCATCCACAAACAGGTGCGCGGTGACCACTCAACTTCACCTGTACTTACTGATAAGCAGCATTTTTTAGGGCCTAATGAAAGAATCATAACACTTTTCTGTGATATTGTGTTTGGATTTAGGTTTTCCGGGAAGCAGTAAAACAATCTTATGTCAGGGAAACTTGATGTCCCTACTTGGGCACTAATCTTGAAAACTGTGCAAGGCACTGTATGCTTGACTTGTGTCAATTCTGTTATTTACATATTACTATTTATTTACTATTTGCATCGTTCAGCACATTGCTGCTTTATTACATTAACTTATATTCCTTAACAACTGAGCAAAAGGGCTCCCTTAAACCTGTAAGTTAAAAAAATATTTAAGCAAAGATCATTTCAGTGATAGAGGCGGTGGAAGTATGTGTTGTCATCTGAAACATCTTTCAGCCTCTGGAAACTATTCCACTCTACAGTTCCTCGTTCTCTCTTGGACATTTTGCTGACTGACAGACTCCTTGATATAGGCTTCCTGGTACACTGCCATGACAGGGTGAGGTTGCAGCAACAGTTAAGTGAATTCTGTGCAATTAGCATCTATTATTTTTCTAATTTAAATGCCAGACAGCTTCAAAATCATGTCTCTTCAGAAGGTTATCAGAAACTCTTTTAGGAGCACTGAAGTAATAAAATCATTCAAAAAGGGTCTGTGTGAAGCTGGTGTCAGCCACTGAGTTCTGCTGTCACCTTATTAATTAGAATTTAAAAAAAAAAAAAAGGAGAAAACAACCCCTATGCAAACGTGGTGTGTTTACTTAGTGTGCTAAAATACTAAGGGCTTGGTTGTTATACAAGGAAAAACCCAGTCTGCCCTTGATGTGCATTTCTGATTTAATTTCTCCTTTTGGGCATATATTCTTCTGTGATTTTGTTAAAGACTGAATGACATTACACCATTTGTAATCAAACTCTGCTCTAAAGCAAAATGCAGCTCTTGAGCAGGAAAAAAAAAAGGAAAAATGAAGTATATGGAAGGCTGTCTTCCATGGAGAGTTGTAATGTCAGAGGAAAATAACCTCAGAAGTTCTCAGTGTTGGCTTAACTCTGTTTCTATGCAAGTCAGTGTGGAGCACTTCTGTGGGTTGCTCTTTGGCAAAAAACAAATGCTGCAGCTTATGAAGCAGCCTGCTATATGGCTGCTCATGGTGGCATGCAAAAGGAGAAGACCACAAGATGTAAGGGTACATAAGAAGAAGGATGAGTCTCATGGCCTTCTGGCTACCCAAAACCATTACCTGCTGGGGATTCTTACTTTCTTTTTTGTGATTTTTATGTTGACAGTATAACAAGTCTCGAGGGAAGAGATTCGAACTGGCCAGCACTTGCAAGTTTTATTTTCTTTCCTTGGCATGTGAATCATCCATCATCTTATTCTGACCCTAAATGTTGTGTTCCAGCATTGGCAGAAGGTATAACACCAGTAATGTGAAGTGATACTGTCTGTGTTGGAGGTTGTCTGCCCCTCCAGGGCCAGAAGAATTACAGCCAGGCTTCTTCCCTGATCAGGCTGAGCTATAAAGAACTCAGGTGATTCTTGTTGAGGTGCAAAGTCTCGTCTGAGAAAGGTATAAAGGACACTGGCTTGTGTAGTAAACCTTTAGTACTGACCTTCCCTTTGGAGGAAAACAGGAAGGAGGCCTCTGAGGCTAGGCTGGAAGAAATTATTTTGATTTGGTAGTTTGACCTATGTTTCTTTGTTTGAAAAGTAAATCTGAGCCAAGAGAGAAATTTGAGCTTGAACGTAAATCCTTGAGAAGCATGAGATATCCAGCAGGAATAGGAGGAAACCGAGGCAATGTTTTTTTAAGCCAAGCTAGGTGTGTTGTACAATGTTAAGCCTTTTATTGGGATGCGGATATGATTGAGGCCTTGCAACAAAACACAGGGAAGCTAGTAAGAAACTAAACTGACAATTAAAAAATACATTAATGTATCTATCGCTGAATAATCTTATGCAAATCTTCTCTGTATAGTCAGTAACTAATTATGTGAGGGTTTTATAGTAGTAGCGATTGGGAACTTGGACAAAGAGATGCAAGATTTAGGTGAAGAGATAATTTCGCTAGTAGGAATTCAATATAAAATGATTCATTGGGACACTCATATATTTGGACACGCAAATAATTATGTTTGAGGAATGTCATTAAAGTTAGTAGGTCTGAGACTTTCTCAGAGTTTTTTTGTCCCCTACATATATTTTGGGATTTTTGGTTAAGTCTCTTCTACCAAAGAATCCTGAAACAAAGCAGGCAAGCATGCTTAGGCCTAAATAGGAACCTCAGTTTAAAAGTATCAATGGAGAATCCCAAAGGAGGAAAACTTCTATTGCTTTATGCCTCTTCTCCTCTTCTTGCTGCTATTAGTTCTTATTAAACATTTATCCGCACTGCCACCAGGCCTCTGAGCTCACTGTTGACTTGATTAGTAAGCATCCAAGAGAAGTAAAGCTTGGAATAGAAAGAGGGCAGTAAATTAACTTGACAGATATTTATGGGGAACCACTCCCAAACATGAGAGCCAGCATGAGAGAAAACGTGAACGTCCCACCTTGGAAAGTGCAGTGGATAAGTGATGGTTCAGCTGTTGTTTTGGGCTGAAGGAAGGCAGACATTTTCAGTGGTTAACATGAAATGACAGGGAGACAGAGATATACCAAGAAAAGCTGTGAAGATAATTAACACTTTTTTAAAAATTATCTTCTGGGATGGGGACAAAGGAGATGCAAAAAGTAAAGGATGGTGAGGTAACCCTTGAAGAAAGGTTCAGGAAGCGTTGTGGTAGTAGACAGCACTTAACTAGAACTTGGATATACAGCTCAGCTCATCAACTTTGATGAGTTTTTAATAACAATCATAAGCTGATGTACCTGCACATTTGTAAGACGGAGCATGAGGAGAGAGGACTGAACTGTACATCAGTATTGCTGTTCAGAACTGAAATACAGTAGCTTTTAACCAAACTATTTCTATTGCATTATTTTTCAACCCAAGGCTCTTAAAAGGCCAGTAAGCCATGAGTGACGGTAGTCTTGCCTTTAGACTTGTTGGCCATGAGCTGGAGCACAAAGAGATAAGATTTTTTTTCATGCAGCCGATGCAGACCCTCCAAGAACCACGGTGAAATAAAAATGTGCAATTGCTCTCAGCTTTTGCAGTGCAGTTTCTGGTGCAGAAAGCCTTGCAGGGATATACCTGGCTGCGGAGGCAGCTACTGTCTGATGGCTTGTAGATCCTGTTGATCAAGTCAAGGACTGCAGCCAGAGTAATTTCTTGAAATTTTCTGCGTACAGAAGTGCCAGTGAGGAGTGCTGCCTGGTTCTTTTAAAAGGTTATTACTAAGGGGCATCATCGGAATAGTCTTGCAGTATAACTGATGCACATTTATGGATAAATGTCAAGGGCTAGCACTGATTCTCCTCTAGCAGTTTTACCACATCACTGCTTACAGTCAGCATTGCTATATTTTTTAGCTCTAAAAACTTAATGGAAAAAAGTATAGTAGGAGGAAAAGAGTGCAAGGAAAGTCTGAAACCTTTTCAGAAATTATTTCCTGCTAAGAAATCTAATGAACTTTACGTGAAGAACTGTAACAGCTAAGCACACCCCACGTAACAGGCAAGATTTGATAGTTTTTAAAGCTCTTCAGGCACGTCTTTTTATTATTATATAGCTGTTATTGCACCCTAACCAACTAAAAATTATGTCTAAATTTCTCCTTGCTACCCTGCTTTCTTCTTCCCCTATCAAGTGTAGGTTTTGGGGATTTAGAAATGCAACTCTATTCAGACACACAGATTATTGCATATTTATTCAATCTCTTTAGGAGTTAAGACTAAACCCAACAATTTTATTTTCAATTTTAGAGGTTTTTTTTTTCTTAAAAATCATGTATTGCTTACTCAAACTTTCTAGAAATTTGTCCTTGGTTTTAGTAATATTCTAAGGCTTTTGTTCCAGGCTTCCTGAAGTGTGTATAAGTACACATTTTTTCATTCTTATGTGCTGGAAGATTAGCTCCATTAATAATATGACACGTAGAAAAACTTACAGGAAAATATTTTTAAAGTATTTTTAGAGTGCATGTTGGTGTATAGTGCACTGTATAATTAGGCATGTGTTAAAATATTGGGAAAATAACCCGAATCTGAGATGTTCTTAATGATGAAAGGGAGATTAAATCAAAGATTTGTAATGCTGGCCTGGAGATGTTTATTAACTCTACAGAAAATATATACAGAGTGTTTAAGTATTATAATGTTTCTCGTATTATAGCTAGCTGAGAAGTATTAAGATATGTGTAGTCCTAAATCCTTCTCCTTGGATTATAAATTAGTTCAGTACTGAAAATTTATTCACAATTATATGCTGATAGCAGAGCTGCAGATTGCGTGTACATCTCTAGAGTAACGAGAACTGCATTGCTTGTGAATGTAGAATACTGATAACAGAATTCAGCACTGGACATGCTGCAGGCAGGCAACAGACAGGCTTTGGCACATAAAATGCATTGCATGCCTGACCTACAAATTGAAGTTAAGTTCAAAAATGCAGAAATGAGATTTGATTTAAATTTAAAAAAAAAAAAAAAAAAAGGCAGATAAGTGCTATTTTTCTTAGTACCTTTTCTCATTAGGACTGAACTGGATACTTGTTCACAAGCAGGAGTCAAGGAAACAAACTCCCAATAATCTGAGAAGTTGAGTGAAGTATTTTTAGCACCCTGAACATATTTCATCCACAGAAGTGTACATATTCCGCAATATCAATAATGCTACATCACTGTAATCTGCCTAAATATCTGCTATAGAAACACTTTGGGATGGGAGAGACATAAAGGATGAAGTATTACATTGAATTTCTTCAAAAGAACATCTCTGATGAATGTGAGTCTATACAGAAAAGCATAATAATTAATATATACTTCCAAAAAAGGTTAGAATTGTGGGTTTGAATTATATGTGAAAAACAGTGACTTAAGTTGCCTGTGTTTGTGTGTACCTGCCTATTTATGTTTCATGATATTCTCACAAGCAGTAAAAGCAATAAGTAGGATTATTGACTAGACTCTCGTGTCTTCCAAATATTTCATTCTAGCAAATCAGTAAGATGAAAGAAATAGTCTTGTTTTGTATATTTTTTTAAAGCATGTGAATCTGAGCAATGATTATTTTTCAACAGAAAATGGTGTACTAAAATACTTTAGAGCTAAATCTTATTCACTCTTTCTGTTTATAAATGACAGTGGGTTTTAAAGTCTTTTATCAAAGCTCTAAAGTGTTTTTAGCCTCTAGCTCTCATTGACTTGGATAAATTCATATTGGAGTTCAGATGCTAATTTCTGTGACTGCTTTTGTAAACAATAAAATTTAGGTTGAATCCTGTTTCTGTTGAAGCATCCATTAACTCTGCCATTAACTGGGCAATCTTTGTGTTCACAGTCTTCGTTCTTTAACTGACAATTCATATTTTCTGACTAAGTCACCCGCCTTCAAGTATGGTGTTGCCAAATAAAGTGCTTTCTTTAAGAAGCAACGATATTTTGCTCATGAGCTGCAAATGAATTCTGTAGAAGTCTAGCATCTGGTGATACATTTACTTTTTATATATTTTCAGGGGAATTCTGGCCTGGGGTTCAGTATTGCCGGAGGAACAGATAACCCACACATTGGGGATGATCCTGGGATATTCATTACTAAGATTATACCAGGAGGAGCTGCAGCAGAGGATGGAAGACTCAGGTAAAAACTAACTCATTACATATGTTTGAGAACAAAATGCATCATTGTTATAAATTATTATGTAGGAGTCAGGTGCAAACCGGGTCTTTCATGGGGCCAGGGTAAGTAAATGACATGACTAGTCTCCTTTCTGCTAAGGTAGAAGAACTAATTTAAGCAACTAAATAAGGTTAGTTAAGTCCTGTATAAAGGGGCATTTGCTGGTGCCACTGCCAACTTCGTACCAGTCATTTCATTTAGTACAAAAAGCAATACGGAGACAGGAGGAGGAAACAGGGAAAACAGCATGAGAGTCTTCTCTGCTTGGTCTTTGTATGTTCATGACTGCAGAATTAATTATGCATTGGTCTTACACATGAAGTCTATCAAAATTTCCCAAACTACAGAGACATTGCTATAGACTCATAGCTATTTGTAGACACTCCTTGTTATTTAGCTGCAGTGGTGAGGTGTCCTCACCTCTGTTTCCAAATGTTGTTTTGCTCTGGGAGGATCTAATGGCTATTCTCTGTGTTCTGAGTCACCTCCAGAGTAGTGATTGCTGTAGCTCCTGAAACGGCCACACAGGTCACTTGGAAGCTGTGGTTCTGAAATACACGGTGGCAGGTCTCCTAAACAAGAGGAAGCCCAGAAGTGCTTGTTCTTATCTTTCTGTATGCACTGAATGCAGAAAGGCTTCTGTCTATCACAGAGATTGCCCTCCATCTGCCTATCGCAAAGCCTGGTGATGCTCCAGAAAGGCAATTTAGCTGGAAAGGCTTGGGATAAAATTCTGGAGTTTTCATGATCTCAGCACTGGAATCTAAGTTCTGGGAGCCTTTGCCAAAAACAGATGGTCTAAATTTCATGAAATGTGACCAGATGGCAGCAATAACTTTTTTTTTTCCAAAGCTTTTCCCTTTAATTCAAAGTTAAAAGCAGAGATAGTTGGCCAGTTTTTAGAGCAATTTGGGATATTTCTTATACTAGGTTAGTGATGTGATTTTGGAAACGATTCTTATTTTTACTGCGATAGTGATGAAGAGTCATGGTGATTGGCAGTGACTGAAGAATTTATGGTCTAAATAAGATTGTAGACAAAAGGAGTAGGAATAGTCTCACATAACTTTATGACTAAAATGCAGCTCTCTAGCCCTGAGCTAGTCATCTTAGTCTCCTAAGAGTGAAGAAAAACCCAAGCATTTCCAGGTTGTGATTAATCTCATCCTAAAGTCAATGTCTAAAACAGAACAGAAGATTCACATCTGAAAAGGGCCTATATTTTCACTGGTAACTCAAATGAAAAGGAGTTTCTTCAACTGGTTCAGCTCTAGTGATCTGTTCTGTAAATGTCTGCACTGGGCCAGATGAGCTTCATGCAAAACAGAGCATGAGGAAACAGCAGTATTTGGAAATTGCGCTATCAAATTCGACATGGTGAACAGCATAAGGGGGTCTTAAACCTGCACCTACTTTTCTACAGATAAGAAAGAATCTCTTGCAAAAATTAATAATATCTTTTCAATAGAGTTTTTGATTACTTTTGAAAGCTTTTCTAGCTTAAGCCATTAAAAATACAAAAGCCATTGTAGTATTTGTCTTGCTATCTTTGTATAAAACCAAGTATTTCACAACCCTTGCTATATTAATGAACTACTGTAAATTTAACTCATGATCATTTAGTAATTACAGTGTTGTAACTGTCTTAGACCTTCTAACCCCACAAAAGATAGCACACTAATGCAACTCCTTAATCCATATTAAGATTAGACCTGGCAAACTTTGTGTTTTGTAATAAAAGTTTAGTAGTACAAGTGTAGTTATCTTATGACCAAGACTTAGCAAAAATTCTGAGTGTAGTATATGTTAGCACATTTTGAAGTAAAATGTTATAAATAATAAACATATATTTAGCATGATCTTTTTTCATATTCTCATTTGTAAACATAGTTTACACCAAACTCCTCTCTTGTTAATACTGAAAATCTGGATGCAATTAATTCAAATTGTATCTACAAAACTTTTTTACTTCAAAGAAAACTGCAAGGACATTGAAATATGTCTCTGAAACTGCCATTAGGGAAATGGATTGACTTAGTCCTGTGGGGTTTATACTAAATAATAGGAAAATATATGTATTTTTTTTTAGCTGAATATCACACAGTATGAATTATTATGCAGAGTGGAGTTATGTATGCTCCTCAATACTCAAAGGAGGTTGTTTTTTTTTTTTTCTGTGCAGTTTCCCACAAGCTCTTGTAAAACTTTATAGTACATGAGAATTTGCACTGATCCATCTTTCTCACTTTTACAGTCAAACACAAGTTGCATACTTACGTTGTGCTTTAACGTTATAGAACATTGCTTTTTCAGTATTTTATAGTGAGATGACAGAGACCACTCAAAAGACCTCACCATGATTTCCAATTAAAAATTCTGTCTTGAATTGCATAGAAACAAGTTTGTAGGTTTTGATGGTGAGACCTTATTTTACTTCACAAAGGTTTTCATAGGGGAAGGTTCCCCCTTTCCTTGTTTGATCTGGTAAGTGGGTTTCACTTCGCTACAATGTCAGCAAAGACATGATCCTGTCACCTTTTAGGAACACCTGAAAATATATGTATCAGTGATCATTACTGATATGCCACTGAATAGAAAAGCTATCCTGGGGCAGTCTCCGCTGACTTACCTTATAATTATTTTTACGTAACAGAGTTTGTCAGCTAAGGCCACTCTATGGGAACAAAAGCCCAACCACATCAGTAACATCTGCCAACAACAGCGATAACCTGAGAATGGGAGATTGGTGTTTATGGACAGAAAACGATTTACTTGCTGGTGCCCATTTTTGCCTCAGACTGCCTCCAGATACTCTGAATTATATAGCAGTGTAGACTGTTTGAACTGGCTTCTCAATCTACTGTCTGTTTTCAAATCATAAAAGCCTGTAAAATCACTTTTGCTGCATTTTACATGTAGTCCCTTTGATCTAACTTAGCTGAGTGAAGTTGTTCAAATAGCAAGCTTGTGAAAGCGACCTGCAAGAAATGGACTTAATGCTACGGACTCATTTACAAGTCTTTACAAGTGGAGGAGCAGGTCAACTGGAGCTTCACGTAAGTCCAACAAAAGCAACATCCTGAGCCTGGGAAGGAGTAACTGTTGTAGTAGAGGGCAGCAGTAGAGAAAACAGCTTTGTAAGGAAGGACTCGGGAGTCCTGGCGGGCAATTTATAGTTAAAAATGCATAAATATCAGGTATAAATACCTGATGGGAGGGAATGAAGACAAAGGAGACGAACTTTTATCAGCAGTTCCAGTGGCAGGGCAAGAAGGAATGGACACAAAACACATGAAATTTCATCTGAACATCAGGAAACACTTTTCGCTGTGAGGGTGACTGTCTCTGGGCAAATGTAGCCCAGAGAGGTTGTGGAGTCTTCATCCTTGGACATATTCAAAACCCCACCAAGCATGTTCCTGGACAACCTGTTCCAGCTAACCTTGCTCCACCGGATAGGGTCTGACAAGGTGATCTCAAGAGGTGCTTTCCAACCTAAATGATACTGTGAAGCTGTAATTGGCACCTGAGTCGGCAGTGTGCCCTGGCAGTGATGAAGGCCAGCAAGAGGTCAGCTGGGATGCACGGAGGAAGAACTAGAGGCAACAGTCACATGTTGCAATAAGGGAAATTCCAGTTGGGTCTGAGGAAAAAAAAAATCTTTTTAATGAGAGTAGTAGAGTAACGTAAGTGGTGATTCGGTGAGGTTATAGGAGCTTCATCTTCAAAGAGATTCAAAGTTCATCTGGACAAAGCCCTGAGTGATGTAACTGAAATTTCAACTTGGCCTTGCTTTGAGCAGGAGGTTGGACTAGATGACCTCCAGAGGTCCCTTCCAACCGGAATTGTTCTCTGATGCTGTAGATTATTCTTATACGTCTAACCTGTGTGTGAGATTGCAACAAAGGTGACTAAATTCCTGGAATTTTTACCTTTAATGCGAACAGTACTTTTATTGACAGTAGGTACAATGTATAGTGTGGGTTAGTATTGCCTCACGGCCCAGATCTCTACTTAAAAAAACATAATAGTAACATTTATCAGCCACTTTAGACTACATTTACTTTAATAAAACATACTTGGCTTTGAAAGACTTCTTGAACTTTCAAATATTAATCATAGAAGCATAGAATTATATAATCTCTCAAGTTGGAAGGACCCATAAAAATCATCACGTCCCATTCCCTGCTCCTCTCAGTACAACCCAGAACTAAAGCATATGACTCAGAGCATCATCCAGACACTCCCTGAATGCTGTTGGGCTTGGGGCTATTATCACTTCACTGGGGAGCCTGTTCCAGTGACCAACAACCACCTGAAGAGCCTTTTCCTAATGTCCAGTCTGAGCTTTCGCTGATGTAGCTTCGCCCCTTTTTCTCATGAGCAGAGAGATCAGCACCTTCCCCTCCGCTGCCCCCCGTGAGGAATTTATAACTCCTGTGTTTACATACTACCCTCCCTGAAATGTGGTGACTTCTAGAACTAGTATAAGAACCAATGCACTGTTCAATTCAGATTTGAGAAGACATTTTATGTAAGTACGGTAACTCCTAATCTTGCAAGAAACAGAAAGCTGTGGAATATTTTATGGTGTCCGTACGATACCTGCAAAATAATTTCATATGTAATAAATAATATATAGTAAATAATTTCATGGAATAAAAAGGAATTACTTTTGGATTTGATTACTTTCGCTAAATGTGAATGTAATAAACTTGGGACTAACTGAAAATAATTTTTTTCTGAATGCCGCATACCATATTTCTTTGAAGCTTTGAGTTTCAAGTCAGTGACAGACAGAGCATATAAAACCTCCAGAAGTAGCAACCATTCCCACTGAGTTGAAGGGGGATTTCTCACAAGAGTTTGATCTTTTAAGACTTTTGATACATAAAAAATTCTGCTTCTATCTCACAAATGTCAGTTGTCCATGGGCAAATGTCTACTTTTTGATAGAGAAGCTCTGAATTTAGACTTCTTTTACTCTCTGGAAGAAAGAGAATTTCAGTAATTTATGTCTCAGTGCCTCTTCTTGTTTTATCTGAGTGTGTGTCAGAGGAAAAAAAAAATACAGTGGTTGCCTCAATTGCCTGGATAAAGTAAAGAACTTCAATACACTATCTCAGTATTTTTTTCTATTGACACTTATTGATCATAAGTGAAATTCCGGCTTCTAAAAGGCAACAGACATCTAAAAAGTACATCACACTGTGAAAACAAGAGTGATCAGCTTATGGAACTAGAAGCACAGTATAGTGGTATAACTTGATTCAAAAAAAAAAAATTAGTAAAAGAATAATTATAAGCTTTCAATTATGACCAAGTTTAAAAGAGCGATGAATCCCAAAATACTAATTTACTTTCAGCAATCATAAACCAAAACTGTTTTGAGTCAAGAATCATTCTTTCTGTTTATAGTTTCTCACAATTGAATTCTGATCTTATGGTGGAGATATTTTTCTGAAAACTCTGTCTGCAGGAATGAGTGGTCGTATGAGTTCCTTATCTATTTCTATCAGAAAAGATGCTTTTCCTTTTTGTGAAGGAAAGAAGAATTCAAATGTTTTATACCAATCTCTTGGGCATAAGAATCTTACTGAACCTGTGATTCAAAAACCAGTTACCGCATATGTGACTGAAGACAAATGAGTTTATTTGCAGGATGATGAGAGAGATTTGGATGGCCTTAAGCTTGAATTTCCAGGGTTAATGTTGTACGAAATGTTATTTTGGTATCTGAGTCTGAGCTGTACTGACAAGGAAAGAGGGCTGGTGTGAGGTGGAGTACTTAGGCTGTTCAATGTTTATCTTTCCTTTGTAAATGTGTCTTTCCTGATATTACTCTAATTACTGATTGTCAGGAAGTTTAGGATTGTGAAACTGCAACATTTTTAAGGCATGCTATGTTGTTCTACCATCACCATAATAGTTAAGCCCCACTGGATTTTCCTCCCCACACCTCTAACAGTGGTTTGGTGTGGGGAAAATAACATAATGCACACACTAATGGGAGCAGACAAGAGCCAAAATAACTTGCCTTCAGTCATCTAGTAAATCATGGAGAAAGCTTGGAATAGAATAGTGATTCCTCCTCTCGTATTTCTCTGCCTCACAGGCTTCAGTCAAAAGCCTACGAGCAAAGGTTTTAAACAAGTTTGAATTGTGTTCCCTTCAGTTGTCAACTAACCCACTGTGATGTGTCAAAGGATTGTAAATATAGCTAAATGTAAGTAGCAAGAGAGGAACTCTGAAGATAAGACCCTTTCTCATGCAATTTTTTAATTAAAAAAAAAAAGAGAAAAATGAATGTAAAGGTAAAAATTGCATTTTGATCAGAGTTTTAAAAATATTTCCGTGTTTCACTAAAGATGAACCAGAGAGGAAATATTCCAATTGCATCCTATTTGCTCAAAGCTTGAAAACTGGAATTAAGAAACACACTGGTTTAACTATTGTGTGCAGTTTACTTGAGAAACTCAAAGCAGAGAAGCAATGGAGGAAACAGAAGCGAGTCCCCACTTGAGAGCTGGCTGGGTAGAGGACCTTCTTCAGTCTTTGCCCCGCGGGCTGTGCTCACAGCGCTTTGCTTCTCATGAAAAGTTGGAAGCCTAAATCCCCCCAGCAGCAGCAGACACACGGTTGTTGCCTGCTGGTATCCATTTTTAGCTCTAGATTGCTTAGTAAGAAGAACAGAATTGAAGGTGATAACAGCAAAAAACTAGGAGCTTTTTCAGATTAATGTTGCCAGGAGAGATCATGTTCTTTACAAGTGTGTCATGTGTCACTAATCCAGTTTTGGCATCTGGCTTTATTTCTCCACCATAATATATCAAAACAGAAGTGTGTCTGCTTTGTGATTCAAGTCCCTATTTGTTAACTTTTGTTCCTGTATTAAGCCTATCAGTACCAGGTCTGTGTGCATTGCAATGGCACAAAGCTTGTTCAGGATGTTATTATAATTACAGTGCTGCCACAAAATACTGATTCATATCTGCACTGTTTACAGGCCTCTGACAATGCTATTAGTTCAGTACATAATTTAGTAGTAAGTTAATAAAGAGACATTCACCCCATTAGGAAAAACATGTTTGCTTTGCAGACAGTCATAAATTAGATCGTGAATTATTGACTGCTCACTCTGTCCTGGTTTGTGTTAGGAAGTTTGATCTTATTAACTCTGTTTGTCTGTGTATCTGTGCGTATCATTTTTGAGCTACTATGGAATAAAAATTTTAAAAAAATACTACAGGGGATCTACATGGAAAAAGGCAGGTCACTAAATCAAAACCTGATTTTCATACATTATTTTTAAAGTTGAGGATGCCTTACCATTACTCAAGTTTGAATTTATCAACTTATTTTCATCAATGGAATAGGTTACCATGTAATTATCTTTTCTGTTGCTTTCACCACTTCACTTTTCTTTAGCTGCATCCTACTTTATTTGGTATTACAGAGCCCTGGCACGTCTCTGAATGTTATTGTATTTCTGCTTTTCCTACTTTGAAAATAATTTGGTAGGCTGCAAACATTCTCTTATGCAGTGCAAGAAAGGAAAGCAAAATCACATTTTAATGCTGAATTCTGAATGGGAAGAAAAATATTTTTCTCTGGCTTGTGGCATTTGAAACTGGTGAATTTTAGGGGCCTTTTTATAGACAGTCACAATGGATATTTTTGTAGATGTCTTCTTTTTATCACAAAAGATCCGTTTCTTCTCCCTATAAGTTTCTGAGCTGTTTCCCCTGCTTGCAAATAACACTTAAGCAAAGTAGCTTGTTATTAGGACTTTAGCTACACTGCAGTTGTATGGAACCCAATTGCACAAGGTGTTTCATGCAGTGGTACTGAACCAGTTAACAGGTCTCTCTCTCTCCCAAGGGTTCCTTTGGTACCCATCCTGCCTGAAATTGCAATCGCCCGGAGTGCTGCAGCAGCAGAACAGCCCCATGCAGCCAAATCCAAGCGATTATTTCATCAACATGTTTGCACTACTACTGCAGTTACGAATTTACATAGCTCAGTGATAATTTATCTGGATTAAGAAGCCTTCTGTGGTGACATACCTTGGAAATCATCAGATCTCTGTGGAGTCTAGCGTTACTCAAGGAAAAAAATATTTCACATCTGTTCCTATATTTGACAGGTGTAACCCTCTGAGGTACTGAGGAATTCTTAATTTCTTTCAATTCCCACCAAACATGAAAATAAGATTTTGGATGAAAAAGAGACTGACTTAAGCTATCACAAGAAAAATTAAGTTCCTTACAATCAGCAAAGATCTGGTTCTAAAACTTTAAAGAAAAGGCTTGTTCAACTTCTTGCTTCTGACAGCCAAAACCACTAATACCTGATAAGACAGTCTGTTCATATGCTGTCAAAACTCTTGGCTGTGGTTTGAATAAACTCTTGGACTTTCAGACTTTACCCAAACCATATTTCCTGGCAGTACCTCATCACTGTTGTCACATTTCTTGCTCTGCTTTTACTACAGATATTAGAGCAGGGGTTTTGAATTTATTTCCCTGTGGCATGCAAGTTTTAATACAAACTTGCAAGATGCGCACTTCGTTTGGACATGTTGCTTACATTGTGCTATTCTGTGCATTGCTCTAAACCATATCATTACAAAAAGCAAGGGGGTTTTTTGTTTTGTTTTTGGTTTGTTGTTGTTTGGGTTTGTTTTTCTTTTTTTGCCTTTTTTTTTTTATTTTTTTTTCCCACTTACCTATTTGCATTCTACTCAAAGTTGCAGCTAACTCCATGTTAAGCGTGTAGCCTAATGGTACTGGTGCTCTGGAGCTGCTCAAGTTTCTTACTGAACTTGAACTACACGTTTTCTCCTCCTTCATCTTTTTTAACACTACACCTTTGTTTGGAATAGCAATTCTCAATCAAACCAGAGCAGAAGGGAGGGTTTTCTGCTTGTCAGTGCAAGCGCCAGCGAGGCAGGACTGCTCAGTTTTGTTCTCAACTTGCTGTGCCTGATCTGCGGCAACATTTTCTTCTTTTGTGCTAAAGTTTCCCCATTTGTAAAATGGGTATAGTGATCATTATCTTTGCCTCACGGGGTTTGTTGTGAAGCTTAAACGAGTTCATATTTGCAAAGCACTTTGAGAGCCCCAGATGAAAAGTGCTTGTAAAAACACTGAATCTGGAATTGCCTTCTGGGCTATCTGTTGTAACTGGTTTTCCTGCACAAACCTGAATATGCTTCAAACAGTGCTGGTGTCAGTCGGGAGGATTTTAACCACAGCTGAAGAACAACCGAGCAGTTCGGTGTATTTATCAGGCAAAGCGTATCTGGGTCCCAAGGAATCGCCTCGTCCCTCCCCAGGCTGGACTCGCTGAGGCCGGGCCGTGGCAGCTCCTCTTCCTTGGCGCTTTGGACCTTAAAGCCCCTGCCCAGTGCTGGAACCAGCTAAACCAGAGGGTAAGTCAGGGCTGGGAAGCCGTCCCTGCCCTCTACCACACCTACGGAGCCTGGCCTGGGGCATCTCCCAGTACCTGCAGAGCAGCCCTGCAGCTGGGAGGAGCTTTGCAGCTTCCTGGTGCCTTCATTCATCTCAGACTTTACAGGATTTTGTTTTTCTTTCCCCTTCCTTTATCCCAACGCCTTCCTCTCACAACACCCCACAGCTACCTACACCTCGGTTTTTTTCTCATTCTTTGCCTCTCCACTGTCCCACTTTGGCCTCTGGCTTTGAAGGGCAGACGTGAATACTCGTTCTGTGAGCAGAAGTTTTGCTTCTGGCCACCATTAGAGGCTGCAGAGCCGCCCGGAGCCAGCCGAGCTGCCTGGATGCGCTGGGAATTTCGGTGCTCGGCTTCTAGTGGGAGTAGTTTCAGAAGGAAAGCCTCGTACATGGCAGTGGCAGGAGACGAGACGCAGAGAGACTGAGGATAACTGGGGAGTTAGAGAACGGACGGAGGAATGGAAAAATGTGGTAAGAGCGAAGGATGCCAAAGCTGAGGACCGAGGCGGATGAGAAATGCAGGGGGAAAAGAAACGCAGGGTGGGAGAAGCAGCCTAATTTTGGGAGGGGGGAATAGAAGAAGGAAATAGTGGTTCCGGTAGGTCTCGTGAAAAGTGGTTAATAAAGAAAATTTGACGCAAGTTTGAGAGGCCGTTTGTGGGTCGCCTGCCAGCCCCCGTGTCCTGCCCACCCTGCTGCCCACCCTCTGCATCCCCCTCCCCATCCTGCCCGCTCCTGCCTACACTCACCCGTCTGCTTCCCCTCATCCCCTTGCTGTCCCGGGCTCGCAATCAAACACCGACATTTAAACAAGAGCGTGGGCTCGTCAGGACTCCCGGCTGATCGATCGCTAGCTGGGCGTTTGGCCAGTGACCGCTGACTTTTATCTGGCGGAGCTGCCAGCCTGAGTCACCTCACGCTTGTGTCTGTTCTGCACTATTTCAGTTCTCTTGCTTTTAGTGAAGTCCTACTTGATTTTCGGTAGGTCGCGGTGGGAATCTCAGGTCTGATAAGTACAAAATGGTGTTTTATGGGTGGAGATTTGTTATGAATTGTCTTTTATGCTGGTGTGTCTGGCACTGGTGTGTCTGGCAAAGGGAAGGGCTTGTCCCCACCGCAGCAGCTTTACCTTGATATACTTTTGTGTATCACGGTCCCTAACTCTGCTTGAAGAGAATGTGAATTACACAGCGGGGAGAGGGCTCTATCTTATGCAGGGGGCATTTTAAAAGGAATAATGTATGAAGTGAAAGATCATAAACTCTGTAGAAAATAACTACAGGTGTGGCTCACCTAGCAAAAGAGAGTTAATTTGCCTTGAGTTATGCCAGCCAAGCAATAACTGAAGGATTGATGTCACAGAAAATAATTTCATTAGAAATGATTTAGATCAGCTGTACCTCCAAAAGCATTATATAGTGAGAGGATATCATTCTGCTTGCAGAATGTTTGTGATGAAGAAGAAAAAAAAAAAAAAAGACAAGAAAAAACAGGTCTTCGTGTTATAGATGTGCTTAGACTTGACTTTTGAAAAAGTTTATGCTTGAGTCTGTCTGTGTGCAAATTGACTGGGTGTTAGCTACTCCTCCCTCAACCCCACATAGCTACACCCTGGGAGATGAGCTGCCTTTTGCTAATAACTACTTCCCATTCTCAAAGTGTGTGTAGGGAGGTGAGGCTCTTCTGGGAGGCATCAAACCAAGTGGGGTTTTGCTTCTCTCCTCACTCTGCATTGTGTTTGTCTGTGAAGCATCTTTAACCTCTCTGAATTTTATCAGATACAAAAAGAACAGCACTTTTCTGTAGCATTGTTGTTGGCTAAACTTTCAAGTAGATATGTGACAAACTTTAACTGTATGAGGGGGTTTTTTTCCCTAAGGTGAGGACGCAGAGAGTGATATTCGGAGTTGATGTGGAATTTACCACCATTTTTAGCTCCTGGATATTATTGAGCATGTTGCATGAGCTCATCATGAGTAAATTTTAAGTAATACCAAGTCAATACCATTCAGTGAGCATTCCTATAGTTTATGAAACTTTAGCTTTTATATAGCTTCAAATAATAATAATAATAAGGTCAAGTTATTGATTTTGAAATTAGTATGAGTTTTGAAATTTTATTCACAAATTCACTCCTACAGCTAAGAATTGCCTCAGATTAGCTGCTTGCCAAGGTTTTTTTGGAAATCAATAACTTAAAATATAAATGCTTGGTGCATTTAGCAGTAGTAAATTTTTAAAAGCTTACAATAGATGTGGCAACTTATTTAAATTATACAGCCTTGTAATTTAACTTGTAATTGTTTAAATAAGCTATTTTTTAAGTCTCCCTTGCCCTGTGAGCAATTCTCAATGGAGGGCCAGCTGCATCATTGCATATAAATTTGCTATCTACAAACTTCAGGTTGAAGAAGACTTTGGAATACTATACTAAAGCTGAGCAAATATTTTTTTGATACAAAATGAGGTCCAAATTGCTTTTATGGTGGCAAAGAGAGTAAACCAGGGCTTCCTTCATTCATGAAAGCAGTAGCAAAATCACCTGAAGGGAAACCTGCACTCACCATCCTTCTCCCTCTGGGTAACATGAGCCCACATCTTCCAGAGTAATCAGACAATTAAACTGGTGGGGCTATGAAATCGATGTATTTTATTCTTTCCTTCCAAAGAAATTTCACTTCCCCAAAGACAAGTAAATGTTAATTGGGTCGGGGCAAACTTGCAGTGAGCATGATGCTTTGGGAGTCGGGTGGAAACCGTAGAGCAGGGTCCTCTCTCTATGGATGTCCTGAGCAGTGCTCAGGGGTGAGCTCACGTGCACCTGCATCAGTTTGCATTGTTGTTACAATATTTGTAATCTATTTAAAGATTAAATCAAGTCATAGCAAGAGGCAGAATCTCTCTTTTAGCCTTATGATTGAGGATGCTTTCCTGAATAATAGGAGATTTTGACTGCAATTTAAGAAGAGCATTATATTATATAAAGTTTAACAGCTTCAGTGATGGAAGCAAAGGTAGTGAAAGTGTTTTTCTAGGAGATGATATTCAATAATAAGACAGCAGATTGTTAGTTTGATTTTTATTTCCCTGTCTAACCTTTTATTTTATTCAATTTTATTTTCATTCAAAGCATATTAGAATGAAATTTATGTTTTGTTTCCCTGGAAAATTTATTCAGGATGAAACAATGTCATTTTTGTCAAGAAAAAAACATAATAAAAACAACTTTGAACTGAACTGCAGGGTTTTTTTCAGAGTTCAGTTATAAATCTGTAGATGCTACAGCCAAGAGGCATTCAGATAAATAGAAAGATGAGTGGTGGTGTTTCCATCTCTGAAATTAAATTAGTGTTGCTAGTAGTTCAGCTATATGCCTTTGGCTTGAAGAGTTTGCTAGCAGGGCTTTTCTTATGGCAAAAATCAGTTACAAGAGGTAAGAAATTATGTCCTGCTCCCTAACTACAGGACAGAAACACAATGACCAGGGAGCAACATTTTCTGTCTCTTCTAATGAAAGGATTTGGGAACATCAGATGAACACACTAAGCAGCAGACTGAAATATCCATAAGGAGATATTTATTGAACTGGTAGCAAAGCTGTGGATTTCATTTAGATATAACATTGTGGATGTTAAAAGTTTATGTGGGTCTTGAAAGCAGTTAAACAAATTTGTGGAAGCTGTCTTTGGGGTCAGACTCTCTTGGATTCTAGAAATTAACTTGGTAGGTATTTTCAACCAAACCGAAACCCTGTGATTAAGGCACGTTGCCTAAAAGGATGTGTTCACTGTGGCAGAAAGGGTTAAATGAAGGGGAGCCCCAGCCTTGCCCCAGGAAGTTCTCAGTGCTAGGCTAGAATGCCAAAATGTTCCAAAGTATTTTAAACAGCAGACAAACTGATTTTTAGCCAAGTTTGTGCCTGGAGTGAAGTCTTACAGCTGTGTTTAAGACCTTTAAAAAAGAAAAAAAAAGACAAATGCTGATATGTCTTGTATTGAAGCTGTGAATAGGAACATATTCACGCTTCTAAATATATTTTCTTCTAACAGTTTAAAGGCTGCAGGGACTTTTCCATTCCTAATTATATAGTGCAGTGTGCTGTCTGTTTCTGACTTGCAACTTCAAAAATAGAAATTAGAGTACTAAATGAAACATAGGGAGAGGAGTAACGAGACGCTGTGTATGATGAGCTGCTCCATTAATATTTCACTGATATTGTTACCAGTCACTTGTGTTTCAAATTCAGTTACTATTAAGCAGACCCCTTAATATATTGACATTTAATTAAGATGACTGTTGGTTTTTTTTTAAAAAAATCAATGAGTAACTAAAAAATAGCAAATAACAATAAAGGTAAATGTCTTAATGACAGTTTGGTAGCTGTGCTGGTTGTGTCTTGGGTCTCAGCAAGGTCATGTCATTAACAGGATGTGGAAACACAGTCATTTCAGGCAATAACCCATTCTGAAATTCAGAGGTATTTTCTGAAATCTGAATTATTCCCTGACAATCTGGGGTCCAGTCTCTGTTCTTTAAGCAAAATAGAGCCCAAAGTCTTCTGGTACTACACCTGCATGTCACACTGGTGTGACCTTAACTCCTCCTTGGATGTGATCTGAAATTTTTGACTGCGTTACTGTAGGCATTTCTGCCTCCTAAACCATCACTGGACTCCTGGTACACAAAGGAGAAATTTCCTTTGTCCTTTTTGTTTTCTCATGCAACCTTCTGGAGGACAAGGACTAGGACTTTGTACTAGTGAGAGTCATAGAAGTGACGGGGACACTGCAGCGAGCTGGAGGGAGTGAGCTGGATCTGCTGTGCACAGGCATTTTCTGCCGCTCCTCCACTTCCTTTGCCATCTGCTATTTATAGAATCACAGAATGTCCTGAGCTGGAAGGGACCCACAAGGATCATCAAGTCCAGCTCCTGTCCCTGCACAGGACAACCCCACAGGTCACACCGTGTGTCTGAGGCCGTTGTCCAGTCTCTTCTTGAACACGGTCAGGCCTGGGGCCGGGACACCTCCCTGGGGAGCCTGTTCCAGTGTCCAGCACCCTCTGGGGGAAGAACCTTTTCCTCATGTCCAACCTGAACCTCCCCTGGCACATCTTCCTGCCATTCCCTCGGGTTCTGTCACTGGTCACCAGAGAAGAGCTCAGCCCTGCCCCTCCTCCTCCCCTGGTGAGGAAGCTGCAGCCGCCATGAGGTCTCTCTCCCCTCAGTCTCCTCCAGGCTGAACAAACCCAGTGACTTCAGCCGCTCCTCATACGGCTTCCTCTCCAAACCCTTCCCCAACTTTGTAGCCCTCTTCTGGACTCTCTCTAGTAGCTTAATACCCTTTTTATCCTGTGGTGCAAACAGTGCTCCAGGTGAGGCCGCACCAGGAAAACACTAGAGATCAGCTTCCCCTTGGAAAGACAGATGGCAAAAAACACCGCAAAAATTTAAAGGAGTGAACCATGAACTGTGGGGGTAACTAACACCATTTCAGGTCACCTTCCAAAACCTCACACCAGCAGCTGTGAGCTGAAGGCTGGCGGTACGCTGAAGGACAGACTGGGTTTTCATTACTTAAAACCATTTGTAGAATTTTTTATTTCGGTCTCTGGGCCAAAGAAAATCAAGCCAGTTGCCGGTATGAATCGTGAGGCTGCAGATGCACAGCACCGGGTTGAAACAAGCACACCCTGCTTTTTGGCAAGAATTATTACCTTTGCCACGCTAAAGCCTTCAGGCTCTGGGCGGCCAACATACCGAAGCTGGTTTGCCAGTACAGGTGGAGAAAGAATCAATCCAGGTGTATGTACTTGACAGGAATGCTGTGCCGGAGCTTAGTGCCCGTCTTTGCATACAAACACACAAATGCGCACCCAGAACAGAACCTTTGTGTGTGGTACAAGTGTTTGCCCTTCACCTCTCACTTCTGAAGGCTGGTTGTAGGGGTGAACACAGCCAAGACAAGGCAGGGAGCTGCTTTTGGTGGTTATTATTTATGCTGAGTATGCCTAGAGGCTGCACTGAGGGTTAGTCCTTGTTTGAGACGAGCCAAGAGCGTGTAGACTCTCCTCTGCAAAGTTTATTTAGACTGTAAACAGGAGACAAAGGAAGTGGGGTTTTAATCATTTATTCGAAGATTATGAAAAAAAGAAGTTAAGTGACCTGCTCAAGGTTGCACGCGAAGAGTTAGGGTGGCACCATGCCAGCATTTTGAGGAAAAATATTAAATTTTTTTCAGTTGATTTCATTGTCATAGATTAATGCTACTTACTAAAGAATTTGGTGGATTTAAGGATTTTTTTTTCTCTCAGAAATGCAATATTATGTTTTTAGTCCTTATTATTTTCCTCAGAACTAAAGACAATTCTGCTCTTGCTAGAACCATAGGTTAGATTCGATACTTCAAGTTAAATACAGTTGGGTTACCATTTTATTGTACCAATATTTCCACATAATTTAAATCAAAATCATTCCTAGGATTTCAGGCTTTTATTAATTTCAAATTCTCAAATTTCAAAAGCTCAAATTCTGCTGTGTCATTCATAAATTATTCCTTCCTTCCTGAAATAATAACTTTAATCAAGTATTATTTTCAGCCTGTAACC
Organism: Caloenas nicobarica; assembly: GCF_036013445.1. Taxonomy (NCBI): domain Eukaryota; kingdom Metazoa; phylum Chordata; class Aves; order Columbiformes; family Columbidae; genus Caloenas; species Caloenas nicobarica. The sequence goes on along the minus strand of NC_088245.1, from coordinate 208,279,546 downwards.
ATTCTGTGAGATATTTGGAATTTCATTATGAAACATGCAAGTGTCAAATTTTGAGTGAGGATTGGCTGATCAGAAATTTCCATAAGCACTAGATCCTCTCCAGTTTCCAGAAATAGTCAGAAACTGCAAATGAGATCTGAACTTTTCTTCTACTTTTAAGTTTTATCCCTTTATTTTTAAATTGGACATAGCCGTAGTTTTATACTATGTTACAACGTCAAAAAGGGGCCTGAGGCCATATATGAATTTGCTACAGAAATTGGATCGTGTCTAAGGAACATTATTCCTAAGGAAACAGCATGCTCTATGGTACACACATATCATTGTCATTTGTGTTTAGCTCTGTATTCTGTAACTGGAAAGACAGATCTGAAGACTGCTGTAGTAAATTTGAGATCCTTTGTTCTGAATTCTTAGTTGAAATTTAAAAAAAAAAAAAAAAATTATTCCTCTTGTAAGTAAATTCTATGAGCCAGAAACAATAATTACATTTTTACCCCTATATGCTGGAAGTCTTACTTACTGTGGGACAGGAAGGATGTGTATAGAATTAAAAAAAAAAATAAAAAAGAAGTAGGGGAGAGTCAGTCTCCTTTAACCAAAGGACTAGACTGATTCTCCTAGGGTCAGATAATGTATTTAAGTTATTATTAGCTGATCTCTTGAAGAAAGGATAAATCCTTTCAGCTTGTCACCTATAATCTCGTGCTTCTGCTTAAAGTGCTGTGTTCTTGCAACTTCTGGAAGAAAGCAAGCATCAACCATCTATAGGGAAACTTTGTCTAAAAAGGTTAGACAAAGCAGGAGCAAAGAAACAAAGTGAAAGTTTAGTGCTTTTCTCTCTTATTTTTGTTGTCTAGCTGATACCTCCACACTGTTACATGGAGATATATATCTACCTAGTCTATGCCATAGCTTTGCACTCATTCTGCCTCAATAACAGTACTTTTTCCTTGGTTTCTGAGCTTCGACTAAAGAATAAATAAAATCCATATCCATTTAAGCTTTTCTAAGAAGGCAGCTATAAAGGGTGGTGTCTGGATGACAGCTAAAACCCATGGATCACTGCAGCTTTCAGTGTCAAGATTTCCCATGGAGCATAGATAGATCATTCCCTTGTTCTTGAGTCCACAGTTGGTTCCAAGTAGCTCTTCATGGAGCTGCAAGTGAGCTAATGTGTCATGGCAGGACCATTTGGTCTCCTGGAGCTCTTTGCTGTCATCCTAGGGTGCTTTTGGGTTTCTCTTCAGGGCACCATATTGCACAGAACAAGTGAACAGAATGATCATTACCAGTTGTCACCTACTATATTTCTGGTAAGTGCCTAAGGATTGTACTCGCCTTGTTTTCTTACACCTTGACTGAAGCTTTTCAAGGATGTCTGCATAATTTCTTGAAAAGACTAAGCATGAAATCCAGATGAAGCTAGTCAAGTTTAGAACAACCTTGGAATAAGACCTTAAAGAATAGTACTTTTCCTTAATTAACCCAACCCAATATTTGCTTTGAAGATAGCAACAACTATTGGTAAATCTCTGTGTCTCTGACCCTCCCCCTTGATGGCAAAATCTCTCTCGTATTTCTTGTGTCACTTTTAACTGTCTTGGCATGATTATAGCGTACGCTCTATATTTTAAGATCCAGAGTCCTTCATATCTGTATTATTCTACAAAAGTCTTGTAGGATATATCTGTTTTGTTAAAGTATTTAGATGAACCAGCGAGCCATGGGAAAAGCTACCTAACTCATTTTAACTTGGCCGTTACCTGCAGGGGTGATTCTGTGGACTTGAATACATTTAAGTATATGCATAATGTCAAGTCCCCAAGCTAAAATAGAAATAGGATTACTTGCAACTCAAAAATTAATCAGAGACTTACATGCTGTGCTGAATTGAGATGTGAAGTCCCTCTTTTTCCAAGGAAACAATAGTGTGAACATTGCTTTTAGGTCTTTTTTTTTTTTCCTTCTTCTTTCCAGCAGTTTTCAAAATACTTTTTATCACACATTGTTTTTCATTGAAACAGGAGTAAAATGAGTCAAGAAGTCTGTGAATCTGTATCATCAGCAGATGCTGAGACTGTATTGTTAAATCTTAGCAATTAAAGTTTTCTAAATCTTACGAATATTTTTTAAGAGTTCTTTTTGTATAGAATTAGAGAAAATGCAATTTCTTCTAGTTTCTTGATTTTTGTATTCAGTCATTAGCCATAGCTTCAAATACAACTTCATTTTCTGCTTCTTCTCTCATTAGAACTTTCGACAATTCACAAGAATTTTTTTCTTTTTTTTCAATCTTAAAAAATAACTTTATGAATAGATCTTGCTTGAAGAACTATATGACGTTAAGGTTTACAAGTAGAATGGCAATAATTTAGAAGTGCCAAGAGTGTTAGATGAATCCTTTAATACTAAAAAAATGTATTTGTGGTATCTTCTTGTGGAAACAAAATAAGTCATCTTGGAACATTTTTCCTCCTACCTGGATTTTTGTGTGTTGAATTATTATAGGTATTGGTAAAACTACAGGGATCTCTTTTGCTGGATTTGTGTATTACTATCCTGGCACAGGTCTGAATCTGTGCCTGACACTAACTTCTACATATAGTATATGCCCACCTACAGACTATAGGAACATTTAGAGATAAATGGAGGAAGGAATCCATGTATCAACCGGAATACACTTTTGCCATAAATTTGTTTCATGAATATCTCAATGAATCTGGGAAGATGCATTGGACAGCTTGATCATCTCATCTGAAACAATGATCTTTCACTGGATTTACTGACTTTTTTACCATTATTATTTTAGGTGTGTATTGTTGCAGCGTTTATAGGTCACTAAAAGAGCAGAGTTCTTGCAGAGTAGGAACTGTACTGTAAATTTTAAAGAGAAGGAAGAAGTATTCTAATGCCACTGTCAGAGACTTCTTTCTTTAGATAATAACAACCAAGACAAGTATTGGCCCTGAAAACCTTCCGCATAGATTTAAGGAGAAAAATACCATGTCACAGTCTGTGTTTTGAGATGTTTCTTCAGCTTTCTTGCTTTATTGTTTTCTCAGAAATTGTCTTATTTTTTAGTGAATAATGATTTGTTTTTAACTTCCAAGTGCTCTGTGTTTCTAAATTAAAAAAAAACATTATGGAGTTTCTAAGTTAATAATGATAAAAGAATCATTTAGCCATTATGGTTAAGGTTAGAGACAGCTCACCAGCTTGTGTAATTTATTTAATTGTAGCATGGACCTGTTGTTTTAGAGATTTGAATATTCTCAAAGAATATTTGTAGACTTCTGAGATCATTCTGTTCTGTTTATCTAGTATTTGGTCAGCACGCTCTCCAAATAATTTTGTTAAAGCTCAAAGAACTCTATGGGCACATATATATGTGCCTGCACATACACACTTTATGCATGTTCATGTATGTTCTTGAGCATTGTATTTCTTGTATTTATGAAAACTGAAAACCTCTTGTTTTCCTTTGTGAAGGAGAAAAGAAACCTGCAGGTTCGGGTGGGTATAGCTGGACATCTAGTGCTGGATGTGTTCGTCATAGCAGACTAGATTGGATAATTGTTGTCCTGCTTCTTCTGCACTGACGAAGTTTTTATTTATATGAAACAAAATACTTTGTCTGAAAGTATTTTTATCACTGGATTGGCTTTATATTCTCACTCTTCTATTAATCCTGCACCAGCAGCATTAATCTTTGTGTGTTCCATTAAAGGTAGTCTTACTGGTTTAAAGATATAGTTAACTCTAAAAGGCCAAATTTTAGACAGTAAGGTGAGATTCCTGTTGGAGTGTAAATGTCCTTTTCCAAGGGGTCTTGCTTTTTCAGTAAATGGAGGTATGTGGCTTACTGATTTTGGCAAGTTAATTCCATGTTGTTTATTGACTTACTCGAAAAGATTCTTTTTCCCTTAAAAGGAGGCATCACTAGAGCCTTTATGAGAGGTTTTAGGTAGATATGGTTATCTATTAAGATCAATATTTATCAATGCATGGCACCGAGAATATGAAAACAAAATAAATGTTATTCTCATTTTTGGTGTTTTTACAACCTTTTCCTAGCTTGTCATCTTCATAACCATCCAATGGTTAGGATCCTACAGTTGTTCATTAAGCATGGTATAGCCAATTGTATTTCATATATGACAACAATAAGAGTAATAAATTTGACAAGAATCAGATATGTAGTGATATTAATAGAAAGGCTAGCAGCTTAGACATAATTACTATATTTCTGAGTTGGAAGCAGTAGGAGGATGTATTCATGATTTATTTAAAAGAATAAAGCAATTTATATTAGAACATTTTCTGGCATTGAAGGAACCAGCAAACCCAACTATTTAATGAAAACTGGAAACTTTGCAATACAATACTTTTTATCATAAGGGAACTATCTATTCTGTGACCCTTCCAAGTTCACCCAGTTGTCAGATGAAGACTGCTATCATCATTTTACCTTGTAAATGTTCTTCCAAAAGGCTGATAACACAGAAAGTCTTGGTTTCAAATAGTTGTGGTCTTTTTGTTGTTTTGTTTTGTATTTTAAACAAAATCAGCAGCACAATAACATAACAAAAATCCACCCTAAATTCTCCAGAGTTCAGATAAAATTTTAGTAAAGCTTTATTCTCCCTTCATGTGCTAAGACTGCTGAGAAATAGCCAGCTCAAGTGTTCTTTTGCTGCAAAGAGTTACATTCGATGGTTGATCTTTATGTATAGAAACATAGCGGAAATGAGAATATTTTTAGTAACCAATATTTTCTTCACCAATTGTCCTTTCAGACACACAGAACAACACATTCATTTACATATGCCTATTTCTTCTCTACCCAAAATACTTTTAGGGATCTCATAATAAATGGACTTCACATAAGAACGATAGAGTCTCAAATCACCTAGTTCTTTGGAATTTGCTCTTCTTGTCCTCATTTGTAAAGAAAGGATGATTCAGTAGTTGTGTCATTAGCCTGCTGCTTTGGAAATGGGTTTTAGTGCTCTCAAGTTGTAGACTTCCATTCCAACTTGGACAAATCTGTCAGATAAGGAGAATATCTCCATCTGGTTAGATGGAGATTTTTAGGGTTAATAAATTCATCCTCAGATAACATACTAAATGCCCAAAGTAAGAATATGAGGGAATTTTATCAACAAACTGTGAAAAATAGCTGCTATTACCACACAGTAGATATTGGAGCCCACAGTCAGCGGTGAAAAGATATGCAATTAAATTTACTCCTAATTATTTAGCATGAAACATTCTCTCTTAAATTGTCTGCTTTTTGTAGCATGTCATTTTTATTTTGATAACTTAGAATTATTTGGCTCTGATGAAGAAACATGAGAGATTTAGGGAGGTATTTGAAAGATTACTGGTCTCTGTATTAAATTAAATCAACTGATTTCCTTAAGAGCAACCATAGCAGTAATAGCATGCAGCATGAATGTTGTAACTCAATTATGTTGTTTAGTAAAAAGTGGTTTAATGAAGTCTGTAAAGACAAGATGTTTATTACTAATTTCTATCACCCTACGGAAGCCACCCCAATTTATGAAGGAGGATGGTAAATGTAGGTGATTTGATAGACTTTAGTTTGAATCAGGTGTGTCTTTTGAGGGGACTAAAAGTTCTGTCTCTGTCTCATTGCTGATTAGTCATATTGCCTTAATTCTGTCATCTGTCAGACTTCCCAAAGAAGTATTCTTCCTTTTACAGCACTAATGACAAAGCTCTGTTCTGTCCAAAGTAACAGCTGAAGCATTTAATATCGATGGTTCTTTGCTTTTCTTGTAGGGTCAATGATTGCATCTTGCGAGTGAATGAGGTCGACGTGTCAGAAGTCTCACACAGCAAAGCCGTGGAGGCCCTAAAAGAGGCCGGCTCCATAGTACGATTGTACGTTCGTCGAAGGAGACCTATTCTGGAGACCGTAGTAGAGATCAAGTTGTTCAAAGGACCTAAAGGTAAATGTGGAAATGAAAGGACAACCATTTTAATCTTGATGCTTAACCTCTTTTGTGGCTCAAATGGCATCTGACTGGGTTGATTCTTTAACTGTTTGACCTGTCAAATACTGAAAGACTGGTAGAACTTGAATTCATGGTTGTGTGCCTCTTCCTGAAACGTAAAGGAATTAAAGGAGTTGTGGTTTGTTTCATTTAATGTTTACTGTAGAGATGGCTTGTTACCTCCTGAAGAAATACAAGATGCAGGAATATTGTGCTTTACATTGGCAGCACATACACAGATGCTGTTTAATACAGAGTTTCTGAATTGCCCCTCTTTTCAGAAGGTTTTATGAACTTATCCTTTCCACTTTCATGTTGATGGTTTCTTCTATAGTTATCTTTGGAACAAGAAGATGAGAATACTAGCTTACCACAATACACAGAAGAATTTTATTTTATCCTTCAACAAAATTACCTAGTAGTCTAGCATGAAACCTTTATTAGTCTAAATCAGCTTTATCGCTTTCCACAGAACCTTCTGGTTACAGAAAAAAATTGTCAAATTCCTTCCTAGAAGCATTACTATAGATTGTGAACATTATATTTTCACCTTCCCTTTTGCAAAAAGATTTATTTGCAGAAGTGTTATTTTTAACAAATTTCATTTTATTGTTTTTCCTGCCTGAAATTTCCCTCTGACTGCTATACATATATTTTTTTTTTCATGGCTGATTTCTGGGCAAAGAAAATGGATATTTTCACAGTATGTGAGAACAGAATGAACAGCAGTAGATTTTTAGATCCATAGTAACTATTTCATAAGCAAGTATTTAATTAACGGTACTTACATGAAATGAAGAAATTTGCATATACTTTAATATCTGCCATGCGCATGAGATTATTCTGCCTATTTCATATAAACTGAATAGCCGGTAACTTTTTCAGTGGTTTCCCTTACATCTCATCTCATCTCATGTGAATACTACAGTATATTTCTAAATAGGTTTTTATACCAATAATGGAGTATATTTGTTTCTAACACACTTGGAGTCGCTGAGATTATCCATTCACAGTAAGCAAGGATAGTGCACTGTTTTCAATATTGCACTATGCCTCTTCTATGTATATCATGGTTATATGACATAGCAGAATGTTCATCATCCCCTACCTTGGTGAACAGTAAGATATATTTAAACACGCATCTGAGGGTAAACCTCCAAAAGTCTGGATTCTTGTGGTCAATTACAATGCTAAATTGACTTTTTAATAGAAAAGCATCTCTAATGAGATTTTGTACGTGTATGAACTCAGAACAGTAGTGCACGCAGCAGTATTTTTAAAGCTTTGGAATTAAACGAAGTGTGTGATACGATAGTCATTTTGAGTAACCTAAGGCTAAAGAAACCAGAATTAACTTATCCTTTCAGGTTGTAATGACACAGTGAAAATTATTCACTATGACCAAATTTTTGCTGCATTGTGGAAGTGGACAAAAGAGACAATCGTTATCTAGTAACATTTTTGCATCGTATTTTTTTTTTTATTGTATGCCTGAAACTATTTATTTTTACATTTATTTTCATAAAAGAGAGTGGATACCAAACAAGTGGCTTTTATGACAAGCTAAGAAGCTTTACTGCTTAGTGCTACAAACATCAGTTTTACAGCTATATTCTTATATGAAGTTTACCACAGATATGTACTATAAATAGTGAATTTTACTGTTAAGCTGAATATATATATTTTTAATTTTCACTTCAATATTATAGAAATAAGTTAACTGGAAACATGGATGGAAAAAAAAAAAAAGGTGATGGGCTAGTTCTTTGCAAAAGCCAGGTTTTGTATCTTCTTAATTTAGGCAGTGAGGAAGTAAAACCTTGTATGCTTTCTATATTCCACAGATGAAGAAAATAGGTTATAGATTGGTTGGAAATCTTATCAATACTAATTATCATATCCATAGCAGTTTTCCTTTAAATTTTTCAAAATCTTCCAGGAAAAATAAACTAGCTGCTGAGACATATCAAACTCACACCAGAAGTTGAGAATAAAACTTGGGATTCTTGGCTGTAGGTTTCAGTGCTAGTCACTCGTGTGATACTTATCTAGTCATATTTCAGGTGATTTATCTGTGAACTGCTCTTTCACACCGTTGCTATAAAGTGCAAGAACAACTTAGTATTTATGTTCACAGTGTTTCTTAATTCTCAGAGTGAAACTGGGTCCAGAACAGGACCTGAAAATCGGTGTGGTAGTTCCCACCACACCAATCCTTCCTTCCTACTCGCAAAGTGAATAAAGCAAGTGAACCTTGTATTTAGACAAGAAGGCCGTTCCATTCTAAACTTGGGGTAGCAAATATATTTTCAGTTGCTTCTTTCCCTGTCTGTCAGTATATACTGAGTTCATTCCTCACTCTGTTGAGAATTCAGCTCATGAAAGCAAGTCTTGTCTGCCATAATGCCAAATAAACTCAGAGATCATTGGCTTGCCTATGTACGTGTAGTAGATCATATCTTTCAGCACTTGAAGGTGATAAAGAAGGAAATTCGCAAGGCTTTTTATAGAAATATTCTTTTAATTTCATCTGAGGAATTCAGAATGAGGGCTTTACATCTCTGAGACCATAAAGGTTAGATATTTTTAAGTGGATCTTAATTTTTCTAGCTGGCTGCCACCATATAAAAGACGCAGATTAATTTTGCAAATCTATTTTGAACATCAGAAGTATGCATGGTGTAGCAATGGCTTTGGGCACATGGCAGGGGAAATGCCATGTTCGTGTGCTGCCAAGGGGTCCCTTTTGAACACAGATCCCTGTTCAATTGTTCCTGCCACTTTACAAAAAAGCTGCCCTAGCATCATATGTGCTAAAAGGCCATATAACCCTTCAACTTGACGTTTTGGGAAAAGAGGTAAACAAAGACACGAATGAGCTGTGGAGCAGAAAAAACAAGGTTTCTGGCAGAACTGCAGCTGTGTGGATATTTAATGCTGTGCATTCATCAGTTTGCCACACCTGATGGATAATATTGGCTGATGTCTATAGTCTGTGTCTTCAAGGTAATTGCAAACTGCGATCATTGCAGGATCTTCCTCTCTTTCTTGTGCTCGGGAGATTGTCTTCTGTATGCCTCGTGTGTGCCTCTTCAGTCAGATGTACAATTTTAGCGATCCACTGTTTGCCTTTGCGTAGCATTTAGTAGTAAACAGCAGGTGTTTTATTTCAGTCACTCTCAGGACACCACAGATTTTAGCAGCCAGAGTCTTTGCAGTAGCTGAGAACTGTAACAGAGGAAGGATACAAAGTGCAGCTTTCTTATTAAAAATCAATAGGATTTAGACACTACTGAAAATCCTGTCCTTAAGTGATGTGCTCTTCTTGCTCTGTATTGAAACATACCAAGACTAACAGTAACGAGAATGGATTGTGTACATTGCAGTATTTGTTCCTGGGGAACAAACACGCAGACACCCAAACCAAAGGAATTTATTGGTGGTATTTGGCTTTGTAATATAACTCATGTATTAGCTCTCTGTAAGACCCTGCTAAGAATTGTGTATGAGCAGTGAATTACAAGCTTCGGTCACTACTCAGAGATGACAGAGCTCAAACCCATACAATTGCATTTGACTGGAAGATTTTAAACCAAAGGAATTCCACTGGCCTCTGGGATTTCCATGCTGTCCCGTTACACTGCAAACTGAGTTTTTACTGAAATCAGAAGTATTGAGTAACATGCTTGATGTAAGATTAGTTATAGAAATTATGGGGGTTTTTAATTCCATTTTTAAAAGAATCAATCAGTAAAATGGATTTCTACCATTGTAGCTAATTTCTGGCAATCAGAAACCTAGTTAAACACAGAGGTTGTGTAACATTTTACCTACCGATACCTAACTGATAACTTAAGCTCTGATATTATATACCAGAAAAAAAAAATAATAATTCTTCCAGTAACTACAGAAGTGTTGGATCACATAATAAACTTCTAACCTCAATTCGATAGGAAATGTGACATCTTAAAAGACAACACAGCTGCAGAAATGAAGTTTAGAGTATGTGATGGAGAACAGCTGAGTACCAGGAAACTTGAGAGGAAAAATGGCAGACTTAAAAACACTCAAAAAAGGAACAAGAGAAAGGATAGATGATTCTTCCATCCAGATATTCTAGTGGCTTAAGTATAAAATCATAGAGAAACAGGATTGAATTCTCACACCCTCCATCATAATTCAACAGTAATTATCCTTGCAGTGTTTGAACTGCGTCAGAATCTTGCAGTGATGGCTCGAGCTGCCCTTTTGTTCACTGTTTTAGAGGGAAAGCCTCTGCACAGGTCAGCAGCTGTGTCCCTTTTCTGTGGTCTCTAAACATGCTTTTTTCTCATTCCTGGTGAGTTCAGCCAATGATACATTTTGATCAGGTTCATCCTACCCAGCTTTGGGCACTTAACAAAATATATTTGGGGGTGCTGACTCCTCTATTCTTTCCTGCTCTCAGAATTAAGGTCATATCAGGACTTTTCATTTAATCCATTTGGAGCGTTATTATGTTTGGGGACTCTAAATTAGAAATTAATGTATCTGTTAAGCACCGTTCAGCCTAAGTCTGTATTTCTTTCTGGATTGCTATCCTCCTTATCTTAATTTTCTTCTTAATCAGCAAAGACTAAGCTCCTAAACCGGGCATTTCAATAAAACACTCAAAAATAAGATAGGATGAATACAAAGGGGATAATACGCATTCATTTTTTTAATTATATATAGCCATCTAAATGTTAGATGAAGTCATTGGGCATAACCATTTCCAGAGTTTCCATTTCATTGTTTTCTGTGCTGGCCTGAAGCGACTGTGCAACACGTGGTAGATTTCCTTTTCACATAACCATTTGTTTTATTCTTGATGACACTGAATAAAGTCACTGTGTAGTAATTAAGCTTTCTTACTACACTAAGAAACAAATCAGTATGTTTTAAGTAGCATATTTTTTAGCTCATTGTTTAATTATGGAAGTTTCTTGAGAAGATGCAGAGATTTTCACCATCAATATAAGGTATGATTTCACTGTAGATTTACCTTGAATCGTTACTGAAGTTTTCTGTACTCCACTACTGTCAATAGCTTCATAGAAGTCCATCCTTCTGTTTCATAGAAGTTGACATATTTTAGTTTCGCTCGATTGGAAAAATATTGTGTTTTGTCACATAGATGGCATCCCAGCTTGCAGTGGCAACTGAAATAATCCAAAAAGTACAGTAGAATTATGTGTATTTTAAAATGTCTGCCAAATAATTGTTCAGTTCTGAACAGTGGAATAGAGAGGGCTTTTAGTTTTTACCAGTGCTGCTCCTGCTAAGGATAGGAGAAATCTTATCATTTTTATCTACTAAAGCAAAGCCAAAGGTTACCTTTTTATCTTGAGTAATAGCTACAGCACTTAAAATGAAAGAAGGAGCTTTTGCAAACAAAGAGCCCCAATTATTTCTTTCCCAATTTCAGAGAACACTGAGAGCTTTCAGATCGTTCTGTTTGAGAACTGATTTAAGTGCTTGCTTCAGACTGATGATGATTTTTTTTTCTTATTAATATAGCTATCACTTCTAGTACTGTACTGGTTGATTTACTCTAACTTAAGGGATACTAAATACTGCATAGCAAACTTTGGCATTTGAGGAGGGGGAGTTTTATGGGAAGTTAGGCAGATGTTTTGTTAACTTATGATCACTTAAAACCTTCAAAATATTTTTGATTTCATGCAAAGAAGTGGGTTTTTTTAGCTCCAAAGTGTCTTTAACAAAATTGAGTTTTCACAGTTTGAACAGAACCTTAAAACATTTCTTATGGTCTTTTAAGAACTTCAGTCTTATGATCTCATGAGTTGTGAATTTACTTCTGGTTTTGAGTGTTATTCTCCTTCTGTGCTATAAGCTTTTTTTTGAATTCTGATCTAAAACAGAACGAAGTGGGACAACTTAAAAAAGAGAGTGGTAGAAAAATGAGGAAGCAGATAAACTTTCCCGAACCTAGATTTAACAATTTAGGTTCTCAACTCTAATGTAAGTGCTTCACTTCATGTTACTGTAGCACACTATCACTTACTACAGGTATAAATAGAAAACCACCACAACTGAAATTAAATATCATGTTTTGTGAAGTGCCTTTGCTTGAAGGGACTTGCATTTCATCCAGTTAGCAGAAAGTGCTCTGTCAAGCACTAATACATAATCTTCCAGTTTTAAGATAGTGATTCAAAAAACATCACTTATAAGTTAACATCACTAAAAGGTATGATTTTGCTGCAGGGTAGGATTGTCTAATGTAAGAATATGTGAGTGTCTGCATAGTTTATCGCATGAAAATTACTTTCTCTTGAAAGTCATAAAATTAGAAAGCTCCGTGATATTGCTATAAAAGCCTTTGCTGTTTTTCAGAAATATTTTGATATATTAGTGTTGCTAATGCCTGATGGAGAAAAAGTGGTAGGTTATATCTGTACCTTCATATTTCACAGGCTGAGGATCCTGTTCTATAATTTAAGTGATGATATGTGCATGCTGCTGCTATTATCATATTCTGCTTTATGGCACAAATAAGATATTAAATGTATTAGCTGCCTTTGGTCACTGCAGACTTACCATCTCATTTGTATAAATTACCACATATGAAATATTGCTTTTAAACCATCATTCTGTAGAGTGGCTCCTGTTTGTGCAAAAAAGTAGTGCTTATTTATTGTAATCTCACATAATAATAGTTATTGTTATTGGAGTGGCACTTCAATTCTAGTATTTCAGGCTTTAGCTACCATCTCGTTATCTTCAGTAGAGAGGGTAAATCTGTCATGTTTTTTGTTACAATTACAGTCAAATGGCAGGAGATGGTGATATCAAATTGTCATCTAATTGGATCAAAATCAACCGTCTTAGGAGCTAAGTAGTCAATCGATAAAGTAATGAATTTCCAGACAAACAAAGATAATTTCAAATGCAATTTAAAAGCCAGCCAGCTGGTTGGTTATCTCACCTAAAACTAGAGCTTTCCTGTGAGCTGCAGGATATCACCTTTTTGAAGTCTTACATTTTCACAATAATTCTGATTTCCCTTTTGTGTTTCACTCTCATTTTTAGCAGTAAAGGAATAAACAAAATGACTTGGAAGACTGTGCAGCAATTTTATATACATATACTTGTTTCGTTTTTTTTTTTCCCTCGAAACCATTCAGTTGTTAAAAACTCTCCAAGCAGTTCTAAGAATCCTGGGTTAATATGCAAAACGAACATCTAATCTCATAGTAGATTCTAAGTATCAATTTCCAGAAATCATTCACAAAGGATGAGGTTTCTACCAAAATGAGTAGTACTTTCTGCAACTCCATCACACTATTTCTGAAGTGGTGCAGTGGCAATTTCAAAGTGCAGGGCTGTATTTTAATAGCCAATTGAGATGGCTATAAATATCCAGCACTGCGCATTAAGATCATTACTAAATTGCTTCAGCAATACTTACTGATGAGGCAGCTTCAACAGAACACGATTCATCTTAATGAACTGTGGCTGCAATAGAGGAAAAGGAGCAGCACAGGGAAAGAAAGATGTGCAGGTGATCTTGGGTGCCAGAAAGCTTGAGATTTTGTTTCAAGACGAATAAGCCTTGGCTAGTTTCTTTTCATCTTCAGTGGAGAAAGAAAGTAAATCTGTCATCTTGTTTGTTACAATTGCAGCTGAATGGCAGAAGATGGTCATCTCAAATTGTTGTCACGTCAGGGCAAATTCAACCATCTTTAGAGCCAAGTAGACCATTGACATTTCAATTGACAAAATCTTCTGTGCTTGTCCTTTCTGAATTAGGTAGAAATTTTGCATTATTATGCAGTTGCCTGGATAGTTCCATCAGCTGTGACTAGAGACAGCAAGCGATGTGGTGTAGCAATGTGACCTTGTTTTTTATCATTCCTGTGAGATGCCAATCCTTTTGCTGCGGTCAAAGTTACTTTCTGTGACTTTTGCTGAGAATGAAGAGCAGTTAGCAGGACTTACTAGATTTCCCCTGATGCTGTTTTTGTCACCTTGGCAGGTGTAAGCTCACACTGGAAATTTGAAGGGAGGAAGATGTTGCATTTTCTTTTCTTTGTCCATTTCCTTTACCCATACAGAAAGAAATGGCTTTTAATTTCTGTGCTCAGCTGTTGGATCAGTAAGGGGTGCATCTCCAGGTTTGGCTCATATGGCTCACTTCTGGGTGAGAATAAAGCAGAGCATTTTAAGAAATTCTGTGATTTATTCTGTCCTTGTGGACACACTTCAAAGGAAGTCACTTACTAAATGGGTTTCCCAGTTACATACTGATCTCTAGGGCACTGCTGAAAAGTTTCTTGCAACATCTTTTGTCTTGGGCTTGTATGGAAAACTGTGGTGTCTGTGCTTAGGGATGCTATTTGACACTGCTGCCTTTTTCTCTGCGACATTTTTAAAAATCCCAAGGACTTGTCTCCCCCACTAAGTGATATTTTTTTTTTTTTTGTCTATGACAAGTGTTATACAAATTCCCAGTGAATCTTGGCCAACTTCTTTTCCAATTCAAATTTTTTTTCCTAACCAAATGTAACATAATTACAGTAGGTCTCATAATTTTGTTGTTATAACATGCCTTTGTACTCCTTTTTTCCTTTAGGTTGTAAATTTATGGGTCAGGGAATAGTTTCATCATTTCCCTCTCCATTCTAGAGTGCGGTGTGAGAGTTAAAAGGGGAGTTCCCTTTCATTACGTTTGCCATCGCTTTTTTCATCAGGCAAATGCAAGAAAGAGAGGAGATGCAGCTAACAGCATAACAGAGTGTTAATTGTCTCATCAGTATTTCCAGATACACAATAAATCAAAAGATGAGGAAGAAGAATGGCTTCATTTACTAAACTACTGGGTGGGTGTGGGAAGAAGTCCTTCTGTAGACAGTAGGACAGTATCTTTTTCCGTTTTCTTTGTGGAGGAGTAGGAATTTTCTAAGGAGTGGCAGTTTTCTTGGCCTGTTTTCACTACCTGTATATTCCTTGGATTAAATTACACAGGTAAGTTTTAGAGAATGATTATGCTTCATCTGTCACCACTTTAATAAATACACAATTATATGACAGCAATTGCTGTGAGCCTGATGTGACATCCTGATGCAACAGAAGATACAGTGAGGCTTTAGAGTCCTATGTGGAATATGTTCAGTGACACATCATCTGTCACTTGCAACTAAGTAGTCTGAAAATCCTTATATTTACTTCTTTGCAGAGCTTCATCCTTTTTCAAATATAAACCAAATGTGCAAATTAACCAGGTGAAATTACAGCACAGTGATTTCATCCTTTATTGTTCAGTTAGTTATCTACATAGCAAGTTCTGTCTTAGTGATAGTTTTTTAGATGTCCAGATCTTTCTCAAAAAATCTGCTGTCTGAAAGACAACAGGCATCAGCAAAATATTGCAGTGCCACCATTAGAAGAATAAAATGTATTTAATTAAATTTTTATAGCCTGGGGAGCTGTAGCTGTTCATTTTTCTTGTGTTCCTGTCTCTTTTTTTTGCTGTAATCTTAAGCGAAGGCAGACACTATTTTAACTCTTATGAGAAGGACATTTGAGATTCTGATGGTGGAGTGACAAAGCTGGGTGAAGCTTTAAACTTTCAAGTGGTATAGTAAAAAAAAATATAGTCTGCAGCCCATTTAAAAATATTCTAGATTGTCAATATTATCCTTTAGTTTCCACTAGCTGAAAAAAAGGAGGAGTTACATTAAAGCATCTCTGAACATCTGAAGGGGATAGCTGGCTTAGAAGCCAGATTCTGAATTATTTAATTGCAAATAGTCATTCATCTGACTATTTCCCATACTATATCCTAGTCCTTTCTGCAGGTCTGTCATCCTTATTTTGCTTTCAGTATTCTGAAGTTTAGCTAAAATTGTATTTAGGGTTAATGAAAACAAAAGAAAGAATGTAACTTGGGTTCTTTTCGGGTGACTTAGCTAAAAAGTGACAACCAGATCTCATGATTTGGCAAAAAGAAATTTCCCCATAGTATTTTACCTATAACTTCTAATTCGTTATTTTAGATAATTTGTTCAACAGCTTTGGAAAATGGCTTTTTCTTCAACAGTTTGTTTGTTTTGTTTCTTTACATATTATATTAATATTCCTAGAGATGGCAGCTTTTCTTTTGGAGTTTAGATGGAAGAAGGTCCTTTGCTATTTGCCATGGAACAAGTGGTCTGTGCAGATGACCATACTTTCCAGTTGGGCCATCTTAAGGACCACGAAGCCCAGGCACTGGGACTCCTGCGCACAAAAGCTCTGGTACTGCATGTGTTGCATCAGTGACATGTTCAAAGGGCGACTGATTTGGACACGTAGAGGTTCCTGTATTGCAGACACAGCGAGATGAAGCTTCCTGCAGAAGCAAAGTCCAGTCTTGCTGTGTCAAAGACTTGTGCTCCCTGACACATCGACAGCTGCTCTTCGACTCTTCTCTCGAGTGAACAGTAAAGCCGTGTGATCTGTGAGAGACTATCCCTTCCTTTCCTTTGTTTGCAGAGACTCATTTAAGATTGTTTCATTCAGAAATTCTGCCACTTGCAACAACAGCAAAGTGATATGCTTTTCTCAACATGAAGCATTTGGTGTGCTTGGTAAATGAAAAAAAATCCTGTGACCTCTTCCAGGGTATATTTTTGTCTGACTTTGAGAAAGGCGAGGAGACAGCTTAACGCTTATGTCTTTAGTGTCTCATTTCTGAGACAAATGCAACTCTGAAAGCTTAAAAAGGCAAATTATATCTGCAGAGGGAACCTCCTGTGAAACCAGAAACACTAATTAGAATACCCAAAGTATTCCAAGACCGCAAAGCCCTGTTTTCAGTATCCCAGATGCTGGCTTCTGAATTTTCAGTAGTGATTTATATGAATGAATAGGAAACCTGCTTTAAAATTCTTTAGAAAGAATTTTCTCCAGTCATTGTCTTTGAGAGGAAGAAACAGTAACAAAGCAAGATTTTAGATGTGAATGAATGTAAAAAAGGATACAATGACAAAAAAGTGTTTAAGATATGATAAAAGATATGTTGTATAAGCTAAAAGAACACTATCCTCAAGGCACAGTTGAAGTTTTTATTTTGGAAAGTGATATTTGCAAATAAGGACATAACAGACTTTTTTTTTTTTTTTACCCTAAGCTATGTTCTGGTTTTTTGTTTGTTTTGTGTCTTATGCAAAACAATGTGTAGGATTTCTTATAAAATCAATAAAAAGAACTACTAGCCACTCCAACAGAGAGACCTGAAATGAGAAAACATAAATTTACAGCAAATAATTTAATAAAGTTGTTTAGTGTAGGCACTTCTACATTTTATATAGGGAAACTGAAAAATGAACTCGGTCTAAATGGTAGGCCAAGGGTAAATCTTATCCACAGTCTGTAGGTCAGATGTGTATGATTTCTAAATTCTAATAATTATCGAATGCCATAGCCAAAATTTCTGACAGTTATTTTAAAGTAATATTTTAAAATTCTGTTATAGCAAATCACATCCCCTCTTTAATGCAGTGAAAATAAATGTAATTTACGATTGTACTATGTAGTTACAGAGAGATGTTGAGATGATAGGTGCTTTTGAGACAAGATACAAAAAGTGCCCACCTTCTTGCTGGCATCAATTTTCGCAGAAAGGTCCTCTGTGATGAGGCTGTTATGATTAAAGCCAGGAACGGAGGGACAAGACCTCAGCCTCAAATGAAGAAGATACTGGCCAGGCAGCACTTAAAGAAGTCAGATATTTTTGCACCTGCAGGTCCTGATGGTCTTGATCCGAGACAGAAACTTAGCCGATGAGATATGAGTGCTGAAAATTACTAGTTTTGAACACTTGTGTGGAGAAGGTAAATTGAAAAACTGGAAAGGGTAAGCAGAAAACTTATCATCATTGGAGTGAACAAAAGGAGCCAAGGGACTATAAAGCCATCGGTTTGCTTTCAGAACCCCAGAATACTGGAACAAGCAGTAAATCTCTCTACAAGCACCTAGAAAAACGTTTGAAGAGTAATGATTACCAGAGGATGCCATACTCCTCTTTTGCAACTCTTTTTCACATTTTTCTCAGGTGATGCCATGTGTTGGGAGGGTTTAACACTGAAAGTGGTGTGAAAAAGAAAACAACAAAAAAAAAGGTGTAATTTAGCAGAGACAACTGCAAGGTGCCTTAAGCAGAAATAAGCAAATAATCTAGTAAATAGCACTTAACAGAAAACTGTCAAAACAACAATCCTGTAGAAGAGTATCTAGAACTTGATGAGCTGTAGCAGCTTGTCTTTACACATCATGCTGTGATAAAACATTCAGATGCTATATTGGGATTTATAAATTGAGGTATGGTTTATAAGACATATGAGCAATCCTTTCATCCTTCACAGGTAAAGCTTTGAGCTTTCCACTTCAAGAAAGGTGTAGGCCAGTTGGAGGAAAGTTGGAAGGACTCCAGGGGAAAGCTGTAAAAATCATCAGAGTTTTACAAAGCCTGTCCTACTAGGGAAGAATGAGTGATCTGAAGTCATTTATCTGAAATACCAAAGACTTAGAGAGGAGTTATGGGCTCCTGATAACAATCTTCTTGCCTTGCAGCACATCTTTGAAGAATGAGTTTGCTCTGTGTGCCCCCTAGGGAGGGCAGGGAACAAAATTTAATAGACAAATTGCAATAAGTGAGATTTGGACTGGATTTAGGACGTGAAGATTGTGATGTGATGGATTGCCAGGCAGGTAACCTGGTCTGTAGCATGGGAAATATCCAGGTGTGCTGAATAGCCATTTGTTAGCCATGATGCAACTATAGTTGGTTCTGCCTCAAGTCAAGAAGACAGAGTAAATGATCCATTGAGTTTCTTCCAGCCCCAAGATTCAGTGAGCATAACAATATTTTGTTTTTTCACTGCAGTATGAAGGCAAACAGTAAGCATAAGGATATTTAAGTCCTACACCTGCAGAAATAAAATGGGTGTCTTCCAGACAAAAGACACAGGCTTTTCCTTTGCTTGTTGTCACCATTTAAGGTTGGGCTGGAACTTAAGCAGAATGACAGATGCTCCTTATTAATACCTTCCCGCCCCAGAAGAGAAAAGGAAAGGAGAAAAGGGAGAGAGACTTACGAATTCAAAAAGTAAAACAGCTTTAATAAAACAATAACAATAAATACTGATAATAATAATTAAAAAGTAAATAATAATGAAATAAATAATAATAAAAGTTAAAAAAATATACAAACCCAATATTGAGCGGAATTGCACATCACAGTGGCTCTTACCACTGATGCTGCAGGGCAGGACCCAGGAAGTCCTGGACTGGATCCGGCAGCAGACAGGAACTGGATTCATGAATGCATGGATCTGGATCAGGATTCAGAAGCAGAAGAACAGGCAGAATATTCCTCAGATGCCAGCCATAAAAGAAGAGAGACCGACCCCTGTAATCTCTCAGTTTTAAACTGAGAGTGACATGTATGGGATGGGATACTTCGCTGGTCAATTTTTGGCCACCTGTTCTGTCCGTTCCACCCTGCAGGTGAAACCCTAATATGGTGCTTTCACTTGTGGAACATAAGAGATTTATTTGTGACCTTTTGTTACTACTCGTTATACTTATTTCAAGTATAACCAGGGCCTTTCTGCTTAGCATTCTTATTGTTACCTTGGTAGCATCTATAAACATCAGGTGATATCAATCCTAGTAACAGGCACTGTCTGACAAATGTGTTCAATTTCAGAAAGGGCAGTTACTTAGAAGAAACTTAAGTAAGAGGAAAAATCACTGAAAGGATAATTTGTTCTGCCCTGGTCCAAACCAGGACACTTGTTCTCAACAGTAATTTAGTATTTTTTATTTTCTTCTTTTTTTGCTTTAGTTGTGGCTAGGAGGGCTAAAACATTTTTAGAAAAGAAACTTCTCCACACATGAAAATATTAATGAATACTAGAACAGATAAACTGCAGTCTCAATCTGCATTTATTTATTCACGTCCAGCTAGGACTTCTCTGGCTTTCCAACTTTTCTGTTTCTCACGCCAGAATCATGCACCTTAGGAAACGTTTTGTTCAGATGAGTGGCTGGTTCTTCACCAAAGGCTGTTCCCAAGCAGGTCTCAGTATTTGGAGGCTGGTCAAGACTCCTTTGCCTTGGGCCATACTAAGGCTTTTAATGTTAAGACTTGACTTCATATGGAACACTTTTGTCCAACTTTAGGCAGAGCTGGGTTTCTTTGCACCTAAAATCAGTCCTGCAGGTTTTGGGTTCTACGTTTGTGGGTCTCACTAGGATGAATCTTCTCATCCAAATAGCTGCCTAATATTTCCAAAGGGTGGCCTAGAAGTGGTCTGGGAATAAATCAACACTTTAGTACATTCATTCATTCATTCATTCATGCATTCATTCATTCCCCGAGGGTTTCACTTTTTATTAGGAATTCTGTGTACATTGCTCCCAGAGATTGAGACCAACACCTTACCTCTGGCATTGAAGGGAAGTTAAATGAAATAGCTGATGGAAAGACCCTGTTCATACCCCTCCTAGATAGAACCCCTCAAGGGTCTAATAGCAGGGTCTTATGTTATACTATATCTCATTAAGAGCCCTCACGAAAAATATCGGGGAAACCCTTACTCAGAGAAAATCTGTAGCATAACCCAGCCTGAAACAATCACATTTTAGTGTTAGGTCTGAGTGTCAATGCTGCTAAGTACAAGCTCTTAGAAATTCTTTCATGACCCTGGACAAGTCTGAAAAAATCTGTATTTCTGAACGCATGTTTCAAACATGGGTTCACATTATCTTTCTAGTTATGTCTGCTAGAGTACAATTCCCTTAGCGAATATTTAGTGTAGTTTCTGAGGACTCGCAAGCATCCATTCTTACTCATTTTACTCTGTGAGAGTAAAGGGTGCTTATCACTGGCAAATAAAACATTTTTGTTTCACTTTCTTAGAGTATTGCAAGAAAGCATCATCAGTAAACTGAACTAAGGGACCGTAGTTTCAGGGAGACAAAAAGAGTCAAAGCAAAGTGCAATGACTCATGAATCCATTTTCAGAGTGTCTTCACCATATTACTAGAGTTCAATAAGCACTGTCTCTTTTCTTTCTCTATGTCATTGATGGACTTTTAGCATCAGGGCTATGTAAATTGCCTTACTTAAAAAAATTATTGTAAATTTGTGTCATGATTTCTCTCTCCATTTTTTAAAAAGGAAGTAACTGAATGGATGGCAAATTATTTATGGGTTGATTGCAAATAGATAAGAACTTCGATTTCATTTTGTACTTTCAAGCTTCAATATAATTGTCAGTAAGCTTTTTAAGAAAGTATTTCTGTTCAGCTTTGCAACAAGGATAAGAAGATAAATGCTAAATTCCCCTCATCAGATGGAGGATGAACAAAAGAAACCGATGAGTCTCTCCCTGACATTTATGGTTGTTGAACAGATCCCAAACTGACAGTCTGCTCCTTCTGTCTCCATTTTATTGGTGGCAAATTATTAAATATTTGTCTAGAAGAGCCACCCAACTTAGAAGGCAGTGACCCAGCTGTACTCAGTTAAAGATATATCACCTAATGTTGTATAAAGCGAATAGCATTTGTTCATGAATTAGAAGAGTTATCTGCTATGTCAAGTCTGTAGGTTTCAAGAATGAACCTTGATCAGAAAAAATGGTTGGAAAAGCACAGCTTTACATAGTACCATGACTAAAAAACCCTAACATCTCATCAAAAACTAATAACTATTTTAAAACAGATTTATGTGTGCACATCTACAGGAACAAATGCTTTTCGTTTATGCTATTAGGAGGTGAAATAACTTGTGCCGCTGTCAGTAATTATAGTAATTGATGCAGAAAATTATGTATGTACTATTAGTTAATGACAGAAAAACTATGATCGACTGTCACCAGGATTTAAATAGGGTCAAGTGAAATTTAAGTGCATGAGCTGTGGGTGAAAGGGAAAAAAACCTTTAAGATTTTTGTCTGAAATTTCTCATGAAGAGAGGAGACGGTCAGGGAATGGGGACTTCTCTCAGTTTTACACCAGTAAGATCAAGCTCTGCCATGTTGATCCCATTTCTAGATACTCCTCAAAATGAAAACCTTGACTATTGCCTACGAATTAAGGGAAAATGGGATTTTTAACAGGGTATGTAGTTAAAATAAATACAGTTACAAGAACATATTTATGGTAATGAGGCTAATTGCCTTAAAATCTTTGTTAGGAAAAAAAAAGGACATTAGACTTCATTTGATTTCCCACTGCTTTCAAGTCATGTGCATAACTACTCTGAATGAAGCATTCTCACAAGGCAGCCAAAGGTGGTTAAATCCAACTCTCTCAAGCCCAGTGCTTCTCTGGACAGGGTGAGTTAAAGGCTCTATATTTCATTCTCTAATCAGAAAAGTTCATAGTACCAGTGTATCTGCCAAAGCAAAAATTTGAGAAATATGGAATAAGCATTATTACACTGTTTTCTTCCCCTATAGCAATATTAGATTTGTCTTAGCTCTCAGGACCGTTGCAAACCTATGATCGCTGACTTCTTTCTCGCTCTTAAGCTTTGGAGAGCTGTTTTATTTTTCCCTCTCCACACATTAGGACCCATGCTCTAAAGACATATTTTTACTGAATTTTTGTCAGATTCACTGCTAGCCTAAATAGACATTTCTTTCCTACTCACTGCAGCTACTTGCTCCTGTTCCTGCATCTTTCCTTCTTATCACATCTCCCAAGTTGAGTTCGCTGAACAGCACTGGTAGGATTACAGTGCTCTCCATAGGAGTCACAACTCCTGATAAAGTGCCTTGTAGAAAACTGTGCTGCCAGGAAAGGGAACACAGGGACTCGACACCATCCTCAGCTGCCCGCTCTTATTGCTGCCATCTCTGTAGATTCTGGTGAATATGCACTTGGTCTGTGATTGAGACTGATTAGTTTTGGTTTTCATGCCATTTTCAGCTTGCCAATCCGCTTGGCTTCAAAATTTTCACGGCTGACACAAGGCAGGCAGTGGCAAAGTGTGGCCAAAGGCATGGAGGAGAGCAGAGTCATCTCTTTTGGCAGTAGTGACTCTTTAGATTAGCGTATGTCAATCTTAAAAATGCACTTTGCAACTCCCAGCTTGGATTTGGCTTCTAGTTAGGACAACTTGGTGCTTAGAATGATGGAATCATGGAATGGTTTGGCTTGGAAGGGACCTTTAAAGATCTTCTAGTCTGACATCGGTTCCATGGGCAGGGACATCTTTCACTGGATTAAGTTACTCAAAGCCACATTCAACCTGAACTTGAACACTTCCAGGGATGTCTTCTTCATCTCTAGTCATGCACAATCCAGTTGATTTTTGCCCAAGTGAACGAAAGGGTAAGGGTGAAGATGGGTCAAAACAAAATAAAACAATACAATACAAACCCTCTTGTTAAGAAAAATTCTGCTAGTGCCAAGGAAAGTAGAATGAGAATAAAATGGTACCTTTTAACAGTCCGTATCGCCTTCAGTTATACACAGTCACTTATGCATTACTCCCTGCAAGGTGTAAATGATTCTGTCACACAGAGTGACAGACAAGTGATGTCTACCCTAGTCGAAAATTCTGATTTTTAGTGACTCTGGATCTGAGAACTATTTGTCCTTGTGGGTGCACCAAAAATGTGCAAAAACTTCCTGCATGAACAGGAAGTTGATGTGCATGTGCAGCTTCTGTGTAGTCATATGCAAACCTGGCATGGAAATGTAAGAAGAGAAAAGACATTTTAAAAAATCAAAGTTCAAGCAGTTAATACTGGTCCTAAGTGGCAGATCTTGGATTTATCTGCTTTACATTTACCTTCATTTTTTTAAAAAAACATTAATTTTATTGGTTTTAACATGAAATATTTAGACTTGGTGTATCATGTGGCTTTTCCTAAAAACACTGAACTGCGTCCTATAATTCTTGGAGTTGCAGTATGTTTCAAAAATGAAACAATTTTCTCTTTCTCTTTCTTGCTTGTAAAATTGTGACAGTGTGATTTAATTTGACTTTCAGTGAACTTAAATCCTGATGAATGCTTTAAAAATCAACTTATTGTCAATAATTAGGAATACTGCCTTCTCTTTTCAAGACAAATTTTAAAGTATTCTTAAAAATTCCTGTTGTGCAATTAGGCCACTGCTCATTGTCTGTGCTTTCTGGGCAATTTATTCCTAATTAATTTGAATAAATGTAAAAATATAGAATAAACACAACTTCTAATGAGGGTCTAAGTGTATTTTCCTAGATTGCTCTTTCTTTTTTTTTCAACTACATCTGAAGGGAATGTATCTTTAGGGATAAATATATGCAGGCAAAAAAATCATAATGAGAAAAACATTTAACTGCAAAACTGAATGGAAAAGAAGGGATTGTTTTCATTTGCATGTCAGGTTTTTTTACAAATTCCTACAAATAAGAGTGTAATGTAACAAGATGTGTTTTCAAGGCTTTATTAAAGATTACAGAAAGATTAGCTTTACTGTTATGATAATGTAAAACCAACTTTATATCTACCGTAGCTACAGCGTGATTGTTTTTAAACATGCACTTTCTACCTTGCAGGTATGTTGACATTTGCACCATATTCTCACTTTCCATTTTGCCCTCTCTGGCTGGAAATGTTAAATTTTTTTTGAGCCAAGCCGTGTAGCCCTGTATCATGAGAACAGATTCCTTTCTTTCTTGTTGTAAACCAATAGATTAAACTGCACCAAAGACATTTTAATCTGTGTGAGATCATTATCTCTGCTCTCTCTTTCTCATCAAGCAAGCAATGAGAACAGACCTCTGCAGATTCCTGCACTGGGCTGCGCAGCAAGGTTGAGAGGGGATCTCATCAGTGTTTATAAACATCTCAAAGGTGGATGTCAAGAGGATGGACCAGACTCCTTTCAGTGGTGCCCAGCAATAGGATGAGGGGTAACAGGCACAGACTGAAGCACAGGAGGTTCCATCTGGATCTGACGAGAAACTTCTTTCCTTTGCGGTGCCAGAGCCCTGGAACAGGCTGCCCAGAGAGGTTGTGGAGTCTCCTTCTCTGGAGACATTCAAACCCACCTGGACACATTCCTGTGTGATCTGCTCTGGTGACCCTGCTTTAGCAGGTGGGTTGGACTGGATGATCTCCAGAGGTCCCGTCCAACCCCAACCATTCTGTGATCCTATGATTGTGTTACTATAATGTTTTAAATGTCTTTTTTTTTCTTTCTATTAAATTAAGAATAATTGAAATTAGAACTAACTATTTTATTGCAATTTATTTTTAAAATTTGAATTTGAAGTGTTTAAACTTTATGCAGATAAAGGCACATGAAAGATGAAAAATTTTACTAGTTACTTTCTACTAAAAACTCTGACCAAAATCTGCCTCCATGTAGAAAAGTCCTAAGCCCCCTCTCTGCTGAGGTTGTAGAAGGGTCTGGTCCCTCAGAGAGAAGTGTCACTGTTGCTGTGCAATCAGTGCTCATTTGCAAGGAAAAGAGGTTTTTTTCCTCCTGTATAATCACAACTGCCAAACAATACCCAGCCATAGCGTCTGTCCTGAGCATACTGGCCATGTTCTGTGGAAATATTGTGTTGTGTGTGTAAAGGCTCTTCTGAAATCTGACATCTCCATTGCTTCAGTAGTATGGAAAGGTGATGCACTGGCAGCCAGAATATAAGGACTAATGAAAATAATAACTATAAAAATACCTGTGGGCAAGAACAAAGGAACTGTGTAACAACTGCTGGATAAATAGCTGAAGGCATGAGTATATAATGAAACACAGTATAGAGGGGACAATAATTTTCTCCTTGTGTAAGGTGGTTTCAGAGAATATTCTTCCTACCTGCTGGCAGTGTACATCATCTTTATTCTATCTGACAACAACTGGGAAATAACCAAAAACACTAGATATTTCTGCAAAAATATGTCAAAACGATAAGGAAGATGCTTGAAGTTTTTAACTCAAGGCCGTTAGAAACACTAGATAACGATAGGCCCAGCCAGATTTGCAGAGGACTGGACGTTTCTCCTGATCAAAGCTATTATCAAATTCTTGGTTCCAAAAAGAGCCCTCTGAAGCGATCTGGGAGCAGGGCCTGAAATAGGAATTAATGATGCAGTGAAAGGAGGCAGCTTTTAAGGATGCTGTGAATATTAGTTAAAGTTTTATAAATCATGCCATACTTTAGATTGACTTTTTCATCCACAGAACAAAATGTAGTCAAATTTTATTCATCTGAGCCCTTCTAGTATAAGCTGTCACATTAGTCAGGAATAGGAATTGTTACAAGAACTCACTCAAATAAATTGATATTTGAATCCCCCCCTGCAAAATGAAGGACATAGAAGGAGATATATAAAGTGATATTTCCTATGTTTGGGATTAATAGTTTCTCAGAAATTAATTCATGAGATGAAAAATAAAAACAGAATGGGAGATCTCTATAGAGGAAGATCAATCCCTCCTTGTAGCGTTGTATAATTATTGTGAAACATATTTTAATTTTTGATTTGTAATGTATTTCATTATTTTTGTGTACCAAATAATAAAGGAATCCACTGTCAATAACGAACACTAATCACGAGTCACAACTATAACAAGTTTACTAAACTTCCACAACTGTTAGGTGCTACTTTTACATATGTGCTTTATCTCTCCTCCAGGAAAACTAGAATTGGAAAGTAGAGGCTTGAACAAAGGCGCAGGAGGAGATTTTTCCGGCTGCTCCTCTGTTTATAGTTAACCTTGTTTCAGCTTGTTTATTCATATAGCACTAGATATAGCTGTGATACCTGTCAAAACAAATCAATCAAATGATACCAGTCAAAGCATTTTATATTACTGATGTTCCTTTTCTCCCTCTAAGTGGAATTTGATTAATTGGAAACCTGGATTGGACTTCAGTGCTCCAGGTTTGGTGATTTCCTCAGTAGGTCCAACAGTTTGATACTGCTCTCCATTTCAGAGGGGAAAAAAAATATATATATTAAAAAAAAAATTAAAAATGTATAAATATTGAATCAGTAAGCTTAAGTAATTTCAACAATAAAACAATGGTGAGCTATATTTTTGTAACTGAGTGTTGTAGAAGTGGCTGCTCTGTGGAAAGGCAGGAGCTACCTCAGTTTGGGTTCCTCATTGACTTGTCGAGGTGCTGACAGGAGTGTGGTCCACGTGTCGTGTCCCACAGCACAGCTCGGTTGGCAGTGCCAGGGAAGGTCCTCAGTGGGACAAGTTGTTGCATGGGAACTTTCTAGTTGTATTATTTTCTTTTGCTGCCTGAAACAGTTCTGAAAAATCTGAGTTCATACAGTGTTCTGGAGCAAATCAGTTTGTCTCACACCTGTAGAAAATGATTGTGGCAAAATACAAGAGAGTATAGGAAAGGAGAGTGATATTTATTTATGAAATCTCCAAATAAGTTACCTAGTTGTGGTCATTCTCTCGTATATTTCATTCATTCTTCATGTCACCCATATCTTCACAAACCCCAGGATGCCAAAGTGGTCTGGCTCATTCATGACACAAAAGACATGGGACGTTGAAACCTCACCACATCTTTTGGCATTTTCTTCATTCGTGACTATAAACTACTTTTTGGACAGATGTTTTAAAGCCTCTAGAGTCCACTGGTGTTAAGAGATGGCCATTCACTTTGCTCTTTCTTTCTTCAGTCTCTAAGTCTTAGACAAGGCAGTTGCTTCTTGCCTGTTTTTCTTAATTTAGTAAACACTTGTCTTTTTTGTTATCATCTGCTTTCCTGTTGGGCTTACAGGCAAGGGAATGACAAATGTCACACGCTGTAATCTTACTACCAACACCCCACTGTTATGGTGCAGGGTCTTCTGCTGACAAGACAGCTGTGCTGTGGTCTTGACAGAGTCCAGACATTCTGCCCAAGCTTGACAGAAATTAATCATTTTTAGTTTTATCGCTAGGAATATTCTGTATTGTCAATACACATAATGCCTCTAAGCTTTGTTACTAGTTCTGGTGCTTATATGCACTTTTCCATTCATAGTTCATTTGTTTCTAACCTAATATTTCTATTACATGTTCTGTGCATATTGTGGCTTCACCAGTTCACTCTATGTTCAACAGGTCACTTGGATGGTGGTAAGGGACACTGTGGTAAAGACAGAAATCCAGCAATTAAGAATTGTGCCTTTTGTGTCTCTAGATCACACTGTTTTGGTTAACTACCTGCAGATCAAACACTTCTTAATTACATTTTAAGGTCGTGACTTACATTTGGCTTTCTTTGGCTGCCACATTATTTGGAAGTTCCCAACTAGGACTATGAAACTCATGTTGGATTTACCCTCTAAAATCCTCATTCTCTTTGCTGGCTTATAATAAACCTGGTTTTCTGTGTAGGATAGTAGCAAAATACAACATCCCCTTTGGGTTATGAGTGAGACTTTTTTTTTTAATTTAACTTATCATAAAGCTGACATTAACTAGCTGCAGTTCATCTTTTAGGAGGGAGCCTCTTTGGTTACTGGAAAGTGAAATGCCCACAGTGTGATTTATCCCTTGTCTTAAACAGTGATTTTATTATCACATAGAAGCACCTGTTGCGGGACTAATCATAGGGGTGCCTCCATGCCTCCTTTTTACCAGAAAATATATTAGGATATATGTTTTTATTAATATAGTGATGCATTTAAAACATGTCTCTGATGCAGCAAATAATGCAAAACAGATGTAAATAGTTACTGGTTACCTTTTTCTGAAATAGCTAGGATTGAGACTTGGAAGGCTTTTGAATTGTTTTGGCTGCAACTTTTTTTTTTTAATGACTTCATTACCTTTTCAAATATTTTAATGTCTTGTTTGCTGACAATCCAGGGGAAAAAAAATATCCTTGACTGTTGTTAGTATCAACAGTTTTTCTACAGTTTCCAGTTTTGATGAAATAGCTCTTTCCCCTGTTCCTTCCCTCTTTCTGATAACAGTAATGTCTCTTGTCTCATTGCACTATTACATGTTATTATTGACAGGACCAGCTCCTGCATTTGTGGAACCCAAAGGTAGATGAATTTTACTAATACCTATCCAGTGGCAATGGAAAGAAATAGAGTTTAATCGATCTTCCCCAGTTTGCACATTGTCCCAATCCTATATATGCCTAATCTCTTCAGTGGTTTTGAACAAAGCCAAGTGTGACTTGGATATACACCAGTATTAAATCCAGTTCTCTTTCCTTTTTCCTCTTGGAGAAGTCTTCTTCATAGAACCACAGAATCATAGAATGGTCTGGGTTGGAAGGGACCTTTAAAGATCATCTAGTCCAACTGCCCTGACATGGACAGGGACATCTTTCACTAGTTCAGCTTCCTTAGCCAACCTGACCTTGAACACTTCCATGAGGGGGCATCCACAACTTCCCTAGCAACCTGTTCCAGTGTCTCACCACCCTCATAGTACAAAATGTCTTCCTTATATCCATTCTAAACATTCCCTCCATCTAATACCTCTTGTGAGGAAATTGGGCTTTCTGTCCAAGATGAGGTGCTGCTGTGAAGCAGATTGCACGTGAGTAGAACAGAGAGTGAGATGCAGGACGTTCCACAATGCGACTCCCAATCTTCTACGTTCTGATGGCAAAACCTTCCTGACCACAGGAGGCAGTAAGAAAAAGGCTCTGCAAGTTAAATATGCTAATTTTTTTTAATGCAATGAAGCAATGAAAAGGGCCAAGTTTAAAAAAAGTGCCTTGCTCCCATTGTTCCCAAATGTTTGAATGATTCTCTGCATTCAAAATAGAGTGATAATGTGATATGAAGCTAACCTAATGTAGCTAGTGACACGAGGGATTCACACCATGGATGCACAAACCTTTCTGAGGTCTTAATACAAAAGAGAAACCTTCTATGTAAATGGAGGTGAGACTCTAACTCAAGTTGTGAACTTCTGTAGAACTCATCTTCCCGCCCACTACTTCTGACATCCAGTCTCCAACCTTTCAGAAACCAAAACTGTGATTCATCTCATCTCTTTCAGATGTCTCTCAGATGAGATGAATCATACTCTAAAAGCCTTTAATGAATTTTCATTGATTATAAAGGTAGCATAAATGATTAACGTAGTTGTCTGATGTCATTTGGCCAAATGAATCCTACACAAAAATTTTATTGGAGTATACTTTCCTAGTGTCCTAGCAATTAGCAAAAGTCATTTAAGTAAAATTAAATGGGCCATTGTTCCATTCCACATGCATCCCAAGAGGAAATCTTTTAAAGCAGGCAAGTGTGATTAGGCAATGTAGCTAGATCATTATAGACAGAAAAGCCAAGAAAACTCCCTCATTTGTCTCTCCCACCCACCCTCCCTTTTCACCCTGCAATATTGCCCCTTGTCTTTCTCCTTTACACCTTTTTTATATTTTCATATTCAGTGCTGGTTTTGTGGATCCCAAAGGCAGGCCCTACTTATAAACACAATGTCGCCCCAACACAGCTACATTTTCTGTAGACTAGAGAAGCAGAAAAAGATGCTCCTTTCATCATTGTAAACATCACTTCTGTAATGGGGGTAGCCTGTTTCAGTCCTCTCATTTTGCAGTTTCACAAGCCATTTGCGATATAACCATGCAAACAGCAAAAACACCAGCACTCGCTCAGCACTGCAGAAAATGGATGATCTTCACTACTATTTACTTACATTGCAGCAGGACCAGGCTGCATTCGGAGCCCCTTTGCACAAAATAGAGAACAGCTATGTGGTCAGAAACGACCTTGCCCTTTACAAGTGTACAGTGTTAATAAAGGGGAGAGAAGAGGATCAAAGCTCACCCCAACCTAATCTTCCGAGGTCATGCCCCAGGTGAGCAGAGGAGCTGAAGAAAGCTCTCCAGCTGCAGTCCAGCCCACTCATTTGCTCTCATCATCATTCTGGAATACTCTCAGATCTTCACTTTACCGGTAGCAGTGTATGCAGATGTTTTGGGGATCAAAAGGATAACAATTACGTCACCGAGGAACATTCTTCAATCATTGTTCCTTGTCCGCAACTAATGTTTTAAGGAAAATTTCAATTCCTGATGTTTTCATAGAATATCTTCTTGCTTCTTTGTGAGTGATCCTGGAGTAATGAACAAATTCTTCAATGCTGAAGAAATTGTAATCTTTTTATCCTTGTAGTTGTTCTGGCAGTAGTACATAAATAGTAACAGTGATCACCAGCTTTAGCCAGAAATTAAATCAAGTTTTATTTTAATTATCCTATGCTTCTGAATTGACTTCATGTGTATTGTTAATAGTCATCTTAATTAATTCAGTAGTATTTCAATTTGAGATATAAATTCAGAGGTTTTTGTAATTTACTGGTTTGGCACTATCCATTAAGTAGTCCATTATGTTATCTGACCTCGAATCTTTTTTAAGCTGAAATATCAAATGAATATAATGTGAGAAAAAAAATAATAATTCACTCAAAAAAGCTAATCTCCCTACTCATGCAGCTGCTAAATAGCCTGTGTGTATAACAGATACCCTGCTTTAAGTTTTATTCCACAAGCAGTCAGATTGGTGAGTTTGCAATAAAATGCCAAATTCCAGGCAAATCAGTTTTTACTATTGTCTTTTACTGCCCAGGCTGAAGCTATTACTAGCATGTTTGTATCAAAAACAACTGAACAGCATAGATTTCATAGATAAAACTAGCGATTATTCTCTAAATAGCTATAACTATTTTTTTCTGTACAGCTAAAAGAGAAATGCCTGGTTGAAGCAACAATCTAAGCAGGTTATTGTCAGTAACAGCTTATTTGTTCAGCTGTAACTTGCCATTAGCTATATGTTCTATGAAAAAATAGCTGTATGAAGTAAATTTTTATGGAAATAAAGCAGAGTAATTTCTGTCTTTTCTCTGAGAGATAAAAATGTTATTATAAATGAAAGCAGTGATTTGTCTGTTTATGCAATGTGCCAGAGGATAGAAAAATTAGGAGAAGGGTAAATCAGTCTTTTTTTCCCCTTCCCCCAACACCTATTTATTTTTCCTTCTTTTTCTGGAATCATATTGGCATGAGTTATTGAGATTGTTCCAAAATTTGGTTCTTTGGGTGTTTATATAGGAATTTCATAGATCACTGAGCAGAAGTTATATATGTACAAAGGACTATTACTTTCTTCTTTTATATACCCATAGCCAATCTTTCTGTGCTAGAAAAACATGCAAAGCAGATTTAAATTCAAATATCTACACTGTTTATCTTTATACTTTCACAGACTCTTTACTGTGATACTACAGAAACTTGTGAAATCTGCTGTATAACTCTGCAAGGATTTTCCAAATTGTGTGGACAATAAGAATAACTTTAATTTTGTTCTGATAGACAGTGAAGTATTTTATACCAATATTTAGCAAAAGAAACTCAAAGCTTCCGCGTTTTATTAGTAGTCATGGCAAGTTGTGCGAAAATGTCTTGACGCAGGTGACACTGGTCCCTGACAAGGACAAGCCATGGGTTTAGAATCACCATTGGTTCAATTCTTTTTGTCTCTACCTTTCTATAATTGTACATGAGAAAGAATTTCCTTAATTTACTTCTATCCCTGACTTTTCAGGAAAAGTGTGAGAGTACTGACTCCACAAATATCTGTTATTTTTATTTCTGTAAAAAATATTGTAATTGTACAGTAGCTTAAATGCATACTACTCTTGCACTCCTCTCTAATGTTATGTATTGTATTGCTAATATTTTGCTTTCCATATCTTTTCCAGGTCTGGGTTTCAGTATTGCAGGAGGGGTGGGAAACCAACACATCCCTGGGGACAACAGCATTTATGTCACCAAGATTATTGATGGAGGAGCTGCACAAAAAGATGGGAGGTTGCAGGTTGGAGATAGACTTCTTATGGTAAGTATGGCAAACTTAATTCACATTTTATCTGTCTGAAAATTGTTTAATACAGAGAATTTAATTCAGCATACATTTAGCTAGAGGTAACTATTAAAACATCTATAATTATTTTATATGTTTGTCATCTTCATTTTTCCCATTTGTATATATATTTCTGAGACTGCAGTTTAAAAAGCATTACACTAGAGAACCAACATTTTATGAAAAGAAGGCAATGGGTTATATCACGTTGACTATCCTTCAACTACGTAGAAAATAAACATATTATGCATATTAGTGAAAAGTCAAAATGTACCACAAAGATTTACAGCAGGGTTTTAGATGAACTGTTAATTATGGCAGTACTGATTCTACTGATCATTTAAGAAAATTGAAAGATGTGAAAACATGTCACTAAACTCTCATGTGTAGCCACTGTCAGTGTCTACATTTCAGTACACGTATGAATGCTTTATGCATATGAACTATACATTATAGATGTCCCAAAATATATGTTTTCCATCTTTTTCCTTGCGGAAATGTACTTATTCTTCTGATGGATCTCATATTAGGAAATTCTTCCAGATATCTGCAGTGCCAGTACATTGTTCCCCATAGATAATCCTTTCCCACTCTCAGAGCTTGTTTAATTCTTTGTTAAGGGGGAAATCCTGACCCTGGTGAATCAGCAGAAGTTAATCTATGTCAAGTCGTATTCATGTCAATGCAATTGCTTAGATTTCAGCAGGCAGTGAAATATTTTCTGAATGAGTGCCATGAAAAAAATGTACTGCAGTAGCTCTGTTTTGTGATGTGATATCTAAGCAGTAAAAAATTGCCGTGACCTTTTCCTGCTGCCTGCAAAACTGTGTCTAATTGAAGTTTTCTTTATTTGGCTAGAGACACTGTGTTCCTGTCATGTGAAGATGACTATTGATTTTATACAGGGTATTAAACAGAACAGGAAAGTCACTTGGTTGCTGGGTTGGTGACTGTTTGACTTTTCTTAATTAACCCAAGTGGATAGATAAAGCAGCTTAAGGATCAAATGGTGTTATCAAACTCAAAGCAAAATGAAACTAGAACTTAAAATTTCTTTGGCATTTCTTCTTTGCAGGATATCAGCACAATAAAATTCAAGTCACTGTTTTATAATGAAATTTTGGCTCGTTTTTCTATAGAAATGTATTTTTGCATTTGCTGAAGCTGCGGCTTATTTTTTTTATTTTGCACCGTGTAGCAAATATGCTTGTGTTCAACTGTTGTATTTTTTATGATGAGAATTCCTCACAGTTTTTGTGTCATCTGTAAAGTTTTCTTACCTTACTCTTATAAAGCACTTAAGGTAATTATATACAAAAATACAGAAAAAAACCCCACCAAATACAAAAGTAAAAAGAACCTGTATTCACCAATAATTATTTTATACACCACTATGTATAAATTCATTCTTTCCAGATTTTTATAGGATTTGCCTATTGAGCATCTCTTCTCAGTCTTGAACTTGTGATTCATTGCAGTCAGATATATTAATAAGAGTTTCTTCATTGTGACAAGTCTAAACTCCTGAATCTGGCCTCTGAAAATACGCAGAGGTTATTCTCAGTGTGTTTGCTGTCACATCTTTAGACTGCTTTCCTTTCAGTCTGGACCAGTTCTTGATTTAGCATCTTATCCTTTTATCACTGCATGTGTAATGAGAAAAAAAAAAAAAAATCATAATATTGCTCTCCACTAGTCATGTACTTCCAGGCCAAGCTTTTCAAAGTTGCATAAGAAAATCCTAGTCAATTTGCTCTTACCTTAACCATTAACGAGATTGTTGTGTATTGATAAGGATCATGGCCAAAGCCATTGTGGCAAAACTAGCTCCTCCAGCCCCAGGACTCAGGAGATGACACATTCAGTACAGGTTGAACTGTGTTTTACATATCAACGACAAGCTAACGAGCCACAGCCCAGGCCTGCCCGTACCGGAGGTGGGAGATGTGCTGGGGGGCACACAGCTCCATCTTCTGACATGCCCACCTTGGCACACAAAGGGGAAAAGATGAGACCCTTCAAAGCGGCCCGGGACTTGTCCAGACTTCTCGATCTTTCGCAATCACCCCTTCCTCCCAGACTTTCCTTTACTCGGAGAGCAATAAAAAGGCTCACCTAAGACAGCAAGGTAGGGAACCCACCACCCTGAGGACCCTCCGCGCACCAGCCTGGCTGCGGGAACTGGACGAGAGACCTGAGGACGCTGCACTCCTGAACTGCAAACCCCAGCATCCTCACCGTGGGACACCGGAGGACACACATCATCATACACCATGTTGCGGAGTCGTAAGAGTGGCTGGATCCCTCACCCTTTCCTTTCTTCTTTTCTCTCTGCTCTCTCCTTCTCTCCTTTTTTCTATATCCCTATTTCTTTGTCTCTCCGTATACCTTAGTTTTCCTTCCCTCTCTATCACTCTCTTTCTCTCTTTTCCTTTTGAACATACAAGAGTAACATCATCTTAAGCTCTGCTGTTGGATTCTTGTTAAGTTTTGTATTGTAGCTACTAATGGTTGCCCCGGGGCAGTTTTAGGGAGTCCAGGGCAGTTTGGGGGTCCCAGGGCTGACAGATCCCAATGACAGTTTTTGGGGGTTCAGGGCTGACAGAGCCCCAGAGCAGTTTGGGGACCCCAGGACTGATGGAGCCCCAGGGTGGTTTTGGGGGGGTCCGGGTCTGATGAAGCCCCAGGGCAGTTTGTGCCACCCAGGGCAGTTTTGGGGGCCCATGTCTGATGAATCCCCAGCGCAGTTTAGGGTGCCCAGGGCAGTCTGGGGTTGCCCAGGGCAGTCTGTGGCACCCAAGGCCATTTCGGGGTGCCCACATGTGCCATCCCCACCCAGCGGCGATGGCACAGGGGGAGTGGGAGCTGCTGCTGTCACTGCTGCAGGAGCTGAGTGAGGAGCAGTTCCCGAGCCTCAGGTTCCTGCTGGAGGAATGGCTGCTCCCGGCCACGCGCCCCGACCTCTGCCGCCTGCTGCTCCAGTGCTTCCCGGGAGAGGCCCTTGCCATCCTCAACGACCTCCTCCCCACAATCTCCCGCCACGACCTCGTCCGGCCTCACGGGCTCCCCAGCGCCAAGCGGGAACCCCCTGGTGAGAAGGGGGATGTGGGGGGTCACCCCGTTTCGCCGCCATCCGTGTCTTCTCCAGCCGCGCATCTTCCTCCAGCCGCGCATCCTCCTCCGGCTGCGCATCCTCGGCGTTTAACAGGGAAGGATTTGAAGCAAATAGCCAAAAAATTAGGAAAGCAATGGCAGGAGGTGGGCATCGTCTGCCTGGGGTTGGAGAGGAGCCACCTGGATCAAATCAGGGAGGATTATCCCTAGAACGTCGTCCTGCAAAACTTCCAGATGCTGCTGGAGTGGCAGCACAGAAAGAAGCAGGAGGCCATGGCCCCCCGGCTCCACGCCTGCCTGGACCCCGCCAGCCTGGTCTTTGACCTCCTGCAGAACTTTAAGGGGCCTGAGCAGGGCGGGGGGGCACCTGGGGCTGCCCACCCCCCTCCCGCACTTTTTTAGGACAAAAAAGGAAGAGTAAAAGCATTTTTATTCCAAAAAAAGCCCAGTGCTGTCTTAGGTGAGCCTTTTTTATAGCTCTCCGAGTAAAGGAAAGTCTGGGACAAAGGGGTGATTGCGAAAGATCGAGAAGTCTGGACAAGTCCCGGGCCGCTTTGAAGGGTCTCATCTTTTCCCCTTTGTGTGCCAAGGTGGGCATGTCAGAAGATGGAGCTGTGTGCCCCCCAGCACATCTCCCACCTCAGGTAGGGGCCGGCCTGGGCTGTGGCTCGTTAGCTTGTCCTTGATATGTAAAACACAGTTCAACCTGTACTGAATGTGTCATCTCCTGAGTCCTGGGGCTGGAGGAGCTAGTTTTGCCACAATGGCTTTGGCCATGATTCTTATCAATACACAACACCACCCCGTGGCCACAGGCATCATGCATTGCTCCATGGTGGAGACCCTGGCATAAGGGATAAAGGACAGAAAAGGTGAGAGGAGAAGGGAAGAGTGAGAGTAGTGGATTTCACACATTGTTTATGTGATCTTCATCTATAGTAGTAATCTTTACATAACCGATAGAGGGTAGAGATGTGAGCAGCGAAATCATGCATTTTACAATACCAATGCCAACCGTTAGAAACAAGAAGCCACAAATTAACATTATACCAATATTTAAAAGCCATTTTCCCCACCCTGTGAGTCCCAATGATTCCAGGAGGGAGTTGAACCAAGGTCCAGGGCTCCAGTCTTCTGGCTGCATTGCCTGAAAAAGCTCTCTGGTTTGTTCTGACACTTCTCTCATTTCCTTCTGTGCTTCTTCTGTGGTCGTGGTTGCGTTGTGTATGGTAAGGCAGCATTCACCGTCAGTGAGGTTCAACATACCACATACCTCCTGTTCTTTTAATAATAACATGTCCAAAGCTAGCCTATTTTGTAAAGAGATTTTCGATACCTGTTGAACTTGTGAATTTATTTCCCCAAAAGCGTGATCAGTCCAATTATTTAGGACATGTACTTGCCAGGTTAAATTTTCTAAGACAAATTTGTGCCGTTTAAGGGTTACATATGGTAGAAATACATTTTCTAACATTAGAGATATCTTCATGCCCCATGTATAGTAATCAGGTATTTTGACTCTTCGCACTGCCCACTCGGGTCGTTCCTGGGGTCCATTGCTTTCTCGGCACCTTCTGCTTTGATGAGGCACTGAGAAATTGAATACTCTAGAAAGGCATATAGTGGGGACTCCTGTTCCACACTGTAACCCGGCATGTCATCTTATATTAAGATGAGAATATAGCTTTCCATCTGAGCATGCTCATAACATACCTTGTGGGGCAGGATACCATGCAGTGTTACACTGGTAACTATCATCTTTGGGCACCGAAGGCCCCTATCCCACACCTTTCGGTGTTCCAGGCCATGGCTCATAGGAATACCACATCTAACCGCAGTTTTTTCTGTTACCCAGGTTCCACTGCATCTCTTGTCTGAGTTTCGGAAACCAAAAGAAGGGTATCCTCAGCAAGTACACATGTCCTGTATAAAGGTTCAGAGTTCGGGGATGTACCAAGTCTCAATGGGGTCTCCTGAACCCGTGGTACAATTTAGGACTGTGGTACAATTCATTAATGGGGAGTATTCTATTAAGGGGGCTTCAACATATTTCTCATCAACCGGACGATTAAGGTCGGTGTCTCCGTACCACATATGCTTGATAGACCAAGCCCACTCATACCTACTTCTATCCATTTTATCATATTCCTGACCTAGACGACTTGGAATCTGGATACACCACACTGGAGACTATTTAACTGTGTAGGGGTTCTCAAAAGGCTCAGTTTCAGGAGGAGGGGGCCAATAGGGAACTTGGGTACACGATATCCGGTGTGGGTTTATACAATGAGTTTGGCTCCACCATTTACCTGAGGAGTTCTGTATATTCATTAAGTCTTCAGGACAAGGAGATATTGGTAATATTACTGGCGTGCCCTTTAAAGGGGTCATGGGTTACTCAGGTACCATCTATTGCACGTTTCATTCCAAAGGCTGGTCCAGTTTTGGGGGGGAATTTGGTAGAATGCCTCTTTATCCACCTTCCAGGCTCCATCAAAAGCATATTGTTTTTCAAATGGAGCTTTCACTCTGCCCCAGGTACAATTGGTGGTACAGTTTTCGACAACTGCACACAGTTTACTCTCCAGCAACTTGGAGAAGTTAAGATTAACTATGGAAAAGCCAATACCTTCTCCTGAAGACTGGGGAATAGGGACACAGACTCCCTGATTGGTGTGATTCCAGACACGCATGAACCCTTGAATCAGTTCCCAGGCAAGGTTGGGGGACTCACTTCCTCTTCCGCCACTGAGGATGGCGAAGGCAAGGAAGAGGGTTCTCCAAAACATCATATTTTATAAAACGACAATGACAACAACACTATGTAAATAATCACTAGGTCCGCAAAGGCTCCTGCGACAACCTGCAAATACATAAAATGAAACAGGTTTAAAAGATGGTACCATTCGTCTGGTTTTGGACCACCTCGGCAGTGGGGGATCCATTTTAAAGAAGTTAAGGGGAAAGGCAATCAGCAAATCCCCTTGGCAGTTTCTGTGAGCCTCTTTAAATGAACGCACTGGCTGCCCCTCCCGGCTCACTGACTGGGGGCGGCAGATCTGTTACCCACCCTCAGGAATACTGGGTGTCTCAGGGACAATCACTGTCCCACCGGCTCGGGGCTCTGCTTTCATGCTCCCCCAGGCAAGCAGTTCATTT
Source organism: Caloenas nicobarica (assembly GCF_036013445.1). NCBI lineage: Eukaryota > Metazoa > Chordata > Aves > Columbiformes > Columbidae > Caloenas > Caloenas nicobarica. The sequence continues at coordinate 208,240,347 of NC_088245.1, read as the reverse complement.
TCATGGGGTGCCTTCCATGTCCTGATAAGCTTTTCCAGGGCCAGGGTAGACATTCCATCTACTACATCTTGGGGAATTCCCTTCTCTATTCCCTCAGCCCACAAAAGGTTTCTCTTTGTCCCTGGGACACCTAGGGGAGGAGTTTGATTTACTTGCTGTTCCACTCTCGCTACAGAAGTTTTTGTGACTCTCCCCACCAGACCCATGCTACCACAATTAAGCTCCTGAGCTGCCTCCCCCAAAGCGACAGCTCGACCACCCCGGGGATTGCACCCCTTCCAATAAAACTGTCCCGTCCCAAGAGATGGAATGAGGGATGAGTTAACTCTGAACGCGACACGTGCCCTGACTCAACAGATGAGACCAGGTGTGAGTTAACTCTGGGTTAGTTCTGCGCGGTTATGTGAAGTGAATGACAGACAATCACTCCAGGGGTCCAATTCAGTTATGAATTTTACTAAAAATACGTGTTGGAATACTGGTTACAGCGAATAGTGGCTTGACAAAAGTATTTTATGATATCACGGAACTTATCAACACATTAACAGCAAATGTCCTTCTACAAGCAATGTATTGGCAACCATTAGTAGCTACAATACAAAACTTAACAAGAATCCAACAGCAGAGCTTAAGATGATGTTACTCTTATATGTTCAAAAGGAAAAGAGAGAAAGAGAGTGATAGAGAGGGAAGGAAAACTAAGGTATAAGGAGAGACAAAGAAATAGGGATATAGAAAAAAGGAGAGAAGGAGAGAGCAGAGAGAAAAGAAGAAAGGAAAGGGTGAGGGATCCAGCCACTCTTACAGCTCCGCAGCGTGGATGACAAGACTTGTATGATGATGTGTGTCCTCCAGTGTCCCACGGTGAGGATGCTGGGGTTTGTAGTTCAGGAGCGCAGCATCCTCTGGTTTCTGGTCCCGTTCCCGTGGCGAGGCTGGTGCGCGGATGGTCCTCAGGGTGGTGGGTTCCCTGGCAGAGGGTCCTCAGGGTGGTGGGTTCCCTACCCGTGCTGTCTTAGGTGAGCTTTTTCTATAGCACAATGGCTTTGGCCATGATCCTTAACAATACACAACAGAGATGAGTTTGAAATATCAAAATCTGTTTCTAAAATTCATGCAGATTACAGCCATGTTTTCTGGTTCTCTCCAGCAAGAGTCCCTGATTTCTTTACAACTTGTGTACCTTCAATATTTTTTCTCTTCTATTTTGTGAAGTATCTGTCAGTTCATGGCATTTACTTCATGTTCCTTTGTGAAAAGTGAGTGAAAGAATTTATTACTTTCTTTTGGCAATGTATCAACACTTTTCATCTATGCAGCCCTATTTCTGCTTCACTGATTCCTTATTGATTATATATTTGAACACTTCCTTTTTTTTCCTTTCATTTTTTCTTCTCAGTAGTGTGTCCTCTCTTGATCTTTATTTTTTCCACCATTTCTCTATAAAGTCTACCAGATTTTGTCATCCTTCTGGAATTCTCAGCAGCTGCTGGGGAGCTTGTTTCATTTTTATATCTGTGTTCTGATAAGTTTGAAATGCTTTCAGATCCCAAACAGCAACCAGATCAAATGCAGTAAAATGTAATAAAAGAGATGCTTCAAAATCAAAACTAATATTGAAATGTAATGCAATTATGTTCTATCTGTCCATTTTGCAGTTTCGTGACCCTACCATTATTAAATGCAGATTGCTAATAGTGTGTTAAGCGTTCAGAAGATATGTTTTGTAAATACTGAGCATTGTGATTATTGTGAAATCTATACAAGGGCATGTCTGTGCAGTTATGTTTCTGTGGCACCGAGCCTGCACGTAGGGCTTATTATCCTGAGCTCTTCCACAAGAAAATGCTCCATTGTAAGATAATCCTGAGGTCCCCATTAGTGAAATAACTGGAGGAAGACTTACAGGAAGGAAAATAGTCCCTTACTGTATTCTGGTGGTAATGTCTACTACTGGTGTGAAAATGGCCACAGTGACAATATGACTGCAGTGTGTGTCTCAGCTAGGTTGCTTTTCTTTGTGTTGGAAGGGAGCAAAGAGAAGTCACATACCAATCATCATAGGCTAACATGATATTCAGGGTCATCTCTAGGGTCAAACGTGGTTGCTCAGGAATTTTTCCAATTGAATCTCAAAAACCTCCAAGGATGGGGTTTGCACAGCCTCGCTGGGAAACCTGTTCCACTACTCAAGTGTCTGCACGGGGAAAATACTTTTCATTATAACTTGTTTGATCTTCTCATGTTTCAACATATGCATTTTGTCTCTCATTCCATTACCACATGCCACTCTAAAAAGCTTAGCTCTGTCGTGATGACTTTTCTGCTAGCACCGGGGGGCTGCTGTTATTGTCCCCAGAGTCATCCCTTCTCCAGTCTGAAAAAGCCCAGCTCATCCAGCTTCTGCTCACTGGGCAAGTGCTCCAAAGCCAGCCATCCCAGCAGCACTCCCCTGAAACAGAATTATAGAATCATTCCAGTTGGAAGAGATCCTCAAGATCATTGAATCCAAACATACCCTAGATCTAGGACTAACCCATGTCCCTAAGAGCCTCATCTACATATATTTTAAACATCTCCAGGGGTGATGACTCCACCAGTGCCCTGGGCAGCCTGTTCCAATGCCTGACAACCGTTTCTGGGAAGAAATGTTTCCTGATATCCAATCTAAACCTCCCCTGGTGCAACTTGAGGCCATTTCCTCTCATCCTATCACTTGTTACTTGGGAGAAGAGACCAACCCCCTCCACGCTCCAACCTCCTTTCAGGCAGTTGCAGACAGCGATCAGCTCTCCCCTCAGCTCCTGTTCTCCAGGCTGAACAGCCCCAGCTCCCTCAGCCGCTCCCATCACACTTGTGCTCCAGCCCCTCACCAGCTCCGTTCCCTTCTCTGAACTCGCTCCAGCACCTCAAGGGCTTTCTTGTCATGAGGGGCCCAAAACTGACCCCAGGATTCGAGGTTGGGCCTCACCAGTGCCCAGTACAGGGGACGGTCACTGCCCTGGGCCTGCTGGCCACACTATTCCTGATACAAGCCAGGATGCTGTTGGCCTTCTTGGCCACCTGGGCACACGCTGGCTCATGTTCAGCAGTTATCAACCAACACCCCCAGATCCTTGTCCTCCAGGCACTTTCCAGCCACTCTTCCCCAGCCTGTAGTGCTGCCTGGGGTTGTTGTGACCCAAGGGCAGGACCCGGCACTCGGCCTTGTTGAACCTCGTACAATTGGCCTCAGCCCAAATGTCTGGCTGTTCCAGATCCCTCTGAAGAGCTTGTCTATCACTTGCTCCACTTCATTATCTTTCCTGTGGCAGGGGACCAAAACCGAACACAGTATCTAGCTGCAGTTGGAGAACAATCCTTCCCTGGATCTCCTGTTTCTGCTCCTGCTCGTAAAGCCCAGGATGCTGTTGGTCTCTTTGCTGTCGGGACACACAACTGGCTCATACCCAGTTTGTTTTCCACTGGGAGCTCCAAGAGTTTTTCCACAGATCTGCTGCCAGGCTGTCAGTGCCCAGCCTGTGCTGTTGAAGGGGGTTAGTCTGTGCCAGGAGCAGGACTTATCGTTTCTCCCTGTTGAATATCCTAAAGTGCCTGTTGGCCTCTTCCTCCAGCCTGGCCAGAATGGCAGCCCTGACCTTGCGCATAGGGACTTGCCCCCACAGTGAAGTGTCATCTGCAAACTGGAGGAGAGCGCACTCCTCACCTCTTCCATTTCTTTGATAAGGATGATCAGGAAGAACTGAAAAATGCTGTAAGAGTTATTACTTCAGATAATAATTACTAGCTTTTATCCGATTTGATCGTCTCACTTTGGAAGAGTTTGTCTACAGAATGGATAAGGAGAAATCAGTATAAAGCTGTGTGGTTTTACTATAAACAACACTCATAGCTAGAAGCAAGGTATTCTTCAGGAAACACTTTAAAAACATTTGGCTTTGAAATAAAATTTGAGCTAATATTTACATCTTATAAGTATTAGCTCTTAAAAAATTTGTCTTCTGTGCCAAAATACCCTCGCATGTTTGGGCCATATCCATTAGCCTATTGCTTCTTGGCCCATCTAGTCAGAGAGATCAGATTTTTCTTGAGGTATTTATACTTGTAGGAAAAGCGACGTTACTTACATACCAACAGATTTAATTTGATTCTGTTTTCTTGCTGAAAACAGAAGGAAGAAACAGAAGTAACTTTCCTTTTCAGAAATTTAGGCTTGCTTCCTATCCAATTCTGTGCTGAAAAAAAAGCATATTATTGTTAGGTGATTTCATAGGGCTGCAGTGGGGTTGTGATTCCACTATTGTTCCCTACAGAATCCCCTACCAGTACCTGTTCCTTTCAGATTGTACATGGATGCAGGATCCTGTTTGTGTTAAAGTAATCAGAGCATATAATTTAAGATGCATATAGGTTAGTATTTGGTTCCGATCAGAGGTCCTCTTTTAAAGTTATTTTGGCTGACTTGTGGGATGATCTTTTAGAAAATAAATTGGATTTTTTTTTTTTTTAAATGAAACTGCAACAAAAAATGTGGTCCAAGAGCAAAATATGTATAGCATGAATGTCTTCTCATCCAGACCGTCTGTTGCTGTGAATTGCTCCTAGTGCACACGTTCTTCACTCGTGTAGCTGCATCCACAGATGCAACATTATGCTGCTACACCAGTTGATGGAGTACAGGCGTTACCCAGTTAGATGTAAAGGAAGAAAACAGTGTGAACAGGTAGTACCTGATCTGTAGGTTGTACTGGTTGAGTAGCACAAAGGAAACACACTAGAAAAAAAATAAAGTGTACTGAGGCAGAGACTGAACTAGTACTGACTTATCACAGAGGATTCAGTGGCTGCATCTTTTCTGACACAGCGTTGGGTTCTGAGCCAGATTTACACCATATTTGACCCTGGCCTTGTAAGGCTTCATCTAGCATTCAAACACAGATTTTCTAGGATTGGTCTTTAGATGGTACCCTAGCAATAAGCTTCCCAGTTTATTCCTGATGATAATCTCATCTCGTTGTTCCTTTACAATTGTATCATTCTCATGCCACTTCATTAATCCTAAAAAATTTTTTTTTTAACAAAATCATGTAAACTGTGATTGGAAGATGATGGTCCAATATAGTACAGTGTCACTTGCACTGTGTATGCACTACACTGCTCAAAGCCTTAAGCCCACAACTGAGTTTCTGTCTGTGAAGCACAATCTTGCATTTCCCTGTAAAGAGCTGTTCTGGTTTAGGACACTTAATCCGTAACTATTCATAGTCTAAGCAAGCTAATTTCAGAAGGATTAACAGACTGTGTCATCCAAAGATAGCCAGTTTCTTTCAACTCAGAGTTCAGCACTTGTACAACTAACTCAGGAATCCTCAGGTTTATAAATTGTTAGTTAATGCAAACAGTTTTAGATCTCTAGGACAAATGACTGGTCTTCAACTCAGAAAAACCTTTCACTTTTCACAGCTTTTTAAATCATAGTGAGCTTTAAAAAATGACATCAGCATTCTAGATTTACAGCTGGCAACTCACATGTGTTTACCGGCAAATGTTCGCTCAGAATTCACTCAGAAAAATCCACTTTCTGAATGAAAAGTAGAATATTGCACAAGAGTAAACATGACCACTGGCAAGGTAAAGGTCACCAGTTCTTCATTGACTGAATCAAATCTCTCTTAACCTAAATCAATAAAGGGAAGAAATGAATTATCTTTTTTTTTCCTAAAAAAAAAATATTAAATAAAACAGACTTCTTCCTCCAGAGCTCTTATTCTGTTATCAGCTTATGCTATTGTGAATGAAGTTATTCTTTAGAGCACTTATACAGTCATTTAGGGAATTTTAAGCTTTTCACTCTAGCTACTTCCCAGTGCTTTTGTTTTCCAGTATGAATCTAGGAAAAAATCCAAAAAAGATAATTCTTGCTTAGGTTTACACTTCATTACTCTGATTACGCTATTTAGGAAAAAAATCACCCCAGTGTTTTTATATTTCTTTGGCAGCATTTCTTACTTAATTCCCCCATCACTCAAATAGCTTCTTTGATTAGACTTGTATCTTTAATTTTTTCTCTATTGCTATATTATTTCTTGCTCTTATTCTTTTCCTGTAATATCAGTATGTTATTGTATCACATACTTTCTATTTAAAGAAACAGCTTTCTTAATTTTTTCTTTATTACTTCAGGTGCTGTTTGTATTTCTCAATTTTCTGTATGTGGAACTTCTCCCATTAGAAAAGCCTCACTTGCTCCATGCCTGGTTTCCTTCTGACTCCTGTCCTTTGGCACCTGTCACAGCATTTTGTGGCTCAAGCATCCGACTCTTCTAACTAAACTGACCACTCACATAAATCTGGTTTTTAGCATTTGCTTTAGGGTTTTTTTTCCCCCCTTAATTCGATGTTGCTTAAGTCAGCTGCTTAGAGCCAGAAAGTTGACATGCAGTACTTGTTCTACCCACTCAGCTCTGGTGTCAGCCCTTCTCCACAAAAGTTTCAGCATCTCAGAGGGTTGTGTGCTATTTACACTTGGATTTATTATTTTGTGTGCATCTCTCGTTCTTATCTCCTTTGGTACCATGCATTGACTGTGCCACAACCACTGAAAATACCAGATTTAGTACTCGAATTTCTGTAAAAAGAGGCACCTTCTGTGGTAACAAGAAAAAACTCATTGAACAGTCTCTCTTGGAGATTCTGAGAGATTCCTCTCCATAAATCTTACCATAAAAAACAACTGCAACATCATATTTCCTAATAATCACCATCTCTGGCATGATGTTTTGAAGAACAATATCCAGAGATTTCCTTGTGAAAATAATTACAGACTACAGACATCTTGCAATAATATCTAGAGAGATGAATAATATAATTCTTCAGTGTATTCAGGTTTTCATTTTTGTATATCAGAATACATACAGATGTCTTCATTTGTAATCATTGTTTTATCATCAAAAACAAGAAAATATAGTCATATATGCACATATCAATATTAATGGAAATTGCAGGTCCAAAGCAAGGACTACCTTCTGAAGGAAACTGGGAAATGCATAGTGTATTTTGTACACAGTAAATCTAAACTGATGCTGGTAATGACTAAGGAAGCATGTTTTATATCATTCTCAAAGAGCTCCCATTTAAAAGGGACCCCATGGCACCACTGAGAATCTTTGTCTCAATGAATGAACCAGTGTGGGTTTATATTTATTTATTTATTTGCTCTTGATGTACATTGAGTCTGTCTTTATTTCTTTGTCTACTGAAAACTGAGCAGTCCACAACAAAATTAAAAAGCAGCAAACTTTCTTTCCAGGAGTGTTCTCTCCAGAGATGAGAAACCTCTGATTTTCTGTATATTTGGGATGAGTTTGAATGGCAATTTTGGTGTATGTTGCTGGAATACTTTTTATAGCAGAAGTCTGTTTACTTTGAAGGTTTCTTTCTTCTCCTCAAATTTTCTTCCAGTGCCTTTTCTCTGAAGTTCTCCTTTGTAACTTGATTTCACTCATGCATTCAAGTTCTACCGAGTTCCAGCTCTACATATTTCATTTTTCATATTCTGCACACTTAGGCTTATACCTACTAGAAATGAGGAAAAAAAGTCATTGTACATAAACTTTGCAATGATCTCTAGGATCTCAAAGTGTCTGAAGATAAACATAATGCACAATTGCTCAGACATTAATTCTTAGTTTAGAATCATTTGGTCTTCAGTTCTTAACTTTAAGATTTGGACAACTTGTACAGGGCATTGGTAAAATACCTGTCCTGTAAAGTTATTGTTGGAGAGATAAGAAGTAGGACCTGTCATATCAAATATAATTTTTATATGTATTATACTATATTTTCTGTTTCTAAAATGGCTGTTTATCCTCTAACTGCACAACTGTGACATCCAAGTGTGTCGTGATGGAAGTACAACAGTCCCAACCACAATTTTTATCAGCTAGATTTTCAGGAAAAAACTTTGAAAAAATATTACAACTAATAATTTTGTGTCTTGATTGTTTTACACACTCCTAAAATGGCGAAAAGTCAAAATCCAGACAGTACAATGATATTTCATTTTGTGTCTTTTTTGGCTAAGAACATTTATTTACAGCAGCAGTATAGTGGGAAGTTATGCGAGATTTTCTTTACTTCAAAAAGCTTGTGGTTAGGATGAAACACAACAAGATGGGTACAATGTACAGACAGCGTGGGTAGGAGAAAAGGTAAAGGATAACTGTGCTGTAATATTTCCAAAACTGTGAATCTTCAGTATTTGACAGCTTTGAAATACATAAACAAGAAAGGCATAATTTCAGTCACTTCTTGCTGTCAGCCTAGTAATTTAAAAGACATTTCTTCATTAGAAGTGCATATATATGTTACTGCTGTTAGTAACAAAGAAAAACAGAGAAATTTATAGAAGATAGGGATCAGATTTTTATTTAAATAGGAGACCTGTCAAAATACAGCATTGAGTGTCATCAACTCTCTTCTGAGTGTTATGTTGTATCATTGCTCTTCATGTCAAATTGTCACAACATGCCTGTCATTGCATCTTTCAATTAACCTTAGAAACAAGTCTTAGAATTATACAAGGAACAAAGTTTAAATAGAATCCTTACGTTTAGCAATACTGTCCCATAGCAATCATTCTCTCTTGGTGCTGATAAAATGGTCTGGGTATGAAGAGTCCTCTGTTGATTGATAATAGCTGGATTTCTTTCCAGTTACCAAACCTTTGGGCAGTATCTTACTGTCATAGCCAGGTCTCTGATAATATACTGATACTAAATTCCCTAGAAAGTGTGTGGGTTTTTTCTGTGAATTACAGCTGTACTATTTTATACCATACTTGAGGAGCTACTTTTTCTTCCATTTTGCATAAGCTTTACAATGAATCCTTGCAATAACTGTAGAAGTTGGAGGATGGCACTTTACATCAAAAAAAAAAGTTTCATATACAACACTCACCTTGAAATGCTGGTCACTGGAACAGGCTCCCCAGGGAAGCGGTCACAGCACCAAGCCTGACAGGGTTCAAGGTGTGTCTGGACAACGCTCTTAGTCATATTGTTAATTTTAGGTAAATCTATGAGGAGCGGGGAGCTGGACTCGATGATCCTTTTGTGTCCCAACTCAGGATATTCTATGATTCTATCATTTCTATTGACTTACACCACATATCTGAAACCCGTATCTACACCTGTCTTTCTTTCCTCTATCCTATAATTTCTCTGTTCAGGATGTATGCTTTTTGGGGCTCGGGCCCTTCACTATTCTGTTTATAGGAGGAAAATCTATTATTGACATTTTATGGATATTGGGGATTTTTACTTGAATAAATTTTATACATCTCTACAATAAACTACTTCTGAAACTTTTCTATTGATTTTCTCTTTCTGAGAGTAAAGCAGAAACAGGCAAGGTTTATTGCCACCATTTCCTTCCCTATTTAATCTCTAGTCCTGTCCTCTTATCCTTGCTTTTGTTTTGTGTTTTACTTTTCTGATAAAGCACAGAACTAGTACTATATTCTCTTAATTTTTCAATGTCTCTTTCCTGTGCTACCAGAAAATCAAAACTTTCACAATGAAACTCCCTTTTCCCCCATCCAGAACTGCCCTTTTTTATTTCCTGTACCTCATAGGCAGCCCCTTATTCTATATGCCACTCTGTACCTCTTATTATTTCAATGGTAAATGTCATATCAGAGATGGAAAGACTGGGAGGTGTTAATTATTTCCGAGGTCCCAGCCATGCATGCTAGATGTGAATTTGGACAGTTTGTCTTGATGGGTCAAATAACATAGGTAGTTTCCGTAAATGATGCGGTGTTAAGCTATTAAATCATTATTTAATATAGATTTATGTTAATGATGCTGCTGGTAGCAGAATATCACAAAGGACTTATCTACTGAAATGACCAAGTGACACCTTAACCCACTGTGATTCTGTGATATTATCAATATTGCTATGTCAGTCTCTGAATATGCAGGTACTAAGAAAACCATATATTTTACCTTGCTGCAATACTGCATCTGTAATCCTCAGTGCTCTTTGTCTACAGCATTTTTCCCAATGTTGTGATAACTGCAAGGCTGTGTCATTTTCTGTGTCTATTTCTGCATCCCAACTCACCTGTCTGATTTCTCCCTTCAGGTAAATAATTACAGTTTAGAAGAAGTTACCCATGAAGAGGCAGTAGCAATACTGAAGAACACATCAGATGTAGTGTATCTGAAAGTTGGAAAGCCCACCACCATTTACATGACTGATCCTTATGGCCCACCAGATATTACTCATTGTAAGTGATTTTTGCAACTCATTTTGTAGGAGCTATCAGTTTGTCAGATGACTGTTTTATTCCTAGCTTGTATAAAGTAGCACATTAAAGTTTGTGAAACAGCTTGGAAGGCTGCAAAAATGAAATGTTCACTGCCACTTAAGCATGCTATACTCATGGAGTATTATAAACAATATCTCTGCTAAGGTATTTTTGCAACAAAGGTAAAAATGCAGCTCATGTACTGCTCTGCCGATTCCAATCAGGCATTGTCCAGGTGACCAGACTGAACTGTAACTCTTGTGATAACTATTAATATATTTTGAAATATGCTTAGATTTGCAGACTGGAGTCCTCTGTCCACTGAAAAAATGGAACAAGCAGCAAACCATCTTGTAGAAAGTTAGTGAAAAGCTGGAGAGAAATATATATGATATTTGAATAAAATATTTACTTGGAATGTAAAAATCACTGCTTTACCTACACAAATTTACCTATTTTCTGTGTCTATCCAATTCCTAAATGATTGTTCCACTTTGCTTTATTCTGTCTGTCCATTAATTTTATATATGTTTAGCCACTATTTTTTCACTGAGGACCAAGGCCGTATTTGTCCTTGCATTCAATATATACTCTGCTGTAGGAAAAGTTGTTGAAACAATGTAGTAAAGCTCAGTGCAGGATCTCATAGGAAAGGTAGATATTTAATTTTAAAACACACTGATTTCAATCTGGCTGTCATATCTACGCACTCAAAATCATCTCATGTCTAGCATTCAGGTAGAAAGGTGAGCATCCAGGTGCATCACCAGGACTCCCTGAGATGACCAAGTACAAGAGTGGGTGACTGTGGAGTCCTTATCGTGCACATATACCTTCTCCTGAGCTTGACAGCCTCCTAGCAGATCTGCTTTTTGCACCCTTATGGAGATGACAGCAATTAGGATCTTCTGTCTCTCCCATCTGTCCTACATATGCATGTTTTCAGGACTCTTCTTTCACCTCTTTCACCTCCTTGTCTGAGTGTCCTAGGCTCCAATCTAGTCTTTATCTCCTACCATCATCTCTTAATGGCGTAATATTTGTTTCAGTTTGGGTGTAGGCTGTCCTGATAAGTTACATGTAGTTATGTATTGATGACCTATCGATGAATCTAGGTGCTGGTTTAATTTTTGACAAGAGCTTCAGCAACTGAGCCATACCCATCTTGATCTCCTGCCAATAATCCTAGGGGCACTTAAGGCCAACCAAGGGCTGGGAAAGGCAGATTTTCCCAGTAAATGCTGGAGACTTAAATTTTTCTTCACTTTTGCATAGTGTTGCTACTGTGGACTGATGAAGTTGAGGGAAAAAGATAAATATCTATAATCCTCCCTATTCAAATTGCTCCATAAAAATAGAAGGGAAGATTTTGTAACATGCACATCAGGTGGTATACTCAGCCTCGCTGAGGATACCTATTTACTCAGCAAATGTTACAACAGATGGCAATCATGTTGTTCAGTAGCAGTCTGGTCTGGATCTTAGCAAAGCCCAAGAAGTAAAAATGCTAAATGTCCCTATCCAATCTCCTGCTTTATAATACTTTCCAACATAATAATTTGAGAGTTCTAAAACAGTGTGTTTTATTATGTCAGATTATAGATCAGCAGCATATGAGAAGACAGAAGTTATTCCAGCGGGACAGTAAAGGTTGAAAAGATTTGCAGAAGCTCATCCCAGGCTGTTGGTGCATACGGATTCATTTATCCTCAGGGAACCTTTCATTATACCTACACCTTCAGAGTATTTCAGAACGACTAACGGCATCTCCCTGTAGAGATATTTTGCTTTGAAATGTTCTGTGTCTCAGCATCTGAAAGAAAGACTGAAACTAGTACTAGAAAGTTTAGCTTTCTTCTTCTCATGAGAAAATTAATCATAGCTCATTGCAGAAGCGTGTATCATTGTTTTTCCTATCTATCATTTCGTTTTCTAATGACATTAACTAGAGGTTTGAGTACAAGTGTTATTACATCTCTTCCGTCATAAATATCCCCAGTAACTTCGGAAAAGCAAAAAGCAAGCAAAGAACAAAACCCACAGACCCAATATAGAATCAGACAGCATAGTACTGCAATATTCATTACTAATCATTAATATGTAAGAGGTTCGTATCCACTTTCTATTTTAAATATACAGATTTACTGTGATCTAAATACCATCTATGTTGGTACTGAAATTTCAATTATTTGGGAATTTTGGCACCTTTAGTAGATCATAGCTTTAAATCTTCACCATACATAATTCTTGCCATGCATAAAACTCCTGCTTTTATCCTGCATTGAGCTCTTACTATATTACTCCTATTGCTTTATGTTGGAGCCAAAAAGAGGAACATGTTTTTATTCTCATTCTCTTCTATACACATTTCTTTCTTCAAGTCAGTCGTTAATTGAAAAAAAATGTTTCCTGTCTCCCAAACTATTGTTTCTTATTCAGATTCCCTGTAAAGAGTCAATCCCTGTAAATGAGCCAACATTAGTAGTAGTAGTAGTAGTATGAACCTTTCAGGAAAACTTCAGCTGTTCATTCTTTCTTGTTACATTTTAAGGTCTCTCAGGCAAGGACTGTCTGTTTTGATGTTTTTTACAGCAATGAGGACATTCTTGGTACTCAACTAAAAATCGGTGCTCTTGTGACATCTAATAAAATATGAAAGTGTCTAACTAGAAATGCTTATTCTTACCATCAGCTTATTCTCCACCGATGGAAAATCATATACTCTCTTCCGGAAACAATGGCACTTTAGAGTACAAGGCATCCCTGGCCCCTATCTCACCAGGAAGATACTCACCCATTCCAAAGCACATGCTTGTGGAGGATGACTACACCAGGTCAGACACTTCTCTTTATTTGTTACTTTTCATGACAATTGCAAAGGAGGTAGGTAAAGCTCCTCAAATAGAATATGGCCTATAGTACTTTTCACTTTTATTCAAGGGAAGATGAGTGGAAACTGATACAGGTATGAAGACAACTAAGAGGAAGATCACACGTATGAATGCTGACGTGAGGTCTGTGTTGTCTGGGTGCAAGCCTGTACTAGTTCCTAAGCAACCCAGCTGGCACTACACAAAATTTTCTGCATCTTAACATAATGAGGAGCTCTCAGGGTCGGGGACTCGTCTGCCTCACTGCATGGATGGGTGGAGGGACTGCATGTGTATTTGTACCTGTCTGTGGCAGAACTCTCTGAAAGGTCCAGCTTGTTTAGTTTAGTGAAAGCAAGGCTGAAATAGGCTGTAATTTCTCTGTGTACACACCTTGAGAGATAAATGTCATGGAGAAAAAACACTATGGGAAAATTGAAAATTTAAAAAAAAAGAAGTACAAACTGGCTGAAAACATAGGAGGGAAACTGGATAAAGTTTCTTAACTATTAGAGCAATCATGAAACAGTCTTCTATGAGAGCACAGAGGTTAAAACAAAACTTTATGCAATGGCACTTGGTGCCTTTATAAAAGGGGTTCTTTGGTGTGATTATCAGCAAAAGACCCTGGAAATTGCTTCTAATCCTTTTGTTTGTTTCTTTCTTTTTAATAATCCCAAAAGAATTGTGACTACTATATGGAAATATGGTCACAGAATTGTATCTATGTGGTTGCTTTCCAGGTAGAAAAGACACAGAGGAAAATGTTGTTATGCCTTGTGTATGAACCACACTGAATGTCACTGATGAGACAGTGTGTATTTATCTTTTTGTTTGAAGAGCACTACCATTCACTTAGGAGATGATAGTTGTTAAGCTTGCAAAATGAGCTCTCGTTATAACGTCTAGCGCCACAGAAAATGAGAAATTATTTTCTTTTCTGTTCTTCAGTGTTTGTAAATTCATTGTGTTTAAAGCTAAGAGGGGTCTGCTCTGATCGTCTAATCTGACCTACTGAAAAGAATCTCACCCACTTACGTATTCATCAGCTTCATAACTTGCTAATTTGCATTTAATTTTTCTTGTTGCATATGATTACAATCTCAAGCTGCTTAACTTGTTGGATCAGACAGATTCAGAGTAACTAAATCATGATACAGCATTTAATCAGGACATAGATTAATGGAAACCACACCTTGGTTCCCTGTCTTGGCTAAAAGAATTTCTCCTTTGTTTTGATTGAGGGTGCAGAGCTGACTTCTTTCCTTGAACTTCTAAGACATTCAATTAGGATACATATTCTCCAAAGGATTCCAAGAAGTTACACATTTTAATTAATAGTTAAAACATTGATTTCATTAAATTGTGCATCAAGACTTTACCTGGGCCAGTACTGTCCTCAGAATTTCTAAAATGCCTATATATAGGAAAAATACCAATATAATATCTAGGTTACTATGATGTGGGGTTTGTGAATAGGCCTGTATTGCTGATATCTCTCCTTTTGTATTGAGATGTCAGCACCATTATTACTGAGAAAGAGTTGATAAAGTTTAAAAACAGAAAAAAATGTCACCTTAAAAGTAGATAATAGCTAAGGAGACCAAGAAGTCACAGAAAGTGAAGGAAGTAATCCTAAAAGAAGGAGAAAAACTGCCCTGAGAATTAACAGGCCATTTAAACTGTTAGAAGACATGTAAGGTAATGAAGAAGTATCCTTAGGCAGCCCTGTGTGTGCTTGTGTTCCATGTAGGTGATTTAAAATTTCTAATTACTTCTATAAATATATATATATATAGTCACAGAAGAGAAGGCAGTAACAGTCCCAGCGCATTGGCTTGGTACGTACCCAGTAGAAACCATACCTACTCAAAAACCATGCAGGATATATATTGAAATTAATTAGTATGTCTTTTTTTGATCTTTTTAGGAAGAAATATGTATTCCTATCCTTATACATTTAGTTTCTTTTTAAACAAGTTAATTTTGTTGGTTTCGCTCCTGACAATAAAACTAAATACTGACACAGTCCAGTTCTTGACTGAGGTATTCGTACCAACCTTCATTTTGTGTTATGTTGGGAAAAAAATAAATGCCCAGAGAAGCTGTGAATATTCTGTGAAATACTCCTGTGTTCTTCCTGTTGGGATTGCATCATTAGTGAGTTGTCTAATGAAGGGCTGATATCTGAAGTTTTCTGTGACGTTGGCACTATTGACAGGAGAGGCTCATTCCACAAGTGTGACCTTCTGTGGAATGTGCATGGCACGGGCAGAAATAAAGGTCTCAAGTAATAGGAGCAGACTCTGGATGCAACAGAGCAAACCAGATGAAAATCTCATGGTTCTAAACAAGCCTTTACCTTGACCTATTGAAAAGGAGGAAGCTATTAATCAACTTAATTATATTAGTAATAATAACTTATATGCTACACTGATATCCAGAGTACAAAAGCACAAAGGTAAAATAAAAGCAGTCGTAAGAAAAATGGCACTTCTTGCCATTGCATTTCCTCACTGGACATCCATCATTCAGCACTGCCTGAGAGACACCCAAACAAGAGCCGAAGTCCAGATTTTTCCTCTGACCACAATGACTAAGAAGCTCTGACCTTCAAAACCAAACCATTTGACCCTTGAGTAATGCTGCACCAATTTTCCTTTAAATGTCCAGGTAGCTAATTATTGCCTGTTGATTGAAATGGGACTATTGAAAATGCCAGACTCAATTCTCACAGCTATAAGCTGAGAATAGTGATTGCACTGTCTCTGTGCAATGCCATGGGATTTGCTGATGAGTCTGCTTTTAAAATAAGAAGATATTTGGAAAGTCTTTGTTGCTGATCAGTTTAGAAAGACTTTTGGGAAGCTGATTAGCATACTGATAATTCTAGTGAACCCCCGTAGATCCCTCGATTACAGCATTTATAATTAAGTTTCCTGATATGTTTTTTTATAATTAAGATGATGGCAAACTTCTCCAGTGGTATCCATTAAAACTAGCTGGTTCTTGCTATAATAGGTTTTCAGGGCTAATTTATGTGGTGGTCATACAGGAAATTTATTAGCCTTGAAGTCATAGCATGGCAACACTTCCAGCAGATTTTTATTTGTGCCAGCTACAAATATTTGGAACAGTAATTTCTCCACTGTAAGAGGATTTTGCAATTTTGTAGTTCTTTGTACGTGTGATTTGAGTGAGGCTGAAACAAGCTTTCTTTTAACTTACTTGCTATAATGAATCTGTTGGTAAAGTTTAAATGGTTGAACAGTCAACTTAATTTGTCCACTTTCTCTTGCCTTTTCTGTGTTTTTTTTTTTTGCTTCAGTTCTAAATTTTTCTGTATTAAAAAAAAATTTATATATTTTAGTCTGATATTAATTCTCCTTCTGAATAAAATCAATACAACTTTTACTTAATAAAACTTTGGGGAAAAATAACTTCGTCTATACACAAAGGACAGAAAAATAATAAATTGTCTTTTGTCACAAGTTTTAATGAAGTTAGTTGTTGTCTTTAAATTACTGAGCTTTTGTAAATTGTGTATGTCACTGGTCCAAAATTCTGTTAGTAGTGGGCATAATTTACTTTTTGTTTTGTTGGATTCATTTTGAATTTGCTTGTGATGGAAGGTTTGCCTTCTTGTATTTTTTTATAAAGATTGGCACCTTCTAAAATTTAAATAGCACAGCTTCAGGTTAGTAGAATGTGGGTTCCAAAGTGGATAAAAGCTACATAGCAAGTAACTGTCAATACAATCATCATCATTCTGCAAGCAAGTCCTTATTTGTTTCAGTTTCTAGCAAGATTAAAGTGTTGTGCAGGCAATGCAGGAGATTCCCTGATTGCACTGGTGGCAATTTCCTAATGCTGCTAGAAGGGAGAAACAAGAATCATTCTCTGCTTGACCAGCTGCTTACGAAAAGGGAAGAACTAGTGGCAAACATGGTGCTAAATAACAGCTGGGATCAGAGTGACCACAAGCTGGTTCAGTTCATGATTCAAAGGAAGTCTGAAAAGTCAGTCAGCAAGTTATGACTGTAGATTTCAGAAGAGCAGACTTCAGCCTTTTTGGAGAATTGCTAAGCAAAATCTCTTGGGATGCTGCCACTGAGACAGAAAGTCCATGAAAGATGGATGATTTCTAAATAAATCTTATTGAGAACTCAGGAATGAACCACCCTGTTGAGCAGGGAGGAGGGGGATTCAGCAGAAGTTCTTCTTGACTGAACAAAGAACTTTCTGATGACTTAAAGTGCAAGATGTAGACGAGCACTGCTTGACTGCTCAATGACAAAATCAGAAAGTTGATCAATTTGAGCGAAGACTTACAAGGGTCATAAAGGATAACAAAAAGTGATTCTGCAGGTGTGCTAGTTTCAAAAATGAAGGTAAAATTTGATTAAGGAAAAAACTGATGAATGGGGAAGACAATGTAATGACAGACAATATAAGAAAAGCTGACTTACTCAACATCATCTTTGCCGGGCATTTACAGGACCAGAAGGTAAATGGAACCATCAGCATAGATTTATCAAAAGTAAATCATGTTCTTGTCCAGCCTGGTTGTCTTTCCTGATGAAATGACTTGCTGCGTGGATGAGGGGAGAGCAGTGACTGCCTTGTACCAACCGGTGCCACGGCACAGGTGGTACCTCGAGCAGGAATGCCTCTTTGGTGGGTGAAAATTCAGCTGACTCCAAAGACATACCTGACCCACACCAGAACTCCCACAGCTGTGCATCTGGGGTTTGCTGTGGGGAACGTTGTGATTCCTCCTCTCCATGAGCTGCCCCGGGGAGTGGCTTCAAAGGTATTTCTCACACCTCTTCTGTGGGCAAGAGAAGCTGTAACACAGGGAGTACCCTTGAAACCTCCTCCAGCAGCCTCTCATCCAAACATGAGGAAGTGTTGGATAAACACATACAACTAATCAGTAGCTGGAAAGAAGATGCGATTTGTAAAGGTTTGGAAACCTTTTGGATAGCCTTTTGGGTATCTCCTAGATTATATGCTGTCACCTTCCTCGTCAGCCTTCTCCCATCATGGCTATGCTGATTTGCGTGCAGTGGCAGACTTTGATAAGGCTTTTGACAGTCTCCAACAACTATCTTGTTTGAAAGGTGAGGAAGAGTGGACTAAAATAAGCAACTGGGTTGGGAACTGACTGAACCAGTAGGCTCAAAGGGTAATGATCATCACTTGACATCTGTCAAGTGGTTAGTGACGAGCAGAGTAGCTCAAGATACCTCAGGTGCCAGTGAATAACTTCATTAATGGCCTAGATCATGACACAGAGTGCACCCTCAGCAAATTTGCAGAGGATAATAAATTGAGGGGGAGTGGTTAACATGACAAATGGCAGAGTTGTATTTCAGAGGGATCTAGATATACATGAGGACTGGGCCAGAAGAAACCTCACAAATTTTAGTAAGAAGAAGTATGCACCTCAGCTGGAACTTTTGTACAGGTCGTGAATCAAACATCTGAATTGCAGCTTTGTTGAAAATGACCTGGACATCACAGCGGATGCCAGGCTGAACATGGACCCAGGAGTGCCCTCTCGTTGCCAGTCAGGTAATCAGCATACTGGGCTATATTAGGAGAAGCATGGCCAGCAGAAAAAGATGAGTTATTTTCTGGAAGACTTTGACGAGTTCCTGTTCATTGACTTCAAGAGGGATGTGAAAAAAAACAGGAGGTGGTCCAACAGATTCTCAGAGTCCTAAATCACATGGAGACTGAAGGGATGTTGAGGGAAAGGGGGCTTTTTTAATATTGTGAAGAAGAGATTAAGGAGCAATCTAAGAGCACCTTATAAGTACAAAGTAGCAAAGATGATGAAACCAAACTCAGTAGAGAAGGACCAATGGGTGCAAACATTGCCTAAGGATGTTCTGATTTCAATTTGAGAAGAAAAAAAGAGACCGGGTGGGCGGAGTAGTGCTGGAGCAGGTTGCTTAGAAGGGTTGTGAAATATCTGCCTTCATATTTCCAGCAACAACAAAATTACGGTCTAAAAATCTTGTAGCTTTTAGTTGTTCATTCCTTCTGTCTTAATGAACAACATAGACAAAAGATCAACAAAAATAAAGAACTACCATCTTGAGTTTTTAATTCTTTTTTAACTTCAGAAAATGGTTACATCAAACTTCTGTTCTTTAGCTGATAAAAAATTCGCTTTCACGTTTAACTCTGGCTAGATATTAAAGATTCATAGATGAAAAAGCTGTCTGAGTTATCTGTTTTGCTGTGAAAAGCATGTTTGATTTTTTTATACATGCATCTTTGAAAAATAATATTTTCTGGTTGAGGAGGAGGTGATGGGGATTGGAAGACAGAAAAAGAACCATTAAGTTGAATTCTCAGAGGAATTTTTCCTTGTATTGAAAGTAGCATTTCTCAACTGTTTCTTGTCTACTTACATAAACTTGCTAGCTGAATTGAGGATATTTTACGGAAACACCTTTAAATTTATATTGATACACAGATTTCACTTTTCAGTATTAAAACATTACAACTAATGTTATGGTTTGTGTGTTATAGAACTATCGAAAACTGTTTTCTGACAAAGGTTTTGTGAAACGTAATGCAGTAGAAATGAGTCATGAAAACTATTCCTTTGGGACCTTTAATGAGTTGACTTAGATCTTCCATTGACAAAATACTCTGCATGTTTTAAAAGTGTCTGTTTGCTGAAAGGAGTTCACTGCATTTCCTGTTAGTTTTTTTGGGGGAACAGAAGTGAAACTTTTGTTTCCCAGATGGAGAAAATCATCAAATACTGTAGGTAGAACTTTCAGATAGCAAATTTTATACCATGTTTTTGATCAGATGTTACTATATGAGTGATGAGTAAAAGATATGCAGAAGAACACTGATACAGTTATATGGATATGACAGGTAATTATGAGGTCTCAACAATCATATAACCAGGCCTAATCCAAACTCAGCATGTCAACTATGCCTTAAAGAGAATAAAATATATATAGTAATATAGGGAGACTGATAATGCCTTTTATTTATTCTTCTTATTAAATCACTTGTAACTTTGGCAGACTAATTGTTCAAGTTATATTTCCATGCTCAGTTTTTGCCTGGGGCTGGATTTGTTCACCCAAGGATAGAAAGGATTGTATATTTGTTTTGCTTTAATTTTTAGTATAAATGATATTTATTATTTTAAAAATAAATTCATTTAACCACTATTATCATTAAATTAGATTACATTTATTTTTAGCCATAGCAGCTTGGTCATTTAAGGGATGGAGAAAGAATTACATGGCTTAGTTCATGTTTTATTCTGTGTTTCTGTGTTAAAAATAGTGGTGATGTTGTATTTTAAATGGTGGAATATTCCATACATAGCTTCAGAGTGTCGAAATATGGAAGCTGATGAAGTTGAATCCACATAGTATTTCTACTGCATTTGTGAAAATCTTTCTAAATGCCAACATATATAAGTCTGTGGAAAAACTGTAATTCATTTATCCTCAAAACTGCATTTAATATTTTTTTGCAGTAGAACTCTTTAAGATTCCATACTCACACTACGGTGTATCAAAGCTTCTCACAATTTTATAATACTGACTACATTATTTTAAAAAGCCAGCATGATTGAGGACAAAGATTTTCTCTCTACTTATTTCTTCAGGTTATTTCTGAAATAGAAACATAATCAGGAGTGATTCTGTTCTGTGCTCTGAATGCCTGTTCCTGTTAGATTTGAACACTGAATGGACTGGAGAAACTGAGGGAGTGTGTTTGGCAAGGAATTATGGTGAGATGGGGTGTGAAAATGATGGAGAACTTGTCACTGGTTTTGTGAGAACGGAAATCACAAGAAGGGAACACTGGTATTTATTGGGTAAGAAAACTTGGATTTGGAGGAAGAATTTAGGACAGGGAAGAATGTGAGAAATGGGTGAAGAGGCATGAAGAAGCAGTGGAGAAAAATACCCTGGAGAAGAGCAGCAATGAATTCCAGGACTGCTGAACCAACAACTCCGTCAGACAGTGAGACATGAGGTTTGGGATAATCAAGTTGTGCAAGAAGAATTGGGCAAGGAGCAGAGACAGAGAGCAGGTAGGAAAAGTTGCTGATAAGATGCTGGCAGGATCAGTCTACATCCGTTTCTCTCTAGAAAAAGGGAGAAGAACCCAAAGTTTCTAGGGGTTGCACAATGCACACATGATCCCACTGGGCAGTTTGTCATGACAGTTCACCTGTGTAACGTCTGGAGGACGTTACTCCCCGTCCCTCATGAGGCAGAATTCTCATGCTCTAGCTCATAAGTTGGTGGCCCTGCTGATGATTATGTCGAATTCAATATGGTGTCCAACAATAGGATTTTTTTCTTGGTTTAATGTTTGGTCAATCTCAGGAATTATTAAAAAAAAACTATTAAAAGGACACTATTGAAGTTACACATTAAATGTTCAATTAAGAAAATAAAAAAATAAGTTTGTCTGTTTAACCTTAAATTGGACCCTTGGTGAGATACAGCAGTGCAGTATTTAGCTATGCTATCATCTAAAAATGTCTATTTGTAGAACACCTGTCAACAGCTTTTTAGAAAAAAAAGTCATAGTTGTACTTCTTAGCTGTATCTTATTATTAATTCCCTTCAATAAAGCATTAAATTGCTAAATTACAAAGCAACCATTTTATATTTCATATATTTCATGCACAAATTTTATCTTATACTAATTGTTAAACTTTACAAATGCATAATAATTGTCTGCCTATTATAAGATCTCATTTTGCTATGCCAAATTTATTTTAAATAATAAGTCCTAACTTGGGAGAATGATTTATGTTTAAGTAAAAATTCAGTTATTGTCAAGTCACCAGATAATCTGTTATGTATTATTTGAGCAATCCACGTGTATTTAAACAGTCCTGTCAGAGATCCCCAAATAATAGGATTTGATTATTTCTAATACAGTCAGTGGAAGCTACTTATTATTTAGCATTAAAAAAAAAAATCAGAATCTGCATTACTATTTAAATAGAGATTTCTGAAATGAGATAGTAGGATCAACAGTGATAATGTGCACAAAAATAGTAACATTTAATAGTGCCCAGAGGAAAAAGATAACCCTAAGTACATACTACATGTATCATGGACACGGATTCTTAAAGCAGCTGTTACCACTTCAGAAAGATGCCTCGGGGGGATCATGGTTAGTTCTGTGACATTGTCAGCTCAGTACTCAAGAGCAGTCAGAAAGTTAATTAAGAATGGAAATAAGATTTGATAGGAGAGGAAAAGAGTGCAAAACAGTGGTTTTCTGTAGGAACCTCTGATGCAACCAAGTCTTGAATCCTACATGGAGGCAACTGGGAAAAGCCACAGAAGAGGGTGACAGAGCTGATTGGGGTGAAGCGTAGTTTCCAGGCAGAGCTTAATAACCAGTAATTCCAGTATAGATAAAAGATGTCAGAGGGAGATCAGAGATCTGCAAAAGTACCTGTGACATAGAGAAGGCAACAAGCAACTATTATTAGTACTTTCTCACAACTCAGTTTGCAATACATTGCCAAGTTTAAAGTTCAGAAAAATAGAAGGATTTTTTATTTAATGTTACCATACGTTATCAGCGTGAAACCAAGTAATAGGCTTGCAGTTCGCAAAAGTAGAAGGTTTTGGTATGTCAAGTGATTAGTTTGTGGGACTCATTGCCACAGGGTGTTGTGAAGCCTAAGAATAGAAAAACATTCAAATACGGATGAGGATAAGTGCTGAAACTCGTGGTGGATAGGCCTACTGACCACAATTTGCTTGGATTTAGTTTCTGGTCTACATGGACCTTAACTTGCTGGTTTTCAGCAGCTGAGCAGGGAAGGGCCATTCTTTACTGACCCTGTTTCCGAAAATGTCACTGGAAGGGACTGGGGCCTTTGGTCTCACAGTCTCACCATTGCTATGCAAAACAGTTTATTTCCCATTACCGCGACAGAAAATCATTACCGATTTTTTTTTTTTTTCAAATTAAGCAGTAATTTCATTTTCTAATTCCTAATGGCTAAGAATAATGAGTGTAGCATTGGGTGTAGCATATTAAAAGTTCTAAATTATACTTATGCCTTCTTGTAGACCATTTCATTTGAAAACCCTTACTCTTCATTATTGTGCTAAAAAAATTGCCATCATCTTAAGCACTTGGTTTGCAGTTACAGAAAACTTTAAGGCTCATGAAAATAGCAGTTAATAATGGAAAAGCTGAGAAATCATTGATTATAGAAGGATTTCCAGAAAGAACTAGGGTAATGTACTTCTGGTATTTTCTTCCAGCTCTTCACACTCCTTGTCTGTCTTTCATTTAGTTGAAATAAATGTCATATGAGTGATTTGGTGTTATTTGAATTGCTAGGACATAACCTATGAAATAAAAACAACTTTCAATTCTAAATAAACCTATTGCACAATAAGGTACGTGACTCTCCCAGAAGGTTATATAAACAAGACACTAAAAGTCAAGACATATATATACAAATCACTGGTTATGAGAACTGGAAGAGTCTTATGTAATGAATTGTGATTGATTTTTTTTAATAGTGATGTACTCTTAAAGATAGTAAGATAGTTCATTTCACACTTCCCAGAAACATTATCTTAGCAATACGAATATATTAATTGTCTTTACAAAACTTGTGTACAATTAAAAATTGCTACCTAGGGAAAAAAAAAAAAGTTAGGAACTTACAGAATTGTGAGATTTATTTTCTCTCAGATTAAATTTAGTATTTCCTGGCTCTAGCCCTGCCCACTCAATATGCTGGGAGAGCTTAGCTGGTTTCTTTCCATATCATAAAAGGTTTTAAAATTAAAAAGAAAAATGAAACTGTTAACATTTAATGTCCTGTGCTGGCAACTGAACCCTACCAAAGAGGATTCTGCAATTAAAAAAGTTATAATTAAATTGAGGACCCAGCACAATGCTGAGGAGAGAACGGTTTTAATAATGCCATTTTCTTGTAACTTCTGCTGTGCAAGAAAGCCAATCTGAAACAATAACTCAGTGACAATCCAAACAAGGAAAAATAAGGACTACAAAGAGCTTTCTTTGCACGGTTATGAAATAAATAATAAAACCAGTGTCAGATCGATCTTCTACCTCCCACTATTACTGTTAGCTTTTCTATCAATTAGTTACACCTTTCTGTGGAAATTGTGCCCCATTGCAGTTAGGTCTATACTAATTAACAATTCCAGTTTTCTTTTTTGTTGTTGTTGTTTGGTTTGGTCTGTGGGATTTTTGTTTGTTTTGTGGTTTTTGTTGTTTTCTGTTTTGTTTTGTTTTGTGTTTGTTTTTTGTTTCGTTTTGTTTTAGCTAGAAAGGTAGTTTCTGACTATCTGCTGTTCATACTACCATTTAAAAGCTTACCTTGTGGCGCTGAGTGACTTGGTGCTCTCTCCTGTGATTGAATTATCTACTCAAACAAAGCTGTGCTACTACTTACATTTTCTGTTGCCTTTCTTCTACTGTCGTGTGCCTGATTCTCATCCTAACTTATTTATTGCTGTCCATCTAGACCTAGCAGCTGCTGCTCACATTTATCACAGAGCTTGGTTTTTAGCTCACTGATAGAGAGAGAGAACTGTTCTGTATGTTTTTCACTAAATAAACATTTTAAAGACAGAAAGGGAGCACATCTGTGAATTAAGAAGTTACAGCAGCAGTTAGTTATTTTTTCAGAGTAGAACCATGTTGGATAATTACTTAGTAATCCAAGTTATCCAAGAAGCATACAGTAATATTCACATATTTGGCATTTTAAGGGGATTTTTGCATAAGTATTTTTTAAAAATGAAGATAGTGGACAAAATAAGTTCCATAACATAGTTCCTTGTTGTTTCTCATGTTAAAAAATTACAAAAAATGCTTCGTATTTATTTCAAATAAGGCAAAACCTCTGAAGCCATACCTGCTGTATCTGAAAGTGATCTGATTGCAAATAAACTACAGTAAATCAGTTCTTAAATAATATATATCTAGTTATATATATCTACATAACTTCTGTTACAGCATGCTAAATGGCCTGCTACATGTTTTAAAATTCATTTGGACAATTAATGTGTCATCAAATAAGGCCTCAATGTTTATGTTCAGTCTGTCTCTTAATTATTTTGCAAGAAATGTTGAACTGACCTTGACTGTATTTTTTCAGAATGCCACCTTAGAAACTTTTTCTAAATAGCAGTCTTCTGCATTCTCCTTACTCCATGCTCTGATAGAAGACAACCTGTCTCTGTCATAGCACTGGAGATGAAGATATGCCGGACAGGATTTACCAGGTGGGCTGATGCCATCAGAGGGAAGTTCCTTCTTCTTCCAGTGAGGAGAAATATAAATAACAAGAGAAAACGCTGCATTAGAAGAATCATTTAATGAAGCTGGGTGGTCTTACTAATTCTATTTTTTTTTTTTTATAGTTTGGTATTTTTTTCTTCCAAAGTAGGCAGGCACAATTGTAGATAAGTACTAGTTTGCCATAGAGAAGGTAAGGAGTCACAAAGATATTTGAAGATAGTCTATTGCAGCAAGTATCTCATATTATTTTTAAGGATTACTGGCCTACATGAAGCACAGTTTGTATGAGTAGGACAGTCATCTGCCCAGTACAGTTTACTCCTTCTTCTCTCTATTTTTCATCCCAACTTTCAATTATTTTTATACTATTTAATTGGTATTTACTAAATCAAACTGAGAGATAAAATAACTTTATACACATCTGAGCTGCACCCCTGATGTCATGTACAGCTTATTTTTCAAGTTCTGGCTTTTCTGTGCCAATGAAATGTGCAGCCAGGGCCCAGCTATGCAATTGGCAGAAATGGCTTGTGCATCTGAGTAGTTTGAAGGTATCTGAAAAAACAGTTCAGTCCATCATCTTAATGACCACAAAGAATGGCATCTGATGGTAAACAAATGGCTATGCTGATCTCAGACCAGTTCATAGGCCTTACGAGAAGTGCACTCATAGCTGGAATTAGCTGATACCATAAATCCTGTTCTAAGCATAGAGTCCAAACATTAAAATGATAACAAAATTGAATTCCTTTTCTTAATCTTAAGACCTTTCTGTTTGGCTCAGTTACAGAGGGTGTGTTGTTAGCTAGCTCGCAGCATCACTTGTATAATACTAATGAATAGAGGACTTTATGCAGTGACTTCAGAAAGGATTGTTCCAGTTTTCTGTTATTTTGCCATCCAGCAAGACTAAAATAAGTGAGAAATGCTGAATGTTTCAAAATTTGCTGGGCTTTGCAAGAAGTTTTGCTAGGGCTTCGTGTTTATACTTGGACTAGTCTCCATATCTAGGTAGATGCTAAATGTTTACTTTCATTTTTGCTTTTGGAAGCAGTTTGTATCGTTCAATTAGCACAGCAATTCCTTGTATCTGTCCGTGTCTGTGGCATGACCTGTGTCTTGGCACAAGGTTGGATGGTCAGTCATTGATGACTCAGCGTAGTTCGAGCATTCACAATATATCCAAAGAGTGGCAGCGCCTATGTTATCTACCACTTAGAGGAGATGAGAAACTTGAATATAGAAGTTAGCAAGTCAATTATGGACTGGTTAGAGTTCTAAGCCATGCAAAATCTACAGTTTGTATTCTTCTTCTTTCACTGGGGAAGTATTTCTTCAATTTTCACAGTAGGTATATCATTCATATTTGATATTTGTACTTGTTTTTTAATATATTACCTAAGAGTGACTGTTGAGAGAATAAAAGGCAGTATTGGTCTAAAATACAGTAATAGAAGTGGTTTGGTTTGGGTTTGTTTTGTTTTCTCCTCTGGATTTTTAGTATTAGAAGTAGCAATTGATTTGATAAATAAATTATTAAATCCACTCCTCTGAAACAAGTGTGAAATATACTGAGAAAAAAAGAATTTCTACCTTAAATATTTGTAAAACAATTGTACAAAACGCTTGACAGAATGCTTTAGAACCAAATGAGTGACAGCTTTGCTATTTTGATGTAGGGTAATATTAAATTGCCTTTTTTTTAAGAGTAAAGTTTTCACTGGGAAACTCGGGCACAGAGAGCTCTCAAATCATATGTCAGATTGCTATGAATAGTGTTGGCATTGAGTGAGATCAATTTTCAAGTACAGCAGCTATTACTTTTCCCCTAAAGGACAAAACCAGAAGCTAACAACACAGGAAAATTTGTTCTCTGTATATCAGTGCATCCACAACCATAATAAACTGTGGTACCGGTGAAACTCACTGCAAAAAAACACATATGAGGAACAGTGCAGCCAGAAGAACGAAAAGAGTTCATTAGCTGCTTGGCCTCTTCATATTTCCAGAGTTCTGAAATAGGATTTTCATCCAGTTAATACTGTATTGCTGTGATTAAAGACAGTGGCAGACCCTGAGTCTTCTGGCAGAAGCATGGATGTGGTGGCACTTGAGCCTTGGCAGCGTTTAGAGCAGAAACTTCAGGAAATTATGAGTCAAGCTGCATTCTGCCATTAGGCCCGGAGGTATCTGCCATTAGGCCCGGAGGTATCTGCCGGGGCCAACACAGTAGCTGGAGAAGTTGCATGACGGGAAATGTACTATATGTGGTGCATTGCTTTGAAAACTGTCTGCTGGTTGTCTCCTGTGGATCCTGGCTGGTTGGTACCAAAAGCTGCATCCCCTACTTCCCTCTCCCCAGGCGGCTCCATCGGAGGCTCATGGTAAGTATTGACTCTGCCAAGTGGTTGCCCTCTGGGCAGCAGGAGAGAAGTGCTGGGTGACCTCTCAGTCTCAGTTTTTGGATCTTATTCTTCATATCTATCTTCACAGACTGCTGTCTGTCATTTGGAGCAGTACTGCAAGTCGATTGCTGTAGCCTTGTCAACAAGGTTAACTGGTTGAGACGAGGTCTGCATAATCAGATTTTGAAGGCTGACTCTGAAAAGAGAGCAAAGAACTCTTGAAATTTATTCAATTGCCTGCCAAAGAGATGAATTTCTTACAAAAATTGTCATTGTCAGTGTTATTATAGGATATAGCGCGCTTTTACCACAGCTCTACTTGCAAAACCCCAGCTCATTGGGGCAGGAGAATGTTGTATTAAAAACGGATATGTACTTCATCTTTATTTTAAGTTGATGGGTAAATACTACCTTTTTCAGGTAATAAACATCATAGTTTCTTTTATGTAATGCTCAAAATTAAGGTCACAGAAAGCCGTGCAGAAGTAACGTCCTTAGATTTTAAAAAAAGAAAGCAGAGTATGTGGGAAGATTTACCACTGAACTTCAGAGATAAGATATTCCCTTTCATGGCCACACTTCCCATAAGCCAGTTTTATGACCCACTTATGTTATGTATATCTTTATATGCAGTTGCTTGTATGCCGTAATACTGTGTTCTCAAATTGTAACGTTTCCTTTAGCAGCACAATTTGCTTGTCAGAAGAGCCCTGCTGAAAAGGTCTTGACAGATTTGCTGTGCATGCTTTTGAAATGATTGCTGTGTTTTCTCGATACTCTCGGCCACTAATACACACCTGATCTTTTACTCTTGTCTCTGTATCACCAGGCCTCCTGAACCTGTTTACAGCACTGTGAACAAACTGTGTGATAAACCACCTTCTCCTAGGCACTATTCCCCTGTCGAGTGTGACAAAAGCTTCCTCCTTACAGCTCCCTATCCCCACTACCACGTAGGCCTGCTCCCTGACTCTGAGATCACCAGGTACTGCATGCGCTTCTTCCTCACCTCCTTCTTTAGTGCATGAACATCGCTAGATTTATTGCTTAGTTTGCGGCTTCACCACAGATCTTTTTTTCTACAGCTCGCGCTTGTTTTTAACCATGCTTTCACATATGCACCACTGGAAGATGTATGCTGCCTCGGTATATAATTTTGGTCATCCAAAATCCAGTGATGAATACAGGCAATGTTTTGATCCATTGGAATGGTGCTCTAAAATAGGTTACATGTTGCCTATTACATTTTACAACTGAATTCAGTGTTCATTTTTCTCTACAGAAAGTGACTAAGTCTTCACTGAAAGCTGTAGTAATTTGATTTGATTCAGTCATTTTATTTCTGTGTTGCGAATACTTTGTTCACTGAGCGTCTTTGGGTTTACAGGGTGGCTGCCTAAGCCATTCAGAAGAAATTAAGCAAAAAATAATCACCTCTCTCACCAGATCATGGTTGAGAGTACATTTAAAATTTAATATTCCCTAGGCTAACTCTGAGAGGACCGTTAGCAAAATCTGAAATTAAGAACATTTCCGTAACTTAAGTAATGGAACACCTTGCTATAAAATATAGTCAGTGATTGCCTCCTAAGAAATATTTAATAGAGAAAAACATACTGTTCAAAACTGTATGCTAGCATAACCCACCTATTTTTCTATATTCTACTAGGATAGCAGTAAACTACTTGCAAACAAGACGTGGGAGATAGAGGAAGAATTAGGCACAAGTTTTCAAGAAGGTGTTGAGTGCTTCCTTTGTCAGGAAAAAAACTATCATCTTCTATATTCTATGGCAGTAGAAAAATAATTGTATTTGGAGCTTTGATCATAGAGACTTTCCACAGAAAACATTTTTCAAAGAAAAAGGTAATGTGGGAAGAGGAGAGCAGAGATGTGTAAGTAGAAAGTAAAATGGTAAATTAATATAAGATACAATAATAGGAAACAAACCCAAGGGATTAGAAAAACAGCTGTGAAAGTCATTGCAGTGCTATGAAATAGGAGCTGAATTTAAAAAATAATAAGACAAATACTAGTGAAGAATGCAACAGATGTGGTAAGACCATGCAGAAGCTGTCAGTTTATTAGAATGAAAACTGTGTAGCTTCTAGAATTTGTAAAAAGATGCTTAGTCGCTGGACAAAGTGATTAGTCCAGCTGTTTAGGCCAATGCAAATATAGGTGAATAACACTGATAAGGGCAATGTTTTATAAAGGTATAAATAACTCTAGAAGAGTGTCAAGCACTAACCGATCTATCCACAATATTTACATTTCTCTGCAAATATTACCTTAAAGGAAATAACTAGCCAAAAATTAGACCACAGGTCTCTAGGTAGAGAGTACGTGTGAGTAACTTATCTGTTAAGCATCTCAGTGCTTCTGTGTGTTTAGAAACCGACAACAGAAGAGATCATTATAAAAAGGCTTACTTTTAAAATGGTCCCTTTAGAAAGGAAAGGACCAACTTGAACCAGAAAGTTGAACAACTGGGTTCTAGGGGAATTTGGGGCCATGGAGGTGTGCATTGGGAACACTGAGGATTAGACTGTGTTGCTAAACAGAGATGCAGTTCATTGCTAAGTGGTTGATCTCTATAGACACAACTGTCAGGACTGTGGGGATAGATGGGGGAAAAGGATGAACCTGTTAAGGTTTCCTGCAGACCAGATAATCAGTGAACCTCTGGAGAGCTCATAGAACTAGGCCATTTTGCCAGGTGAAGGTATAATTCTCTACATCCTTTTGCTTTATTGTGTGATTGGTTGATTGATTGATTGATTGAATATTTGATCATCGAACACTTGATGACCTGACATCAGGACGTAAAAAGCTGGGTTTTGTTTTACTGAGAACAATTCTCTTCAAGAACAAGGTTTCATTTGTCTTCATTCCACTTTGGTGTAAAAGTAAGCTCTAGTCCCTGTATATTTAATCAGTTTGTTTATTTCAATGGTCCAACAAAAACTGCAAAAAGAACATGAAAGATGAGAAAAGACACAATTCATGGTTAACTGCTCTGCACTATGTGCTGCTACATGCTGTGGTAGAGGGAACTGATTGCTAGAATTCAGACTTCCTTCCCACTGTGAAATAACATTCAGCTGGAAAAGATGACAGTTTTCAATGTTCTCAAATACTGTCATCTTTTCCACAGGAATAGTTGACTGTGGAGTAAGACTTTTGAAGTCATATTTCACCAAATGCCTTTGGTGAGGAAAGTGACAGCTTTACAACACATACCATGATCTGATTTCCAAAAGGACTAGTATTCACAGTTGGAGAACAAATTTTAGAAAAGTACTAATTCCATTTTAACCCTAATCCAAGTGGCTGTTTTTGCAGAAATGTTCACTGTATGCAGTCCTATATTTCACAAAGTGATGGGTCTCAGGACTGTACTCTGTTATTTGGAAAAATCAATCCATAAAAAGTCTTTGTTTTAAATCCACAGCTGTGATACCACCACCTGTTTTGGAAGTTGTACTACAAAACAATCTTCCAAATATTGACCAGCTATTTTGAAAGATCTCCCTTTACTCACCTGAATTCATCCTCTACATTATGCACTTCCATCATCTCCTGTCAAATATAAAAAGATATGTCCCTGTCCTTCTAGAAAGAGTTTTTCATCAGAATTTGTCAGCCTCCGTTTTGAGGAGGAAGGGACAGGGATTATTTGCTGGTTTTGGTAACTGCAGTCATTGTTGTACCTCAGTGCTCCAATATTGAGACTCTTCTGCTGAACTGCAAGAAATTTGGTTTGAGAAATAACTCTTCCAGAGGAAGAGGAATGTGATGCCATGTTCTCCCAATTGAAATGCTTTTAAGCCAGCCAACACCTTTCAAATTGCTGCTCCAGACAATTTGTCAGCTACTCCTCAGATGATTGTTTTTTCAAGGCTCATTAACTTAATAGGCAAAGAGAACTCATAGGCTAAAGCCTAATAAATTCAAGTTTATAACCCTTGCTTTTATAGTGGCCTGTGTTAGCTCCTGAGAGATCTGGAGGTCTAGAACAATATACTCCCATTTTAGGATAAAAGTAATTCATTTTTTGATTGAATTATCAGTTCATGTGAATTGATATTAACATGGCTATGTCAATGTGCAACAGCTGAAAATCTGGCCCATCGAAGGCAGGAATAGAGAGAGTAGTAGGTTTTCCTTTGAGAACACCACATGGGAACAGGTGTAGGGTATTCATGTTCTGGCCTCTGTCATAATTGACAATTATGTGTACAATTAGAAGATTATTGGCAGTGAAAGAAAATCACAGCTCTTTCTACAAACATGAGACTTTGTTTCTGCATTATGTAACACGAAATGTTATGTTTTCAGTCTTCGTCATTACATTCAACACTGTATAGACACACTTAAAAAATGCTTCAGTTTTGCCCAGAACTAAATTCC
Source organism: Caloenas nicobarica (assembly GCF_036013445.1). Classification (NCBI taxonomy): domain Eukaryota; kingdom Metazoa; phylum Chordata; class Aves; order Columbiformes; family Columbidae; genus Caloenas; species Caloenas nicobarica. The sequence goes on along the minus strand of NC_088245.1, from coordinate 208,208,029 downwards.
CTGTCTTCACTGAAATCTTTTGGGCACTCTAGCTGCCAGCACAGTTTTAGCTAAAAGGAGGCCCTGATATTGTTGGTTTGTGTGATTTTCTTTTCTCTTAAGCCTTTGATTATGTGATTGCATCAACAATTTTTGATTACATGTAAGAGAAGGAACTGTAGGTAGAGTTTCAAGCTTTGTAGTCATGGGAGAAAAGCTGGGGAACATGACTCCTCCCAAGAAAATAAAAATAAGTGAAAATTTTGTTCATCTTAAATCTAGCAGATCCTCATTGTATTCCATGGGTGCCTCATTTGAAAGTATTGGCTTGCTTTTTAAATCAAGATTATTTTCTCGAAGAGATCCTCAGTTCTGGGTGACACTGTGATCTGGAGTCTTAGTCAAGGTAGTTAATGATATTGTGCTTTGTTTTCCCAGTCTGTGAAAGAGGTTTATCAATGATCTCTTAGGGCTTCTTTGAAAACTGATTCGATCAGAGACAATAGCATCCTATCCCTAATGGCAATTTGTGTTATTATTTAATAACATGAAAATGATTTTAAGGTATTTCAATTAGATGAATGACACGAGTTTTTGGGACAACCACTACTTTCTCACCAATGGGGATTAGGGAGAGAAGAACATATTGGCACAGAGCTCTAGAGCAGTGTCTTTGGCAGAAAACAGTGCACCATTTGCATAGGTATTCAAGGGTAACTAAGCATTGTATAACTCTATATTGGGGTTGGGGTTGTTCAGCCTGGAGAAGAGAGGGCTCCGGGGAGACCTTATTGTGGCTTTTCAGTACTTAAAGGGACCCATAAGAAAGATGGGGACAGACTTTTTAGCAAGGCCTGTTGCGATTGGACGAGAGGTGATGGATTTAAACTAGAAGAGGGGAGATTCAGATTAAACATGAGGAGAAATTTTTTACACTGAGGGTGGTGAAACCCTGGCCCAGGTTGCCCAGAGAGGTGGTGGATGCCCCATCCCTGGAGACATCCCAGGCCAGGCTGGACGGGGCTCTGAGCAACCTGAGCTGGTGCAGATGTCCCTGCTCATGGCAGGGGTGGCACTGGGTGAGCTTTGAAGGTCCCTTCCAACCCAAACTATTCTATGATTCAATGATTCTAAAGAGCTACGCAAATAAAATTTTACTGAAATGTACAGAGGACATAGGGGTAAGGAGCCCTATAACATCCAGAATCTTAAGAATTGATGCGGGAGGCTTCTGACAATGTGTGGCTGAATTCCTCACTACACTCAGACTCATGTATGTCTGCAACGCAAATGCTGCTGCTTGTGGTCACCTCACTGGAGCTGAGGGATCCCTGGGATCCCTCCATTGACCATGAAGGGGCAGCTGAGAAGGTGCTGGTCACTCTTCACTGATCCTAGCTGGAGATGTGACTGGTTCATTGCTATAGTGTCCTTTCTCATTTGTTAATATCTGTTCAGCCTTATTCTTCACAATAATCTGCTGGGAACAAGCTTATTGTCAATGTGATGCCTGTAATAGTACTTGTGTGTGGCTGCCTTCCAGGGAGGCTCTTGTCATCTTTATTGAAATTCGCATTTTACAGGACTACTTGTCCCTGTTTCAATCCCATGTGTTTAATATAGGAATTATATCTCCCAAAACACATCTAGCCATATTTTGAGTTTTTTCGAAATGCCTGGCAACCTGAAAATGGGACCTATCAAACAAGCAGTAAAAAGCAATGATATTATGAAACTGAGTCTTCAACTTGCCCCACATAAACACAACCATCTTTCTTGAATTTAAAATGAGCTTTTACTCTTTGTTGTTGTATTCATTTACTTATTTTTTGTGAAAATTTCAAATAATAATTGCAGAATTGGAAATTAGTCTGTTTCGTGCAAATGGGTCTAAGTACTTAAATATTTAAAATCAGAATTGGAGCAGATCTCTATTTTTTGCTATTCTAATACCTTGGAATTTACTTCCGGACTGATCTGCACTTTACACAATCCAGCCACAGACAGCAAGATTATATATGGTGAACTGGGACTACTAAATAGCACTGCTTAATGACACTGGAAAGGAATAAGTGCACAATTATTTCTGTGGATTTCTGAATGGTAAAATGCGCAATACTGAGGTTCAACTTATTCATTGTCAATGGAAACAAGTAATTCCTATAGTCACGAAGAAAAAAAAACTTTAGAAAATAAAAGATATCTGCTTAAAATACCTTGATAAACTAGCTCCCTAAAACCATAAGGTGGCATTTTAAAAAATGAACACTTTGACTTTTTGTTTTGAGAAGTGACTTTAAGGTATATCTAGACAGAAATTTAGGCATTCAGAGGCACAGAGCATATATCGAACCCTAAGCAATTTCAAAGATTAAACTGGTCATCACAGAGGCTGGCTTGGGTACTGATGTTCATACTGTTGGGAACTGAAACATCTTGTTATTGCTGATTTCAGTGAGAATTAGGTATGTAAGTGCTATGGCCTACACTTCCTAAACAACATCTTTGGACATTCAAGTACTTCGTTAACTCAGGCACCCAGGCCTTTTGAAAATAAGCTTGGAGTCCTTTACTCACATACAGGAACACACATTGTGGTGGTTGGCAAGACGTAGCCCAGATGCGCACAACTCCATACCCATCAAGCTTGACTTGGCTGTGGTGCTTCTGAAAGCACCTCCAGAACTGCAGTATTTTATAGTTACATATTATAAGATTAAAAAAAACAAAAACCAAAAAAAAACCAACCCAAAAAACCCCCCAAAAACCCCAGCATAAACTGTGTTGATTAACTGTCTACAACTCTAATACAGCGTCTCAATGTAGATTGTCTCTGCTTGTGAATCAGATTGCTGAGGCCTTTAAATTACATAGGATCTTTTGGAAATGATACAAATTAATTGTAGATTTTCCTTATGACTTTCAATTAAAAAATTAAAAAGTATTGACTGGAGCAGTTTCCTATAATTTCCTGCTAATCCTCACTGAAGTGTTCTCTTCAAGTAAATGATCCAGTCATATAACTGTTAATGAAAGAAAAATTATGTTGCCTTTCAGCCTCATCTTTAGTGTTATTTTGCATGGATGAATCGCTGACCCTAATAAGCACAAACATTCCTATACACTGTCTTATGCTCTTTCCTTTTTTTAATGAAGAGTCTTCTATTTTCGACACTATTAATTAAAATGACTAGGAAGATGAAACTTTTGAAAACTCAGAGAGATGATTGCAGGAGAATCTTAACCTGTAAAGGCATAAAATCTCTCCTGCTCAAGTGTTTGATTATGTAAAGTTACAGAAGCCTTTCAGGTTGAGATGGGATGCTTCAGGTTAGAGCTGCTGGGCTTTGTTTCCAGTTGTGCTGCTGACTAATTCTCTTTAGTTGAGCACATCACTTAATTCTATTTGCCTTGCTTTATCTATAAGCAAAATGGTCTTCTTATTCAGTTATATTGAGAAGGGTAAGTAATATTATTAAACAGAAGAAAAATTTTAAAAGAGAAAAATTAATGTGCTTTTTTCTGTTCCATCATTTGGGAAATGTTTCCTATTTTTGGAATATACAGTTTGATTTTCACAGATACTGTGCTTTCTTGTGCTATGGATTCTCTTTTATTCATATTCTGCACCCATGGAAATTAAACTGCATGTTCTTAGCTCAAAAAATAGACAGAAATGTTAACTCAGTTTAGCTGAATAGCAGTATTTTCTTTACAATGTCTTTAGAGAAGAAAAAAAAAATAAGTTCGCAGTAAGAAAGCATCTGTAAATCACTACTATTAAAATTTTCCTGCTGTTATGATTACAAGCAGAGCTACAGAGAAACAAAGGAACAAAGGAAAGATGCCTCCTTCTTTTCCATGCTCACAAGCAAGCCCTGAAATTCAGTCTCTAAGTCACAGAAAATGCTCCCAAAGTATCGAATGCCAGTTCCTATGTCTTTTCTAGATTAATGGTGAAGACTGGAACCAGGAGACTAGAAAGCTCTCAGGCCACTTTTAACTGGTTCCTGCCTGAGGATTTTGGCCAGAGCAATCAGCCATCCAGCGTGGGCAGGATCAGGTGGACTATGACCCTCAAAATGGTCATTTTGCTTGATGTGTGCTTCAGATGACACCATCTGGCTAGATACAAGGCAGGAATGTTGCCTCAGATTATCTCATGAAAATCCAATCAGTTCATGACAGTCCACACAATAACTTCATTGTTTGAAACGGTCATTTCTGTAAACCACGTTATTGTTTGTTTTCAGTATATGTAAGCGCCCTTTCAAACATCTTGTTCTGGTCTCTGAAAATCCCTTCGAAACAGTTTTTCCAAAATGATAGAGCACTAAAATTCCAGACACATTATTCAAATGTTTCTGAGTGTTGGGATAAATTTAAACCCGCATCTTCAATAATGGTTCCATATCTGCTTCAAGTGTATTCAAGTTAAATGACAAAAAAATTGACAGAAAGCGTCACTCTGCATAGGAGTGCTCCAGTAACAGCTAATGGAGCCCTTCACTGATTCAAATCTTGTCCACAGTGACAAAAGTTAATGACAATTGTTACCTGACAACTGTCTAAAGGCCAATATGAGAAATGGGGTTTGAGATTTCAGTTTCATTCCTGCGGACAAGTTTCGACATAATAAAAATCATCACTCCATCTGTCACGGTAATTGCTGGACTCCCGGCTCATCAGAGAAACCAATAATAGATTTAACCTGGAGAACAAATTACTCTTTTTACCCCAAGAGAGAGTTCTTTGAGCTTAGAAATGAAATATTACTGTGGAGACAGGGTAAATAAAGCTACCTTGTGGCTACCTATGCTGTACCTGTTGGGGAAATAATAATTCCCAGAGTTGTAGCTGCACGCAAAAGAGCAAGAAAGCTTAGAGCAAAGAGCTGGGAACTGAGAAATTTGCCTGTACCACTGACAGCTTGTATGACCTTGGCAAATTTGAGACTTTCCTTCAGTTTCGTCCAATAGTGAAATATATGGCACGCATCCATAGACACCACCATCAGCCCTCAGAGTTCAAAGATATTTCCAGCAGGTGCAGATATGCATTATTTTCTGCACTGCATAAAAAAGAGTGATCATTAGTACCAAGCGGTCTGATAGGAGGCATCATGAAAAGCAAGTGGGACCTCTAATTACAGCAGTGTAATTTGTCATGGTAATGCAAGAGAATTATAACAGTAATAATGAACATTTCCTCAGTGCTGTGCTAGTCTTGTTTTACACGACACTTATCCCACTGGAGTAATGTAGTGCTGACTCATCCCCCCAGATTATTTCATATCTAATTATCACCATTTATTATTGTTGACATAAGCCTCATATGTAGATACTTGCAAATATGTCCATTTCTGTGAGTTTTACCAAGTCAGGTAAGGTCTGACTTAACAAGATATGTCTCAAAATATGTTTGTGCTATAGAAATCAGGAGGCAGCACTCTGCGCAGTCTGCGCTAGGCCAATGATACTACAAGCCTGTTTGAGGACACTATTGTTATAGGAGTTGCAAAACCGAATGAGCTTCTTAACTTAGATCCTCATCTCTTGTAGTTGCTGATTTCACAGCACTTTACATCTTCTGTCCAAAAAGTCTAAAATACTAATTAATAGAATAGAGAGAAGCACAAAAACACTAAGATTAAAAAAAAATACTGTTGTGAAGGTATCCACCCTCTGGGTCTACTCTAAAATTTCTACATATTTTTGTTTTCCATTTCAGATTTTTTTCCCACTATCAGAATGTATCTGTACCTTCATGGGTCAGTGAGAATAATTATTTCTCACGGTAAAGGAAAAGTTGATTTCGGTAGCCAAAGTCTAAAACTGTGGGATCAGATTCTTCTGCCATTTCTTTGTTTATAAAAGGACATGTGTCATGGTTTAACCCCAGCCAGCAACAAAACACCATGCAGCCACTCATTCACTCCACCCCTAGTGGGATGGGGGAGAGAATCAGAACAGTAAAAGCGATAAAACTCACGGGTTGATGTAAAGACAGTTTAATAGGTAAAGCAAAAGCTGCTTCTGCAAGCAAGGCAAAACAAGGAATTCATTCACTACTTCCCATGGGCAGGCAGGTGTTCAGCCGTCTCCGGCAAAGCCGGCCTCCATCACACCTAATGGTTACTAGGGAAGACAAACACCATCACTCTGAACGTCTCTCCTGTCATTTTTCTTCCTCCAGCTGTATCTGCTGAGCATGATGTTGTATGGTGTGGAATATCCCTTTGGTCAGTCGGGGTCAGCTGTCCCGGCTGTATCCCCTCCCAACTTCTTGTCACTCCCCACCTTCTTGTTCGCAGGCCGGTATAAGAAGCTGAAAAGTCCTTGACTACTTAGCAACAACTAAAATATCAGTGTGTTAGCAACATTATTCTCATACTAAATCAAAAAGATGGCACTATACCAGCTACTAGGAAGAAAATTAACTCTATCCCAGCTGAGACAAAGACAGTATACAAACACCATTAGCAAAAATGTAACCAAATGGTTACATATTGCTCACATTACTGCAGAAATATTTATTGATCGGTACTCATTACATTTCCTATTTCGAAAAAGCATTTGTTGTTCTTTGAAAAGATTGACTATATAATTGGAACCATCTGTTTGCAGAGTCTTGAGTGTGATACAAGAAATGACCACCATAACCCTCAAAAATTTAAGATGCTTATCTAAATTTGAGTTGGACTGAGACTCTCAACAAAACTTTGAGGGGTCGTTGTATGTTGTTCCCTGACTCAGTCTGGCAAAACAAATAGTACAAAGGGCTTTATGAAAACAGGGAAAGTAACAGAGAGGAAAATAAAGAATTGTGGGAAACTAAACTCCCTTTTGCCGACACAGCACATTTACGTACATGTGTTAAAGTTAATGAGACATTTTTAAATACCATATGGGCATTGAATAAATACCATTCTTCTTTTAGGTTAAGCTTTCATTTGGATGTGGAGAAGACTGCTGAACTTTTTTTTGTTATTGATTTAAATTCATTTTCATGTAAATATAACTATAAATGTTTGTAATGTTTAAGAGAAACAGGAGATACTGAATAACATTTTTAAAAATTACTAAGTGATTCACTAGCCTAGTGAGAAAATTGCTGTTGTAAAATGCAAAGTGAGCTTTCAGATGATCTCATGAGTTGAAGTCCAAATGATTTCCAATAAAATACAGATTTGGAAGTATCTAAATTACATTTGAAAGTGAAATGTGAGCTACTGAAGAAGTACAGACCAAAGATATATAGGCAAGAATCTCTGCTTAAATTCCATATTTTGGCATGTGGTTACTTTGCAAACCATGACTCTTTTGATCTGTATCCCAGTTTGGATATTGAATTTTCCATCTCTTCGCGTTTCAAACAGAAATTAGTCTGAGTATACGCTTGTCCCTTTTATATCCTAATTAAAGCAATTTCACTCCAGTTTATTAGTCTCTATTTTGTCACTTCAGTGTTTGGTGTGAGGAATAGTAGCTCAGTGCTTCACAAAGAATATTTTAAAGCTATTACTGCATTTCTTGGCTGGTTGGAGGTGCTATGTGTTTGGCCACCAAAATTATCTGGTCATTATTTAAAAATTATTTGTTTAGTTGCTTTTTCTTTTTTATTTTATTTTTTTCCATGTCAACTTAACTTCTAATGATGTAACCTGCAGTGAGATCTTAGTATGACTTCCAATCTTTAAAATTTCTCTTAAAGATTCTGCTTCAGTTCAGAATATACATTAGGAGTTGGAAGGATATTTTGTGTTATCTCAGTGGACTCAGGTTGTGCCTATTTGCAGTCTGTTTCTTTTCCAACTCTGTAGTTTCTTTGGAGGATTTGAACAAGTACTGTGATCTTTTTATATGTTAGTTCAATACTATAAAAGTCTTGTGTGTGTGTAGGAAATAACGAAGCCTTACTATACAGGAACACGGAAAATTTTAACAACATTGGTTCATCACTGGGAGCAATTCAGACATATACTAGTGTGCAACTATAAGATTGTAGAGCTCATCTATCACTATACTGTCTCAATACTTCCATCTGAAATTTTACCAAAATGTGATTTAAAAAAAAAGAAAAAAAAAAGAAGCTATTCTGGATTTACTAATTATCAATAGCCCCAGAAGAGAGGATGCTTTTCCTCCTACTTCCTATGGAGGACCTTGGGACATGAACCAAAATCTTTGGGAGTTTGAAAATACTAAAACTTTGTTTTGCAACTGAAAAAATGAAGAGGGAAGATTTAGGGTTAAAATTTTACAATGTAAGTTATATCATTACTGTACTTCACCACAGTTTAAGTGTCAGGCATTTATACACTATAAATTTAAGAAGTAGTACCTGAGATGAGGCAGAGGGGCACAGAGCAGGAAAGGGAGGGCAGAAAGAGGGATGCTTATTTATTACTCACAAATACATGGGAAATGCAAAATCCTGAAGTTGGGTTTTTGATAAGAGACAATGAAAAGGACAAGAAAAGACTGCCGCTGATAAAACATATGTATGTATACAGAGATATTCAGTGCCAATTTGCAATAGTAAGACAAATGGACATGGGAGTTTATCATAAGCCATAGTCATTATAAATTGCTATATCGATATTAAGTCATGGGGAAAAGTTTGGTTTGGTTTTACTAAGACAGAAAAGAAAAAAATACACATTAGGTGTGCAGAAAGGGTTACAAGCTCTGAACATCCCTGAACTTTGTGAAAGTCTAGTTACACAACTGACCTTTTTGGGTTGAACCTAAATTTAGCTAAGCTGTCATTGTAAATTTACATGTAGAATTTGTTAACGTTTTGGGATCTTAAACAATTTATTCTTTAAAAGGTTTTTATTTCATTTTTAAAGAATAACACTAGAAGCAACTAGTTTACTTTTAAATAATGCTTATAGTGCATAAACCCACTACTGTTATTGCATAAAAAGCAATATGAATGGAAGTGACAAGATATTAAAACACATTTTTCTTAGCTGACAAAGGCAAGGAGAGGAAGATTTAGTTTGACTTTCAAAATTAAAATTTCAGTATTTTTAAGGAAATATTGGAACAGAAACATTACAATCCCCAGGGAGATGCATAGGCAACTTCTTTTTCCAGAGTATTTCCATATTCCACACAGAAAACTAATCATTCCACACAGAAAACTAATCATTCCACACAGAAAATTAATCATTCCACACATAATTGAAGTTACTTGCTGTATCTTTTGAGGACCATTATAGTTTTTGTTTTTATGCTGTTGAAATCACTACACTGATGAAGTGAAGAGCAGGGAAAGCAATAAAACGCTACAGTGTGAATTACATTTGTGTATACGGTCTTGCACATCACAAATTGCTGTAGATTTCATTACACTGATTTCTAACGTCTGAATTGTGAATGGCAATGACTTATCCTTAAGACAAGCTTTCCTAAAAAGCAGATTGAAACCATTATAATGTGTTACACCGTGTAAAGAGAAAACACATGAGCACGGTAACCTGAAACACAGTGAATCCCATGTCGGGGGAGTGCACAGTGCAGAAACCACACATCATTTGCTACTGCTCACTGGTAGTAGGGTGCATCTGCACAGCCCAACACAAGACTACTCGGATACTCCTGAGCTGGTTCTAGACATGCTAGTTTAGCTGACAAAGCAGTCTAACCTGCTTCCACTAAATGCCGACATTGATTAATAGTTGACTTGGGATGGTGCAGTTGTCGATCTGGTGAAGATTGCATCAGCTGTAATCAGAACTCTTAGCCTACTCAGGGTACAGTGACTAAGAGTTAGAGGTAGGAGGACTTATGTAGCATCTGTGGCAAGAGTGTGGCCATATAGGCTTGGTTGGAAGCAGAAGTCATACAGGTTTGGTTAGGACACAGACTCACGTAATACTGTCATTGCACCATGCAAAAGAGAATTTGCTTTTGACATTTCAGGTTCAACGGTACGAATGAAGGTCATTAATTTTTCTTATCAAGTCTTTACAGTCATTTTATATATTATACTACCTCGTGAAAGTGTAGAAAAACTCTTGTTTTATGAAGACATCTAAAGTAGGCAATAAATTTATGAGTGCCATTGAAATCACAGGTGCTGTCTAGAGTCCTGAGGCTCAAATGATTGAAACTTCTCCTGGTTGCTATGTGCACAGCAATTAGAAAGAGAAGTATGCAAAGAGGGAAATTTACTCCTGATTAAAATTTTAGTATAATTTTTCTACAGATTTTGCCTTGTTTTCCAGATACTTTTTGTAGTCATCACTCAACAATTAGCATTAGTGTTGCTATGCCATGGATTACAGAACTGGGTCTTTCAGCTAGGGTGCTGGAAGGTTGTGCTTTAGAACCAAAAATATTCAAGATCCAAACCATACTGTCAATTATCAGAACACTAAAATCATCTTCAGCCTATTTCTTTTCCATTTTTTATGATACAATCACAGAAATGGTAAATAGTATGAATTAATTTTAATCCTGTGTACCTAAATGTATTAGTATTTCTCCCATCACTGTACAGGTCTGGATGTCTCATTTATCTTTGTTTTTTTAGAGACCCGGACCTGACAAATGGAGAGAGTAAATGACTTTACTAAGGTCCTAAATGTAATCCTACATTGAGGCTGGGATGTTTCACACTCAGTTGCCAAAAGGAGCAACAAACAAAGCACACAAATGAAGAATATGTTTTGCAAGTTCAAATTTTAGTAGCATACATATGAATTTAAATCAGTGTCATCATATTTTGAAGATTTGAGATAGCTTCAATTGACTTGTAAAATAAATTGATGGAAAAAAGTGGAACCCGCCATTTGGTTTGGGAATGTTGATTCACAGGTTGGTTAACCAATATAGCAATATTTCCTAATACTTTTAATGGTGTTTTAGAGAGTATTAGCATTTCATGTCTCTAGAGAACAAGATGAGCTCTGATGTGAGAAGTTATATTTTCTTCTGTGAAATGCTGCCTGTTTTACCTCTGTTCTCAATCAGAGGGATGCATAGCATAACATTTACTGTAAGAGTATTTAATGGGTCTGGATTGCAATCTGTGAAATACATAAATTGAAATCATTAATATTTTCTAATGTTAATTTGTACATGCTGCATTCCTATCAAAAGGGAAGAGCTGGTGTTTGGGACTGATGTGTAGCAATGTCTGATTGGTATACAAAAGGATTCTGCAGCTACAGTAGCTATCATAGGTTTAATAATAAGATGCAAATTTAAATGAATGTAGATGCCTCAGCAGTGTAGAGTGTCTCCAGGCCTATCTTTTGGCCAGGAGTAAAAACATCAATCAGGCTGTTCCACTTAACTTGAGTATAAAAACCAAATTTTATATCTAGAAGTAACTGATGAGTGAAAGAACTTTCTTTGGGTTTCTTGATGTATGTTTACCCAAATCTAATTGGAGAATTCCGCTGGTTAAAGATATGATTATTTAAACAGATATTTTCTACAATAGTAGACATCCCTGATAAGTTGGAAGAGAGACATAAGTATAAAATAGTATATCAAATGAATTCTAAGCTCAAGAGCCTATTGCCATGGAATTTCCTGCCAGTCTTGCAAATGTAAGATTTGAAAATGTGGATGACCAACCAATGCATGGGCTTATACTCCATCATTTTTTATATCATCTGAGTAATCCATATTTCATATATGAAGTGCTTCATTGATCGCAGGATATTCATAGGTTTTCAGCAGAACTGCTTTGTTCTCAAAAATAATGCCTGGAGAACTGAAGCAAAAAGCTGCAATGTTAGCCCAGTTCCTGTGCTCAGGATAAATACGGACACAAGATGCCCACCTCCAAAAACATCTTCCTTGCATGGCTATTTCTTTTTAGAGTGCTAAATGATAATGTAATTCTATTTTTAGTCCTTGTTGAGGTTGGAGGAATTGTTAGTATAAATCCAACAATCCAACTGTGAGCATTTTTGTTGATGGATTTATGCTGCTTTGTGCTTCCCTGTCTGTCTCTTATTCATGTGTTTTCTTTTAAACAGCAGTGTTTTTTCTCTCAGTGTACCCAGTCCAATTGGTTCTGGCCAAAATATTTGGGAACTAAAGTACAAAGGTACTTGCAAAGAGAAATGATTAATTGGAAGCAGCAAAGACAGATTTAGTTCCAGATAAAGCCCTTTATCTCATAAATGAAAGCTGAAACTAAAAGAAACAAGGCAGCATCTTCGCCCTTCACGCTAAAATAACCTTGAAATAACCCAGGAACCTTGGGTTTGCTGTCTGACTGATGAGAAGATTGTAATTATAAGAAATGATCCCTAACCTACAAGAAATATTTGAAAATTTTAGTGAGGGAAACTCAGACTGTTGTCCAGGACTTATACTGTTAAGTGTCTTAATGACACTAAATCAGTTCGCAGAGGATGACAAACTGACTGTTTATCAGCTCAGTCATGTATGCATGCTTGCTAATTTTGCAAATCTTTTAAAACTAGTTTCCAACGTTTTACTCAAATGATTTCTCTTTTAAATTTGTGACTAAACAATCCACCTTAATGACTATCACAGGCTTAGAGTAAAATCCTTCATAAATTCCTTTCACAATTCTTTCCTAAATAGCTAAATTTCCCTTCAAAGACTGAATTTAAGAAGCATCTTTAAATAAATGGTGTTTTATATGTCGATTAGGAATATAAGGATTGACATAATGGAACATATAAATAATCTATCTATCCCATCATTCAGCTACTCCAATCTATGACCTATAATCAAAGGCAGGCAAAATTAATTACTAATGTGCTTGGACAATAGTGGTCTACTATGGGAGATGCTTATGCCTGACATTCCCACTGTGAGTACCCCAGAATGAGAAAAACTAATAGATTTTAATTTTTTTTTTGTATCTAGTTCTAGCGTATACTTTGTTCTTAGACCTCGTAGTGTAAAATGCTGGATGGTTTGAGTAACACCAGCTTCTATCAAATTAAAAATATCCAGGAATCATGGTTCAAATGGATTAGATTAAAACCAGAAAAGCTTAAGCTGTTGAATTTCTGCACTATTCATCTTTCATTTTGACAATACATTCTTTATACTTCTGCATTTTCAAATTACCATTCACTGCTGTTTGTATATGTTGTGTTGGGATGTCATTTGTTTATGTGCATTGCGTTATTTCTGCTTTTTGCTTTTCTCTGTATGTTTTTCTCTGGGATTTTTGGGTTTTTGTGTATTTGGTATAGCTGCACACATGCACATGCATGCTGGCCTGATTTGAATGACAGAAAGTCAGATTAAATCATCATAGAATCATAGAATGGTTTGGTTTGGAAGGGACCTTAAGGTTCATCTAGTCCAACCCCCTGCAATGAGCAGGGACACCTTCCACTAGACCGGGTTGCTCAAAGCCCCGTCCAACCTGGCCTTGGACACTTCCAGGGATGGGGCATCCACAGCTCCTCTGGGCAGCCTGTGCCAGCACCTCACCACCATCACAGGGAAGAATTTCTTTCTTATATCTCATGTAAATCTCCCTTCTTTCAGTTTATGGTCATTATTCCTTGTCCTGTCTGTACATGTCCTTGTAAAAAGTCCCTCTCCAGCTTTCTTGTAGGACCCCTTTAGGTACTGGAAGGCTGCTGTAAGGTCTCCCTGGAGCCTTCACTTCTCCAGGCTGAACAACCCCAACTCTCTCAGCCTGTCCTCATGGGAGAGGTGTTCCAGCCCTCTGATCATCACTAGCAGCTTATGTAGGATTACATTCTCACCTCCGATCTGTCAAAAAAAAGAAACATATTCAACCCATATTCCTAGCTTGCACAGAGATAATGTATATCCAAATAGGAGGGATAACATTATCAGAAGGTATCACACAGGTGCAGTAAACATTGTAACAGGAGTAACTGCGATATAAAGTGTGCCGTTCTGGTAGATTTTAGATCATAATTGTAAACTAATGTTCTTTGTGTTGTGATTATTCTTTCTGTTTTAATGAACCACTTCTATGGGAGCTGAATACATTCCTTTTCTGGTTGCTTCACCTTGACAGTCAGTGTAAGTCATTGCAATGCACACAGAAGAGTTAATAAGTACAGAAGAAATGAACGTGGTCTTATGTAGAAAAAATATTAAAACTTTAATTCCAATAGGAAAGTTTTTATTGTCCAGATATAATGATACAGAATCTCACGGGATATAGAAATGTTTGTCAGTGCCATGTCGTGGTTTGGCATCAGACAGTTTTTCGTTGCTGTTTCAAACCACTTGAATTAATTGTTATTACCCACATGCTTTATCTTGAATGAGTAAAATTCAGTGCAACGACTCTACCACGAAAAGAACTTTATGTGCTTGTTTTTCTTTTGATGGAGACAGAAACTTTGCAAATTAGTTTAATGGGTTGAAATTATTTGAGCTCTGTCATTAGGCTTATTTATCTGTGATTTCCCTACTCTTTAAAAAAGAAGCAGTATAAAAGTCCTCTGAATTATTTTTCAAGTGTCATCTTCAGTACAAAGAAAGTCAACCCTCATTTGAGAAGAGAAAGGAAAGCTAAGCTGTTGCAGGCACTAAATGCTGCATTGCAAGATCAGTGTAACCATTAAGACCTAATCTCTGTCCATTTTGTTAATGACAAGATTGCTGGTGTTCATAACTTCAAATGAACTTCTATGGACTGTGGAGGAAAAGTACAAGAAAATGTGAGGTCTTTCCAGATTTTTCTAGTGTCTGTTTAACCACTTGTTTTCTTATCCTCCTACTGAGTAACTTTGTCCTATGAAATTGAATTTTGACAAAAATAATCCAGTTCACCCAGTTCTATTGACGATAATAAACCAGCTCATAAAACAACACTTTCTTAACACTCTCTGAAATTCAAGGTCTTACTGGCTGTTACCATCGTTATGAACAATTTACTAGTTTACAGTATTTCAGAATTTATGCTCTGTTCACAGGCTATAAAGTAGAGGAGCTTTTTCTTTAGACAATAGTAGCAAGTTCCTTATTAGAAAACTTCCCTACTCGTTTCTTTTTCTTTTTTCTTTTTTTTTTCTCCCCTGCAACAATGCGACTGGTAAATACATGTATCATGTGCAATTTGGTATTTTGGGCTGCAAATCTTACATGAGTCTTCTTAGTGTGCCTGTATGAGTTTTCCTAAAACTTCTGAGATATTCCTTGATTTCTAAGTTTTGCCATTCAAACTTTCTTAAAAGTGGACTGATTTTTCAAGTCCTTGCTGATGTCTTTTGATATCTGCTTAAACTCCAAGGGGAATTTGGTGTAGATATCTGTGTTGTTACTTGCAAGGAAACCTAATAATCTTTGTGTGCAATAAATATGTTTAATTAAGGAAGCAATGCACAGCTCTAGAAAAATACATCAGAAGTGGTGTTATGGGACAGCGGTGAGTGCTGTGTGTTGCAGTTGCCATGGAACAGCTACTCCTGGGAATTGTGCTATGTACTCCTTGTGCATCCAACTCAAGGGGTGCCCTGCAGCATCTCTTGGTGCTGTGGGTAAACGCGTTTACACCAGCTGTGTGCAGTGGGAAGGAGAGTGGGCCGGCGGAGTGGCTGAAAATCAGGGTATTCGAGTTTCTACTTGAAAACTTCTATTTCTTACTCTTATCACTTAAATCAACATGCAAAAAAAACCTAGACACATATGGATGTATTATTTCTGTACATTTTTAACAGGAAAAAAACTGACATTTGAAATCAAAGATGGCAAATAAGTACTGTGGTGGGTTGATCTTGGCTAGAGACCAGGTGACCACCAAAAGCCGCTTTTATTACTCCCCTCCTCAGCTGCACAGGGAAGAGAAAATATAACAGAAGCTTCATGGGTCAAGATAAGGACAGGGAGAGATCACTCACCAATTACCATCACAGGCAAACCAGACTCAACTCAGGAAAATTAATTTGATTTATTGACACAGTAGGTTAATAAATAAATCCAAATTTTAAAACTCCCTCCCTCCATGCCTCCCTTCTTCCTGGGCTCAACTTCACTCACAATTTCTCTACCTCCCCCCTGGAGTTGCACAGGGCGACGAGGAATGGGGGTTGTGCTCAGTTCATCACACGTCTCTGCTTCTCCTTCCTCCTCAGGGGAGGACTCCTCACACTCCTCACACTCCTCACACTCCTCACACTCCTCACACTCTGCTGCTGCTCCAGCATGTGGTCCCTCCCATAGAGAGTTCTCCATGGACTTCTCCAAAGTGAGTCCTTCCCAGAGGCTGCAGTTCTTCACAAGCTGCTCCAGCGCGGGTCCCTTCCATGGGGTGCAGTCCTTCAGGAACAGGCTGCTCCAGCCTGGGTCCCCCATGGGGTCACAAGTCCTGCCAGCAAACCTGCTCCAGCGTGGGCTCCTCTCTCCACGGGGCCACAGGTCCTGCCAGGAGCCTGCTCCAGCATGGGCTTCCCGTGGGGTCACAGTCTCCTTTGGGCATCCACCTGCACCAGCTTGGTGTTCTCCGTGGTCTGCAGGTGGAGATCTGCTCCACCACCTGGAGCACCTCCTGCCTCTTCTTCTTCACTCATCTTGGTGCCTGCAGAGTTGCTTCTCTCACATATTTTCACTCCTCTCTCCAGCTGCTGTTCCGCAGCAGTCTTTTTCCTCTTCTTAAAAATGTCATCCCAGCGGTGCTTCCACCGTTGCTGATGGGCTCGGCCTTGGCCAGCGGCAGGTCCATCTAGGAGCCGGAAGGCACTGGCTCTTTCAGACACAGGAAACTTCTGGCTTCCGCAGCCGCCCCACTACCAAACTCTTTGCTATGCAAACCCAATACATATATATAAAATAAGTAGGAAGCTGAGTGACTTCTTCCAGCCATATAAAGCCTCAAGCTTTGGCACTCTGCCTTTGAAATTTTTCAACATGTTCTGGTTATTTAGTGTCTCCAGACAGCCTTAGTAGAAGTGCATCTTTTACATTACAGAAGACCTGACTGTTTAAGACATTTTTCTGTACTATAGCATGTGTTTTCCTTTGCTGAGGCTGATTTCTTTTTACCCAGCAAGAATTCTTGTTGTTCTGTCACATAGAAATCAAACTCTCTCCAATAGTCTTACACCCTGTGTGAATCATCGGAATGGTAATGTTTGCAAAGCACTGATGCCAGAAGAGAATTAGGAGTGATAGCAAACTGTAAATGAGGTATGGCATTCGAGGGTAGCAGCACAGAAAAAAACCACAACAAAACAAAACAAAACCAACTGGAAACCCTTAGTGATGTTGAATTACAAAAGCATCATGTCAAAGAGTAGGGAGAAGGGTGACAGCTGCTTTCTCCATGAGGAACTGAAAACTCAGCACTGTATTAGATGCTGGTGCCAGGAGATGCAGGTAATTGGGAGGCCATGCAGAGCACGCCAGGAAGTTTTCTGTCATTCCTAAACAAACGGTCCCTATTTAAATTCATGAAAGTAGCACAACATCCTCTTCTATAACTGTAACTAGAGCCAAACTCAGTTTTTATGTTCATGGACCATGTCCATCTGATACTACTTAAGCAATGGAGAAGGTGAGATTTTCTTCTACCATTCTCCCTCTTTTTTTTCTGCATACCTGCATGTTTTTCACTTGTTGCAAATATTTTGGCGTGTAAACGTCAGCCCTCAGCTGGTATAACTGTCAAACTGAGTTCATCAGGGAGTATTTCAGCTCCCAGGTGGAACTTTATCATTACTCATATTCATTTCAGTAATAAATAATAATAATAACAACAACAACAACACTAAAACAACGGAGAGGCTAGTAGGAAGACTTCGTATTTACTTTTTTTAAGAGTAACAAAATGTCATGGAATGCCATGGAGGCTTAGGTGTCCCAATTCTGAAAACCCAAGTCTGTCCAAAGTCTAAGATATGAACAAAGAAGGTAATGAATTAGAAGAAGGATGGGATCAAAGGGAAGAATTCAAGCAAAATTTTAAAATGTACGTTACAACAGAAATCCATACCTAACAGTGACATCTAGAACAGAGTAACCTCCCAAAAGATGAAGGTATCACCTCTGTCATTAAAACATGTCTCACGTTTCCTAAAATTTGTTCCACTTAGTTTTGTATCAACTTGTCACAGTATTTTTTGGTACTATTTTCCCTTGGTATGCCTAGTTTGCTCACTGCTGTGTCCTTCACAGCGCTGTGTAAGTCTGTATTTACCCTACATGGGAAAATTAGGCTACATGCAAAACTTCACCAACACTATATCCTCTCCACTCTATTCCTTTAAACAGCATTCCTAATTATTTTCAGTTCCCCCCACATCATTGCAAACTTCAGCTGCTTTAGATATTATATTCCAAACTAAAATAACAATTCCTTCTCAGCTAAGAATACTTCTTATATTTTAAAGCTTATCATTATGTCCTGCAATTACCTCAGCCATAAGGATGCCGATTTGAAGTCAGTGGATGTTTCACCACTTGAAGACTGGTGCTGACTTGGGCGCGCTGCTAACAAAGGTGGATAATTAGCTTTATTCCAGGAGCTGAAGCCTTCCTCTGAGTCACAGTTTCACCTTGCATTATTCCTTATTGCTATTTGATCCTAATTTAGGGCTGCAATAACTCAAATACTTTATGTTGCGAATGTGGGTACCACTTCTTTGCGGATACTCTTTGGGGAAGGCAGGCAGGCAGGAAGGAAAGAAGGAAGGAAGGGAGGAAGCGATTAGCAACCTTATTGACTTTTGCAAGTGAAATTACTCCAGCGAACGTGAACAAAGGTGTAGCGTGATCTTTATTCTCCATATTTGTAGACAAGAGTGACAGCTTAATCATTTTGTTTCTTTTCTGTTTTCCACTGGGTAGGTATTTAGCCTAGCAATACTATTTGCAGAATATATGTACAGATGCCATTTAAAAAAAAATAGTTATAGTTATTAAGTCACTGCAAAAATCCTCACTGCATGTGCCTGTGCATGAAAAGAGCATTACATCTCATGCATGGCTTTGTTGCCTGAGGGTGATCTGAAAGTAGCAGGGTTGAACGTCCTTTTCTCTGAAGTTTCCTATTTACGTCTGATGGGAGATTGTCTGGTTAGTTTGACACATTTAACACGGGTCAGTAACTGTCAGTACTGGATATTATCAGGCTGTTTGTAGCTGACATAAAATTAATACCAAAAAAAAGCACTCTCTTGTCTTCTAATTAATCCCACAGGAGAGCAAAAACTCATTTAAGTTTGAAGTTTAGCTGTTGGCAGCATCAGGAAAAACTGGTTTCACTTCACTGAACTGAATTAGAACTCCAGATTAATGGAATTAAAGCATGTTGCCTTCTTAAACTCTCACATCGATCAAAGCAAAGGCCTAGAAGCTTTATAAAAAACTGCACTGCTACCTCCAATCCTTGACATAAGAAACAACATTCTGAGAATACATCATACAACCAGTGTTAGTGTTCCCTTCACTGTCCTCTAGAGAAACTTTTTCAATAATGTATTTATTGATCTTTTTTCTTTTAGTATTGTGAATAACAAATAATAACTTGGAACTCTAGTTTTGGGGGTTTTCTGTTTGGTTGCTTTTTTTTTTTTCTTCTTGTTGTTTGTTTTTCTGCACCAAATTTATTGATAGGCAAATGGAGTTCATATTCTTTTCTTTCTTGTGGCACTTTCAGAACTGAGACCTCGAGAATGCTCCTCAGAAGTCAGCATTCAAGGAGTCTCTATCCAGCTTGTGCCACTTGCTGTATCACTGCTTCTTAACGAGAAAATGCAAGTCAACTGATTTAGGAAGCAAATAATTACTTTTACACTGTCGGTTTTGACTTGTCAAATCAAAGATATATGAAAACAAAAGGTTTCCTGAATCAGGGCTATAGCAAACAGAGGGCAGCTGTTATTTTTTAATAGGGGGTTGGTTGGGAGAGGAAAGCTGATGACTTTTCTAGTACTCTGTGTGTAAAGGCAATGTCTATTGTTTTTATACAAGCAAAAGAGACCAGGAAAAATTTAGGTTGTAACAACCTCCTTTCTTCCACCCTCAGTGCAACAGGCAGTCTCTGGGATATTGTGTGTTGGTGAAAGTGCCAGTTGTGAAGGGAAGGCAGTGGTTCATGTGGTCGATACAGGGAAATACGGGTTTAGGATACTGCCTCCAGTTTCAGCATCACCCACACAACAGGAAGAGCCTTCAGAGCATCCTTGAGCTAGAACAGAATTAAAACTAAGGAGATTGACTACTTGCCTTCTTGTTACTAGAATACTTATTGGTATTATTATTTTCATAATAATTTTTTTTTAATGTTGACAGAAGGCTTCTCTGTTTTAAATATTTAACAAAGTTATGAAAGGACAGACCTTGCCCAAGAAATAGGTTTAAAACAAAAAAAACCTTAAACTCATATAAAAAAAATAGTTCGGATTCTTTATTCCCTGTTTCGCCCCTTATTATTCAATTATAATCTCATTCTTTGTTCCTTCGCTCATATGAATTGTCTTACAGGAACAGTATATTGCTCTTGTCTCCATGAACTAAATTTCAATGGAATTAAGTTAAAAGTGGTATTTTACAGAATGAGAGATTCATTTCTTCAGGGAAAATCCATCTTGTGTGGCTGTAGTATTGAGTAGTATATTGAAACATTATTACTTTTTATTATTGAAACTACTGAGACGTTCATTCTGTATAATTTCAGGGAAAGGGTAGAATTTTTATAAGCCTAAATGTCGAACTTTGAATACTTAGATCTGTGAACGTAAAAATATGCTACTTACCTACATGTCTCAACAGGGATGTAAATGTCTGTGTTTAGGCATTCAACACAGAAAATGTTGGTGGCAATAACTCAGACCTTTTATTTGCTTTTGTGCTACAGAAGCAATTATACATGCAGAAGTGTATTAAGTATATGATGGAAACAGCTTCTTTCTGTTGCTTCCACCACTTTGACAGAAGCCATCAAGAGAGTTATCTTTTAAATAAGTCTGTTAGGAATGATATCAGACTGTGGTTTCTGTCTCCAGCTGGATAGCCACTTGTGTCCAGCAGGGATTAAGCTACATTTTTGATTTGTAGGTGTCGTATTCATGATGACACCTTAGAAGGCGTAAGCTTATATTGAGCATCAAACTTGATTTTTATAATCATGTACAAAAAATGAGTTTTCATATCACCAGTTATGAATTATTTTCATGAAAAAGAGCCAAAGACTCATTTGAACTCTGCATCACAAATACCTAGGATTGGAAAAGGGTTTCTAATGAGTGAAATATTGCCAATAGCTGAGCCCCTCATTTGGATGGAATGAGGTATAAGGTTCCATCCGCAGCTTTGCATAACAAAGTAATCATTCCAGTGAGGGATACTGCTGACATCTAGTGCTTGAATGGTTTAGTGATTTCAGGAGAATATTGAATTGAAGTCATTGCTTTAATTCATACTTTTTATGGGATCACATTACTTAATAGAGCACCTGATATAATAGAAAATTATATTGCCATCCTAGTCTTTTTTTTTTCCACTCCATCATGGAAATGTGTTTTGTTTTCCCAAAAATCTGCTCTTCCCTCTGAATATTTTTTTGCCAGCCTGTCTGGATAATCCTTTCGTTAATTTGCTGCTTCTTGCCCCAGCCATAACAATACTGTGTGAGGGTAACTATTATACCAAGCAGATGTGATTTCTCAAGTAGGTGAGGAGAGTAATTAGTGAGTTCTAGGTACTTGCCCTTCAGCTGAGATGTTACACATCTGATTTTTTGAAGGGAATGAATATCCTCTTTTGGCGTTTCGGTGTGTGGTTACGGAAGTGGACACTCAAAATCAAGGAACTTGGTTCTCCTAATCACTTCTGGAAATGCTGTTTGCTCGCATTTCGATTTTGTGTTTCAACAATTATTTTCCTTCTAAAGTTCATAAATAGCATTTTCACCAACATTTCTAAATAAGAATCATATGTTTTAAACAATCATAATTTGCATTTGTAAAAATATGTCCAATTTTTTTTAACATAAGTGAATAGTGAAAACCAGTAATAAATTTATGAGAGTGCAACCAATACCAACTTTAGATTTAGGAAGGTCTCTGCTCAGAAAAGCAATTTGTTCCATATGTGTGATGCCAATCAGAGATCTTTTATAAAGGCTAAGCAGTTTTGCTAATTTTGTAAAGGCCATTATGAATAGTATGGTGACAAAATTCTTAGTTTTTATTCATCCATTATATACAATGTTTAGAAACAGAGAGGTTATAATCTTCAAGTTTTGCACAAAGTAGCCTGGGTTAGGTATCAATCCTGAAAGGCACATCAGTAAAATGTACCTTTGCTGTGGGGACTGAGTCTATTACAGTGATCAGACTGGTCCCTTTCTTCATTTTGAAACTTCCAGTGAAGAAGCAATAATTCACTGTCTATAAATGACTTGGGTGAATGTAGGCTCTTTTTTTTATTTGCAACACCCAAACATAGTCACATCCCAAGTGCTTACTATTCAATATGTTTTTGTGGCCGTCTTCAGTTAATAATTCTGTAGATAAAAGGGAAATTATTTGATTTTGGTAGTTAGCAGCTGAAAAGCCTACCTTAAACACTCTCATAATTTTGCTCATTTTGAAGCTGGTCGGAGTTATATAAATAAATTTGCTGTAGTAAAAACAGGGCAATACTGAAATCTTTTTTGCAAGTATCTGAGCTGCTTGTTTTAAAGTCTCCACAGTGGATTTGGCATCGGTTGTATAGCTCAGGCACAGCTTTACCATCCTTCTCTTAGAAACAGCCCTCGACACACAGTGTGACTTAGAGGGCCGTGACATCCGTCATCGTCCCTCCTCTCTGCTGGGTCCTTGTTCCTTGTACCAGCCATATTTTTGCATCTCTTGATGCAGCTTCAGGGAATAAAGTTTCTGAGAGTCAAGCTGCACAGGGAAAACACGGAGGAGTTATGGCTCTGCTGTGCCCATTCTGTCTCATGTATCGAGGGGGGAAATTCAGGAGAGAGGCTGTTCCCTTTCTTATTAATTTTGTGTGGGAAGCCAGTACATGAATCCAAGGACGTATGTTCCCTTCCAGCTCTGTAGAGGGACAGAAGACAAGCCACAACCTAAACTTTCAATTTTTAAAAATGCATAAACACTAAAAAATTTGCAA
The DNA here is from genome assembly GCF_036013445.1 of Caloenas nicobarica. Classification (NCBI taxonomy): domain Eukaryota; kingdom Metazoa; phylum Chordata; class Aves; order Columbiformes; family Columbidae; genus Caloenas; species Caloenas nicobarica. The sequence continues at coordinate 208,184,984 of NC_088245.1, read as the reverse complement.
GATGCAAATTTTAACCAATATTCTTAAAGTATTATTCTTCCATGTTTGTCCAACTCAACTATTCTGTTCACACCATGATGCCGGATACTCATGATACTCCTGTGCATCCTGTGTTTTGCTATCAAAATGGTAAAAAAACTCTGTAATTCTTCTCATAAGGGGAATATACTTTCCACAAGCTTTCTGAAATACTCAGAACAAGGGTGAGTGCAGCAGTTTACGAACATGACACAGGAGCACAATGGTCGCAGCAGGGAATCCCAGCAGATCTTTTTTTCATCCTGTGGCGTGATACCGTGTGTCACAACTCGATGTGATACACAGAAAAAATTTATCTCTTCTGTCAGACAGACAGTATTGGCTGTACTACAAGTCAAAATGCATGGAAAACAGAGGTGTTGCTCACGAATGTTGAATGTCTCGGCTTTTAACGAAAATAACGTGTGCTGCTTCTGAATAAACAGCTTGAGTTGTATACAAAGCTTGAAAGCAAGACAAAATCTGCAGTTAGTAGAATCAGTGATATAAAAATGACTAAAAGATTTATTTTTACTGTGTGCTTTGATTTATTAATACTAGGCCTCCACTATGCGATGTAGCCATTTAAACTAATCAGAAGATACACTCAGAAGCTTCTCCTTTTTATTTTTTAAACACATTGTCTTGGATAAGGAATGCAATTTGTTATCATAGAACTGCATTTGACTGATGCTACTTTGTTATCCCTTTGTATTTACAGGAATAGTAATGGTACAATACTATTATACAATAGTACAATACTGAACTTAACTCATACTGTTTAATTTATTTGGTTCACGTAATACAGTAACAAGGTTCCACAACCATGAAAACATATATGAGAAGTTATTTGACCTCAGGATTTTCGATCAAGAAGATGTTTCTTTGACAGAATCTGTGTTTTGCTTAGAAAATATCATGCTTTTTCTCTAAATGTTGTGTCTTAGATTGGTATAATTTCATGTGGAAAAAACTCAAGCTACTTAAAATCTGATAGAAATAGTGAATGTTAGTTGGAAATTGTAAAATGCAAAGTTACATTATGGTTCAATTATAAGCAGTGCTTGCCCTCTTTTACTGAGCATTCTGCCTGAGAAAACTGAGAATTAAACTGATAGCATAATCGTTTACTGTTTTACTTTCTGCTCTGAAATTGACTTTATGTTTTATGGTTAGTATATTTAGCAGAAAAACTAGCATCTAAGTTATTTTAAGTCACTGAACTGTGCATATATATATTTAAAATAATAAGAAATATAAGGGGGAATTATTCTCTTCACTGTCTGCTCTTAGTGAGGAATGAAACCTATTTTTAAATAAGAGAGATTATAGCGCTGAGGCCTCTTTTGAAGCGATGAGCATCACTGAAGTCAAAATGCTTTAGGCACGTGTAAAACAATCTGATTGTTAATTCTGTTTTGGCGTTAGCTGTACTGCTAGAGACAATCAGAATAGGAGAAACTTGTATTTCTTTAACGAATGCTTTTCTTTATTCTTCCCTGGCCATCCAGTCATTCCCAGCACAGCACTGCAACGCGTCCTCCCACGGTGAGCTTGCAGCGGACCATTTCTGTGGAAGGGTAAGATGATTCTCTGTTGAAGCTGCTGTAGAGCTCTCAGATACCACTAAACTGAACTACCCCCACACACGTAGCTGTGAACTAGATGTGGTTTTGCACGTCACAGCATTTAAGTCTGTGAAATGTAGAAATAAATACTTTCAAATTACTACTGATCCTTCCTAGACACTTAAAGTTTTGGTTTTCATGGGGATGAGAATATCTGTCATGGAGATATATTACCTACAATCTCTTCATTTCACTTGGCTAGTGTTAATATTTACATGTTAGCTGTAAAATGGTTCCCATTCATCTTAGAAATACCCAGTGAAATCTTACTCTGTTTTCCTAATATGTGCATGAGTTCTTTTTGATAAAGCGGTATCCCAGACTAAGGATGAAGTACTGATAGAGAATAATAATCCTGTGCTGGTGTATGTCTGTGTTAATGTGTTAATTGTAGAGTGATAGCTCTGAGTACTGGTTCCATTTTAACAGAAATAATTGGGTAAAATATGAATAATTCACAAGTTAATATTTTTGCACCTTTATGATATTAGGAAAAGCTGATATTTAACGAACACAGATTTTGGTTGCACTAGCTATTGTAGTTCACAAAACATGCTAGATTTGTTTCTTCCCTCCCGCAGAAGTGTGGAACTGCTTGAAATATTTTGTAGGCATGGGTAATAACTAGTTATTGGCTGCTCTCGGGTCTTATTTCAAAGCTTTTCTTTCTTGTGATAAAAGTGAGAATCTAAAGTTTCCACAGAGGAAAGATGTTATCTTGTTGTATTTTGTTTATGTTACAACTTTACTGTGGTGCAGTCAGCAAATAAAATGGTAGATATGTGAAATAATCCACTACTAAGTGAAGCCTGAAATGTTTTTCTCACAAGTCTCAATGTTTCCCTTCTTATCTAGATCTAGGATCTAAGATTTTAATTTTTTATTTAAAATGTGTAAGACAGCTATAGTTATTATTCATTGAAACCAAGACTGAATAATGAAATGATTATGAATTATTATTATGAAAGGAAAGGTGCATATGGCTCAAGGGCTGTCATCTGGAAGGTAATTCTATAAATGAAGCCCTCATCATCCAGCCTTCTTGCTCAAAACAGGGATACTCTCAATTTAGATCAGGTTGCTCAGGGTCTTGTCCAGTGAAGCTGTGACCATGACCAAATGTGGAGATTGCACAAGCTCTGGGCAACCAGTCGCAGTGGTTAAACACCCTCTTTTTGGATTTCTTTCTCTCTCTAAGCAATAGAGAGCCGTCATAAATTGCCCCGTCTTTTCCTCAAATCACTTCATGAATAAATTGATATTCGAAATAAACCTGAGCTTCAAGAACAAGCTTACCAATCAAAATGATGATTGGATTGGAAAAAAAAAAAAGGAAAAATGAAAGAAATAATTTGCTAAATTGAGATTTAAGGAAAGAAATTATATTATGATGTCTCTGACTTGGCCTACTGGACTCCACAATTAGGGAAGTATCCTACAGGTTTAAACTCCTATTGAAATTTGGAAACCAATCTGTATACGTGAATTTTTAGATAAATTGCAGAATCTGTACTGGCAACACAGACAACTTGCATATATTGTGTGTGAATCACTAGAGCGCAGGAAATCTGCAATTGATATTACAGGTCTCCTGCTGTTCAGGGGGTAGAGAATATCTGGCTTGTAATTATTACTAATCAACTTACACTGAGTCATATTTCATTTCACATAGGAAAGTGGGGCTGTTAGCCTATTATACCGCTGAGCAAAAATAAGTAATCAGCTCAGCCCTAAATATTTCATTATGTTATGGCTCAATTTACTCTAATGTTTTTGTGAAGTCCACGTTGCTAAGTATGTTTATAACTAATACACTTTGAGGTCAAAACAAAGTTATTTTTCTCTTTTAGGAACCGGGTTTCCATAAGTAGAGTCCTGTATTTAGGTGACTCATCATATTGCTTTTGAGAGGCACTTTGTAAATAGCTGCTTTATTGGCAAGGCATCCCTGGTGCACACCGAGATTAATGGCCTGCATGCTGGCTCTGGGACTGTGACTGGCTGTGTAGTCACTGAAATAATATAATTATTGCGTCCTGTGAAGGGTTAAAAAAATACAAGAGGAATTGCATTTGCTGGCATTTATTGCTTTCCACCCTGTTGAATATGAGATAATTGAGCTGTCTAGAATAGAAATTTTTTTTCTTCATTTAGGGAATGGATTAATATGTGAAAACATTTTTTTTTTAAAGAAGGGCTTTTGTGGACTTCATACACAGTAAAAAAAAGTGAGTAGCAAGGTGAAAAAAAACCAAGATGTCTTTAAAGATTATATTTTCTTTATATTCAAGCCATATATTCTTCATAGTTTAATAACTGTACATGACATGAACAGATCGATTATATGTATAAAATCATGAACTTCACTGGCAGTTGATGTCATTGTTAGTGTGGTCTAATTAGTAACTTCCCTAATGATTTATTTGCATGGGTTAAAAACTAGAAAACTATCACTGTTGGGTTTGACAATATTGTTGGTCGGAGTTTTAATGAACCATTTTAACTGTGAGTATCCAAAATAGGAAAAATATTGCATGAAAACTAAAACCTGTTATTTGGAAATCCTGCATGAAGCTATATCGTTAGTGGTGTATAATTGATATTCTCTCTGCACTTGACATTCAGACTAAATTGTATTTTATATGCTACCAGTAATCTCTTCTGCTGAGCTGCTTAGAAACTGGGATTTCAACTTATTTGATCAAGAGTGTTTTTATGGAAATTTTAAATAAATTTATCAACGTCACTGGATATCTCAAATATATATAAATATTTATATGTAAATAAACAGCATTTGAACCATGACTAAGGGTAAGAATTTTTATTCTGTACAGGACAGATATTACAGACTGTTTCGTGTTTCAAGAGCGTCTCATAAAAGTAATTCTGGATGCTTGCTACTAACGGACTGTGTATGGATATTTCGAAAGATGGCTCAGAGGCATTGCTATTTTTAGGTGTTCTCTGGCCCTTTGAACACTTTCTGTCTCCTGACAGTGCAATGCGGTTGCCTGTCAACATTTCCATCTCATCCAGCTTTGCTAACAAACCAAAAAGCTGGAGCATTCCTTGTAAGTAGAGCCATTGAATACTTTAAGTAAGAGTTTATAGGAAAGTGGTTTCATCCTGGCTTGTATCAGGAATAGTGTGGCCAGCAGGCCCAGGGCAGTGACCGTCCCCTGTACCGGGCACTGGTGAGGCCCAACCTCGAATCCTGGGGTCAGTTTTGGGCCCCTCATGACAAGAAAGACCTTGAGGTGCTGGAGCGAGTTCAGAGAAGGGAACGGAGCTGGTGAGGGGCTGGAGCACAAGTGTGATGGGAGCGGCTGAGGGAGCTGGGGCTGTTCAGCCTGGAGAACAGGAGCTGAGGGGAGAGCTGATCGCTGTCTGCAACTGCCTGAAAGGAGGTTGGAGCGTGGAGGGGGTTGGTCTCTTCTCCCAAGTAACAAGTGATAGGACATGAGGAAATGGCCTCAAGTTGCACCAGTGGAGATTTAGATTAAATATTAGGAATAATTTCTTCACAGAAAGTGTTGTCAGGCATTGGAACAGGCTGCCCAGGGCAGTGGTGGAGTCACCATCCCTGGAGGGATTTAAAAGACATGTAGGTGAGGTTCTCAGAGACATGGTTTAGTGCCAGTGTTAGGTTAGCGGTTGGGCTTGGTGATCTTCAGGGTCTCTTCCAACTGGAATGATTTTATTATTCTATGATAATATGAAACCTATAGTTATTAAAAGCAGGATGCAAAGCAACCTTTCTGGTATGGAGCTGCCTGTGCTGGGGATAGCAGGTGGAACAGATGCAGTTTTCAGGACTTATTTTGATTATTATCATGTAAATAATGCACCTCCTGGATCAGGGAACAGAGACAAGTGCTTATGTTGAGACAAAGCATAAATGAATAATCATCTCCCTTTCAAAGTTAAAGAGCATATTAACTGTCCTACATTGTCGCTCTAGAAATTAGTAAGATTTCTCAAATCTAGGAGATGTACTCCTGTGCATTTAAAGTAAATGTCAGGCATCGTGGTAAAAATACAGACCAGTTTCACTTTTTGAATAAGAGATTATTCCCGTATGCCAATTCCATCTCGCCATCTGCAAGCAGAAAACACTGCCTGGTGTGCAGGCTTTAATTTCTCTACAAAAGGCAAAATGAAAGACTGTTGAAGTCCAGAGGGGCTCCCACAAAACACAGTTGCACATGTATGAGCCAGTGCCCTCATGCATGCATCAGTCAGGTTGAAGCCTGGGTCCCAGTAGGCTCTCTCATATTAAACATACTTCAAAGTCTGTGACAAGTTAGACATGATGTTTGCAGAATAAATGCAGTAAAAATGTAGTCACTATTAAAGTTAGGATAAAGTATTGCTTCTACAATTAATGCCAACATTCCATCAACAAGAAATGCCAATGAAAACATAGTCAAATAAACAGATAAAATACTTGCTTCAAGAAGAATGGGTAACTGTATAAAGCAAAATTATATTTTTCTATGTGATGTGATAAATAAACATTGCATTAAAGGCTGAATTCTTAGTATATCAATGTTTAGTATAATAAAATAATAAGTCACTAACCAATTATATGAAATATATATGTGAAATGAATGTTCTGCACGTGACCAGAACAGTGTCTCAGTTTAAGACAAAGTTACCCCTCTGGACTGTGATGCTTAAGATGACAGCAATAGATACGGAGAAGGTTTCTGTATTTTTGTTACTTTCAATCATAATTGAAAACATGAAAATAATAATTAAAGAAGTCACAGATCAGGGATCAGACCCCACGGGGTAACAGTGGTGCTCTGCGGCGGTGAGGGCTGGGGACTGGAGGAAGGAGGCTCTGCCAGGTCCCCACCACCGCAGGACGTGGTGTTTTAGAAATGTCACAGCAAAGGCAGATCAGAGGGAGGGCTGGGGAGGAAAGCGAGGGGTAATGCTGTTTCATATCATGATGGAAAGATTTTGCCAGGCCTAAGGGGGAACTAACAAGGGGAAAAGTAAAAGCCAAGGTGATATTGCAATAAAACAATAGATGAGAGCACCACGGACAGATTTTTCTCTAAATCGTTGTGAAGCAGAATTGTGGAAGGTATTAAAGAAAATTTAAATAAGCCGAATAAGTTTGGTTTTGCCTGAACTTTGATGTCTTTTGAAAAGGTGTGTGTGCGTGTTCCAGGCACCCAGGCACTTAGGACTTCAAATTCTCTCTTGTGTGATCAATCGCATTTTAAAACATCATCCACACTGGCACATTCTCTGTCCATCCTAGCTTTCTGTGCTAAATGCTGTGAAGAACGCTCAGTCTATTTACCCGTTTTAGGTCCTTCCAGTATAAACTCCCTTTGGCTGCCTGAAAGAAACATGCAGTTACTTATCAACATTCTTTGAAGCTTCAGAGGAAAACTAGAAGTATTGTACTCAAAAATAAATGGCTTAATTAGCCAACTGACTCTAAGCAGACACAGCTCAATGCTCACGCAGTGCATTGTCAGAACCAACCACCACACTGCTCAAGAAAAAGGTGCTTTCAGCCCTTAGATTTGGGGATTTTTTCTCCCTGATGTACTACTGATGCGTGACTTTTTAAACAACTAATACAGTTTCTCTCTACTTCAATTTTCCTTCCTGCTCTTTGCTACTTTAAGTCACTTCGATGGTTTTTGTTGCATTATATGGGTGTAGTGCTTTGCACAGGGGATGTGACACCCTCTCCAGGGCCTGATATTCGAGAGCATCCAGTGTGCTTAATGTTTCTGTTGATGTTCCAAAAAGTACAAAATCAACACCTCAATTTTATAGATGGTGCAAAAGAAACAGAGACAGAGCTGTGTCAGTGTGAGATGCACACTAAAATTGACTGTATTCTTTAATGTAGCCCACAGCACAAAATAAGCAAATTAAAAATGGATTTTCTTTCAGGTGATTATTATAAAAATTAGTTGTTTTCAGAAAGCTTTCCCCCTTCCTTTATCAGGCCAGTTTTTAATGTCTTGAATTAAATCTATAATTACTATGGATTCACAATCTATGAAAGAGTGATAGGGATTTTTTTTTGTCTTACCATTTTCTTATTGTAAAAGAGTAAACTGAACAAAACAAATATTCAGTACAAATGTAGCAAATAGAACACTTAGCTGTTTTCAAGATAATGAACAAATAAACCAAACACAATGAAAAAAATTAAGGAGGAAATATGTCTCACTTTTTTGATTTATTTTTGTTAATCACGTTTTTTATGACAGGAGAAATTTCCTTCAGTGTCAAAATTTCACCCACTCTGATTTGTTACTACTTATTGGTTTCAAATATTAATTTAATAATACTTTGCTCTTACATCAGGCCTGCAATTTATAATGTGCTTTACAGAATCTGATCTGATGCATTCCCTGAAGCAAGTAACCAAGTCCATACAAATTGATTCTCCCATTGATTTCTGAGCCTGTAAATTTGTGTGGATTGCAGCACTTTATTTGCTCCTTTGCTCCTGGCTCTATTATAGTAAATCTTCCTTTCTTCTTGCTCTGCCTTTTAAATTCCTTCCCTCTTTTCCTTTACAGATGCACTGTCTCCCTTCATCCTGTTCTCTCTTTTCCTTTGCTTTTTTTTTTCCCCTTTTGCTGCCTTCTGTCAGTCCAGGAATATTTTCATCTCGCACTCCTTTCTAATTCCTGCTTGATTTCCCCTGCTGTTCTTCTCTGTTTGTATTTGGTACAAAGCTGCAGGAGGGCATAAAACATGCACACACAGAATTAAAGTGCTAGTGCGCTTTGTTAGCACCTAGAAACTTACCTTCAGCCGTATTTATCAGAGAAGAAATTGTAAATGGGATAAGTAGTTAAAGCTGGAGGCAGGAGGATGCATTTCAGAGAATCTGGATGTTAGACTGTTCCTTTTTACCAGGTAGCTACAGAGTGCCACCTATTGCCTCCAAGAAAAACCACTGAGCTTTTAAAATAAGTCACCCCGAATTACCTTCGCCTCAGTTGCTTTATTCTGGAGAGAACTACACATTTTTACTGAGTGTATTTACTGCAAGAAAACATCATTCACATTTAAGTTACTTTCACTTCTTACTTTCCCATCACCATATCACCTTTAAGTGTTTGATTCCACTACCTCCTTTACCACATTTATCTGCATTCTGCCTGGAGTTCTTTCATGTGTGTTAGAATTACATTCGTTAAGAATTTTAATAAAGGCCTTATGTTGCTTCCCAAATATTCAAGGAAAATTGGAGCACCTGTCCTTAGATCTCCTTAACCATCATATTAAAAGAGATGACTATAAACTTTTATACCAGATGAATAAATATGTAACATCCTCATCTTTAGCTTTATCAAAACTAGCCTTTTCTTCAACTGTGGCTGAAGCATTGACAGATATTAATAACTTATTTCTGCATTGCTCTTAAGAGGTCATCTGGTTAGTGGCTGGCATTGTAGTTTGTTTACTTAAGAAATAACTTCGTAACATGCTACGACGCTTTATTATCATCATAAGTTATTTCTTTTCCTTTTCCCTTTTCATACTAATTACACTATGCAAGTGTAAACCATTATATATTTGAAAAAATCTTGGTCATTTATTATGTTGTGGTGAATCAGCGTATACCTTCTACTTCCTCTAGTTTTTGCAATATTGTTGTGGCTAAAGGTTATATCTACAATGATGACAATTGAATCCACCTTTCAGATCCTGCAGGATATTCAGACATGAAAGAAATATGAAGACATTTAATGGCTTGTCAGTCTTTATACAGCCAAATTTGAGTCATGACCAAAATGACCTGATTAGGCTACAGAGCAGGAACCAAAACCCATTGTGTTCTAATCACGGCTTGTGACATTTCCCTGTTATTGTCTCAGCTTCCTCTGAACATAATTATGCAGGAGCAGAATGTGAATTTTGCTGTCCACAGGCCAAAATTACAAAACAGCACTGACAGCATTTTAGACATAAATCTGCTGACTTCACCAGAGACAGGGATTAATAACTGGGCCAACATTTTTTTTTGAGCTACACAGCTTACTATGCAGTGGATACCCAGTTGTGTTGACCTAGTTTTGCCCATAGCACTGGCTTTCAACTTTATGATCCAAGCTGCCTGTCATGTGGAAATATTCAAGTTTCATTGAGAACAAGAGCTCTTCTGATTTCTTGCCAGCTGAGCATGCAAATGCATTTGACTTTACTGCCTCTTTTTCCTGAATACTCAGGTAAATAAAAATGGCAGTAGCTCAGCCCTTGCAAAGTGTTTTTGATCTGTAGGATGCGAAGATGACAAGTGTCACCGTGTCATTTTGTGGATGAGGAAACTGAAGCTGGAAGAACAAATGACTTGCCAAGATCACTCAGCAGAGCGCGGGCTAAGCTGGGGAAGGAATCCATCCTTCCCTGCCCTAGTTCTGCTCCAACCCCAAGGCCACCTTTCCTAATTAAAAACCTGTTTAGACTTCTTAGATCTGGATTGCGTTATGTCTTACGTGCATATGTTTATGTTTAAGAAGGTCTTCTTATGTTTAAGAAGGTCCTAAAAGCATTGCTACAAGGCAAATCAACAGCAATGATCCAAAAGAAAAGAAAACCCCCTTTATGTCCTGGTCAGTTAAAAATACTTCAAGAATATAGGAACTCAGGACAATACGTCTTTTTCTCACAGTTGTATTTTTAGAAGGTTGTTTTCTGACTACAAAATGTTAAGAAAACATTACAAGATGGAGAACCATATGGAGTAGGGCTAATACTTCCACTAAAGGTTACAATCACCTTTAAAAAGATAACAATTTGCTTTAGTTTTTTTCTTTCAAAAATATTAAGCTTGGGTTTCAGAAAGTTGAGATGTTATTTAAAGGTCATGATCAAGCTGGGGATACTGTCTGAACATTAGCACTGGGCAAAGGTGAACAAACACCTACTGATTTTGGAATTAACATGTAAAGGTTCAGTCCCCATGTATGCAGCTGTAAGACTTAACTCACATCAAATAATACATCCCTAGATTAATCAGTTTTATCTCTCCCCTTTTTTAATTTTCTCTAAAAACCAAATGGAAATGAAAAAAACATTTGTATGATGTAGAACTGTCATATATTACCCAGGAAATATTAGACCTTTTTGACAGTAATCATTGTGGAGCATGTTTCTGTAGGTGTTGTGTGTGCATGTTTCCAATTGTCACTTTGCTGGTAAATTTTTTTTGTAAAAATTGTGAATTAGAAGCACATCCTATTTGTCTGTGAGGAGTCACAAGTATGTAAGTGTAGGTGTTTGTGAGTGTTTGCAGGGCTGGTCTTAAGATTTACACTTACTAATATAAGAGCATTTACAACTTATTCTGAAAAGTAAATTGTTAGAGGGATTTGAAATTGAGTAAGTACCAATAAATGTGATCTGTGTGTACGTATATATGCTTGTATGGGCTTGTGTATCTACGGCAGAGACAAATCTGAGGCCTGGTATGTAGTGTAGAGATGGGGAATTGGAATACCTGGGACACTTTCTCAAGGGTGTTACTTTGATTGCTTAGGAAAGTAATCTCTTTTTGGACGTAAGTTTTCCCATCAGTAAAATGCATGTTATTATGTTTACACCCTTTGAGGGCCCATTTTTGATTTAGAGATGAAATTGCTATATGAGATGTAGCTGTTATTATTTAGTGATTCCCATCATAATGAACAATTTTCTAAACCAGTAAGACAAAAGCTCGACTGGTTCACTGATGATTGACTTCATCTACCCGGACTTGTGCAAAAGCATTGGACACTGTCGTGCACGACATCCTTGTCTCTAAATTGGAGAGACACGGATTTGACAGATGGACCAATCAGTGAATAAGGAATCGGCTGGATAATCGCACTCAAAAACTTGTGGTCAACAGCTCAATGTCCAAGTGGAGACCAGTGACGAGTGACATTCCTTGGGGGTTGGTATTGGGTCCGGCACTGTTTAACATCTTTGTCAGCAACATGGACAAGTGGATCGAGTGCACCCTCAGCAAGTTTGCTGATGACACCAAGCTGTATGGTGTGGTCAACACGCTGGTGGGAAGGGATTTCATCCAGAAGGATCTTGACAGGCTGGAGACATGGGCCTGTGCAAACCTCATGAAGTTCAACAAGGCCAAGTGCAAGGTCCTGCACATGGGTCAGGGAAATCCCAAGCACAAATACAGACTGGGAGGAGAATGGATTTAGAACAGCCCAGAGGAGAAGGACTTGGGGATGTTGGTTGATGAGAAGCTCAACAAGACCAACAACGTGCACTTGCAGCCCAGAAAGCCAACGGTATCCTAGGCTGCATCAAAAGAAGCACAGCCAGCAGGTCAAGGGAAGTGATTCTCCCCCGCTACTCTGCTTTCATGAGACCCCACCTGCAGCGCTGCATAGACCTCTGGGGCCCCCGACATAGGAAGGACATGGACCTGTTGGAATGAGTCCAGAGGAGGCCACAAAAATGATCAGAGGGCTGGAACACCTCTCCTCTGAAGACAGACTGAGAGAGTTGGGGTTGTTGAGCCTGGAGAAGAGAAGGCTCTGGGGACACCTTGTAGCAGCCTTCCAGTATCTAACAGGGACCTAAAAGAAAGCTGGAGAGGGACTTTTTACAAGGGCATGTACAGACAGAATAAGGTGTAATGACTTTAAACTGAAGGAGGAGAGATTTAGATGAGATAGAAGGAAGAAATTCTTCCCTGTGATGGTGGTGAGGCGCTGGAACAGGCTGCCCAGAGAAGCTGTGGTTGCCCCATCCCTGGAAGTGTTCAAGGCCAGGTTGGACGGGGCTTTGAGCAACCTGGTCTAGTGGAAGGTGTCCCTGCTCATGGCAGGGAGGTTGGGACTAGATGATCTTTAAGGTCCCTTCCAACCCAAACTATTCTATGTTTTTATGAGTTTGTGATTCTATGAAAGCTGCTGTGTGACTTTACAATTACAAGCTCCTGATAATATCAAACCAGAGTTTTTCGTGAGTTTCTGCTCTATTAGCTTGATCATACAAATGTTACTTGCTTCAAATCTGTCAGCATCAAACAGACTTGCCATCACTTTGCCTAGAGTTTTGAAATTTTAGTTTGTTCATTTGTTTAAAAAGAAAGACTAGAACTTAAAATAAAAAAGGTAGCATGTGAAGATGGATTCTACTTGTATATATAGTATGACTATAAATTAGATAATAAAATATCTTCAGTGTTTTGGGTTTTCTTTCTAATAAATCCATCACTTAAATTAGTGAAGATGACTCCAGTAGGCTGAAATTAATAGAGCTGTTTGGATTCAACCATGAGGACAAAAAAAAAAAAAAAGAAAAAAAATGCTGGTTAATTCCTACCTTGTATATTCTCCACTTAACAGATTTATCTCATTTGTTAAATGGTTTCTTTAGGCAATTATAGGCCATTGTGGCTTAAACAAAATTTAGTGTGCTTAAGACGCCTTGAAAAATGCATACACACGCAGAGTGTTGAATGGATAAACATTATCGTTTTGTTTCTATACAGAGAGCCTCGAAAAATCATCCTGCACAAGGGCTCCACAGGACTTGGTTTTAACATTGTGGGAGGAGAAGATGGGGAAGGCATTTTCGTGTCTTTCATCCTAGCAGGCGGGCCTGCCGATCTCAGTGGAGAACTGCAGAGAGGAGATCAAATTTTGTCTGTAAGTATTTGCATCGGGCTTTGCTGACCAACTTGTTCTTTGTCTATATTGCAAGGGACACTCAAATAACTCCTTTTGGGTTCCATGCTGTGAAATCCAAAATGGAAACAGTTTATCACTGAATATTTTGTTTATTTGCTCTTGGGTTTTATTGCTTCTGTTAATGCTTAGCTGTCATGGAATGGATTTATAACACTATTTTGGTTAAGCTGCCATTTGAGATTTATTGAGGTGGATGAAAGTTTAATATATGATTTCTAATAACTCTTAATCAACAGGTGATTAACAAAATTATTTAAAACAATTCAATGAAATTTGTTATAAACACTACAGCAACTTAATTAAAGATTTGACGATGGCAGGGTCACACTATGCTTACAAAAGAAATAAATCAAATAATATACATGTAAACACATATGTAAATATGGCAATAAAACACGCATACAGGGTTATAAATCATACACACACACTACATTAATCCATGGATATGTGAATATATGTCTAATATATATGTAGGTATACCAATTGCTAACATTCCCCTCTCGAGTTCAGTGAATCTACTCTCTTTTAGTGCTTCATTCTCAATGAGCACTTGTTGGATCTCGAGAAATCTTAACTGTGACAGCAGACTGTGCTGAGCGAGGTCTTTGGATCCTCATGGAACCATCAGCAGACAATTATTGAGTTTTCACAGTCAGGCCTTTCAGGTGTCCCCATAAGGAGATTCTGGTCACAGCCCTCTGCAACCCCGGAGAGCATGAAGTGTCTCACTTTAGCATCGCTATTTATAGGGTTGCCACATCATTGGCTTTAGTCAACAAATTTCCACTCTGGCCGCACTTAGGATGAGGTAATTTCTGGTGCTTTTCACTGTTTATCTATGTCCAGAACTTTTTAGATCATATAGTTCTGTACCATCCAGCTCAGGCTTCGATCCAGGTATGAAGGGAGCCACAGGTGCATTAAGCTGTCAGTAGTGATGGAAGGTTCACAGAATCATAGAATGTCCTGAGTTGGAAGGGACCCACCAGGATGATCGAGTCCAACTCGTGTCCCTGCACAGGACAACCCCACAGGTCACACCGTGTGTCTGAGGCCGTTGTCCAGTCTCTTCTTGAACACTGTCAGGCCTGGGGCCGGGACACCTCCCTGGGGAGCCTGTTCCAGTGTCCAGCACCCTCTGGGGGAAGAACCTTTTCCTCATGTCCAACCTGAACCTCCCCTGGCACATCTTCCTGCCATTCCCTTGGCTTCCTACTTTTCTCAGGCAGAAGGGGATCTTTTCCCAATCTTCAGGAGCACGGAGGGGGTGTCTCAGTGCTTCATCTCACTGCACTTGCATAGTGAGAAATATTTCTCCCCAATATGCCCTGTTTGCCCAGGTATCCAGGTACACAAGTGGCCCAGAATGATAGGTCTGAACCACTATTATACATTAGCTCAGAGTGAGACTTTTCCCTGCTTAATGCTTTTTACAGTATGGCAACACCACTGAGAAGACCTAAACACAGTACAGACCTCAGCATCTGCCAGTTTAGCCCATCATCCAATTCCACTTTGCCCAAACTGCACTGCTGCATTCAAAGCTACTTCCCAATTTCAGCTTTGAGAAAAGGCAGTAGATTGAAATAATCTAGACTACGGGTGCCATCTAGTGTGCACTAAACTGCTTTGCAAATGGCCCAATACAAAAAGTAGATTATTTAGGTTATGTTAATTATCTCTGTGCCTCTAATGAATTTGATGATCACTCTGAAATTAATTTTCAAATTTTAGAGGATAAAAGGCTTTGTAGCCTGAGGTTGTATTTTGCATACTTAGTCTCAAAAACATCTCTTCTAATTTTTCTTTCATGTACATATTTCTTGCACACATTTAAAAACCAAAGCATTTATGTTTTAGGCCCTGTCAAGTAATTGAACATCTGACTGAAACAATCTGAACGTAAAGGATTTTGAATGACAATGAAAACCCTGAAAATGTAGTTAAATATCCATTCACTAGCCCAAATTGATACAGTTGTGGCTGTTTCATGCAAAGTATATAAACAGCCTTAAAGCAAAGAACTGAAACACAGGAATTATTCATCCCAGATGAGTGACAGACCCACCAGGCTGCCATGTCACACTCCTGCTGTCGTCTTTGCTGTCCCTCGGTTGGCAGCAAGGGCAGGGCATGGCTGTAGCCTGGATGGTTTGGTGCACGGTTATGTGGCACATCCCTGGTCAATGTTTAAATGCCTTCAGGAGGAAGCTGGAACTGGTTTTCCTACATTGCTTTGGAGTTTCGTGGCCACTGGCCCATCCTGTGAAAAGTGCATTTGCCCTCCATATGTCAAAGTTTTGGTGTGTGAAAATCCGATGAGTTAGCACCAAAGGGATGTAGTAACCCGAAGTTGTGAGGATCAAAATAGTATATTTTATCTAGCTCTATTTCTTGAAAATGCTTTAAGAACAATTGAGAAAGGACAAGTAAAAAATGTTTAGGTGCCTTAAAGAGATTCCTGAGTAGAAAGTTTTTAGGAAACTGCTAGAAAATCAAAATAGACTCTTGTAAGATTATTAACATGAAGAGATAAAGGTGGCAAAGGCCTGTGCCAAGAAGAACACAGACAAGAAACCTGAAGAATAGAAATGGAAATTTTTTCAAGGCAATTATGCAATTTATTTTTCTTTAGCTAGATGCAGCAAAAGAAGGCTGACTAAAAGAGAACTATGAGATCAAAGCCTTTCACAGTATATAGTATTCAGAAATCCAGCAACTTAGACGCAAATTTAAAAATCCATTTTCCATTATTTTAAAGTAGAGCTATGTTTACCACTGTCGGCTACTGCCACGGTTGAATTTTTAACTCTGATTTTTGTGTGTTTCATAGCAATATTTTCCATAAGTTCTAATTAAAGTGACCAGTGTTGCTGCAGCACTTACTCGTCATGCAAGAGTAGTTTATTTGTTCATTGAGCAGAGGGGGATGGAAATGATTACTAAATTAGTCTGCATGCATATCCCCAGGCAATCACCAAGTCAGGCACTGCTGACCTATTTAGCTACAAATAACTATTATGAATCCATTTTTCCGTATTCAAATGAAATAATTTTCATGCACAGGCTACTTTTAGAGCTGATTAACCTTAGACCATTGTCTGGAGAAGGGTCCCAGACACCTTAATTTTATAAGGGCTGTGCAAAGTAGGTCTGTTTCTCTCTGTTTATTCTTTCTTGTCTCATCCCCCAGAAACAATTTCCCTACTGCAATAGTTTTTCCGTTTGTTCCTCAAAACATGGCAAATCTGATTTACCAAGAACAAACAGTACCCTCAAAGCCAATGTTTCTAATTAACCCGGGCTTGGTTACATTTCTTTCAGGCAGGAAGCACAGTAAGTGATTTAAACCTTGATGATCTGGATTTAATCCTCTGATTTTGCTGTTGTCTGTCTTTGTGACCTCAGGCAAGGTGTTCGATTTTTTTAAGCCTCAGTATCCCATGTGGGAGAGGAGGATCACAGCTCTTCCCTAATTCATGCCTGTGCTGTGAATATGGCAAAGTGTTGATCGCTTGAGATGTGTACACTCACCTTCGGGAAGGTACCTATAGAAATACCTTAAGTAGACTGCAAATCCATGAGTTACACCCAACAAACCTAAGGATATATGTTGCCTTTGGGTGACGCACTGGAGATATATATAGCCCCAGAGTCAGCCTACAGGGTTTGGATGAATCCCATAACCTTTCTGCCTGCTCGCTGTGATAGACCTTGACCACCGTGGATGAGTGAAATTTGTTTTAATATATATATAATTTTTTTTTTTCCCCCAAATGCCACCAGATGGCATTACAGGATCAGTAATGATCGAGATCTGCCTTTGGCAGCTGGCTAAAACTTAGGAAAAGCAGTGATAACTGTATTTTTTCTGTTTTCACTTCACTGGCTGGATATGTTTAAAACTTATCTCAGGAAGCAGGCAGATATTCCCAATGCTTCTGTGCAGAGACAAAATGAATCATGTCTGAACCTTGAAGGCAAATTGAAAAGTAACAGAAAATGTTCTGTTTCAAATGGTAAAAAATTTCAAATAGCAAAAAAAATTGGCTGTTTTTTCCCCGTAAAAGGTAGGACTTTTTAATGCTAATTTCTTCTTGCTATAATTCATTATGCTCTTGTGAATTACCATCCAACTAAACATTTTCCTTCTCACTTCTGAACGTCTTTAAAATGCAGTAATGCATACACTACCAGTGTATGTTCGTCACTATAACAGATTATATCCATCCCTGTAGTACTGTCCTTTTATCATACGTAATGTAAATATCATCAAGTAGCCTTTTGAATAGTAATTGACATCAGGACTTGATTTTCTAGACACTCTGTATGCACAGATTAACTTTTGTCTCATGTGTGTACAACCCAAATGAAACAGCTCAGAATATCATGGAAGTATTATTGATTATTGATTTGTTTAAAATCATCTGAGAAGTTGGGGCCAAGTCTAGACTTAGAGGCTGCTTGAACTCTGATCTAGACCCGGGTTCTTCATCTGTTAGGAAAATGCAGGCTCCAGTGCAAATAAAATGTTCCTTGATGCCATCCTCACCGTTTAAAATTCTACTTCCAGTGCTAAGGGATATATTGTCTATTAAAATAGCAATGGGGACCCGGTGTTGTTTGGTAAATATCACTGGCATGAGAACAAATTATTTTCAAGAGCCATATGCAAAAAATGGCCCCACAGTTCACGCACCCTTGCTGACAGAAAGCACTAAAAATCTTGTCATTTCAGGAAAGAGGTACAAGGTGAATACATTGTAATTTTTAGGGAAAATTCCTGGGGAGGCGGGAGGAGAAATATGGTCCTATTCCAACAAAATTGCCACAACACTTTTTGGTTTGCCATCTCAAATGAAAATTAATTTTAAATGTATCTCCTTATTTTAGATGTCTTAACTTGTATGCTTCGAAGTACTTTCATTGCCAAATGGGCAACTTTATCTATAGGTACAGTACCTAAAGCACAGAGAGTTAGTTTACACATGCAAGTTCAGCAGCAAAATTCAGATTTACAATTTACAAATAAATAATCAGTGCATATTGCTCCTTGAACTCCTAAGATGACATTGTTTTTCAAACAGTTTTGTAATTTTTTATAAGACTGCACCAAATGTTTATGAAAGAGAGAATTAAGGTGAATTGATAGCCATAAGGAGGTAACAGCAAGTATTAGCATCTGAATATTAATTTTTGAAAATACTGAATTTTGTGTCTTTGGAAAAGACTAAACATCAGATTAAGATACTTAAATTTAGACACCTCCATGCTTGCTGGGTGTCTGGTTGCCATTAATGTCAATGGAGTCTGGAGAGCGATTCAGCTGGCCAGCTATGAGTGGTGTTCAGCAAGTTGAATTGCTCTGTAAGCTTTATTGCCTGTATTGATTGGGTATCCATTGATTTTAAGCTTAAACACTTACCACATGCGTGCATGTCTATATTTAGGTGTGCTTGCTCGTATAATGTATGTTTGCTTTTTCACCTAACATCACGCTTTCTTCATTACAAAGAAGAGTAAAATTAAATTGTGGACCATAAAAGCAGTATCAGTTTTATGTAATTCTCCTGGAGAAATGCTTTACCATCTTGTGGTTCACAATGGCAGGATGAAGCAAGGCTGGTAGCCTGAAAGTAGAATCCAGAGAAAAAGGAGACTTCTTGTTCTGGAGCCCACAGGTTACCTTAAGGAAATAAAACAAGTTTCCTGAAAGGTAATTGCTGAGTAGCAACAGGAAAAAGAGTAGAAAACAAACAGGCTGCACTGTGAAGATGCAGGTAGTACTCTTGTTGTGCTTCCATTTTCCCTACTGCTTAACCTGAATCAGATGAATGAGGTTAACTAAATTCTGTAAGGTTTTCCCCTTGATCTAGCACAGTACCAGGATGTTTTCCTATATGGGTAGAGACAGTATCTTTTTTCCCCAGCTACTTTCTGAGAGCCAAAAAACTATTCATTGGGACAGGGCTACCAGAGGTAATCTGTGGGGTTCTCTGTCACTGGTTCATTACATTATATACTGTTAGTTTGCAATGCTGGTATTGATATTTCAGTGTCTCCCTTCAGTCCTGTCTCTGGTCTTTTATACAAAGTTCTCCCCTGTAAATGGCGGGTGAACTCTTATATTGACCAGATTTTGTCTTGTGTCTGTACATCGTCCTGCTGTCATTTTTTGTGAGATGTTTGCTTTCCCTTATGAACAATTTAAATGCTTCTTTCTACTTAGTACCTCCCACACAACTCCTACCCACCTTCTCACTCACATCTGTAGCAAATATGCATTTGAAAAAATATAATGTTCCTCAATTTCTACTATGGAGTAGAACAGAGTCTAAGGACCTTGTGCTTATTTATAGCAAATATTTTTGCTTTATATTTGTTACAGTTAGAACTGACCTTCAGATTGACTTCCCTTACTTTAGTGCAGAGAAGCTTTCAGCTTCCTAATTTAAAATGGCTTTTTGCTCATGGTAAAAGCAGTAAAACCACTTAGGGCAAAGAGTGCGTTTTGTGACCTAGTTGCAAAACTACAAAAATGGCAAATACTTGCTTCTCAGGTTTTTTGAGGTTTGTTTTTTTGTGGTTTGTTGTTGTTGTTTTGTGAAATTGTAACTGGCTTGGAAAATGTTTCAATCAGCTTTATAGGGCATGGAGTCTTTTCTCCATGGAGCACCAGTTTGTCACTCTTGTGTAATAGCGTTAGGATTAAAACAGATAATATTTTTGCCTTGCAAGACTTATTTGCAGAGGAATTGACCATATACTTTGGATGCTTACTTCCCTGAGGTGGTGTGGATAATGTGTGACTGTCCTCTAACACAGGAAAGTCTGTCAACTTCTGCAGCCTTTAGCTGCACTTGTCCATAAAGATTCCCATGATTGGACTGTTTTAAAGAAGTAGAACTTGTTTGAAAATCAAGGGAGAATGTGTTGCTAAACATCCAAATGATCAATACTGCATGGTAGGTGATATTTGTGATAGATCTGTGAAAAGAAAATCTCTGGAGAGAAAGGGAGCTGTCCTATGTTAATAGGATAACACCAGCTAGAAGTGCAGGTAGGTTAAGCTCCATAGGAACGAATAGTGGATTAATCTAAATTCAGGCATATAACCCTTTAGGCTCCCTCTGTAGCAAATAGAAAGATGTAGCCCCTTCTGGACTATAATTTACCTTGCCCTAAAGTAGACATTTTGCACAGGTCAGATGACCATTGTGCTGTAAAAATGTATATTCATTTTCACTGATTATAGAGAATTTGGCATGACACCTTTTCATTGCAATAGATCCCACTCAAACTGACCAAACATTTGTGAATCTTTTTTGGTGGGCAATATGTAAAAAGCAAGTATAAATCAGATAATTCCAGATTTTATTCTGACCAGTAAGGAAGAATTGCCTGAAAATGGGAAAATGAAACACAACTTGCCCTTGAGTGACCATATGGTGTAGTGGCAAAGTTTATCATTTTGTGCTGGAGGGGAATGAGAAAGCTCAGAAGAATAACTAACATGAACTTCAAAAACAATCTGCTGTGCATTCACAGCTGATGTGGAAAATCTTGCAAGGAGCAAGTTTTAAAGTAACAGCTAATTCAGAAGTGGTAGCTGCTCTTTTAAGAAAAAAATACCGAGAGCACAGTGAAAAAAAGGAATGATAGTGTAGTAAGAAATAAACCTCAGTACTTGAGAGCCTTTTGGTGCTGTGAAACTCAAGTAATCAACATTTGAAAAGTGGAAGCTGAGTCAAGTTACTGCAGTTCTAAAAACTTCAGTCCTAAAAATTTATAAATTTATAAAATTTTACCTAAGTAAAATTTTGGGACAAACTAAGAAGGGCAAGATGTAAAATGGACTGTAAGTAGCAAGGATTAGGAAAGGCAGCAAAGAAGTATTTGATAAGAATAGAAAACCAAGCAATAAATTCCTAAACAGTTGGAAGAAAGACTACTTAAAAGTGAGACTGACAGAGTTCAAAGGTTTGGTTCATTTTTTTGCTTTTGTCTTCTTTAAAAATGATCAGTGGTCATCCAGTTAGGACAATTATGAAGAAAACAGAGGTAAGTCTTTAAACCAGGCAAAGGCAAAAACCAAGTTAGAAGTTTGACAAACAAGATGCTTAGGACCAGCTGAAAACTATCCTCAGATACTTAAGGAACTTTTCAGAATTTTCTTCAAGAACTCAAGGAATATGTGGGAATAATAGAGAAGCTTGCCCACTTTTCAGTGAAAACTTCTGGAAGAAATAAGCAGTCTATTTGGAGCTTCTCAGAATACAACAGAAGGAGGAGTAATAACCCCTGTGAATTGTTCAGAAATAAATTCTTGAGCTTGATTTCATTTCCGAAAGGACAACAGCCACAGGGCTGGAGAAGAAGCAATAGATATTATTTTGCTACAACTTGCTGCCCCTGTAAGCTGCCTGTCAACATCTTCAAACAGAGAAAAGCAAAGATGATGGCTTGGCATGATCTAATGAGAAGATCTGGGCCAAACAGTGGGTTAATGCAAGCTCAGACATTGCCAACGACGTTGGGAAGTTCTGGGATTTGAGGGTGCATTAGAAATGACAGTAGGTCTCTAAGAGTCCTCAACCTATTTACATTTATATGGGATCATCTGCACCGTGCTCCACCTTTCCAGATAAACACCTTTTACAATGCATGCAGACGTATGTTCAGTACTTGCTGTCATCAGGATGAACCAAAAACCTTACCCATGACAAAACTGAATCACCCATGCAACTTCCCTGTACAACAAGAGGAGATTTTTAGAAGCAGAGAAGGCAACTGGACACCAAATGAACAGGAGCTGGGTGCAAATGGAAATTTATTCTTTTGAAAATCTGCTTTTTTATATATGTAAATAAATTATTAAAAAAAAAAATCTTTTTTCCACCATGGAGTTTAGAACCTATGTCAGGACAGCTCTAGCATCCTCCTTGACCACAAAATTTCACTTTAATGAACTATGAACTGTGTCAACGCAAATACTACCATTTGGAAATATCCTTGGAAAAGACAGCTGGTAGCAAACTGGTTTTCAGTGTTCTTGATAAATATACATGATCTGATGGCTACAGGTTGAATTTAGACATTCAGCCTCAAAACATGATGCACTTGTTTTGTAGTCAGGGTAGCTGGGCTATATTGCCATAGAAGCTTGTAGACTTCTCGCTTTAGGACGTCGAAATAAAACAGATGACTTTCTAAAATACAAGCTCAATGGAGCTTCTAGGGAAAAAAAATACCACCTGTGTATGCTGAATAATTATGTACATTGGTGACTATAGAGCTCCCTTTTGTCTTCTATTAATCTAGGAATCTGTCTTCCAGCTGGATTTCTCTCTCTCACTCTCTCCCCGCACCCATATTTCTGCAATCTGTAATATATATTGTAATTGCCTTGATGCAGTAACCATTTTCTAAATTAACACCGGCATTTCCAAGCACATGATCGGAACCTAATAAATTATGCTAATGATCCTCATGAATAAGGTATGTTCTTTTTGCCAGGCAGTGTTAGCTATCAGACCTGTCAGTTTTGTGTCATGCAAAGCTAGTAAATAGACCTAGACTAGACACTGTGTATTTTTGCTGTGATTAAATCATCAGTTGCTTCTAAAACATTCATTTTACAATTCCCTCAATGAGTAGAAATGATCTGATGCCAGGTTGATTGCTCTTCAGCTCCTAATAGTTTAAGGAGGAGTTCACGATGGGTTCAAACATTCTGATTTAGCAAATTTTGGTTTAAGACTGTCAAACAGAATTATGTCACATTTGATACGCTGAAGATTTGGAGCAAGCTTTGCACCCCTCAGTGACCTTTACGGTCAGCCTCACAATGAAGGGAAACTAAACACGCAAATTTGAAAGCCAAACTGCTACCACTGGACAAAATGGCTACATTCTCAAGTTTTATTCATTCAGAGATTTGCCCCAGGCTGGATTGTTGTCTTGTACTTCGACTAGATTCCAGCCATCATTCTGCTCTACTGCCCAGTAAGTTTTGGGTTCCTGAGTGATTAAAAAAATTGCTGCGTGATATGAAATGCAAAATAATAGAAATTGGCCATCCATTAAATAAAGTATTTGAGGGATATCTGCAATAATTCGTTGGGGGAGATTTTGGACATCCTTTTGAAAAACGACAAGAAACAATCAAACCAAAAAACCCCCACAAGATAGATCACAAGATAGATATGCCTTTATCTGAACAAGCAAGCCACCAGGAAAATAACAAAAGCAAAAGTACTTATAGAA
Source organism: Caloenas nicobarica (assembly GCF_036013445.1). NCBI lineage: Eukaryota > Metazoa > Chordata > Aves > Columbiformes > Columbidae > Caloenas > Caloenas nicobarica. The sequence continues at coordinate 208,161,373 of NC_088245.1, read as the reverse complement.
TACAAAAGCTATTTCCTTTCCATTGATTTTAAAAAACATGCTTTATTTGAGAGCATGGAGCATCATCTATTCCAGGTGCCTGTGTCACATAATCCTAATCTGTAGAGCCACAAAGAAACTATGAATGTTGTAACTCAGGTAGTTTTAATATAAAATGTGAATACTGAACACTTCATCTTGAGTTGAGGAACCCAGTCAGCTGCTATTCAACCATTGATACATTGCCCCATGGTCTCTGGACTGAATTCGGTGTAGATTTGCTGTGACACAAGCCAATGGCCATCTCACCTCTCCAGGCCACATTGCCTTATTCTGTGGTCATGGAACTATGGAAAAACCTATCAAGTAGAGATCGAGGCAAGGATTTCAGTTTTTGAACTCACTGCTAACTCCGTGCTTGGCATCAGACAAATCACCAAAGCCCTTCTGTCTCTAAGCAGCCACTAAAATTGTTTTAACTTGCTATTTCAGTTCCTGAGTACCAATTGCTTATTGGCTTTAGATGCAATTAAGTTCTTATCATCTTTGAGTTATAAGGCACTTGTTGAAATGGAAACCTTCATTTCAGAAGCAGAAGAATGGCAATAATTATTTCTGCTTACACCATCCTTTGAAATTCAAATGTGAAACAAGAACCCTGCAGCATTTTGAGGAAAACCGATCAATGGTAGTTTAGCTATATACATGTGATGGAAGGAAATATACCTTTTAGAACTGTGTTGAAGCCAAAGTATTTGGAATAAATCCTGCTAATAGCGGAATTTGTGAATGACCCAGGATGAAAGCAGGAGACAGGGAAATCCAAATGCTAAATACAGAAATTAGGAGAAAGAGGATTATTTCAGAAAGGCAGGAAAGTGAATGGAAGTAACAGTTGTGTAAAGTAAAAGCTGTAGGAGGGAGGAGGAACAGCTCGATATCTTATCATTTTGGAGTAGGAAGACAGGAGGAACTGCAAAGGAGAAAGAATGTGTGAAGGCGTGAAAAAAATGACAATGTAGTGAGATCCAGGAGATTAGAGATGGCAGAAATGTAAGGGTGTTTGAGTGACCATGCAGGAGGAAGGCAGGTAAAAAAGCAGCAACTGGATTTGAATTTAAGAGCTAATGGTGAGCTCTGCATTTTAACATAAATGGATACTCTTACTAAGTATCGTGTTTGGTAGATGAGTGTTTTATGTATTAGAATTAATGAAAATGATATTTATATTTATATTTATGTAAGAATTGGTCAATAAATATTGGCCTGTGTTATTAGCTAGCACTGCACTCATATTTTTCACTGGTAATACAAGTTGTCTTAATATGAAAAGATTACATGTGTGCCTCTGTCTAAATTTTACCATTTAGCAATGAGACAAAATGCCATTGATCACTTCATAGTTGCTGGATCACATCCAGTCCAGGTTGGTAATAGAACTAACTGATGGCTATTTAGTGATCCGAATGAAATAAGCTTCGTGTTCATTCGGGCTCCAGTAAGACTATGTGTCCTTTTCAAAAGCTATCATTTATTTCAAACCCAGTTCAAACAGGTTTTGAGAAGTTCTGATAGAACTGAGAAGAAGTGGCTCTTAAGATGGCACTGCAGTGAACTCTTCAGTGAAATTATTTCAGTCTCAAAGTTTGCCAACCTGGCATCATTCACAAAAACTTCAATCTGAAGCAGATTTTCTATCAGAAGAATTTTTGTACAGTCTGGATTTAAAAAAATAAGTCTTTTACTATGGTTATAGGTTTAACAAGTACCATGTGGAATGATTCATGTGGTCCGGTGAGTCATAAAGCTTGTTGATTCCTACTGGAAAAGGCAGTGTGTGTGCAAGACACCTCTTCAATAACATAATATTAATTTTCTTCCTGACTCAAAGATGTAGTGCTTTGATGCCTCTTTCAGCTGGTTTATCTGCCTCCTTAAACTTCCTGGCAGAAAAAGGCATACTAAATGATAAAGCTCGTACCCCCACAGTGGTTCTTGTTTTCCAGAGAGAGAAGAATTTGCCTCTAGAATACCCGGTTCACCAGAGCATAAAGACCAGCTTCCTAGAGGCAAAAGTCATAACTCTGAGGTAGCAAGACAAGGAAAATTGAAAAGGTCATGGAAATTGCTGGCCCGTAAAAAGAGAAGAAGAGGGAAGGAGGATGCTGGGCATGGAGAACAGCAGACATGACACAGTATTATGTTTTCAGTGGAGTTCAGAATGAGATAACCAGTGTGCCTATATGTGCCGAACTAAGAAGTTTTATCAGATCAGAAGTGTAGGCAGAGAAAAGATTAGGAAAAGTGAGAAAAGTGAGAGAAAAGCAATAAAGCGAGCCTGAAAAATTAAAAGAAGCTAAGCTGGAGAGTGAAGACCCTTATCCACCTGTGCATTTTTCCTTTCTTTCTATTTCTAAGCTTTTTCTTCACTAGCAAGGCAAAAAACTCCCCTAGATCAACTTTTTTTTCCCCTGGAGTGCTGTTTCCCACGGCCGTGCCCCGGCCAAGGTTTCCGGAGTGGTCGGGGGTGCTGAGTGTTCTCAGCCCAGCCGGCTCCCTCCTGCAGGGCTCTGTAGAGCTTCAGCCTCAAGCTGGATGTGTGGGCTTCGCTTTGCAAAAAGATGGCCCATCTAAGCTGAAACCGATTGCTGCTCAAGGGCTGTGCTTTGGCTACATGCATGAGCTTCTTAGAATTCATAGAATCATAGAAACATTTCAGTTGGAAGAGATCCTCAGGATCATCGAGTCCAACCATAACCTAACCTAACTCTAGCACTAAATCATGTCTCTAAGAACCTCATCTACGTGTCTTTTAAACACCTCCAGAGATGGTGACTCCACCACTGCCCTGGGCAGCCTGTTCCAATGCCTGACAACCCTTTCTGGGAAGAGTTTTTTTCCTAATAACCAGTCTAAAACTCCACTGGTGCAACTTGAGGCCATTTCCTCTTGTCCTATCACTTGTTACTTGGGAGAAGAGACCAACCCCCTCCACGCTCCAACCTCCTTTCAGGCAGTTGCAGACAGCGATCAGCTCTCCCCTCAGCTCCTGTTCTCCAGGCTGAACAGCCCCAGCTCCCTCAGCCGCTCCCATCACACTTGTGCTCCAGCCCCTTTACCAGCTTCGTCACCCTTCTCTGAACTCGCTCCAGCCCCTCAATGTCCTTCTTATGATGAGGGGCCCAAACCTGAACACAGGATTCAAGATGGGGCCTCACCAGTACCAAGTACAGTAGCACAATCACTGTCCTGCTGGCCACACTATTCCTGATACAAGCCAGGATGCTGCTGGCCTTCTTGGCCACCTGGGCACACGCTGGCTCATGTTCAGCAGTTATCAACCAACACCCCCAGATCCTTGTCCTCCAGGCACTTTCCAGCCACTCTTCCCCAGCCTGTAGCGCTGCCTGGGGTTGTTGTGACCCAAGGGCAGGACCCGGCACTTGGCCTTGTTGAACCTCGTACAATTGGCCTCAGCACAACAATCCAGCCGGTCCAGACCCCTCTGTATGGCCTTCCTGCCCTCCAGCGGATCAACACTCACTCCCAGTTTGGTGTCATCTGCAAAATTACTAATTCGTGTATTTTCACTGGAGTGTATCAGTCGGCAGAGTCGGGTGGGCCATTGTGCAGAATGATTATGCCACCTGCTTGGCAGGAAAGTTTTCCCCAGATGTGCTCGGGGCAGGTTATCCCTAAAGTGTGTTTTTCCAATATTCCCCCTCTTGCTGGAACACTGTATTTCCATCACCTAAGGGTCAGCGCTATATATTCCATTTCTAATGACTAAGCAGGACTGCTGGATGACATGGTTCAGCTTTCCTCTCATCTCTTCTTAATGTGCTTGAGATTACTTAAGTTGACATGCAAATTTAAGGCAGATAAATAGAGTTCTTTGTATCTTATCTTAATGCAAACAATGGCAATATTAGTTATAGAGAGCTGTCTTTATTCAAACTTCTGTTTGCTTTTTTTCAGACACCAAAAGCTCTTATTTTATGAGTTCAACAAAGAAAAGAACTCAGCCACAATTTCATAAATCTCCTGTATTTTTTGTTCCGTGGTGAAAAGGTGCCATTTCATCATCACCTTTTAATTTACTGTATAAATTCACTATATCAGTGACAATTCAAAGAAGAAACTAAAATAAATCCTTTATGTTTCCTCCCCAGAGAAGGGATGTATTTTTCTTTTCCTTTCGCATTTAACAAGACATTCCAAGTGTTCCTTTAATCACTGTACAAACACAAAATAAGGTGGCTTAAATAAATAAATGGCTAAATAAAACAGATGATTTTGCCAGCCTCTGTTTGAACAAACTACATATGAATCATACTCAAGCAGTCTAACAGAAGACAGCCAGACTGTAGTAAGTTTTTAAAATGCACTGTTCCAAATTGAACCAATTTTTACTAATATGGGCTGTTCAAATATTTGAAAGGGAATATAACTCTTCCAATTTTAGAAGAGTTTGATCTATGAAAAATAGAAATCTTATATTTCATTTAGATTATGATTCAGTATTTAATGAAGTAGATCACGCTTTACTTTGAGTCAATGACTGCAAAGGCAATTACTATAGTTACTATGAACTATAGTTGCATCTTTTTCTTAGTCTTCTCTTTGTAAGATAACTGCTTTTTGCTACAGCAGAGACATACAGCTACAGAAGAGACAGACTTCTGTATAAGCTGGAGGCTCTTCATATTTCCATTATGTCAAATTCATTTTAGAGTTAGGCATCACAAATTGTGCAGTCAAGTTCATTCTGGGCCAAGACATCAGGATTGTGCAGTCAAGCTCAAAGCAGCAGTGCTACTTTGCTTGTTGTGTAACACTTCTTAAAGGAACCCAGCCCATTTAATAAAGTAAAAAAAAAAAAAAAAGTATTAAACTTTCCTGCAAACACTTGCAAATTTTTCTGGAAACATTTTTCTGTTCTTAACATAAACAAACATAAACAACATTAAATTAATTGAAAGTGGTAACTGAAATCAAATTTAACAATTTGCAATGTGATCATGTCAGGGAAAAATATCACTGTACACAATTGTTATAATTCAGACATTATTTTGGAGGAAGAGGCAAGATAGAGTGTTATTTGTTTTATTTCTTCCGAAACTCATGTTCATTTTGGCCCGAAGGTAAGAATTTGATTAAAATGTGTATATTAATGGTGTCTTTCAGCAAGCTACTTGGCTATGCTTTTTTCAACTAGAAGATTTGGGACTTGATTATGTTTTCTTTTACATATTGGGAAATAATACCCAGAAATCAAGTTAGCATCTATTCTTCTTGTTCTTTAGAAAGTCAGACAAGTTATAAGTCCTTTCTAAGTTTAACATCTATTATTCTGCGGTGAGATCTTGTCAGGTATTGGTGAGCTAAATAGCATGCAAACAGACTTCTACCAACTTATTTGGCAATGTTTGATTTTATTGTGTGGCTGTTGCATCTTCAAGAGGGAGATCACTATTCTGGCATCCTGGTGTGATCAGGTCATTACTTAACGTTATAGTGTTGTGCCTTAACATATATTAAATTCGATGGCACTGAAAACTCTGATTGTCTCCTTTGTTTCTTAGAATGAACTATTCCTAGACTGAATTTCAGTGAGTTTTTTGCAGGGGTCTATGTTAGTCTTGCCATCCACCAGACTTGAGGTTTATGTACACAATTTTGATGAAAGCATTTGAACCTTTGGCTGATTTTTTTTGAAAGCTTCCACCAGCCAGTTTTACATCCATTTCTTCCAAACAGGAAGATGGGACAACTGATAACTCTTGTGTTGGACAAATTATGAAGTTTATTATCTTACATTTGCCCTATGCTCAGAGTTTCTTTTTAGAAGCACCAGAGCATTACTTGTGAATAAAGATATTCACTTCCCTTTACATACTCTAGATGGAAATTGTAAAAGCAACATGAATTTTGTGCACTTCAGATGACAAAAAGTAGAAGTTATCAGAGTGTATCAGCATATAATGCTTTGAAATATACAAGCCAAAGACACTAATACGTAGCAGTACTAGAATTATTACCAAGTTATTGTCACAGCTTACCTTCAGATTGTCTGTATGATTGTAACAACAAGGGGATCCACACATACCTCTTCTCATAAAGCATTATGTTCTGACACAGACATTTGCTTTGAGTATTTCTTTAGGTATGAGCTTTTTCCTTCCTTAACACAAAGGGAAACAAACAAACAAACAAAAATAAAACAAAACAAAACAACCTAATTGAGGAAAGATGTTTTTCTAGACAGGTTGAACTGGGAAAACTTTGATTCTTATGGAATTATATTTTCAGAAACCTGAAACCTCAGCTAGACAATTACACTTCTGTGTACAGTCAAAAGTTCTACAGCATCATGCAGTCTTCTGGATCAGAAACTGTGAGATCTCCTGAGGTTCATATTATTGCTATCACAAATTAGTTTTTCTAAGACTCATAGTTTTGTCATGCAAATGTGGAAGAAATTTTTTATGCTGAGGGTGGTGAAACCCTGTCCCAGGTTGGCCAGAGAGGTGGTGGATGCCCCATCCCTGGAGACATCCCAGGCCAGGCTGGACGGGGCTCTGAGCAACCTGAGCTGGTGCAGATGTCCCTGCTCGTGGCAGGGGGGGCACTGGGTGAGCTTTGGAGGTCCCTTCCAACTTAAACTGTTCTATGATTCTATGCTAAAAAATTGTGTTCCAAAAGCATCACATTCTCTAAAATTTGGTGAAAGATGGCAAGTTAAGAAGGGACAGTTTCTAAATGTATTTGATCAAAATAAATATATTCATAATGGATTCAATACCTGTTATTTGTGAAGTTCTATGGAATCAAAATTTATTTTAGTAAGGCTTAAAAAGTTGTTAACATTTAAATAAAATAAAATCCATATTTTCAATGTGTGCTTAGCCAATGTGTGTTAGTACTTGACAAAAATAAACACAAAGAAACGTGCTATTGCTGAGAATTTGGGGCCTGTGTTTTGGCCTGCTTGTCTGTGAAATCTATGGCATTGTTCTCTCTCTTCCACTCACCCTTTATTTCCTTACTTTTTTATTTTATTTTCTTGAACAATCAGAAATGGATTTCTGTCCTGCTGAGGTTGTTTATATGTCAAAATTTTCCTCTACTTCACTGAAACATTATGAAGGTGAAACCTTTAGAAGTGAGGAGGAAAGTCAAATAAAAAAATAAATCAAAGAAATCTCACATACTTCAATATATTCAGACAGTAACACTCCCGCTGAAAAGCTAGATCCAAATTACTGGAACAGATAATAATTCTATATACAAATTCTGTCTGTTTCTTGGGATGTTGTTGACAAAACATTGAATGTCACAACTGCAGATCAAAAGAGATCTGAAACTGCCCATGAATTTCATAGGTGGTTCCCTACTCTGTTCTGTTCTGTTCCACTTCCACTGCTTTTGCAACAAAGTCAGAGGAACCCCATGGAGACTCAGTGTCCAACAGCCAGAGGTGCACAGTTGTACCTGGCAGAGACTCCGTTGCTGTGATGTGCAAGATACAGGGATATTTCTAGGCAATAAGAGGAGGGGCTGCATGAAAAACAAAATGGTAGATGGGGTTTCTGATCTGGAAGTTCTCTAACAAGCAGTTTTTGTTAGAGATGCTCTATATACCTCCAGGTTCCCTTGATGCTACAGACGGGGCTTGCAGAGTCTGGCCGAAGGTACGGTTTTCTTGCCCATGGTATTCTACATCGACCTTCAAGCACCACAGAAAATTTATCTTTTCAGTCTTAGATATAAAATGAAATTGATTGATGAAGAGATTACCAAAAATGTGAACTCAGTAGAGCAGGAAACCCCCCAAAAGCAGTGGTCAGAGAATATACATAGATAAGTGTACATAAACTATAGCATCCAGTATTAGTGCAGATCCTCATGGCCAGTCACAGGTAACATTTTCTCAGACTTTTTGATTTCGTACTTTTGCATCTGGGTTATCTGACCTTAACATCCATCAGACATTAAAAAAAAAAAAAAAAAGAAAAAAAGAAATAAAAACACCTCTGTTTTTCTGTCTAATGTTAAACTACTCAGACCTGTTGTTGTTTGCATCCCTTCTGTAGGTGAACGGTATTGATCTTCGAGGTGCTACCCATGAGCAGGCTGCAGCTGCGCTAAAAGGAGCAGGGCAGACGGTAACAATCATAGCACAATACCAGCCGGAGGGTAAGCAAAATAATACACTTAAAGGCATATGGTAAAAGATTAAGTGCTTTAAAGCCACCCATTTAACAGGATGAGGCTGCGGTAGATAGCGTTTTTCTCAGCTATTGTCAGAAGTCATCTGGAATGAAATTTCAAGGGGCAATTCTATCCCAAGGAAATGGCTGTATTTTTGTCTTATATAGTAGCTTATGCAACTATAAGAAATAACTTTAGATGTGCATAGAATAAGACAGTAATCAAAACTTAGTTAATAATTTTAGTTTCATTATTGCTTAATCTACGTTCTTTTCTATTCTTCTGGAGAGAGTGCAAAAGACAGTTTGAGAAAGAAGAGAAATGCCAGGAAGATCTGAAGTTGCTTCAGAAAGTCAGATCAGATTTAAACAAAGATAAATGCTTCCTGCCAAATGCACAGAGTTTCCCATCATTACTTTTGGATGAGTGTCCTTGTACCTCCAGAGCAATTAGCCCCAGATAACAAGTACTTATTAGGGAAAATGATGGCTTTCTAAATAAAAGCATCAACAGGAAATTCAGCAAATAATCAGACATTTAGAGTGGAATGTATTTCATCCACCTTTTGGTATCTGATATCTAGCCTTCTAGATCTTAAGCTAGTTTCAGTGGGACAAAGTAGACATTGATGGATATTATGAGTCCAGAGTTAAGTGACAGAACTCCTCCTCATTGTCCATGAACTATGCTTTTTTCCTGATACAACTGTCTGAGGCTCTCAAAGAATTAATGAAGGAATATTACTTTCTGATAGGAACTAAAGATTGTTTTCCACTGCAGTAGCTGTTACTTCAAAACTCTTTCCAAGTGAATTCAGCAACCACAGGTGTCTGGGAAGACTTGCTGGCACCGTTTTATCAGTTTTCAGTAAACTGTTCAAGTCCAATTCACAAGTCCTGCTATGACCTGTCAACACAAGTTGTTGATTCTGCCCGATTGAGCCCAGCCTAGGACACATGCAGGTCTCAGGTGAAACAGAACAGCTCTAATAACAGGTTCAACTAGTCAGCTTTTTCAGAGACACTGTGGAGATTAATTAGTAGTGCCAGAATTTATCCAGCATGATACCTTCTTTTGTTTCTCTGGATCCTTCTGATGGCACACAAAGAGAAAAACAGCTGGTATTTTAGTCAAACATACAATTGTGCTTCAGATCTGGTATCATGCATCCATTTATTGGTTTATCCGCACTTGAGTCACCAAGCAGAATAAATTAGACCATACTAAGAAATGGGCAGATAAGAGCAAATGAAATTGCAAGTATCTATTTTTAGTTAAATAAATGGAACATATTAATATAAAAATGCATAAGCAATAATCAGTGATTTCAAATAAAAAGTATTGAAAAGCAATTCCATTACAGATAGCTATCCACACTGGATTCTGAATAAAACCGTGTTCCCATTAGTTCCGGCAGTCGTTTGCTGTCTGGTGATTTTCTACTGCAATTATCACCATGGTGTCTGAGTACTTGTAGCAATCACTGGCGTTTCAGAGTTGTTCTATGTCATTATTAATGCACAGCAAAATACATCACTTGACAGACTTTTCCTGTTATATTTGAACTTTTAGTTGACATACTTTTCTCCTGTATTTCGCTAGCTCTGCAATATGTCAAATTCAGTTTTGGTGAACATACAATTCAAATGATGCTGATAATATCCATCAAGTATCATATTGCATATTGATTCTATTTTTCTGATAGTGCTGCTTCGTTCACCAAATTCCCTGTTGAGGGCAGACTAGTCCCGGCTGTTGTCAGTGAAGCACAGCTGGTTCTCTGTTTCATCCAAATCATTCAAGACACACGGAAGAGAGGACCTAGTGAAGAACAGGCCCAAAAGTTATCCTTATTATAGGAAATGATTGAATATTTTAAGATAGTAGTACCACATAATGTGTTATCTTACTGCTGGAGTATTTAACTTTAATCTGAGATGCTGTTTAGTACAAACTGTGTAAATACAGACGTGAAATGAAGTATTTATTTCTTTAAAAAATCCCTAACAGGAAAAAAGAGATGAAGCAGATTTAAAACAGTTGCTTAAATAACCTTCCCAGAGAATTATTTAAGAATTTACAGGTCACACAGAAAGACAAACACACTCTATATCAGCATAAATATTTATTTTATTCTGAAGATCCTGCACGACTCTTTTTGTCCTTTCTCTGCAATTTATACCTGATCTCTTATTTACTGTACTTTATCTTGAAGCATATATTGGAACATAGTCATAAAACACAGTCTTAAAACTGTATGGTTGTGCTTTCCTCAGAGGCTCCTCACTTTAAAATGCTTCTAAAACCAGTAAAGTATATAAGCATAGTGGGCTTGTAGCTTGATTTTTCCATTTCCATACTGGAAGTTCTGAGTTGTTGTTACTACAGCTTTAGTTTTTCTGGGGAGATCCAAGAATAGCCACTGCAAATGCTAACCAATACCTTTTTTAAAAAATCTTTTCCAGCTTATTAAGCCTTTAGATGTTGTTTCAAACAAACACATTCAACGAAACATTTAGCTATTGATATTTCAGATATTAAGTGATGATAATATAAGTACCAGTCAATACTATAAGCCAGCTGATGATTAGCAATTAAGACTGTGAGTAGAAAAAGCTCACGTTCCAATAATTTAGTTTTTATGTGGTAAAGAAAAGCTTACAGCACATATCTTGGCAATGTCTCGAAAACAGAATAATATACTTTGCTGTGGGAAGAAAATGAGGTGACTACTGTACAAACAGCTTTCAAAGTCTAAATTGCCTTTTCCTTGTTTCAAACAGTCAAAAGTTCATCTAAGCCTCATATGAACTCCCCTCACATTTATGTGTATAGCCTGGGCAACAAATCTCATAAGAATGGCAACTTCTGCAAAAAAAAAAATCCAGTGCTTGCCATCAACTTGAATAGTTTTTCCTCTTGGTATTATGACACTTTGTTTTCTCATCATGTCTGGAATATGCAAATACAGAGACTAGCTCAGATAAAATAGCATGTCATCACAGCATGTTTTGAATGCTCTCAGAATTGTGGCTGGCGATGGTGCTTATCTGAACCACGCTGCCTGCCCCTCGCTTGACAGTTGTCTTGGAAAGAGGAGAAAATTCCATTAAAGCGCACAGATACAGTGAACAAAGGGAGAGTGGAAGGTACAAGCAGCAATTTCATGAGAAGAAGCTGCTTGGAAATATTAATTCATAAGGGATAGTATGAAGAATGGAGAACAACTCCGCAGCTCCTCTGCTCTTCAGAACGTTTTCCTCACGTACACTCACCGTCTTTGTTTCCCTCAACCCTCTGGGAAACAGAAGAGAAAATAAGAGGTATGAAAGTCCAAACAAAAATGCAAATTCTCTGGACAAAAATATAGAAATATTTTTAAAAGCAAGAGGAAAATCAATCACAGAGATTAAAAAATCAGAGCTCAATAGTGAGAGTATATGTTTATAGCTTTAGGAACAATGGCCATAACCCTGGGCTTTTTGAATCATTCCTTACTTTTATTTTAAAAACTGAAAATAACCTGTGTACTGTATCTTATGTACATGTGTATTGTGTAAATGGAGGTCAACTAATGTCAAGCATCATGATCTCTAACAATCATTGGGGGTGTAGTTCATATGGAGGGTTATGCGTGTGTTCACAGCACACTTGCCATCCTGCAGGCTTCAGAAAGGTGACTTTTTATATTCATGTGCTGCTCAAATCTTCTGCACATGGTTGAAATGAAATTAAAGAGGATTTAAAGACCAAAACCTACTTAGAACAAAATTAGAAGAGGAACCGATCACTTATATTTAGCTTTGCTCTCCGATTTTTAATATTCTTGGAAGCGTTTTAACTCTCCTCCCAGCTTAGCAACTCTCAGATCTCTTTTAAAACATTATACAAATATGGAGCCAGTGAGTAAGCCATTCTCTTCTACAAAATAACAACCTGAGCCTGGAAAATAAACTGAGGTTGGAACAGTGTGTCCTCATCCAGCAATAAATTAGAAATTAAAATGGGGAATATATAAAACATAGGGAAACACTTTACACTTCCAGGTTTTTATGCAGGACGTACTTTGATTTTAATGGTAACAGCTGTAACTTACAGCCCAGTATGGAAGGAGTTAAGAAAACAAAAACAAACAAATAAAAAACAACAAACAAAACAAACACACACATTTTTTTCAGTGAAACTGAAATACATTTTGAATGGAAAGTGAACTTTCACTGAAATATCAACAAGTTTTCCTGAAAGACACAGCTTGGGAGTGGGGCTAGACAGAACGCTGGACTCCTAACGAAGCCACTCAAAAGCTTTATTGCACATTTTAGTCTCTAACACTCGTGTTCCCCCTGCGGCAGCATGAAAGGGTAGAACTTAGCCCTAAGATTTTTGCACAACACTCGGTGTCAGTGGCCTGCGAGCTCCGTGGTACTGCATTGCAGTGTCTCTGCAGCTCTTCCCTCACAATATCCCTGAAAAACTGTTAAACCACCCCAAACTTCCATGTGCTTTAAATCTTTCAAGCTAGCCAATTAACTTCCTTTCTTAACAGCTTGCATAGAGGGAAAACGTTTATTGATTGCAGTTTGATTAGGCCAGCTGACAATGAAGAGGTCAAAAAGTGGTTGCAGCAAGAAGATTTCTGCTTTATCACCTTTTGAATTAGCTGTTCGCTGCATGCTCGGGGGCTCTGCACCTGCTGTGCGGTGAGTAGCTGAGATTTAGTCAGAGTATCGAACAGATGCTGACAGACAGTGTGTGTCTTTGCAGACATTAGCTCAGGAAATTATTAGAGAGCTGCACCTACAGTTATAGGGATCTCGTGGCTGCAATGGCAATAAATTTACTTTTTAGTTCTTTCCTTCCTGAATCTGAGAGGCTCACAAAGCGTGTTGCAACAGACCCAATGTTCATAAGCAGCATCAGCTTTTATAAAAACATGCTCCTTGTCTTATATACTTGTCTGACCTACTAGTGCATGAGATCTGCTCTTTTTAAAATTTCAGAGTAGCAATCCAGGGATCACTTTTACAGGTCTCTCCCTGAACAGTCATGGATACTTTTTAGCTCTTTCCCCCATTTCATTCCCAATTCCTGTCTCAAAATACAAAAACTTGTCTCCTGTTTTGGTACAACAATCGCATGTATTCTTGATTCAGATGTTTAACCTTTCCAGATACAGCAGGAATGAGGTAGATTAAAAATATATGGGAAGAAGAAATAATCGTATTTATTCATCTTTGTCTAGGTCACTTCTATAGTTTGAAATGTGAATACTCACATTAAAGGCTCCTACTCCCAGCTGTCGAAAATCAATGTAGCTTAATTACTTGTATAAAGTTGCATTACAGCAGTTGACTTTCATCTGGAGCCCCTGTATCCAATTGCAAAAGAATGCAAGTTGTTAAGGTTATATTTCATGCATGTGTATTAAAGAATATAACATAATCTTGGAATGGCCAAGCTGGATCTGACCAAAGGCCATTTGCTGAGGATCCTGTTGCCAACAGCTTAGAGAGAAGAAAGAGCAGGACAAGCACAGTGGTATTTGCACTGAATACTGTCCTACTGACCAGAGGGGGCTGAAAAACCCTCTCCTTGTTCTCAGCTGGAAAATATCACCACTCTAAAGATTAATAAAATCCAAAACCAGTTTAGAGGTATGTTTCATAGATTGTCCTGCTGAGGTTCAGGGAGTGAATTTTGTTGAGAAGTTCAGTGCATTTTTTTTAAATTAGGAAAATTGAGAAGGAAGGAGTAATAGAAATGAGAAAGCTCAACATTATGGTAGTATATTTTATTTTTCTGTGTTCCAAAACCAGAGAAGGGTTTTTTTTTTCAGATCCTAATTTATGCATAATAGTTGATAATACACCAAAGTTCTCTTATGTAGGAGACAAGGACTGCAGTCTCATTCAGATAGCAATATCAAAGGCTGTGGTTTTTTCTTTTCTCTTTTTTTTTTACCTCTCTTTTCACGGTGACACCTGTAACTCTAGTGTTTCTTTAGTCGCTCATAAAGTTTTCATACCAAGTTTCAGAATAGTAAACTGTTTTCTCCAGCTGATTAAAAGTCAGGCCTATGCCTCCCTTGCTTGTCCATCAAGTGCCCACTGAAGAGGTTAGCCAGGTTGCAGATGATAAAGTCACAACCTATTCTCCTTCTTCTAATAATTTTAACATGTTTTGCTTCAACGGAAGTGCAGAAGTTCCCTAAGCAAAAAATTCCCTATTTGTTGCAAAGATTTCTATATAAATTAAAATGCTTAACAGTATTTTGTGGCTGTAATACACAACTTTGTGAAATGTACCAAATCATACCATATTATATTTGTGTGCTCAGAACGAAAATTCTGGCACTTAAACTAATCCTTGAGTACTCCAGGTTATGTCAGCAGTTAATGTACATGATTAGAGGTTGTCATTGGCATTTTCTTCCTTTCGATATAGTAATTATGGTTCCCTCAAGACAAATGCGGTTGCCAAGACAGTACCCCACTTGTCTGGCCATGTCAGATACTGACCTCAGGTATAGCTTTTGCTGCATATTATTATATTACACTGCTTTTATTTTTACAATGTTGGAGCAAAGTCTTCAACTTTATAATTTTGTTGCAAGCTTTACACTATATTTAGCTGAAGTCAAAAAAAAAAAAAAAAATCACAAAACCACAAGCCTACCATAAACGGTGTTTAAAATGAAAAGGATGGTTTAAAAATCTCCTGATCCACTTTGAAGTTATTTTCTCTTAGCCCAGTGTTTTCTCTCTGTTTGCCTGAGCTGTCCTCACCACAACATCCACTCTACTGCAGATTAACTCCAGTCCCCAAGTGACTCTGCCTGTGTACATGGGCATTGCCCCAGCACGGACAGATATTTCTAGGCTCTTCAGATGCCGCAGATGAAGAAGCACCAGGAATTAGAGATGTTCTTCTAAAGACAGGTCTTTGGAAGATTTTCCTAAGACATAAAAGGTTGTATTTTAGTTCATCTTTTAAATTTAAAAATCACATTCCCAGTAGAGTTACACAGTGTAACTCATCCAACATTGAATATTTTATAAAAAGCAGAATTCTAATTTTTTTGCTGTAAAATATTGAGCACTCATTGTATATAAAACATGTTATGGCTTTGATATATTTTCTTAATGTTTTTGTGCAGATTCGTTTGTGTTTAATGTAGTCATCTCAGTCTGCTAGACTGTGTTTGCTGTTTCCTTACAGAATCCTGAGCTTTCTCATTTCTCATTTTCATAAATGTTTCGGTTTAAGTACTTATTTTGTAATTCAGTCATATTTAGCTTGTTTCCATCAGCAGGCTTAAATTTCTATAAATAGCGTATTCTTTCATAAAGTTGTCAATGTCAACTGTAGGAAATTGTGCAGGAAAAGCATTATCTTTTCTTGTTTTCATTTTAGATGTGATGACATGAAGTTCTGTGGGGCTTTTTTGAGCTCCATTTATAATGCAGGTCCTGTTTATTTTTTTATTGTTCATATACAACATTCTTTGCTTTATTATAGTTATACATACACAAAAGATTGTGTATCTGTTAAATCCTCATGCTAGAGATTATTACTTGCTTTTCTTTGGCAATTTATTAATTAAAGTTTAGTAATTTCTTCTTTTTACTGTTTTGTTAAGGTAGCCATGAATAAGTCTCATTGGGAATACAAATAAAGAGTTGCTTTTCTTTTTGCAACAGCTGTTACATTTGCAGCTGCTAATTTAACCATTAAGTATGTGCTATGAAGTCTTTCTCCTTTTCTTCCCTCTTTTAGTGTTCACTAAATTGAAATCTATTTCACCCATGGTTTTTTTCCTTACGTTACAGCTTTTTCAGAAAGCAAGACCTTCTAACAATGGAAAATATATGTATGGATTTGTGTACTGGCCCTTTAGTAGTTTCTCGGCAAAGTAACAGGAATAACAATTTTGTAACCGCAGCAATAGTACAGGAATAGTTTCTCTTTTTAATTAAAACCCTGGGCTTATATCTCTGGCAATAGAGGAACATTTGCAACCATATGTTTGAGTCTCACCGTAGTGGAAGGAGCGGGAGCTGCAGTTGGGAGTGTGCTGCTGAGATAGCAGAGGGGAGCCCAGGGATAATGCACTTTAGCACCAGATTGAGAGAAAATCTTGACATTATTTCTGCACTCATTTTAGTGTTTCTTTCTTCTCTCACTCTCTTTCTTTTTTTCAATTTCTAATTGTGCTTTTATCTGAAAAAAAAAGAAAGCATTCCATGCTAAAGACATTTTGTGTTTACTTTCTTTTTTACTTTTTAAGCAATAAATTTTACTAACACTTTTGCTATTTTAATTTTTTCACAGTGACATCGTTTCATACATCACAGGACTTTAGAAGCTCATATTTATTTCCATCTAGTTACTTTAAAGGTGTTCTCTTTTCTTTCTTATTTATTTTTGCACTTTGCAAAGATGCAGTTTCTTTCTTTGTTGTGTTGCTTTTTATTTACCTTCAGTGTCAGGTGTTTTTCCTTCTTTACTTACGGTTAGTATAAGTCTGTCCTGTTTCATTGCTACTGCTTTTCCTAGTCTTCATGATAACTTACACAACTTTAAGTTTAGATGCTATTATGGTAACTTGAAACTGTTCCTGGGTGATTGGGCTATTAAAGACACTGAAGACTCTTCACAAAAATATTTTTTATCCAAACAGTTTAACAGGTTTTCTTTTAATAAAGTTCAGAAGATCACTAGAAACCCAGCTTTCTCTGCCTTGAGGGGAACTACTCCATGTAGGGACATGACTGAAAATAGAAAACACTCCATAAACTGGAGGAAATTTCACAATGTAGTCAATATTACTGATGATCATGTGCTTAAACTAATACAAAAATACAGGTTATGTACAACCCCTATGTTTTCAGCTTACATCCCCAGAGAATATGAATACTAAAAAATTTAAGCTTTCTCTGCAGTAATTTATCGTGAGACCCCACCTGGAGTCCTGTGTCCAGCTCTGGAGCCCTCAGTGCAGGACAGACATGGACCTGTTGGAGAGGGGCCAGAGGAGCCACAGAAATGATCCGAGGCTGGAACAGCTCTGCTGGGAGGACAGGCTGAGAGAGTTGGGGGTGTTCAGCCTGGAGAAGAGAAGGCTCCGGGGAGACCTGATTGTGGCCTTTCAGTGCTTAAAAGGGGCCTCTAAGAAAGATGGGGACAGACTTTTTAGCAGGGCTCGTTGTGGCAGGACAAGAGGTGATTTTAAAATAAAGGAGGGGAGATACAGGCCAGACATGAGGAAGAATTTTTTTACACCGAGGGTGGTAAAACACTGTCCCAGGTTGCCCAGAGAGGTGGTGGATGCCCCATCCCTGGAGACATCCCAGGCCAGGCTGGACGGGGCTCTGAGCAACCTGAGCTGGTGCAGATGTCCCTGCTCATGGCAGGGGGGGCACTGGGTGAGCTCTGAAGGTCCCTCCCATCTCACACTATTCTACGATTCAATGATTCTCTGTAAAAGTGCTGAGCAAGGAAGATGTTTTGAATTGAAATTAGAAGTATATTCTCCTGGGGTTTCCTAGAGAACCACTCCTGAATCTGATAAAAGAAAGAAAAAAAAAAAAAGTATGGCTTTCAAGTCCCTCCTGTAAGTTCAAAGTGGATTTGCTTTAGTGCTTACTTAGAAAGAAACAAATTGAAGAGAGAAGTTCTGTTGTCATTTCTCTCCTTCCAAAACATTAGCAAGGGCAAAAGAGCACCTATAGGAGAGAATCGAGATCCATGATATGAAGGTTTCCCAAAGGATATGGGGATTATAGCCTGTTTATGGGGATCTCTCATGCTGAGGAAAGACAGCAAGTCTGCCATACAGTGACAGCTGTTACAGTAGCATTGCTAAATATCACAGAAGATGATGGCATATCAGGGATTTTCTTGGCCCGCTACTGCAGCTGCTGTCAGCACAAAATTCACAGTGAGGTCAATGCAGGTGTTAGGGGCAGTCTTTCATCATGCTTATTTTTAAAGTTTATAGTTCTTGGCGCATACAGTGATTTTCTTTTAATTGTATTGACGAGCTAGGCAAATACAAATGAAAAAGTAATTTTTTTTTTTAATTTTATTTTTTTTTAATTGGGCCATTGGCTAAGCTGGTCGCCCAAGCTCTCTGAGCTTGTTCAGGATTTGGGCTGAGTCTCTTCTCACAAGTTATAGAGGGAACTTCAATTACTAACTTTGACTGGATGGACAAAGCTGAGACCAGGTGAATTAAACTCTTCTGGTGTCTCTGGGA
Source organism: Caloenas nicobarica (assembly GCF_036013445.1). Taxonomy (NCBI): domain Eukaryota; kingdom Metazoa; phylum Chordata; class Aves; order Columbiformes; family Columbidae; genus Caloenas; species Caloenas nicobarica. Next base: position 208,142,922 of record NC_088245.1, on the reverse strand, counting down.
AGTAGCAACTAGTAAACAGACAGTTGAAATTTCTCCAGCTCACCAGATGAAGTGTTAATGAAGCCAGAAATAAATTCTTTGAGCCCTATGCCTTTGGTTTAATCACTAGGCAACACTTTCTCTCAGAAATAAGTCTTGAGGCAAGTTAGTATAATCATTATTTTAATGGAAGTAGGAAAAAAATGGGAAAAATCAGAGGCAACTTAAGGCTCTGATTCCAGTAGAAAAATATCAAATTAAGAGTTTCAATATCAGATAGGAGATTTAAAAATAATTATTTACTTGTAACATGATTTTAGATAAATTCATTGGTTGATTTGAATTTCTTATTATACCTGTGGGTGAGAATGATGGCAGAGTGTAAGAAATAAAAAATAAAGCATGCACTATTTAAATAGAGAGGGACAAAGAAGTAAAGGGAGGATTTGCTCTTGTCTGTTCCTGAGCACTGCACTTGCATGCACAGCTTTTTAAAGGATTTCACTCACAAGGGTGAATAGTCACCCTGCTCCGTGTGCCTTCGGAGCTCCTATCTCTGCTTGCTGAGAGAAGCAACATGAGGGATATTCAGTGAAAGTATAAATACTGATCTGTAGTGCACTTAATGTGCAGGTGACCATATCATTATTTACGAAGAATAGAAATGCTATTGAGTAGACTTTTACGTGTGCTCACACATAAACATATGCAGCCATTGGGAACTGGAATTTAGGGTCCACAGAGACAGGTTTTAAGAGCTGCATTGGATGCCAGCAATAGATTTCTTCACAGCTGTCAATATGACACACATTCTTAGGTTGTAAGTGCATGTGAAAGATAAGTAAGAATTTATACAGTATCAGATCACATGCTAAGCTGTACCCAAGATAAAACTATTTTTCAGCAAGTCAGTTCAAAGCCTCTGAAAATCTTTACTACTGAGCTACTTGTACAATAAATTCTCCTTTTTCCATGATCTTGTTCTACGTCATTCTTTCTTGCGTTGCTTTCTTTTTCATGGCTGTTAACCTGGCAGTTCACAAGAGAAATAAGAATCAGATTTAGGCTTCATTGTCAATCTCAATACTTAATTACAGACTCATCGAAAATACTTAATTAACTGCAGAATCATTGAAAGAATGTCATATGTCACCTTCAAAAAATCCCCTCTTTTTAATATTAATTTTGAGTAAGAAAACCTTTTACAGAATACACGAATGCACTGAATATACATATTATCATAGATTTTAGCCTCTCTCATCTGTGTGGGTTACTGTATAATGGCTTAAGTGAAAGCTGAATTAAATGGAAATTTTTTACAATTAAATATTAACCATAGTTCAGTGTGAAGAAGGCTTTAAAGATATAACATCATTTATCTATAAAGTAAAAATTTTGATATATTTTACCTTAAGAATCCATCTTCTTTTAGAAGCTCTAGTATCTATTGAACTTAAGTAATTTTTTAGGGTTGAAGATAGTTTCAAAGGTATTATAGTTAATATTTTCTAAGCCAGGTGCTCAGAGTTAATCTCTGGAATAGAAATATTCTGATCTGCTGCACTGCTAAACTATGCGAATGATCATTTCTTTAATTTTAATCATATTTAGTAGCTTAAACATGGACTTAGAAATATGGCATTAGTCACCTTTCTGGAAAGTTTGTTATTAGACATCCTGAAGTACTTTCTAGCGACTCTCTAATTCCCTTTGCAGTTTGCAACAGAAACATGTGAGACTAACCCAAGTAATAGTTACTATTTTTAGCACTTAACATCTTCCATATTTGCTTTCAATTGGTTTAGACAGAATAGCTCAGAATCATGCAGAAAAATCAGATTTTACAAACTTTGAACATTTGTAATGTTGAGTTTAATTGTTGCTTCAGTGCTGTGTGAAGCTTAAATACACAAATGTGCAATATGTTAAGAGTCAGTCAGGTTACTTTAGGTTCAGTATAATGTATATCCCTCCTATACAAGAATTTTTTCTTTTTCTCAGAGAGACCGAGAGTAGGGTTTTTTCTTGCTGTTTTTTTGTTTGAGTTTTCTCCCTCAATAAATCTGCATCCTTATGTTTGTCTCCATTTGGCCCCCAAAACTCATGTCAAACTCATCAGCTGCCTTTGCAAGTCTCGCTGCTCGACATTTCAGGATATCTTTATGTGGTGATAAACTGCACGATACAGATCAGGGCAGCTCTTGCATTGTGGATAGCAGGGTCCATCCCCACCAGAACTTTATAAACCTTCCTAACATCTTGCTCTAACTGTGTTAATAGTGACATGTAACAAATTTCTATGTATATACGTATATCACTTAAGCACGTTACCGAGTTGTCACGCGTTTGCAGGGCTGTCCGTGAGTCTCGTGCCACACACGGACAGCACATGTGGGAGCACGCAGAGGGGGTGACTGAGACCAAGTGCCAAGACCTCATTTTCTTAGTTTGCTTTTGCACCAGTCTGGGCGCCAGTGCAAACAAAATTGTATGAAAATGGGCCTGCAAAGTAGCCCTCAGTTCAGTGGGGATTTTGCTGGCTGTGCCCAAACTTGTGGAGACAGGCATGTGGCAATGGGGACTGAGCGTGAAAGGAGGAGGTGATGGAGGAGAGAGCTGCAAGAACCTGATGCTCTGGTTTGTCATTCTGTGATTTCATTTTGCATGCGAGTGCTGAGAATTTGTGTGTGTCTGGCCACTTCTGTATGTATGTGTGCACAGTACTTTTCAATATTGTCCTTTTAAACCTCCATTGCGTTATACATGTGTATGTGTGTGTTTGTGCAAAATTTTGTGTGGAGGTGCCCACCACCTAAACCATTTGAGCAGCCTCTGATATAAATAATCCAAGCTTGGCCTGAATAAGGATGATCTGCCTACAAGGCTTGAAGGATAATACACATATAATCCAGCTTGTGTCCCAAGAGTAATGTAGCTGCGTTAGTTTTTCCTGCAATTATGTGCCCTGCATCTCTGGTAGGTGCTCTGAAACTTGCATCTATCTTAGACATTCAGCTCCTTTATAAAGGAAGACAACTCAGTGTAAGGGGAAGTATCTTCTTTATGATGGGTTGCTACTAATCCTTCCCAGCTGTTTGTAGGGCTGTCTCAGTATTTACTACCAGAAGAGAGTTCATATTCTTAGCATTCCTGGGTTGGGTTCAGTAAAAATGTAAAATTATGCAGTCTGCAGTTAAGAAAATTCAAGAGCCAATTGTAACAAATAGATGACAGTGTTGGGAAAGAGAACACCGGAGTGTTGACAGTCAGTGGGTACTGAGTCTCTCCTTGACGTTGCATAACTCCCTTCTGATTATCTTGTTAACCAGCACAGCCACCCTTAAGGATCAGAAAAGTGTATTATGAATCAGCCAATAATTGTGTTTTGAAAGTATAGAGAGTAATATAAGTGCTAATTATCGTAGAGAAACTGTAAGTTTTGATGTTAGGACTCGACCTGCATTGGAATAAAGAATTCATAAATTAATTTCATTACTCTCAAACTTCACACATTTAGCCTTGTCATATAATAACCCAAGCAGAGGAGAAGTATCTGCAGCCTGATGGAAATAACTGCTGCAATGGAAAATGCAACGTATCAGCAACTGCCTTATTCTATCTTGCTTGTGCCTTCTCCATAAATATTTTATTTCAACTAAAAGATATAAAATTGCATCAATTATGTCTGGTAAGCGACTATATAAAACAAGTTTAAAGTACTAGGAATGAAGCAAAGCGACTACATTCTGGGCAAAAGAAACAGCAGTCCAGCGTGTGAATAGGAGCCTGGCTTCACCTCCGAGCTGTTTGCAAAGCGATTAGAAGTTCAGTCACCTGTTTTCTGTTTAAATCCTTTCAAAATGGACATTTATGGAGTTTTACTAAATGGGCTCTTTCACAAATCCAGCTGGTTTCCATGGAAATTTTTATCTGCCAAATAAAACATCTCACTTCAAAATCACAGGAATTCAGAAAAAGTCAAAAATATTTCCATTTGAAAGTGCTTTTGTGGTATCCTATGGTTTACACTGTTTGGGTACCTCATCTCCACACTTTCTGGTCCTTGGGCTGTGATCATTTCTCCCTGGATATCCCATGGACAGGAGCTCATAAGATGCCTCATTTCTTGGCCTTGAAAGTAGAGTAGAAGTGTAGGAGCACAACAGAACTGTTTTCCAATTAGGAATATTTTGTGTTGAGGGCCAAAAAATACAAACATTTTAGGAGGAGTAAGAGAGGGAAACCTGTTCTTGTAAGCTCGGTCTTCTGAAAAAGGAGTACAGATGACTGCCATTATGAAACAAGTTGAGTTTATGCTACGTAAGTTGCGTTTCCTGACATACGGCTGTTGGAGATCTTTCTGTGGTGTTTCTAAATAAGTCCGTATGTGTTTAGAGAGACACGGTGAAATCTGAGGGTGCTGAGGAGGTAAACAGTATTGTAAGTGTTAGAATTGACCATAAATTACAAAAAAAAAAAGTCATTTATAGATAAAATAAACAATTGATATATTTATTTATAGGTATACATACTCCCTTCCATGTAAACAAGAGGAAATAAAGATAGTGGCTTTGTTGATGTTACTAAGTCCTTCTCAGAGTGAAAACTGCTGGTAGCGCCGTTCTGTGCTGAAAGTCTTATAATATTCACTGCGCTAGGATGTTACGCTGGAAGTCCGGATTCAGATGGCTTAAAGCCAATGTGCCTACTGATATGCATATGCCAAATATTATTATTCTGTTTAATATTATCTTTTCGAGGATGCGAAGACACTCAGTAGGAAAGGCTAGGCACAGAGAAGCTTTAGGCTGTCCCAATCTGGATCCAAAAGCCGTAGCAGAATGATTTATATTTCTCTTATGTGTGAATAAAGGTCCAGATGTGCTGTCCGATAAGATAAATATTATGGTAAGAGACTGGTAAAAAACATCTACCAGGAAAGCCCATGTTTACCACTGGTGTAATTGTTTTAGCGGTTTAGAGTTTTAACTTCTGTGAAGAAATTAAAGAGTATTGCCGTGCCACTTACGTAGATTCCCTGTCACTGTCTACCAAGAGTCTCTTGTCTTCTACTTAGAGATTTTTTGCCTTTGATATCTCTCAATTTTTTTCTGGCTTACCCAAGAGTGCCTGAAAAACAGCACAGCATGTTTCTCAGCTCCTCTTACCACATCCAAGGGAGGGCGTGTTGTCTCCTTTAGCTCTTCTATATCTGGAAAACAATAAGGTGAGATGAGCTGTTGATACTGGCGCCTGAACAGCAGCCATTGAGTCACAAGTGTTTCATAAAATTGTCCTGGTACTTTTTTTTTTTTTAAACATTGATTCTAATGCAAGTGAAAACAATGACTGCTGATTGCTGTTTACGCTTATACTTCATTGCCTCCTCAGTCTCCTTACACTGTTTCTAAGTTTGAAAAGTCAATCGTATTTAAATTGCTTACATCAGTATAGTAAATAAAATGGCAATTACTGAGCAATCTGCTTTCTAACACATTAAGTGATTTATGGCTGCAGTAGGCAGTGTATTAAAATTCTGCTTGTGAAATTAAAAATATAATGGCTGGAAAACCAAATATGAGCTCAAAAGAAGCTATAAAACTCCCAAATAATTAATGGCTAACACCATTAAAGTGGTGGATAGTGTTAAAAAATAAAAAGATACGTAAATTTATTAATAAAATATGATTTAGATTGTTTAACAGTCTAGATTTCAAACTCTGCATAGGAAGAATGCAGTGTTCAGTTTTCAATACCTATTTCCAGGGAAAATAGTAGCCTAGACACTTGTAAAGTCAGGACTAGGTAGACACTAACAGGAATGACAAATTTTACACCAGGGCATGTAGACGAGGTGGGGTTAAAACATAGAAAGAGCAGGCAGAGGGCTAGGACTGCAGAAAGAAAGGGTTGCAAAATAACCCCTCTGGCTGTTTTGCCCCTGCCAGAGCCTTGGAAAGTCATGGGGGGGATCAGAATGTCCCTTGTCTCCTTGGCAGGAGGGCTGAGCCTGGCTCTCCAAGGCTCTCCCTTTCCTCTCCATCCCAGCTCTGCCCCTTCTCTCTGTCCACCTCATTTCCATTGCAGGAGTGGCCTGGCCTTTCATCCCTGGGGCAGAAAAGATAATTTTTTCCTGTATTTCAAAGGAGTCTTGAACTAGCTTTGTATATAAAACGCTGGTCCCAAATCTTGCAATGTGTTTATCAGAAAGAAGAGTTCTGTGAGGGTTTTTTTCCAAGACCGAAGAGGTGCTTTCTCATATTTTCCTTGTTTCCCCACAGATTTTCACTCTCAGTTCATGGTCTGTTGTGGCAATGACAGCAGAAGAGGGCTTCTTGACCTCGAGGTTAAAGCATAAGATTGACAACCAGGCATCGTGGGTTCTTCTTAACTCTTCCACTTACATTTGCATTGCTTAACAAGGTTTTGGGGATTTTTTTTTTTGCCTTTTTTCTCTTGATTCTTCTACTGTTATGATATTGCAGACCACTTTGGTCCTTTATATGGTGTTGCTTGTAAGATGAGGTGTGATGTAGCAAAGAGTAATGCAGCATGATAACAAGAACGTTGTGAAATTCCATGAGAGCCCTGTTCAGCACTTCCCATTCACCAAAGCATCCCTGCTGAGTTCACTGGATCTTGAAGCCAGGGGGAGTTTGAGTGAGTAATGTGCAAAAACAGGCTCTTTGACTATGGCTTAATCCTGAAATACATTTTGTGATTTCAGTGGATGCTGTGCATGTCCAACAATTGTCATATCAGTCCATTTTCATTTGTAAAGTACTTTGCGATCTGCTGGAGAACAAGGCTGTTATTCAAGCTTTAGTTTGCACTGCCATGAGTGAGCTGATTTTGTGTTTGGGCATAAGAAATGGTTGTGAGCACCATGGTTAGCAATGTATTTTTGGGACAAGAAACCTGCATTAAGTATAATTCCGTATTTTAAGAGTTTTAATTATGTTTGTGTATTCAGTTATTTGTGTGCAATTTTCAAAAATCCTTCTATGACTTCAGGAAAATAGGACCCCTAAGTCTTTTTATTTTATGCAACTTGGGATCCTAGGTCCCTTAGTTTAAACCATAGTATAGCCCAGGTGTTTTCCAGACAAAAATGAACAAAGTCTGGAAGCACAACTGATGGTTCTATAGTGAGTTGAGTTTTAATGCCTAAAGCTTGGGATTTCAAGACCACAATGTATTATTCAAACTGATATAACTTACTTTATAAATATTTTTTTTGAGAATTCATAATGAAACATGCTTATAAAACAGTTTTATTAATAGGTCTCTTAAATTATTCAATATTTGAAGTCAGATTTTTTGAGTGCCTTCTTCAATAGTGGTTGCCATATATTTTCCTTCAAAGAATTCCACAAAGAATTTTCCTTTTTAGAAAATGGAAGCAATGTTTTCAATGGGTCTGATGCCAAAGGCATACTGCCTCCTTTTTCATAGTGGCCATCATATTACACTGTTCTGAGGCAGCTGTTTTCACATTTCCAATTCTTAAACACCCTTGGTTTTCTTTTCACTATAACCAGATCTGTAAACTTCCTAGATTTGTAAATCTTGCTTGGGGCTAAATATATATCCCTGTAATGTATTTTACCTTAAATTATTGATATGTATGTTCAATTGTAACTCTATCTTAATGCAGTTTTTGTCTGGGAATTATTATATAATGCTATTCAAGAAGTCCTCAATTGCCTTTTGTGTAAGAAATTTAGATATTAAATAGTGAGATAAATTTCTAGAGTATTCTTTGTATTCTTACTGACTGGGGAGATTTACTTCATGTCTGCAACAGAGGTTGCTGGGGCTTGTGTAGCTCTCATTTATGGGACAGTATTTTATTTAATTTAGCATGTAGTATTTGTACTGCTATAGTACCTACAAGGCCCACTTAAAGACAGCAGTAAGACACTGTAAAAACACAGAGTATAAACACTCTGTGTGTCTCTGACAGCTGACAAAAAACACTAAATAGGTAAAGACAGCCAAGTATCCAAAGAAAGCAGTGAGGTAAAGTTGGCCAACGTGGCAGGGTGGGAGCCCAGCTACGTCAGGTTTTCCGGCAAGTAGCATAGATAAAGCATGAAGATTTGAAGAATGGTGAAAATATTCCCAAACTGTTCCTTCTAAGTGCTAGGAAATCGCCGAAAGAAAGTAGGAGGGACCTGTCTGAGCATGTGACAGGTCAATATCAGACCTCCAACCTCATGGGCCAGGCAGAGTTAGGGGGGTCCTCCAGATACTGCATGAAGTATCCAGAGGACTGCGTATAGCCCTAATTATAGTAATTATGAGCGTTGGGATAGAGGCCTGATGCAGAGAGGAGCTCAGGCCGGCCACCTGCACACTGGTGCTGTTCTGCAATGCTCCAGAGGGATGCCATTGCTTTTGTCAAGGCCTCAGGGCAGGCGGCAGGGGATTTCAAGGCCGCAGGAAGGTCTTACGGTGACAAATGTGACAAAATGTCATGTGTTGAATGTGTGTATGAAAAATACCATCAAGCGAAGTTCTCCAAGTCAATGACGGTCTTTCCCAGCGCCCACAGTGCCCATGAGAAGGGTTACGTGACTAAATGTGAGACATACGGGCACACATGCACGTAACTCTTTCCCAATTCTTATCCCTTGTCTCTCTGCTTTTTACTGGCTTTTTCCTATAAACTGTTTGATGCAATTTCTTTTTATGCTATGAAAACATTGGATCTTTCGAATCAAAATTGTAAAAGTTTTCATTGCAGCATATAAACATTTTGCAGTCATGGCTCCTATTTGAATTTCATAACAACAGCGAAGAGAACAAATTTAAAATGAGTCAACAAATGTGAACATGAGTTAACCTGATATAAACCCATTCCAGTGTCACTGCTGGCATTAACTCCAACCATACATCTCATCATTGTAGAGAGCTGACATACAGACCACTTCTGCAAGCTTCAGTTTGGAAATTTACTGTGAGACTGCAAGGATCTCTTGATGGTGATGTTGTGTTTGATGGCTTGTCATGCTTTTGGTCACAGGGAGGTTCTTCAAAATATGAATATAAAATTGAAATTAAAAAATAAACAATATTAATGCATAATATGAAATTATTGTTTAGGCTTTTAATAAGTGAAATAAAAACTAACTTTTCAAATCAAATAATCTAAAATTATTTGTAGCATGTTAAATGCATTCACACTGATTTCTTTCCTGACTGTGAGTTTTAAATGCACAGTAATCAATATAGAATAAAGTACAAAACTGGTATTTTTACTTATCGTATTATATAATTGCAAAGCCTACAGCATTAGCAATCCTATTATTTGTACTGTATTTCTATTAATTTGTCCAAATAATTAAAATGCAGTTTTAACAATAGGAGGACAATGAACAGCGTATGAAAAATTATGATGTGTTCATGAATAGAAGAACAAGAAAAATATAGAGATAAAAATTATTTCATTTAGGTTTTGTTTGAAAATAATGAAGCAAATTATTTTATTGTCACTCTTTCAGTTTCACCAGCGGGCTCATTTTGTTTGAGGATCTTCTTGCGTTTAGTATTCTAAAGCACAAAGATTTTCTACTTCAGCATGTTTCAGGTTATTCCCTTTAAATTTTTCCATTCACATTTTAGTGTGACTAGCCAAGACATTTAACTGAGAATCCATCTCAGAAGAGATGGACAGAAATTTTCAGTGACTCCAAAGAAATTGATTTAGAAGCTTAGCAAAAGGAAAGCCTTTTCTACAAGTTGTTTTGACAACTGAAAAATGCTGCTGAGAAGATATAATTCAATCTGACACTCTGGGACATTGTGTAGCTTCATCCAAAATGATGGGCATATGTGTCAACCAAAGTATGGTTTTTTTCTTGATATTACTCAGATTTCTGAATAAGTTTGTCTGAAACAGTCAGATTTAATTACTTTCTTGCATTGGTTGGTGCAAAACAGCTACCTTGCTATACATACCATCTCCAGCATGCATCTGGCTTTGTGCTGCAGGAATGAGCTAAGTAGGAAGAATAAACAGCTATCTATGAAAAGTGGTTACAGATCTGCATTGGAAGAACTGAATTGTTTGGACCTTATGAGAAATCTTTTGTTAAAAACACCGTTCATTACTTTGTCTTTAGGTCATTCCATTTCACAACATTATGGTAGAATCTTTCGGCCAGAAGGAGTTGGTGTCGTTTTACTTTTTACACAAATGCGACCACTATATCATAGCCCATGTAGGAGGATTGTGACAAAGGCCTTTGCAAAGCCGCCCATAACTTGTGTCTCTGAATGGCCTCGTGAATCTGACAATCATCACATTAAGCTTTAGAGAGGAACTTAGAGGAATTTGTTAACTAACATTAAAAATATTTTTTTTTCTCTCTTTGTTGCAAGAATTTTTTAAGATGGTGAATCTAATAAAATGTCAGCTCCTTATATGCCTTAAGCACTGAAAACGCATTTTCTCTGTGGCAATTTTCAGACTACCCAGGTAAATTTTAAACGTTTTTTTGGCATTAGCACTGTATAGATGTAATTGTGTATGACTGTAGTCCTAACTACGTTTATACTAGCAAAAGACATAGGGATATATCTAGTCTTAAACTGATATCAGGCTTGGACAAAGAGATACCTTTGCTAACAAACAACGGTCATGGTGTAGGCAGTAGCTCAAACCACATGCCATTTACCATTTTAAACACAGGCAAACTATTTTAGCCTTATGAACATACATCACCTGGTCTAAAAGCCAGAAGACAGTCCCTGGCCCAGTATCAAGGGTATGTATGGCCATAGGGCCCTCTCCTACAGACATGGAACTCCTACAGACATGGAATTGCATGAGTCATCTTAGTGGCAGGTAGACTCCAGTTGAGTTTGTATGATTTGCTATGGGTATAATATTTTCCTAATAACCGAATAATAGCATTGGTGATGTTTCCAGTTCTGAACTTGAGATTTAAATCAATATTTACCTCCTGGGGAAAAAAAAAAAAAAAAAAAAAAAAAGCTTGGACAAAAAGCGGACTTCTGTGGTTATTTTATTCTCACATCCATTCCTTATGGTCTCTGCTTTCTTTATGTCCCCCTCTGCCACTGATTTGGTTTTGATATTTGCTGTTTTCGAGTTTCTGTTCACTGACCTATCGTTCTTTTAAAACAATTGTTTCTTACAGTGCCTCACATTTAAGAAGCAATCAAAAAATCATGACGTAAAAAATAACTTTTATTCTAAAGAACACTTGGTCTTTTTCAAACCACAGTGCTTTACAAAATCCAATTAGTTTTCCCAGTGTGATTCCTTTTAGCCAAAGTAAGCAAAGAGTACAGAATAATCATTTTACTTATTGACCAGAAGCTGACTAATTCACTGGCTGTTTCTCATGCTTTTACCAACTTTTCCTCTTGTTCGGGTTGTGGATGCTACAGCGGATGTTTATTTGCCTGTAAGTGAATGTTTCTAGCAGCTTTGGTTTCATAATTTTATAAAACGATTTAAATGTCAGAGCATATTTGAATTGACATTCTATATGTAAACTCAGATTTTTTTTTTTTTCTATCAGTATTAGCTTGCAGATTACTTTGAAAAGAAATTTAATACTGGTTATCAGGATGAGATCAATATCACATGTCATAAGAACTTTGTTTCTAGATGCCATATGGCTGGTCTTGTCTTTTCTTCCTCTTCCCTCTCCGGTTTTCATTTCCTTCCATTTTATATTTTATCTTGATTTTGTACTGATTTGTAGAAGGATGGATTTGTAATATGTCTTAGGTATAGTGCTTATTGTATTGGGTTAAGCCTATCTTTTGTTATTTAAATCTGGAGGACTTTGCTCTTAGGAACAAATCATCTGAGTTCTTTAATGGACCTTTTATAAATACTACAGCCTTCTCTGCTCATCCTTGAGATAAAGCTGTTCTTAATTTTTAAATTAGGTTTGATTCTCCTCTGTTTAATTGAAAGTGGAATCTAAAGGAAATAGCAGAAATGCCAAGAATTTGACAGAACTGACCTGAAACAACTTTGGTCCAGTTCTGAGCATAGCCCAGAGAGGAGACACATCAGAGAACTGCAGTGGCCTTTAGAAGTCTCGCTCAAGTATCACTGAACCCTGGGTATTCACAGATTTGGTTCAACATTGAATTCATTTTCTTGTTCTGTGGCCAGTACTGCTGCATGTTGTTTACTTTAATTCTGTTCAGGTTCCTTTTTACACTTCCTGTCATTACTTCTAAAATGTTCTATTTTATTCTCCTTGTGTTGGGACTCGTTTTAGTCATTTAGATCCATTGGCAACTACCTGACCACTTTTATGGAAGGTGCTTTATCCATGCATAATTTTACTTCATTTCAAGTCACAACCTCTGTTTTGTACTATAGTCGAAGCAAGAACTGGTTTCTCCCCAGTGATCCTTTATAATTTTCTGTATAAATAAGCAATCTTGTTATACTTTCAGATATCATCCTTGATGTATTGCTTCTGTTTATTGTCTCTATCCTTAAGTCTAACTAGTTCAAATTCTCCGTTATTCTTAATTTATTTGTTTTCCCCACAGTCCTCTAAGAGAATTCTGTTTTCTCTTTTTGTTATTACTTGTAATGAGAAAGTAGAAACTGGTTGAAAACTTTTCAGTGGAGTAGGTTTTATCAGAAAATGTCAATTGTGCAGAATTGGCTTTTTGAAAACCCTATATGGCAACTGGAAATGAGGAATATTGCTTTTACATGTGGAAGTCGGAGTTTATGTCTCCCAATTTCCTTATTCCCATACCATCTCTCTCTACTCAGAGTAGTCTGTTCCTGGAGACCATCCAATTCGAGTTGCTTTGGCAGTTTCAGGATCAAGCCTGACAGTGAAAAAACAAGAGGGTTGTTGTTTGTTTTTTTTTTTTTTTTGGGTAGTTTAGTTTCAATTCCAAATCAAGAGGATTTTTCCTCCCAAATTCGAGTTTTTTGTTAAGATGGAGACCACGTTTCTGGCTCTGCAAACCTCTCCATCCTGGCGCTTTATACAACCGTAATATGGATGGGGCAGAGCTCAGCAGTTCCTGCTCTCTCCAATCCACTGAAAGAGCGTGTGTTGAGCTGGGTGCTGATGGAGAGCCCTTCTGACCAAGGAACTGTAATTTATACTCCATATTATCTCTGGACACCTAATCTCAGAGTATATTTCTGGTGTATGTAATCCCTGTGCCTCGGCCCCTCCTCAACCACAGATTTACCTCACCTCCCTGCTTCAACTTCTTTTCATTTTTCCTGCTTTGGCACAGTCCTTTACCATTTGTTTGTGATTCGCCAGCTGTCTTATAGTTTAACTTCTTTCTTCTGCTCTGCCTATTGATTCTTCTGTTAAGATGTATCCCAACGGACTGCATCTGTTCCCGAAGGGCTTCCTAATACCATGCAAATCTCAGGTCTTCTCCGAACACATCAGTTTGGGAGCCGGTCATTCAGAACGGCGCTGCTTTGGCAGAGGATGGACCTGCTGACCTATCTGTTCCAGCTCTCAGCTGTTTGTGCCCAAGGTGTGTGGCCCCAGCGTGTGACTGGCTTTTCTCCCTAACACAAAGAGTGACATTAGTTTGGTTTCTGAACATACCAGCTCAAAGGTCTACTGAAAGCTAATTTAGTCCAGGATGAATTTGACCTCAAGAGACACTGTAGCTGATTCTCAGCACCTCCTCCATGTGGACCTTGCTCCTTTTTTAATATACTACCTCTCCAATACTAAGTTTCCTGAGTGCTTTGCCTGCACACCACTATAACTATTTAATGGCATTGTTTCAATATTGTACTGCCCGCTGAATCAAAATTTGGCTCCACGCTGTATAAACGAATGTTGTAGGGCCATCCCAGCCCCTGTGGTCTCACAGCCCCACACCTGGGTACAATGCCAGAGATGGACAAAGGATGAGCAAAGCCAGGGCAACAGGCAGCAGCATGGGCTGGATTTAATGAGTCGGAGCTTGTTGCACCCACTAGGCACTGAAAAATTAATAGCTCGAAAAAAGAAAAAAAAAAAAAGACTTTAGTTGAAATCACATAGCAATTAAATGTGTGTCCTGTGTTCAAATTGCCTGACCCACAAGGCACGTGCCTGGGGGAAGGTTTACTCCCATCAGCTTAGCAGGTGCAAAGAGCCCAAACTGATCTCTGTGAAAAGACATTATTGTCTTCAGCCCTCCTTCAGAATTTTTCTGGTCTTAGATTTCTAGCTGAGGCTCAGCTGGAGTCCTACTGATTGGCATCTGTCACACGTGTTGACACAATATGTCTCACAAGTGTTATTAGTCATTGTTTTTTCCAGCATGGACTTTCTTCTGCTGTAGGCTACAAGTCTGCCTTCAACACAGAAATTTTGTGCTGCTTATTTTTTGCCTTTTACAGTACAAGTAACGTACAAAATAATGAACTGTAAGGAGAAGAAAGTAGCAAATGAATAAGGATTCAAACCAGGTTTCATGGCAGTTTTTGATGACTGCGCTCTCTGTTCCTTCTAGGTTCCATCCAGTTCACTCTCTTTTCTGCAGCTGTTGCTCCACAGTGCAGCAGTGCTGCATCTCATTTGGCTGCCCCAACTGATGCTTATTTCGTTCTTCTGAGGCTCTCACAAATGCAGGAATTATTTTGAAGAGGGAATATATGGTTTGTTTCTCTTTCTGAGATGAGCCAGGTTTTCCTCCTCGACAATCAAGACTCCATTTCCGCTCAACTGCCTAAATTCTCTGTATTTTGGGTTTTTTTTTTTTTCAAAACCCACAGGCTTTTCCATTCTATGGGTGGGTCACAATCTCCTGGGAAGACACAATGTTGTAAGCAAATCAATTTCTGAAGCAGAAACTGCATGATGAAAGCATTTATCTTTCCGTCTTTGGGGCAGAGGGAGCAGAGGTGCCTGCCCTCCTGCCAACCCCCTGGTCTTCTGCATCACCAGGAGCATGGTACCACTCCTTCCCTCTGCAGCAGGGTTGATTCACCCCTTTCCTCCCCTGAGATCAGGTTTTCAAGTGCTGTCCAGCCCCAAGAAGCCAAAACAGCAGTTACATCCAAAACCATGGTAAATCACATCATTCATAAACTGACTCTTTGGGGAAATAAGCCATTTTGGGGGGTGGGAAGCGTTGCAGTGGCTGCCTGCATAGATGTTTTGTTAGCTTCACACACATCTCAGGATGTGTTTGTTTATCAGGAAGGAACAAGGGCATTGGTATGAGCAGGGAAGGGTTTTTTCATTCCGCAATGGGTAGTTTTTATCAACTGCAAATTATTTTTTTAACCAGTTCTGGATATTAACATAGAGAGGCTGCTTTTAAAAATCTGCATTGCAATTTATGCAATCAATCTGCAGTTCCTGTAACTAAACTATATGAGTGCTCGGCTAATATCAGCAGAGGAAGGTTACCCCACCCCATAGGGAGCAGCTAATTACTCCAGGTCCAAAAGACAGCTCACCTACTGCAAAAAGTGGGAGCATCACAGCAGCAAAGTCTAATAACGGGGTGGAGGTACCTGCTATTCTGTCAGCCAGAGCACTGGCCAAGGCAAAGGAGCCATAAGATGGGGATTTTGTACTGACTCACCTGTCTCTGCAACACTGCAGAAACAGAAGCAAGTGATGATGGTGGGCTGGAGGTGGGCCTGTTAACTTTGCTGTCAAAATGATAATAAAACTTTAAGTATGTCAGCAGATGCCATTTAGAAGCAAACACTAGTCCAGCTCCCAATCCAGATATCTCCTCTCAAACTTACAGAGCCTTATGAACAGCAGAAATAAGTGGAAAACAGCACGAGATGCTGCCAGGAAGTTTTATTATTTTCCCATGGACACGCAAAAGATTTTCATTACAGCCTTGCACTTGGGCTAGCAAGAGCTACTTGTACTCAGCTCTCCTCTGGCATCATGAAAACCTACATAGATGGGTTGAGGGATTTACAGGAGACCCTTCTAACTAGACTAAACTTAATGTTTTCTGATATTATATCATGGTAGCTCTGTTAGAAGTAGGAATTAAGGAATTACAAGGGAGAGAGTGTGATGGCTTGAATATGTAAGTGCCTTTTTGTCATGATTGTATCTGACGTTTCAAACTGGGGCAAAATCACTCTGCACTAAGTACTGTTGTCCATGCAAAGTAAAAAAAGCACAGCAATGGGGTACTGAAAAATACTTAGTCACAACACAGGTTTTACTATTGTTTATATGCAAGGAAAATATATAACTACCTACTAAATGTTTGAACAGTATTCTATTATGGATAATGAATACCGTTTGTCATATAGATGTCCTTTAAAAAGAAGGGTGAAACGAAACAGAACAGAAAACAAAATGTGAAAGAAAAATCTTTTGGAGGTTGCACAAGGTCATGGCTGGCAGATGTTATGTCACACATTTTCTGTGCATATTTTTTATTTAGTTGAATGAAACAAAGACTCTTCTTGACAGAAAAGGACCCCAGGGTGCTGATCCCATATACCAGCCAAGACAAAGAGCCAAAAAATTGGAGACAAGTATGGAAAAGATTCTGGGGGAAGAGTTGTGTAATTTTCTTTACTGTTTTTAAAATACAGGAAGCAGCTGTGAATGTAGGGACCACAAGGAGGTCTCCTTCATACAAGTAGAGTTCATCTTACATGTGAGTTTTATTTCAGGAGTGGGACATGGATCCATCTCTCTCCACTTCTGCTCCAGCTGTGGACAGGAGCTCTAGGTTTGTAGTGCTTGTCCTCAGTGTGGGGCAGATGTATCAAAGAGAGCAGCCCACGGACCTGTCACATATGTCAGATCGTGCCATACCTGCATGCTTGTTTGGTGGCCTTTTGTTTGGTTTTCAATTACTATGCAGGGGCCAGTGGGTCTGGTTTTTCTTCTGCTAGAAAGCTCTTTCAGATTCTCTCCTGGCACATTTATTGTTCCTGGCACTTGCATGCCCTCCTTGCAGGGCAACGCTCTCTGTTGGGTGGGGTATGTGTAAAGTAAGATTAGATAAAAGGGCAATAGGGTTCTAAAATTTTGAAAGGCATTGTAGAGGATTGCATATGAATTATGTTTATTCAGAGTCCAGAGGATAAGAAGGTTGCAAGAGGACTTTAAGACAGGACAATTGCAGTCAATTTTTTGGTAGTTATTCCATTTCAGTAAGGAAGAAACACTAATGATCCAGCAGCCATTTTCTGTACTCAAGCAATGTTTCCATTTATTTTAGAAACTAAACACACAGATAAATCTTGATGGTATTTTTAAGTCTTTTATTAAAGGTTTCCACTAGACTTAATAATTTATTATTTTGCTAATTGTGCAACATGCTCACAAGACATTTCTCTTCCAAACCTAATCTTAGCAACACTTTATTATTTTTACCTCAGTTCCTAGATTATGAAAGGTTTTTTCATGCTCCTTTTCAATTGATGTGAATTCAGAAAATTATCTGGGCAATGAAGACATTAGGTGATACTCTGATCAGAGTCTCAAAAATGCCTTGATTTTCTTCTGTATCACTGTACATTACTTTGGCTTTCTTGATGTGCCCAATGAACTGAAGGAATTAAAATTATGAAATACATAAGACCAGAAATGGGTTTGCGTAATTCCATCAATAATTTAAAGCAAATGTCCTGACATAAAATAAGTAGACTCAGAATTTAATTTCTTACAATATTGCAATTTACAATGGGAAATGTTTTTCTGTACTGTCTTTCAGACATCTTGATATACCCAGGCTTCCAACAGAGCATGAACTGTTCTTGGTCTATAAAATTTTACCTTCTGTGCTGTATTTTCCTAATTTATTTTATCCTGTGTGGGTCACTATGACTTGATTAACTTGTGCTTGACATCTTGTCTTCAGCTGTTTTTTCTCACTGTTTCTGTGCTCTCTATCAAATCTGACTGGAAACAATCCTGTACAATATGAGGGAAGTGTGCAGACAAAATCCTTATTTAGATGAGCAGGTAAATATTTCTTGTCATAGACAGGTTGTTTATATTTGGCCTTTCATCTCTTCTGAATGCTAGTATTGGTTGTGTACACTCTTGAATTTTTGGATAGCGGCTCAAAAGAGGAGTTTAAGAGGCAATTGCTTGTTCTGAGCAATATCTGGGAGCATAAGTGATCCTCAGACATTTTAAGAAGAAAACTAACCCTTCTAATACTATTAAAGTGATTCTTATTATATTTGAACATCATATCTATCGTGGTGGATGAAAACAAATGACATCATCAATTAGTACATAACAGCTGCCTTACTAGCAAAAAACCTTAACCCCAATGTACACTGATGCCCCTAAAAGAAGTTCTCAGATTTGTGGTTGTATCAAGTGAACACATTTCCACAGACAGAGATAAGAGCAGAAGATAAGTTACCCCCATATTTGTCCTTTCTGTTTCAGTATATGCTCTGGATTATAATACAACTCTCCTTCAACATCTCAGCATCCCCACTACTAATAGAAGAGGAAACTTTCAAGAAAAAAACCCAATTGTGTTAGGAGAGGAAAGAGAGATTCATCATAACTAAAGAAAAGGCAGCTGAATTTTCGTAACAAATATTTCAAAATAGAATATTTTTTTCAGGAAAGTAATGCACAGTTATGATTGAAGATTGTGAACCCCCAGATACTATTTTTGTTCCTTTCCAAAGCATAGTTACTATAGTCCAGCAGGGCATGTTTTGGACTATTTTGATGAGTGTTTGAAAGCAGTGGGTAGAAAAATCAAATAAATGGTTGTTTCATGATTAAACAAGCACTCCCAAATTATGCAACTCATCTACAGCAGCAATACAGTAAAGAGCTAAATGCAAATAAAATAATTTGAAGAAAAGTAGATGGAGATTGATGCTGGCAGTGTGACAGAATAAATTTAACAACATGGAAGAGAAAAATAAATATGAAAAATTAAAGTTGGTTAAAAACCAAAATTGTGTGTTATAAGAAGACCCCAACAACCTAGAAATGCTTCTAGAGATAGTAATGGCAATTTGTTTAAAAACAGGGAGGAACACTGCATTGAACTGTTTTGTATTTTGGTTTTTGGGGTTTTTTCCTACAACAATAAAACAAATGTACAGTAGAACCCAATGTTCATTTTCCATGTGTGAAAAGACAGAAAGAAATTAGCAACCAAGCAGAATCAATAAGAAACAAGAGAATGGTAAAAGGTTATTCAACTCCAAAACTAAGCAAAGTTTATCCTTACAAATCTAAGGAAAAAAGACCAATTAGGTGTATTTTTTGAAATCAGAAAAAAAACCTCTCAGAAAGATGGAGAGATTTCTCAGTGTTCCAGCTAAAATCTTGGTACAAATTTTGGTAAACGTGCCAAATCTTCAGCTTCAATCACCTGAATAGTAAGAAAGGGAGAGAAAAACTCAGTGGTACAAAGGGCAAAGTAACTTCATAAGTAAAATGCTAATTAGAGACAACAATTTGTTTAATTGAAAAGAATTATTCACAAAACTGAGATTTTTGCTGAATGGAACAACTTTGTGGAAGTAGTAGCAGAATGACTGGATAGTGACATTTGGGAATACGATAATCTCTGGATCCTTTACAAAATCAAAACATTATACATACGTGTAAGGGAAAGGATGAAGTGCCTGGACAGGAGAGACAGAAGAGAGTAAACAGTGAGGGGATTTTAGGTTATACAGTATTCATCCCAACAAGCAAAACGTTTGGTGTTTTAGTGAAAAGATTAAAAACAAATGTAGGGAACCATTCAAATGTAGTACAGAAGCAGAAAACAGCTGAGGAATACTTCAAAACAGGAAAGATGACATTTGCAAGAAGGGCAATATGGAATGAGTGGCAGTCATTCAACAAACAGTTTGAAAGAAAAAGTGCCTCAATCGTTTTCTCTGTATATTTATTTGATTTGTTTTCAAATGTGGCAGAATGAAGGAAGGGAGGTTCTAATTTCGAGTCTCAGCTACACACAAAACACCAACAGAAATTGTCACCTCAGGTGGGACCTATGCTCCTATCTAGTAAGTACCAGCATGGTCTGCAGAAGATACCTACTGAGACTAGCTCCTTTCAACTGGATAATAGTTCACTAAGTTAATTATTTATGATAACCAGTTATGAAGCTAACAGCTGTTTTTGCCAGCAGCTCATTTAGAGTATGTGGAAATTTATCTTCTTTTTTCCACTCACTTTGCAGCCTGGTCAAAGGAAGGGTGTTGGACACTGAATGTGGAAGGGCCTTGGGGCTTCCTTTAGGGGATATTGTAATGACAGCAAAGGCCTAAGACCAGCAAAGAAAATTAACGCTTTTCTTTCCAGGCTAATGTATCGGTAGTAGATAAAAATTGTTGTTAAAAATGCTGTAGTTTGTCTTCAGTATGAAAAACAAATTTTTTAGTGACCTTAATTCATACATTTCTGAGAACATCCAAGCAAGAGAATGCCCATAACAGGAAAGACTAAAGACTTCTCTAGACTAATATCCTGTCTTTGGTAGCGATCAGCTACCTGTACAGGAGTGAAAAGACAGAGCAATTTCTGTAGTTTTAAACAAGATTTTATAGAGCAGGTCTAATTCACCTAATTGAGTTAGCTGTGGCTGTGTTCTGCTGATTCTGCTGTTCCCATTATTGGGATATCTTATTAATCCTCCTTAAGTCTCACGCTGAAAAATTTCCTTTTGTTGTGAAAAGAACAAAACAGAAGATAAATGTAGTAAGTGGACAAAGACTGCAAACTGTCCAGCTGACTAGAGGTCATGTTCCTTTCTGTTCCAGCAACACTCCTATCAATCCATTGTTTTATTCTCCTCCTGTAAACTCAGGATTGTTTGTTTTATTCAGTGGTCATGCAACACATAACCTTGTCCAGTCATCTTTCATAAGATAACATCATGCCTCTCACAATACAAATACATGCTTCAGGTAATGCAAATATTTCATTAAATGGTTTGCACCTGACTGATTCAATTTCTAGCGTCGTACTGTATCAGTTAATTGTCCCACCTTATTCACTTCTGTCAATCTCTAGAGTAGATATTCTGTAAATAGCAGAATCATTCCTGGGATTCACTTGTAGTGTAGCAGCTGTGCCTTCACCTTCTCACCACGCCAAATTTTAATGGAATAGGAGCTGTATGTTCTGAAACTGAAACTAATGGACTGACTGTACTTAAAACTCCTTTAATGATTTTCTTTGTTACAGAGGTAGCTGGAGCAAGCTCACTAAAGCAGGCAGGAATATCTCTGCAGTGTTGAACATCTCAGGCACTCTCTCTGTCCTACCCAGTGTTTCATCTGGCAGGTGTCTGCAGCTTCTCCTTGTGCCATCTGCATGCTCAGGCTGCTCAAAACCAAAATGAATGTATTCTGCTCGTCTGTTTTACTCAGAGGAGGATGCGCTTCAGAGAGAAAACATGATTTCACAATGGTAACATGATGGGAAAGCAGGTTGGAGTTTCCTGTTCTGTAGTGCCTTTGGTCACTACTATCCCTTTCTCCTCTCACATAGACTATAGTTTATTACCCTGACTGATTAATAATTCATCAGAACAGTGGAAAGAACCAAGTTCAAAAAAAAAAAAAAGGAAAGTGGGTGGTGGAGGGTTTATGTAACACAAATGATTTCACAAAATCAGTTTAGTGCAAAAACAGTTGAGTCAGCATCACTGAAGGAGCAATAGCATGTGAGAGGATGTAGAAGGTAAAGGCAGAAAGCTCCTGTACTGCTGTAAGGGAGCTCAGGGGTAGAATTACATTCTGCGACGTTGCCAGGGGAATGAGGTCTGGGAGCCAGGAGGGTTATTCTGCCTCTCTAAAGCCTTGAAAAACCCTCCTGAGATGCTGTGATGCAGTCTCAGGAACTGGAAAAGCTCAGAGGCTTTAAAAACAGAAAGGGCATCCCATGTAGCTGATCCTCCTACCAGTGATATGTGGGTTTTAATATTTTATTTGCTGTGCATTTCTACTCTGAGGACAGCAATGTCCCAGACATAGGGTTTCTATCTAGTTCCCTTTAAAATTTTACAATATGAACAATCCCACCTTTAGCCCCAATTACCCATGATTACTCTATGTTTCCTTTACACTATTTAGTCAAGTTTTATCCTCTCTTTTTGTACATTTTCAAATTGGGCTGCAATGACAGTTATCATGATCATGCTTGAATGTCACATACGCAAACAGTCTACACTATCTAGCATCTGTAATTTTTCTGCAAAAAGACAATGAACCCTTCTAATTCACTCTTCTTGCTCATCTCCAATGTCCTAACATCTTTGTGCCCCAGATTGTGTTATATTTCTCATCCGTCCTGCCAGAGCAGAGCTGGAAATTCAACATCATTCAATACATTGTTCATCAAGATTGGCAGTGAGTTTAAAACACTGAAAGCCTATAGTTCTTGTATTGAGCAAGAGAGTTCAATGTGCCTTTTATTTGATTCTTTATGTTTCTATCCTTGTGCTCATAACAGTATCAGGACCGCAGAAAAGATCCTGTTCCCCTGTGGTGCCTCCTGAGGTAGGCAGTGTCAATTCTGGGCTGCTCAGTAGTGATTTCTCGGCTGGTTACGCATTGGCGCCCTGATCCAGGATGGAGGCGTGGTGGTAAATCACGGCTTTCCCTGGTTAGCTTTAATAAGACTTATCTTTCCTGAGGAATTAGGAATATGCTTGCAAGGATTGCAAGATATCGATTATAGGAACTCTTTCCACATGTTACGACACCTGGAATACTCTGCTTTATTTATATTGATTAAAAAAAAACCCCAAAAATGTAAAGAGAAATAGTTGAAACCCTTCCCTCCCATTTCTACAGCCCTTTTGTTATCACAGAAGTCCTTTGATCTCAAACATGCATAACCCAAAATATATTATCATAGAATCATAGAATAGTTTGAGTTGGAAAGGACCTCCAAAGCTTATCCAGTGCCACCCCTGCCATGAGCAGGGACATCTTCACCAGCTCAGGTTGCTCAGAGCCCCGTCCAGCCTGGCCTGGGATGTCTCCAGGGATGGAGCATCCACCACCTCTCTGGGCAACCTGGGCCAGGGTTTCACCACCCTCAGAGTAAAAAATTTCTTCCCCATGTCTAACCTGAACCTCCCCTCCTTTAGTTTAAACCTATTACCCCTTGTCCTGTAGTAACACACCTTTCTGAAAAGTCTGTTCCCATCTTACAGGCCCCTTCTAAGTACTGAAAGGCCACCATAAGGTCTCCCCGGAGCCTTCTCTTCTCCAGGCTGAACACCCCCAACTCTCTCAGCCTGTCCTGATAGGAGAGATCCAAACCCTCTGCAATGAGCAAGAACATCTTCAACCAATGAGCCAACTGCATGGCCATCTTGTAATGGAGATATTGTGGTTTGTGGGACTGAGCGAGCAGGTGTACAGTGTCACCAAGATGTCCTCAGAATAATTTGTAATCACCAAATTCAGCCTTAAGAAAGTGAATTAGAAAGCTCTGTCTTAGCTATATAGTAAAGCAAGGAAACCAGACAAAAATAAAGCTACTGGTAGTATGAATGCACATCTCATCTCTAACAGGCTACTTCAGTATTGCCTTTCAAAGTGCCGTAAACTGACAGACAGTAGAGTTCTTGGAGAAAAAGCCATGCAATAAGTGTGAAAAGAGGCCTCCTAGAAAACTAAACTTGCAAGATTCAGACTCTGTCTTCACTTGCACCTACCAGTCACAGAGACAGGCAAACAAAATCTGATGGAATGACATAGAATTTTCAAATTTGGGCTTTTTTAAACCCAAACAAGAAATGCATTCCCTTATTGGAGATCTTTTCTGAAAATACCCAGCATCCAGCCTTCACAAATCAATACTAAAGAGAGTTAAATGTCATCATAAATTATATCTCGCATTGACAATTTTCCCGGTATATTGTCTCCCATATGTAGATGTTTTTTCCTTCCATATGGGCAGGAAAAGCCTCGACTGCAGTAAGCAGAGCTCTTTACTAAAACATCAGCTGAAGCAGGGGACTCTAGCTGGTTGAAACTCGACTTAAGAGCTCCAGCAACTCGTGAGACAGCAGAAATTTGTGCATGACCATGGAAGCAAACGGGAATTAAAGAAAACAAATGTGCTGGATTTTATTCACTGGGAGCCAGACAAAGATCCAAATCTGAAAGCCAGATTTTGGATGGGAGAAGATGGGGGGACTCATTGGCCAACAGTTGAGTCAGATGGCAGAAAGCACCAAACTTGCTCTTTTAATCATGTACTTCTGAAAGTCAATGAAGTTTCTTCTTCCACCTGGGACCTTCACTTCAGAATGTCCCTTTGGCTAAAATTTGTCTTTTCAAACCAGCTATCCATGTCTATTTGCTCTGAGGTCACTACTACCAAGGGAAACCTTCCTTTCTTCAGAACCAACAGTAACTGTGTGCTGAGGAGAGACTGGAGAAGTGTGTGGAAAGCAGCAAGAGAATTTTTTGGGGTGATGAGAAATTACCTCTGTTCATGCAAAAAAAATAGTGTGATATTAGATTTGTCTAATTTCCTCTAATTTGTAGTAGAGATTCTACAGCACTAGCATACCCATCATTCTGACAGTAAGCTTTATTGTAAAAAATTAAACAGAATTAGACTGGCTATTCAGTACTGTAATATTCATTGATTAAAGGACTAGTTATCATTTAGAGATGTTGCAGTAAAATAGAAATATTTATACATTCCATAATATTAAAAAAAATCAGATTGTAATATGACCTACCAATTAATGGGCTTTAACTGGCAGTCTAACTGTACCATATAAACACCGTGAAAATGCGCTCAGCAATGAGTAACCCAGTATATTTCTGCATAAAAAAAAATTATAAGCATAATTACATTTATTTTTCAAAGAAAAATAGGCTTTCCTGAGCTATGGCAATAAGAAAGATTGTAGCCTGTGCAAATGGAACTGAGTGGAAACCAGATTATAGATTACTGTGATCTAAATCACTTAATCATTCCCCTTTTTTTTCTCCTTTCCTCAGTCACACTGTGCTTCCCTTGCCTGCGTGAAGGTTATTCATTGGATAAACACTAGTTTTTCAGTTGGAAAGCTTTTCACTATGTTTATTCACTACTACTTTTTTTTTTTTTTGTCAGTTAATGTTTAATGCAAAGAAAAGAATATTTGGAAAGGAGAATATTCAAGCTGTAGTCATTTGTGAATACTATTAAGTTGACATCTTGATTATAGTTTTAAATTAAGAAGAAGGCTTAGCACTTTTCTTCATTTTTATTAATTTTGCTGTCAAAATTAGCCAGCTCTACTTAGCAGGATGTGCTGGGACAGTATAATGGGTGCTCAAATGCCAGAAGTTTAAGATAACAACTATATAATAAGATGTCTAAAATAAAATATGAATGTATTAAAGGTAAGCACTTTTTAAAAAAAGAAATAAAGGTCTCGATGTAACAAAACCACATTATTTCCAGGAATTACAGTTCTATAGAAACACTAGGCTGTGTTATTAGCATTCATACTTTGTATATAGCAAATTCCTTTAAGGTAGTGCTGAAGTGGCCTTGTTGGATTTAAAAATGTATTTCATCAAAATTATATGCAGATTTATTTAGGAAACTGAATTTTAAATAAAACACTGGGAAAAAATATCATAGGAGAAGTATGAATTATTGCCTCATATTCCTTGAGTTAAGGTTATACTAGTTAGCTTCAGTATAAAAATTGATAAATAATATATTACAACAAGTATTCATAAACCTATGTTGTATATGCAATATTCCATTTATAAAGACATATTTCTAACAACATTTATAAAATGTTTAAAAATCGATTTTGTAATGCAAGAGTAGAGGGTCTTATTATTTTCTTCACTGAGCGTTGCATCAGACCTTAAATCTGGCCGTGTTTTCTTCAGGTAGCTAAATGTGTCCTCAGCAGCAGTGGAAAAAAATAGATTCTTTTGTTCATTAATTATTTCCATCACTGCAACCATCATCTTTTTTTGTCTGTTATAGACCTCAATGTTTTATCGGTATATCTAAGCTTGCTGAAGTTCTTGCTCTGGTAATTTTTTTTTTGCCAGGGAAGGCAGTGAGTCACGCCATGGACATTCAGGAGGCTTCCAGACCTCCCACAGGCAGTTTACAACCAGCCTGGTTTGGCGTTTTGGTGTTTTTAACCACCGCCCGTGCTCGGGGAGGGACCCTCGGACAAACACCGATCAGACTGGCCTCATGGAAAGAACCGCACTGCGAAACTCAGGCTTAAGCTGGTTTGGAGGCAATGTAGTCAAATAAATTGATTCATTCCATTATCTGTCTTTTCCATAAATATGTAATAACCGCTTTTGGGAAGCATTAGTATTCTGCTGCTGTGAGAGGTGGGACACCCACAAGCCCTGTGTGGAGTGATATATTTGCACACTGTGGCTCATGAGCCATTTCTTTAAAAAAGGCAAAATTAGACTGCAATTAAAAATTGAGGGTTTTTTTTTTTCATTTTAACTGGTTCATTTAATAATCCTGGTTGGAGAGGCTGGGAGACAGATAGTGGGATATGCCGCTGGAGGGCACAAGTCCAGGTAGAGCAGCTAAAGCATCTTTTGAGCTTTCTAGAATTGTATCACAATGAAAGTTGTGATGATTTTCAGTAGGTCCACTCAAAATCTTTTTTAAAATCTTATGGAGTAATATAAACAGTAAGTATTGGGAAGACTTGGATTACGTGTACATCACAGGCTACTGCCTCCAGTGTTTAGCCAACCCTACAAATCCTGCTTGTAAACCTCTTGCATAGGTGACTAGTAAAAAACAGGAGAAAAAAAAAGGCAAATGTTTTGGAAAATAAGAGTTTGGTGGTTTGCAGCTGGGGAAAGTTTCTTGTAAATCATTCGTTACTGCTGTAGGCCTGAAAGCAGTGAGGGCAGTTTAGACTTTTTGTTGTCTTTTCCTTTGAAATGTAATGAATAAACCACAATCCAAAACATTCTTCTAATCTCGGTTTCAGCAAGCGGAAAGAGCTTTCACTGATATTTATCACATTTCAATGTTTCTGTGAAGATTAAATTTCATAAATATTAAAATACAGTGTTATCACATAAATATGATCATTTCTTGACAAATATAGCTGCTGGTTATCACTCGAATAATCCATTAAGATTCAGAAATAGCTGCATTGCAAAGAGGGATTGCATTTATCCAGTAGAATATGAAATATAAAAATATCTGTATATCTACCCCCTGGAAGACTGCAGCCTCTTAATTCTTGCAGAGAATCTTCAGTGCATTTTTCCTTTGAAAACCTGTGCTTTGTACTCATTGACACTTTGCAAAATTTTCTTTAACGAGCCACGCTAGCTAGAAAACAGAGCTGACTCCCACTTTATCTAGTGAAAAACAGCAGCTGGGCTGGATTCTGTTCTCATTTTGAATAGTGCTTTTCACCTTGAGCCATCGCATCGATACCCGGTGAGTCCTCAGGACTATTCTCTGCTGTTGCCCCAACAGCCTTTTTAGGGACCAGTATAAGGATGTAGCAGCCCAAGGCCAGCCCCACATCTGGGGGTTTGCTTTTAAGTCTTCATTTTGTCAACAAATCCCTGTGTTCCCTGCTATTGCAACGCAAGTATTACAGGTGAGCTTTACTGAGAAAGTGCTTTCGGGTGAAGTTTATATCTCAGCACGCTGCGGCTCTGCTCATCTTCCCTCCCACCTTCCGTGTGATGTGCCCGCAGCTGCGTTCTGCGCGTCCCGCGGGGCTGGCAGGAGCTCTGGGGTGGTCCCAGCCGCGTGAGTCAATACACAATGTGCCTCCCCCAGCAAACGCTTGTCGGGCCGCCGAGGACCGTCTCTATGTAATGCTTGTCGTTAGAGGAGCGATCGAAAATTTGCTTTTTCAAGGAAGTGTCGTACATTGTGTCTGCAGCGCTAAGTGGATTTCTTATTCTATGTCTTCCCTTCTCGGATTGCGTCGCTTTGAATTCTGCGGCCCCGTTCCCGTATATATGTCTCTTGGCTGTAGTTTCTGTGCGTTTCTGAACAATTTATAAACACTATGAGTGGTTTGAAACATTCCCGGTGAGATTCTTAAAGATTTCTGCATTGCTTGCCCTTGCTCTCGCTCATGCTAGTGGGATTAAGTTAACCGCGACCAGTTTTGAAAGTTCACTTAGAGGTACGTTTCTAGTTTGTACTTGCAGGAAGAGAAGTCCTGTAGGAATGCCAGCGCTTCTTTGTTATTTCAAATTATGTGGGTTTTTTGTCAATATTATTTTACCACATTCTGAAAAAATGATTATAAGCAAGCCTTCGTACCCTCTACAATAATGTATTTTCAGTTCACATATTTATAAAATATTGCAAATACCACATGGGGGAATATTTGCTGTGCTGAAATTTAACTTCTCTCAGTCAGATGGTACAATTGGTAGTTGAGTCTTAAAACCAGGAGCTCTAAGTCCTCCCTGGCTCTACCAGATTTACCATATGACCTTCGGTTAGGTCCTGCTCCTACTCCTATAGGTAAAAACGGCAGCTCACATGCTCCTGTGCTGGAGAATACAAAGGCATTAAAGCTTGTGTCTCACAGACATGTCAGATGGGTCAATAATATTCATTCATCTCAGAGCTGCTACTGTCAGACATTACATCCCCAGGTTAGGTAATTTGGACAACATGGAGTAGCTACAAGCTCCGGTCAGTTTTTAACCAATGGTTAAGACCACCTGAGAGTGGAACTTACTTTCAGCAGGTGGCAAATATTGTAATATTTAGACCTGCTATGACCCCTAGCAAAGAAGTACATTTGTGGGTGACAAAAGCAAACTATGAATTAAGCTTGGCTGCCTCACCGTTAAATAGCCTTTGCTAGTGCAGCTTAGCTATGAAATAGCTAATTATTTAAAAGTTCCTCAGTGGTAAATATTTAAGATGTGATCTACGTAAAACAAAAACCACATAGTAACAAATTCCAGAAAGCACGAGGTGAAATTTCTTACCTCTCCACCTCCAGTGGAGGAGGCAACAGTCAGGAATTTTCCATCGGTTGTGTAATTTGTTAATAATTGATATGATCTCGAAGTTACATTATGAGGATTTCCATCCATTGGTAAGAGCTTTTCTTGAGCAGGATTTCCTTCTAGTATGCTATGTATCAGATTACCTATTTGCTATTTTTTCTGTGTAGTTAAATCCACCTGGAGAGTAAATGAGAACCAGGAAGCCTGAATATGTTATTGTTAATGTTCTGAAAAAAAAAATTGCTATATTCAGGCCTACTAGAACTTATTCTAGCAGCTTTACAGTAATAAATAATGTAATGCAACTTCAGTTTTCCTCTTTTTCATTAACATGTAATACACCTGCCAGAAAAAATGAATTACAGATAGGAAGGTGAGCTATTATTTTTTGTTGTGAAAGTCATTTGTTGCTAAAAGGGAAAAGATGGAAGAATTTCTTTTGTTCTCGCTTTTTTTTCTATCTTCCTTTTCTTTGCACAACGAAGAAACATCAAGTGAAAGCAGAAATGAGGCTGGCTTATCAGATATTTGGGATTTTGTTTTCTGTTTTTTTGTTCAAGTGAAGTTTACTCAGAGGTGGTTTTTATACTGTAAACATTAAGCTGCAGATTAAATCTGTGCACTGTTCCTATGGAACAATAGGCAAGTTTGAAAGGACATAAAGGACGTTAAGAGCATAAAGAAAAAGGTGTGTGAGCCAGGAAGGAGCCTTACTACTGAATTTCAAACAAGGGGCAATAAGTCTTTCTGTGAATTCGTGTCTTGATGTGTTAGTACCAAAAAATTTTTGGCAAATGCACAGAGTGAGCAATAACGGTTTTTCTTCCTGTTTCCTGCTGACCATAGCAACTCATTTTTTTCAGTTTTCACAAGCATTGCATTTCAGTGAAATACATTGTTGGTTTCTAATTCTGCTTGCAGCAAAGAGGAAAGCATTGATCAATATTACAAATGGTGGATTTTATTCAATTGATTTCATTGTCATCATCATCTTCATCTTGAATGGATCTGTGTCTAGTGCTAAAAAAGCAGATAGGATTTAAGCCACTAAATGAAAAGCCACTAAAAAGAAACAACACAGGCAGCAAAATGTAAAAATAACACTAATTTTTAAAAAGTCAAGACCTAAGTATGAGGTACTTACTTTTCGGGTTGCAGCCCTCTTGATTACTGCCACTGAGAAATGTAGGCTTTATTGTGCCATCAAACACTAAAAATAAAAAGGGAAGAAAACAAAGTGCAAATGTACTAAAATGAGAGGTATTTCTAATACAGATTTTGCTGTTATTTTTTTTCCTTACCAAGTTGTGTTCATATATCCTATAGCTTATAGAATAATGGGAAATGAGACTGAAATTTGTCCATATAAGGAATCTAGTTTCATAGATACACATCAGGAGGTGACACATAGGGCGATGACTGCTGGTAGCACCTCTCAGAAGTGCTGCGTTTTAGCCACAGTGGCACAGCTTTGAAAGATGAGTGAATCTGACTTCTTTGTACTCTGTTAGGCTTAATCTTTACAGACGAAGTCTTGAACTACATGGAGTATGAGATGAGCTGAACTTTGAAGAAGAAGGTATGCTTCTTTGGAAAGTGCAAAATGTCAGCATATTCCTAAAATGGGTACAGAATGGGTAGGAAAGGGATTGATGGGATATTTTTGACATTATTTTACCCATCTGTAGAAACTCAGTGTAGATATATAGGGACCCTGTGAATCAGAACCAGAATCACAGAATCACAGAGTGGCTGGGGTTGGAAGGGACCTCTGGAGACCATCCAGTCCAACCCACCTGATAAAGCAGGGTCACCAGAGCAGATCGCACAGGAATGTGTCCAGGTGGGTTTGAATGTCTCCAGAGAAGGAAACTCCACAACCTCTCTGGGCAGCCTGGTCCAGGGCTCTGGCACCTCAGAGTAAAGAAGTTTCTCCTCATGTTCAGATGGAACCTCCTGTGCTTCAGTCTGTGCCCGTTGCCCCTCATCCTGTCATTGGGCACCACTGAAAGGGGTCTGGTCCATCCTCTTGACACCCATCCTTCAGATATTTGTAAGCATTGATGACAGTCAGCCTTCAGGTATGCCAATAAGGCCTCAGCCAGGGAAAAACTTTAAAGGGGACACCTGATCTTAAAACTTTTATTTGTTCTTCCTGCTTGTTGTTTTTCTGATCTATTGATTAAATAAGGTGAAGGAGGACGGACTTATTGTACTACAAAAGTGTTTCTCCATGCAAGTTAAGTCCAAGGAGTCCAGTGGTATTCCCTTGCAGTCCTATTTCCTCTCCTACACCAAGAGGAATACTATTAAATTCAGTGGAATTCAATTGCAAACATGCTTAAGATCCACAGTAAATGCTGTTAAGAGTAATGTGTCCAGAAAGGTAGTTTTTTAGGACCTGCCTATATCCCAAGGAGATTAATATGAGCCACGTTTAGAAAAAAATGATATTTAGTTTTAGATGTTCTGGATTTAATAGACTGCTTTTTAGCAGCACAAAGTAATTACTTGTTCTGAGAATGTTTCAGATCTGTGAAGGCGAGGTTATGTCAGAGGACAGAGGCTCAGAATCAAGGAGAAATGGTGATGAGTTTGGAAAACCTGCACCTTTATACTGTGGATCTGCTTTCCACATCACTTACATGACTTCCAAATTCTTAGCAATTTCAATTCAGATTTTTCCAATGCTGTGAGTTTGTCTTTGGAGACTGACACATGATTGTCAGTTAACACAAATTAATCCAAATAGAATAGAATTTAAGCTGCTACGTTTGAATTTTTAATTGCCTGTATCATCCACTGTATTGGAAGGTTTATATTGTGCTTCCTTTAGGTACTCCACAACATTAACAATGTACGGCAGATGTACAGCCCTACAGTGGGAAAATTGAGACGACATCTTTCAATATAATTTCATAGCATAGTTGTGCCCCTTTTCATTTACTTATTTACAGCAGTAAAAACATAAGTCAAGACCCCAAAATTAATAGTATTGTTTAAAAAACAAGAACTTTTACACCTTTGTTGCAGAGTGGTGTTGGTGTCTGTCCGTGCTCTGGGTGTGTCTGAAGGAGGACTAGGGGCTGTGGGAGGACTTAGTGGGTATCAGATAGAGGAGGAACTGGGTGGTTCTGTGATGAGAGACCCCACACGTACCTGCAGAGATAGCGGGGATCTGCACACTGAGGACACAGCACATCCCGGTGACGATACCAGGACCATCAGGTAGCAGCAGCAAAAGGTGGTGTATGGAGGCACAGAAGCGCAGCTCCCATTTCTGAACAAGCCAGGAAGCTCATTGTGACGGGGGCTAAAAATGTACAATGATTTTGTTAGAACTGGCATTTTCATGTAATCAGAGAATATAGTGCTGAAGCTTAAAGAACAGTTCAAATATTGTGAAATTCAGGAGAGATTTGGGAGAGCATTCCATTTGGGATGCCTCTCTTGCTCTGTCAAAGCAGTTACATGAAGGACAACCTCTGATTCAGCTCAGCAGTTCCTGTGCTCAGATTACTTAATACTAAACTAAGCTGCTGCTTTGATGTAGTTGTTTGTGAATCACTGATAATGTTCAAGTTTTGTATTCAGAAATGCCAAGTGTCTAAGAGTGTCTGACATCTGGGTTAGAGGATTTCAGGATTTTTGGCAAATATAGGACTTTTCTATTTTTAATGCATAGCCAGGGTCTATTAGTGACTCCCTAATATCTGGATTAAACAAAAGGCAATAATCCAAATGGAGACTTAGTCATCATTAAATAACTCAGAAATAAGAATTTTTTAAAATGTTTGTTTGTTATCTTACACTGCATAACAAGTAGCTAAGTTTTTTCACATCAGCTTTTGTTCAGTAATGTTATTTTTACTAACTGGTTTGCGCTAATAACTTTGGAACTACATAAAGAACTTGATGGAACAGATGAGGTGAAATATTAGGATAGTGATGACAATTGGGAAGTACTACTGTTCTAGCGTGGAATCCAGTTTAAGGCATGTGTCTTTGGGTACGTAAATCCAGAACTTTTGTGCCTCATATATCCTACTGGGTGCACAGGGAACACAGTTCGTCACAGTCTGCTCCAGCCCAGTATGCATTTGTCAACTGAAAACACGAGGAGTCAACAGGACATGTGAAGCACTTCACCTGTTCAGGATCCCGTTCAGTTGGCGTGCTGAAGGAGATGTAGATGACCACAGGGGACTTTCTGGCCAGCTGGGGAAGTGTTTAATGAGATTACGTGCTTACGTGGCTGGGCAGTCCCAAAAAGCAGAATGGCATCATCGCTGCTGACTTGAGATTTAGGTTGGTTTAGGATTTATGTGAATTTTCATGTCTACACCCTAATTTAGATGGATCCTTCCCATGGGTAGCACTTATCTGGTGTTACTCTTTCACGGTATTTTAACAGATGGTAGTGGAAAGGGTCTTTGCAGCATTTTAAATTTAAATCTTTGTCTATGCTCTGTTACTCAGTTTATCATTTAAACTTAATGAGATGTTTGCCTACGGAATGGAAGACAATTGAATAATTTACAAAAAACAGCGTGCCTTCATATTACTGATAAGTAGAAAATGGGCACAACTCATAATATGTTCAATTATTTCTCTACCATCTTCTTAACTATATGAACAAAATTTATACTCACACTCACCAGAGACCAGCTTCAAGCCTCTCTGAACTGCCAAATCTGTATAAGCAATGTGAGTGGAAGTGAAATCTGGGACTTGTGATTTCAGTTGTGTTTCTTTAGACCACAGCTTTTGGGGAAATGAAGGGCTTGAGGAAAACCACTTGATAACTGGCAGCTCCCAGAGGATGCATTATAACTTTCCCGCATTTCACTGTCTGATGTAACTTGACAGCATCAACACTGCTGATGGGTATAAAAAGACAATTCCTATATGCAGCTGAGGAACCGGAACTGTCAGTGATCCAGACTTGTAAAAGGAAACCTGCAAGAGCTGTCCTTTCCCCTTTATAAAAACTTGCATATAGAGCAGAGAGTAATTTGTTCATTATCCACACACTAGGTCTGGGAATATTCCCATAAATCATTTTTTTTAATTTTACCCTTGACAAATTCAAATAAGTTAATGTTGTTTCTTCATACCTCTCAAAGGTATTTGACTAAATCGTCTAAAATCATTAGTTGCAAAATTAAAAGCACACAGAATTACCAACAGTACAGATGACTTCTGGTGCTGTTCATTGTGTCATTATGCCCTGGAAAACTTTATTTTAATGTATTAGCATCTGTTTCGATATTCTCCAAAGATCAGTCTTGGGTATTTCTTCTTACTTACAGTGACGGGGCAATAAAATTTCCAATCCTCTTAAGCTGTATAATGCATAGAGAAAGTTGAAGAAATAGTCTGAATTATAGTGGCTCTCGAGAGAAATATTAAAAAAAAAAATTTAAAAAAGGTTGGGTTTTGGTGATAGATGAATGGGCATTTTGTTAACAATTTTTTTCCTAAAATCCCTTTTAAATTATTCAGGCTGGCTCTTCTGTTGAAATATCACCAAATATTTGATAACTAATGGACTGCTTCTGAAACGTATGGAGCATAGCCTTTAGAACATATGCCCCAAATCATTAAAGAATGATTTTCCCTTATTACATTGTCAAATGTTTCTCCTGTTTAGCAATCGTTATGTTGCTATAAATCATAGAATTGCAGAAAAGGTCATGCTGGAAGGGACATCATCTGGTCCAACTCTGTGGCTGAAGCAGGGCCTTAGATTAGATTATCCAAGCACCTGTCAGGTCAAGTCTTTAATATTTCCAGCGAGGGTGATTCCATCACTTCTCAGGGTGACCTCTTCCAATGTTAATTTTTTCTCATGGTGAAAATTTTTTTCTTATATTCACATGGATTTTCTCCCATAGCAAGTCATGTTCCTTACCTCTTGTCCTGTCACAGTGCATGTCTTGAAGAGGACACTTCCATCTTCTCTGGAACAAACTTCCAGGT
The DNA here is from genome assembly GCF_036013445.1 of Caloenas nicobarica. Classification (NCBI taxonomy): domain Eukaryota; kingdom Metazoa; phylum Chordata; class Aves; order Columbiformes; family Columbidae; genus Caloenas; species Caloenas nicobarica. The sequence continues at coordinate 208,108,016 of NC_088245.1, read as the reverse complement.
ATTGTAAGACAGTCATGAGATGACCCCAACCCTTCTTTTCTCTAGGCTGAACAAAGTCAATTCCTTCAACTTTTCTTCATCATTTTCTCCAGCTTCTAATCATTTTCAAGGCCCTCCTCTGGACTCCCTCCAGTTTCTCAATGTCTCTTTTGGCTTGGAGGGGGCTTATATCTGGACATGGTATTCCAGCTGTGGCCTAAAAAGTGCAGAGTAGAGATGGTATAATTGCATTCTGATGCAAAACAATTCAGCAAAAGCAGGTCTTTCGGAAAACTAATGCTAGAAGCTGCTGGTTTTGTTTTTTGGGGTTTTTTTGGGTTTGTTTTCTTGTCTAAAATATATTGTATTTAACGTTTTTCCTTTGATTTTTAAGTAGATACATGACTAAAACTATTACATTTATGTATGTGGTTGGGTTTCATTAGTTGTATTTTCAGTGTGACAGATAGAGCTGTTCAGATCCACTTAACCTGTTGTTTATCCCTTGCTTCCAGTAGTGTTCTTTGACCAACAGTTTTATCTTTTTACTTACAATTCAGATGCTGATATAGCGTCTTTTTTAAGAAAGGATTTGTTTATTGATATAAACCTTTTGGGCTTGTCTGCATTTGTCCACCAATTACATTCAGAGAAAAGTAAAAATGATTTGCATTTCTGCACAACCTTTCAAACAGGGGTCTTAAGTCGTTTTACAAAACCCCAACAAACAATATCTCTTTGATGCACATGAGGTAGGCAACAATTTGTGTCAAAAGTGAGAAGGCTGAAGTAGTGGGAGAGTATGATTTGTGGTTTTTTGGTTTTGGTTTGGTTTGGTTTAGCTTGGGGTTTGGGTTTTTTCCATTTAACATATTAAAACAATAAAAGTAGTGTATTACATACTAAAGTGTGGATTAACCACTGTCATGAGAAAGTCTTAATTTTTCAGAGGCACAGAGCTTTCATAGCCTATATCAAGGACAGATTTCAAATGTCAGGATGTGTACTGATATATCTAGTGATATCTTACCTCAGTAGACCTAGGTCTTCAAAAATATTTTCTTCTAAATTTGGATGCTGAGATCTAATGAAGTTTGAGGCTTATGTACCCCTTCAAGAAAATGCTCAATATAGGCATGACAGCTAGTTAAATAATCTGATATGAAAAACTACTTTTCTCCTCTTTAGGATATATAAAACTACCTGAAAGTTCTTGAAAGTGTTGTCATACTTAAAAATGATTGGTTTGCTCCGTTTCATGTAGATTATCATCATGCTACTTTAATTTGTGGACTCCAAGGAGGGAGAAAGATTAGGTGCTGTTAATTAAATATCATAGAGAGAAAAACAGACACCATATAAATAGATATTCAGAGCGATTCATAGCATTTTTTTCCCCAAAGACTGTGCTCTGGCCAGATACAGATTAATTTCACCCTTTATAAACATAGATGTATACATGGCACTCAGACTTTGTACCTTCATTGATCTTTGCACTGAAACTGATACTCTTGAATAGACATTTAAATTATTTATCTTATTTGATTAATACAATAACCTTGGATGGACTCAGATTTTTTTTTTTTTTCACAAAAAAGATGATACTGTATATTACTGCTATAACTGCATTATCACAAATTTCTACTGGTAAACAATTTACTGGGAAAAAATAGGGTTTGCTTTTCTTCTCTTCATTAAATGTTTTCAGTCAGATTACAGTGTTTATGAATTTGTTCACACTTGATATGGTTCAGTGAACAGATTTTGCGATCACTGTGTAGCTCTGTATTGTTTGCCAACTAATGACAGGAGGTGTTCAGGCAATTACACGAAATTTTCTGTTTGATTTTTATGGCAGGTCAGCTGCGTATCCTGGCATTGTTGCTTTTTCCTCACTAAACTCATTAAGTAACTAGCCTAATCTTTGTTCAGCTTGCATCCATCTCCAGAAGCAGCTAAGGGCTGCTCAGACATCAAGATTCAGTTCTACTGCTCCACAGGGAAGGGGGTGGGACTGGGGAACACCCAAGATGCTCCAGCTGCGGGATGGGAAAAGACTGGAGATAAGATTGGGACAAGGATAAAAAGCTAGTGAGAAAAACCCTACAAAATTGCATTTGCTCTTCTGGCTGCTGGTAAGGGAGGGGTAAGTAGTGTCTCTGTGAGGGAGAAGAGAGACGGCAAGTGTCACTCCTTACAGGTATAATTCCTGTGCTTCAGATCTTGTTCCTTCTTCTCAGCACCAAGTATGGTGAGATCCACAGCTAAGGAGACGGGACTGTGGGGGAGGGATGAGGCAGATGAAGGGGCAAAAACCAGTAGCAAAAGTGAACCACAAGAGCAGGGGCAATAAGAACTCAGCTCTCCGTGAAAACTGGGGAACACTTGGTAGCAGGGATAAGAGCTGCGTTCTTGGTACAGGCTGCTTGCTCTGAGATCCACTAATCTTTTACAGTTGTCATGTTTGTCATGGGAGCAGATGGGAAACAGGCTTAGCATGACTATTGTGCATAAATATATTGTTAGTTTCATACTGTTGTTACAAGCAAATGAATGACATAATCACCCTTTCAGCTAAATTGTCCATGTTTTCTGCACAGATATAACATTTGTGAAAGTCCTATTTCCTGTGCAGAGTTGTGTGGGAATATAGAAAGGCTCAACATCCACCCTGGGTAAAGGGGACACTGTGTTTGTGGCACCACGTAGCCTCACGGGCTGTGGTTTGACATTACAAGGAATCCATCCGTAGGGCTCTGAGTACTGGACCAAACCCCCTGCTGCAAGGTGATGTAAAATCACAGAATCACAAAATCACAGAATCACAGAATGGTTGGGGTTGGAAGGGACCTCTGGAGATCATGCAGTCCAACCCACCTGCTAAAGCAGGGTCACCAGAGCAGATCACGCAGGAATGTGTCCAGGTGGGTTTGAATGTCTCCAGAGAAGGAGACTCCACAGCCTCTCTGGGCAGCCTGTTCCAGGGCTCTGGCACCTCAAAGGAAAGAAGTTTCTGCTCATGTTCAGATGGAACCTCCTGTGCTTCAGTCTGTGCCCGTTGCCCCTCATCCTGTCGTTGGGCACCACTGAAAGGAGTCTGGTCCATCCTCTTGACACCCGCCCTGGAGATATTTATTGATGTCTGATCTGCTGATGCCCTGTAAGCCTAGACTGCCGACTCAGCTGTACTTAGAAAACCTGACCACTTTTGTGTTGGTATGGCACTCTCTGTGCCTGAGTCTTAACTTCATGCCAAATCAAACATCATCTGTCCTCCCACAGCAGGCATAAAGCCAGCAACCACATGTAACAGCAGCAGAAAGGCTGTAGCACAAGGTTTAGCTGGCGGTTGGGAAGGTGTTTACCTTCTCTTGATGGTGCAGACATCATGGATTTGTGACTTTTCTGGCTTTTTTTTTTTTTTTCTCTTGGATTTAGTTTACATGACAAAAAGTATCCTTGATGCCTCTAACCAGGTGTATTAGATGGTTGAAGTAAATTTAGAGGGTGACTATACATGCTCTCACATCAAATATTACTCAAAATACCACCGATACAAAACATCCTGTGAGCTCATTGTATGAGGTGCACTGACATGCATTTAGTAGCATGTCAGAGATCTAGATGCCAAATAACTGTGCTTGGGCATGTTTGATCACATCTTTCTTTCCTTGACTCTCGAGTTCTACTGAGACGCCTGAGTTACAGCAGGTCCAAACAGTGAGGGCTAACTGAAGGAAGTATTGCCTACATATCTGATCATAATCTTCTGGTACCGGCTCCCCAGCCGAAGAGTCAGGCTGGCAAAGCTGCAGCTGTAAGAAATCTGCAAGCAGTACATCCTAGAGGAGAACAAAGATGGCAAGAACAGTCAGTTTTCTGATGAAGGCATGCTGTTTGTGAGCAGGATTTCCTGCTCTTTGACCAGCTCTGCTTCTCACCCTGCTTTTATCTACATGCTCCTTTTTTAGTCTGTCTTTGACTTATTCAAAGGGAGCAGAACTATGTCCAAAGGACACATTTGTTTTTCTAATTCCCAATATGAAGCCAGGTTTGCACTTGACTTTCCACTGTGCTTTTGTGCATTTAATTGCACTATGAAATTCAATACATTGGGTTTGTTTGAAATCATAAAATAACTCTCATCAATGAGACTTTTTGCTTTGCTTCAGTCACAGCATGTGTATGATTTAAAAGTTGCACCACCCACGTTGTCCAAAATTTTGCTATGCACAGATGCTCAGTAAATTGCATACCTCCATCTGTGGCAATATAATTAGCTGGAAGAAGGTTTGAATTTGGATTTAATGTATTATATTCTGATTCAGTTTTAAACTGTTTTCGTTCCTCTGAATTATGGGGGTGGGGGTTCTGCCAGTGAACATAGTTTGCTCTTGAATTGAAAATATTTCTCTGTTTAAGCTGATAAATAAATTGATCTCAGTGTAAGTAGCAAGAACTGCAGTGCCCAGACCTCTTACGCATCCAGTAACTCTTCGGAGACTTAATACATTCAGATGCATGTATGATGGCTGTGTTCTTTTTTCACATGGAATAAGCATTTGAAAATGATAGATGTGCAGAAAATATATGAACTATATATTTCTAGAAAGTAAATGGTGGGTGTTTGCCATAATAATCATAGTTCTTAGATTTTCAATAACAATTTTTATCTGAACATTTCAAAGACTTCTAACAACCGCTGAGCAATGAAAGTGTGTAAGAAGCCTGCAGGATTCATTTTTTTAGCAAGACAAGGGACAAAAGAACTGTGATTTGTCCAAACTCAGCAAAAGCAATCAAAAGAAAATTCAGCCATCCTGTTTTACAACATTATTTTAGCCTCTCAAATAACATTCATAAGAGAAAACGTAGTAAATGCCATTTTCAAGAAAAATATTCACAAGAAATTATGTATTTGCTTATTAGGTTAAGTGCAGTGTGCCATAATAAAGTAGTGTTTTTCTAAACATAGTAATCTTGAAATTTTTACTTTTCATTTCTCTTGTTCTTACTCCTTAAACAAATAGATGTATATTTTGAAAAATCCTGTAAGTTTGTGCCCCTGCTGGAACCACATTTAAGGCATACTCAAAACTGGTATTTGATTTTTGCAAAAATACACTTTGCTCTTAGAGCAACCTGGAAATTCTAATATCTGTCTGAACCCCATCAAAGCAGCATGCAAAAAATTAATCATCCAGGAAAACGTTTGAGTCAAACTGTGTTCTTTATAAGGTTGCTCACACTTGGTACTGCCTTTGCCCAGTCGTAAGCACATAATCAATCTCTCTCCAACAGAACAGAGGGGTAAAAAATCAGTTCAGTTAGCTAAAGGTGAAACTTTTGTTCGAGGAGTGCAATATGCATCCAATTTCTGGATAAGTTTGCAAGATTTCTGCTAAGAAAGACAAGAATAACAGCCATGGAATCCATTGTAGTTCTTCAAAACCGATGTTCCTAGGCGTGGAAAAAATAAAAAATCCTAAATATCAAGCTGTGCATCCAACCATGAAGCTAATCCCTGTAGGAGGAAATAACCTCTGTGTTGAGGACAGTATTTGGAATGCTGTTTTGAAACCAGGAAATATCCCCTCCAACAGCTCAGACCATAGTATCTGCTTCAAGTTCCTTCGAACTTCAGAGAATCTGTTAGTGAAGTCATTGGATGCTCCAGCTTCTCCGTGTGATGTTCCCACCCATATCTCAGCTTCACTCTCAGCTTCCTTGCAGTGAAGCATCCTGAGCAAGCTTCATGAAGACACTTTTCTCTCTTTGTGCTGAGTCCAAAGCCTGTCCGTAGGACGCTCCAGCCTGACAGGCAGACACTGCCATCTTCCTTGAAACCAATTCCTTATCCTTCTTTCAGTTTCTGCATTAATCCTCTTTTTCTCTGGGTTCCTGAGAAGCAAAGTTATAACTTTCTTGTAAAAAAATAAAACAAAAAAAACTTAGTACCCCTTTTTGGGTGAAATATTTTTCATATTTCTGTCTCCAGTTCCCATAAATAGGTAAAATAATTTCACATTTTCTGCTTCTTTTATCCTTTCCTCTCCTCAATTTTACTGTCTGCTCTCAGATATATATGGAAAAAGAGGTTAGTTCTCATGGATAAGGGCATTTTCAAAATCTAAACATGAAGTCTAGAAATGGAATTCGCCGTGATGGGTTAATGCAGTACAGGTACTGCATGTACCAAATGTGCAGTTTTGTACCAGAGCCTTAACTCTGTTTTGGTTTTGACAGTATCACAGATGTTACCTGCCTTTCAGTATGTGAGATACATCTACCACATTCTATAACTAGTCATGTGCTAACGGGTGATTCAGTTATTTTTAAGCTTTAAAAATAATTCTGTTCAGAGACATTTTGGTAATAGTAAATAAATTCACTTCAGTTGAAACATTGCTTCTGTAGAATCACAGCATAATTTACGTTGAAGGGAGCTCTGGCAGTCATCTTCCTGCTTACGGCCCTCAAAATTAGATGAGGTTTCTCAGGGACTTGTCCAGGTCGTGTCAGAAATCTGCAATGGTGACACTTATACAACTTGATCCATTTTTTTATTACAGTAACTGCATTCTTTTCTTTATATTTAACTAGAATTTTCCTTGCTGCAGCTTGTGTCCATTACCTCTTGTCCTATCACTGAGTACCTCCAATAAGACTTCTTCGTACCAACTTAGTAGGTATCTGAAGAAAGTAATTAGATGCCTTCTCCAGGTCAGACTAACCCAGCTCCCTCAACTCTCCTTGTATATCATGTTCTCCTGCCCTCAGCCAGGTGCTCTCCAAGTTATTAATGTTCTTCTGCATTGGACAATATTCCAGAGGTAGCCTCAAGAGACCGCATAGCAGGGATTAATCCCTTTCTTAACCCACTTGGGATGCTCTCAATAGCACGGCCCAGCATGTAGTTACCCTTCATCACTGGAAGGGCTCAAATTTGAACTCTAACAGCACCATTTAATTGTCTTTTGTGCTTTCTATTACCAGAAGCCAGTTATGATGGCACTCAGTTTTAAGAGATTGATGAAATATGGGTGATGGCATTGAAATTGTTGGGTTCTCTAGTGGACAATGCAGATTGCTGTTTTTCAGATGTTTCAAGAATGATTTTGCAGTAAGGTTACTGATCAGCTTGTAACACAGAGTGGAAATTTCCTATTTCAAACGTTTAGATGCTTGGCAAGGTATCCAGAGCTTTTATGTTGATATATGGCATTACTGAGTTGCGAGCAGCATTTTTATGCTTGTTTGTTAGGAACTGGGCAAGTGCACTTTTTGATATGAATGCGCCACCTGGTATTTTTAAAGATATACTAGTAAGCCTAAAAGAGCATTCTAACTTGATACCACAAATTCTGTCTTCTTAATTATTCATCTGTACTGTAATGCATCAACTCATGATTTTACCATGTTAACACATCAAATGTTCTGGTTGCCATTGAATTCTAGCATTTGTTTTAAATTATATAACTTTTCCTAACAAAATCCGTTTGCACCAAAATGCACCATATTTGAATTAAACACATAAGCTCATGTGTTTCAGAAAGACTGATAAACAGTTAAATCCAGATATTGTTCATCAATTCTTCAAGTTTGAAAAACTAAATCTTTCATATTTGTTCAGGGTCCAAACATTACATTTCATTTAATTCACAAACAAATGATGTTATAATCTTCAGTGATGGCTGGGTGACTTAATCTGACAACATCTAAACGTGAGTTTTGAAGAAGAGTTGCTCAGCATTTTGGAGCTGTTTGTGGCTAGTCAGACTAAAACAAATAGTCTTGCACATTACCTCATTTTAGATGCTCCTGTAGGTTTAGAAACATTCATAAGCTAGAAGGGAGTTCAACATCACCATTGTATGAAACAAGTAAGTATAATGTAATCACATACCAGTGGAGTTGCACTTACATTTACATTTAGGTAATGGAGGTCCTATCCTAACAAGTGTTGGGTAGACAAATCTCTCTGGTAGATGTTCCTGCTCCTTAGTTCCCAGCGATAAAACATGGAAGTAACAATAACCACTCCGGTAACACCTGATCAAATGGATTCAGAAGCCTGCATGCATACACTGAGTCTAGCTATAACTTCTGCTACCGACTGCTCACCTGAGCTTCACGCGTGTTCCTATGGTTTTTCAGGTCAGTTTGCAGAGCCTGCACTAAAGCACACGCTACCTCTGCTAGTGGTGCGTGAACAGGTTGTGTGAGGCTCTGTGGGTGACACTCGCACCTGTGATTGCCCTGTAGACAGATCCTGGAGGAGCATTGGCATAGACGTGGAGTTCAGGGCATCCTTTTGTGAAGCTTATCTCCCTGGAAGAAGCGATAGTTGAACTGGACAGGATTGAACTGAGGGCTTAATTTCGCTTCATTTCATTCATGATGTTCTTCCCTTTTCCCTTTTCCCATCACCAGCAGGAAAGCGGAGAAGATAAGCTGTGACAGGTCAATCCAGGTTTAGAGCGCTCTCACTGTAAATTGCTACAAATAAGAAAGTAGTATGCAGGTAGAGCAAAATACTCCTTCACCTTGTCTGCTGCTCTTCCCGTGTCAGAGAGGTGGGCAGAAGGAAGGATGACATCTCCCATGCTACAGGAACAAATGAAAGAAGTGCAAAAAAATCTGGTGTCCTTTTTTAAAAAATACATTAAATTAATTAATTAGCACTCTAAGTGATGTCTTAATGCATGTGATGTCTCAGGGCAGCTGGGGCTGCTGTAACAGAGACAACAAAATTACCTCTGTGTATAAATGACTACTTCTTGTATCTCACCCTGGTTGAACTTGAGACAGACTCCTTCTGAATACAAAGTAGTGCAGGATGACTTTGACTGTAAGGGGCTGAGCTGCTCTATTGAGGTGATGAGAACATTCCCTTTCTGAGCACAAGAAGGATGTCAAAATTGCTCAGCCCTTTGCAGGATTGTGCTTTAAGACTCTGTACCTCTAACAGATTGACAAGCAAAATAGTAGAAAAAGTGAGTGGGGAGTTGCCATGGTGATCACAACATTTGATAACTGCAAATAACACTACTCCATAAAGCAATCATGAACCAGAATACAAAGATTGCATTTATTGCGACCAAAAGTTCAAATTCCTAGAAGCCTTGCCTCATTGACTGTCAGTATATGGACAGTTGATGTGATTTGATGCCTATCTTTGATATGACTTCACACTCAAAACAGGTTTTCTGTTTTGTTGTCCCCTAGTGAATTGGCATGGAGTGTAAAGAGAGAGAAAATTGAAATCAAAAAGCTGTGTGGAGGTGGTAACGAGGCAGATATCTGTCAGCATGTGGCTTCCTCTCTGCTGGGTGATGATAGGTACTGGATTCCTCTTCTACAGCTTTGGAAAGACAAAGTGTGCAGAAGTGGGTGCCACAGAAAGTCATGGAGAACCAAGGCAAGGAGTCATCCATTTGTCTCCTCCTTTTGCTCCCTGTCTTCTAGATTTGTCTGTCTAGATTTGGAAGCGGAGAACTAAGAAAAGGCAGAGTCACTACTCTTCAACAGAATAGATTTAAGCTTTTTTGTCTGTTACTATAGAGAGGCTGTTCAGTCACCTTTAAAATAATTTTCTCCTAAATACGTAGTTAGTGCAACTCCTGAATCTGTAGCTAAAATTTTGCTAGACATCAGACTTCAACTGACTCTGAAAATAAGATTTAATTTGTTTGTTCTCCAATTAGCTAACATTCTGTTTATAATGACTAATTTAATGTTTCCTGTTGATTCTGCTCATGAACCTTAAGAAACTGTAGTAATAAGCAGGGAGACTCACAGCTACGGTTTGGGAGAATGAAGTGACTAATCAGAGTATCAATTAAAGGCATGATGTTGCATAGGCAACTTGGGAAAATGGAAGATTTTGCAAACTCATAGAATCCTTTTATTTTGGATAATCCCTATAATATACTATTATAGCATAAAATTGATGTTTATATGATTATTAACAGAGAGATTCTCATACCCTAACTTCACTTAAGGCTCGTTCGTATTTTTCTGGCAGGAACATCAGTGACTACCTTCTGAGACGCAGGGAGATGTTGTCAAGTGCACTTGTGGGAGAAAGTGGTGTATTTTCCACCACCTAACATGACCACGAAGCCCAGCTAAACTGGGCTAACACAGAACTGGATTGACAGTCTGGACCATTGCCAGTCTCTTTATTTTTTTGCCCTCATTCATTCCAAGCACAGGGATTGTAATTGCCAACTGACGGAGTCATCACTATCTATTCCATTTCTAAATCTTGTTGTTGTATCACTAGCAAGTCCTCTTGAAATGTCCCTGTTACTGGCTCTGTGCTCTGAGTGAGTTTGGATTTTGTTTGTTTACTGCAATTAGACAATGATTACGAGTTATGAATAAAGTCTAGGGGAAAAAAAAGGATAGCAGTATTTATTTTTGGTAAATCAGAAAGTGCACATTGTTCTTTATGTTAGCATATGATTCAGTCAAGAAGGTAGAAGTTTCTGATTCAGACCACAGGTTTCCATGCATCTGTTATGTTTTCATGTCAGCTTAAACTAATTTACAGATGACAGGAAAGTCTAGCTGTGAAAGTTTAGAAGACTAAAATTGTTCATCAGCTCAATTACATTAAAAAGACATTGCCTCTAACCTTAAGAAAATACGGAAGTTGGAAAAACTTTAGTGAGGATAAAATTGATTAAATTACTTGTTTATTTGAATACTTTCTTTCGTTTACAATTTAGTAAGCCCTTGTTTTGAGTAAGACACAGGCTAAGCAGACTTTTTTGTGCATGCTATGAGTAAAAGGGTAATTTTAGGAGGTGATTTGAATTTAAAGGCTGTTGGATGTCATGTGAAATTGAGGAGTCTGTCTCAGCTGGATGCTATGGGAGAGGTAATTGTGGAAAAGCTCTGTGTGCTTCTTTGTAGGAAAGGGAAATCAAGCAATATTAAGCCCTAAAGAAAGAAAACAAACAGGAATAAAATACAGAAAGAAGGGATTAATCTGAGTATTAAGTCCTGATGTGGCAAAGCAGCCAGAGAGAAGCAAAAGGGAGAGGAGAAAACACATGGGAGGGGAATGCTGCTCTTTTCCAATTAAATGTCAGAGATGCAGATCTTGAATATATGGCATGGCAAGGCATCCTTTATTGTTCACCTACGTTCATATTTTGTCATTTCATGAAATTAATCCTTTCATGATTGCTAATTGCTGTGTTTCTGATTAATTTCTTTTCCTGGAGGAAAACCAGCCCTCAGAAACACGATTGTTTTCAAATTCACAAAATTGTTATTTGTTGCAAAAATAGGATTGCTTTTTCCTTAGAAATTCTCCTGACTATATCAGCCATGATAGTTACTAGATCCTTCTGGGAAATAAGTTTTCTTCTGCGTGCTGTTGCAGTCAAAAAACTAGGAAGAAAAGTTAAGGAGAAGCCACTAATAATTATAACTGAAAATCAAAATATTGAAAAATCATAATAAAGAAGATAATTCCCAAGTAAAACAGATCAGGATTTTTAAAGATTTTTTGAGTGAGATTATCCTAATTAACTGAAACTGAATCTTTTGGCAAAACTGTACTGCTTTCAACATGAATACTTCCAGAAGTTTCCCTATTACATGAAGGATTATGGAGAACAGCAGGAAGACAGGAACTCAGAGGATAATATTAATCTCATCTAATTTTAGCGGTGTAAAATAGAGGTAACTTAGTTATCTGATTTTCCGTTGTGGACAACAGAGAGATAAGCACCTACACAGTGTATTTCTACTGATTTTGAAACATATCCAAGGCTGACTTTCCCCAGCAATGCCAGAACAACTGGGTTAGAGTTGAGTGATGCTATGGAACGAGCCCGGTGAGCAGAACCAACAGAAAACTAAACTTACTTAGAAAAAGAAAATTTAAAAAAAAAAAAGGAGAGAAAGAATCAGAGGCCAAGGTCACGCTGGCTGCACTGGCCACCCCAAAGCATCTGGTTAGCAGCAAGTTCCGATGCAGAAGCTGCACAGGAGGATTAGCAGAGCACTGTGGGCAGGGAAATCATCCTTCTTAGAAATACTAACAGATGCCTAGGTGTAGTAGGACTATTAGTAGCTCTTGCTTCAGAGCTGGTTAACATCTGGCTGGCCCAGAAAGCTCCAGAGCAAGTGGGAGTCTGGCTGCAAAAGGGAAAACAACTCGGTGGTCTGAGAGGCTGGTGAGATAGGTGTGAAATAGCTAGTGTCTCTGCTTCCAAAGGTCTTGATTCATGCACATATGTTCTAGGAAGAGCTTAGGTTTCACAAAGTTTTATCTGATAGTTTTGCTCCTCACTTTTCTCCCTGTTTTCTCCCTGCTTTTAATAAAAATATCTCTAAATACTGCCTTTGTCTTTCCTCTTTACAGCGACTGCAAGCAGCACTCTAGAGTAGAAAGCTCTGTGTTCTCAGTGCTCTGCACCTCTGGAAAGCTGCTGCTATGATTTTTCTGAGGAAATTCAGCTTCGATTGTGACTATTAGCAGTTTCCATGTTAGCAGCTAATGAAATCAGAGTGTGGTGGAAGAGGATACTCATAGCACAATTGCTTTTGCGTGCTCAAGCCATTCCATGAGCATTCATGATGCTTCACAGCCCTATGAAACACAGGTACCAGCTGAACCCAAAATTAACATACCGGGGAAGAACGGCAGCAACTAAAATGGTTGGGATGGGGAAGGACAGCAACAGTTAGATTGTGCCTTCTCTTTTAAATGCACTAGTTGAATTAAAAAATCTATCTAGACATATGAAGAGGATGGGAAAGGTCAGCATAGTTTGTTATCTGTCCAGCTGTGGGTTGTGATGCAACTTCTGCGTGTGAAAGGTCATTTAAAGACAGGAATTTTATATGTTTCCCAGTGCTTTGAGGTCATTCTGACTGAAGCCAGAGGAGCCCGAGACTATATTTCTGTGATTTCTCCTTGGCCAGGGATGCTTCAATGTGATGGGCTGATGTGCTGAACTTCCATTAGAGAAACTTTTGGCTATTTTAGTGGGGGTGCTGGCACAGCAGGGGTGTTGCGTGGATCTGTTCTCCAGGAGAGATGCCAATGTCTGCTTACAGGTGATAAACAGGGAAATCTGCCCTGTGGCTATTTTCTCATGTTACTACAGATGTTTGATTGCAGTAGGAGATCAGTTCTGGTTATACCACACTGTAGTCTCAGTTAACTACTGTAGTCTCACATAATACTTGAATTCTATTGCAGAATCCTCCTGCTGTTGATTCTGGCTCTGAGGGGCTTTCTTCTTCCTAAGATCCCTGGGGTCTCACCTGTAATTTGTATTTTCCAATGGGGAATAGGTTTCAATGAGGGACCCATGGAGTACAGTGGCATGCCCTGTATCAACTTCAATGTTAAATATTCTGCTGAGGATAATGTTTTATAAGAAGTGGCAAAGCATTATTCCTTCCCATGGGATTTATGATAATAACATTAATCGTGATTAATTATTTGGCTGTCTGTGTGGCAGATATTTTTCTACAGCTGTTTTTTCTGCCCTGCAGGGGCTGTTTCTTTTACATGCAGGTCAGTGAGTTTTACTGCAGTCACAGCTAACATGCAAATGTAAATTCTTTGTGTAAAACTACACAGAAAAAAAAAAATAATCCCTAGTTAGGATGGACAGTAGTAAAAAATAGATAAAGATATAGTTTAGACGCACCCTAAGGCAGTTTATTCTGACCAGTTTGTTTCAGATACAAGTCTGGGAGAAACTTTCATAATGGAGTATGTTTCTGAAATGAAGGGCTGCTAACATACTCCTTTCTAGTTTCAGTTCTTTTTGGAAAATTCAGATGATAATGCTAATTCAATAAGGCTTCTGGGAATTGTAGTTTACCAAGACTGAGTTATTTCATTATTATTTTAAATGCTATCCCAGGTTTTAGAAAGGAAATGCTAATAATACTTTGAGATGTACAGTTAAGAAGAAAAACAAATCAGGTGGGAAAACTTCTCCAATGTGAGACGCAGATATACTGATGAAGTTTTGCTGCTGAGATCCAGTTTCAGACCTTTAAAATCACAGAAATTAATGAAAAAGAACATATACTCCATGGCAATAAAGTTTGTCATGTCACTGTAGGAAACCATAGGTTTGAAACGTGAGGAACTACCACCGTTCCTTGCTGTGAACTTCTTCCCTCACTGATGTTCCGAGCTGTGGCTCCTTCATTTCGTTTCATATGGGGTTTTGGTGCCTTTTCAATGCAGCTGAGTTCTGGAAATTGAAGAGCAGATGATCAATATCTGTAAATTGTCAAAGCCCCATGACTTCAAATGGTTAGTTGCCTTGAAAATCCAAACCACTAAGGGCTGCATGATCCTTTTCTTCCATCCTCCCTTGCGTCTCTGTATAAAATGAAAACTCAATCTGTCCTATGCACTTCTTAAACTGTACAGAATCTTTTTATTTGCATCTCACATTGTTTAATGATAATATGCAGTTTAAGAATTTATTCAGATCCTTCACTTTACACATATATTTAAATACATATACATTTTAATAGATTTTGAAAGATATCAACATATGTGATATTATCTGAATCTATACTTTGAAGTTCTGTGATTCAGACAACATATTCTACAGTGAACACAAAATTATAGTATAAATAGACAGTAAAACGTAAGGTTTAATTTAGCACTTATTTAGCAAATTGCAATCTAAAAAAACCTTGAGAATTAAGTAAAAATTTCCAGATTTAGTCTGTTGGTTACAGTTTAAGAACAGGACACATTTTTGCATGAATTAATAAAATATGATTTGATCTTGGTAGTTTTATTGGTATAACTATTCCCAACAAAGGAAAAAAAAAAAAAAACACACACACCTAAAAACCTCTATGATTCTATTATTGTGGTACATCTTATCGGCATTATTCTAGCATTTCCTTTTTCCTTTATGATACAAGGAATAAATCAAAACCATGTAACCCACCTTTATAATATTACAAGTAAATCAACCCCAATATTCTATCTCGGGGTGTTTTCTTTGCTGCAAGCAAAAAATAAAGGATTATTTCTGCGTGCTCATTAATCTTGTACCATACATACTCCGTATGTCTGAGTTTGGAAGACCTCTTAGACATTTGCATAATGCAGCCTTTGGTTTCCTCCGCTCGTTCTTCATGCATTGTGAATTCCTCCTTGGGCTTCAGGTGCCTTTGCCGTTGTGGTTTGTCCTGACCTGACGGCCACAGCACGACCAGCCCACATCTCTGCTCTCCTGCTCAGGAGGCAGCAGTAGCCCAGAGGAGCGAGCTGGAGAGTCCTTCTCACCAGCCTCCCTGAGCACCACATGGACACCTCTGTCCCCTGCAGGTCTTGCAGTTCTGAGCGTGTCTCCTCATCTCCTACCCTCTCGCTTGGTCTTTGTGCTCCCCCTTTGCTCCAGGATTATTTGCCTTCCTCTTTAATCCTCACCTCATCTCTCATTATCCCTTGAAAGGACTCGTGTACCGACACTTCTCTCCCCATTAATTAGCTGTCTGCACAAGAGATACCAAGATAAGTGATGTTTGTTTCTGCATGTTATACTCTTTCCACAGCCTGTGCCTTTTTCATCTATTTATCTCTAAGGAGGAGGCAGCTATTCTCTAGCTATATAATCCATAGCACAGCAGGTCTCTACTTTTAGTTGGCCTAGAGCTATTAACCGTTAGTAACGTGGTTATTGATAATAAGTTTTTTAGAGGTGCTTCTCTCCTTATTACTGCAACTCAAGTTGGGGGCAACACTCTTCATCTTTTGGAGTCTAGAGGGATGTATACCAAGGGAATATAACCCTGGTTTCACATTCTCCAGCAACTCTTTATTATTCATATGTAGTACCCACTGTGTGGCTAAGTGACTGAGTTATAGATACTAGCTTATTTATAAATGGTTTACAAAATGTTTCTTTAAATTGCTCCTACAAGAAAATCAAAACGAATATTTTTTGTTTGGTTTTGGTTTTTTGGGTTGTTTGTGTGTGTGTGTGTGTGTTATGAAGTTTACAGGTCATCTTGGTTTGGAACCAATTTCATCAATGTGATGGGTTTGTGCTATTGTTGGTGCTTGGTTAGCTCTAAGTGCTGAAAGCTGACTACACTTTTGTTTTGATTTGTTCTGTTACAATTAGCTCTTTTCCTCCCAGTTAGTCACTGGATTATGTTTACCTTTTCTGCTGTGTTTTTTTGAAAGTAATCACCTTATTAACATCTGGGTAATATCTTCGAAGTTCAACATCTTCTCATATGTGGTAGTATTCAATAATTTCTCCCTTTCATTAAAGGCTTCTCTCCCCCTGCACATCGCGCCTCCTACTATTTCAGCAAAGTGGTTCCTATGGCAACACACTTTCCATATACACCTTAGGTTCTGCTTCAGCATAAAAAACAACTGTATCAGGCTCTCTTCTGTTTAATGGAGGCTTAGGCACCTCCAAGCTCCCATGTAATACTGCCTGACTTGCTCTGGGGTGTGGATCAAACCTGTTTGTTTGGAGCAATGTGGATTTTTTAACATGTAAATGTGTTTGCAATTATAAAACCTGGTTTTGTCCTCATTTGAAATACTTAATAGGCATAGGCATTGGTGCCCAATGGTAGGATAAGAGCAACAGGCACAGACTGAGGCACAGGAGGTCCCATCTGAACATGAGGAGAAACTTCTTTCCTTTGCGGTGCCAGAGCCCTGGACCAGGCTGCCCAGAGAGGTTGTGGAGTCTCCTTCTCTGGAGACATTCAAACCCACCTGGACACATTCCTGTGTGATCTGCTCTGGTGACCCTGCTTTAGCAGGAGGGTTGGACTGGATGATCTCCAGAGCTCCCTTCCAACCCCAACCATCCTGTGATTCTGTGATCTTTCTGCTGTCTTCTTCAGCAGTGTAGGTGGGCTGGTAGGATTTATCATTAATCTTGAAAATTAGTGTTCCTGTTATGACAGGATGCCGCAGAAAACAGCCTCTTCCAGAGGCCACCGGGCACTTCCATGCTGGGCCTGGTCTGCGGCAGGTCCTGGTTCGGACTCTCTGGCTTCAGTCAAGCAAGATGGTCATTGCTACTCCACACGCAGGTACAAATCGTGCTCACAAAATAACAATCATCTCCTTCAGCCAGCCCTCACAATCCATCAACAAGTCTATCACAAAATCAGCAAGATGTTCCCGTTGGCAGCAATGACACAGTCTGTTACAGACCCGTCAGATGTTTAGTGCTGGGCTGCTCTGCGAGCGTTTGAACGCATTGCTGGCCAATGTGATGTTTTTCTTCGGATGAAACAATCTTTAAATATTTACGCAATAATATTTGACAATGTCCACTCATCTGAATGTGAGAAGATGGGACAAAATGTATCCCGTTATCCATATAGGTGAAGGTATGTGCACACACATGGATACATATAAAAACAGCTTTTCAAAAACAACTCACTTTTTCCAAAGACCAGAGACTGATAGGGTTTTTTAATTTGTATTATCCCAGTAAGCCTTAACTACATATTCCTTTCCTACTACATATTTTTTAGAAGTACAAAACCTACATGTCAGCCCTGCCCAAACCTAAACCCATTATATTTTATGCAGGTGATGTGATTAGAGATGTTTCCAGACAGGCAGGAGACCGAGCGCAAGGAAAGCAGTAAGACAATAATGATCAGTAAAATGGACTGCAAGCTAATAATACTGCCAAGTTAAACACTGTTACAGTTTTGTAAGTCTCCTGGAAAAGCTGATCAAAGCAAAGATCTAGGAAAATTAATTTTGGATAGATTTCAGTGAAACAAGATTTCATTTGCCAGTGACAGAGAAAAAGAAATTGCAGTAATTGAAACGTAATACGAAAGCCTGAGCAGAATTATTTAGTTGTGTGGAATAGAATTTACTCTGCTAAGAATTAATAATCCCACCTATGTCAGGAAAATTATTTTAATTATAGATAGTTAAAAGACTTTGGCTAAAATTTTCAAAATCATCCATGTAACCACAGCAGCCATAGGAGAATGCCTTCCATTCCCAAAAATGACTGAAGTTTTTAACAGTGCATATGTGTTTGGCTTTGAGTGAAAACACAGGCTTCTAAGGATGAGATTAAAAATATTTCTTCTTAGGTACTTAAAAAGATGACCAAGAACCCACCAAATAGGTACGTTGAATAACAACTATTGATTTCAGGTTAGACATCTACCTAAATGTTCTTACAAATCTGAGTGGGTACTTTGCATCTTCAGACTCTGACTACTGTTTGAATGTTTGGAATGGAGACCATTTAAGGTTTTTTTAGATTTTTAGCTAAGCTTTTATGCTAGACTTGTCCCAGGTTATGACTGGGCCATAGAACTGCTTAACTATTTTACAAATCTGGTTTCATAATTTGTTGTAGCTCCCATCAAATGCTCATTTCTCCATTTCGTGGTAGTTAATTGACTTGCTAGAGAATTAAAAAAAAAAAAAATCACAAAATGCTCATAATTTAAACTATGTCTGCATGTTGTGTTTAGGCAGATGAGAAGTTGCTCTGCCTGTGATGTGTATTGATTCATGACTTTCATCTCTTTGGTTTATTTTATCAAAAATGCTATTGTGACAGCAGTAATCTTGAAAAGACTTTTTCGTAAGCTTTAGTAGAACCGGTGCTATTTAGACTATGCAATAAAGCCACTATGTGCAGAAGTCAGATGTTTATAGGACAATAGTTGTAGGAAGTGTTGTCTCTTAGCATACTATTTAGAATATAAATTACTCATTCTTACATGTACTGGTTGAGGCTGAATATGATTACTCAGTTGTATAAAACTTACAAAAAGTAATGAGATCTTGTCTGTGGTTAGCATCGGTCTCCTTTATCAGAGACATGGAGTGTATATTATCATGTGTCCAAAGGGCAGGCAAAGCAGAAAACTTTTGAAAAAAGAGCTATTGATCTTACATTGCTATAAACTGATGATTTTTGTGTCATCACTGCAATTTCAAAACACCTTCCAGGTCTGCATTAATTAGTGTAACTAACATATGCCGGCAACAGTTCTTCTCATCTCACCTTTTGAAGGAAAACAGTGTGGGCAGAGAAGTGTTTTGGTTGGATTTTTGAAGTTATCTGTAGAGGCATATTACTAGATACTCATATTATTTAAAGAAAGGTGAAAAGCAATGTTTAAAATGAAGTCTGGTGAGGTCTGTGAATACCTCCGTTGTGTCAGGAATTCATTCCTTAGCCACTGGCTGACCCGTCAAATTGCGGTTCAGCTCTTGGGTGCTCAGTGTGAGTCATGTTGATGTAATTCCAGCACAATTAACTTTCATATTCTCAACTAATGTTTGGAGGTTGAGAGTATGTGCAGGTCCGGTAACTACAAATGTTCATACTTACGCAAATCAGAGTCAAAGTGGGTAATTTGAGCTCTTACGTCACTGGGCATGCTTAAAAATGCTGTTCATAATCTTTCCAGACTACCACACTTCAGAGGCATAATGAGCTTCTTTGGAGAGGCATTTGACTGGTGATTATTTAAAGACTTAAGCAAGCAATGTTTGGCATCTTGTGCTTCCCCAGAAATTAGTGGCAGTGGCTGTGATCAGTAAATGAGAAGTAGAGATCAGTATCATTTGTGAAACTCTTCAGAACTGATTGTACACGCTTAGCAGCTTGTATCTTGATTTTCAAAATGTGGAGGTGTGAAGTGAGGAAAAATTTAATCTCTTTTCTTCAGGATTAGGAGGTTCAGAAAATATACAAATCTGGAGATATTACCATATGTAACTATAACCATAAGCTAACTTTTATATGAGGTACATATTTCTTTTTTAAAGCTTGCATATTTTGTCTTAAGTCAGTTTAATAAAAATGCTTCCTGCAAAAAAATTAGGCGTTTGGATTCTACTTCTATCTTATTTTTCTGAAAGTTTCTGGAACACTTTTAGTTTAGGATTTGATTACAGCAAAGAAAATACATTCATTTACTACGTTTGCATTTTCTTGTATTTTTATTAAAAAAAAAAAGGGGGGGAAATCTCCCAAGTTGAATAACTCAAACTATACCTGAATAAGCACTTTTTTATTCTCAAAATTATAGAGAATGGGATAGGAAAATTCTTTGTGCCATTCCATTTGCCTGGAAATGCTTCATTTACATGGAAGATGTGGCTCAGCTCACAATTAATGTCAGGTGTCAGCATCAATTTAAGATTAAGATTCCTAATGTCGAGTTCCTCCATGTGAATACCTGTAGTGATCCAGCTCCCACTGCATCAGGGAGTGACACCGTGCGTGGATGATGGACCTCAGTGTCTGAGGGACCAGAATGGGGCTGGCAGATAGGGTGCAGGAACTCACAGCGGCGATGGTCAAGTGAGATAGTTGGGACATCACACGTGGTAGCAGCCTCCCATGCTTAGGCAACCCAAACTTATCCCCAGACTTTCTTTAGGGTGAAGAGCAAGCAGTTGTAGACCAAGTTCCACGTGGTCTGTTTCAAGCATCTATTAATTTATATGCATTGACTATTAAGGCAGCATAAATGACTGGGCCAGATATATGTGTCTTTATTATAGACGCTGTAGAAGTCATTGCATCATCAAATCTCAGCCTAAATATGAAATTATGCTAAGCGGTGCAAGCCAATATGATGGGCTTACTGCTAATGAAGGTTCTTGCTCTTCTTTGCTCCGTTTGAGAACTCTGGTGTTCTTCTGCCTCTGCACTGTTTAATTCAGCTTTCTAAATGCCTAGAAAATGAAGCAAACTAAAACACAAAATCAAAACCAAATTCTGGTGTTTGTGACTTGCCAGATTAGCATCAGACCTGTCATAAGGGAAGGGAAAGAGAAAAAAGGGGAAGGAGTGTCCTTCCTTGAAAGCAGCAGATGTGACGTTGGCTCTTCAGAGCTGCATCACATCTTCCAAGGTGACAGAATCAGAGGGAAGTTGTGGTTGAAGAGCAAAAGAAAAAAAACAAAACAAAACACAAATTTATTAAAAACATGAAGAATTTATGTTTGTTTTAGAAAGAGAAGCAGATCTCTGTGAAATGCATGGATGTCAGTAGGGCCTCTTTTGAAAGGCTCAATGCCAACCTCTTTACTTGTTATCACAATTAAATACTGTGGAAATAATTATGTCTCTAGCTGAAAATCTTGACTTAAACAGAAGGAAAAGTACATACAAATACTTTTTTGAAGCACAAGGAAAGAAAAAATAGGATGATGAAGCTGCTTCCTTTAAAGACATATATTACTAATGCTAGGGGATGGAGTTTTCTGAAAACATTCAATGATCTGATGTTAACAGGAGCAGAGTTAAACCAACAGGGAATGCTCTGAAAACTATCCAATAATTACATGGAATCACAGAATAATTTAGATTGAAAGGGACATCTGGAGATTATCTGTTCCAACCCCCTGCCCAATGTGGGGCCAACTCAACCAGGCTTCTCAGGGCCTTGCTCAGTCAAAGGCTGAGTATCTCCAAGGATGGAGATCCACAGCCTCTCTAGGTAACTTGTTCCAGTGTTTCATCACCCGCACAGAGCTTTTTTCCCCTTATGATTAGTCAGAATTTGCCCTTGCTTGGTTTTTGCCTCTCATCCTTTCACTGTGCACCTCTACGAGTGGTCTCTCCATCTTCTCTAGACCTTCCCATTAGGTAGCTACAGACAGCAACGAGATCTCCTCTTTGTGTTTTCCTCTTAAGGATGAGCAAACCCAAGTGTCCCAGCCTCTCCTTCTGCATGAATACCTACCACAGGGTTATTTGAAGTAAACTATGTATGAGAGGCAGATCTCCTGATGTACTGAGTATCTAACTCACTTTCCAAGGAGAGGGGCAACGCTGCCAGCCCACTTTTATCCTGAAGCCCTGTGGAGCTCTGACATGAATTACTGCCGATTGTAGATGACAGAAGAGATGTGCATTTCTTGGTTACACGAGAACACCTTTTTTCCGTGTGACTGCTCCTTTTATTGCAAACCGTACTGCAGCAAAGAGCAAACCACATTGCTGCTGCCTGCTTTTCTCTTCCTTAAAGTATCGTTAATTAGTTCATAATAGTAGCTACGTATCTCGAATAAATTTCATTTCATGATCCCAAAGGGCTTTGGAATATTAAGGATTAAGTTACACTCGCTAAGGTACAGAACTGCAAAGGGAACTAGGAGTGACACAGAAAAGAGAGCGAAGCTTGGTTTTGGGGTAGATGAAGAGCTCACCCAGAGCCCCATTATGATGATGTTGATACCTTCAAGGAGGCAAAACTGGGAGGATGCACTCTGGCTGCTTTTGTTATGCTTCATATATTCCAGAGATTCTCATATACATTGGGTTTTGGCACTTCTTTTTACCTGAAACTGCCTACAAATCAGATTAATTTTATGCAATGCAAGAGTTTTTAAGTGAATTTTGAGAGTCTCTTTTTTTAAAATCAAAATACTGCTTTTGAGACACTAGAACTATTAAAATGTGAAAAAACCCTCAAACATTTAAGTAAAACCCATATTTTGTGAACTCCTATAATGCCAGAAGAGGGCTGCACCAATTACATTTCCACAGATGTAAAAATCTAGAGGAGAAATAGATCACAGAGTGTTTCAAATCATACAAATTGAATTAAGAATATATTTCTATTTTACTTGTTTGTGTTAATAATGTTACCATTGTAGGCATCCTTCAAATCATAAATCAGAGATAATTTCTTAGTCTCTCCTTTCCCACTATATGTTGATGCTTTTTTTCCGCATTTAGGATGAGCTTAACTCATGATAGCTGAATTTGCAATATTTAACTTTTCAATTTTTTTCAGTTCCTCTTTTTTTCATAAGGGAGATTTTGCTCCACAGTTTTGGGGGCTGTAATGCAAACTGCCAGGGCCTGGGATCCACCAGACACATAGATGTTGTTACCATCACCCACGGAATAGGAGACACAAGAAAAGGGTTGAGGAGGAGCTGCAAAAATATCCCAGCTTCTAAAGTGAGAGAGAGAAAAAGGAGGATCTCTGAAAGTATTGAAAATACAATATAACATGTTGCTATATTACTATAGAATTATACCTTCTTTTTAACTATTTAAGGAGGAAGTAGGCAAAACCTGCCCTTCAGTGCTTTTTAAAGGATCGCAATGTTATAATTTTCCTAGGATTCAGTTGATAGTCTTCAAGGCCATGATATGGGCTTGGATCACCAATTGAGTTATACCTGCCCATTATGTGCTCTTAATTTTCATACTGCTACTGTGCTGCTCAGGACAAAAATCGGGTAGAACAAAACCGTATTTTCTATGAAGGTGAAGTCAAAGATGAAACCTGTCTTTGAGAAGCTTATTCATCCTGTTTTGATTTGATGACCCAGGCAAATGGAGAATTTGGGATTTCATGTGCTAATTTTTTCCCGTGGTTATTCGTTTTAATAGATATTAAAATGTGTGCATTATCTCCCATGTGGATTTTTCTGTCTTCCAATTCCTAACCTCTTCTTTTCATGCCTTTCTAAATGAAAGCCATCAAGTATCTACTATTTTGTCCTGTGAAAGTGGCTCTACATTACAACTTCTTTCCGCAGGGGGGTGTTTCTTGGTCAAAACAAAATGATCAGCTGCAGGTGGGATTGAAGAGCATGGCCACAGCCTGACAGTGTTCAAGAAGAGACTGGACAACGTCCTCAGACACACGGTGTGAACTGTGGGGTTGTCATATGTAGGGACGGGAGTTGGACTCGATGATCCTTGTGGGTCCCTTCCAACTCAGGACATTCTATGATTCTCTTTGCCAAGCTCAAAACCTTCATAACAATTTCTTCAGCTCTTCTGCTGCCTTTATTTATGTCTGGTTTGGCTTCTGCCCCAGTGTTTCACTGTCGTTTTTGGACAACAGAATTTCTTTCAGTGTTTTAGTACCAGTGACCTCAGTACACAAATACACATTTCTAGGCTGCACTTTACTCCTTTTTCTGCTCAGTCTAAGCACACATAACCCATGTGAATTGCCCAGCTATTTTTACTGTTAATTTCTCCTAGAGTCTTTTTTTTTTCAAGCATTCATAACAATGGTTTTCATTCTTTGTTTCTTTATATATATCGTATTAGCTGGTGTATTCAGACAGTTTTCCTTCAGCTGGAACTAGCTTAACAAATGAACCAGATCATTAAAAATGTCTGATGTTCTCTAATTGCTATTACCTTAAATACCAGTCTTTGTTCTAGCCTCAAATGCAATCAAAAGAGGCTTAGTTTTCAAAAGCATTGATCAAAATGCTGAAAAATGTGTGTTCTGGTATTCATTCCTCTGAAACCCTCCCAAAAATATCTTTGTTCAGGAATCATTTTGTGCTTTTAAATAACATTTTGAGACATAAATCATTTCCTTGTAACTTAATATGGACTTTACTGATACTGCGTGGCACACATCCTGTAGTCTTAATTCAAACATTTCACAGAACACTATTGCACTTAGAGAGTTTTTTTAATTGGTCGTCTTTTTAAAGTCAGGAATGAGGCTTTTTTCAGGAGGCATATTCTAAATAAAACAATGAGAATGTTTTTATGTTCTCGTCTTGAATTCCTTTTCATTACTTGACTTGCACTGAGATTAGGCTGACTGCTCTGTGCTCACCTAGGCATCTTTTCTGCCCATCTGGATCATGATTATTTCAGCCTGCTGGAGTTTCCTCAGCAGCCCAAGGTGCATTAAGGAAGAAAATCTATAAACAATATGTATCCTCATCTGTAGCTTGAAGAACTCTTACACAATTATTTAGTCATGCCTATTTGTATATAATCTTCTATTCCCAGTTAATAGTGTTTAGTTTTTTACTTCGTTTTTAATAAGCACTCTACTAATTACAGACAAGTATTTCATCCCTTTCGTGTAAAAAGTAGTATCCTATTTCTTTCCGAAACCCAGATAGAATTATTTAGTGAATAGTTCCCTGCATTCTGCATTAGTATATTTTATCATCTTCACCTAATGATGGATCTATACTATTGCTCAGAGCTTTCTTTCATCCAACTAGACTGAAACAGTCCTTTTTATTGTTCTTAGTCCTGCCAGATACATTGCTTTGATATTTTTAGAACCTAGTATAATTTTCTATACTCAATGCCTTTTGATTTACATCAGGCGTTGTATTTTTTTTCTTTTTATTTCTGATTCCTTTATTTCACTGGGGAACCAGGAAGAACTTGTGAGTCTATCCTGCCCTTTGTAGAGCTGTGTCTGCCACTGCTAAAGACTGGTCATCAGGATCTGCACTGAGCTGTAGGATCCATTTGCAATAGCTTAGTACGATGCTACCTGAAGGCCTGGCCAACTTTTCAGCCACATGCACATAAACTGCAGGTGCAGATGATGGGGTTAAACTCTGTGGCTGTGGCCAGAGTTAACCTGGAGTCCCTGATGACTGTTGCTTGCATCCATGGCACTGAAATTGCCTTTTTTTGTAGCATTTTTTTCTTATCGTGAAGGTGCCTGGCGGTTTTCTGTTTACTTCCTCTGGAGGCAAGTTCTGCTGTAGTTTTCGCTTGAATGGTTATATTAAAAAAAAAAAAAAAACAAAAAAAAAAAACAACAACAAACCATATGTAAAGACAGAGGCAAAATTGTCTCCTCAGATGAACCCAGCAAATGTTGACAACAGATTCCTGTTCCTCTGTCCTGGGATGTCAGAGTGGTAAATTCTGCCTAGAGGCTTGCAAGCACAAATCTGTGGCTAACAGAAATGGTATTTTTCACTTGAAAGCAGAAGGTGACTGAATTTTCACCAGAGCTTTGAGGGAATACAATAATAATAGTTTGTCATCTTTAAAGTACTCCTGCAGCATTCACCTAGGTGCTTGACATGCTGATCAATGACATGGAATAATGTAATAAATTCAGCCTGACAACATGGGGAGTTCAGTGTGGAGATTGTGCCTAAATTAAGGGCATGCAACCCAAGAGAAAATGTAGGTGTGTAAACAAAGCAGAGTTGGATCAAGAGTGACTAACAAGGGAGAGATTAAATAGCCAAGTTCACGTGTCCTGTTCCAGGATAGCAGTCCAGCCCTTAGATACCTGCTCGACACGTGCCTAATTCTTTAATCAATGGGTGCAAAGTATATGTTGCAATTATTGTCCTTGAAGAGAATATGTTTGTGAAAGAGCTACAACATTTTTTATATTTGCAAGAGGACTAAGAGGTCGATGACCATCTTATTTTGGGTACAGGGAGAGGACAATTTTGAAGAAACAAATGTCACCTTGATACATATCCAAAATCAGAGCTTTCTGAAAACAAGACCATAGAGAATCAGTTTATTCTGGTTCAATTCTGACATGAAAAAAGGCCCAAAATTAGTCCTGGATGTGGCAGACAATATTTGGGGTTTTACTCTGTTGTTCACCATCGCCTTCAGTTCCTTTAGGACTGGGCCAGATGGAGCTCCTGGGGTGAGATGGAAGGAGTTCCTGCATGATGGAGAACCGAAGGTGCTAAAAGCTAGGAGAAACTTCAAGGCCTGACAGGCAAAAGGATGCTAGAAAGAAGATGAGAGCCTGCAGCTCAGGTACAGGCTGCAAGAGTTTCAGAGAGGAGCAGGGAGGGAACAGGAATGCTGGCATGGGGTCTGCTGCATCTCACCGAGCCCCTGAGTTAGAAGCAGCAATGGCTTAAAGTGTGGAGCCTCTTGTCCCATGGGGCCATGATGGACCAGAAGAAAACTATGTGTAATACTTGCAAGATCTCTGATTTTAAATTATCACTTTGATAGCATATAGTCTAGTAAACAATGTTTGGCAATATTTGCAAACTGGAATGTGTTTGCCCTTGCTGTTAAACTGTTATCAGGGTCCTTGGCACATTATGTCCAAGGCCAGTGCTACATGATCTGGGAGCCAGCCCGGGTGCAGGTCCAGCCCCAGGAGCCAGGTTAAATTTTGGGATGCTAGGAGGGTTTGATGGCACAGACGTGAGCTGCTCCAAACTAGCTGCCTCAGGGCTGGGGAATCATCTTGGAAACATCTGAGTTACTAATTATAAACATAGCCTTTGAGGTCTCTCTAATTAAAAATTTCAGGATTCTAATAAAACCTCCATCTTTTGAGTCCAAAAGCCTTTCAAATCTACCTCGCAGCTCTAGCCAGCCCGGGGTCCCGTGGCACTGGGGTTAAGCCAACCCTGGAAGCATCTGCAGCTTCCAACAAGCACATGTGAGGGTGAAAGCAGAGCTGACTGGAAGCCAAAGGCTATCGTTATATCATTAGAGCTTCAAGGAATGCAGAATGTGAACATGCGGTATAAAGACTTTTCCCCTGCAGTCAGAATGTCAGAGCACCAGGAACAAATGCTCAGCCGGAGATCTCCAGGCAGCTGGATGCTCCTGTGCTCTGCGCAACCTGCCAGCACTGTGCAGGCTTTGCAGCCCTTGAACTGGCAGCCTGCCATGAACTTGAGGGTCACCCCTAATTTGCGTATTTATTATTGGTTGAATGCTGCACAATGTGCCAATTTGCATAAATCTGCATAGCTTTTTAATTTTTAATTAATGCCTATCTTTTTTACAATTTTTAATATAAGCTATCAATCCATTTCGTGAACTACAGGGAGATTAAACCAGGTGAACAAAGCCAAAGGAGCAAATAGCACTTTTTGACCTAAGATCCACCTTTCTTCCCCGCTGCTGATGTGCTTTTGACAGCAGTTCTGAAGAAATGAGCCACATTGTCTAATTTTTCCCTGCTTCTACTTAGCACAGACCTTCTATGAATGCCTCTATGTCTGCTCATGCAGACAGATACAAGTCCATCTAACTGCTGTGAATTGTTCTTCCTCACTTACAGAGCACTCCGATCAGCAGCACTGTTTTGCTCCTCAAGTGCAGTATTTCTTTCCTGGCATAGAGAAGGTCAGAATGTGAAAAAAGATATGAAACAGAAGGATGAAACTGATGGAGGAAGTGATCCTTACAAACCCACCATCAAATATTTTACCCCTCCACAATGTTTCATAGCCATAAAATATTAAAAAATACTCAACACAGGTTCTTGTTTTAAATGTCTCTAAGCTTGTTTTTCAAGTAAATAAATAAATCTTGAAGCTTTGTGCTCAAAGGGAGGAGGGATCTTGTTGCTGCCTTCAGCTGCCCGAAAGGAGAGTGTAGAGAAGAGCCAGAGTCTTCTCAGGGATGCACAGCAGTGCAATGAGAGGCAATGGACACTAATTACAACAGAGGAAATTCCAGTTTGTTATTAAGAACAAAATCTTCACTGTCACAGCAGTCAGATGTTGGAAGTTGTTGCTCGGAGAGGCTGTGCAATGTCAGTCCTTGGGCATTTTCAGAACTCAACTGGACAAGGCCCTGAGCAAGATGCTGTAAGTGGACTTGTTTCAAGTGTGGGGCTGGACGAGATGAACTCTGGAAGGTCCCTTCCAACCTGAATTGGTTTTTGATTCTATGAGAATCAAGTAGACTTGTAAGAATCAGAATAGATCTTTTCCAAGATACACTTCCACTTTGATAAAATAAATATAGGTGATGATTCAACAGTGCATATCGCGGTGCAGTTCACGGTGAAAATCTGTAGCTGTATAAATAATGCTTGGGTACTGTGCTGAAATTACTTTGAGAGACCTCAGCTACCTGTGTTCTGAAGCACATTTCATGTGAGTGATATGTAGAAGGGTGACACTTGATTTTTTTTTCTTGTAGATAATCATTACTTAATGAAGGCACTAAGAAATTATCCTTCAAAGCCCAGCTTATTTTGCAGGAGTGGCTTGTTTTGCAGGAGTGGCTTATTTTGCATGAGGTGTATTAAAAGGTTTACTGTGTTGCAAAACTAAGGCTCTATCCATTCAGTGAAAACTTAAGTATTGCACATGTATAAGGTAGTGTCTCTTCATTTAAGTGTACAGGAAGTAAGTGTGCAGAGTGAAAGATTCTTCTGTATGGAAATTGCCTTTCAGGATAGCTAGCTAAGTATTTAGAAACCTTATGGTAGCAAATTGCTCTAGCAAAGCTGTTGTTGAATTATTGGTTCAGGTTATCATTTGGAGGCTGGTAATAAAGTTCTCTAGAAGAAGTTTAAATCAAAGTTCTCCTAGAAAAAAAAGGGTGAGACTTTCCTCTAACAATATGTTCTTAAAGACAGATACCACAATATTTCTTGCACTGAATTGTGGATCCCTGAAGATCTGGTTATTGGAGACAGAAGATGTCTATAGGTGGTCTTGGTTAGGGATTTGCTTTGTGCAGCTGAACAACCAGATAACAACCATGTTTTCCATAAGAACAGCTCATTTTTGGTACTGCTGGCAAAGAAGATCATGAAGTGAGAGGGGACGTTAGAAAACTTGCATAAAATATGTTGAGAGAGATTGCCTGTTAATTCTATTTCTTGCTGGTATATGTGGTAACTGAGGTTGGTTTGTGTTTGCCAAGATGGTTGGGGTTTGTATAGGAATCTGGAATGAAACAGCTGAGGAACCTCTTCCCATTCTAAAGCCCCAAATGCTACTTTCAGAAGAGAAGTTGTCCATAAGATATTTATTTTGATTTTCTCTCTTACAGTAGCATTTTAGTGCTAAAACAATAAAATCACGGCTAAGTGAGCAAAATAGAAATCATGAAAGATCAGCTACAAGCCTTTATTTGTCACATGTACTCCATAAATAAAATGTTTATTGTTCCTGGAAAGGACACATGTCATGTAATAGAGGAAACTGTTCACTGAGAATGCTGCATCTGGATATTATCAACAGGCACTGTTTGCTTGTTACAGAGGGGAAAAAATGAACAAAGGGATCAACTTCTTACATAAAACACTGATTTAGGAACCATCAACAACATAATATCTTGAGCCCAGATACGTTAGTGTATCTGGAAATTTAACTCCTAGGGCAGCCATTGAGGATGTAGCTTTCTTTGCAAAAAAAAATCCTAATTTTTCTAATAATCAGAATGAAAAATAGCCACTAATATGTTATGGTTAGCATCAAAGATCTCCGGAAGTAGAGAACTGTGTCATTTTTCTTCCCCCATATGTGTGCATGAAGCTGCAGACATGAAGTACTTTTTGGCAGGATTAGTTCCATTAGTCTTTCATCAAGTTTCACCTGGACTTACCAAGTGGACTCTAAAATTATCCTAGTCCTAATAAAGTTCAGTACGTACAGGACATGCCTTCACATAACAGATTGCTTCTCAGCTGTAATTAAAGAGTCCTCAAATACAGAAAATAATGTGAAACATTGTTTAGATTTCAGTAGTCATAATGTCTATCACATAGATCAAACAAATAATTAGTTTAAATTAATATGGGACACTCAGTTATTGTACCATTATTTCAAAGAAAAAGGTTAGCTTTTCAAAATGATATTTTCTCAGCTGTCAGTGCTGTCATCAGTGATTATATACTGTATGATGGCATTTTTCTTCCTCAGTACAATATTAAGGACTAATCTGAGTTTTTCAATGGCTTGTCCCTCTGTCATTTCTCTTTAGAATGTATACTCCTAGATTTTAATGAACTGAACATAGGGTGTGTCTCTTTTACTGCTATGACATAGGAAAAAATAAGAGGATTTTGTTTTGATTGGAAAGATCAAAAGTAATTTCTGGCTACATCCAATCTAATACTAGTTGATCTTAACTTTGTTGACCACACGTAAAAGGGAAGTTAGAGAAAATCAATTATTTGCAGGAAGCACTGTGTTAAATTAGCGTATATAAAGATCTCAAGTGGATTTCTTCCTTCCAGGGGAAAAAAAAAAAAAAAAGTAGTTTCATTCAAAGAAAGACCCTGAAGTGACTCCATGAATATTAACATGCTTTAAATTTTACATGCATTGATTTTAATAGATTTTCCCTAACTTTTTTCAAGTCTTATTAAGTCAACAAGTTTGTACTCTAAAACCAGATGCTTATTTGAAAATTGACTAACTGCAAACCAAGCAAGTGTGTAAAAGTGCATCTTTATTCTATATAGTGTTGGTTCTTTATTCTATATAGTATTAGTATAGGAATTATGTTACAGGAAGAAAAATGTTGTTGGTTGGTCTTGAAAATTATATTTCTTAGGTTTCTGAAAGAAAGCCAAACACCAAAAAAACTTTATCAGACCATGCATATATTATTGAACGATTAATCTGTTTTTGTGATCATCTGCATTTAATATCCATCCAAGATCTGGATGAATTTATTGTTAGTAATATTTTTATAATTAACATGTTTCATATGAATATTTGCCCAAAAAATGGGCAATATTTACACCTCACCAGTCAGAAAATGAAGTATATGATTGTGCAAAACTCCCATTGTAAATACT
The DNA here is from genome assembly GCF_036013445.1 of Caloenas nicobarica. Classification (NCBI taxonomy): domain Eukaryota; kingdom Metazoa; phylum Chordata; class Aves; order Columbiformes; family Columbidae; genus Caloenas; species Caloenas nicobarica. The sequence goes on along the minus strand of NC_088245.1, from coordinate 208,076,747 downwards.
AAAAACATAATGTTCATAAACCAACTATATAGGCAGAGGGCATCTACTAGTTCCCGTGTGATCATTAATTTGTGAAAACGAAAAAAAAAAAAATAAAAAAAAAAGAGAGAGAGAAGAAAGCATATATTCACTGCAAATTATTTGTTCAGCTCTGCTGGTCAGTCATACTCAGAAAAGCTTTGTTTACTAGACTTTTCTTTTTGCTAGGATATAGGTAGTATAGCGTAAACACACACACAGGACTTGCATTTTTCATCCTCCTGATGGTCCTTGTTATTTCACTGAGTAAGGGCTGAAGAACAGTAGTCCAGTGAGATGCTTACTGAGAAAAATTTAAATTTAGTGGTAAAAAGCAAAGTAGCCCATTTTCATCAACTTACCGCATTTTTATACATTTTTGTTGAAGTCCTTGTTTGGTACCAACACAAAGTAGTATGGATTGCCCATTTTCCCCATGGTCACCTCAGGGTCACTTTGTTTTTATAGTTCTCATTCAAGTATGTCACCTCTGATTATTCCATCCCCAAACTACATGTTAAAGGCCAATAAGCATGTTGTCTCTCAACTGGTGCTGAAAAAGTTCCTTTATTTTGTATCCATGCTCAGTGACAGTGCTTTTTTATTGTTTCCTCTTACATCTCTTCGACTGACGTATATTACTGTATGCAGTATTAACACAGGAAAGACCAAAGGTTTTTTTTTCCTAATTGTGGTTAAAAGCAGGAAAAAAATGGAGAAAATCACTGCTTGGACTCTCCAACTCTTCCAAAACTATTTGCTTTGAAGGCGCTTTTGTGGCCTGCAGCATTAATGTTTAAATATGTCATTATTTTCAGTTTATCTTCACAGTAACTTGCATGAAACAGTGCTAGCTGAGAACAAACACACAGGAAAAAAACTCCTGTACCAAATACCCCACGTTCTCAGCTGCCATTTGCCCCTTCTTTCCTTTTCCAAGGCTCTCTGCTAAAAAAGCTGTGGAGTTGTAAGCAGAAGGGAGATAAGGCAATCAGATTCCTTCTCCTCACTGCTGCCCTTAATTACTCTTTTATCTTTGGTCTGTTTTTTCCATTTGATTTGTTTCCATTTCGTGTATCTAGCAGAAAGCTGGTCAGGAAAAAGCTACAAATCTAAGTGCTGGGAACTGCATATCCTCAGCTTTAACATGCACTGTCTCTCTCTTCAGTTCTTCACTATTTCCTGATTTTAGAATTTAAACATTATTACTCAAATGTTCTTGTTGTATCTACATAATGTGAGTTATTTCAGTAGGGTTTCACTCAGAGATTCTGATGCTGTATTGAGAATAAGTATTTATATTTCACCTCATTTAATTCTCCAGTTCTTCAGTTAAAGGTCTTAGAGCACTTTCCCACTCCTAATTAATCATTGAGCTGTAAGTAGTTCAAGAATAGAGCATCTAATCCATGTCCTGGTTCCTGGGTCCCATCGGACACAGTCCTCACAAAATGGTGGTTTGTCCTTAAGTGCCCAACTCATCTAAGACGCGGTGGAAATTAGGTGCAAATGTGGTGGAATGACGGACATTTCCCTGATCGTGGTTATTGCTGACCTGTAGATGGAGTGTTATGTCCATTCGTGCCTTCAGAGTGCCAGCGAGTAAAGGAATGATTGGCCATGAGAGTCCCCTCAAAGCAGGTTCACCAGGGTGCCATCACCCTTAGCCAACCAAAAGGCTTTCTGGTGAGAGCCGAATTAATTGGTCTGACATATAGAGCCAAGGCAGTAAATCTGCAGTCTCAGCAGTCTTGTGAACCATGCAAGGATACAGATGATTCCTGCTGAGCTGAAGGAGCCTTTGCCATCTCCCAGCAGAGCAGTTATTTCTTCCTTTCTTTTCAGAGGGATATTTCACTCTGATACTCCTGCAATTGCATATATTCTTCCTTGCTGGGAGGTACTTTCTTGGCGCATTTACAAGTAATGGCAAAAAAACTGCAGAAGTAAATTTTGCAAGAATAGCTGGCACAGACCTGGCTTGAGTATCACCTGCTGCCCATCCTTGGCTTCTCTGCATCACAAACTGCTTCAAATGTTCAGGCTCCAGGAACAGCATAACCATGGAGTTCAATATGAGTAGGTTAAATTCACTCATGGTGTCATCTAAGCTGGTTCATCTGGAGCTAGCATGGGTACCTCTACATTGCTCTGCCATCTGCATTGTAGTTAGTCATCCAGGCTTCAAATTTTCTTTCCTGAAAGAAAACTGTAGGAGGGGAAAACTTAATCTAAAAGTATGTGCATACTGATTCCTGTTCTAGCTCATTGTCACACTCAGTGCAGAAGGCATCCTCAAGCTATGCCGCTTATTTTTTTGCAATCTACCACAAATACAGGCCTGAATTTCACAGTTTTCTCATTAAGACTGTTCTATGTGCTTGTCATACAATTACAGAATCCTGGGTTGGAAGGGACCTTCAAAGCTCATCCGGTCCAACCCCTGCCATGAGCAGGGACATCTGCACCAGCTCAGGTTGCTCAGAGCCCCGTCCAGCCTGGCCTGGGATGTCTCCAGGGATGGGGCATCCACCACCTCTCTGGCCAACCTGGGACAGGGTTTCACCACCCTCAGGGTCAAAAATTTCTTCCTCATGTCTAACCTGAATCTCCCCTCCTTTATTTTAAAACCATCATCCCTTGTGCTATCACAACAGGCCCTGCTGAAAAGTCTGTCCCCATCTTTCTCACAGGCCCCTTTTAAGTACCCAGAGGCAACAATAAGGTCTCCCCAGAGCCTTCTCTTCTTCAGGCTGGACAACCCTTGTGTCCCTTTCCATGGATGGTCCCTTGCAGCACTGCCATAGGCTTCTTCACTGAGGCAGATCTTCCCTCTCCACCGCACATACCATACCTCTTACCGTGGTGTCTGTAGAGCTGTTACTTTCTCCATGCATCAGTAATTGTTGTAGGTAATGTGAAGGACTATGCCAAGCTGACAGATTTTTGTCACCATCCTCAGAGGAGTCAAGTGTATCGTTCCTGTGCTGTGCTTCTTCCCCAAATCAACCACCTACTCCTCCCACCACAGAGTGCACACAGAGTTAGACTGCAAATTGCAGGAGGTTCTTCATGTCACTCCACCATTCTTTGCCATGCAAAGCTGTTAACTCATTTGATCCCTGCACCAGGCTTACGAGGAATTGACTGTGGGACCTTCTCTTTGTGTAAAAGACGTGTAAAAGATGCTTGTCTGGTTTGCTTCTGAATCTAATCTTTTACCCAACAGAAAGTGGATCTTGGACTGCATTTCCATCTCTTGGAGTCAGTAAATCCTTTGTGGTTTGTTTTGCATTTCATTATCAAGTTTCAGACAACTTCAGCTCATTTAAAAGGAAACAGCAGAAAGAAAACAATGGGAAACACAGGGTTAAAGATAAAATGAGAGCCCAGACAACACCACCACCCCAATTCTGGATGATGAAGAGCATCATCCACGTTTCTCAGTTGTTTAACCAGCTGACCCAATCTAATCCATACAGAAAATCAGCATTTGGGTGAAGTTCACTGGCTTTTAAATGGGCTGCTGTAGTATTCCAGGTTCATGGGGTGCTATAAGAGACTTTTGAAATCAAATCCAGGCAACCCCTCCAGGGGCTCTAGGGAAAGTGCCATCTGGCCTTCCTTCCTTTTAGCAGCTCTTCTTTATTACTGATATGATCATTCATATTCTTGAGACTGTGAAGCCACCATTAAGAGAGTTCAGCCTTCCTAACTAGCAAAGCAAGTTCTTGTCATTGCCCTTGATCAATGGGAATTTCTCTCTTGGGTGTCTGTTCATTCACACCTAGCTGAATATCCTCTTTAATTCTCTTTTTTTCTGTATTTTTTCAAACACAGTCCTCATTCAGAAAGAGGACTTGAGCTTGCACGCTGCACTTGCAGCAAAAAAAGAGGTCACTTGAGGAAGAAAAGTATTGTAATTCAGAAAAATATTATTATAGTAATAGCACTTGTACAGTCCTTTACATCTTCGACACCCTGTGTGAGCTAATTTATTAATTAATCTAAATATACGGTTTTGTTCATTTGTATTTATGAGGCTTAATCTTAGAAACTGAAGCTCTGTTTAAAAACTGTTCTAATTGCAAGTGTGCTACATTGAGAGGTCATGAATTTCTTCATTGCCTTGCTGTGGCAATTAAATTCATTTACATTGTGACTTCTGTTTATTTTGCAATGTATGATATATGTAGGCTATAGCAATGTGATCTTCTATCTGAATCAATGTGTGGTACTCTTTTACCATGTATATATATAAAAGGCAAAATTATATTTGGATTCAGACCACAGACAGTGGAGAAACTTGTGAAATTCATAAATCCTCAGTGGTCTCAGCTGGAATTAAAAGTTTAACAGATCTCTGTACACAAAAGGTACAATGACGACCCTGTCTCATCCTACTACCCTTCAGACAGTATAGGTGTTGAAAATCCCTGTAACTAGTGGTTATCTTTATCAAATTTAATGGAAGACCTTTACAAGTATGCTCAGCTGATTTTGATTTGAAAAAAGTAAGGTCTCAGAATTAACTACACTCATACAGATTTCACGGCAGCTCTTAGCTGGGTTAGGGAAGGAGAGCTAGGTTAGTGCCTTTGCTGCAAGGAAGGTGGGCAAAGACCTGGCTAGTGACCTGCAGCCATCGAGGTCCTGGGTTTTGTCTTGCAAGAGGCTCAGGAGAAGCTGTTCTGTTGTGAAATGTTGCAGACTGAGGTATAGCGATGGGTTGAGTCTGAGATCAAATGAGAAGCATCCATAAGAAACAAAGGTTTTTTAGATCCCCTAGTCATTGAAGAGTTTCAGTTTCTTGTTATTACTGCACTTTGGGATGCCGTTGTCTGATAAGTTCCTGAGCCTTTTAAAAACCCGGCTGGGCTCTTTGCTTTAGCCATACCTTCTGACATGGCCATCAACAGTCTATCAGATGAAAAAGCATATGCTTTAGTCAGTGTAAATCTGACAAAATTCACTAAAGGAACTGAAGAGCATAATTTCTAAATGCAAGGTACTGAATAAACACTCGTTTAGTTTGCATGTTGGCTCCTCAGGCCACACGGCAGGAATTAGTGACTAGTGCACTCATCATCTGTTCCAGCTGGCAGAGCCTGGACATTATCTCTCTTGGTGCACATTTAGTCACCTGGCACTCTGGGTCCACACTGTGGAGATCCTGGAGATCTCATTTTGCTTCATTGGGCAGCGAGTTAATTGTACTACCTAATTCATGATTTTGATAGTATCAAATCTGCCCGTAGTTACTCTTAATTCGAAGTTTCCTTAGCTGCTTCTTGAGCGGCAAAGGTAACTACTCTTGTTATTCCAGCAGAATGCCCTGATTTTTCCCCAGTGATCTGTGTTCTCTCTTTAGATAGCAAATAGGATGTCTGTGATGTGTAGTCAATATAGAACATGTGATTATAGAAGAAAGAAGTCATGTTTTGGCAGCAAATGGGAACACTTTTTTATTTTTTTAATCATTTTTAGATCATTTCTAGTTTGCAGCTTGAAGCAAAGAACCTCAAAGTTAATAGCAAGTGTGTTTGTTACAAATGCCTTAAAAATACGTACTATATATCTGTGTAAGTATACAGAAATCTGGCAGCCATATGGGATTTTCACACACCTGTCAGTGAAGTGAGAAGGTTCGAATGTGAAATCTCACATTCTGCACCATAACATATGAACACAGCCCCAAGGCCACGGGTTGTACGATGAGTGTATCCATTCACTGAGAAGGCAGCAGTTTTACAGAGCACCACACTACTGAATATTATGACATTATCAGCTTTGAAATATTTCCCATGGAAAGGTAACATGGAAGCCAGGCTAGCTAAATAAAAATTGCAAGTAAGTGTGAAATGGGATAGCAATATTTCTTGGAATTGTGTAATACCACAGACTGTGGTTTATGAATGCCACCTACACACAGCTAGGAAATATTGCAATGTTTTACATTATTGTGATATTGATCAGTTTTACAAACCTTTACTTCAGTGAATGTAAGCTGAATTTTAGGGTGAATGTTATATTGGTCAAGGAGATTCAATCAAGCATTGCTTGTCTCTTAAATCACACTGCACCAAATTATTATAAGGCAGTGTCATGTTTACGCAGATTCTTGGGAAGCCTCTTCAAATCTGAATAGTTAAGGCAAAACAAAAAGGAAAATAGATGCCATTTAGGGCATTCTGGCACATATGGCCTGAAACCTGTCTTTCATGAAAAATAGGTCAGACAACCCTAATTAGCACACAAAATAACAAACTGCTGTGCTTGGGCCATTGTATAGAACCTTCATAATTTGCAAGTGAAATCTGTAAACACATGAAAATAGAATTTGGCTCTACAAGGCAAACCCAGTGGTACAGACCTTACTGCTGCTTCTCAATGAGCCGGGGTCTGTCATCTGGAAGATTTTCTGCCCATATTGGATTATTCCCAGTCAGCATCACTGGAGGATCCAATTATTTGATCTCAGCTGCCCTTTCCTCTGAGAAAGACAGAGACATCAAAACCATTAGTCTGATTAAGTCCTGATTTGTCTCCCCTACATTCTGCCACCCAACTATATACAGCTTTTCCTTCATACAAACCGCTACAGCAAAAGCCAGTAGCACATGCAGAAACACTGCTCGTGCCTCTGGCCTTCAGTGAATATTTTTTTTCTTGGATAGTGAAGGTGCTGAACACAAAAAGACAAGTGGGGAATGGGGGGGAACGAGCAGCTGAGGAAGGGAGAAAAGGGATATATATAGGACTTGCTTTTGCTATGCATGAAATGCAACACCCCATTCCCACGTGGTGACGCACATCGGTTGGTCCAGATGGTGAGAAGGGTTGGGTTTCTGCCTCGGGCTGCCGGCTCAGCCTTCATTTGCATTCCTCAGCCCAGTTGTTCGTGGAAAAGCATCCAGGCAATGCACAACGGCTCGAACAACTGCGCTCACCTTCCCAAGCACAACCTTTTGTCGTGGTACCAAATGCTGGGAGAGTTTTACAGGAGAGTGAAAGAAGCTGGATCAAGTTCAGGCTCCAAATGGAGCCCTCTGAGAGTCATCACTAGTGATGTAGAAATAGAAAACCATCCCGAATAAAGCATTCTTTCACACACTGCACTCGTGACAAATGCCCTTGAGTTTGTGTAAAACATATATAAAATTCCAGGAGCTCAACTCTGAAAGACCAACTTCTCCTTAATCATAAAAGACTTGCAATACAAAGCCCTTTCCAGTGACTGATCCTGGTTATGTATTACCATTACCATCACCAGTTTTGCTTGTTAGGGGCTAATTGTGAGTGCTAATTTGTGGCATGTGCAACAATTGTAATTGCTATTGCTGTAGTGACTCCCGTTTGAAAATGTTTAATTTAATTGATTGTCTAAGTTTTAGCTGTTCGGTTTTGTTATTTTGTATCTATACATTTGCTTTGAAAATAATGCAAGCACGGGAAAAAAGAAAGCATAAGAGAAGTGAAGAGCTTTAGAAATATATATTGATAACTTAGAGGATGTTCCTAAAACGAATCAGCATTTTTTTAAGAGGCTTTTAAAACATACACGTAATTTCACCTAACAAGTATATTGCTTTTAACAGTCATTCTGCCCGGAGCAAAGTTTTTTAGGTTATTATTGTTAATGTCCATGGAATTTGCTTGAATAATTTCCATTCATGATAGTGGAAGTTAGAAATAGTGTGTTAGTCACTAAATAAGAACTGTGTCTTTAAGAAGGGAAGATTTTATGAAGATTCAAAAAAGAAAAATCATGAACATTGTATCTCGAGGAGATAGAAGCTATGTTTACCACTATACTAAGAAATATTTAAGCGAAGAATCCATATCGGTAAATGTTTTCTTCCCCGAGTTTTGCTTCTCCTCTGAAGTGCAGTTGATCATTCCACCTTAACAAGGTGCAGTGATTGACAGGTAGAGATGTGGCACGGAGCAGAAGGTGGGAGTGTGCTCTATTGGTTTGTGCTTGTACATCCTGAGCACCAATTACTGTCACTGCTGCCAGCACTGATGTGTTTATCGGGATGAGTTATAGCAGAATATATGTACACAGGCAGTGTGTATGCTGGATGACCACCCCCTGTGATGTAAAATATGAGAGTCTGGGAGCTACCGTTTTATAATTCATCAGGTTCAGCAACCGAATGTTGTTGGTTGGCTTAGTTATAAAGGCAAGTGTGAACTGAACAGCAGACAGGAGCATCTCGCATTAAGAGTCCTGCGAAGCTGCATTTGGTGACTGGGCTCTGCTTTTGTTCAAGTGAATTCAGTCCTCGGTGAGTGATGGGGGTTCTGTTGAGCTAAAGCTATTATTATATAAGCTGGGGAAACCTGCCTGCTAGTTTTATGTGTATTTTGCTGCTGGAAGTCCTTGTCTGTGGTTGTTTTTAGCTTTTACAATATTTTCAGTTGCGTACGTTACTGGCACAAAATGAGATGAAAAGAAAAATGCAATGATGAATTATTCACCATAGTGCTGCGAGGATCTCTTTTCTAGCTAAAGTTACTTTCCTTTAGTGACTGTGTTGAGGGTTCAAAGAAGCTACAAACCAGCAAATCTACCTGCCATTAGATTGCTTTTATTAGCAGTTAAAGAGAGTGATAGCTGTGGCTTTTGTAACAAGAGGAAGAAAAAGACAAAAAAGCAAAAATCAGAAGCAATTACAAATTCTTTGCTTTTATGTACATGTGGTTTTTCAGATGCAGCACTAAATCTTTTGTGTGCAGCGAGGGGCTGCAAAGAATTTATATTGTAGAGCTTTTTTAATTAGATAATCAGTAAAATGGTAGCCTCTCTCTGTTTTTGTGGTAATATGCCTAGTATCACATTAAAATGAATGATTCCCCATCTTGCATAACAACAGTGCTGAAATATGTGTAAGATGAAAGGCAAAGGGAGACTTTGAAAGAAACTGGGAAACATGATTTAGCAGAGCTAGGAAAGGAAAGGTATATTTCCTATAATGTCTGCATTACTTTTTGAATTTCATCAGCTTTAGATTATTTGCTCTAATTATCACTTGCTTCATTATAACCTCTACATCTTTTCAAGAAAGCTCCTTTGATATCTGGCCGTATTATCTTGCCAGTAACCTTTAAAGATCAGTAAGCCAGCAATTTTATTGTTGTTTTAACCAGGAAGGAATTCAAAAGCAGAGTTTATGAAACTGAAATATTAGCATTGCTGTACAGTACCTGTACCCCTCCTCAGGAAAGGCAGGTGGTCATGAGTGATAATTTTACTTTTCCTTGTATCGGTAGCAGTATTAACAAAGGGGCAGTCGTTGCTCCTGTCTCTCTGTACCTGCTTTTTTTTTCTCTCTGTGGGTTGAAGAGCCAAGTTTGTTTTATCAAAATATCAAGAGGGCTTGGCAGAACATCACCTGTTGTCTTATTGCTGTATTATTAGTAATTGGAGAGAGACACTCTCTTCCAGGAACCTCTCATCTGTCATCAGTCCAAACTGTTTACTCTGTAGTGATTTAAACTTGTGTTGTGACTTCTCATTTAGAAATAATCTATTCTGTGGGTTATATGTGAAGCACTGAATCTGCAGGACAGATCCTGGTTTAATTAATAAGGCGTCTCATTTTAGCATCATTTTTTATTTAAAGAGAAAGGCTATTGGCAAAGTGGCCTTTGCCACAGACCTCCTTTGCAGAACGGATTTGCACTTACTCTTTATAAATCATAAATCTGAAAAAAATCAGAATTTCTTGTGATCATTTCCTGGCAGCCTAACAGACGAGAGCCTATTTCTAGGAAAGAGTATATACCTTTGTCAGCAGTGCTTTATTTTACAGTGTTTCACTGCTTTTTAAGCATTCAGATCTATTTTCAGTGACCCCTGTGCTAGCAAATGAGATTTCTTGAAGTGTGAGCTTCTGGCTTTGCAAGTTCTCCTCCTTTCAGAAATCTGTGATATTGCATCCATCTGTCTAGGCATTTATATTGCATGCATCACTATGGTGTAATCTCAGCAATCTGAACGTTAACCATGTAAGTGTATGTACTGTAGCTGAGGAAGTATAAATTAAGACAGGAAAAGCAACCCTGAAAGAACAAAGTTATGATATGGACACATGGCTCTTGTGAGCACCAGAGCTCCAGACTCACTATTTGTTATAACACAATAAATTAAGCTACCAACTAGTTCACTGTGCAGGTAGTGGGATGGAGGCTTGGGCACAGATGAGATCAGCTTCTTGAAGTTCTGTCCAGATAAGACCAAGGAAAATAGCCAGAGGATGTGGCAAAACTAACTTTTTATCCTGGGTGCGTGCCTACTGCTTCTTTGTGGTCATAGTCCAGGAGTGATGCTGAAGGAAAAACAACAGTGACTAAGAACTGTATTTTAAATCCTCTCTGGTCTGGAGAACACAGTTGTTTTCTCTGGATATGAGGTTGCTGCTGCGATCCATGCCTCCCAGCTCGCAGCAAGGACGGCAGTGCTCTCCACGGAGCAGTGTGCCTTAAATCCCCTTAGTTACCGGGGCTGGTCCAGGTGACAGCATCCGTGTGGTTAGTGGTCCATCCTGCTGGAATTGCACTACACCACAATGCCAAGAACCGTGTTGGATTCCTGTTCATTTCTGAATAGAGATAATATTTTAGGACTGATGTATAGCACTCCCGAGTAGCAGAAACGTGCTGTCCAAGAGGAATCTTTCTCGGCTGTTGCCTTTTGGCTACAGCTGAAACAAGCCAAGGCACTGATGTTCAGATTATCTTTTGTATAAAATAAGAGATGCCTGGGGGAAATAATCTTAAATAAATGTCCTTAGCTTTTGAATTTATCTTTTTTTTTTTTTTCTTTTTTCTTTGGTCTGAAATACCTCAGGTCTACTGACCTTCAAGTTTGCTGTGAGGTCCCATGGCAGCTGACGGTTGACATTTTTGGTGAAACAGAGTATTGGATAACCCAGCATTACTGTTTGGAGAATTCCTTTTCAGTTTGCTGTAAATATAGCTAATATGTGACTGTGTAGCTGTGCAACTGTGCTTTTAGTCTGTCTCAAAAGTGGCTGAAGATTGCAGCAGCAGTCTGTAAACTCACATGCTTCTGTGCCTGTAACACCCCTATTTTCATCTTTCAAGCACACACGCATCACAAACTATACTTTTAAATAAAGGAATCAATTTATATTACTGAGTCTCAAGTGTAGAGAGCTCTAGTGCATAGAATTGAAAATTATTAACCATATATTAAAGGTCTTCTTACTTTTTATTGAAGAGACTGATAAAGCGACATTGCATGCTCCTTTGCAGCATTCTCAGATTTGGGTTCAGTACTCATGATGGGCGTGAAACAATGCTGTGCAGACACCAGCAATCATAGTGGTGGCCTTTCAGAGAGAAGTCCTTCAGTGGAAGAATGGCTTGGAACGATAGGTTAGAAATGGAGTATCCTCAATGTTGAGAATAGTCAACATAACTTTATGGCAGGGAAGAGACAGAACATAGTAAAGCATGGCAACGTGTCAATGAAGAACAGTAGGGGTTTTGTATGTCCAGATATGGGCAGAGAAACACCATTTTAAAGGATTATTAAGCAGTGCATGAAAGGAACAAGTCTGGCAACTGGAGCAGAAAGAGAATGTGTTCATAAAGACTCTCTTCTGTGCAAATTTCAAGTTATTGGTTGGTGGCCTAAAGTTGTATATTAATATAGAGTTTTTATTTTGTACTACAGGGAAATGCTTATGGCATCACGGTATTTCTACTTGGGAATTACCAATGCACTCACTCAAAAGTCAGCCTGATAAAATTGCAGATGGAGGGCTCATTCCCAGAATATTTTCTTAGTGTTAGAAGAAATCTCCTATTATTTTAGCCAGGCGGGACTGCAGTCTAAATTGACAACAGTTTTTAAATCCTGAGAGTTAATGTCATCTTTACATCACGCTGGTCAGTGTGTTGTGTTTGAAGAGCCTGCAAAGTGACAGAGTGTGACATGGTGTGTCCCTTCTAATTCATTACTGTACTCTTGATGAGATGTTTCTTATTTGGAAGACAACAGAAACCCACCACTCTGTAAGCATGATTTACAATACTATTTATGCTAGGTTTTAAAGAGATTAGTGAACTGGCATTTGAGCTAAGCAAATGCTAATTTAGGAACCTGCTATTATCCCTTTTTTGTGTTGTGGTAATAACCTTTAACGTTATGAAATAATAAAGAACGGATTGAACTGTGTTGTGTGCAGCCACATGCTGAAACTGAACAAGTGAACTAGTCAGGCAGACTGTAATCTGTTCACTTTGGTCGTTTTGTTGTCTTTTATAGCTAAGTATTTCTAAATTTTAAGTAAATTATATTCTCAGAAGTGCTTTGCTATATTCAATAATGTGTACAACAATTAAAAAAAAAACATTCAAAGCAGCTAGTAATACTGAGGAGCGAATGTTTCTACCTAGCAGTGTCTAAGAAATGCAATGAAAGTATTACTCATTACAGAAAAACCTCTACTTTCTTTCAAAAAACCTACTTGTAGCTGTTTGAAGAATGTATAAACATAAATACCATCACTCTCAGTATCCACCACCTTTTTTACGTAAGTGGAATTTTCTTCTCTCTGTATTTCTGTACAGTGCTGTGGATCTCCATTTGTTTGTAGTAAATCTGTGTCTCCCACTACCAAAATATTCCTTGAGAAAGGAATCTGTTATCTCAGATGGAAAACTGGGAATGGGCAAAATGCTTATCTGCTTGACGGTCCATGGGCTACCCTTGCCCTTCTCGGTGGGTGTGTCTGATACACATTGCCTAGAAAAATGACAGTGTAGGTTGGCTACTGTTGGGTTTGGGTTGGGCTGTAGTTCAGAAATGAAAAGTAAAAATATTAGCAGGTGGCATGAGGTGAAATTCAGCTGTTACCAGCAGTTCTCTCCATTTCTCCTCCTTGAGGTACGACCACAAGAGTTAAATACTTCTGTGAAATATACCCACCCAGCATAGAACCAAGTTTCAGTGGAGGGAGAAAATAGTACTCCTACATACAAAACACTTTTTCCAGTAATGGAATTACTTTCATTTCACAATATTTTGCAATTTGTCAGTCAAAAATGCTACAATTTTCTAGAGGTGTTCTACAGTGTTGTTTGAATTAAAGAAATCATTCAGGAATACTGAATGTAATTTAAATGATTCCTGTTTATATTTGGTTTCTTCTATTTTAGTTGAAATTTTATCATATTTGAGTTATAACGGTAGACTGATCTGGTTTTACAAGACTCCTGAAATAACTTTGTGGAGCAACTCAGATATTTTTATGGTGGCAATTTCATATTGACCTTTGCAAGTTTATGTGGTGCAGATATTTTGTACTCACATATCTTCCTTTGTTTTTACTTTCATTTCTTGCTGCTCTCACCTAACTGCTGAAATGACAACACTCACAGTCAGCTTTCTCCCATTTTTTCAGAGCTGTGAATAAATCCGGCTTTGTTTTTATTAAATTTATTTCAGTGCATAGGAATTGAGTGGTAGTGATATGAAATAGCAAAAGTAGAAGGGCCGGAGGGCAGAAAGCAGGTAAGACTGCATGTTTTAGGCATTTTCTAGTGGAATTACTGTGAAAGACATTTTTAACTCTTAGTTCAGGTTTATCTAAGATTCATAAATTACTCTGGCTTTTGCCCTACACTATTCATAAGCCTTAAAATCCAACATATTACCTGAAATGTTTGAGATATTGAATATAAAGTGTGAATCTGTGGCTGGCTAAAGAAGAATCTAAACCTAACAAGATGGAAACATTGACATTTTCTGCTTCAGTTTATTTTTGGTATGCTTGGTTAATAGAGGAAGAAACAAGCTTAGACTGTAGATGTTGTCTGCAGGCCTGTCAACTAATTCTTACAAAAATATTTGATCAAGAATTACTGATTTGTATTTATCATGGGAGATATTTTTAAGATTTGAAACACAGGAATTAACAGGAGGAAGACTGTTTTACTTGAAATTAGTCAGCAACCTGGCATGTTTTCTTTTGAATCTATACAATAAATAACACTTTTATCATCTGTTTTTCTTTTACCCCTTATACCTTTCCACAGTGCTAGGTTATCTTACCCGACAATGGAAACTATGATGAATTTTCTATACTTAAGAGTCGTTTTAAAAGTATACAATGAAGGCAAAATGTGCCTGATATTTCCTGTCATTGTGAGGTTCCAAATATGATATGTCCAGCTTGTTCAGACCTATAGGTATAAACTCTTTTTTCCTTATTCCTGTTATCATTTTTAGAATATAAATAGAAATAGTTGTAGAAGTGAGAGATCACTATGAAAAAGAGAGAAAAATGAGAAAATAAAACGCTGAGTATATACTACTGAAAAAAAACGTAACCTACATTGCTGCAAAGCTTCCAGATTTATGGCAACACCTTTAAAATTGAAAATTGCAATAACACCTGGAAACTTTTGGTGAAAACCTTTTAATTGCTGGTTGAAAATTTATTTACTACATTGCTCCTCTTTTTTCTCCTCCTGAATCTTCAATTGCCCAAAACTGTCATTTGAGGCAGGGAGAAAAGAGGGGTAAGAGGGGCTAATTTTTGAATACCTGTGCTGAAAAATAGTATCCCTATACTGGCAAATTATATTTGGATTTAAATGTCTATTTTTCATTGGACAAGTATACTTAGTTTACTGATTTTCCCAGCAAAACTTAGACATTTGAGTTCAGCACACAATAATTTGAAATCAAATATTTAAGTCACTCAGTCAATTAAATAATGAAAATTGGAAAGGCCTAAGCACTGATCTGGAAACATATGGAATCTGCTTCTGATCTTGCTTACATCATTTACATATGCCTAAAACCATGCAAATCAACAGCCAGGCTGAGAACACGAATGTGGTCAACATCTGCCTTAACCTCTGGTTAACATCTGTGAGGGCTGACTCAGCCCTTCACCTTCTGGTGGAAGTGTAATTCTGAAATAATCTGTAAGTCCTTCAGATAAAGTTGTAGTTGAATTAATCTACGCAATTTGCAGATCAAGCACCGTTTTAATTTAGCCACTGTTCTGCTCTTCGATTTACTTGCATCACTCCTGTAATTGTGACTGACACTCCTGAGGTGGATACCATTGGCATATGGTGTTTGTACTGCATTGAGTTTGTGGAACACATCAGAATTCTTTTGTATAAAAAGCAATATAATTGTAAACTATGTTAGCATGTGGTTTGGAATATCAGCTATTTTATAGATAAATTGCATAAGCAGCATATAGATACATAGCATAAACTGCCATATATAAACAAATTTAATGTGTAATGCTAAGAAATCCTTTTTAATGAAGTTCTTTCTCTAACGGAGAAACATCTGAGATATTTTGATACTAATAGCCTAAGCCTTTGTTTCAACTTAATGTTTTGTAGAGTTGGTTAATATGGAAAGGAAAGACCATTTGAAATGCTGTCAAACTGTATTTCAGCATATGAAACACATGACATCTGCCATTGAAAATGATGCCCCAGGGAATTTCATAAACATTACTTCCGAAAATGTGAAATGCAGCTGATGAACAGGCAGGAATCTGAATGCCAAACATGGCAATATTCTGCATTTAGGGAAAACCAAGTCAAAACAATACTAATTTCCCAAGATAATTGAATATGTCTGTAGCACATGTGCAGAATAAATGTGGTTTTAAGTGCTCACTTAAAAGTTCTACAACCAGTAAGCTGCATACAGTTCAGTGTACTTAATTCACAAAAATACAGTGCTTAGTTGATCTTCCCCAGGATTTGTACTTGGACTCCACCAACTCCAGGTATTTCAAATATAGCTTCTTAGTCATCATCTCTGGTGCTAAATACCAGCAAATATAAGTAGTGGTTGACTCATTTCTATACTCCATGAGTTTTTATGGATGTTATAAAGCTTTTAAAATGCTAACAGACCTTTAGCCATCGTGGGCACTGCCAATATCAGGGCATTTGATATTAAATATAGCCAGATATTAAACCTTTATACTGCTGTACCCAGTTATTCAACAGCACTGTCACCAGGGAGGATAGTGTGAGCCAGGGGACACTGGTAAAGCTAAGTGTAATATTTTACTTTTTCTAAAGATCTTTACATTCTAAAGGAATGAAGTTGTTAACCCTAGACTATTTTGCCAGTGAGGTCTACCAACTTTGTATTTCTAAGTGGAAGAGGAGAAAGAGGTTTGCTTGTGTATTACATTTGTATAGAACCACAGAGAATTAAACCCTTTGTTTCACAAATTCACAGAACAGTTGAGGCTGGAAGGCAGCTGGGTCATCTACTCCAACATGCCCTGCTCTAGCAGGGTCAGCAAGAGCAAGTAGCTCAGGGTCCTGTACAGTCAGGTTTTGAATATCTCCACAACCTCTCTGCTCAACCTGTTCCTGTATCCAATCATCCTTAGCATAAGAAAAGTTTTTTCTAGTGTTTGAATTGAATTTTCTCTGTTTCAATTTGTCCCCATTGCCTCTTGTCCTGTCACTGGAAATCACCAAGAATCATTTTCTTTGCTCTCTTCCATTAGGAATTTGCAATATAAGCTGGCTAAAATCTTTAATATGTAGCACTGATCACAGAATCACAGAATGGTTAGGGTTGGAAGTGACCTCTGGAGATATCTAGTGTTGACCAAACCATTCCCTAGTGTTAGGGGCGTGACATCCAATATGCCTTAAACATGTCAAGGAGGAGCCAGACTTCTCAAAAGGTGTGTAGGTCCTTCTCAGTATTCTGAGAATGTTTCTCAGGCCCTTCCCAGATGTTAAGTGCCTCTAATTGCTAAATATTATTCTTGTTCAAGATCTGAATTAAAAAACACTACTTTTGTCCAATACCTTTTCCCCTTTGTTCAGGTCTGCCAAATGCTTGCTTAGGATTTAAGTTCACTTTGAAATTCTGGTGGGTAATGAAAATCATAGATTCATCTGCTATTCACCCTTCTATAGATGGTAATTATTTCTGAAATCTGCCTGCCAGAAATTAAACAGAATGTCATTCAAACAAAAGAAACCTTTCCTTAATTGAGAGACTTGCCTACATGGCACAGAGTGTGAAAACAAAAGTGCGCTTTCATAATCTTGAAGCTGGCTTCAGCATTGGGTTGGCTGATTAAAAAAAAAAAAAATCCTCTATGAATAGAGTATGGCCTATATAAAAGAAGTTAAAACCTCAAATTTACTTGCATTTGTTAACGTCCTCTTTAGCAGCCTTTCTACTCCAGAGATTTCCCTTTTTTCCTTTCAGTCTAAGTTGTTCTCATTAAGCTCTGTGATTACAAACCTTTACAAGCTCTGTGATTACAAACAAGGCTTAGCAGTATTAAATGACTAGATATTTTTATGGCCAAATGGGATTACTTTGATAATTGGCTCTGATCTGTTGCAGAGCTTGTTCTCCCATACTTGCTGCATGGAGACTTGTAACGTGACAGAACTACCATCCAACTGACATTTCCCAGGTCCTTTGATCCTGGATCTCTTCAGAAGTTTAGTTTCTGTTCAGTTGTAGGCAGCATGTCACAGCCCTTTCGGAATGTTTCATTTCTTCTGTCATTGTCCATTTTGGTGCCTTCAAAACTTTGCAGTGAATTGTAATGAAGAATGACAGGGATTAAAATAGGGACATCATCACAGTGCTCCATGCAGCCATTTCTTGCCCAGGTCCTCAGTCTCAGCCATCACGTAGCCAGGCCAGACTCTGCTCTTAGGTCAGCACTCTCAGAGTTAAGAATCTGTGGCAGATCAGACATAAGAGAGGTTGACAGAAACCTCCAGCATTGAAATTACAGACTGATGGCATGGTGTCATCCACCAGAAACTATGGCATTTCAGATCCATATATCTTCATGCTTGCAATGACAGATCCTTATGATAAAGGGTCTCTGACCTGGGGTAAATGGAGCAGTCAAACACCCAAAGCAGTCAAAAACAAATAAAAAATAAATAGTTTGTTTCTCTTATCGTGGACACACACTATCTTATGGAACAGAAAGGACTGGTGCCAATATAGTCAGTTTGCATCTATTATCCTGCATCTTGGTTCTCCTCAAACCTGAAGCCAACACAGGACTTTCTTATGCCTTAAAGTGAAGAAATGTTTCTGTGTCCACACAGATGTGTAATGTTTTAATCTTCTCTAGGCAGTGTTGATAACGCCACCTCAATGATATCTGAACAGTTCAAATTAACTCTTCAATGTAAAAGTTCCAATGTTGCCCTGATGCTGTTCCCATTTATTTCTTTAGAAAGACTGACAAACTCTGACTCAGGCCTGATGCTATTTATTCAGTGTGGGATTCCATGATGATGCATTGAAGTGGACACCGGAGAGAAAGGGAAAATCAAGTTCCCTGTAATACCGTGGAATATGATAATAAAACTCTGAGATGGTCCCAGAAAGCAGATATGTGATGGAGACCCAGTCTTACTGTCCCTGCAATCTGATCTAAGGAAATCATCCTCCTTCCCCCCAAATATAACACTTCATATAACCCTGAGCAGTGCAGCCCACCTTGGCCTCATTCTTACAATGGCTGTTCATAGTCACAAGGTACAAAGATTATATATATATATATGTGTGTATATATATATATAAAGTAATCCAAAATGCAAAAGTTATAGAGTTAGAAATTGTTTCTGATATCCATATCCCCAGAGGTGTTCTCTATATCTTCAAGAAGAGACTGCTTCTGTATTTCAAAATCCCAAAGTGGTGAATTCATTAGAAAGTTGGGATTAGCCACAAACAATGAAAACACCACACCGTACGCCAGGGATACTTCAGAGACTTTGAAAGCTTCACTTGATCAAAATATATTCACTAGAGTCTTTTCTGTAATGACCAGAAGGTGCAGAGGTAATTCTCATAAAACCTTGAATAATCTGTGTATGTTTTCAACTGGCATTATTTTGGTTGTAAGAAAGATCACGTATTTTTGCAGCAGCTGGACAGGCTGGGGGCTAATGCCTGCGTTGTACTTCTGTGCCTGTGCTGCGATTTATCTGGAGCAGGGCATGTTTATGGCAGTGTTCCCCTTAACTAGCCAGTGGGTTTAATCCTGCCAAGTTCTGTTGTCAGCCTGTCAGTAAAAATAATGTCAATAGTAATCAGTCAATGCCCACTTTCATCCCTCCTACCTCCTTTGCTCTGAGGGCAGCCTCTGACAGGTGATGCACGCTGCCGGTTTTGCTCAGAAGGGAATTTCCCTCAGCACTCTCCTTTAGCGGGGTGCAACCATTGCCCACGCCACTCTTTAATCTCCTACAGGAAATAATGATTTTTAAATTAAGAAAGGCTACCTTAGGAGCAGCCAAGCGTTTGGATAAATGTCATGCTCAGCCGGGCATTTCTGGCTGCTGGTCCTATGGAAAGCTCAGCGAGCCAGGCCTGCAGCCCCGCAGGGTGACGGCCTAAGACATGTAAAGGTCGTGACTATAGTGAAGGAGATACTTTAAAGCGGAGTCTGAATATAAAGCCTCGTAGAGGCTGGCGTGCAAATTAAAATGTAAATAAGGTTGACAAGCTTTCCAGCAAGACATCAAACTGCCAAAGGGCAATTCTGCCTTCTCCAGGCCTCTTCTGCCCTTCGTGAGCATGCTACAGCTGTCTCCTCGGCCAGCAACGGCAGTAACCTCTCGGGGAAGGAGGAAGATGAAAGTCATAGTGATTCTTACCAGCTGTCACATTTGCAATGGTTTCTCTCCAGAGTATTTCATAATCCTTTTTTTTTTTTTTCCACTGTACTTGCCTTAGAAATTTAGGTTATGCAATCGCTATAAATGAATAAACAAAAAAAATCTGTATATACACGCACAAGCGTTGACGACAGTCTTAAAGCTATGAGATTCTTAAAAGCTTCATGAAAACAGGGTAATTGTGGAAGACTATTCCAGGCTTTTGGCATGATTAGATAACAAAGAAATTGAGAAATACGAGGGGAGAAAAGAGAAAGAGAGTCACTGACACAGGTCATTCGTTGAATTGTATTTAAACGGTAGCGGAAACTAGAAAGGGTTGACAAAGGTGAGGGAGGCTTTGAAAATAAGGGAGCTGAGGTAGAAGTCAGAAGATAAGAAGTCTTGTAATTCTCAGAATAGATTCACCTTCAGGATCATGGTGTCAGAGAGATATGTGAGTAATTATTATTATTATTGCTTTGAGAAGTCTGCTTTGATTTGGTCTCTTTTTTTTTTTTTCCCCTCATTGAGATTTAATTCTTTTTGTTTTAACATCTGGCAGAAATTCGTTTGTGTATATTTTAAAAACATATGTGCATTTAACCGGCAAACCCCTTGGCATGCCTTCCTACCCTTTGAGGGGCTGCTGCCCTCCTTGACTGGTGCCCTTCAGAGCAGCCGCTTGGCACGTTCTGCAGAGCAATGCCAGCTGCGTGGCAAACCTCCACAAAGCCGATTTTTGTTTCCCTTTGTCAGTGCACGATGCTCACTGCCTGTTAGGGTACTTTTAGAGGCCTCCTGAGCCCGCCATCTCAAAAACAGGGATGGTTTGCTGCAGTAATAGTGTCTGCTAATGTCTCATTACAATCAGTTTAAATGCCTCAGTTCCACCGAGAACTAATAACACATGAAAGTCAAACTAGGCTTGTAATTTCAAAGACTTTTTTTTTTTTTTTGTAATGAACTGAACTGATATGTTCTGTTGAAATCTTGACTATAAAAGATTTTAAATTTGTGTTTCTAGTGTCATCAGGACCTCCTTTACTATTCCAAGCTTAGAAGATACATAAAATATTCTCAGTTTTCTGTTTACCTTTAATAAAATAAAAAAGCTTTATTTATTGTCCTTTGCAATTTTACGTATTTACAATACATATCTAATAATATTTAAAAAAAAAATATCTAAACCAATGTGACTTGGCTAAATTTCAGCAAGATTCATATTACATTTTATAGAATAGAGATTTGTTTCACTGCCCTTTATTCACTTTATTGTTTCCACTCCCAACTCAGGCTCTCTCAGCTTGATTGTCTTTCAACTAAATGGCTTTGTGAAAAGGAAAGTTAAAGTAATGATAGCAAATTGCACCTGAAATCATCATGGGCCACTCTTCAGATGGATATCTGCTGTGAGAATGGAGATAAATTGAGCCCAACAAGCTCAATACCTGGCAGAAGTTAGGAAAACACGTAAAAAGCCTCAGATGCATATGTAGAAAGGAAAATCAAATTTACCTTTTCTTCAAAAAACTCATGACCCTGACAGATCTAGAATGGGTAGGACATTCGGGAAAAATGCAAAGAGCAGTTAAGCTGAAGAAAGGGAAAAGAAAGCATTCTTACGTATTCTTAAAAAAAAAAAAATGTTAACAGGTAATTTAGGAGGGATAGTGGGGACGTGAGGCAGATAACTGAAAGGAGGGAAAAATGCAGGGATTAACCACTCCAGCTGGGCAAAGAACTGGCACAGGGCATGTCAGCATCTGCCGGCCAGTCAGCCCACAAAGCCCCGAGGTGTGGGGGGGATGTCCGGCTTCTGCCGAGCCTTCAGTGGGTCATGGATGGGCCCAGGGGATGGAGGAGCTGGGAAGCCTGGAGCTTTCTGGCTTTCCTTGCTCTGCAGGGGCTGTGCTGGTAAAACTGCTAAGAAAATCTCTCCTCTGCACACTTGTACCCAGCTCCTTACCACAGCTCACTGACCCCACTGTTACGCTTGTTAACAACAAGGCTAATCACAGAATCACAGACTGGTTGGGGTTGAAGGGACCTCTGGAGATCATCCAGTCCAACCCACCTGCTAAAGCAGGGTCACCAGAGCAGATCACACAGGAATGTGTCCAGGTGGGTTTGAATGTCTCCAGAGAAGGAGACTCCACAGCCTCTCTGGGCAGCCTGTTCCAGGGCTCTGGCACCTCAAAGGAAAGAAGTTTCTCCTCATGTTCAGATGGAACCTCCTGTGCTTCAGTCTGTGCCCGTTGCAAACTTTAACTCTAGTCCCAACTGACAGTGTAGCCCCACTGATGGGACAGTGGGGACAGAGACACTGGGGCTACTTTTGCCATAAAATGCAGTGTTCTGTGAAGTTACATCCTAAGGTCAGAACAGAAAGGGTCAACACAGGGAGAAATCAGGGTTGTGATTTGTTATGTTGAGGAGAGGGGACAGAAAAGACATGGCACAGACAAGAACCTTGCTGTTACTGTTAAGGGCAAAGAAAGCTGGTCCACCGGGCTCCTCCTGTGCTCGATGCGGAGAGGTGGTACTCCAGAGGATGGCAGCCCCGAACTGAGCTGTGGATGAGCCTCTCTTTAGGGTGCCCAGAAGATTAACCCAAATAGGCTGAAATCAGCCTTTATGAATCCCCTGTCATCTGCCCACCTCAAGGTGCAGGGAATAAGAAGGCATCCAGGAGAGGGACTAAATTGTGAGGATTCAGCTCTGGTTCCTTCACATTTTTGTGGTAGCACATCTCTGCAGGAGGATGACCAAAGGCTGAAGCTCTAAATTTAAGGATTGATGGTTCTAGGTATTCGTGAAAAACATTTATAGTGGACTGTAGTCCTTTGAAAGAAGGCGAGCTAGGCAAGTTGCAAAAGTTTAGTTTAACACAGACTACAGAGAGAGAGAAAAAAACCCCTTGATTAGCCATTCCTGGTGTAGCTAGTCTGTCCAGACAGTGCAACCATAGTTACAGCTACAAGATGGCTTAGTTCAATCTGTGAAGCTTAATTTGCCCTATTGCACTGGCAGGTGATGACAGTTTTTCTTCAGCCTAATGTGAACAGGCAACAGAAATTCTCTGTCCACTGCAAGACATTATTTTTTAGTGGAAGAATAAAAAGCAGCAGGCGCAGGTACCAGTTATCTTCTCTCTCCCTGTCTCTCAACACTGAGCCATCCCCTGATTTGACTTCAGCCATGTTCTGCCCCTGTTCCCCAAGTAATGTTTTTTTATTATTTTCCCATCTTACCTGTAAGTAAGAAGGGGAGAGTGCAAGCCCCTCTGAATTTTCCTACAGTCTCTTGCACTTAAGGTTTTGTGCATGAAAGAATGTTATCTTCTTCTTTCTTGTGCGTATGCGGCACTGTGCTTTCCCCTAGAAGTCAAACATAACCCTTTCAAGATGAAAAGGTAACTCATCCTGGAGAACAGTCTGTGTTGAAACCAACCGGCCACTTGAAAAAGCTAAAGAAGCTGCCCAGATCTTTTATCTCATTAATTTTTATGTGCAGAACGATTACATTGCTTATTCGCTTTGGAGTGAGTTTCACAATAAATTCATCCGAAGAAGATAGAGAACTATCATAAGAGTTTTATCACAAGTGAAAGCTAAGATGGGTTTAGACATTCTTGAAGCTTCACTGCCTCGTGTAAGTCAACAGGAAAACACCGTTATTCCACAAAACACCACTGCAGCCAGGTTGGTTTGGGCATTACTGATTAGCACAAATTAATTTTCACATTAACCTGCTTACAGCCATGAACACTGCACTAGGTACTAGGGGATTCAGTTAATTAGAGTAATAATACTTTTGTACTAATTACAGGGACACACCAAAAAGGTTTCTGTAGCAATACTAACCCATTTGGTAGCATGTAGGCCACTGGCAGTAATGAGCTTCATTTATCCTAATTGGTACACGGTAATTTTCTTTAAGGTCTCATTTCTGGCACTTGAAGAGTTTTTCAAAAGGTTTTCACTTACAAAACCATCCCTGCTTGCCTGTTTAGCTGTGTTCCCCTTTTTTCATTATTTTTTGCAATTTTACTAGAGTGTTATTTTTTAAATATTTCAAATGGCCATGTTGTTTTCTTGTATTTATTGTGATCTAGGTGGAATGGTCCTAAAAACTTCAGATGAGACTTTATGAAAAAATGCAGCTTCAGAAAGGCGAGTGGAGCACCAGAATAGGCTGTTTGGTGTGGTCGAAGTGTGTCTACCTCTGGGGATCTTTGAGAACAAATTAGTCAGACATCTGTAAAAAGATACAATTGTGACTTACACATTCTGAGACCTTTCTACTCCCACATGGCTCTGAGGCTGGCAACCTCTCTATCTCCTCTTCAACCTGAGAGCTCAGGCTCATGTTCCAGTTGCAGGTTTCTGATGCCTGGCACCCATGCAAGCGTGCGCACTTTGTCCTTGGAAAATGTTACGCAGTGCCATTCAGTGCGATTCTTTATCATTGCAGTCTAAGCTAAATCATCTCCATTTGTTTTGCAAAGTGCAGTCAGCTGCCCCAACACAGCCAACATTTAGGAACTTGATCACAAATCCTAGACCACAACGCGCTCCCAGACAATCTCACACAAGTCTCTCGTTTCATTGATCTCTTTCTTAGCAGAGTCTGTATGGGAAACTTAAGTCTTTCTTTGTTCAGCATGAAATTTCTTAAGTGTTTCTGGGTTTTGACCGTTCCTGTCCAAACTGCCTCTGAAAGCTATATGGATATGACATTTATCAGAGCTAAATGCTGTTTAATCACATAAGCGAAGGGATAATCTTGATCCACTGCTTTTTTCCTACCTGGATCATCCTTGACAGTCACAAGTAGAGAAGCAGGAAATCAGAGAGCCTTGGAGAAATGAGCCTACCAAGACTGAACCAAAGTATAATGTTAACAAAATATTACAAACTATCACCATTTTTGTCAACAACCTCTTCAGGAAAGGGAAAGCCAGTCTGCAGATGTCAAATAAGTTTTAGGGTAAAGCCATAGATTGCAGTCGTGAAAAACTGCCACTGTATTAAAGATTATTATTTTCCCACTGAAAATGGATCTAAGAATTTGGCTTTCAAGGGAGCACATGGCACTGCAGTCCAACTTCTGTCAGTAGCTGTAGGCTGGAAACTGTGGGAGAGTCTGCACCAATAAATAGTATTTAACACAACCCCTTTTTTTTCTCTCTCCCTATTTCTCTCTGCATTCCGTATATATACATATTTAAACATTATATATATATTTGAATTCAATTTTATATGTATACATATATTTATATCTCCATGGAATTAACTTCCTGTAAGGTAATGTAAACCACTGATAAACCAGTAATTCCCACCATGTTAGGATAACAAAGCATTCACTTACTGCGGCAAACAAACAGCTGGTCCTTGGGAAAACCTGTTGAGGTTGTTGTTGTTCTTATTCTAAGATGCTTGTCAGAATCACGAAAGAATATAAGAAACCTGGGTATCTGGCAGGAAGTTTTCAGCCCTTCCATTTTCTACTAATCCATAAGCCTTGTCTGTAATGTGGCTCACTGGCACAGCAGGGAGACAGCAGAAGTCTTCTGCTTCCTGTAGGATTGACCCTGATCTTTTCCTTTTTTATCTAAATACTTGTGTCTGGCACACCTGAGCTGAATAAAATCACTGAAGGTATTGATTTGATGAAGACACTGTAGACATAAACCTTGAACAACTTGGTGGTTAGTAGTAATCACTGATATTTGGTGCACATTGTCAAATTAACTTTGCATTTTCTGTTTTCACTCAGTGGAAAGGCTGTAATACAATAGAGTCACAGAATCATTCTGACCCTCAAGATCATCGAGTTCATCACTGGCTCTAAACCATGTCCCTAAAAACCTCATCTACACATCTTTTAAACCCCTCCAGGGATGGTGACTCCACCACTGCCCTGGGCAGCCTGTTCCAATGCCTGACAACCCTTTCCAGGAAGAATTTTTTTCCTAATGTCCAATCTAAACCTCCCCTGGTGCAACTTGAGGCCATTTTCTCTTGTCCTATCACTTGCTACTGGGGAGAAGAGACCAACCCCCTCCACGCTCCAACCTCCTTTCAGGCAGTTGCAGACAGCGATCAGCTCTCCCCTCAGCTCCTGTTCTCCAGGCTGAACAGCCCCAGCTCCCTCAGCTGCTCCCCATCAGAATTGTGCTCCAGCCTCTGACCAGCTTGGTTGCCCTACATTGTTTCTGTAGTACACAGAACCAGCAATGGATGGATAATAACTGGAAGACGTTGCTGTGCTGAGGTCAGGGAGACCTCGTTACTCCACCACAGAATGCTGGAGAATTGGCACAGAGAGTAGGAAGGGCCTTTCAAATACCTATTAAAATACAGATAGTGCTTTGTCTGTAAAATGACATCTACAGTGTCCATCAGGAAAGAAGAAAAAATGAATGATGTGTTTTCAGCAGATCTGGAGATGCATAAAACACAGCTTTAGAAACAAAACAGGGAGCTAAATCCAAAATGGGATTAAAAAAAAATAATATAGTATAGTCTGGCAAATTTTCTTGATATCAGTCTTTGATAATACATTTAATTTTTAGAAAGAGGAATATGACTGATGCAATATGTCTGATTTTTCAGGAAGTCATTTGATATTGCATGATATAGGACATAGCTATTGTAACACTGTAATAAGGATAAAAAAGCCAGCCATAGGAGAGGCGAGCATAGCAGAAAAGCCTGAAACAAAGATTGGATTGTTTATTTAGCAAAATGGAGATTGGTAGGTGAAGTTGTGTTCTCTCTGTAAATCTGTCGTGAGAATCAATATACAACGGGAAAGAGCAGTTTACACAGAGGAACTGTGTCGGTGCAAAAGCCAATAAGTAGGCTTCAGTTGCATTTAGAAGAATGATTCTAACCATTTGAGGACTGGATTCTCTGTGTGAAAGGCCAAAATTGAACTAATTGTAAGACGTATTTGAGCAGTTTATGCACAGGATTTTAGGGTTTGATTTTATGTAAAAGCAGGAACTGGACTTGATTAAGAAGGCGTTTTCCAGCTAAGTCTTTTATGTCGTAAAAATGGGTTTCTGTGGTTCTGTGAATGATGAGTTCAAGAGTATCAGCAGTAATTGCACGACATTTGTTGGTATTACATTGATTTTTCAGATATTATTCCAATTTTACGTGATCTGATGCTCAAGTTAATCAACATTTCAGAGCATCCAGACCATCAAATATAGCCCCCATGTCTAATTAGTGGCCAATTGCACAACATACATGTTTGCAACCTATATACCTCATTGCAGGGTACTCAAAATATTCCTTCTAATAAGCTAAGAGGCATGCAGGGAGCATGACTTATCCTGAAGTAATATATGTATTTATCTCGTTTAAATTCGCTCAGACTTGTAATGTGCTCAACCATTCCCTATTACCTGTTTGTATTAGAAACAGTAATCCCCCTTAATCAGGAAGCTCTAGCAAACTAATATAATTCTGCAGCTGCTCTCAGTGTTGCCCCTTAGAAAAGATCAATATACACGTGGGAATGTTTTTATCCATTTCATTCCTTTCTGCATACTTTTCTTTTTTTGTTCAAGACATTTGTGATTTTTTTTTAAGTTTTTTCAATGGTAAAAATGGATAGTTTTTTTCCAGTCTTTGCTCAGTTCTTCTTTTTAATTCAATTGCGTGTCCCAGACAGCCTTAGGAGATGGCTGAAGATCTCGTCTGGAAGAG
The DNA here is from genome assembly GCF_036013445.1 of Caloenas nicobarica. NCBI lineage: Eukaryota > Metazoa > Chordata > Aves > Columbiformes > Columbidae > Caloenas > Caloenas nicobarica. The sequence goes on along the minus strand of NC_088245.1, from coordinate 208,049,316 downwards.
CAGCACAGCTTCGTATAGGAAAGTGAAGGTTACAGGGGGAGGTAGTTTTCACCTGGCAGATTTTGAAGTCAGGGAGTGAATCATTTATTATTGGTATTGTTCAATCTTAGCAGATGGTATTAATCATAATAGCAAAACAGTTTAACCCAATGAGATATATCCATGTTTATTTTCATGACACTTCTGCCAAGATTCTGGTTGCATTACTGATGGTCCTTCTTATCTCTGTGCTTTTGCTAGTCTGTAAGGCTATCCTGTTATATGAATAATTACATCAAGTAGTATTGGTATTCTTGCTACTATTGAATCTTCTGCTTTAGCTTAAGCTTTTTGAATGATTTACGGGTTATGGTTTTGTTTTGTTTTTTACTGTAGGCTACAGCTTTCATGCCAGTTTATGGAATTAATAAAATCATGTTAGCTTCCCCATCACTCTGTTTTCAGAGAGAAACTTTTTTCCCCAGGTCTCTTTTAAGAACCCCTTTTTTCATCTCTTCCCACTCTAAGTATATTAGAATTTCATGGAGTATAAGTACAAAACTGGCATGTGATGCCTTAGCTGTGGAAGTTTTTGTGAAAATTTTCATAAAAGTTCACTTGAGAGTTTTGAGCCTTGATTTAGCAGTGTCTTTTTTTAAATTTTATTTTTGTCTGAAAATCAGGCAGGTCAGACTGATCTACATTTCCAGTTTCATTTCAAAAAGGTTCTTGCACAGTTCCTAAGCAGCTTGTGTGTCTCCTTAGTCACATTAAGTTGTTATTGATTCTGGAGATAATGAAGGAGGATTGTACCTTTTTTCTTTTCCCAATGTGGTTTAGTACAAACTGAATCCACTTGGCATCTTCTACACACAACAGCTCTGGGGGAGATAGAACCTGCTCCAGTCTGCCCCCAGCTCCTTATCTCTGTATCCTGCCCTCTTCTACATTTGCAGGCATTTTGGTGTCCAGCTGCTTTCCAGTCTGCATCTGTCAGCATAAATACACTAAACAGGCTAACCCAGTTCATTCTTATTGAAAAATAGGGAAAACTCACATGAGCCATGTAGCTGGTAAGTTGGGCACTCAGGAGACTTTTGGAAGGGGGAAATTTATAAGCAGCTGGAGGCAGGTAGGAATCATTTACTGAGTCTGAAAAAGAGGAGTATCTACCCAATGTAGATATAGCGTTAGTCAAGACCACGAATATGTTTTCCCTCTATTACCTCCCTAGGAAACTCTAGAAGCAGTCAGCTCTGCACTTTGTTTCCTCATGTCAATTCAGGTCTTTAAGAGCTGGAAGGAGGCTAAGCCAGCATCATCACTAAGAAGATATGGCTAATCAGTATAATATGCTCAACTCCCAAGAAATAGAACTTATCTTGGTAAAAAGCAGAAGCAAGAAAAAGCAATGAAGCAAAAATAATAAGTAACAATTGCCCCAGGACAATGATTTTGAATGGAGAATAGTGGAAATTGAATAAATGTCGGAAAATAAGACCTTCCACCACTAGCCTGAAGCAACAAAATAGCTAAATGAATTATCTTAGCTATTAATAGAAAGTAGGTTTTATTTCTTTGCAATGTCCCACATAAATATTTGTTGTAAGAAAGAGGTTTCCAATGCAGGGAAGCTTTTTTTTTTTTTTTTCCTTCACCTTGACAGTCATTTTGTGCCTAAAACACCAGAGGTATCTTGAAACATTTCTGCGCTGTACAAAACAGTAACTCCTACAAAGCTATCAAGGTTAATGAGACATATGCTGCTGTGCTGGGCGAGCGTGGCTGTGCAAGCTGGGTGCCTGGGGTGAAGTGATGCCCAACTTTTCCAAGATTTCACACTGTGCTGCCGAGGCAGACCATGTGTTGTGAGATGGCTGTTTCGGATCTGACTCTCTGCTCTTCATTTGCCTTGCGCCTCCTTGGGCATGTGTACACGCAACATTGTTCGAGATGTTACCTCAGCGTGAGCCTCAGGGAATTTGAAAAAGTGCCACAAACAATCTCACTTAGTTCAGCAATGCATCAATTTAAAATACGGCAGGGGGATGCATTTGTGAGAATTCAGTAAAATTCTGTACAGGAAAAAGTTCCCAAACTCTTGGGAGTTGTTTTTAAAAGCTATTGAGTTTCTTGCAGTTTTCTTCAGTCGTTGGAAGAAATTCACAGCTGAGAAAGTACAGGCTGATACTTCATAAGCCAAGGATAGGCTTTAAGGGAACAGGTAAAATAACACCTCAGTGGGATACAAAGTCCTTGTTGCTCACTAATAGCTTGATTTATTTCAGTACATCTCTTTCAGAGACTAATTTGGATTGGAATTATATTCCCTTTCACTAAGAATAGAGCACGATATTAGTCTCCTGAACATAACGTGGGAGGAAGATATCTTTTCAGGTTTATTTATATTCACAACTAACACAATATGAGGACTGTATCTAATGGTGCAACAGATGGAAGAAGCATTATCTTCAATAATAAAGCAAATGAAAATAAAGTTAGTGTTGATATTCAGGCAATGAAGCCAGCTACAGAGCAAATACACAGGGTGAATTTTTAATTAGAAGACAAGCTCAAGTGTAAATACCTCTATATATTGGTAAAGGAAGACAACCAACCAATATCGAAGAACAAAAACATTAATGGCCTCCCTGTGCTGAAGTTTTAAAGGCCAAAGCAATGACTAAAATCAGTAAATACACCTGTGTCATTATTTTTGAAAAGGTTTCTGAAAAGGTGTGTTGAAAATATTCCGATAAAAACAAGCAGATATATTCAAACTAATAAAAACTAATAAAATGTAAATGTATGTTCCCTTTCCCAGTATTGAAATCTGTGTTTCTCATTTCCTTTGAGTGAGCTCAGGGGAGTTATACGACTGATAAGAAATAGCAGCAGAACGTGTTCCGTTGCTCAGTGCATCATGAATGGAGCAAGGCCTTTTGAACAACGCTTTATCCAATAAAAAATGCACACTATTGCGCTGCCTATTGATGGCATCAGAATGGTGTGCATTTTTTCCTGTCAAGTGACAAATTTAGCTGATGTTAAAGCTAACTGATCTTTAGGACTTATTAAAAGCATAGCATTTGCCGTACAATATGAGATCCAAAGTCAGTTTTGTCCATAATCATGTCCCTGGCAGTGTCCAACACCAGATATTGCAGAGGAAGATTTAAGAAACAAAGGTACAATTAACTGTACATAACCATATTATGGTTGTTTGTTCGTTTCTTCAGCAACTACTACAGACCACGAAGATTTTTCACCCTCATTAACCTGCTGTGTAATTACTTGCAAACTCTGATGGCTATAGACTTGAACCCCTAGTCATCTGAAAACAGCAGTCAGGGTACTGTTAGCAAAAATTGGCTCAAAATAAATATTAAACAAAAAAACTGTAAACAGAAGACATAAAATACTAATAGCAGTTCATGTCTTTTTGTATACTCACTTTTTGTCTGTATTACAGTAGTTTCAAAGTCTTCCAGAGCTGTGGGATGGTGGCCACCTGGCAGACATATCCAAAGACATAATGTAAACCTAGCACCTAAATCTCTGCCTTCACTTTTTGTGACTCATCCGGGTTCACACTGTAAATCTGTTGAAAAACAAGAATCAGATCCAGTCCTCTGAAGGCTTGAAACTGGTCTGCTAACCTTCCTTTACCCTCGTATGTAAAAGAGTGGTGACTGGACAGCACTGTGGGCAAAGGGCAGACATGGAAGACAGTCACTGCAGGACGAAACATGTTCTTCTATTATTTTAAATCTTAAACCATTCAGCCAAGATAGCTGCTAAAAGGTGGCAGAGGGAAAAAAAAATAAAATACACAAATAGCATAAATAATGTTACCATAGTAATAGTATGCACATTTCTATCTCAGATGTCCAAGGCAATAAGATCATGACATGCTGTAGTGGCATATAATTTGTTTTCCCATAAACAGAAGAAAATCTCAGAAGGTTTAAGCTGGCCTGGATCCACTGAAATTATGCCAAATTGATACTGATGGAGAAGCTGGTCTGGCATCTATTCCTTTGTTATAGTGTCTAGAGTTATTTGACAAACTCTTTTTGAAGTAAGAAAATTCTGCCTCTTACTACTGCCTTCCTAGGTTTTTCTTTCATTTTGTTCTTAAGCAGTGTAGTCTGTTAAAATTGCACGGTTCAAGTTTTACTTCCCTTTCACTCCCTGACAGAGTCCAGGAGATATATGCTGCCTTTTCCAACCTCCCGCTTGCGTTATAGCCATCATTGCTTCACCATTCACTGAAGTGGGTTAGAGATACGTTATTTTAGAAGCACAAAAGCAGCAATTAGGGAATCTGTTATCATCTACAAGCAAACAGTGATGATCCTGAATTACACAGGAAAGCAAATTTCAATACCTGCTGACAGAAAGAATTGCTATCTCTTTAAAGGTGCCAGCACTAAAAGCATTCAAACTAATAAAGACTTGGACTGTGATGCTGAACTATTATTTTCCGTATTGTATAATACGTCAGCATTTCCGTTACTTAACTATGCTTTACTTGTAGGATAAGGGCTTTTATGTTTCCATGTTCTCTAAATTCGATCAAAGTTACAATCTTTATCATAAACTTATAAGTGAAAAATAACAGTAATGTAGCTTTGTAAAACTCTGCAACTCTTTCTCATAGAAAAGCTGCAGAATATTTATTAATTTATCAAATTTATTCTTTACATTACCAAAAAGTAGCATCAAGCCATCAATTATAAAATCTGTGTCTTTGTTATTTTTAGATCAATAAATTATTTGACTTTTTCACCAGGATTTTCTAAAAAATTCTTGATATTTGGTTTCTTGCATTCATTTTCAGTCTCCCAAATGCTTCTAAGACTTCCAAGAACTTTCTTGTATGTTCAAGTATCATAGCCTTTTAGGCCATTTCTGAAGTCACCTGGAGAATTTCAAGCTAAAATTTCAATATACTGCTTATTTTAATTGAAAAAGTCCTTGCTCCATGTATATTACTTAAGACACAGCAACACTCATCCCAGCTGCCCTTAGTGACTGTGCATCCAGCATGGATCTCACAAACTCATGATTTTTTCCTTCACAGCATGTGAAGAGTCTTAAGCGTTGAGTAATTGGACTCACAGCAGCTCAATACTGAGTCATCATGGGCCACCAAAGCAAGTCAATAGGAACTCAAAAGAGGAAGGGGGCAAGGGGGTTAAAACAACTCCTCCCCACAGCGTAGCTACCCACCTGCAGAGCTGTAGAAGGGGTGTCAGGATTTGAGATATCTAAATCACTTCAGCAGTAAAAATATTGGTGCCTGCAAGATTATGTAGATCATAGTTTTGACCTTGGCCAGGTAAAATGGAAGTTTCAATTTAAGAGCATTACTGTTAGGGTTTGGGGTTTGGGTTTTTTTTTTTTTTAATGGGGCTGGCCATTTACCTTGCTTCGATTTCTCAGTATATGAACTAAGGAGAAGGTTCAAGGTGTTTGAAGATTACTCCCAAAGGTCTATCCAATACTTTCAACATATGCAAGTGCTTTGAAAGGTAAATGATTACATTGATATCCAAAGGTTAGAATATGTGTGAGTCCCAGATATAGTGCTTGGCAAGCTGTTGGAATGAGGTAGAAGGAAAAACACCAGTTCCCTGTTCGCGTATTCAAGCTAAAAAGTCCTGTATGAAGCAGATAAACATCAGTTGTTCAAACTGGTGTCTCTATTTGATAAATGCACTCAGTTTTGGCCTTGGTTGAGCTTGGGGACAACTCCCACTGGAGCAATTCAAGCTGACTCTTCTCTCTCTCTTGACTGCCCAGAGTGTTGAGCAGAGCCAACTTTAGAAAACAGACCCTTGGGAAAAAGGGCACTTGCTTGCGGCAGCATGCAGACCCCAACATGCCAATGCCAGAACCCTGAAAGGTGGTCCTGCAGTCCCTGTAGATGGGCCATTCCTCAGAGCAGCCACCTCCTATTCCACATCCCCACATCTCCAGGGTTAGCGAGTTGTATCTGTGTCCTTGGGACAGCTAAATCCAGGCCTACCTAAACTGCCATGAGCCCTGACCCAGGTCTAAAGCCAAGTATGAACGGACACTTCCCTCCATCACATCTGTCCTGCTTCTTACACCAACTTTTCCAGAGCCACAGGCCAGCATCAGCCATTATATCATCTGGTCTGACCCCAGTAATGTTATAAGTTACAGTTTGCTCACCCGTTTGCCCTTTTTAGTCTAATGCATTACTTTATCCTTTTCCTAAGCTACCAGTTTAGTTTGTTGGATCACTAGTGAATCAAGCAAGGGGTAGGACCTTTGCAGATGGTTTTCGGTAAGTCAAATTTGGGAAATTTCGCTCATGATGCACTTCAGCAGCAACAGTTCTTTGTTCTACCTTTCTTTAAAGGGCATGGAATTAATGAATCAGTTTTAACTGTATTTCTTGTCAGCACGTTACAACCTCAGTGTCCTTTTAATTGTGTAGGAGCCTTGAAAGTGCGTTATTTAGATTCAGTGTTGAATTTGAAGGAAGGATGAAGTGTTTTTCTGGACTTCAGCTCTGCCACTTACTCGCACCTAGCAAATGCAAAGCTATTAGGAAATGGCTTCTCTGGAATGACCCCGTGTATAAAAAAGTGTTAAGAAAAAGGAAATTTTTCCCAGTGGGCAGGACTAATGTAGCAGTTCTGATGGCAGAAATGGAGCATCACTCTTTCTGTTTACATCTCAGATGTAGCCATTGCCGTAGCATCTAGGCATCAGTAGAATTAGAAGGACTGAGATTAAAGAAGCTGATCTGAGCTGGGTTCAATACTACAATACTTCAATACTGCATTAATGGCCTTGCATTTTTTGGTCCAGGCATTTGTCAGGAAGAAAGGACAGGTGTACCTTCCAGTACTTTTTGTTGCATAAATATGGAGAAGGTAGTGTCCAAAAATACAGGCCCATAGATGTGGTTATTTCCAAATTATCTATGTATTTCAATGCTAAGGAAAAAACATCTGAAGAGCATGAAGTAACAGAACTATTGTTACTATTTCAGTATTTTTTAATATCAAGCAGGGAGCAAGAGCTTGAACCCTGAACTTCCATCACAGACTTATTAGACATTTTTTTAAGAATGTGTTGAGGGTTCAAAATGTTCTCTAGAAAGAGAGAGATTTTTTTTAAATTATAATAAATTTACAGTCAGTTAAAATCAGTTAAATTTCAAGTGTGCTCTGAAGTCAGAACACAAGCTACGATACCATCATCTGACCAAGCTGTAGTCATTCGAGTATCTCATGAGCAAGTATCTCAAGTTGCAAATAGCTGGATGCTGTGCTAGAGAGAGTCAGATTTTCAGTCCTCTCTTCTCACTCTCCAGATCGGTGTCTAAATCTGGGAGTTACTCCCACACCTCACATACAGACTCTGCTTGGGATATGGTTGCTCATTAAAGGGAAAGCTGCCAATACAGCTGCTCTGACGTAAATCATTCATATCTTTGGCCTTGCCCAGATGTAAAACATCAAAGAAGCTGAATTACACTGTATGTTTACTGTCTCCTTCAGTGTGTCCACCACACATGAAAGACACCTAGTAACAACCCTTAAAATTGTAGTAGTCTGTCTGTCTGCAGAGGACTGACACTGTATCAGGAAGAGAAATGCAAGTTTTTTGTTCTTTAGATCACCCTTCCTATTTGCCAAGAAGAAATGTTAAATTTGTCATAATGAAATATAAGTTAAACAAAGCCTTGCTTGGAAGATGATTATTTACTAAATAAATTCTAGAGCGGGGGAACAGAACAAATATGACTCATGTAGAGCAAACTTAAATCCTACACAGGGATAAACACTTCAAAACTAAACTCTACTTTAAAAAACAGTACAAGTTTGTAGGAAACTTAGTTCCTCTGAGGATCTGGGTTTTTAAATCACTGAGAAGCTTAAAGATGTACCTTAGGTGAAAGAAATTAGCAAGAAACAAGCTCCAGAATAAATCTGAAATGCAGTCTGCATGTAGGAGTGTCTCTCCTCCTGACATACAGAATTTCAGCTGCAGTCAGTGAAGTCATAGGTATGCGGGAAGACTGAAAACTCTTATACCACAGCGGTGGTTCCCAGCTGACTGGCAAAGTGGCCACTGTCACAAACTCAGTAGGTAATACCAAAGAAACTCAATGAAAAGGGAGTTAAAATACCTCAAGTAACAGGAAGAAGAAGATGAAGTGGGGGGGAGAAAAAAAAAGCCCAAATCAAACCACTCTGCTAAGCCAGCTTGAAGGTAGCTAGCATCTATGCAAAATGTGGGATCTTGGAAAGGTCAGATGTTATTATCCAATGAAAAGTTAAAGGGCACTGGATAAAATTAATTAGCTGTTGTTGCAAAGCATCTAGACATTCTGGGAAACGAGCCAGAGTGAACGGCAAATGGTCAAACAAAAATAATGCTGAGATTTCTGCTAGGAGAAAATGAGAATATTGCTGTCTTACAGCATTTTCACATGGCTCAAACAGCAACAAACAGAGAGCAGACCAACACGTTATAAATGCACAGTAAACATTTATTTGTGTAAACTGAGAAGCGGTGTGACCTGGTGGGATGTACCTCCACCTTCTAAAGAAGGAAACCTTGCCTGCTCATTTCATTTCTGCCCCAGACTTGATACGGGGAAATGTAGACCCTCCTTTTGAAGCAGGCAGTGAAATAAAACATAGAGGTGCAGGGAACAGCTTCTCTTTGCTAGCATCAGTCTGCAACATCTTACTCTTCAAAGTGTCACTGACTCACTGAAATGGATTTTGTACACCCCCTCAAGTTAGTCTTCTAGCTCGTGTAGGTAGATTTCCTGGGGTTGGTTGAATTATGACTCTCTGTGTTGCTGGTTGTCAGTTTCAAGGAATTAGAGCTTGTCTCCAAAACTTCGACTTTTCCTCTGGCAAACCAAAACTCAGCCCATTAGGTCACACAACGCGCAAGGAGAATGTGCCAGCAGGAGGGACCGTTGGCCAGGCTGTGCAAGGGATGCATCCTCACCAAATGAAACACGGCCGGCTGAATTCTTGCCCCAGCGCTGGTCCCATGTTGCTGGTCAGCATGTCACCACATTTTACAAAGCCTCCAGCTATAGAGGAGAACAAGGCGAGGGAGGTGGTTTTGTACCATTTTTGTGCAGCTAAACAGGTCTGGAGTTCCTGGGATCACCCAGCCTAAGACCCAGCTATGACTCCACTTATTTAAAAGAAACAGAGCCCCGTCCCCAATGGGCTGGTCAAATAATGTGGCTTATTGCTCATACAACAATTTCACAGCTTCTTCGGGGATAATCAGACTTTGGTGTTTCTCCTTTAGGATGAGAGAAAATGGCCTCAAGTTGTACCAGGGAAGGTTCAAACTGGATATTAGAAAAAATTTCTTCATGAGAAGGGTTGTGAAGCAGTGGAACAGGCTGCCTAGGGAAGTGGTTGAGTCACCATCCCTAGTGGTGTTTAAAAGACATATAGATTAGGTTCTTAGAGACATGGATTAGTGCTAGAGTTAGCTCTTCCAACCAAAAATTCTATGATTCCTGCAGTTTGCTGGGATTTTACACTAAATGCTTAACTCATTAGTGTAATAACTTCAGTGCATCATCCCACTGTCCCTAACAAGGGAAAGACGAATGATATAGTAGAAAACTGCTTTCAAAATCCTTTTTGCAAATTATAAGATATTTAGCAACACACTTTAAGCCTCCTTCCCTTTCCTGAAACTCCAGAAGAGAAGCTCTAGCTATTCGATTTTTCACACAGTCAGTGCTAAAATGTTCAGGTACCATAACAAAGAGGTCATTAATTTATCTAAGCTAATATATTAGAACCATGGAACGTCCTGAGTTGGAAGGGACCCACAGGGATCATCGAGTCCAGCTCCTGTCCCTGCACAGGACAACCCCACAGGTCACACCGTGTGTCTGAGGCCGTTGTCCAGTCTCTTCTTGAACACTGTCAGGCCTGGGGCCGGGACACCTCCCTGGGGAGCCTGTTCCAGTGTCCAGCACCCTCTGGGGGAAGAACCTTTTCCTCATGTCCAACCTGAACCTCCCCTGGCACATCTTCCTGCCATTCCCTCGGGTTCTGTCACTGGTCACCAGAGAAGAGCTCAGCCCTGCCCCTCCTCCTCCCCTGGTGAGGAAGCTGCAGCCGCCATGAGGTCTCTCTCCCCTCAGTCTCCTCCAGGCTGAACAAACCCAGTGACTTCAGCCGCTCCTCATACGGCTTCCTCTCCAAACCCTTCACCAACTTCGTAGCCTCTTCTGGACACTTTCCAGTAGCTTTATATCCTTTTTATCCTGTGTCCCCAGCCCTGCACCCAGCGCTCCAGGTGAGGCCGCCCCAGCGCAGAGCAGAGCGGGACAATCCCCTCCCTGCCCGGCTGGCCGTGCTGGGCTGGATGCACCAGGACACGGGTCCCTCTTGGCTCCAGGGACACTGCTGGCTCGTGTTCAACCGGCCATCGACCAGAACCCCCAGATCTCTCTCTGCAGAGCTGCTTTCCAGCATCTCATCCCCCAGTCTGTATGTACAGCCAGGGTTGATGTGTCCCAGGTACAAAATCTAGCACTTGCCCTTGTTAAACTTAATGTGTTTGGTGATTATTGGTATATCTATTATTATTATTTGTATATTAACGAAAAGTTCTATTTGACCTCAATTTTTAGGACATACCTTACACTCATTAATTCAATATTAATTTGCATTTGGCAGCCCTAGTGATTATATAGGTCAAGAAAACTAAAATATCTTTATTCTCTGTTTTTTTATCTCCTTAGAGTACGCTCGGTTTGAGGCAAAAATCCATGACCTGCGTGAGCAGATGATGAATCACAGCATGAGTTCTGGGTCCGGATCCCTGAGGACTAATCAGAAGAGGTCACTGTATGTCAGGTAAGTAGGGAGAACTTTCTCCTGGGAATACGTCAGCAGCTACCTTGTCTATGCCTGATTTGTGTGTTCTGGGTTCGGCAAGGCGGGAAAGAAGTTTGAGGAACTGCATTGATTTGCACTGAAGAATGCATCAATCTTATAGCACAGCACCATTAATGTGAAAATCGGATAATGCCCTATTCCTTAATCTGATCATTTCAAGCCATTGTCAAAGAGCATTATACCTTTATAGTGATTTGGTTTTGTGATATGAAGATTTCTTACCGGTTATCAGCTCTTTTGGTATCTGAAATGGATATCAGGATGTAGTGATGCATTGCATTTTTGTGCAAGGTCTTGCCCAGACATGGAATGACTGATCTCATGAAGTGAACCTTTTCCCCAAGACCTTGTTCTTACAAAACAGCGACTATTATGTGCTATTCTAAATGCATGAAAATCTGCTGCTCTCCCCGTGCATATGTTTACCCTGCTATCAGTCTACGCTACAAAGAATTTACCATCTACATAGCAAGATCAAATATGCAGATGAGATGCTAAACAAGCTGATGTACATAGCTTAAATGGGGTAATGAATAAGATAGTAACTTCCCAGCTGTGAGCCAGGCAGTAGCAGTGGTTATAGTTTTGCTTTGACTGTACAAGTCTATTGCCTTAGTCATTGCTGGCAGAAAGACTGGGTATTGCCCAGTTGCCCCTCGCAAAGTTCTTGCTGTCACTCACTCCTTTTGGGATTCCATGCCAAATATTTCAATAATCTTAATTATGCTTCTGTAGGCTTTTCATTTTCATTTTTTAACCCCCATGCTCAGGGTATAATTTGAAATTCCTGACAATCATGAAGTAGAGGGAAGCAATTTGTCAGCCTCCAGGCAGTGATAATTATTCATGGGGGAGCTAATTCAGGTGATAACACTGCAGAGATCCAATTAAGGCTAAATTCTACATTTTGTCATTATGCCCTCAGCATGAAGGGGTAAGGTAGGAGAAGGGAAGGAAGGAAGGAAGGAAGGAAGGAAGGAAGGAAGGAAGGAAGGAAGGAAGGAAGGAAGGAAGGAAGGAAGGAAAGAAAAGCTTAAATGTTAGCATGGATGGTCTTATTCTACTGGGCAGCAACCACATGAAGCACTAATTGGTACTGCTGCCAGAAAGAGCAAGGACTGAAAGGGTATGGATCACTGTTACCAGTGACCTTGTTATGGGCCAAGCTCAGATTGGAAATGTCATGGTTGCCGATGAATCTCTAACATTCTCTGACCTCTCCGGCTCTGTGTTTACTTCTGGAGCTATTCTACCTACAGTAGTTTTTTTCCAGACCAAACACAGAGTGACTTTATTGTCAAGAGCTTGGGTCAGCTCCCTGAATTCGCGTTTTGTGAAAAGCTACAGTCACTGGACACGTAGAGACAGATCCAAGCTCTGCCAGGAACCCAAAATGTGGGCAACAATGGTGCAAGAAGTCCAAGCCAGCAACCACAATTCAGTTCAGGTGTGCGCACAAAGGTCTAACACAGGGTCCTGAACAACTTACTGGTTTGAGCTGCAACAAAGCTCAATTACCCCGGTGTCAGCACCGACATGGTAAGCCCTGCTGAGAACTGAGGTTTATTCTCTTGCACGCTGAGCCAGGCTGATAAATCTGTGCTGCATCTGGACCAGCCTTGTTCTTCCATACGGTATCACTCTGTGTGCGCCGATGAGCCTGGTTTTCTGCTGGTTCATGAATTCTGGATGTGGTGTGTCTCACTAAGCTGACATGCCCTGGTGCTTCACTGCTGTAATCTTTGATGTCTCAGCTGCCTATCTAAATATCACTTCCCAAACCATAAATGCAAAACCTGTTCTTTTATTCCAGCGTTGTTCCAAAAAATGGCCCAAACCTCTCAAGCAGAAAACCTCAAAAGCCTCAGTCACTTTTATTAGCATAAGCTTTTTTCAGTCAAACCCACACAACTGGCTGTGTCCAACCCTCAGAAGTCCGTTCGAGAGGCTCTGCGTTTTACATATTATTATAATGTGGTTGTGGTACAACAGAGCCTGCAGCTTTGTGCTAGGCACTGTTATTTCAAATCATATTCACTAATTACAAAGGTAGGTTATGTTTACATTAGGCACTAAGGAAAAAATAAATGTGGGTTCAGAAATGTGCTTGTTTTCAGAGACTGAAATTTTCACTTTATGGATAAACTCTTTACAGCCGGTGACTCATGTAAAATGTCTGGGATTTAGCTTTTTTTTTTTTTTTTCTTACAACCCAGGACATTTCTGTTTCAATGGATTATTTTGGTCAGCATGTGCAAGAGAATCAGAGGCAAATTACCATATGTTGCAAATCTGTAGCTGTACTGCCGAGTTTATGAGTCAAGTTTGCTGTTTTCCTTTCTTTGGGATGTAGTGATTTTGCTGTTCTTCACTGAATACAAGCATAGCTACTTTTTAGCCAGAAAGCTTAATCAAAGTAAATAACTGTGTTCTAGCCAGTGCAAGAAAATGAAAATAAGGTCCATCTAGGTCATAAAAATTGAAAATAAGTGTCATTATCTGCTCATAGAAATGCCAACAGAAAAGATGGTGGAAAAAGCAAAGCTCTGTAAGCAGATTTGCCAGTGGATGCAGGATTCATTGGACCCAGGGTTTTCTTTACCTTGCAGTCTCTGATTTCCCCGTCCAGCCCTTACTAAAATAGCATAGCATTTTCAGTTGAGATATATAAAAGAAGTTCTATTGAATGAAGTGAGGTAAAATTTAATATGAGAATAATGTGTTGAATGTAGGACTAAAAATTGTTGGCTGAAAACAATTAAAATGCACACTTAAGCAGTGTATATACCACAGGAAAGCGGTCAAAAATCACCTTTTCAGAAGAAATTATGTAGCTCTTTGACTTGATCTTTTATCTATGCATAAACTGGTGTTTCTTATTTTCGTTATTTTTTTCTCTTTATCCCAGTCTGTCTTAAGACCTTCCAATGACTCCTGGAATAGTTCTCGGGAATTTCCTGATTATTTTTTTTTATTCAGTATTACCTGTTCCTTTTGTATTATAGACCCTATATCTCTATTTGGGATGTTATCAGAAAGTCCACAACACTAAAGGCAAAGTATTATAAGTCTTCGAGGAGGACTGAGCAGTAGGAAATGCTGTTAAGGCTTTTGGGAGTCCACATCCTCTTTGTCGCTAAATCTCGCCAATGAGAAAAAGAAATAGAGAAAGAAGAGCACAAAGTGAGAGAATGGATGTGAAATATAATAAATTTTATTATTCATTATTCATTTGTTGATGAAGGTGAATTAACTTAATTTGAATTAAATAACTGAAGTGAGAAGCTAAAAAAAATTCTTCTATTATCCTTTTTAATTCGTTGGAATTCAGCCATCAGCTCATGATTAATGAGGAAAGAAAACAAACCCAACAAACCCATCATCAGCTAAATAATGTGCTATGTACATACACAGGGGATTTTTAGCATTTCTTATGCAAATTCATATCTTCCTTTTTGTCTTTTGGCTTAAGGTTTTAAAATCTGATCCTGTAAGGTTATATATTTGGTTGTCTTGAAATAGGTACGTGCTTTGCTTTGTCTTTCTAGGTTCACATCCACAGTCAAATTTTTCAATCAACATGTATGACCATCAATACTTTCAGGAAATGCCAGATCATGTTATTTGACCCGCAGACTAGGGAACATGACAGCCGTTTGAAGAGTTAAGTACAGTCCTTTACAAAGTTTGGTGAATGTGAGCAGCCATTGAAACTTTACTATAGAATTGCCAAGCTTTGGAGGAAACTGAGAGCTTAAGCAGGATGAAGGATTTTTTTCCTGTTGATTTACTATATTTCTTCTGAGCTTAAAGTACTTGTGCTAGATTTCTGAGGGTAGAAGTAGATACTTCAGTAATTGCTACTAGAAGTACAAATAAAAGATTTTCAAGGAATTATCTGGCATCCAAGAACTGCCTTCTTACAGTCTGCTGTTGATTTACAGCTGAAAAATAATTAGATAAGCTTGGAATAAACAGCCACAGCATCTTTTAATCTTTATTCAAACCAGACAGCTTCTGAAATAATATCTATAATTAAAAATTCCAGTTGTCCAAAGCCACAAACAGGCACTGTGGAGGTGCATCACGCTGCGGGAACAACTCAAAAGCTTTACACACACCCCAGCTCTTTCATTGCTGCTTCATTGTTTAAAATATGTTTGATACCATCGGTGATCAAAAATCACTGCACATAACCATGGCTACTTGTTGCCCTGTATAAAGGCGACTGGTTGAGCTTACTGTAATGCAGATATTTCAACTTCAGAACTACTTTCAAATATATCAGCACAATGTGAATTGTACAGTTAGTTATAAAGGTGGGAGACCAGAGCTGGGACAGGGCTGGATCCAGCTGTGATTTCAGAAGTGGTTCTGCAGCTGCCTCTCCTCCAGCTGCCCAGGGGAGAACTCTACAGCGGGAAGTGCAACCAGGGAAGTGCAATCCCAGTAAGATGAGGAAGTTTAAGATCAGTCTTTATGTTCCATCCTGTGTCTCACTAATTGTAAAAACTGTGCACAGTGCAAACAGGTACCTCTTAGTCCACTATATTTTTGTCTTTTTCTAGCTGGAATAAGTGCTAAGCATTTCATAGCTTTGATAGGTGCTGTACGAACACAAAGCATTATGTGTTAAAAATGAGTGTGTTCTAGTTCATTTTTTTTCGAACCACAAGCAACAGCATTTGAAGATTTGCCATCGCGATTTGGCAGCAGATGAGAGGAAGTTAAGGTTGAGGTACTTTGGGTTGTTTACTCTGATTTCCAGCACAATGAGTTCTCCATTAGGCATTAGATACCTCTTTACACTTTTCCCAAATTTCTTAGAAATCAGCATGATGCCATATCAGTTAGAGAGACTTTGATTTTCAACAAATCGCAGAAATTCTCACTTGGGAACTTTGCTGGGTTACAGTTGAAGTTTGGCTGAGGCAGTTTGCGAAGACTGAATCTGGCATCAGGGCCTGGTTTTATGTAGTGTCTTACAGCCACCACTCAGTCTCTCTGTCTTTTTTGAGGCAGTGAATCCCTGTAGGCCAGCGAACACCAGGTCAAGGCTCCATGGGCAAAATTCTCCTGGGAGAGCTGCACAGCAGGTTGCAATGCAGTCTGCAATCCACATGAGAAATGCAACTCTTGGAGACATCCTAGTAGTGAAATCTGAACAAGCGAGAACATCAGACGAGGTGATGGAAAGTTCTGTGTAGCTCTGGAAGGAGAAATGTGATAAAGATACAATTTCATCAGGGCTTTTCAGAGGGAGGTACTGAGAGAACCAGAGAGAAAAGGTATGAAATGGTCATACCTAAATACTCATTGCAAGGAGAGAGAATTTATATATATGTGCATATAGATAAAGGAAATCCAAACAGATATATGTTAGTGTTAAATATACACTATATCCACATGTACATTGCAAACATCTTCACTTAAGCTAGTTGCTTAGTATTTCTCTTGAGTCAGTGGAGCATACTTGGCACTTTCAGAGTACCATTCATCTCATCCAGAAGTAGACGTCTGAAATAGCTCACGCGAATCATGCCCTAAAAATGTCTATTTCTCACAGTTGAGTGGAAGGAGCCTCAGGTGATTAGCTGAGATGTAAACATCTATGTTGGAGACACTTAAAGTTGTGTGACCTGAATCCCACAGAATGTCTTTCTCTGTCGCTCACACGCACACACAGAGTGTGCATACACGTATCTTGGAGAAGCTGTAACATCAGGCTCTCTGGCTGTTGTCTCTACTGTGAATGTGTGTTTCGGTAAGACACGGCAACATAGCTTTGAAACACTGCCAGTCCTATTTAAATAGGCTGGGTTTTTTACCCATATTCTTATTCCCCAGGGTTCCTTCTAAATTAATTTGCCACTTGTGCTAGCACTGTTGAGGTTCCACACATATTCAGTGCATGGTCGTCAGGCTGGATGAATTTATGATTCAAGCTGTAGGATCATGGTGAACATTCCTTTCAAGCTTCAGAGCGCTGTAGGTCAATCTAGATTTCTGGAGAGTGAATATAAGTGAGTTTGGCACCTGGGCATTACTGTCTGGTTTTGATGGGGAAATAGCTAGAGTGTACATCGCTGTGCCTGTACTTTAATGGCGTGATGGAAACTATTAGAATTCTCTCAATAGTAAGTGGAGGAAAATGGAATTTTAGTACAGTTTGTTCAATTGCCTCAGATTATTCCTAGTCAATTGAATGGTCCAAATTATAGCACAAAAAGAAAACCTGCATTCAGAAAATCTGTGCTAAATGGTATAATAAAGAAAGCTGGGATTTATTATAGTGTTTAGCAGACATGTTTGGAAATGGTGAGATAGGTATGGACACAGCCTGCACTCGTGAAATGGGCTGTTGCACTTCAAATGCCATTTCAGACTGGAAAATTGAAATCTGCTCAGGGCATTACTCTTTTCATGTGTCCTGGTTAAGTATGATTTTCTGAATATTCAATTACTACTTTTTAGTTGTTCTTTTTCTGAGTGTAGAGTCTTCTCCAGGTTCTCTTGGCACCAATATTCTCACTGGCTTCAGTGAGAGTTGCTTAGATTCAGAATTAAAGAAATAGTGCAAATATTTGGTTTTCAAAGCAAAGAGGGTCACTCTTTGTGCTTGAGAGACCTTTTTCCCCAGGTAGATGTTCAGAAGCTGAACAGTATAATTGAATAACTATTCACTCAGGTCTTTATTAATTATCAGAGACAGTGAGGAACAGAGAAGGATGAGGGATATACTGGAATACAAGAATCACCTAACACAATGGCCAATAAATCCAGTAATTATTATTTATTATTCTGAAATTCATTTTTAGAGCAAAAATCTTGGGCTCACAGAGCCTGTGATTATCTGTAAAATGAGGAAGGAAAATGAGACCAAATCTTGTCTTTGGCAATGAAAATACAATGTTTTCTTATGAAAGTCAGACTCTTTATATGCTTGGAGGATCTTTTTTTGCCATTTACAAAAAGTACCATCTTCCTCATCCTGCTACACCAATTACGGCCTACCTGATAAAATTAAAAAATCAGCTAAATATTGAAGAGCAAGGAATATCTGGAGAGGGCCTGGGTTTGTTTTTTTTTTTTGAGGTGGCCTCTCACTGATGTCAATGAAAGCTGTGAGCTTTTCACACTTTTTTGTATTATGCCCATGAAGTTTTCATAGATCCTTAACTGAAGCACCTTAACTAAGACACACAGCAGTGTTGTCACTCTCAGCTGAAAGATGGATGTGAGAATTATTAATCTTGCAGTATTCACAATTCAAAGGCCCCTAGTCTTATACTTTGATGGCATTTTGGTACTAAAGAAAATACCCTGAAATGTGATGCTGTAAATATAACAAGATGCCTCATCTATACCCGAGGACTGGGAAAATCGATATATTTGATATATAGTCAGTTGAAACTATTAGCCACCTCACAAGTTACTACAATTTTTCCTAACACTTTCTATGTTTCTTATTCATTTGATATTTTTTCACAGTGTTGATGCTAATGAACAGTTAAAGAAAAATGAGGTTAGTTCGCAATTTTTAATAACATTTCACAGACAAAGAAGCAGCAGTTAATGGAGAGTGAAAACTGAACATGTAAACACATCAGTCAAAACAGTCTCATCTCTGCTTCTGACACCAGCTCTCTCCTTCACATCTTCATGTTTATCAGATCTATAAGTCTTAGGTACGCGCTATGAAATGAGTCCAACCAATTCCTTCCTGAGACATGGTCCAAGGCATTGTCAGCTGCAGCATGAACCAACTGCCCAGCAAGGCTTTTAGCATGGGGTGTTTCTGCAATTGTGCTGAAAAGGGACAAAAAGCAGATTTATTTCTATCTGGTTGTGGCCTTGCAAAGCATTTAATACTTTGTGTTCAAGATTAAGAGCTAACACGTGCAATACTGAGCACCTCAAAGGATGGAGCCCCATGTGAATAAACCGCAGCCTATAGTAATCTCAGATAACAAGCTCAGCCTATAGAATGTAAAGGAGCTCCTTATCAAAGCCAGTCTTGTCTAATTCATCTTATCTTTACATTATCAGTAAAACTTATTAGATATTAAATAACTGGCTGAGACCTGAAATCATGTCCTCAGTGCTGAATTATTAATGCCTGCAGAAACAGCTTTTCTATTAGCAGCTTCAGTAGGAGTAAGTAGTACATCTGGCCATTTTTCTTATTGTTCTGTTTCATAAGTTATTGAAATAATGTCCCAGAACAGGTAATGTGCTTGACATGTGATGTCTGCTCTAAAGAAGCAGCACACCTTTTTCTTTTCTTAAGAGATGCTTTAATAGCTTTTCATTGCACTTATATTCTGCTTTCCAGTTCCCTAGTGGGACTGCCTACTTTCTGGTTCGGAGACTCATTCGGTAGGAAAGTGTCAACCAGAATAATTTCCAAGCCAGAAGATGATGATGATGAAGAACTTGGCCACGTGTGGGAATAGGATTTGTTTGAGATTTCTATAACCAAGACAGTCACGGTTTCAGACAGCCTCATTTCGAAGCAGAGACGAAGAACATGATCCGTCGGTGCGAGGGGGGAAGTGACAATACAGATAAACTGTGGCTTAAAATGGTTGAAAATGAGTCAGCAAAACATGCATTTAAGCTGTGTCTGTTCTATGTGGAAAAGCAGTCTTATCCAACAAGCAGTGTCTTATGATGTTTCCATGTCAACAGCTATAATAGGACACCATCAGTTTGTGCAGTTCTGAGCTGGAAAAGTACAAGACTGTAAGTTAGACCATGAACATAGAGCAGAAAACTTATTGAGATAAAAGCTTCTGAGAATACAGTCAAAAGATAGAGATATAAATATTTGCACTGTCACAGTGCAAGCTAGCAGAGGCTCTTGGCATAGCGGCCGACGTGAGATAAAGACATAAGACTGCTTGGGCCCTATTGAAGAGTTTTCTACCTGAAATACCACTCCATGAAGACAGGCTGAGAGAGCTCAGGTTGTTCAGCCTGGAGAGAGAAGGCTCGGGGGGGCATCTTATAGCAGCGTTCCAGTATCTAATGGAGACCTACAAGAAAGACGGAGAGGGACTTTTACAAGGGCCTGTAGTGATAAGACAAGGGGTAAGGGCTTTAAACTGGAAGAGGGGAGATTTAGATGAGATAGAAGGAAGAAATTCTTCCCCATGAGAGTGGTGAGATGCTGGCACAGGCTGCCCAGAGAAGCTGTGGTTGCCCCATCCCTGGAAGTGTTCAAGGCCAGGTTGGACGGGGCTTTGAGCAACCTGGTCTAGTGGAAGGTGTCCCTGCCCATGGCAGGGGAGTTGGAAGTAGATGATCTTTAATGCCCCTTCCAACACAAACCATTCTATGATTCTATGAAATCTTAGCTGGAAAAGTTGTAACAACATTCTGTAGAACAGGTTCTCCAAATTTGCTGCACTGGACCAAAGCTGAGAACATTGTTGAAAGGGGACATAACTCTGCTGAAAAGGGCAGTGGGAATTCCCATCTGAAACGCCTTCCAATAAAGATAAATGAGGAATATCTTTCATGCGTCTATGAGAAGGGAACCCAACCAAGTTAGCTGATGAGGCTGTGTGGGACTAGTAGGCTTTGCTAATCCTTTTATTTCTTATTAAAAATAGAAATGACTGTACTAACTCTACAATGAGCCTGGGGAGGATGTGGTGAACTGCCTACCAGAGTTGGGGATCATAGGGAGCTCCTCAGAAACTCTATTTGACCATTCCCTGCCACATCACTCTTGTAACAAGGAACAAAGTCCTGAAACAGAAAGACCAGGTCCTCCCAGGCCTCGTTGGCGTCATGTTGAATAGGTCCTGGTTTAGACGCGTCTCGTTTGCTGAGTTTGCTGTGAGTGGTGGTTGCGTGGTGCTGGTCAAAAGGGAAAGCTCGTGTCCGAGGGACGTCCCAGCAGGCTGCTGTGCCAGTGCAGGGCTTGCACCGCTTGCCCTGTCTCTGTCCTTCTCACACACCAGCCTCAGCAGGTGGGATTTCATCCTCTCTGACTGTGCCTCATATTCAGAGAAAATGAAGTAAAAAAAAAAATCAGAGATAAGTGTACCTCTATGTGTCCATATATATGTGTGTGTGTGTGTGTGTGTATACATCTGCATTCTGACATGTCTCCAACTTCTCTTGTGAAGACTCTGATTGTTGGTCACGCTTCTCTTACAAGTACTTACTCTAATTGCTTTATGTACAAATACAGCAAAAAAAGAAGAGTAACAAACAGAGATGTCTGGTGAAGAGTTTGCCAGATGTTCCTCACTAAATAGGAATTGTAATAATGAAACATTCACCCACTTTCTGTAAGTTCTATTTCTTTTTCTTATGCTTTTCAATTGACCTTGCAGGCAACCTCATTCCTTCACCCAGTATATTGTGCTGCTATAATTACCAACACACCTGCTAGCACCACACAATACCTGCTGCTGTACAAACCACTGCTTACAGAGGAGGCAATAGCGTGTTGCTATTTCTGCTCCCACATCTTTCTCCTAGTTGTTCAAAAGGGTCCTGGCATAGTGGGAAGAAGCTGAAAGCTTTGTGAGAAATTAGGACAGAGGCAGTTGCTTGATGGAATACAAGGATTTGGTTTTTTTTGTAAATTCATATTTCTAACTGCTTAGATTTTAGTTATGCCAGGTTGGAATAGTTTTTACCTTGGCATGCTGCTAATCATATGTGTTCTCTCCATTTCCAAGAAGCATCAATATTACTTTCTTTCTGGAAGCCAAAAAGGTCTGTAATTTTCCCTTTTAAAAAGCACTGTCTCTGCAGACATGCTTTCTCTTCTTGATGTCCTTGAGACATTTTAGAATCCAGGTAGAGATTGCAGTGACTGACTGTTGTAATTACTCCTTTCTGCAGAGACCATAAGACAATTTCTACAGATAAGAATCATAGGATATCAATCACATAATGGAATCCCAGCCTAATGGCCATCAAGCAGTCTTCTGCCACTTTCTTGCAGATGGTTCAAGATACAAAGCCACAGTTCAGTCCTTTTGGCTGTTCCCCTTTGATACCAGCCAGTCAGATTTTGTTTGTCTCTCAAGATCTGTGTTGCTGAGAATACTGCAAGAACTATTCTTGTACCAGAATCGAAGTTTAGGTTAGAAATTTTGTGGTTTCTTCAAGTATTTTGGTATAAGGAATGAATATCTATGTGAACTCATCTTGACAACAGATTAACTGAGACTAAACAGCATCAAAAACCTTTTCAGTAGGACTGCAGGAAACATGGCAGAAGCAATGATGTTTCTAATGTGGTTTGCAGGTTCAAAATGCAATTACCCTTTCAGTACAAGCATTGAAACTGATTTTGTCGTTTCTATACTGACAGTCAGAGCATTGCCACATCCATGGAGAGCTATTGCGACAAGAAGGCTCTGCAGCAGGGAGAAGCTGTGAATGTCATGCCCAGTGAGGTGCCCCAGAAAGTGCACTCACTCTCTGCCCCGGTGTTTCATCCAGATGTGACATTACAGGCAGATTTTTATGACATCGACTTATTATTAATTTAATAACAGATTTATCATGTTATTAAATAACTTGCATTTTAATACTGTATATTGTTGTTTAGCACTCTAGTGTCTGGTCGTGATTTCACACCTGCTCTTCTTTGCAGAAAAAAGATGAGCAACATTGGTATTAGCGTGGTCAGAACTGGGTTCTAAAGCCTCTTCTAGAGTTGTGAGGAACGACATGATTTCAGTGCACAGCACTTCTTCTGATCTGATTCACATGGGTTTCATTCGGTCTTTACCCTGGTTTCAAGTCAGAACCATGAGATGTTCCAGGACTAAAAATCAGAATTCTTCCTTCATCACTGATATTTGTGTGGGGGTTCATATTGTGAAGTTTAGCAGATCTTTCAGCAAAACTGACCCGGACCTGAATTTTTTCGTTAAGTGTCTGGAATTCTAATAATCTACTTATACTTTAATAATTAATTAGAGTAGCTGTAAGAAAAAACAAAATACTAATTAATAGAAGTGGACTCTTACACACTGCATCTCGGTTTCTGTGTTGGGCTCACTATCCAGCCAGTACTAATGGTTACTGCTAGAAATTCACAGCCCACATCTCCTTAGGAAGGTGCAGTAACCCCAGGCATCCGCAACAGGTTATAAACTTCCATGCACAACAGAAATTAAACCTGGAGGCTAGGTGAGTTTCCCTGGTTTTGTGGCAAATAAGTGTTCTTTCCTGTAAATCTGGTCTCATTCAGCAAATCCCTGAGAATTTATTTCAATATCTGAATGATATGCTGCCTGCTTAGATAGGCAAATAAGTATGACTTTTTATTATAGCTACTGTGTTAATACAGACATCTTTTATTTTCTTGATGCTCTCAGGATTGCATATTTTTAAATTTTTTTTCTAGTTCACTTTCATTCAATTGGTTGTTACTGCTCTGATTCATAAAATGGCTAAAGAGAACATCATTAGAAATACAGGGATTTTTTTTTAATTCCCTGTCCTCAGTAATCAATTTATTTGCTTTTGTCTGTCTTCTATACAAGTAGTAGACAGTGATTCAGTTAGCAGCACTCACCTATAGGCTCCATTTAAAAATATCAAAACTATTTTAAGAGTTCAGATAAAATTGAACAGATAGTATTTCATTTAAGGGGGATTTCATCAGCTTTGACTGCAGGAAATCTGGAGAAAAAATGTAAAAGAAATAGCAATCAGCAGACAGGATATTCATCTCACTAAAGGTATGAAATAATAAGGAATTTGACTGAATTAATTGCTTGAAAATTATCCAACTAAATGCAAGGACCATTGCTGAATTTATAGCCTGTAAAAGCTGAGGTTGTTTTCCTCTTAATAGAGTGTGAAAGAGTTCTATGGTAGGTGCTTCTTAAGGTCCTTGAGTTTTCTTTTTTCTGTATTACCAAAGCCATCAGGCACTGGACAGACATAAGAATATATTCCCCTTTAACACGGACATTTTGCAGAAGGGTCAAAGTTCCCTTTCCTAAACTTTTTCACTGCTATAATTTCCTTGCTTCAGTGCAGTAGCTCTTAATTTTCATTAAGATGATTGAAAGGAAAATCCTACTTGGTTTGTTGAGGTTTGAATTTTTAAGAAACGACACATCAATTATACTCAGGTTTCAAATATGCTTTGTTAGGAAATTTTATGAAGTATTAGGTCTCTGCAGTTGCACTTTTAGTGTTCTATCTACAGAAATGCACTGCATATCCTGATGCATTACACAAAAGAATTGCATTCAGTTTTCTGTCAGTTGCCCTGGGTTCTATTAATAAATATATTCCAGAGATATGGGGGACATCAGTTTGAAATGGAATTTTGTTATATTTGGGAAGAGCAGAGAGATCAGTATATGGAATAAGGGAATTATTCTGAAAGCGTTTATTAAACATTCAGTAATAATTATGCCTTCTACAAACAGCAGTAAAACCAACCTGCAGCCAGTATAACTAAATGTAAATGTAGTGTGAATCAAGGAGTCATATGCTGTCATAAGTCAATTAAAAATCTTGGCGTTAACAAAAATTTTACTCTGAATTACTGTTTAGAAGTGTCCTGCCTGTTTAATGACCACAAAGAATTTTCCATCCTATCTGAGCTTTTTCTGGAAGAAAATAAGTGGTATCGTTGTGGAGTTGAGGAGCTCAGATTCTGCATTGATTTAAGACCTAAAAATACACAGTTATATTGGTAGAGAGATATGGAGTGATGCTGAAGCACTGCAATGAGCTGTTTCTTCATTGTAGGACACCTGCTTAGAGTTATTTGCGATAAAGTAGGTTTTGAATAAATCATGTGTGACTCTTTAAGTCTGAGAACTTTGAAGAGTCTGAGATCAAACTTTATCTGAAATTTCTGAATTAGATGTGTGAAAAGAGTTTGGATTTTTTTTTTTTTTTTATTGCAGCCAAAATGGAAAAGGAGACTCACCAGAGAGAGTTTTTCTAATGGGATCAGAAAAGTATGTTTAATGCTTAAGTTTCAGGTCAATATGACCTAGGTCCTGGATGTAGTTATGATAGTAGATAAAGAAGAAAACCCCCACAGGTTTAAGAAAAGGATAAACCAGTTTCTTGCTCCCTAATGTCATATTATTAAGGTCCTGGAACCACAAGTCGTGAAGAAACCATGTTGACTCTAATAAACTCCAACGAAAACACATCACCATACCCTTTCCTTTGAAAGCTCATCACATATCTGGCCTTTCATCCATTTCTGATATGAGGGGCAGAGGAAACAAAAGTAAAACTCCATGGAGTTTTCAGTGCTATTATTTCTCTGCAGAGCTGGTCTGGAAATGAGCTGATAGCCATCCACGATTGTTGGAATCTGATCTGTCTCCACCCTTAATGTAGAGGTGTAGCCTTCTAAGTCAAGGACCTTGTCTTCTCAGTCAGCAAACAGGGAATATTTGTTGTAATTGTGTCTTGATTACATACCAAAAAGGTTACACCCACAGGAGAGGCTCAGGAGTGCTGGGGTGTGGGCAAAAACACCACTTTTGCTCTTTTTGAGTATTGCTACAAAGTAGACTTGCTGACATTTAGGTCAAATGCTTCGGTAAGGTTCTCTTTGAGTGATATTTTTACCAGAAGCATTGCAATGTCTTGAAGCCAAATACCAGATATGTTTTTCTTGCTGTGCTTTACCTCTGCTCACACTGAGTACATGATAATGGGACTTTATGGGGTAAAGATCATTAAAAAAATCAGCTATGCAGACTATTATTGGAAGAATGAAGTACCAGCAGAAGTAATTTAGTCTAATTTAGTCTTTAGTAATTAGAACCAATGAGGAGTGCTTGTTTGAAAATATAAATACTTTTAAAATAACCATGATGATCTGGGTCTTAAAGGTTCTGTGCTTCTGTTAATTATTTTTTCACAGTGTGTGTACAGAATAATCCAATCATCCCCAATTACAAAAATAATTGAAACTTTGTTTGACCTGATTAACTAATTTTAGAATTTATTTACTGATTTCTTAGCATTCTCCACTGATAAAAGCGGCAGGCTAAAGTTTCCTCTGCCAATTTTTTGACATAGATTTCCCTAGTGACTGATAAATTGGTAATTGTGCTTGATAAAATAAAAAATTAGATGTTTATAGTTTTTAGTGGCTGAGCAATCATTCTCTGTAGAAGGGGGCTGTTCATTACATTTCTTGAAGGCCTATGAAATTGTACGTCATGCTTTAATGGACAAAGAGCATTTGCAGTTTGACTCCAGTGTATTTGCAGCATAAAATGACAAAATTTGGATAATTGTGATCGCCTCATTCATCCTGCTTCTCATATGGGCAAGAAAATGTAATGTTAGAAAGATGTATTTTCTCTTTCTGTTCCCATGTAGGCACCTGATGTGAATACCTTGTCTTCTGGGATAGAAATGGCTCCTATTCCCATTACATAAAGGTTAAATGCCTCCTGGAGCACAAGTCCCAAAAAGGGACATGGAATAAGGAGGTGGCTTCCCCCAGTGATGAATGCACATTCTTGTGGATATTTTCTATATATTAAAGGACAGTAGATGGCTAAATCTGCCTGGAAGACTACCACATAGTCACCACCACAAACACCTAGTAATGGACAGTCCTATGGTTAGCTCAATAGTCTTGGATTTAGAAAGCTGGAGATTGTTTTCCTTCTCTACCAGGCCATTTCCATGATCTCCTGGGCATTTCAGGATTAGGCACAAGCAATAACCCCCCTGTGACTTTGCTGCCAAGGCACATGGTTGGCTCATGCGTTATTTGCCATCCTCCAGGACTCATACAATAGTATCTGCCTAGTAGCTCATTTTTTGAAAAAAACTTCAAGTTGCCTCTTTCTTTTACTCATGTTTTATCTGTTCTCTATAAATTTATTCACAGTCTTCTGCAAGTTATTTTTATGCTTTAATTGGTTAACATATATGAAATATAGATATGAGCTGAAGTGATTAACGTATGTTCTGTTCTTACTCTGTTCATCTCTAAATGCTATATTTGGATGGTTCGTGGTCTCCACATACGTATATGGCAGGTACCTTGTGTAGATTTCCTTTAGTCCCTTGATGAACTACAGGCATTTTGCTCATTAATCCATTATCTAAGAGCTCATCAGTCACACTTTTCACTTCTTCATTACTTCAATAACACAGTTATGGTCATTACATTTAACATTTCACAGCCTTGCTTTTGCATCTGTCTGGAACTTGTGAAGTGGGTGGGATTTTAGCTGTCTAGGACTCAGGCTGTAATGCACAAACCTAGAGGATATTCATGGTGATTATAGCTACAGACAGCTATTTTTGGGGGTTGAGTGAGAAGTAAATTATTGAGACTCCACTGTTCGCTACCTCTTCCCTGGGGCAGTGTTTTGAAGCTGTAGACCATCCCTTGATATAGATTTCCCCTCTTGCAGTCCATTTGTGTATTCCAAATGAATTTTTCTAGCTTAATTTGGATTGAGTCCTTGCTGGGTTTCAGAAAGCGTGGGATTACACTCCTCTAAAAGATCACTCCATTCATATCCTTGCATCAATATGCAAATAAAATGGTAGTTGAAAAAGTACACCTTTATCAATTATATATTTTAGTGCTCTAAGAATTCTGCTCGGCTGAATAACATCACAATTCACTTCGATAAAAGAAGATACATCACAATAAATTCTCATCCATTCACTAATCTGGCCATTTTCTCAAATTTCATAAGGCATCAGTTAAACCATATTCAAAGTATCATGAATGCTTTCTGCTTCCAGTCTGTCTTCTTAAACAGATCACCCTCCTAATTAATTAAGTGGGATGAGGGAAACAGAAGAATTTTAACTACTTGAAAACTTATTTCTTCATCGAGTACAACCATATAAATAGTGCTGTTTCAACAGCATTCCTTTCAGATTCATATGAACTGAAAATGAAGAAATGCTTAGATTGTAGCAAGGCATGGTAGTGTGATAGTCCCCGTGTTTTAATGTTCTGATTTTTTCGGGCTCTCCCAGATCTTTGTAATAACATAAATGTTTTCATTGCTCTCACATCACTCCTGCCTTATTTTAAATCCTATTCTCATCCTTTTCCTTATGCTATGTAGGCAGAAGATAATCTCATTTTATTTGGTAAACCTCTAGGTTTTGTTTAGTAAAACTGAGGGATGAGCTGCACCTCTTAATCACAGGGAGCAAAGTAAGTGAGCTTTGAGATAATCCCATTTGGTGACAGTCTGTGAAGGAGGTTAATGCAATTTTTTGTAGGACTTTTCCAGTATTTGGTTTATTATATTTGGAGCAAATACTGTTCTTTACCTCTTTTATCTCTTAAAGGAAAGCCTATGAGACTTCCTTCCACAGCACCATTTTTAAAGTGACGTATTGATTTTTTTTTCATTGATCTCACTGCACCGTGTTTAAGGAATTGATGTTGCCATTCAGCAACACGGTACACTCTTGTTCTCCTTCAAGTCAATAGGGGTGTTTCAAAAAGAGGGACCCGAGTTTAAATCACTATATCTTTGAAATTGGTTCCCTCTTTTCGAAACACTCTGTAAAACGGGTCAGACCTTGAACTGCCACTCTCCATACTGAATAGTTGTTTCAGTGTCGCTCAAGGAGAAAAGACTTTTTGATCAAAGCAGAGAATTTAGCAGCCTGTATAGAGAACATTATTGCTGATTGATGGGTGGAGAAGCTTGGAACTGACTTTGTTAAAAGCCTTTTCCAAGGTGGCTTGTAGGAGTAAGCAATCCTCAGGGAGCAGGGTGAGGATGCAGAGGCAGTGAGAACAGCTGACTCCAATATTACCTATGGAACTGCTAAAATTCACGGAACTTTCAGGCCATATTATGAGCTACAAGAACCAAGCTCTGGCACTGCAGCATCTCATAAAAGAGGGTCTATAGAGGGTGATCCAAGGTGCCTAACTTAGTTACATAAATTCTGTGTACAGTAAATGGATGTGTTGAGTAGGGAATTCAGTTTTGCTGTGCTAAGCAGGGAGTTTTGCCAAATGCATCCTTAATGGAGCTCCCTTACAGAGCAGGGCAATGCCTTAGGGGGGGATTCAATCACCCTGCCCTGGATTTAGCTTGGAGGAAAAACTAAATGCTGGAATATGTCTGAATTCTCACTCTTGCTGAAAGCCTGGGTTCAGTCTCTGTATTAGGTACCAACTCATCCGAGAATTCAAGACCAAAGTTGTACAAGTGAGGCCAGGCACTTGACTGTATGCATGCAGTGCCTATTTAATGTCTGTTTATAAAGTAAGAGGAAGAGGTAGTGGTGATGATGATGTTCCTCACATTTTGCAAAACACCCTGGCAGGTGCATATCCCTTTTCCCTGCACTATTGCACTTTCAGTCAAAACCAGCCTGGAATCACTGAAGACAGCCAGGATAGCTCCTTCACCACTGCATTCTCAGCTTCCACTTGAGGGGTGCCCACCAGCTTCTTTTTCCCAAACTTTAACCTTCCTGACCTCTCGGTCACACTGCCCTTTCAAGGGAAAGGGTGAAAAATGTCCTTTCCACAAATGGCAACCTGGAGGTTAGGGCCCTTTATGAAAATGAGAGAGTTCTGGCTTTGAACCCCTTCAGTCTGTTGAGGGAACTGAATTTACATCTCACACTTCCTCAGTCAATGATATGGCAAAACCTCTAATATCTCTAATATCCCATACCTAATTCTCTAACCCCTAAGCTACTAGAAAAAAGTAAATATCATAACTACATTTTTGAATGGGAATAGCCTTTCTTATTGTGTTTTTTTCTGCTTTCACTTTTGTATATATTAGTTAGGCATATTCAAAGCAAAATAAGATTGAGCCCTCTAGGGTTTAAATGTAGTCTGGATATTTCTCTCCCTTAAACATAAATTCCACAAACGCTTGAATGAGAAAGACATCCAGCTTCTCATAAATATGTGAGAGCAATTCTAGCCTAAAACGCTGGGTCTACTGAAAGGAGTAGGAGTTCTGACTTTTGACAGTAAGACCATGGTGCTTAAACTTCATCCAAGTCCATTTTACGCATTAAAAATAGTAAGTCTGAATCTTATTCGCAGTTTTGACTAACCTATCAGTCTCCAGAAAGTTTCATCAGAAGCTGTATTCAATACCCTTTTACCTTGCTGTACTTCAAGTGACTATAAAAGAGGTAAGATTAGAAACGGTTCAGATTTTCAGGATCATCTGAAGCTTTCTGAATAGTGATCATCAAGCAAGTCCAAGGCAATTACAATCACAGCCATAGCTATATCTAAACCAAATCATATGCTAGTCTGGAATTTAATGCTGCTGTAGAGCTCTCAGAGCTGCCATTTTCTCCCAAAGCGACCCTTAAACTAGCAGGTCATTTTAAAGACAATGTCGATGATTAGCAAAGAAAATATCATAGTTAATTTGTGAGCCACATTCGCATTAATGAATGCATTTCACTCCAAAATAAGAATTCCAGATGCTGCAATGTGATATGTTGTATATGGCTTTATGTCACCAAAACAATGATATGATTTCTAAAAATATGTTAATGTGGCAAAATTCTTTGGATATGACTATGTAATCCAGGTAATCTAGCAGCCCAGTTTGCACCTAGGGCTTTGATTGCTCATGCTGTATTGGTAGTTTACTCCCAAGCTCTCTTTTGAAGTAAACTAACTAGTTCCTTTCAAGACCAAACGTGGATAGGTTATTTTTAGGTGAAGTCACTCTGGAGATTTCTCTGGGCAGTATGGATAAGACATCCCTGGGTTTGATTCCCTTTGCATGACACAGTCTCATAGACTTTCAGCCTAAGAGATCTCCACAGGCCCTCATGTTCATGACACGCAACACGGTTTTGGTGTCATGCTTTAGAACATGGTCTGTGAGGCCACAACACACCCTTCACATTCCTTCAGCTGCTCTGAAGAGGAAGAATACCACACTCATAAAATAATTGTTTCTCAGGGCCGTAGGCTGTGACACAGGCTCAAAGCAGACCTGAGGCCAAGGCTAAGGTGTGTGGATCTGATGTGCCAGAGGGGATTGGTCTTGGACAGTGAGGTTGCAAACTCTTACTGAGCAGTGTCTGGTGCAGATATGTAAAACTGTGTAAATGTAGCCTAATAATAAGGCATCTGCATCCTTTTATGATTAACTTCTTTTAGGAAAAGTGTCCAGAGTCAAAAACAACTTTGAGACAAATGCCTCAGTCTAGAGGAAGACAGTAGACAGTGAAACCATACCTGGGGGTTGTGTGGATTCAGAAACATCAGGGTATTTTTACACAGATGTCAAGAGTTATAAGAGCAGTTTGCCCCCCCCTCAATATAATTATTTCACATATTTCCTACACTTTCTGTTCAATCTCTCGTCTTTTGAGGGCCAGTTTCATGGCATTTGCAGGAAAGATGTACTGTTGTTTCTAATCTTGCTTCTCTTTAAAATTCTGCAGACATTGCAAAAGACCCAGCAGCTGTTGCTTTAAAATGCAGATAAGTAGGACACTATGCAACTTGTGGATGCCATCATTACAGACCCGTGTTACTGCATTCTGACAGCTAGAAGTTAATCACTTCATTTCGTACCCTGTCAATCATTTAGCAAGACACAAGAACAAAGATATCTTTAGGGAATACACGACATCTTTTTTCTCTAAGGCATTTTTTTACATGACCATTGTGATGATATTTCTTTTATTGAGTTTATTATGAGGTGTAAGCATATAAAAGTCTTTCTTGAAACAGTTCTTTAGATGATGCTGCTTCAGCATTTATTTAACATCCAATTTTATGGTTTATTTTCCTTAGAAATGCAAACATTGTTACTAATGAGGTCTGAGAAACAGTTTCCAGGAAAGTACCCTTCTGTTCATATCTTTACCCAAAGGCAAAAGGACCTAGATTTATAGTGGGTGATTTTCTCTAAAAACAAGGAATACTTGGATTAACTGCAAAAAGAAATACGGTGCTGTATTAGGACATTAGACATATTCAACAGTTTGGTTCTGAGGGTGAACACAACCACCAAACTCAGTTGGACCACAAGTTCTTCCCACTCATTATTCTTTTTCAAATAGTATCTTATAGCAGATCCTCTGAGACTATAAAAATAATCATTAGTAGATTTTTCTTTTCTTTGGAAGAATTTTTTGAAGTCCATTTAAATCTTCAGACTCTACAACATCCACTGGTTAATTGCATACTCTATATTACCTTTTAGCAGTTAAATTACAATTCCCTTCATTTCTTGTACTGTGAGAACAGTGGACAAGTGTTCCTTATTCCCTGTTCCCTAAAATTCATAATTTCATTATACTTTTAGTATACTCTTTTCTTGGCCATCTTTTTTAAAGCTGAGAAGTGTTAGTCCATATAATCCGCCCCTGTGAGAAAAATTGCCCTTATTGGCCTCTCTGCTCCTTCTCTGCCTTTTCCAGGTCCTTTTCAGGACAGGGGGATCAGGACTGTCTGTCGTAGAAGTGTGTGGGTGTCTGTATCATGGTATAATACCAATGATTTCTGTTTGATTCTTTTTTTCATTTCCCTAAATGCTAGGAACAAATTTGCTGTTTTCACTATGGCCAAGCACTGAATTCATGTTTTCCTACAACAATATACAAAGTCTCCAGCATTTCTTCCCTGGGGAGTAATTGCTTAGCTAGTGTATATCAGTATGTATGTTTATCAAGGACTGATATTCTCCATGACTCACTTTGCATTTATTGACATTGAATTTCATCAAGTATTTTATCATCCAGTCACCTGACATTTTTAAATCCTTTTGCAAGTCTTCTCAGTCAGTTTTTTGGGCTTGCTACACTTGATACCTCGGTGTCTTCAGTAAATATTATTGCCTCATTTTGTACCACCTTCTTTAGATCACTTATGCGAATTCTTCTGTTGTGAAAATGAAATATTGTTTCTTAACCCTTTTTTCCTATCCTTTAAACATTTACTAATCCTTCACTCCTAGACCACTGTATCTTTTAAATTTTATGATCTTTTGTTGGGGAAGCCTTTCATAAGCTTTCTGGAAATCCCGGTCCCTGTTCCTCTAAAGAGGTTAAGTATAGATCCACCTGTTACTCAAGTCAGATTCCATTTATTTGTGTCTGTCTTGAAAAGACTGGCTTTGTATTTTCCACTTCCACACACTTGAGTCATTCATCTTGTCCTGGTAATTTATTACTATTCATTTTATTGATTTGTTATTAAACTTTGTCTACTGACACATCAAGTGCAGACAGTTCCATTGATTTGACAGATCTGAAAGGCTCTTCTGTGGGTTCATCCTTAAACACGTCCTGGAGTTGACTGTAAATAATTCATTTAGCTTTATTGCTATGGCCTTTTCTTCCTGAGGTTTCTCATTACACCCCAATGCCCTGAGTAATTGCCATCTAGTATTTGAATGCTGCACAGTCCTTACTGTAGTTATCCTCACTGTTCTCCTTCATCGCAGGGAAATGCCATCCATCCTTCCTTTATAAAGAGAGAAGCCATGTCCCAGAGACAGGCATTTGGTAAAGGACGCTGAGTAATGAAACACTCAAGTTTGCAGTTCCTCAAAATTGTCTCCAGCTTGGAGTGCAGAACTCCCAAGGACTGATCTCAGCGCCTAAAAGGTATCAGCTTAGAGCGGGGAGAAGAATTAGGTGCCAAGGGTTGGATTCATGGCAGCAAGTACATTGGGAGTTGGGATACCTACAATAACCAACTGAAAAAGCTGGAGATGAGTCTGAAGCTCTGACCTCTGCTGGTATCTGTGATTCAGAGCTGGAAGGGACTCCTTGCTGCCAGCCTTATTTTGGTGCCCCCCTCCTGCTCTAGTGGGAGTTAAGTACCCCAGTTCCTCCAGGCTGGTCTTACACAAGCTCCAAACAAGCATTGGAGGAGATAGAAGAGTCTGTCAAAGGTCCTGAAAATAATGTCTCAAGGCTGGGACAGCCTTTCTTTGTCCTGTTTTGCACCTTGGCTGTGAAATTATTTGAGGGGGCACATCCTCTTCTCCTCAGTGTGTGCAGAGTCTGGCAATGCGGAGTCACACCTGCCCCAAGCATCTGCTGGTCTCGGAACAGCAAGTCTGGGCTTGAGCATAGGCTCACTTGGAGATTGTCTGAAAGCACAGACATCTCCACTGTTGCATGCAGGAGATCCCTCACCCTGTGTAAAGGGAGGAACATTAATACAAATGCTTAAAAACAAATCCAAAAAATGAAAAATCTCAACCCACCTCAATAAAGACCAGTTATGCAGTGGGACTGATAAATTAGTGGCAGTAAATTATTACTACAGCTGCATGAGACACATGGGAGGATTTTCAGATGTGGCCTTGCTGTGTGGGACACTTAGAAAGAATTTTTGAAATTATCCCTCAGAGGCAGTCACATTCTGCAATGAGGGTTTGCTTAATGATTTACTTTCTGGTGAAGAAGATAGTGCCTACATCTGTTATTTAAAGGAAGAGAAGCCCTTGCTCTTAACTTCAGATAAGGATTTTAAGATACATATTTTGAGATCATAAGGCAAAGGAACCTTTGAAGATAAATTGAGTTTTATACAGTCTATTTTTTAAGTCTTTTTTATTTATATTTATTTCATCACATTGTATCTTGTACCGACTTGCTTGTTTACACAGAAAAACTGAAAGCCGTTCAACACAATATAAGCTCACTCTGTTTAGAGTCTTTCCATCAACTTGGTTCACTTTACAGAGCTTAATGACAGAACTGCAGTGATAAATCATAGCTGTGGAACAGAAATATTTCAGACTTTGCTAAACAAACAGATATTTCTCTGGCTGATGTTTGATGGGAAGTGCTCAGTTAATGAGATAGAGACAGAAGGAAAACTATAAAAAATATGTCATTTGCACTGCTAGTCACTAGTTGTATTAAACAACTAGAAGGAGTTTGATCCTGTAAGACCAGACGTAGGAATGATACAGCTGAAAATGAGAGAACTGTTTGGATGTAAAATGGTTTAAAGACAAGACATCTGGGAATCAGGTGCTCTGGTGTGGTCGTCTACAAAGTTAAGGCAAAAGGTGGTTTGAAATTCCTATTTACATTTTTTATTGCTGTTCAATGCCACACAGCACTTTATATGCTATAGCAGCTTTTGGGTGGCTGAAGTAATCCTAATCATCAAACTCAGCCCTCGATCAAGGAGACACAAGGTAGCCCTGGTCAAACATTTCCTAATATAGCATTGGAATAGACACATACATGGAAACTGCACATCTCCACAGTAATTGTTCTTCCCTGGCCCCTGTGAGTTTTACCAGCTCCCTGAGATATCTGGCAGTCCATGGGCTGCTTGTGCAGGATCCTGGGAACTGGGAATTGCCCTTTTTCCACTGAGTGACTGGTGAGAAGCATCACCTACACATAAGGGAAACTGTCAGCAAAATGAAGAGCTCAACCTGATTCTCTGTTAGTTGCTCCTGTCGGCACTAACGCAAATCACGCAGGCAATTTGTTTCCCAACTTCTGTATTCATTTTCCTCTATAAAAGTGACATCAGTTTTGTTGTTCTGCTACCCTCCCTCAGGAAAAAGGTGCATCTAGCTAAGTGTCCTTTCTGTGACAGTAGCTAGTACCAGATGTTTAGGGAACATACAGGAGCGGGGCACATATGGTCTGATCCTCTCTTCTCCATCACACCCTTCTCCAAAGACAGCATCCTTAGCCTCTAAATCACTCAGTAAATTGCATTACTATTTCCATGTTAGAAGTGAACAAATATTAAGTTCTTAGAGCTTGCAAATGAGGCTATAAAATAGTAAAAAATTCTAAGAATTGGTCCAGGCAAAAAAAATCTTGTTGATGAATATTTTGAACAAGTGAAGTGGAAGAAAAACATCTCTTCAGAGACATTTGTTCATTCGCTTTCTTGCTTATTTGTTTTTCCATTACTTCCTGGGATGTCAGAATCTAAAAAACCAAAACAAAACAAAACGAAACAAAAAAAAACCCACACCAAAAAAAAAAACCAAACCAACCAAACAAAAAAGCTTACTTTTGGGTCTCTATTCTGTTATTCTGTAAGACTCAATTCATTTTAATGGCACAGTCTTTGTATAAGCAAATGCTAAATGACAGTGTAATTTACACTGCAGGCTTTTCTGACAAAATGTGTAGCTTCAATAGATGCTTTCTTCTATTGAAATCAAAGAGATTTCACCCTTTATGTTTAATTTACCCATCATAGGCATTGATATGGCCACTTTACTGTATTCTCTGAGCATTTCACGATACTGTCCTTAAGTATTCTCATTTTACAAGTAAGGAAACAGGATGTTGATTTAAAGAAACATTCACACCACCTATATGAGCCTATTTTTCTCATTTAACTTAAGTGCTCTGAATTATTCATTTCCCATGGGTACCTACCTTTCTCCTTTACTGTCTAGGGAGTTTAGATTCCTCTAATAATCTCTGCATGGCACCTAGTTTGTTTTCCCAACATATGAACAAAAGAAAGCCCTCCCTAATAGAAGCCCACAGTCACACCAGGGGGGTCTACAGTGCTGGAAGATGGCTGAGCTGCCAGACACACTGTAGTTCCCAAATCACTATCAGCCATGGTGAGGTATAGCTTTAACATGGCTATAATGCTTTTAAGAGTGGGTTAGTACTGGTGCACAGTTATGGAGAACATCAATTGAACTTGCACATAGCTTGAGCATCTCTGTACCATCCTCAGCTGCATACACCAAGGAAGTTTTAGGCAAAGTGTATTATTTGTACCCACCACAGAAAATGTTGTCTCTCAGACTTTGAAGTCTAACTGTCATTTTACACAGCAAATATAAATTAAAAATTCTTGATGTACGCAAAAGCGATCAGGCAAACTGGACATCCACAAATCCATGAGCTCTGATGGGATGCACCCACGAGTGCTGAGAGTTGGCAAATGTTATTGCTAAGCTGCTCTCCATCATCTTTGAGAGGTCATGGAGAACAGGAGAAGTGCCTGAGGACTGGAAGAAAGCCAGCATCATTCCAGCCTTCAACCAGTCCCTGGGCAGCCTGTTCCAATGCCTGACAATCCTTTCCAGGAAGAATTTTTTCCTAATATCCAACCTAAACCTCCACTGGTGCAAACTGAGGCCATTTCCTCTCGTCCTATCACCTGTTACTTGGGAGAAGAGACCAACCCCCTCCACGCTCCAACCTCCTTTCAGGCAGTTGCAGACAGCGATCAGCTCTCCCCTCAGCTCCTGTTCTCCAGGCTGAACAGCCCCAGCTCCCTCAGCCGCTCCCATCAGACTTGTGCTCCAGCCCCTCACCAGCTCCGTTCCCTTCTCTGAACTCGCTCCAGCACCTCAAGGGCTTTCTTGTCATGAGGGGCCCAAAACTGACCCCAGGATTCGAGGTTGGGCCTCACCAGTGCCCAGTACAGGGGACGGTCACTGCCCTGGGCCTGCTGGCCACACCATTCCTGATACAAGCCAGGATGCTGTTGGCCTTCTTGGCCACCTGGGCACACGCTGGCTCATGTTCAGCAGTTATCAACCAACACCTCCAAATCCTTGTCCTCCAGGCACTTTCCAGCCACTCTTCCCCAGCCTGTAGCGCTGCCTGGGGTTGTTGTGACCCAAGGGCAGGACCCGGCACTCGGCCTTGTTGAACCTCGTACAATTGGCCTCAGCCCAAATATCCAGCCGGTCCAGATCCCTCTGTATGGCCTTCCTGCCCTCCAGCAGATCAACAATTCCACCCAACTTGGTGTTGTCTGCAAACTTACTGATGGTGCACTTGTTCCCCTTAAGCCACTATAGGTAGAAAATTTTCATGGCAGGAGGAGGGAGAAGAACACAGTTGATTTTTCTAGAAGATTTATTTTTAGGCTTTTTATTGTCATGAGACTCATTTTAAATGAAAGTATTAAAAGGAAAGGTCCCACTTCTGTTGCTTAATGTCCTTGCTTAAATCCAGAATTACACACAGAACGAGGAAGTATCATTATGGACAAAAACATCAAAACTCTGAGCTTCGTTTACGGTAGCGGAAAAAATGGCTTATCCTATGTCCTAGCACCATCCAGAAGCAAGGAATCAAAGTGCTTCTGTTACTGTACCAGACCTTTGTCTTGTCAGCCTCAGAGCAGCTTAAGGCAAATTCTGTCAATCTTAAAGCTGCTTAGGGTAACGTTTTCAAAGCGACTTAGCAATTCAAAGTCTAATCTTCATTGAAAGTCAACAAAACCTAGGCTCAAATATTCTTTATTTACCTTTGAAAACGGGATGCAGGAACTTCTGATGTTACCCTTAATCCTGCTTTTGAGCGCGTGAAGGTCGGGGGTCCCAGGACAGGAGGGTGTGAGTAACACAACAGAGTGAATGAGGAGCTGCAAGGAGCTCAGTGCAGCAGGGGCTTAATTTCATGCTTAAAGGACAGAAGCTAAGAAGTTTAGCATCATCCTCTTGCGACTTTGTTTAATAAATACTAAAGTACATATTGCTGCTGTTAAATATTTTTGGTAAGAGCGGTTGATCAGCACTTTTTTCTTCAAAGTCCGTTTCTAAAAAGGATTGACAACTACACACAGATTGAAAGCACCATATCTGACCATTAAAAAGAAGAAACAATCACAATGTTTTGACATTGATGAGGTGACACCAAAGACTGTTCTTTTTATTTGCCCTTTTTATTTGTTTATTTCTACTTTTGCATACTCTGGCATCTTATTTTCAAGCTTTTCTCCATGAGAAGGGGAAGTGAATGAAAACTGAGCTTTTGAAGTATTCCTTTGACTCCAGGAGATGGAAGTTTATAGAAAACATCATCTACCAGGCAAACATCATCTACCAGGCAAACATTCAACCCAGTCACGAAATAATACTTAGAGGGATAAACCTCTTTATGATATGTAAGGGTTGACAGATAGCAGCTCAAGGAGTCTGCGAAACTGGTTGAGTGGTACATCTCATAGCTGCTGCTCTTTCAGGCAAGCTTTCTCTGTTATTTCCATTACAGTTTAGAAGATTTCAGCTGAGCTCAGCTCAGACCTTCATCATTGTTCCATATCTATTGATTTCTATAGTTACACCTTGCAAATCTTAAGCCTTTAGAGACTTCATGTTTGGCCTCATGAAACTGAGGTTATATAGAGTGGCTTGAACTTTGTGCCATAAAAACACAGCTTTAGACTTGAGCAGCATTTGGATCTTTGCAAAATCAACTTCCTTCAAAAGAGACAAAATCAAAACAAAAAATTAATTGCATTGCTTCCTGATGAATTCTGTGCTAAAACATAAAGGACTCACTCTATCAGCAAGCTCCCACTGATTGAGTAAAGTCTTAATGAGCTCTTCAAGTTTTGGCCTAGAGACAAAAGGATTTTATGATTTCTGAAATACTTGCATCCAGCAGAGTTTATGGATTTAGTACATTTCTCTACATTAGGCAGGAGAGTTAATTTCCATAATAACTGTCAGTGGTTTTCCATGGTGTAGTTCCCATATGCAAGTGACACCTCATTATTTCAGAAGAACCTAGTCAGCTGAGGCAATAACAACTGCAAATCCAACTTTTGACTCTTTTGTTATCACAGGACAACACTTAAGACCAAGCAGAAACCGTTACTAACAAATATCTTGACTTCTCCAAAATACTCTCTCTTATTAAAGACAAAGCAGCCAATGTTCTGTCTTGTTAATATTTTCTCCTAGTTTTGTTTGTCTACACTTTTTCAATAGCTGGAGAACAATTCTTTTTCAAAAATAATCTCTAAATGTTGGGATGTATAAAGAGATTTATTATGACATCAACAAAATAGCACTTCCATGCTAGGGAAGTCTGTGGAATAATTTCTAAAAAAAAAAAAAATTCATTTTACTCCCATAATTATCTGAATTTTGGCGGGTGGGGTATTTTTCAGTACTAGATACGTTGTGTTCAGTCCATGTCTTACCACTTTTTTATTGCCATTATGTTTAAATTATACAAACCATAAATGTTGATCATT
This sequence comes from Caloenas nicobarica, assembly GCF_036013445.1. NCBI lineage: Eukaryota > Metazoa > Chordata > Aves > Columbiformes > Columbidae > Caloenas > Caloenas nicobarica. The sequence continues at coordinate 208,009,461 of NC_088245.1, read as the reverse complement.
TTTCCATAGGAAATCTTTCTCTTCCTTTATTTCTCCAGATGTCCAATATCCTTGTCCAAAAAAAAGAAAGAAGCCATCATGTATCTGGCTGGTAGTAATAATTTTGTTATTGTTGAGATTCTTTCGTGTGCTGAAAATTTCCTTTTGATTATAATCTAGTGGAAGCACAATGAATTTTGTGGGCAGCCTCGCCACAATGTAACTTTAAAAGCTGCTAACTGGTACAGATTGCAATTAGGTCTAAGATAAAGCAATTGCAAGCTACAGGGTGCCTGAGAAAACTACCTGAAAAACCCAAGATCCTTCAGAGCTACATCCTTAAAACTATTGTAGGCCAATTTGTAAATAAATAAATAAATTTAATAAAACCTGCTTTTTTTATAATGTATTCTGTATTAGAAGGAAGACACATTTGGGAGCAGGGAGGGGTTTTGGCTACAGGCTCTGCTACACAGAGTCACAATATTCCCTTTAAATCTCATTGTCTTTGAAAGAAACATTTTACTTTATTTTATTTTATTTTGTTTTCTCTGGTGGGGGCGGGGGTGGGGGGGAAATCCCCAAATGAATATTCTCAGACAGTAAATAAGTTACTATTCTTTAAAAACTAAGAATTACAGAATGAGTCTGGCTCCTATGTGAAACCATGCAACGTACAGGTTGTAATTTCAGTTTAATTACCCGGTAGTTTAAACTATCCCTGATTTGACATCCTGTCACTTTCCTTTTCCTTTTTGGATATGGATAAACTTAAATGTCACAACATAGGAATCTGTGCTGAGAAACTGCACAGGCTCCTCAGGCAGAAGCTTCACTTTGTCTATGTGGGGAAAGAAAGAAAAAAAAAAAACCAAACACAACTTGCAAATTTCCCATAATTTTGATGCATAATCTTCAGGCCAGCTGAAAGTCAGTCAAAACAAAAAACAAAAAACCAACCTACAAAAAAAAAAAAAAAAAAAAGAACACTTAGAACGAACCTGGTCTAAATTTTCCAGTTTGCTGTGAAATTGGAATCTCACAAATTCTGGGGTTTATTGTGAAATTTCACACACAAGTTCAGAATCAAAATGCTGCTGCAGATCTTCTCTGGAGTTTGTCAAAATACCTAAGGCTAAATCGAATTAGTGTTCTGACCCAATGCAGTCTCCCAGTTTTAAAGCAAACCTCAAGGCTGAAAATCTGGAATACACTGAGCACAATGCAGATTAATTTAAAAGTTCTGCTTTTATCACAAATGAAACTGGCAGCCAGGTTAGGCACTAAATTATGGAAAGGGTCGAGGCACATGCTCACGTCTTGATACTGATTTCAGATGTTTGCGAGCAGAAGGGGAATTCTGTTTGGCCCTTTTATGCCCAGAGAAATAAAAGGGGGTGTACCCTGCAAGGAATTCCCCTTGTGCTGGCACAAGAGAAGACAAGGAAGAGCTTCACTTTCTAAAGCCACCTTTCAGTTCCTGCTGGAAGAACTTAAATCCAGGCAAACCTGTGAGAAAATGAGTTCTGTCCATGCCCAAAGCTGAAAGGCTAAAGCCATCAGCCCTTCCTCACCATGGGCTGTGAGAGATTTTCCCTTTAGCACAGAACCTTGCGTGCTGTTGCATAGCAAGACCATGAAAATGCATCATACATTCATTGATCCATACTTCTGAAAATGTTGACTTAAATCTTTTCAGTACAGAAGAAACCATTTCCTTCAGAAAACATGAGCACTGGCTGAAGACCAAAAAAAACCCCTCGTCAACAACATAAACATTGGTTCATAGGAGCTGATATTAAGAATCATGGTCGGATCATGCAAAATGAACAAAATATTCCCCAAGGACAAGTGACAGTCCTCTCTCATGATGTAAGCATCATAAAGAAAAGAGCTCGCTCCTCTTACTGAATTTTTTCTGGAACTAATACTGCTGTCTCCAATCCTTTTTTCATTGAAGTCCATGGCATAACTCTCTGCCAAATTCCCACTAGGAGCAAAACAATGAAGAATGACTTGGACTGAGTGGAGGAATTGCTGAATGAAGTACAGAAACAGGACAGTAGCAAATGGCAAAGGCTTGGATGCAAATGTGAGATGGGATTTGCTACAGTGAAGGTCCCTTAGGGGCAGCGCCACTCCCCCAGGGTCTCCATCAGTGCTATCAGCTACCTGAATACCCTAAACTGCTCGTGCCAGGCAGCATTCTCCATAGCCCATATCCCTTCCTTTGTGTCCTACTCTCCACTCCTCCAATGCTACCTCCAATAAAAGGGAAATGCATCTAAACTGTTGGTGGGAATGGTCCCTGACCTGTGCTGACTTCCAAAGGGAACATGGCAGCTGTGTTGCAGGGCCATGAAGTGATTGAATTTGATAACACAGATGCTGCTCACACTGTCCTTCTCAGCCCAGCTGCAGTAATTAAGGTTGAGGGGATCAGCTTCACAAAGCGTCACGACATCGAGACAGGAAAAAAGAAGACATAAAAAATAAATAGAAAAGAAAAGAAAATAAAGGAAAAAAATAAAAGAAAGGTAAAAAGGAAATAAAATGCAGGGAAGAAAATAAAATAAAGGGGATGGAGAGGGAGAGGAGAGGGGAGGAGAGGAGAGGAGAGGAGAGGAGAGGAGATAGTAAGTCAAACATGCAGATGTTTTTTGTTGAAAGCACATTGTTGTAGTATACTCCTAATAAAAACTGTTCTTCAGAACAGTCCTCTCCCACTCTTTCAGAGGTGACAGTGTAGGACAGGATCACCCCTAGCACAGGGGCTGTTCTGGCAGCTGTCGAACGCAGCAAGGAACACCTCAGAGCTTCCCACACCTCACAGGGAGAGAGCAAATCTTTCACACGCTCTACACATAGGGTTTACCTGTTCAGCGTCTCCAGATGGAAACAAGCTGGAGGAGGGGAAAGTCCTTATTGACATGCCACTATGTGAAACTTTAACCCTTTTAATAGTGTCTTACTTGTATTGCAATGGCTGCTTCTATCACAGTGCTGCTGCTCTCTGTTGTAGCTATAGCAATGAATTACACCGGGGTTTCTTTTACTTTCTTCTAATGCTTTCTTCAAGCTGAGCCTGCGAGTGGGTGGAAATACATCTATTACTGATAACGCAGAAAAGACAGCTATGAAACTTGGTGTCTAATTCTGACTCTGATGCTGAATTACTCTCTAAAATCAGGCAAATGTTCAACCTCTGTGCATTGGATTTCCTCATCTGAAAAAAAATAATAGGATGGAGGGTAGGATAGATGTGGAGAAGAAAGAGAATGAAGGATCTCTCCCTTATGATGATGCTATAAAGCCTGATGTCTGAGAATCTCTGCTAAGGAAATTTTCAGAGAAAAGAATAATATCCTTAAATGGTGTAAATGCAGATACGCTGGCAGATTGCAGAAGAGTTGGCAATGTTTACAGAAGCTGATGATCTCTCTTGCTAAATGTTGTTGTCGTTTCATAATCAAGTAAATGACAAAGAGCAGTCAGTAAATTTATGTGCAAACTCCCATCTGTGTCAGAAGAAGAAAGTAATTTCAAAGATGCAAATAAAGCTGCCACGCAGTACCTGAACTGTATCAAACTCAGATTACTGGCCGCAGAGCAGTGATCTGGGAGTTGAAGAGGGTTTTTGCACCAAACACACAGGAGCATTCAGCAAAATATATTGCCGTGTTATAAATGCATTAATATCCTTTACCTTGCCAGGAAAATCATGAATACTATCTTTCAAATGGTGTTTACGGCATTAGCTACGGAAGCTAGGTTTCTCTGTTAAATTCCGTTTTCTGCCGCAGGGCTTAGCTAGATTGCTTACTTTTTCCGTAACCTATTTTTCATTCTTAAAATGCTGTAACAACATAGGTGTGGCGGTTGACAGTAGGGTGCAGTATATGGGATTTTACAATGAACTCATTTGCCATTTCCTTAAAGATAATATATTTTCTCCTATGTCAAACATTTATTACTCTAGCTGCAAGAACAGGTGTTGTCAGAAATAGAAATTTACTGCGTGATGCTACTTAGCTTTTGGGCACAATTCAAATGCATGTTTGGCAGTATATTAAAACTAGGCACTGGTGGTATTTTCACTTCGAACAACTTTCCGCAATGTATTTTGATGCTGTTATGAAATGCTTGTCTCACGTTTTACGCTGATGAGGGTTCCTAAAATTATTAAGAAGCACCCAAGCACAAAAATAAAACCTGCTAGGCTCTGTCCAAATTAGCGCTGGGATTAGCCTAGTGCAATGATCACTTCTGAAGTTTGGAAAAATATCAAGGAAACAAGACTGAAATAATCTTATATATTTGTGATATCCAGCTTGTTCTAAAAATTTGCACCTTCTGCTTCACTTCTCAGAACAGTGTTTCTTAATTTTCTACAAGCAGGAGGCTTTTAACACTTGAATATCATTTCTCACTTTCAAAATGTTGTACAGATATGAAACCTTTTGCCCAAACTCATGCAAAAACTGGGAATTGAGTAAAAAAATGTAAAGGTGTTAATGGAAAATGGGTGCATACACTTTAGGCCTTTGATAATCACAACCACTCCTATTGTTATTTTTCTAAGAAAGGAACTGAGATGGCCAAGTCATGGTTTCACTACATATGTTTAATTAGTTTCTAGCAACCTCTGTTCCCTGTTTCAGTGTTTGATCCACATCTTACAGTAGTCACTGGACTTGCTATATTTGTAACATCAAAATGTGTTATCTATCCTGTGTAACCCAGGGTCCTGTTTGTGAAATGCACTGTCTAGAAGACACTAAACAGGAATTTTTCTGATACTGGTGTGATCACAACATTGGTGACAGCTCTAAAATGAAAGCTGAATAATTTAAACTGATTTCCTTTTTTATTAAAAATTGATTATACCAGTTCAAAAGTAGATTTAATCAGCTGATTGGAAAAAGAGCTCTTACTATCATAAAGTCTTGCAGAGCTCTTGGTTCTGTCCTGTGTGATCCAAAAAGGGCTAAACAGTGGATTCAAGAAGCTAACTGAGGATATAAAATACCTGAAAGAAGAAGAACTGGTATTTAAGATGCACTTTCATCAGTTGTGGAGAAAAAAAAGCAAGAAGCTCTTAGTAACCAAGGCCGTCAGATAAGTGCCATTAGAAAGCTGTAAGATTATTGAGATTATTATTCTTTAAAATTGCAGTAAAAGCCACTAAAAATGAGTTATGGATCAGTGCTTTGAAGAATTGACCAAGCAGCCCATGAATAAGCAGACTCAGCCGTATGAAAACATACAGTCATGTAAGCAAGTTCAGAAAGCTCTTAAGCTCTGCTGAGCAGACTCCAGGACCTGCACCATGTGGAGATACCTCTAGCTCGTCACAGAGAGAGGCACTGTGACATGTCTTCATGGCTTGAATCCTCTGGCTGGTTTGGATATACTCCTTTGCTGTTTGTATTTAGACATCTCATTTTGGAAGAGTACTTGTCTGGGGGAGTTATGGCAGTAAGGTCCTGGTCATGCTGGTCCTTCTCTAACTGAAAGGATAATATGGTGCTCATCTCTCAGAGAGGGATGGCGGGTGATGTGTGACAGAGTGGGTCTCTTGCTGGACTGGGTTGCTTATGTCCACTCCTCAACACATCATATTCTGCAAAGATGCGCTACTACATTTTGGCCTTTCTTCTGGCATTTCCCTTAGTACGGCACAACTTATCTGTGTCATCTAACGTACCTCGGGATGTTATCATTGGTATTGTATGTAAGATTGCACATATCAGATAGACTTTGCTGAGAGCTGAACTTTCCTCTATGACGGAAGTTTCAGTGTTTGCAGGATGTAATGTGGTATACTGTAAAACTAGGTTGGCATTGTCCAAAGTCGTGAAAGGAAAACAAAAAAATGCATCTTTTCCTGTCTGCCTTGCCCGAGTCCTTCACCAAACGAGAGGTCTGGCCATATTCATTTTGTATCACTTCAGTTGACACTCCACAGATGCAGGTGTGTTATTTTTATGTACGTCTGCAAGACCAACCAGAAAGAGAAGTGGGTGCTGTTCATCAGGTAGAAAATTCAAAATGACGTGTGAGCCTCTTAAATAAGTAGAATTAGAGCTTGCAGTTGGACATGTAGAGATCCAAATTGTACTTACAGCCTGAGAACTGAAAGGAGGAGGTGAAGATGAGCATTGCCCAAGGCAGTCATGTTAACTTCTGCATGCATACAATGGTGCCTAGAATGAAGATCTCCATTTGTTTTATAGTTGGGCCAACTGCCAACTTGCAACAGTATGTTTTACAGCCAGCAACATTATCAAAGTTGTCAGCTTAAATGCAGTTATGTTATCAACTTAAGCCTGGCTCTTAATTTGAAATGTTTAGGAAAGAGCACTGAAGTCAGCTCTCATATCATTTTCATTTACTAACGGAGTAATCAACATCTGTAGAGCATGCAGCCACAGAACGTTTCACTCAGTGAAAAGCATGCTCAAAAATTCTCTTGTCTGAGATCTATAATCTCATTTTAATTAACACTGCACATGATTACTACAATCAAAGAAAGTCAGTGGCAAACATTGCCATCTGTATTCAACGTTAACATCAGCCAGCGCGATGGCAGTCAGCGATTTTAAGTTACCATGTGGGCTCTGAGGTACAAATGTCTGTTCAAGGACAAAGAACACTGCCCTACTTTCTACTGCTTTGCTTTTGAAACACACCTTTCATCTTGCCAAATATGGAGCATTTCCAATTGGGCATGTGTTTTTCATCTGGGATGTGACAGTCTTGCATATTCTCTGCAAGAGAAGATATTGTCATTTGTTTTGAGTAATTTAATTATGCATGGATTGAGGATTGTATCACACCTGCCCAGTGTTCAGCATGGTTGCCAGCTGTGCGGTCAGGGTTTTGAGATGTTAATAGGCTTCCATGGCAAGGTACACAATAATTCTGTGAATTTTTAAGACAACAAATGTTCAAAACAGTGATAAAACTCAGACCACTGCATGCTGATAAGGGCAATACCAGCAGAATGTAGTTTGTGTGTTGGTTTGTGTGTGCACTGACATTTCTCCAGAGATCAAATGTCATTAACTGGTTTAAGACGTGCTGACTGATGATACTTAGCTGCTTCTGGATTTATATGCTGCTTCATCATAAATCCTCACAGAAAGCCATATTTGAGAAGGCAGCAGATGACCTGCTACTTTATGAAAGTAAATTTTTACTAAGATGAAGCCAAGTTTTTAAAGGATTTCGACTGCTATGCCATTACAATTTTTCAAAGGGTACATGTAATCCAAGAACATTTACCAAGAAAGGCACAAGCATATCTAAGATCATGGATTATGTAAAATTCAGCAGGATTATTTACTGTCTTCATCCTCAGAGAAGGGTATTATCTGGGCTTTTCTGAAGATATTAGGCCATGACTGTAAACTGTTTGAGAGAAGAAGTATTCAAATTGGATTTTTTGTCCTCCTGAACCAGACTCTTCATGCAGAATGAGTGCTTATGAGAGCTTTTAAATTTTTCGGTTGCATAGTTACAACACTGATGACTTTTTTTTAAGTTCTCCCCATTATGAGAGGTAGCTTTGAGTGTTTTAAATCTACCCATAAAACTCCTATAATAATTCTCTGAAATTATACTACAATGCACAACAATTAATTATATCAAATCTTTCACACAGAAATGTTTACCAGTGCAGAGATTGCCACAGCTTTATTTCTGACAATAAAAGAGTAGGAATTATTATACCCCTCTTGGGATTTTAATGATCTAACATTTCTGTAGTCAGAATTATAATCATATTATTTTCCCTACAGGAAAATAAACATCGGTTCTTGACAGGCATGATCTTTAAACAATATTTTATATGGGAAAAATATTCGCATGTATTTTTTCCTGTAAGAAACCAAGATCTGGATTTTTTAGCTAGGTAACTCCCATGAACAAGCTGCACTCAGGTACAGCCTCGTTGGGATTCACGTGCGGGGTCTTCCCCTGAGAAACTGGAGTACACCTACGCCGAGGACTGCTGGTGTAGGTGCCAGGCATAGGACTGGATGAGGCTGAGATGTGGTGTCACTGTAGCTTGGTAACACAGAGCTCAGGGCGGGCTGGAGACCGTTCCCAGGATCTGGGTTGAATACTTATGCAGTAAATTCATGCTGAACTACGCTGAGCCACAGTCTGATAGCCAGGTACCTTAAAGCTAGCTCTCAGTTTGTGCTTATGGAGTCCCTAGACTTCTGTGTACGTCCTGTCTTAACATACATGTCCGATACACGGGACATTTTTGCATAGGCATACCCAAGGTAGAGGTCTACTTCAAACGGGTGGAAAACATCTACAACATCAAAGGAAATAGCCAGGGCTACTTCAGCAGGTGGTGCAGCTCAGGAGAACTGGACATGGACAGGGATGCGTGTCAGACTAGCACTACTCTGGTCAGGGCATTTTTCAGTTTAGTTTCAAATTTCAGGAAGCCAGCATGTACAACCTAACGCAGCTCCAAGACATGAACCAAAGAACTGCAAGCGCGAATAATCAAGAGGTTCCCTTTGAAAGCTCACTTCTGGTCTGGAATAGATGCTAAGACAGATGCACCCATTCACCTAAAGAAATCATAGGATAGAACCATAGCATCATTTTGGTTGGAAGAGACCCTTAAGATCGTCAAGTCCAGTCATAACCTAACTCTAGCCCTAAACCATGTCCCTAAGAACCTTGTCTACACGTCTTTTAAACCCCTCCAGGGATGGTGACTCCACCACTGCCCTGGGCAGCCTGTTCCAATGCCTGACAACCCTTTCCAGGAAGAAATTTTTCCTAGTATCCAATCTAAACAACCCCTGGCACAACTTGAGGCCATTTCCTCTTGTCCTATCACTTGCTACTTGGGAGAAGAGACCAACCCCCTCCACGCTCCAACCTCCTTTCAGGCAGTTGCAGACAGCGATCAGCTCTCCCCTCAGCTCCTGTTCTCCAGGCTGAACAGCCCCAGCTCCCTCAGCCGCTCCCATCACACTTGTGCTCCAGACCCTTCAGCAGCTTTGCAGCCCTCCTCTGAACACGCTCCAGCACCTCAATGTCTTCCCTGTAGTGAGGGAGTGAATTACCCCAAGCACAGTTTCGGTCCCTTTTATTTAGTCCTCCAATGCACCTGTCTGCCAGACACAATCCTGCCTGAGCACAGGGATGTGTGGGACAAGGCCAAGCTCAGCAGCCACAAATTGCTGTTGGCAAGGTGACAAGAGGGTCTTCCGGCTACCAGGTTTGCTTACTAGATACTCTGGTATGGTGGTTGCTTTTTATTAAGTGAAACACTAAATACCATACTTCACTACTCAGTTTCTCTTAAAAAATAAAAAGGATTCTGTAAAGATTAACTTTATAGTGGATAGTTTTCCACTGAGCAAGACCTTTACATTTGGAAACAAGTAAAGGTTAGTGGGAACATAAAATATGACAAATTGTTTACAAGTAAATGTTTCCAAGACTGATATAATCACCTGCCTTCATATCTTTATTTCTTTCCACAGGGCCATGTTTGACTATGACAAGAGCAAAGACAGTGGCCTCCCAAGCCAAGGACTCAGTTTTAAGTATGGAGACATCCTTCACGTTATCAACGCCTCGGACGACGAGTGGTGGCAGGCGAGGAGGGTCACTCTGGAGGGAGACAGCGAGGAGATGGGAGTTATACCCAGCAAGAGGAGGTGAGTGCTGCCTCCTCCTTCCTACCTTCTTGGCCATGATGTTAAAATATTGCATTTTATTCCAAAGAGACTGTTGCATCAATCTGCTGGAAAAATGTGGAAATGATAGGAAAATCCCACAGTTATTATTGCCAGAGTTGGAAGATTTTTGCTCTGAGATTTAAAGAGTTCAGGCTGTTTAACTGTACTGAAAAGAAACTGAAAAGGTGATTCAATTATAGTGGATTAGTATCTTCCCAAAGAAAAGGGGGAAGGGGGAGAGACCACCACCTACTAAAGAACTTCAGCAGAAAAAGGAATAAGCAGAACCCAAGTCTGGGGATTAGTTCTGAAACTGAAGTAGAGCACATGTTTTAATGTCAGGGTGATTAGCTATTGCATCAAACTGCTGAGGGATGTAATGAATGTCTTGACATTTTCAAATCAAGACTGTATGTCTTTCTTGTGCGTGAGTAATAGAATTAAATTTCTCAGCCTGTGTGATGTAAAAAATGATGTTAAATTACATAATGGTCCTCTTTGGCTTCAAAATCTGTTAACTTAATCTCTGCCTGCCTGGAAACTGATGGATAATCAATATCACAGTAAATTTTTCATACAATGTAAATGAAGGAACATTCTTCTACTCTCCAAGCTAAATCTGAATCTTTGTTTGGCTCTGATGGATTCATGTTGACTGACAGAGAAAGAACAGACATCTGAATCTCTCTCATTGTTTGTGTTGTTTACTTTGTTTCAGTGCTTATGTAAAATTGGCCACAAGTCTCCCATAATATCAGAACTACCACACAAATCAGTATTACTTTCTGCCTCTGTTGGTAGTTGCTATAGAAAGGTCAAGAACGGAAAGGGTAGGAGGAAAATGAAATCTGTCAAACCACATTACATCTCTCTTTTGCAGCAATGCTCCCATGCTGCATATAAACTTTCTATTCCTAGCTATTGTAGCGTTAGTATAAAAATGATCATGCCTCTTTTTTATAATGGAGAAATGGGATATTTGAAGCTCTGTAGAGCACCTGCTGCTATTCCTAGAGCGTTGGCCCAGGTGCTAATAGAGCTCATGGTGCTCCTTGTTCTAAATCATGGAAAAGTAAACTGAAAGGCCATTAAATACCTTGTTGACATGAGTCCTGCAAGGAGCCTGTTTTCTCTAATCATGACCATCCTCAAATACTACACCAGGGTTTGCAGCAAAAAGCAATTTTGGAGTTGTATAATAGATAGAAATAAAAACCACATTATAATTTTTAAGATGGGAAAAATGTGCTCATTAAACAGATGCAGTCTCTAGATACTTAGAAAAGAATACTTGCATACCATTAATTGCTACAGTAAATACTCCTGTAATGGCATGATTGGATCACATATGGCAAAAGAGGAAAGTCTGTTCAGTTATAACAGAGGCAAGTATGTGCACAAAGCTCACAGTGTGGTGCATACTATGAAAAGCTAGAAAAAAGCTGTCACACATAATAAAACATCAATAGGGGAAAGAAGGGCAAAGCAACTGTTTAAGATGTGGAGTTGTATCTTCTGCAAGGTGGAGAGTATGTGAGTGCCTAAAGCTTATTGGTTTACCTGCACAGTGATGTTGTCAAGGACAAAAGACAGAGGCTCTCTAGTCAAGGTCAGACCTATGATACAACCTAGGAAAAACATGTGGCTTAGGAAACTCTGAGAGAAAAGAGGGGGAAAAAAAAAAAAAAAGGTAAGGTTGGTTAGAGTCTAAAAATAAGAGTCTTGAATTTGAAAAGATGCAGGTACCTTTACCATGCTCTCCACTTGTCACCCTGATTCTTCTCTAGTGAATCTGAGCCATCTGGAAAAATCAATGGCATCTGATTTTCTGTCCGCATTAATGTAATGATATGAAACACCTGAGCTGGACTGGGGGGTGGTTGCTGTTATTTCATAAAAGGTTTCAATTGTACAAGGTTATTTTTTCCAGCACACTGAAAAGTGAGTATTATTTTCCTTTGTGTGGATTCTGGATGATCCCTCAGAGACAGTGAGACTGATGTGCTTTTGCCAGCATCTTCTGTGGTCATTTACACCACCCAAGGGGAGGGTGAGCAATCAGTGCATACAGAGCTGAGCTACAGAGAAAAAGCTCATCATACTTGCCAGAATGTGCTAATTCAAAGTTAAATTTCCTCTGCAAGTGGGGGTTATTGAATATGAGAGGCTGGATCTAAAACAGACGAGTCCTGAGATTCACTTGACCAAATGTAGGCATCTACGAAATGGAAATCTTCATCTAAGCTGCTTACTCCAGGCTGCTAGATCTCTTATAGTTTACGTGGGACTGTTTCTATTGGCATTGTATTATGTGTAATACAGCATATGTAATATCTAGCAGCAAAATATGCCGTGTGATAGAATAGGAGGAAAAGAGCACCTGTAGCTGTTTGTTGGGCTGTGACTGGTCCTGCAAGACCAGTTTCCTATGACATTGTAGGCTGAAGAGGCTTGTACTTTCAATCTTTCATTTATGTTCCTTTTCTTAAGGGTTTGTGGGGTTTTGGGAGGTTTGTTTGGTGGGGGTTGTTGTTGTTGTTGTTGTTATGCTTGGACACCTTCCTCTGCCTATATATATATATATGTATATGCAGGTATATTATCCTGTGGGACTGTAACATTGTGTGCACTTTGGGTCAAAGGGAAGCTGTACAGATCCAAGGATTATTAGTGTCACGATGAGACTTTCAGCTATCTAGTTTGCTCCCTTGTCTCTTGTCCAGCAACAGCTAATGTACAATTCCTGCATTTTTAATAAGTGAAATCATTACAGAATAGCTCTGAAAGCCAGTGACCACTTCAATTTTACTCTGATGTGTATACATATATATATGTAATTATACAAATATATGATTATATGTATACATGCACACAAAGCCATAAGAAGTACATTATATTACCTCTTTAAGTTATTGTGTAATACTAATTGCTTTCCAAGTATCTGGTTTTGCATTTTTTTACTTTTTTTTAGAGGAGAGCCCTTCAAGCAGTGACATTTTAGCATGAGCTGATAAGAGAAATTTTGAATGATAAATCATCCTCAGTGATATACGTGATATACCAGAAAAAATCATAATTTATAACTATAGGGGAGCTGCCACTCATAATTCTCTGCAGAATGTTGGATGCGTTACCAGACTTCTTAGTGATTCAATAGAGTTAGAAAGGTATTTGTCACTAGATTTCAGTGCTGGTGCCAATGTGTGTACTTGTTGCCTTGTTGGTTGTTAAATTGTAAAGTCAGGCTTTAAGAGGGAGCTTTGGAGGGTGGCACTGCAGCTGGAGGAGGGTTGTGGGAAGAGGCAGTCCAAAGAAATGAAGGTGGCCCCATGTTTCTCCCCTGATCTGTGCAAGGACCAAATCTCATGAACTAGTGAGCCAATGACCTCAGTGAGGATAAGCAAAAAAGAAAATTATCTGTATCCTACAGTGCTAAAATATCATTGCAACCATTTCTACATCTGAAAACAACATTTTGTCCATTTCTTAGTATGTTTTTTTTTGTCTGATTACAGCTATTTTTCTCAACCACGGGGCTGAGTAGCCAACTGGGTAGAAACTGAGTGTAATGCCATAAAGATGTTGTGATATTGTATCATATTGATGTTGGGAAAGGTAGGACTTTGGCATAAGAGGCTGCAAATGACTTCAGCTGTGGTTTAACAGTCACCGAATAGTTGTTATTATATCATATTAATGAATAAATATTGCAGGCCAAATTTCTCTTGGTCCCATATCCACCACAAAGATTTATCCAAGCTATGTGGAAGGTGAGAGCAGGGCACAGTTATTACACTGGGCAGGGTATCCAAGGTGAGGGGACATAAACACCAGTTCTGTACCAATGTCTTAGGCAGCCTGAGGTGCTACCTGTGCACTATGTTTATGCATGTGAATTACTGCCCTATCATCAAAAATTACTATTCTATACTAGAATGACCAACGGAATAATATTTACACTAGATTTTTCGTACATTTAGATGTATAGATGCATCTATTTAGATTTGAATTTCTACATACGTTGCGCTTTTGATCACAAGAATTTTTATTTGCCTCACTGTCCTTCCTATTGTCAGGATAAGCAAAACAAATTCAGCTTCCCATAAAGGGCAGCAGCAAGCTGAGCAGCCTATGTTTAAGACTCTTTCCCCATGGAAACAAATTAGTTAAAGCAAATCAACAAAAAGCATTAAACCAATGTGCATAAGGTAGAGTGTATTAAATTCCTAGAAATATGTTCTAATTCAGCAGTAAAGATATTTTAATTTATTGTAGCACTGATTTTAAATCACCATTTCTTTTTGCATTTACTTTGCTGAGTCTCTGCACACAGAAAAGCTCCTACAATGCAAGCCCTACGCACAAACAACCTCCCACTTCATGAATGTCAAGCTTCGTTATTTTTAATGACATGTGTACATCTGTTTGACTGGGATCTGTGGGTCTGAAGGTACAGACTGCCCCAGAATAACCTGGCATAAATTGTCACCCTATCTACTGCTGCTCCTACTGTAGCCAACAAGGATTTGGTCCTAAAACACTAAAATATTTACAATTATCTTTCTATTTACAATTATCTTTCTGTTGTCTTTAAGATGTGCAGCCACAGAACCACTCTCAGATTGGACATCATTCTAAGATTTCTATTTTCAGCTAGTTTAAGTACATCTGATTGCAAAAGGTTATGCAAGTCGTATCTCTGCTATTACCTGCCGAAGGTCTGTAAATGTACCGGCCTGGTATTTGTGTTGTTAGGCATTCTTCCCACAAATACATGTAACCATGCTCTCCATTCAGAGCAAAATGGGGGGAAAAGTACATAAAAACTAGTGTTTCACAAACACTGAAGGACAAGGAACAAGAGGCTTTCCCAGCATATAAGTCCCTGTAAGCAAAAAGCCAACTTAAATTTGTTATTCTGCTCAGCTTGGCAGAAGGGCATGTTTATCCACCCAAGTGAGTTTTATTTTTAATGGTTTTCTGTAAATTGTCTACTTTTCTAAACATCCCTTAAGATTTTAATCCTTAGGTGATAAAAATTTTTAGCATGGCATAGTCACGTAAACTTCATCTAATATAAGTTACCTGACTTTACTTATTAATCTAATCAAAAAAGATAAATATGGAATAAAATTGATGCATATCTGTATGTATAAACCTGTTCCTGTTCTCTTGCAAACATGGGAAACTTTTATGCTGAAGAAAAACTGACCTTAGCTGTTAAACAGGGTAAAGTCATTTTACTTTTTTGTAAGAATTCATCTCCTAATGGCATTAGGTCTACTCTTTTCATAAAATATTGACCGGGTGCTGAGCTGCTCTGTATAAGCAAGTCACTGAAGGTGGAGAGCTGAATGAGAGCATGTTCTCTCCTACTGAAAAATACATGTTCTGCTGCAAAAATACCACTTCAGGAACACTCAAAAATAGTTTTGAGAATGAGAATCTGTTGGTAAGCTCAGACCTCACATAAACAAGGCTAAGCTGTGCAGAGAATGGAAGCAATATTTTAGACTAAAAATAGTAATATATATTTTCATTTATCTTTCATTTGATGGGCAGGCAAAAAGAATATAATGCAGATGACCTGGAAATGGCAAAGAAAGACAAGAAGAAATACTTTAACAAATACGTAAAATATAGGAAGGTCTTTCAACTATCCATTTTACATTGCATTCTTCTATTTGAACACTTTCCTTACTACAGTTCTCATTCTGGTTTACACATTCTGCAGAGCACCTCAGTGTCAAATCTGTGCGAATTAGTCTACTGTAACCATTTTATTTTATTATTGACACCAGTTTGTAATTTGCAACTGTATTCTACATCCATGATGATCACTGTTATTGAAGATTAAAGCATGTCTCACCCAATAGTTTACATCTCTGCTGTGAAGACTGAATAGTTCTTTTAGAAAGGCACTGAGAAAACTCCCAGTGTTCCATTAATCCCCAACAACGGAGGATGAAAGTTCACATCTGGTTGAGTTACACTTGAGTTCTTCTTTGCAGTGCACACGAAGAACAGAAAGTCTCATTTTGAAAAATCTCAGAGGTCCATTTTCAATAACAACTTGTGTCCAGAGACACAGAGCAAGATAGACATTGCAGGGCACGGGGTGCTGCATCCCAGTAGTAAGTTCCTCAGAAGAGGAGTCAGAAGAGAACAGCGTCCCAAAGAAGCAAGGTCTTGAACTTGCTAGTGAGGAAATAACTGAAGGCCGCATTGTATTTTCAACGTACCTCTCCACTCTTTTAGCTGTTACATGGGAAGGCAAGAATGAATCTTGACCATTTTTTAAAAAAAGGGCCATGAAGTGTCTACTGCCAAGAAAGGTTTCAAGAGAAAGTGAGTATACAGGATAAACTCCAACTGTTCAAGATCTCAGGTGGTCTTAGACTATTTCCCTGTACACCTCAGTATTTCTGCAGGCAGCTACACTTGGAGAGTGGGTGGAAAGCTGGAGGTGAAATCCCCATCAGTTGTGCGAGGAGATGCTGTCTCCATGTGGGACTCAGAGCGTTTCAGCTCCCAAGTCACGTTTGAATGCTGGATGTAGGTGTCTTTGAACATTCCTCAAAATCTCTCTGAGTTGCAGTTGGCCCCCAGGCACTTTCGAAAATGAGAGCCTTGAGCCATGAAGTAGTTTTGGAAATCACACCTGTGATTTCCTTCATCCCTTAGGCATAGTTCTATCACAAAGCTATACAATTAGAAAGGGGCTATACAATTAGAAAGGGGCATGAGAGCAATGTTTATATCAGGCAAGTCAAGGTTTCAAATTTGGGCCTCTGCAAATGAGGCAGATGGGAATCGTCCCCCTTCACTTTATTTCTCACACAACCCCCCATAATCCAGCTTTGTTTGAAGTGAAACATTTCTTCCTTTAAAAGCAATTTCTTCAGCTGATTGGTCAAAATGTCATCCAAGGCATGGTAAATATGCTGTCAGCTAAAGTGATGTAAAGAATTTGCATTCACATGCTATCTAGGCATTCACAATGTCAGCTGCTGCAAAAGGATTTTTGTACCTAAACTTCCTTCGTCTTGGGGAAAAAGGAGGTAAAGTTTATTTTGCTTTAAGTATAGCAATTACAGAACTGAAGATTCAAAAAAGTACTAAAAGTATTTGAATTAATGTTCCTTCTAAAATTTGTTTTCTAAGAGTTGGATCAATGATGCCAAAAGAACTGATATTCAATACCTTTTTGTCTTCATCATTTTAGTTCCCTTTTTAGCTCAGTCTATGGCAAAAGTGTCTGAGTAGCTCAGATGAGAAAATAGGGGAACATTTTAGTTCACTGTAGTCCTGCACCCTGACCACGTCAACAAAGACTCATTTTTTGGAGGACCAAGCTAAACTTGAGCAGAGCTCTCCAGAGCACGTAAAACAAAAGCTTTTCAGACATTCAGATATTGGGTTAATTCCTTCAGGAAAAAGAGAGGTATATTCCTGACACCAGAGCAACCCCCTGCCATACGTCAAGTTCTAGACATGAAGGCACCTGAAGTGCTTTAAGAGTATATTATAAACTGCGCAAAACCATTTATTTTATCTCAGCCTTTCTCTGACAGCTAACCCATTTCATTGACACTTTGGGCAGAAAAAACCATTATAATCACCCTGAGACACGTGAAATTTCAGCTTGGGAATTTACCGTTCAGCTAAATTATAAGTAATCAAGAACAGTTTCATTGTGGAAGGTGTCAGGAAAATTGTAATGGGAGGCGACACCGTGAGCTGTCCTTAATACAGCCCCAGATTATGAAATGTTTGTAATATTCAGCAGGCATGCTGAGCGTGTATGAATGTTGTGTTATGTTTGCCTGGAGGATTAATGGCACTTAAAGACATTATTTATATACTTCTCAAAGCGCTGTAGAATGTTTCTGCAGCTCCTCATCTGTCTGCTATGCCCGCAGAAAGCACCAATGCCTCCATGGCTGCTAATGGAATTATGATGAATTTCATAAATAAGATCCACTCTTCAGGGTTAATTTCAAGTTTCTTTACGCAGTGAATAAGAAATGAAGTTGCGAGCAGATGTTTTAGGAAGTTAGACAGGACTGGAATTACTTTAAATGTTAACACAGATTAATAAGTAAAATGCTATGTTATTTTGAGTTAATTATTTTCTCAGAAGGCATCCATCCTATTTAGGCAATTACACAGCCTCAAGTCTTCATTTCTTACCGGTACTATCAAGGGACTTCATCTGCTAGTTTAAGTTTAAGGCTGTTCACGTGTTTTAAATAACATAGATTTAATGTGAAAGCTGCATTTGAGCTGTTTCCATGTGAATATTCCACATTTACAGAGAAATGCATTTATTCTATATTTAAACTGTAACTATAGTAACCAGCATTCACTGTGTTTCAGTAGGAAATATATAAGCCCACTCAGACAGAAGGAAACATATTGTGTTAATTGTCATTCTATCAAAAGACTAGAGTTTGTATTTAAAAAAAATAATTATCAGAGAATAATTATCAGAGATAAAATAATTATCAGAAAATAATTATCTTAGACTTAGAAACCAAGAGATTTACAGGAATGCATTCTAATGTCATTTGTGGGAAACTGTAAAAGTTAAAAAAAAGGTCATGTCTGGACCAGTTTGGAGGATATAATAAACTTCGCTTTTTTTCCCAGCTATTTATTGTCTCATAAAAATACAATATTGAGCTTTTAGAAGCTAGCTTTGCAGGATTCAACTTGTATTTCCTAGAGCAATTCCTAATCTTGGACAAATAGAGTTACTGTTTCAATTATAGGTAGATGATCAGATTTTTTTTCTTGGGCTAGTAGATGATAGATTCTATAGATGATTTTGTAAAGGTAGTAAATGTCACTTTTACAGTAATGACCGTATTAGTCAGGGTGAGTAAGGACATGGATAGCTTCTTGCTTTCTTCAGATTTCTCTCTCTGTACCTTTTTTCTTGGGGGTTGATTTTGTATAGGTCAGACCTCACCCCTTCTTAGATTTTTTTTTTTTTTAAATTCCTGACATTATTATTTAAGCATATTGTGTTAAAAGTTTAAATATACAACACATGGAAATCTTGCAGTAATGGTGAACTTTCCAAATATACTAAGAGTATATCGTTTTCCCACAAGTAAAATATCTACCGCGCATAATTCAGTACTCTATAGGTTTAAGTTTCAGTAACACGTTTTTAAAATAATGCTCATTCATTGAATAATGGAAATTCAGGATATCGATCCATAATATTTAGGAACAGAAACACAGAATTAATCTCATGTAATGTCTTTTATAAGTGCCTTCTGTGCCTCTTTTTTCCCTCTGTACTGAGGAGTGTATTATAGCTTGTGTTTGTCCAGACTTGATTCTAAGATACGAATGGATTGAGATGCCAAACATTCCTCTTCTATATTATTTTGGTGGCTAAACATGTTAAACATTAAAAAATAAAACTGTCCGCATTTTCTTTAGAATTTATTTGTCTGGCATTGGCTCATTGCAAATGATTTTGGCATGTGTTTCTCTCCCAAAATATAATTTTTAGATCTCAGTATTTTCTCACTCTGAAGGTATTGCATATACAAGATAACAACTCCTCTCTCAAGCTGTGTTTACTGCAGCTGTGGATATTGGGACCAAATAACATTTGAGGCTTTTCATTGGAGCATTTCAACTTTCTTTAAATATATGAATACTGGAACCGTACAGACTAAGCCAAATTTTGGGTCATACCACGCTGCAGTTTGGGCTCTCAGGTCCCAGGAGCTGCCTCACAGGGGCTCCATGCTCTGATTTTTCAAATCAGGAATGATCTTTCAAAGCAAATGTCATTTTTGTCCTCATTTCAGCACTTTGGTTCATCCCACAGGGGGATCCTGGTGAATGCATACTAGATTCATTTGTATTAAACTCATCTTGAAAATTATCTCACCCAGTGCGTCCACCCAGTTCATGGGGACAGACTAGAACTAGTCCAAAAAAACCTCCTGAAATATATAGTTTGTGTCTTCTCCTATTTGGCTGCACTATTTGGTGATGTGAACATGCCCGTCTTTGTTCTCAGAACTCTCCCACTCACAATGAAGTCTTCCCTGAATTGAGTCAGAAAAACAAATAATTTACATTCTATCTGCTTGCAGGTGTTTGTGGAGGACATGGTTTAAATAAGACCACCCACCCAGTTCACAGTGTTTTAGAGTGGCTGCAACTAGCTCTTCTACCCCTGAGCATTTGTAGAACTCCTCAGAAATGCTCTTTTTCGCAAAACTGTGTAGTTTTAAATAATCAAAGCCTCAAGAAAGGTCCTCTGCAGTCTAGAGAGCAACTGGTGTTTTTTAACCAATTCTTGACTCTGAAACCATGAGGGTTTTTTTGAAAATAGAATGAGAAATGGTGGGATTCATTTTACCTTAATTGGGATGATCTAAAAGTTCATCATTTATGTAAGCTAGGGAATCAAAGTTCCCTCTATAGAAAGGCAAAAAGGTGCCTGCGCAGACAGAAATTTATTCCATCGTAAAGTGCACATCTGAAAGCAGTGACGTGACCAGCTTATTCTCTTTCTGTCCTTCTTTCAATTCTTCTGACCACAGAAGAACTCTAAATGTTGCCTGATTTTTGGACAGCTTAAATTAGAGAGGGTAAATCTGTCCTTAACGTGCTTTTACCACCATCCCATGTATTTGCATAGTAAACCACCAATGGTCTTGAGACATGAGATGACAAGCATATCATACAGAACACTTCTATAATTCACACGTTTGTTTGTGTTTTCTTTTCCCCAGAGTTGAAAGAAAGGAGCGTGCACGTTTGAAGACGGTGAAATTCAACGCGAAACCTGGTGTAATTGATGCAAAAGGGGTATGTAAATAGTGAAACCTTTTGAAATTGCATTTTGTAATTGGTTTAAATGTTTCAGAGTAGAGAAAATTTTAGCAACATAAGGAATATTTATATTGTTGCAACCAAGACTAAAGTATAGTGAAACAGATACAAGAGTATAATATGACAGAATTTTCTGAATAATTACATATTTTTTTAATAGTAATACTGACTGACAGTACTTTGTAATTGGAAGATAGTAAGACATTCTGTGAGTTAAATGATGGCTAGAGAAGAAAAGATGTCAAAAACTAATGCAGATGGATAATTGTTTCATGAAATAGGGCAAGAAGTGTAAATTCCCTGGCTTCAAAAGCTGTTAAATCTCAAACAATAGGTTGAAAGTTAAAGGGTCCCAGATGCAAAATTTAGGGTTTGGATGTTCTGCTTTGACAGTTGTGACAGACATTGAACACAGGTGTGTTTCACAGCAGCCAACACAAAATCTGCAAGTTCTGTTCCCCCGGTGCGATCTGCAGAACAGCGTTCCTGCTGCTACCGCTCCGCAGCGTCATTTTATTGTGCCCAACAGCCAACAGCTCTCACCAGCCTCATGTCTAATATTCATACGTTGCTGGCTGACTGGCAAGAGTTATAGCCTGAGAAATGCCCACAGTCCTGACTGTTGAGGTGTATTGTTCTGCTGAAGTGTAGCCTGTGCTTGTAGCAGTAGTAAATACTTGACATTGCATTTGCAGGCATTTATTTTTGAAATCGGTCCAGTTGGCAGGCATGGGATTTACAATTGAGGGTTTCTGTGAGCAAACCAAGAGACAGAGCTTCAGAAACCATCAGCAAAAAGTCATGTTTGGCTGCAGAAAACACAGGGCAGGGCCAAACCTGGGTGATGCGAGGACACAGTGGTAGGGAGGTGCTAACAAGGGATGAAACCAAGTGGTTCAGCAGGTCCCTTCCAGACCTGCTGTTCCTGTGGCTTTCTGCCTACATTGAAATTCTCAGTCTCTTCTTGCTTCAGTTTCCCTCTGTAATGGAAATAAAAACACTCTCTTTATCCGGGTTTATTCTGTCCTTTCACTTGGACTGTAACACATTAGCAGGGTAACAAGTTCCTCTGGCCACTTCATAGCACAGTGAGTGCCAAGTCTCTACATGCCAGCAAAATAATATTTCAGACTCGAAAATACTTCCCTATTACTGCTCTCTAGAACAGTTCCTGTGTTCAATACAAATGCAGAATAATTGCACTGACCGAAACCAGTTTTCCAGATTTATAAGGTACGTGGAATCAGAGTTCAGCTGCTGCACATTATTTGCACATGCAGATAACTTGTTATAAAATATATAACAAACTGCGTTGTGAAAGGACTTATTCATCTATTGCATTCCTTCAGGAGTCAAAACCCAATTTTTTTTGTTTGAAATGACCACTCTCATGTTGTCATTTATTTTGGGAGATAATAAGCTTTTTATTGCAATTAAATCACTTGTTAAATGTCTATTTCCTGTATATAATCAAAGCCTCGGGGGAATAATTCATTCATGTAACTAATGGTTCTTATTCAAGTGAGTCTGTCAAGTATTTAATTACCTCTTGATTCCCCAAATTGTTTTTCCATTTTAACATTAATCTTCCAGACACTTACATCAATGTTTGTTTCAGTGTTCAGGAAATTGCGTAATTACAGACCAAGACTGTTATACCCTTTTGGGAGCACACTTTCTATTGTTAGTTTTGCTAAAATTTGCTTTCATCTATAAAAAAAATTCACACAATTTCAAGGCTTTTGGGGAAGAGATAATGTAGGCTTGTGATTGAAAGTGCATAAAGGGAAGAAGTGCTCAAGTAAGCATCAACACATAAAACAAGGTGTTTGAGTACAGATACGTATGTGAGTTTTAGGCATCAGCATTTCTATTTAGTCTTTCCGTGTTCAAGAAAAAGTGGTGTAAGCTCTCTAACAGTGCATGCTTTCCTTTTTTATCTGGAAGAAATTCAGTCCAGATAAAAAAAGGCTGTGGTAGACCCAAGAGAGTTCTTTTGTTTCAAAATCAAGCTAAAATTCAGATACAAATGGGCTTATGCGTGTCTGTTGTACCTTTGTGCTCATAAATTCGTGAACATGTGGGCAAGTGAAACTGTCTTATTTTACTCTACAGATTAAATTGGGACAATAGCATTTCATGTCATACTTCTAAATTTGGCCAGGTGATGTGCATGAAAGCTTTTTTTTAACAAAATTTAACTGAACACAGAATGCTTGGGGATTTTTTGCACAGATAAAAGATTTATCCTATTGTCATTTTTCCTGACTTATTTTGCTGGCCCAAACTCCTTTCTTCCCCAGTAGAATCAAGGGGAAAAAAACATGTTTAAGAGCTGATAAACCACAGCCAATTTTCTTGAGATAGTACCAACATTTTAGAGCTATGATTTTAAAATATGAACTGTGTAGTTATTCTACAGGTTTTGAAAGTCATGCATTTTCACCTCTTTACACCTTATTTTTAATCACATATCCAGAGGCAAGATACAAATTAAGTATTACAAATATTGCGACATTTGTAGCTGACGAGCTTCTCGTGTCTTCCTAAAAAGATGTTTAAGAACACAGTTCAACAATACAGGGACAGCTGAAGGATAATCTTTCCAAAGGCCCAAAAGATCCTCTTTTTCCAGCCACACATGGATGTGTTTGTTACCTCATCTAGAAAATGAGTTCAGCATTTTTTAAAATGTGATTTAGAATATTTATATCACTTTTATTTCATTTCTTTGGACTACTCTAATCCATGCTTTGTAAAAGAAAAGTCTACAAAATCAGGATGGATACAAAAACAGGGAATGCAAAACACAACTAGGGAGCTCCAGCGAAGTCTTCTGGTCTGAAGTTTAAATCAGGCAACTGATAGTATCTTTCCCTGCAACGCGCAATTAAATTCTGATGCTTAATATTACAGGATATTGTATAAAAAATAAACAAGTTTAAAAGGAATTACATAAGTCAGCAAGCAATGGATCTGAGGGCAAGTTTTAATGCTCTGGTCATAGATTAGTTTGGGTTGGAAGGGACCTTCAAAGCCCATCCAGTGCCCCCCCTGCCATGAGCAGGGACATCTGCACCAGCTCAGGTTGCTCAGAGCCCCGTCCAGCCTGGCCTGGGATGTCTCCAGGGATGGGGCATCCACCACCTCTCTGGCCAACCTGGGACAGGGTCTCACCACCCTCATTGCAAAAAATTTCTTCCTCATGCCTGGCTTGAATCTCCTCTCCTTTAGTTTAAAACCATCACCCCTTGTCCTGTCGTAACAGGCCTTGCTAAAAAGTCTGTCCCCATCTTTCTTACAGGCCCCCTTTAAGCACTGAAAGGCCACAATAAGGTCTCCCCGGAGCCTTCTCTTCTCCAGGCTGAACAGCCCCAACTCTCTCAGCCTGTCCTCCCAGCAGAGCTGTTCCAGCCTCAGATCATTTCTGTGGCTCCTCTGGCCCCTCTCCAACAGGTCCATGTCTGTCCTGCACTGAGGGCTCCAGGGCTGGACACAAGACTCCAGGTGGGGTCTCACCAGAGCGGAGCAGAGGGGCAGAATCACCTCCCTGACCTGCTGGCCACGTTCCTTCTGATGCAGCCCAAGATACGGTTGTTCTTCTGGGCTGCAAGCTCAAGTAACTCAGGACCTACTAATTGTTGATTTCAAGAAGCAGAGAAGTTATAAGAGGGGAAGTGTCATGTTTATTTTTCTTTTAAACTTTTGTATCAGAAAACTTCACAAAAAGTTACTGAGCTAACTGGATCTCTGGCTTAACCCAATAGGACTACTTTTCTTTCATGTTCTGTTTATTTTGACCAAGAGAAATTTATTTGTTCAGCTTCAGAGATATCATGTGTAGTGTAAGCAGTAAACGAAACATTAGTACAGCTTATGGTAAGCTAAAAAATCATCAGAATCATAGGTCCAATTAACATTTTTAAAGACATCAAACCATTTAGAGATGCTAAGTCGTTTGCATCTGCTGTCTCAGTCTATGGGGCCCAATGGTCTATGTGTAATCAATGGAAAA
Organism: Caloenas nicobarica; assembly: GCF_036013445.1. Lineage (NCBI taxonomy): Eukaryota > Metazoa > Chordata > Aves > Columbiformes > Columbidae > Caloenas > Caloenas nicobarica. The sequence continues at coordinate 207,984,879 of NC_088245.1, read as the reverse complement.
TAGGGCAACCCAAAGGTTTATGTCTGATATTTATGCTGGAGGAAGCTACAGGATTTCTGTGAGTACCAACTCAACTAAAAAGTATGTTTTATGCTATGTTGAACTCAAGATCATATCCCAAGTACCTTTCAATGCTCACCTTTGCACCAAAAGGAGCAGAACACATTAGTAGCTGTAGGCAGGGTTATGTATCTGCCAAAGCAGCATACTGACCTCTTGGTAATTTCTTCTACCGTAGGCTTCAGGCTAAACAAAAATAGCCTTTATTTTTATAATCCTAAACCCCACAGTGGTTGAGGGTTTTTCAGATTTTTTACTGAATTGAAAAAAATGTCAAGGAATGATGCAAATACACAGAGAGAAAAGAGATAAGCCAGTAACCTGCTTTTTTCCCAACTGTTGCAATTAGAACCAGTGTTTCAGGAGACAAAAACAGCATCTCTTCTGCTCTTCCCCCTGCCAGGTCACATACTCTTTCTTGACTGTCTCTTGAAAATAATTCATAATGGAAACAGTAGCTCTTGGAAAGACATCTCACCTTTATCTAACATCTCACCTTTTTTCTTATATTCATGGATGTTGCCTGTTCCCAGAGAAGTTTTCCACTATCTTGAAGAACAATATTTAGGTAAAAATTAATGTTACACAGAGAACTAGTTTTTTATAGCATATGACTTTTCATTTCACACCTTATTTGGCCATTTGACTCCAGAACATTTTCTCATGGACAAATACCCAATTTCAGTTCCCAGTGGAATGAACGTCATGCCTCTCACAATCTCTCAATTTTTAACGTGTGTGTCAGGGTGCATAGAGGGGTGTTCAGCCCGTGACTAGTGACTGGTGGGGCTGCTCAGTGGGGTGCCAAACAGGGATGAGGTGCCTGCCAAGAAAGGGGACTGCCCCATCCATCCGAAACCTCTCCCAGCAGCTCTGCTGCACGTCAGCAGTGCAGGTCCTGGGCTGTGAACCGCACCAGATTGCTCCATCACTATGCATTAGTCTTTTTTCTGTTTGTTTAGCTTGTCATCCACAGTTCTTTTCATATTCCAGTCAGACCACCTACCTTGCACTCAGCCTGCCCCTTCAAATGCCTCTGAATGTATTTATTATGACAGTCAAAAAGCTTGATAGCGTTAAATAATATTTCTTATGAGCAGATTCTGTTTACGGATCCCAGAGCCCTGCCTGCATTGTAAGGTCACCCTCTTGCTTTATTGGCATTTTAGCAGCAGTGCACTGATGAAAGAAAAAAGCTAAACTTGACTGGGATAGCAAACTCAGTATTGTGGTGTAACTAAAACCCTCTGCATACTCAGTGCAGCTCTCCTCCAAATGTCAAAATCCAGTGACAGTCAGGACTTGATACATAGGACACATTTTCACAGCCTAGTAAGTATTTGGGGGGAAAAAAAAAAAAAAAGGCTATTTCTAAACGATTTAACCATGGTATTTTCAGCCCTACTCATCAAATCAGAGAAAAACTGGTCTGTAAGGAACCTCAGGGCTGAGGGTGTCTTCTGTACCTTCTGTCTGGCAGATTTGCCTAATCTCTACTTAAGACCAGCCATGACAGAAATTTCGTGTTCTTCCCAAACAGCCCACTCCAGTGCTTCACTCTTCTCATCATTAGAAATGGCTAAACTACTGCATTTTAAGCCTGTTGTTATTTCTTCTTCTATCAATGTATATGGAGACTGGATTATTTGTCTTCATCTTCACCAAGCAGAACCTGCAGTCACAGGTGCCCTGGTCTCAGGTACAGCATCTGTGCTGGTGGTTCACCATGGCAGATCTATGTGGAGAAAGAGGGGATAAAGTTTCACCGCTTCTAGGGTGCAACAGTTCTGTAGTCCGTAATCAGAAAGATTTCCACATATTCAGTGTATTTTTACCAACTTTTCTTTGCAGTCCTCTTCTAAAAATATTTGACATAATAAATGGATTTCCTAAAGTGACTGGTACTGGGACGATAATAGAAGTAGAACAAAATCCACAGTCTGAGCATGTTTGAAAACCTGCATCTTTTGTTGTGGAGATAGCTATTGATTGGAGAGCCTGGCAATACACGCTCTCCAGTGGGTTACATTGCACTGACAGAAAGAGCAGATTATCTGACATGCCCCAAAAATTGCACTCATTGACCACTAAGTGTTCCTTATAAAACAATCCACTCGATTAATCATGCTTGTCTTCTGAGTTCCCTCCAGTCAGTAGTAAAATGGTAGTGGAAGGAGAGATACTGGACTGGGAATAGCACTCCTGTCCATGTTGGGGTGTGTTTGTCCATGTGTATGAAAAGAGAAAAGGAGAGGCCTCGGCCTTTTTTTCCCCTCTAAATTTGGTGGTTAGGAAATAGCAACAGATGCCAAGTAAAAGATAATGGAAATGTCAAACACCAGAACATGTGGGATCACAGGTGGCGTGATTTACGAAGAAGAAGAGGTGTTGAACATAAATTAAGCACCATACACCTACCAGCAAGGATGATATGGAGGAGGGTTAGTGAAGGTAGTGTAGGCACACTATTAAATATTCTTTAGTCTTAATCTCAGCCTGATTTATCCCTCCTTACTGATCTAGCCTGACTCTTTTCTCCCAGTCTTTCTAATTTCTTGTTGCTATTTAATGGGAATGGATGCCTGTGGGGTATTCTCCAAAGAAATCTGAGCACTCCTACTGGAGTAAGTGCTCAGCTCAGCTATAAATTGGCCTCCAACTGGTATCCTGACTATTACTTTAAAAAATGATAACTTGTGTAGCTGTAATCTTTCAGACCTGGAGGTACATATGCCTGGGAGCAACATGCCTTGTAGCAATCCGCGTGTGTGTACTTGCCTGCGTAATCCAGCCCTTTTATATTTTTTTTAGCTTGCCACTACTGTAGTTTTTAAGGAGCAGCCAATGAATAATGCAGGCGCAATGTCGCTGTTCTATTTCTATACTTACCGCTGCTTCTGAAGATGTTGGGTTAAAGAGGGCAGAGTGAACTGCAGTCAGCTCTTGGCTGCCCAGGAGAGCAGCTGGAGGACAATAACCTGGATGGAGGAGCGCTGGTGTCAGGGAGCGGCAGGAGAGGGCTGCTCCACTGGCACCCAAGGGTGACAGCACCCTCGTAATAAGAGGTGCGGTACCAGGGCACAAGCAGCAAGTCTGGTGGTGGCAACCAAGGTTGGTCCACAGCCTTGTGGTTCCCAGAAAGTCCGTGGTGATAAGTCAGGTCCAAAATCAAGCCGGGAAGTCACATCAGTAAGGTGAGGTGGGGCTGGCAGGACACAAAGCAGGACACAGGCAAACCTACTCAACCTACAGACACACATCCCACCGATGTGACCGCAGATGAGACCATGAACATGCTGTTTACTTTGTTCTGTTGGGTTTAGTTGGGTCTGTAACTTTCTAACTTGCCTCTCTTATGACTATTTGAACAGTATTTGCTACCAGTAGCCTGCAAAAGATAATGTTAGGCTTACACAAACAGTTTATACAGCTTAACATAAGGCTTATACTACCAATTCTGACTAATTTTGATCGTTAGAAATAAAATGTCAATCTTTAGTTTACTTTTTTTTTTCCATTCCTTGGTGCTACTTCCACCTGCAGTATGCACTGAATTCAGTATTCTCTTTTACTTCCATTACATTGTGTTTCTAATGTGCTGAATGCAAAGAGATTTCCAATTAAATGCCAGAGAAGCTGGCCTCAGCCCTAGTATGTGTTTTTTGCTAAGGACTGTTATATTGTCTTAGTCACATTAAAAATAGTAGTCATGAACCAGAATGAAATATTAGAATAGGAATTGCGTTCTCTGGCTTAGAGACATTTGAATTGAAACTTTGGTTTAAGCGGCCCGCCCCGCCCTCTCCCCCCCCCAAAAAAAAGAGTATTTCCACTCTGATCTAATCTGATTTGTAATAACATTTTAGTATTCCTAGTAACATTTAGCATCTAGAATGGTTCACAGCATGGCCTCGGCTGCATAAACAAAATGACTCTTCAATAACATTCAAAAAAACACATTGCGATTTGCCCAAAACAAAAATGTTTTATTGTCTCAGTGCCAGACAATTACTGGACACCCACTGATATTAAAAATAATTTGCTTAGAGTGATAATTTCTAGCTAAAATTTGCTTCCATTAGGCATTTATTTATAAGTTTCTGGAAAATGTCTAAGGAGCACATGCAGAGATGGGTTGTAATGTTCCAGATTGGCTTTTACTTGACACAAAAATATTTAACCTGAACAACTGGAAAGCCTGAAATATGACTCTTGCAGAAATATTATTTTGTTGGGACAATTACTGAAAAAGATTAGCTGGGTTTTTCTTAATATTAATTTGCTGTCTCCCAAATGAATATTTCTCCACGTCAAAAATCCCAAAGTGAACAGCTCTCCCCTTCTTGATGGTCAAGAGCACAAAGCTGCCACTTCTGTCAAAAAAAGATGTGATGAATCACGCACAGACTGCAAAGGGAGTCTGGGGTCACCGCCTTGTCCCAGGCACCTACGGGGTAAATGTTTAAAGCCAGAGGCAGCAAATCCCATTTCTGTGAGCCTTAGCTGGGTGCACCTTCTAGATAACATAAACCTCAATTTCAAGATATGGTGGGACAAGGTTATGGCCCTTCAGTGCTTCACAAGGCTAAGGCATGACAGGGATTTGCAGTCCTGATCTGCTTTATCTTGATCAGACATGATGAACTAAACTTTAGGAACCACAGGGCCTTATTTAAACTGTGCAGTTTAAAAGCCTAACATAGACACCTCAGCCACTTATTTTGGACTAATCTTTGCTCTAGTGGTTGCAGTGAATAAACTAGGAACTTGTAACAGGTATTCTGGATATATTCTTGCATTACTACTTTGCCAAGTGTAAAATATAAATGCTTGGATAGGTTAGGTTAGGTTAGGTTAGGTTAGGTTAGGTTAGGCAAAACTATCTAGACATGCATAAGGATAAGCCCCCTGCTCAGACCAGCATACAGCTCCTGCAGTCTCAATATAAATTATACTATTGCTGTGGAGGTGGTGCAGGCTCCCAAACTTCTTTGATTGTATAGCTACAGGTGGGAAAATTACAGACAAGAAAACCCCCTTCTGCTGAGAACTTTTTATAGAAAATCATTCTGCATGTAATTTATTTGCAAGAGTTGTGAATCAGTATTTTACTGTACACTCCCACATCTCAGAATGATTGAAATTTGCTTTGCTATAACCAGAGAATAAGAACGTTTTTTCTTGTATGCAACTTAAAATAAGCTTTGGAAATCATTCGTGTCATGAAATTTCTGGTTTTACATCTCCATTACTAATTAACATAAAATCTTTTACAAAAGCATTGTTTCTGCAATATTGGAATTTAGTTGTTACTCTAGCAATCATTCAAGAATGCTTCCTTTGTGATAAAATGGAAATTAATGACTAGGATAAAAACATAACAGAAAATCACGTTGCGAGAATTCCTCAGCATCCCGTTCTTGTAGACAGATCTCTATAAGAAGTCAAAAAAAAGCTGATGGAAATTATTAAAATCAAATGGCTGAGTAGAGATGCTTTCTGCACAAAAACTTTTTGTTGGCACAGGGCATTAGTACATCTGAAGATACTCTTCAGAACTTTTGTGTGAAACTGCCCAATGCAGAGAGGAAGAATAAATTGCTCTTCTCCATTTGCCTTTGTTGCTCTCTTGCATCTGGTTTTCTCCCTGTTGCATTTAAGTTCTGGCAAAGGCTGCAAGACCTCAGAAATGGGGGTAGCACTGGATGTCATGGAAGAGTCAGATCTCAGCATCATTCCTGCTGGTGCAGTTTGTATCTTGGAGGACATTTCTGCTCCCCATGCTGGAGAAAAAGCTGGGTCTCATTTGTCCGGCTGCCCTTGCTCTTTCCCATCCTCCACAGTCCTGTCTTCACATTTCATGGTGGCTGGAGCTGGGGCCAGGTAATGGACACCCGGCTGCACATCTGGTTTGACCTCAGCCCGTATTATTGGACTGCCCTGACTCTTCCCCTTGAGCGGAACACATTTCATTCAGCATTTCTGCAAGGTACATTAGAAATACTGCTGTCATCAGCAACTAGTTCACTCGTGTGCTGAAATAATCAAATGAAATTCAGATGTTAAAACAGCACATAGCCAGGAAAATTTAACTGTACAGTGTCTTATTGCTCCAGGATATCTTGAGGCACTCCACAAAGACATGCAATAATTTAATAATAATGCCTGTTGGGCCCAGGTCACAGTTAAAAGTAAAGGAAAACAAGTGAGTCTTCAGTTTTAATTTTTGCCACAGTAGCAGTGTTGACTCTAGCAGGGAACTGGAATACCTTAAGGAACCAGGTTTTTTAAAGAGGTGAAACAATTCTTGAAATTGTGAAAAATACTGTCAGGTCAAATTTCAGGCTTTTACTTAGCTGAAGCAAAGAAATATGGTTTTGTAGCTTTCATTTAAAAATCCAGTAGAAGTTTTATTTTCAAATTAAACAAAAAAAACTTTGGGTCTGTTTTCCAGTTTAAAAAAAAAAAAAAAAAAAAAAAAAAAAGAAAAATTATTTTATGGAGAAGTACAAATTCGAAATATCTGCAACTTGTAAGCATAATGTAATAGAGCAGAAAAAGTGAGAAATAAAGGCTTTAGGTTGAATTTGATCCAGTAGATTTTCCAGTTTCTTCAGTCTGATAATTGTGTGGAGTTTATTTATAAGATAGTATTTTTTCTTAGGTGGCCGTAATGTTAGGGACTACAGCATCACTGTTTTCTATCCCACAAGTGTGTGCCATCCCTGCTTAGGTAAGACAAATGATCCGGACAGTCACTGACATAAAGCGTGATGTGTAACGTGATGTTTAAATTGGTAACAGAGTAGATATAACACCGTGAAAATTTGCTAGCACAGGTAGAATACCAAAATTTACAGCTGAGACTTAATTGCTTTTCTTCTAAGCTGTTCCAGCAGAAATTTATGCTGTTTAACTTCATGTGCATGCTATTTTTACAACTTGCTGCCTAATGCCCTGAATAAGATGGTAGGAAATTTGCATGTATGTATATAATCTTGTTGAAGACGTATCTGCTCATTCCAGGGGAGTTGGACTAAATGAGCTTTGAAGATCACTTCCAGCCCAAACCATTCTGCGACTCTGTGATTTTATAGATGTTACTTGGCTTTTCTTCTTAAAAAGTGATTGAAAAGAAAAATGTATAGTATTGGCAATAGACATTGCCAAATAATTAGAAACAGAATGAAGTTTTCTTCTAGTAAGATTTCACACAGAGCTCCAGCAGAGCCAGTCTCTTAGAGACTGACTTTGGGTTTGTTTGTCCATGCCTTTATTTTTTATAATTTTATCTGTAAGGCCTAAATACATCAATGTTTTAAATGAAAACCATGAGCCTGGTATGATTCACTGTCTCCTGAGCCAGATCTTTGCCATAATTCAGCCTGTTCCATCAGTCACCTGTGAGTGTAAATACTCTTCATTTAACTCAAAAGGCCGTTGAAAAGATAAGTCTGTTCCGATTACCTTTCAGTGAATAGTTTGAAGGCATGTAGGTACCGTAAATCTTTCTCCACTACTGCTTCATAAAATAAGAGTAATAAAGGTCTTTATGCAACTTATTCTTTATATGCAGTGGTCGATTTTGCGCAGTAGTTTACACTTGCACAAGCCAAGTGCACAGCACTTGGTTGCACAAACAAATGATTCCACAAAAAACAGTGATAAAGGAGCCAGTTAGTTTTTACTTTGTTTGTTTACTTGTTTGTTTGCTTAACAGCACAGATAACTAAGGCCTTCTCCAGCTTTATTTATTAGTGAGATTAATTCAAAACATTGCATAGGGGGGACCAAAACCTTCAAGTTCATTTGCAAATCTAAAGAAGGACCAGCAGTCAACAGGGTATCAGAGTTAAGAAAAAGATAGGAGAAAATATCTGATTGAAGCAGAGGAATGAAGATCAAGCTGATAAAGGTCCTATGGTGTACACTGTAGGAAAATCTGTGGGGCTGGGCTGGTGATCAGACAGTCCCAAACTTTGCCAAGTGGACACCAATGTTACTGTTCATCTCTGAGGCTCTTTTGCCATCGTTGTTGCAGCAAGGATGCCGAGATAGGTTTACATGTGCAAATATTTGTTAGCACGATTAGTATTTGATGGCATACATCAGCTCTAACAGGAAAAGTTACTTTTTGGGGAAAAAAAAATAGTTAAAAGGGTAGAGAGAGATTTGGGACAACATTGCCAAACGTCAAATACACTGTTTAACTCCAGAGAGAGCCTTGAGAAAGGAGAGGAAAACGTTCCCACTGAGCCCAACGAGGTGAAAGCCTGTGCTGGACCCCAGCACAACCCTGCGACGCTGCGTCTGTGAGCATCTCGTCACAGAAACACAGGAACCGGAGCTGGGAGAGGCTTTTTGTTCAGCTCTTTTTCCTTCACCTCTGCCCTGCCTTTATCTCCCAGCACTGTGGTGTTACTCCCTGTAGTACTTAAGATTAGCAGAGTTGTTTCAAATGTGAAATATTATCTAGGCTTTTTCTCTTCCCTTGGGGCAGATTATTCTACATCCAAATTGATTTCACTGTCAAGGAGCTTTGCCCTTTCTTATTTTCACACTATTAATTTCAGTGTTGCTGCTTGAACAAATCCTTCCCACCCTTTTTGTGTACAACCTTTGGATACTTGTAAATCACCTTGGCTGTCGCATACACAAGGTTTTTATGACGGCGTTTCAATTCTGCCGACAATGATGCAATGTAAATTGGCACAGATGAATAATCCCTTTTTACTGTGATTCATACCTTGCACCAAGTTTGCAAATACCACTTTTACTTGTTTTCTTGAAAGTCTACGAGTCTTTCTGTTCTCCCAGTATTCTTTGTTGGTTTTAACTGTTGTTTTGTTAGGATTTAAAATTGAGTTGCTGGCCAACAAGTGGCATTAAGTCATTCTTAAAAAAAAGAATTAGTAAAATTTCATATTTATGAATAGTAAACCACGCTGCCCTTGTCTATAGAAGCTAGAGAGCATGGAGTTTTTCATCAGGCTTGTACTTTTTCATTTTGGATTTCCAAGATCCAAATCTTCCTGCAGCTTCGTGGGAGAACTAAGCAAGCAGAGTTATCTTCATCTGCGCTTCTTCTCACCCAGTTCATTCTCACTTATCAAAACAGATCATGTTGCAAAACTTCAATAAGGAATGACTGTAGCCCAGGCTTTTTTCTTTTTTTTTTTTTGAAATACTTGCAGTATCTTAGAAAATTTAAGGTGGAACTAAACAGAATACGGACATCCTTCCTCCTGCATCTCGTAAAAAGACATAGAGATGTTGGCAAGTTGTTGCTTGCCAGCATATAACTGTGTGGTCAGACTGAGAATGAAAGATCATAGAATCATAGAATCATTTTGGTTGGAAGAGACCCTTAAGATCATCGAGTCCAGCCATATCTTAAATCTAGCACTAAACCATGTCCCTAAGAACCTCATCTACATGTCTTTTAAATCCCTCCAGGGATGGTGACTCCACCACTGCCCTGGGCAGCCTGTTCCAATGCCTGACGACCCTTTCTGTGAATAATTTGTTTCCTAATATCCAATCTAAACCTCCTCTGGTGAAACTTGAGGCCATTTCCTCTTGTCCTATCACTTACTACTTGGGAGAAGAGACCAACCCCCTCCACGCTCCAACCTCCTTTCAGGCAGTTGCAGACAGCGATCAGCTCTCCCCTCAGCTCCTGTTCTCCAGGCTGAACAGCCCCAGCTCCCTCAGCCGCTCCCCATCAGACTTGTGCTATATGTCTTAAAGAATATACTGTGTGGTCACTATACAACCAGGCCTACAGCTGCCACTAAGAACTTCTTAGCTTATCTTCTGCATGTCTGCATGGTCATCATTACGAGCTTTCTATGTGTGTGAACCCAGTCCATGGCCAAGTTTGTGGTTATACCAGGAAAGCAAGAATGGCTCGGTAGCATTGGCTTTCTTCTAGATTCAGTCAAGTCACTTAACCTCGGTAGACTTCATTACCTTTCTTAATAAAAGAAACTACCCTGGCCTCGGTGATGGCATCCACCAGGTCGTAGTGTTGACCCAGAACCCACAAAGTGCCCATCAGGAGGGCACTGCTGCGGTGCTGGTATTGCAGATGGGACAATGAGGCAGAAGATCCCAAAGTGTGGTTTGACCCATGTTCCCCACTCCGTGCTGCCATGCTAACTGCAAAACCGCTTTTCACGTAGTAACACAGGAGTATCTTCAAAAGTTTGTTCTGGAGACTTCATATTCTTCATGCTCTTGGAATTGCTAGGTAAAAATCTCACTATAAAAGCAGAGAGGTAATATATATGTTTGAAAAAAGAAATAACACGGAGTATCTGTTGCAGTACAAAACTTTTCTTGCTGGTGCCAGTGTAACTTTTCAGTATGATGGGAGAAATTTAATGTGTAGAGATTTAACAGCATTTGAGTGTCCAAACCTTTTTTAAAGTCAGTGTTCAAACAGAGTAAAAGAATGTCTCCAAGACAAAAACTGTGAATTAAATATAGAGGAAAAGGATTGCAGGGACATAATATTGATGGTAAACTTTGTAGATTTTAGTAGAATGCTGTAGAAGTAAGTGGTTTTCATTCCAGCTAGGCCAAAGACAGATATTAAAGGAGAAGCATAAAAAAAACATGACAGGTGAGAAGCAGTAAAATGAATGAACTCGTATACACTGCTAGACCAATCCCAGAACAAGACTGGTATAGATAATCACATAACATAAAAACTAGGCTAAAGCTTAGTGCAAACCTGCCTAAAAATAGGTGGTAAATGAAATTCATCTACACCCTGTATAAAAGAATTTCACAGCCTTCCACAGCTCTGGAACAGCTTTTTCTCAGGTGATCCCTGAACACCAGTTCCAGCTCATGGCTGAGGATTAGCATCGGTTGAATGAAATAGCAAAATAAAGTATTCCCAACGTATTTGGGAGTTTAATGGGGTTTAGAAGATATAGTTGCTCTTTGAGCTTTTAGAGCATCAAAATAAATTTTTCCCCAACATATTAGGCCCTTCTGCAAAGAGGACAACCTCTACCAAGAGCTCATCTGCACTAAACAGTATGGACTGGATCAGCTACAAAAAAATTGGGAAGATGCTTAAAGTAAACAATGATATAGTTACGAATTGCAGAATGGTACAACTAGCAAATTAATGACACACTACTTTTTGTGATGTTTACCACTATGAAGCAAGTTTTGAAATTGGATTGTTTATTCAATGTTACATGAACATTTCCTTTTAAAAAATCCCTATCCTATTAGCTGATGAGTAACATACATATGGCTGCTGCACCTAGGGAAAAGCTTTTAGAATATAAAAATGATGTTGACATAAAAGTATACTTGAAGGGAGTTCTTAGGAAGAAGAAACACACAGTGTCTTAATGTCTGTCACAACCAGGGGAGGATGGTATGTGTAAGCCAGGCTTACATAACTGGAGACATCTGTGGACATTTGGTCAAGCAAGAATACACATCACAATTTTTTTTTCATGGCTTCTTCAAAACACAGTCTATGCTTAAGAAGTATCAAACAAGAATTCAAGCCAGGACATTGGTGAAAGCTCTTCTCCTCTTTTTTGCTGAGAAAATACTCTCCTTTTTTATCACAGTTCAAATGTTGTGAAAAATGACCTCACTGTTCAGTTGTCAAACAGTACTTGAAAATGTCTTGTCTATGTAAAGCGCCCACTGATGCCAGTTCCTAGGTTAGTGGCAGTCTATGTGAATGGATGGCAGTCAAGTCGAAAAGTAATTTATTGTACAGGTTTTTCACTGCGACTGAAATGCCCAAGTTATTGGCTATTGCAGGATTTTACAATATTCATGGCAAATAAATCGTGACATGCAGGAATCCATTTCCAGACACTTTTTCACGGACTTTCAAAAACTCTGCCTGCATAAATACTGTGGAATCAAACCTAAGCTTGATATCACAATTTCAATTCCAGTTGCATACACCTTTCGCATCGGGCTGAGAGATGTTGGCAAAGACCTCTCTCATTTATCCTACAGCTATTTCACAGCCCCCTAGCAGCATAGGAAGCCTCTGTGAAAACTGACTGCAGAATATTTGACAGGTTGCAAAGTTTCCATTTTATAGAAATAAATCTCTCAAGAACCTACATCTGAATTTTGTAGTTTAACCCTACGACCATTCCACACATGCACGATTCCATCTTAAAAAAGAAAATATGTATTCAGTGTTGGTCTCTACTCCTCCACAATCAGAACAAGTGTGTCCAATGAAAATATGACTTTATTCTGTATAAGCCTCTCTCTCCTGTTATCTGTAAGAGACATTTTGCTGGTTGTCTGCTGGATTTCATATCCTTATTGTGGAGACCATCAGCCTGATTATAATCACATTTATATTGGACACAAAACTAAAGACTCCTGTCTTTGGTTTCTTGTTAAGCAACATCACTTAATGCACAAGAAAATAAATACTTGGTAAGCCCATTCAGTTAATACGAAGAAGTAATTATTTCTATAAGTTTGCAGGATCAGATGCAGTTTAGTCTTTTACAATATTTTGCAGGTTTTTGTTATTTTGAATATAGCCCCTATGACTAGACTGTGATAGCATATATGGTCATTAACATGAATATACACATTGATTAATCTATAGAAATATTAACACGTGCATAAACATTGGTTTATGGGTATCAGTAAACTAAGAGTCAGCTTAATTTTAGGAACAAGGCTTTTTACTGGTGTAAATGCAGTGACACAATTGGACATAACAGTCACCTGCTATGAATGGTCAGATTTTGATTGTCCAAATTGAAGTGGAACAATATCTTATTAAAAAGGCAATTCAATACTTGAAATTGCAAAAGGAGAAAAAGTTGATATAACACTATATTGTATCTGTCTGATTTGGAATATGTAGTTAGATCATGCATAAGCTTGAAAAAAATGATGCTTTTCTGGTGAAAATGGACTTTCTGAGGTTTTTGCTCTAGACTGATGGGTAAAAAATTGAAAAAGAATATTTATAAGCCTTATTTATCATATAATCTCTGTGAAACACAGCATATTTATATATCAATTTTATAACATTCTCTTTAATTCCAAAGCAAAATGGCATTTGGTAACGAAATGATTGTCATTTTAAAACCCCTTTGGTTTTGAGGTGTTATTGTGTAAATATATTTTTTCCCCTTTTAAAGTGTAATGCCTATAGTATTACTATGACAAATTCAGATTGATCATGACAAACAATATTTTCACAATGGGAAATGTTAACACGCTACTTTCCTTTCTTTGGAAATATAAAATAAATGATCACAGAAAACACATTTTAATTTAATTATGTCCTTTAGGTCATTAAAGTGATGTAATACGCATGTCAGTCCTCTTTTCATCCACAGATTACTTTAATCATTCATGTGCATTTTTTTTTTTCTCTGGCTTTCTTCCATATTTGCTTTGTTTTGAAATTGCATGCTGTCTGGATTATTTGTGCATGACCTCCCCATTAATTTCACACTGAATGTTTACATACTCTGGGAGATTTTCATGGATCGTTTATTCTACATGTGCATTTTTTTTCCTTTGTTTTCAGTTACTGAACTTTAAATATGCTTGAAATGTAAAAGTGGCATGAAACTCTTGTGACACAAGTAGACAAGTATTTTAATATTTTCAATATCTTCACATCTTTCAGAAAAACATATTCTAAACCACATTTTATGCTGTGCTTCCAAAATGTAAGAAAATAAACTGTATTCTGAAACTCTAAATCTATTCCATTTCAGTGTAGGACATTGTCTGATGGATAACACAGATCACTTCAGATAAGCACTATCTGCAGCTCAGCATCGATGCCCTCTGGAAATGCCAGCTTCTTTCAAATGACTGTATGGGGTCCCTAATTCCCCGTTTAGTATCTCAAATAGATACCTCAAGTAGGCATATCCTGCTTTTACATAGTACAGCACCACAAGCCTTCGTGATTGTCTGTAAATTCAAAAGCTTTTATCATGTAAAAAAAAATCATCTTCCATATTAATTTCCCATTGAAGAATTAAATCAACTGCTCAATGTGTAATGAAATACTGCTTATGAGCAGAATTCCATCTCTAAATCACATAAAACTAAAAGCATATCCAGAGGAACCTAATGAGTAAATATACCTGTATAAAATAAAACAAAGTGTTTTTTCTTAAATTATGCAAAAAAGAAAGCATTAAAACTGACTTAAGAAGTTGTCGATTAAGAGGCCAAATGAAACACTATGATATCAGCAACAGTAACCAGGAAAAAAAAATGTAATTGGCAGAGGGCTAAATTCACATACACACTACAAGCAAATCAAAGCCTTCCGCTTGCCTCTTTACAGCCTATTCTTTTTCAGCCAGTTAATTAATTCTGTGCGCAGTCTGCTATGATTAAAGATGAGTGGCTTGATCTCCAAGCATGCTGGGCCATCTGTAGCCTTCTATCTGAACAAGCCAAACACGATAATTTCCAAATAAGGAGCTGAAGGTTGTGATTTGAGACCTCTCTAATCAAATCGATCCAGTCTCCAGGGGCTTTGCCTTCAACCTGCAGACCTCACCGCAGCTACCTCTGATTCTTTGCAGCCTCTTGGTTTGGGCTGGTTTGAGTCACTACAGTTCTCTCCACTTTTACAAACTAGTTGTTTTGTCAGCATGAGTGTGACAACAATTAGACGTCCCTGTTTTTGCCCCATGCCTTTTCTCCTTCACAGTCATTCAATGACAAGCGTAAAAAGAACTTCATCTTTTCACGAAAATTCCCATTCTACAAGAGCAAGGAGCAGAGTGAGCAGGAAACAAGTGATCCAGAACGTAAGTAACCTCTTGGAGACGATGTCACATGCAGCAGCACAAAAAATGGGTGACACGCATGATACCAGTATCCCACACATCCAGGCAAATATCTGTCGTAGGCAGGCAGGAGAGGTATTACTACTGTGACCAATGTGTGACTGCAATTTGGATCCAGCTGGTCCTTCCTTCCCTGAAAACACCATTTTCAGTAGAATAAAACAGTGACCTTAACTTTTGGAAGAGCAAATGTGGCTCCTCAGAGTCGTTGTGGCACCTGTCATAAATCCGAACTTGTCTCTGATTAAATATTCCCTGATCAGAACTGGCTCAAAATAATGCAAACATTATTTCTTTCACAATACAAAACTAAATTATTACTATTTAAAAGGTCTTCTGTAATATCTTTTTTGCCTTTGGCATTCTCGAAGTTGATTGCCATGGGCAGCTTCACTGAAAGACTAACAATTAAGTGAAGCATTCATGCTAACACCTTAAAGAAGAAAGTCAGATCTTGGAATGTGTACCTCTCTGGGCATTTACTGCTTGCTTAAATTGTACAGAGAACCAGCATTATTAAAAGTATATGCTAGTTCCAAGCCCAAATATTCACTTTTTTTCTTAAAAATTCTCTCATAAATTTATCTGGTGAGGATCATTTCTCAGACTTTATTTATTGGGTTGTCTCTTCTGCCTCACAGCTACAAAACCATGTATAACGGTCACTGCCTCTTTCATTGGCTGCATTCCCATAGAATACGGGTTTTAAGTTGTTCCAGAACGAATAAGCAGGGATCCAGATTGCTCAATCAACATGGTCAGTCATGGTAGTATCCATTTCAACTCCACTGACTTCTTCCTTCCTCTTCTGCGGCTGTTCTTCCTTTCTCATTGCTCTCTCTGGGGACTTCCGTGCAGGACATCCCCGGATTAGGTGACGACGGTTATGGAACAAAGACTCTGAGTAAGTTCCCAGGAATGGTCACTGTAAATCCTCTTTTCGTTTTTGTTTTGTTTTGGCTTCTGTTCCTTCTCTGAGGACCCTCCACTCCTAGCATGCACAAGATAGAGTTTTATTTGTTACCCAGCTGTGAATGCATTAAAAATGTTTCAATCGTTTTGTTCTGCATGACAGTATTAGATAACATACAGTGTCTCAAGTGGACACTTTCACTTCTTTTGAAATAACACCTTTTGTTTCTGACAGTATGTTATTGTTCCCATCATGGCAGTTCTGTAGAGTGGCATACCTAGAACTCGTTTTGCTGCCTAGACTGTTCTTTTCAGCAACAATCCCTCCCGCTCCATCTCAAGGGAAAAATAAACATTTTAACTTGATCACATCCTGAGGAGATCAATAGAAAATTATTTTATGCTGTTGCTTCTGCATTTTCAGCTTTTTGCATGGGAGTGTTTGTTACTTTGCTGGATTTTAGATTAGTATTCGTTATTAATGGAAGAAGTCATTTACAGGCTAGAGAAGACCATGCCTTCTCCAAAGCTAATTTTGGACCCATTTCACCATTAGCAACCTATTCTCTGTCATGCAACCTTAATCAACCTCTTTTTACGATGCAGCAATCCTATCTCAAGATTTGGCATTGCAGAATGTGTAACGTGTCAGATAACTGTTCAGAAAAAATTTTGCTTCCTCAAAAGTTAGACCAGAAAAAATGTATGGAGTCAAATATTTGCAGATGATTTCTATATAAATAGCTACATTACATTATTCCATATCCAGAGCTAAATAATTTAAACAAAATCCACTTGCATGTGTTTGGCTGCTTCTTCCTCAGTTCTTATTATTTTTCTTATGCGCCAAGTAATTGGGGCAAAATGTGTGTGAAAGTTAACATTGCATCGCCTACTGTTTTGCATGTGCTTTTTATTGCAGGAATGCACACCCATGCACACAGTTTTAGAGACTGTTCTGTTTCTGACTGATTTGTTGAAGGGACATTTTAATGGTTTAACTTCAAGCCATACAGTAGCCCGCAATTTAAAGATGAAAGCTTCATCTCTTGTACAAAAAGAACAGTTCTGTAAGACATTTTGTCGGTAGTACACAGCAAATGTTGCTGCCAGCTGAATTTTAAGCTGAATTTTAACCAAAGCTGCTACTTTTCTTAAGGTATCATAGCAGCTCATTAGCAACAAATGCAGATCCTTCCCTGCCTTAAGAAAAGAAGAATGCTTCTGATCAGATAACCCTCCTGAATATCTCTGTCCTTACAAAGGCAAATCTCTGTAACATCCAGCCATTTGAAAGGAGATAACTGAATTCTGCAAATTGCTAAGGGAAAAGTAGCACAGAGGTATTATATAGGCTCTAGTTTCTCTATTAATGTTGCATCTAGCTTTCAATTACTGACACATCTCTAGACATTACCACCCATCCAAATTTTGCTAATATTCAACTCAGATATGCTTTTCAATGATAATTCTTACTATGAAGGATATTTGTTCTTGTTTAATAAGTTCTTCAGGGTCCTGTATAACATATTGGTTTGAGACAACCCTTTGTTAACTGGCTATGAAATGTCCAAAAGTCAATATACTGTTTTCTTCAAAATGCAAGTTTAATTTTTTAAAGCTTCTTACTAAGCCCAAGACCAAAGCTTTCCATTATTATTTTTATCAGATATCATCCCCTCTCATTTCTGCTGCTCCAATAACCCCATCAGTCCCACTCTGTGAACCCCAAGCCATTAGATTGGTACATGGGGAAACGCAGCACCTTGCAGAGAAGGGCTGGTCTCAGCACTGTTCACATAGTCAACCTTCATGACACCCATGCATGGTCTATGCTGGGTTCATCCTTGGGAATTCTTGGCTTTTATGAGTTCCTTCTTTCACTGGGGATGTTTAGAGACAGTTGCAGGTGGGTGCAGTGGGTCACCCGCAGCTTAGTCTGCCTACTGGTTTAATGACCAATTTTAGCTCCTGGCATTTGTCAGGAGGTGACTTTGTACCCATTGCCTGTTTAACCACTGTGCCTCATTCTTCTTAACCAATGTGGCCCCCCACTATATCGCCATTATACCATTGGCTTCTAAATGTCCTGGACCAGCTAAAAAGTTTCAGCCTCTCAAATGGTCTTTCAGGTGCAAGATATTCAGCATTTCTACCAGACTAAAACTACCATTTAACGTGGTTCTGCAGACATCTTGGAGACCATACAGCATCAGTTTGCTGACTACAGTTTAGGAACAGCCACCTCACATGATATAGATTGCACCGTCCTTTAAATAATATAATAATAGAAACAGTACACCAGACTTGCCAAACCACAAGTCTGACCCATCATGATAGTTCTTATGTCTTTATTCACCCATCCAGACTGGTCTGGTAAGGGCTTTTGTACTCTATCTCAAATCCTGAGGCTAAGTAATATCTGAAAAAAAGGATTTCTTCTATTTTTTTCCTTAGTTGTCTCATTGACTTTGTCTTCTTTTTTTGGACAGGGTAAAATACATATAGTTACAATATTTGATATATTTGGTTAGAAGTTTAGCAGGAATGGTTCTAATGCGTGAATGATGTGTGTTACTGACAGTGCAGAATAATATGAGAACACACTTAGGTTTCATTAAATTACTTGAGATGTCCAGTGAGATGCAAATGGAACATAGTGTATTTTCAAATTATTAGGTTATCTGAGATGTCATTAACTTTCTCATCAAGAAAAGACACGGCTTTGCATATCACTAGCTAATACATACAGTCTCTTTCTGAAATGTCACAAGAGACAAAGCTTTCATTTTATCGGTGTAAATTATCTACATTTTTTCAGGTGATCTCACTGCGTAATTTTTATTTTCTTTCTGCACAACTACCTTTGCATGACTGTGGCAGTTCTTTTAAGTTTTTGCAGCTCTGTGGTGCTTCGTTATTTTCTTTAATTTGCTGTACTGTTCTTGCAGAACATGTTTCTTCTAATGCCAGCGATAGTGAAAGTAGCTACAGTAAGTTACTGCTTTCATTAGAGTCCTTTTGCTTTGCGTTGCTTGTTCTGTTTGTTTCTTTTATTTTGTTTCTCTCCTTGCTACTCTTTTTGTTAATATTAAAAAGACGGCTGGAGCAAATGGCTTGGAATTCAAATTTACAACCACATCTTGAGTACATAGCTGTAAAAGAAAACTGGCAACCTCTATGAGAAAAGCGAGGAAGATTGTTATTTGGGATGTATTCTGCAACATAAAACCAAACCTGGCTTTGGATAACCTGTGAAAGTCAGGATTATTTGATTTAGTGACAATAACTTTATTTCAGCGGGGAGGAGGCAGTTTCTTGATGGTCTTTTAGGACTAAAATTACTCCATAGCTATAGTCAAATCTGCAAAAGGCATCCTCTTTACAGTGTCACCATTTTTACTTGCATTTCTGCATGCTTGTATGAAGGGTTAAGATATAGTCCCAAAAAATTTGTTGAGCCCTCAATTTTAGCAGTGCAGGTTTCCTAATGCATACTGAAGTCTTTAAATAAAAGGTAAGATAGACCTTTACCCCTTAGGCACTGCCACTGACTGTCACCGATTCCCTGTAAGTGGACGTCCCAACCCTGAAACCTGATTTGGTTGGAATTACAGACTCCATGTGGTCATATAGACAAAAGGCAGGTTGTACATTCTGGGTTGTTATTAACAATACCTCAAAATTGAAGCAAGGTAACATTTTTCTGAAAGTGCTGAAAAGCAAAAAAAAATATAAGGCATTAAATAAATGACTGGAAATGTAATAAAAGGTAATTAAAATGACAGATTGCTTACTAAATTACCCAGTTGATCAATTTTTTCAAGCCATTTGCTTAGCAAATCAAGTTTTTCACCAGTCCCTCAGCACTCGTGCTAAGCACCCACATACATTCAGGTAATCACTGGTATCATACCTCATATTTACTAGTCTTGATATAGTGCATAGCAGTTGAGCTCTGTAAATAAATACCGGTTTGTTTCAGTAAAACAGCTAATCTTATACAATTCAGAAATGGTAAATTAGTTTGTATTCTGTTGTATTGGAAAGGTTTCCTTGGAAAGCAATTGCCAGAGTCACAAGAAAACAGTAGGAGCTCTTGAACTGCCAAGATCCCATTCTGAACCGCTTTATTTTTAATGTGCCCTCTACTGAGGAGAAGAGGACTTTATGTTTAAAATATAAGATGCTTTTTCCCCATACTGACATTACAATCAGGAATGACTCAATAGGCTAAATTTTCAAAAGTTTGCATGAGTCAAATCTCTTCCAGCTGTGTTTATTTCAGAGTGAGCTCAGGGTAAAAGCCCAGAGGAGAATCTCGGCAGATGGCTGAGCACATCCTATGCCTTATGAACTGTCCCAAACAGGAGATTTAACAGGGGTGCCCAGTTGCAGCCAAACATTTGGGGCAGGTCCACAAAAACTAGTTCCCAAATTCCATCGGACAGACCAGGTAGCCAGTTCTTCATCGACTGTGCAATACCTTGAAACAAAGTGTATGTTTTGAGGAGCAAGAAAGGGGATATAAATGGTTTGGGGAAGTTAGTCGAGATATAGATAATTGGAAGGAAAAGAAGTATTGGCGTAACAACTTCCCATGGCGGGCACTCTCCTTCCAGAGTGGGTTTGATCTGGGCAAGCTCCTGTCTCCCCCCATCTGCATCCAGACTACATCGTGTTGGCTGGAGCTCCCCACACATTACTGGTGGGTCCAATAACTGCTGCCCAGTGTAGAAGATGCAGACAGGGCTTCCTTCTTTGCCCGTGGGAGAGCTCTGCCATTTCGCAGCAGAGCAAGCCAATCTTAGGTTTTGCCAAATGAAAGTGCCTTCAAAATCCAGAGGCTGGTGTTCAAAGGGCCTGATTTCATTTGCTAATGATTCACTGGTGTGTGCTGACATGACATTTGAAGGCATGACACTGGGCTACCAAAAACTTTGGTCACCAGCTTCTGGAAATTACTGTTTCAGATGGCCATGACGGCGTGTCAACTCTATCCTGACTGTGTGTTCAATCACTACATGGCCATGGTATATCAGCATATCTCCTGTGGGGACTTAAACCCCTCCTGAATCCAGACGGTTACTCTCTGGTTATGTCCAGGCTACCTTATGTCAACAGTATGTCTCATCGCACAGCTCGTTGTAGAGAAAAAAAAAAAAAAAGCAACACCTAGAAGAACTAAGACTCAGGAGCAGAAAAGAATCAGACAGAGTGAGAGACAGGTGGCCAGAGAGAGCAGTCAACAAATTGTGAGGGCACAGAGATAAAAGAGAAGAGGCCTGACATGAAGAAGTTTTCTTTTTTCACTTCTGCTCTGATCTTCTGGGACTGCTGAGAGAGGACACTGCACAGGAGAAGCCTATCAACATCCCTTGTGTGGGAAAAGTAACTATCAGACCTACTCTGTGAACATTTCCTAAAGAAGTACTCCTTACTGCTTTTTAATTTATTTATTCCTAATGAAAGGAAAAAAACATAGGTGCTCAGGGTAAAGCTCATTCCTGGTAGAATAAGACGGCATCCAGTTATTATTTCTGTTTGCACCTGGGGAGCTGGGAACAGGGTCCAACATCAGTCACTGCCACAGAATCACGTTTGGTTTAACTCCGTTTGGAGCCAGACACATTGCAAAGCTGTTCTTCAGTCTGATTTTGTGCCATTTTGAGGGGAATTTCTCTGTTTAAGCTGAGGCACTGCAAGTTATTTTACCAGGACACAATGTGTGTTGACTTGCAAGCCCATCTACCCCTCAGTCTGTGCACTGGTGAAATGGGGCATACTAAAAAGAGGACAAAAAAAAAGTAAAACTGAAAAATTCATGGGGAGCAAATAGAAAACTGCTGGAGAGCTCAAGGGCTTTGCATGGGGTTGTGACCCTGCTCCGGTGCCTCTTTTCTGTTTCCCAAGCAAATGAGAAGGAAGAAAAGGTTTCTTGCCCCACTGGTTTCTGAATTGTGGGAAATCAGCAATTCACACCCTGGCCAGTAAAAAGAGAAGTGTGTAGGTAAGAAATAAGTTGCAAGTGGCCCATGTTCTCCTGCAGGTGTTCGTATTTGTTCATATAAAAACAGACCACTTGGAGTTCAGAGTGAAGTGTTCTGCATTTTTCCTAGTGGGTCTCTGGCAATTGCTTTAACATGTTTCTCTAACTTTTGCTTCTCTTGATGAGCATTTAGCGAAAAGTAGCTAGTGTTGAAATCTGTACTGTTTGATCATCCCTAGAGCCATTCCAAATCGGGGTACAACCACGCAAAGTGATGGGGAAGGCTTCTGAGAGTTGTCCAGGCTGTGCCCTGTACACTGATTAACAGAGGGGTTACAAATTAACTCGGCTTTTTCTAGGAGATATTCTGGTATGTTCATATTTATTTAGAAAATTATATTGCTTAAAAATTTGAGTATTTGGATGAAGTATCCCATTGCTCATATCTTGGGCTTAGGAGTTAAAAAAAAATCAACATTTCTATAGAAGTCAGATAGTTTGTATTTCAATAGAATAATATAATTGAAAGTCCTCCAATATTGTCTCAAGAGAAAATTCTTGGACCACTCCTCAGTAACAAGGCTGTTGCAGGTAGTAAACCTGATTTCTTCTGCCAGAGCTCTCAGCCCTGGGTTTGTAATGAGCAAAAGAGCTGGAGCCGACAGTGGGATTTTCTTTATCCTGACAGATAACCTTCAGCTCCATTAACCTCGAGACGAACCACAAACACATTTGACAGCAGAACCTGGCCCTTTATAAAAAATTAAAAAGTATTTCTGAGCCAAGAACAAATTCTGGCCTGATCTAAAAGGGGCTGAGCTGCCACCCAGCTGCTGCTGCTGCATCACGCTGGCCATGCTAATACTAAGGCTATAACCATATTAGTTGATTCGCACCTGTTCTCAGCAGTAAAATCAAGTTTACAGAATGGTATATAAAGTCCTGATGTAACAGAAAGTTGTTCTTGCTGTGATAAGGACACACAGAGCCAACTTTGACTTATCCCTGAACCAGCTAATCAAACCATGACTGAAAGTTTATTTTGAGCTCTGTAACTTTAAATGTTCTGATTTGTTTTTCAAACCAAGCTTGTAAGAACATATTTTTTTTACCATGGACTCATCAGTTTTTATTCTGATAGACATGATTTACATAATGGCCATGAATTTCAAGTCTCTACTGCAATTGTGTGGTAATGTTCTTACACACAGTTCGGTAAAGGTTTTACAGCTGTCATCAAAATTACACACACATTACCACATCTGTTTAGCCTAATTGCATAACTGGTTGTGATTGCACCAATTACCTAGAGAGGCAATACATGACTAAAAGTTAAAAATAGGGAAGACTGTTAGAAACAAAAATTTTTACCCTTTGTCAGCAAGTCACTCTTGTAATGAGATTTGAAGACTCAGAACAAGGTTAAAGCGAGTCCTGATTATTATGTTAGGCCACTGATTAATTAGGACAGTTATGCTGGCTCTTACACTCCCCAAGGATTACTGTATTATTCAGGCACACTCAAACTGGCACAAGTATTAAAGTCTCATTTTATGCCTTCACAAGCTACATTGGTCTTAAACATCTAGTGCCAATAGACCACTTTTCAGTCATAAGTTCATTCTGAAACTACTGATGATCTTTTTATGTATTGGATTTCCCACCTGTCATAGCTATCAATGTATTTCCAAAACTCATACGTTTACTTACATAGATGCCCAGGAAAGGGATTTTGAGCCAAATAGAGGTAAGGATATTGACTGTCCACTGCAGGCAGTGCAGAGGAAACAAAACAAGAAATTGATTTCTCCAAGATCTTGCAAGTCCTACGCAGGTAATCCATTCATTAGCCCAAAACCAAAATGGATGATGACACCAAAATAAGTCGTCTTCGATTTTAGATCCAGCTCAGCAACAAAATTCAGATCAGGGATCAAAACCAAAATGAATTTGATTCATCTACATGTATTTCACACATGTATTGATGGTAAGCACCACTAGTACAGCAATTTTAATGAACGCAAAAATTTCCTTTGATTTTTATAAAGCCATAAATAATTTTTAGCTGTCTTCCTAAGTACTACTTTTTTATTATTCCCTGCCTTGGATTCCTTTGCAGATTTTTTCATTCACAGCCATTAACAAGATGCCAAAATCCACGGATTCCCACTGCACAAGGTCTGTTCAGTTACATGGTGGCTGCACCCTGGCAGCTCACAGCAGCTCTCCTGCCCCGTTACACACATTCTGGGTGCAGTTACACCAGCACTGTGGAAGCTCTGGATACTCTGGCAAGACAGTAGGAAATAGGGCCATTTTTAATATTAAAAATGCCCAATATCTGCCAGGTCTACCCTGAAGCTATGATATTGAGTCACAGACTGCCATCTAACCAGAAAGAGAAAACAGAGGCAACACCTTAAATCCATTTTAGGGCTACTCCTCTGAAACACAATAAAATCTTTTTAAAGATTAAATCCGTCATCCTTATGAAAGTCATCTGACCACATAAAACCTCTCTGCCCAGTTTATAGAAGCTGCGAGTTATAACAAACTCCAGGTTCTTCTTCTCTTCCTGAGCACGAGAACTCACCAACAGGCAAACCAAGAACGAAGGAAAGCAGAGCCATAGTGATCCTGGGAAAGTGAAAGCCCTCCAATAATTTTGCTCATAAAAATATTAGATTTAGGAAGGGTTCCTTTTTCTTCTTCTCTTTCCTTATCTTCTTCTCTTTTTGACTTTGTGGAATTTTAGTGAAGAACAAGAGATCATGCCAAAATCCTACAGAAAGGGTGCTTTTTTTTCTCTTTTTGTTTGTCTGTTAAATTTTAAAACTATTTTTGCAGATCAATATAGCTAACCTGTGCTAATTAAGCCATTAATGTGGGTGGTAAATGAGGCTTAGTCTGCTGATAAATATGAGCCCACATCCTGCTGATTCCACACCATATCTCACACCTCAAAGCCATTGCAAGGTTACAGTAATCCAATTATTCATTGACTCTAGAGCTCTTCATTATACTTAATGCTTTTAGACTACTTCAAAACCATGCAGTACTGACTGAGTAGAGATCATTAAAGAATACCACCTGGTACAGTTAACATACGTATTAGTCTCTGAGGGCTTATAGGATTTTGTCTGGATAGTACCTGGAAGGATTTTATTCACCTAGAAACTTGAGCTTCCTGAGCCCTTTTTCCAGAAAAGTAAAGTATTGAAAATGGTACGGCTTTCCCCAGGCTCACACTCCGTGTTGAGTCTGAAACCCTGCACTGAAGAGCTCAGGAAAATGTCTGTCTTCAAGTCCCTTTCCAATGTCTCAAGCTTCAGCACAATTTGAGTGGGCTGGAGTTTTTTTTCTCTGCCTTCAGTCTGACCACAGATTCACAAGACTTCTCTGAAACAACTGGCTCATTCATCTCTGTAGCCCATACCCTGCTGATGGCGTGGACATAATGACAGCTTTAGCATGTGGACATGTCGGCCAGAGACTGGGCAAAACAGAAGGTAAAATCTGTGCTGGTTATAATTCTGTGCCAAAGCCCACAGAAAAAATTCTTAAACAACAGTGTCAGAGTTATTGGCTATTTTCCTTCAGCTGCTCTTGTCACTGCCACTCCCTTGGGATTCTACTGTTTCAATGCAGATGTCTGCATCTGACCTTGCTGTTTAAATGTTGTTATGGGACAATGGAGACTAACGTGCCCTTCTGACTTTTTCCTCTCATCTCAAAGTAGACATCTAAAATAGGTCAGATGACTCATGTCTTAGAATAAGCACTTGCCTATTTGTAGACACCCATTGGCTCTAAAGGGTACCTAGGGACTAGCTCAGACATTAGCACTCACAATACAGGTTTCTGAAATCAGCTGAAATTAATCCCCTTCTGCAGATCTGTATGCCATTGAAACAAGAATTTTCAAGTGTCAGATTGTATTTGTACAGACAGACTCCCATCCCCACATTTAGTACGTGATGGCTTTATTGCCCACCCCAAAATTGACATTCTCACACTGCTGAAAAGCATAAGCTTGGCTCTGTGGTGCTGGAGGGCAGGCAGTGCACGAGCATCCTCATCCAGCCTGAAGAGTGAATGACTTCATATCCACGGCATGGGCCACCCTGACTTTTATATCACCCCCAAAATTCCCAGAAAAACTTAAGGGAAAATAATGCATCTAATGTATGAAACCTGGTGTAACAATAATTTTAGGTTTTTAACTTTGCAATAAGCCAAAGTTAAGCAAGTGATTACGGTATCAATCATTTGCAAATAGAGAAGAAAATCCATTATCCACACTCTTCAAACATTCCGTTGACTTGCCCTCAAAAGCTGTCTAATCTCTTCCTTTTATTAAAAGTGATGTTTTCTCCCTTGCTGCTTCAGCACTGTTGCTAGTTTGGATTTGGCCCTGTCTGTTTCTTCCTCTCTTCTAACACATTAGTACTTTTTTTTGGTTTTTGCTTTTTCTGTCGTTGTCCTGAATTACAACATTAGTTTTACTTGAAAAGCTTTCTTACACATTTCTCAAAGCTGTCTAGATAGTATATCACAAAATATATCTATCAATGTTTAGTCAGCTTAAGACTAAACCACAAAACATTTTATACCTAATTGGGAGCTAGGCATTGCACCCAATCCAAATCTTCTCGAATAGTTAATGGAGCCTCAAGACTGACTCAGATTGTGGCCAGACTACTTCAGGGTGAATTGTAGCCCCTTCTGAATCCTACCTACGTCGTCCATCGGGTGTCAGGCAGCACTCTTCCCCTGCGCGTGAACACTTCGGCTTGGCAGGAGCCCACCAGAATAATGTAACACAGACCCATGTGCGTGCAAGCAGATGAGATGAAGGCAACCTTGTCTATTTTATAAAGCCCTGGCAGCCCTTATGGCAATCTTTCTTCTGTAGTATCTAAATTAGTTGCAAAATCCCATCTGTGGATCTTCTCAGAGATAAGCCCTGAACTGGGTAAAAATAAAATCATCATTTTTAAGTTTGCTAAGCCTAAGCCATATTTAGAACCTGCCAGAGCCCTTTTGTGGTACCAAGTATGTAACAGTGACCCAGAAAGAGAAATGCCCAGGAATTATTCATGCAGTAAGTAGAAGAATCCTCCCGCCCTGTCCTCCTGGACTCTCATAGAGGAGATGACAGTGGTGCACCAGGGCTGTTCACCCACACCCAAGTCATGGTCCACCCAGTGCCTATTGTTTCTCATGGCAAATTTCTCTGCTTTTGTTCCCTAAATGTCACCATGAAGAAACAGCACTTTCCTAACAAGAGTGGTGGGAGGAGAAGTGAGTAAAATATGACGCTGTGAGGTTTGTGTTCAGGGAAAGGATAAGGGCCAGCTAACAGTTCATAGCTAGATGCCAGGCTGTGAGTAAACTAGGCTGTGGAGGTTATGCACAGAAAGACCATCAGCCAAAATGTATATATTCTGAGGATAAAAATGGTTCAGTTTAGGTAGCTTGTGGATTTGCCCTGCAGCAGCATCTTAGGGCCTTAACAATCAGACAAGCAAAGGAATTGCATCTTAAACTTCTGCACTATCCTTGTAAACAGCCTTGATATCAAATCAATAAACAAAGCCTTATTCAGCAAAGCCTAATTTCAGCAAAGAGAATTGAAACATGTGGCAGTAGATGGAGAGTAATGAAAAAAAGTGACCTCCACACTTTAAAGTTGTGAGGGACTTTGGAATGGTTCAGGTGAGAGCATTACCAGAGAGAAGTGTTGAACCCAATCTGTCTCTGTGTGAAGTATTTTATCAAGCTTTAGTGTTTGGTGTGTTGCTTGTCAGCTTCAATCTCTTCTCTTTCTTCTCTCATCAGGAGGCCAAGAAGACTGCATCCTTTCTTATGAACCTGTCACCAGACAGGAAAGTAAGTTTCGTCTGCTTTTCTGTCACTGTTCCTTATATTTTTCATTTCACATTTTGGGGGCTAGCAGAGCAGTAAACGTTGTTGCGCTAGCCCCAGACTCTCTGTGGCTCCTTTTTTTTGGCCGCTCGGTCTATGCCATACAAAAGAAATTATGTAAAGCTCTGCCTCGCTAGCCCTCACTCCCTGAAGTGCTCAGGACTTTCGCCAGTAAGCTCTCATGGCCTTTACTAATAAATACATTAGTCAGTCTACAAAACATTGATGCAGGTTTTCTAGATTTACTGCAATATTGCTACATGCGAAGCCTCCATCATTTTCCTTCTCATGTGATGTGTGTCTCTAACCAGGGCAGATGAACCTATGGGAAAGCAAACCAAAAATAGGAGCACACCCACCTAATTTAATGGGGGATGCACCCCTATAACAGAGGAGAAAATAAATCCTACAATCTCCATTCCATGGCTCATGAGAGAGTCCATCTGCAAGCATTTGGGAGTGCCCTTGTTGAGCAATAGCACTTCCACATAGTCGTCTGACTACATATCCATGCACCACCACAGAGCTCTGCAAAATGAGTGGTATTCATTCCATTGTCCTTATACATGTCAATAAATAAATTATCAATAAAATGTACACCTAAGTTTTATGTCATACATAAAGGCAACAACTCCGGTTAGTGTATCTTTGGGAAGATTTACTGTTATTACCAGTAATATCATAATTTCTTTTTATTGTTCAGTTAATTACACCAGGCCGGTTATTATTCTGGGTCCTATGAAAGATCGGATCAATGATGATTTGATATCTGAATTCCCTGATAAGTTCGGGTCGTGTGTACCACGTAAGTATGATTTTACCCCTTGTTCTTCAGCTAAGTTGTATCCTTTGGTGTCATGGATTAAGTAAATTGCTGTGTAAGCAACATCTGTGAAGTATATGCAGGTGTATTTCTCAATCGAATTGTCTCAAAAGCAGTAGATTTTTTTTAAACAAGGAGCCTTTTAGCCACTAACTCAGTTGACTCATCAATTAGTCTATTGTTTCTTAAACAAGATAAAAGTTTGAAATAGTGGTAAAATGTAAAATGTTTCAGCTCAATTACACAGCATCCACCAATAAAAATATGGAGTTATCTGTGATTTGTGTGAGATCAAGGCTGTCTAATCTGAAAGCAATATTGGACCTTGAATTAAGCATTGTTTATATATTGGATCATTAGAGTTTGCTGAGTGTTTATTTCAGGGTCTGATTGCAGTCTTACTTCATTTTAAACTGTTGTCTCCACAAATACACCAGCTTAAAACTGCTGGAGATGAGATCAAAATCAGGCTTATAATTAAGGTTGAGTTAAATTGACGAGATTGCAATTCATTTTATCACTGTAATAGGATTAGATTTACAATCTGGAATGGGAGGCTTGTGTGTGATCCTGCTGGAAAAATAGTAGGATTGTGGTAAATTCTAATTTTATGTTAGAGTGTAAGTATTGATTGGAGGTAAATATCAGAAGATATTACTATAAAAAGACACCTTTATTGTTGGAACTCCATTGAAAACAATATATGGTAGCCAAAGATCTGTTCCCAGATGTGGAACACCTCCACTTACAGCACACACAGCATTGCTGCCTGAGGAAACCTTAATTGCTGCTTTTTTCTACATGAAATTTTTTTATAGACTACTTGATTTTCTGTCTTTTGTTTCATGCAGATACCACACGGCCAAAGCGTGACTATGAAGTGGATGGGAGAGATTATCATTTTGTCATTTCAAGAGAACAAATGGAAAAAGATATCCAAGAGCACAAATTTATAGAAGCTGGGCAGTACAACGATAATTTATATGGAACTAGCGTCCAGTCCGTGAGATTTGTGGCAGAAAGGGTAGGTTTAAACTAGTTTTATTCCCCATGCAACATGATCTGGTTTGTTTCCGCATTTTATCTCAGACATGGTTCCTCTGCCAAAAATATAAAATATCTGCAAAACAACAACATCCTAATATTTATAGACTTTATAATGACTCCACAAGTGGAGTCTCTGACTTTGAATGACTAAATACTTGGCACTTTCTGTACTTGGATGTAGTGCCGTGGATTCAGGGATGTTACACAGAGCCTCAAGTGCACCCCAAAACAGCCTTCCCTATTCCTCCTGTCAGATAAATAAACTTACCTCATTTTCACAGAGGTGAAGGAATGAAGCACAGAAAGATTAAATTACTTGCCTCAGGTGACACAGGGAGTCTTTGACACAAAGAAGAACCGAACTAACCCGTCAGAACATAGACATTTATTATTTTTATGAACTGATTTTCCTCATCTCTGAAAAAAATCCTCTCCCTCTCACTGAGTTCACCCCAGTAAAAATAAAAACCAAGTTTTTTCCCATATCTCCATTGTATATTTTATATTAGCACCAAAGCAAAGGAAAGAGAGCAGAGGAGCAGAGTGCGTGCCCTGGGGTCCCCCTTCCCTGCTGTGCCAGTCACGGCCCCGTTCCAGAGCGCAGCATCGCAGAATTGCTTCCCGTCTTTTGGCTGGTCTGCAGCAAACTCTGCAAAAATAAACACACCCTCATCTGTTTCCAATAGGGCAAGCACTGTATACTCGATGTGTCAGGAAATGCTATCAAACGACTACAAGTTGCACAACTCTATCCCATCGCTATCTTCATCAAGCCTAAATCATGGGAGCCTCTGATGTAAGTATGAACTACTTGTAACATTTTTTTTTCAGGCAACAGTCGCAAGTGGCACAACACAGGTCTTAAGTCTACATTTTGCTTGTCCTCTAAAATCAGCAATAACAAGAGGAAATGGGATGTGGCGGGTTTGAGCCTGGCTGGATGCCAGGTGCCCACCAAAGCTGCTCTATCACTCCCCTCCTCAGCTGAAGAAAGGAGAAAAAAAATGACAAAAGGCTTGTGGGTCAAGATAAGGACAGGGAGAGATCACTCAGCATTTACCATCACAGGCAAAACAGACTCGACTCAGGGAATGAATTTAATTTATTACCAATCAAATCAGAGTAGGAAAATGAGAAATAAAACCAAATCTTAAAGCACCTTCCCCTCACCCCTTCCTTCTTCCCAAGCTCAACTTCACTCCTGATTTCTCTGCCTCCTTCCCCCGAGTGGCGAAGGGTGACGGGGAATGGGGGTTGTGGTCAGTTCGTCACACATTGTCTCCACTTGTCCTTCCTCCTCAGGGGAGGACACCTCATACTCCTCAAACACTTCCCCTGCTCCAGCGTGGGGTCCCTTGTACAGGAGACAGTTCTCCATGAACTTCCCCAATGTGGGTCCTTCCCACGGGCTGCAGTTCTTCATGAACTGCTCCAGCGTGGGTCCCTTCCATGGGGTGCAGTCTTTCAGGAACAGGCTGCTCCAGCCTGGGTCCCCCACGGGGTCACAAGTCCTGCCAGCAAACCTGCTCCAGCGTGGGCTCCTCTCTCCATGGGGCCACAGGTCCTGCCAGGAGCCTGCTCCAGTGTGGGCTCTCCGTGGGGTCACAGTCTCCTTTGGGCATCCACCTGCTCCAGCGTGGGGTCCTCCCTGGGCTGCAGGTGGAGATCTGCTGCACCACGGACCTCCATGGGCTGCAGGGGACAGCCGGCCTCACCATGGTCTGCACCACGGGCTGCCAGGAGCACCTCCTGCCCTCCTTCTGCACTGACCTGGGTGTCTGCGGAGTTGTTTCTCTCACATATTATCTTAGAATCATAGAATGATAGAATGGTTTAGGTTGGAAGGGACCTTAAAGATATCTAGTTCCAACACCCCTTCCACAGGCAGGGACACCTTCCACTAGACCAGGTTGCTCAAAGCCCCGTCCAACCTGACCTTGAACACTTCCAGGGATGGGGCATCCACAGCTTCTCTGGGCAGCCTGATCCAGCACCTCACTACCCTCACTCCTTTCCCCTGGTTCCTATTGCACATCAGGGTTTTTTTCCCCTCTTGAATATGTTACCCCAGAGGTGCTACCATCACCTCTGATGGGCTCAGCCTTGGCCAGCAGTGGGTCCATCTTGGAGCCAGCTGGCACTGGCTCTGTCAGAGCCAGTCTGTCTTCTTATAGAAGCCAGTCTGTCTTCTTATAGAAGCCACTCCTGTAGAACTATCCTCTCCTCCCCAAAAAAAAATCTTGCCATGCAAACCCAATACAGGAACTCAAGTGTAAGAACTGAGGATAAAAAGGTTATAAGAGGTAGCCAACATATGTGCATCAAGAGAAAATCAACTCAGTCTTATTTCCTTCATTCATGAGATGGATATCAATAATTGTATTGCATCTTGGGTCTTTTTTCTGGCTCCATGGAACATTCTCAGTAGCAGCTTAGGGAAATAAAATATTAATACTTAGGGAAATATAAGGTTAGGGAAATATAGTCCTAAGGGAATCTAGACAGCATGTGTACAACATTGTAATTGAAAATAGAACTGTTAAACTGGGGGGGTAACAGAAATCCTGCAAATTCCTGAGCTGTGTCACTGTTTTGGACCACTTGTTCGTGAATAACTTGAATGATGAACTGGGCAGTACTTTTGTAAATTTTGTGAAACACTCAAGGCTGAGTGAGGTGGCAAGCACTTCAGAAGATTACAACTCAATGTAAAATCAGTAAGATGAAATTCAGCACAGACAAAGGGGAGAAAATGAAATGCACGAGTACAAGCAGAGAATAATTAAGCTACAGCACTGCAGAAAAGCATCTGGTGGTTGGGGTGGATCACACAGGAATATGAATGGATGGAAAATGCGGTTGCAGAAAAAGAAACTGCCACTGTGGGCTGTATTAACATCAGTGTTGTGTAAGGACACAATAGATAGTTATTTTGTTTTACTGGGTATGGATGAGGCCCCAGCTGGAGTGCTGGTCAGGTGCTGGGTACTGCCATGGAAGTGGAGGAGGAACGGGGTTACCTAGTGTCAAGGAAGTATGGA
Organism: Caloenas nicobarica; assembly: GCF_036013445.1. Lineage (NCBI taxonomy): Eukaryota > Metazoa > Chordata > Aves > Columbiformes > Columbidae > Caloenas > Caloenas nicobarica. The sequence goes on along the minus strand of NC_088245.1, from coordinate 207,952,230 downwards.
AGTGACCTTCATACTGGTTAAAGCTCAGGATAAAACACACTGTGATCAATAATTTTCCATTTGCAACCATCGTAATGCAAGAACTTTTCAGCTTAATAAATGATGGACAGTATGTGGTACTTTAACAGCCCCACCCTGACCAAAGCCCCCTTGGGTTGGATGATTCTTGACATTTCTTCCAGCCCTGCAATTCAGTTTTATTCTGATTAACTTGCTGTGTAGAGGGTGAAAGGTGGTCTGATAGTATACACTCTGCATTGATTGTTTTAAGATAGATCTTAACCTACAGCTTTCCCACCCATAAAATATTTCCATTATTTGTTTAATGCTGACATTGCATCTGGAGTGATTAAAAAAAAAAAAAAAGGTAGTAAATAAAAGTGTCCCTTAGTCTGAAAAATACATTAGGCAGAACCAGAAATGTGGCAATAACATAAAGACTTCATTGATTTGTTGTAAGAGCAAATCCTTGAACAGACTGACAGAAAAGTGTTATGAAGATGCAAAATATCACGACAATCATCCTGTTATTAAACCAAAGCCATGTTAATATTTCACTTAGGAGAAAACAAGTTATGCAAAGTTAGCAGAATTTTCCTTACAGATATAAAGCAAAAGTAAGCTATTCTTCACTCCCCAAATCTAAACTTGCCTCAGTGCTGACAGTGTAGTATGGACAAACAAAGTGAAATCCATTATATGATTTTAAGTTCCTTGTTCCACAAATACCCTCTGGAAGACATCCTGAATTAGAAATCCAAACTTTCATGGGACAACAAAAGTCCTTATATATCAGTACTAGTTTGGGATTTTTTGCAGTAAAATGGCTTATATAAATAAATTGTGTAAACACAATAAAACTTCTAAAAAACAAAACAAACAAACAAACAAAAAGAGTGAGAAAAATGTAATCAATTCAGGCATCCTAAATTAGTTTATCCCCTGAAGCCTGCTCTCCACAAGTAATCTTTTTGTCTATTTAAGCTATCTGATGTGTATTTCTCTAATATAACAGCACCCAAAATTCGTTTCTAACAGAAATATGAACTCTGTTAATATAAACAGTATCATTCTTTTTGAATAATTGTCTTGAGAATGATGATGCCATTCTGAGCCTCTCGCTTGTGAATATCATTTATTTTATTCAATAATGAAGCTAAATCACTCAGGGTCTGGCTAAACATATACTCTGACGTAAGCAGTAGTGAGTTGTAGGGTGTGCATAGATGAACGGATATAACCTCTTTCTAATAGATAACGCTATTTTAGTATGGAGAACTTTAACACGGTAAACCAGTGCTCTATGGGAACAGAAAGAGGATGTTTTTATGACAGCGTAACTGTGTTCGCTCGGGTTTTTCAATTATCAGTTTATCTGCCATGTAGATTACTCCTGTTCATACAAAGGAGTTGAAAGTTAGTATAATAGGGAAGTAAAACTATAAAAGACAAAAAAATGCACCAAAAGATGCAGAGAGAGGGTCAAAAGATTTAACTTGTGGCAAAACTAGTACTTAAATTCAAAGGGTCTAATCCTCATTTACGCTATGTTCCTTTGCACCCACCCAACAGTGAAGGTATGAAGAATGAAAGGAACATAATTTAAGCTTGCACCTGCACTTGGAACTTGGTTATTGTTGGTTCTCTGGAAATACCCTGCTAACACTAATGACCACAGCACTACAAGACCATGAGGGACTATTTGATGTAGAAGTAACCAGTACACATGGCCTGAACTGGATGTCTCCTGATCCTACGTTCTTCAGTCCAGGCAACCACATTGCTGTAAATAAAGGGCTTTCCCTTCCTTTCCCATCTCTAGATGATTCCACCTCACAGGTTTAATCCCAGAGGGGTCCCAGTTGGTTCCTCTCAATTGGCCTCTCTCTCTAGAAGGAGGACGGTGGTGGGATCATGGGGGTGAGAGCTGGAAGTGATGAAGAGCCTGCCTGGGTGAGCTCCTCACTGGGAGAGGAAGAAAATGTCCCTGGAGGGACAGCTCTCCACAAGCATTTTGAATTCACCAGCTGTGCAGGTCCCTGGCTAGGAAATGAAAAATTAGAAGGGACTGCAGTTTGACAGCACTTTCAGCTCATCATGAAAAATGGACATCATGGTCCTCCCACTTCTCCATCCTCTGTTCTGAAAGCACAGAGTGGGCAGAGGCATGAATACAACTAACACAGTTTTATACCCCAGGCAAATCTACCACCTGAAAATTTAATGCACATTTCTACCTGTTTCAGAGTACTTAATATTTTAAATGCTTGTTTATATTTTTATTTGTATTTTCTCCTCAGATATTAAAAAGAGAAAGGCTTCTCACAAAATTACCAGAAATAAATCTGGAAGGAGAAGAATGTTATTAGCACTAGAATATTGTCTGAGTGTCCTTAAGATGAAAATGTTAAGCTTGCGTAAGAATTTGCAATGGTATTAATATGTCCCACTTCAAGACAGAGTTTTGTTTTAGTCACCCGAAGATACGTTCAAGTAGGCGTAGCTGATGAGAAGCCCACCTGAACTCAATTACATATCAATCTTTTCAATAAATAGAATTAGTAGTATTACAAATTTAGCAGCATGACACAGATTGGCATATGTTAAACCTATTTATATAATTCACTAATAACTGTCAAAAATTTTTAAAGAAGTCTTTCTTATCCTTCATTTTATAAACCTGCTTTGTGCATTGCATTGGTACTTCCAGAGAGAATTTTCTAAGCAATGTTCCCAGCTATACAGTTAGTTATATAGACAGAAATCTCTAAGCAATTTCTAGAAATATGTTTTTGCATCCTGGACACGTTACAGGTTGTTTTTCAGAAGCTGAGTAGGAGTAAGCTTTAGCAAGTTCATACTGTTGTGCACTTCATAGATCTTTTTTTTTGTGCACCATTGTGCACATAATTTCCTACATGCATCACCCCTGTCACACTGTATATAGTCCATTACCACATAATCATATGATTCAGTGCAAGGCATTAAATCAGACTTATGTAGAACAGAAGATCTCCCTTCTCTTGCTTTCCTAGTTGCCTCAAAAAGCTGCCATTGCATTTTAAGAAAAATGCATCCATGCTGTGAAAAATGTTAGAACAGGAAAACTCTATTTATTACTGCTACTTAATTTGGATATCTACAGGCATATATGTGTAAGGCTCTGAATGAGTATGAACTTGATTCTTCGCAAGTAGACAGTGGCATTAAAAGCTGAGCGTGCATAGGCAAGACAACCCATTTCTTCAAGTTATTAAATAATGCCTCTGTTGAAACAGAAATGCTCCACCAAGTAACAAATTATTGGCAATAGCAGAATGTTACTGACACTGTCTATGTTTTCACCTTTATGGATACCCTGCATATTTTAGAATCTACAAGTCACATTTGGCTGGGAATCTCTATAGTTAATCAGAAAATACTGGAACAGAGAGTACAAATAATAAATTAATCTTAACTCTTCCTATTGGAAAGACTCAGTTTGATTTCTCATGATTATCTGGAGCTCATGCCCACATCTGAACTATGAAGTCTCCCTGGAAGACATGCTGGGCTCCTCTTGGGACTTCCATACAGGGATTACAATGACTCTGGGATTCCTCCTACAGGGTCAGGAGTCTCCCTGTGCTGAAACCTGCCTTTAGTTGTGATTTCACTCCCATAACCCCAGCCTCAGTCAAAATGGACCTTCCATTTCAGCAGTTTGGACAGTCTTATTCAGGCTGTGGGCCTGGGAGACAGAGGGGTTCTTGAAGGAGCTTCAGCTCTGGAGACAGGAGTCCTGTGAGTGTGCAGACCTTGAGACCTCCTGGCTCCCAGTTCCCATGGCACGGAAGAATTTTACTGTTTGATTTGATATCGATATCAGTCCATCTGCAATTCAGTTGAACATATCTTTTAGAAAGATGTTCTAGTAAGAATCTAAACTTCTTGACTTCCTTTGTATTTCTAGGGAAATGAATAAACGTCTCACAGAGGAGCAAGCGAAGAAAACCTATGATCGAGCAATTAAATTAGAACAAGAATTTGGAGAATATTTTACAGGTATGCTTTTATTTAAAACATTTTTTTTCCCAAGGCACAGTCTCTTATTGCAAAATAACTGGATCAGCTCTGTCTCTGGCCTAGAGTAGATATCAGTGTAGCACGCCCATAGTAAGGACTTCTAGCTTGAGAGTAATTTTTCCCTGAAATTCAAGGGCAGTTGAGGCATTCGAATCCTCAGAAGTTTGGTGCCCTGAAGGAATAGCTATGAATGAATTTGATTCCCTTCTTGACCCAAAACTGCTTTTAATGAAGTCAGTGAAAATGTCACATCATTGCATCTGTACAGACCAAAGAATTCCTCACTAGTTCAAAGTAAGAACTCAAGCTATGGATTATGGGAGTGAAAGAGAAAGGCATATTCTTTGTGACCTGGAAAAACAGCAAGATTTAAGACCTGCTCTTGCTCCAGCATTTCCTTTGAGTGGGTTTAGGCAGTTCCCTACTCAGGGGACTGGTATTTGTGAATAACGCTCAGAAGTCCCCAGTTGTCCCTCCGCATGCTAACAGTGTGCATAAAATGAACTGCGGTTCCAGATTTCTGCTGGGGATACAAGGAATTTTAAGAGTATAGACACTGTGCTTTGTGTTGCAGTTGCTTTATCTTCTGTCAACTTGGGCCTGACCTAGTTAACTTTCGCAACCCAGAGTGAGTTTATTATAACCAGGTCAGGAAAAGAATAGGCTGTTAATCAGCTACTCACTGCTGACGTAGCTTCTAAATCATATTAAATTCAAATTTTGACTGGCAACAGTGGGAACCTACCATGCTGCCCTCCTCTGAGACAGAATTGCCAGTTCTCTAAACTGACTTAGCTCAGTCTTCTCACTACAAGCAGTGGGACGGGTCTCTGACATGGGAAGGTGCCATTGGGTTGAACTTAGTTGCCATCTGCAGGGGTACGACTTTTCCATAACCGATATCACAGTGTGCTAGTATTGCTTCTCATTTCATCAGTATCTATGAGTACACTGAAAATCTGATGACACTGGATGCTGTAGAATATATCAATTAAAAGCCGTCTTGTTATATTTTCTTACTGCAGCCATTGTCCAAGGAGATAGCTTAGAAGATATATATAATCAATGCAAACTTGTAATTGAAGAACAATCTGGGCCTTTCATCTGGATTCCTTCAAAGGAAAAATTATAAATTAGCCACTGCACCTCTGATTACGATGGGAGAATATTTAGAAGAAAACTATAATATACTATTTGGAGGCTTTCCTGTTTTTGTTGCATTTATGTTCTTTGCAGTCAATGTGAATTTTGATGAATGTACAACACAAAGTGTTTGAAGCCATGAAGGACACTGATGGGTCAAAGGGTAGGAACAAAAAGACTTCTACCATAAAAAGCAAATCTGTTGTGTGCTCAGAGCACCAGTTGTAGGTATAAACTTTTGACATGGAGACCCTCTGTCAAGGGGAGCTAGCCACCTCCTGTGCCCATGCGGACATTTTGATTGATTTCAATGGCTGAGCTCAGTGTGTTGATTGCTTTAAAGAGAAGTTCCCAGCTCTTGAACCTCATATAGGGCTTGATCCTGCAAGGCGCTCAGCACTTGACCCCAGTCCCTACATATGAGTAGCCTGTTGACTTGGAGTCACTTGTGATCCTTCCTTATGCCATTCAGTCCCACCAGTTCCAGTAGGACTATTCATGGGCTCAAAGCTAAGCACAGGCTTAAGCGTTTTGCTAGATCAGGGCCACATGCACCTTGCAAAATCAAGTTCAGTATTTGGTCCACTTCCTACTGAAGTCACTGGTAGGACGCTCTTTGACTTGTCTGGGAGGTGGGTCCTATTCTAAGCTTGTCATTGCACATTTGTGGTTGGTACACCTCGACTTTGGTAACTATGCACATCTTTTGATTTCTGAAACCAAGTCAAGCATTTCTTTTTTCCCCTTTGGAAACACTATAGCATCAGGAACTAATAACAATATAGTTTGTTTTAACGGAGTTTGGGGGCGGAGAGGATGGAAGCATTTCACATCACACGTGTGCACACAAACACATTCCCATGCAGACACACACATGTATGAGGATTCACAGTACCTATGTTGACAAGGAGGGATACAACTGGGAAAAGCTTTAACATTTTTGATTGTCTATTTTATCATTTATATTGATAGAAGGCACTTAAAGATGGAATAATTTATAAAAATAAAAAATATATTGATGTATAGAAACTAATTTCTATAGGTAAAAATGTTTTTGCGAGATATTTTGTAAAGATTAATTAATTGAAAGATTAAATATTTACACCCTTGTGCGACTGTAAAATGTAAAGAGGACCATCAAGTTGCATTATCCCTTTTCCATAAGAGATTCTCTACTATTAATGACAAGCAAGATAATTCCTTAAATTGTAGCTGTCATCTTATTTTCCTTTCAATTTAATCCTCTCCCTTGCCTCTATATAATCACGATGAACTCCTGTGGGAAGATCTCTTGAACTGACTGCCCTGTAGGACCTTTTCTGAACACAGAAGGATAATGCATCTTTAAATTGAAATGGATTATTTTTTCAGAAGCAAAAATGTCAGTGCTTGAATGCAGTTAATAATTTCTCTCTTGGAAGGAGTCACACTTCACCCCTAATGTTTTATGATTCTTCATGTTTCTTTAAAGGAAATACCAAAAGCATTTGATCTTTCCTCTCTTTGTAGGCAGACAGGTCACCAATTAACTTGTATCTTCATTCATTTCACAGTCAACAAGGGTCTTAAAAGCAAAAACTGAGGCAATGGACATTTGTGAGGGATTTGGGGAAAGTCTGTGGAATTGCAGTTCGGGGTGAATAGAAGAGGAGAGGGAGGTATATTTTTCTCGTTTCACAATGCCCTTCCTTTGTACACTGATGCCATTCTTCACTCTGACACGCAAGGGGACAACTGCAAGAGATATTATGAAGTTAACTGAACTGCCTTTGCTGCTGCTGGACCATGTTTTCTATAAAACCCACACTCTCCTGCCCGCTACGCCGCAGGAGTCCAGTGCTTATTAGCTGGTGGCTACAGGAACCCTAATGTCTAAGGACGTTTTAAGGGCAAATGCTAAATAGACTCCTCAGTTCCTCGTCTATTTGAAGCTTACATTTCTACACCCTGTCAAGTTGACGGGTATATCCAGCCAACCTCCATGGAGAGCACCACTAGCTGGATGTTCGCAATATAGCCACCAGAGCTGACAGGGTTAAAAATATGGGCATTTTGGTGGCCCTGAGGTGGCCTCCCACTTACTGCCCTACTATGGTAACTTTGAGAAGTTTGCACTTCTTTAACTACTATTTTTCTTGCCTGGCCAGCACAGATTTATAAACAAGGGTTTCAGTTATGTCTCCAAAAGAGCTTCGTAACCAGAAGGGCTAGAAACTTTTTTCTACAAACTATAAACGAATGAAAGCTTCGATTTTGGATAATTCTGCAGAAATCCACAGAGTGACCCCAGATCTTTGGAAGCCATGGATTTTTCCATGTTGGCAAAGTACTATTGCCCCAGGTTGGGAAATAGCCCACCAGACCTGAAAAACCAAGTATCCTAAAGCAGGAACTTCATTCTAATTTTCAGCTCTGTTTTTAAGCAATCGATCACATCTGCTTCTTTGTTTCTTAGTTCAGCATGCAGCCTTTTACGGTACTATCCTACTAGTAACTGTTTTGCTTTGTCATGTGCTGTGCTTTACAGTGAACAGTAACACTATGGCTGAGTACAATCAATTTTTCCATCAGTCCTTGGTTACTGTAGTAACATTATTTATTTTTCCCTGTCTGTTGTTTGTGCTTCCAGTTTAGAGTTGCCATTGCACTTCTTTTTTTTTTCTTTTTTTTTTTGAATAAAAAGTATATTTAAAAACAAATCACCAAGAGAAGCGGTGAGAGGTCTTATTTCCCTTAGGACTTATAGTCCCATTTGTTTTGTACGTTGATGTTTTGCGTTTCATGTTTCAGCATCCTCAGAGCTGCAGTTCATTTTTGCATTGCAGCTGTTCAGATCATACTGGGTGGCAGTGGGAGGAGGAAGAGAAATATAAGATTCAGGCAGAATTACATCTGGTGCAAAAAGAAAGAAAAGAGGAAAAAAAAAAAAGAAGAAAAAGTCCAAACTCACAACCCACAGCAATTGGCACCTGAGACCGTGTTGGTGCTAACACAGCTTAGCATAATCAGTTTCCTTTTCTGTTCATGTAAAGACTTGTGAGCATCTAAACATGAGACAAATGCAAATGCTGGACCCTTTAGGAAAAGTGCCAGATCACACCCCTGGTGCTATTTCTCATGTTCTGGCACAGTGTGTAGCACCGTAGGGTCTAAGCAGAACCAAAATTATCACAGCTTTTTGTCCACCCATGAATGATCACAATGACATCTTGCTAGCTTTGTGCAGATGTGCAATATTACAACCTATTTATTTCTCCTTGCCACAGAGCATCTTCCGTGCACTGACTCATTGGGAGCTTGCTAGCAGGGCTCAGTGAAACGGCACTGTACTGGTCTGACGGTCCGACCATCAACCAGTGAAAAAGCCTCGTTTGCTTAATCCCCCTTCCTACAGAGGTACCCTGTCCACGCTAGCGCTTTGTAATTTCTTTGGTAGTAAAGGCTGTTTTTAGATAAATATTCTGTGATGTAATTGTGTTTGTAGCTAGCATGGTTTGATGCTCCGGTGTGGATAGGGTCCCAGGAACCACCCTGTGAAAGTCAAGGATAAGAAATCTCTCCGTTGCACTGAAATTTCAAATCCTCATCCTGGAGAGCAGTGTGGAACCTGAGCTAATAACCACTACGAGCCAGTGACAGTGTCCTAGTTCTACAACGTCCACCTACCTATTTACATGAGTTTTCTATGGAGAAAGGTGTTACACCTTCACTGTTAACTTGCTCATCAACACTCAGTCAAATTGTATTTTGGTTTGGTTTCCTTTTATTTTATTTTTTGTTTTTCAAAGGAAAGGATTCAGTGAGTGATAACAGAAGAGAATATTTGTAGGAAAAACAGTGTTCATTAGAAAAGTCTCAAGCTTCTTTTTAAACTGCAGATTTAAAGCCATAATATCTGCCATGTTCACGGAAAGTGGTCTTTTATCCTCCACAGCTTTTAATCTTAACATTTTTTCTCTTGAACATTTTGCCTGCCATGTTATGCATGCAGTTCACTGTGCAACTGCATTCACGTGCTCAAGCCCATGCCTTGGTGAAATAAATGTATTTTCCTATTACATTAAAAATCAGAGATCTTGTCAATTAGTTCAGATGTAAGAATGAGGTTGTCATTATAATTCAAAAAAAAAAAAAAGTTCCCAATTTATGGCACAAATCAGTATCAAAGCTAACAGTCAATAACATCTCAAATCTATTCAACGTATAGCCAGCCTAGATCTTCAGCTGGTATAAATCATGGTGACTCCATTGATTTCATAGAATCATGGAATGGTTTGGGTTGGAAGGGACCTTAAAAGGTCATCTAGTCCAACCTCCCTGCAATGAGCAGGGACATCAGCGGAGTCTGTCCCATTTACACCACTTGAAGTAACACATTCTCCCCATTACACTGGCATTTTAGCATTACTGTAAAACACCAAGGCCACACGATTAAACAGCAGCTCAGCACCTTCCATCATCATCGTTATTTAGTGCTTATATTACTGTAGCACCCAGAGGGCCAAGTCATGGACCAAGAACCTTTTGAGGTCAGTGCTGTGAAACTGCTGAACTAAAAGACGCCCATGGGCCAAATGCTGTGGCAGGATTTTCAGAAGGCTTCAGCCCCGCTGGCATCTCACCAAGAGCAATAGGAACCACTACCCCGTTGGCCCTTTTGAGATTCTGTCTTTAAGTCGAGGAGCATGAGAGGTGACCCATCATCCCTCACCCCGCGTCAGCAGCTTCCGCCGCCTGGCCCTGACCTATAGCGCAGGCAACTTGCCCTGGTGTAAAACAGCATTTCTGGGGGTGGGCGGCAGCCAGCATCCTAGGCAAGATCTTTTGGGGGAAAAAAGGAAAGAAAAAAAAAAAAAAAAAGGCAACACTGTTGGCTCTTAGTGGGATAGCAACCTTTTAATTTGTGTTCCTGAATTTGAATCGGCCAGTCCAAATTTCCGAGTGCAGCAGCCTGTGCTCAGCAGGCGGCTCCATCCGGGATGCTGGCCGGCGCGCGTCTCTTTAGCAGGATGTTTCTCGGTCCAGCTGTAGTGTGGGGTACTCAGAATCTGAACTGGAGTTTACAAAAATACCCTGTCCAGCTTACACTCCTGTTATGTGTAAATACTCTGCGCATCCATTCCATTTGTGTAAAGAATAAAGCACACACAATTATAAAAATTAAGATGTATATTTCATACTAGCTGTGTCCTTGCTTATTTATTCCGGTCCAAGCTCTCAGCTGTGGTTCAGTTGTAAATGCTTGATAGAGTGTTTATAAATATGTCATGAATTTTATTATAAAATATTAATATTAAAGCATTTTTACACTTTATAGCAAATGGCCTCTTCACAAGGCATAATTTGTCTTTTTTCCTTAAAACAGAATAGTAAAAGAAAATGAATATGCTCTTAATATGTCTTGAGACACTATCACATCTGTCACACAAGACAGACACAAGTCTGGAAGTGGGATGGTGGTTTCAAAAATGACTGAGGATACAGAGACTTTTTCCTTTCTTGCACTTTTTTGTTCTTTTCTTTTTCACACTGATATGGAAGTTACCATCAAAAAGATTCACTCTGGTGAAGTACTGCTGCTTTCTCCCTAGCACACTTCTGTGTATTGGGTACCATCAACATCTTGGTGAATAATTATCAGAATGGTTTTTTTAAGTTAAAGGATTGTTCCATATTTCTGACATGACAGCATGGCCATTGGGACAAGGATTGTAATAATTACACGCTTGTAAGCAGCTTAGTGGACCATAAACTTTAGCTGTGCTATGGGGTCCCAATAGCCCAAGAACCACGGATTTTGGCTGTCCCAGGAATGTCTTTGCAGATGGCTCGTGGGCCCCAGGGAGGCCAGTAAACATTGTCAGTCTCTAGAAGAGGCAGAAACACAACAGGGACACTGCTTTCAACACAGAGACAGTGCAAGATTCAGTCTGCAGAGAACCACAGAGCCTCCGTATGGCTCTGGGATCCACAACTGACACTATAGGGGGAAAAACTCTGTCCACAGAGTTTTACATGCGTCATCATAAATATGGTTAATGATCTAAACATTCATTGTGATGCTTTAGCCTTCTCCAATAGATTCAGAAGAGGGACAGAATCTAAACAACGGTTCACATTGATATGCAGATGAGCGCAACTTAGGGGAAAAAAAGTTAGCATGTTATTTTTGAGATGCCATCCTGTTTACTGAGAGATTTTTCACATCAGTAAGTTATTGCTCCAACAATCCTAGCAACCAAGTGAAGTTGCTTTCCAGCACAGGACTGTACAAAGCAGTCTGTAGGTGGGCTCTTCATTACAGAGCAGCATCTCTTATTAAAGTACTTTCTTCGTCATCCTATATCTAGGCAAACCTGAGCTAATTCCCCGGACTATCTTCTGGAAAAAAAAAAAAAAAAAAGAGAGATAAACTTGGAAAACAATCTTTATAAAATGTCTGGGACGTAGGAGATACGTAAAATTGCAGGAAACTAAACTTACCGTGACTATTGAGTCAGGCAGTGGTGGAAACTCTTGCCAGCCTGTTGCCTCAGCCAGGCCTGGGGTATGTCCTAAACAGACACCTTCTCTCATTTGTCCCATTGCTTTTTAATGGTCCCTTCACACAGCCAGCCAAATATCTGGACTCAGTTGTCCAATTTCACCCCTTTGGCATGAAAGACACTATGTCCCAGTTTGAAAAATTATTTGGGACCAGAGTTGCAAGGTAGGTGAGCAGTGCTTCTATGTACAGATACTACCAAGTGCCTAATCCATCTTGGAAAAGTCATTTTACACTGATTTTCAAAGGAATTTAGGTGCCTATCTGGCATCAGCAAATTATTAATTTCACTATAATCATAGCACTTTACAGCTGGCACATAACAAGGCAATGACACCTGAGTCCCTATATCACCTGTGGGGGTGCAGGAAAATGGCAATTAATTTCCTAAATCTCTGGGCACATATCCAATCCTCCTCCCCACCAGCAATCCATACAGCCATCTTTATTATCAAAAATCTTGAACAACGCAGGAATAGTTACCATAATAGCCCTTACCAGAGCAGGACTCGCCAACAGCCCCACTACAAAGCCCATTGCTGCAAGGAAGGTGACACCACGGCTGCAGAGCAAAGGCTGCTTGGGTTGGTTGGTTGGACACATCACCAGTGAAACAGCCACAGCTGAACCGGTCTATAGACCAGTTTGGAAAGCCGAGGACAAAAGCGCAGCTCCCCTGCTCAGGGGAGAAAGGCGGTTCTGGATGGCACCCACCACTACAGTCTGTTGCTGATGGAGATGGTTCCTCCCTGACACACTGGGGAGCCGATGGTGCCAAATATCCCAGGAAGGCAGAGCACGGTGCCCAGAAGAGATAACTAATTTTAGTCAGGGAATGAATTGAAATGCTTGCTGCAGAAGCTCATTTACTGCTGTCAACTGCTCATTAGCCCTTGATCTAAGCAGAAGCAGGTGGTGGCAACCAGGGAAAATGAATTAGGTCTAATACGTTATTAGTGTAATAGTGATAGGGCTGTTATAACATCAGTAGAAAAACAATACACAGCTGGCCTCTACACTACACCAACTGATTAGCTAATGTCTCAGGCTAAACAACTAGCCTGAATTTGAGGACTTGCTCTGGTATGTATGGAAGGTAAAGAGCTTTCACCTAAGCTTCTTTTGGCTTCCCTTCCATGCAGTGACCCCCCAGCACTGCCAAAGACTTTACCTTGCAGCAGAGTCTAGAAATCCAATAGGGCATCAACTATAAATTGCAGTTTGCAGAAGTCTTTAAGCTGTAAAACTCTGGGATGGGCTTTAAACATGTAAGAAAAGTACAAAGATGCTGGGAAACTGGAGTTAAATCCACTTATAATGACGGCTCACACGAAGTCCCCTTCTGCAGCAGAAACTCACCAGTAGCACCGCCAAACCATCTGACCTCTGCCAGACCCACCTGCCCCGGCAGGCTGGGCTGAACAAAAACCATGCCAGGTTCCAAGGAAATATTTTCTTTGAGGTCCTCTTGCTACCTTCTCCCTTTTTCCCAAGAAAGGGTGTTGCCCCTGTGCCATCTGCAGTAACAGCTGGTCAAGGGGCTGCTCATTATCTTCAAAGGCAAAGCATGGAGATAAATTGTCAGAGTCATCACCACGTTTAAGTACTAAGAGTGTCAAACCTATGTCAAACACCTATTTCTTTCTCTATTTTTCAACAGAAAGTGTTTAGAACACTGTCAGCCTGATGACTTACAGAATGAATCTAAAGGGTCTGAGGGTAAATGCTTGTCTTATGCTCCTGTCATCACCTGTGCACAATAAGGGGATTTGGAGAGGCTTTGCAGGATGCAGGAGCCACCAAAGCATCCTTTTTCCTCCTCTGGTGGTGCATTTAGTGGCCGTATTCTGCCTGCCTGGATGTGATTTGCTGGGCTTCAATTGCTGAGTAATGGCCATACACCTCCAGTAAAATATTAGGCAAATATTTCCTAAGCTTTTAACTGCCCGTCTGTATATAATCCTTCTTTAATAGGGCTGGCATTTGCTGTAGGTAAGTATGCTTATCAGCTTACAATATAATCTCACAGGCAGCATATCCAGAGCCTCTCTTTTCAATAGACACCATGTCGTCCTATTTTAGAGACACTAAATGAGAAGGAAAACACTATTCTGAGGCTGTGTTTGCTAAATAGGGAAAAGCCCTGCAAATCCTCAACTCCAAGGCAATTAGCAGAAGGAGCATTTCCAACTAAACGAACTTAGGTGTCCACCTGATCTTAATCTATGGTGGAGCTGGATTTGGAGAGTGCATGCACTGTATGAGGTAAGTGGATAGTGCCTTATTCAGCCGGCTGGTTTTGGAGTGGGAAGGGGGTGATAATCTCGTTAACTATAGCAGGTACATAAGTGAGGCCATAGGTCTCAGACAGAGTAGATGGAGAGGTGTGGTGGGACGTCTCACATTGTTCAGTGCCTGCTTCACTCCATTAACCAGCAGAGTTTCAGATGGAGGTTAAGGGGTGTCTAAGCGCAACATTAGATAGGGCAAACACCAATTTCAATGCATTAAAGAACCTGAAATAAAACACTAGGGACCAAGCAAGCAGTAATCTGTAGTCCTATGGAAGAAGCCAGTTGTTAATGATGCCTTTGCTCATGGAGGCAAATCCTCAGTGACCACAAACTTCTGCCCTAAATACAGCAACTGCTTTCCCTTAAGCAGGAATCAAGGGACCACAGTGTGTGCCCAAGAGCGACCTGTGCACCCAAGGCACAATCTCACCGTCCTCAAATGTTCTCTGAATCATAGAATCATTTTGGTTGGAAGAGACCACAAAGGTCGTCAAATCCAAATATTAACCTAACACTGGCACTAAACCATGTCCCTAAGAACCTCATCTACACGTCTTTTAAACCCCTCCAGGGATGGTGACTCCACCGCTTCCCTGGGCAGCCTGTTCCAATGCCTGACAACCCTTTTGGTGAAGAAATTTTTCCTAATATCCGATCTAAACCTGCCCTGCTGCAGCTTGAGGCCATTTCCTCTCATCTTATCACTTGCTACTTGGGAGGAGAAAAGGACCCATCCATTCCAGTGTCCCAGCCCATCACCTTAAGCCAGCTCCACCAGCTCTGCAGAAGAGCTGCAGGGTTGTTCTTCCCCACATTCACACATGCAGACGATGTGCACATACAGAGCATCCAGAGACACAAATCACCGATCCGAGCAGCTCGAGTGTCTTGGCATCAGAGCAGCTGCTGCAGCACAGGTTCAGCTGCAAACGCTGAGGGCAGTAGTGCCATATATCCCTCCTGGGACTGCAAGCGCCACATTCCCATCTACAAATCTCATGTGCAGAGCCCAAAAACTCTGCAATATCTTACAGGGTAAACTTTTACAAGGCTGCTCTTCAAGGTCCCACACATAGGTACCCAGGCAGTATGTACCCAGCACAGCCCAGCCCAGGGCAGGGAATGCATCCAATAGATTTTCTATGTATTATAGCTGTCTTGAGATTCAGTGCAACTAAGCCAGTGTCCTGCTGGATCACCCAGCCTGGCTGGAAATCTTTTGGAAGGAAAGGGGAAAAAAGACAGACAGGCAGTGTTATCTCATGGAGGGTTTGCCACCCTTGGCTGGAGCAGAGTCATTGGAGTGCTGGAGGTACAAGTCGTTTAAGAATTAATTGTTTTGATAGCAGCTAGAGCTAAGTCTTCCCAAGCCTCCCATAGAAACACAGTCAAAGATTTATATTTGCCCTGGGTGGCGTTTGCTGCCATTTGGTGTATGACTGGGGAATCTGCATCCATATGATGTGTGCCCACGGTGCAAGGAAGCAATAACACTACCTCACGCTATCCTACTATCTTGCACAATCTCTGCTGTGTTATGAGAGTGTAGGCAAGAAATAATTTAAACCACAGCATCTTTATTGCTATTTTTTAGCCAGAGGTGCGAGAAGTGCAGGCAAGGAACAAAAAAAAAATGACAAGAGAGTGATGTTTCATTGTGAAGGCCATAATAAATGCCTTTGAGGAGGGGTAGAAAAGGTATAAAGAGAGAACAGGGAGGTGAGGCAAACAGAAGGAGCCAGTGGCAGAGGAAGGACTTGGCCTTGAGCAAAGAGGGAGGAAGGGGGCTGAGAAGCCAACAGTCACAGAGCCTGAGGATATTGTCCAAAGTGATATCAAGGGCTAAAAGTGCTCACAGGGAGCATTGGCCTCTCAGGACAGTATTTCCTTTTGCTTCAAGGAAAACAAAGAACAGCATTTATAAGTGTAGAATAAAATATAAATTAAGCTGTGTTGGCTATTCTTCTTCTCCAGCGTCTTCCAAAGACGAAGAAATATTCCTTTGTATTTTGTTGGCACACCAGGGTGGAGCTGGCTAATTAACCAGGGTGGGTAGGCACGGCAGCCAGAAACCCACTCTGGTAAGAACGAGAGAGGCTACAAAGCCTCCCTTAGGAATCTGCCAAACCCAGGCTTCCTCTGAACAGCAGCTGGGATGCTTGTGCCTGGCTCGTGGATTTCTCTCCACAATGGCTCTGCTCATCTCCTTGGCTTGACTTGCTCTTGGATGCTGCTGGACACACAGTTCACAGCTCTTGCAAGCAACGTGTGCTGTCCCCACAAGCAGTGAGCCAACCACGCCGATAGCACCATTTGCCACCAGGAATGGAGGAGTGACAGCTGCGCAGCATCGAGCCCCATACATGTCGTGAATCCAGACACTGGGCAACGTTATGGAAACTGGAGGAAAGGAGAAGAGAAAAAGGGCCATCAGGTCTTGCCTGGTTTTGTCCCATCCTAGCATTCTTGAGCTGGAAACCTGCAAGTTCTCAGCCTCCATTTCACGTCAGTAAAGCTTTTACAGGCACTACATTGGTGCAGTAAATTACAAGCATGCTGGAATTTGGCCAAGACAATGTGCCAAGCACTTCTGGTTGTTCTAACTGTGTGAAGTGGACACAGTTAGGATCTGAAGGAACGGCAGGAAGATGTGCCAGGGCAGGGTCAGGTTGGACATGAGGAAAAGGTTCTTCCCCCAGAGGGTGCTGGACACTGGAACAGGCTCCCCAGGGAGGTGTCCCGGCCCCAACCTGACAGTGTTCGAGACTGGACAACGGCCTCAGACACACGGTGTGACCTGTGGGGTTGTCCTGTGCAGGGACAGGAGCCGGACTCGATGATCCTTGTGGGTCCCTTCCAGCTCAGGACGTTCTCTGATTCTAAGAGACCGACCTTCTTCACTAACACGTACTTCTTAGCACTTCATGCTATTTCTATAGGTTTACGGGGTGCAGCTGCACTGTAGGTCACTGTTATATTAAACAACTTGCTGTCCTAAAGACATCCTGATCAGCGGACACAAGAGCAGAAGGGAAAAAGCAGTACAGAAAGTTGAAGAGTTGGTGTGGCCATGGAAAACTGATGCCGTGGAAAGCTGACTCAGTGGCAGCATCAGAGCTAAAATGAGAGTTATTCTAAATCCATGCCTTCCCAGTCATTTACAGCATTGTATCTTTACTGGCTGCTGACCCTGCTGATCCTAGGACATGTCAACTAAATTACACAGCCAGAATTAAACAGGAGGAGGATGAGGAGAAGGAAGAAGAGGAGGAGGAAAATAATAATAATAATAACAACAACAACAAAAGTAAAGACTTTCTGCCCAGTTTGAAATTTCAGGGGTTTGGATGCATGTCAAAGAGACGGATAGTTGAATGTGCTTGAACTTTTCATGAAGAAATAATGCCTCCAAAATGCCAGTTCAAAAATGTCGCATATTTTGACATTCTGGACTCAGAATCGATCATTTCAGACTGACAGACCGTGGCAAACCCATTTCAGCTGATGGTTCTTTTTTTTTTTATAAAAACACCTTTAAAAAAATCTGTCGTTTGGTCTGGCTACATTTCACTTAGATAAACCCATCATCTAATGGGAAAAATTTTGTTCCAGACAGTGTGACCAGTTTTGCCCAGACCCTTGAGAAGTTTCTGCACTGGAACATGAAGTTTATTTTTGATATGGAAACTCACTTGACAGAGACAGAGATTTGTGAGCCATTAATAAGAGACCATATCATACACTTACACAGATCAATTCCCATCCAAGAACGAAAGTAGGAGATAAATGACAAATGTGTTATAGAGCAGAGACTAGAGACTTTGACTGCCCAAATGGTACTGTATATTTGAAAAGTGATTTGGAAGTGAGTATATCAGAGAAATACCAAGCATCCCAGAATCTTTCTCCTTGTCAAACACCTATTGAAGGATTTTTTTCTGCTAATTAATGCCCATAAAAGAGTCATTCTAATCATATATTTTCAAATAACCTGTGTTTATACCAGAAAACAATAAGTGCTTCCCAACTAGAAACAAGGATAAAATAGCACTGATAAAACTGTTTGGATATGTTTCAAGCTGTAGAAAAATCAGATTTAAGGTGTTGAAGCAGAGGGACTGATAGAAACCAACCATCTATGGTGACGGCCTAGGAAAACTATAAGAAATGCAGAATGAATTATGACACAGAATATAGCAGTCAGGTTAAGGGGAGATTAACAATAAAAGAAAATCTGTTAGATAGGAGTGGAAATCAATGTAGTAAAAATCGGCATGGTCAAAAGAGAAAGGGATGGCAGTGAAGAATGAGTCTGCCCAGACATGGGTCCGTTTGAAACATAAACCCTAGGAAAAGGCTCACCAAAATTTGGTATTCTGAGAGGACTGACACTCTTCATCTGCAGTAAGCTGTTAACCCAATGCTTTCAAAACATTCAGAGAACACCACATATGAATGCCTTGCTGTCTGGTAAACAGCTCCAACTGGTTTCAGAGCTGTGAAACTTCATGTTCCCTTTTTTTTTCCATCCAGGAATCCAACAGACCTCCCTACACCCCTCATGCAACAGGCAATATGCCTAATATCATACTACAGATACCACAGCCTGACCCACTTGGAGATACTTACGGCAGCCAAATCCCATTGTTTTGCCTCTGACTCTCCCTGACTGAGACTCTGGCCTCTTTACTAATCCTGCTATTTAACAGGCACTGTTTGCATAACCAGCCTAAATCTAAAAGGTTTTTTCCAAAATGGGTAAAGGAGCTTTGCAACAGATGTCAACCTTGAATTATTCATCTCTACCACTTCAATCGTTCGCGATGGCCACTAGCACTAAGCATTAATCACAGATATAGCTAAATCAAGGGACATACATTTTTTGTACATAGTCCCAGTCTCTGGCCTGTTCCGTGGCACAGTCCCAGTAGCCACGACAGAGCAATGGTGTTTCTGTGAAGAACCCTGGCCCAACAACTTCTCAAGAGAGTTTTCTTTAATCCAAATTCCCTTTGTTGGGGACAGGATCCAAGAACACACTCCCATACCCATCATTGCCCCTGAATTTAGCAGTAAGCAGTACTTCTTACATACGAGATATATTTCTCCCTACTCAGCAAAGATTACCCGTGGAATTCCCCCTTTCTGACTTTCAGTCCCATAACTTAAAGACTATACTGCAAAATAGTTCACATTTGCATAATACCCCTAACACAACCAAATCTGCCTTCCCACACTTGAATCCAGGCATGTTTTCTTGGCTATTTTTTCTTACTCTTGTATTATAGTAGTAATTAATAGAAAAAATAACTGAGAAGACCCCCCTCCCCCCCCCTAAAAATCTTGTTTCAAGTTTGTCGTCTGAGGTCATGAGAGGACAACACCATAAATTCTGACCTCAGCATTTTCCACGTGTAAAGACTGGTAAAGAGTGTAAAAGACAACATTATAGCAATACTGTCAGCCAAGCCCTGTAAAATACAAGAGTGTGAGAGGTGCTGATGGGATATCAGAAGCTTGAAAAAAGTCCCAAAACATGTCAGCAAAATGTTTTGAAAAACAAGAAATTGAAGATGACAAGCATGAAGATCTAGCAAAATAAAGATCTGTTGAAATATAAACTGCCATTGTTCATCAGAAATCAAGTGAATCTTAGTCTATATGTGTTTTTCTTACAACAGTATACTTTCACTGTTTCTCACTTGGTCTGCAAGAGTAATAGTAAGTTTATGTCAGTTTTTGCCAAAAATTGCCCCGTAAGCTGCTTTTTCAGCTTGGCAATGCAGTAAAATATGATGTTTACCTATCACACATTTTTAAGCCATGGAGTTTTTCAACAAATAATAGAAAGTGTCAATCATATTTTTAGTGGAGGAGCCATGGTCCTGACTGCATTTGGGTTATCTCTGTTGTCATTTACTGCTCCCCATCAGTGACACATCAGTGCCAGAGCTGCGGGCAGATTTCAAGTTCATTTAGGTTCAACCAGTGAAACTTCAGACTAAAAGTGGTTACAATTCTAGTTGTGGGCTAAAAACTTAAGAAATTGATTTTGGTTTTTAAAGAACTCATTATTTTAAAGGCAACACTATCTCTGCTTATTACCAAAAAAATCTAAATGTTCCAGTCCGATATGTGAAGTCTAAGCCCAGCAGGCAGGAGGAAAAGACCTTTCTAGTCCTTCTTCACAGACTGGTCCTGGATGGAAAATTCAAGGTAATTTTGTTGATGTTTCTCTCTTGCTTGCTTTTCTTTAAAACATATAAAATTCATGAAAATTCATGAAACTGATCAGGTGATGCCATCACCAGAAAAACAAGGAGAGGGAAGGTACATGCTGAGAAGGCAGGGGCTAAAAGTCTCGCAGGCACTTATTTGCTTTAGTCACCAGTAGTGTCGTGTCATCCAGAAGAAGCAATAAACCCGGCGAACAGGAGTCTGCTGGACCTGCACTAGCACCCACCAGCAGCAGCAAGGGCTTGCATGGTTCGAATCACATCCAGGAGCATGATGGTTGCTATACGCAAGAATATACACAGCCCTGATAAACCAGGGTGTTCTTGGAGGGATTTTCCAAATACCTACCAAACAACCACATGTGTCAGTTTGAGCCTGAACTTCTGAGCACACAGTTGGGCTTGGTCTCCCAACCTTTACTGCGACCACGTAGATGCGAGTGAGGGTGTCTGTTAACTACATGGGTGAGCACGTTGTGTGAATTAATGATCTTTTATTGCTAATAACAGTTTGATTCTGTTAACTACAAAATAGATTATTCCTAAGAAATACTAGTTGTGACCTACATCTGCCCAAAACTCACAACTAACAGTGAAGGTCACCAAACTCTTCCATTTTCACTTCTTTCAGTGACAGTGTCAGCTTAAGTGCCTGTCTCAGCCCCTCCATTTTCTACACGTCTATTTTTAAAATGAATGAGCTCTCTGGAATGTTTTACCCCATGGGAAGAAGCTGGGGCAGCCTTCATACATTCTTCAGGCACTTACAAGTGATGAGGAGATCCACCTCTAGATTTAGATACACTGGTGAACTTGAGCATCCAACATTTATGGCTCATCTCCTTTTCTCATGCCTAGCTTCACACCCACGCCAAATCTTTTCAGAAACAAAACATCTGCCCAAAACTTTGTGGATCTCACCAAATACACTTAATTGTTGTTGCACTCAAAAAATACAAGGAGTCACAAAATACCACTAGATGCCCATCTGTGCTTGAAACCCAGGGAAAATCAGATCATCTACAGATTACTAACAAAAGATCCTCTTTGGGGCTGAGAGATCTAGACAGAAGGAGAAAAATACATAAAATAGACAGCAGTCATAAGTCAACTGATATAAAGAATCTTCTTGGTTTGTGTTAGCATGAATTTTCGATATTCCTTGTAACTTGGCAAATCTCATTGAACGATATTATACTTGCAAAGGCTGCCTGCTTTGTAAAGTGTCTAAAAATTTAATACCTCCATAGGGAGAAAAATAATTAATAATTAAAGAACAGGTCACAATATACATCTGTAACCTGATCCTGAAAGACATTTTCATGCAGATTTTACACTGATATGAGTAACTTTAGATCCTTAAATTCATGCAAGCCAACAGACACCCGTGGTCCCTTGTTTTCCTACCACTGATGGGGTTCTTCGTGTGACAGGGTATCTGTTACTGGATGTTTTCACAAGATCAATACCACATGTTCAGTAGCTTCATTAAGTGACCTTAACAGCTTGTACCATCTCAAGGACTGGTTGTCTTTGCAATCCAACTCCTATTTCAACCCACTTTTGCAGTGAAGATGTAATTATGTCCTGCAGGAAATATAGCACATACCACTGTGGCAGAGGTGACTCAAAATGCAAAACACAGGCATTTAGGAAAATAAAGGGGATTGCAAAAGCACTTTATGGGTCTTTATGAGTATCACTGCTTCAGAAAAATTAAGATCTTCACGTCATAAAGACATCCACATCAAATTTTCTTACCCATTGCAATTGCTATTTCATTGCTGAATTCACACAGGTCCTGGGCATTAAAAACTCATGGGCATCTTGTCATTGACCTCTCTGGAGGTAGACATGATCTGCAGATAGACCATCACACCATTGACCACACCACATTCAATTATTAAACCAACAGTGGTACCTCAGGTCAAGGACGAGGTGAGCACTGGTCTGGCCTGCCCAGCCCTGGTTGTGCATGTATCTGTCACCACTGTTTCATCACAAAAATCATGCCACTAATGAGCAGCCTGAGGATGGACGACAGCCTGTTATTGGTGACCCTAACCCATGACTGTGGCTAAGAATGAATCAAGATAAGATTTTATTAGTCTATTGCTAAGCAGCATGGTCAGAAAGCATGTGATTTCTTAAGTTTACTGAGTTAATTTCAAAGTTAGTTAACACAATGCTTCCTGTATTAAAGAAAAATATTATATATATGCCATTCAAGTTGTTGCCTTTTTTTTTTTTTTCACCTGGCACTCAGAGAATGATGTCTTAGCTCTTTCTTGGTTGTTTTGGCAGCTGCTTCTTGTCTCTTGCCTGTGGACATAAATAAACTAATGCTGTTTCCACCATGAAGCTCTCTTGCTATTGAAAAGCCTGCTGCTTGGCGCACCTTCCTCCTCTCTATGCTGCTGAAGGCTGAGAGGACACCTAAACCTTCAGTCTTCTTAGGCAGATGATGGACTGAAACCTGGAATGTCTTGATTCCATTCTGGCTCCTTTCCATGTCTCAGGTCCCGAATCTGGAACATGCGCATGGTAAAATTATTCCTCCTGTAACACGAAATCCATGCTTGAGAGATTATAAGATGATATATGGTACAGACCAAAGCAAAACCGAAATGATTTCAGCTCTTATTCAGAAGGAAGCCTGAGCTTAAAATCCTCAGTTGTGTAAGATAATACTGAATAAGGAAAGACAGTGACTTCTCACCTTCTCTTGCTCTGTGTATAAGACTGCACATCCCAACACTACACCTGTTAAAGGATCTAAACCTCAGCTGTGTTTGGTCTCATTTCTATCCAGGTTTTTATCCAGTGCACAGCAGGGGGTTTCTGGCTACCAAAAGCTTACTTGCTGTCCCTCCATGGAGCCATTAACTTACAAACCCAACTTCCACAGAAGCATAGTCTCAGTTTTCAAACACTGAACACCTTCTACTTAGCATTTATAGGCCAAGCCAAATCAGTTGCAGCAGATTTGAAGTATAATTAACTCTCACCAGATGTAACATTTTTTGTTTTCATCTCAGCATCATCCAACAAAATGAGAAAATTCTGTCCTTGAAATATCAACAAATCTGAGCAAAAGCATATGCAAGATGATTAAGTCAAAGGTAAACTCTTCTGATCAGTATGAGCAGAAGGGATCACCTCAGTAAATACGTAGAGCGGCTTTAGAAAGGAAAAATCTGATCTGAACAGCCAAATAATCACTTCGAAAGGAGAAAAATTATTAAACAAATTAACATACATAACAGTGATCTTGCAGGTACACAGACACTGAGCAAACACAGTCTGTATACTTTTGGATGCAAAGCAGAACATAAAGAAATGAGATCTTGGGGGAATTTCTCTAGAGCTGTGTCAGCCGGAAATTTCCTGCTGCTTTCCCTTAAAAATATTTTTTCCCCAAAGAAAATACACAAAGAGGAAAAATAGAAAAAACGGTGGAAGGGTGTAATATAGCCCTGTCACTTAAGAGCTGCTGAGACCTTGTTCTTTGTCTGAGACTGTCCTAATGGAAAACTTCATGAGAGCCATGCACAGTCACAAAATCACAGAACGGTTGGGGTTGGAAGGGACCTCTGGAGATCATCCAGTCCAACCCACCTGCTAAAGCAGGTTCACCAGAGCAGATCACACAGGAATGTGTCCAGGTGGGTTTGAATGTCTCCAGAGAAGGAGACTCCACAACCTCTCTGGGCAGCCTGTTCCAGGGCTCTGGCACCTCAAAGGAAAGGAGTTTCTCCTCATGTTCAGATGGAACCTCCTGTCCTTCAGTCTGTGCCTGTTGCTCCTCATCCTATTGCTGGGCACCACTGAAAGGAGTCTGATCCATCCTCTTGACATCCACCCTTGAGATATTTATAAACATTGATGAGATCCTCTCTCAGCTTCTCTTCTCCAGGCTGAACGGCCCCAGCTCTCCCAGTTGCTCCTCATAAGAAAGATGCTACAGACCCCTCATCATCTTTGTAGCCCGCTGCTGGGCTCCCTCCACTAATTCCCTGCCCTTCTTAAACTGGGGAGCCCAGAACTGGACGTGGTACATTTAGTTTGATAGATGATGTGGGTCACTTTCTCTTCTTAACTAGTTGGATGCCCAGGGCTTTGACTCTCATGTTCATTCTCAATTGCTGCATTGCACTGAGGGATGTTGAGAGCACATTACACACACAACTCCAATCCTTGGGTGAGTGATGGTTGCTGCCGTTCCTGCAGGCTGGTGAGGAGGATGAGCAATACAGAAGTTTCTGCAGCTTCTGAGCAACTCCTCCTGAGGTGGCCTTGAGGCCAAGGACAATTTTGCACTCAATTCTTAGAGCATGTTGCAGACAGCCATTAGGGCCACATGTTTAGAATCGTAGAAAAATTTTGGTTGGAAAATACCCTCAAGAATATCAAGTCCAACCTTTAATCTAACTCTGGCACTAAACCATGTGCCCAGGAACCTCATCTGCACATCTTTTAAACCCCTCCAGGGATGGTGACTCCACCACTGCCCTGGGCAGCCTGTTCCAATGCCTGACAACCCCTTCCGTGAAGAATTCTTTTCCTAATATCCAATCTAAACCTTCCCTGGTGCAACTTGAGGCCATTTCCTCTTGTCCTGTTGCTTGTTACTTGGGAGAAGAGACCAACCCCCTCCACGCTCCAACCTCCTTTCAGGCAGTTGCAGACAGCGATCAGCTCTCCCCTCAGCTCCTGTTCTCCAGGCTGAACAGCCCCAGCTCCCTCAGGTGCTTCCCATCAGACTCGTGCTCCAGACCCTTCACCCTTCATTTATACGGCTTTGGAAAGAAACGTGCTGGAGAAGCATGTCCGGCATATGTGGTGTGCTGCAGGCTGCAACACTGGAGCGATGGGGCATGGGACAAGGAAACAGGGTAAGAAAGAGGGACAGACTCCCTCTAGAAATGCCACCTTCCTGTCATTAGGAATCAACTGTGTTTCCATTGTCTGAAGCACTGCAGAGACTGAACTGAAGTGAGCAGCGGAGCAGGAGTTACTTGGTCACACCTGGTCTCCAGTTCTGCTGGTCTAGGCTGGGAAGTGCCCACAAATTGCTGTTGTCTCTCTGAGAGTAAGGTGGACCCCTTAAGCATCACAGGCACCTTGAATCCAGACACACTCGGGGATGACAAGGCATGAGGATAACTCTTTGCTATCCCAGAATCCATTTGCCATCATGGGAGAAAGGCTGAGTGGAGATTTTTTATCTCACAATATCCTGAGATAGCAGTGACAGCCTCCCTGCTGATCTATTAATATTGCTGAGCATCTATATGATATAATTTGCTCCCTCAGATGTGGAGCTTGCAGGACTATTGCTCAGATACACAGGTATAACCAGTAGCAATCGATGCTTGTGTTTTATACTGCCAGAAGTATTCGATGGAAAGGCTACAAATATTTTCCAATATTAATCTTCCATGTCAGCAGGTGTTGTAATTTCTATTGATTGCTATCTCATTAGCGGAATGCAAGCCAGGAGATGAGCAAACAGCCACTACTGGAAAAGGGAGGTTTCTGTGAACTGGTTTCTCTGTCTGTAATCCAGAATCAGGGGACACTGATCCTCTATAGAAAACCTTTAACTATTTGTACTTTGCAGTTCAGCATCTAGTTGATTATGCTTGTGAAAGCCAAAAAAAAAAAAAAAAAAAAAAATCATTTTGACTCAAAACACCGCGAGTGAGGCAGTAATGCACAAAATGCTCAAAATGCCACAAGTAAGATCATTTATCTTTTTAAATGTGATTTCTGCCATTTCATTTCTGATCTTTGAAGCCTTTCTCACACAGGTATGTGCATTTGTGCATTTATTGTCATATTGTAGATCTTATATTTTAAGCTATTAATGACTCACGCATCTCCCCTTTACCCTTGCTCTTCATCACTACCCAGCCATGTATGACCATCAGTCTGGTTGTATTATATTTTGGTTCCAGGATAGACTTTAGTAGTTTTTAGGACACTTATGAACATTTTCTATGCTTTGTTTCTTCCACCTTCCCCCCCACCCCATAAAATGATGATAGCTATACTTAACTTCCCCATATCTTTAGTTTTCTTGTAAGTGCACAAACACAGTGAAATAGAGATAGACCTAAAGTTCATGTTTCCATAGCTCCAAGCACATGCAGCCATGATCTCCACTGCGCCCAGGAGGACCTGCTGTTATAGAAATGATAATGTTAATGTGCTGGCTGTGGGGGTGTTATCTCTCACTGAGAGGGAAAAGACTCATGAAAACTGGCTGAATTATTGTTGCTTCCTTTGTCTGCATGTTGCAGCACTAACTCTCTGCACTGTATAAATGGAGCTGCAATGTTACATACCCAAACGGAAATAAATGGTAAATTCTGCTGTGTTAACCTCAGATCTGCAGCTATGCATTTCTTCCTGATACCCATCGATCCTCGAGGTGTGGCGGCAAACCTGCTGATCTCAAAGTATGTCCTACCAGCCCATCACTGATTAAACCCCTTCTGCTGTGCTCCTGTGAAGCAGAGGAATTGGTGATAATGGAGAAGAAACAAGAGGAAATTTCAACTCTATAGTGAGTTTCTTTGGACTTTTCAAATTGATGTTGTAGCTTGATTTGTTTAAAAAGTGGACTGGATAAAGTCAAGGAACATGCATCAGAGAAGAATTCTCTCCCTGGAGGACGGACTAAGGGAATGACAAGGTTTGCTTGAACTCTGACTCTTGCTGATCATTTTCTCATCTTCCTGTCTGAAAATAGGGCACTATTGCTACACTTCTTCAGAGGAAGACTAAGAATGAAAATTGTGTAAGGATCAGTGAAATCCCTTTTTACGATAACAAGAAAAAGCTGCCTAGTGAACAACTGGGGAAAAAGGAGAGTTTCTGAGAGTGACTTGAGCAATAATATGCTAAGACTGCATCTGCTGGCCTCATCTAGCACATTTACCTACTTCTGATTCCCCTGGCTGCCATACAGCTATTCCTTATTTAATTCCAGGATAATTAAAAATGCTCAGCAACAAAGTTGATGCATCTGGAACGTTTTTCTACCTGCTCAGAATCCATTTCCCGTTCTTTTAATCTTATTGTTGGTACTTAGCACACATAAAACCAATAAAGGGATTATCGACTGGGCCCTATTTCAAACAAAAATAGTTGTATCCCTACTCCGATATCTTTGTTTGGTGATATGAATCAAGGCACATTTTAGGAGTTTGAGGACAAGCTGTACAATATGAGGAGGAAGAACAAAGCTTGTTTCATTGCTGCTCCTAAACTGAAGACCAACGAGGTCACTTTAGTGACTTTACATGTATGGTGGCAGCACCACTCAAGGCAAATAAGTAGCTCCAGAGAAACCCCAGGGCCAAGCAAGCTGTCTGTTCCCCAGTGTATCCTATAGTGCCCCTCTGGGAGGAGAGGGGAGGTTAATATTCTCAGCTCCTGCACCTCACTAAAGCTTAACTGAGCAAAATGCTTAGGCATATGTTCAGCTGTGAACATATACATAAGAGGTTTGCAGTAACGCAACCAAAGAACTTGCACCTAGTGCCAAGAAATGAAGTGAAGGAGGCACCAAATCCAAAGCAAGCCTTGCTTCCCTTCAGGTAGCAGAGAAGGGGGAGGTTACAAGGGTTTCTTCCAATTTGGCGGGCCATAAGTTTTTACTTCTCTCTGAAAACAAATCCTGTAAACTAGTGTTTGTTCTCTTACAGTTATGAGGCCCATGTTTGCTGTTGCAAAGCCTCCCTCAAGATCTGCTGGGCAATGTATATCTGGCATCTAGTTTTAATCTGCTCCCTTAGATCCTGGGGTGCATCAAGAACAGTGCGACCAGCAGGTCGAGGGAGGTTCTCCTTCTGCTCTACTCTGCCCTGGTGAGGCTGCATCTGGAATACTGTGTCCAGTTCTGGGCTCCCCAGTTTAAGAAGGACAGGGAATTACTGGAGGGAGTGCAGCAATGGGCTATGAAGATGAAGGGGTCTGGAGCATCTTTCTTTTGAGGAGAGACTGAGAGAGCTGGGGCTGTTCAGCCTGGAGAAGGTCTGAGAGGGGATCATATCAGTGCTTATAAATGTCCCAAGGGTGGGTGTCAAGAGGATGGACCAGACCATTTTCAGTGGTGCCCAATGACAGGATGAGGGGCAACGGGCACAGACTGAAGCACAGGAGGTTCCATCTGAACATGAGGAGAAACTTCTTTCCTTTGAGGAGCCAGAGCCCTGGAACAGGCTGCCCAGAGAGGCTGTGGAGTCTCCTCTGGAGACATTCAAACCCACCTGGACACATTCCTGTGTGATCTGCTCTGGTGACCCTGCTTTAGCAGGTGGGTTGGACTGGATGATCTCCAGAGGTCCCTTCCAACCCCAGCCACTCTGTGATTCTGTGATCTATCAGTATCTTCCAAATATTTTCTTTTTTTTATTTTTTTAGTGGGAAAAAGTTCTGTTTCAGAGCATAACATAAGAGTTCCATCAGAAGCATTGAAGGGTGCCGACATCTGCCTGGGACAGAGTTACAGAGAGGTATGAGTTGCCGGAGATGAGGAGAGCTCACCAGTCTGCGATCCTGGTGCAGGGGGCAATGAAGGGCTGTCACTTGTGCAGATGTACCGTGTTTCTCTACTTTTTGTGTCACCAAGTCCAAGACTGTGTTTCCAGGCATTTGTGGCATGGGTGTCCCACCAATATGATGGATGAGATCCCACAAGCAGCTATCTGTTTCCTACTCTTCCAAAAGACCTGTATGGGGAGAAGTCTCCTTTTAACTTTAGCGTGGCAAAGATTTCACTCAGGCAGCTCTGCAATGCTTCTCACATGTTGGTGGTAAAGCCATCTCCTGCTCCTCTCAGCTTCTCACGAGCTCAGCATGACAGCTACAGTTCTCGACCTTCAGTTTGTGGATGAGAAGTTAAAAGTAGGTGACAATAAGCAGAATTGCCTGTCAACCCCTTGTACAAGGACGCTTCCTTAAATAGGATTTCTCTTCAGAAATAAAGTGCTCCTCAGAAAGCTGTCATCCAATGATACTCTTCAATATCACTAAAGCTGTAAGGAAAAATGCCTTGCGGGCAGCAAAGTCCAATATTTTTCAATTCAGCAAGCAGAAGTAATTCCTGGTCTTACAGATTTTACTGCTACCTACAGCTATGTAATAGAAGAGCGTAGAGAAATGGAGACAGACTCTGCTAAAAGATGCACAATCATATGACAAAAGGTGATGGACACAAGTTGCGTCATGGATGCAATTAGATATATGGTTTTGTTTTGTTTTGGTTTTTTTACCACAAGGGCTGTGAAACACTGGAACTGGGACACAAGTAAGATTGGACTTGACTGAGCTACCTGCTCTACATGGACCCATTCTGAGTGAGAGGTCAAACCAGATGACCTCCAGAGCTCCCTTCAAAACTAAATTATTCTATCAGCCTGTGATTCTTAGAGTCCCACAACTTGAAGCTATGGCTTCAATTTTTTTTTTTCTTACAGCAATGTAACATGAGGTTAAGTTTCCTGTTTTGCAAATTACAATTTAAATTTTCTAGTTATTTTTTTGCAAGGAGCTGTGGAAGCACCTACTTAATCTGTATCAGGGCGCTGACAGTAGAGGAGGACCTGAACCATCCAGCCCACCCTGAAGAGCCCACACAGCTGCCTGTTGTGACTTTTAAAGCCCGAGGTTGCCCAGAACTAGGCCAGCAGACCCAGAGTGAGCCTGGTTCCTGAGCAATGTGCAATAGGATTAGCTGCAGTGATGGCTTTGCATCCCCAGCCGCTAGGCTGATTTCATTTTGCTCTAACAGTTAACTACAGGCTGTCTGGCATCTGAGTAAGGACTGGGAGCCTGAATGGTATTCAGACTACCTACATCCCTTTCCAAGACTCAGGTGGAATTTATTGCCTAGATCCAAGAGCATGACTCTCATGGGTGTCCAGGGTCCTCTAAACTTGTCAGCATATAAAAATTTAATGGCATCCTGGTGTTAACTGGAGCACTCACTGGGCACCTAAACACGCTTAATCAGCTTAATTGGGAACCTCCCACCCAAACTTTCCAACTTCTCAGAGAAAGAACTGAGGCCCTGAGGACCTTCATCCATTTGGCACATCCAAAGAATACTTGGTGCACTTGAACAGTGCTGAGCAAATGTCACATAGCATTTGAAGGACAAGAATTGCTGATAGGATTTGAACCTACTGCAAATCAAAACAAGTCTTTTTATAAACACAAATGCACTTGTTCACTGTCAATCACAATACTAAATAAAGAGAATGAGGTGGAAAATTGTACCCATTATCTGTGAAAGGTATTCATGAAAACACTTCTTTCCTTTACCATTCTGTTACAAAAACTTCAGCTAGATAAGGAGGAGGCTGTTATTACCAGTTTAGCTGTCTTCAGGGAGCACTTAGGATGGGTCAGAGTATTCCCCAGTATTCTGTTCCAGCAAGAGTACAGCCATGCAGATGTATGGAATCATGTAATTTAATGATAATGGCACTAATAACACAGCTAGCTGTGGTAAAATTTTACTGCGAACATTTCTGGTCAATAAGTAAATCATATTGATTAAGAAATTAAATCATTAGAAGAGTTTAACAGCACTTTGGGAATATAGGAGTGGGCTGGGCAGCAGCAAGATCATCGATGCAGAGACCCTACTACTGTTCCTCCTGAAATTAGTCAAAAATTTTGCTTCTAGCTTTCCAGGGAACAGCAGCAGATCCAGAATACCTTCACATACTGGTCTCCTCTTTGATAAACCTAGAAAACCCAGCAGCCTTCAAATGCTGCTTATCAGCTTCTGAAAATGAGAAGATTCAATTCATAATGGTCAGGAATCAGTTCTGGGAAATATTCCAGATCTCATGCTTATCCCCACAAACAGATTTTTGAAAGAGTTGGGGAACTTTCTGGCGAGTAATGTTTAACACATTATAAGATAAGGACAGTCAAATCTCTTACTTCAGGCTATTTTTCCTGGAATCAGGAAAAAACCTCTTCCCACTCATCACTGCACAGCTGGCACATTAAGGATATTTTCCAGTATTTAGAAGCATCATCTACTGCTAGGTTTGACGAACTAGTAATGGATGTCAAAACCTATTCACCCATTCAACAACATAGACTGCTGGAAATGGTGCAAGATTTTTTTTTTGTACTAGTAGTTAAGAAAAATTAAGAAAACAAGACAGTCCTACAAGAAAAGGTAGCCCTGGCATCTTCTCCTATGAGAAAGCCCCTCATTTTGCCCCAGGTTTGCAAAAATTCATCTTCCCTCTTGCAAACTGAGAATGCATAGATTCTTGCTGGCAGCACAGAACAAAGTATTGCAATCTCCTGGGTCATTCAGAAGAAAAAAAAATCTGACTGATAGCAAAGAAAGTTTCCTTCGTCTACTAGAGATACATTCTGCCATGATATTTGCAGTAGGTTGCTCTGTTATCAAAGGAAAAATTAATTCCTACACATTGTTAATAAAATAGCATGGCTTTTATTTTGCTTACAAACTGCCAATTAAATGATTCATGAGGGTTTATTGTATATTACAGTGCCTTTCCATTCTGTATAAAAATAGCTTTTCATTCGGGTTTTCTTTCCAGATTCCACGTTGTGAGCATTCAAGCCATCAGATATTTACCAGTGATACATAATGATTTATAAATCTTCTGCTTTTCTGTGTTGTAAAATGCACTTATACTGAATTTGAACAAAATCTGATATTTAATGTCTCAGCAACTTGGGTAACAGTTTTAGAGTTGGAATCTGTCCTTGACCTCTGAGAACACAAAGACTTTCACACACTATCGTTGCACTTTTGCCTCTGAGTGATCTGGGCCATACCAGAATTTGAGCTGAACCTGGATATCCTAAAGGATGTAAGGGCAGCTGAGGCAGGAGGAGAAAAAATGTCCTGAAAACCACGGGTGAAATTTAACTACTATTATTTGACTACTTAGAGCAAAATTTAGGACTCCTCGTCAATAGAAAACCACAAAAAGTCAGAAAAACCCTTTGTCTCAGGAATTGTAGTAAAAATGCCCTAGCAGGGCAATGGTGTGATGCTCTGCAGCAGAGAGTAACATTCCACTTCTGTCACCAACCTTGGCACATCTGGATGCATCATCGTGAAGAATCAGAAAATCCATGATGAAATCCACACGAGCCCTCACGCCATTGATATGTTAACATCATTCACAGTTTCCAGCCTCACGATAACTCTCCTTCTCGGAAGAGCAATAGGGAATTTCCATCAAAATGTTTTTGATAAAGAAAAAATCTGTTTCTGCATAATCTAAGTCTTTAGGGAGAAGATTTTCTTTTCCCACCAGGACCACTGATGTTGAACATGTTTTGAAATCTTTGGCTGTCTGAGCTGAGGCAGTATCTCTTGAAAGATGCAGTGCAGCTGATTTACCCCACGGGCTGGATTGTAGCGTTCATAATTTAGCAAAGCCTCGGCTCATGCTGGAGCATGATGGCACATCCCAGAACACAGATCTGACAGAATCAAAACTTTCTACAACCACATTTTCTCCCCTGGAAAGTCTTCATCTGTCAAAAACCAGTGAAAACAAATGTCAAATGATCAAATGTTGATATCAATAACAAAATTTCAAATAAAAACTATCAAATTATTTGCATTTCCAGTGGAATTCATAATGAAGTCAATTGACTGAAATGTCAAAAACAAAACTGGGATTTTCTGAGGGATCAAAACAAACAAAATCAAGGCAAAATGCTACAAATATTCAGACACAACTCATTAAGAAAGTATTTCACTATATGGAGCTGTTGCAGGTAAATGTGCATTATAACCAGGTGCGGATTTTTTACCAAAGTTACTGTATTGTGGGATGAGATGCCACAGGTGAAGGGAATATTATGAAGCTAATGTGGCAGAGGGGAGAATGAAGCAGCCGCTTTCTTCTTCAGCATCCAAACTCTGATCAAAGCCTATTCTTTGGAAGGTGGTGAAATAAAATCGAATGTGTCTGAGAGAAAGGAGAGAGTTGGCAGGTTGGCAGCAGATCAAGACCGGGCAAAAACCACAAGTGGTCACAGGAGATAACTGCACAGACAGTGAGCTGTAACCCCATCCAAGCAGATATTTGATGTATTGTCTCCACCCCGACAGACCCAAGGATGTTGTCCTTTGTACATTTTGGCGAAACTTGCGTCACTAGCTATGTCAAAAATGTATAAATGAGTTGGCAAAAACTGCATCTTTCTAACTTTTCTCGTGAACCACCATAGCAATATATTGGTCATATATACCTTTAGAAATTTTATTGGCTTAAGCCACAGAAGAAACCACAGAGACAACAGTAAATATTTCTGCTTTCATTCCACAAGGGAATAACTAGGGCTGAGAGTGGGATGATCAATATTTTCCAGCTACAGCAGTCGTAAGGGAATTTGGACAACATCTGGATGGGCTTTAGATAGCAGAAGTCAGGTAAGATGAATCTCACTCCACGAAAACAGTAGCAGTTTTACGGCAGCCCTGGGGATATGCAGAACATGCTCTCTCTTGGGATGAAAGGCAAGTGCATGAGGAAGTTTGGGCTGTAGCAGATGAGGTACTGTTTCTCAGTATATCTAAGGAGTTTACAAGCAACATAGTGCATTTTTTTTGAAGTTGTAAGAACAACTGAGTGTCTGAAAGAACCTATACCTAATTAATTTGTGCTGTCTCATTGCTCAGATAAAAATGCTGCACTTCCCTAAGAGTATTTGCACTGAGATACGAAGTTAATTGAGTCTTTCTTAGTGATGGTTGGATGGCTGAGGAGCCCCAACATGCTTAGGCCATATTGGAAAGACATTCTCCACGCTGAGGAGTATGGCACATAATCTGGGGGCTGTACACCAGAGTAGACTGCCTCCACTATGGCATTATTTTCCTCTTGTCATCACTGCAGTTCTGAAAGGCTTCAACCAAGACCAAGTTTCCCATTAGGGTGAGCATCACATAAATGAAGCCCAGTATAAATAAGGAAAGGTAAGTGTAGAGTGAAATTTGTTGCATCTGCCTTTAAGAGTAGGATTCAATTAGACACTCAGATGTCTCCATTTAGGTATCTACACTTATGCAGTTGCTTGCAGATAGATGTCTAGAGTAGTTTGAAACACCTGAAGGTACCTTACCTGCTGGTTCCCTTCAGCTGCTGGTTCAGAAGGGCACAGGTCTCCCATAGGGTACGCATCACATTCACCAACCCCATGCAGATGTCCCAAATACCTCGAGGCCCTAAGAAACCACAGATGTTTATGGGTGGGTCACTGAATTGAGCTCAAGACATTTAAATTTCCTTGAGTGATTTCATAGTCAATGGCGCCTGGAGAGTGACTCAGCTGGCTAGCTACTGGGTGTCTGCTCTGAGGTGAAATGATTTATTCTCCAGGATCCACTGGCTGTATTGACTAGGGCTGGGATTCAGTTCATCAGGATGTCCTCTGCTATTTGATACACCCTAGGGTGTCTGAGACGCGCACAGATATGATGAAGTATTTCTGGAACGTATTTGTGGAACAGCAGCTGGAAGCCAGGTGGGAACAGTGGGACATCTCAAATGGTGCTGCATACCTATGTATGAGCAGCTGAGATGAGCTCTTATGATTCATCCTGGGTGCTTAGAGACTGAGTTCTCATGCA
Source organism: Caloenas nicobarica (assembly GCF_036013445.1). Taxonomy (NCBI): domain Eukaryota; kingdom Metazoa; phylum Chordata; class Aves; order Columbiformes; family Columbidae; genus Caloenas; species Caloenas nicobarica. The sequence goes on along the minus strand of NC_088245.1, from coordinate 207,917,289 downwards.
AACACTTACCTGACGATCCCTAACTTTAAATGTCAGTCTGGAGCTGTACCCCACCCAAAGGACCCTATTTAGTTTCCAGCAATCAGCATTTAGTGCCATTTGAGACACTCTCTGCAACCTGGCCTCCAGCTGCCCCTCCTGAAAGACATGTGTCTCCTTCCAGCCTCATGTCACCCCTGGCAATCCATTGCAGCTGCCTCAGGTCCCTAGTGCATCTCAAATTATACTAAAAGCCTCCATCTGGTTAACTGAGTTGTGGAAATATCTGTAATATGGTTTCCTTCACTAACAGAGCTAATGATCCGACGTTTTCTTTACAGACAGTGAAGGAAAAATTAGTTTTAGGTTATATTTCAGTTGGCCAGCTGAATCCCACCTCTCAGGAGTCACCCAAGCCACAAAGGGAGCTCCAATGTGAATTCAGATCCACTGCAGAGATACAGCCAAGTCGCCAAGGTTTGGTGGATCGCTGTGAGCCCCAGTCAAGCAGCACAACTGTCGGTGGCTGGGTTTTAGTTGTGAGCCCAGATCAATTCAAAACCTCAGTACAAGAGGTTTAAGATTATGAGTTTGAACATATATTTGTGATGGAATAAGAAAATAATCACAGCCATGTGAACTTCAGTACACGGTCATCTGAGGTACAGCAACGGTGTGCCTGAGCCTGAAGCTGCAATTCTTGCTTTAACCAACCACCACTTTGTTCCTGTTAATATTACTAAGCTTTTCCAAGAGATGCCATGGTAACAGGCAACTTGGAATTACTTCACAGATTTTATTGCACATTATACAAAGTGGTCTGGCAGGTTTTCTGCTTTTAATATTCAAAGCATTACCTTTGAGGTAGCCCATATATTTTCAAATCCTTACATCTTTTGATGCTGGACACTTTGTATGTAGCTCCAAACATACCATAATTTTGCTCCCAGACTTCAGAAAAATCGTTTAAAATTAGAGTAGCCATGAAGAGCACAAGTCACTTCTATCAGTTCCTCTGGCACAGAGGTTACAAGAGTCATAGAGATGAAGGCACAGGAAGAAAAACAAGAGGCAGCTACCCAAAAGAGGGAGTCTGGCTAAAGCAAGGCATCAAGACAGCAAATGAAAGTTAGTCCAGTTTTGTATGAGGATAGAGAATACTGTTTCTAGCTACACTTGCTGCTAGCCAGCCTTATGTTTTGATCAGGTAGGATTAAAGGCTGCTGCCGTGCATCCATAACAACCATTCCCCACCATCTCCCCATCGTACCCTGTGTCCCCATTGCATCCTTATCGTACTGCCACTCTCCCTCTGCTGCTTTTCATCCACGTGCAGGTCCAGGGAGTTTTGTGCAGGAGCCGAGTGATACTCCGGTCCCATCACACCAATTTTCCCTAACCCCGTTGGGACATGCAGTGCCACAGCCCAGGAGGGAGGATGTGGTGGGTGGCGTTCCTCAGATCTCCCCTCTGCAGGGCAGGACAACACCTGTCGAGACACACATCCCTCACAAACCCTATCCATACCCACGGCTCTCCCTCTGCAGCCCTGCTCTGGGCTGGAGGGGTCTGGGAAGCAGTGGGGAGGGTGGTGAGACCCTGGCCCAGGTTGCCCAGAGAGGTGGTGGATGCCCCATCCCTGGAGACATCCCAGGCCAGGCTGGACGGGGCTCTGAGCAACCTGAGCTGGTGAAGATGTCCCTGCTCATGGCAGGGGTGGCACTGGGTGAGCTTTGAAGGTCCCTTCGACCCAAACTATTCTACCATTCTATGATTACCGGAGTGCAGCACCGACGGTCCCTGCCAGCCAGCCCACTCCTGTGTTGCTCCCTCTAGGAGAGTTCCAATAAATTAGATAAAACTTCCCCCAGAGAGGCTGTTACAAAAGCAATGATGATTTATGCAAGCCTAACAAATAGGCACTTGGATACCGTGGTGATTAGCACTGTGAAAGGGAAAAAAAAACCCAATAAACCAGTTTTTATTCTCTCTTTTATTTCATTTGTGAATTCTCTAAGGAATGTGCATTTTTGCATATGCATGTACCACATGGACAGGAAAGGGCAGAGGCATCAGCTTTCTGAAATCCCTGATGCTCACCTGAATTGTGAACAATATGGAAATTCAGAATAATCTCAGCCAGCCTCATTCCACCTTTATTAAGTGTCACAAGCACAGTTCTTGATTGACAGGCAAATTGCCTGCACTAAATGCATTCAGTTGCCCAGACCTGCAAGGAAAGAGTAAATACTCTAATTCCTTAAGCCTTCTGCCACTGTCTCTTCCCTTCAGCCCTGGCAATGACATTATCCTCCCCCCTGGTTCATTGCCTCCTCTCACCATCATTGCTACATCAAACTATCTGCTGCATCGGCGGCCTGAAATCACTTCCCAAATCTTCTTGTCGATCCTCCTCCACACATGTGCTACTTTGGTCTCTCCCAAGGAACCATCTTGGACAGCTTTCTACCTACAAAACAGAAGCTTTTTGCATCCAAGCCTCAACAGCTGGTACTCATGAGGCTTTCCCCACTGCCTAACTTTGCTCAGGGACAGGCATGTCCTCTCCTAAAAGTGCTCATGGAGAAAGGGAAAACGACTTTAGTGGCGTGACTTCGCCTCTTTGTGGAGCCTCTTTTCTTTTCCTTTCCTCACGCCTTTGCAATAAAGGGAAATAAGCTTAATATACATTTAGACTGATGTTTGCTGGGCATGGAAAGAGGATTACAGCAGCGTTAATTGCAAACCACCAGCATGGAGGAGCACAGAGTCTCGTTCGTCCATTTGCAGGATGTACCTGCATGAAGGTCCTGGTTTTAAAAGGTGAAAACCTGTTCTAAACCAGCAATGGTTCAGAACTGGGTGATGAAGAGCTGTGTACAGCAGTGACACAGAATGTCTGTAAGTACCTTTTTTTCCTAACAAGAAAAATATTGCCAGTTGATTGTACCCAGCCAAACTTCCCACAGGATGTCACCAGTATCCCTGGAGCCATCAAGCTCTTTTTCCATATGAAGGTAACTGGAGAGACTACACTGGAAAATAATAGGAGAAAGGCTGGCTGAACATGACTGACTTGCTGCAATGCTCCTGCTGTCCCCACAGCAGAGGGGACACATCTCAGGGAGCTGAATGAAGAACCCATTCCTGACCGCCGTGACATCCAAACATGAAACGCTCAGGTCAACGGGCAGAGGAAACCGTAGACTGATAAATAATCAAACCAAAGCCATGGTGTTTCAATAGGAGTCAAGGTTTTTTTTTTTTTCCTTAGGGAAAACCACTCAGAACCCTTTGGAAAAGAAGAATGAAGAGGTGAACTTCACCAGATAGGAGTGTGAGATCTGAGAAAAGAAAATGTAGATGGTGACAAACAAGGTACTTTGATGGTGATACTTAGCCCCACCTCTTTCTTTCCGGGACCTTACACCTCTGAGCCATTGCCCTATCTCTTCATGTCCCCAGGCATCTCCAAATCTTGGTCCCTATTCTGGACCAAGCCTAGAAAGTGCCAACAATTGATGAACAGCCTTGATGTCTTAAGCTTCTTCCCCCCGCCACACAATAATGTAACAATGAGTGTTCAATAAAGCCCAAGACATCTTGCAGGACAGACAGGTCAGATCCAAATGCTCTGCCTTTCAACAGATTTTGCTTTCTTCGTGTCCATTTTCTATTCTTACGAGGCATGACTTCAGTTTTCACAGCGTTGATAAGTAGTTTCTCAAACCCCAGATTATGCACAGTCCGTGCACAAATAACTCTGATAATTGCAAAGGGATTATATCAAAAAAAAAAAAAGTAAGACTGAGTAAATAAATAGCTCCTGGTAAAAAAACTGAACCGCTCATTGGCTTTAATGCAAACATTTCCCCTTGAGTGTGTATCCACTTGAATCATTTACCTCTCTGAGGAAGTTGGGTTTTTACAGTTAAATGGTCCTCAAAGGCACAAAACAGAGCAATGATTTATACATGTGTGTGTATTTATGTTTACGACCATAATCTATGTGTACATATTTGTTGGTGGTAAAACCAAAGCAGTTCTGAAGATATTTCCAGACCTGTTTTTCTGTGATTCTGTGAGAAGAGGCTAATTAGGAACCCATTTTCAGATGCACTGAGTATCTCCTGCTGCCCCCCCAAAACCAGCTGGCTTAGAGATTAACTCCTCTGAAAATCACGGTCTTGATGCTTATCTCCACATGAGAAGTGCAATGGTATACATTAAAGCCATTTAAAAATAATTTAGTGTTCTTATTTTCTGCTAAGCAGTAGGTTATATCGTTTTAATTTGAGTTAGCAAGGATTTGACCTAAATCAGTGTGAGCTGTTCTTCTGTTTAATGAGTTCATTCCTATTAAAAACATACCTTTGTTAGGTTCATGGATGTTTCTTGTATAAATCAGACCTTAGAGCCTCTAAAGGGCTTTGCGATGCACAAAGGAAAGAGAATGCTTATCTTTATTTTCTGGTTTTCTTCTATGCTAATTTACCTGACAGCACATTGACCCATCTTACTAGCACTATTTCTATGGTCTTGGAACATCTCACAACATACCTGGGAAGCAGAGGACAATTTTCTTTCCAGTTTACCCACAGGGAAGTGAGCTGGAGAGCAGCCCTAAGCCATCATCTTACTCGAGCTGGGTCCTGTGTTCAGCTCAACCGCCACTAACCCCTGGTCTGCTCTCCTCCTTTCACCCCATAGCTCCCTCCCTGTTCCTACAATGCACCTGGCTTAGCCCTAAAGAGGACACAAAGTCGCTGACAAAACCATGGGGCCAGGACACCAGCAGTCTGGTTCACCCTAAGACTGAGGACAGACCAAAGCATCTTCCCCCTCCATCCACTGGTGTTTTCTTCCAAAGCAAAGCAAAGGGATATGGCATCCCTGGGTCTCGGCGTGACTTGCAGTCTGGAGACCATCCCAGGACCTTGAAGCACAGAAGTGCTCTTGGTTACCGTCAGCTTAGATATAACCTAGAACCACTTGCACAAACCTATTTTTGACAAACTGCTTCCCTCCATTCTGTTCGGTGTGTTTAATTAGTAAGAAGCAGTGGTTGATGTTTCAAGGGGCCTCAGTGCCAACACAGTCTGAGCTGTGAGAACTTCTCCTGTGGCTGCCAAAGAGGTTATGTGAAAACCATCACAGCAGAAGAAATATATTCAGTGCAGCAGGGAGAAGGAAAGTTGAAGATGAGAGGAAATGCTCCAGTGCCAGATTTTAAACTGCACACAGGGGCATTTGCTCTCCTTCTTTCTTATGCAAAATTCAAAAATAATTGTAGTGCTGATGTTTCAACAAGTCTCAAAAAGAGACTTGGTGGTGCAGGCATTCAGCAATCTGGTCTCCTTTCCTTCTGCTAGGACTGGAGACCTTCTCAAAGAAAATGACACCTTTTTTAGGAGGAAGAGTGTTATACAAGAAAGGAGGTATGGCCCGCCTAATTTTACAACAGTCAAAAGCCATATATCTATTATTTATATATGCACTGTATGTTAGGAAGACCTCTTGCTGGCATTTGGAATTAAAAGCAACTTGCAATACTGTGAAGTGCTAAAGCTCTCATCTGGAGATGCAGTCAGGAGAGAAAATGAAGAGGGGGAATCTGTAGGCAGATCTCTGACAAAAACTGCTGTTTATATCCAGGCGAGGCTGGGAGGTGAGTGCCAAGATTCCTGCAAGATTTTCCAGACCTGGTGCCTGCAGTTTGGCTCCCACATCCATCCTTTGGCATCTCTTTGGAAGCGCAGAGCACCCCGGCTGCTCTCCTGGAGACGTGCAGGGATGCAGCACGCTGACACTGCTGCGTCTGCTGGAAACCTCACCGGCCCTGCACGTCCTTCTGTTGCTGTCTCACACAGATGCGTTTCATTTGGAAGTGAGGGCAGATGGCATGAATTCATTTATTCCTACTGCATAAACAGAAAACAAAACCCAAAACGGGATGTGCAAGAAGAGGCTGTACTCTGCGTCCCAATCCTGGTATCCACACAAATACAGCTCAGTCCTGCAGGATGCTACCAGATGGAGACTATGGTAATTTTAAAGGAAAAAAATACGAATACCATTTTATGAGGTGGGGGGTGTACATTTAAGTTTGCATTTGGCAGAGAAACAGACCTTATCTGTCTAAAATACACCACCTAGAGTGGCACTCCGCAAAAATAAGCCTTTGCTTCTACCTCCTCCACTGCCCACTCTTTTACTGTAGCTCTCAGCTTTCACAGGGTTTTGGGTGGTGGAGCCATCCACCTCCTGTAGCATCCAGAAGAGGAGAACAATCTTTCTAACAGCAAGAGGAAATTCAAGGAGGTTGGCAGGACCAAGGACACAGCAGTGAGGTCCCAATGTCCATTCTTTAATGGAAAAAAACAAAGACCTGTCATCAACTGCCAGTGGGTGGGACAACAGCTTTAAGTTTTAAGCTTTAATTTTAAAGAAAATGCCTGACTTCACCCTGGCCCTGTGCAGGACGTGTCACTCCAAGCCACACTCTCACCCAGCTAACCCGGTGTCTCCCTTGGTTGTCCCAGCCCAATGCTGACCAGCTCTGGAACTGTTCCACCATTCATAACATCTCTGTCAATCTGAAATAGAAAGCAAAGCTCTTCTGTTACCAGATCTTCCTAAATAAGTTTTCATAGTTCTCACATGCACCTGCATACACACAGATACTCATTTCTGTAATCTAATAGAAGGATTTTTCTCCCAAAGGCTAAAAAGCAAAAACCAAAACAGCACAAAGAAAGATCATTTCCATAACCAATCACTCAGGGGTGTCTTGTGTGGTATATTCAGTATTTGGAGAGACATCCAGGCTGCATCTGAAGTTGTCCTGATACTATGCCCATGACAATGACTTCAAGCTCAAATTCCCTGGCCATTTTCACCACATCTCTCTTGGGTCGAGCTGTGCCCATCACCTGCATACACTGCAGCCGGGCCACCAAGGGGAGCATCAACAACGGTCATCTTTACCTGGCCAGCCACCGTGGAGACCCTCAATACAGAACTGCACAATGCTCAGACCCCCGACAGAGATGACGATGCCATCATTGCAAGTCCCTGGTTTGTCACCTCCAGGGCATGCTGGATTCAGAAGAAACTTGTGCACTTCTTCTGGGCATGGACAGAGTATAGGAATATAGTTCAAGCAGACCACTAGCAACAGCCATGTCTGTAAGGACGCTGCAGGAATCCTTCATGAAGGGGAAGGAGCGCTGTACTATCCTCCTGGTCAGGGATACCAGTAATGAGCAGCCTTACTGCAAGGGCAGACTGTGAGGTCCCCATCAAGGAGGGTCCCCTGGCACTGAGAGCCTGCAGGGGCAAATCACGAGCTCATCTGTGCCTCCTGTACTCAGCCATGGGCCACCTCCCTGGCACTGTACACAGCAGCCAGGCTCCTTCTGCCCTGGTTTGCAAATCTACATACAGCACTGTCGCCCTTGACACTCCAGGCCAAAGCAGGAGAGGTGACTTCACTATGCACTTGCTCCGAGGACAAACCCAAGCCTCTCTTCCCAAGGCTGAACAATGGTTTCACAAAAACGTGCTCAGCCCCACACACACCCTTTGCTCAGGGACACCCTTGCACGAGCCACAGGCTACAACAATGATGCTGATTAATGCAGCTATCTTCCAAACATCTTATGAGGAGCAGCTGAGGGAACTGAGGGTGTTCAGCCTGGAGAAAAGGAGGCTGAGGGGAGACCTTCTCACTCTCTACAACTACCTGAAAGGAGTTGTAGCACAGAGGGTGTTGGTCTCTTCTCCCAAGTAACAAGTGATAGGATGAGAGGAAATGGCCTCAAGTTGCACCAGAGAAGATTCAGATTGGATATTAGGAAAAATTTCTTCACTGAAAAGGTTGCCAGGCATTGGAAGAGGCTGCCCAGGGAAGTGGTGGAATCACCATCCCTGAAGGTGTTTAAAAGATACACAGATGAGGCTCTTAGGGACATGGTTTAGTGACAGTGTTAAGCTATGGTTGGATTCAATTATCTTGAGAGGCTTTTCCAACAAAAATGATTCTATGAGTCTATCTGCCATGGCTGCTGCTCATACCATGTGGAGCCAGGAACAATGTCTCACATACAGAAGATGGTATTTGACATGTCTGAAACCTGTAAACTGTTTTTCTCAAGGAAGAATAAATCTGTGTCTGTGCATCCAGCCTTGCCAGCAGCAGCAGCCTTCCTTCTTCCCTGAGCTAGTACTCTGAGGTGGCTCTTGCTCCCTGAGTCACCCATCCCATGGTCTGAGCTCTTACCACTTACTGGCTCAGGGAGATTATCCCAATTACCCTTATAGGGCTCAGTTCTCGGAAGCAAGATGAAGACAGTGAAGATGAGGCCATGCAGATCAATGGCAAGGCAAAAATTATAGCTTCACCTCATTGCCAAAATGTGGAAAGGCAAGAGTGTAATATAAGAAAGAAAACCCTGATCAGCCTGATCAGGAAATACTTCACGTGACACAGTAAAATGAGCTGCTGGCAAAAAAGATTGTGAATAAAAAAGTCACTCAGAGACTAGTACGAGCCAAATGCAGACAAGGGATAGTTCCTGCCTCAGGTCTTACTGCAGAGTCAGCCTCTGTGTCAAAAAGGTTGGGGTCCTGAACTCTGTATTGCAGTTTCTGTGACCTTCCGCTGCTCTGAGCCACAAAAAATCACAACAGCTCATGTCACAGCCATTTCCTTCCAGGGCATTCAGACATTTCCTGGACACCTACATCACCCTGAGGGAGGCAACTAGGAAAGCTAAGGCCTCCTTAGAGTTAAACCTGGCAAAAGGGGTCAAGGACAACAGGAAGAGCTTCTTCAAATACATGGCAGATAAAACTAACACCAGAGGCAATGTAGGCCCACTGATGAATGGGGTGGGTGCCCTGGTGACAGAAGATACAGAGAAGGCAGAATTACTGAATGCCTTCTTTGTCTCTGTCTACTCTGCCGGAGGCTGTCCTGAGGAGCCCCGTACCCCTGAGGCCCCAGAGGAAGGCAGGGCAATGGAGGAGTTTGCCTCAGTTGATGAGGACTGGGTTAGGGACCAGTTAAGCAATCTGGACATCCATAAACCCATGGGTCCAGATGGGATGCACCCGCGGGTGCTGAGGGAGCTGGCTGAAGTCATTGCTGGACCGCTCTCCATCATCTTTGCCAAGTCTTGGGAAACGGGAGAGGTGCCTGAGGACTGGAGGAAAGCAAATGTCACTCCAGTCTTCAAAAAGGGCAAGAAGGAGGACCCGGGTAACTATAGACCGGTCAGCCTCACCTCCATCCCTGGGAAAGTGATGGAACACCTTATCCTTGGTGCCATCTCAAGGCATATCAAGGATAAGAGGGTCATTAGGGGCAGTCAACATGGCTTCACCAAGGGGAAGTCCTGCTTGACCAACCTCATAGCCTTTTATGAAGACATAACAAGGTGGATTGATGATGGCAGAGCGGTGGATGTGGCCTACCTTGACTTCAGTAAAGCATTTGACACCATCTCCCACAGCATCCTCACGGCAAAACTGAGGAAGTGTGGACTGGATGATCGGGTAGTGAGGTGGACCGCAAACTGGCTGAAGGAGAGAAGCCAGAGAGTCGTGGTCAATGGGGCGGAGTCTGGTTGGAGGCCTGTATCTAGTGGAGTGCCTCAAGGGCCAGTACTGGGACCAGTATTATTCAATATATTCATCAACAACTTGGATGAGGGAACAGAGTGTACTATCAGCAAGTTCACTGATAACACCAAACTGGGAGGAGTGGCTGACACGCCAGAGGGCTGTGCTGCCATCCAGCAAGATCTGGACAGGCTGGAGAGTTGGGCAGGGAAAAATTTCGTGAAATATAATAAGGGAAAATGTAGAGTCTTACATCTGGGCAGGAACAACCCCAGGTTCCAGTATAGGTTGGGGAATGACCTGTTAGAGAGCAGTGTAGGGGAAAGGGACCTGGGGGTCCTGGTGGACAGCAGGATGACCATGAGCCAGCACTGTGCCCTTGTGGCCAAGAAGGCCAATGGCATCCTGGGGTGGATTAGAAGGGGGGTGGTCAGTAGGTCGAGAGAGGTTCTCCTGCCCCTCTACTCTGCCCTGGTGAGACCACATCTGGAATATTGTGTCCAGTTCTGGGCCCCTCAGTTCCAGAAGGACAGGGAACTGCTGGAGAGAGTCCAGCGCAGGGCCACGAAGATGATTAAGGGAGTGGAGCATCTCCCTTATGAGGAAAGGCTGAGGGAGCTGGGGCTCTTTAGCTTGGAGAAGAGGAGACTGAGGGGTGACCTCATTCATGTTTATAAATATATAAAGGGTGGGTGTCACGAGGATGGAGCCAGGCTCTTCTCAGTGACAACCAACAGTAAGACAAGGGGTAATGGGTTCAAGCTGGAACACAGGAGATTCCACTTAAATTTGAGAAGAAACTTCTTCTCAGTGAGAGTGACAGAGCCTGGAACAGGCTGCCCAGGGGGGTTGTGGAGTCTCCTTCTCTGCAGACATTCCAACCCGCCTGGACACCTTCCTGTGTAACCTCATCTGGGTGTTCCTGCTCTGGCAGGGGGATTGGACTGGATGATCTTTTGAGGTCCTTTCCAATCCCTAACATTCTGTGATTCTGTGATTATTGCACCTGAGCAACATGAAGCTTCCATCACTCTAAAACCCACAAGTGCCCAAAACCTCAGTGTAGAAACAAGACTGTCTTGTTAAACTCACACATACACTTTGATTCCCAGTGTGACAGTCGTGTGGCTGGGTCTATCTGACAGGTAATATTGCACTTCTCACCATGTCCAACACTAATCCAGCCCTCTGACTGTACACAGAGATAATGGATATGACAAAGCGGGTGCCTGCATGGATGCCCATAGCCAGATTCTGCAGCTTTATGAGAAGAGAAAGCAGCATTGCTGTCTTCGAATATGAAACTGCCCAAATAAAATCTGAGCTTGGGTCTCTAGTGGAATGATTGTAATGGGTTATATTATGACTAGAAGTGTAAAGACAGTGCCCCATTCAAACTTTTCTCAGTTTAGGTGAGACCTGCTGAGATGCCTTCATTCATACATGACACTTCACAGTAAAACAGAGGCAGGACCTGGGGCTTTGAAATGACAAGAGCGAAAAGTCCTTCTCCACTAATGGCTTCTAACCACAGAGTCCATGGTCACTTTTTCCTTTTATCCCCACCTTTGGAACCTTCTGTGAGGTGGAAAGGGCACTATATCAGTGTTGTGGAAGATACACTTCGAGCTGCAAGGCTTTAAAGGTGCATGAAGAAAACTAACTGCATGAACAGATGAAGTTTGCAAAGCTAGGATTTGCAGAAATAATGTCAGTAAAAGCAGAAAAATGAAAATGTTTTCTACTTTTAGTCTGAATCCATATGAAACACTGGGATGCAATGTCCCTGATTCATAAAAGAACACAAGTGGTATTTAAGTTATCACTTGCCCTGACAAGGTACCACTCCGAATCCAAGCACAGACATTTTCATCACAAAAGAGCACTTGGCCTGGCAGAGACAACTACTGAGAGCAGATCTGGGACACTGTGGGTCAGTCTGTCTTGGAGGCTGGTCACAACTGAGCAGGTCCATCACTCTGGTCATTAAATATCTCAGCAGGTTCTCAAAACAACTGTTAAAACCTCATCTGATGAAAACTCTTTTTTCACACTCCTAGAGGTCATTCCTATCCCCTTTCCCATCATCTGCTCTTCGTCTTCATGCCACGAGTTTGGCAGCGGGCTGTAGCCTGGCTTTTCCACCTAGTTCTGCTCTGTGTCCTTGTGATAGTCTCTACAGGGGAGAACCAGCTCCAGACTTGGACAGCCATGGCTTGAATCAGTTGCCCACACATAAGCACTAATTATCATTTTTACATGTCCTGAGGTACCTGAAGCAGCCCTATGGGGCTGCCATCTATGGTGCAAGACCAAACAGAGGCACTTGACCTTCTGCAGTGGCAGAGCAAGGCTGGAGAGCAGACTCCAAGGAACTCCAGTGGCACCAGGTGCTCATGTTTAAGTGGCCAAATCACATCTCACATCTGCATTACTTATCAGAGGTGTTTAGGTCCCCAGCCAGTTGTAGGCAGATGTATTTAAGATCTGGAATCCAGAGCAAATTCCAGACTTTTTGAGTGCCTCAGTTTCCCCATCAATACAATGGGGATGATGATACGCCATTTATGTAGCACCTTGGAGAAAGAGATGAAAAAGATGTTATCAGACTGAAATAAAAGCAATCTCAGTGTGGGCTGTTTCAGTTTCTTCACTGAGATTTCCTCCTTCCACCTTGTACATGAGCAACACAGCAGGTGTGCACGGGTCTGCTCCAAAACCATATGGGCAGTTAATGGTGTCTTACATAAACAAAGGTGATCTTGTTGAGTAAAGTCATAGAGAACTGTCCATGTGTGTAGGAGAAACGTTATGATTGCTCAAATAAAGTGGAACAGCAAAGATTTCATTCAGGTGGGGTTTTTTCTCAAAGTATGACATTTTTCTTGCACATGGTTACCAGGCAAAACTGTGAGCTGATGAGACTGTGAGATGATAACGAAGCTGCACTGTATTTCAGCACCACAAGATGGATTTGCTGCTGCTACTTCTGGCTTCTCGGCTGCTACCCTCCCATGGCATGTCTTCAACATACGCTACACTTCTAGACATCTAATGTCAAAAATCCTTATTTTCTTCCTACATCTTCGTTTCTTCCATTGTATTTCTCTTTACAAAGCAGAATTGCCTTGCATGTTTTAAAAGCAGTGAATGAATCACGCAAAGAGGCAGCTCTTTCTTCCATATTATCCCCAACCTGGACCTCTGAGCTGCTCGCCCTTCCCTCCATTATCCATATTCACCTTTATTTTTCTCCTGAAATGGGAGAAAAACTCATGTTATGGCTATGAGTCTCACTTTCCTAAGAAGATTTGTGTGTGTGTCCGTATTTTCTGTGTTCATCTAACTGTAGTCAAGGAGCACCCTGCTTTTTTGGGTAAGGACTCAGACAGCAAACTGACTCCTTCAGTCAATGGTCTAAAGCTCACAGCAGAGTAGATGCCACAGAGCATCTCCCCGTCCTGAAATCAGAATCTCTCTGAACTGGAAGCAACTTTTTAAGAGTAAAAGAAACTTTCATTTGCCACTTTTTGAAAAATACATATATTCTTCTGACATTTTTTGTCCAGTTGTATTAGCTCATTGTAATTCTTAAAGCTTTGCAGCTTGCAAAGCCTAGGAGTCCCCTTTTTGGCTCTGCATTGAAGCAAATATAGACATGGACAGCTCAAAAGCAGTGTTTCTGGGTAACGCTTTTGCCTAGGCATTTTCCACCCCAGAGGAAAATGTTTCTAAGCAAAGAGTGTTACAGCATGAGACACAAACTGTGATCTCTGGAATGAAACGTTACATGTTATTAAACTCAAATATAAAGCCTCTCTGCGCTGGCAAGGAAATTATACCATTCTAAACAAAAGGAGTTTTTAATAATTATTGTCAGAGAGACAGCAGCTGCAAGAAGGTGAAATAACCTCCCAGTAAAACTCTACTGGTGTTAACAAATTGCAAATTAGACCCTGTGAGCACCTGCCCACTGCTGTAAATTATTTGCCTTTGAAACAGTCTGGACCTTCTTCCTCTGGGTAAAAAGATAATGAGACTTGATATCAGAGTCTCATTACAAGAAAAACAAGGATCTAATAATTGCATGAAACTGGAGATGAATGTCGTGGCAATGGCCACAAGGTGGGAAGCTGGGGGGTGCTGTCAAGAGGCTACAGGTCACCTTCAGTCTTCAGTAAGAAAAGACCTCATGGTCTGGAGATGTGACACTGTGCTGGGGTGAAATGAGGCTCTTCCATCCAACAGAGGACGGTGGATGCCAGCAAACCACTGATACAGCAGAGAGGGAGAGCAGAAGGAGTCCCACCAGGCATGGGGACAGGCTCAGGGGCAGGAACCGGCCAGCTCAGGAGCAAAGCAATGAATCTTCACAAGTAAATGAGTGATTTGAATTATACTGCTGGGTTATTACTCAGCCACTTTTCCAGTTTCACTTGAAAGTACATTGCTGCAGATGCTTTGCCTGGTGCTTTGCACTATGAAAAAAAAAATCAAAAAGAAAACAAAATATTCAGCTGAGTCAAAAAATAGCAGAAAAATCTGTAAGTTCCTTTCTATAACCTGATGCACTCCTCACCTGAAACACTCTGTTCTTTTCAAGCTCTGCTGTTGCAGAAAATGCAGTGGAACACAGAGCAACTGGGGACAAGCAATGAAAATGCTTAATGGCACATAGGAAGAGAGCTGAGAAGATTGGGATGGCTGGGTTAGAGAGAAAACTGTGTGTACATGACATGATGTAGTTGAAATGGTGACTCAGACTTGAGCAGGTAAATTTATCTCCAGAGTGCCATAAACTGGAACAAGGGAATGTCTGATGACATTTATGGAGCACATCTGAGGAACGGGCTGCTAGTGGTACAAAATAAAATTAATTAAGGCTAAATATCCCAGGAGAAACAGCTCATCAGGATTTTCATATGCTATCAACCACACTTATATTAAATTATAAAATTACAAATAGAAGAATAGAAGATAAAAATGGAAATAAATTCAAAGGAATTAAAAGCTAAAATAAATAATAAAATAAAAATAGAAGACAATAAATCTTACCCATTTAGGGTGCAAGCCTCTCTCAGGACTAAAAGATCAGGTGAAATTCAGTGTACCGAGTAATTATTTCCATGTTTTCCAATAATGAATTTCAGCGATAAATTTAAGGACAAGTTCTCTTCCAGAAGAATGTAACTACAATGTGCAGGGCCAGTACTATTAAAATACACCATCGAACTTGGCTGTAATGCTGGGTAGTTAGCTGTGGTGCCATTTGAGATGTGGCTTTCAGTAGTTACTTTTCTGTGCTGCCTGAGCCTCTCTGTGTACGATCCTTTTCTACCCAAAAGCAGCCGTACACAGGATACCCACACAGGCACAGAGAAGAACCCCTCACCCAGGGGGATTTCTCCAATTGCAATGAGATGTTCTTGAAACAACTGTTGCCTGGCTCTGCTCTGACATCTGGAAGCTCAACAAGAGCAAATCTGCCCACGCTCCTCCTTCCCCAGGGCACCAGGACTCCTAAAGACCTCAGACTTCTGCCTCTGTGTTGTAGAATACGTTTAATCAAACTAACTCTCTCAAAATATACTCTATTCTTCTAGCTGTATTCTTTGGATTGAATAACCTATTTTAGCATGAGTAGCCAAACTTGGCATGAGTGGCCAGGCTCGCCGGAATTCCAGGCCACATATCTTGACCTGCTTGCTTGGTTAGATGGACCTTGAAAACCAGTACCAGGAAAAAAGAGGAAACTCTGTCAGCAGAGGCTGCAAATCATCTAGATAGAACAGTAAAAAAGCTGCCTGGAGGACAGAGAAAGAGAACCCAATTAGAAACAAAGAAGCCTCCACACCCAGCACTACCATTGGACCAAAAGGAGCATGGACAGCACATGAAGGATGCGTGAAGAGCGGGTACACAGATTGTGAGGGTTTAAAAGCCCAACCTTCTTTTGTCTCAGGGTCTCTCCCCTTGAGAGACACCCAGTCTGGATTGTTTCTTTGCTGTACCTTTCAATTTACTTTTTATTTTATCTTTTAATTAAATTCTTTTTTAAGCGCAGACATCTGAGACTATGCTACAGGAAACCTAGGGTCGAGGATATTTCTTTAAGACCTGCAAACTGAAGTTGTTTCTCACATAGTGACAGCACTGCCCATCCCATGGACAGAACAACATCCATCAACCTTGTCATTGCTCTGCTTCTGAGCTGTGACCTGTGTCACTGTACCTCCATGCACGGATGCATTGGATGAGTGGCACGGTTCCTTAGGTTCCAGCTCCCAGGTGAAGACTTTCTGACTTTTTGGATAGGGCCACTTCAGAGAGCCACCAGATTGCAATTAAGAGTGGCAATAATAATAGCAAGGAAGCTAAAAGCAATTGGCATTGGAAATACAGCCTATCGGTATATCAAAGTGCAAGCAGCAGCACTCATCAAAGCAACAAGCAATCAAGATACAGATGCATAATGAGCTGCTGCTCATGACTCAGCGGACTGATGGATGGCCTTCAGCCCATTAGAAAACAAGAAGTTAAAAGCGCTTGTTTCAACCCCTGTGAAAGTGTTTTCTGACATAAAAGCAGGAGATTTGTGCTAATGGAATTTATTTCACATTCACGATGGCCAGAGAGCACACATTTTCTGCAGCTAATCAGATGAGCAATACCTTGGCAAATCAGGCTCTCCCATTGCCTTGTGACAGACAAGGCAGACTGTGCAGATCCAGATCTAGCTCTGGGTATTGGACATCCCAAAGTCCCCTGGTGGCTCACTCTACATTTTGAGACTAATTCCAACCCTAAATGGAGCAGCACTTGATTCTGATTTGGACTGAACACTCCTCTCTCATCTCCTTTGGAGATATTCAGATCCAGGGTTCTAGTTCAGGTCCATTTGGGAGAAAACATAAGGAACGATTTTTTGAGAGCTGCTATTAGAGGAACTGGCAGCAAGACTGGCAGGATCCTTCTGCTGCCACTAAGCTTTGACAAGCTGGCAGTAAGCAAGCATAGCTGTGATCAACTGACAAAACAGAGAAGCTCCTTTTTCCTTTTAGTTGTTGAAGTTTGTATTATAGGCCTGAAAGGCACCCGAAGAACAGTTCTCTGAAGTCCACTGCATTCACTGATTATGCAATTCTGTGTTGCAGAGGCTGCAATAGGGAGAAAAGTCCCATCCACCCTACCCCAGCCAACCTTGTGGCACAGGACTTTCAGGAATGGATGGCATATGAGTGTTTGGAAGTCAACCACCTTGGCCAGAACCCTCAAGCTTGATCTTTCCGAGATAGGGCAAGTAGCACTGTGACACACGCCGTGCAGAACTCTCTTGAGAGAGTTAACTCCAGTCCCAGGACCAAGGTGGTCTTTCCACCAGGGTTTTCCTTCCTTCACTGGGAGCCACCAGCTTGGTTGTGCAGCTCTTTGTGCAGCACTCTGGGGGCTGCACAGGTTTTCTGAGTCCCAGTGCTCTTCTCCTCACCCTGGCCAAACTGATCCTCCCAGCCTTCATGTCTTCTCTCATCTGCCCATCTCTCAGCTCCTCTTCTGCTGCTCCAGTTCCTATCCCTGCTGATACACACCCCACCCAACCTGCTGCTTTTTGAGAGCCCTTCTCTCAGTAGCATGGAAAAAAATGCAGTTCTGTGGACAGCACAGCACGTAGCTTGGCTCCTAGAACTTATCCTTAATTGGTGATGCCATCTATCTAACTTTCCTCCACTGCATGACTGTGCAACCACACCATAAACTCCCTTCTACAAGTAAGAGGGTACCAAGGTTTGACAGTCTGCACATGTGTGAAAAGTTGCTGTTGTCTCCCATTGCCTTCTGGACTCACATACCACAAGTTAGATGGTTTAGTCTTAAGTCCAAGCACCTCCATAGCCTGGCTCATCCTTCTGTTTCCTCTTCTTGTCTTTTCGGTAATTTAATCACAGTCTCTTGGCCACTTCCTCTCTTGTTGTCCTATATCTCCAGGTGGTTGAGTAGTTAATTGTTATGCTGGAGGCTTCAAAAACTGCTTTTTGCTGTGTTAACCTCTGTGGCATCTCCCGCATTCATCACCTTACAGAGACAGAGCAGAGCCCCAGGGGCTGACTCCAGTGTCACCTTTTCTAGTCCAACCATGAAAAGACGCCCCGCAGACCACAGAGGAGCACTTTTCTTTGAGCTTACCTGCCTTTTCAGAGCTGCTGCACACCACATTAAGTACAACAAAATGTATAAAGTGAAATCTAGCTTGACCTTATTTTTCCCTTTCAGGTGATCTAACCTTCTCCTTGCCAGGGCTCCTCTCCCTCTCCTATTTCTTCCTCTGCCTCCTCTTTTTAGATGTAAAATCTTCAGGGATCGAGACTTGCCATCAAGATCTCCCTGATCTTAAGAAGGCTCTTGGGACATACTTGTGATTAAACTCTGCGTCAGCCTGAGAAAATCATAGTTTCTCACAAATGCTAAGTAAAAAAGGGTTAAGAAGACAGCTCAGACACCAGACCCTGGATCTTCACCACTGCTCAGCTGTTGCCTCTATCCCTGTCTCTGTTTTGGATCAAACCTGCTGTCTCCGAAACTAAATTTTTTCAACCTGTTTTATAACCTGGTTCCTCTCAGGATGCCATTACTCAGCCAGTGTGTCCTCTCAGGAGCCACGAGTACTCAAATTGTGAGGATTTGCATCAGGGATTGGTGGTTTACAGGTCTAAGCTCAAACAGATTATATTCCTTTAAAATGGGACGCAAATGGTTGGAGAAAGCTCCAGGCAAAACCTCTACACGGAGGCAGACACTCGCAAAGCGGTTATTACGATGACAAGACGTTTTTTACTCTACCAGAGCTCCTCATTCAGCACAAGTCTTCATGTGATGTGCTGTCACTGCTAACAGACAGTGGTGACACTGCTTTAAAGCTTCTGCCTTCAAACACACGTGGCTGCTGTCTGGGGGTGATGACAGCACAAATCAGTTCACATTTGATTACTATATCTATCTTTAGCTCATTGCAGGGACTACTAAAATTAGAGGGATTAGGAAATTCATCAACTTTGCATCATGCTATCCACGTAGCATTGGAGAGCTTCTTTAGGTAAATACATAGACCTTAGCTGGCAACCCTACTCTTTCTGAATGCTGCAGCAAATCTCTTGCATGCTCTGAAGAATTCAGACACTCTGGATTAGCAATAGCATAGAGCTATCTATTTTAGCGGTTTGTAGAAAATATTCAGCAATTTGGATGAGAAAGAGAGGGTGAAAGATCTCTGTACATCAGAGTAACAAAAGCATAAATAATACAGGAGATTGAGCAGCTCATGAACAATGATTTACAAAAATCACCAAAGTGCCAAGGCAGATCAGTCAGTTTTGTTTCACTCAAAGGTGTTTCAGAAAGAACTTGATGTGAAGGCAACAATGTGAAGCCAGCAACGTTGCTGGGAGCCTAACAGAAATATTGAGAGTTTTTTTCAAGATGGAAAGGGAAAAGGGGACACATTATATTTATGCTCTACGTGTTTCCATGTTGACTACATTACTACGTAACAGATTCAGATGTGTGGTGGAAATTTTAGTACGAGTCTCCCCCGGGAGGTTCCTGTCTGTTTAGGCAACATGTGTGACACATTGGAACTGAAGCGTCCCCCCATCACTTTCTTTCCTTGAGCAACACTGACCAGCTCTGGAGTCTTTTGCCCTTACAGAGGCATTTCTGAATTACCCAGCACTGGACTATCTGGACTGCACGTTACCCATGCCACGGATGCCAAGCCAGGGTATATTGAAGTTTATATGTTAGCTCAGACATTGCTCTACAGAAATAAAGGCTGGTTTGGGTATAGCTGCTTCCTCGTGGTGCACAGTTGGCATTAATACACCTGTTGGGCCCAAGCTGGTTTCACACAGGGCTCCCTGGTTTTTGAAACTGGGATCATGGTGCAGGCAGCCTAGCTGGGTCAGCTGTTGGCTATAACACATGCTTGCATTTCAGATCCAGTAACTCTGGAGTGCTGGGTTCATCTTCAAAGCTCTTCCTGGCCTTTGGGTTCTCCAATGGTCACTAAGACATTTTGCAGATGTTTCAGACCTATTCAATGATTTCACTTTATCACAGGCAGACAAAAATACAAGGTCGAGAGTCTGCAGGAGAGTGTGAATGTTAATGCCTCTTCCATCATGGCATTAAGTGAGAAACAAAGCAAAATCACATCCTGCACTATTTGTTACTTAATGCATACATATTATACTGGACTATTACCATGATTCATTTCCTTTGTCATCTCTTCCTCTTCCATTTGATATATCTTGCTTTGCACTATACAGTGACATGTAGCAAGCATAAAAAGCCCCCAGCGAATACAGGCTGATTGATCAGGTGGAAGAAGGTTATTACAAGGACTGGTAGAAGTTCAGGCTGTAACTGCTGTGTAGATGGCACCTGTCTCTGCAACACCGTATGGAAGATAAGAAAGAATAAACAAGTGTATGTGCTAAACAAGATGGGCAGTTCAAAGTTGTTTGTGTCCCACAAAAAAAAAAAATGAAACGGTTTGGAAATGAAGTGAAGAGGTAAGAAGATGGAAGACTGCTAATAAACTATGAGCTTAAATAGCTTAATGGAGTCCTTCAGCTCTGTCAGCAAATTCAGCTGCCAGATTGAGCTACAAAGACAAGCTGAACCACTCAGAAATATCTATGATTAATCCCAAGTGGGATTTTATCTAGTGGTCAGGGTGAGTGAAAGGGAGGCAGACCAACAGCTTCGTGTTTCCTATTCTGAAAGGTGAATTGCTGTGTGAAAATTGAATGCTTTGCACCGGCAGAGCTACCTTGGCACAGCCAGTCCTGGAGACAAGCAAGCTCTCCTGCTGGCCCACCTTAGTGAAGGATTCCATCATGAACACAGACGTCCATAACCTTGGTGACTCTATTCAGCAGAGATGTAGACATCCAGGCTTAGCAAAGAACCACCGTGAGCTAAGGACCATGAGTTTAGGGAGAAGATAAAGCTCACCAGGAGTGTGAGCTCACTGTCCATCAGTCTCTGGTACGTGCTAAGGCACAGGCTATCAGCAATCATGGGCTAAGCATTTCCATAATCACTAAGTGGTGGTGAATGCTCCTAATGCTTTCTTCCTGTGGGGCAATTATCTCCTGGAACTGCCTTGATGCTTATACAAATAGTTTTATTTTTGGTAAGAAAAGGACTGCCCTGTTTCATGCTTAAATAAATTACATCTGCCATCCAGTATATTAAGCACTAGCCCTGGAACACAATAGATTTATGATTTACACAGATTTCTCTATTTCTTCAAAATTAGTCACTGGTTGTGCAAAAAAGTAGCTCAGAATCCATTATTTTTTCAAATCGTTCTTATAATTGGATTATTCCCAAAGCAAATTACTCACTAAAAGGTTCCCTCCCTTGCATAAGAGTACATTTTTCCTCTGCTTACTGCCAGTGAATAAGCCTTGAGAAAATGTATAAATCTTAAAGGGGGTGAAGGAAAACTTAAAAAGCTCTAGCCAGCTAGTTTATATCCAGGCTTCAAACAGCCTGAAATCCAAGCATGTTTGGATTCAGGATTTTCATGTGTGCTCATCTGTTGCAGGCAGTACTCCGTTATTTCAAAAAAGAAAAGAGGCAATTTGGACTAGCAAATGGCTTCTTGGAAACTATTTTTAAAATGACCCTTAAGGAAGAGTGAATTCTTGCTGTGCAATTTGCAAGATAAGTGCATTTGCAGCAATCCACTGATAAAACAGTGTGATGAAAGGTGGCAGTGAGTTATTGACTTCATGCTAGCCTGCAATGTCAGAAGCAGCTCAGGTAACTATAAATATATTATTCTAGAAGAATAAATATAAGAGACAATTAATTTGTAGAGACACCATCATTTCTCCAGTTGAGCACATGGACACACAGCTGAGAAATACTGAAGACAACTAGTCAGGAGAGAAGAATTCCCCCAGGGGAGAACTGTTCCCAAAATCCTTGCCCAAGTGATCTTGCTTTGGGCAAGGCAGGAGCTGTCCATGAGGAGATCACGAGAGACCAAAGAAAATAAAGCCTGGTGCCCATGGCTTCACATGTTCCAGCCCACTACATCACTTACCGAGGGATTTGTTTAGCCGTACCACTTGCCTAGTGAGTTCGTCTAAGCGTTACTCATGCCATGGGGTGATCTGCAGAGGTGTTACAGCTCACAGCCCAGATCTAAAGAGCTGGGACACAAGGTGGTCACCCTTCTCAGATATAAGCTGTGGCTCCCACTCGTCTGTTATTATTTAAGGAGACCGAGGTTTGACATGTTTGGCTTTCATGCCTTGCTCACAAGGTCAACCCTCCCTCTGAGTTAGTGAATTTCTGGAGCCTATTGATTTTTCTAAAGTGCAGCCTTGCACTAAGCAGGTTGGTTTGATTTTGTTTATTTGGAACTTTTTTTCCTACTTGGGAGTCCCCTCCATTCAAGCTGCATCCTGGTGACCTTTAAAACCACCACACACTAAGGCCAGGCTGAACGGGGCTCTGAGCAACCTGATCTGGGTGAAGACGTCTCTGCTCGTTGCAGGAGGTTAGACTAGATGACCTTTTAAAGTCCCTTCCAACCCAAACTATTCTATGACTCTATGATTCTGTGATGTTTTTCCTCTCGATGCCTTAGTGGAGACAATCCAACATCATTTTTTTTCCTCAGCATCGTTGCTGCTTTAAGCACAGTCTGACCCTGACCCCTCATTCACATCTCCAAGACATCCCTTCATTTGTGTCAATACACCAAGCAAGGACTGTCTGGGAAATCCAGCGAGCAAGCTGAACTCCCACCACTGAAGTTTTGTGGCCCCACAAATAGCTGTCAGCACAATGCAGAGGTAAATCTGGGGGAAGAAGCTCCTCCAGCTTGCACAGCAGCTCAGAAATCTGTAGTAGTGACAGATCCTGAGAGATAAAAGCTCTTTTCATGCCTTTCAGGAATACCATTGTGAGGTGTATTGTATGTGCCACACCTAAATGTAACACTACCATCCCATCAAACAGTTGGCCCCTACTGATTTTATATTTTAAATACACCAGGAGATAATGCTGCTGAGTTACCACCTTATTAAGTCCAAAGTGTTTATTAAATTTCTGTCTTTGGCAGACAGAAAATTATCAAGCTTACAATTCCTTGGAGTTTCAGCTCAGCACAGCAGGTATGAGAGCAACAGACAGCCCTGTGCTCCAAATGGAGCTATGCAGTATGCCACAGGCATGGAAAAAATCTCCTATGCCCAAAAGAATAAAGAAGTTCTACGCAGACAGTCCCGAAATTGTCATATAAGTTAGAGGAACCTTTCTATTTGACTAATTTCCAGAATTAGAAAGCAAATCTCTGATTCTACCCTGAAGGATCTGTTCAAGAGAAAGAGAATGTCAAAATCAAACTGATTTACTAGATAGGAGATTAATGGGTAAAGACCATGGCTAATAGATAGGAGAGTTCATTGATCAGACAAGGGGAAAAAATACACTGCTGAAGGAATCTTTTCTCGTGCTGAGGATAGGAAGAAAGACAGACCTTGCAGCTATTCTTCTCCTCGTTAAGTACAAATACTTCAGTGTCAAGACAGGCGAGCAGGGTAGTTTTCAGCCATGGGCATCTCCAGAGAACTAAAAGCTGTTGTTAGGAGATGACTCTCAAACTCCTCTTTGAGTTTGTCTTACACAACAGAATATAGAACTCCAAGAATTGCACTGTCATTCACAGAGAGACCTTGACGGGCTGGGGAAACAGGACAACAGAAACCTCACGGAATTTAACACAGGAAAATGGAAAGTCCTGTCCCTGGGGTGGGATAGTCCCAGGCGCCAGTACCTGCTGGGGGCCAACCGACTGGAAAACACAACACTCCTGAATGGTGACTAAATATTATGCCCGTAGTAAAGACCAAAAATCTGAATCAGAGCAAGGACAGCAAAAGGACATCTGGAGACTCCAAAACAGGATGAGTCTTGACTCTCCTGCTTTAATAACTAGACAATTTCCCTTTATTAACTGGATATCAAACAGACTTCTATTTTTTCTTTGAATGTGTTATCTAATCAGCAGAAGAATGACAGTGACTGCTTAAAAATTCTGAAACACACTGGTAGGAATGAGAGGGCAACATGACCTGAATTTCTGCTGAATCTATTGGTCTCTCAAAGGCCCTTAATCCAGTATTGCCTCTCTTGCCATTAATTGGACTTTTGCTATTGACTCTATTCTGACCAGGCCACTTTAATTAGGAAAACAATCTTTTCTTCTTTCCTTTCCTATAGATGAAGACTGGGATATATCAGAAGGAACATTTCACAAGGACATGGAAAGCATCCAAATTAATAATTTTATTTCTGTTAATGAGAATAATTGCTTTTGAACTGGATCAGTGTTGCTTTCTATGGTATTGAGTATTCAAGAGATTGCTATTATGTCTTAGATAAGAGAAAAAATAACAGAGCTGAAACCATCCAAATGGCTAGTTTCTTTTTGATATAACAATTGATTTTTCTTGAACTCTGAAGAGTTCAGTTTTAATTTGCGTGTTCCTACTTTTGTTGGTGTCTCAGAGAGAGCTGGAGCAAATCTTTGAGGAGTTTGCTGGATAAAAGTCTATCTTAAACATGAAAAATCAGCACAGCAAGCTTTTATTCGTGGAGGGACCCATATCATAAGCATCTTTGAAAAATCTCCCAGAAGTTGCTATATTTGCTAGCATAAGCCCAGAATTAATGGGGTATCTTCTGTTTGCTGCATATTTGAGTGAGCAGAATGAACAAGAAGCAGAATAATAACCTTCATAGAGGGCTTTAACTGCTCTCCAGTTGTGGTCCTCTGATCTTTGTTTATTATGATTCTGCATGTTTTCCAGTTTGCTTTGCTCTCTGGGTTCCAGAAGAATCCACATTCCTCTGTGAAAAAGCACAATACTTAGGCACTAGGGCCTGGAGGCAATGCTAGGTTAGCCCTTGCATTCACATCTTTCCCAGTAAATAGAATTTAGTGGTTTGCATAAAGCCCTTGCAGCCTGATGCTGCTCTGAATTGCAGGGGGCTCATCAGGCAGAGATGGGCTGGGCTCTGCAAACCCAGCCTTGGAATCACAGGACTCAAGAGGTCCTTCAAACCATGAAGCAGATGCTTAAAAAAGGAGACGGAAGAAGCGGTATCTACCTGAGCCAGTCAGAAGCACATCCTCTGTACAGGAAGGCATCATTTATAAATTAACAAATCAGGCCTGAGAGATAAATGTTGCAAATGAGAGGGACTGTTTTTCTATGGGTCTTCAGATCATCCAACATTTTGCTTCCTGGTCTGTCTAGGACTTTTATGGTCACAAAATGCTGTAGCTGTTTGTATCGTACTAATTTGTATGAACAACATGTCACCACATTAAATGGTATTGTGTTTCTGTGTATTTCTATTCTGAATGCAGTTGACTTGTGAAAAGGCTTAAGAGCCCTTTAGGGACTTATCCTTGTTGGTTTTGCAGAGAAATACAATGAGATATTTCATGCAACTCTTCTGAGTGCAGCTTTTTCTCAATACGGTGATATGGTCAATTAGTTTTTAAAGCAGGCACTAATAGACCTTGCCTGTAAACTAGATGCGAGTCTTAGGAGAATAAATAGTGACAGATTTTTTTCAATTAACCCAAGAGCAGCACAGCAATTAGTGTATCAGTATTTGCTGTTGAATTGCAAGTCCTCTGACATCTGAATCATTCTTCTGATTTTCAGTTTGGATGTCTGCAAAAGATTTCCACTCACTGCTCCAGATAATAAACAAAACATTAGCTTGGAAGGAAAAGCTGGATTTTATTCAAATTCCCATGTCTGCTCTGTTGTGTTGTTAAGCTTTCCTTCCAGTTTTCAAAGACATAGCTCACTAATGGATATTATTATCTGCTGACATTTCAAAGGAAAAAGAATTTTTTAGCATAAAAGGGTTATTACAGTAAATGCAGGAAAGTATATTGATTAACATTATCTTCAGTATGTCCAAGAAGCAAGGGTGCTAGTAAGAAAGCTACCGAGTAATTTAGCCAATCCTCAATACTACTCCCATTGGTATTACTGCACAGGAATTTGTTTAATTAGGGACCTATCTGTTCAGAAGAAATACAGAGAGCCTTATTCTGATATTGAACATGCAGTTTTGTATTGGCATAATTCTATCAATTTCATTCTTATTACCCCTTACCTAGTGTACACCAGGATCAAGCAAATTATGAAGAGAATGTTATCTGCCATGTCTCACGTTGTTTTCCAAAGACTGCTGCATCACAGAGAAAGAAAGAGACTCTTTAGCTGGTGGTGCCTCTGTTGCATGCATTACAATAAATACAGTAGATATTATTGAAAATACATAGTGGAAATATTAATTATAAACCATTATAGCTATTAGTATACTAGTATTATGCAACTTTTGTGTCAAAAGCATTTTAAACTCTTTTGTATTTGGAAAAAATATGCATCCCTTTATGAAAAATTCATAACAGCAATTTCACTAACATGTAAGAAAAACATGAAAAAAAAACCTAAGCAGCAAATCTCGGTTCCAAAGGTCTTACAAGCATTGCCAGGACAGGTCCTAGGGTCTTAATCTAGTCTTAAACATCCACAGTATCAATATCTATACCTGAAATACTCCCCATAGGCTTTTTTCTACTCATCAGGGAGAAACAGTTACTTGTAAGTTGTGACACATCTGGCATATTTTCAGAATCTATTTTAGAAAGAGCTGAAGTGCCCATTATTCTGCCATTGATTACTAAAGTAGATTAAATTATGAGATCACATGTGTAGGTGTCTCCATTTGGTCAGATGAATCCCACCTTTTAATATCATTTTTCAAAGGAAAATGTGAAGAAGTAATCACAGTGAACTTGTTTGAATCTATAACACTGACTAACTCATTAACATAGGGAGCAGTCTAAGTTGTCCTTCACCAGGGAGCATCAGTCAAACATTTCTCTGTACAAATACAAGGAGCTTTGGACAGTCTGTTCCACCAAATCGCCATTCAACTTCTCTGGGCATACACGTCTGCTGCCTCACTTATAACACACAGATGGCAAGATGCTAATATGGGATGCAAGAGAGGTTTGCTGAATCCTCCTCAATTCTATTCCAGGGTCAAGAACAGCCAAGACCAAAGAACTACAAATCCTAAAACAGTTCAGAAATACAATTCAGTGGGTAAGAGTCAGTGGTGGGCATGTAGCTTCAGGTACTTCCCATGTATACGAAAGCACTTCCTCCAGATTTTGATGGCCGCCATATAAAATCACTCAAACATCCAGCTCAACCATGTCTTACACTGTCCCGCAGACAACGTATGTAGGAAAAAGTCCCACATCAGTCACAACATAAGGTCTTATAATTCTACTGGACTAGAAAAATGAGATTCCAGCTCTCCAGCAGGGAATGCTCAACTCCTTCTAACACTTCGACACTAAAAATGTGGCATTGTAGATAGAATTTCTATTTTAGGCCTTTTTTCATGGGTTTCTGAAATGTGTTAGTTATAAATTACACTCCCTTAATGGATTGCACAGCTAGACCCAGGGTGGTCAAGGCAGTCATACTACCAGCAGAGGGACAAAATCTTACAAGTCTTAGAAACTTTCTGTAGGCTTTTCCTGTTCGAATGTATGGCACAGTGTGACATGTTCACAGTGATCCTAGAGCTTCATCTCTTGTCCCTCCTCTCCAGCTAAGACTTACAGATGAGAAACAACAAGGGAAAACCCTTGCCCCAGATTTGACACTGGATCAGCGACCTACAGCCTGGCCCTTGTAGTGCTGTTGAAGGGCATCCAGCAAACCCGAAGAATGGTAAACTCAACACACCCAAAGCAGTCCCACTCTTGCTAACAATGTTCATCTCTTGCTGGGAATGGCACTCATTTTAATCAGGTCCCTACATTTTATTCAGATAAGATTTAGGGTAAAAGGATGCATCTTATTCTGTTAATCAGAAGATTAACATGGATTAAAATTGCAGTAATTGGAAGAGTTACACAGCAAAAGTCCTGTGTGATCCACCCAGGAAGGTTCTTAGATATCTGTCTTATTTTTACTGTTATCTGGTTCTCTCTTATCCTGGGGATACTGTGGAGGTAGAGACTAAGATCTCCAATGGCTTAACTTGGCAGGGGCCTCCAAATTCCATTAATTTTTCCTTTCTAAAAAGTCCTAACCGTTTATTTTCCACAAAAAAGACAACACGGCAGTAAGTAACATGGGTGATTAGTTCTTTTCCTCATCTCAAACTTCCTTCACTATCATTTTGATCTTTTGCAACTTTGGGAGGAAAAAGTGGCATAAATTTTCTTTTAAAGGAATATATCAGAATATCCCTACTTGAAGCTGAGAATTCAACGCTTCGGTTCAGTCCCAGTTTCTACCTTCATCTCCCTCTAATACATAATTAACCCAAGGGTGGGAGAGAAGATTGAGAATAATGTGGAGCTGATTCACTTTCTACATGCGCTAGCAAAAACAGAGAGTATTACTGCATGCATCAGTGGAATTAAAGAACAAATTAGTCTGAGATCGCTTATAAACAGATCCAGTCAGACGTGAGTGTTGCATGAATGGGAATGTATAAATTAAGCTTTGTCAAAGGTTACTGGTAATTTATAGTTTTCACTTTTTGGAAGCTCCGAGCACGACGCTATTTGTTTGCATTGTTTATTGAACAAGTATGCTTAACAGGGCAGTCATAGTATCTAAATGCTGCCTTGTTTCTCAAATATATCTTGATTGATGAGCAACTCTGAGATGTCATAGGCCAAACACCGCCTTTGAAGTTGGAAAACTTCTATCGATTGATGCTTGCCTGAAGAGCTGTCATAGGGAACATGGAAGAAAGAATAATTGTCATAACATGCCTAATATTGAAATGTGATGTGTTTCTTTTTCATAATTTCCAAAACAGAGTAAACTGAAAGATGCTTGATGACAAAGCATTTAAATATGGATAGACTTTTTTGATGTGTGTGAAAATAGTGGATGACTTTGATTTAAAGAACACTGTAAATAAGCAAAAGATCTTAAAGAACTAAAAAAGAAGTGCAAAATAAATATGTTTGGAACCCTTTGATCCCCGTCAGTCACTGGGGAATTCCACAGTTCTGCCCTGTGTGGGGTGCTGATTATGAGAGCAGCTCTAATTATTCCTTTAATATGAAGCCATATCATGTTGGAGTGGAATCCTTTTTATAAGCTTAGAAGTTTAGAAAATCAAAAACATTATCTTATCAGGAGCTGGATGGAAGACCTATTTAGCGGAAGCAGTAGTTAGATTTTTAAAGATTCTTCCTTCACACCAACGAAGGTATCAGCTTTGTGAAGGAAGTCTTGTGCTTTCTTAAAGGAGAAACTAATCATGATCATGTTGGCCCCAACAACTCATGATGGTCACCTCTCTTCCAGCTTGAGTAATCACACTGATGGTACTTCAACAGGATGTGGTCTGTCTCTGAATTTTCCTTCTGATCTCTATTTACAGTCTTCAGAAACATCCTTGCCTTCTCTCATTTGCCATATCCTTGACTTGATGGCCTTCAAGCCATATGGTGGGAGGGCTTTCTTGACTGCCTCATTGTTTACTTTGACTTCACTTAATTATGAACTTCACCACCGTTGGAGTTGACTTTGCACTGAAGTCTCTCACTTCATCCTTATTTTCTGATTTCTGTAATGCCAGATTTGAATACTTCATCCTTATCTAGAGTCACATGCTGCGACAAATTGGTTCTCTACTGCAGTGATCTCATTTCGTATCTGGAATACGGATTTTACATTTCATGTACATCTGAAAAGACCTATATGTGAAGTTACTTAACTTGCAGCTATCCGATGTGGAGGGTAAGAGGAAGGAGAGCATCAGCAAGCCATCGTGGGGCAGCATGAGGAAAAGCATGAGGAAGATACACTAGAGAAGCAGATACCATTGTCAAAGTAAGTGAATCTCCTTCACCCAAGTGAGAGGAAGAAGAGCTGGCAGTATCCCAGCTATATGGAAGTCCCTTGTCTACGCAGCCAAATTAAACCCTGAAAGTAAGGTTTTCCAGAGCACAACTTTTTGCCTGAAGAAACTGCATGTCCATCATCCCACAGCATCTCTGCTGCATTCACCAGCACTGACTGGAGATTACGGGTCAGGAACCTTCACTGCTCCTGTCACAGCTGCTGCCACATTACCGAACACATCAGTGGCAAATGGAAGACAAAAATGATGTGCTGCTTTATGGAAAGTTCATTGCCTTGTGCTAGATGAGGGCATGTCTTTGATGTGCTCATCTTCGCTGTCTCTTCTTTAATAGCAGGAGAAACATGCTGGAAACACTGTCATAAATCTTAGCACAGTTGTTGGGGAACGAGAGCTGATGTCACGTTGAGCTGAATGTTTTCAGTCACATAAAAACAGGAGGAAAACTTTTCTTGGGGCAAAGAACTGAATTGATTCCTGACATATATAGGGGCAACTCAATTAGTTAATGAGTTTTTAAGGTATTTGGGTGATGACAAATGGAAAGATTCAATGTCTACTATACTCAGTAGCACTGATTTTCATTCTTTGAGAATCCTATTTGCCATCAGTCTACATATTATATGTTTAAACATTTTTTTCGTTTTTTACTGTCCATTGTTTGCCCTCACTCATGTCCTTTCTACAAGGAGTTCAATAACCTTCTTATTTTCCTGTCTAACCCGAGTCCCTGGCTGCCATCTGCACCCACCATCTCCTCCACTCCTGTCTGGAGGATGAGTTCAGCACAACGCTCCTGCCAAGCCCAGGCAAGGCAGCCC
Organism: Caloenas nicobarica; assembly: GCF_036013445.1. NCBI lineage: Eukaryota > Metazoa > Chordata > Aves > Columbiformes > Columbidae > Caloenas > Caloenas nicobarica. Next base: position 207,886,849 of record NC_088245.1, on the reverse strand, counting down.
CTCAGCTGTGAACCCACCTCTTCCCAACATGGCAAGTGGTTCTCTTGCTGAACAGAGCATCCCCCACCACCCGGGATCCTGCATCTGCCAGGCCAGGCTGCCTGGCACCCACTGGGCTCTGCCGAAATTGGCAGGCTGTGAAGAACAGCGAAACATGGGCTGGCTACCAATGTTGATAACATCAGGTGCACCGTGGCTGGTACGATGCATTAATGAGAATTAGCAGCAGGCAAATGTCAGCTACGTGATGCCATCTGCAAGAGGGCTGAGGAAGCTGCCACGGTGCACGGCATGGCTCTGCAGTCCCAACCTTACCACTTGGACCTTCTTTCCCTCTTGCCATTGCTCTGCTCTCTCAGCAGATACCTGAAAGCATGGATCATCACAGACCCTCAACACCAGCTCACCAGTTCAGCCCACACGGTGTGTGATATGGTTCCGTGCTGTTGGTCATTCTGGGTCTGTTCCTTAAAATGCAATTTAAAAGGTTTGTATGTTGTCCTGGGCTATGATGCAGGGATGACTCTTATTTTGAATAAATTGCCAAGCCTACAATTCAGGTATTATTGACTGATTTCAGAGAGATGGAGCACCTCTTCTACGAGGACAGGCTGAGACAGTTGGGGTTGTTCAGCCTGTAGAAGGCTCCAGGGAGACCTTATTGAGGACTTTCAGTACTTAAAAGGGGCCGATAAGAAAGATGGGGACAGACTTTTTAGCAGGGCCTGTTGTGACAGGACAAGGGATGATGGTTTTAAACTAAAGGAGGGGAGACTCATGCTAGACATGAGGAAGGCATTTTTTACACTGAGGGTGGTGAGACCCTGGCCCAGGTTTCCCAGAGAGGTGGTGGATGCCCCATCCCTGGAGACATCCCAGGCCAGGCTGGACGGGGCTCTGAGCAACCTGAGCTGGTGCAGATGTCCCTGCTCATGGCAGGGGGGGCACTGGGTGAGCTTTGAAGGGCCCTTCCAACCCAAACTATTCTATGATTCTGTGATTCTATGATTTGCTCTGTGTATGGACAAAGAGTGTGTGTGAGGGATGGGGGAACAGCACAGGAGAAGGGGAGGCAGGGAGGCTACGTGGAGCCCAAGGGAAAACAAGTGGCTCTACTCCATGCGCACTGTGAGCAACCTGGCATTGGTGACATTGCATAGACCAATAATGGCTTCAAGATGGGGTGCATGTCTTGGCCACTTAAAAAGAATTGAAATGTTGTGTTATCTTTCCTACTTTATTATTTTAAAAGTCAAAAATTTTCATTTCTTCCACTCCGGAGGTGTCTGCAGCCTCTTGGCAGCTGCTTTCTCAGTGCACTACGGGATGTAAAATAAGATCTCAGGGAGTAGCTGCTTCCTTAATGGCTTTTGACTGTTCCAAAAATAGCGGCTGCAAGCCGCGTATTCTCACGGGAGGCATTTCTGCCACCCGCACACCACTCACCCGTGCACCATTCACTGCAGGTCAACTCGGGAGCCTCAAATTTGCACTTTTAAAAGCTTTCTGAAATGAAGTTTCCCCTGCAGTTCCCCCAGCACGCAAGGCGTGCATGCAAGGTCAGCTCCCTGTGCAAGCAACCTCCACTCGTGATTTCTTCCTCCTGAGCAAGAGGCAGGAAGGGCAGAGCCCTGACATACCCTCTGGGGGACTCTGCCTTTCAATGGCTTCTTCCCTTTAACCAGACTAGAGCTGCACATTTCAAAACGCTGATTTTAAGTCTGACGGTGAAGTACTGACCCACCTGAAGTGAAGGTAACAGACAATATGAAACCAGGGGAGTATTTATTTGTAACACAGTTAAATTTGATCACACATGACCCATCCCCACTGACATGGATGTTTCTCATTGTAGCTAAGATGCAGCGAACTCTGCTATAATTTTTAAATTAAATGGAATTTTTTATACCAGAACACCATTATCTTATTAAATATATCCAAGGAAAGAATTAACCAACCATGTGCCATACACATCTGTTTAAACTCTCATCCATCAGTCACATCCAGGAGACACAATGAACTCTTTGCCAACTAATTACAGATCAAATATCACTCTGGAATTACTCATTCACTAATTTTAAATAAGGAATGAACTCTGAGAAAATTGTGAGCAACAAACACCTAAAACCAGTAAAGTCCACTGAATAAATCATTCCTGATTAAATTGCTCGGCAATAGTTCAACGGATGAGTTGGAAATTGGAAATAAATAGAGGAGAGGAACTTGAGGATAGAAGATTTTTTACCTGAAACCCATTTTGGATTTTCTTAACCAGGGGCCAATCAAGGAGCACATCTTGCTAAAAATGCTTTGTGAGAACTTTGATTTTTATTACTTTCTAATGTGATTTTAAAGCTCATTAAAGCAGCTCCTTTTGTGCTGCCAGCAACGAAAGCCTTAATGTTAAGAGTCCCCTGGAGTCCACAGTACAGATACAAGCCATTGTTTTCCACTAAGCTCAGCCTCTTCAGCTACCAGCTCACAGAATAAAACAGAAGCTCGCTGCCAGCAGCAACCTGGAAGCCAGATTTCTAGATAACGTGCTTGCAGCAAAGACGTGGCCCTTTCTGTATGAAAATGCTTTAGTCACAGAAAATAAGTAGCTGTGTGTTTCATGCTGTCTAGGGTGTAACACAGAATATATGCTGAGCACTTGCAAAAGTCACTTCTTCCACCTTTTATTTACCAAGAGTTCAGACGAGAAACATCCAGATAACGTTACTGTTGCTTATATATTTGCAATGCAATGATGAGTGAATGTTTCAAAAGCCACAATTAACTTTTTAATACAATTCGTCTCTTAAAAAAATTTTTAAAAAATCCAACAACCTCTTGGAGCCTCTGTATTTGATCAATGACTCTACATCAAATGTGTCCACTTTGCAAGTAAAATCAATTGGGTCTTATTCCTAACTGACAGCATATTCACAGAGGATCAGGAAGGCAAGTTGCTTGGTTTTTATTGACTTACAAATCACCCACTAGTAATAATGATTTTGTGATACAAAAACTAAAATAGATTGCAATGCATTCTCCTGTAGCATATGAATTTTTAATGGAAATTAATAGAATTAAACTTCAGGACTCAATTTACCAATTTAAAATACGTCAGCATAGGTGGACAGATCTGTTGAGTCAGCAAGGGTGTGGATTAGGCTTTCTTTATCTGTAACTGCACTAAAATGAACAGTTACAGGCTTAACTACTGAATAAACTGCCGTCCAGATAACAATTCTGCATTTTAGTTAAAGTATATTATGAATGCTTGAAAAATACATTTGGCTAAAATTTAAGGAGAGAATTTCCAAAGGTGACAGTGGAATATCTAACAGCTCTTGTTTCTCAATGAAAATTGGATGTTTGCACTAACATCTCTCATAATTCTATAAAATGCTTCATCTTGCCTTTAGTATTAGACCTGGCAAGCAGTGCTACTCTTTTAACCTTTGTGGGTGGAAAGGAGTGCTTGATTCAGCAAGAATCTTCAATGGAAGCAAGGAGATCTTTCTTTCATTGCACATGCTGCGAACTGTAGAAGATGCCCTTGCTCCCAAAGCAGGAGTTATTTTAACTTTCATCTCACATGAACGATGTGGCGCAAGCACCTCTGTGATGTGCAGACAACCTGTTGGCCCCAGTGGGCTTAGCCACGCTGCATGGGCTCTGGTCTGGTCTCAGAGACAGGACATCTCCACCTATCTTGAGGCAGCCTGCCAGTGAAGACCACGTTGGCTGTATAACAGCTAGCCTGTTGGCACAGTCCCGGGCTTGCTTTTGAGCATGGCCAGCTACCCCTCGACCTCAAAAAGACATTCTCAGGCAGTTTCTGGGTCAGGTCATATAACAACTTTGGATTTTATCCTAGGTGGGAAGTGCATAGGAGACAACATATTTGCCATAGTTGGAAGAAGCCTCAACTCCCCATCTAAAGCCTAGCCTCAGTGCTGCTGATGTGGAGGATCTCTTTAACAGCATTTCCCCTAAAAAGCTTGTGAACCTCTTCACGACATGAATAGCTGGTGTAAGCTGTGACGATTTATTTGCTGTTCATAGCAGCGAGGAGATATTTTAGTTTGAAGTATGGCTTTGGGGTGTCCTTCCCTGCCCATCATACCAGACATCCATAATTTATAGGTGACTCTAAAGACCACAGTGCCTTGGATCCTGGGCTTCTGATTGTCTCCAGACCATATTAGCATGTGTCAGTACAAACTTCACATCCTTTCCCTGTATGTTGTGGTGCCAGGCAATCCCCAGGAGCTGGATTTCAGAGCTCCCTGTCACCAGAGCCACCCCAAGGAGGACCCTTTGTGTAATATATAGTCTTCAGCAGGCACCTAGGTTGCAGCACAACAGCAGGGATGTTTTCCCTTCTCAGAATTTCTCTTGACATCTCTGGAAATGTTCAGGGCAGACCAACACACACCTTCTCCCACCAACTATCGGACAATAAACTTGCTGTTGCTCCCTGATTACTCTTTGGAGTTATGTTCCTAAGTGTTGAGAAGAGCCATTTAGATGTCTTCCAAGTGAAGAGATTCTTCCCCATGAGGGTGGTGAGGTGCTGGATCAGGCTGCCCAGAGAAGCTGTGGATGCCCCATCCCTGGCAGTGTTCAAGGCCAGGTTGGACGGGGCTTTGAGCAACCTGGTCTAGTGGAAGGTGTCCCTGCCCAGGGCAGGGGGGTTGGAACTAGGTGATCTTTAAGGTCCTTTCCAACCCAAACCAATCTATGGTCCTATGATACTCCCATCAGATGTCATAAATGCAAATGTCATTGTTCCAGTAGTGAGCAATATTGCAGTGCAACTATCCCCACCATAAAGCGAGAAACTGTTTTCAACCAGCATCAGCCCTGTCTTTCCCAAAACCATCTTATCATTCCCGACAGGGCAGTTCTCGTTGCGACTGTATTGGAGACATGCAGCTCATCTGGTTTGTTTAGATGGTAAAGTTCCCCAGGTGCACAGAGCTCTGTGTACGCCCCCTCTCAGTAGTTTGGCGCCCACTTCTACTCAAACCAGACCCAAAAACTACACAAAGGAGCTCACAGAACATGGAGAGGTCTGATCAGATCAGCACATGTTCTCACAGCATGCCTAATGCTCCAACAACCTACAGGTGTAACTGCTTTAAAGTTACAGGTGTAACTGCTTTAAAACACAGGAGTCAACATCAGCATATGGCTCACCTTTTATATAGCAGCCTCATGTGACTGCAGTCACCTAGGGGGTGAGAGACCCCAAAACACCTGCCCTGATCAGGCTGGGAAAACCACTCTCTCGCAAGGTGTGTTTTTTGAGTCCCTTTGGGTGACCTAAACACAGATTTACATCCTGGGGAAACTCATTAACCCTTCAGTTATGCTAAGAAAGGTCAGCAACATCTCTTCTTTAACAAGACTAGTTCTTTTCCTATTACTGATTAAGGAGGTATGTATCACATGCACAAAATGAGCAGAACAGAAATAAATGTAAGACCTTCAACGTAAGTGCATAATAAGAAAGCATATATTTTTCCTAATTGACTAATAGGACCATTAGTGTTAATAACAGCATTACTGTAGACATTAATACGTTAGCGTTTAAAATGTCTCTATACTAAATCACAAGGGTATTTTAGATTAAGATGTGCTCACCAGACAGTAAATCTTACAACTACTTGCACTTGTGACTGGTGCTAAGGATTGCAGCAAAGGATGCATGTAAGTATACTAACAGCTATTGCACTGCAATATTCAAAGAACAGACTACACTACACAAGGCAGTATACAACTATTGGCTGTATTCCACAAATTTATATGGAAAATGTATGGTCTAGGGATAAATACAATATTCTTAAAAGCTTAGAAAGAGAGAACTGATTGCCTAAGATAAGATGCCTGATATTTCTCATTTGGAAGTGTGAGTTTAATAACTGCAAGGATTTTACTTGGTTAATGTGTTTACTTGATGCTAGTGCTAAACCTGTATCTAGTTTCTGCTGTGCACGTGCCTATTTTTTTCCATATTGCCATAGCACTCCTAAGGACAAACCTAATTTAAAAAATATTATTCTACTATAGCTTACCTCTTAGCTACTAATTTCTAACAAAGTAGCCAAGAAGAAAAGGAAAACTGGAGCCTCTGTAATGCTGCCTAGACATTGTTGATTATGGGAGAAGAAATATGACTAATATTTCAATCTCCTGTCCTATTGAATCCGATTGCTCTTACTCAGTGTCTTTCTTCTATAATATATGAGATAAGCTAATCTGTTTATCACTACTGGAGGATCATCCTTGCAATAACTCTTACACTGAAAGTCATTTGTATGTATAGACGTCTCAGTGTGCCTTCCCAATAACTTGTGGGCTATGGCCAACATATAAATATATAAGCTTCCCTTGTTCGTTTTGGCTGTCAACAAAGAAAAATGGTAGCAATGACCATTTAGAAAGAACTTGTTTTCACACATGCTATAAAGTTTGTGGTCTGAGGGAATCAATAAAAGCCTCCTTGAACTCTTTTATGTTCACAGGACTAAGGTGGGATTTGGGGCTTGTTTATTACACCTTTTCTGTTCTTTCTCTGCCACTAAACCCTGAGATTTCCAGCATGTTCCAGAGTGTCAGGTCAAGTGGAATCCTAAGCTAACATGGAGACGACCCAAATAAATCAGAATCAGTCACCTGGAGAAAAAAGCAATTATATTTTTTCAACAAAAAGAAAAATCACAAAGACATCTATCTGCACAAAGCTTCGAAATGACTTTGGTAAACAAAGCATCCGAAGCTCCACATCTAAAGCTCCACGTGTAGTCACAAAACTATGTCATTGCAAGAGCAACAGAGACTTGATGAGACAGCTCACGCAACTGGACTGCTGCCACGGCCAGATCCAAGTTCTTCAGAAAGGATGGGCAGAAGCATTGAGGATGAGGGTCACCATGCGAAGAAGCAGCTCAGACACATGTAGGGAGCTTCTCTACGGGATGGACAACAGTCAGGTTGAGAGCTTATGGGTCAGGCTTGGAAAAGAGGCCAGTAAGGGCAACTTTGTAGTGGGAGTGAGTCACAGACCACCCGATCACCGCAAGGAAGTGGACAAGCCTCCTCTGGATCCTTGTTCCCATCGGGATATCAGGGACCTTCCTGATGTCTTGCTGGAAGAGCAACACGGTGGGATGCAAGCAGTTCAGGAATGTCTCAGAGGTAACTTCTTGATACAGATAGTGGAGGGGCCAGTCAGGGGTGACACACAGCTGGATCTGCTGCTCACTGCCATGGAAAGACTGCTTGGGGATGTAGTGATCATCAGCATGCTTGGCTCTAGTTACCAGGAGACAGAAAAGACCTGACAGGCTTTGTCCAAGAGGGCTAAGGCAACTGGTGAACACCACAGACACAGTCATCTTTGAAAGTTTTTTAGAGATGAGGAGATGACTGGGGAGCAGCAAATATATCACACCTATCTTTAAAAAAAAACAAAAACAAAAACAAAAGGATGATTCAAGGAACAGAAGGCAAGTCAACTTCACTTCAATCCCTGGGAAATTCATGGAGAAAATCCTCTTGGAGCAAGTCTTCTTGGAAGCCATGTCCAGGCAAATGAAGAAGATGGGTGAAAACAGTCAGCATGGGTTGACCAGAGATATATCACGTCTGGCCAACCTGACTGTCTTCTAGGATAAAATGACTGGATCTGTGGATGAGGGGAAGCAGCGGACATCATTTACCTCAACTGTAGCAAGGCCTTCATCCCTTCCTCCCACAATAGTCTCACACCCATCAGGAGGAGCCATTGAAACTCTTGAGGGCAGGGCTGTCATCCAAAGAGACCTCAACAGGTTGGAGGAAGGGGCACACAAGAACCTTATGAAGTTAAAAAAAACAAATGCAAAGTCCTGCCCCTTGAGGGATAAGCTGGAGACCAATGGTTTAGGGAGCAGCTCTGCTTTAAAGACCTTAGGAGTCCTGGCAGATGACAAGCAAAGAGACCAACAGCCTCCTGGGTTGAATGAACAAGAGCAGAACCAGAAGGTTCAGGACAGTGATCACCCCTCTTCTAGATAGTGCTTGTAGATCGTATCTAAAACAGAGTGCCCAGTTTTGCATATACACACATCCCCAATACAAGACACTGATAAAGAAAAAAATAAATTCCCCAGGAGGATAGCTGAGCCCTGAGACAGGTTGCCCGGAGAGGTTGTGCTGTCACTGTCCTTGGAGATTTTCCAAGTCCCAAATGCAAAAAGCCCTGAGAAACCTGGTCTGACACCTAGGTGACCATGCTTTAAGCAGGAGGTCGAACTAGAGACTTCCCAGAGTGATTTGAATGAAATAGAGACGACCTCAAATGATACACATCATGCATGCTAATATACCTCGTAACAATAAATTCGTGCATATTATGATTTGTCTCAGCCTTTTTCATCCTTTTTTCCCAGGCTACTCTTCTACTGGGTAGTTGAATATCTCCTGTAGCCATGAGCCATCCCCAAACAAAAGAAAGTCAAAGAGAAACACACCCAGCAACACTGAAGATGTGCTTTACACTTTCAATCACCGTTGTACATTCAGGAGTGTGTCTTCTGTGTTTTGTTGTTGCTGTTGGATATTTTTTTTCCAGCCCCTCCTCCTCCATCCCAATTTCAAATCAATCTTTACCACATCAACCATTTAGCCAAGCAAATTCATTCCATGTCTATAGGCTCTTCCTGGAGTCAAGGCATAAGTTGAATAGTAATATGATGGTTATACATCAATAAATGCAGTATTTGCCATTTTGTCTAACTCTGACTGTATATGTATAATGAGTATTTCAATTATGCAGCAACTGAAACTTGAACCTTTTGCATGTGTGAATCAGCACATCAGTTTAATGATCTTTAACAAAAATGCTTCGAGCTTATGAGCCATATACACATTTGCAAGGGGACAGTTACAGCCACAGTTAAAGTTATGCTGCTAGATGAACCGTAGCTACTCTTGCATTGAAATTCTCAACACGAACTGTATTAGCAATATATATAAGTAAGGGTTGAACAGAATATATCCTTCACTCCTTTATTTGCATTTAATCAGCATTCCTGGGGCTGACTTAAACCATCTCACACTTATGGTTTCATAATGTGGAAAAAAAAAAAAAAAAAAAGAAAGAAAATCCAGCTTTTACATTGCAAAATAACACATTATTTCATGTTTTTCCCTGCAAGCAGGAAGAAACCTTCCAGTCAATGGTTACGAAGGCTGCTGAGCTGCTCCTGCTGAAAACTGCTGAGTGAACTAATGAGGATATCAGCTCATCTTAGAGGTGCTCCTTGAAAGTCCTTGATGCAATCAGTACCTAGACTTAAGATGTGTTTTACTCCACATTATCTAGCAGTGATGATGGCTACAAGCTGCATCTATAATAAATAAGCAGAAAATACAGTGTGTGTTATCACATCGTCTCCACAGGCTCAAAGGAAGCAGAGAGAGCCTGCAGACCCAGTCTGAGAGCACACAATGAAAATTGTATAAATGTCACTTCTGTAATTCTACAATTATAGACCAGATATGCTCTCAGTTAATTTACTGAATGCTGAAAACTCCTATAAATTACAGTATCCCGTAGCTCTGAAGAAGCTAAAAAGAGGGTCGGTTCATAATTTTTTAGCAAATGCTTCTTGATTTTGTCCCCCAGAGGAACCTCTTTGCAGCTGAAAGAACAAAAGGGAGAGGCAGAAACACCAACATCCCAATTTCTTCACTTCACAATGATTTGTTAAAGCAATTGCTTTGAATTTACCGTAAAATATAAGCACAATGAACAGTAATGTCCTGTATGGTGGCTTGAGTTCTTTATGGAGAAAGTTCTCTCCTAACCTCTTTTGACACAAATTAATTGGCAAATAATGATGATTGTCTGATAATCACAACAAAGTAGGCAATTGTAAGATGCTGACCATGACTAAAGTTGCATTTGTCACAAGTGGTTTTTTTCGCAGAACTGGTTAGAAAACCTCCATGGACATTTTTGCTGACCACCCCTTGTAGAAGTAAGTGGTGGAGAATCCACATGGAAAGGGAAAGGACCACCCCGCACTCAGCAAGTGCACCCAGGTCCTTTCTTTTGTTCCTAGTGCTACCTGGAGACCTTCCAAGACTGCCGTATTTAACCCCAAAAGCAGGAAAAGCAGTGAGTACAAGGAAAGTGGGGAAAGAGGCAGTCTATTTTACCAAGCTTCCTGCTTTTCCTTGGATGCTAACACCTTCCCTTTCTTCCTTCAAGCCCTACACCATCGAATTCCTTGGAGTGAACTCTGGCGAGATGAGTGATGGACCAGGCGTTCAGAAAGCACAGCTCAGGCAGCTGGTCCTATCTCCTCCTTCACAGGCGAGTAGGAAGATACTGATGCCAAGCAGCAAAAAAACTTGGAGGACGCTATCTCGTCATTAACTGTTGAGGGACATTAGGGAGACAAGGCTGAAGAAAAGTGATGTGAGTATTGCAGTGTGTATTTTAATTGTGTCTTCCCTCAGCTCCTGTCTTGCACTGCTCCTGATGAGCTCTTTAGAGCTCTTTAGTGGTCTCTAACCACTTCTGGAAAAGAGATTATGATGACACTATATATCTGGATAAGATGTGGCGCAAGTCATGTTAACCCATGTTAGCAAAGGTATACAGTCACTCTTCTGTCTGAGAAATGAAAACTTAAAAGTTGGCAAGATTTAATTCTGCCAATGCACATAGTTTTTCTGGTTACCACTGTGCCAGAGCAGCTTCAGTGCAGGACTTGCCATTTGCTCCAGAGGTGTTAATCTCCATTCTATGCCTCACTTCACATTAGCCTGTATAGTTCCTTTTGGACATGCAGGACAGATAAATGTCTTCTTTCTACAGGATTCATAGAAAACTCTCTGAACTGCATAAGTCCAGGAGGGCTTTTTCTTTCTGAGATCAAATAAAAAATATTTATACGTGACCTGCAAATACAATAAAGGAAATTCCATTAACTTTATAATAATATATTGGCTTCTCTAATTATTCATTAAAAGAGGTACTGGAAGCATTTTACTCATTTTAAATGCCTTTTAATACAGTACCTATGGCCTTCTGGGATAGGTCCTTCAATGAAGGGCAAATACGCTAAAGGATGCTGACAAATTTTTAAGGGTAACCTCCTCTGGACAGAATGGTCCATTCAAATCAGGAAAACAAGTAGATGTATCAGGAGACCAGTCTGGCTAATCAGGGAACTCATAACTGAGCTTCAATGCAAAAAGGGAGGTGGATGTAAGAACAAGCTACAAAGGAGGAGTATCATTAGACTCAGAAGGTTCATGGGTTGTACTCTACCTGGATGCCAGTTACAAGTGAAATTCCTCAGGTGTCTGTCCTGGGAGTCATCCTGTTTAATATCTTAATCAGCGATCTGGAGGATGAGACAAAATGTACCTCATCCAGTTTGCAGATGACACCACACTGAGTCAATATGAAGCAGAGGTGCAACTCAGAGGGACGTAAATAGGCTGAAGGAACAGCAGGAACCTCATGAAATTCAACAGGGACAAATATAAAGTCCTGCCCCTGGGAAGAAGAGCCCCTGGCAACAACAGAGGCAGAGGACTGGCAGGCTGGGGAGCAGCTCTGCAGAGAAGTCCCTGGGAGTCCTGGCAGACAGCAAGCTGGGCACAGGCCAGCTGTGTGTCCTGGCACAAAAGAGATCAACAGCCTCCTATGCCACTTCAACAGGAGCAGAGCCAGAGATCCAGGCAGGTGATCATCCCCCTCTGCTCAGCACTCATTGAACCACACAGAATCACAGGACGGTTTGGGTTGGAAGGGACCTCCAAAGCTCACCCAGTGCCACCCCTGCCATGAGCAGGGACATCTGCACCAGCTCAGGTTGCTCAGAGCCCCGTCCAGCCTGGCCTGGGATGTCTCCAGGGATGGGGCATCCACCACCCCTCTGGCCAACCTGGGCCAGAGTAAAAAATTCCTTCCTCATGTCTAGCCTGGATCTTACCTCCTTTATTTAAAACCATCATCCCTTGTCCTATCGCAACAGGCCCTGCTAAAAAGTCTGTCCCCATCTTTCTTACAGGCCCCTTTTAAGTAAATAACTGCATCCAGTTTTGGGATGATACAGGTAATACAGGGAAGACATTGCTAACAGGGATGAAGTTCAGAGGAGGGCCACCAAGCTGGCTGGGACTGAAGCACATGCCCTGTGAGAAGAAGATGAGGGAGCTGGGCTTGTTAAGCCTGGGAAAGAGAAGGCTTCAGGGGTCTTAGGAGCTACCCCCAGTGCTTATTGGGAGGTAATGAAGGAGACGGAGCCAAGCTCTTCACAGTGGTGAGGAGACAGGAGGATGACAGACAATGGTTGTCAGACGAAGGAAGAGAAGTTCACTTAATACATAATGAAGAAAGTCAAGCACTGGGACAGGTAACCCACAGACTGGACAGTCTCTATTCTTCGAGGTTTTCAAGACCCAACTGAATAAAGCCCAGAGCAACCTGGCCTGATCTCATAGCTGACCATGCTGTGAGCAGGAGGTTCAACTAGAGACCTCCTGAGGGTCCTTCCAGCTTCCGTCACCCTGTGACCTTGTCACAACTTACATATTGTATGTAAGAAAGGAAGAACACTACAGATAACCTCATGCCCTTTCAGATGGTGGGAACCCCCAGTGGCACAGCATCAAACAGCGCTCGCTCCAGTCCACGCTCAGCACACTGAGCACATCCCATCCATGAAAGAGATTCTCCCTTTTTGATAACATGAGCTATTTTATTTTTATATATATAAAATATATATATATTCCTTTGTTTTCACAAGGAAACAATTCACCCCTTCTACTGTCAAACAGGAAGGATGCTTGCATAATTTCTCCACACCCAGGAGAGCCCCTCCATTCATGTCAGCTTGCTTTATACACGAAGGTAAAACCTGACAACCCTGACTTGCTCTTCAGTCCTCCCTGCAGGTACCGCTGCAAGGACGACCTACATCACGAGGAAAGCACCACACTGCCAGGGGTCATTCATCTTTTATAGCCCTCCGTCTCCTTTGAACATTTTCCTTTTTCTCTTGTGGAAGGATTGTTTATCTGTGTCCGCTCTGGCATACAGAAACATGGCCCTATGCAGCTTGTAGCTCTTGTACCAGACTTCCTTGAGCAGACTGGCATGAAATGTTTTGGTTAGATAGTGTAATTGTCTTAAATTACAAATTCAAGTACTCTCAGCTACCAAAAGTGTCAAGTTCTATTTCCACTTTTTTTTTTTAATGGAACTTTTGGAATTTTCTGTTACAGAAACAAAGTTTTGAGACCTATGTTTTACCTAAATATAGTTTTTCAACTGTTAAAAAAGAAAATTTACTGTCCCAAATTACATTAAGTTTGCTTTTACTGTTGGGTTTTTTTGCTTTCGATCAAGCCCAAAGAAATTAATTTTAGTGATTTTCACTGAGGCTGTGAATACAAAAAAATCAGCTGTTTCCACAGTTCTGCCCCTCAGGACAACAAGAACAGCTTCCTTCTATAGTAGGAATTGACCATCAGATTTTCACACTCCAGTTAACTCCTAGCAGAGTTAAATGAAAATTGATCTTTTTGATTGAACTCGACGGCCTTGCCCTGTTACTCTCCTGGATTTGCTTGGCAGCATAAAGAAGCTGTTCAAATTTAGTTGTAATCAGTGACTTAGGAAATTGTTTTATGATGCAATGCTTATCATTCTGCCTGCAGATTTGCTCTGATTCAAGCTAGTTACCTACCTGGCCTTCATATCTGCCAAGCTAAAACACTCTCATTTGGTCTTTGGTTGATATAAATAGAAATAACATTATGGGGCTCTGCCGATGTTCTGGTCTCAGAAACCAGAAGGTACCAAGACCTCCTAGGTTAGGAAACACTTTTGAAAGTGTTTGCTCACAGATCCATGGAGAAATTGAAGTTGTTAACCAATTTTGCCCATGTTGCATCTGCTATTCAAACCCATTAGCTATGCCTAATACAGGAGCAACTGAATAAATGTTTGGCTCTAAAACAGATGTTCATCACATCCTTTTGACTGGCTCACTGTCTCCTGAAGCTGCCTCCTGGGTGCCGATGACCAGACTCACAGCTGATGTGTCCATGTGGCCGATCTGTCCCAGGACCAGGCAGCAACCATCATGTCCAGCCTCCACAAATGCGTCCCTTGAAAAAATGATGTCCACACGTCTCTCCGCATGCCCCTGGCGTGCCAAAGGCTTCCTGAAGAAGGCAGGTGATAATTTCAACCTATAAAAGAAAAGGCCCTTCCTTTCCTCCCAAAAAGAGAGAGAAAGTAGAGAAGAAGGAAGCTAAAACTGTTAACTTTATGCTCCTTCCCCTCACCAGGCCCAATTTCAAGGAAGGCAAACGTCACGGCTTTAAGCTAGTAAAAACTGTAGCAGGTTCTGCCCATACATCTACCATTGAGTAGTGTGATTCTTGGCCCTGGTGGATAAAATCCCTTTGACTCACTGATAGGATGAGAGGAGATGGCTTCAAGTTGCACCAGGGGAGGTTTAGATTAGATATTAGGAAAAATTTCTTCATGGAAAGGGTTGTCAGGCATTGGAACAGGCTGCCCGGGGCAGTGGTGGAGTCACCATCCCTGGAAGGGTTTAAAAGACGTGTAGACGAGGTTCTTACAGACATGGTTTAGAAGTGGACTTGGCAGTGTTGGTTTAATGGTTGGACCTAATGATCTTGAAGGTCTTTTCCAACCAAATGATTCTATGATCCTATGACTCAAAGGGGAAATAGTGTCTCTGGTTAAGATATTGGCCCAGGTTTTAAGAGATTTCAGTCCAAGCCACATAACAAACCTGGCTGTGTCTAACTGATAGCCTAAGCCCATGCTCTCAACTATTTCAATATGAAATTCATTCCTCTCAGCTATCAGTTTTGAGCACATTCCAAAAAAAAAAAAAAATTTAGCTTGGTGTAGTTGTGTACTTGTTAGCAAAAGCCCCTGCACATCCTTCCTCATGGTTTAGGTGCCCCTAAGAGCCTCAGGCATTGTGTGAGATGCAGGACAGCACAGTGCGTAAGTGAGGATGCACCCTGCGTTTTATCTCGCTCTCCAGGTGTTTCTGAGGACAAAAGGAATTGTTCACCTTCTCCACCTTGCTGTCTGTAAACCTGGTCTTTAGCTCCTCTATGGAGAATGTTGGCAGATGAGAGGGAAAAATCCCATGCACTGCCAGATGGGTACGGTTCTGATTTAGGACTGACATTCCTGGACCCAGATTAACCTTTTCCTGAGCAAGTGTCTTATCTAGCTACAGGGAGAGTTACCTTCAGCTGGAACTTCTGTAATGCAAACAAATAGTAGCAAAATGCTGTCTGTGTATCAGGAACATGAGAACGGCCATTTAAAAGATTATTTTTCTGGTGAGTCATTCGCACACATGTATCTTTTCTGGTTTTCAAGGAAGCAATGTGCAAACAACTAAAGATATTTCCAAGGCATTTGAAATAAACAAAAAGGATTTGCCTCAGTTGAAAGCAGGTTTATAGCATAGCAGCCTGAATTCCTTGGAAGTCTGGGACATCTTCCTCTCACCTGTGTAAAAGTGAATGACCCGCACGAGCTTTAGGACCACGCTTTGCTCCAATCTCTACTTCAAATCGTGATCATTTTGTTCACAGCCAATGACAGGAGAGGCCCACCTTCTCTCCAGAGGGGTAATTTATAAAGGTAAACTTGCAACACTGTTCTTTTTAATTGTTTTCTTCATACTAAATTACATAAATCTGCAAAGACGGGAATCATTAAGACTCAGAGATGGAGAAGAGTCATTAGATTTGATCCCTTCCTATATGAAATTTCTGTACTGTATATTTGCTAAGTGATTAAATGTCAGGTGATGAGATTTACTGGTCAGGTTATCTGAGTCTCATCATCAGGAAATTTGTTACAGAAGTTCCATTTTCCATTCCTTAACTTAATCCTATTACTGCTTAATTTAATCCTATTATAACCAGGATCGTTGCTGCTAGCTGTGTCCACACATCAGCACTGAGATAGTTACTTTAAAATGTGGAAACTCAAATCATTTTATTACAATTCCCCGAGCAGCACAATTTCGAGGTGGAGTCTATTCCAGAGGGTGGTTCATCTCATGCATGGAGGGGATGGTATAGTAATGCCAGTTTACCTATGCCAGTTAATTGGTGTTCATCAATTAGGATTGTGTGAGTAATTTTCCTGAGCGTACAGGAGACACTAGACCTGGCACAGAAATCCTACCATCATAGCAAAATAAAGCAAAATTGCTTCTTTGCACTCCTTGTGGATATTTCAGAAATTCCCCATGGGCTTGTCTTAGCTCTGAGGTGTGATCTCAGGTTAATAGTTTTGATTAAAGCAAAGGAGGAAAAGAAAAGAGGAATCAGAACAGAAATAATATTTCAGATCAAAACAACCCTTTCTTCAGGTTTATTTCAGTGTTCTGTATGGTTTGTTTCCAATTGCTGTTGAAACAGAGGTTGCCTGCTTTTCAACAGCAAAGCTTAAACATATATATTGTGTGTCTATATAGACATGCACACATAAATGTATATTATACATATACTATTAAAACTGCAAAACCAAGCATACGCAAGTATGACAATGCCAGATTTCAGGGTACCCATGCTCATGCTGTGCACGTTATGACTCAGTTTTAAATTACATGACCACATGCTATTTTCCTTAAAACCTCTGCCCATTCAGTGCTCAAGTATGTAGCTCTGTGGTTCACAGAACTGTGATGAACTTGTGGCATCTTCTGATCTCTCCATCATACAATACAGAGATAATGGAGAAAGCAAAGGGTTTGACACAAGCTCATGCCCTGCCAAAATTCCCATATTGCTTCCAGGTGTGGGAGTACCAGAGCTGCCTGCTCAGAAAGACCTGAACTGTTCTGTCTCAAGTTTTCTAATTCAGCCACAAACAGAATTTCCAATTTCGAAAATTTCAGCCCAAATGATTAAACTGTAGTAAGGAAAAAGATTTTAAACCAAGAAGTGACTAGACCCTGTCATCACAGCCAAGAGGTCTCTGTGCTACTCTCATCTTTGTCACTGAGCAGCCGCAGACCTTGGAGCAGTGTCATGCCCTCATTTCCTCAGTTGTTCTCTCTGTACGTGGTACAAGCACGCAGGGTTTCCACTCTACTCCTGACAAAAGACCTCATCTGTTGTACAGAGACATGCTTTCTCCTTCCCGATGTTCTGACTTTACTATAAAGGAGTCTGAATTCCAGCTCAGGCCCTCCCAAAGTCAGCTTTCCATTGGCATCCCCTTATTTGATCTTTTTGCTCTTTTGATCTTGAGCATCATTTCCCTTCTCATAGACTCAGACTGGAACTGATGATCTACCAAACGTTTATTCAGAAGCAACTCTCCTGTCACATCAAAACTCAGAGGTTTATCATAGAAGCACATGATGGTTTGAGTTGGAAGGGACCTTTTAAAGATCATCTAGTCCGTCTAGTTAGAATGAGAAGAAATGTCCTCAGGTTGCACCAGAGAGGTTTAAATTGGATATTGGGAAAAATTTCTTCATGGAAAGGGTTGTCAGGCATTGGAACAGGCTGCCCAGGGAAGTGGTGGAGTCACCATCCCTGGCGGTGTTTATTATAAAAGATAGGTAGATGTGGTGCTTCAGGATATGGTACAGTGACAGTGTTAGATTAACAGTTGAACTCAATGATCTTGAGGGTCTTTTCCAATCAAAATGGTTCTAAGATTCTATAACCCTCCCTGCAATGGGCAGGGATATCTTTCCGTAGATCAGGTTGCTCAAAGCCCTATTCAACCTCACCTTGAACACTTGCAGTGATGAACACCTTGAACACCTTGTGTAGGTTTTAATTAGAATTTTCTTTTGCGATGGGAGACAGTTCAGTTTCACATGTCACCTGTACATTTGGAGAAGCATTTAATTTCTGAGGAAGGGAATAGAGGTATCTTAAAGGAGTCTGAAACTCCAGCTCAGGGCTAGCCTTCTACTGGTTGCTGGGAGGCCTGTTTCTTCATGGTTGGATGTGCTCTTCATGCCCTTCCATGTAAATAGATGGTGCTGAAATGGAACTTGTTGTGCACCTTTCCCAAAGTAACCACTTCATGCATTCTGTAAATTGAGACAGCAGTTACCAAGTATTTCGTAGCTTCAAGCTCTTCTTCACACCTCCAAAAACTGTATTTTCATTTTAGAAGGAGCTGAGGTTGCAAACACGTCACAGAACTCCAAGAACCAGAAAGGGCAGATGACTGTACATGTGAGCTTCTAACACTCAAGCTTTAATTAAGCCTGGAGAGAGAAGTTGAAATAGCCAAAACCTGGTTATTAAAGACACTTATCATTAGATCCAGTAATGTTACCCCTTGTGGGGACAAACCTATTGCCACCAAAGTGAGAAACAGTGGAACAACCTGATCAGGGAGATGGCTTCCATTTTCTGCATGTCTGTCACCTAAAGTCGGTAAAACTGTTGAAAATGTTCATTAGAACCTGAAATTAGACTGATTGCTGGGGAATTAGCATGACATCAGAGTGATGAACTTCTGCTCCTTTAGAAGAATAAAACCCGAGTCTATTATTCATCCGCATTTACAATCACTGCAGCAAACCAGCCTGGAGGTCACCAGTGCAGAAAGCCTTTGCTCACACCGCTTGTGCACTCTTGGCCAGGAACAAAAGACTTTTATTCATGCACTGTAACAACGCAGGGGCCAAACCTCCTGTTGGGGAAAGCGATCAGAACTTGAATGACATCAGCAGAGATTTGGTTTCAACTGAATTTCAACTAGCATAAAGCACTTCGGAGTCTGGCACAAAATGAGTCTAATAGTCTTGCAGTAAATTCACTCCTAATTTATAACCATGCTAATGGGAACTGAATTTACCTAAAAGGGTGCATTCACATCATAAAGTCAGCAACTCCATAATTCAGTTAGCTACTAAGACAGGCTCCTGGAGACCGAAAGTCAGGCATGGGCTCTCTTATTTTGGTGCCTTAAACACTTCATGTTTAATTAACATTTGTGTAAGATGACAGAGCATAAACTGCTGTACCTGGAACAGGAGAGGAAAATTACCTCATTTAACTCCATTTGCAATGGCACATATGACTCGCTGCAGTCATTTCTGAAGGTCTGTGGCATTTTGCTGTTGGCTGTACCGTATCTAAACATCACGGCATTGCTGAGAAGACAAATGTCCTTGCAGGCAAATGTAGTTAACAGCACGATGGGCTGCAGGGCAGATGGATGCAATGAGCATCTAGAAATGAGAAGCTGCCACAGTGACATGTCTCCCTTGACACAGCCTCACCAATCCAGGATGACTGTACCCTCTGCGTGTTGAGGGAGCAATAAATGGAGACATCTCAACGTCTCCACTTGTCTTGAAGCAAGCAGTGTACCTTTCTGAAGCTCATCTGTTAAATTTTTTAAGATCCCAGCTGGATTTACATTAACTTGCAAAGAATTATATTTGCTCTGTTTCCAGGCTCATAAATACTTGACTGCTTTGCGAAAAGCTCTTAGTCCTGGTATAACCTATTCAAGCAAGAAGATCTGTGAAAACAATAGTCTGCAAGCTGTTCCCATGACACAGAGGCTGTGGCTAAGTGGGTGCTCTTCATGCCTACATGGAAATGCATCGATGTCTATGTGGTCTCAAAACACTAAAAGTGCACTATGTAATCCAAGGCAAAGTATTTTGGATGCCATCAGAATTTCTGAGCAACTTCAAAAGCCATGAAAAACTGTCTCCCTGGGACCTGTCAGCCATTTCCAAAATAACTTGTAAATAAGATCGCAGTAGCTTTTATGAACTTGTGCCAGCTTCTCCAGTACATCTGGGTCCTTCAAGATCTTTGCTAGATGGGGGTGCTGGGTCTGGATGGGATGGAGTTAACTTTCTTCCTAACAGGCCGTATGACACTATGCTTCAGATTTGTGGGTGAAACAGTGCTGATGACACACCAATGTTTTGGCTGTTGCTGAAGAGAGCTTGCACAGCATCAAGGCTTTCTCTCTTTCCTACTCTGCCCACTCCACCCAGCGGTTGGCTGGGGTGGGCAAGGGGGTATGAGGGGACCCAGCCAGGACAGCTGACCCCAACTGACCAAAGGGATATTCCGTACCATGTCAGGCTCAGCAACAAAAGTCCAAGGAAAAGAGGAGGAAGAAGGCATGGTTTTGGTTATGGTGTTTGTCCTCTGAAGCAAGTGTTAGGAATGCTGATGTTGTCCTTGTTGGGAAGTGGCTAAACATCTGCCTGCAAATGGGAAGTAGTGGATAAATTATTTTTTGCTTTTCACTTTGCCTGTGCATGCAGCTTTTGCTCTCCCTACTAAAAAGTCATTATTACCTCAAACCACAAGTCTCCTCACCTTCCTTCTGTTTTCTCCACATCCCACGAGAGACAAGAGTGAGCAAGCAGCTGGGCAGGTGTCTGGCTGTCAGCCACGGTCAACCCACAACAGTCTTTTTCAAGCTCTGCATGGGGCTTGAGATGGCAGGAGTTTTGATTTGAGTTTTTATAGCAGTTACAGCTGTTACCTGGCAGGGTCCTGTGCTGGCCACAGAATTTGCTTGCTTTGCTGTATATCAGAGTCCAGAGCTTGTCAGCGGCTGCTTTTGCTGTTTGCTGTGGTGCTTATCGCTTTAATCCACCGTTCCTGGACACATTTTGATAACAGCAATGGCCATATGCCAGGGCTTGCCTATGGCCTTGGCGCTGATGGTATTCTGGTGCTGTGTCGGCTACATTACACCTCCCACTGCTCCTCCGGGTTGGAGATGTCCAGCTCTGCTGCATGGGCTCCCAAATTTCTTGTACATCCTTATACATGCTGTTTGATCATATCATCCCTCTGTACAGGGCACTGGTGAGGCTGCACCTCAAATCCTGTGTTCAGTTTTGCGCCCCTCATGACAAGAAAGACCTTGAGGTGCTGGAGCGAGTTCAGAGAAGGGAATGGAGCTGGTGAGGGGCTGGAGCACAAGTGTGATGGGAGCGGCTGAGGGACCTGGGGCTGTTCAGCCTGGAGAACAGGAGGCTGAAGGGAGACCACCCTGTGGTTCCTCCTGCATGACCAGGAGGAGGACATGAAGAAGTGGAACAAAGTGCCCACCTCAATCTAGAAGCACAAATTTCAAGGAAGACCACCACTAAGAAACACCCATCCAAGAGGGCTGACACTCCAGTTGCCACCAAGATAGTTGGAGACAACCACCAATGCCCCAGACACAGAAGAAGAGCTGAGAACTCTTCTCTTCCTGGCCTTGATGAAGGAACTTCTGGTCTGAGACCACAGGACTCAGATAGTGAATACTCTAATCAGGAATAAAGAGTCCCTGGCCCTGGCCAGGCAGAGGAAAGAGACAACCAGATTTACTGGATGCTCTGGATTTGATGGCCTGGTACATGGGATTCACAGGAGGAGAAGGCTCTGGTGGGCACTGGTGCAAGGGTACCCTCATGCCATCAGAGTACAAGGGAGCAGAACCCATCTGGATTTCTGGAGTGACCTAGACTGGGAATGTAAGGGTGAGTCATCTGTAGCTTGGTGAGCCCAAGAAACACCAGGACACCTAGAGAGAGACGCAACATACATATGGGCTCGTGATCGAGGGACCTGACCACTGAGGCTATTGCCCCAGTGGTAGATGGCAGCGCTATGGGAGGCAGACAGAAGATAACTCGGAAAGGCAAGAGGAGCATCAGGCAACCCAGCACTGAAGACTTCTTTCCCTGACTTCCGAACTAAGATTTTATTGCCTTCAGCTACATGCAGAATCTATGTATTGAGATTTCACAATGGTGAGATGCTGACACAGGCTTTGGGCTTCTCAGGAGTAGAGGATTACTACAGAAGAAGCAATAGTTTCTGCTGACACGAGTCAGTGTGGCTCCACTGACTACAGCAACCCCATTGACTCAGACAAGATTTAATCGAATACATCTGCGATCACACATTTTATCTCACAATCCTATTTTTTCCTTCCCCACTAGGGTCTCAATGTTATTCAAGACACTGACAAGGATGAAAGTCAACAGAGTGTCATTAATACCAACCACAGCTTCAAAGTCTGTCTGTCCATTGCCCATACTCCACCTGAACTAAATTGGGTAAGATTTATCTGAGCCTGATATAACTAAATTAATCACGCAGAGCACTGACCCATCCTACCACAGGCTCCTGTGCCCCACTCTGCACGTTTAGTTCAAAGATAATCTACTTTGCTGCAAATGTGCTTATCTAGCTAGAAAGCAGGCTGTGATGGGTACTTCAGAAGGAAGAAATCTTTCCAGAAAGCATGGCTCAGTGAACTCCTGTATGGGAGGAATATAGAATCTATTTTCTTGTTGTTGTTGATCTGCACTGGAACTAGTCCCCCACTCCCCACTCTTTGTCTCAATATATTTCTGAAGCACAGTTAAGCTCCTAAATCCAATTCAGTTCAAAATTGAGCAGAACATACCAGCCCTTTCCTCTGGGTTTTCCGTAAAGAGCTTGAGCAACTCTGGAGATCTGCTGGGTAACAACATCCTGCCTGCAAGGTACCTCAAATGGCAAATGAGAGTGAAGTTCTGCCAGATGTTCACTAGCAAAATGCTGAAGCACAATAGCCCGTTGAGTAGCCAGCAGTGGCGCAGCCTGCCTTTGGGACACCAAAGAGAGACAGGGCACCACACTGTGACCTGAGTAGTGACTGGAAAACAGAGTCACACTGCAGAGTTCTCCTGTTCCTAAATAGATACGATCCCAATCAGAGCTGAAATTATTAAGGACAATGCTATGATTAATAGCAAGTGTCTTCTAGACACCAGCTCTCTTCTGTCCCACTCCAGGCTGTTGCACCTTGCACACCTTTGCCTCCCAAGCTGTGTCTTGCACTTTGGCTTTGTCTCAGCACTGCGGTGAGGGTGACATCAGAGCCAGTTCTGCTTCCCATGGCACAACCCCCAGCACTACTTCCCTCTTACCTCATGAGATGTAGGAGAACGGGGTGGGGAGGGGGCATGTACAGGTGCACATTGGGGCAGGGATGATAGATGGGTGGTCCCACTACCAGATGGATGATGAGTTGAGAGAGGATGAGGGACTAGTGCTGCACTCAAGAGATTGGGCCACTTTGTAGCATGGCAAATCTCACAGGTCAAGTCCCAGCAGAGAGTTTCGCAGGTATGAAGGCAACCTCCTCCAAAAGTCCCTGTCTGGCCTCTTTACCTCAACGCTCAGTAGTGCTGCAACACTCGGTGGTGGCAAGACACTCACTTTTTCCAGTTTCAGGACTGAGGTGGAATCCTGAAGGATTCAAGGAGACAGGCATCACCTACCAAAGTTCCCTGTCTCCTTGACCATCCCTTTCCATGCTGAATCACTTAGCAGCAGGGCTGCTACAAAACTACCCAAATGACCAGAAAGAGCTCCTCAGAAGCAGTTTCCTAGGAAACAGGGTGGGCACCATGAAAAGACAATACTGAAACTATCTTTTAGAGAGAACGTGATGCTTCCAGGCTTCAACAAAGGCTGTGTGACCAGTATCTGACCACCAGAGACTGGCAAGAG
The DNA here is from genome assembly GCF_036013445.1 of Caloenas nicobarica. Classification (NCBI taxonomy): domain Eukaryota; kingdom Metazoa; phylum Chordata; class Aves; order Columbiformes; family Columbidae; genus Caloenas; species Caloenas nicobarica. The sequence goes on along the minus strand of NC_088245.1, from coordinate 207,863,269 downwards.
GCTGACAGCAGAGAATCATAGAATCATTTTGGTTGGAAGGACCCTCAAGATCATCAAGTCCAACTGCTAACCTAACTAACACTGTCACTAAACCATGTCCCTATGAACCTTATCTCTGCATCTTTTAAACACCTCCAGGGATGGTGACTCCACTACGTCCCTGGGCAGCCTGTTCCAATGCCTGGCAACACTTTCCGTGAAGAAATGTTTCCTAATATCCAATATAAACCTCCCCTGGTGCAACTTGAGGCCATTTCCTCTTGTCCTGTCACTTGCTAGTTGGGAGAAGAGACCAACCCCCTCCATGCTACAACCTCCTTTCAGGTAGTTGTAGACAGCAATAAGGTCTCCCCATGGAATGGACTAACAAGGGATGGATCCTCCCAGAGCATCCATGGAAATGAAATCCACATGAGGCCCCCAACCATGTCTTTGGTAAGGTGGTACAACTTATGGTGTGTAAACAATCACTTGGACAGTTTTATTACTTTAAACTCCTCATTCCTTACATTTTGTTCCGTTTGTTGAGATTAAATAGTATCTTGCTTTGCTGTGGCTGTTTGTACTCTGTTTGACACTGGTCGCAGGCCACCGAAGGGGTTTGCAAGAGTTCAGTCCAGGGACCTGTGCTCAGTAACATGACCAATACAGAGGCTGCCTCTTCTGGGGCTGGGAGGCTCTGAAATATTCAGAGAGCAGACGGAAAGGGCATTCTGTACTCAACAACTATGAAAATCCAGCAGCAGTTTAGGTTTCTAACTACAGATCAGGGGATACCTGGCCTTGAAAATGTTTGGTTCACCTCATCTCAGTGGACTTGCTACTGATCCAGAGGGAAAATTAACCCTAAGCTGGGAAAGATCTCGAAGAAAACAGCGAGAAAAAAGGAGGCATGTGTGCTCGTTGTTTGCAGAGTGGACTCAAGACAGATGGTCCTTTCTAGCTCCATGTACCAGTGACTAGATAGCACCACCATCAACAACGCTAAACCCTTGATCTGTATCCTGAAGTCAAGGGAGACAACAGGGAGATCCCATGAAGGATGCCAGATTTTGAAAAATATATACTGTACGAAAAACAGGGGAGGAAGGTTAAAAAATTAGTTATCTTGCCTCGTTAGTTTCTCTCTTTCCAACCACCTCAGTGGTTTCAACAGTCTTCTGTCACAGGTCCACATCTGCTTGCCCTACCTATTTTCACCTGTTTGAGAGAGGTGCCTCCTACCCCACGGCATCTCTGCAGAGCGTGGCAGCACGAAGCAATCCCTGCTGCAGCCCTCGTCCAGACAGATGAACAGACAATACAGAGGTTTGTACGTTGTGTATTTGTAAAAGCTGTAGGATGGCTGGCTGAGAGCATAGCAATAGCAGCCCTCCACTGTATTGGTGTAAATGACAATAAATAGAAGAGAGCAGATGGGTGAGTTGGTCAGAATCTGCAGTCCCGTCGTCAGACCCTGTAGGCTGCTGCCCTCCTACGGCAAGCTGGGACGGCCGCGCTGATCTCCAGAGCTGCTCTCTGTTTTATTAAGATGAACTGAGTACCGGCTCAGTACCAGCTGTCAGGAATTACAGCTTCTAAACACCCACTTTGTCAGTTCACTGTCTGTCTGAAGCAGAAAATCAGCACCATGGAGCACTCAGCCTTTCTGTCCTGCGAAGGAAGCCTTTGCAGACAGAAAGGACTGTGTGCTGCTAAGGAGCAATCACCATCCTGAGCCTGCGTGACATCAGTAGCACTGAACAGCAATGTCCCCACAGAGAGGGCACGGATCTGGGTCTCTTCTCCTTTAGTGACAGCTTTTTGTTGCTATTGTTTTGTTGTTGGTGGTGGTTTTTTCTAATGTCTGTCTCTTGGCAACACGGGAGTTGTTGACTTGGCAACTCAGTGTTTTAAATAAGGCGAGGCTTGTTCAAGCATTTCTGCTGAATCCTGCATCTGTTACCATGGCAGGACTATGAAGTTAAACCTCAGTGCAGGTATCAGGCATTTGCTTTCTTGCTAATGCTCCTCCAGTGAGTTCCTCAGCTCCTTGCCCTCTTTGTCACCCTGGTTCAAACCGGTCGCAATGCTTCTTCCCCCAAATATCCCGTTACACATCTTAGCTCCACCTTCCATCTCATCCTAGAATGAATGAAATCAGAATGAAAGCCATGCCCTGAAGGAGGAAGTATCTCTGAGCAAATTAAGATTCGCCCAACTGGCTCTTGTGAACAGAAGGAAACAAGGTGGGACCAAAGCTCCGCGTTGAAATGACAGCCCCTGCCACTGAGTGGAGACGAGCAACTCACGAAGGCTGAAGCCAACCTGGTAGCAGAAAGGACCTTCAAGTAACTGAAAGTCAAAGGGGTTTTATTACCAAGGAGACTCTTCTGCTGTGAAAGCCTGAATTTTTATGTGCCTGCATTAAAGCATCACAGCGTATGAGCTGTGGGAGAAGCAGGCCTCTGGGAAGAGTACCGGGGGACCAGTTCAGACAACCTGCACCTGCTGGTGACTGCTGAAAAACGCATCCTTTTTACTCACAGATGCCTTATTTCATGTCTTATTTTATGTCTCTCAAACTTCACTGGATCAGTTAGAGCTTTTTCTAAAAAGTACTGCTAGCAATCTTCTTTTCTGGTCTGCACTTTTATTTTAAGGCATAACTTCCGCAGCCCTGGACTTCTACAGTGAAACAGATGTCTGAGAGAGCCTAATGTATTTTATTGTAACTAGCACAAACTGAAAAGCGAGAATTCAATTTCGCAAAAATATTCTGAGGCTCTGGAATCTGCATTTTGCATTGATAGGGAGTAAAATGGAAACAAGTTGCAGTTTGAAAGCTTCAGAGTTCAAAATCACGATGATCCAGAGTTATAGTTTCACCTTTCAGAACTGGAGCCAGGGCTGGGTTTGCATTTAAAGTCAGGAATATTTGGACATTGGCAGGGCCAGGCTTAGAGAGGTTCACCTATGGCAGTTTTCCGAGGTGAGAGTAAGTTCAGGACAGAGAATAACGGGAAACCAGGCTAAATCAGGAGCAGTACACATCATCCAAGTAGAGCTGGGAGAAAATAGGGCCCCTTAGAGTCTGCACAGTCCTCTCCATCACAAATCTAGTTCTATGTAAGAAAAATTCAGGGCTGTTCTTTTGTCCCAAAGTCCGTCTTGGGATTGTGTGTGTGCAGTGAATGCTCAGCCCTCCTGTCACCAGACTCTGCATTTTGGGTCAATAGGTTTGCACCTCCAAAGCTGAATTTGCCTGTTCACACTGTTTGCATGGACACTCCACGCCTGCATCTGTACAGATCTGAATTGTTCTTAATTCTGTATGGCCTCTGTTGTAGGCCACTTGAATTTTCTCTAGACTCTACCTGGCCAGAAATTATTCTGGCCTGAAGGCAAGCATCGTCAGGGCTCTTACAAGGAAGGTCTTAGACAAGCTCTCCTGTCCTTGCCCACATTAAGAAGCTTGTCTTAGTCAAACTTCAGTTTAAGCGCTCTCTGGAGAATGCTCAAAGCACTGGGCACCTCCTCCTTGAGTCCCATGTGCACCTCAAGGATGCTCCATCAGACTGACAACACACACAAGCAAACCAGCTGTCCCCAAGGCTGCTCAGCTGCTGCTCCACAGCCCAGCACAGATAGGGTCACCCCCACAGCACGGGTACGGTCACCCCCACAGCACGGGTACGGTCACCCCACCTGCACAGGTTTTTTCAGACAGATCTATCACTTCAAACTGGGAGCACTGTGTGTAGTTCTAGGCACCATGAGACACAAAGGATATAAAGCTACTGGCGAGTGTCTGGAAGAGGCTACAAAGTTGGTGAAGGGTTTGGAGAGGAAGCCGTATGAGGAGCGGCTGAAGTCACTGGGTTTGTTCAGCCTGGAGGAGACTGAGGGGAGAGAGACCTCATGGCGGCTGCAGCTTCCTCACCAGGGGAGGAGGAGGGGCAGGGCTGAGCTCTTCTCTGGTGACCAGTGACAGAACCCGAGGGAACGGCAGGAAGATGTGCCAGGGGAGGTTCAGGTTGGACATGAGGAAAAGGTTCTTCCCCCAGAGGGTGCTGGACACTGGAACAGGCTCCCCAGGGAGGTGTCCCGGCCCCAGGCCTGACCGTGTTCAAGAAGAGACTGGACAACGGCCTCAGACACACGTTGCGACCTGTGGGGTTGTCCTGTGCAGGGACAGGAGCTGGACTCGATGATCCCTGTGGGTCCCTTCCAGCTCAGGCCTTGCTATGATACGATTCTATGACTTGCTGCCACCGCTGGCCTAAAATCCCAGCCGACCCAGACTGACCTGCTACAGATCAGCCTCTTGCACGTCCCCGCGCCTCAGCCGAGCCGTGGGAAGCGCTGGTGGGCTGACACAGCCAGGCTGCTGACACAATTCGAGCTCGGAAACGGCGAGGAAGGACCTCAGGCAAGAAAAAGCTTCACACTGCAGCATCAGCTTCTCTGAGTGGATGGCTCTACAGTATGTATGTTCAATCCGATGAAAAAACAAATCCACTAACACATTTAGACAACAAAAAGCTGCGTGTTTAAAAGCTGACATGTCTCAGTGAAAAAAGATTGTTTCATTCCACAGTAAGTTTTAGAGTTATTTTAGATTATTTGTATGTAGTATTCAGTGTTCCTGCACTCAAACACAAGGATTTCCGTTGTCTCTTTAATCTTACACAGACTTTGGTTTGGTTCCTGCAGCCGGCTCAGTTACAGTCACTGCTGTAGAGCAGATATGAGGCAACATGAGGCCCCTGGGGACATGGTTTAGTGCCAGTGTTGGGCTAACGGTTGGACTCGATGATCCTGAGGGTCTTTTCCAACCAAAATGCTTCTATGATTCGATGTAACCTGATCCACCAAGCGACGCAACGGAACTTCCCGTTGTTTAGATGCCACGAAGCTGTCGCTCCTCCCCTCCGCATGGCGGCGCAGCGCCACCGCCCTCAGCCCGGGCCCCTGAAGACTACAGTACCCAGCACGCCCCGCGGGGCTCGACCGGAACGGGCGGGGCCAGCGCTTGCGCAGTGGGGCCGGTGGGCGGTGTGCGGCGGCGCGGAGCGGAAGCGGCGGGCTCGTGGCGCGATGAGGGGAGCGGCGCGCGGGGCCGCGCTGCTCGCCTGGGGCGGTGGCTCCAGCCTGGGAGCGCCCCGGGTCCTAATGCCCCCCGCCCCGCGGAGAGGTGAGAGTGACACGGGTGTGGGGCGGGGAACGCGAGCGGCCGGGTCGGCGGGTTGCGGGGACGGGCGGGGGCAGCTTGAGGAGGGGGGAGCAGTGGGAGCGAGCCAAGGGCTGCAGAAAGTCACCTCAGCATGGTGGCTCCGCTCGGCCTGTGACACCAGCAGCGAGTTTGGAGGACAGGTTTGGGCTGGGAGGCTCACGGAGCTGGTGAGGGGCTGGAGCACGAGTGTGATGGGAGCGGCTGAGGGAGCTGGGGCTGTTCAGCCTGGAGAACAGGAGCTGAGGGGAGAGCTGATCGCTGTCTGCAACTGCCTGAAAGGAGCTTGGAGCGTGGAGGGGGTTGGTCTCTTCTCCCAAGGAACAGGTGATAGGACGAGAGGAAATGGCCTCAAGTTGCACCAGGGGAGGTTCAGATTGGATATTAGAAAAAAATTCTTCACAGAAAGTGCTGTCAGGCATTGGGACAGGCTGCCCAGGGCAGTGGTGGAGTCACCATCCCTGGAGGGGTTTAAAAGACATGTAGACGAGGTTCTTAGGGACATGGTTTAGGGGTGGACTTGGCAGCGTTAGGTTTACAGTTGGAATCAGTGATTTTAAGGTCTTTTCCAACCACCATGATTCTATGATCAAGTCGATACAGGAGTGAAGTGATAGGAAGCGGGGCAGCATCTCCAGGCAGCCAAAAGCCTCACGCTGCAGCATCAGCTTTTCTGAGTGAATGGCTCTACAGTGTATATGTGCAATCCAATGAAAAAAAAATGTACTAATGTGACAGATAAACTTACTCAACACAGACAGAGTCTATGCTCAAGAGAAGTTTATTGTAGTAAAGCAAAGCAGCGCTGGGTGCATGGGGAATCAGCGTTCCACCTGCACGCACACCTGACAAAGTTTTTAGTGGTCATTATATACTCCCCGCTTTGTTATTACAATTCTCTATTTTTGGGAATTATCCCACCTACTAATACATATTCATACTAATAGATACGCATGCTCTGTCTTGGTGTTGGGGTCTTCTCTCCCCATCTGGTGGTCATCAGGATGAAGGCTCTCATCTTCCTCAGTTTGTCCTCTATCTGAACTCGGGGGTCCTTGTAGAAAAAAAATCACTGTCCTTCTGGCTTTGGCTGACGTTTCTATTATCTCCCCAATTTGATCATCTTCTTGTCCTTCAGTCCACGATTTATCTGTTCCTGTTCCTGTGTTTCGGTACATCTGGTTTCCTCAAAATAGACTCAGAACATCCTTATCAATAACATGAGCCATCTGCCATCTCATTTAACTAGCAACAGGAATCACTAGGTCGCTCTAACATTTACTACACTAACATAGTTAGAGGACCAAAAGCTGTGTGTGTAAAAGCTGTTCTGTCTCAGTGAAAAAAGGATGTTTTATTCCACAGTGAGGTTTAGAGTCATTTTAAATTATTTGTACATAGTATTCGGTGCTCCTGCACTCAAACACAAAGATTTATTTTGTCTCTTTGATCTTAAATCTTACGCAGACTTTGGTTTGGGTACTACAGCAGGTTTAGTTATAGTCACTTATTTAGAGCAGACACAAAGCAGCACGTAACTTGGTTTATCAAGTGACACAACAGAACTTCCCTGTTGTTTAGATGGCTTGAAGCTTTTGAGTAAAAGTCTAGATAAGATACAGAACAACATCTCGGTTAAGGCAGAGATCCAGCAGCAAGAAAGGTTTCGAGTAAGTACTGATTTAGAAGTAACAGGGCTTTTTAGATAACAAAGAATCTATCAGAACACAATCTGTAACATTCAGGGCCCCACAGAGATAAGATGAAGGGAAAAAATATCTTTGAAATAAAGTAGGAGAAGTTGTGAGGCACCTTTTGGGCAGGCGTTCATGTAATAAATAGGGTGGTACTTTAACTAATACCTGTCTTGGAGGTTTTGGGTACAGACATCGTATTGCTTTGTTTCCCAGTTGCTTTACTGGTAAATCAGGAAATAATTCTGAACACTAGATTTGCATAACTTTCTAAAAAAATAAAAATCTATAGCTTTATCTTTACACATGGGACTTTCCCTGTTGGAATGGATAGTCGTAGAAGAAAGTGTAAAAAGAACGTGTTTGAGGGACTCTTTGAAGAACCAAATGAATGATGTTGGCTGTAACCAGCAGAAATTGGTGATGTTTTAGAACTGCTGATGCTTTAAAAGTAGGAACATTATTTGATGTTTCTGAAATATTATAAAACGATTGTGGTGGCTTCGGTGTATCAGGATGCCTGTCTGTTGTACAGCTTCCTAATTACACAAATGCAATTAAGATTGAGATATGAGTCCTAGTTAGTGTAGATTTCCTATGGAAAAGGGATTGATGGTTCCTGACATGTGCTGTATCCCAGCTGTCAAAAGGACACAGCTTTTTGTTGCAACTTCCGTACAGCTTTCCTATGAAATTAGAATGAGTGTATTGCAGGATAAACCAACCACGTTAAGTTTAAAGCACGTGTTGTCACTTCCAGGTTTTGCTGCCTCGCTCATTAGAAACTCGTATGATGTCAGAAGAGTTGAAATCACTCCCCTGGAGCAGAGGAAGGTAACTTTTGATACCCATGCTTTAGTGCGGGATCTGGAAGCCCATGGTAAGTGATGTCTGATACATAATTCAAAGGAAAACTTTTAGTTTAAGTGCTATAACTGTCAGTTTTCCCAAAGTACCAATATTTGGTGTTATGAAATGTTTTGGCAGCCTCTGGAGGAGGCTGGTGAAGGAGAGGCATCTGACACTGTTTGATGCCTTTGTGACCATACAAATAACTATTACATTAGATTTACCTTCTTTGTACCTGCAGGCAAGTTTATAGTGTCTTCCAGCTGAGGAACATAATACAGTTAACAAATGTAAAGCTACAATAACAGTTAAAGAACTGTTTTCCAGCAAAAACGAAGCTTTAGTAGAAGTTCTTTCTACTAGCCTGCTAATAGTAACTTAAGGTTTTTTTCTAACTAGAGATATTTGCAGCAGCGTAGTGCCGTGACACATTCTTAGTACCTCTACTTTTTATTTTATGAGTGTGGCATTCCAAATCACAGAACCATGGAACAGTTTGGGTTGGAAGGGCCCTTCAAAGCTCATCCAGTGCCACCCCTGCCATGAGCAGGGACATCTGCACCAGCTCAGGTTGCTCAGAGCCCCGTCCAGCCTGGCCTGGGATGTCTCCAGGGACGGGGCATCCACCACCTCTCTGGCCAACCTGGGACAGGGTCTCACCGCCCTCATTGTAAAAAATTTCTTCCTCATGTCTAAAATCTCCCCACTTTTAGTTTGAAACCAATCGCTCTTGTCCTGTCACTACAGGCCCTGCTAAAAAGCCTGTCCCCATCTCATAGGGCTCCTCTAAGTCCGATGAAAAGTCCCTCTGGCCATGCGTTCTGTCTCCTGACGGCAGCTGTGAGTCAGTGCCTGCAGAAGAGGGTCAGAACGGGGCAGATGTGTCTGACGCATCCTTTTGTACTTTCTAAGCCTCTGCTTGTTTTCACCCTAGAGGTGTTTTGGGTCAGATATGAATTTTAGTAACCTTCAGCGGAATTCTTTTCACAAGCTTATCCAGTCCCTGAACCACTATAAATCGATTAGTACCAAAACGCCCTTTCTCCTGGAGTTTCAAACATCCGCTCCCTTTGTTCAAGCAGAACAACCTGGCTTCTACAAGGTTATTTTGATGCCCCCTCAGCTCTTTTGTGGGAAGAGGTAATGAACGCTTGACATCTTATGCCACTCATGATTATGTACATTTCTGTCACATTCCGCCATCATTCTTTCCCAAACAGAAGAGTTCTAGCTTGTTGAATTTTTCCGTGAGCAGTAGCTTTCCCACACTTTTGATCATTCATAATGCCCTTCTGTTGAATCTTTTCTACTTCCATCACATCCTGTTTCAAAGGGGAGGGCACAGAGCTGCTGGCACTATCTGACAGCTGAGTGTCGCTTGGATTCGAACAGTGACATAGTGTGGCATCTATTTCATTCTGTTCTCCTTTTCTTAGTAATTCCTAAGGATTTTGCTTGCTTGATTGATCCCAACTAAGCATTAAGCTGATATCTTCATCAAACTAGCAACTATCTCTTAAAATCCCAAGATCTTTCTCCTAAGTGACAGTTGGAACTTTATCCAGTCTGAGGATAGGGGTTTTTCCACTGTTTGGGTCTAATGATAATAGGTATTAGAAGACTCCTAATAGTCCACTAACAATGTTTATATTTTTTGTGCATGTCAGACTTGTCAGCCTGTAGTTCCCTCCATCTCTCCTGGAACAGTTTTTAAAAACTGACGTTGTATTTGCCATTTTCCAGTCCTCAGCTAACCGAAGCTGCACCAAAGTCTGTCTGTATTCAGTTTAATTTGTTCCCTAACTCCTACAAATACTTCAGTACTACAATGACAGGGCTCTATAGGTAAAAGCTATACATATCACAAAAGTGAGAGAGGTGTTTAGTTTTTCTCAAACTGGCAGCGGGCAGTTTTCAGGCTCCGTTCTCTTGCTTGTGTGAATTTCTCCACATTTCCCAAACTTCCATGCAACAAGGACAGTTCCTGCTACAAAGGAAGAACAAAATAATGAAGCGGCAAAAATCTAAGTAACCCTGAAAATTCAGAGGGACGGAAGCATCGCACCTCTCAGTGAAGGGAAACTGTCACGAAGCACGCACAGCTTTTCTAGTGATGTGAACCAATGGTGCAGCTTGACAGTACCAGTATTTTAGAAGGGAGCAGTGGCACGTTGCTCTAAATAGTTTGCCTTGAAAGCATTTTTCAACGAAAAGTTAATTGATCCTACTTTATAAAACAGGTCAATTGAAATAAAACACCTCAGTGAGGCTGCTGGAAAGAAATCCTTAGGGTGAAAGCTCTCAGCACTAGATCAGATGTGGCTAAAATGACAGCTGTTGTTTTGTTTTTTCACTCTTCACCGCAAATCATCTTTAACACTTCAGAATTGCACCAAGCTATGGACAAAGTGTAATTTTTATCATCAGAAAGCAAAAGTCCCCGTTTGAATTTGTTCTGCAGGCGATGGATGTAGCAGTTTTAAAATCCGTTTTGCACGTGTTCATATCTGTGCAGAACAATTTCAATAAATGCAGACTTTTAAATTTTATTACTCATATCATACATGCTTTGTAGGTCAAGGTAAGTTTGATTTTTAACAGAATTTGTGAAAGTTCATTATAAAATTATAAAACGCATGAGCAGTTAAACATTGTACAGAAATTCAGTCCTTCCATCAGCTGCATGCACAGACCTTTTCGGTATATCGGAAGTTAATGTGGTTCAGGTTTTTGCAGCATTAAGTTTGTGGTTTTTTCTAGTTAAAAGTCCCTGTGACTGACTCCTCGCCATCAGTTTTCAGGAATTGTGTGACTTCCCATTTGCCGCTGTAGGTGCAGCACTGGAGGGTCCACTTTATTCTGTATCTCTTGCTCTTCATCCAGCTTTCTACAATCCCCTTCACTTGTCATCCTCCATCTTCCAGGCTTTGGGAAGGAACAAGCGGAGACCATCGTGTCTGCGTTGATAACCCTATCGAACGTCAGCTTGGACACCGTCTATAAGGACATGGTTACACAGGCTCAGCAGGTAAAAAGTAATTTATGGCGTACGTATACAGCATTGTATAACTATAATGGCTCATATTTGCGTATTTAAAAGACAAGTGAGCAACTCTAGTACTGTGAGCACTCCGCTGAGAGAGGTTTTCCTAAGTTTCAAGGTGGTATTAAGGACAGTAATATCTTACACCTTCCATCTCACAGGAGTGTTTTTCAGATGCAGCCACGATACATAAATGTAATGCAGAGATTGTGTCATTTGCTGCTGAAAAGCTCTGAAGGGAAACCAGACTCTTAACTGTGCTTTACAGCGGTAGAGGGCAGAAGAGGGATTCAAGGAGGGGATCCTGAGACATAAAAAAACCACCTAGAATATCAGAAAATTTTCGGGGGTTTTATAGAACTTTAATAAAGATGTCAGCTCTTTTTTTGAGATACGCTGTTATTTGGCCTGTTTTCCTATTCATAAACTAAAAACTACTAGTAAAAGTGGTTTATTGTTTTATTCTGCACTTAGTAAAAGCTAAATGTGGTGAGGGTGTGGGCACAAACACACACAAACACAACACAGGGCTGGTGTGAAAGTGCAGGGCCAGGAGCTGTTCCCAACAGGCAGGGTGGACAGAGCTGCTGTGATTCAGTAGGAAGAGATTTGAGCTACCTGGATGTCACCTGTGGCACCTGATGTGCCCTCGAGGACAAAGCGGGCTCTGAATTATGTGGTTGTTGGTATAAATCTGGCTGTTGGCACCGGGCAGGTCAGCACCTCAGCCCACATTCCAGCAAAGCATCAAGGTGTCTCCTCCACTTTGGTGTTGAGGCTCATGCTGGTGGGTGATGCATGGAGGTGGTGAATCAGTTAAGCAGCATCACTGGGTTTTCTGCTGATCATCGAGGTGGTGACAAGGTTTGTTTCAACAAATTGCCAAAATTTAGAAAAAAACATTAGCTTTTCTTGTAGGCTGGACATCTGGGCCAGGAAGCAAAGCTCTGATGCACATGAATGCTTTTAATAATTATTCAGGAAGGCTGAAATTATGTGCCATTCTGCTCACAACCAGAGAATCATAGAACAGTTTGGGTTGGAAGGGACCTTCAAAGCTCACCCAGTGCCACCCCTGCCATGAGCAGGGACATCTGCACCAGATCAGGTTGCTCAGAGCCCCGTCCAGCCTGGCCTGGGATGTCTCCAGGGACGGGGCATCTACCACCTCTCTGGGCAACCTGGGCCAGGGTCTCACCAGTGTTCTTCAGTGAGTTAATGCAGTTAAGCGTTCATCGCGATTTTATTTAAGCTGCCGAGCCTTACTTCCAAGGGATTTTTATCTTACTGGCATTAATTCTTAATAAGAGTTATTTAACCTTTTCATATAAATCTCAGAAGAAGACAGGAACTTTTGTCTCTCTGTTTTCTTCATCAAAATGTTAATCTTGCTTTTTGGAAATCCTATTATATGTAAAGAAAGTCAGTATCCCGTATGTAATTTGCATGGAATTGTGTTACAAACACTGAGGTTTGTAGTGCAGTCAGTGTTGAGGCTGAATGTTTTGAGCTGGGATGAGGCAAATTAGCTCCTCAGTGTAAATGCAACTGAAGTTTTCCCAGGAATTGTGAAAACTTCATTGTGTTTAACAAAGTAGCCAGACTTCAGTGGAAGCTGGGTCAGGGCATATTTTAAGGAATTTAGTTCAACATAGGACCTGGGAAATACGGTTTGCTTGGAGTCTGAATAACAGCTTATTGTCTTGCTGGCTCTGGGCTTTAAAAGCAGAATCCCACAGAGAAATGTCATTTTCCGCGCTAAATTGTAACTTCCTGATGCAAGCCAGAGGAGGGTTGCTTTAGAGATTCTAAAATACAAAGTTTTTTTCCTTTATTTTCTTTTTTTTTTTTTTCTTTTTTTTGACTCTGTAGAAGTGGAATTCGGAACTGGTTAGTCCAAACACCAGGAAGGCGTTTTTCGTTGCTTTCCAACAATGCTGTACTAGTCTGCCTCGCGCTTTTAACGCCAAAAGGACAGTGTGATATTCATATCGTTAAGTCTTCGGCTTTGGATGACTTTTGGGGACTGAGGAACTGGATCCAAACCAACAGTTAAAGCTTCATCGGCTACTGGATGTTCATTGAAAATGGAACTGAATGAAGGACTAAGCTGTAGTTTCGGGTCTATTTCATTTCACAGCTACTTGGACTAATCCCTCTGGCTTTTTTTGCTTAAATTCGGGATTTGTGTATTAAAGCAACAGAAAAAGCACAAAGCCAAAACCTCTTGAATCTTTCAAGCAAATTACAGCTATAAAATTCTGTGTTTGTGTCACTTCCTTGATGGAGAATCTCCCTATTTTTGTGCTCTGTAGCTAATTTTGTAATTTTAGACCTAAAACTCCTTCCTTGCCAGAAAGTCTGCCACTTAATTGTTGACATGTTTTATTGTTTCTAAGGAAATAACGTTACAGCAGATAATGGCACATTTGGACTCCATTCGAAAAGACATGGTCATCCTGGAGAAAAGTGAATTTGCAAACTTGAGAGCAGAGAATGAGGTACTAATATTTTTAATTAAGCAGTTAAATTGCGATATAGGTTGTGTTATACCTGTTGTACATTTTTGTGGAACAAAATATAAATGTAAAAGTAATTATGGATACTTTTATCAGCATTGAGGTGTTTATAGATTACAGCTTCTGTGATTCCATAAAAATGTATTTCACGTGATAACACTTGTTCGGTTCTTCAGTAAAGAAAAAAAAATCTACACATCTTAGAATGGTCTTCTGAATTTTTATTAAAGGATGATTCTGGTCCAGTCTTGTCACCATGAACTGTGCAATGCAAGGAGAGTAATCAGCTGTTTCTTTGCAGGAATTTAATTAAACTGGTGACTGAGACACGTTTTGCTTTTGCTTGACAGCATTTTGGTATTTTTCTGCTATCTTCAGTCTCAGAATAACAAGATCATCACCACTACAAAATAACCCCTTTATTTTGAGCAAAATTCCCAGCAGACTATATATGGCTGTACAAATTGAACACACCAGTTAGGATATTTAATCAAGAACAAATCGCCCCTTTGGGAGAACAATTATGAAAGAATAATTGTGTGCATGCGGTGGTAACACTGACATGACTGATTGACTTGGTCAGCAGTTTTCTGAATTTGTAAAATCGTTTTTGTTTTTCTCCTCTGCACGTAGAAAATGAAAATTGAATTAGATCAAGTTAAACAGCAGCTAATGGTAAGTAAACAGGAAGTACTTGCACACTCCTATTAGGGAAAGTAAATAGTTATTTTAATAATATTTCTTTGCTTTAAAGAATGAAACCGGTAAAATCCGAGCTGACAGCAAGCTGGACATAAACCTGGAGAGGAGCAGAGTGACAGATATGGTAAGCTGGTCTGTGAAGATACCCTTATCTGTTTTGTGTATTGTTTTTTATTACTACAATTGTAATTTGTTTTTTATCCAAAGTTTACAGATCAGGAGCGGAAACTGATGGAAGCAACTACAGAGTTTCATAAAAAAGTAAGCACTGAACAAGGCTCGTTTTGTCTTGAGCAGGATACAGTTATGTGTCACGTGTTACGTAAACCCCAGACTTCCGTGAAAATTATTATTTTCGGATGCGGTAAAGCCAAAGGCTGGGCTGTGTCGCTCTTGTCTGTTGTACGAGGCCTGTGGGATTTGCACTGTCCAGGCAGGAGGAGACACACAAGTCTCGTCTCTTGCTTCCCAGCATCTTGTGTGCGGGATGTGACAGGCAGGACGCGCGCTGTCCCTCTGCCCTTCCCAGCGGTGACAGATGAGCTGATCGGCTGTACCAGGATGGGATTTGGGCTGTACCGGGGTGGGGTTCAGGCGCCTGCAGCCGAGCGGCTGTTTCAAGGGCTGCAAGTCCCCAAAGCTGCTGGCGGGTGCTGCAGAGCAAGAGGCTGAAGGTGGCCGTGTCCTGTCTTCAGCGTCTCCTCCCTTTTCTGGACATGGCTTGCGAATGCTTCAGCTTTTGTTTTGCAAACATTTCGGGATTCTGCCTGTGCGCTGTAGAATGCCGCCTTTAGGAAGCACTGGCATATCAGGGACAAAAATCTGTATGATCTGAGTTTTCTTTTTTTTCTGTCTCCTTCTCTAATATTCTTCCTGCATCATATTAAATGCTGTTCTGTGTCTTCTCAGATCTCTTGCCTGTTACACATTTTACTTCAGCAATAGGTTGGAAATTTGTTTCTCTCTTGTTGCTCGTGGCATGGTATTCCTGCTTGACTTTGCAGAGCTAAAAAGATTAGAGATCATCGTCAAATAGATGCTCTTTTAATGTTTCAGGATTCAAGCACCAACAGCGTTATCTCAGAAATCAGTAATAAAATTGACACTGAAATAGCTTCCTTAAAAACACTCATGGAATCGAATAAACTCGACACGATACGTTATTTGGCAGGTATGTAATAGGCGAGGAGGTGAGTACCAGTGTTGGGTGTATAAAATTTTATTCAGGAGTGCATGCAAAGTGAATTCAAGAAGTCAGTTGTGCAGCAGCAGACTGGTGGGATTGAGGGGGAGATCCCCCCAAACCTCCCATCCATCCTCCCCAGACACAGTTTCAGGGTGGCCAAGCAGAACAAATTGCAGTCTCATTTGAGATTGTTTTCTTCACTTAACCAGTGAAATTTTTATTGTATCAGAGCTGGATAAAAAGAGAGTAACGTGTTCTAGTTGGAAGTGAGAACAAGTTCGAAGGGAAACATAATTAGCTTTACTCGAGCACTAATTGAAACAGCAGCTTTACAAATCTGAAAGACAACTCGTCAGGCTTCAGAGGTGCTGCCTCGATATCCTCGTGTTGGATACGTGTACTTTTAGTTCGTTGTCGTTTTGTTCAGTGGGAAGTCCTTTTTATTGTGTCTAACGCAAGGCCTGGTGCAGCCGTCTCTCCTGTAACGCCATTTCCGATCGATGAGTGACAGCAGTAAAAGTCACTGTCACCTGTTGTGCTCTGTCTGACCCATCGCAGTCATTCCGATGTGTCCCTGAAAACACGGTTCCTCAGGCTGCCAAGGGTGACCTCTCGTCTCCCAGCGGAGACCCTGCAGGAAGTTACATCTACAACAAGTTATTATCTTCTAAAATTATTCTATCGCACCTGCAGCAATTCGGGAAGTTCAGGAGGCTCTGCGCTGGAGTCGTTACCGTTCTTCCATCTGTCTGCACTTAATTTCCTGTATGTAGTTGATACAATTTAGCATCCAGGTAATTATTTCTTTTTTTTTTTTCTTAACAGCCTCAGTATTCACTTGCTTAGCAATAGCGCTGGGATTTTACAGGTTCTGGAAGTAGAAGTGAAATGACTGCATCAAATATGGATGGAGAAAAGGCCAGCCGGGCAACAGCAGTTCAAGCATGTTCATGCTGTAAATAACCTTGGTACCTTTTTGGTTTGATGTTCTTACTGTGCACTGAAGTGTTTTCTGAATATGTAACACTAACGATCAAAATAACTGGGGAGGAGCAAGTAGGCAAATAGTAATATTTTATTGTCCCCTATCAAATACTGTATTTATTTCAAAGGATTTCTTATGCTGAATCGCAAATCTTAATGTGTTTTAGAATTAATTTGGTTTTCATTTTGGAACATTCTCAGTGGAACATCCTCACTCTCGTCTCCTCTCAAAATGGAAATATTAAACATTTGATATGCCCTTGAAATGGGGATACTCTTCCCAAATTAGTATTCTCAATATGGGAATACAAAATGCCAGATTCCAACAGATCTGCTCTGATCCAAGTAAATTTATCTTAAATGTAGGGTCTGGATTTTTGCCTTCGGTGTGTTCCTCTCTTTTCTGATGGATTGAAGCCTGGCCCTTTGGGGGTTTTATTTACATATAAACACACACTCCGAGGCCTTTAGTAAAGAATCCTTGTTTTTCTTGAAAACAGGTTTATGTAAATATAAAATCTCATGTAGAACTAAAATGTCTCCATAGATTTATTTTCTTTAGTATCTCTTGCAATTTCCATAACCCCAGATGTCAACAGAATGAGAGAACTTCTCCATCTTGGTCTTTCCAAGAGAAAGGTCTCCAGTCTCGGCAGCTGCGTACAGCCCTGGGGCAGATAAGTGCTCTTAACTCCTCGCTTCAAGTAGCGCAGAGTATTTCCAAAACACCTCAGGTATTTCATGGGCAGAGGATCTGGCTTGTAACATGCAAATACTCCACATCTGAGTGGTGCTGGTGTGGTCATTGTCCTCCTCTCACGGCTGGTGGTGGCCCCTCTACCTCTGCAAGGACCACACAACTCTTCTTGCAGAGAAGAGATGGGACATAGCAGGTGGGTGCCTTCCATAACTGAAGCAGTTACACCTTGTCGAGTACAATTACATATGCTCGGTTTGATTCTTTTAATAAAATAATAATTTAAAAAGTCCTTCCTGGATTAAACTTTCAAGAATAGGCCCTTTATGAGTATACAGTATGACCAGCGGCATTTTTATTGCAGTTTTATTCTGTTTACAGTTGAACTTGCTGGTATCCTTCCAATTTTTTTCTTCTGTGCAATAAATTATTTGTCATCTTCATTTAAGATAATAAAATTTAGTTTCTTGTATTTGCTATCTGAAAGACTGGTATACAGATTACCAGACTGTGAAAACGTGGCTTTTACAACAGGCGCAGTGCTGTTCTATGGGGAGTTGGGGCTGTTTTTTCTGTTGTCCGTGTGTTTGTCAATAGCCGTGGGCGCTGGCAGTGGGAAGCTCAGCAGGCGGCCAGCCCCCACTTGTGCCTGTTGTAGCTGTTGTCTGTGAGTCCCTCTTCTTGTAAGGTGAAACTGTTTCTGAGATTCTCACAATCGTAGAATCAGTGTGGTTGGAAAAGACCCTCAAGGTAATAGAGTTCAACCACAACCTAACACTGCCAAGTCCACCACTAAACCATGTCCCTAAGAGCCTCATCTACACATCTTTTAAACACCTCCAGGGATGGTGACTCCACCACTGCCCTGGGCAGCCTGTTCCAATGCCTGACAACCCTTTCCAGGAAGAAATTTTTCCTAATATCCAACCTAACATGCCTGTAGTGCAACTTGAGGCCATTTCTTCTCATCCTATCACTTGCTACTTGGGAGAAGAGACCAACACCCTCCATGCTCCAACCTCCTTTCAGGCAGTTGCATACAGCGATAAGGTCTCCCCTCAGCCTCCTTTTCTCCAGGCTGAACAGCCCCAGGTCCCTCAGCCGCTCCCATCACACTTGTGCTCCAGCCCCTCACCAGCTCTGTTCCCTTCTCTGAACTCATTCCAGCACCTCAAGGTCTTTCCTGTAGTGAGGGGCCCAAAACTGACCCCAGGATTTGAGATGTGGCCTCACCAGTGTTGACTACGGGAGCATGAGGGCTCCAAAAGGAAAATCTTATCACAATATCACACAGATGAGAGAAAAATCTATATATGTGAAGTCATGAAATGTGTTTTAGGCATGGAGGAGAGGTCAGGATTGGCATTTCTAACCACAGCATGCCTCGTACCCTAGTGAACTCCTCAGCCCTGAGTCAGCCTGAGCCTTCTGCTGCAGTTTGTCTCACACCTGGTGACAGGAATGGCTTCCAGCCTTACTTAGGAATGACTTGAAAATGGCACCTGTCTGCAGCTCAGCATGTTCCCCCAGACACTGCACTGTGGTCCCACACTGAAGGTCCTGTCTGATTATTTTAGGAGGTATGGTGCTTTTTTAAATTATAACTATTATTACTGTTTAAGGCAGTACTACAAAGATGGGGATACTTTTCTCAGACCTAGTAGGACTTGTGACATTGCTGTAGTTACCTCTTGAAATTTCACCTTGTAATTTGCAACGCTGTTGCTAAACTACTACCTCAATTGAAAGAGAAGTCCTTTTTTTTTAATAAAAATGCTGCTGCTGTGATTTGGAAATGTTTTCTATCCCAGAGAACTAAAAAACTAGTTCAATGAAGTGCAGGGAACCACAACTCAGCTGTGGAGCTGGGCTGTGCAAACACTTTGCGTTGTCCGGAACGTCACCATCCCACAGCCTCAGCCTGTGTGCCCCGGTCAGAGGCTTATTCCTCAGCGCAGTCTCACAAACACTCCTCCAGGGCTGCACGCTGGTTTCTTTTTTACTTTCTTTTTCTCTTTGCAAGACTTGGAGATGATCTCAGCTTCCTGAAACAAAAAACACATTGCAGCGATTAAATAACAATTGCGTAAACCTGCTACCTCATTAGACAGGATTTAAAAATACACGGCTTTGAGTAAGCACAGAGTATTGTGTTCAAACTGAAGCTGAGGGCTGACAGCCACAGCAGGGTAAGATTTGAAAGCCCCTTGGCTGTAGCAGTCAGAGCAGACGTTTTTGAGAACAAACCTGCCACAGTAGAGGTTCTCTCCAGTCCCAGCTAGTTAACCTAATGCCTAACTGGACTTTTTTAGGTTGCTACTGGTGAAAAAACTTAACTACAGCGTTTAATTTGGAGTGCTCGGGGCCATAGTTGCCCTAGATTTTTAAACCTATCAGGGACTAGAATGGGTAATGTCTTAACATGAGCTGTGGAAGCAGAAAGTGGCTTTTCTTTCCCAGGTGGAGACACCTGGCTGGCCTGGACAACAACCCCTCTCCTGAAGCACCAGTCCAGGCTCAGGTACCAGCCACGCTGAGCTGTCAGTCACGGCACACACAGCGGGGAAGTACGTAGGGATCAGCCCGCTCCCTTTTGTTAATACGAGGATGAAGAATATCGGTGCTTCTCTGCCAGGGTACGAAGAGAAACCGATATCCTTTCACAGCAGAGACAGGAGACAACAAAGCTACTGCTCCCTTCAGTGTGCCACGCTAAAAGCTGCCAGCACATTTACTCCAGCGTTTCCTTGCACCATGCCTGGGAATCTTGGTGAGAACAAATACAGACAAGAGACAGGCAGCAACCTCTGTCACACGCGTTGGGGGAGCTGGTGTGGCACTCACCACGGGAGGGACACAGGTTTTCGCCAGGCTGTCTCTCAGGTGGCTGATTTCCGCACGGTACTCATCCAGCTGGCTCTCCAGCTTCTCCCGCCTGACTCGCTCTTCTTCCAGCTGCACCTCCAGCTCCCTCACAGCCCTGCCGAAAGCAAAGGAGACAAGAGGAGCATGAAGTGCATCCAAATACCCAGCCTGGCTGCTCCACGTGGTCCTGTGCCTTTGCTGAGGACCAGCTTAGTCCCAGCAGAAAGCGGCGCAGAACTCCTGGCAGCAGCGGTGTGAGCTGCAGCGTGCTCCTGGCTCCAGACCCCTTCTAACAGCTCTCAAGAGCTGGTTTTCCTCCTTCGTGCTCAGCGCAATCTGGCCGCGAGATGGAGATGTCTTCCCGCACCCTGAACAGAACAAAGCTCTTGGGCAGGCTGTGGCTCCAGCTGCGGAGGAGGGAGATGTGCCGGAGGAGCAAAAAGGTTAGTCTGAAACAGAGAAAATGCACAAAACTAAGATTCTAGAGTGGTCAGGGGCAGCTTTTTCATTAACATATGGTACCTCTACATCCTTCCTATTGATTGGCTTAGCCACAGATGAGGAATGCTCAAATGACAGCCTGTGTGACACTTGTGAAAGGGAAACTGAAGCACTGGCTGATACACACTTGCACAAGACCTGATCCATCACACCCACAACGGCTCCTAAATTAATTGCGATTCCTGGAACTGGTTAGCTGAGACATAATTCACATGTATTCTTATTATAACAGCAATTAACCTCAGCAACTGAGTCATCCGGAGTTGAGCTGGCTCTCCTCTGTATCAGGATGAATTAGTGCAGCTACAAAGATGGAAGATCAGTAAAAGGAAAAGGGAGACATCTGCCCTGTGGATTCAAACAGCACAGCAGGAAAGCTCTCAGCAAGAGCTACCGCATTTCCTGGACTGAAATATTGCCAACCGTTGGTGAAGGGTTTGGAGAGGAAGCCGTATGAGGAGCGGCTGAAGTCACTGGGTTTGTTCAGCCTGGAGGAGACTGAGGGGCGAGAGACCTCATGGTGGCTGCAGCTTCCTCACCAGGGGAGGAGGAGGGGCAGGGCTGAGCTCTTCTCTGGTGACCAGTGACAGAACCCGAGGGAACGGCAGGAAGATGTGCCAGGGGAGGTTCAGGTTGGACATGAGGAAAAGGTTCTTCCCCCAGAGGGTGCTGGACACTGGAACAGGCTCCCCAGGGAGGTGTCCCGGCCCCAGGCCTGACAGTGTTCAAGAAGAGACTGGACAACGGCCTCAGACACACGTTGTGAACTGTGGGGTTGTCCTGTGCAGGGACACGAGTTGGACTCAATGATCCTTGTGGGTCCCTTTCAACTCAGGACATTCTCTGATTCACGCAGCCCAAAGCCACCAGGCTGTATCAGCCTTCTTGACACCGTACGAATAGCCCGTGCTCACGCAGGGAACTCGGCGCTCGGGCGGACAGGCTGGCTACTTGCACACTTCGGATTAATGATTAATAAATTGTGTGGCACACAGTGGCAATTTTATCCATGCAATGCAGCCTAGTGAAAGCACTGCGCAGTGGTTCACACCAGGCCTTACAGCCAGAAAACCCAGACTAAAGGAGAAATCTTCAAAATCTGCTACAGTGGCTTTCCCAAGTGGAAACTCCTGCTTTTCATCTAGCAAAATGGTGTTGTCATTAAATGTTTTAAAATAATGAGGGTTTTCTGGCATATGATACAAGCATCTTGGAGTTTATTCACGGGCAGGTACCCTGAGAAGTGGTATTTCCATTTCAAAAGGCCAGTGTGGAGCTAGAGATCCTCTCTGGCCTCCAGAGATGAGAGAGACCCTTCAGAGATCCTCACGATTTTTCTAGCTTAACCGCACCTGCCACAGAACCTCCTGAAAGGAGGTTGTAGCATGGATGGGTTTGGTTTCTTCTCCCAGGTAGCAAGTGATAGGATGAGAGGAAATGGCCCCAAGTTGCGCCAGGGAAGGCTTAGATTGGATATTAGGAAAAAATTCTTCATGGAAAGGGTTGTCAGGCATTGGAACAGGCTGCCCAGGGAAGTGGTGGAATCACCATCCCTGGAGGGGTTTAAAAGGTGTTTAGATGAGGTTCTTAGGGACATGGTTTAGCGCTAGAGTTAGGTTATGGTTGGAGTCAATGATCCTGAAGGTCTCTTCCAACTGAAATGATTCTATGAAAGCAAAATCCCTTATATAGCCTAATCAGAGCCCTCCAATAGACACTGCTAGCTTTTGGGTAGCTGCTCTATCCAAAATGAACTCGAATTTCTGCCATTAAGCAACAACAACTTTTCCACATTTGCAGCAGATTGCTCTGACCTTCCAACATGGGCACCAACACCTGAGCGGGTCACTCTCCTCCTTTAAAGCCAGGAGAGACACTCCTAGAAGTGATGAACCTCATCCTGAAGTACACATCTAATTATGCCCTGAAAGTAGCTACATCTCCCCAAGGAGTCTAAAAAGGAGCTCAAGGTATGCAGACATCTGCATTGCAGATCTGCTTATCAGATGTGGATTCCTACAGTGCAGACATATCAAGCTAAGGAAGACCGGCTTTCAGCCTAAGCTGAGTCAAAGGGTGATCTGTAACTAAAAGTAAGCCTGACCTCAGTTTCTTGGCTCATATGGGGTTGTAAAATGAACTGCTTAACTTCAAGCTGTGACACCTATTACCTGCTCTAGATCTACACAGACTGGTAAGCCTGATGTCTTCCTGATGGCATAGAAGCCCTCGGGATACAGTCTCCTCCCAGCAACCAAATAAAGACATTGGTTTGGGGTGGCCCAAGCACATAATGGCCGTGGTTATCTAGAGAGACTGAGAACAGTGGGTAGCCAAATCTTTGACAGGTAGAGGTGGAGACAGGGCTGTCCTTTTGATGCTGTGTTCTTGTTTAAGCTCTAAATCTTTGATAGACAGAAGAGCTTTTCTTGAAATTTAGTTTGCCCATCAAATCACCTGATCAAACAGAACCCTTTCATTTAATGGAGACCCAGAGAATTGGACAGACATTATGAAAAGTGCTTCACGTGCAAGGGTAGGTTTGCTGAGATTCCTTTTTTCTGTGTTCTGGATATGAGCTAATGCTTTCTTGAGCAAAGAAATATATTGCACTTGACACAGAAATGTAGCAGGTCATTGAATGATTTCTATTATATATGTACTACCACCCAAGTAATGCTAAGACTTTTTTTTTCAGATTTATGAAAGTGCATAAATGTATTTGGGATCCTCAGTGCAAATAAAACAGCCAGGACTTTTCAGACCTACTGCACATATGCTGCAGTAAAACCTGAAGGCCAAATAGACAATCTTGCATAGGAGTTGTGGACCCACCGAACACTTGTCTTGTGCTGTGGGGCTGATCCTGGTGGTAGAAGTCTAGAAATGGCCCAGTTCCTGAAGTCTGGGGATTTCTGGCCTGGCTAAAGGTGGTAAGTGGAAAGGACAGAATGGCTAAAGCAACTGAAATCTAAGTTAGCCTTAAAGAAGGCTTTAAAATGGGCCTCACAAAGTTAAACATTAGCAGGGTGTGTTGACCTTACTTCTCAACTTCCCTTTCTTCTTTTTTCTTCTTCTTCTCCTCCTCCGTTATTCCTCCCAGCTGTCTGTAGTTGCTGTAGGCAATTTCTAGAAGTTGCTGTAGTTCTTGAATCTTGCGATAGGCCCTTACTGTAAGACAGAGTTCTGCAGGTAAGTAAAATGCACAGAGAGGACAGTCATGCTGGAACCCAATAGTCTGGAAAACAGTCTGACAAACACAGAGCAGAAATCACACTGCTCAGCACATACTGAGCTACACCTGACACCCACACAGCACACAGATCTCAAAAACAAGTAGCAATCCAATGTGGTTTCAGCAACAGAGATTAAAACAGCGTAACGATGATGTTCTGATTGCCCTCTGCTATGCTTTCTAATTTTCTACAATTTATTTGAAGGCTCAGTGGTACAGATATCCTGTCAACTACCTCATCTGACAACAGAAAAGTCACAGCAGTTGGCAGAAACTGTGCAATTAGGACTATAATGTCTTAAGACCAACTATTTCAAATAAGGAGTGGTGGCAAGACAATACTTACTGCGTGCGTTCCTTTTCTCTGCTTTATCCAGGGTTAAATCTTCTTTGCTGTCTGTACTCCCTTCCACACCATGTCTTTCAAAAAACTTTATGTTGTTTGCATCTAGTTCTTCATTGCCGGAGTTACTGTCTCCCGTTCTTTGTGTCAAAAGTTCCACAGCTGCCGGCTGAGCAAATCTGCAGAGAGAACAGTGAACCTCCACTGAAATATCCCCGTCATCTAGAAAAATGCAGCCATGCCTCCTGCATGTGATACTACAAAAACGCTCTGAAACTCTTCATGTTCCCATTTATCAGAAGGGAGTTCAGGATTCAAGGAAGGAAGTGCTGGTTAACAAACTACGAGCAGCTAATCTGCTTTTTGTAGTATTCTGATGGCATGAGATCTGCCTCAATGGAACCTTATGACAATGACTCCCACGTCAGAGGTATCTTTTCCTTTGCAGGATTTCTTAATTTAATCTCATCGGAGACTGCAATTTTTTTTATTAATGCAGAAATCAGCTGGCCTTCACTAGTTCTCATTTACTTTGTGCAGTTGGAGCACACTGCCTCACAACTTTGCTTTTTCAGATGAGCTAGTTTTCATTTTTTATGTCTGATCCTGCTAAAAAAAAATAAAGTGAAAATTAAAACCTTTTATAGCTATAATACAACTTTGTTCATCACTCAGGACTGGAATTCTTAGGCCTAATCTGTTCTTGCGCCATCACTGAAAATCAGGATTAATTCCAACACATCTGACATGATGATGATATATAAATAGTAAGTAAATAAACCACAGAGCTACAGGGTATGTACTGCTACCTCTTGGCTACATCCTTTGGCGTCTCTCCAGCATCATCTGTAATGCCACAGTCGGCTCCCATGTCAATCAACCACTGCAAGCAATGGATGTGCCCCTGTCCGGCAGCTAAGGGAGGAAATATACATAAGTCAATTATGAACAACTGAAGCGTTTCAAACCTAAAATGTCCCACTTTTGTCATTATTTGACACACCAGAGCTTGGGTTCACTAAGACACCACAGAGGAGATACTACTTCAAGAGAGGTACGTATTTCAAGATGCTCAAGTCACACGGGTACACACAGTTTTGGGGAAGATGATAATATGCAGTTTTGTGACTCTCTGGAGTTCCAGAAATTTACTGGCAACTCTTCCTAAACAGGAGTTAAACTACATCTGCCCAGACTCATGCACGGAGACACAAATAACTGCTGCCTCACACTCTCTGGCACTAAGGCTTATATGTCACAGATTTGTGGCAAAGCACCATCACCTCTCTCTGGCTCTGGGCTCCCACATGTCCGACACAGCTGAGCTGAGGTGTGTGGTGCTGTCTGGTGGAGGAGAAAACCCAGGGACTTGTGCTGGAGCAACAGGTACATCACTTCTTGGGCCGGACACTCAAGGTAACACTTCTCAGCTGCAGCCTCACACCATAGCTTGGGCTGGTCATACGATCACCCCTCACAACAAGAAAGACCTTGAGGTGCCGGAGCAAGTTCAGAGAAGGGACACAAAGCTGGTGAAGTGTTTGGAGCACAAATGTGATGGGAGCGGCTGAGGGAGCTGGGGCTGTTCAGCCTGGAGAAAAGGAGGCTGAGGGGAGACCTTACCGCTGTCTGCAACTACCTGAAAGGAGGTTGTAGCATGGAGGGTGTTGGTCTCTTCTCCCAAGTAACAAGTGATAGGACAAGAGGAAATGGCCTCAAGTTGCGCCAGGGGAGGTTTGCATTGGATATTAGGAAAAAATTCTTCATGGAAAGTGTTGTCAGGCATTGGAACAGGCTGCCCAGGGCAGTGGTGGAGTCACCATCCCTGGAGGGGTTTAAAAGGTGTTTAGACGAGGTTCTTAGGGACATGGTTTAGTGCCACAGTTAGGTTATGCTTGGACTCAATGATCTTGAGGGTCTCTTCCAACCTAAATGATTCTCTGATTCTATCTGCCATGGCTGCTGCTCATACCATGTGGTGCCAGGAACGTTGTCTCACATGCAGAAGTATTTGGCATGTCTAACTGAAACCTGTAAGCTGTTTTTCTCAAGAAAGAATAAATCCATGTCTTGACATCACTCCCTTTGGATGTTTGTTATATTTGTTTTCTTAGTGAGATAAGGAAATGAAGTTACAATTAGCCATAGTATTTCTCCATAGCACCAACATTGCATGCAAAGATTGGTGACAGAACAACTGTAGGTTAGCACCATTCCAAGAAAAGAGGGTGGGAAAGAATGTAGAAAACACTTTTTTAAGCCACTACATATCAATTTTTATAATGAGAGCTTCAGTTATGTTTTTAAAATTCTACCATTTATATCTAATCAAAAAGAAATGTGGGAAATAGTGTTAAAAGCATATTGCAAAAATACCTCCCTCTTTCTTTCATCTCCTATTTCTTCTTTCAGACATTAATATGAAACCCCCAAACATAAAAGGACCATTTTTCTGTAATGCTAGCACTGCACTATGTATCAAGGTGTTACATACCAGTTTACCTTCCTTCACAGCCTACCACCAAATGACTTTGTTGTGGTTTTTAAAACACATCGCCACAGTACTGGTATGTTCAGTAAATAAATGCTCAGGCCACAATGCAGATCATTGTTATGGCTAGCTAGCCAATGTTTCTAAAAGTCACATCTCCTCTGATTAAAAAAAAAAAAACTATTCAGTTTTCAGTTTAGACGTCATTTTCTCTTTAATACAAACTCTTCTTTCTCGACTTCAGTCTTGTTATTTCATTTTTAAAGAGACACCCACGCACACATACATCACAAAATATGTTTTCAGGGTTGCCCTTTTGAGCCCTCAGGAAGTGAGACACTGTTTTTCATAAAGTTTATCTGACAAGCAGCCACTTGAAAAGCTATGTAAACAAGTCAGCAACAAACAGTAACAAGCTGAAACACAGATCATAATTACTGACCTTTGTGCATGAGAGTGGATCCCTTATCATCCCGCTCATTAATATTGATTACTCCACTTCTCACTAATTTTCTAAGCACTAACAAGTCCCCTTCGAAAGCAGCACCATGACCTGGGAAAGCTAAAACTGAAAATGAAACGCACGTGTTTCCAAACAGATGCCAGTAATTCCACTAAATGTGCTTGTATTTGCCTCTCACAACTTGCCTCTTTCATAGCAACTTCATGGACACTTCATAGCTGTAGTTTGTGAGGTTAATGCACCCTTAAACAGTTAAAATGCAGCTGCATAACTAGCACTGTTCATCACAGGCCTGACTAAACATGTCTTGGTTATGGCTACAGGCATCTTAAACAGTTAAGAAATTAATTTCATAAACCTGAAATAACAAGCATACCTTTGTTTCATGGTTGATGATGTATTACTGGTGGTAACCAGAGTCATTTGCCTATTTTTAATTCCAGTCTAACCAAATATATAAACTATTTTACTTCTCCTTGCTTAAAAACTACCCATAGAGACAATTTGATTTTTCTAGTTATTTTCTATAGACAGGGAGTGCTGACATGTATACATCTATGTATAATGACAAAAGACTGGCAGATAAGGACAGTAAGTCCCTGGAAAAAGTAGAGAGGTGAAGGTGCAGCTCTCATAGCCTTGCTCTGCTGAAGGTTCTGCTTACAGACCTTGCCACACTTGCATCCTTCAGCTGTTCTGACAGCAGTAACATTGCTGGTTAGTGAGTAACCTTCATTGCAGTGGGACGTTTTCAGGGTAAGCTGCTATTCGATGCAATTCTGAACATCTGAAAACTCATGAAAATTATACGGCTCTTCTGGATGCCTACTGGAGTCTAAGAAGCACATGGATAACTTGGTATTCGTAGTGCAACGCAGTGTGACGAGTTTTATTTCAATAATGGGTAAACTTAAGACATTTACAAAATCATACTGAGTATCTCAGTCTTTAGCTGCCAGTAAGTGTAGCAATTACTGAAAGAAGCAGCCCTGCCTTATATTGGTAATTTAAATGCTCATACAAGTTTTCAGAATCAAGCATTTCTATAGAAAGACAAAGCCTATTTTAACAGTATCTTGATCCATACTCACCTTCCTGTGCCTCTGGGTGCTCCCCCTCTTTTTCCATACCATCAATATATTGCAGGATATTATCTTTATAGAACCGCTCAGCCAAGTCCCTTGGAGTCTCTCCGTGGTCATTCCTGGCTTTCAGCGTACGCGGGACACTGCCCATTTTACTGACCAAGAACTTGAAGCAATGCAAGTGTCCTTCCATGGCCGCCAGGTGAGCTACAGAACCAGGGGAAACAAATTATGTCAAAGCAGAGCACCGCTGCCCACCGAGAGAGCTGCGCTCTCACCACTAGTGAGATCTGGCTCATCTACCAGCTCTTGAACCATCCAACATGGCACAACAAAGACCATAACAAAATAAGAGGTACAACACACGTGCTCATTATTTTGAAATTATGTGTGTTGTCCAGTCCCATTAACGGGAAGAAGTTGCCAAATAAATGCTGATTACGTGTTATTGCTCCATGAAAATAGTCTGTAAAAGTTGGCTGACATTCTGCAGGCAAAAGGATTAGTTTGTCTCCAGGTAAGAATCTCATTATCTTCATAGTTAATAAACAATGGACCCAGGCCCAAAAAAAACCCCACCATATAACTTAATTTTTGGCACACACAAGTTCTCTATTGCAAAGCATCCACAGCTTTCCAGAGCGTAATCGCTCTAAAAGGTGACGAATCTTGGTTTTATGGCAAGATGACAATATTTAGGTACACATGATTCCTAAAATGTAATGTGACAAGATGTGAGCTTTACTGAAATCAGGGCAGTTTTTTATTCCATGAGTTAGTTACTCAGGCAGAAGTGAAGAGATATCTTCTTAAAAGTAAGTACTGATTACTAGTCAGCTGGTGAAAAACTGACTCAACCCTTATGAACCCGCTTTCAGATACCTAGAATCTCAGGGATAAAACTTCACTTTTGGGGATGAACTTTTCCTTTTTTTTTTTTAATCAGATATCTGTCCAGTGCAGAAAGTGGTCAGAAAACCTCAATGTTTTCTGCAAAGATGCAAAGGGGAAAATAGATTAAAGAGTTGTATTCTGTCCGAGTCTTTTTGCACAGTTTCAGTGTGGAAGACACATAAAGGAACTTTTCATAGGTGGCTTTTAACCTGTGTATTTACTAGTTAGTGCCCAACACGTACGTTGTACCATCCTCAGGCATGCTGAGCATTGCAGTTGAGACCAAAGACAGAGTGCTGTGATGCTAACACAAAATATGCAGCTTAATGCTGAGAACCTTGAAAAATCTTGTCTCAGGCATCACAAATACGCACTGGGTAGTTGGTGCTGGTGTCCCAACTTCTCTGTGTTTCATCTCGCCTTTTATAAAATCAGGCGAACGCTATTTGCTCTTCTCAAAGTGCTGAGTGAAAAAAGTGTCTGTGAAAAATTCAGATGTTGCACTACAATTAAATTAATATTATATTTAGAACAGGTTTAACTAGTGAGCAATAAATGAAACATGGATATGGCCAAAAACTAAATACAAAGAGAAAACAAAATGTTGAATAAATGAGCATAGCCCATTCTGTACACTGCATGAGCCACAGTTTTTCCCCAAAATTAGCATGCTATAGGTAATTAAAACCTCCACCATAACACACACATGCAAAAGGTGCAGCCAGGTTTTAGGTGTACAGCATCGCAACCTCAGCAAATTTCTTTCAGTATGCTGTTGGGAAAAATTATAGCACTCTCAGCTAAACTTGAAACTGAGATATAAAAAGATGATTTAAGTTCGCTCCCCTGTTTCAGAGGCTGAGGTAAAGTCGGTCTGTACACCACATCATTTTATTAATCTTTTACTAGCAATGCTCCAAAGCATTTTCTTTCCTTTGGATGATAGTAAGATCCAATTAAACAGAACAAAGGCTGGAAGATCAAGCTTCTGTAGATGTCAAGATAACAACAAAACCAATTTTCCAGTAACCAGTATATACAGAGCATTTAAGTAGAACTGTGCTGGCATTTGCCACCTCTCCATAACAGTCTGTTCTCAGGGAAGTGTTCCCAAATGCAAATAAAGCCACATTCTACACTGCCACTAGGGTGCCTACCATCATGACCCCTTACTGCTAATCCATCAGACGTCCTGCTGGGATGCAAGAGCCTCACGTCCTTTAACGTGACCCAGGTTTACAAAACAGAGCACAGGTATCAGTTTACTAGGTAAGTGATGCTCAACAGAGGGCGAAAAATTTTAAGAAGGGATTTTAAAAGATCACTCTAAACCACTTATAGAGGGAAAAAAAATGCTATTTGGAACAAATGTGACAAACCATAAGAAGGAAAATGCTGAAAGGGAAAGGATGGAATGAGAATACAGGGTATGAACAACACCTTTCAACTTACAGAGGTACTGAGGCAGTGGCACGGTAGGCAGAGGGACACTGGAGAAAGTACGAATAGCGAGGAATAAACAAAGCCCATATTCTGTGCTAAATATGTGCATGATTATGAAAAGAGTACAGATTCCAGATAATACAGAATACCAGTATTCCAGAAATCAATATGAAGAAATCACAGGCAAATGAGAACAAGGATTTTACCAAATCAGTTAAGAAACAGTGGGGAACAAAAACCTGTGTATGAACATGACAGAATCTGATCACACTGGCACCGTCATTAAAGCCTGGCACAAATTCAGAAAGAAGCATATATTACAGCAGCTGAAACTGCCTCCTGGTCCACCCGCCCTTCTCCTCCTGTGACCTCCATGGGCTCCAGCACAGGCACAGGAGATGCTGCCCAGCCCCAGAGTTCCCAGCCAGGATCACCCGCTCCCTGTCCCAGCACCCAGGAGCTCTGACCCCTGCCAGCAGCAGCAGGAGGTGAACAGGGAACTGTCACCGATACTGTGGATTTTTTTAATTTCTTCCATCATTATAAAAATGGCATCACTATGTTGATTGCACGGAATCAAAGAGCAAATGCTGCTGGTGTGCATTACTTACCACTCGCTACAATTATCATATCATACAACAACTGTAAACCTAAGGTAAAAAAAAAAAAGTATGATTTCTCCTGACATACCTGGAAGGTTTCCATTGTTATCCACATCATCTATAGATGCTCCCCATCTAACAAGAAGCTGCAAACACCCCAAACGACCATGAAAAGCAGCATAATGAACAGGCTTCCAGTCATTCCTGTCTGAAACATTTACATTCTAAAACAAAAGCAGCAGGTTAATTCACTCATTTATGAATCTTAGACATGAGACAAATTTTAATAAACAGGAATCAGCTGTTCGTTGTGTTAAATTATTGAAATAAAACCAAATAGTTTTTTTCAAAGTTCAAGCCATGTGTGCAGTTCCCATTCCAAAACAGGTACTTTTCACAGGTTTTTAATTCTATTTAAATAATACACATATAAAAGGCAAATTTTTAGACATAATTCTTTCACTGCATTGGTCATTGTTCCTCAAATATGCATCTGGATTTTTTTAAGTTTGTCTCCTTCACTATAGAGGATTTGCACGACTACAAAAAGTCACAACTACCACAGTGCCTGATCTTCATTTAATTACATCCTCAGTGGAATGTGATTTACTCACATTATTCATTCTCTTTAGATTTTTGGACCATTTCCCTAATGCATCTTACAATAAAAAAATTGGAAATTTACCCCAAAAATAAATTTGCCAACAAGAACATACCAACAGTAACTAATCTACAGTCTGAATTCTCGGTTTAATTTAGGGTTTTGTTTGGGAAAAGACACCGGACTTGGGATCTGCACTAGGGAACTTGGGGTACAAGTCTCTCACCGCTCCAGTTCTCAATACGGTTTGTAAGGTGTACGACTGCCCATGGGCCGCAGCCAAGTGGGATGGGGTGCACCCACCATCATCCTGAGCTTCTGCGTTTGCTCCTTTTATTAACAAAGCCTGAAAGAAACACAAAGCAGGAGTTCAGTTCACAAGCTGAAAAAGCAAACGCTGCCGAGCAGGATGAGTTGAGAGGATCAGCAGGAGAACTCTGGGCTGACCTCAAGGCAATGACGTTACACAAAATAAATCTGTTCGCACAGATAGTGCAGATGGGTGCACTGGTTTTATTAATAACAAGAGTGACTTGATTCCAGATGTAAAGACATCAAGATGTGACACTCGTCGCTC
The DNA here is from genome assembly GCF_036013445.1 of Caloenas nicobarica. Classification (NCBI taxonomy): domain Eukaryota; kingdom Metazoa; phylum Chordata; class Aves; order Columbiformes; family Columbidae; genus Caloenas; species Caloenas nicobarica. Next base: position 207,831,283 of record NC_088245.1, on the reverse strand, counting down.
CACTAGGACCTGTCTGAGCTGATCTTCATAATGAACTTGTCTAAACTGAAGGTCTGCCCTGCTTACTTTTGCTGAGAGTGAATATTTACCCGTACCTGCATGCAAGCGTCCTGCCCTCGGATGGCCGCGAGGTGAGCGGCTGTCCAGCCTCCCACGGTGACACATGTGGTGTCAGCTCCGTGCCAGAGCAACCAGTGAAGGCACTGCACAACCAAAACCAGAGGTTTTCTAGTTAACTGTTCTTATCGTGTGTCTGAGGCACATTTTAACTCTAATTTATCAGTCAACGTTACATTTCAAAGCAGTATCGCAACACTTCATCATGGAATATGTCACCCCAGAGCCGGCCTCAGCCAGATACCCTGTTTCCCCAAAAATAAGACAGGGTCTTATACTAATTTTTGCTCCAAAACTTATTACTTTTTTACACGTATAGCTGCCTGGACACTATTTAAATTGACTTTTTTTTTTTAATGAACTGTAACTAGGGCTTATTTTTGGAGTAGGGCTTATATTTCAAGCATCCTCAAAAATCATGCTGGGGCTTGGTTTTGGGGTAGGTCTTATTTTTGGGGAAATAGGGTACTTGTGCCTTAAGAACTTACAGGTAAGTTATACTTTCCAAGTTTCACCCAAAGGTACAAAAAGTGCAAATAACCTACTTATTCAGACCCTAGCATTGATTTTACAGTGTGGCTTCTTAATTTTAGTCTTCCACATTTAAAATGTAACCTGTGAGAGTATTCACATGGCACGAGGTAAACACATTGGACAAACCAATACAAACATGCTCACTTGAATTCAGCTAAAATTACTGGCAAGAAAAGTACCATGAACAAAATTTAAAGCCTCATTTAATTTATTAGGCTCCCATCTCTCTTTTCATCTTGCCACAGAGTAGTTTTGCTTATTCACTTTTTTCCAGCAGATACTACTGCTTGCAAAGGAAAGCTTTATGGACTATACAAAAATGGCTAGAGGACAAGTTAAAACTTTTTATTATATCTTATTATGATTTATTATCTTCTTTTAAGCCAGCCTATGGCTCTGGTTCCTCCACTGTTTCCACAAAGGAGCTTAGTGATGAATAGATGACAGATAATTTAATAAAGTCTAATGCATTGATTTCAAAGTAGGAGAGTTAAATGAAAAATGGCAGAATTTATAGAGGCAGGAAAGGGTGGGCAAGCAATCCATTCTTAGGGCTGACAACATGATGATCAGCATTTTCCTGACAGTTCCTGTACATTCCAGTAACAGCACTGCACTTAGTATTTCTTGAGTTTCGCAAGAACTTTACATTCTTTCCCTCGGGACATGAATTTTTATATGGTTATTCATGGCCTTGTTGCTTCAAGGTCAGATTGCTGTAAAGATTGTACAAGGAGACTACGACAAGAAGGTGAATGTTGTGCTGAATACAGCAGCTCCATCCTCCTGGAAGTTCCAAACATCCATGCAAGAACCTTCTGATTTTGCCATCAATATTCAATGGTTTTATCTATTAAAATAAAATATATCGGGCTATTTCTACAGAGAATGAGGCATGGGAAGGGACATTGGTAAACAGAATGAACAATTTTTCATGTCATTTCTCACCTGTTTCAATCGCCTGCAGAACATTTTACACATTTTGCAGGATTTTCTAGCTGTCCAAAGAGAAGGGGAAAACACAACAGGGACAAAAGAAGGTCTGGAAGGGAGACCACAGGGCATGCTTTGCTCAGAGTAAGAAAATCACTGATTTTGTAAAATCTAGCAATGTTGACTATATGAACACTCTGGGGCTTCGGAAAGGGAAAATAAAAACCTAAAATCCTATACTTCTGCTCTTGGTGAATACACTTAATGAGAAAAACAGGCAGAGATTATTGATTTCGCTTGATCAAAACTAGCAATTTTGTGTCCAGCGTCTCCCAAGGACAGAAGACATTAACCAAGTAAAACCTAGCTGTGTCTGAACGCTAACATGCTGGTTTACCTCCAGACTTCCAGAGTGGGCAGCACAGTGCAACGGTGTGAATTTGTGGGCTAAATCCACCTCATTAATATTGGCTCCACTTTTTATCATTGACGCAAGCTGTTCTACATCACCAGCTCTCACTGCCTCATGTACACTGGTATAATTTTGCTTCTTCTTGACAGCTAGTGAGGAGGAATAAAAGGGCATTAGTCAGTTCAGCAACATTTAGGAGATAGGAAATAAGTGATGAATCAAAGAAACATTGGGGTGTCAGCTTCACGGGAACCAATGAAAATGTTGGGAGTAACCTATGAGACTGAGGTTCGTATCAGCAGGAATCCTAAATCACTTCTGTTTGTCAGAAACAGAGCAATATGCAAAAACCTGAGACAGCCATGTCCTGTCAAGCCCCAGAAAAGGGCCCAAAACAGTAAGATCTAGAAGAAAAATGACAACAAACAATATGAGTTGCATATCCAAATCCCCTTGCAACATCTTGAAATCTTGCCAAAATTCATAAACAGAAATAAGTGATGTAAGTAGATCTAATGGCTGAGGGGGCTAACTTCAGATAGTCAAGCACAAGAGGAACCTAAAACAATTAGTAATCACCTTCTAGAGTAGTCATCATTCCAGTACCAAAATGCACAAGCACTGTTTCATTAGATTTCACGCTGTTAGAACTCATGAAGAGCTGGGCTGCTGTTTTGCAAGTCAAGCATGAAAATGTTGGTCTTAAGGTATTAGTGCCTCAGCTTCTCCACCTGTGGAGAGGAAATGGTAGTAGTAGTTAAAATTGTCGTGTAATTTGACATAAAAAAATATTAAAGCAATATTAAAGAGGTTGCATGAAAATCCTTGTGGTATGTGCAAAGCACTAAATATGATTAAAAAAAACAGTCTTCACAGTTCACCAGTGCCTGTTTTCATGTGATCTGCAGCATGACAGTAGCGCTCAGGCAGATTTGGGGTTGCCACAGAGAGCAAGAGCGGGCTGACGCTGTTTCAGTAATCCAGGCTGACAATGACACACCCTGTGCTGTAACACACCACTCGCTCTCGTGGCTGTGGATCGCTCCACTTCCACCTCCCCCAGCTCCACAGGCTGTCAGCGCTGCCACGCACAGCGCAGCTTGTCAGGAACCAGAATGCCATACTGCAAAATATTGTTTGAACAAACAGCAGCAACATAGAATGCTTCAGGTTGGAAGGGACCTCAGGAGGTCATCTAGTTCCTGTTTCCAAAGAAACGTGTTTTGTGGTTTGAGTCGTTATTTTAGAGACAATAACACCAGGACATAATTTACCCACATGGGAGCCATTTCTCATTAAGCCAAGTGAGGGTCACAAGCTTCATCTCAATTTTACAGACTTACATCAGGGGAAGATCTGGCCAATCACACTACTTGCCAAAGTACTAACGTGTTTAACACAATGTTCCAGTGCAGTGAGTTCAAGGTAACCCCTTTTTTTTTTTTTTAATAGAGAAGAAAAGCAAACAACAAGGCCCACCAGCAGAGTGAATTTTGTCTCCCTTCTCCCGCTGGAGACATACAACTGCACAGAGATCCATGTCAAGCGCTCCGGCTTCTTGGCACGGGCCACCGCCAACACGCCGACGGCAGCTGCCCCGGGACTGAAGCTCAGTAAACAGCTGTTAACGTGAATTCTGTACAAAACATGTTGACTTTGAAAGTGAAGGGCAGTTTCAGTTTCCATAATTTTACCACAGTTTTTGATTTTGACCCAAACTGTTATCAAATGCTCATTGGACGTTTCTCTTAGAAAATTCCTTTGTAGAGATAATTAAGTATTTCATAGAATAATTTTGGCTGGAAGAGATCCTCAGGATCATGGAGTCCAACCATAACCTAAATCTAGAGCTAAACCATGTCTTTAAGAACCTCTTCTAAACGCCTTTTAAACCCCTCCAGGGATGGTGACTCCAGCGCTGCCCTGGGCAGCCTGTTCCAATGCCCGACAGCCCCTTCCGTGGAGCTGAGTACCTGCCCGAAATTCATTAAAGAAACTAAGTGAAGAAGAAGAATATGGCTCAAAATGGAGGGGAAGGGATAATTTTACGTTTTCCAGTATTTCTACACACACACACATTAAAAAAAAAAAAAGAAAAAAAGGTATGCAGCACACGTCGGCAGCAGCTCCAGGGCCGAGGGGCGGCTGCCAGCCCCGGCCTAGTCCCGCAGCCGGCGGAGGCTCCTGTTCCCCGGGGGTGACACGTTTTAGCGAATATGGAGCAATCTCGGTATTTTGTGTGAATCCCGGCGGAGGCCCGTGTCACAGCCTGAGGATTTCGGGCAAAATACCTCAGGAGAGGCAGAGCCGCGGGAGCGCGGCCTCGGGCGGGCCCGGTCCCGCTCGGCTCCACGGCCGCCCCGCCGGGCTTTCCCCTCACGGCCCGGGCGGGAGCGGGGCCGCCGCCGCGGTGCTCGGGAAGGACAGGGGGAAGAGAAAGGGGAAGGAAAAGGGGAAAGAAAGGGGGAAGGAGAGGGGGAAGGAGCGGGGGAAGGAGAGGGGGAAGGAGCGGGGGAAGGAAAGGGGGAAGGAGCGGGGGAAGGAAAGGGGGAAGGAGCGGGGGAAGAAGGAGCGCGGGCGAACCGGTCTCACCGGCCGGAGGGGGAGGCGGCGCGGCGGCCGTCGGCACGGCGGCCCCTCAGAGCAGCGCGGCCGGGAGCCGCCACCGTCAGCGGGAGCCTGAGTCCCTCAGCGGACCCTCCTCCTCCTCCTCCTCCCCGCGCCCGACGCCGCAGCGGGGTTGCCATGGGCACGGTGTGCGCTGCCGCCCTGCCGGGAGGGAGGAAAGCGGCGGGCGGGGCGCAGGGCGGCGCGTGGCCGCTGAGGGCGGCGCGGGCAGCGCGGGAACGGGGCGGCGGAGCCCGCTCGCCCAAGGGGGCGGAGGGAGGGAGGAGGGGCTGCCCGGCGCTCACCCGTCCCAGCTGCAGTAGCGCTGGCTGGGGATCGCTGTGGCGTACGAGGGGCGGGAGAACAGGGAAAGGTGGGCGTGAGGGGCTTGCGTTGCCGGGCGGTGCTCTTTGGCAGCCTCTCCATGACATTCCTCAGGCGCGTTGGATGAAACTAGGCTGCCGAGACAAGATCCCTACACTAATGTGTTAAAAATGGGATACTGCAGGGTTTGGGGAGTCGAGGGTTTTGAGGGGTTTTTTTTATTGCTGGTTTGGGTTTTTATTTCAAGCTAAACAAGAGGAGGAATGTCTTTTCTGTAAAGCTTGGCAGGAGTTAGACATGAAAGAAATGTGGTTGCTCATACTCTCAACTCTGGGCCACTTCTAATCGTTGTGAAACAGAACTCTAAGTTTCTCATAAACTTGCTGAAAATGTTAATGTCCTCAGGCAGAAGTGTAGCTAGTCAGCATCCTCATCTCCCAAGCCACCAGGGATGTATTGACCATGAGGTATTTAACCAGTTCACACTCTACGCACCTCCAGCTCCAATTTGTTTCATTTAACCCTGTCTGCACCAAGACATTCGTAGGGTACACGGTTTTTATCCTGTTCCAAAAGCAGCTGGTGCCCTGGAGGGAACCCAGGTTCCTCTGATGGGGCAAAGAAAAGCTCCCTGCATTTCCAGTCCTGCTTCCAGGCAGAATGAACCCTTCCCCATTAGATCTACGGGTGTGCCTTGGTAAACACACATCAAGTAAGATCCATGCAAAGATCAACTATCCTTGTCAGTAGAAATTCGCCACAAATCCTCCTGCTGCTATTTAAAGGTCTGTTCTGTCCCCAGAGGACTGAATAATTAGCTCTCTTTTCCTAACAGCCTTCTACATATTTAAATACATCACATCCCTGCTCAGCCTGGTCTGAATTGGACTTTGTATCACTTAAGAGAAGCTTACAGTGTCCCAGGACACAAAGTGTCAATGCACCAAGCCTACATGCCTGTTTCAGGAAGAAGTTGCCACCAGTGACACCAGTAACTCCCAACAGCACAGCCAGCAGCCACACACACCATCCTACAGGCTGGCTTAGCCCTGATCAACCTCCTCGGCATTTCTGTTCCTCCAGGCTTTCTCCAGCTGAAAGATATTTTTAAGGTTGGACATCTAGACCAGGGCTCACTCACAATAACAGCTACAACCTTAACATGAGTCAAGGAATTATCCACATCCTAAAAGCTGCTCAAAGCTGGCTGTGAAGATGGGAAGAAGTGTCACAGCCAATAGCAACATCACCTGCACAGCTGGTTATTTCTACTTACATCACACACTGCAGGTGAATTCTGATCTCCCAAGTGTCCTCACTGCAAGAGAAACACACCAGGACTCTGACATCGCTCCTCGACTTCTACTGCTGACATCTTGCTCCCAGCAGCTTTAAAACTATGCACCACACACACAGAGCAGACTGAATAATACATTAAATGCATTATTGTCCTAAAACACACAATTGTATGATTATTTTCAATCCCACAAACATGCCAGCCACGCAAACCCACTACTGAAAGGAAGAGACTCACGCTCAAATATATGCTTAATTTTATTTATTACATTTAAGAAATATTAACATCTCAGGATATCTGGCTTGCCATCTAAGTCCAGTCATAAGCAACCAAAAAAAAAAAAAAGTGTTAACCATGTTTCAAATGAGCATTCTTACATTCATTCCCCCCCTGTAAAGAAAAGTTTGTTTAGCTGTATTAAATTCTTACGCATTTAACTAATGGAAAAGAAAAAAAATTCATTAAAAATGTCTTAACTACCAGGCATCCTGGTTTGTTAATTGTTTGTTGGCACTTGTGTTCACAATCAAGCACTCTGGTTGGTTTGTTAAATTCTCCCCTGCTACCCAGGACTATCTTTTTGGGGTTTTTTTTTAGTTTTGTGGCTTTTGGTGTTTTTTGTGTGGGTTTTTTTTTTTTTTTTCCTTAATATCTGGATATGTAAGTTTGTTCAAATAAGTTTAAAAAGAAAAGAAATCTACGGTCGTCTGTCTGAGAAGTTCCTGCACTGCTTCCCTTGATAACCCACCTATGGGATAACTGAAGTTATTTGCTTTCATTTTTCTGAATCTTATTGAGCAAAATTTTTTAAATTCCATTTAAACTGAAAAAAGTACAGAAACACTGTCTTCATTTGATGGTGTGCATAAACATTACACTCCATATATAGCAAAAATATCTTTTATTTATAATTTACATTTCCACAAGTGAAAATTGTACATTTTTACATATACCATTTCATTCCATTAAATTTTCACGCATCTACAGAACTTTCACACAATGACACCTGAAACTGTGCAGGCAATAAGAAATTCAAATACAAGAATGTATTTATTAACCAAACAGTAGTTGAGGCCCTGCCTCAGTTGAACATCTTTATTTCATATAAAAAGTTATTTGCCTTCCAGAATTAACACAGCAGCTCTTCTGTAAAAAAACAAAATTAATACCTCAGTTCATTTAAACAGACTCCTCAGGTTCTGTTTTTATCTCTGTAGATGCAGGTGTGCTCTCTTCTGCACAGGCTGTTGGGGTGTCATCAGGCTCCTCTTTGATTTTAGGTGGGTCACAGGGCTCTTCTGTTTCTTGTTTAACAATGTTCAACATTATATTGAGTGGATTTTCTACAGGAGTCTTGCTGGGAGATGGTGTGCAATCAAACGATGATGTCTGCCAAGTCAAAGTCAATGTAGCGTTAACACACATTAAAATAATCATTTTTAGCTGCTTATATCCCTTTTATTCTTTTTCAAAATGCAAACACAATTGATAGGCACTCAAAATCCAAACTTCTACTTAACCAAGATCGTAAGAAAACAAAGTCGTTCTTCAACAGTGTTATTTTTTCACAATTGCTTTGAAAAGGTATCATCCAAGCATTGACGAAATGCTGAACACATTGCCATAAACTACTCCCTGCTCTCCCCAGGGAAACTGTAACTCCCAAAGCATTAAAAATGTAACACACACCAACGCCCATTTGCTCCATTTTTACAAATTCCTAAAATTACACACATTACTCAACAATAAATGGATGATGTGTTCTCAAACCATGGTTTCGCTTTAGTCGTGTATGACACACAAGCCGTCACAGTACATCACAACAAGAAATACGCCTGTGCTAATTGCGAGTTATGAACTTGCCCTGCCCAAGGCCTCCAAGTCTCACTCTAGTCACAGGCAAGACAAACAGGCAGCACATTCTCAACACACCTGCTCCCTGCAAAGCCAGAGATCAAGCAAACAAACTGAAAACAAAAATGCTTAAAAATATAGGAAGGAGGTTTCACTTACATTTTGGTAATCTTCGTAGCAAGATGGATGGTAAATCTGGAAGAGAATTGTTAACACATTTAAATACATAACAAATTATAGCTAGATCACTAGTTATGGACAGAACACTGTCAATTCCACATATCACACAACTTGTCTAGAAAAACAATGGTACAAGCAGGCCAAGCGTGGTGCCAAATACAACTGGGAAAATACTTTGTGTATGTTTATTTAGGAAAAGTTACCATAAGGAAGGCTGGAAAGTGTTGGGAGTTATTTGTGTACAGCTGCATACAGCAATAATTGAACCAGTATCGACACACATATATAAAAAAACAATTTTTTTTTTCCCTAGCACTGCAGTATAAGGGCAGTCCAGTGAGTCTATACTAATGAGACCAGGACTTCATGCGCTTCCAAAAGCTGAGATAGTTATGTACTTGGTAGTCAGGAAAACTACCATGGGAATCCTTCAGGAGAGAAACAACACTTGGCTCTCCCATTTTTTGCTCATTTTTCAGATTTTTTACTATAAATAAGTATCACATGTAAATAAGATGAGATCACCTTTTCATCTACTCTGATAGCATTCTTCAGGTGCCACTCTTCCTCTTCCTCATCCCAATACTGTTCAAATTGCTCTTGGCAAATTTCACAGCTCTGGAAAGTTATTGGAATAAAAGACATAAATGAAGTTATTGCAAAAATTTACTGAATACGTGAACTTCAAGAACCTAGTAACAGTCAAACCAGGTTCTTTTAAATGAAGACAAATACATTAAGATTACAACATGATCTTTCCTCCGCATTTTTAAGATAACTTTAGAAAACATAATTATAATTTGAGTATAGTTTGCAGAATGAGCAACGATCACCATCCAGCCTTGAAGTCTGAGAAATTTAAGCTCTGCCCTTGTAGCTACAAAGTCTCTGCAAAACACTTCGTAAAAATCCAATATTGTTTTACTGTCATGCAAGACAATTGAGTACAGGGATTTAACTAATTTATGGCATTATCTTCACTCTTCCCCTTAATCTGGAGTCTCAAATGAAAAAAGGCAGAACTTCTAGATGAATTATTAATATTTTTAGTACTACTGTGCATAACAACTAAGTTTGAGAACAAATTTAAACAAAGGTCTTCATAGCTTGATAGCCAGTTTCTCAGAGGCTTAGCATGTTAAACTAAATTGTAATTCTACCAACACGTGTATTCGATTACTACATTGATTCATCTACCAAAACACAGATCTACTGGTTACTTTAGGATATTTCTTTGTTACTTTGAGACATTTGTCTTAATGTCTATCTTCCACTGAAAAATAAATATTTGTATAAAAGTATCAAAACCCAGTAAACCAAATCATTATTTGAATTACAAAGGACCATTTCAAATTCATTTGCTCTATTTGCTCTTTCAGTAAATTAACACACTTTCCCCATTTCCATTTTGCTAAAATGATGGAATGCCAGTGGCTGTAGATTTTTTTTTTTTTTTGTAATTTACAGTACTATCTGCCACTGGGCAACAACCATTACATACACAAATACTCCACCTATAAAGTGTCTTGCACAGAGGTCCAACAACAGGACTTCAGTCTGCATACAGCCCACTGTACAAACAAATGCTGTAAACTTCTCTGAAGTTTTATCATTCTCAGTATCTGGGCTAATAAAGACATACTGAGACTTACCTCAACTGCTCCAGCTGGTCCAGCAGGGACACTCTGAAATTCCTTCTCTTTTGCAGCTTCTTGTGTTTTCAACACAACTTCTTCATGAGCTTTTTCAAAAAACTGGCTTTTTGCACGTTCCTCTAGATCGGCTATTTCTTCAAATTCAATCCAGTCCTAAGGAAAAAGTTTTCATTTATATTTGGACATGGACAAATAGCCAGAAATGTTTAAAATAAATCTCAGGGGGAAAAAAAGACATCAAAAAAGTACCACATCTAATAAATCTTACTTCATTAACACTGAAATGCTCCTTACACACAGCATTAGCACAGTGCACTCTTTCTCACAATGCTACACTTCAAAAAAAGCTTTTTCCAGAAAAAACACTACCCTTTTATTTCCATTCCATTCTCAGTGTGATCAAAACAGTACCAACAGCTTCAAATCACTTATTGTTCATCATATAATTGCCTTCTGTGTTTTAACAGGCATTTATGAAAACTACTTGAAATATCTAAGACATCTTTGTTTACCAAAGGCCAACTCCTGTGATGATGTCATTTCAACTGCAATTCTACAGCATGTACATAAGTAAAACACAGAATCCAGCCTGTAATTTACCAAGACGTATACTGCATTACTTACTGTTAAACTGTAGTACCACCTTCGGTGTGTAATTTTTCTGCTAACGTCTTTTTCTGTCCGGTTCTGACGATAATGCCAGTCTAAATGATCCGCATAAACATCTGTCTGTGAAGTAGTGAATCTCATTCCACACGAGTAACACTGAATCCCAGTGTACAGTCGATTTATTACACTATCATAACGCCTACAAAAAAGGAAAAAAGAAGAGTCTTAACATTTCCTTGAAAAGCAACAGGTAAGAAGTTTCTCAGTAAAAGCAACTGCTTCATATGCCCACAAGACTAGAGGAAAAGCATCAATCTACTGCAAGGTTAATACACGCAATATAGCTAAATTCTTCCTGATTTTCATAACATAATACATTGAAACATTCATTCAAATAATAAACAATGGGCTCATATTAACTATTCCTGAGAATCACACCAGTGTTGTGTTTCATGCCTACTCGCTTCATCGCCTAAGGGTGCATAAAATGGTGGTGCATGCATTTGGCTCAGCTTTGCAGACTACCACAAAGGTGGTAAAATCAGTAACAAAGCAAGAAACACTGACTTCATCTCACAACCTTGCTGATTAAGTAACAATATGCAACTTGTGTAAAGATAGTTTTCTCGGGTTAATTTTCCCTCCCTCAAATTCTCCAAGGCCAACATCAAAAACTTCAGGTCCTCTTAGTCACAGAGTAACATGCAATCTTCTCAAAGCTCTCAGATGTCTTTGATTAACTCAATTAACCTAGATACTACATTATTATTACGGCACTATAAACTCATTCTGCTATACATACTGTCTAAGTTCTTCAACTGTGAAGTTAGTGAGGTCTGGAACATTCTGATCTTCATTCTGGTCATCATCTTCCTCTTCAGCACCTGGCTGGGCTGATGTTTCATTTGCTTCTAGAAAACAAAGATATCGTTTTATCAAAATTTTAATACATCAGACAGCTGAAGCGTACAAATTAAACAAGATACTAAGAACTGACTCCTCCACACACAGTAAATCCCTTCCCAAAAAACAAAGTTCAGTTTAAAAAAAAAACACGCAGGAGTTCACGAAAGATTTTATACTTAGCTTTACACTTGAGCTGTGGATAAGCTAAGCAGTTAGAACATAATGGATCTACATACGTGCTGAAGTGGAATCGGTTTTTGACAGTTTGAGGATCCCTGTTGACAGCAGTTTAGCAAATAATTCATTGACATCAAGCTGCCCAAGGTGGTTATCAGGATATGAATGTGGAAGGGTTCCTGGGGAAAAACCAATGACATTCAAGGAGACAAAAGGTCAGCGTCAGAAATTTACTTCACTTTTAACACTGTATTTCACAACATACTTCTCCTTCTGCCTCCTGTCTCTTCCATTTCAAACTATTTATTGACTCTTTTTGCTTTATGTCTAGTCCTTGGCTAATTTCTTCCTTTACGGCAGCTTCCTTCATAATGTACTCTTGAAGTCCTATCTAAGCTGGTTGCCCACACACAGATTTCTACTGGATAGTGTCTATTGAAATGCAGTATTTTCCTTATTTTACACTTAAGTATTTCACCAGGACCAATCTCCATCACATACTTTAACCATGTATGATTTTTTAGAAGCTTTTCTTTCTAACGACTCACACACGGGGTATGTTCACACACCCTGGCAAATGCAAGCCAGACCTGCACATCAGTGCCTTCCAGGAAAGCAGACCAATTTTTTTTTTTTTTTTTTTTAGCACAACTACGTACCAAAACCACACAGTGAATGAAAACTAATAAAAGCCTTTGCTGTTTGAGGGAAACCCCTACAGAGATGAACATACTACAGAAACCACATCTATGGCCACCACACTGAGGCTTCTCTTAGTCCACACAGACTTGTGTACACCAGGACATTACAAAAGGGTAATTTTTGTGGCCAATAACAAACAGAACAATCCAAAGGAAATAAAATTAAGTTAATTATTTTGTTACACACCTGCAGGGTTCTGAGCAAAACTTCCAGGATTTGGCAAATACTGTTGACCTTGGCCATAAGGCCCTGGTTGACCAGATATGAGAGAAACCTGTGAAAGTATATGTGTAAGTATTTTTTGCATCATAACGCAATTATAAACTTTTTTATCATTAACTTCTAGATGTTTCTCAATGATTTTATATATATTTAACCCCTTTCAGGAGTGAACCACATCAGTCTGGTATTGAAAGGTCCACAAATAATACCACCTTTCCCTCTTCTTCATTTCCCACTAGAAAAAATTCAGAACACATATTCATTTTGCCTAACATTTAAAGTAAAACAAATGCTCCCAAACTAAACACCTTTTATTCTACCTATGGAGCCTTAAATCACATTTTCCAAACATAGTACTTCCTTTTAAATTACTCTTGCTCACCAAAATGGAGCTCATCAGAAAAGAAACTCAAGAAACCAGTAAAAGTCTATGAACAAATGCCACAATTCATTCTTGTCTAAGGACTGATACAGCATCCGCTACACAAAACACATCTTGAAAGCAGGATTTTTCAGCAAACCATCTACAGTAAGATTCAGACAGAAAAAGTTTTTATAACACACTTGTAATAAAAGTGTGGGTGTTTTTTAACTGGCTGCTTTCTGGATTTACAAATAAGTTTAAAATTTTATCCCGTTAGAGACTAGCAGGACACATCACCTGCTTTTGTGCAATCACTTAACTCTTCATCTTCAATACATATGCCCCAAATGAGAAATGCTTTTTAAAATCTCTAATCTACTGAAAGAAATGACATAGTTTTCTCTGAGTATCAAGTATCATTTTTCCCTTTTTGAAGAAAGTATTTCCAACAGGCAAAGACAATTGAACTTATAAAGCATGCTGGAGCTAAGATAATTTTAAAAGACTGCAGTTCCACATGGTCCATATTTTTCTCAATTCCCCCAAGTTACAGATCATCTCTTTAAAACTGGCTTGTCACCAGTACCAACAGATGAAAAAAGACAACAGAATTCCTTTGATCCATTCTAATTCTGCACCTCTTAGAAAAACTAATCACATATATTCACTTACATTATCTTTCATGTTTTATACAAAATTCACTTTTATGCAAGTTTAATGAAAATACCATAGAGTTCCAATGTTGCTTTCAAATTAAAAATACCAATTTCACTGTCATATTCTGAACTAAAAAGTGATTTTAAAGAGCCACTATTTTAATTCTTAAAAAAATATTCTTGCAAAACAGCAGTGCACATCCTTCTTAAATTATCTAGAAACTAGTGAAGGATGACTTTTTTAGCTTGCAACTGGCTCCCAGTCTGACAGCTCTTCAGAAAAATCTTCAACGTTTAGAGGCAGAAAAACTGCTAATTTTCTATACAAAACCACTTCTGCATGCAAATCATTTAACGCAATCGATTCTTACCTGATTGCTCCCTATTGGCATATTATTGAAGTTTCCATATTGAGGACCTTGAAGACCTTTTTCCTCAAAGTAATGTCCAGCTGCTCTCAGTGGGAAATTCTGTGCTCCTGGGCCAGCTGGCCCATTGAAATTTGGTCCAGGTGAACCATCAAATAGATCAGGCCTCTGGAACTGCATCCCATGAGACGGCCCATTGTAGCCCTGGCCAGGATGGTCGACAAATGGACCACCTTGTCCATATGGTGACATTTCTAGTCTTGAGGCAGGATGGTTAGCTACATTTTCAAAACGTGCACCTTGAAGGCCAAGGGGCAAGTCAAATCTAGAGGCTGGCTGGTGAGGTCCATCAAATCTTTGAGGTATGGCTGTGTCAAATCGTGGCTGTGCCTGTTGACCAGGCGCCCTTTCAAATCTCGGCCCAGGCTGTCCATGAATTCCATCAAATCTTTGCAAGAGAGATAGCTGACTGGGTTGGCCATCAAATCCAGCTGCGTGGCAACCATCAAATCTTGGACCGGCTCGACCCAGAGGACCATCAAATCTAAGTCCACCAGCTCCCTGGTGTATTGGTCCATCAATCAACCTAGGACCTACACCTGGCTGTCCATGTGGTCCTTCCAATCTGAGCCCAGCACCTGATGGTCCATGGGGCCCCTCAAATCTGAGTCCAGCACCTGATGGTCCATGTGGCCCCATAGGCTGACCATGCGGCCCCTCAAATCTGAGTCCACCACCTGATGGTCCGTGTGGCCCCAAGGGCTGTAAATGTGGCCCCTCAAACCTGAGACCACCCCCTGGTTGACCATGAGGCCCCAAGGGCTGACCATGGGGTCCCTCAAACCTGAGACCACCCCCTGGTTGACCTCGAGGCCCCAGAGGTTGGCCATGAGGGCCTTCAAACCTGAGGCCACCTGAAGGCTGACCACGGGGACCCTCAAACCTGAGACCAACTCCAGGTCCTTCAAATCTAGGACCACCTACTGGCTGCCCTGCAGGCCCCTCGAACCGCAGAGGCCCACCTATCTGCCCAAGAGGTCCCTCAAACCTCAGTGGACCTCCTCCAGCAACCTGTGCTGGAGGTCCTTCAAACCTCAGGGCTCCTGCCAGCTGCCCTGGTGGCCCATCAAATCTTAGGGCTCCAGCTCCCCCTGCTCCTGCCAGTGGTCCATCAAACTGAGATGCACCTGTCCCCACCAAAGGCCCCTCAAATCTCATAGCAGCCTGCCCAGGTGGCCCATCAATTCTGGAACTTGAACCAGTGGCAGGTCCATCAACAAAAGGACTTCCTGGGCCATCTACCCCAACCCTTGCAGCAGCTGGTCTAGGTGAGCCATCAAACAGAGGTCTGTCTTCCATGAGTGCACTTATCCTCTGCTTCGCTTCAACAGCTCCAAATCTCGATCCTGGACTTTCCGGAAACGGGGCTTTCTCTGGATCTTCATATCTAGCTCTTTTGAAACGTTCACTGAATGGTGATCTTGGTTCCTCTCGAATACCTAAAAAACCAAAAACACCACAAAAATAATTGGCAACATTTTAGTGAGTGGTTAACAGCTGTAACATAATGCGAAACCACATACCAGATTTCCCAAGAAGCTGTCTTTCTTCACGATTATCAAATCTGCCAATTGCATCACCATCTATTTTCTGGAACTCTGTTGTGCTTTTCCCCTGTTGTCTGAGAGCATCTCTCAATTCATCTGATTCTCCCCAGCTGTCGTAAGGATCGAAGTTCTTAGAACCTCTTGTTCCTTTAGTAGCATTTTGCTCCTCAACTCTTCGTCGACTCTCAAGCGGTGAAAGGTTCTCAGCAAAAGGTCTATTAGTGCCACTTACAGGAGAGTGTCTCCGTGACCTTTCTCCAAATGGTTCCTTTCTGTCAAACTGTACTCCACGCTTGGCTTTTGCTTGCTCACATTCTATGCCAGAAAGCAAGGCATCAGGTAAATGATAATCCAAGATATCATCAGGATCCAACAGATCAAGCCTTGACAATGAATGCTGAACTTGTGTCCTTTTTAGTTTAGCCTTATGTTCATAATATGTTAATTCCGCATCCGATAGAAGAGGTTTCTTTTTCAAACCACATTTTTCCTCTGTCGGGCTATCCCAGACATTACACCGGTGTTTTCCTTCCTGATACTGGAACAGCTGTCGGATCTGGTGAGCTACCATGAGGAACTCATCTTGTGTTATTTCACCAGATGTTAAGCGTTCATTGGCCTATAATATAAAGTTTAGATTTAAAAAAAAAAAAAAAAAGGGAGAGAAAAGCAAACTATATCCAGGACACTCGTATCAAGACAAATTAATTAGTATTACCTTCTTAAGTAATTCCCTCTTGCTTGCAGATGTCAATTCTTTGGGAATCTGTAAATTGGCGTCCACACTTAACCGGTGCTGCTGCTTTGGTGCTCGGGGTGACAAAACTCCTTTACCAGCAGGCCAGTTTTCCCGGTGTCTTTGGTGAGGGGATTTACTTGCTTGGTGTTCTTCATTCTGCTGTGAGCTGAAAGCAAGAACACATTTAAAATATAGATTACTTACTTGGGACACAACTTAAACTCCTATTAGAACTTATGATGGCAAAATATCACTATCGCCTTCAAATCTAAGTATGCATGATATCCGTATTTCATTAGCAGAAATAAGTTAAACTTATCAATTTTAACCATCTGAACATTGCCTCCTGAAGCTGACTATACTGAAGTCAGCAGTAGAATTTCCATTGAATTCAAACAGAAGTTATTTAAAAGATAGCAACTTACTTTTTGTTTTCTTCCCAACCAGATTTCCACCTCTTGCCTGATTTGGATCCTTGCCAGTTTTCTGCATTCTCCTTCGGATCTGGAGAAGCTTTTGTAGAATGCTGGCTTGCTGCTTCTTGGGGCCTGTCTTCTTGGGCTTTTTTCACTCTCCTCGGATCTCGCACCTCTTGTTTAGCATTTCTCTTATTAGAATTCCGTTCGTCTCTTGCTGCTTGTGTGCCTTCTTCAGCATGAGACTGCTTAGGGCCTATCTGACGTATCTTTCCTATTTTAGGAGTTGAAGAAGTGGGAGATAAACTCCTCAGTCTTCTTTTTGGTGATCTCCTCTCTCGTCTTTTTGGAGAATGTGTAGATGGTGACCGTGCCTTAGGAGAACGTGATCGTGACCGTTTTCTATTACTTGTTCTCCCTTGTTTTCCACTTTGTTTTTCTGACTCCTCTGTAGTCATGTCTTGTTTCTGAACAGCACCATTAATTACTTTATTTCTGCTGCCTACTGGTCTATGTTCACCAGTCTTATGTTCATCTTTTTCTTTTTTCTCTGTATTTCTCCTCTTTTCTTTCACCTCCTCCTCCTTGCCCTCTGACTTATCTTGAAGATGTCTTTTCAGTCTTGGATCCCGCTTACTAATTTCAGATACTTTTGTGCTTTCACATTCCTGGGTTTTAGTATCTTTAGTACTGGGCAGCTTATTTTTCAAAGGGGATGGTGATTTACATTTTGCTTCTGACTGGTCAAGTTCTTTCTTCTGTGTTTTTTCACTCATTTTGATTTTTTCTTGCTTTGTTGAGTTTTGTTTTTCAGCCTGTGTTTTGCTTGCCTTGCTATCAGACTGACTGGTCGCGTTTGGTGGAAATTCTTTCCTATGAGATTGATCTTTAGCATGAGAAGAATGCTGAGTCATCCTATTAAGTCGAGGATCCCTGTTTACTATTTTGATATCATGAAGTGGAGGACTTGGGGATGGTTTTATTTTTTCAGATTGCACAGTAGTCTGATGAGGTGGTTTAACTGTCATATGAGGTGTGGGAGACATATGTTGCTTGGAAGGTGCTGGAACTGAAGCTATAGTAGATGATCCTTGCTGAACACTAAGAGATACAGCCTGAAATAGGAAAAAATCCAGCATTAATCTGCACGATCCAACTCCTACCCAAAGACGATCGTATTCTGTTTCAAAACCAAAACTATAAATAGAACTGTCTTGAAAGTTAAAGAGATTTAGCCACTAAACTGAAAATGATCTGTTAATTGCTAATTACAAGTGTTAAAATAACGTAGCACTGTTACAAATGATCGAATTCAAATATAATGCAAAATCAGTACTACGAAGTCAATACAGAAAAACACGTAACTCAGGCACATGTTCTCATTACAACATCAGCTTTTCTATGTATTTCATAGGCTCAAAGCAACAAGCTGCCAAGCATCTGATAAAATTTTCATATTTCTACACTTCAAAGATGCTTTATTTTGGTATAAGCAACTGTCAACATGGTGAGACTTTAAATTACAAATGTAAAACAATACAGCCTAACAGCCACCTTCAGACAGTGGCATCTAACCAAACTGACCTAATGAGGAAACTGTCTTTATGTCCAACAATCACGTTTCCTTGTTCTGTAGGAGTAAATGTATTTGAAAAAGCCCAGTTGGGTGTGAACCATGAGAAGAGGTGGAAGACAAGGACCATAGGCAGGTATCATTTTGGAGAGAAGTTAAAAACAAAAACCCAAGAACTTCACTTTTTACCTCTATTTTGAGTGTATTAAGCTTTTTAGGTAACAAATACTGCTCAGGAACCCCAGATCAACTTGCATTGCTCTAGTCCTAAAATAGCTACGCTTGGCCACCATGAGGAAAAGATAACATACTGCAGCTACCAGGACAGCTAAGTACTGTCCAAATAAAAGTGAGACCCAACTACAAAAGTTTCATCAACTATCCTACTCACCAACTGTGCTTTAGTCTGTTCCAGCTCCAGCTCTAATTTTTTTTGCTGAAGTTCTAACAACTGCTTTTGCTTTGCAAGCAATTGCTGCCTGATCAGTTGCTCCTGTGTCAAATTCTTTTGCATTTCAGGAACAGCTGGAGGAGTAGAGGCACCAGAAGTGACAGCAGAGGTAGGTGCAGCAGATTCCTCTGGCTAGAAATAGAATTTAAAAAGTTACATTTAAAATCTTGATGAAATCAACTAACTCCATCTCCTTTAACTGTTATCAGATCCAGTACTTAGGGGACTTCGCTTCCACAGCAGTTATAAATTGCGTTTTTAATGCAAAATGTAACTAAATTTAAAAGTTGTGCCCTGCTAGAATTTGCCTGCTGTGACAGGTGTTTAACACAAATTCATCGTTGTTCCAAAATGTAGAATACAGTTTTGAAATATAAAAAACAAATGCATCAAATATTATGAATTCGAAAATTCCTCTGACCTGCCTACAAAGGTCAGACACTTCATTCTTACTAAACTGTCAAAAAGCAGCACATAAACAATGAAAACTACACATATTACCATCTGTTCATACAGTAGGCAGAAAAACTTACCGATTTATTTAAAAACTTAGGATTCACATGGATGCTAGAAGTATTCACATTTGGGGGCAGAGGTTTAATTGGCCAAGCAGGATCTAATGAGTTGACTCTGACATCAAGTGCATATAGTTTCTTCAAAGGAAAAATATCATCCCAGGTGGAGCGTAATTTAAATAAACTTTTCCTAGTATTTTCATCCACCTAAAACAATAAAACAATTCTATGGCTTGTTAAGTTAATATAAAACGATTTCTTAAACTTTTATGTACCACTTAAGATTTATTTCCAACTTTTATCAACAGTTTGCCATTTTAACCCATTGAACAGAATTTATAAGGGCAGATCATACATCTATACCAGCAGAATAAGTAACAGAAGCTCAAATGTGACATTGTTGTTTCAAGGCCATCTGAAGGTTTTATTGTGTATTACCTTCTCTGAGAATTTTCTTTCAAATTTTCCATTACCAAAATTCTCATTTTACTTGACCAATTTCTGTAGAAAAAATACAGTTACAGAACTATTGAAAGGCAACAGCCTCTAAGACAATACATTAGTCAAGTGTTTGTGCTGAATGGAGCATAACAATGACAAATCAATCATGAAACAACCAACTTTGTGAACAAAAAAAAGGTGTTTTGCTCAGCTGTTTAGTCACTGAATTATTGTTTTCAAAACAAATGCAACAAAACAGATATTATAAAAAATAAAGTCAATTATATTTCACTTCAGCTGCAAAACTAGACTCATCTATGAGCAATAGATCAAGTGTTCTTGTAGGACCAGTGCCCATTTTATCTCTTCACAAACAATTAGTTTGGATTGTCTCATGACAGGTAAGTTAGAAATTTACAGTAAAGCAAAATTTAGTTCATGTCACAACTTGGGTAGTTCGATTAAACAATACATTTAAAACATTTGAGGACAAAATATATGCAGCTGTCCTAATGTCAATATTCCAATTCAATCATTAAGTATTGACTGTGCAGTTTTTGCTGCAGTTTGGTTTTTAAAATGTTACAGCAAGACATACAACAGTCTGGAAAGTTCAGAGATTCTTTCGGGGAGGAGCAAGAACTTCAACAAGAAAAATCCATATTTAGCTACTGGGGGGATGCCTCTAAACAATTTTCAACGAGAGGGCATGAAGTTCACTGCAAAAGTGCAGAAGTGACTGAGCAAAAGTTCCTGACTTCATCAAGAGTCTAATGATATCTTAGTGACCATTTACTGATAAAACAACATTTTTAACAATGTCAGTCCTGGAATTCTACTTGCATCTTTTAACATCACCCATTAGGCTATTAGAAGTGAATGTCACTTTGCACATTTAATACACATTAAGCAGTTCTAGCTAGCTTAGTACCCAGAGCTTCAGCTGCAACACTAAATGCAACTCAGTAAGAACATTCACAATTTAATAGTGAATAAACATGTGACTATCTACCAATCTACTCTACACACAGGAGTTTAAGTCTTCTCTGGTCATTATTACAATCCATCTCTTATTTCATCATGTTTTACATCTGAAAACTGTATATAAGCATACTGGGATCTTAGATCCTCGCTGATAGGTAATGATAAATACACAAAAGCTCCATTTACCGCATTCATGTGTCCCTGCCCACTGCACGGGGGTTGGAACTAGATGATCTTTAAGGCCCCTTCCAACCCAAACCATTCTATGGTTCTATGATACAGGATGCCACAGCAATACAGAAAACCATAGAAGTCAACCCTTCATTTCTCATCCAACTTAAACTCATTCAAGCCCAGCCTTTCAAAAACTGGACTTTGATTTGCCTTTCTCACTGAGAAATAAGCGCGATTACTTTACTGGGTTTCAAGATTAAGAGCAAAAATTAAAGTGTGTGGCAACACGTTTGTGATGTAATATAGAAATATGTTCTAAGATAATTTCCCCTCCCAGCAATTTTTTCAAATCCCAGACCACCAGGAGAGAATCAGGTGCCAGTGCTAGTCACTCTTCACAGTTTAAGCACTGATTTTGCACATCATGAATTAAGTAAATCAGACAGATAACTACAGGAGAAGCTCTGAGAAATCCACAAGAAATTGATTCTCAGTCTGCTCTTGATATAAAGACTATTTACTGTCTTAAAAATAAACCAACAATTCATAATTAATTGGTCTATACATTACAGAAAGTCCATCCAGGTAAGCAATCAGTAATCAAAATGTTGTTAGTAAAATCTTGCCTGGATAGGAAAATTACAGACTTTTATGAACAAAGTTAAATTAAGTAAGACTTCGCATCTTTCAGCTAACATGTAACTGACATGCTTGATAGCAGCAGGAATAATCTTCCACAGTATAGAGACAGTACTGAGATTTATAAAAACCAACAATTCGTATCATCCACCACCCAAGAAAACCCCAAACCAAAAACATGTATTTATTTTGCCCGGAACACATTCTGCTTAGAATACATAACTTTTCTGAAAATGTATATACCTTTTCGAATACACAAATAAATGTTGCAACTAGGTTTTTAGTAAATGCAGTAAGATATTCTCTTCCCACGTTCTTGACAATGGAATCCATAAGGTACATAACTGGGAGCTTCTCTGATGCAGGAGCCTGGAGTAATAAGAAGAAACTGAGAAGTTTAGTACAACAAAAACATATTTTAAGCTTTTTAAATAAAGGGATTACCAATCCCAGAAATACAGACCTCTCTTTTTGGTTGCCACTATAAACACCAAGGGATTTGGCTTGGGATTTTGTGTTTATACAAAAACTTAATCTGGAAAATCGATACTCAAGTTCAAAGTATAATGCAGTGGGTTTATCACACAAAAACAGGAAAAAAAAAAAAAAGCAACACCTTAGGTTATTTCATTTGCGTATCAAAGCTTTGGAAAAAGGAAAAAAAGGAAGAAAAAAGAAGCCCACAAGACAGTATTGCCGCTAGTGCACTGAGTGTAACCTTTCAAAATCCACTTGAGAAAGTAACTTTAACTTAGCAGGAAACATCCTTATCACTTCAAGGAACTTCTAAAAAACAGTTTATAATTCAAGCCTCCTGAATGCTTGTTTTTCTGGGTTTCACAGAGCACAAATCAGACTTCTGGCAAATAGCCCAAAGGAGTGAACTTCTGTAGATGTAGATTATATGCCAAGTATCACAGTCTTTTCATAAACTACACGCAGCAGAGGACGCAACTATTTCATTGTAATCCAAACGGACGGAGCAAGGAGTCCCATTCTCTCTTGGCACTTGCAGATACTGACAGTTCAAATTTCCAGAGTGCAAGCAAAAATGTACAGTCAGAACAAAGTCCAAAATCCAGGCAAAACTCAATCATCTAGTCCATCGGGTAAATGCACAGACAAGCTCAGGAACTGCAACCACAATTTTCACGGAAGGGAGTCTTCAAACTCCAGACACATCTTTGCTACAAGAGGAGGCTTTGATTTTGTTGTTTGGTTTTTGTTGTTGGATGGTTTTTTAATCCATTTTCAAAACTTGTAGCAAGTTTATGCGATGGAAGTGTGGTGACACTGGACCGCCACAGCAACTTCTAATGTACACCAAGCACTACTGGCCCAAATCACAGTGATTTTAATGCCCATCACTGGCTCTCACAAGCAGAAGGCAAAGTTCTCAAAAACATCAGCAAGTACACAGCCTTGTTGAAGAGGACAACATGAAAGACAACACCACAAGCCCTGTGTTGACCGTGATCGCCTTAGAAGAGCATCCACTTGTAATACTTTGGGTCCCATTCACCATCTGGTAAGATCAGGATAAAATCCAAGTAACTTCATTCACTGCTCATTTTAAACAGGACATGCTACTCGGTTAATTAACACCGCCTCACTTCACAGCCCCATTGTCCAGACAAGTGTGTGGAAGTGCCCTTGCTTTACAATTTCAGATTTAATTCCTTCCCCTTTAAGGTGGTTCACAGAAGGACACCGAGTCAACAATACTTTTATATGGGTAAATCACAATGTATCCTCCCCCTTAAATGTGTATTAATTTGCCATGACCTGAAGCTTAGTATTGAAGAGGGTAGAATCCCTTGTTAGTTGGGGGGGGGTGTCACTGCCTTCCAGCATATTGAAAAAAGTTAATAGGCACGTGGTGTACTTTGTACATAAAAAGACAAAAAAAATGCAGAGTTAAGTTAGCTAAAACTAATTGCACTACATTAAAAGCACATCTTACACTAGCTGTACTACCTAATCTGAGTGCTGAACATACAGCCTAACTCTGAGCTGTAAACACACTAATATGCAAGTGTTAAAGTAAAAGCATATCTCTAGCCTCAAAAATCAAAGACTGTGGATCTAAAGTTACTTAAAATACCTGTGAAATACTGGTTTCTTCTTTAAATTAGCCTGCACAATGGCAGATTAAAAACACTACATTAAGTTCTGAATGCCTGCCTTTATAAAAAAAAAAATTGACAGTGCACGGTTTCTGACTTTTGAAGTAAGCTGCTAGGGAAACAAAGAGCTGCCTCAGAAGTACCTACATCCAAGAGCTACATGTTATGTTCTTCCATTTCACCAATGTATGGAACTAGCTCACTACCCTCCACTAAGTTCCAGGTTTTCAGATGCATTTAGTAGCAAAGGCACAAGCTTAAGTCACTTCCGTTATGCATCACGTTGTTAAAAGTCCTCATAGATGGAAGCACCGTCATCTACTGCAAACCACGGCACAGAACCAGCAGCTGAGCAGCGTACCCTGCTTCAAACGTAAGCAACTCAGGTTTTGCATTTTAAGAACCATGACTTAAATACAGTTGGAATATTTAAGTCTTCTCTTCTGGAAATGTTTATGATGTCAAGGTCCTAGCGCATATTCTAATAACCACAAAGAGAATCCCAGATTTGAATGTATTTTGTTCCCAGGCAGTCTATACGGTACCCCCTAGCAAGAAAGATGCCCACATGACACTAACCAGAGGCAGGGAGGCGCCACATAACCACCAGAACACAGACGAATGCTAACTCTGAGCTCGCCAGCATAATATGAAAGACTTCATTACACAATTCCCACTGTTCCTTCAAATAACGTAGGAAAGCTATTGTTGGAAATGTGTGGCTCTTTTTTATTAGTTTCCTAAAAGTTTTCAAGTTTAAAGTCATATCTGGCAATTGAACTCCAAATCACAAACTTGTGCAAAAACTTGTTTTCAAAAAAAACAACCTTGTACACAACATGGGTCTTGCAAACAAATTCTGCGCTATACAATGGTAAATAAAAAGACAAATACATATTTCACACTTTTTATTTACATATTTTATAATACCAGTCACACATTTCAGAACCATTTAATAAAATGTAAAGCAGGCCACTCAAATTTTACACTAAACAAACTGTCTCCAGGCAACACTTTTTAAAAGTGGCTTAGTAAAGGAGATCACTTTCCCAGAAACAACTAAAAACTTGCCTTGAACAAACCACAGTCACAAACAGTAACTAGGCAAAACTAACCATTGGTACAGGATTTAAGACATCTTTAAAAAAAAAACAACAACACACTTCAGGGCAAGTTCTAAATCACCCAGAAATGAAAAAGAAAAAAAATGACAGCATTGATATTTTTCACAGATCATTTCATATACATCCACTGCCCTTTAGGAGATATAATGGTGAGATCTATTAGATTATGAGGTCATCTCCCCAAGGAATGGCAAAAGTCAGCCACTGGCAGCGTTTAAAACAAGACTGGAAGAGGTCTGTGGAACACTAAAAAGCCATCCTGCATTGATAGAAAGACAGATTAAATAATTTAAGAGATCCTTCCCTCCCCATCATTAGACAGTACAATTCTCACCATTATAAACCACGATTTAAAGCCAAAGGAAAAAAGCCTTTCAACACCTGAGATCAGAGGGAGCAAGGGAAACAACGAGGGAGGGGTGACTGGCAGGAATGGGGCGGGGGGGAAGATTGAAAGAAGAACCCTTTTCTTACAGAATGCTCTCGTTAAAAAGGTGCAGTAAACCCCCATCCATGTGCTGTGGCTGACTGATGTCAGCAACTGCCTGGGCTGGGCTCAGAGGGAGCCTCCTCTTTCCCTTCTTTTTATATCATGTGCCTTTCAGACGCCATGTTAGGATCCTACAGGCTGCTGCAGTTTCTACAGTCAGGGAGAATTTCTTCCCCATCCTCAACCAATAAACTTCTCTAGCCAAATTAAATGAAACACACACACAACACTACCATCACTCAGGGCACAGACCACCTGAAATCCAAACAGACTATCCCAAACCCGCAGAATTTTCTCTAATCAGGCGGAAAAAAACAACCCCCATCACCACCACGCACACTTCTCTATCCAGAGCAGATGATCACCTTTCACCCACAAACTTTCCTATCAGATCAGGGTGCCCCCTCCCACCGCTCCCAAATTAATATCTCACAGGGACCGCACTGGGAAAATAGCCTTATCTTAACTGATACTTAGAAGTCATTATATTTAGCCCTTCAGAAGTGGATAATTCGCATGCTATAAACTTAAGCTTATTTTCATTATTATAAACTACCCACAAAAAAAAAAAGCCTCCACAAAATCTCCCTGTCTAATGATCGCGATGCTCATCTTACTGTCGAAATCGCTAAATGCAAGGGTTTAGACACTAGATCCGAGACACTGAAGCCTGGCTCCATGTAAGGGGGAAAGCCCAGCTCCAAGGGCGAGCTGCAGCTGCCCAGTCACTGCCAGGCCGCCATGTTGTGTCTGCTATTTACACGGGGCGAAAACCGCCAGGCACGCTGCCCTCCCAGCGCTTTTGGTGGGGCGAGTCCCAAACCCTTCCCCCACCACTCCGAAGAGGGTGGTGTGGGGGCTGTTCCCCTCCCTCGAGTCCCCTGCTCCCTGGGGTGGGGGGTAGAAGAAGCAGCAGCCTCACACTGAGCGATGCAAGGAGGAGCCCCCGCTGCCTGGCCCCGCTGCTCCCTCACCCCTCCGGCCGCGCTTCCCTCCGCCTGCTCCCCCCTCGGCCCCTAATTTAGCCATCCCCCCACTACCTACCTGAGTCCTCCCCTCCCCGAATTACACCCACCCCGCCCCGCCGCTGCCTCCCCCCGGGCCTCGCCCGCTTCCCGTCCCTCGGGCCCTCTCGCTCCGCTGTCTCTCCCTGTCCTCTCTCCCCGCTTCCTCCGCCTCCTGCCGCCCCTCAGCCCGGCTCCGCCCGCGCCCCTCAGCAGGCCCGCTCCCCCGGGCCCTTCCTCCTGGCCCCCGGGGCCGCCCTAGCCCGCTGCCCCGGCCAGTCCCCCCAGCAGTATAGGTAGGAGTAGTAGTCGGTGGAATATAAAAACCTTGGCGATTTGCGCCTCGATCAGGGAGACGATGTCCTTGGCGAAGGGCACGTTCTCCTCGGCCAGGATGGTCAGCATGTTGATGTGCGGCTTGCTGTTGAACGTCAGGTCCTCCAGCGACGACTGGTAATCGCGGCACGCGTCCTCCCGGGCCTCGCTGCTACCAGCGCTGCTCTCCGGGGCCGACATGCTGCTCCGCCCGGGGCCCGCACCAGGACCCGACCCACCGACCGACGGCCCCCTCCCCGCGAGCCCCTTCGCCGCCGCCGCCGAGCGATGCCGCCGCCCCCCCCGCCGCTGCCGCTGGGCTCCTCTACCGCATCCTCCGGGCTGCGGCTCCCGCTGGCTGTGCTCTTGCCGTCGGTGCTGCTGCTCCTTCGGCCGCCGCCGGCTCGAGTCTCAACGCTCACAAAATGGCGGCGGCGGCTACGGTTCGCAAACCTCTTCCTCCAACCGTTGCGTCATGTGAAATTGTTCTCACGAAAAGGGCCGGAGCTTTGGAAAGCCCCTTTTGTTCCCTGACTGCGCCCTGATTGGCCGGCGGCTCCGCCTGCTCAGCCCGCAATTGGCTCAGCCGCCACCACGGCAGCCCCTAGTTGGCTAGGCCCGCCTTTTTTTTCTTCTGATTGGCCCCTGCGCTAAAGCCCCGCTCTCAACCCTGAGTCCCGACTTGCAATTGGCTGCGTTTCCCTACTCCGCTGCTCCTGACTCGCTGTGCCTCCTCCTACCACCTTCCCGCACTGCACTGAGCTCCAACTGGTATCCCCGCGCACTCCCGCCTGTCCGCCGAGCCCTCAATTGTGACCGCGCGGCCCCGCCCCGCCCGCCGCTCGCTATTGGCTCAGCCGTTGGCGTGGCAACGCCGTTGACCACCCCCCCCCGCCCCGCCCGCCGCTCGCTATTGGCTCAGCCGTTGGCATGGCAACGCCGGCGCCCACCGCCCCGGGCGGGTTTGCGGCCTAGTGGCGGGCGGCGGCCTCAGGGCCTCACAGGGTCCCGGTGCTGCCCGGCAGAGCCGCATTTTCCGTACCTGACGGGAATTCATCTGCCTCTGCAGCGGTGGGAGGCCGCGACGCTGGCCTCCCTAAATCTCTGGCACCCATCTGTGTTACACCTTTTATCTGCTTACCCCTCACGCCAGTGTTTTTCAGTCATGGCCCCGCTAAACAGAGCCGCGAGCAGCGTTTCTTCTTCCTACTACCCCATAGGAGAGTCCTGGTGTAGGCAAAAGTCACAAAACCTGCTCTTGGTTGTGAGATTGGCCCAAAGGTACCTCCTGGAAGTTTAACTTGCTTGCAAAGTGTTTTAAAATACAGCCGTAACTCCCCCCGCCTGCCGCGATGCATTTTACTTATTAACCGTGGAGAACTGCCGGCGTTTGAAAGTAGGCCATGGGTGAATGCTTCATTAAAACACGCTTTGAAAAAAAAACACATTCCATGAGAGATTTTTTAAAATGCAAATTCTGCGAATGTAGCAGAAAGAGACCAAAACCGGAGACTGGGCGAGTTCCTGGTGAAAACTGCTGGGTGCTGGTGTGGCTAAAAATGTTATTTCTATGCTCATATTTTTATCTTCTTCCTGAAAAAAAAAAAAAAAAAAGTGACCTTCCAAACAGGGAAGGAGGGTCAGGAAACGCAGCAGCATCTTTTATCTGCCCGTGGAACTGTGTGTTGGTGTTTGTTCCTGCCAGCCTCCCAATGCTGAACTTCGTACACACCGCTCGGCCCGGACAGTGTCACCGCCAGATAAGAAAATGAAACTAAAGTTCCTGTCTCCAGCCGACCAAAGCTGGGCCCGCAAGGCTTTTTCTCAGTGTAAATATTAACCGGCTATTCAAAAGCACGCTGTCTGTGAAGAATATTAATTACGCACCAGGAATCGAGCCACCATGTAAACCCAGTTTATTTGGCAAAACCAATACATATTGTGCTGCTCGTAGGGGAAAAAATGTGCAGGTGGGGAAACCTAGTTCCTCCTCAGATTACTACATTTATAAGTTAGAATGCTCGTTCGCGCTAATTACAGGAGCAAAACCAATAACACGAGCAAGACTGCCTTGATGAGGATGCCGTGTGGTCCGAGGCCACCCTCAAAACCAGATTTGCTGTTTACTTATTATTTGCTGCCCTCCAGAACACACCCGGCGCCCCGAGACCGAGCACACCCTACGTGCCTGAGCACATCCAGTATTTCACTATGTTACTGGCTCATCTTCACTGGTCTTTGTGTGAAGCCAGAAGTTCCCCAGCAAGGTCTACAGGCTGCTAGGGAGAAGTTGCCCGTGAGGCCCCCAGATGATGAGCTGTGGGACCGCTCTGTGCTCTAAGCAGTTCTCCAAACAGCTCGTTAAAGGTGGCACAGAAATGCCCATTGAGTCTGTCCTTGGGCTCTCTAATGAAAAGTTGTTTATTATTGCAAGGAATTATATCGTACCAGCAATATGTGCAGAGTGTGGATTTATCTCTGTCTGCAAAAGCACGCTTCATATGTGTGTTCTTGAAATGATGTCCTATCTAAAAGCATAGGATATAAAAGCATATTCATTAGAAATACTTCTGGTACAGCTACTTCCCACCTCTTCTTATCCCAGTTTACATAGCTGTCAGTTAAAGCTTTGTTTCTGGGGTTTTTTTTTGTTTGCTTGTTTGTTTTACAGATACAGTTACCCTGTTTCCCTGAAAATAAACCCTACCCCGAAAATAAACCCTAGCATGATTTTTTAGGATTTTCGAAGATGCTCGAAATATAAGCCCTACTCCAAAAATAAACCCTAGTTACAGTTCATTTAAAAAGACAATTTAAATAGTGTCCAGGCAGCTATGCATGTAAACAAGTAAGCATCTTTTGGAGCAAAAATTGTATAAGACCATGTCTTATTTTCCGGGAAACAGGGTAGGGGTTTTTCTGGAATAAAACCCACTGAAAAGCCTCTAGACTAGAACTACGTGTAGCACACTTGGGTCAAGAATCACCAGCAACTGATAATTAAACAAGTTTTGCTGGATAGTTGTGAAATTATAGTGCTACGTGAGAAAATATATTGAAGTAAGAAGTCTTTCAAGAGTATATTACATTCTAAAATATCTGTAGTTGTGCTTGAAAATACTCATACTTGTGTAAAATGCTTGAGGTGAATTTTCTTGGGAAGTTTAATAAAATTCCTTTCAAGTGTTCCATAGCTAGGCGAGGATAGGAAAAAAAAAGGATCTCTAGGTGCCCAGAAATGTGCTTGCTGCTTTTCATTCTGGAAAAGTAAAAAAAAAAAAAAAAAAAAAAAAAAATTAAAATGCGTGCTTTTTTGACATGTTTAGAAAAGAAGAACGGTGACACTAAGGAAACAAACACAGTGTAGGTTTTTAAATATTGGTTTAATGAGATGTAAATTACCCCTCTGCTATGAGCTGAGGCCCTTTGTTCTCCAGCCGAGACTGACTGAAGGAAGCAGACGGTGTTTCTCTGGTTCCTCCCAAAGGGTGGAAATCTTCCCGCTCTCCTCCTGCCTCCCAAGCAGCTCCGCTGGCATCGGCCTCGCGCTCCTCAGCCGCCGGTTTGTAGAACAGCCTCGACTGGAAAGTTTGCCAATGTAGCTACAGAAGAGCTGGTGAAGTCTCCTAGAGACGGGATCTACTTTACATTGCTTTAATGACTATGTATTGCGAACTGCAAAGGATGTTCCGCTGTTGAAACTACATCTGCAGGTTTTAGCCAGCAAAGCTGTATTGATTAATAAATGTTGTTATAGTCCTGGTGTTGCTAAATGGGCAAAACTTGTAAATATAAACCAGGCCTCTGTCATCGGCCAGCCAGATTGCTCCTGGTCTAGGTTAAGGAGGTCTCTTGCAGTTTCCCTCACTTTTATTCACATTTAGAGTCACACCTTGGTGACCTCTGACTGTCATAAGCTTTTTATAACTGGATTATCTCCTGTTTAGAGCTAAGCAGAGAGCCTGGTTTTGTCTGTAAGGTCAAAATGTAGGAAACACTGGAATTACAGGCTCAGGAAAAGCACAAAAAATTGCAGTTTACTCTTCCAGTACCTGGTGGTGAACAGAGCTGGAGACGCATAATGAAGGAACCATCTACTAACATTCCTGTACTTACGAAATGCTGCATATGTAGCTTTTCTAATATGGTTTGGGTTTCACAGGCTCAGAAATTCTTAAGACAAACTGAATATATTTAGGAAAAAATAATTTGATATGTTATTAGGAAAAATCCAAATACTAACATACTGAAAAATACGTTTAGTATGTCTAAACAAATGTACTAACCTATATTGCCCTTCAAAGCTTTACAAGACAGTCCTGACAGCTTGTAATTTCCGTAACATTTTCATTGTGATGGGTTCAACTTTACAAGAAGGCACGCAGACTACAAATAGCAACGAGCCGGGATCAAAAGCAAAAGATAGAGAAGGAAGAAACTATCGAATCTACATATTCCTGCCGTTGTCGACCTACGCTAAATACTGTGGCATAAAAACCAGATCTCTGAAATATTTTGGACAACATTATCAAATGCAGTATGTGGACATAACACCCAAATATGTGATGGGAGGCTCTCGGGAACCACATCTTTATTTACGCTGACTCGAACCAGCTGAACTATCAGGAAGGGCCTGACCGCAGCAGCTCATGTTCCTGGTGCAAAGGACTTGCTGACTTCCCACAAAAGCTCGTGTGATCTTTCAAAACCCCATGTTGTCACAGCCAGGTTGTTACTGGTACCTGAGTTGGCGTGCTCCTAACTCAGCTTCTGAAATGACATCTTGGTGGATCTTGGGAGATTGAAGGACTCAAAACCCAGATCTATTTTACTGTGGCACTTTTGTGTCATCTTCAGCTTCCCAGGCAGATACTTATTACTGTTCTGTGTTATCTCTGGGCAACATTTTGCTGGGCAAGGTTCTGGGTTGCTACAGAAACTGTCTCTGCGGATCCATTCAGTCAAGCAAGGCTCTAGTGACAAGACTCATGCTTTCAGCAGAAACATAAATAATTCACATTTTGGCTGGCCTGCTCTCCGTGCCTTCCCAACGAGCAGGCTGGTGGCTCAAAGGAAAGCAGCTGTGATTAGCTGGAACACATACCCAGAGAATTAAAGGCATGTTTGCTAAAGTATATTATATTTTCACAACGTTTCGCTTCAGAGCCTCATTTTTTTAGAGATGGGCAGCACCAGCAAGCCCTTCTGTAAACCGCTTTTTCAGAAAGATAACGGGAGGGACTCTTTGTTTAACTAAACCCACTCCTATCACATCGCATCACGCTCCAGGAGTTGCCCCTCGCTGCAGTACAGCCGCCAAGGAGGCAGCTGCCTCTCTGACTGATAAAGCACACACCACGCAACACCATGGAACTAACCTGGAAAAGATGCCCCGGCGTTTCAGATTTGCCTGGCCATCCTTACCCATGGGCACAGACATCTCTCTCATGAGATTTGGGCTCTGCTGGCTCACGGTGCTGGAACTGCCCATCAAAACTTGATGTTAAGCTGTATAACTACTAAAATACCTCTTCTATACACAAATTCATGAGGATTCCCTCTGTACAAGTTGTAAACTGCTCTCACTCTGACTTCTCCTGTCTATGCAAACTATCAGCCTAGTGTTGAATCCATCCCCCTCTCAGCCAGGCTTCTGCTCTTCAGATCTGGGAGTTCAACTCTTCCTTCTGCAACAACAACATCCCCTTTTCCAACTATTTTCAATGAATATGGGACGAATGTCAATGAATGCAGGATACACGTCCGAGAATACGGGATAGATGGGGTAGTCTGCAGCAGTGTTTGGGCAAGTCAAGTTCTCATCCACCTTTAGCAAGTCAATTGCTCAAGAGCTCTGTGAATAAATTCCATGCAGTTAAATAGCGTTTAGGTTGTATTTGTTTTTAACATGACTGCAGCTACCTTGGCCGCTGCTCAAGTCATGGACTGATGTTTTTATTATGTTGCGGTGTGGGCTGATAAGAAGCACACCGTATGGTATGTAATTCATGTAAAAATAAAGAAGTCCTTTAGTGCTTACAAGTTATTTATCTTTTGTAGCAGTCAGCTGCATCTGCTGGAGCCTGTGGGTGCCAGGTCATTGTGCTGGGAGCTGCCACCTGATTTACAGCCCCTCCTGCCTCCCTGTCCTGATCGCAGCTGCAGCTGTCTGCAGGATATTCTCTATTTTGGCACCTCTGTGCATTGCACCATCTTAGTAAACGTATTGAAGTTGATGTGGGAGAATGTAGGTGCTTTTCCTAGATCCCTTTTTAGAAATGTTTCCAGCCTGCCAAGTCTGTGGAGTAAACTATAAAGAGACTGGAAAGCTCAAGACTCCTGGTTGTAGCTTCTGCTCCAAACAGCGATGGCACATGGATCCATGTCAGGGTAAAGTCCTATTTCATTTCTGACGCAGAAAGCAGCTGCAGGGCACGACGGGTGATGGAAGGCATGTTGTGATCTGTTTTACTTTCCAGATCCGTTTGGGAAACCAACTTTTGGGAAAACCAGTCCCTGCTCAGCTTGTATCCATGTGCCTGATCATTCATGCCCATGTACAACATTGCGGTGGTCCCCATTGAGTTTTAATCCTCAAAACATCAGTCTGGTTGTCAAGTTTGCTTTGATTTTGAATCCCATCTCCATTATAACTGCAGCCTTCACAGTTTTGCACTATCAGCAAATTTCATCACATATTTTCTATTCTATAACCCGCATTGTTAGTGAAAACATCAAACGCACTAGGACAGACCCCAGCAGCCACCTTTCTGCATTGAAAATTTGTGAAACCAGGTTTGTACTGACCCTGCAGGACTTTCAGCAGGTTCGTTTATGAGAATGCACCAGGACACAAAAATTTCACTGAAGTCCACGTATCCCAATATGTACTGCTTTTTTTTTATTTCTTAGTCTTTAGCCTATCATGGAAATAAATTTGATTGCAATTTCTACCTGATATAATTTCTACCTGACAAATCTATGGTAGCTGCTACTCCTCTCCTTGTTATTTTCCAAATGCTTGCAAATAACTTTTTATCTGCTCCAAAGTGAAGGAAATCAAGATGGCTACTCTTTCATTCGTCAGTTCCAAAGAGCAAAACCATCAGATCCCGCTTCTTACTGCTGGCATTAAAGTCACACGCTTTACATTAACCCACGAGAAATGCTGGAAGCGATTTACATAATGAATTTACAGCCTGCACAACTGCATGCTCCCAGTGAGCCAGGATCTGACTACCAGAGAATCATCTGATCTTTGCACCGATACTGTAAAACACTGTTGAAAAAAAAAAAAAAAAGAAAAAGCCAATGTGAACAGCAAGCTCTTAAAAGGAAGAGCTGTTCCCTTACATCTTTGCAGAAGCAGATGGACCCCTGCAGGGGCACCGCTCTGCTCTGCCCATGAATCACTGATAAATATTTTCTGAGTACTGTTACACAACCGGTTTTGCACCAGCCCCACAGAAGTTTCAGCTGCTTTGCTTATGGGACAGTTATGTACGACAAAAGTGCTACTGAAGGGGACACCTTCAGTGCTTTTTTCCCCCTAAGTGGCTTCTTACCCATACAAGGATTTCTATTGGTTTGATAAGTTTGTTTTCTCAATTTATGTTGCCAGTTGCTAATGTCTTTGTTACCTACTGTCGAAAAAAAAAATGAAATGTTGGCAAAGATTTGCAAGGATTTTTAAAAAAATATACATTTGTGTTGGGTTTTTTTAACTAAAAGCAAATCTTCGGATTTTCTTAAACAAAAGCACGCTGTCCATCAGAAAATGCATGATTGGACTGTGAGATGCAAAGTAGTTTTCCCCAATCAGTAGATAAGGTGGGTTGTGCTCCTTTCTAGCTCTTCAGTTAGATTAAAAGAAAGCTCCAAGAATTGGATACTGCTCCTCAGGGCATTTATCTGGGAAAAATGTTTTGATTTGTGGTTAAAAATCTGTTCTCACTTGCCTGAAAGTGTCAGTTTTTGGGATTCAGCTTACACTACTAGACCAACCATAGCTTCTTATTATGGTGAAAAAACTTTTTCCGTGTACTGTACTGCAAAGGGTTTCCAGCGTTTCTCTTGAGAAGGGCAGATCTGGTCTCAGGATGGTGTTTTAACTCTTACCTACTTCACCCAGCTGCGTTCCACCAACATTAACGTTTACAGGACCTTGCACAGGGGCTTTTCCCACTCCCGTGCTGGATGGTTTGCACTGCTCTGCACCTCTCTACCAACACACCTCTCCTAATTTTCAGCCTGGAAAACTCATGCATGGGTCAGAAAACAATTATTTTTTGCACTGACCTGAGCTTGCGTGGTCATTACATCAAATTGTTGCTAGCTCAACTGCACAAATGCTTCCAAGAAAACCATCTCTTCTTATCCCAGCCTGGACAGCCCTCTGGTATAAAAGAATATATATATAAAAAAAGACCCACAGTGGGCCGGACTCTGTGGTCACTTACACTGGAGTAACTACATAGAAGGTGGAGGGATTGCAGCATTATCAGCACATGATCTCGTGTTATCCAGACGAGGCTCTTCCCTGATGCCTCAAACAGGATTTTCCTGTTACCGTGTGTGGGCTGGAAGGTTTAACTACAGTCTGACTCTTCCTACTGCTATGATTGTAATTGCCTCCCAGGAATCTTTATGGATATTGAGTAAGGATGTGTAAACCTGCTCAGCAGACGGGTATCAGCGCTCTGCAAACCCAGGGGGAGAGCTGTCACCATCACCAAACAGCCAAGCCAGCAGCCACCCCCCTCAACCCTTTACATTAAGGAACAATTTTTGACTTAAGCCCGTTTTGTATCTTGTAAGATTAAAAGAATTAAAGAGAAGCCAAGTGACCTAGTTAGTCCATTTAATATTAAGTATATGACACATAAATGCACCTTACACAGGGCCAGAAAGACATGATTATACACCTTTTGTGCTGCTCTTGAGGACTTCCAAGTTGGAATGCCCTGCCTGCATCCATCGCCGGAGGATCCCCAAAGCCTCGTAGCTGCATACACATGCCACCTTCCAAAAAAAAAAAAAGTCCTATTTTGGTTGTAGCAGAGTAATTATTTCATTATAGGAAGAGGAAAGCCACCCTGGCTGTGCTGCAAAGGTTTTGAGGAGGTGGAATGTGCCTGAGGGTGGGTGGGATGGGGCATGAAGCCACGGCCTCTTCAGACCCTGCCTGAGGGCTCCTGCACAAGGCCCAGGTGAACCAGCCCTTCCTTCATCCATGGTCTCAGTAGGCCCTGCTCATCGCCTTCGTGCAATGGTGTCACATTGGTAGAGGGGACACGGAGGGGACAGCGAATGTGGCCTCGAGAGAAGGGCCTTGCGGCAGATCTGTGCCTGACAGCCCGCTCTGCCAGGCTGCAAGACAAAATGATAAAAGCACAAGGACTTCTACCTGGACTGGTGCTGCCTAAAGCCCTTGCCTTTCCAGTTGAGCCCCAGTAACGCTGAACCAAAGTGAAATCTTTTTAAGGACTCCATAGACACTACAGCAAAACAATCCACTGTAAATCCTACAGTAAAGCAATCCCCCAAGTGGGGATGTTTAAAGAAGTACTCACAATATTCTTCTCCAAGCCATCATAAAACTCCTCGGCTAATTCCCAAGCGCTTTTACAATTGCTTTGCCTGAATTGCTAGCAGGGAAAAAAACTCCAACTACAGTTTATCTGCATGCAGTAAGAACATACAGCTGCCTAGTATCCCTGTTTGCAGCACTTCGTCCAAAAAATACTTAAATATTGTCAGTCATAAACAATCTGTAAGGAATTAACGAACTGTTCTCTGGACACTGGGAGCAGCTGGTGTCTTGGGACATACAGTGAGAATCAGGGTTTGGAGATGTGCCAAGTGAGACAGGAATTAGGACAGGTTACTAGCTTGGTCAGGATCAGTTCTTGCTTTGAGCTCGGTTTATATGAGACAACACCTTGTTTGGGCAGCTTGACATAATTTTAAATATATTTAGACAGAGGGTTAAAGTCGTGTATTCCTGTGTCTAATTAACCACTTCAGTGCTGTGAAAGGAGCCAGCATCTAGCCCCATAATGAAACCGACCCTCGATAATCCATATATATATATATGCTCTATATTTTCTATGATTTAGGCTATAATTTCAGTTAAGACAATAAATGAGCAGAGTCAAATTATACAGTCACCAAGTTAATATAGCAAATAAGCAGAATATATACAATCTGATGGACTGGTGAGCTGCAGCAGAACTCAGCAGTAAGCAGCCACATTAATAGTTTGCTCATAAAATCTTTTTAGCATCTATCTGCTTTTTCTTCCTGTTAGCAGAAATTCTGGCTTCTCCTTTTTCCCTTTCCCCCCTTCACTGCTTCCATCACAGGAATAAGGATGTACACAGGTTCCTATTTGTTTCACCCACACCATGTGAAACACCGTAAAAATTACATACTAGCGAATAAATAAGTAGAGGGGCAGCAAATGTGCTTTGTTATTCTGTTATAAAGGGCCTCATGCTGCAAACTTTGCAAAAACACCAGCATTTAAAAGGGCAAAAATCAGACTGATTAATGCAGTTAGTTCTGCTAAGGTGCTTTATGAGTCTTTCTCCTTTCCCTTGCCCTTTCATTGCTCTTCACCTCTGTACTCAGCATGTGTAATGGGAATGATCAGGACAACAACTTGGTGCCTCCAGGCCAAAGTTTAGCAATGGTTTCAATTGAAATCGCTATGTTCTGCAGTTTACTCTTGCCTTGTAAGTGTGCAAATCAATGCACTAAGCACAGGGCAGAAGAACCGCACTTTCGGCAGTTAACTAAGGAATTCACATTATAATCCTGCAAGGCACCTGAAGGCAGGCAAATTAATGTTGGTGGTAACAAACAGATTTAATGACATTAGCTCTCTCGTAGGGGCAGCAGATCTTTGAGGTGGACCTGCCTCCAGTTCTCCCTTGCAAAAAATGTTCCAAAACACAAAGCTCTTGACTTCAGTAATTAGATTTCATTAAAACATAAAGGAATGTTTTGTTTTGTTTTGTTTTTTAAAGGAGAGAACACTTCAAATGAGGCAAAACAGAAACAGGTTTCTAAATTAACTCCTTGTAGGGTAGGTCCTGTCTTTCAAAAGTTTCTTTCTGTCCCATCCTGCTCTTAAAATATTTCACCCAACTCATCATGCTTAACTGTACTAAAGAAAAGCATCTTGTCCCCTTCTAGGGGTCCAACCACAGCTGCAACATCGCAGACAAGACAGAGGCAGCCTTCTCCCCCGGTGCCAAAACATCACCCTGTGTGTTTTATTACATACCGTGTTCCAGGGAACATGATATATAGTAAAAACGAAGAGAAAAGGCACTACCCCAGCAGGCCGGGAAGGGAGGCTGGGGCTGGTTTGTGCTGCAGCAGGCGGTCAGATGCTCTAACAGGTGAAAATATTTGGCAATTTTGTGCCTCATGTTGACTTAATGCAAGTGACTGAAGGCACACTAGCAGATCCATAGCACATATTTATAATTTATAAACATCTAGTTTCTGTACCTAGTGGAGTGCCTCAAGGGTCAGTTCTGGGACCAATACTATTCAATATATTCATCAATGGCTTGGATGAGGGAATTGAGTGTACTATCAGCAAGTTTGCTGATGACACCAAGCTGGGAGGAGTGGCTGACACGCCAGAGGGCTGTGCTGCCATCCAGCGAGATCTGGACAGGCTGGAGAGTTGGGCGGGGAAAAATTTAATGAAATATAACAAGGGAAAATGTAGAGTCTTGCATCTGGGCAGGAACAACCCCAGGTTCCAGTACAGGTTGGGGAATGACCTGTTAGAGAGCAGTGTAGGGGAAAGGGACCTGGGGGTCCTGGTGGACAGCAGGATGACCATGAGCCAGCACTGGGCCCTTGTGGCCAAGAAGGCCAATGGCATCCTGGGGTGGATTAGAAGGGGGGTGGTTAGTAGGTCCAGAGAGGTTCTCCTTCCCCTCTACTCTGCCCTGGTGAGACCTCATCTGGAATATTGTGTCCAGTTCTGGGCCCCTCAGTTCCAGAAGGACAGGGAACTGCTGGAGAGAGTCCAGCGCAGGGCCACGAAGATGCTGAAGGGAGTGGAGCATCTCCCTTATGAGGAAAGGCTGAGGGAGCTGGGGCTCTTGAGCTTGGAGGAGACGGAGGGGTGACCTCATCAATGTTTATAAATATATAAAGGGTAGGTGTCACGAGGATGGAGCCAGGCTCTTCTCGGTGACAACCAACAGCAAGACAAGGGGTAATGGGTTCAAGCTGGAACACAAGAGGTTCCACTTAAATTTGAGAAGAAACTTCTTCTCAGTGAGGGTGACGGAACACTGGAACAGGCTGCCCAGGGAGGTTGTGGATTCTCCTTCTCTGCAGACATTCAAACCCGCCTGGACACCTTCCTGTGTAACCTCACCTAGGCGTTCCTGCCCTGGCAGGGGGATTGGACTAGATGATCTTTCGAGGTCCCTTCCAATCCCCAACATTCTGTGATTCTGTGATCTACATTCACATCTGGAATATTGTGTCCAGTTCTGGGCCCCTCAGTTCAAGGACAGTGAACTGCTGGAGAGAGTCCAGCGCAGAGCAACAAAGATGATGAAGGGAGTGGAGCATCTCCCATGTGAGGAAAGGCTGAGGGAGCTGGGGCTCTTTAGCTTGGAGAAGAGGAGACTGAGGGGTGACCTCATTCATGTTTATAAATATGTAAAGGGTGAGTGTCAGGAGGATGGAGCCAGGCTCTTCTCGGTGACAACCAATGATAGGACAAGGGGCAATGGATACAAACTGGAACGCAGGAGGTTCCACTTAAATTTAAGAAGAAACTTCTTCTCAGTGAGGGTGACAGAGCCTGGACCAGGCTGCCCAGGGGGGTTGTGGAGTCTCCTTCTCTGCAGACATTCCAACCCGCCTGGACACCTTGCTGTGTAACCTCATCTGGGTGTTCCTGCTCCGGTGGGGGGATTGGGCTGGATGAGCTTTTGAGGTCCCTTCCAATCCCTAACATTCTGTGATTCTGCAATTCTCAGTATTACAAGATCAGTATCTATCAGTGTCATTTTATCAGGGATGTTACAGCCTGTGTAACGTAAGGGATGTAGGTGATCACTTTAGAGGCCTGGAATTCCACACCAGAGCTTCTGTACACCTTCAGAGTTTGTGACCCAGCTTGTGGTCTGATGAAATAAACGAATCTCATGTCCCATGTATGGGTTGCATAGGAAGGGTGAATGCACAAACAGGAATCTCACAAAGGACAATACTTACCTAATAAACTAATTGTTTCACCCAACTGATTAAAAACAAAGCAATGCTCTATATTTTATATGATTTAGGCTGGAGTTTCAGTTAAATCAATAAATTAGCAGATTCAAATTATCCAGTCACCAAGTTAACATGGCAGATAACCAGATTAAATAGTGAAAGAAGTTGTTTGGGGTTTTTTTTGCCTTATCTTAGAATTTAATGAAAGTCTAGTTTTCTTTTAACCAGAAAACCCCAGCTACTATTTAGCTAATATTCTATTGACATAGCTAAGGTGTCACTGGAGGACACTGTCATTACTGGGCATAAGTGGCTGTTGAATATTAAGTGTATATTTTGGTCTTAGGCCAGTTAAATGACCCAAGCAGCCAAGAACTGTACCCGTGCTCAGCTCAACAAAGCACAGTTACACAAATGCCTGTGCCACGTCATCTTTAAATCTCCCTGTTAATACGTTAGCAGTTTTATGTTGTTCTTTGCCATCACTATGCAGTAACACAGAATATTTTGAAGATTTAACGTGTAGATAGATGATGGTTGAAACATCTCCAAGAGCAGTTTTCAAATATCATTGGCTTTTTCACTGAGAACACACCAGTGACAAAGTGCTTTCCATTTTTAGCAGCTCTAAAAGATACAGTTCACTCTCCTCCTCTCTGACTGTGGCTTAATGACACGATAAATCCAACATTAGGGTCCTTAGTGTCAGATCAGACACATAATAACCCACTATCTAAGCTGCAGATCCAGCTTTCACTCATGCTGTCAGCTAAAATGCCTTTAAAAGTTTTGTTAGTTTAATTTCATTCTGACACACTTAATGCAATCACAGCTACTGCTCTCTCTGTGCCATTACCACTTTATATCATTTATCAGCTACCAGATTTTATAAAATTCATATGAATTCCATACCATGCATACTTAACTCAATGCAAATGTGGTTGTGTAATCATGTACCCACATCTAACTGGAACCAAACCTGGATGCTTGGGGATCCACGGATGCACAGATCCAGTAATAAAAATAACGGAACCAGCCTCACACATGCACTGCACACACACTAAAACGTGCTTTCACTGAAAAAAGTTAGGAAGTTCAAGCAGCTGTTTCATTTCTTAGGATTTCTCCCCTTAAAGTCACTGTGGGATTTTACCAAATTAGGTGTTCTTCCATAAGGGTGAAAGGCAGAGTATGCAAGGCTCTTGGTTCAGAAAGCTTAGCCCTGGCTTCTGGTTGACATTACAAATGCCAGACCTACATCAGTATAATATTTTGTTTTATAAAAATAATTAAAATTTCTTCAGCACAGTATCTCCATACATCTCCCTTCTTTTCTTGTCAATCACTGTCATGTTCTCAGCATTTTTAAAGCACTCCAGATTTTTACTGTGAAGGAATAGAAATAAGAGCTCACAGCTTGTCTTATTGGCTTTTGATCTAAAGAACACGAGGCTATTTGGCATTTTGTAAGAAGACATTCCACTCATACCTAAACAAAGTTTTCTTGTTCCAGTTATCAAGGGGCCTTTAAAGAGCCTCCCATGTTCTTCTTTGCGTGCGAGTGAATATTTAGGCTTGGGAACACATGGTGTGCTATCAGTTCTGGTTGTAGCGTTTCAGGGAGGAGTGAGGAGAAGGAGAACTGGTATCATCACAGCTTTAAACCTGTTCTCAGACTCCTGGCTACTTGTGTTCAGTCAGATTTCTGAAAGATATAATTGCTCTGTGTGCTGTTTTAGCATCTTCACTGCTTTAAGACTGATCTGTGTGTATTCAAAAAAAAAAAAGGCATTTTTCATACAGTCAAGTTTTGCACTGTTGTCTTGG
The DNA here is from genome assembly GCF_036013445.1 of Caloenas nicobarica. NCBI lineage: Eukaryota > Metazoa > Chordata > Aves > Columbiformes > Columbidae > Caloenas > Caloenas nicobarica. Next base: position 207,789,684 of record NC_088245.1, on the reverse strand, counting down.
AAGGTGGACATGTCTGCCCCAAGCCACCCATGACCTGCAGGGCAGTGAGTGACTTTTTCATGTGCTCTTGTACCATTATGTGCTTCCTGCCTTTGTCTTAGAAGCTGCAGCGTGTGTTGGTTCAGTTGGAAAACAGACCCACTCATGACTGCAAAGACTTCTACTCACTGCAGTCCCCACTGGGGTTAATGCTTTAGTTCAGCTCAACAGAATGGAGTTTAAATAGCATGTGCATAGATGTTCTTACTACAGTAAATCTCTTTCCTCTGGCTTCCCACAAGATGAAACACCTCCTCAGCATTGCTGCAACGCAGAGACAAGACATCTGCAGGAAAAAAATAGAGCTTGTTTTGCTGACAAGAAGCTGCTTTTTGAAACAGCAGCAGCGCCACCTCTGAGCATGCGTGCTCTCCAGCCATGTCACAATTTCCCTGTTGCTAAAGTCCATCCTGTCAATTCCTTCCTTGATTTTGGCAGAGAGTTCATCCGAGTCAAGTAAATGGTGATGAACCTCTGCTCCAAGAAAGTAAGATCCCACTGGGAAAGCTGAGCATAGCCATTAAAATGTTCCACAAGAAAAAAAAACATCGTCACATCTGCATTTTCCTTGTCAAGGATTTTGCAAAATTCTGTGTCTTCACAAAGCAATTGTAAATTGTCATAATCCAAAGGCGCTGCATTTCAAATACAGAAAATTGTTGGCTCTTCTATGCCACTGATGTAATTTTGCTTGTTCCATCTTCTTTTCTCTTTTCTTCTGTGGTATAATAACTAAAAATGACTTGGTTCTAGGAAGGCCTGGTGGCTATACAACTGGTATATGAGTTCACACTGTATCAGTCGGGTCCAGTTATGAGCAAGACCAATAACTTATGACACTGTCCAAGAGATGAACAGGAACATCTCACTGGCAGAAAGGAATTAACAACAGAGCTCTGTGGTCTCCAGCTATTTGTCAGCACACCCATCCGACTCTGTAGAATTACAGAATCAGAGAATCATTTTAGTTGGAAGAGACCCTCAGGATCATCGAGTCCAACCATAACCTAGCTCTAGCACTAAACCATGTCCCTAAGAACCTCATCTACATGTCTTTTAAACCCTCCAGGGATGGTGACTCCACCACTGCCCTGGGCAGCCTGTTCCAATGCCTGACAATGCTTCCAGTGAAGAATTTTTTTCCTAATATCCAATCTAAACCTCCCCTGGTGCAACTCGGGGGCATTTCCACTTGTCCTATCACTTGCTACTTGGGAGAAGAGACCAACCCCCTCCATGCTACAACCTCCTTTCAGGTAGTTGTGGAGAGTGATAAGGTCTCCCCTCAGTCTCCTTTTCTCCAGGCTGAACAGCCCCAGGTCCCTCAGCCACTCCTCATCACACTTGTGCTCCAGACCCCTCACCAGTTTCACTGCCCTCCAATGTAGCCACTGAATATGCAGCTCTTCAGTCACTGTGTTTTCAAAGTTAAATTAAACTAAGCCACCATGAATAAGACCATCCAACCTCCTTTCCCTAAGCCCCAGCTAAGTTCTGTAGAGAAAAGATAAAAATACCCGACTGCGCAAACCTGATGAAAGAATTTAGGTTCTGTTTTCAGACACTGACTCCATTTCAGCCCTTGAAGGGTCAGGTGTCATACTGCTGAGATTTCCGTGGCATTAGGGGCTCGCTCCAAAAGGCAGTGAAATACAATCTGGTAGAACGTTGCAATATCTACTTCCCAGCTGAATCCAGAACTTCTTGGGCCCCTGGACTCATTACACTATGGGAGGAGAGTTAGGTGACTTGGCACGCAGTAAATGCAAGTAATAAATTAATGAATTGATGACTTGGGGGGATTAAACCCAAACTAAATCCAGCTTGTTTTTCAGCAATATATTGTAATTCAAATTAGCAGCAATGTTATCTCAAACCTTTTCCCTAGGAAAAGGCAACAATTCATCTAAAACTGATAAAACTGAGACTAGTTCAAGTAAAAACTGTTGTCCAGAATCATCAATCCAGATCCTAGATAGCAAAGAACAAAGAGCCTCTACAGGGAAGGCGTAGACATGACTCAGTATTTCACTGAATCATTACAAGCAGGAAGAGGTTATTTCATAAATCATGGGTCATTTCCATCCCTTGAAAGCCCAAATGGTTACTAACAGGTCATTACAGCAAAGAATCACACACAAGATTTTCCATATCATTAACCTGAAGCAGAGCAGAATGCTGGGCACACTCTAATCCTGCAGATAGCTCTATACAGTCTGGTGTGGACGGGGAACCGTTCCAGAAGAGCCACAGCATGTGCTGGTGTCATGAATACATCCCCGTGTCTGCAACAACTTGGTCTTACCCTCCTGACCCTGTTCCTCTAATCCCTTAATCATTCTCGTGGCATTTCTCTGCATTCAAATACATCAAATGCATCAAATGCCATTCTGTGGAAACTGGTTCGAAAGGTTTGATCCCTGCAGAAAAGGAGGCTGTGAACCCTATTCATGTGTGTTTGGTGTTGCCTGCAGTTTGTGGAAGGGAAAGCCAGAGATTACCTGCTGTTTGCAGCCATTATGGAAGGTGCTTCTTCAGTCTTTGGCTTGAGTTGGTCACTAGGTTGGCTCCGTTTCTGCAGAGAGGAATATTACCTGCTCTAATACAGAGATACTAAGGTCTCATCTGTGGTATGTTTCTAAAATAGTTCAAAATGAAGACTGCTGGTACTCAGCTTTTTTGAAAATTGAGGAACTTTACATACGAATTTGGTTTTGAAAACATGGGTTCTGAGTGGTAAACTGAAACCAAAGACAGGAATTATTGCATTTTTGTTCAAATCTTTAAGAACTGCTTAAGTATGCATAGGAGAATTCTTAACAAAACATCCAATACAGAATATAAATCACTGTATATTAGAACATGATAATTTTTTTATCATCACTTACTACTACTTTTTATTATATACAGCTTTCTCACAGATCTCCAGTCAACAACAGCCTGAACTACTCATACTTGTGCAATTGCTCCCATGCGGAATTCCACTGATTTCAGAGAAGTTAATGACCATCTACTAATTACGTAAGTCACTGCCACACTTTATGCCAATGGATGTGAAATCAGATCCATAAAATCTATTAAGTGTCTATAGAACTTTAAAGATGAGGTAGTTTATTACCCAGTACTAGCAAGACCAGCCTGTAGGCACAGTGGGTGAGATGTAGCTCAGCTGGATGTGTAGGTTGGAAGTCTAACTTTAAGCCAGTCTAACCTCTGCTCCCTCTGCAGCCAACAGAAAGGAACAGAAATCTCATGGGACAAATTAGTCTCGGTGTAACACAACACGAGAATTGAGCCGGCTCCTGCATAAGAATTACTCACATAATTGTCTAGTCATTAACTGCTGCACATAGTGGGACCCCACATGAGACTAATTATACATGCACAAATGTTTGGGGTCAGGCTCCTGCTAGCTTGTGTTCTGCAAACTTAAGATTCCTAAATTAGGGTAAGAGGTATTGAAATCAACCTTGGGATGCGCGCAGCCCTCTGCACAGAGCGTAAGGAAAGTCTCAGCACAGACTGGGCACCTGTTAGGTGTCTGATATTTGGCAAAAGGAAGTCCATTCACTACTAATATCTTAAATTTCAACCCCTAATAAATGCTAGAACACCGACGACTTATTCAGAGTTGTCTCCTTCAAACACTCTGGTCCTAGTAGTTCCCAATCAATAGGATTGGTATCTCAGACCTGTCTTCCTAAATTGGTTATTGTCACCTGGAAGAATAATGTCAAAGCAAAACAAACACTGAGGAAAAACTCAAATGAAAATCTTTGTTAAATACTTAATTTGTTATAATTACTACCCAAAGATAACTGGAGGATTAGGAAACAAAGGAAGCACTAGGGCCATCATTCTCAATACTCAGTCTGTGAAGTGTTTAAATATTAAAGCAATGTATGGAGGGTCTTACAGCCACCCTCTGCTGACAGACACCCACAAGCACAGTGGACCAGAACTCTCTGCTTTCACAGCTACCAGAGACCAACACCTGACACAAGCACTTTGCAGCTACCTGTGGTATTTGGATACATTGAAGGCTCCAGCCCAAGGTGTGAGCAGAGTGGTGGAGATCATGGGGTGACCACAAACCCCACTACCCTTCCCTGGCTCCCCTGGCAGCTGCATCCAGCCCAAGTTTAAACTATACCACGTCGTTTAAACTATACCCCCCTCAGGGGTCAGCGATAGAGAGAAGGATTTACAACTGCTAACACCATCCGTGTTCTCTTTGCTGCTCTAAAGGCTAAACAGATGGGCTAGTAAACCACAAACCCTGAGCACTGACTGGATCGGCATTTGATACACTCATTTCAAATGAAACACAAATCTGATGTTCCTGTTTTGAAAATCAGGGCTCCCTTTTCTAAAGAAATAACACAAAGCCACTTTATGTCTTGGACTCAGAAATGTGAATTTATCCAGTGATGCCACAAACTGGCTATGAAAATGGGTTAAAACTGTTTCAAACATCAAAAAGTTACATTTTATCTACAGACGGCTTCCAATATCTTAAAGTTGGAGTGCTGGTTGGCTACACTTATCAGTGCATTAAAATGGGAGCAAGCCTACGGAGGTACTGCCAAGTATTTGATTCTCCTCTTTAAAATGTTTTCAACTAGTTTGCCCAGGGATAATAGTTTTTAGACAGAATGCTGTAGGTGTAACATTCTAAGAGGGGCTGGGTTTGCTCAGCCTGCTGACCAGTTTTTGCACTGTTGTATTTCAGCGGTGACTGGTTGGTTCCCAGCAGTACTGTGATTCTGGATCTTCACTGAGATCTGCAAAATGGCTTGTCTGTAAGGTATTTGAGGCACCTGGGTGCAGAGATCTATTTTCCTCAGGTGCCATCAGTTTAGGTAATGGAAGGTGCTACATTTTTAAGATGCAGAGGTTAAAAAAGATGAAACTCAGCACATGGAGAGCATTTTTCATCTACCTTTTAAGTGTCATTCCCCCCCTTCCTCCCCCCAAAAAGATTCAATGGGAACCATAAGATTATCCTCCCCCGAGGTAAGAGATGCCAAAGCAGATTAACAGCAGCAAGATATTCACACAAACATCCCCCAGTGCAAAACATGGTCCTGAGCTGTAAATGACTTGCCCACTGAATGTACCAGGAGAAGACCCAGGTCCTCTGAAGTTTGAGCTCTATAACTCCTGTTTTATGACCCAACGTTAACATTTGTTATTCAAATAGTCCTGACTTATCTAATGAGGCTACATGCAGCTGTAATATAAAACATGAAAGAAAAGCCTACTAAGAAATGTCATTTATATGCCTCTGCATAAAAGCAATCATATTTGTACAAAATGGAGAAATGTAATTGATTGTAAGTTATGTGGAATACGTAGGGATTCTCTGGAGCTTATTTAGCTGAAATATGTAGTACCTATCTAGTAGAAATGTGTAAAATGTCTTCCTCCCATCAACACCTGCTCTGAAGGATTCTTGGCAAGTGCGGAGCCACCTTCACGTTGTAAGCTCATCGGGGCCTTCTTACCGAGAAAAGGATTTCAAAACCCTACTGCAAGATCACCATGATAGGACCATGGGAGAATATTTGATCACGGTATCACTAAAGAGACGACCAAGTGCTTTGTCAAATTTAGCAGAGGTCATGCAAGACTGTACAAAGGTATTTCTTGAACCTTGTCCACATTAATGTCCCTTTTGTTACAGACTGTGAAAGGACCTGCAGCTTTTTTCCACAGTCAGCCAAACACACACCCATGCCTCCTTTATCTTCAAACTGCTTGTGCTAAAGGGCCATATTAAAGCAGCCGTTTTCAAACAAGAACAGGAATGAGCCTCAGGAAGGAGGGACACAGAAGCCATGGGGCCAGAAAGCGACAAAGGTGTTTGGGACATCCCAATAGACAAGGAGGACTCTTTCCTTCAAGCTTTTTTTCTTCTTTATAATGATGGGATGCAATAGCTGGAATTCTGCAGCCACTGGAATCAGTAGCTCCACACAGCTGAGCAAACGAGGAATTATCCTGGGGCTTCTCACGCACATCAAGGTACAACCTACAGATCGAACACTGAGTGCGACCTGCTATGTATGACTGACAGGGAGATACTGCAGAAAGGGAAAAAAAACCAAAGCCTGGAAAATGTGTGTTGGCACAAGGCCTCTGTTAACACCTGCGTATCATCTAGAAACAAAACAGTGACCAAAACCAAATGCCATTTGCAGGTAGTGGACACAAGCGAAGTAAGGCCTTGCATTCCCTGCTATGTCACTGAGCAGTAAATTGAGGGAAGACTTGAAGAGTCACCCTGTTGCATCCCACAGAGGTGAACGCTGCCAGGAGGTTGAGCACGTAACACACTGCCACGGCAGAGAGAAAATTCACATTTCCTTTGGGAGGAATAAAACTGACAGCTTGACTGTACCCAAGAGGCAGATCCACCCATACCAGAGAGGCATATTCCAAACCCTCGATCTTGGCTGCCATGATTTGTACCTAAATTTATATCAGATAACAGAGAACTGACTACAGCAAAAGGTTGGGATATTTGAGATACTGACAAACCCACGTGAATGAGGCTGCCACGCCGCTCAGAATGAATGGCAGCAACGTTATCCATCCCGGAGAGCCACAACACCGACGTGCTGACAGAAACTTGTGAGACCCCACACGTACCTGCTGCCACGGCCAAGCACATCACACGCCTCGGTACTCAGGACAAGGTTAATCCACAGCCAAATAACCTTCTCAAGGGTGAGAGTTTAAAAGGCAAGACATGATTAGAAATTTTAACAGAACATGATGATTCACACAAACTACATTCGTTGGGGATGAGACTTTCAGGCTCAAACTGTCCTCAAGGGGGAACAGCTACTCCATCCCAGGAATCTGTTGGCAACACAGCCTTGTCTATTTTTCCATGATTCCCCATGCTTATTAATTTATATTTTAGAACCTGTTAATTTATAAATTAATATTTATCAACACTGGAAATGTATTTAAATTGATACATTTATATACATATATGCACCTATTTCCAGGTATGTATTTCTAAATATATTTGCACTATTAAAATATTTCTACATTATTAACTTATAAATTATATATTTATAATTAAGCAAATTTGTTTTCATTGGAGTGCCTACTAAAATAAGCTCTTTCCTCACTCATTTCCAGGAGGTAGCACTGGGACAGCGTTTGCTCCAGTTACAACTGACCCTGGAAACAAGAGGAGCTTTCAGTGGGTAGGAATTTTAGGAGGTTAAATGGACCTCACTGATACAGGCTGGTAAAGCACGACTGTTCTTCATCCCCAGTGGGATGTGGCATCCCCTTTGCTGTGCGTTCATGTGAGGATCGCATCTGCCGCTACTTCTCATTTTTTTTTCCAGAAAGGTTAACAACAGCAATCTTCTAACTCTTAAGGGACACAATTACTACTTTAGTTGATGTTCGCTAAAGCAGAGCAAGTACAGGGAGGCTGCTGCACGTCACTGCAAAACAGCTACCACCACATCATCCTCATCAGAGGACAACGCTCACCATTATCAGAACAGAGGCAGTAAATCATATTTACACTCCAAGGGAATTTACAGTGGCAAAGCTGACTTCACTCGTATCAGGAGCACTGCAAAAATGCGGATGTGGAAAGCTGAGCTTAGACTTTTTATCTATCATATGTGAAACATTTCAGTGCCTAATTCTCTTTCTGCATATCTACTCTGCCATTAAAGGGATATTTGGCTATGTGTGCAGGGGTAACATACAATTCTCCAATAAGAATCCAGTTCCATTGCAAGGTAACAAAATTGTCCTCTCTGGATGTTATAAAAAGCAAAATTTAGGGGTAAACTGCTCCACATCATATTCTAGCTCTGTTCTCCCACTGGGATTTGTCCAGACTACATCTGGCAATCGCCAGTGCTGCCTAGACATCAGGGCTGCTCGAGCTGCTGCTGCCCACTCAGGAGACTGCACACAGCAAAACATTCGGCTGGGTCACAAGACCTAGAGCAGAAAAACACGGTTAACAAAAGCATCCATGTGCGCAGGGGACACGCTGCTGCTGCTGCTCCTCCCCCACAAAATAAGTGGATTCTTAGATGTGCATTCTTAGATGCACGGTTTAATGGGTCAAGAGGCTTCAGCAACAAGCTGAAGGACTACTGACTTCTGCCATGCACGAGGTCAGCTATTTTTAGTGCCGTGTTGCAAATGCTCTAAACCAGTTCACTAACCTGACCCTGGTTTTAGAAAGCCACACAACTACAAACCTCATCTACTTCCACCCTGAACCACAGAAAAGCACATGGAAGGGTGTAATGCACTGATTAAGACACTGATAACTCACTGTGCTGCTCCAAAGAATAGTGTCGGCATGAGAGAGAATGGCATTCTGTGGCACAGGAGGGCAAAGGGGAAAAGGTAACACCAAACTCCTTAAACCAGCACCACCACCAAAGCCTCTGCAACCCCATTTTCAGAGAGCTCAAAGAAGCGAGTCGAGGTAACATGCCTCCTGGGAAAGCGTGCCCAAATAGACGCTACTGGATACAAACCAGCTCTGATATGGATGAATGCAGAAGCTGAGGGTGAGACAAGAGCTCTGCTTTCAGCAGGGTGGCTTAGTCAGCATTACACCCCCATGCTGAAAAACCTCATCACCTGGATCACATCAATTAAAATGTAAACTCCTCACCATGAGAGCCCCAGGTCTTGCGTATGCAGAAGAGCAAAGCTCTGAAGAGATTCTGGGTCATGCAACTCAGTAAGTAAAGCAATTGATCCTACTGTGTCCATTTTAAAGCCTTTGCAAGAGCAGTGTAACGCTATCTTGTCCATGAAGTTGTGCAACAGGAAACCGAGGGCTGCCAGAGCGGTCACTGAATTCCTGGTGAAGAAGCAGGCTTATGTAAACCTGACCTACGTGGACTGGGGCCAGAACGTGATGGTTAGCTGCTCACCAGCACTCTGCTGAACTGTATCCTTAGGACACTGCATGTAAATAACTTGACAGAGTGGAACAAGTGAAACCGTGCAAGTGGAAACTTGGCCAGGAACCTGAGATATTGTTCCACTGTTTTGAAGGAAGAGGCATTTGCAGAGAAACAGAAACTAAAAACCAACAAGATAAAGCACAACAAACTGCAATACACACCAAAAGAGTGCACCCATAAAAAGCCTAATAAGGTGGTAGTAAAGAGCCAACCAATGATAATGTACAGAATGGCTAAAAGTCAGGTGAACAGCAGAGACCAAGGAAAGGAAAAGGAGCAAATCCAGGGAATTCTGGCACAAGAGGTGCCATCACTTGACACCCTCCTCTGTGCTGCGTGCTTTTTCACAGTGCAGCATTACTTACCCAAAAGGAAATGGTTTATGTGTGTTAAGCAATGCTCTGATTGCAATATTGTCATTTAAGTAGTCACACTGCTGAAACTTCTATTTTAAGCTGAATCATATAGGAAGCAACACACAATTCTGTGTCACTGCATCCAAATAGCCAGAGAACCCAAGAACACTGGTGCGCATCATCAGGGACTCCAGCATAACCATTCAGTTGCAGGACTTTCTTACAAAATAACTGTGTAATTTGACACAAAATTCCAGTTGTTAATTTTTTTCCTGGGACTATGGCAGAGACTCCCGATGTCCAACACTTTTCCCTACAAACCTCAAAACAAGAACAGGGACAAGGAACAGTGACAGAAGACCGCTCACATTGCCTTTGTCACAGCATTCATCACCTCCAAAAATACGTTCGTTCCATGAAGATGTTTCTAATGGGCTTAAAATTTCAGGAGACTTTACATGACCCTTCAAAAAAAATTCCCTGCTGCCTCTCCTTTTTTTTTTTTTTTTTTTAAACAGAGAAGTAAGTTAATAACGTGAGGATTTGTCAGCTCACATACAACTTCTCTGGTACAGCCAGGCACATCAGCGGAACGGCACCCATTACAAACTCAGTTTCACAACAAAAAAAGACCTTTCCAGGATTAGCTGCAACCCAGTGAGGTCCACACCTAGTGTAAGCCCATCACAATGCCCTTACCTACCTTATTTAACAAAGCCTTTGATCAGGTTTTGTGCTGAAGAGGGCAGTGCACACACACAACACTGCAGCCCACATTTCCTTGTTCCACATGGAAGCGCTCCTTGTGGCTATCGAAGCTAGAATTTGTGCAACCAAAGGGTTTACACTCAGCCCTGGAGCCCATCCATCACATTTGTGTGCCACAGCCTCCAGCAACACATGGGTGCCCAACACCCCCGTTCAGCGCAGCCCTGTGGTCAGCCAGACAGCTCAGCAGGAGTTAGGTGGACCAAGCAAAGTTCCTGTTTTTAGTTCAGGAAATACTCTGATGAAAACTGAAGCTGTTTAGGTGGTCACGAACTCCAAAGTTGCATATACGCTTTCACGAGACATGGTCTGCCTACAACTGTATGGTTTTCAATGGCCATCTTAAGCCATCCCACTTTACCACATACATAAATTCCCAGCTGCAGAACACTCAACTTTCAAGTCTGTTTAGCAAGTTTCCCCCACTGCTGTTGTGTGCCCGCCCAAAAAGAGCTCCCCACAGCTGGAGTCTCGTGCACTCAAACCACCTGCACTTTTTCCAAGGCCCATCACAGTGCCCTGACCAGCACTATTCCAGTCCCGTTCTCCAGCATCTACAGTACAGGCAATTTCCCATTTCAGAGTTAGATGGGCTCTCACTGTAACTCCCTTGAATTCAAAGTTGTGGAAGACACTTGAATTTCTCTCTTCTCAAATGAGTTCTTTCAAATACCAGCTCTTACAAACCCAGGGACCTGCAGCAAGCAGCCTGCGCACTCTCTCCTGTTGTTTAACTGCTACTGAACCGCCGCAGTGCTCCAGTTGAAGAACATGTCCCTGCTACCTGAAGAGGTTCTTGACTGCTCTTAGGAGCACTCTTCTTGGGCTGAAAGACTGAAAAAAGTTAACACTTTATAATCAGTCACTAGAATTATTCTCAGAGAAGCTTTACAGTAAACTTTTAAGGCTATATGGGAACACAGAGTCCTTCCGGAAATGGGTTTAACAGCTGCCTCCCCACAATTTCACTAAGAACACTTAAAAAGGCACAGAAGCCTTCCACTGTTACCTGGTTTTTTGCAAGCTTTCCCTGCTCAAGAACAAAGTAGACAACGTGTTTTTCTGTATTGTTATCATTAAGATACTTGGACACAATAACACACTATAGAAAATACTTACCTACTTTACCCAGCTGAATTCACTCACCTTTCACCTTGCAGCTCTGGACACTCTTTGGGACACTTACAAACAAAAAACCTTCATAGCAGCATCTTCAGCCTCCAGAATTTGAGCAGTACCTTCGTTGTTAAGGAATTTACACCCTTCCCCGCAGTTGGTCAGCAACATTTCAACTCTCCCCCTTCTTCCAAGGGGACTCTAGACAACTACGGGATGTTAGTTATTAACTGCTAGGATAACTAAGAAAACAGGATTTTAAAACAAAACTTATTTGCCGAGAGTAGTATAGAGCGTGTCAATCACCCTTAGAAACCATATTCTACTGTCTGAATGCACATTAAAATCTTTTCATCCGCTGAATTTGCATACCAGGAATTATATAAGGCCTGACAATTTGCAAGAACCGAGACAACCCCAACACCTTGCCAGCTGTCCATGCTGCACTGACACGACAGCAGAACGCCAGGCACCTTAAAAATTATATTTGTACACTCGATCTTGTAAGTTCATGTATTTCTCATGTGGAGTGCAGAGCTGGTTTTGGTACGAAATCCTTGACATTTTCAGTAGAAGCACGAACTTGTCAGAATGAAAGCTGAAATATGAAGCCGGGTTTCTACATATAAACTTAGATTAAGCCATTTGTTCTTTGCGCAAGACATCACACATTCCTACTTATCCTCCACATCCCTCTTGCAGGGTCTTCCAACCGCTTCTTGTGATCTTCAACACACTGGGTGGTTGCTTACCTGAGACCACTGTCACCAAAATCACTTTAGTAACAAAGACAAAACGCAGCTTCTGCAGTGTAGGATGTCAGAATAGTAGTCCAACTATAGACAAACATCAGCTCCATAGGCTCGGGACCATAGAGACACTGGAAGATGTTTTCATCAAGTGTTAAACCAGAATGTACCCATGTATTTAAGAAATGCCAAAGGCAGGCTTTCAGTTCTATTGTCACCTTATGTCTTTCCATACAAAACGCTGAGATAACACTTGTTTCTGCAATAGGACTGTAAGCTTCTTGTGGATCTTGCAATTAAGACCTGTTGGGTCAGAAGAGACTTGGACACGAGCTCTTTCAGGTGAGCAGAGTATGCAAGTTTGAGACATGTAACACAAACTTCAAACTGAACATCTCTGACAAGTTGTCATCAGTAAGTATAATCCAGACACTAACAAGTATCAGACACTCCCGAACTGATTAAAATGAACTGTACAGAGGGAAAACTATTTTACTTGTGTCTTCCATCAGGCATCCATTTGGGTAGTTTCTGAAGTCAGCTCCTTTTTTCTACATTTTCATCTGCTATAGCAACTCAGCTGAGACATCAGTGGCACCTATATCTTCAGGTAAAGAAACATGGTATGAATAATAAAATGAAATTACTTGTGAAGCAGGATGCATCCTTGTCTCCTCCCCAGAGCAGCACTGACACAAGGGGGATGGGGAGGAAGAAAGGGAATTGACGCAGGTGAAACCAGTTGTTTCTAAACCAGTTTAAATAACAAAAAATACTGTCATTAAGGTCAGTAGACTTACCTTGGATGAAGATTTTACATACATGTTTTCTACCAGTTACAGAAATGCGAGCCCCCCCGCCAAATTATCTCACTGCAATACTTAACATCATCACACAGATATAAGCACAGGCCTGTAGTCTACAGTGGGCAACAGTTGTGACAGAAATCGTCACGCCACTGCCCCTCTCGCCCACAGAACACCTAATCTAAAGGTATCTGCATAAAGAAGTAGAAAAGAAATACAAGGGACTGTACTTGTAATTCAGAACTCTTCAGATGTACACAGCTATTACTGAAAGCTGTAGCAGCAACAGAGCATTATGCTCCCTCTACTCCTTTTCTTCAGTGATGAATATGGCAAAACTGGACAAACTGGGGTGGGGAGAAGCACCTCCTGTCCCAGGACACCGGGCATTTCACAGGACGGCAAGTAACTGGTTCAGATTCTTTAGCTGGAAGGAGCTGGATTTAAAGAGATAGAATAACAACACACATTGCTGTAATATCAACAAATCCTGAAAGGCTGCAGGATTCACACTAAGTAACTCCATCACAGAATATCTCACAACATCCTTCCTCCATCATTTAAGCATATACTGAGGTAAACAGACTGCACTTACTGTGAGGCAATATCCTGCGCACATGCATTGTACTTACCTCCAGGAGGAGCCAAACTATGAAATAAAAACTCATAACCCCAGTTTTCCTGAGCTATACCACTACTGGACTTTAGCCAAGACTTCCAGTGAGCCTGTGAAGCTCTTCACAACTCTTTTCAATGGAGTATCTTCTTGAAGTTAAAAAGCTCTTTATTTCACAGGAATAAGCTGTAACTAGAAAAGGTGTTATTTCACAAGCCATACAATAATTTGCATGTTCTCCCTCCCAGTTTTGAGCAAAGATCTTCAACATGTTATTTCAGGAAACTCCAGTCCTCTTAAGCCTAAAAGAGATTTAATTAATCTCTCGTTTGGTGAACGGATCATTTCCCATCCCCTGAAGCAGAGACTAGTGCAAGCAGGGATAACGTTAGGTACAGCAAAGTCTACACCCCACAGCTCAAAATCTAGCCTACCTCCTATAAGCCAGCCAGAGGATGTGATTAACCTCAGACAGCACCTAGTCTGCTGGCTAAACTACGAAAACACCAGACAGTAAGCACAGGTAAGAAAACAGGGAGGCAAGTTAGTCTGGCTGCTCTCATACCAGGCTGAGGTCTTATGCCAGCTCATCCATTCTCTCAGCTTTTTCAAGGTCGATTTATGTCTCTATGGACACACTGAGAACAGCTGCCTTTAGGAGAGAGCAAAGCTCCTCCCACTGGCCACACTAAACCACATAACGTCAGCCAAACATTATTAGTGCAGTTATCAGAAGCCAAAACCCCTAAAAGAGCACCAAATCAGCAAGCCCAGGCTGTCACCCAGTGTGTGACGAGGTCACAGCCCTGCTGAGCACCCTCACACCGAGGCCAGGCCCAGAGCCCAGCTCTGCTCTCCACACAGAGTCACAGAATGTCAGGGATTGGAAGGGACCTCGAAAGCTCATCCAGTCCAATCCCCCCGCCGGAGCAGGAACACCCAGATGAGGTTACACAGGAAGGCGTCCAGGCGGGTTTTGAATGTCTGCAGAGAAGGAGACTCCACAACCTCCCTGGGCAGCCTGGTCCAGTGTTCCGTCACCCTCACTGTGAAGAAGTTTCTTCTCAAATTCAAAGAGAACCTCCTATGTTCCAGTTTGCACCCATTGCCCCTTGTCCCACCATTGCTTTTCACCAAGAAGAGCCTGGCTCCATCCTCACCACACTCACCCTTTAAATATTTATAAAGGCACCCGCCCGTCCTTCACCCCAGGGCCGGGCCGCAGCCCCCGGCACTCTCAGCCCCGCCCCGGCCGCCCGTCCCCGGCAGCACAGCCCGCGGGCCCCCGGAGCCCACCGGCCCCGAGCCGCCCGGCCTCACCCGGCTCCCCCGCACCCGCGTCCCGCCCGCCGCTGGGCCCCGCGACCAGCCCCGGCTCCCCCTCTCCCACCTCGCCCCCGCCGCAGACGGGCGCTCCCCCACCAAGGGCCGGCGGGCACCGAGGGACAACCCGCCGCGACGCCACGGCCTTCGGGGACCTCCGCAACCCGCCACGGCCGCTCTTCAGCATCCCCCGGCTCTCTCGCCCCCTCGCACAAGCTCTTTCCGCCCCCTCCCGCACCAACACCTCGCTCCCACCCTCCCCTTTTTCCGACATCTTAACCCGGCTCCCCGGCCGCTCCTCCCGAGCTAAAAGCGACCCACGCCATCAACATGGCGGCCTCCGCGCCTCCTTCCCCACCCCCCCCTCCCGCTCCCCGCCGCGGCCGCGCAGCGCGGAGCCTGCCGGGAAATCGAGTTCCCAGCCCGCGCTGCGCCGGGCAGCAGGCTCTCAGAAAACTACAAGCCCCAGAAGTCCCCGCGGCCGCCGGGCGCCAGCCAATGGGAAGGCGGCAGCGCGGCCGCTGGCCCCGCCCCGGCGGGCGAGAGGGGTGATGTCATTGCCCAGCGGGCGGCCGCGGGGGCGCGTCGCTGTTCATTGTGCTCCGGTGCCGCCTCCCGCTGCCGCTGCCGGCCACGGCGGGGGGGCCCCGCTCCTGCTCCCGCTCCGGCCCTCCAGCACCGGCCCGGGGCGGCCCAGCTCCTGTACCAGCCTGAGGGGCTGCCCTGCACCGGGGGCGGCCCTGCGCCCATTCCTGAAGAGCGTTGCCTTGCGCCCAGCCCCGCTGCACCCATCCCGGGGGGGTTTGTCCTCCCCCGAGGGTGGCTCAGCACCTATCCCGGGAGGCTGCGCTGCACGGGGAGGGGGGCTCAGCACCCATCCCTGAGCGGGACTGCCTTGTGCCCAGCCCCGCTGCACCCATCCCGGGGAGCTGCCCTGCACCGGAGGAGTTACCGGTACCCAACCCTGGGGAAGCGGGCTGCCTTGCGCCTATTCCCGGGGGGCTGCACCGCGGCAGGGACGGCCCAGCACCTACCCCTGGGTGTGCGGGGGCTGCACCGCACCCAGCCCCGCTGTCCCTGTCGTGGGGCGGCCCGGGGCTGCCAGCCTTCTTCCACCGCCGGTGACCGGCTCCTGGCTCCCGCCTCGTTTTATGGTCGTGGAGAGGGAGGAAAAATCCCAAGCCAGGTGAGTTCTGCGCTCCTTTTCTTTTTTTGTTTGTTTTTCCTTCCCCCTTTTACCTCCCCCCACCCCACAGCCGATGCGCTTCCCCGCACTGTGCCTTCCCAGCGGGGAGAAGCGTTGCCGAGCGGGGCTGCGCCGCCTTTCCCTGGCATTGCTGAAAGAGGTGTGTGTGGGGGGAAACCAAACCCCAAAATTAGAGAAATACCGCGGAGATGCGTACCCCTCCCCGCCCTTCGGGCCCGGGGGTCGGTGCGTCCCGCAGCCTCCGGCAGACTCCCGCAACTTCGGGATGCTCGGGGCGCTCCGAAATAGCGCGGTCCGGAACGGCGGACACCGGGCGGGGGGAGCCCCGTCCCGTTTGTCTTCTGCACTGTATAACCGTGAAAATGAAGATGGATTTTTTTAATGGCTGTCATGAAGTGCTGCTGAGCGCCCGTGAGACCCGGCGTTCCTGGGAACAAAAAGAAATAACGATCTTCTAAAAAGTCCAATAAGCAAGGTCTGGTTTAGGGTGTTTTTTGGGGTGGTGGTGTGGTACGTCGTGCGGGTTCTGTGTTTTGACACTCTGGTTCCTCCCCTCTTTCTGGGAAATGGGAGAGGTTTTGAGTCAGACTGTCTCTCCATTCCGGCTGCGTGCAGTTGGTCCAGGTTTCTTTTCCAAGTCGTGTCATGAGTATGTGTCTTAAAAATTGTCGGCTGGACCTGCCCGATGGTTTGTTTCAACTTCCAAACGATCACTCTGGTCTTTCCCCCTTTTATTATAAATATGAGAAGTGCAAATATTTTAAACTTTGTAAAAACTTTGTGGTTCGGCAGAGCTTTTGGTGTGGCTTTATTTGTCTCTCTGTTCCTTGCTGTTTCCAAGATGTGGTTCAGATCTTTGCTTGAACAGTGCTGTGATATGAGTGCAAGACATTTCATTTTTTTCCTTACTGCATGACATCAGGACGTTTTTTTCCCCTTCTACACCTACATTAGTGCTGTAATTGCTCGTGGACCCCAGACATCTAATTTTGTGCTGGTGGCAGGGAAATGCATGTACACAGAGGGATCCTGCTTGCCTCAAATCTGTCAGCATCTTTTGGTGCCCTTTAAAGTTAATCCACTCCAAAGCCAGGCTTGGAGGCTGTTCTGAGAGCAGGAAGAGCGTGCAACTGAGCTGATTTTTTTAATTTTTTTTTTCCCTGTGCTGCATATTTGCTTCTGCGCTTCTCTTGTGTAACTGGCACTGTGTGTCCTCTGGCAGACTCTCCCTGGAATTGCTGTGCTGGGGGCCGGGTGACATGAGTGCAGTGGTGACAATGAAACTCCCTGTTTGGTTTGATCAAAGTGTTTGTAAACACCCAGGCAGTGGCTGGGGTGTCCGTATGCAATCCAGGGTGTTTTACAGCCTCCCCTCTCCAAGTGGGATAAACATGCTGCATCCACACCTCCTCCTTGCATTTATTTTATCTGTGTTTTTTCCTTCCTTCCTTTTTGTTACTGACTCAAAGGGGAAGAACAACACTGTATGCAGGAGTTGCCTTTGTTTGGTTGGTCTTTTTTTATCATTTTTATTTCCTGGAATGGCTTTTTCCTCTATTTTACAAGGGAGGGAACTGGTGATCTAATAGAGGGTTTCCCATCTTGGCTGTAAAAGGAGAAGTTTTATAGCAGTGATTTTGTTAGCTATGGAGAGAGGACACTGGAAACGAAGTGATAATTTGAAAGTGCAGCCTGGGAATTGCTCTGGGAAATATCGATGCAGAAGTTGTGGAGAAGAGGCAGGAATCCATGGCCAGGGATTTTTTTAGTTTAAAAGTAATGACATTTTTGTGATGTTCCTCTTTTTAATTCTGCTTTCATCTTTTATATGTGTATATATCTTTACAAGTATGTGTTGGTATTTATGTTTGCTTTATTATTTTTCCAAATTATCAAGTTTATTGAATTTAGAAATTCTTGTGCCGATGTTGTCTTGTGTGCTAGTGTTTTCAAGCTGTATTATACTACTGCAAGGAGTGGATTAAACGTGTTAAAAATCCACACTGTTAATAAGTTGCAATTTTGCCTTGCAGCAACAGAAATACAGATGCATAAAGATGGACCAAAAGCTGTAAATCCCTCAATAGCTGAGTGATTGCTGTGAAAAAGCACAGATGAGCTAAGAGGCCCTTCCTCTTGAGTAATTTGAGTCCTGATCATGCAAAGACCTAAATGCAATGTGTGCATTTACTGTGATTCAGGAAGTCCCTGAGATGCGGGAAGCAGAGAGACAGTCCCAGGAAGGTGGCTCTAAATATTTCCTCTGGTCTTTTACTTTTCTCCCAATTTCTTACTAGTGTCCAGTGTTTGAAAGGGGATTTAGAGCTAGATGGTCTCACGGTCATACCCTGTACAGTTTTCTTGCATATTAGTCATGTTCTTAATCAAATTGAGTTTGATGCCATTGATTGACTTCTTAGTAAAGCCAGAAATAACATCTTTGTAAATTGGGTTTATCAGCATCACCTACATGCCCTGCACTGCTTTAAATTGCCTGTCTCAGAACTGTTGTAGAAAGAGGTTCAAGCTGCCCTGGGATGCTTGAGTGTCTCCCAACCTTGTGTTTGATGGGGATCCAAAAATTGGTGAGATGAGGGGAACTGGAAAGAGCCAGAGCTGGGACGGACTTGCTGCCTCTTAAGCTTCACTTAGCTCAGCTCTGGAGCAGAGGAGAATGTGAGGACAGTGATTTTTGTAGCCTGGAATTGGAGTTTCTGAATGGAGAGGTGGATGGATGAAGAAGGCTCTTCAGGGACAATTGAGCAGTTGTTTCCCAAACAGGCATGGGAAGGGAAGGTGAGAATTGAGGAGTGGGAGGAAGGTGTCTGTGAGAAAACTGAACCTCTGTCGCCTTCCTGCGAAAGAGCTTTTCTCTGTTTGTTATGTGGGCTGTGTGCTCCTCTACTTCCCAAGCTTACCTGCAGGCAGTAGATGTTGCTCGTGGCCTGAGCTGGAGCGCTGGGGCTCTAACACAAGCTGCAGAGCTCCTGATTTTAGCTCTGGAGCTGCTCTCATTCGGTCCTTGCTGTGACAGCCAAACTGGCATCCATTAGTCGGTAAATTGAGGTGGTTTCTCTAAGTTTTGTGGCATGTCCCAGGCACCAGGCAGGTGTATCCAGAACTGTTGTGGGTTTTTTTTGTTGGTGTTTTTTTTTTGGGGGGGGAGTGGGGTGGGGTATGGAGTTGCTGGCATTTTCTTATTTTTACATAAAATATAGCCAAACAAGAAATTATAATAGCTGAGAATTAGATACATTCTTTTTCTAATTTTAAAGCATGTTGCCTTTTTTTTTTTTTTTTTGTTAAGGGCAGGACCAACAGTTTGAGTGCAAGCTTTGCTCTTGGCAAGTGCAGAAAGAGGAGTGAGAAATGTGCTAGGAACTAGTTCCTACCTATTGCCAAAAAACCCACCCAGGCAACACGAAAGTCAGAGAGATTGATTGCAGTTGTGCAGCTAGCATGGCAGGAGAGCAGAAGGTGGCACCCGGTGGCCATACCTTGCAGTGACGAGGCTGTTTAAGCCAGGAAGCTCACGTGGATGCTTGCAAGACTTCAGAACAGGAGATTTAGGAGACAATAAAATGGCTTCTGAACCCCAAACCATCAACCCTTTAGGCAGAGATGCTCAGCAACAGCCCTGCTTTAGCTGGAGGACAGATGAGATGACCTAAGTCAATGTTTTGATTGACTCTCCAGTTGCTGTAATTTCATTTTGCAGCAAGTCATTTAGCTTCCTGCCCCCTCAGTGATTCTGTCAATAACTAACTAAATCCTCATTTTATTTTTAATGACTCTCTTACAGCAGGAAACAACTGACCTGCCATGTTTGTCATATAATCCTGGTGCCTCTTTGTTGGCCTGTGCTTAAATAATGAATTTCAACTGGGGAGGTTGAGTCGAATATTCCTCAGGTACTAATATCTTGAAATAACTAGGGCAGAATGAGGATTAACTTGTCCCTTAAAATCATTAGAACCATAGAATGGTTTGGGTTGGAGGGAACCTTAAAGATCCACTAGTTCCAACACCCCTTCCATGGGCAGGGACACCTTCCACTAGACCAGGTTGCTCAAAGCCCCATCCAACCTGGCCTTGAACACTGCCAGGGATGGGGCAACCATAGCTTCTCTGGGCAGCCTGTGCCAGTGCCTCACCACCCTCTATCTCATTTAAATCTCCCCTCCTTCAGTTTAAAGCCATTAGCCCTTGTCGTATCCCTACATGCCCTTGTAAAAAGTCTCTCTCCAGCTTTCTTGTGGGTCTCCTTTAGGTACTGAAAGGCTGCTGTAAGGTCTCCCCGGAGCCTTCTCTTCTCCATGCTGAACACCCCAACTCTCTCAGCCTGTCCTCCCAGCAGAGCTGTTCCAGCCTCTGATCATTTCTGTGGCTTCTCTGGCCCCTCTCCAACAGGTCCATGTCCCTCTTCTGTTGGGGGCCCCAGAGCTGGACACAGTATTTAAACAGACTCAAGGCTACATTAAATGCTGCTGCTGTTACAGCAGTTTCATAACTAATCTGTGCTATTAAACATTGGCCCTGCATAAGGTATTAGTGAGATTTGTGGTGTAATGTCATTTGATTTCACCCTGCGTAGATAAAAAAAATCATTAGAGAGCTTTGTTGCATTGAGCTGGGGAGAGATATTTAGGTTGTGAACAGCTTGAGACTTAATTGCTATTTGTCATCTCACCTTGCCTGGAGTTACTGCTCTCACTACGCTGCACTTCTTTCTGTATGCAGAGGTGCACTCTGATATACTTAAGGCAAAATTTAAACCACCTGTTTAAACTAACCTACCTATTAGTTTCCTGAGATAATTAGGGAATAGTTGTACAAACAGAGGAGAAAACCTTCGGTAAGGTCTTGCTTTGCTTGATCTAGATAGCAGCAGACTTCTGTGAGGGTCTGTCTTTTTAAAGATCACGGGATACCCTGTTTATTTTTCTTTCCTTTTAGCAGAAATGCCTTCCTTTATGAACTGCTGAACTAAAAGTTAACTGTAACCTTTAAGTATCTAAGTAGTGTTTTCTTTTAGACCTTGAAAAGAGTAATGAGTGAGGGAAGAGAGAAGAGGAAGGGGAGGAAAGGCTGTGCTGGCGTGAAAACAGATGAGCTTGCACACGGTTTCTCAAAAGACTGTATCCTACAGGGTGAGTTTAAAAGGGGGAAAAAAAAAGGTATTGGAGATGCCAAAGCGTACAGAAGTCCAGCTGTGCTTGGGTAACTCTGTCCTGCTAGAGATGCTCTCTGTGGAGAGAGGGACTTAATGCAGCCCAACCTGCTGCTGCACCGTGCTGCTTCTCCTCTGTGATGAAGTTACTGAAAACTAAATTCTGCTTTATTGATTAAGCAAAAGGTCAGTGAAAGGACAGCATGTTTGCATTTAAAGTGGGAATATTTCTTGGTATGAATCCAACCTATTATTTGCAACGGGGAATCTCCGTGGACCTGTGGTGCCATGCGTGGTGCTGAGCCTTGAGGCTGATGTGTTGGGAACAGTGAAGAAAATGAATCTGATCGCTATTGTGAGGGTCTTGCACACAATCACTTGCCTGTGCTTTCCGGAGTGTTTTAGACCAAGCTCCTTACACACCTGCCCCTCCCCAAAAAAGAGCTTTATTGCTTTGGCAGGAGGCTTTGCTCCCTTACCTGGCTGTGGAACCATGAGATCCCTCTCCAGAGCAATCAAGTGGTTAGAAAAGAATATTTCAGTTGGAAGGGACCTACAATGATCATCTAGTCCAACTACCTGACCAATTCAGGGCTGACACAATGTTCAAGCATGTTGTTGAGGGCGTCGTTCAAATGCCTCTCAAACACTGACAGGCTTGGGACATCGACCACCTCTCTAGGAAGCCTGTTCCAGTGTTTGACCACCCTCTCGGTAAAGAATTGTTTCCTAATATCCAGTGTAAACCTCCCCTGGTGCAGCTTTGTATGATTCCCATGTGTCCTGTCACTGGATACCGAGGAGGAGAGCTCAGCACCTCCCTCCCTATGTCTCCTCCTCAGGAAGCTGTTGAGAGCTATGAGATTGTCCCTCAGCCTCCTTTTCTCCAAATTAGACAACCCAAGGTCCTCAGCCGCTCCTCACAGGACATTCCTTCCAGCCCTGTCACCAGCTTTGTTGCTCTCCAACAAAGCTGTGTAGGGTTGTACAGGATGTTTCACCTGGGCTGTCACTACTGAGACAGGAACAGCTCGAGGGGAACTGCTGATGTGCTTGTTCCCCTCCACTTTCTCCTGCTTGTTTTCCATCTGCCTAAGCCCCTCCTTGCTCCAGAGCAGCCACCCCACCTCCCCTTTCCCCACCACTTTTCTTCTATCCAGTGAGGTTCAGCAATAACCTTTGAGAGCTTTGGATACTCCCCAACTACACATGAATCCAGGGAATGCTGTGAATGGGTGTAAATGGAGACTCTTGTCTGAAGAAGATGTGATGCCAGTCGGGAACAGGTGACTAAAGACGTTGGGTGCAAAGAAGAATGGGCATCTGATTAGCAAACCAGCCCAGCTATGCTCTGCCCTGCGGCAGATGAAACTTAAGGCATGGGAACTTGTCAAACCCTCTTGTCTTTCCAATGGTCAATTTTGCTCCAAATACCCATTTTCATCCATTGATACATGAGTGGTGGGAGATTGAGAAAAATCTGTGCTCTGGAAAAACCCCAGGTCTGTGTTCAGGATGAAGATCAGCACCTCGAGTTGAGAGGTAAATGCCAGCTTTCAGATTTATGGGCCATCAAAGAAGTGGTGAAAGGGATTGCCAGATTAGAAAATTAATCATGTTTCTAACCCCCTCCTCCCCCCAGATTTGGAGCTTGCAACATTGCAAAGGATGCTTTCAATAATGAAAAGCTGGCTTGAAAAGTAGTCATTAGCACTTCTCTGTGATTTAAATTTCATTGCCTGAACTCAGAGTAATGGAAAATAGATCAGTCAAGGCTTTTTATCTAACAAGTTTTTAAAGGAAGCCACTTTCACGTCTAATTAGTGAGAAGTTCTCCATGGTGCCATCTCTTACGCTTCCAGGGTCTAACGCATGTGTTTTCATGACAGTTGTGGCTGCAGCATGGGAATATTTACTTAAAATAACATCCTTTCTTGAAAACAGAGTAAGACAAACTTGTATATAAATTTATTTCTTAGACAACCTGAATCATTGTTAGTGACCTCAAAAAGTCCCCTAAGGGATCCCCATGCTGTGTGGTCTTATTTTCCTGTTGTTTTTGGATGGCAGAGTGAGTTTTAAATTCCTCTTCTCCAACACTGTAGATTTAAGCTTTATTATGATGGCTACTGAATTTGATTAACTGAGAGAGGAGATGACTGCCACTTGAAAAAATAATCCTTTCTCTTTTTGTGCTTGCTTTATAGCTATTAACTCAAATACCTGAAAAATAAATGTAGGGTTGAAAGAGCTTTCCTTACTCATTTGGTATCCCTGTTAGTCCTCTGGAGACATCAGATTATTCCACCCTGAGGTGAGTAATCTTTGGAGGTGAGAGTCAGGTACCCTGAAATTGCTGTGGGGATATCAGCTCATTTTTGTGTATTGGGAAGAAGATTAAGAGACATAATATTAGCCTTTTTATTCCTGTATCTCCCCTGAAGTTCATGGTGCAGCGTGTCCTGTGGAGAAAAAGTATTAACTCGGATAAACCTGTGGTAATGAGTTTAATAAAAACCTCAGCAAAGACTGGATTAATCTGTAGCTTTGGCAGGAGCCTAAGGGCAGGTTTGGGATTTCCGAATGTCTCTGGGCTGCTGAGGACCCCGGGGTGGCTGTTTCCAGCATCAGGTTCCACGTCCTGGTTGACCAGAGATGTAGCTGCAAGTTGAACCTGCATGACAGTGGGTTTGGGCTCTGCTCCTCTTGTCTGTAATCCCTGTTTCTGTGGCATAACAACAGAAAAGTGCTTTCACTCTAAAGGGATTTTTTTAACACAATTTGCAGCTAATTCCGTGTTTTCTGTCTAAAACCTGCCCAAACGGAGCAAATATCTTCAGCGCTGCATTTACCCCATCCCTGTGGGCAATAGCTGCCTCCTGTCTGTAGCCAACAGAAGATCGTGGCACCCTCTAATTTCTTGTGTATCCGATAATATAAAGATCTCCACTGTAAATATTTGCTCTTGAGAGCATTAGGTACTTATGGGGTGATTCTTGAACAATGTTGGATCTATTAAAAAAAAAATCATGCAGAGGCTGTATCTGAGCTGCATGTACCAGAAACTTGAAACATCAGAAGCAAAGTCGGTGACTGATTTCTCTATTGCATTTGTCCTTGTTCTGAACAATTCGTTCCTTCTAAAAAGGGAACTGTGCCCATTTTCTTCAAGCCAGCAGTATTTGTGTTTCTAAAATATGGTAGCAGCGTTTTGCTCAGATAGATAGATGGATGTGCGTGTGTGCACGCATAGAAAATTCCTAAATAAACCCAGGTTTCTGTTAACTCTTTCATTTCAGCAGGCAAAGAGGAACCTAGAGTTGAGCTCTTAACTCTGGGCTACCGGGTTTCTGCTTTTGACCTGTTTAGGAGAGGGAGGTGTGAGCATTTGGCTTGGCTGGAAACTGCTTTGTGGTGTCTGTAGGAACGAGGTCTCCTCTGTGTTGTGCTCTGCTGCTCAGTGTTGCCATGTGCTGCCCATCGCTTGCAGGGATGTTGTGGATGTTCAATGCAGAAACAAACTGTCTCTCTTTAGCAGTCACTAACCCCAAATTCTGAAGCTTGTTTTGCCTCCCCCCAAAGCTGGAAAACAAGCTTAAATATATTCATATTGTCATCCTGAAGTATTTATCAGTATTTCCATTATGTTTGTAAACCTTGGAAACTATGTTAGTTAATGTAGAGAGCTTCCTTCTACTATAATTTTTTTTTTCTCCTGTTGTCACAGTTCTTAAGGAAAACTGTGTCTTGGTGCACTGGCACTGAGCTGTGCAGGTGGTTGGTCCCTGTACGTCACCAAGAAGCACTGACACTGAAGTGTCCTCAAATGCATGGCCTGTGAGAAGTGTCTGTTGGCTTGTGCTGGGTATCACTGTGCTGGAGATGCTTGAGATTCCACTGTCCTGTGCCATTACACATGGTTATTATGGACCATTAATGACCTTTCTACTGCAGATGTGAATGTAGTACCAGGAATTTTTAAAGCTCCTTCTCAAGCTGCCGCATGGCCAGAGACATTTGTGCTTCAATCATTACTAACTTTGCCTTACTCAACATAAACCTTTGGCCTTTTGTCAATGGACTTGCTATTTATATCAGTGTCTCTAACCATTGGATTGGGAAACTTCATGGTTAAAGCCAATCTTACAATTATTTTTTGCTAGTTTAAGTTTTTTGGGACAGTGTTGCAGGCTGATTCACTTTGCAGCCATGCAGGTGGTTAGCTGGTATTTAGTAATAACTAAATCCAGCATCTTTAAAACAAATCCCTCCTAGTTAGAAATTCAGAACTGAAGAAATTTAAAACAAATTGGGTATTGACTTGCATAATGAAATAACCAAGGAAAACATTCATTGTGGGCTGAGGCTAATTCTTTTAGAATAAAGGAGGCTGATTGTGAAATAAATATTAAATAAAGTATCTCATTAAGTTCTGCAGTTTTACAAAAGCTGTTGCCACAGGGTATAAAAACCTGGATTGAATTGTTGTTTGTTTACTGCAGCTGTCAGTCATTGACGGTGGTGAGTGCGTTACATCAATTCGGAGAGTAGCCATTAGTAACCAGACCATCCTGCTTAAATGTCAGACTCCCTGCTGGAAAATGTGTGAAGCTACATAAAAATTCCTTCCATCTTATTAACACATATTTCACAATATTCCTCATTTTGCTTGATGACATCACTTTGTGAAGATACTGAAGAAGGCTTTAAAAATATCTCCCCTGCAATGTTGGATGATGCTCAGTTAATGGATTTAGTTATGTGTTTCTGGCACTCTGGGGGACTGGTCCATTCCCAGTTCTGCCTCTGGTGCAGTTTTTGAGTCGTTCATCTCTTTTTGACTGTTCCTATATTTTATGTATAGATTGGATTTTATTATCCATGATGAGGTCTTTGGGATAGGGCTTTTATCTGTTAGTCCCTACTTTGTACAGTGTGAATCTGCAGTTCTCTGCAATCTGTAGTTGTTACTGTGAGATCAGTAACCAGTGCTGTAACCTGGGGAGGAGGGAATAGCCATTAATGATTTTGGGGAGCGACAGTCTCCTTAATTTCACTGCAAATCAATCTATATAATTTGCAGTTTCGTCTAGAAAAATGTGCTTTGGACTTTGAAGGCAAGACAATTGAATTATGCATCTGTTTTGTGTTTATAGGCAAGTCACTCCTAAACTTTCTGTCTCTTGGTTGCCTCCATCTGTAAAATGGAGACAACCTCAGAGGGATGCCTTGAATATTCATCAGTGATTTATTGTATGCTGCTGAAGAAAAGTGTTGCGGGCAATGTTAATGAAGTTTATTACTCAGCCCCTCTGCTGCATGTTGATCAGTATTTCAAACATCCGCAGTCTCCACGGCGAACGCTAGCAAATTCTTAACTGTACTTAGCTAGTAGATGACAACAATAACTTCAATTTACGTGGGGCTTTTCCTTTGGAAGAGCTCCAAAGAATTTTATAAACTGTAATGCAAGCCATAGTGTAAATATTGCCTTAGCAGCCACCAGCTATCAGTGAGGTGCTGTGTGATGGATAGTGCAACGCAGCTGGCAGCCGTACGCGAGAGGACAGCAAAAAAGAGAATTAATGCTGCAAACGGTGGAGACAGCACTGGCAGGGCCATACAAAGACACAATGACACTACCTGAATTGTGTTTTTTAGCTTCGATGTGAGCAGTGATTCTTGGAGATCAAGTGGCTCATGTCAAACATGGCATTTTTGTTGCAGTCCCATGGTGCTGAGATATTGGTTCAGTTTCAGTTGAGCAGAACGAGCTCTGATTGCTCTTGGGGCTTGGTGGGTTTTTTTTGTTTTTTTGGGTTTTTTTTTGCAGAACATGTGCGTTTCTGGATGTCTTCATTGAATTACTGTGGTACAACAATGTGATTTCAATATTTTCTCAGCCTGGTATGACTGTCCCTGTAGTGCCCTCCTCTTATGGAGGCAAAAGGCGCAGTCACTTGGAGCTCACTCTATACATCCAAAAGACTTAGAAGTATAACCTAGATAACTTACTCTCAAACTGAAGTCCCATTAATCCTAAATCCTTTCTGGAAGTGTAAATAGTTTTGCAAAGATGTTGGCTAAGGATTTGTTGTGTTCATCTGGGTTTGTTCACTGAATGACGGAGCCTTGGCTTTTCCCCTGAATTGCAGGCAGCTAAGATAGGTTATCTAAAATTGAATAATGTTGTTATAGGTCCCAGATACCACAACTGGAGAGAGATGGCAGGTTCAGAAGTGCTCTGAGATGCATGTCTCACAGTTTGATAAGGAGGTCAAGACCTCGTATATGTCTAGGTTGGACATCTTAGTTAGCTCCTCAAAGGCAGATAAGATAAAACAGTGCTGCTGCGTGGGGTGTAATCTGCTGGACCTCTATAACACATTACTGCTTTAATAGACTAGACCCAAGGCTGAAGTTGTCAAGTCATTTATTAACAAGAGGTTCCTTAGCTTTTGTGTGCTGTATAGGAACATGTTTGGAAAGGTTTTGAGCTCTTTCAACTCTGGTGGCCAAGTGCTGAAGCTTCAAGGGCTCAGAACCACTAAAAAACAAGACAGAGAGGTCCAGAAACTGGATAACACAAATAAGTAGCTACAATTGGAAGCTACAACAGGAACATCTGGAGAAGACGTGTGCTTTTGGTGGACAGGCATTAGTGTCCCAAGCAACCAGAGAGTTGCAGCCAAACAAAAATGGCAAGAACAGGGGTCAGCCCAATTTAATTATAGCATGGATGGTGATTTGGGGCTCATCCCAGCTGCCTGTTCGTCACAAAAAATTTAGAAATTGTATTGTAATTTATAATTTCGCTGAAACAGTCTTTCCTTCAGTAACTTTTGAGCCTGTTGGCCAGGCTAGATGATTGCAAAAACTTGTTTTCCTTATAAAATTGGGTTAAAGTGTGCATAAAGCTTTGAGAGGGGAGGCGGTTGAATTCAGATGCTTGTTTGGTAATATTCATCCACAGCTTGCCTTGCAGAGAGGGATCTAGCTCTGCAGAGAGTGGTCTGGGGGTTCTGGTCGATGGCCGGTTGAACATGAGCCAGCAGTGTCCCTGGAGCCAAGAGGGACCCGTGTCCTGGTGCATCCAGCCCAGCACGGCCAGCCGGGCAGGGAGGGGATTGTCCCGCTCTGCTCTGCGCTGGGGCGGCCTCACCTGGAGCGCTGGGTGCAGGGCTGGGGACACAGGGTAAAAAGGATATAAAGCTACTGGAGAGTGTCCAGAAGAGGCTATGAAGTTGGTGAAGGGTTTGGAGAGGAAGCCGTATGAGGAGCGGCTGAAGTCACTGGGTTTGTTCAGCCGGGAGGAGACTGAGGGGAGAGAGACCTCATGGCGGCTGCAGCTTCCTCACCAGGGGAGGAGGAGGGGCAGGGCTGAGCTCTTCTCTGGTGACCAGTGACAGAACCCGAGGGAATGGCAGGAAGATGTGCCAGGGGAGGGTCAGGTTGGACATGAGGAAAAGGTTCTTCCCCCAGAGGGTGCTGGACACTGGAACAGGCTCCCCAGGGAGGTGTCCCGGCCCCAGGCCTGACAGTGTTCAAGAAGAGACTGGACAACGGCCTCAGACACACGGTGTGACCTGTGGGGTTGTCCTGTGCAGGGACAGGAGCTGGACTCGATGATCCTTGTGGGTCCCTTCCAACTCGGAACATTTTATGATTCTATGGTGTGGAGCACAGGTTGCATTGTATCATCTTTAGGCTTGGTCTGGCCAAACCAGTATTTCTGTTTGGAGCACCCTGGGCTAATGGAGACCTCAGTAGTCAATAGAGCACTGCTCGAGGCTTGGCTTCCTGCCTGGCTATATGCTTACACCAATCTATAATAAAAACAAAACACAAAGTGTAATTATAGCCTGGTGGATTAATTTATATTTTTGGTATGTTGTGTTGTTGCTGGAACTATTTTAAAGCTTCTGTGTCCAGGATTCTGTTTTTTCTATGTATTTTAAAAAATCAAATTCAGTATTTTGCTAGGCCACACCCTCCATTAAGTATATATTGATAACAGTCAATGACTGCATTAATGTTTAATTCACTACATTTTTCAGTTTTAGGATGTCATTTATCTATATTGCTGTGATAGATTCCTCCTGGAAATACCATGGTCATTAGAGGAGAGGCTGATTTGCAAGCATTACAGTGACATGTGTAACCAACCTGCCTTGTTTTGATCCTTTCATTACTGCCACTTATGACTTTAACTGTGTACCATCTCAGGTAGGACCACAGGAAGGAGGAGTGTGAAGGTTTCATTTGCATGTAAATGGCACTTTGAGAAGGTGTCAAGGGGGATTCAAGCAGTACTATGCAGAAAAAAATAGCATGTCCAGTATGCAAGCAACTTTGATCTCTAGTGGTTCAGACATTGCTGATAATAAGAGTATTTTTCATCTGATATCGCAAATGCACCTTTCAAATGGACCAGGCAATTGGTGTGATTTAGGAAGACAATTGTTATGGAGAACACTTTCCTGTAATCAGCGTCTATCTCCTCCTTGGAAGGAAGGACCTGTAATTTGTGTGTCCTTTCTGAAAGGTAAATGTGCTAAATGAATCTAAATATGTGTTGTGATATATAGGAATACATTGGAAGTCGTCGTACACTGAAACTAACTGGATTTCTCATGTGTGAGAGGTGGATGTTGCTGGGGGTGTGGGATGTTCTCAGGAGCTGAAGGACGGATGTATCGGCTGTTTTGTGAAGCTTGTTTGACGTCTGAGGGTTTTGTCCAAGGCTCTGACATTTTACCCTGTAACTTCTGTTTTTTAAAAGGGAACATCTGTCACTTTATCCTAACCCTGAAGTGGTTCCCCTGTGTGCCTCAGTGTGTGGTTGAGGTTGTTTTAACCTCTTGCAAAGGACACACTTATAATGGCTATTTTGGCCGTTCCTGGGAAAGTCAAGATACTTTCCATCACACTTCTGCTTTTGTGTAGAAAAGGCTCTCTCTGAACAGCCACGGAAATCCATGTAAATATTGAAAACACATCTTGTGAGACTTCAAATCCTTCCTCATAATTCCCTGCTCTACTACTGTTTGCAAGGAACCTGAGCCCTGGGCTTTCAAGTCACCATCAGTGTCTCAGGCTGACGGAGCTGGGAGGGATTGCCATTCTCTGTGGATCAGACCTGGAGGAAAATGAGTGGCATGGGAGTAACAACTTGGTATTTCCACTTAGGGGCAGTTGTGTAAGCCTCAAGAGGGGAGACTTGCTGCTTTAAATTAAGGTTGGTCCACCAAGCAGGATCTTTCCTTCTGCTTCTTGCTTCTGTGTATTGCTACAACAACCATGGCCCACCATCGCATCCTGAAAAATTGTGCAAACACAAAACACAGTTTCCAGCTGGCAGAGCTCAGCACTTTCTGGTGGGTGACAGCAGGTCATGGTCACAAACAGGCAGAGAAAAGCCAGGCAACAGCAGTATTTTTGACCAGGAGACAGCTCAGTGGGTGTCTGCAGGGAGATGTCACCATGCACAAGGGAGAGCATGGTTGACATGGCTGCTTTTCTGATGAGGATAATTAGTGGGATGTAGGCTAGGCTGTAAAATAAATGCAAAAAGTAATACCAAGGAATTAGGAAGGAAGAACAATGGGAAACCCTGAAGATGTAAATCAGGAAAACTGGGAAAATTGTCCTTTAACAGGATTTTATTTATGGGCATGCCAGTGATCCAAGATGAGATCTGTCAAGGCCAGAGAAGGATTGTCACAGTGACTGAGTTCTAAGGGGATAACTGGGTTGGATTAATCCTGAAGAGACTGATTTTGTTTTAGAAGGATTTAGTGATGTACTTCTGCAGGAAAGAGCTCTATTGCCAACAGAGGTTAAGCCAGTTCTTCACATGAATAACCTGTGTGAATGATGAAGCTGCTGGTTGGTGAGGCTTTGGTTGGGAAGGGAAGAGCTGTTCTCTGGAGGAAAGAGAAGAGGGGGTTTAAGAGGTCGATGAAGTCTATTTTAAGCTTGGAGACTTTCTAGATAAGTATCATCAGCTTCTGGAGCTTCAGAGCTGCTTTTGCTGTCCAGGAGTCTTCCAACCTGCAGTGCAAGGAAAAACAGTATTTTCTTGCCATTCACAGCTTTAACAGTTCAATTGCTGTCTGCAGAACATTAAATTAGTGTAGAAAGCATTCCTACTGGAGTCTGGGGATGGAGATAGCACTAAGGCATTAGTGGCCAGAGGAGAATTTGAGTATTTGCAGAGCAGTGGGATGTGGCCTGTCTGCATGGAGAAACTATGAAGACCTCCAAGGGAGAGCTGTGCCATCATGGGTGACCTGTCCTCCAGCACATTGGAGTGGGTAGGAGAAGAAGCTAGAAGAAAGAATTGTCTCCTCAGTTTTTGGTAGCTGTAATTTTTATACAAGATTTCTTAGTTAAAAAGGGGGAATTTCCTGAATACAGCCCAGAAATAGTTCCCAGAGAAAAACACCAGCCTCATTACACCTTTCTTGGCAAAGACAAAAATTTGTGTAGAGAGCTTGGGTACCAGGACATTGGAAGACAGATATCAAGACTACAGAATGAAGAGAGAGATCATGGATAGTTAAAAAAAAAAAAAAAAAAAAAAATCAAAGCAGAGTTGTGGGGGAAGGAGGCTGTAGAGTTAAAATAGTCCAACGAGGAGGGCTTGAGGCTTAGGTGTGGCTACATGGGGGCTACTCCCAAATTTCTGACCTTGGGCAAATCACTTGACCTGTTACTTTTTCCCATCTTGCCGCTGTGTAAAGAGCAGTCAGAGATGGAAAACAAATGCTGATTAAATGATTTTTGTGTAGTACGGAGTACAACGAGGTCATCAGCCTGGCTCAAATTTAATTGTTATCACCATGGAGATTTGAAGTTACTCTTAATGACGAGGAAAGAGTCAAATGTATGTACTGTTTGAGCACGACTTCTTCTCCCTTCGAAACTCAAAGGACGTACGTGTGGGTATGTGCATGATGGAAAACGTGTTTGGACACTCCCTCCGTGCAATAGTTAAATGTTGAGTTAAGCTTTTGAGTTGTAACTCTGACCTTTTAAAAATGCCACAGGCCTATTTCAACATGATAGACAAAAAAAAAACTGTAATACATTCTCTCAAAGCAGAACTTGTATTTATGTTGCTGGAGTCTATACAACCTTCTGTATAGTCTGGTATAAAGAAAACTTGTATCATACACATCAAGGTGTAATAACAAAATCAAGGCAAATAACAAAAGCGAGAAGAACAGTCTGAGAAGTGGACAAAAGAGAGAAGCCACACATATGGTGGCTGTAATGCTGCACTTGTGCTCTTAACACAGATGATGGTTGAGTTATTTTCATGTTCGAATTGTTGGTTATTGTAATGGCATGATGAATTCATAATTTAACTTGATACAATATTATATTTTTAATCGTGGCTTCCTAATCCTTGCATGATCTTTACAACCAGATCTGGATCTGTCCAATATTGCATTTGTGGTGAATGTGAAGGGGATGATGTTTGTAACTGTGCTTGGACCTAATTTTGCTGGCTTTGGAGCTAAAGTGAGAGGACACGGACCTGCTCCAAAGAGCAGACACTGTCTTCATTACGGTTTAAGTGTAATAAATGTACGAAGAACTGCAAATGTGGTGGCTTATGTGTGATTCTCATTCTGTGCAACTCATATCTGGGAAGTCTCACTCAGTGCTTTTTGGGAGATTTTGTGGGAGAGGGAAGAGAGGTTATCAGTTGCTGAGAAAAGAGACTCAAACCAATCTGAGTGAGAATTTGGAGCTGCCAAGTATAACCCCAGGCAGTATGTGAGGCTACTGCAGAGCAGCAGAAATAGCCGTGAACCGAAGCAGCGGATTAGCGAGCCCACAGCAAAAACTCGGACTTTTCCACTGGACGTGAACTTCTTCACTCCAATGGCTACAAAGACTTTTTTTTGATGTGGAGCACTTGTCTTTGCCACAAGCCAGCCTACATTTCTATGCCAAAACAATACTCAAACATGTCCCTTTGTATTGCATCACAAATGGGATACTTGACACTTAATACTTAATTTTCCCTGATTGTCTTGGGTTGTTTTGTGCTTTTGACAGTGAACTAAAAGCCTATTTGTGACTTACAAACGCGTGTTTTATTACAGGCGGATGTGTTAGCTGTGGTTGTAGTGACTGTGGTTGAGGTGGGCACTGAGATTTGCACTCAAACTTGATTTATGTTCAGTGTTTGAATTTAGGTTCCCATATCCAACACACAGCCTCACCAGAATACATGTCTCCTTTGCGATTTTTAAAAACAGAGTGTTTGCTAACTTTTGGCAGAAATAACCCCAAAGCTTTTGAGTTTGTCCCTGTAGGTAGCTGACAGGTGTCTTTCCAGGGTTAAGAATAGATTTTTTCCAGTTTGTTCTTTCCATCATCCCCTCTGGGCTGCATTTCTCCTGCTCTTGTTTTGCTGGGCTGGGCACGGATGCTCCTCTCTGCAGTGCTGCTGGCTGGAATCGTGCCTTGGTGCTCCAGCAGCATCTGCATAGACATCTTTATCCCAGATTCATCCCATATCCTTCTGCGTTTCCTGTTTCCCCCATATTTTCACTCTATAACTTTTATTTCTTCCTTTATAAGCCTAAACCAAAATTGCTTCATGTTTTCTTTCCACCACCTTTTTCCTTTAAAGGTCACTTCCAACTCAAACTATTCTACGATTCCATGATTCTGCGATTTTTTTTACAACTATAACATGTTTCCTTTCACCATGATCTGTAGCAGTTCAGGGTACTGCCAGCTAAGCAAATACCTCAGTCCAGATGAAGCCAGTTTTGGAAGCCTTGTTACCCTGAGCGGATTCTTTACCACCACAGCAGCTTCTCTTTTGCTTTTTGTCTTACATATATCCAGTTCAAGTTGGCTCAATTTAAGTTCTTCTGCATGCGACTATTGCGGAGATGCTGAGGAGCTTATGCTAAAAGAGAGCAGCAGTGCAGATTAGCAGTGAAGATTTCTCTTCCCTTGGAGAGAAACTAAATAGATTGGAGATGAGAATAATTTGAAGAGGTGGTTCAAAGCTGGAATTTGCTTGTTCTTGCTGGAGTTAGCTCACTGTGATAAAATTATGCAAAAATCATGTTTATTTTCTGACTTGTGGTACAGTCCTGGATATCCCACTGCTGATTTCAGTCATATGTGGTACAGAAACACATATAGAAAGGACTAGAAATAAATATAGAACTTCTCTAGAAGTCCATTCTTTGCTTTAAATGGGCTCTCTTAGGCATGAAATCTGCAACTAACGCCAATTTGCTGTGCAATAGGAGCTAGTGTTCGTGCATTGCTTTATATTATATTTGATAGGGGCAGTAAAGCTGCGCTTGCGTTTGGAGTAAATGGCAAAATGAAACACGAAGTGAGAAATCCACATTTTACTAGATGAAAATGCATCATGTTGAGTTTTGAATTGCAAGCAGTGTTATTGGGTAGGCTGCTCATTTTGTTAAAGCACAAATGGTGGCAGTCTAAATAATTTTGTGTAAAACTGGGGAACTACAGGGAATGAAAAAATGTGAGATGTTCCATACTCCCATAAGCACAGTCTGTCTCATGCCATCTCCAAGAAGAATGTCAAAGAAAGAATGTCAAAACAAATATGTATTTAAGACACTTACAACATGGTCTTTCTTGTAGCCAAAACTCTTTTCTTTCAGGACTGTGTGTCAAGATCTTGAACACCTGAGTGTAACTAGCTGGCATTAGCCTCAGGACAAAGTCTCCTATTCAGGATGAAAAACATTTGCTCTGTCACATCCCTTCAACTTAAAGGATTAAAACTGTGTGATGTCCAACAGTGTCAGCCCACTCTGGTGTAATACCTTGAAGAGAATGACCTTGCTCGGTTTTGATTTTCTTTCTGTTTTCCTTTTCTTTCTCAGACTGTGTTCTAATCCCCATTTGGCCCGTGCTTTCTCCCTTGCCCATCCGTCCCTGCATCCACCCACATGCACAGAAACCCAGAAACGCTCTGGACCCCGAATTGCTGGAGGACTGAGCCGTGCAAGTCAGCAGCCCTTGCAGGGGAGGGATGCTGAGGGGTCGGTGAGCTGTGGGGTACTTTGGCTGCAGTCCTGCATGGAGAGATCCTGTTTTCTGTGCTTTTGTCTTATTATCTGGATGAAAAGTGCTGAGTCTTCTTGTCTCCTGGGCTGTGATTGCATCTTCAGTAACTTCAGCAGCTTCAATATTTCAGTTCTGGAGTTTGGGAAGGGTTAACGTATGAGGCTTGTGATACAATTCACAGTGTTTGAGCTGAAAAGTTGTTTGGAAATCTATTTATCTCATGCTCGATACAAAGTGACCTCCTTTTGGTCTGTGCAGGCTGTAAATGAGAAGGTCGGTGTCTCACCCACAGTTCTGCAGGCACAGCCTGGCCAGGGAGGAGGATGGTGCTGAATCTTCTCCTTTCTGCCTCATATCCAAAAAATAAAGGATCCGAACAAGTTATGCTTGTTTTACCCTGTTGCCTTTAGCTGATTTGCATGGGTACCCCTGATTGTGGCTCAGTTTTGTGGATGAAGTTTGGGGAGGAGCACGGTCTAGTTTGGTTTGTGGTACGATGGAGGTTCTGCAGTGCAAGTGTGTGCTGATGCCTGTGACTTCAGCTGGATACGGCCCTCAGTGTGTGTACACAGCCAGCATTGGAGTGAGATGGTGTCGTTTCAGTACACAGCTGCTTTTTGGGGAATACAAAGGAAGGAGCTTGTGGTTTTCATTAGAGAAGGGGCTGCTTTCCAGCCAGCCCCATGTGTGTGGTTGTGCAACTTCTGGTCTCCCCCATGCAGTCATGGCAGATGGAGGTGGCAGAAAAAAATGAACCCAGAGAGGAGCATCGCTTACAACATTCTGTAATAAACATTATTCTTTAGGGGCCTGTTGTTCCTCCTGGACAAAAGGCCTTGTGTTGGAGCCTGGGAGTGAAGAGAAGGATTTGCAGGAGGGGAAGGGTTGCAGACAAAACCCACCAAATAAGATCTGGTGGTGAAATGAGTGGTGGAAATCTGTTGTGTGGATATCCTCGACTTCCCAGACTTCTAGAACGCAGCCAAAAACAAAAGGCAGTGCGGCTGGAACGAGCAGGCTCTCTGGGGACCTGCTCCTGAAATTGCAGCCAAATCACCTCCCACCTGTATTCAGAAAATTTCTAAGGTGCTGGTCGTGCAGGCAGTGTGCAAGGTGTTTTGGATCATAGAGCCATAGAATCGTTTGGCTTGGAAGGGACCTTCAAAGCTCATCCAGTGCCACCCGTGCCATGAGCAGGGACATCTGCACCAGCTCAGGTTGCTCAGAGCCCCGTCCAGCCTGGCCTGGGATGTCTCCAGGGATGGGGCATCCACCACCTCTCTGGCCAACCTGGGACAGGGTTTCACCGCCCTCAGTGTAAAAAATTTCTTCCTCATGTCTGGCCTGAATCTCCCCTCCTTTAGTTTGAAACCATCACCCCTTGTCCTATCACAACAGGCCCTGCTAAAAAGTCTGTGCCCATCTCTTTTGCAGGCCCCTTTTAAGCACTGAAAGGCCACAATAAGGTCTCCCCGGAGCCTTCTCTTCTCCAGGCTGAACCCCAACTCTCTCAGCCTGTCCTCCCAGCAGAGCTGTTCCAGCCTCTGATCATTTCTGTGGCTCCTCTGGATTGCACATGTGGGAGCAAACACCGGGGCGTCTTCGCTGCTGTTACCTGTCTGGCAGATTGAAGCTCACACAAATACCTGTGGTTTCTGGCTTGCTTTGAGAACACAGGAAGGAACTCAGCCATGGTGATGCTGCATTTGGAGCGGGGAGGGGGCTGGTGCCGCTGCCAGGGTCCCCAGGCTGTGCCTGCAGCCTCCCGGGAGCCGGTGGCAGAGCCCTCCTGGAGCTGAGACCCCCCTCCAGCTATTGGAGTTTGGGCCCCCTTTGGCAGGCAAGAAGTCAACATGTTTAAAAGCACATGATTCTCATTACCCGTGCCTGGATGTCTGCTGGGGCTGAATTGCCTGGATCCCTCAGAGTCGCTCAGTAAGAAACAGCAAACATTTTCCCTGGGAAGAAGCAGCTGTTTATGTATAGTGTGCAGTGGGTTCACCAGCGATTATTAGGAAAACATTCCTTTCTAGTCTTAAAAAAAAGGCATTTTTGTTGTTGTCTTTATTCTAAAACACACAAATCAGCGAGTCAGGGATTTTCATTTGCCATGACAACCAGTGAAACTGCTGAGCCATGTGATTTCTCTATGATTAAATCTTTTTTTTTTAGAGGCCATGTTGCTACCAGAGGTGGGAAACATCAGGTGTTATTTGTTTTTCTCATGTAGATTGGGCAGGATTTAATTTGCATGTTTGCTTGGCAGCTCTAGAGAGCTGGGGGGTATTGATATTTCCATGATTTATAGTAAGAATGGTGTCTTAGTTGAGAATTACTGTATTGTACTGAAATATCTTGTTGTTGTTTTGGTGGTTGTTTTGTTTTCCCCTTT
The DNA here is from genome assembly GCF_036013445.1 of Caloenas nicobarica. Classification (NCBI taxonomy): domain Eukaryota; kingdom Metazoa; phylum Chordata; class Aves; order Columbiformes; family Columbidae; genus Caloenas; species Caloenas nicobarica. The sequence continues at coordinate 207,752,082 of NC_088245.1, read as the reverse complement.
GAGGCAGTGTGATTACTGAGGGGTCATGGCTCCCACAGGACAAAAACCATTGTGAGACCCATCAGTGCTGCTGAACAGTGATGAGGCTCAGAGCCTTGGAGATGTTCGTTTACACATGATACAAACAGCTTAGACACTTTATGAGGCAATAAATCTTTTCCTATTCTTATGCTGCGGCAAGGTTTTGCAAAGGCAGGAAGGGTGATTGACGTGACTCTCGATGCCTGGTCCATGTGAGGAGTCCCATTGGCTTCAAGTCTGAGCACTTCATAGGAACCGAAAGCCTGGGGGTGTTGTTACTGGCAGCAAAGCTCAAGCACCAGCATTTATCCTCTCCTTTAAAAATTGCTATCTTCTGCTCAGGAATTTCCCCAGGGTGCCAAATATAGATTCGACACACACAAAAACCCAGCAAACCCAAGCCCAAGAGCTGCTCTGTTGCTAAGGAATAAAAATAAATGGTCACAAACATGGTGCTGACGTGCCAAGTTGTGTCCCCATGACCGTGTGGCAGTGAGCGTGAAGGTCCCTCGCTGGGCGGTGACAGCGCTGTCCAGGCTGCACACGTCATGGTGGCATCGGTGCATCCAGAGGACAGACTACTGTTTAAGTCATCAAAGGGAGATAACTTTCTGCTTCCTGATACTAGTCCCAAAGAGGTCAAAACCTCACTAGGCTGCTGCCAGGAGATCAGTAGTAGTAGTATTTTTATGTAGTATTATATATAACACAGTGATGTCTATATTGGAAAAGCCTGGAGAGATCATATTTGTGATGGGAATATATTTTTGAGCAGAAGTACCAGCTTTGGGAGATCTTGGCTATGTTGTAGGGCTGTTGAATATTGACAACAAGAAAAGAATGAATGTTGGTGCTGCAGAAGCTGCGGTTGTGCCTTCACCTTCTCTCCAAATGCAAATCTCTATCTGTAAATCTCTGCAATAATTTATTAACCTGTGTGGCTGGAGATGGGGAGTAGCTGAGCTGGGAGCAGAGGTGTGCAGAGGTGAAGATGTGATTTATCTGGGCTAGAGAAATGCTGTGACCGACGCGATCTTTTAATGTGTGTGTGCACACATGCGATGTTTGGTTTTGTGGGCCTTGCCTGCTTTAGTTCTCAAGCTACCACTTGCTGCATCAGCTCTAAACAATAAATCTAAAAGTCCCTGCCCCTGGAATGCATTTTTTTTAAATTACGTTTTCGGATTTCAGACTTTTAGGTAAGCCATTTGAGTAATGTCCCTGCAGTGGTGGGAGACCTAGAACAGAAAGCTTCCACTAAAGAGCTGCTTTTTTGCTTTTTGGGATTTTGGGTTCAAATTTAACCCATGCAGTCTCTTGCATTGCAGCTGGCCCAAAGCTGAAATGAGGTTTTAACAGCAGATAGCAGCCCTAGATCTGTAACTGTATTTTTGCAGTGGTTTAGGACAGATGAAAAGTACTGTAACCACCTGAAACTAATAAGGGGAACTGAAAACCGGCTATGTTTTAGCGTGTGAACATGAATACTGTTCCTTATTCTATGAAGAGACCTGTGATATCCTTATAAAAATCTTACTCAGGTGCCATGATAGGAAATTACCGTTAGAGAGATACTAGTTATATGAAATATACTTTTTTACTACAATGAAATTCTGGGACCAGGGCTGTAAAAATTTATTTTTACTGTCCCAGCCCCAAATTCTTTTCCCATCTGGCCTGGATCCCTCCGGCAGCAGGCAGGGCGCTGGGTATGGGCAGGGCTGGGAACCTTCCCTTTGGAGGCAGCAGGGCTTACATCAGCTTAAACCAGCCCTGAAGCTACATCCAAGTCTCTGTTATTTCCACTTTCTTCCCCCTCTGAACATTTTGTTTTTGTGAAACATCTGCTTCTCTGGCAGGTACTTGCAGTTAAAACTGTACCGTAGTGTTTCTTTGCAGAAACGCAAAGAATATTCCCCATCAGCTCAGCCACTTGCCAGATGGGTTGGCTGATCCCAGCTGAGAGGTTTCCATCAAATAAGAGCATTTTTAGAGAGGAAAACTTTTTAGAAGGGACAGTGCAGTTTTGTTATGAAACAGAAGCATGTATGCTTGGATGCAGGAGCATGTGTGATGTTACAGCTACAGTGTGCTTCCCATCTGGAAATAAGAGGAGGTGATGAACTGGGGAGCACTGGGACAATAATCAGCCTAGGACCAGCCTAGACCCATCACCCCAAACTTGACCTTAGTGGCAGAGGGGCTCCTCTGGTTTTCGAGCCTGTCTTTCGAGGAAGCAGGGACCTGGGAGATGAGCTTCCCTAAGCTGCCCTCATCTTCTCCAGCATCTTCATCTCCCTCCCTCTAAGGATTTAAATGCTATTGTGTTGCCTCTGCCGTCTTAACAGAAGCCTGTAACGCTTAACTCTGTTTTATTCCCCCATCACTTCAAGTTCCAAAAAGCTATCATTTCTGGTGGAGTAACCTTCCTTTAAAATGCATAATAGAGGCAGAATTCTTTCCTAAATAACAAGGCGCTGTTGCAAATTGCCACCTTTCATATTGTGGTGGCACAGGGGTGTGATGCACAGGGGTGTGATGCACAGCTCCCATGTGGCTGATGTTGCACGTGTGGTTGTGATAAAGGGGCCTCCAGCTGAAACACGGGATTGTTTGTTTATTTCCTCATGTAAGTCGGAAAAAAAAGAAAATTCCCTTTTCTCCTAGCAGTCCCACTCTGTAGTAGCAGGCTGTGCTCTTGAATTAGAAGACACTGAATGTTTTGCCTGGGGATGTCAGGCTCCCTCTTGAGTCACGAGGAAGATGCTGCCCCACAAAATCCAGATGCAAATGACTGAAGGTGAGTTACCTGCACTGCACGATTAATTACCCTAATAATATCGTGGTCCTTCCTGGAGAAAGCTCCTTCAAGCAATTGTCTTGGAAGGCTCCTTCACTGCACTTCAGGCTGGAACATAAAATGCATGAGAGGTGCTAGTTAGGGATCAAGATTGTCTCACTGAAGCCTTGTCTATCCTAATGCTTCAGAGATTTATTTTTTTTCCCCCCAGCTTCTGCAGTGCAGATATAGTTCTTACAACTGTAGTGTCTTGGGTTTTGCAGTTTTGCCTTTGATCTTGCAAGTGCATGTAGCTGTAGCAGGAGTGCGTGTGTCTCCTCTTTGGAGATCTGGTGATATGGGGTGCAGACTGAATCTGGCATGGAGGAGTGGTAGGTCCTGTGTCTGCTCCTCAGGGGGTGTAGTTGTCTGAATATTAGTCAAATCAACTCAGTGGATGTTGAGATAGCTCGTCAGGAACAGTGTGCAAGATAGTGTGGTGTGTTTGTTTTGTTTGTTTTATGGTGAGGTGGTGAGACACTGGAACAGGTTTCCCAGAGAAGTCATGGATGCTGCATCACTGGATATGTTCAGAGGGGAGGTTGGATTGAGGCTCTGAGCAACCTGATGTGGTTGAAGATGCCCCTGCCCGTGGGAGGTGGATTGGACTAGATGATCTTTATAAGGTCCCTTCTAACCCAAACCAGTCTAGGGTTTTTATCTTGCTTATTACCTGTTCCCTTTACTGCTGGTATTGCTAATTTATCATTGTATTTTGGGAAAGTTACCTGTTAAGTCTGATATGTGTCACAAGCCATAGAGCAAAGAGCCAAAAAAGTTGTGTGGTGTGGTGGTTTTTTTTGTGTGTGTGTGTGTTGTGTGACGTGGTGTGTTGTTTTTTTTTTTTGTGGATCCTGTTGCCTGTCCTGAACAAAGAGCAAACTCTCATCTTAATATAGCAGTTAGTTTTTAGCTTTCAGATTGCTGCTGCAGGACATCACTGTTGGGCTGGCCCAGTACCGGAGCATCACGCACGGTGCCATTGACCCCGCGGACCAAGCCGCACGGAACAAAGCACAGCCCTCTGGACACTGATCTCAGCCATGTGAAAGTGAGATTAGATGAGGCTTAATTAATTGTTACTTCTACTGGGTTTGATGGAGAAGTGATGTAAATCCCAGTTAATCACAAGCTAACTTGAGCAGAAATCAAGAGGTGGAAATACCTGCTTATTTTCTTAATTAAAAAGTGTTCTTACAAAACAAAACCTTGTTAGCGAAAATTTTTAGTTTGTTCATACCACAGTTTCTGGCATAATCAAAACAATATGGTTAACAGCAGTGAGACATGTCATTGTAGTTAAAACTCAAATAAAAATTTCTTGGACATGGTTTTGTAAGCCAAACTATCTAATGTACATATTCATATTTCACAATACATTTATGGGACTAATGTCATTGGTTAATGACATACTTACACTTATGATACTTTTGTATTTGCAGCCTCACTTGAGTCACGATGTTCTTGTAAATATTTTATTGAAATCCTTTAGTTGTGACAGCTTTTCTGGTGTCTTGTCAAAAACATTGGTGTCAAGCTGTCTAATCTTGCAAGTGTTTTACCAGAGCCTTGTCACCCAGTGTCAAAACATCTCCATGTATGACTGATGCCACCCAAACCCATCCTAGCCCAGTAAACTTAATGCGTTAGGAGATTTCTTTGCTTCTTACCTGCTTGACGTGCACATACCTTTTTTCTGCACTGAGGATGAACCATTCCTCCTCCAGCTTTGCCTCTCTGCTTGTAGTGCTGCTGTCCCCAAAACCCTTGCCCAGCTCCTGGGAGACACCTGAGGTTCTGCCCAATCCTGCACCTGATTTCTAAAGGCAAAGTAGTTCTCACCTCAGATGCTGATGGGTTTCCCCATTTCAGGGGGTCAGGTCTAGGTGCAGAAGCTTTATTTCTCATTGTAGAGAGCTGGGCTTAGGAAGCTTTCTGGGCTTTTCCATGCAAGGCACGTTCCAGTTAATGCTTGACTGTAGTTTTGAAAAAAAAAAAAATCATTCTGTGCTGTTTTCCTTTGGGAAGAAGCTGTTGTTTTTCTATGGATAAACCAGCATTTTTGGCTGGATTTCTGGCAATGCAGTTTTCCGCACTTGGAAGTCAGCCTGTCTGCTGTGCTGGCCGAGTCTTTAACTGCTTCCACGCAAAAATGTGTTGCTGCATAGCGTACAGCTTGGTGGTCCCATGATTTGCTCTAACGTGCCCAACACCAACAGACTGTTGTTTTGAGCATGCATTATTGGTTCTCCATGTCCGGGCATGTCTTGGAAGATGTTTATAAAAGCATGTGTTAAGGTGGCAGTGACTTCTTTGAAGTCAGAACCCAGCTTCTGCCAGTAAATGGAGTGTGGGGCTGTTCTGCTTGGAAACAAAAGTCATTGGGTTTGTTCAGCCTGGAGGAGACTGAGGGGAGAGAGACCTCATGGCGGCTGCAGCTTCCTCACCAGGGGAGGAGGAGGGGCAGGGCTGAGCTCTTCTCTGGTGACCAGTGACAGAACCCGAGGGAACGGCAGGAAGATGTGCCAGGGGAGGTTCAGGTTGGACATGAGGAAAAGGTTCTTCCCCCAGAGGGTGCTGGACACTGGAACAGGCTCCCCAGGGAGGTGTCCCGGCCCCAGGCCTGACCGTGTTCAAGAAGAGACTGGACAGCGGCCTCAGACACACGGTGTGACCTGTGGGGTTGTCCTGTGCAGGGACAGGAGTTGGACTCGATGATCCCTGTGGGTCCCTTCCAGCTCAGGACATTGTGTGATTCTATGGAAGCAGTTTTCCTGGGCTGGTGTGTATCCTGGGTGTGCTGCTGCTCGTGTGTAGTTTGGTCAGCTGCTACTGGGGCATTGTGGATGTACATGTCAGCACTTTTTTAATCCTAAAGAAATTAATTTGCTATCTGTTATTTTGTGAGTGCTCTGTGTGTGTATCTCATTTGTCCTAAGTAATGCAGAAATCAGATTAGTTCATTTATCTGTGTGAGGAGAATCATCATTGCTTAACAGTTCAATCCTCAAACACATTTGATGGACTATAACTTGCTGTCTGCATGTGATATTTTGCACTTCCCCGGCTGTTCCCAACACTAAAGTTGGGAATGTCACAGACTCTCATCTTCCCTCCAGAAGGTGGGAAAGTTAAATGAGGACACCGGACCACAGAAGCTGTGGCTTTCATGGTCTCTCCTGAAGAGCCTTTGGTAGCACTGAGATCCTCAATGATGTGTCCAACCCAACCACCACCCATCATTCCCCCATACAGCAAAAAACAATTAATGGTGTGTGTTAATGCTGCTTTTGACACCAGAACTAGCAAAGCTCCCCAGAAGACTTCACCTTTTAGTAGACAGCGTGGACACAAAGCCTTTTCACCATTGGGGGATACCAGGAGCATGTGAAGATCCAAAGATAACTCCTAAATATGAGATATGCAACCTGCAGTGTTATGCAAACCAGGCAGATGGAGAGGACAGTCTGCAATAGGTTATCTCTGGAGGTGAAGAGAGCTGGTGTCCAGCTGTGGGCTCTCTCATGTTGAGCATGGACATCAGTTGAGGATCCTACTGCCCTGAGCTCCTTCTGCCCGGTAAAGCAGAGCTGCTGCTCCAGCCTCTTCCTTGGGATGGTGTTGGTGCTGGATTTACCTGCTTGTTTTATGGTGAAGCACCTGTAATTGCATGTCAGTGGGTTCCTCTGTAGCACTTTCTTGCACAAGCTCCTGGAGGCCAAGTGATGTATGAGCCATGGTCAGATCAAAGTAGTCTGGAAAGGTGCAAATTGTCTGTGGTGGCAAAAGAAGTATAGGGAAGGGCTGTGTGCTCTGTACAGTCATTGATGCAAAACCTCTCAACTTTTGCTTTTCTGTATTTTATAGAAATCTCTTGGTGAGATAAAACATACATGTGGTATATGAGAACTTGCACCTACTCAGTTTGCTTGATTTCTCTAGCAGAAATACTCTGAGCAGAGGGTTGAGGAGCAGGAATCCCTCCAAATCAAATTTTTGGGTAGGACTGGGGTTTTCATAATATACTGCTTTTTCCAGCTTTTTTTTTTTAAATGTATCTAGACTTTCGAATGACTGGCAGCAGGTCAGCCAGTGCTGATGGGGCTGCCGTGCATGGGGAAGCCCAACACCTCCCCACACTGTGCGTGTAGTTCCTTGATGCCTCCTGAAAGTGTTGGGTGGACTTACTGAGCATGAATTTGTCAGCGGTAGTGTGAGCACACTGAAAGCCTGATGCACCATGGAGGTGTATGTGCAGATGATGTGTGTGTGGGATAAAAGCTGCTGCGTTTCTGCCTGGGGAATCACACCTAGAGATGTGGTATTTCTGCTCTCGGGACCTTCTCCCTTCATATGAGGGACCATCCTTTGATGAAGAGGCACGTGGAGGTTGCCAGTGCCCAGGCAGCTGGATATTGCTTGCCTGGAATGGCAGGTGTGATGGGAGGAGATGGGAAATGATGGGTTCTGCAGTCCTGGGAGCCTGCAATAAATCTTTCTCCCTTGAATTTGGGAAAGACATCCCTGGAGTTTTAATGTCACACCAAGCTGAGAGGGTAGATCGCATGTGCTTGTGGCTTTGACACCAGCAGCACAGAGGCATGGGTGATCCAGGCTTTTGTGAGGATAAAGTGTCTCTTTTCCAGTGTGAATGGAAGTGAAATTAAACCTTTTGAGAGGAGTGAGCAAGGGAGCAGAAGGAGATCCAGGCTGCTTGTTTGCAGAAGGGCATAAGCTGGGCTCATGCTTGCTGAGTGCAGGAGTCCCCTTGGGTTGGCATTTGCTTTGGAAATGAAAATATTTTATCCTGAGTTACGTAATGCAACAGCACGTCCAGACCTGAGTTCCCTGCAATTTTCTGGCCCACAAGGAATAATTTTCTGCTTGAAATATTAGCTTTAGCTTTGAATTTCCTGGCTCATATGGTATGTGCAGTCAGCCCAATAGCTGTATATGTAACTGCTGCTGTTTGAACTTAAGATGTTTGGGTAAATTTGTTTTTGTTTATAGATGTTGGATGATGATGAACAGAAAGTACTTGTTCATTAAGAATTGTATAAATACATCAAAACCTACCCTGACTTACTGGTTAGATTCAGCAGGTGGAAGAGGCTGCGGATCCTTCTCTGTGTCTAATTGAAGCAATCGGTTGTGAGGATTTGAGGTGGGATAGAGCCGAGGTGCAAATTATCAGCATTGCTGGCTTAATATATTTTCAGTCTTTATCCCTAAAGTGGAGAAGGTTTTGCAGCTGTGCATAGCTCTTTTACCCAGCTCTTTGCTGAGTTAAAAAACGTCGGGATGGCTGGACCCAAAAGGTTGTGGTGACTGGAGTTAAATCCAGTTGGCGGCCAGTCACAAGTGGTGTTCCCCAGGGCTCAGTATTGGGGCCAGTTCTGTTTAACCTCTTTATCAATGATCTGGACAAGGGGATTGAGTGCACCCTTAGTAAGTTTGCAGATGACACCAAGTCAAGTGGGAGTGTTGATCCGCTGGAGGGCAGGAAGGCCATACAGAGGGATCTGGACCGGCTGGATCGTTGGGCTGAGGCCAATTGTACGAGGTTCAACAAGGCCGAGTGCCGGGTCCTGCCCTTGGGTCACAACAACCCCAGGCAGCGCTACAGGCTGGGGAAGAGTGGCTGGAAAGTGCCTGGAGGACAAGGATCTGGGGGTGTTGATTTACAGCAGCTGAATATGAGCCAGTATGTGCCCAGGTGGCCAAGAAGGCCAGCAGCATCCTGGCTTGTATCAGGAATAGTGTGGCCAGCAGGCCCAGGGCAGTGACCGTCCCCTGTACTGGGCACTGGGGAGGCCCAACCTCGAATCCTGGGGTCATTTTTGGGCCCCTCATGACAAGAAAGACCTTGAGGTGCTGGAGCGAGTTCAGAGAAGGGAACGGAGCTGGTGAGGGGCTGGAGCACAAGTGTGATGGGAGCGGCTGAGGGAGCTGGGGCTGTTCAGCCTGGAGAACAGGAGCTGAGGGGAGAGCTGATCGCTGTCTGCAACTGCCTGAAAGGAGGTTGGAGCGTGGAGGGGGTTGGTCTCTTCTCCCAAGGAACAAGCAACAGGACATGAGGAAATGGCCTCAAGTTGTGTCAGGGGAGGTTCAGATTGGACATTAGGAAAAATTTATTCACAGAAAGAGTTGAAAGGCATTGGAACAGGCTGCCCAGGGCAGTGGTGGAGTCACCATCCCTGGAGGGGTTTAAAAGACACGTAGATGTGGTGCTTAGAGACGTGGTTTAGTGGTGGACTTGGTAGTGTTAGTTTAATGTTTGGACTTGATGATCTTAAAGGTCTTTTCCAAACTAAATGATTCTGTGCTTCTATAGCCATGCATGGGTCTGCATCACCTGGTTGCACTAAGTCTGCTCTGATTGACCTGTTCTGATTTGGGGACAGTGGTCCCCTAACCACAGCTCATGAGCAGGACATGCCCACAAAGCCTTCAGGTCCTTCAAGGTACCAGACATGAAAGGCCATGAGTGAGAGTGGTGGGGAGAGAAGGTGATGCCATGATGTGCCACGCGCTCGCTGCTCTGGTTGTCACCTGCCCCTGGAGAGGTTTGAATGGCTTCTCAGTGAGTGCTACGCCTCTAAATCAGAAGAGGACTGAGATACCTTTGAGGTTTAGAAAAAGCAGGTTATTTCTGTTTTGTTCTTCTAAAATGAAGGCATCAAAACATTCTTTTAGACATGAAAGGTTTTTGACTTCAGAAGAAGTCTGTCCATTGTGTTTTCTGAACACACGTTATCTTGTGATCTTCAGGGAGGATAAAAGATGGGCACAGGTTGGCACACCTTGCGGTTGACTGAGGAAGGCTCGCTCTTTTGAAGTATCCCACTCCCTTTTTGGTTCCAAGAGTCAAAACAATTCGGGCAAAATCATCTTTGTAGAGCCTGCTCCGATTGTGCCTAGAGGTGGAAAGTCTTATTCCGCGGGCAAAGGAGCTGAGAGAGAAGTGCCAGAGATTTTATTGGCTAAAAACCTCACTGTTACTTACCTGTCGTTTTGTGCAAAGACTGGTGCTGGTGTAAAAGCTGATGAGGGACAGGCTTGAAACAGTGGTTTCATCCATTTGAAGGAGAACTTGATCGGTCTGAAGTCATTAATGTCTCCCAGCTAGTATTTGAACCTTGGCATTGCGTTTCTGCCGCTTAGTTGGCACTCAAAGAGGCTGACCGTGGTGTGGGCAGAGCAGGTCAGAGATGAGGAGGAACCCTCTGTGCCTGTCCAAACCAATAGGTGAAAAAACACTGCAAAAAGAAGATAAAATATTGGTTCAGATGGTGATAAATTCTGTCAAATAAACCTAGGTGCATCAGGGTGAACTAAGGTGAATGGAGCAAATGCAGGGAGAGGACATTATTTGGGGGGATAAACTAAAACATATCTGGAAAACTTATTCCCTAGAGCATGTATTTATGTGGATAAACTCCTGGCCTTGTGGCACGTGGTGACCAGGGGAAGCAGGTGGGATTGTGTGTTTCTCCTCCATCATCTGTGCTGCTGTCCCACATCTACAGGCAGCGAAGAGCCCATGGCAGTGTGAAACAGAGGACCGAGTCCTGCTGACCACACTACGGGAGAATTTCTAGCAATCAAGACACTGGGAGGAGCAGGGGAGACTGGTGTGTGTCTGCCTTTGCTGCAGCGCTTGCTGTATGAGAAAGGCAGCCCATGGCTCCTGTACCTCCTTTTTCAGGTGTCTCCATGGGAGCTGGAGCTTGCTTGTATGAGCTTGAGAAGAGGGGGAAGGAGGGACAAAAGCCCCTGGTCCTTGTGTTTTTGTGTTGGATGGACCTCACCAATCTTTTGGTTGAATTGGATTTAGTCATTGAAAAATACCAAAAGCAGTTACTGCATTGTCTTGCCCAAGTGAAAAAAAACCACCTAAGCCTGAAATGTCTCCTGCTGTCCTGCAGCTGCATTCCTGCTGAGGGACCACCTCTCTGGGTGGTTGCTGCATTCTATTCAGCCCTTTTGGCTTCTTGTTCCTACCTGAGGTGACCATGCGTGGGGCTGTGTGATGGAGCAGAGCAGCGACCCAAACGAAATAAAACCCTGCAAAATTTTACAATTTACACTGAGGGTGGTGAAACCCCGGCCCAGGTTGGCCAGAGAGGTGGTGGATGCCCCATCCCTGGAGACATCCCAGGCCAGGCTGGACGGGGCTCTGAGCAACCTGAGCTGGTGCAGATGTCCCTGCTCATGGCAGGGGTGGCACTGGATGAGCTTTGAAGGTCCCTTCCAACCCAAACTGTTCTGTGATTCTATGAAAACTGATCATCTGTGAAGCTGGTGGGAACAGCCCAGAGGGGTCATGAGCTGCCAGCGCTGGATGGGGTGGGAGGTGTATAAACTGCCTCTCGAAAAAACAGCTGTGAAATCCAATTTTCTGCCCAGTTGCCAGCCTCAGGCTCTGCTTCTGTTTCATCTCATGACAGGGCATGTCTCTGTGCTGTAGCCAGCCCTGTTGGTGATTTAAACAACTGTGGTGAGGGGTGGCTGAGGCGTGGACAAGCATCCCGTCCCCTGCCCTTGCTGCAGGGTCTGGTCTCTGCCAAAGGGTGGGACAGACAGCTGCAGCCCTGGTGCTTTCAACCACTGCAGGAGGACGCAAGGCAGAGCCCTGGCCTGCAAACACAAGAAATCGGGGGAAAAAAAGAAAAAACAACCAAACAAAAAACCACCAGACCTCAAAACCAGCAAATGATGTTGCACTTTTTTTGGTTTTTTTAAAGGCATATAATTCAAAGTGCGATGTATTGCTGAGATGCACATTCCCTGACGGTGGTGAGCGGGGCAGAGGTTGAGACACATCTCCCTGGGGAGAGGGAGGGTTGCGTGAGCCTGAGTCAGCAGCAAAGGTCACTTGGCCGAAAGGCTCAGCTTGCAGGAGGAGATTTTGTAATGGTAAATGATGCAATGTTTCTGTGTTCAGCGCTGACGGTGTGGTAGGTGTGTGTGCACGTTGGAGGGAGAAACACCAATATTTTTGGTCAACAGTTGAATGACAGGTTAGTGATGGTCAAGCTCAGCTGCTGACTCCCAAGTTACTTCTCCCTCTTCCTTGCTGCTCTGCCTGTTGCTTCCTCCCCTCCTGTGGCCACACTTCTTGTGTCTTTTCAGTTCTGGCATTTAAGCTCGTTGTTGCGTTGGTTTTTTTGATGGCCTTGGCTCTTCCAGTTCCCATTTGGGGTCATTATCACATATGATTAGTCTTGGAGCCTAATGAAGGGGATCAGACATAACTCTAGGGTATGTCTGAGCCACTTAATGTTTCTGAGCTCAAAGATCTGCAGAGGAAGTTTATTTTTAAGCTTCCTGAGAAGACACATTTGAACATTGGATTGTTTAGGGTACAAGTAATAGAACTGAAATCCCTCTGTGGGGAGCAGTGTCCTCTGGGAATTAAAGCATCCCAGGGATAATTATCCAGTGCTGAGTTAAGTCTCGTTAGTCTTGAAATAGCTTTTAGTGGATGATCGTTTTTTCTTTCACACTGGCTGGTGTGAAAGCTCGAAACCATATATTAGCATTTAGCCTTGTTTGTAAGAGCACTGTCAACATATTCTCAATACTGTTGTTGTTATCCAGTCCACTCTGGGAAAGCTAGGCATGGAAATATGAAACAATTACACAAAATAACAACCCCAGAAAATAAAAAAGGGCATTTTTAGAGGCTGCTTTTTAAGGTCCCATTCTTTCATGTGTTAAGAGAGAGGAGGGAGCTGTGAGGTCTTGTGATAAGGGCTCCAGCTGCTGCTGTTTGGGGGCGCTTTGCAGGTGACTGTAGCTCCAGCTCAGCAAAGCAGCAGCAGGACAAGTGCCATGCTGTGTCACTGGCCCAGGTGAAGTGACACGTCTGTGTAGTGACTCAGCTGTGTCCCTGCTAACCACCTGCTGACGTAATGCAGATCATTAGTCACTAATTGATGTGGTTAGCCTTTTTTTAGGCTGCTTGGAAAGGCCGAGGATCACGTGGAGCTGAATCAGTCTTTTGCCTCTTTTGCCTTCAGGTCTACCAGGATCTTCGTGGTGCTTGGAGAGTCATTTTGGTGGGACCTGCGTTGCACCCCAGACTACTTCCAGTAAAGAGATTTTTAGACCTATACAGTATTGCCATGAACCATATGTTGACCTAAAGAAAATGGGAAGAGCAACAGGAACTCCAAAGTGTCAGAAAATGTTTAACATTGAAACTTGTTTTCACATGGACCAAAAGACGTGCCATATTCAAATACAAAGCCTCTTGTTGTCAACAACTGTGACCACTTTAGAATGAACCAGTTCATTGCATGCTGAAGCAATGTTGTTGGTCAAGAAACCAGTTTCTAGCATAGCACTATTTGTAGTTACTTTTGCTTTCTCTGAGAGACTGCAAATAATAAGATGTAGACATTAACACCTCGTGAATACATTTAACTTTCCATTTAGCTATAGCTTTATTCAGCATGACTGTAGATAAGGGTAGCAGCAAACAATCATTGGAGCTTAAAGAACATTTTTAAAATAAGTACCAAGGCCTCATATTTGTTCTGAAACTGTTTAGTTTGGGGAATGGAAGCAAGGACGTAGCGGGTAGGAAGTGACAGCTGGGAATACAAAAGAAAAAAGCAATTGGGATTGGGAACCAACAGGTGGGAGCAGGAATCAGAAAACTATAGTAAGATCTCTGAGGAGGCAGGAACTAATCCAGGCCTTGTTGAGTAAATCCATTGGAAGGGCAACTTCAAGAGGGGAATACTGTTTAGTTTGATAGTTTTAACTGTTTAACTGTTGCATCTAATCTTTACTTTCTGGCTGTTTGACTCTAAGCCCATCCATCACAGCTGTATGGTGGGGCCCTCTGGTGTGCAGCCACAGGGGGGTGGCAATGAATCCTCCTGAAGAAGGACCTTTGGAGGCGGTGGGAGAGGACACTGCCTTTGGGCTGAGTGGGAGAAGCTTGTTTCACACATGCTGCATTTATTTTCTTCATTGGCTCTCTAAAAGCCCTCTAAGCAACCTGGAGCTTTACTGAGGATGACAATTTCTAATATTCCCCTCCCCCATCTCCTACACTTCCCATCTTTGGCTCTGTCTTGTCCTCTAGTGCCTTATCTCTACGTGCTGATGGGTTAGGTACCAACACTCAGGTATCATCTTACCTGGTATCTCAACTCGTGCCTTGTCAATCTGTCTCCTTACCTATGTCTTTTGTGCCATTACCCCAGACAAGTCTTGAGGACAGGTCTTTGGTAGTACGTATAATACCTGGATCCTCCTGGACACAGCTGAGTTTGGACACTGCCCTTCTGCTCCCTTGTCCATGAGTTTTTCTGTCTGCCTAAAATCTCCAAGTCTCCTCTGCCTGTTGTTGCTTTTCTCGAAGGTTGCAGACCCCTTCTCTGGTCACGGTGTTGGTGGCACCATTGGGTGCGCTGGAGATGCAGGTGTGGGTACTTGTCCCTCATGCCTTGCTCAGCCACAGCAAACTCTATATTTATTTGTTCTGTCCTCCCCACACTTCAAGTGGCCTAAGGAAGCCCTGTAAGTCCTCATCCATGGAGGCAACCCTGCGCATCTCCTGTGACGTTGTTGAGACATCAGTGTCCGCATCCTGCCAAGGAGATGGGACATGGTGGGGGGGATGTGTGCTGGGTTCCCTCCCAGGCTTGTCTGTGTTCACTTCCCATTTGAGCTTTACTCCAAGCAAGCTATCCTCACAAAACTAAAGAAAATTATCACAGTAGTAATATTCCTAATAACATCTATTATTTTTTAATATATTTTTTAAAATTCTGTTTTAATGTACTTCAACTGTTGCCCCTCTCCCCACTAAGATTTTAGCAAATGAGCTTATTCTGTCTTTAAAGCAAATGCTGCTGCTTTTATTTTAAAATTATTTTGATTTCCCCGTCTGGCCCTCATGTGTGGCCCAGCTGTGCTCTGTGGGTACCCAGCACCCACCTGGAGGAGCTCATGGGGGGTTTCTGGGTATTGCCCCAACAACAATAAATTATGCGATGCCCTCGGACAATGTGGCAAAGTCTACCTTGTCCTTTGGAGCTGACACACTTAGAAGGGAAACAAACATTTGAGGAAATCTAGGAAATGGTGGCTCAGGCTTGTGGAGTGTTGCTTGGAACCCTGAGAACCAGCATCTCTGATTCACAGGCAGCCAGGTGAGGCTGCACGAAAGCTGAAACGTGGCTGAGGTTTCGCAGCAGCTGATGTTGAACTACGCGGACGCTCCAGCTTGGAGCGGGAAGGGCTCTTCTCCCTTATCTGAGGATGCACACGTGTGCCAGGAGACCTTTGTTCAGAGTATTTGGAGGAATAAAGTTCAGCAGGAATAAGAAGGCATTTCCCCGCCACTTCGGTTCACATTGTGTTGTGCTCTCTGTCTCTCTTGCAGCTGCGTAAATGAGTATGGAAGATTATGATTTCCTCTTCAAAATTGTTTTAATTGGCAACGCCGGTGTGGGGAAGACCTGCTTAGTCCGTCGCTTCACTCAGGTAAGGTTGGCCACCTCTGGGACATGGGATGTCGGGGTGGGGACAGCACTGGGACAGGAGCGTGGAGCCTGTGGCTGTGTACCAAGGGCTCCACTGGCACTGCAGCTCTAAAATAATTTGTGCACATTCTCGGTGTATGCATCACCTATAGCTACACACTAGCACAAGCAGCATCTCTGTGTCTAGTGCTGTACTGAGCCCTGTTGGGGAATCTTGTGTTGGAGAAGGCTCATCCCTCTCCAAAGACAGAAAGTCCCCTCTGAAAGCCACTGGGACAACTCCTAATTTGGAGGTGCTCTGGACCAGTTATAAGGACCAGCACATCTTCTGATGTGCTCCCATGTACCACTTTCTCCACTTTCTCCCCAACCCTTGCTGCACAAAGCTTTCCTTGTTATTTACCACTAATTAAATAATCTGGGTCCTGGTCTGCCAGTCCAGTTAAACACCAGACCTTTTTTATGGCATAGTAACGGGGATAGGACCAGGCTTCTGTGATCTGGGGCAAGATAAGGCTTTGCATGATACACCTTAAAACACAAGTTGTAGGTTTTTGTTGCGCTCTCCACTAGGAATTGTCGGTAATTTCCCCCCTCAGCGTTAATATCAGTTTTAAAGTCATAGTGATGTTAAACACTCTCCAAGTGCACATCAACTCCAAAGGGTTAACCGCAGAAATGTCTGGCCACTTCTGCTCCTTGTGCTTCGACAGTGCAGCTGCAGTAGGGGATGGATGTGCCCCAAAATCAACATGACTTTGTAGACCTAAACACCAGAAATCAAAAAGCTCTTTTTATTTTGTTTGTTTGTTTGCTGTTTCTCCTTTCCAATGGTTCTGCAATCAAATATCACCAGAATCACTGAATCTTTTCAGTTGGAAGAGACCCTCAGGATCATCAAGTCCAACCATAACCTAACTCTAGCACTAAACCATGTCCCTAAGAACCATCATGTCAGCCCTTGCCATTGCTGTGGCACCAGTAGTGGCTGGCTCTGTGCTTTTCTCCCAAAATGCTGTGCAGGGGTCTGCCTGTGGTGCTGGGAGCTGCCAGAAATGCCCTTCCATGCTGTGGTGTGTGGTGGAAGGGAGAGGGAAGGTGTGAGGTTGCAGGAGCAAAGGCATCTCATCCCACATGAGTGCTCCCACCTCTTTCAAGGGGTTGGGAAGTAGGATGGAGGGTCCCCACCTACCCTTCCCCTGACACTTCTAGCTGCACAGAAGCAGAAAGGCTTTTCCTCCTCTATTTTCCCCTGTATGCATCCTTCTTTTCTCCAGTTTTCCCACCTCTCAAGTCAATGACATGCTACATGACTAGGGATGTGTGGGCACGGAAGCACCATGGTGTTGAATTGTGGTAACCTTTATGCTGGGGAAATGTCACATTTTCCTCTCTAAATATGATGGAAATGTGTCTGGGGAAGAGAACAAGGGAGAAATAGTTTTGGGGATGGAAAAGCGTGAGGATGGGCACTCAGACAGCTACAGAAATTTACTTAACAAAACTCTTTTCTTTCAGGGGCTTTTCCCACCAGGTCAAGGAGCCACAATTGGGGTTGACTTCATGATTAAAACCGTGGAGATAAATGGTGAAAAAGTAAAGGTAGGAGCCTGATGGTTTTCGACTTGTGGGACAGTCCTGTAGCTGAGGTTTCTCGCTGGAAGGCACGTGGGGAAGCACAGGGCTATATGGCAATGCTGGGGCTAATGATCTTTGCACCCCTCTTCACAATTACCAGCATGATTGTAACAGTGAACCTGCTCTAAAGGAGAAAATGGAAAAGGGGAGAACTTGCAAAACTCTATCCTTGCTTAGGAGATGCTGAGATTATCCCTGGCTGTGGTTGAGGAGGTGCAAAGACGTGCTTCAGTGCAACCTCCACTTACAGCATTTCTGATAAACCGAAATCTGTCGTGTTCCCACTGGGACATGTTTGGTGAAGGTCTTCTCCTGTGAGCTCCTGAGATGGCCGGTGGAGGAGAGCAGGCTTCTGGACTTGCATGGTTCTGCACAATGGAGGCTTACCTTCCACTTCTGCCGAGTTAAGGATTTGGGAGAAGTTGAAATGGTGACAATACTGATGCTTTGATCAATGGATTGAAGTGAGAAGGGCAATATCCACTCCTTCACTCTCCAAAATAGGGTGGTTGCAACCAAACTGCTGCTGGGAAATCGTCTCTGTCCTGTTCTAACTCCCAAACTGAGCCTGAGCATCACTTGGCAGAGCTACTTTGCCTGGGTCTCAAAACACACCAGGAACCATTCTCATGCTTTAATGGGATCCATGGTTGGGTTCCAGTGCCTGGAAACATTATCTGCCATTGCTTCATTCATTAGTAGAGATTTTGCTACAGCTACTGTGGCGCTCAAGAGGCGAGAGAAGAGTATGGTTATCTGAACCTCTAATGTCAAAGTGCCTAGGGTCCCTGGGCTGCTCCTGGAATTACACTGCCTACATTAAATCCAGGTGCATCAAGGTTAAAACTGGGGTTGTTTCCCCTTGCTGCCTTCATCAAACCTACTGGTGAGCAAATGGGAGAGTGGCAGCAGCTGGATGTGACATCAAGACCCATTTTTAAGCTTGTGCTGGGATGAACACAGTGGACTTGTGCAGATTTTCAACCCTGTTGTTTTGGTTTTTTTTCATTTGTAATTGAGTGCAGGGTTTTTTTGAGAAGAAAATCAGATGATGCACTCATTCCTCAGTTTAAGACAGACTTTAAAAGCCTCCCTGCTACTTGAGGAGCTGTACAAACCTATGGCAGGTGATGGTCCTTGACCAGAAGACCTTCCAGCTTAAGCAGGTGAAGGTGAAGAAGTGTAAATATCTTCCTGCGATAACGAGCGAGTTAATGTTCAGCACACCGCTGTGCAAGTGGGACAGAGCAGCAGGCAGGAGTGCAGTGAGGATCACGTGTAGCCCCTGTGGTCCCAGGGCTTAGTCAGTGGTTGCAATGCTCATTAGCAGGCATCTGGTGTAGCGGGGTTGGCCAGGACATGGATGCTGTTTGTCCAGGCTCCTCAGATAGCAGAGATGCTGCTTTCTGCCAAAACCAGTGCCAGTGGATCTAAACTGGTAGATAGCTTGAATTCCACCTTCAGTGCAGTACTTATTTTTTTTTCTTATGTACCTGGCTTAAACCAGCTGTCTTGAGATTGTCCTGGTCAGTGGAGAGAGAAAAGCAATCTCAAGGAAGATCAGTCCCATCCACTTCAGACACCTCTCCTTTCCAAGCATCTGGTTCCCTGTCAAGTACAGATGGAGCCTTAAGAACATCGCTTATATCTGATGTCTGGTTTTTGGACAGGCGAACTCACCCTAAGTTTCTCTGTGCTTGACTTGTTGCTCCCATGACATAATCCTATTTTAAGACTAGCCTGGACCGAGGATGCAAACTCCTTAGGAGAAAGTTGGGAGCAGTTGTGCCAACATGGGCTATCTCAGGGGCAAGGATGGTTCAGGGAAACTCTACAAGCTAAATTCAAACTTGTCAGTGTGGTAAACCCCTGCAAACATCTGATAAATGCATAAGTGTCCACCAAAGCAACATACTTTCTTAATCACCTTGGGGCTGGCTTGTGTTTCACAGAGCCTTAGCAAGTGGTAGGTGGTACACAAGCCATATTTCACGTCACAAATAATGAGTTGTTAAATCGAAGTCCCTCTCTTGACCCTACCAGCGGAGTAAATTGGAGTTGCCAGAGCTCAGCCACAATGACCAAGCTTGGGAGGAAGCTTAGCACGACATGTTTGGGTATTTGAATGAGCCTTCTGGAGTCTGAAAGGCAAACGGATTTCTTTCAGGGAGTGATCTTGCAGCTGAAACTTTGAGTAAGCAGTGCTAGTGAGAATAAACATTTAATGAGTGAGAAAAGTAGGAATGACTCAGAGCGCAGAGCAATAAAAATGACATCCCAGTCGAATGAGGCAATTCTCTGACTGCTGGCTCATTTCATGGTGCCCAAGCCCTGACTCCGCTCCTGTGCCGGGCAGCATCTCTTGCATGTCTGTTGGGATCCAGGAGGAGAGACCAGAGCTGCTTACTGAAAAGATTTTTCAGATTTGAAAAGAAATGATAGATTTCCAGGGAAAAATACTTTCCAGCTTTCAAAATTGCATTTGGAAGTCAGTGGAGAAGGGACTTGCTAGCATGAAAAAGCTCTGTATGAGCCGTATCGGATACGGGCAGCGACTAAAGCTCGCTGAGAGATGAGCTGAGACAGAGCTGTGCAGTCGAGGCGTCTTTTGGTCTGCCTGGCCTTTCCTAGTAAAACCAAAAATATGTACAACACATGTGCTAAGAGGCTACAGAAATTCAAGCCAAGTAGACAGCAATTATCAGGCTTGTCAAAGCTAAAAATCCTCAGTGCTGCAGAGGGCTGTACTATACGGACCTGTGATCCTATTGCACTTGGTGGGAATGTTCATATGCATAAAGTTAAATGTATATGTAAATGTTGGGAGAGCAGGAAGCATCAGCTGGCTCCAAGAAAATAAACATCGACGTTTTCTTTCAGCTGAGTCAGGCACTGTGCTTTGGTTCCTCTGGAAAAAAAAGCGATACAAGTGAAATGGTTGCTGTAAAATATTTTATTTGGCAGAGGCAATCAGTGGGTCGAAGTGTGAGATGTGCATTTTGTGTGCAGGCAGAGTTTATCCGTGGCTATGAGGTCAGGGGCTCTTCCCTGCCTTCTGCACCCAGCTCACAGGTGGACTCATGGCTGAAGCCAGTTAGAAAACAGCTGAGTGACAACAAAATTATCTGTATTTTTCCACCTGCCGGAGTTTGGAGCCTGGTTTGTTTTAATGGGGACCCATTTGTTACCTGAATTTCACATGTAAGTGACTTCACTGCTGGTTTTGTATGTCAGTTAACTGCAGGTGCCAGGTTCAGTCATTTAAATGCAACTGTGCCAGGAGATTAAGCACAAAGGTGCCCAAGAGCTGTGAGCCAGCCATGAAGTACTCTCTCTGCAAAAATGTACTTTTTCAAAATCATAACCCACATCTGAAAGCTGCTACTGGGAGCTCTCATTTCAAACTAACACATTTATTATGAGTAGCTGGCATAGTTTGATTTTGGAACTGGGCAAGAATAAGGTTTTCTCCGTTACAGGATGCTGAATGTATGGAAAAAATCTCAAATGCTTTACCTTTTTCTTTCCAAAGTACACAGGATTCTGTCTGGAAATCAGCCTTTCACATATTTAATTCCAAGGAGGGGTGCTTTAAAAAAATAGAAGTTGAAGCAGAGAAGTAATCTTTTATGCTGAAATGGTTTAATTTTGGATGTTTGTTTCTTTGCCTTTTTGAAGAACTGAGATTTTGGTGACCCACCAAAAACTATCAGATGGTCAAATCATAAAAACAGTATGAGTTTCATTTTTATTAGGAGAAGTGTGTTGTCTGTCTGGATCCGAAGGGCTGGCAGACACTCCTGACCTCTTTGATATAGTTAAGGACACGTCAACCAGTTTGACATGTCGGGATGGCAGGCAGTGAGGAACAGGGTGAGATGGATGAAGTTGTAGAGAAGAAACATGTTGGAGCCCTTGGGTCAGCCTTCAGCTGAGCTCCTTGCTCAGTCTCATGGTTTCCACCCACCAGTGCATCATCTCAGGATAACTATAACTTTGGAAGCAAGAGGAGAGGCTTTCTCATTGCTTCTTGGGATGGATGATGCTGTTAGTTGGACTTCAGGGGCAGGAAAAGTGACTTTCTCCTTCCAGCTCTTGCATTGTAATTCCAGGCCAGCAGCTCTGTCCATAGTGGAGGGAGATGGTAGAAGCCACATGAAAGCCCATAGACCTGCAGCTTCCAGGGGCCGTGGGCTGTGGTGCCAGCTGACTTCGTGCCTTGCATTTCAATCCACAAGTGCAGGAATGGAAACAAAAAATGCTGGGAGAGGGGAAGCCAAAGGGGACAAAAGCTATTTGCTTTCCTAGCATTGGTTTTACCCTGAAGGGGTTTTTTTCAGGTCAGAACAGTGCTGCTATGAAAAAAAGTTAATTTTTTTTTTTTCCTTTTTACCACCCTTTGTTGTTACACCAAAAGCTGCAGATCTGGGACACGGCAGGACAAGAGCGATTCCGGTCCATCACGCAGAGTTATTATCGCAGCGCTAACGCGTTAATCTTGACGTACGACATCACCTGTGAAGAATCCTTCCGGTGTCTCCCCGAGTGGCTGCGGGAAATCGAGCAGTATGCCAGCAATAAAGTCATTACTGTGCTAGTGGGTAAGCGACGGTGGTCCCTGGTGGGGTGGCGTGACGAGGGGGTGAGCTGTGCGTGTCGAGGGGTTGGTGGCAGATGGAGGTGTCAGCAGGGGGAAAACGTGGCATCTGTGTGAGTTGGTGGGGCAGGATGCTCAAACTGCTGCGGGGGATCTTGTTCCCAAACAGTTGTAACTGTGGGTGGGCACAGGATACAGCCCGTGACTTATACCCAGTGCTCGGACCATTCCTTCTGCAAATAACCCCAAGATGCTGATGTTCAGGACACCACAGCCACTTTTTGAAGTGTGGTCCTGTCTCGGGTCTAAGGTTACTGCATGAGGAGGTGGATCTTTCCACCAGCTGGTCCCATGTGGGACTAAAGCGTTGATGGTGCAGCTACCAACTGAGCTAAGAACAGAGCAGTGTCCCTTGTGAGTCCCAGTCTGGATCTCTACAAATACAGGGTGTTTCAAAAGGATGGACCCAATTTCAAAGCAGCATGATTTCAAGTTGTGTCCATCTTTTTGAAACACCCTGTATACGAGGATCTGCTGAAGCTGGTGATGCCTGCAGGTTGCTGATTTGGGCGGTCTGGAGCATCTTTCTTATGAGGAAAGACTGAGAGAGCTGGGTCTGTCTGTTCAGCCTGGAGAAGAGAAGCTGAGAGGAGATCTCATCAATGGTTATAAATATCTCCAGGGTGGGTGTCAAGAGGATGGACCAGACCCCTTTCAGTGGTGCCCAATGATAGGATGAGGGGCAACAGGCACAGACTGAAGCACAGGAGGTTCCATCTGAACATAAGGAGAAACTTCTTTACTTTGAGGAGCCAGAGCCCTGGAACAGGCTGCCCAGAGAGGTTGTAGAGTCTCCTTCTCTGGAGACATTCAAACCCACCTGGACACATTCCTGTGTGATCTGCTCTGGTGACCCTGCTTTAGCAGGTGGGTTGGACTGGATGATCTCCAGAGGTCCCTTCCAACACCAGCCATCCTGTGATTCTGTGATTCTGTACCCCATAGCCGTGGGACAACCACAATCTTGTCTCAAGTGGGTCAGGATCTGAGAACCAGGTCAGGATGTGATGACTGTGTGGATGGTAGCATTCGTAGGTGGTGCAGACGTGGAAAACTGGGTACTTTTGCATGGATTTTAGGGATACTAAAAATAAACAACTGAATGTTATGTTAATCTGCAGAGCTTCAACTCAAGCTGAAGCAGACTTCAGGCCCTCTGTCTGCTACAAGCAAGGTGAAGGGTATTTTGTCTGCCTGTGCTTTTCCATGCTCTGCTTCCAGCATCTGATACTCAGGACTTGGCTTTTAAAAGCCCAAGAACATATAAAGAACAGTGGAAAAATAATTTGGGGAAAGCCCCAGTGCTGCAGCGTTGACATCACCTTTAATAGTTTGCTGTTTAAAAGAAAAAAATCTAGATGATTGTAGAATGTGGTCAAGGTGTCTTTAAAAAAAATCTTTTGAGTTTTACATGCCCCAGTGGTATTGCAAGTGAGCGGTGGGATTTAAAGAGATTCCATACAAGAAACCCTGCTCATGGAGTATAAGGAGTATGGCATGTGAATGTTAGGTGAATTATCAGCATCTACAGCACAAAATATACGTAACAGTCATAACACACGCTTTGAAGATGGTGACACCCATAAACTACTTGTGCTGAGTGACAGTCTGGTTAGAAAGTTAACTTCAGTGTGTGCAGCAGGTCCGAGAAACTGTTTTGTCAGAAAAGAAAGGAGATGTCTCATGAGAGGAAGGCAATGAGACAGGGCTTGCCAGTGGAAGCGCAGTCTTCTCCTCCTACTAATTCTCATAAAATTGCTGGTGGAAATGAGCCCAGGAGATGTTTCCTCCTGATCCTGCTGAGTCCATGAACACAGGCCCTTTTTATCACAGGTCCTGGTCCATTATCTGTCTTATAAGATTAATTTATGGCAAAAGCATCATGTTTGAAGTGAAGTGGCCAGTAACAAGGTATAATCGTATCAGACGCTTGCTCGAGGCTTTAATCAACTCTTTGCCGAACTGAGCTCTCTGAAGGCAGAGGCTGGTTTCTCTCCCCACTTTGCTCTGCAGGTGCCCCCCAAGCCCATCCATCTTCAGCCTCCACAGCCAAATCCTTCACGGGAATATTTAAATAGGAAAACAGCCTTCCATGCCAGGCTTCTTTTGAAGCTTGTAATGACATGAGAAATATCACATTTAGTGTCTCACATGCTGTAATTGACATTTTAAGTGCTCCTTGGAGCAAGAACAGAAGAATTTTCAGTAGATATTAAAAATGGAAATCCTTTAATGTTGGTTGATAGCAGCAAACAGATGCACTGGTGCTAAATTGAAGCTAACTAACTGGGATGTTCACAGGGCATATTCCATTAAATGAGCTGATATTAAAGGAACTGGGTCACATGTATCCGTTATTTGGAAGGGAGAGAAAGCACTACGAGTTTTACATCAAACCCACACTCCGTACATGAATAAACCACCAAACTCTATATCTCTTATCAACCTCTGTTTCTCTCGTTTTGGAAGTCAAATTAATTTTCCTTCTAAAATTTTTTATCAATGCAGGTAATAAAATTGATTTAGCTGATAAGAGGGAAGTCTCCCAGCAAAGAGCTGCAGAGTTCTCCGAGGCGCAGGACATGTACTATCTGGAAACCTCAGCAAAAGAGTCGGATAATGTGGAAAAACTCTTCCTGGACTTGGCCTGCAGGTTGATCAGCGAGGCACGGCAGAACACCCTTGTGAACAATGTCTCATCCCCCTTACCAGGAGAGGGGAAAAGCATCAGCTACTTGACTTGCTGTAATTTTAATTAAAGAGCTGGCATGTGATTACCCCTTCTGCCATGGGCCAAGAGGAATATTTTTTTTTTCCTGGGATTTATCTCCTTGAAGGGAATTCCTGCCACTTTGACCCATCTGACTCACTCTGAGTCAGGCTGCAGACCTGGAAGCATGGCAGGCTGATGGCTCCAGCTGCATGGCAATGTAGCAGAATATAATATGGTTTAAATTTCATTTTTCTTGCAGTCTCTGCAAGAGAAGGAGAGTTGCCCAAGCGCTTCATGTAATGCAGAACATGAGCTATTGCGTTTTCTTCGGTGGGAGACTAGAGCAGCCTCTCTTGAAGAAGATACTGAAGAGATCAGAATCTCTCTTGCAGAGCAATGTGTTTGATCCTTTCTAAAATTAAAAAAAGGAAGAAAAAAACCAACAATGAACACCGATCCTGGGCTACAGTGGCAATCTTCTGGGCTGCCAGAGAGTGAGCTCCTAAGACATGTATATAGTGTCTGCCCGCGCATCTCCATGGAGGACTCTGGTGTTTGAAATAGTATTATGTCTCTCATCTACAGGCACTTTCATAAACATGGAATTAAAAAAAAAAGTTACATATATCAACGTTTTCAAGATTTAAGATGACATGGATACAGCTCAGTTGCTCCTTTTGGTGCTAGCAGTTCAGCAAATATTCCATAGACCAAACGTAGTCTTACTACATTATTGTCCTCTGAATGTGTAACTTGGACTGGTTAGGGGAAAAACACTAATAAGCACTGTTCATTTAAAAAAAAAAAAAAAAATCTCGTTACCTCTTTTTCTGGGCCTGAACGGAGTGGGAAAGGACTGTGCTTCTTTGATATCCAACATAGGATGAAAAGACTTTCCAGAAATAAATAAAAAAATTAACTCTTCCTCCTCTAATTAGTCATGTCCTAACGTAAAAAAACCTACCCCTGGGAAATGTGATTGGTTGAGTTGGAAAAAGCATGCCAGACATGACCAAAATCTTGTGCGCACACGGATTGTGTGTAAGGGTTCAAAGAGAGCATGGTTTGAAGCGGCAGTTCTGCAGTGTCTCCAGCTTAAAAATAAAGCTTGTAGATACAGTTCTTGTTGAAAGGCAGGTGTACAATTTTGTAGAGGAGGTTTGGTTTTTTTTATGCTAAGTGGAAATAGTGATGGGTTGCAAGTGGGTGTCATTCTGTGTCTGACCGATCCAGCGCTCACCTGGTGGAGCTGCTCTCCAGGATGCTCTTGAAGGTATTTTCTTGGCTTCTGGTCTCTCTGCTAGAGTAGCTTTCAGGTTCAGGGCTGTAAAGTCATTATATTTACTTGATGCTTTGTACTCTTAATCCCAGACTCCAGTGTATGTGTAACTGTTTAGGCAATTTCTACAAAACCCTTGAAGTGGAAGCACTATGGAGTTTGCGATGTTATTACACCTCTAGTGCCATATGTGAATAATGCATTGCAAATTTACAGGTTGATGTTAAAACAAATTTGGAAGGTAGTGAATGCACACATGAAAAAAAAGGTTTTTAGAAGTTTGAGTTCAGTTTAGCTAATCTGGATAAATCTCTCCTGGCAACTACATGGCTGTGATATGCTGTAATTTTGAGTTAATCAGTTTAATATTATTTGGCATTTACTGAAGATTATAACAGAGCTTTTGTATTGACATAAAAAGCTGCCAGTAAGTACTTTTTTTGAAAAGAGTAACAATAAAAAAAGAGGCATTTAAAAATACTTTTTCACATTTTCCTGAAAAGACTTCTTTGGGCTGTATCATGTTGTGCCTTTGATCTGTAATGAGGAGCCGACTCTGTGTGTCAGAGAGAGGGGACCTGTGTGTCATATCATCACTTTTAATATTTTCTTGCCGTTTTTTTAGGTAACTTTCTTCTTTTATGACTAGTGGTAAAATGAAGGTGTAGAAGTTGTAGTACAAGGCTTGTTTGTCATTTAGGTAACACTTGGCAAAGTGCTGCTGTGTGAGATGTTGGGGTACACGTCATCTGCGCTGGCCTCTACTGATCTTTTTCAATCTCTGCTTATGGTGTAATGCAGAGGATGTAGAAACCTGTGGGACTTGCGGCTTCTGCTGGGCTGTGTGATACAGCCTGTGCTGAAGGGCCCTGTCTGTCTTGAGGGCTCCCCAAATTGCCAAATGCAGCCTCATCTGAGGTTGTGGAGACCACCCAACTCTGAGACAGCTGTTTCTGCACAGCTTTTAGGTTGCTGCTTAGAGCAAGACTCGGTGTGTGACATGTAAGGGCACACTTGAGTTTAAAAAATAATGATTACATATATTTAATTTGTAAAAGCTCTTACTCTTCAGATACTGCATTTGTCAGGATATGATTGATAACAAATAGGGCAGGGCTGGTTGATTGAGGTAATCGAGGAGGAAGGAGACTGCCCACTGAAACATCTGTGGGTTCCTCAGCCTTGTTTTCCAAAAGCATCAAAGCTGGGCAGGTACTTTACATTCCTGCTGAGTACCATTATAAATGCAATTTCAAGTGCTCCTTGCTTCACTTCTGGAGGTTGAACTCCAACACATTATCATGACTGAGCAAGCTGAACTGGTCAAATAGCAGAAACTAATAACTATTTTCTTGGATATTCACTCTGAGGTTTCTAGAAGGCTTAGTCTCTTTTTCCAGTATTTTACTAACCTGTAGGTGATTATTTTGGAGACTAGCTGCCTACTAGCAACCTCCAAGTGGTGGTTCTTTTTATTGGTAGCAAGTCTTCTCCACGTAAGGACTCTATCTCCAGACAGGGATGTGCACTTGCAGAAGGGTGGAGTGTTGCAGGTGGGCCGATGTTACAGTGAAGTATCTGACTTCTCCAGGGACAAATCTGAACTGATTCCTTTTAAGTTTTATTCTAGGTAGACTTTAAAAGTTGAAAGGGAACAACAGTGCAATGTGCAACGTTTTATAAGGTCATAAGCCAAAGCTGTAGTTTGAAACTTGCCTCTTTTTCTGCAGTTAGCACACCACCTGTTGAAGAATTGATATTTTATTGTAGTAACTCATTTGCAGGAGTTATTTTTGTACACCTTAAAATACCTCTCTAGTGTGTACAACCCACCTTTCCTTGTAGCATTGAGGGTTGATCTTCTCTTCTGCAGTCTGGTCTACTGCTGAAGGCTTCCTGACCAGAAAAAGAGCTTTATCAGCTGCTAATGACAACTTAGTGGTGTGGCACAGTGGTGAAAGTCTTGAAAAATAAAAAGAGATTAAAAAAATACAAATCCCAGTTATCTGACAATCATCTATGGCCAACACCTCACTAGATGAGTGGATTTTTGAGAGAACTGTCCGTAGAAGCTTTCTGATGCTTGCTGGGTTGAGTGTCCAAAAGCCATGCGGAGTTGATATAATAGGGCCAAATTTGACTGGAAATGTTCTCTACCATCAAGAGAACAAGGCATTTCATTTAGTGTGGTTGCTAGATTTTGATGTGTTTTCAGGGTGATACATTCACAGCCATGGAGTAATCTTATTTCTGGGTGAATGTTAGTTTTATAGTAGTCCCGTAACGAGACCACTTCTATAAACTTCTTAGCACAACGAGTAGCTCCAAGCAGAAGCCAATGTTAGATGGTCAACCAATGTTTGCTTTATCTAGCAAACCTGTTTAGAAAGATTAGTAAAATAATCTGCTGAAGACTGGATGGTTTTAATTCTGTTTTCCAGTTCAGCCACTGATTCAATCAAACTGATCTTGGGTAAATCACCAACTGTTGTGTGCTTCAGATCACTGCCTGTGAAGCACTCGCTAGTATTTTGCGTTGGGTATTTACACTGCAAGTTTACTGGGACAAGACATGGCTCCCTCTTTTTCCTATTTATATTGCCCACGGGAGAGCAAGCACTAGGGAAAAAAATGCTGGTCAGGACAAAGTTACGACGGAAAAAGTGAAATTACAAACTTTAAGGAAGATTACACTGGGTGCCTCTTCCTACCTCTAACGTTAAAGTCCTGATTTGATCTACAGGTAAGTTGTTTGAGCATGCAGTCAAATACGTGTTTGTGTTGAATGCAAAATGGCTTTGTGATCATTATTTAATGAAAACCACACACGACAAATTGTCAGGCAAGATACTTTGTTCTTTGCTGTAGAACACACGAAACAGCCCTTAAAATCTGTCAGCCTGCTGGTGCTGTTTGTCTTTTTGGAAATAGCTGTATTGGTAACAGTTGGCTCCTGCTAGTCTAGGTTTAGTAGTTAATGGCTATTGAATTCCTTCAGCATCAATAATAACAGCAGCAGAGTGGGGCTGACACAGGGGCCAGTGATTTGAAAAGAGGGAAAGTCGAAATCAGTGGTGCAGAAGCACGGTGGGTGCACACACATGGGACAACAGGCTTTCCCGAGCTTTTGCTGACAAGGGATGCAATTATAGTCAAACCCACTGGGCTTTGCCTTATTCATTATCCCTAAGGACTGCTGTTTGTTCAGCTGCTTTTCCACTTGTCTTCTCTTTTCAGCATGAAGAACTGCCCACAAGTCAGGCTGAGCTGTTGAGCTGGCGTGATTTCTGTAGTCAGAGACTGAATTAAGTTGGAAAAGAGGTGAAATTCTCCAGCTGTCGAAGTAGGCTGAGCAAACGTGCAGGATACGCTGCCCTTTGGGGACCTGTGGTGCCATCGTGGTTGGATATGGCTGGAGACACTGTCACAGAAACCCTCTCCTGGCTGTGGGGCAGACTGAGGGCTGTAGCCCTTTGTGCAAGGGGAAACACGACTGTGTGGAGCAGAAAATGCCAAGTAAAGGGGTGGTTCTACTCAAGATTTCTTCAATCCCATCTTCTTTAAAAAAAAAACCAAACAAACACAATGACTTAGATTTTGATTGCTCTGGATTTTAATAAGGAATGCTTTCAATATGAGTCGCATCTGAGATTCTTCTGCATTCTATTGCTTTCAATATCAAAGTCCCTAATACCTGTATAAGTGTTGCTTCTACCAGTAAAGACCTTTTTGAGCTTATTTGGCTAGAAAAGGTCTTTCCAGAGGACACTTTGTGAATTCCTACTGAGCAAATATGGAAACTCTTTGAAATGTTGATGTACACAAGGGCTCATCAGAAAACCCACAGTAGCCAAAATAAATACTCCCATCAATTCTAGAAGCGAGAACCCTGTGAAAGATGTTATATCAAAATGTTTTTTTCCTTAGTTTTTCGTAAGCTTTGCTTATCTGAACGAATTTGGCTCCTGCAGCCAACCTTTCTTGTGTCAGGGCTGTCCTCTTGTTGTTACGGGTACTAGCTGCTCTAGTTACTGTTCACAAACAGCAAAGGATCATCGTTTTGAAGGACAGTCTTGTTTTCTGATGATGATGCATGATAGGGAGACACTTGCTTTCCTACAAGTGACTAGTGCATCCTAAGCACAGCAGCCTCAGCTGGAACCGATCACATCTTTGAACTGCAATCATCCACTCGAGCTGTAGTTAAATGTACCATAAAGGTTACAAAGCTCTCATCTGCCTCAGCTCAGGATTTATCTTGGCTAGGAAAACAAACAACAGGGTAATCATGCTGACCATGATGCAAAGCTGCCAAAGTAGCCGCGGCATTGCTCTGCCTTACCTCGCTCATCAGCACCTCGTCGAACTGACCTAAAGCCTCCTTTGCTGTACTATACTATATCTGGTTGAGATGGATTGCGGGCTGTCATCACCCATGGATGCCACCACAGCCTCTGCCATCATGTGAATGGGTCATAACTTAAACCAGAAGTAAAAACTATGCCATGTGAGTTGAGAGTGGTTTTTGTTTTGTTTTGTTTTTCCATATGGGGAGCCACAGATCCAGGAAAAAAAAGCTCATTTCAAATGTTTGCCCCTCCAAATACGGTCAGCTGGGTAACTGGGGAAAGGTCACCCAGATAGAGCAGATGCTGAGATGGCAGTGAGTGTAATTTAGGCTGTAATTGTTGTCAGTGAAATATTAGACTGGTTTTGAGAGTATAGCTAGGGTTAACAGCTCAGCTCATGTGTCTGGATAAACAGGAGCTGGCTGTACTGTACTCAGAGGTTGTCTCTGTTTTCACATGGGTGGGATCACATTTGTTGAACCAGTTATCCTTTTCCAGCAAGCTTAGAAGACAATTTTAGCTCTGAGTAATCCTACAATTAAACTCAAGAAGCAGATGCCACCTTTCCATTTGCAACTTTGCTTTTCCACTACTGCTTATCCTGGGTTAATGTTCCCAAGGACACGCACGCTGGTGAGCACACCATGGTGGTGTCTCTGCCGAGCATCTTCTGGAGTCCAGCCCATGCCCACAAGCATCCGACATGTCCAACACCTGTGTCGGTCACAGTTTTAGCTGTACATGGTTCCCTGCGGGGAGGGGATGTTAGAAGTACTCTTATGCTTTCATGGGCAGTCATCAAGGGCTCTGGTGTGTCTGGTGTCACATAACGCAAACTTCGGAGCTTTTCAAAGCCTGATTCCTCCAGTATCTTTTATCCACGAATGTGTCCCTTCCCAATAGTGCTCATGTTTCATTGCATGAACCACGGGATCCAACTCCTGCTTTAGCTAGAAGGAAGAGCACCCGTGGCTCATCTTCTTTGCCACCTCGAGTTTCTTACGGTGAACATAAACCTAATTTGATAAGCCCATTCTTAGGCAGGGCGTCCTGTGAGGATGCTTCCCTTCTTATAGGACCAATACGAGAGATTCGGGTGTTAAGAATTGGTGGTGGTTTGGTGCGAGTAAATCTCCAGTGGGCAGGTGGATGCTGCTCTCCATCCAGGGAGACGCGTGGGCATGTGGAGGAGGAGGAGAGTCATTCTGAGCTGTCACTTGGGCCATGGTGTGAGTATCTCCAAGAGTCTGGGTTGCACTGTTGGCATGAGCTTTAGTAAATGTAACAGTCACAGTGTCCCCGGCAGCCAAGCCTTTACGGAGGGGGAAGCGGAGGAGAGGGAAATGCTGTTTTGACATTTTAATGGAGTGAGAATAAAATGTTTGGTCTATGGCGGGCAGAGCCGCCGTGATTTCGGGCGCTGCTGTTGCCTCAGCTCTTGCAGACTGTTGGAAGAAGCCTTACCGCTGGCCTCCACATACAGTCAGCACTGAAAAGGGAAAAAACAACTCAAGCCAGTGTTTCAGAGGAGAAAAACTCATCTAATGAGAGCATGGAGGAAGCCCAGTGCTCGTTGCTATGCTGGTTTGAAGTGACAAGTATATCTCTGGATGTTAGAGAAGCAGTTCAAAATGTGCCATGGTTTTTAGCATAATAAGATGCACTGCAGATATGTCACATCCATTTCGTTCCCTACAGCTGTTTACAAAAGAAAAAAAACCCAAAACCAACAACAAAACCAACAGAAAACCCACAAACCCTGAGATGGGAGCAGCTGCAGTCACTCAGCTGTCAATCTGGGACAAGGCTCTTTCTGCTCCTCTTTTATTTCCACTTCACTCTGTTCTGCTGCACATATTTGGCTGTTCTGTGAATTTGCAGATCATGAGTTTGTGGTTTGTTTTTTTTTTTTAATCTTAACTGCCTTTGATCTATACAGAAAGACTCACCCAGCTCTCATTTGAATTCATTAATGCTTTGAGTAGGCATTTTAATTTTATGTTTACTGGCTTTTTTCCCTTTGTAATGTTATCTAACTGACAAGTTTGTCGTGCTCTTCATTACCTTTAAGTTTTTGAGTCTAAAATGTTTCCTCTTTCCTGAATGCTGTGATCATTTTTGGAGATGTTGTAAAGGCATCTTCCTTTCCTCAGAAGAAAACCTGAACTACTTGCAGCTTTGATTACTAGCAAATCCATACTGAAGCACGTAATGCTCTTTACAGCATGAACAAAGTACATTTTATACTATCAACTGTAGTTTGGATTGTAGTTTAAAAACCTGCTTAAGCACTAAAAGCAGCATTTTGTTTGCAACATCCATGCCAGGGAAGTCACAGCATTAAAGGAATTTCCTGGGTTGCAGTTTTTCCCACAAAGCTCTGCTGTCTTTTCCCTAACAATTGTGAATTTAGCACAATGTACAGAATTTTAGCAAGAACCCCAATTCCTAAACACGTGGCCAGAAGGAGGAGGAGAGGATGCATTTCTTGTTGATCAAGCACAACCATTTCAGTGGAGAGAATGCACTACAGCTGGTCAGACCATTGATCTCGAGTTGCTGGGGTGGTGCTGGCTCTGGGAAGGGTATAAGTGTTAGCAAATCGCCAAACTGTGAATCATTGACTGTCAGAAGCATTTGGCTTGTCTGCTTTTTTGTTAAGTTCCTGTTGTCAAGCGTGGTACAGAGCGGTTGAGAGAGGAATGTATTTTGGATGACCAGGATGATGAATGTATGATGCTTCATGTTTATTTGTAACGTCCTTTTTATACTTAGAAATTGCTTACATATGTATCTGTATGTAAATAAATGTTTAATCCTTTCCACTTGGTGTTTGAAGTGCTTGAGTTGTTTGTTTTGGGTTTTTTTATTTGATTTAAAGTGCAAAGCAAAGTTGCCTTAAAAATATGTACAAGACAGATTCACTTGGCGTGATTTAATGTCGGACCAACAAATGAACGGCTGCTGAGGATTTTCTGCTTGGGTTGAGCGTACCAAGGCTCTCACAGCATTGCGACCTCAGAAGAAGAGCAAAAGTAGAGGTGCTGCCTATGAGAAAAACGTCCCTTTGCACTGGAGCAGAAAAGTTTTATTCGGAAGGAGAGATCACAGTGAAGTCTGAAATGGCAGAGAGCTGCCGGCATCAGGCACTAGAGGGTGGTCTTTGACATCTTCACTCGCCGTCATTGCAAACCTGTAGCTGGCTCAGCTCTTGTCCTAGCAAGATGCTAGGTTTGTGTTGAATGAAGATGATGGTTGGATGCTTCAACTGTCTATTATTCTTTGTCCTAGTGTTTGTGTTGTGTTTTTTTTTTTTTAATGCTAGTTCTTCTCTTCAGCCTTCAACTTGCTCTTTTCATGCTCATAGAACTCCACTGGAGTTTCCCAATGACCTGTCTTTCTAGGGGCTTAGAATTCTTTTGGACAAGATCTCCCATTTTAAGCCTTTAGTCTTTTGGTCAACACATAAAGTTTGTTCTCTGACTCGTTCTGGGGATCAGGTTTCCTCCTCTGTGCTCTGCTCCACATCAAAGACAACTTCTGCTAACACTTACGCTGAGAAATGAGCTGTGAAGCTTGAAGACACCATGTGTCTTTTATTGCCTCTTCCACTGACCTTGAAGCTCCTTCCTTGGTAAATGTCTGACATGAGGACTGGACCATCTGCTCCGTGTTCCCCGGGAAGCTGTCAGTTTGAGTCAGTGATAAAACAGAGAGGTACTTGGAGAGGGAAAATGTCCCTGCCTGCTTCTAGGTAGGAACTGGACAAAGGGAGGGAATAAAACATCCTTAAAGCTCAGAAAGCTTGGGAATTGAGTATTTACTGAAGGAGAGAGAGGCTGGAGTGTGTTGTCTGTGGGGGTGATGGCTGAAGAAGCCAAACCAAGCTTGGATATTAGGAACAATTACTTCACAGAAAAGGTTGTCGGGCATTGGAACAGGCTGCCCAGGGCAGTGGTGGAGTCACCATCGCTGGAAGGGTTCAAAAGACATGTGGGTGAGGTTCTTAGGGACATGGGTTAGTGCCAGTGTTGGGTTAACGGTTGGACTCGAAGATCTTGAGGGTCTCTTCCAACTAAGTGCTTCTGTGATTCTACGGTAAGGGGCAGGTGAAGAGTGGCAGCTCCTCCTTGCAAGGAGCATGGAACCGGTGGGATGCACAACCTTCTTGTTCAGCGGGTGCAGCAGCAAAGGCACAGCCTGTGCCAGGCTTCGCTGTGGGTAAAAGGATAGTAGGAGCCCAAAGGCTCCCTGCAAAAAGGGAACAAACTGCCCAGGGGAAGAAATGACAGACTACAAGAGCAAAAGCAAGACAGCTTGCTTTGCCTCTCCTCCATCTTCTCATGTACAACATCTTCCTACCAAGCACTTGGGGGGCTCTCCCCAGACGTCATCTTGCTGACAGTGGTCTGTCACAAAATGATACATTTTGGTTTCACAAAGCACAGAAGATCTGACTGCCCTGCATTAATTTCAGTGGTATCGTACAGACAGTCCTATCTAATTTAAAATCTAGTCTTGATTTATGGATTTCTATGCATAGGAAATCAGCCACAAACCCAGTATGCATTTTCAGGAGTTTTATTACCTTCAGAATTAAACATGCTGATCTCTATTCATTTTGTACAAGCTTATAATTATAATCACATCAGTGTGCACCAAAGCTACAACTTACCATAGTAGGTAGATGAATTCTCTGCTGAATAAAATCACTCATGCTGGACAAAACACTTCATGTCAAGACGCTGTCACATATGTGATGTAGAAGTTCTGGTAGTGTTTCATTCCAGCCACATCAAGTGTCTGGTCTATCACTTGGATCCGGTCTAACCCTCATGATAAAGTGGGTGTTTGTCCAGTTCATCACAAGCGAGTGCTTAAAGAGCCAGTGATACTGTAGTCTCTTCTTATGTGGGAGGCTGTAGTAGAAACAACTAGTTTCAAGCTTTATTTGTTTGAGCACTGATGTACTAAAACTCTTTCAATATTGCCATCCCCGTGCTCAGTGATTGTGTATGAGTAACGCTCGCTCTCCCTTCATTTCTTCTACATAAGCAATAAACGCAGACTTAGTGTTTCGAGGTAGGTTATGTTTCTTACTCCTTCTCCACTTGCCCCTAACATAGTTTCATCAAGTAGGATTTTAGTTGCAATAAACTTCGGACAGGCATGGCATTGGTAAATGCAGGCAGAAGCACAGGCTTGTTCACTTAGGCTCAGCCTAAAGCCCTGCACTACCCTGAACCAAGCCTGGTGCAGTGCTGGTGCTTCGACTTGCTGTCAGGTGCAGGGCTCAAGCTCAGCTGGGAAAGCCATCAACAGCTTCTAAAGCCTGCATGGCTGCTTCTAGAACTGTCACGTCCCTTTGGCTGTGCCAAGAAGCCCGGCACAGACACCTGTGTATTCCCCACAGCACAGCATTGCCATCTTCCGCCACGGTGGTTTGGGCTGGCATCACTGGCACAGCATGTAAGAAGTGACTCCATGCACAGGTAGGATGCTTGAAGTTACTTTGGTCCTCATGTTATGTCTAATTCTGCTTCCCCGTCACTCCTCTTTTTGCTATAACTGGACGTTGTTGTTGTTGTTCTGTTTTGTTTTTTCCTTCTGTTTATGTCTAGGATCCAGGGTCTGCAGAGATCTGGGCTTGGTCCTGCAACAAGAAACCTCAAGCCTCTTGCCACTGACTGTTGCGGCACCCTTAAACACCAGGAAGAACTTCTGGGTTGTGCTTGAGTATCTTGCTGAGTAGAACAGCAAGCAGAAAAGATGTTTTGCTGGTTAAGGTCTTTTGGTGGGATCCAGAGCTAGGTTCCACACTCCCTTAATGTTGGGCAGGTCTTTGAACCTGTGCCTTAGTTTCCTCAACTGTAAGTAAGTAGTGAAAACAAACAAAAAAACCCCCAAAACACTGACTGCTATGGAAAAACTTCTTTGTAAAGTGAATTTACCTGTGCAGACTTGCTGTGTAGAGCCATGAAGAGCTTTTCTTCGTTCAGCCTGCAGAATGCCTGCAGACTCAGCACACCCGTGCCTTCGGTAGGAGAGGCTGTAGCTCATTCGTACCTGCTCTGCTGCAGAAGCAGCGTGTTTGATTTAAAATACTCTTCTCCCTCCCATCTCTCAATGAGAAATGCATTTGATTAGGAGGTGCAGAACTTAGGGTAGAAACCGAGAAACTGGAAAGGCTTACCTGTACATTCTCTAAGGGGGATGCATGCTACAAAGTTGGTGAAAGGTCTGGAGCACAAGTGTGATGGGAGCAGCTGAGGGAGCTGGGGCTGTTCAGCCTGGAGAACAGGAGCTGAGGGGAGAGCTGATCGCTGTCTGCAACTGCCTGCAAGGAGGTTGGAGCGTGGAGGGGGTTGGTCTCTTCTCCCAAGGAACAAGCAACAGGACAAGAGGAAATGGCCTCAAGTTGTGTCAGGGGAGGTTCAGATTGGATATTAGGAAAAAAATTCTTCCTGGAAAGGGTTGTCAGGCATTGGAACAGGCTGCCCAGGGCAGTGGTGGAGTCACCTGGAGGTGTTTAAGACACATAGATGCGTTTCTTAGGTAGATGGTTTAGTGACAGTGTCAGGTTAATGGTTGGACTTGATGATCTTGAGGGTCTTTTCCAACCAAATGATTATATGATTCTATGCTAAAAATAGTGGATAAAGGACAAAGTAGTGAGACAGTAACTGCCTTCATACTTCCCTGAGTGTCCTGGTAGTAATGAGCAGGTACAGATTTATTTTATAGAAGAGATATGAAGGCACACAAAGATGACAGCTCAAATTCCAAAGCTCTATTTTTTTTTCATCCATTCCAAACCTGGTTTCCACTGGCTGTCTTAGGCAGATCCTGCCTTGAAAGGCTGGTTTGTGTGCACACACACACACACCCCCCGCAGTGAGGTACCTACGGTGAGACCCAGTGAATGTAAGGTTAGGTTAGAGACACCTTTCAGAATCACACAAGAAGCCCTGCTAGTCCCAACAGTGTCTAACAACAGAAAGTAAAATACACAGGAACAAGACAAGCACAAAATGGTACATTCCTACAGTACTCTTCTAACTTCCAACAACTCTTGCCTCTCAGGTTTCCTAAGGCGCAGGTGGCATCTTTATAATGTGGAAGTTAAGTGCCTCAGCTGTCAGCGTTGACACAGTTTGTTCCTTGCGCAGAGACACAAAACTCTTCTGAACAAGTGGGACAGACTTTTCAGCAGGGCCTGTTGCAACAGGACAAGGGGTGATGGTTTTAGACTAAAGGAGGGGAGATTCAGGCTGGACACGAGGAAGGAATTTTTTACTCTGAGGGTGGTGAAACCCTGTCCCAGGTTGGCCAGAGAGGTGGTGGATGCCCCAATCCCTGGAGACATCCCAGGCCAGGCTGGACGGGGCTCTGAGCAACCTGATCTGGTGAAGATGTCCCTGCTCATGGCAGGGGTGGCACTGGATGAGCTTTGAAGGTCCCTTCCAACCCAAACTGTTCTATGATTCTATGAAACGTGGGTAAATGTTCCTCAAGGGCATTTAAAGGATCAGAGGAGGCTTCCTGGCCATTATCTCAGGGATAAATAGCAGATGTTGGTTTACAGCAAAAGAGATACAGGAAAACCAGGAGGTGTACCAACCTCTCAGGATGGTGTTTTCCCCAACTCAATTCCATCCTAGGATCCCAAATGGGCTTAAATATGAGGCTCCCAGATGGTATATGAAATTCTTTGATGAAAACTTGGCCCTTCCCCACAGAAAATCACCAGGTAAGAATCTGGATGGGACTTAGATTCCAGGGTTTCCCAAGGTTTGGCATTCCCTTGGCATTCCCAAGGTTTAATCTCTCATTTTTGGAGCAAACATCATTTTCACTGGTCTCTTTGCTTTCAGAAACAGGGTTCCTGCCAGTGTGCCCACAGGTCGATGGCAAGTCAGCAGCCCAGCTACCTGTTTTTAAGGTTAAAGATGCAGACGGCTTCAACCTTTTGTTTGCAGATGGAGGGACCCACTCCTCAGAGTTGGCCGGCAGTTGGCTGTAAAGGAACTGCTGTGAAACAGAGCTATTAACTTCTTTGTTTTTCCTGTTACTTGGCCTCTCACGTTTCACTAACCTGCCAGTAAGCTGCTGCAAGAGAGTGTTTTGAAAGGAAGATCTGGATCGCTTGCATTTGGAATGGATTTTAGTGGGATTTTTCGGGGTGAAGACAGTGACAAAAGAGCTTCTTTCCCCAACAGGCCACAGTTTGCAGAGGGGTTTTGTCACAGGAGTTGACTGTGAATAAGGAACAAAGTCTTGAGCACTAACTGAACCGCATTCTGAATCGCAAAAGGAGTAAGTTACTGGTGTACTGTGCTTACAAAAAGGAGGGGACCGATGTAGGGATGAGCTCCGTTTTGAACGGTTACAGGGAACATCTCCAGGATAAAGCACCAATTCAGGAGCTGTGACCTTTTCTGTCAAAGTATCTTCCTGTATTAAAGAATCACATGATTTATTTAAGAATTCTACAGGTTTTGCTACCTGTCTTGCACTTGGATCAAAGAGATCAGCAGAAGCATCGTAGCTGCCTTCAGGGAAGCTGTTGTTCCACAACACCTCTCTCCTATTCACACTTTTGAAGGTATTTTCTGACAGGTCTGTCAATGGTTTTAATTCTCTTTTACATATCCTTCTTGTATTGTTGGGAGCTGCTGGATCAGTCTCCCATGCCCCTGTGAGTCTAAGATCTGTTCTTTGGTTTGGTGTAGAAAAAGAATTTTCTTTATTTTCACCACCAGCTGAATGACTATCCTGTGCAGAATGCACACAGACAGCTGCCTTGCTCCTATCTAAACAAGAGGCTTCTCCATGTTCATCAGCATGCTGCAGACTAAGAAAAGACCAAGCTGACTTGGAAATGTCAATATTTGCTGCTTTGGGCTGCACACATCTGCTCTCAGAAACCAAAGGCTCTGATATAAGTTGCAAGGACTGTGACAGAACAGGTAGATGAGGGTTAGGTATAATGCAAGTTGCTCCACATCCCTTGCCAGCTGAAGACAAAACACTACAGGAAGACTCATAATGTGACACCTCGTCACTTGGAAGATTTGTTTTTGACCAAAGACAAGCAAACGATACGTTCTCCCAACTATCAGTCTCTGCTGGTGGCAAGAACTCCCCTAAGACACTTGCTTCAGGCAAATCATCAGCTACTAGGGTTTGCCTGGGATACAATTCTTTAAGATTTACACCCAGCTTGCTATTTTCAAGAGCATGTTTGCCTGCATCAAGGCTGGGTGAGGTTACAACACTCTTGCCATCTTCTATTCTGGCTAAGAATTCATTTAGGCTCTCTGAGAGTGGGAGCTCATCCCAAAGCATAGAGTCTGTCTGAGACACTGCAGCTACATTTACGTGATTAGAAGCTGAGGCATCTCTCTTGTGAAAAAGGGAGTCATGGGATTTTTCTGGGTAAGAATAATCTCCACTGTTAGCCTTTGGGTAAATGCTTTTTACCCCAAATTCCAAGGGATGTTGTAACAACCTGGAACTGTTTCCATGTGAACACTCAGGTTTTGCAGAAGAGACTCTCTCTAATTTATCAGTTACAGAGATACTGTCAGTCCAGTGAGGCTGTGAACTAAATTCATTACCCTCCTCTTTATTCCCGTCCTTCAC
Organism: Caloenas nicobarica; assembly: GCF_036013445.1. Classification (NCBI taxonomy): domain Eukaryota; kingdom Metazoa; phylum Chordata; class Aves; order Columbiformes; family Columbidae; genus Caloenas; species Caloenas nicobarica. Next base: position 207,712,435 of record NC_088245.1, on the reverse strand, counting down.
AGAAGAGCTGCAAAATTGCGAATCCCAAAGAGTTTGATTGTTGGGGCTTACACTGCACAGTTCTGCAGCAAGAGGCCTCCTCTCTTGTTCATGCTGTTCACTCACCAGCCTTCCCACTTCCGGAGTGGGAAAGTCTTCTGCTGTTACCCAAGCAACAGATGAAGCCAGGCTGAAGGACCGCTGCCAGGAGCCTAAAAAACTTTCTCTGTCACTCAACTGCACAGAACAGGAGTTTCTGCTCAGGCTGGACAAACTGCTGAGCTCACTGACAGGTTCATCTATTGGAGCTGAAGATGCATCAGTTAAGTACGAGCTGTTATTACAGCTCCTGAATTTTGCCGACTGCAGGAGCCGATGGAAGTAGCTGATAACAGTAAAGCCAGTAACAGCAGTGTTTGGCAGGAAGAGCTGGCAAGCTGTAAGGTTTTTTGCACTTCTATTAATTCTGGAACAGTTTTGCAAGATGCTGCTGGCAGCAGAACGCCCTCCATCTTCCCTTGCACAACCCTGGGGGAAAAAATTAGAAAAAGAGGAAAACCTTAGTGCAATGCTTTATTTCATGATAGAAAAAAAAATAAATGCATGTCTCTTAAGTGAGGCTTAAATTCAGGTCTCACTTTTTGTCAGGATCTGCGAGGAAGAGAATACAAAACAGTCTGTCACACAAAGCATTACTCCCTGGGAAATAAGCACTGGCAAGGGCTATAAAGGGCATCACAGCGAGAGGTTCTTTGCTTGCTGCAATTACGCAGAGGTTTGGAGCTGGAAAAACAACCAAGAACTGTAAGAAAGGGCTTCACAGAAGACGCCTTCCTCCCTCTGCGGCACAAGGTGCTTCCGGGCTTCCTCCAGCGCAGTTCTGTGCAAATGGCCAGCTGCCTAAGGCCAACGCTTTGCTTTTCTCTGGGAGGCACTGGGCAGTACTTGAAGCAAAGTACTCTGGTACCAGACACATGACTTGGCAGCCCAGCTATCAAAGCCAGCAGGATATTCTCTATGCGCTTCCTCTGTGAAAGGGAAATAAGATACAACCTCTAGCTTCTCAGATTTATTTGGGGCGTAGTGTTTCAAAGGAGCTTAGGCTGCAGTTCTTTATAGAAGCTGCTTCTCTCTACAGAGAAATTACAGCTGAGAAATTACACTCAAAGCAGAGGGAATTATCTAGTGTTCTGAGAAATGGCTAAATCCTTTTTTGCCTCCCCTAAAGGTCTGTCAATGCCAGAGCAGCCAAAAAGCAAATACAGCCGTCTTCAAATTCAGGAACCCTCTTGCTCCCTGAGTCCATGCAAAGGTTGAGGCTGAAGGGTGTTAGCCAAGGACAATACCCTTCTAGATAAGCCTTAAAACTCAGAATCAGCGTAACATGCTTTATCTGGGAGAGTGCAACTGTATGCACAGCTGAACACAACTACACAGACATGTCTACAGCTAAAGGCTGAACAAGTTGTTTTCAAACGTGTGTTCAGGAGCAGCAACAAGGCTGTTGGTATGTATGATTATTTACATTTGTAAAGGCATCAGAGCTAGAGAATGGTTCCGGTTAAGTAAAGTTAATCCATGAAGTCCTCCACCTTCCATTATTTAAGATACTGTGCATTAGGAAAATCTCAGCTCAGATACCTCATGGTACCTGTGGGAGAGGAAAAACACCTGCCAGGTAGGATTTAGTTCAGAGACTTCATAATATGAATGACTCACACAAGCACCACTTGAAGAGAATTTAGAAGACTGTTTCTATGGAAATATTGCTAAGAACTAATATTTCAAAGTCTGTTAAACACATAAAAGAGCCACAGATGCACATGTTGAACAGCTGTACTTTATCAACATTTTAAAACGTGCTCTTAAATCCAGAAATATCAAAATGCTGCAAGGGGATGTGTCTCTCCTTACATGTCAGACAGCAGGAGGCTATGCAGCATGGCAGAGGCAGGGCGGTGCTTGAAAAGACGGTCTGTTTCTTGCTTGAACTGCACACGGTTTTTTAGAGACTCCAAGCTGCTACTGATATGCACAGGAGCTGGCACTGCTCAGGCTCTCAGAAAAGCAGCCCTGACAAGCTGTCAAGCTGACTGCTGCCATTCGAGATGACTTTTGGATGCGAGTCATTTAAAATAACACAGGAGTCTGGGAGAAGAGGAGCAGAATCCTTCCCATGTCCTAGCCCTAAATTATCTCAAATTCCCAAAAGGTGTTGTACATGATGTTTTGATAATTCAGTCTATGCCCCCAATTAGCTACAAGCTAATGAAAAAACTCATTATAAGAGAGTGATGTGGATTAAAAATTACCTTCAGTCCAAATATCAATCTTTTCCCAATGAAACAGGCTTCCACTGCTTGAGCTAATGCTCCTAGAGATACATCTGTGTTTGTTTCTCCTGCCTGTTGATTGAAGTCTTGAATACACCTTGAGTAAAAACATACAGAAGCATTGCACCAACAGAGGAAGCCTTATATTACATTTTAGCCGTAGTACAGGTAGGACAAGCACTGTGGTAGTTTAAACTAAACATAGAATGAGAACAGGAAGCCACGAACCTATAAATTCAATTGTTTACCTCAATTTGTTCGTGAAACAGAAGTAAACGAAACAACCACTTTGAATAGGTTTAATATATATGCACAACTTTCAGGTGTTCACTGTGTGGCTGTGATTTTTGTATCAATACAATAACTGTATAATGCTGCTACTGCTCATGCATCCTTTCTGCCCGCACCTTTACAGCAACAGCAGCATCCATATTAAGACATGCAAATAACTATTTTTTTCCACAGCTGACAGTAGTACCACAGTCTGGTGTAGAATGTCTCCCATGAGAATGTTATTAATGCTGTTAATATAGGTTTTTAAAAGTGTTCATCTTTGACCCAGTGCTAATGCAAGTCATTGGAAAATAACATAACAGAGAAAGAAGAAGTGAATGTATCTGAATATTCCATCCTAAAAGTTTCACACATCAGAAAGTCTGAAGCTCATAATGCAGGTGGTCAGGCTCTGAAGGTCAACAGGCTGTCTTAGAAATCCCTCCTTGCTAAAGGAAAATCTCATCATATTGAATTAAAGTCACAAGGTGCACACTTTAAAAAAAAAATTCAAACTGTTATTAAAAATGAAAATATAAAGGCTCTATCTCTATCTTATTATTCTTGTAAATTACTGAGGAAAAAATATGTCTAAATCTCTGGAAAAGCCAACTTACTTAGTAATCTGACACTAGACAAAGGAAATTCAATCATCTCAAAGGAGGAAGGACGTAAGGAAGAAGCACAACCAACCGAACTGTGAAGCTCACTTAGCAGGTAGCATCTGCCTTCAACAGACAAATGCAGAATCTCTTAGGCAGGAGTACTCTATCACAACATTTCAAGATTTCAGGAAGAAACCCAACTTCAGCATTTTCTCAAGGTGACAGGTAGCAAGGAAATGCTGGAAGGGAGCACTTCAGCAGCTTCTTCCCACTCATCTCCCCACCAACCAAGCTGATGTCATTTTTTTTTAGGCTGAAGAAAAAGCAGCAGCTATGTAATTAGAAAAAAACCAAACAAACATTCCTTACCTCTGCAGATTTTCTGCGGTGACCCCAAAGAACGGATCTAAGCAACTTCCAAACACGACAATGTCAAACAAATCATTGGTGTCAGCAATCTTTAGAGACAATCTATATCTGTAGCTTGCATCTTTAGCTTCACCTGTGCGGCCGCATTTTAGACATTTAAACCTGACAAAAGACAGTATAAGGATAAAAAAAGATTGAATATGTGAACTCCTGCTAATCACTGCTGAGGTAAGAACTTATCTGCAGCCGTAGGCATTAGTACTACAATGCATCAAATTCTCCACGAAAAACCATAAGATTCTTTCTTATTTTTCACTCCTTGAAGCATCAATCTTACCACAGGCTCAGCAAGGTGTCTATCATGACAGAATCCCTCTGGCAGCTTCTTTTATTGATTTATTAAATGCTAGCCTGTTGTGAAGCTGGAGTGAAACGGTGGGTTTTGAGTGACCTGTTGGGGAGTAATTTTGAATTCCCTACACCCACATTTTTTGCCTTTTGTTCTGGTTTCGGATTTTTCATCCTGTAGCTTTAATATAATAGCCAGATCTTAAAAATCATCAGGAAACAACACTGTTATCTTTTACTTCAGCATTTGAAACACAGACATTCTTGCTTTGCAAAGTCAGATCCTTCCATTTAGTGCTGACACTCATTGATTTACTGTTCTTCTGTGTATCGTAGATTCCACACAACAGTAGCATTAAAAAGGAAAGCTCACACTTCTCTGGACACGCATCTAAGTGGAAGAGTCACACACCTAATGCATTGCATATATAGAATGAGGAAAAAAAAAAAATACAGGATTTGATTTGGAGAACTTTTTAACCAATGCTTTCCAACTTAGGAGCAGCACTGAAGAACTGGACTGCAGAGGAAGCTCTTGGAAGCTGTTAATACACATCATTTATTCTCCTAAACTGTCCTTCGATATTGCATGGCGCTGAACACAATAGAACTCTTGATCCATAACAACCTCCAAGTTGCTACTGGAATACAAAGAAATCTAAATAGTGAGAAGTAACATAAATACCTGAAATCAGCACTTATTTCTACAGTGGCTGGATTTTCATGAATTTGTTTTAACTTGTGTTCAGCTCACGGGGATTCTCAAAGTCTCTAACTGTTACAGTTAATAATCCCCAATACAGGACATACCTCCTAGAATCCAGTATCAGCCTGGAAAAGCATTTTTGACAGGCGGGATAGATGAAGCGGGAGTTCTGGACGGAAATTACAGAGGCAGCCAAGAGTCCTCTCACACTATTCATGTGCTCACAGCATCACCTGAAACAGGTAAGTCAAAATGGTTCAAAGGCTTCTCATTTAACGAGATGTTAACACCAACCACTTTCAGTTGGGTTGCTTGAATATTTTGAAAGGCAGTCCTCAGGAAACTATGATCTCTGTTTGAAAATGGCAACCCAATTGAGGCAACATCTATTATTACCCTTAATCAACCATTTAAAAAGAAAAAAAATATTAAGATATGTAGTAAGAAGCAAGCATTTATGATATTTGCAGATCGTTGCAGATAAATCATGCAAATTCCCGCTTGCATTTAGGAACTCCTTATTAGAACTGTCCTTGAGCACAGCACTGCAGCAAACTGGTTTCTGATTTTTTTGTCCTTAAAATTCAGAATGAGGTCACAACATGGGGTTAAAAATGCAAATGACTCTACACCTGTAATTCTGCAAACAACTTCAATACCAATGACTTTGAGAGGAGAAGATGCCCAGAAAAATGTCAAAAGGGCTTGCAATTACCACTGTATTCATGCCTTTTCAGCTGAAGAGACAGGTCTAAACTATTTACCACTGGTTTCAACAAAGGGGACGTATGGAACTGACAAATAAATGCTGAACTAAGTAATTAATTAATTTCTTTTTCAGTATTACGTTTCTGCAGAATTATCTTCTTTTTATTATCAATATACTGTCCAAGATATCAATTTTTAGGAAACTCCCCCTATTTTAGAAAGCTAACTTTCCCTCTCAGCAGATGCTAAGAACATGTAGGCAAAAATACTGCAAAATACCTAAAATCTTAGAGTTCCAACTTAAATTACCAAAATGCTTTGTACAGCTGAATTATAGAAGGCCTCATAAATCCTTTCTTTTGTCATAGTACTTTTGTCATAGTAATAGGTAAATACATATCTCTTTTCAAAGTAAGCTGCAGAATAAACTCAGAATAGGAACTAAATTTCACATTTTCATCCTGTAACTCCCTCAGGGAGGCAGAAGGCCAAGGAGATAAAGGAGACTCAAGTACAGCTTTTATGTGTTAAAAGCCAATCAATACTCGACAATGATGTTTTGTTTGCATTTTGCCAGAAACTAGTTCAAGTCACAGGCTATCCTTTTGCCCATTCTCTGCATTCTGGTAGAAACAAGATCTGTAACATGAGTATTAGAAAAATGTGAGTGACTAAATTAATTATTCTGAGCAGTCTGGAGGCAAAAAAAGAAGAAATCGGATATCCAAATATTCCCTATGGCAGAAAGGCCAGGAAAACAGGCAGGAAAAGGTAAAAGCTTTACTGGAGGGACAATCAAAATGAAAAATCTCTCGTCAAAACATGTATTAACAGAGGCTCATTGGACCTAATATGTTAGATGGTGCATGCCTTCAATTATTGCCAAAATTGAACTATTTTGCTTTGGTTAAACTACAAGATATCAGTAAACAGTGCAAGTAAAACATACTGATATACAGAAAAGAAGTAATAAAAGTAAGTTTGATTTTGTTCCTACTCAAGAAGGTGGACTTGGAGAAACCAGCAGATGCTTCACTTTCCAACTGGTTTTCAACTCAGAACTATATAAAGTATACTGTTATCTGCAGTTTTTAATGCAATAAAAAAAAAATCCACGCACCCTAGAAACACAGCAAACACTTCAAGTATTCCATTGGAATATAGGAGATAAAGCATAGCATGAATGTTTTCACGCAGGTTCCGTTAAGAGCTCTCTTTAGAGTAAACAGACTCAAGATCTACGCCTCTATTTCTCTTTGGTAGAAATATAGTACTCACTATCTGGACACAAGCTAAAAAAGGATGGTACAAATACATCTGGTTTACTTCATTTTTCTAAATAAACCAAGCAAACCTCTGGACCCACATACCCAGCCCGGGAATCACAGGGCGTTCATGCTGCTCCCCACCAGCAGCCTCCAAACAGCGGCGCCTTCCAACAGCCCTGAGGTCTCGCCGGGATTTCCATCGGTGCCTGGTGCCCTCTAGCGAGCTCGCTGCCTCAAACTCTCCCTAAGGAAAAAAAGAAAAAAACCAAAACACGGAGGAAGAGTCGTTAACAGGTCTCACACCACAATTTTTACCCCTGAACCAGCCGCCTCTTCTCAGCGCAGCCCCGAGGCCGCGGGCTATAAGGATATTATCTATAAGGACAGTTGTACGTTACTTAACAGAATCTGACAGGGACATTCCCAACATTGCTTTTAACAGTTGTGTCTAATTGCAAATTAAATATGTTATAATAGCAGTTAAACTACTCTTCCAAAAGTTGGATTTTGTAGTCACCAGTGCTGAAAATATCCAGGGGAACAGCCTGTAAATTCATTTATTTCTTGGTGGCATACTTGAATATTACAGTTGAAAGCATTTTAAACAAGATATGTTTCATTTTGGTTTGGGAATTTTATATTACTATCTTTTTCTATGCCCAGAATAACAACAAATAAAAAAGATCTTTAGAATTTTAAGTAAAATGGAAATAAAATAGCCGATCACAGGAGTTTAAAAATCAAGTAATTGGAAACAGACCCCACAGGGCTTCCCCCCACCCCCGTCACTCGTCCTGCGCGCTTTAAGCTTTGCTCAACACCCACAAAAACCGAGGTATCACCGCTCTTACCGGTTTTAGCGCTCCGTGACTAAACAGTCTCCGTCTCCCGGCCACAAGGGCCGCGCTGAAGCGCTGTCACCCGGGCAAGGGAACGGGCAGCCGGCGGCGCCACCCGCCCTCGGCGCTCTCAGGCCCGCACGGTAGGGAAGCGCCGAACGCCGGTTACCGCGGCCGTACCCCCACCTCCCCCGCTCCGGCCCCGGGGAAGCGCCGCCCGCAACGCAGCCCGGCCCCGGCTCTGAGCAGCGCCCGGAAAACGGAAGTGCGCGTTGCTAAGGGTCGTTCCTAGGGAACGCCTACCCAAGTCACCACAGCCAACGACAGAAGCGCTCACAAACTAGCCTCACCCCCGCAGCCAATCGGAAAGCCCCGCTGCTTAGTGCCCACCCCCTTCACGTGCGGGAATAGCCCCTCCCCTTTCGGGGCGGGTCGCATAGCGCTGTTTGCTGCAGGCGCCGGCTCCGCCTAGTCCGCTGGGTCCTACCGCCCGCCGCTCCCCGCGGGGCCGACCCGGGGCAGCTCCGCGGGCGGGGGGAACGGGGCCGCTATAAAGCGGTGTGGCGGCTGGGCGGCCTCCGCTCCTCCCGGCGATGCCGCGGCTCCTTCTCTTTCTCCTGCTGCTCGGCGCGTCCGGCGCCCTGCCCGCCTTCCCCCGGCGCCGGGGAGCCCGGACGCCAACCGCCCCGTACCTGACGCGGTACTTCCGGCAGCAGGTACGAGCCGCCTCCCTCGCCCCCCTCAGCGGAGCGCCCGGGGTTACAGGGGCGGTTTGGGGGTGACCCCCAGCGCGGCGTTGGGCCGGGGAGCGAGGGGAGATCCCCGGGGAGGCCCCGGCCGGGGGTGCCGGTTCTGTCACTTCACAGAATGACAGGATGTCAGGGGTTGGAAGGGACTTCGAAAGCTCATCCAGCCCAATCCCCCTGCCGGAGCAGGAACACCCAGATGAGGTTACACAGGAAGGCGTCCAGGCGGGTTGGAATGTCTGCAGAGAAGGAGACTCCACAACCCCCCTGGGCAGCCTGTTCCAGGCTCTGGCACCCTCACTGTGAAGAAGTTTCTTCTCATGTTTAAGTGGAACCTCCTGTGTTCCAGTTTGTCCCCATTGCCCCTTGTCCTATCATTGGTTGTCACCGAGAAGAGCCTGGCTCCGTCCTCCTAACACCCACCCTTTGTATATTTTTAAACATTGATGAGGTCACCCCTCAGTCTCCTCCAGCTCCAGAGCCCCAGCTCCCTCAGCCTTTCCTCACACGGGAGATGCTCCGCTCCCTTCAGCATGTCTGTGGCTCACTGGAAAGGTTTCCCCCAGCCCAGCCGAGCGCAGCTGCTCTGAGGAGCCGGGGGTCCCAGTCAGAGCCGGGCAGGGAGTTTCTGTGGGGATTCAGGGGGCATTTTCTTCCTTCAGCTGCCTCATTTAGCTGCGGACTGGACAGCAATATGTTTTTGTAGATTTCTGGATGTTGCCCTGCTCCGTCCCTTTGGTAAAATGTTCCAGGTCTTGCACATCCTACTGATGTCGCAACTATGGAAAGGGACCGGCTGCAGTGCCAGGTGGCCTGCTCTGCTGTATCTCTACACCATATCCTAGCACCATAGCCCGTGTCCCACAACATTCCGCGCGGTATGTTGGCAGAAAGCGGCTGGGGACCTCGGTTGTACCCTGGCAGTATTTGCAAATAGCGCTTGTGTGATTTTTATATGCTTCTTTTAAATACAGAACCGATTTATGTTACTAACCAGAACTTTCTTTTCCTGTCTGCTGCAATAACTTCATGATTTGTTGGCAAAATCTGCAAGCACATGGACAGAACAGAGAGCTCCACAATGCCAGCTACACGTGCTGGTGTGGTCCTCTTGCAGAAAACTCAAAACTCTGCTTTATTTTAGGTTATCACAAAACCAGTCAACAGTTCCTTTGTACGTGTGAGGGATGGTCTGCCTCTTCACCTGAGCTGAGCCTGATCTTTTAGGGGAGGTAATGGTTCCTCTTACTGAGAGGTGTAATAAGCAGAGAGGACACTTTTCTGATATTCTAATGGTTTGATTCGAAACAGGCTTGTAGCCTGCAACTGAATTTCATGCCCTGGTCTACATAGGAAATGGTGGGAAAGAGCAGCTGTTTAATTCACAAGTGTCTTGGATGATACATGGATTGAATGTCTCCTGTTTCAACTTCGTAGAAGGTGAACTTAGGATGGAATGGGCAAAATGGGAATATTATGCTTTCAGAGAGAACAGACACGAAGAAAAAGATAACTCTTGTATATCCTGAATAGCTACGAAATAATTTTAGGGTGAAGGTCCCTGTCATTAGGTGTGCGAGAGGTGGGATGGGAACAGTTCTAGTGACAAATCCATACATTGAGATTATTTTCTTCTGCAGACTGTTACTGGTTTGGGAGCGCTCCTCTTCAAGCAGTCTCCCCACATAAATCCTGTGTCTTGAAAGCATCTCTGTCTAATACTTTTTAATCACTTGGGCAGTGATTTGAGGTTCGGGTCCCTCTGTTACCTCTAAGAGCCTTGAAGCATATTTGGTAACATACTGCAGATGCCTTCTGCCATGTGTGGTCTGTGTTGGCCAGGATATCAATCTTGTGGTTGCGTTGTAACTCGTAAGCATGGCACCTAATTGTTCTGCCTTGTTGGTTGTTTTTCATTGCTGCCATAGTATCAGTGATAATAATTCTGTGCTGTGGCCTGAACCAACCTTTGTCACCATTCTGTCACACCTCTGTCCTCATCCCTTCTCTGGGCTGTGGTGTCTCCCGGTTGTTCTTGGCGATCGGCAGAGACATCCGTGTGCCCTCCTCTTGCCAGCGAAGCAGCAGAGCTGCTGTGTACCTCGTATCTCGATCTGCGGATTTTGGGAGGCAGGTAGATGTTGAGAGAAGGGAGGGAAGAGTCCCTGTGACATCCTGTTGTAAAGATGGTGCCACATCCTGCTCCCTTCAGCATCTCCCATGTTCTCATTCCCCGCTTCACTAAAAATCATCCTGACTGAGAGTGGCTGCTGTGGGAAAGAGGGGTCGCATTCACAGGCCTTGAAATCCTTGCTTTCCTTGTCCGAAGTCTTACTGGTATTGCTGAACATTGTGGGAGATGTGTGTATATTCATGTATTTTTTGTATTTGTGAGAGATGTAGGGTTAGCATGAGAGGTCGAATCACGCGGACGGTGTAAGGCTGCTCATTATGGGTTGCACAGCACGTAGAACTGATAGGCAAACTCTACAGCCCTTACGAAACACATGCTGAGTGCTGCTGTCTGGGGGTTTGTAATTACGTTATGAGTCTGTAGTGGAACATAAATACCATGATGGACATATTAAATAGGGGTGGTGATACTTTGCCACCTCTCAGGGTTGTTGAAGTTTAATTATTTACATTATAGTTGCTTACAGCGTGAATCATCTGCTTCGGTGCTGCTGAGTCTTTCTTCTTACTTAAAGTTCCTGTTTTGATTCTTGTTTATCCCTTTTGTTTGCAACATCAGTTAAAAATGTTTTATATTGATTTTTATCATTATTTTATAACATGGCAAAATATTACACTGTCACAAAGGAAACACTTCTCATGCCTACTTCTGTAAAAAGTCCTTTTGAATAGTCTTTAAATATTTAATACTTCCACAAAAGAAAACTTTGTAAAGTTTAAATAGATTTCTGGTGTGAATTCTGTTGCCCAAAAATACCTCGTGAGCACTGCGAACAATGAATTAATGTTGCGTGTGGGAGAAGTGAATTTCAGAAGCTGAGGATTTTAATGTGGAATTACAGCCTCTAAATGGAGCCTCTTGGCATGAAGGCCTATAGACGTGCAGCATTACTTGAGGGTTTAGTGTTAGCCTTTACTCAGAAGCAAAGGTATTTGAATCTGGAGAAATAACAGGGACACAGTTCAGCTCAACGCTCATTTACGTTGAACTTCCTCCTGTTTAGTGCTTTAAGTGTCAGACATCCCCGGTGACAGGGCTGAAGTCTGGAATATTGAGAAATAAGTCAAGCAATGCCTGTGTCAGTGTAGCTAGGATCTTAGCTTGCACACTGGACTGTGTATGTCCTCAACAACTTTTATCGTATTATATTTGTCTTGGAGGTTTGTGTGGTGTTCTGTTTTGTTTTTCCCCCCTCTTCAGCCTTCATAAGTAGCTGATGCCTTTTCAGCCCTCTACTCCTCCAATGCAGAAGTGAAATTACCCCAGTATAAAGATACCTCATGCTGACCTAGATTAGTCAATGGCCCTTGAAGGAGAAACTCTGCCATCACCCACATCTTTACATCAACAAATTGTATCTGTGTTGGGGATGTTGGCCCCCTTTTCAGCTCTTCTGATGTATGACTTCTGTAGGCAAGGCTATTCTCACTTCTTCTTTGGTAGCTCACTTGCTAAAAGGTTGCTTGTGATTTGTGTGTTAAATTAATCCATCCAAACCTAAACTTTACAGAGAGAACAATGTGCAGGATGTGTAGAGCTGCAGGAAGACCACCACTATCTGAATAGCATCTTCATGGGCAGCTGTGTGAGTGACCACAATTCAAACTGATTGCAAAGCCTTGGTGAGGTATCCAAGAGCTGCTGTTTCTCTTTGCCTGAGTAGAAATAAACTTTCAGTGTAGTGGGAAGGTCTGGAGTCAGGCAGCCTTTCAGATTTTGGGGAGCCTTGTCCTGCACCTCTGCATTCCTGTTTTCAATGTACCTACCAGTGTTACAAAACTATAGCCTAAGAACTTGTGGTGCTTTAAGTGCTGTACTGCTGGGAGGATGATGCCTTAAATTTTCTGATAGTTGAAGGATTCTCAGTGATAAACTGTCCTTTTCAGAAAAGAGAGTGGGCGTGGTGTCTATTAATTCAATTTTATAATTGATGGCTGTGCAAGACTTAATGTGCTGATGGATCCTTCACCCCAATCACACTTTGTAAGCACATCTTTTGGTTTGTGAACTGCTATGAATCGGCCTAAGAACCAATGTAACAAGTAAAATTAACTTGTGTTCAGCAAGTTACTGAGCCTGGTCCTTCAATCAGATTGTCTCTTGAACTAATACATGTCATTTGTGTCACCATTTCCAGGAGATGGGTTCTGATTGCATTTAATAACTTCCTAGATTTAATACCTATGTCAGTGTTCCATAACTTAGTAAATTCATACGCAAGTTGTTGTGTTCTGAAACACATCTGCACTTCATAGCGTTTGTATGTGAAAAGAAGCTATGTTGAAGCTTCAAACTAATGAATTCTCAAAAGTAACGCAAATTGATCTTTTCTGGCTCTGTCAGGTGTCTTTAATATCCTATTTGGTGTTACAGACTGAAGTTCTGAGGCATAAAAAAATGAAAGCCTTGATTGAAAGTGCAAAAGTTAGAATGCAGGTTTCAAGCTAGAAAAGAGAACTTGAGAGCCAACTGCAAAGGAGAAATGAAGATTTATTTTTCAGACATGGTTCTTTTTGTTCTATGGGAAGGGCCAATTTAGAGGAAGCCAGTGAATCCCAGAGTTTTCCTTCTCTAACTGAAAATGTACTACAGCAAAACCCAATTTAACTTCAGCCTCAGGTCATTGCATGAATGATCAGAGTAAAGGAAAATGAGATGAAGAGATTGGATCACCTTTTTGGTGACAACGCTGTCTTAATTTATCATCTTAAGGTGATAAATTTGGATTAGATAATGCTAAGATGCTAAATTTTGATTAATTCAAACCAAGGGTGCAATTTTGCTCTTAAATGTTGCATCTGTTGTAGTCACAAGAAGGAAGTTTACAATTATGGAACAAGGTAGCTTTAATCCAATTTGGCACTTTCCAGTCTTCGAAATTTTCACTGTTGTAGGTAAATGACTGTCACTAAAGACATGTATATAACTGTATCGTATAAGCTGTTTAATGCTAATGAAGGAATTCTCAATCATGGGCATAGAACTTGCTTTTAAGATATTAAGACACACTGAGATTAGCGCTGTAAATTCTAGTTAGGAATTTTTCAGCATCTTATTGTGACTTAGGTTGGTGTCTCGGAATAGTAACAGATGTCGAGAATGGTAAGATGGGTTTGTTTTTCATGTCTGGCACCATAATACAATAGCACTTTTAACTGCTGGTGAAGGAAAAAACAAAGTGCTTTTTACAGAGCCCCTTGGTACCAATTAAAAGTTATGTCAGTGGTTAAAGAAGAAGTGATGCTCATGTTTGCCTTGGAAGTGAATTACTTGGAATATGTGTTTTCCTCATCAAGTAGTACAGGAGTACTTGGCAGCTCTTTACTCTGTGATTTCATAGTGTGATTTAAAACAGGAGCTGTAAGCTATAAACCAGGTCTGTAAGGAGAAACAATAGCTCTTACTCAGTGGACAGGAAACCGGGGAAGTACTTGTTAAAGCTTGTCAGTGAATTTTTATTTTTATGCACTACTTATCTGTAGGTCACAATGCAGACATCAGCTTCTCAAATTAAGCAGGAAACACTTAATTTCCTCACAACCTGCAGTCTCTTCCTTCAAGGGAGCAGTTAGTAGTAGAGACTACAAAAAGCATCAATGATCACTACGCTCTCTGAAAATAAGCAATTTTTAATCTCACTAGCTTTAATCATTAAAAGCTGTAATAGGCCTCTGAAAGATTTCTGATAGACGGTCTTGATTAAACAAAGGTTAAAGGACTAAACAACAAACAAAACTCCGTATGGCCGAAGCAGCAAGCTGTTCACAAGCCAGACGCGCACGAGATAAATCCTGTTAACTTCACTGAAGTTGCACCAATTGTCCATGAGTTTCTAGCAATTGAATCAAAGTCTTAGCTCTGGATTTCTTGCTTTTTCTGGGGAGAAGGCCCTGGGCGGGGGGTAAGGGGATGGGGATAGGGAGATAGGGAGGAAAATTAAGTCCAAAATAGAATTTGATGCTGATACGTTCTGTATTGATTTCTTCATCTGGCTTTGAGGAGATCAAGACCAGCCAACAGCGTAAATTGTTGTAGACTGTGCGCGTAACTTGTAACGTATGCCAAATTGGTGAGACTAGAGGTCACACTTAATTATTTCATTTAAGATCTTCAGAAACTGAATAAATACCTTAATTTTCTTTATTTCATACATTCTGGAAGATTTAGATTTTATATCTAAAGCAGTGAAACTTGTAAGAAATTTAAGGGGGAAAACCAGGCTGTACTCAGTCATCTTCCATATACTTGTAAAATGGTTCATTTCTTTGTTTTCCAGGCATGTAAATTCAGAGAATTAAATATGGAGAGAAGAATGGGAATAGCATTTATTTTCACCACAGTTGGTAGATACTGTCCTCCTTGCCTGTGGTGTGGGGCGATAACTTTCTTTTTTATTTTAATTTTTCAGTTGCTGTCTCCTATGCTTTAGTTCAACCCTAGTGAGCCTGGAATATTTCATAATATTCACCACGGTTGTGTGTAGGAACTTCCTTTCAAGACAAGAGGAACAGAAAGTGATGGGTATCAGGCCCTTTGACTTCAGCGGGGCTTGGGCTGAGGCCAGGCTGAAGTAGAGGAAGTGGGTGAAAGCAAAACTAGCATTAACCAAATGTTCGATTTGTGCTTTAAAGCAGCACCTCGCTTTTGCTTACTGCCTGGTCCGTGGAAACTGAATCTTCCACAAATGCTGTTGACAACTACATTCTGCTCTGGAAGCTCTGGCTTTTCTGTAATGTTTCCTATACAGTGATAAGTGGTGTGGCCACCTACAAGTCTATAGTTTTCAGTCACTGCTACCGGGGGGAAATGTAGAGTTCCCTCGGCTCCTAATCAGGAGCTACTACAAGGTGATGGGAAATGGCTTTTAGCAATGTCTGAGGAGTTGCTCAGGGTTTGTTATGAGCAGGGTAGTTTATAACAAAATATTCTTTCCTATTTTTAAGTGAAAAAAAGCAAATGGAAAAATATTTTCCTGTAAAATATCTGAGAGTCTTTATTTCGATGAGAAAACTTGCTTTGCTACGAGAAGAAAAGCAACTGTGGTCCAGCTCAATTCGGGGCGCTGACTGCACTGGTGTAAAGACCCATCGTTTATCTGTACGTTTGCTGGAGAACTTTTGTAATGGTTGTGAAAAGAGAACTGGATGTTTTTGTTGAAGCAGAGCAATCTGTAGAAAAACTTTTCACCTGCAGGGAGCCATGGCTGTTGTTTTCCTTGAATGCTGCTGGCCTCCCTGTCATCCCACCTACCAAGTCTTGGAGCCCTGCAAGCAGACAGTTTTTCTGAAGGGTTCGCATATGTTGCAAGCTTGCCACAGAAGCAGTTGCTACCTGGTATTTTTGCTGTTGCATAAGGACTATGACTAATTACTGCTTTGTTGATTTGTTTTCTGAAATTGCCTTCCCTCCTCCCTCTTAAATGCTCATCAGAATTAGTAGCTATTAAATAAATGATCCACAGTGGTGTACGTAAAATCCCCAGCACGATCTTCTATAGGTATTCTGTGCCTTTTAATGCTGTTGCCATTTTGCCTCTGCTTTAACCAAGTAGAATAATATCTGGGTGGATGACAGGACAGTTTTCACTTTTCTGTCTCTTTCCCCACCGCTTCCCCCTGCCTTGGTCCTCTGTTTTCTGTGGGATTAGCTGGAGAAAATAAAATACAAGTAATAGTGGTTGAACTAAGGCTGAGAGAATAATAAACCAGAGCATATTTCCTCGTAGCTCCGAAAATCTGGGAAGTAAAATGGTTGCAAATTGAGTTGAACCTTAAAATATTTGGCAAGTTAGAAAGTTCTAGCCCTTTCGGGTGAAGAGCTAGAGGTATTTTAAATATTTAATTTGATCAAATCAAAATATATTCTTGAATGTGAAATGCTTTTTTTCCCCACCGTGTCCTTGTTTACAAAGAAGCTGAGGAAGCCTTTCAAATGAAAACCATTTTGATCAGGGAAGATCAAACTTACTTTGTAAAGCATTTTGTTTACACAATTATTCCTATTCAAAACTTTAGGGCGCTCTCAGCAAAACTGAAATATTTTTATATTGCTTAATCTGGGACATGTCGAAGGTTCATGTACAATTTTTTTCCTCCGTTCTGAAGTTAATCCTCCAAATGTGATGGATTTGTAATTCAATCTGAAAGTCAGATAGAAAAAAAAATGCAGGCCTTTACCTGTTACAGGTCTGAGAGACCTTTCACAAGGATAACTGTATTTTTGTCTACTATAGTGCATCTTTGTGCTTATTTCGGCCTTGTGAAATAATGCACTTGGGGTAATATGGCTTTGACCTGGTTGTTCCCTGCTCCTTGCCCCATCCCTTGTCTCATGGAAGAATTTCACCAGGGTAATAATGCCTTGAATGGAAGCATCAATGATGTGAGCATTTGGTGTGTTTATCGCCATAGTCATTTGTTATAAATTTCTGTAGCTGGTTGATTCTCGGCAGCACAAGCCTCTCCATTGCCTGGAGAAGAGCAGAGTGGCAGGGGAACAGAGACTATGGTTAAGGAGCATCAGCAGTAAAGCTGATAAAAGCAATTCTTGCTGTCTCCTGCCTTGGTCACCCATCATGTCTCTTGTGCTGGGGCTTTGCACCCCTCAAGTCTGGGGCAGAACTGGGAAGGCCTGTGGGACCTGTCAGACCGTCCTTCCAACTGGAGGAGCTCTGACAAGGACTTGCACCTTCACCGTGACTGCTGGAGGATTTTACACCTAATTAATTAAATTCTCCATGTGTTTATGGACTTAATTTTTACAGGGTAGGCAGAATCTGGAGTTTCAATCGCACCACAGAACTACTAATGGTTTGTGGAAGTTGAAACCGATTTGTTTGTGTTCTCCTTAGCTGCTTAGGTTTCCAACATAAAAATAACATTTCATCATGTACTGTTTGGAAACTATTTCTAACAAGGGTTGAGCTGAGTAGCCTGCTGCTTTCCTATAGCATATCCTGTAGCTGTTTGGATGTTCTTTGGTCTCTTTCTTTTAAGTGTCTTGTCTAAACTGTGTGACTAAGGACAGGGGTAGAGTTCCTGTCTGAGGCTTTCCTTGTCCGTACTTTTTAATCACCGAAGTGATAAACGAGCGCTAAAAGCAGATTTCCTTAAACAGTTGCAGCCTCCTGAGAGAGGTGACATAGTTTCTGCAGCATAAAAGAAGTTTCAGTAAAATACACAAAGCATGTCAAAGGCCACTGTGTTTACAAGGATATAGTCACAAAGGAAGAGATCCCTCTGTTACAATGATTTTAAGCCTAGATTTGTTTTTTGTAGTTCGTTTGGCTGAAAGCTGATTCCAACCGTCACTGGTAGACTAGAAGTTGGAAGAGGCAAACAGCATGCCCGTTGTTATGTCTGTATGCTTTGTTAAATGTAACAGGTAAACGAAGTATAATTAAATCTAATGAACAAAACCTCTGAATTATGGGAAACGTGGAAGTCCATCTCTTCCAATTTTGTTATATTTTTTACGTGTAGGCCATTCAAGTTAGTGGGTTAACGTAGCCTGATGCAAGAAGGTGCAGTTTACATCTCCCTGCTCTTCCACAGGGCATCAGATGATTAAGCATTTCAACAGACTGGTGCTGATCTTCAATCTCTGCTGTCCCTTACACAAATATCAGCCTAGAAAGCAAGGAAACACCTAATTGCTAGCATGTAAAATGGAAAAGATAAAGCAAAGCTAGTATTTTCTTTCTTTTTTTTTTTTCTTCTGCACTAAATGAGCAGGGACGAACTCTGAGAATCTTACCAGCTATCAATGAGATGGAGCCTCAGAGCCAGCACACAAAAATGTGCAATAGCAGAAAACAAAGCAATGAGAATAGTGTCGGGGAGGGAGACTTTTTTTTTTTAACTGATTTTTATTTAGCTTTCATTTCTGGTTCTGTCTCCCCTGCAATGAAGACATTGTGTGAGTATACATATATTTTTAGTGGTACTCTACTGCTGCAATGATTTTTATGAGCTTGAATATTTCATTATACATAGTAATACCTTGAATATGATGCTGTACAAAGATGGCAAGGCAGTCCCTGCCCTCGTGAACTTGCAACTTAAATGGAGGAAGCAAAGATTTTTAAGAGGAAACAAAATAATAGGGCCAGCTATATGGCCTGGAGTCCCACAGCATGTTAGGAGTAAAACCAGGAACAAAAACATATTGGTGAAATCCCAAAGAGGCTGGTGCCCATGCTGCTGTTCATGCCAGAGGATATCCTTGGACTATCCTGCATCTTCCTGTCCTCAGGAAATAATTCAGACAGGATGAGCGCTTAAAACAACACCATGAATGCTTGGAGGGTGGAGCACGGCTCTTAAAATCCCCTGGCTTCTCACCAGTTAAAAAACCGATTTGATTTCAAATGGAATGTGCAAGTTTGGGAAAATAAATCAGTTGCTTAGAATAGTGAAATTTGAGGCATGACAGAAAGGCTTCGGACACTGGCAATCCTGCCAGAAACTCAAAAGCATCAGGTGCTGATTTACCAACTTGAATGACGTGAAATGCGTTTGGTTAGAAGCTACTCTGTGAATTATAGTGTTTTTTCTGGTTAAGGCTTGTGTTTGCTGCCCTGTCTCTGTAGTCACTAATGACCTCACGATGCTGCCGAGAAGGAAGTGGGTTTTAGCCCACGTGTCCTGTTTTGTCTTTGTACTTCACACAGTGCCATAGTTCCTGGCTACTTCCAGGAGTATATTAAGCAGACTAACATCTGTACATTAACCAACATCTGTTGCGCCTTTTTTGTTTCCTCCTCAGAGGAGATATGTGGCAGAGTGGCTTGTTTTATTTTAAATGGGATTCCAAAACAACAAAAAGCATATTGGAAAAAAATATATACCCTGAGATAAGTCATCTTTGAGAGCTCAACATAAGCACGTGATACATGTGCACGTATAAGGCGAAATCCAAGACACGTGCTATGAGCAGAAGGCAGCGAGGTGGGTTTTGGCTCTTCCCTCTGCTTTGTTCAGTGGACCAGTCTGACAAAAGCTCCTTGTCCCGAGCTCATGAGCTGCACTTCAGCGTGGAGACTTTCTCTGGGCTAAAGAATCGAAGCTGCTGACTCCACCCTTCAGTCCAGAGCTCTCATCAGCCTCTTGGGCACAGCACCTGGTGGTTTTTAATCCAGCCCGGTGGCCGCAGTTCTCAGAGGCCATGGCCGCGCTCTGGGAACGGGCTGCAGCCTCCCATCTGGAGCTGCTGCCTCTTGAGCGAGCTGTCGCGTGTACGTGTGCATCTTCCCCAAGAGCTTTGTGAGTCTTTTGACTCAAAGATGTGCAGGAAAATACAAGGCGATTCCTTTTTTTTTTTTTTAACCGAAGTTCGTGAAGATTTTTGTACATGAAACTGAAATTTTGCTGTTTGCTTTCATTGCCTCGCAGCTGTAGCTCTCCAAAGTATTCCTGTCCTGCCTACCACAGCTGACAGAAGTTTTCCTTAAACTCATTCATAACTTATTACTTTCAATATTCCATTTTCTGTTTTTATTTTCCATGTCATTAGTATCAGAGGTCTGATTCTGTGCTGCTGTTGCATGTGTATGACACTTCCATTTTTAAAACATTGCTGTTATATTGCTGATGAAGGCTGTGTTTTTATTTTAACCAAACTTGCTAGGTAATTCTGTTTACAGAAGCTTAAATAGTTTTGTTTTGGAAGGGAATTCTGCATGTTATCTGGTCCAACATCACACTTAAAGCAGGGCCAAATTCAGCGTTGTGTTAGGTTGCTCAGGACCTTGTATTATATTTACTACTGACATCCTGGCAATAATTGTAAATATGAAAATTGTAATTAGAAAAACCTCATATATGCTAGTATACCTCTAGCATTGTTACTTCTAACCAACAGCTAAGGTATTGTAAATGTTTACTAAACTGCTTTTTTCTTTTGCTGTTGTGATCTGTTCTAATTAGGTCTTATTTCAAAAGCCATTGCTTTCGTCTTCATCCTTTTGCTTAAGTGTGGAAAAGAAACTTTCCGGTTCAACTTTTTAATGAAATTTGACTTGAGAGAAAAAGCTAAAAAAATCTCAGGGTGATCTGAGTTGTAAAGTGTACTTCACACGGTTTGTGGGGTTTATTTGCTTGCATATCTGTTCTACAGAGGACGGTGAAAGCATTTGCTGAATTGGCTAAACGACAGCTCCATCTGCTGTTCTTGAACTACAGCTTTCCCTTTGTGTCCCAGGCTCTCACTTGACAATTTTATGTTGATTCTTGTGCTTTTTCCCCCTCAGACTTTGTAGATTTTCAAACAGTTTTTACTCTTGTGAGGAGGCACTCCTTGGAACACCTTCAAACTGTTTTGACGTTTTGGATTCTGAATTTCTTTGATTTTCTTGGCAACAACCAACAGTTGTGGCATCTCTCTTTCTGCCTGCTTTGCAAATGTTAGGGTTGTTTTTTTATGGTCATGTTATGTGTCCTACCCTTGCAAGGACAAGTTACTACAAGGTATGAAGCCCCATCTAGCAATAAGAGAGTTTCTGCTCTTCGGTTGAGTGATAGGTACATGTGATTTTTTTAAAATTTTTTTTATTTTTTTTTTTCTGGAGAAGTCTGGACTTGTCTGTGCTGCCTGGGATCTTACACACGTCCATGGTTTGTGTTATGAATATGATGAACAGGCACAGTTTAGCTTCTGCGACGCTATCGAATTTTTACAGATTGAGGGAGGAAAGGGAAAGAAGAACGTGACTGGTGGTGAGTGAGTCAACAGCACGGCTCAGAGTCAAGGTGGAGAATCATGACACTTCGATCAACATGGTTACTAAAACGGGCAAAAGAAAACTCAAATTTCTGTGCTTTCTCCTTCTCGGTGTTGAGAGGCAGGCTCACTACAGCATTGGGATTGCGGGGTTTGTTTTATGGGAGTAGACTTGCAGATCGCATCACAAGGAAATATAGTAAATCATATCTCTAAAATGAAAATTAGATGTAATTCAGGAAAATTGTTATTCAGTAATATTAATATTTGAATATTACTGTCTTAATGTTCCCATTCCTGTGCAATGGGAACAGCAACGTGGGCTTTAAAATCTGTTCTGCACAATACCCCATCGAATACCCCCTACTGATCTTCCAGACAGATGGGGAGGAAGCGGCATCCCGTAGTCTGAGGGGAATGAAGAAAGACTTCAAGGCCTTGGGACGAATGGTGAAAGAGTCTGGGGCTCAAGTTATCTTCTCTTCCCTCCTTCCATTTTCGGATGATGATGTGGGACGGAATAGAAAAATTGAGTCCGTAAATGATTGGCTTCGGGACTGGTGCTACAGGCAGGGCTTTAGGTTCTTTGATAACGGCTGGTTTTATAAGACACCAGTCCGGTCAGTGATATGTGGGAAAGGTTTATCCCACAGGGGTAAAAAGATGCTGGGACAGGAATTAGCAGGGCTCATTTGCAGGGCTTTAAACTAGATTCGAAGGGGGATGGGGTTGTAGCTGGGCTTGCATCAGTGGGGCAGCATGCTGGAATTGGTGAAGACCGGGAGGCCCCTCAGGCCCCTAGGGTGAAATCGGTGTACTCGGCTCGCTCCCTGAAGTGCCCGTACACCAATGCGCGCAGCATGGGGAATAAGCAGGAGGAGTTAGAAACCTGCGTTCGGTCAGGAGATTATGATCTGGTGGCATTAACAGAGACATGGTGGGACAGCTGACATGACTGGAATGTGGTCATGGATGGCCATGCCCTTTTCAGGAAAGACAGGCCAGCCAGGCGTGGTGGTGGAGTTGCTCTTTATGTGAGAGAGCAACTACAATGTATAGAGTACTGTCCAGGTGCGGTTGAGGAGCAAGTTGAGAGTCTGTGGGTGAGAATTAAGGGGCAGGCTGGCAGGGGTGACACTATTGTGGGAGTCTATTACAGGCCACCAGATCAGGGTGAGGATGTTGATGAGGCCTTCTACGGGCAGCTGAGCGTGGCCTCACAGTCACAGGCTCTGGTTGTTATGGGGGATTTTAACTACCCTGACGTTTGCTGGAAGGACTACTCAGCCAGTCAGCCTCAGTCTAGGAGGTTCCTCCAGTGCATTGACGATAACTTTCTGATGCAAATGGTGGAGGAGCCGACTAGGAGAGGAGCACTGCTGGATCTCGTCCTCACTAACAAGGAGGGTCTGGTTGAAGCAGTAAAGGTGGGGGGCTGCCTTGGTTGCAGTGACCATGAGATGGTGGAGTTCAGAATCTCCTGTGGTGGGAGCAGAATACCGAGCAGAATTGCAACTCTGGACTTCAGCAGGGCCGACTTTGGCCTTTTCAAACAATTGCTGGAGGAAATCCCATGGGCAAGGCTGCTTGAAGGTAAAGGGGCCCAAGATAGTTGGTTAACTTTCAGGGACTGCTTCTACCAAGCTCAAGATCAGTGCATCCCGACGCGCAGGAAGTCAAGGAGGGGAGCCAGGAGACCTGCGTGGTTAAACAGGGAACTGCTGGGCAAACTCAAGTGGAAGAGGAGGGTTTACAAATCATGGAAGGAGGGGCTGGCCACTTGGGAAGAATATAAGGCTGTTGTCAGAGGATGTAGGGAGGCAACTAGGAAAGCTAAGGCCTCCTTAGAGTTAAACCTGGCGAGAGGGGTCAAGGACAACAGGAAGAGCTTCTTCAAATACATGGCAGATAAAACTAACACCAGAGGCAATGTAGGCCCACTGATGAATGGGGTGGGTGCCCTGGTGACAGAAGATACAGAGAAGGCAGAATTACTGAATGCCTTCTTTGTCTCTGTCTACTCTGCCGGAGGCTGTCCTGAGGAGCCCCGTACCCCTGAGGCCCCAGAGGAAGGCAGGGCAATGGAGGAGTTTGCCTCAGTTGATGAGGACTGGGTTAGGGACCAGTTAAGCAATCTGGACATCCATAAATCCATGGGTCCAGATGGGATGCACCTGCGGGTGCTGAGGGAGCTGGCTGAAGTCATTGCTGGACCGCTCTCCATCATCTTTGCCAAGTCTTGGGAAACGGGAGAGGTGCCAGAGGACTGGAGGAAAGCAAATGTCACTCCGGTCTTCAAAAAGGGCAAGAAGGAGGACCCGGGCAACTATAGACCGGTCAGCCTCACCTCCATCCCTGGGAAAGTGATGGAACACCTTATCCTTGGTGCCATCTTAAGACATATCAAGGATAAGAGGTCATCAGGGACAGTCAACATGGCTTCACCAAGGGGAAGTCGTGTTTGACCAACCTCATAGCCTTTTATGAAGACGTAACAAGGTGGATTGACGATGGCAGAGCAGTGGATGTGGTCTACCTTGACTTCAGCAAAGCATTTGACACCGTCTCCCACAGCATCCTCACGGCAAAACTGAGGAAGTGTGGACTGGATGATCGGGTAGTGAGGTGGACTGCAAACTGGCTGAAGGAGAGAAGCCAGAGAGTTGTGATCAATGGGGCAGAGTCTGGTTGGAGGCCTGTATCTAGTGGAGTGCCTCAAGGGTCAGTTCTGGGACCAATACTGTTCAATATATTCATCAATGACTTGGATGAGGGAATTGAGTGTACTATCAGCAAGTTTGCTGATGACACCAAGCTGGGAGGAGTGGCTGACACACCAGAAGGCTGTGCTGCCATCCAGCGAGATCTGGACAGGCTAGAGAGTTGGGCGGGGAAAAATTTAATGAAATATAACAAGGGGAAATGTAGAGTCTTGCATCTGGGCAGGAACAAGCCCAGGTTCCAGTACAGGTTGGGGAATGACCTATTAGAGAGCAGTGTAGGGGAAAGGGACCTGGGGGTCCTGGTGGACAGCAGGATGACCATGAGCCAGCACTGGGCCCTTGTGGCCAAGAAGGCCAATGGCATCCTGGGGTGTATTAGAAGGGGGGTGCTTAGTAGGTCCAGAGAGGTTCTCCTTCCCCTCTACTCTGCCCTGGTGAGACCTCATCTGGAATATTGTGTCCAGTTCTGGGCCCCTCAGTTCAAGAAGGACAGGGAACTGCTGGAGAGAGTCCAGCGCAGGGCCACGAAGATGCTGAAGGGAGTGGAGCATCTCCTGTGTGAGGAAAGGCTGAGGGAGCTGGGGCTCTTTAGCTTGGAGAAGAGGAGACTGAGGGGTGACCTCATCAATGTTTATAAATATATAAAGGGTGGGTGTCACGAGGATGGAGCCAGGCTCTTCTCGGTGACAACCAACAGTAAGACAAGGGGTAATGGGTTCAAGCTGGAACACAAGAGGTTCCACTTAAATATGAGAAGAAACTTCTTCTCATTGAGGGTGACGGAACACTGGAACAGGCTGCCCAGGGGGGTTGTGGATTCTCCTTCTCTGGAGACATTCAAAACCCGCCTGGACGCCTTCCTGTGTAACCTCACCTAGGTGTTCCTGCTCTGGCAGGGGGATTGGACTAGATGATCTTTCGAGGTCCCTTCCAATCCCTAACATTCTGTGATTCTGTGAATAGCCTCAGCCTGGCACCAAAAGGATGCTTACCCATCGAACTATTCTGATTTTTTTCTCTTTTTTTCCTTGTGTGTATGTGTGCAATTTTCCTTTCCCCCTCCACTGTATGTTTTTGGTCTGTTGCATATTAACCTGCCTACTCTAAGATGTTGGTACATATCTTCGTAGTTCGGGGAAGCCGAATACTTTTTGTGGTGTAGTCTTGTAGTTGGCGCTGTGGCTTCAGGCAAGAAGGATGCAGAGTCAAGTTTTAAGGCTAAATGTTTAATTTTAGATGATTCCATAAAAGGCAGGCAGGACACAAGCCTATTTCTTTCCTATCTCTGGCTAGCAGCCTACCCAGAAAGGTTAAACACAAAAAGATACTTCTCCCCTGTACAAACAGATCTGGAGCAAAAGATGTGTTAGTTGTACTTCCTAATAGTGTTGGAGTTTATTCAACTATACGGTGATTTTTATTAGATGTGCCCTATCTAATCCTTCTCTTTAACTGTCCCAAGGTCTTATGACCAAATTCTTTTTCAGTTGCTGACCTTGTTCTGCCTTTCTACATCTAATCACTACATCTAGTCACTCTTGATTCTGCTTGTTGTAAGAAGTGAAACTAAACAAAATAATAACTGTGCAAATGAAAAAGGAGCAGGTGAGTTGTCAGCGTAAAATGAGGCCAGCAGATGTTGGCAGCACTTGACTTCAGTGAAAGAGCCCTTAAGTATGTGCATAACATCACCACATGCTTAGTAGTGAATAGTAAATGGTCCAACTGAGCAAAACTGTAGAAGAGAAATTAGTTTAATTTGGGTCTGGAAGCAGTCCCTGCAGTTTTACTTATTCAGGGCAAAGACCTTGTCTCTTCTTTGTCAAGACCGTGCACGGACCTTCAGCTGCTCCTGCGGTTCCGCTTCAGTTTGAGAGAGTTTGGAAAAGACACTTTGCAGCAGGTTGTATATATGTATTTTATGTCTTAAATAACTTCCTGTGCTCTCTTTGACCCAAAGCAAATGTAAGTACATGATGCGGAGTAGTTGCATCCCACAGGTCAAGATTTTGGCTTTGCTGAGCTGCCTGGAGGAAATTGCCTATGAGTTTGGTCACTATGTTAGCAGCGAGTGCTGGGATCTGTGTGTGATGTGCTGCTTTTTAGCATTGCCTTGCAGGTGTTCTCAAAACAGGGGAGGTGAAAGGTTGGCTCCCGGAGCACCTGAGCAATTTGGCAGAGTTGTGAGTGTGAAGGCAGATGGGTGAGGAGGGATGTCCAAGCCAGCAGATGTCAGGCTGGTACCGCCAGCAAGGAACCGTGAAAGGAAAAGATGATGCTTTGTGCTGGTGGAAGTCAAAACTGGGAATGTACAGGTCATTTGCGAATACGTAGTAATTAAGCAGCATAGCCTCTCTGGACTAGTTCTGTGTTTGGGTTGGTTTTTTTTTTGTAGTAAAATCCTGCACGTGTATTCCCGAATAAGATTATGCCTATCCAGGGAGTTACCTTCTAAAAGCAATTTACAAACTTTCCAGTACGGATGAGTGCTTGGGAAAGGGCCAAGGGGAATAGTGTGTACAAAGCAGTGTGAATAAAAGCTGAAAAACTGACCTCAGGAATGGAAATTGAATTTCTAATGAGGGAATAAAGCTAACACTGTGGCGTTTGGGTTAAGTGGTATGTGTAGGGTTGCACTGTTTGTAGGACAGCAGAAAGAACTGGGGAGGGTACGTGGATTAGGGAAAATTGCAAGGAGAGAAGGAGAAGCACTCCACAAAACTATCTGAAAACTCTGTCAATAGCACAAGACCTACAGAGAATTAGTATTTTCTAAGAATTAAACCCTCATTACTTTCTAATAAGAATCTTTAAATTTCAATCTTACACCAAAAGGGGAAGGAATGAAGAGTTTTGGTTTTGTTGTGGTTTTGGTTTTTTTTTTTGGGGGGGGGTGGTGGTGTTTATTTTAAATGCTAAAGCTAGTAACAAATTTCAAAACATTGTGGGACAATGGCTCTTTTTACTTGTTGATACAGTTTTACTATATTGGATACTTTTTGACCCCTCAGAAGATTGGTCTGATGTCCAAGGTATATTTAGAATATCTTACGTTAAGTATGATACTATAAAAAGGGCATGGATTTTTTTTTTTCTCTTAATGGCTGAGAGTAACATTTCTCCTTCAGCATATACACCTGTAATTTTGGCTGCTTCCTTCGCAAAGCAGAAAAATTTTGATGTATTAGAAATATAAATGAACTCAATGTAATGGTTTTTTTAATCTTAGTAAAACTTTTATGCTTTTCTTTATTTTTCGTCTGCAAAGTGACTGTCAGCACTTCCAGTGGACTCCAGGATCAGTTTTAGCTTTCTGAACATGTGGTTTTTCCTTGTTCTTACAGGTTGATCACTTTGGATTTGATGATAATCTTACATTCCAGCAGCGGTATCTCATAGCAGATCAGCACTGGAAGAAAAACAATGGACCGATACTATTTTACACAGGCAATGAAGGGGATATCACATGGTTCTCCAACAATACAGTATGTAAAAAAATAGGTTTTTAATTCTTGAACTAGCGTCCTTCTTTCCAGTAGTGGTGTCCTGAAAAAATAAGGAAGAACAAGGAGGCATTGTCAGAATATTGTTTAAAGAGAACTTCGCAATGGTTGTGATTGTTATAGGAGGAAGAGGAAGCTGAACAATAGCACAAATAAAGTTTTAAGAGGTTCAGGGTTGTATTCGAAGCCCATAGAAATCAAAGGGGTGCAATTGTATTAACTTCCTGGAGTAGCAAAGAAAATTTCTAGAGTAAACACTGAGATGCCTCAAGCTAAGAGTGCAAAATTTTGGACCAAATTACACCTATCCCAGTACTTTAGACTGCCCAAGTAAAATGGGAGGTTTTGATGGTTGTTTTTCCTCTATAAGGAAAATGTGAAGTGAAATGAAGCAGGGTGGAAATTAAAGACAGGTGATTCTTGTTCTCTCCTGAGACCTGTGGAAGCTTTCCCTTCCATGACTGATACAAATGCAGGATGGAGCGTGTGGGTATTTTTCAGCCACCTCGACACGAAGTGCAGTGACACAACAGGAGGTGGCGTGTGCTGAGCTCAGAGCAGCCCAGGGCTGCAGACACACTTGGTCCTGTCAGCAGGGGATTGCTGCCTGTGTCCATAACTGGTGCTAACAAGCTGCTGTCAACAAGTAATAACAAGTTGTAGCTATTTATTAGTCAAAAACAAGCGTATTGCAATGCTCTAGATTATTGCTTATTGCCAGACAAATTTTGTGTTTTCTGTGATGTAGCCCTAGCTCAAAAGCAAGCTTTCCTCCTGTAGTGTTTTAAATTTCCTATGGATTAAGCTTGTGCTATAGGAGTTCTGGCAGGATTGCCTGTGTGCATTCCCCAAAACAATACGGCTTAATATTTTGCAGCACTAAAATATACATATTTCCTTTGTATGTGTCCCTGTCTCTGGATAGAGATCTGTTTTGTGTGTTTTCTTACATCAGTGATACTTTAAAACCGAATTGCACTCTTTCTAGTTGTATTTTGATAGTGCTATCTTTCTAATCAAAGAGTTGGAATCTGCTAGACCAAAAGTAGAGACTTTGAAAAGAATTAATTCAACTTATTTAAATGTGTGTTTTTCTCCAACCAGGGTTTTATGTGGGATGTGGCTCAAGAGCTTAACGCCATGTTAGTATTTGCTGAGCATAGATATTATGGAGAATCGTTGCCCTTTGGGAATGAGTCTTACAGTGTAAGTGTCCTCTTTTTGTCTTCCTTAAATGTGTTTTTTACAAACATAATTCTGCCTATTTTAATTCTTTCCAGTGCAATGACTGTTAGCCTGAGTAAGATTTACATGTGCTACAAGCACACAACTGTCTTATTTTTGTAACTATCAATTCTAGAATTAAAAACAAAAAAATAATTGGAGATTTTTCTAGCACTTCAAGGGACACCTGCGAAGAATATTTCGTTTGTTATCAGGCACAGATTTAGAACTCAACAGCCGCTGTGGGGAATAGAAAGACTGCTGCTGCAAATCATTCCTGTGCTGTTTATCATCTGTTTTCTTTGTTTTAGGACTCCAAGCGTCTGAATTACCTGACATCAGAACAAGCTCTGGCAGACTTTGCAGTACTGATTGAGCACTTAAAGTCGACCATTGCAGGAGCCCGTTACAGTCCTGTCATCGCTATAGGAGGATCTTACGGAGGAATGCTTGCAGCCTGGTTTAGGATGAAGTACCCCCATCTGGTAGTTGGGTGAGTGTACTTGTCCTGCTCAAACACAGAGCAGGCATTTGTTATTTCTGTGCTATAAATATTACAGCTTTGGGAGAAGCACCATAATTCAAGCTGGCTTGAATTTTTCACTACTGGGTGGAGCAATTAAGTTGCTTCGAATTTGGAAAGAGACACTGGTTGCCAAATAAACACAACTATGGGTCAGCAGGTACTGGATGGTGTATATCACAGAATATTAGGGATTGGAAGGGACCTTGAAAGCTCATCCAGTCCAATCCCCCTGCTGGAGCAGGAACACCCAGATGAGGTTACACGGGAAGGTGTCCAGGCGGGTTTGAATGTCTGCAGAGAAGGAGACTCCACGACCTCCCTGGGCAGCCTGTTCCAGTGTCTGTCACCCTCACTGAGAAGAAGTTTCTTCTCATATTTAAGTGGAACCTCTTGTGTTCCAGCTTGAACCCATTACCCCTTGTCTTACTGTTGGTTGTCACTGAGAAGAGCCTGGCTCCATCCTTGTGACACTCACCCTTTATATATTTACATATGTATATTTTCAGAGCTATCTGTTAGTTTTGTCAATTATTATGAACACCGACTTTGCACCTAATTTTTTTAGGGTCACCAGACTTCCTGGTGACTTGAGGCAGGTCTTTAGTCTCTTCAATGCCTTAGTTCCCCTCTAGGAAATGAGAATAGTAATTCCCCTACCTTTGTCTGCCACAGAGTAGACTTCTGTGGGCAGGGGCTCTCTTCAGGTGAGTTTGCACAATGACAGGCCTAGTCGTGAGTTGAAAATGAAAATAATAAAGTAAGCAAGTCTGAATTTCTACTTCATGCATTTATACCTTTGTACTGGTGTCCAAGACTTAGAACCTTCAACAGCCTTCACATGCAGACCTATGGAATAGTTTTGCAACATTATGGTTATTTTGCCTACCATCAGTGTCCAAGCTGAATTAAAAATGCTACTTACAGTGTCTGTGGGGAGGATATTGACCAGAGAACAGAAGTTCACTTTGGAGGGGATTCAGGATACATCTGTTTTTCCAACAAATCTTTTTATGTCCCTTTGCAGAGCTCTGGCAGCCTCTGCCCCAATCTGGCAGTTTGGTGATTTGGTTCCGTGTGGCGCTTTCTTCAGCATAGTGACAAACGATTTCAAAAAGAGTGGGACAGGCTGTGCAGAAAGCATCCGGAATTCCTGGAGTGCCATTGACCGCCTTTCCTCAACAGGTGAGACCTCACCAATACCTTTTTAAAGGGTTGTAATGTTCAGGGCTGGGTTATGACTTTAGAAAATCAGCAAGTTTATGTTGTAGCTTTCACCTGTGTATGTATTGATTTTTTTTTGAAACTATACTCTTAGTACTGCAAACTGCCAAATGAGCTTAGCGTTATTTTTTTTAAAATGTCTGTTTTGTTGGATCACAAGCTTTGTTTCACACCTGGTGTGATTCCAAATACAGGTCCAAAGTTCCCTAAGGTATGACAGGAGGTAACTCCAGATGAGAACCTCAAGGCTTCCTTTCTGACAAAGCAGGCCGTGTAGAGTCATTACTCTAAAAGAAAGTAGTTTAAATACCAACCGCGGCAATCAAGCATAGAAAATCACTGCAGTCTCTATGGATTCAGTGCTAGAGACGCGGACTCAATGAACTTAAGGGTGTTTTCCAACCTTAAATGATTCTATGATTCTACAACTACCTGAAAGAAGGTTGTAGCGAGGTAGGTGTTGGTCTCTTCTCCCAAGTAACAAGCAACAGGATGAGAGAAAATGGCCTGAATTTGCACCAGGGGAGGTTTAGTTGGATATTAGGTAAGATTTCTTCAAGGAAATGGCTGTTGGGCATCAGAACAGGCTGCCCAGGGCAGTGGTGGAGTCACCATCCCTGGAGGGGTTTAAAAGACGTATAGACGAGGTTCTTAGGGACGTGGTTTAGTGGTGGACTTGGCAGCGTTAAGTTAATGGTTGGACTAGATGATCTTAAAGGTCTTTTCCAACCTAAACAATTCCATGATTCTGTATCAGATGAGGTCACTATACAGCAAAGGAATACAACTAAAAAAAATTCTTGCTAATTAAGTTCGGTGTCCTAAAGGGAAAGTCTGGTATGATGAGTTAGCTAATTAAAATCAGGGAAACTGAATTGGGTGAGTTCTAGACCAGATAAAATAATGGAAAAAAAAATAGCCAGGAGATTCCCAAGAGAACTATCTATTAATAGTC
This sequence comes from Caloenas nicobarica, assembly GCF_036013445.1. Classification (NCBI taxonomy): domain Eukaryota; kingdom Metazoa; phylum Chordata; class Aves; order Columbiformes; family Columbidae; genus Caloenas; species Caloenas nicobarica. The sequence continues at coordinate 207,681,196 of NC_088245.1, read as the reverse complement.
CTTGCACTATGAGCTAGCTGGTTTGAAGTTTTCCTTTCACTGGGAGAAGAGTGCCCTGATGTTACTTCCGAGCAAAAAAAAATGCCAAGTGTCTTGTAAATCTTTAGTTTTTTTAGTTAATATTATCTTAGCTGTGACATACGCATACACTGAAGTATGCAGATTGTATTTCCCTTCACTTAGAGGTGCTGGCTAGAAGTTGATCTGCTATGCTTGTATATATGTGGAATAATTTCACCAGGTCAGTTATGCTAAGTGAAAATCTTTTTTTTTTTTTTTTAGCAGCACAACTGACCTATATGTTAATGGAACAATACCTTAAACATTATTTTTTTGTTAAAGATGCAGGTTTACAGTGGCTTTCCAGGACATTTCATTTGTGCAGCCCATTAAAAAATCTTCAGGAGGTTGCTGTATTGAAGAGAGGGCTGAGTGATACATGGATAAACTTGGCTATGATGAACTATCCTTATGCAGCTGACTTCTTAGAGCCTCTGCCAGCTTGGCCTGTAGAGGTAATTGAGAAATTATGTTTTGTAGAATTGATCACTTGGTTTAACTAATTATCTACTTCTCTCCTTCCTCGCACCTTTTCCTTTATTTTTGGCTCTGTAGAACCAACATGGCTGAAAAGAAGAATATCTGGGCAATATCTCGTTATGCATCAACCAGTTTGTTCACTAACTGCCACATGTAGGGCTAACAGGTTGCATCAAGAGCCTGGAAGAAGAAAAGTGCCAGGAATGACTGAAAAACCTCAGCTGTCCTGCAGAGTTGTTCTTGAGGAGCAGAAATGCTGCACAAAAAGCATGTGTGATTAGAGCTTCTGATGCCTTAGCTGGCAAAGCTTGCAATTAAAGTTTTGACCCTATGTCCTTTTTGATGTGGGAGAGCTAGTGAGAGAAGAAATGTGGATCACCACAAATGTGTTCCTTGCAGGGTCACTTCTCAAAGCGGAGCCACTTTTCACACTCGCAAATCTTCACTTGTGTAATGCTGTTTGTCTCCAGTGCTTTCTACAAGATATCTATTTTCTTGGAGTGTTTTTTTGTTCTTTTAAGACCCTGGCTGAATTTCCCCACGTGGTTTTGGGTTACTGTGTGCAGCGGGTGAGGTAGATAAAATATTGATATTTTTGGCTGTTAAACAGTAGTTAAATATAAAATAAAAATTATCCCTCACATAGAGCTGGCTGATGGAGGAGGGGAGGGACATTCATCTGTCCTCTGTGGCTGTCTGCAAAGGCAGTATGAACACCTTGAAAACTATTTCTGCTTCGTTGTCAATCTGACACAACCTCAGGAGCGTGCTCACCTTCACCACAGTCTTATGCTCTCTCTGGGTGAGGTATAAAGCTGGGATGGAGAAGGCTACAGCTTTCCTGAACAGTGCGTATGAAATCTGAGTTAATTAAGGCATTCAGGTGCTTTTTTTCTGACACAGAAGCTCTAATCTGACTCAGGGTGAGAAAGGGAGGGGGGAAATACGTTTGAGTAGCTGGGTATATGTATGTCGCTTAACCTGTTCCCTGTTGTGGGCTGTCGGTGCTTCCTCAGAAGTATCAAACTCTTGTCTCTCCCACACAATCTGAATTTCAAATCCAGGGCTGTCTGCAGCCCTCTGTTCTGCTCCGTCTCCAGTGTGTATCTGCGTGAATTAGTGAGCTTTCCAAACCTCTAACTGCGGAGTTAAGAACTGATGGCCGAGCTGGCCAAACCGTAAAACCTGCTTGGAGCTGACAAAATGTGGAAGCTGTGCTCTGATGTTGTCTGCAGGGAACAAAAGAGGAGTCCATTTTCCTAGCTTCCACAATGAAAATGAGGGAAAAAAAAAAAAGATTATACAGGGGAGAGAAGGATCATTAGTTCACTTCTTGGCCAATGCAGACTGTGCATCTTCCACGTGAATTGTCCCCGTGTGCCTGTGCCCCTGTCCTGAGCAGCACGGGAGTTGCAGTGTATCCTTTGCTCCCTTTGAAGAGTAAATTTGGATTCTTCCAACAGGCTGAGAGCTCAGATTCACAGCTTGTGCCCTTCCCTGCTCTTGTATTAGTCCCAGCTCCATGGGAGCAGGGGTGAGGAGAACACCTTGCTAAAGAGAGAGTATCATTGCTCTAAAAAAAACTGTTTTAACATGAAAAAACTTCCTTTGGCAGTAGATTTTGTGTTTTCTGTTTGTTCTCTTTTGGTTTATCCCCTACTTGTGTCCTCAGTTAGAGTTCAATTCAAAATTTTGAGATTGCTCTTAATTTTTCCCCAGTGAAACAGTACCTTGTTTCACTACCTCATATTTCTGAACACGAAGAAGTAAGAATTCAGCAATGCTGCAGTATAAAAGGACTTAAATATTAGAGCTTTCCTTATATGGATGTTTCCATTTGTACTACAGCAAACTGCAAGGAATTCCAATCTCTTATCTGGATCATCGTTGTTATATATTTGCACGCGTTATCTTTCATTACAGAGGAGCTAAATACTCTTTATTAAGTATTATGTATTTTAAGAATGGCAAATGGATTGAAAGGCTTGGTGAATGAAATATTAAGGTTTCACGGCTTTTAAAGTTTTAATCAGGAAATGTAAAGTTTCAGGTTCCTCATAGTAGCATGCACTATGCAAATGGAATACTCCTTTTTATTATAATGCTCAAGGTATATCATTGCATAGAAAGATAGTTTCTGGAAATGGTCTGACTGTACTTTGAAAAGAAATTGATATCCTATCAGGTAGCATGGATTCATCTTGATTTATTATAGATTTAGAGTCCCTGTTCTGTCTTCGTTGCAGGAAGTCTGCAAGTTCTTGAAGGATCCCAGTCTCTCCGACAAATTGCTGTTGCAGAATGTTTTCCAGGCAATAAATGTTTACTACAATTATTCAGGACAAATCCAATGTTACGACATGGATGAGACTGCAACAAAGAGTCTCGGCCAGTTGGGTTGGAACTATCAGGTATGTGCTCTGTCCATTCTAAATTGCAGCTCAGTGAGGTTTCTTGAGCAAGAGCTGGTTAGAACTGTCAAGTCATTTAGCTGTCAATATATTGCGCCAGATGTAATTGATGTACCTGGTGCCAAATGTAATCATGAAGCAAGTATGACAGTTTCCCCAGGAGGTTTAGACTGTGTCTTCATTAGCTAATTGTTTCAGCTCTTCGTATAGACTGGAAAATGATGTACAGCAGCAGCATCTCAGTCTTCTAATCCCCCCATCCCAGCCATCCATCCCAATTTGTGCATGCAAATATGTCAGGATATGTTGACGCTTATTTATTTCAAATAAAGCTGGTTTATATTTATATTAGGAAAAATTTCTTTGTGGAACAGGGTTGTTGGGCATTGGAACAGGCTGCCCGGGGCAGTGGTGGAGTCACCATCCCTGGAGGGGTTTAAAAGATGCATGGGGTTCTTAGGGACATGGTTTAGTGGTGGGCTTGGCAGTGTTAGGTTAACAGTTGGACTTGATGATCTTAAAGGTCTTTTCCAACCTAAATGATTCTGTGATAGATTGACAGTAATTACTGATCAAATGCTGTTGGAGCTTTTTTTTAATTTAAATACTGCACTATCAGCTGTTGGACAGTCTCCTGGGATTGCATCTTGTTGCCCTGCTCTTTCTTTCAGACTTGCACTGAGATGGTGATGCCCATGTGCGCCGATGGTGTCAGTGACATGTTCGAGCCTCAGAAATGGGACATAAATGCACGTTCAGAAGAGTGTTACAAGCTGTGGGGAGTGAGGCCTCGCCCCTCTTGGATTATTTCTATGTATGGAGGGAAAAACATCTATTCACACAGCAACATCATCTTCAGGTGAGCCTTGTTTCAGCTTTTAGAGTGGAATCTTCCACCAGTTTGGGTTGTCAGTGCAGAGAGTCTGCCCTAAGTAGCAAAAGGATCTGTCTCCAACACTCTAGCTGAATACACGATGAGCATGCTTTGTGTTGCTCTTGAGAGTAAAATGGTCAATCTGCGGTGGCCAAAGCAGCCAACTGTTCTGTCACTGTCTGCGTGACTCTAAAAGAAGAATCTAGGCTGGGATTCTGCCCAATGTAATTTTCTTCCCGTGTGGATTCCTTCTTACCTTGTGGCCAAAGTCCAAGTTTCCCATACCGGTAAATCCATCTAGCTTTTATGAAGCCAAAGCACTGTCCCTTCCACATAAAAGGAAAGTCTAAACAAGCTTACAGTCTTGGTCACTAAAATTTGTTACTCTGGGTGACAGCCTTGCGGAGGGGCTGGCATGACATTCCTTTTTCCCTTTAATACAGGAAAGAGAGGAAAGTAACTTGGGAAGCAACTTGGGAAGCTTTGCTATTGCTGCCAATTGCCTTTTTCTTTTAGTGGTAATTAGACAAGTTTCAACAAACTTGTGTAAGATCCAAATACAATGAGATGCTCCCATTCTAGCAAGGCATGCCTTCTGTAATACAACAGAAGTTTGTCTGAAACACCTTTGTATGTGGTCAAAAAGTGAAAGAAGTGTTTCAGTCTAGTGCAAAAACCAGAGCATGCTGCTTGCTCTGGGCCTTCACTTTCCTTATTTTGAAGGTTAAACTCTGCTTTCTTTAAAGGAGGGTTCATGTAGCTGTATTTCTGTTGCGAGGTGATACAATATTTTGAGCAGCAAAGTACTGGCTGTTCATCAGGTTATTGTGTGATAGGCATTTAATAAACCCATTGAAGCCTGTGCCCTCAGGAATCCTGACCTGCTGTACTGATTGCCCATTGCGGGCAGCTCCTGGATATATCCCTCTGTGCTCCAGTTCATGTTGTGCAAGGCCTTTAAAAACAAACAAAAAACCCACTTCTTTAAACAAACCTCAGAATTAGTCTGTTGGACTTGGTAAATAGGTTTGTATTTTCAAAGCAGGAAGCCCTCACTTGAATTGGGGATTACTCTCCGGATTTCAGCTGTTAGTGTTGGTCTGTTCAGCTCCAAAGGCCTGTTGCTTTCCTCTTGTTTGTCTCTTGCTGTTTGTGTCCCAAAGGATATCTGCTCTAGAGTGAGAAATTCCACTCTTTTTTGGAAAACATCTTAATAAAATAGAATTTGTTAGTTTAACTTAATTTCTGCAGTGTTGCTTATTTCCAAGGCTTCACAGCTCTGTACAGTAGAAGTCTGCTTTCTAAGCAAGAGACACCAAACAAATCTAAATAAATGCTCTAGAATTTATGCCAGCTGAAGGAGCTTGAAATGAGAAAAGCTTGAAAGCAACCAAATGAGTGGAGTAGTGCTGTACATACAAAGCTTTGGATCTCAAGCTGCGTTGTTTCTCTTCAAACAAGTAAATTGTCAGCACTGTACATGTATATAAGAACCTTTTATCCTTGAACACTGCAGAGTGCTTTACAAAAATATCCCTGTGTTTACCGGAGGATATGGCTCCCTGTGGGGTAAAAAGCACCGTGTTTCAAGTGTCAGGCAATTTGCACAACAGTTTAGCGCAGGAAGGGAAGATACTCCCTCTAAAGAGAACTGCTGTAAGGTGGATTTATCCAGCTGCAGTGGGATTTGGCCAGGATGCTTAAACTGGTGTTGCTGCTTCTCTCTCAGCAAGCAGATCCCCGCTGTGCTGGTTTTTTTCATGTGTTGTGTGGGACTGACCCAGGAATCTCCATTGCCCCTTCAGTACCTTCTTGGAGGTGTGCAGAATCACAGAATGGTTTGGGTTGGAAGGGACCTTCAAAGCTCATCCAGTGCCACCCCTGCCATGAGCAGGGACATCTTCACCCAGCTCAGGTTGCTCAGAGCCCCGTCCAGCCTGGTCTGGGATGTCTCCAGGGATGGAGCATCTCTCTGGGAAATGCGTCCCAATGTTTCACCACCCTCAATATAAAAAATTCCTTCCTCATTTCTTCCCATGTAATGTGTGAGTGGTTACTCAGGCTGTAGGCAGATTTACTTGCCTGTCCTGGGCAACACTTCTTTATTAAAACACTATTTTGAGGAACCTGGGGTTTCCAGAACCCTGTTTGCCTTTTCTCTTCCAGCAATTCCTGCTCCCGGTACTCTTACTGGAACATGCTGGTGTGGAAGCGCTGCACAGTGCTGGAAATGGCATTTTAACGCTGTTCCTGCTTGTGGTGGCAGAGAGCTTGTAGCAGTTGGTAGTGTCCCGTCATCAACACACTATGGCAGTGAAAATCAGTCCAGGTTATGTCAGGCGGTATGAAATTTGGTGTGCACAGTTTGAAAACTGATATTTTTCAGTCTGGATGGATCACATCTAGGTTATATGCTTCGAAGTTAGGGCATCCACCTACCCAGTTCTGCACTGGCAGGGGAGGGGCAGAAGGTGCAGGCTGTTTCGAGAGATACTGGAGCCCTGTGCAGAAGGGGGGATTGTTAGCGTAAAATAACAGAATGGAGGAAAAGAAGATGAGACAGAACAACGTCTGGCTGAAGAGAAAAGGGAGGGAGAGGGAAAAAAGTTTTATAAAAGGAAATTGGCAGTTGTGGAGAGCGAGCGTGTTAAAAAAGAATGTGCAGACAGTCTTGCTAAGAGTGAAAAACCTCCTTGTTCTGGTTGGGGCTGGGGAGGCTCTGGAGACATGACAGGAACAGGAGCTGTTTGCTGTGGGATAGGCAGGACCCTGTCTATGCTGTCAAGGATGAATTGAAAATGGGACTAGCGTGCTGATATTTTGCATTAGGTTTTTTTTCTGAAGCCCTACTCGCCCGGCGACTGCTGGAAAGGAATGGCTGACTTTTTTGTTCTTTCTTTTCCTTCTTCTGTTTACATTGGGAAGGTCCTGTCCCGTAAGATGGGCAACTGAGTACTTACATGCATGCTCAGTTTGAACACCTAAATAATCCATTCCAGTTGGTACTGAATTATCTTATTCTGTAAAACCGTTAAGACTTAAGATTATTTTGCAGTGAGCCCTCCTCTCAGCAAATATCACTTCCCAAACTGCGTCAGCGCCTCTGCTGCCATCGTTTGGCAGGAAACACAGAGGACACAGCCAGCAGCTCCCAGAAAAGCCAGAGAGAGAGTTATTTTCTTGTGGCACACTTAGTTTCCACATGACTGGGACCACAAGATCCAAGTTCATGTGCATCTTGGGTCTCTCAGCAACTCATCCCTCTGTTGCCAAAGTGCCCTGCTGATTCAGGTGACCTTTTAAACCAAATGCTTTTTGCTTATTGGTCAGCTCTGTGTGCTTTTTGTTTTGCGGATACAAAATGTATCTCTTCTCTTAAGTCATATTTAGAACCACTGAAAATGAATAACTACAGAGATTCAAGATACTTTGTTTCCTCATTAAAAAAAAAAAGGTATTAGTTCAGACCCCATCGGGTTTTTATTCTTGGTTATTTCTACAAAACTCCTTTTCACTCATTATTTCTTTCTGTTATTTTCTGGTGCTGCCATTGTGATATTTTTTCTAGCTGCATATCTCTTAATGTCCAAGGTTGTTTTAATTTCTTAGATCCTACTAGAAATTTACACTGACATACAGCAGTCCTTCTCTAATGTTTCCTTTTGTGGGTAGGTCCAGTGTTGTAAGTCAGGAACAGATCCTGGTTTGTGTGGTTCTGTAAGTATATGGGTGTTGCTTTCTTTTTGCAGAAGAACATTGAAGTAATGGAAAATAAGATGCAGTAGGGATTTCTGGGTCCAGTCCAAACCTGGGAATGAGAGATGCAAAACTCTCATCCCTGTTCAGCTGTTGGCGTGCTCCATGGACCAGGCGTTATTTGGAGCCAGATCTACAGTGCAAGGCATCCTTTCATTGACTTAGGGTGAGAGACGAGGGGGAGTAAATTGCATTAAATTGTCCTGTCCCAGAGGAAGAGTCATTGTAGACAGTTTATTGAGGGATAAAAGCTTTATTTTAATATGGTTGTTATTAGAAATAAGAGGACTAAAAAAAGGTCCAAGCTTTTCTTTGCAAAACCAGTTGGCACCCAGCTGAAACAACAAAAGGTAGAACTTCCTGGAAATTCAGCTCTAAAGGGTCCAGTTCGTTATTAGTTTATGGCAGGCTGAAGAATCACAGAATGGTTGGGGCTGGAAGGGACACATCGCACAGGAATGTGTCCAGGTGGGTTTGAATGTCTCCAGAGAAGGAGACTCCACAGCCTCTCTGGGCAGCCTGTTCCAGGGCTCTGGCACCTCAAAGGAAAGAAGTTTCTCCTCATACTCAGATGGAACCTCCTGTGTTTCACTCTATGCCTGTTGCCCCTGATCCTATCGTTGGGCACCACTGAAAGGAGTCTGGTCCATCCTCTTGACACCCACCCTTGAGATATTTATAAGCATTGATGAGATCCCTTCTCCAGGCTGAACAGACCCAGCTCTCTCAGTCTCTTCTCATAAGAAAGATGCTCCAGACCCCTCATCATCTCTCTCCAGTAATTCCTTGTCCTTCTTAAACTGGGCAGCCCAGAACTGGACACAGTAAAGAAGGAAAGTACAGTGCTTTAATTTGGTAATTTGGACTTGTCTTGATACAGGGGAACCTGAACCTTTTATGACAATGGCAAGTGGCAGCAGATCTATCTCCAGAGGCCGTGGCACTATTATAGGTTATTACCTGAATTAGCAGATAATTAATGACAGTAGCATAGCCTTAAGCTACTAAGAGCTCCGTATGTCTGCCAAGGAGGCTTCTCTCAGCAGGGGGCTGGACACAAGGCACTGAGGCAGGGCTGAGGTCTGTTTCTGTCAGCACATGTGCAAAACTGTCAAGGTGGAGATGTTGACATGAGCTGCAGGCCCCCCGCTGACTGCTGGGCAGGCAGACCCTAATGAGATATCTGTTCCTTACAGCAACGGTGGCATGGACCCATGGTCTGCAGGTGGGGTGACCCGGAACATCAGCCATTCCCTCGTGGCCATCGTGATCCCCGAGGGAGCCCATCACCTGGACCTACGCAGCCACAACCCGGCGGACCCCAAATCTGTGCGGCAAGCTCGAGACTTGGAGCTCTGCTACATGAAGCAGTGGATTAAAAAGGCCAGGCGCCACTGAAGGGGTGCTGCAACAGCTGCGGCCATTGTGCCCCCGTTGGCTTTGCTGGCAGCGGGGCCGGGCCTTATTGCACAGTCGTCTGAGCATTTCACTCCTGTTTCCTCCCCTGTGCTGCAGTGCTAACCAGCGCTTGTGCCCGTGAGAGATGCAAGTGGCAGAGGGATGGAGAGCGTTCTCTGATAATAAACTTTAGTTGAAGTGCATGGCTTGAGCTGCCTCCTGGTTTGCTTTCCTCTTCTCAAATGCTGTACTTTCCCATAAAGAGCTCCTGTTCTGGGCTTGATTTCTTCCTCCCTGCACTCGGTGGTTGTCCTGGCTGCTAGTACGTGTTATATATACAGTGGATTAACTGGCAGTGCCGTTGATGATGAAACTCCCGCTGCCTTCAGTGGGATTGAGTTTCAGACACCCTCATCTGGTGCAGACTGCCATGGCCGGGGCGTGGACATGATGGGGGACAGAAATCGCATCTCACTGTGATGTTTGGTGAAGGCACGGGGAAACTGGCTGTGCCATTCGTAAAGAAACTAAACAGCCCTTTGGAATGAATGCTGGAAAATTAGTAAATATTCTTTCTCGTTCTTTCTCATTCATTTTTTTTTTCCTCCCCCCCTTTTTTTTTCTTTTTCTGTAGTTTTCTGGCAGGTTATTAATCAAAGTTGCCTCAGGTGGCTTTTCCATTCTGTGCTGCACTGAATGGTCGGGGCTGGGCCCGGACTCACTCTGTTGATAACTGGCTGAGCATGCACAATCTGCATCAGAGTTTTGTTTCTTCCTTTGCTGTTTGTCCTAATTCTGAAATATTTGCCACTGTGATGGTTGCCAAAGAAAAATCTGGGTATATTTTGTGTGTGTATACGTGTGTCCCCCACAAACACTTAACTTTTTCAAACCACGAAGCTTTTGAAGCTATTCTCTTGAAGAGCAAATGTGACACTTGTACTGGCTAAATCTTATGAAGTGACAAATAATTGGGGCTGTGCCTTGTGTGGGTTCCTCCCTCTCCCCCATTCTGTGTATTGTTCAAATTCTGCATGATCTGTTTGCTGATGGCTCTTCAATAAAAGCCTTTTTTAAAAAAAAAAAAAAAAAAAATTGTTTGCAGGACGAACTATTCAAAATGCAGAATGCAGCTATCCTCTTGGATCAGCCTAAAGCTTGATGCTGAGCTCAACAAGCCAGGTGCACAGGGCTTTCTGTAAGGCTTCCAACACAGAGAAACTGCCCTGATTCATGAGACAGCATATTTGACATTAATAAATGGCTGGGGCAGTCCCCTCATTTTCCAGCTTTGGCTTCATTCACACTGAGGCCCTTCTTCAGAAAGGATTCTTTGCAGTTTAAAGGACAACTCCATTTCAGAAAGACTCAGGCAAGGCTTCTTGTCCCCAGGCTCCTAAAATCCCAATTCTGTTGAAAAGTTGTCTCAGCTTTCATGATATGCCTGATAGTTGAGTATTTTTCTAAGACACTAGATGGCCTTTTCTCTTTCCAGTCTCCTCCCATCCTCTGGAAACAAAGTGAACCCAGCACTGAAATTTTATCTTTTAAAATGCTCCTGTACATCTTCTTTCCAACAGATTCCCTGGCATTCCCTTGTCTTGTGTTAAACATGGCATTTACATTCAGACCCCGCAATCTAAACCTCTCACACTCTTGAGCAAGATAATTCCTTAAGAGACTTCTTATGTGTTAATTGATGGCTGGTAAAGTCCTGGTTTACTGCAGGGCAAGGAATGGAATCTGCAAGAGTAAGGATAAATTTTGGGGATCACAAATGGTTTAACTGGCGAGCAAGAGCCTGGTCCTACTGTTCCCACTGATTTCTTGGGGTGCTGCTCCAATCGCAAATTCTGGGGTAACCATTGCCATGTTGTATGGAGCAAGACATGGGGAAATTCATGCATTGGGCTGAGAATGATCCAGATTAGCAGCTACTGTATATTGTTAATCAGATTGTGTCTCCTCCTCTCTCCCCTGCTAGCTAACTTACTGTCTCAGGAAACAGCTGCTGCTTTGTTGTTTGGAAAACACTTTTTAGCTTCAATCAGCATAAGTAATTCAAACTTTCATTCCTCTTTTCTTTCTTTTTTCACTCCTTTCATAAGCAGAAAAAATCGCCTTTAATAAAACTTTAAAAACCCCATGCAGTTTTCAATTCCAAATTTTGAGAAATCACATTTAAGCCCCAAAATTGTTCAGTGTGGTTTTGTTGATGTGTTTTGTTTTTTAATTTTTATTTTTAAATAATCTTACCATTCCATTCAGTTTCTGCCTGTGAGACTGATTCAAGTGCATTTTGGATCAGGTGCTTACTGCTTGGACCAACTTATGAGTTATGTTACTGACTTTCTGTTACTTCTGATTACTTTTATTTTTCTCTCCTCCAAGTGAGTAGTTGAAACCCCAGATCTTATTTTCCTTTAGTATTCAGACTTCCTCATAAAATCTATGTGTACACATCTTTGTACACTAGCAAGGGCCTGTCTGTGGTTTTTGGCTACCTCGTCTGAATGTTGGTGCTCCTGCATGTTTCATGCAGGTGAGAACAAAATGGGCCATGGGAAATCATAGAATCATAGACTCACTTTGGTTGGAAAAGACCTTTAAGATCATCAGGTCCAACTGTTACCCTAACACTGCCAAGTCCACCTCTGAACCATGTCCTGAAGAACATCGTCTATGCAATGGCTGATTTTTCTTTCTGGGTGTATGGTGATGGGCCATACTTCTTCTCAGGCATGTATGTCCTTGGCATGGGTCATGAATGATTGGGATTTTAAGATATATGTTTCCTACTCATTGGGGGAAATGCAGAAAACAATGATTTCCCCAAAGCATGAATCTTACTGGTGAAGCTGCAGCTTGTATCAATGAAAACGCATTAAAATAATGAAATGTGAGTTCCTGGGACTGGATTTTGTTTTGCAAGGACAAAATTTTTATCCCTTGGCACATTCTGAGTTCTGCAAATAACGTCGTGTTCATGCTTGACTCTGGAGTGGAAGCAAAACTGAAGGTGCAGACCGTGTGTTCAGTTACCCACAGCAGTCCAGATGTCACAGGGTGAGCCTCTGTGCTTGTTTGCTCGTTTCTCACTTCAGAGATTTAGCTGCGTGGTGACGAGCCTGTCTATGAACTGGTGGTTCTCCCTAGGTGACCACATTGAATATAATCAAGCTCATTTTAATGGGAAAAAAAAAAAATCCATTTTGTTCCTGGAAGTTTATTCCAGTTCCAAGCAAACATGCTCTTCCTACGTGTCTGTGATGATGAAGGTTCTGTGGATGGATCCATAACATTCTGATGTGGCAAAGGGAGGTTTAACTGGGCTGTGTAGCCCAAAGAATTAATCTAGGGCTGTAGAGTCTTGGAAGGGAGCTAAATAGCTTCTGTAACTTCTTGTGTTTGTAGGTGATTTTAACTTCGAAGATCATAAAATATTGTCTATAGACTATGTATGCATATAGACTATATATAGACTATAGAAATGAAAGTCTCTCCAGGAACCTGCAATGTGGTTTCTAAATCACAGGAAAAGTGTATACAAAGTGAAAATCAAGTTTTGTCTCCCATACTGTCTGCCCACCAAATATGTTACAGGCATATGTCCATACTCTTTAAATAAGGGGATTTTTTTTCTACTTCTACTCTTAAAAAGGGTATTTATCTGTTGTGAATCTAATCTCTAGGGAGTGGGAAAGAATCATGAATGACCTAAAGACCTTTCTGTATGTTAAAGACTTTGCACATTGACAGTCAGGTATTTTAGTTTCTTCTAGGATTATGGTGGAATCGTGTTTTTCTGACAGTTGGGGGATGCTCTGAAACCCACAAACATGGGGTTGAAAGAGCAGAAGGGCTTGTGTTCTCTGAGCCTACATTTTTTGCTTTCCCCTGTCAATTCAGAACGTCATTGCCGTGCTGTAACTGGGGTATGCATTCATGAAATGATTTGTTTAGAGGAAAAAAATGAAAGATTTTTATGGTAGTTTCAGTTAAAAATAACATGTCTGAAACTACTCAGACTTGTGACCCGATGATACTTACACTCACAGCCATGACCTGCTTGAAGGCATGTGCTAAAACACCACCATGGGGACAGATTTGTGCTCTTGGAATAAGAAAATAGCTCCTCGCAGAGTTGGGTAAGACATTTGTCTAATTGTTCCAAAATATGCTGCTGCTCCTTAAAATACAAACCTTTCTGCAGTTGAAACTGTGCATATGTGAGATATATATATATATATTTTTTTAACTCCATAGGAACAGCTCATAAACGATCCTTTGGAGGGGTCTGTTTGAATCCCATTATGCTTCTCTCTCTGTCGTTCGCCATGATAGTATCATTGGTGTTGATGTTTAGGTGTTACTCCTGTAGCCTTTAGATTCTTTTATAATCTTGCCTCTTTATGTGTTTTTAAAATAAAGCCTTGGTCTTACAAAAATAACTTTATGAATCCAGTTTCTTTCAGACTGTTCATGTTAAAAAACTGAAATGGTCAGTTTTGGCAGTGCAGCTTAGCAGAAAATGTGTGTTACCTCATGTTACCTGAGCAGTGAAGCAAAATATCTGAATTGAGGATGAGATCTGGGATAAATTCACAGTGTTTAAGCACTTTTCGGATTTCCTATTTTATTGTTAAAAAAAAAAAGCCTGATTTTTCTAAATTGAGAGATGCTGAGCATCTGCTTGCAGCTCCCACTGGTATGAATAGACTTGTGCTCCTGTATTATTTTGATTCCTTGATTTCATAGCGCTTCCTCCGGGTGCTGAGACCTGGAGCACCAAGTTGAAGCCTTTACTTTTTTTCCACCCCCCCCAGCCCAATTCCTCTTCACCATCAAATCTGAAACTATTTGATCCACATGCTTTAGGGCAGTTTTCTTCTATGCGTCTTTTCAATAATACGAACTTAATGAAGAAATTGCTTTACAGCATGAGTTACATGCAGGGATAGCAAGTGCCCACAGCAGCAAAGACCAACAACGTGCTCCTTTAGCGTGGCTACCACATATTTGTGCCCCCCAGGGCAGTAATAAGGTACGACACCCATTGCTTATCTTGCATTTGGGTTGTGGGTGCCAGATATTCAGCCCGGGAAAATCAGCTGCCTCTCAGGGTGCTTTGGATGTAACATGAGAGCATCTTCATACTGGAAATTGTATTTTCTATAAGGTATCAGTGCTATATGCGAGTGTTTCCTCGGTGGGGAGCGAGGGCTGCTGCCCAGCTCTCAGGGGCTTTCCTCTCAGCTGGTGATTTGCAAAATCTTTTAGTTCAATCCCCCAGTTTAGAAAGTAGGGGCAGCGAAACACTGGGACCGGGAATAGCAAATCCCTTCCGTTTGTCTTGTTGTTTTCTAATGTATGAGACCTCTCTGGGTGGTTTAAGCGGTTTAGGTACTTTCTATAAAAGGGATCTTTTAATGACAAAACTAATGTGATTATCTTACCGAGTGTGAGAGGCGTATTCAAGGTTTAAAGAAAATCTGTTAGAATAGCTGAATGTATCTGCTTAATCCTTTCTCTAATGTGGGTGGACAATGCTCTGGGAAGCAATTGGTCTTTCTTTCTTAGAGTAAATGCCTGGTCTCCAGAGGTAGGAACTTGTTTGCAGCTTTTTATACCCTTACGCTTCACCTTCTAGAGAATACAAAGGCGCAGGAGAGAGGGAAAGAGCTTTGAGAGGCCAAGTTTTTCCTCAAATAGCCGGGGGTGTAACCAATACGGGGCCAATTCCTGCAGGCGGCTGAGCACTCTCTGCTCCCTTTGACTGCGACCTGAATAGAGGGTCCTCCTCCTTTTGCCCTTCTGCAAAACCACAGTCCCCGCAACATGAAATGCAGAAACGCTTTCTCCTTTCTGAGCCTGTGTGGAAGCTGCTCTTGGTCTCAGGGATGGCAGGACCCTGCCTGGTTTTGTGTGTTGGGTGAACAGGCCTTTCCACATGGATCCATGGCTTTGGAGACTTTTCTGAAGGTCCTGAACCTTGGCTGGTACCAGCCTGGCGTTGCTCAACTCCTTCACTGCTAATAGATCTGTGCTTGGGAATTTTTGGTTTTCCCATGTCCGTCTGGACACACAGATCTTAGAAACATTAGGAAATTTTATTGTCCACAAGAGTTAGCAAGATAGGTAGAACCCTTCACCTTGACCAAGTACTTATCAAAGCGAGTGTTGGCTCTGAGACTCTTTAGCACATGGATTTGGCTTTATAGCAGAGGCAGACAGGTTGCATTTTGTAATTTGTTGTCCAAACATCCTCAGTATAGCACATAAAGAGGAAAAGGATGTTAAGCTGCTGTCTTTTCTAGTTTCAGTGAAATGTGCAGTCTCCCCTCACTGCCCAGCAGAGTGACATGGGGAAAACAGGTGCCTGAACATTGGTGTGTCCTCTTCTCAAGGACAGGCACGGAGCTCCAGCCCTACACGCTCGTCTGGCTAGCCGGGCTGTGGAGCTGGCACTGGGTTCCCTGCTGCAGAGAGAGACAGTATTCAGGACTTAGTGCACAACCTAAAAACCAGCCCCAAATTGTATCCAACTCTGAATTTTCTGAAGGGGGAGAGAGCAGTTTGTACAGACAAGGCCTCGGCGTCTCCCCAGCGCGCTGCTGTACGATCAGTAATTGCAGAATGATTCAGGTTGAAGGGACCTCAGGAGGTCTCTGGTCCAACCTCCTGCTCACAGCCGGGTCAGCTGCAGGGTCAGACCAGGATGCTCAGTGATGTTTCCAGCTGGGTCCTGAAAACCTCCAGGGATGGAGCCTGCACAGCCCCTCTGGGCAATGTGCTCTACTGTCTGCATTGCCTAAAAGTTTTGCATCTAGTCTGAACCTCTTGATTCAGTTAATGGGTGTTGTTTTATATCTTCCAACCATGCACCATCATGAAAGCCCTGCTTTGCCTTCTTGATGAGCCCTGTAGGCACTGGGGGCTGCTCTTAGGTGCCCCCAAAGTTGTCCCTTTTCCAGGCTGAACAAGTCCCGCTCCCCCATCTTCTCCTCACAGGCGAAGTGCTCCAGCCCCAACCATCCCAGCGCTCCTCCCCTGGACTTGCTCCAGGTGATCAATGTTTTCCACTGGGAGACCCCGAATTGGATGCAGCAGTTGATTTTCGGTCACCAAGCACCAGCAAGAGGGGGATGATCCCTTCCCTGGGTCTCTTGGCTCTGCTCCTGTCCAGATGGCCTGGGAGGCTGTTGGTCTCTGCTGCCAGGACACACAGCTGGCTCATGCCTCGCTTGATGTCCACCAGGACCTTTTCCACAGAGCTGCTCCCCAGGCTGTCCATGCCCACCGTGCATCACTGCAATGAGTCCTTCCTTCCCAAAGGGGCAGGACTTTGTGCTTGCTCTTGTTGAATTTCATGAGGTTCTTGTTGTTTCCTTCAGCAAGGCTGTCTGAATGGCCACCTTTCCTTGAGTATGTTAGCTCTTCCCTCCACCTTGGTGTCATCCACAAGGGTAAGAAATGCCAAAGAACTTGAAACCTGAGAACATTTTCTTTTTTATCCTCGTGCAGAAGATATGCTTGGACCAGTCTTGAAAGCACTTGGTCTCTAAAGTACTTGCAACATTGAAAGGATTACACCTTTCCTGACCACCTTCTTGCTGTCTGCATCCCTACATCAATTCTGCCATGGATTCTGCAGCTGAGATCTGACCAGCTGCCAGGATAAGGGAGGAAAACCCCACGCTGCTCTGCCCCTCAGAACCCTGCCCTACAGCGGCGTTTTAGGTGTGCCTTGCTGCAGCACCTGCTGTCACATGGATGAGCTTTGGAAGTGACATTCAGTCATCGCAGCCTCCGTGCTGCAATGCAAACAGTCCCCAGTCGTTTCTGCGAGGGACTGTGGAGCGGCTTCAACTGTTACACACTGTCCAGACAACTGGGGTGGGGGGAAAAGAGCTGCCTCTTGGAAAGCAGCACAGGATTTATTTTGGAGAGTGGTTCATATGGTCAAATCATAGAATCATTTTGGTCAGAAGAGTCTCTGACCGGGCTGTGACCCTCTGACCGGGTCAGAAGAAGCTCAAGATTGAGTCCAGCCATTAACCTAACACTGGCACTAAACCATGTCCCCTAAGAACCTCATCTACTCATCTTTTAAACACCTCCAGGGATGGTGATTCAACCACTTCCCTGGGCAGCCTCTTCCAATGCCTGACAAAAATGTGTCTGAGAGAACTATGCATTGGATCGCTGTTAATATATCAGAAGCATTTTATCACAATTTCAGAAGTGAGTAATTTGGACCAGAACAAGACCAGAAGGGTCTTGACTGTTTTTATTCAGGAGGAATTATAAACCTTTTAGTGTGATATCACTGTCCCAATCTTCAGCAGTGCTCCAGGGCTGCCCACCACTCCCAGGGAAATTCTCCGGTACATCTGGGCAGATGCTGGTGGGGTTTCAGGAGTGACAGCAGGCACGGTCCAGTGGGTCACTGTGTCCAACACTGTGCTTCCCCAAGCACCCAGAGCTCTGCTTCCACACCTGCGTGTACTTTGGTTTGATAGGAAGCAACTCAATAGCTTGCTGTCTTTAATGCCTTGTTGGTGATCTCACAGATCATCTGCCTGCCGTTAGCCTCCTGGCTGAGGCAGTCTCTGGTGATCAGGAGCCCCATTCCTTTCGTCCAAGAGGAGAACGGTGATCCCCTCTCCATGAAATGTGTATGTATGTGTGAGCATGCATGAGGAAAACATGGTGTTCCTCCTCCAGAAAGAAAGGAGCGACCTTCTCCTCCCTGCTTGCAGCCTGCTGATGTGTCCAGCCCTGCAAAGCTGCCCCTTCACGTTTCACCTTGTGCCAGAGAGGACGGGAGAAGAAGCAAATGATGTTATTTCCTTGCAAAGACCAGTCCCTCGTTCTCAATCACCATGGACGGGGCCACTAAAAGAGGCCAGGCCCTCCCAGGTCACACTGGAGGAGCACGGCGGCTCCCACCTTTCCTCCCAACAGATGAAGTCAGTACTTGCTACTCAAACTAGACTAATAATAGTGTTGGGGCAGCAGGAGGTGAGTGCAATCAAGTGCGAGAGCCTGAGTTATAGCAGTAACCTGCTGAATTCCTGGGTCACAAAGTAATTTACAGAACAACCCCAATGTCATTCAATAATGATTCAGACAGCTGGGGCCCTGGGGGGCACAGCCTCCCGCTGGGTGTATTATTAATACCATCAGCAAGCAGCAGGATGTTGGTGCGAAGAAAAGAACCACAACACCAGCGTGTGAACCTAAGGAGCAAATGGAAAATGGTATTAATAGGATATTTTACTGGTCTCTAATGAATAAAAAAAATCTGTCTGTCTTGTCCTAGCAAGTCATTCAGTGAAATATGAATGTGTCCCCTTTGACAGGGAAAATTGCTCGTGGCAGTTCGCAGCCGAAGAGGAGGACGATTGGTGTGTCCATGGCTGGCCATTGATATCTCCCAGCCTCTGCGATAGTCCCCATGGAGACTGAATGGGAGGGGGGAGGTGGTTTCCAAGCACCCCAGAATAATTTAAATTAATATCCAGTGAACAATGTAAACCTTCTCTTTGACGTGGCGTGGGAATGGGCAGTCACAGCGCTCGATCTGGGTCAGCTGCAAAGGAAGGTAACACCACAGCCCGGGATTTGATCAGCAGAGTAAGCCTGGGGCAAGACCTCTGCTGTCTCAGTCCCTCTCTTCTCCTCCCTCCCCCTCTCCTCCAAAACATCTAGAAATGGCAGCAAATTCCCTTTGGAAACTTATGTTTATGAATGGAGACTTCCTGGGTGAATAGTATGTATATAAAACCTGAGAGCAGGTGGAGAGGGCAATGTCTTTTGCAATGTGTGACCCTGGCACATGGGTACCAGGATATGCAAGTGTCGACAGGCTGGTGTTGCCACAGCTGCAATTTTAACACATTTGACATCACCGCTTTGGGTTTTGTGACCCTTCCTCACACAACTGAAGCTCTACGTGGCCTAAGGCTTGCTGCAAAGGTGCAATAAGGAATTACATGGGCAAAGCCTGAAGTGAATCAAGCCTCATGTAACCTATGAGTTGTTTCTCAGCTGGGAAATGACAGCAGAGGACTACTTACTACATTGCTTTGGTCTGATACACACTGCTAATAGATAAGCAAAACCTCCCTGGTTTTGACCCTTCCTCATGGAGAAGCCCTCAGTGCAGGACAGACAGGGACCTGTTGGAGAGGGGCCAGAGGAGCCACAGAAATGATCCGAGGCTGGAACAGCTCTGCTGGGAGGACAGGCTGAGAGAGTTGGGGCTGTTCAGTCTGGAGAAGAGAAGGCTCCGGGGAGACCTTATTGTGGCCTTTCAGTGCTTAAAAGGGGCCTGTAAGAAAGATGGGCACAGACTTTGTAGCAGGGCCTGTTGTGATAGGACAAGGGGTGATGGTTTTAAACTAAAGGAGGGGAGATTCAGGCCAGACATGAGGAAGAAATTTTTGACCCTAAGGGTGGTGAAACCCTGTCCCAGGTTGCCCAGAGAGGTGGTGGATGCCCCATCCCTGGAGACATCCCAGGCCAGGCTGGACGGGGCTCTGAGCAACCTGAGCTGGTGAAGATGTCCCTGCTCATGGCAGGGGTGGCACTGGATGAGCTTTGAAGGTCTCTTCCAACCCAAACTATTCTGTGATTCTATGAAACATGGGGGTAAATGTTCCTCAAGGGTATTTAAGAGATTAGAGGAGGCTTCCTGGCCTATCTCAGGGATAAACAGCAGATGTTGGTTTATAGCAGAAGAGATTTTGCTCTCAGAGCTGTTCCCGTAATGCGGTAATAGAGCTGCGCTGTTGCCTCATGCACTACCTGAGGTGGTAGACCCATGTCCTCATTTGACCCAAGTGTGTGGAAGGTAGATAGGTCACCATCAGTGACCGGGAAGAGACTGTTGTGCTGGAGCGCCCTGCTCTGCATGGAGCCCTCCTGGAGCATCACTCTGGTCCCAGGCTGAGGTTGTTACGGGAGCAGCAACATCAACACTGTGACTTGGGGCATGAGATTTACTCAGTCATTCTCTATGGTCCTTAAAAGTGCAAAATGAGTAAATGTCCACAAAATTGTGCAGCAAAAAGAAGCTGGCCATGTGGAGCTGCCCAGTGATAGACAATGCCCTGGACCAGCACACTGGTGGATCAGTTTGTCCTCCCCTGGGTGTGCCTGGTATGCGAGGAGGGAACCTGGGTGTATCTGCAGAGCTCTCTGGGTCCATGAAAGCCCTTATGGCTGTACCAGGAGTTGCTGGCTCTGGTGCCGATCAAATTATAACGGTGTTACTGGATGGAGAGCTGCCAGAGCACCGTCTGGAAGGCTGTCACCTCCCCGGTGGGGATGGAGAGGAGCAATGCCTGTGGCTCGTCCTCACATTTCCTATCAGAAAACAAAGCGTGCAGGGTGGCTCCCCTTCCCCATCTGTCACAACTTCAGCCAGTTCACTGCTTTTGCACAGCTGAGCTAGAACTCAGACAGCTGTTTAACTACATCGGAGTTAGAGCAGAGGTCCAGCAGCTGATAGATGTCCATCTGTCCAGGGGAGGTGACCCTGAACCTGCAAAGCCACCAGACCAGAGACCCCCAGAAGTCCAGCAGAAAGGCATCTAATGTATTTAGGAGATACAGTGATAGACAGTCCTGAAACTGGCTGGATACCCCATCACTGGAAGTGTTCAGGGTCAGGTTGGAGAGCAGCCTCACCTAGTGAGAGGGGTTGGACTAGATGATCTTTAAAGGTCCCTTCTGACCCAAACCTCTCTGGTGCTATGAAACACACACAGATGGGATCTCCAGCTGGGAACCAGGGGGATCCAGGGCTGACGAGTGTGTCCTACACCCACAGTGAGCAGCCACAGCCTGAGGTTGGAGAAGGAGCTCAGCCATAGAAAAGGTTTCAGTGGCCACAAATGACTCCTCTTTTTGTGACATTTTTCAATGTTTGGCCAGTGTTCCTTTCCAATTTTGGGTTTTGCTTTGCTTTCATGCTCCCAGAGCCCAGCAGGCAGAAAGTAGGGTCACAGAGCACCATGGGCATTGCTGGCAGAAGGTACGGAGGGCTCTGACATTAGTCTTGGACTCTGGGCCCTTCCTCTTGTTCACAGTTGAGCAATAAATCGCTAGTGACATCCACCCCATGCAACCTCCCTCCTCCATTTCTCCCACATGCACCACTGCCAGAAGTAGCTGTAATTTTGTGCCTGTGCTGCTTTTCTTGGTGGGACCCATGAAAAAGGGGTCAGAGATGTGTTATGCTGATGTTATCACTGTTGCTGCCTAAGAACAGGATCACCAAAATACTTCTATTTTCCCTTTTGTGCTTGTGCATGGATGTTGCTGCTGATATTCCCTGAATTCCCCTGAAAAATAAAGAGTGTTTCATCCGTATTCCCCGAGTGCCCAATACAAATGCAAATCAGCTCTGCGTGGTAAATGTTGGTTTGGGTTTTTTTTTCCTGGCTGCCCAGCATCACTTGGCGGGTCTGTTCTCACTTGTTTCTTTTTCTCCTTTTCCTTTAGTCGATGTGTCCTAAGCAAGGTCCTCGGGAGGGTCAGAGACCTGCTCCATTCCCACACCTCTGCCCTCCTCCTCCTCCTCCTGTTGCCCAGCTTGTTTAAAGCCTGTTTGTTTATTAACCCCTTGAGCAGAAAGAGCTGAAGGGCTAAAAATAAACCAGGACTCACTCAAATTCCCTAAAATGCTGGTTGGGTGGGCCACAGTGGGCCCAGATGAGAACATTTGGGTGCTTTATATCCCTGCTTTGCTGCCACAGGGTTCATCTCTTGGGTAACATCAAGTGGAAGATCATGGATGCAGGGAGTCCAGATCAAAGGGAAGAAGGTGACTCTGAACTTTCCCATCACTTTAAGTAGGTCAATGCTTTTTAGGTAATAAAATACCTAAATGAGGGACTCCTAAATCCCCGACGTGTGGGATTTGAACAAGTGGGATTTTAACCAGCAAGGCTGGTGAGAGGAACTGGTGGTCTAAACCCTTAGGCCAAAACAGGTGTTTACTCACCTAGAAAATCATGCACTGTTTTTTTAAACTACAAATAGTCAGTAGACTAGGCTGCCAGGTTAAAGCCATGCCTCACATTTCTTCTTCTGGAGCTGGCACGTTTTCTTCTGTGCCCACATTTCAGACTGATGCAGACTCTCTGTGCTCTCAGGTCTCTTGGCTTTTCTAAAATAAACTATTTTTAATTGTATTTGAAGCTACAGCTGAACAGGTCTGCAAGTTATGTCAAATGCGCACAGGATTACTGCAAGGAGGAGTTAAAAATGAGACATCAACATTCAGTACCAGCAATCCAGCTGAAGGCAGCCTGCTGGTCCTGTGAGCCCAGGCTGAGCATCACTGCCAGGCACAGCCACTAGCTTGTTCAGGTTCCATCTCTTCCTCCCGTGAGCTTCAGATTAACCAAGTACTTAAATATGGGTTTGAGTGCATGAGCAACTCCTGCTTACTGAAATGTTCTTGCAATGGGCTTGGTGTTAAGGATGTCCTAAAACCCAAAGCGAAGGGCTGGTGAAGCCCACGTGGAGGTGAGTGGCACCGTTTCCTTCCCTGCTTGGGTCCACCAAGGGGCTCAAGGTCCCATGAACCTGCTGAGCCCCTGGGCCTGGCCGCGTGTCATAGAATCACAGAATCATTTTGGTTGGAAGAGACCCCCCAAGATTATAAAGTCCAACCATTAACCTGACACTGTCAATAAACCATGTCCCTAAGAACCTCATCTACACGTCTTTTAAATCCCTCCAGGGATGGTGACTCCACCACTGCCCTGGGCAGCCTGTTCCAGTGCCTGACAACCCTTTCCGGGAAGAAATTGTTCCCAATATCCAATATAAATCTCCTCTGGCACAACTTGAGGCCATCTCCTTGCATCCTATCACTTGTCACTTGGGAGAAGAGACCAACCCCTCCATGCTACAACCTCCTTTCAGATAGTTGTAGAGAGTGAGAAGGTCTGCCCACAGGCTCCTTTTCTTCATGAGATGACCTGAGCCGTCTGCTGATCTGCTGGGAGTGACTGGATTCGAGTGGGAGACTCGTGGGGCCCGATCCATCACCCGCATTGCTCTGGTGCCATCTCCCATCTCTCCAGTGCTGACACTGAGCAGCCAGTTCTGCCCTGAATTCATTCGTGTGGGTTTCTTTGTTTTGTTTTGTTTTGTTTTTTTTCTTTTCATCTTCTTTCCTGCTGCTCTTATTTAGCCTGAAATAACCTTCCAAATCCATCAAGAAGAGATCATTTCAAACTGTTGCTCTTTTCCCATTGCTGATTAGAAATCCCATTTGAATCACCCTGAATACACAGTCTGATGTTCCTAAGCTAAGTGCCTACCAGGTATTTTCCCTGATGGGCTTTTACTTCCCTGAAAGAAAAAAAAAAAAAAACACAAAACCGAAAACCAAACCCCAATCCTGGCTCCCTGGTTAGCTTTTAACGGGACAATAGCATCTCCACAGTACATCTTGTTTCTGAAGCAGAGCCGTGTTTTGGCAGGAACCGACTGAGTTTCACACGGCCAGTGGGGAGGTTTGGTACTGGCGGACCCAGAAATGAAGCAGTTAATTGTCCTACTGGGAAGGAGGAAATTTCTTGTAAAAATCCAGAATCTGGTTGAACAATGTGGCCTTTTATTTTTCAGCCTTGGAATCAAGCCTGGCTGCCCTTGTAAACAAAGAAAGGAAAGAATCACTGAACCAACCCAACACATAAAAACTGACCATGTCTTTCTTTGAAGTTCCCTTTATGTTGTTTGGAAAACTTGGGATTATAGGGGTTTCTTTTTTTTTTTTTTTTTTTTTTAAGAAAAAGAGGGATGAGAGTTGAGGGAAACTTTTTCTTAAATAGAGCAGCAGAAGTCATTAATTAAGTATCCCATTCATCCCCGAGGCACCGGCTCATCAATCAGATTTCTTATTAGCATTCTGATGACCCGCCTGACCCCCCGTCTCTGCGCTGTCTGCATGACGACATGGAAAACTAGACCACACACCGAACGGAGGAGGATTATTTGACGCTTTTCCTTGCCTGGGGGGGGTGACCAAGCTGGGAAGGGGAATGATGACTGACGTTGTTGTTTTGGGTTGAGGCAAGTCAATAAGTGGCTCCTGGAGAAACAGCCCGGAGAGCCTGGGAGGGTGACACGAGTGATGTCCTGGGGCTTTGCTGATAGACGCACAGGGCTGCGCCAGGGCTGGGGCATGCGGCTTGATGCTATCGCAGGGTCTCTCTGCTCCTGTTGTGGTCACAATAGGCCCAAATCCAAAGCAAAGAACAGGATTTTAGTGCAGTGACCACCGTGCTCTTACCCTTGGGTAACCCCGGTTGGAAAAGGCTTGGCTGCTGAAAATGTGCTGGCAGCTTTGGGCCCCCTAAGCAGGCTGTGTCCTCGAGGCGGGTGAGGATCCCACGTTACCAGCCCTCCAGCCTTGATCCTTCCAGGTTACTCCAGTCACAAGTAATTGGCTGATGATGTCTTTACACGACTGCTTTTGGGAAAGTTTTTGCATTGCAGAAAAAAAATAAAACAAAACCCACAACACTGACAGCAGCAAGTTCTGAAGTGTGCACCTTGCTCCTGAGAGAAAGTCAAACTACAGCCGCCCCCTGCTTAGCCCGAGAATTTGCAGGTGCACACACATGTGCATCTTTGAGGATGGCAAAACCCTGGCCCAGGTTGCCCAGAGAGGTGGTGGATGCCCCATCCCTGGAGACATCCCAGGCCAGGCTGGACGGGGCTCTGAGCAACCTGATCTGGTGAAGATGCCCCTGCTCATGGCAGGGGTGGCACTGGATGAGCTTTGAAGGTCCCTTCCAACCCAAACTGTTCTGATTCTATGTGCACACACACGCACCTGCACACACGCACAGAGCCAACAACCAAGGACCACCCGAGCCAGGCCAGGGAAGGTGGTGACAGCAGCAGGAGATTGGGAGCTGCTGTTCTGCCCAACAGCTGCGGCGATGTTGCGCGGAGCCGCACGTGGGGAGGAGGAAAGGCCGTGGCAATGATGTGCCCGTGTGACGGCCGTGGTGATAGACACTCGTATACGGCTCTGCTCTCAGGGCAGCTTGTTACCGAGAGCTGGCTGAGACTGATAAATCAAATTGCTTTTCACAAGGGTTATTCTCAAAATAAAAAAATCTGACTTTTTAATTTTTTTTTTTAATGGGGCAGCTGTTTCCCTAGCAAGATAGAAAATGATTTGTTTTACTGTTTCCTATTTCTTCATTTTTCTCTCTTTTTCTCTCTCTTTTTTCAAAAGCAAAAGTATAATACTGTGTGTGGCAAATAGAAAAACTAGAAAATATGGATAAAACCATACACATTTTCAAAAGTATTGGGGGGGTAATTTTTTAAAAAAATGTATTTCTTCTTTTTTGACTTACTTTAGTTGGAAGTCAGACCTAGCGTGGCATATTCTTCTTTAAGTCTTACAGCCCTGGCTAGTTACTGTCTCTGAATTTAGGCAATATGCCCTGAGTCACACCAGACACTGGTAGGAATTAGGCACCTTCAGGGGTGTGAGGCTCAAGGTTTGGCCCAACAACAAATGTCCCTCTGGGCAGAGAATTATATCTGATGTTCAGCTGAAATCTCAATGGTTAAAAAGTCCTTGTCTTTGGGGCCCATCCTCAAGGCAGAGGCTGCTGTCACAACTGAAGGGGACATCAGGGAACAACCTGGGAGTGCAAGGACATCCATCAGTCATTGCTGATGTAGGATGAGATGGAGAGGGTGGAAGTGAGAAGGCACAGCAGTTTGGTCTTTCATGTTAAATAACAAAGCAGCACCAGGAGCAGATACCTGAACTGAGGGCTTCCCTTCCCAGGGTTGGAGCCATGGAACTGCAGGGGCACTTCTGCTCTCTGTCCTAATGGATCCTGAATTATTGGACACCAGTGTGAGGGGTGCAAGTCAGCTACTTCTGCACCGCGTTTTTAAATTAGCATTTTATTTTCCTTCTGGGGCACTTCATAGCATCATCTGAGATTTTACTCCATTAATTCTCTGCTATTGTAGAAGCCCAGACACCGATGCTGCAGGTGTCCCCTCCTCTTCCTGAGACATGTTACAGTTGCTGATTTGGTCTTTTGCTGGAGTTTATTTCCTAAGGCCCGGGGTATGTGGTGGCACGTGAAATGGATGCTCTGCAGATCCTTCAGAACTGCATGTCTGCTACAGCGATTTCATGTCCTCCCATTGGCAGAGGCCAGAGGAGACCTTTGGGAAGAACTACGGGAATGGGATGAGCACAGAGCAACACTGCCCCTAGACTGTCCCTATCCTCCTCCAATTTATGGCTTGGGGACTTTTGCCTGCATAGCTGTCTGGGCTCCATGACCCAGGTGGTCTCTTCTGGTCCTGTATAGGCCTGAACACACACCAGCCAGCCAGCCCTTG
Source organism: Caloenas nicobarica (assembly GCF_036013445.1). Taxonomy (NCBI): domain Eukaryota; kingdom Metazoa; phylum Chordata; class Aves; order Columbiformes; family Columbidae; genus Caloenas; species Caloenas nicobarica. The sequence goes on along the minus strand of NC_088245.1, from coordinate 207,654,802 downwards.
TGCCCCCAAGTGCCCAACTTTGACTAATGTCATAGAATCATAGAATCACAGAATAGTTTAGGTTGGAAGGGACCTCCAAAGCTCATCCAGTGCCCCCCCTGCCATGAGCAGGGACATCTTCACCCAGATCAGGTTGCTCAGAGCCCCGTCCAGCCTGGCCTGGGATGTCTCCAGGGATGGGGCATCCACCACCTCTCTGGGCAACCTGGGCCAAGGTTTCACCACCCTCAGTGTAAAAAATGCCTTCTTCATATCTAGTCTGAATCTCCTCTCTTTTAGCTTAAAACCATCACCTCTTGTCCTATCACAACAGGCCCTGCTAAAAAGTCTGTCCCCATCTTTCTTATAGGCCCCTTTTAAGTATGGAAAGGTCACAATAAGGTTTCCCCAGAGCCTTTACTTTTCCAGGATGTCATAGGGGCACAACCAACTGTGGCCAGTGACTATGGGCCAGGGCCAGCAAGATCACCTGGGGCAAGGATAAGGGCACGACAGAAATCATAGAATCACAGAATCACAGAATCACAGAATGTCAGGGATTGGAAGGGACCTCAAAAGGTCATCCAGTGCAATCCCCCCGCCGGAGCAGGAACACCCACATGAGGTTACACAGGAAGGTGTCCAGGCAGGTTTTGAATATCTGCAGAGAAGGAGACTCCACAACCTCCCTGGGCAGCCTGTTCCAGGCTCTGCCACCCTCACTGAGAAGAAGTTTCTTCTCACATTTAAGTGGAACCTCTTGTGTTCCAGCTTGAACCCATTACCCCTTGTCTTACTGTTGGTTGTCACTGAGAAGAGCCTGGCTCCATCCTCGTGACACTCACCCTTTATATATTTATAAACATGAATGAGGTCACCCCTCAGTCTCCTCTTCTCCAAGCTCAAGAGCCCCAGCTCCCTCAGCCTTTCCTCATAAGGGAGATGCTCCACTCCCTTGATCATCAGACCATTAGTCAAAGTGGCTGAAAACCAGCTCCTTGGGCTATCACAGACACATCCTCCACATCCTCAGAAAAGGATCTGTGTGTCCCATGCACTTTAAAAAGGTTATATTTTTACTTGGTGATGAGAAGAGCTGGAGTACTTGGACGGCCCTTAGAGTCATGCCGATGGTGCCTGGCCTAGGACAACCTCATGACGTATATTTTGCATCTGGGAAATGCAGAAAGGAATTAAACCTATTACATATTGAAATTATAAGAGTATGGTTTTGACATCGACAACTAAGTCAGGTTTTCATGGTCCTTGTTAACCGAAGTAGTGGTTGACCTAGTTCTTGCCTGAGGTATCTGCTATGGCCTGTGACTGTCAGTGTTCTTTGTGTGCTGTGCCATGCTAATCTTTACTCAGTGTATTTTGAATTTAGATCAACTGAAATGTCAGATATTTCTCTGAAGTAATGAACTAATTTCTTCCAAGCGAGTGGCTTGGGAATCATCAAGTAAAAATAACCAAAAACCAAACAAAACAAAATGAAAGACAAACAAATAAACCCAACAAACCAAACCAACCAACCAACCAAAAAACAGGGAAGGAAGAATGTGCGTTGGGTAGATGCTGTCACAAAAGAGATCAGATGGAGAGACACTTGCTATGTGGAACACCTAAAAAATGCACAAAGAGTTGTGAGCAAGTAGGCTCAAACCCTTTCCGTCTCCCTCTAGTGCAGCAAATGAGGAGGTGAGTTCAACTGAGTACAAGCTTGGCAGCTGCTGATCTGCTGCCGGACCATCTGACACAGTGTGCAGATGTTGTTTGCAAAGCCTGCATAAATTAAATTCCATGTACATGGAAAAAAAATTAATCGGGATCTCTGGTGCCAGCAGCTCCTCTTATCTCTTTGTAGCCTGTTCACATTCCCTGGCAGATAATCACCATGACTAACATTTATCTGACACAGCCAATTTTGCTACCAAAATTTGTTTTCCCACCTTAATGGGCTACTCACAGAAATGACAGCTCCCTTCACCCTATAGTATAACTGCTAACAAAGCTTTCCTAGGAAATAAATGAGTTCTGGGGACACTTTTTATATAAAGTAAGATGCAATGAATGTTCCAGAGAGCCGGATGGAGGGGATGAGTGCCTTTTATTTCTCTTCGTATTTGTGGTAGTTTCCTTCATCTGATTTATTTCTTTTGTTGTTGTGTGTTGCATCTTCAAATATCGAAAGACTTCATGCAGTTGCATGGCCACACTGGAGAGAGAGCTGCTGGCCACACTCTTCATGCCAACTTGACTTCTGCTCTTTCTTTCTCTACTGTTTTCTAATCTGTATTTTCAAGAGGTCTATAAGGTAGGAATCATAGAATCATAGAATGGTTTGGGTTGGAAGGGACCTTCAAAGCTCATCTAGTCCAACCCCTGCCATGAGCAGGGACATCTTCACCCAGCTCAGGTTGCTCAGAGCCCCATCCAGCCTGGCCTGGGATGTCTCCAGGGATGGGGCATCCACCACCTCACTGGGCAACCTGGGCCAGTGTTTTACCAGCCTCAATGTAAAAAATTTCTTCCTCATGTCTAGCCTGAATCCAGAAAAGCTTGTACAAGTCTTTTGTGATGCAGTGAAGGGCACTGAGGAATTGACCAGGATTTAGAAGAACCTGGTAAGCTGGAAAAAGGAGAGGTTTAACTCTGAGAGGCTCCTCGGGCTATTGACCATGGGACTGTACATCATGGTGGCTTCAGACAGTGGTGGGAGCTGTGGTCGAGACAGGGTAAGAAAGAAGGACCGGGGCAGATGCACACAGGTCAGTCTGTGGCTCATTAGCAGACGTCTAATCTAACAGGGCTCTGCTGACCACACCAGTTCCCTTTGCTGACCCAGGTTTCCATAGATCTCCACTCAAGTTGTGTGCATTATAAATGCCCAGTTTATCCTCTGAGGACACAGACTGGGCAGGAGGGCACAGAGCACTTGCTGGCTGGATATAGGAACCTTTTATCCACAATGAGTTTTTAAGCACTAGAGAGTTACCTTTCTCAAGAACCAAATTCTTCAAGTGGATCTGCTCATTCCTTCCAAAAGTCTTTTCGTATTTTTTGGGTCCTTCTTCCCTCTTTCTCCCTCTGATTCTTTGTCCATGAAGCCCCGACTGTCCCGTGAACTCATACCATGCTTCTAAGGAAAACCTACCTTTAAATAGTGCATCTAGGCCATGTGTTCACTCTGCAGTGGTCCAGACCTAGTGGTCCTCACCTGAAGATCAGAGCTGAAGGCCCCAGACTGCAGAGGGATGACTTTAAGACAGTCCCTTGCAAAAAACCACCAGATTTCCTCCAAGCAAGTCTAAATGAACTGCCTCTGTGCAAAACTGAGTGCACAATGTTTGTATTTCGCTATCTTGCATATCTGGCTGTTTGTGAGGGGTGCCAGTCTCACAACTGGCTCAAGTCATTGGCAAAAGTGCCCATCCTGTCTGTGCCTGAGGATATAGCCTGGATCCCCTCATCCCTCAGGGTTTCCCAGTGGTTTCTCTCCTTCCACCTTGTGCTGCCACCAGAAGACTGAATTTTGCCTATATTGATGACTGTTCCCAACCAAGTTGAATGAATTCTCCATATTCCCATTCAAATCCTTCTTAAAAGTCCCTTGCATAGGCCCAAAAGAAATAATTCAAAGCCCTACCTCAGAGAAGGTATTGCCCTTCCTCACCTTTATTTTCCTAGGGCAATATGGACAAGGCTTAGCACATCTGGCAACTATTTGTTGTAGCGTCTGTACATTCATGACATGAGGCTAATTATGGATATTTTCAGACCTTATTAAGCTTTTAAAGCTTAATAGGTGGAATTATATGACTTGGACAATTTGAAGACAGATGCTCTGCATTTTTTCTTTCCAGTTTTGGTCCCAGGCTGGTCTAAACCTGTAATGAACAGAAACAGTTACTGGCTGGGAGTTTTCCCACTCAAGAAGGAGCATGGTGACATCTTGAGTGGCTAAAAAGGATTTTCAGGACATTTTGGGCAATTGTCCTGTACTGGTTTTACGTGTGTACCTCCAAAGGAAGTTGGGCAGAGTTGACAGGTGCCCTGAGTTTTTAAGGTCTGTGTGGGATTAGTTTGATTAGGTTGATCATGGGGGCTCCCTTCAAGGTCAATGGGAAAACAGGCAATTGCACGGCAGGATCACTAAAATAGGCCAGAAAAGTCACTCTGGAGCTGCCCATTTCTCTCTGCCAGCAAGAATCATAGAATCATAGATTCATTTTGATTGGAAAAGATCCTTAAGATCATCAATCCCAAGCGTTAACCTAACACTGCCAAGTCCACCATTAAACCATGCCCCTAATTGCCACATCCACAGAAGAGGAGCTGTGGGTCAGACGCTCCTGTGGGATCCTCTTTGACAGCCGTGATCAGTGGCTTTTGGGTCTTTTTTAAATTCCTCATCAGCATCTGTATTTGGCAGTCTCACGGGCAGCATCTCATGGTCCTTACTGAACCACAGAAACAGAGAATCATTTTGGTTGGAAGACACCCTCAAGATCATCGAGTCCAACCATAACCTAACTCTGGCACTAAACCATGTCCCTGAGAACCTCATCTATGTGTCTTTTAAACACCTCCAGAGATGGTGCTTCAACCACTTCCCTGGGCAGCCTCTTCCAATGCTTGACAACCCTTTCCAGGAATAAATTTTTCCTGATATCCAATCTGAACCTCCCCTGGTGCAACTTGAGGCCATTTCCTCATGTCCTGTTGCTTGTTCCTTGGGAGAAGAGACCAACCCCCTCCACGCTCCAACCTCCTGTCAGGCAGTTGCAGACAGCGATCAGCTCTCCCCTCAGCTCCTGTTCTCCAGGCTGAACAGCCCCAGCTCCCTCAGCCGCTCCCATCACACTTGTGCTCCAGCCCCTCACCAGCTCCGTTCCCTTCTCTGAACTCGCTCCAGCACCTCAAGGTCTTTCTTGTCATGAGGGGCCCAAAACTGACCCCAGGATTCGAGGCTGGGCCTCACCAGTGCCCGGTACAGGGGACGGTCACTGCCCTGGGCCTGCTGGCCACACTATTCCTGATACAAGCCAGGACGCTGTTGGCCTTCTTGGCCACCTGGGCACATACTGGCTCATATTCAGCTGCTGTAAATCAACACCCCCAGATCCTTGTCCTCCAGGCACTTTCCAGCCACTCTTCCCCAGCCTGTAGCGCTGCCTGGGGTTGTTGTGACCCAGGGGCAGGACCCGGCACTCGGCCTTGTTGAACCTGAGCTCCTTATGGAGGTGAATTAGGGCTGTGCCAGGTGCAGGCCGCGATAGCCAAGGCAGCATAGAAACCCCCCATCCCAGCTGGGAACCCCCCGGGAGCACCAAAAGGAAGACGAGAGGGTTAACACACAGAAAGGCCAGAGCTCGAATGTCTTGACCAAAATCCAAGCCCCTGAGATGGGCGCTACCAAACTCCACCTGGCAGGAGCTCAGCAGCCCCCAACACGCGTGCCGGTTTGGACACGCCAGGCGGGGTCGGCCGCGTTCCCACCGCCGATATGACGGCATCCCAAAGGATCTTCAGGGGCTGAGAAGGGGGGAAAAAAATCCTGGCATAGAATTTAAAATGTGCTCTAACCTTTTCTGCAAACTGAAAGCAAGAAAAATGCTCATAAAACTACTCTTTGTGCACAGAAAGAAGTCCGTTTTTATACTGTTGCTAAGTTCCTTATTGTTTTCTGGCTGTTTTTTGTGTTTCTGTGGCAGCCTTTTCTGTGGGCCTCTTTCAGTGACTTAGCTATATTGGCCTGCAGATAATTAGATCAGTGCTATCATTTTCACTGTCCTTTTTCCTCTGGGGCTATTTGCATGATAATGGCAGTTTGTGCGACTCTCTCCCTCCGTCTCCCTCTCTCTTTTAACAAGACACCATTTCTAAACATGAAATAATTCAGGGAACAATCTGCAAGTGGCTCTGTTAAAAAAAAAAAAAAAAAGACTGAGAACATCTGGTTAAGGGAACATTTCTGGCAAACAAAAATCCAACATATTTTTTAGCTATAGCTTTAAAAAATAGTTGGGTTTTTTTGTTTTAGTTTTTTTTTTTTTTTAACAGTATTTTTAGTCTATATGTACTTGCTGTATGCAAAGCTCCCAACCACAGTATGCTCCCACTCTGGGTATATATGTGCATATAATGATTTATGATGTGTTTATCTGGATAATTTATAGACAAGTAAGATATTAGGATTTAAACTCTTAATGAATCCTGTGAACGTTTGGAAGGTAGCTGTGCCCTACAGACTGGTTTTGATCATGCTGCACCACTGAGAAGGTTATTTTTGCTGTAAGAATGGGATCTTGGGACCGATTCCTGCTCCTGATGGGATTCAACTCCCTGCAGACATCCCTCAGCAGGGGTGAAAAGAAATCGAGAAAAAAGTAAAGGGAGTTAATAAAATGGATGCTGTTATCAGAAGATTATGGAATCCATTTGAGATTTGGAATTCCCAACAGCAGTTCAGCAAGGGGCATCAGCTGTCCTACACCTGGCTGGTTTTGACGTGGATTTGTCAGATCTTCATGTCACTCTGGCAAAAACATATTCCTGGTCCAGCTCCAGGTGTCGGAGGCCTTCTCAGAGCAGCCCAGCGCTGCAGTGGGTGGACAGTGAGGCTGGGAATAGAAAATCATGTTTGCCTGTTTAGCTAAGCTTACTAAAAACTGCTTGAACCTTTCTAATGGGCCATTTTCAACAGGCAAAACTGGTCGCGGTTTTGATAGCATTTTCAATTAAAAAGAAGGCAATTTAAAATTCCACAATTGTCCATTAAAAACAAAACAAACAAAACAAATCAAAACACAACCAAACAAAAAAACATACTGGAAAGAAACAGGGTTTAAGCATTTAAATACCAGGTCACAGTGCTGACCAACATTTTTAAAGATGATCCTGTGCTGCAAATATCTCATAACAAATGTAACACATCAGGAAAAACAAAACAAAACAAACCAAAGATTCCTAAAGGCAGATAGCTGCAACGACTGGGCTCTGTAGTTGTCTGCCATGGGGTGACACAGCTCACACCATTTCAGCAGCTGAGCCCCAGCTGTCTCCCTGGTGTGGACACAGATGAGATGGTGCCAGAGCAGCTTCCATAGGCAGAGGTGACCTTGTTGCCAGCATCATCACCTCAGAGATCCATCAGCTGAGCTGTACTGGGTTTGTTTAAGAGATATAAAGGCACCTGAAGTCACCTCCAAGTCAGAGGCTCTTCGGCACGGTTGAAGCATCATTTGAGAGCTACCTGGATTGGGAGAGAAGGCTGAGCCCAGGCCATGGGAGAGCTGGAAGGACAAGCAGAGTTTTGCTCACAACTACGTGGAAGGAAGATGCCACATGTCATATGAGGATTTTGCCATGGGGTTTCCTGGCTCAATAAAATTGGTTATTCCCCAATGGAGGGCAAAGAGACGGGGACTGGCTCACCACCATTATGGGAGTTGTTGATGCTCAGCAACTCTGAAAATTAGGTCTGTTAATTTGGGTTATTCATCAGTCAGTGAAAGTCAGTAGAAATGGCTTCAGCTGGGAGTTGGACCAGGTCCGTACTTCAGAGCATAAATAATGAATAAGAAGACTCCTTTCTGAAACGCTGGTGCCAAGCTGTGTGTGACCACGGACCACACGCCAAACAGCGCCCAGCCCTCCTGTGCTCTCCGTGTTGTGGATGGGGCACGGCTGGATCTCTGAGAATCTCCTCAGTGCCATTGGTTTCAGTGACCATTCTGAGATACATGAAGACCATTTTGCATCATTTGCTAAATCCTCACTGTTTGCATCAGGTAAAATTTGAGGAGCTCCTGTCCTCCCCAAAGTCATGCAGCACATCCCAGCGAAGCCTGTCAGGGACCATAAGAAATAGATAAACTGGCTCCAGCCAAGCAAACAGGGATTAGTGGAAGGATAGTGTGCAGCAAAAAAAAAAAATATGCTTGACATTAGTTGCTCTTTGTTTGCATTTCACATTTTATTTCCACCCAGCAAAGCTCTTCCAAGCAGCACCCTGAACGATTAGCGAAAATACAGGACTTAGTTTGATCTCAAAACCCACACATTTACCTGCATAAATGTTTGAGTGAAGATAAGACCCTGCAAATTTAAAGGAATACACAAGGACTAAGAGAAAAAAAATTGCAAAAATATTTCTCAATAATATGAAAAGTAATTTTGTTTATTATTCTTTTCAAGTATCTGTAAATGTTTCATCGACACATATTTCTACCAGTAGCCAACTGCTGGACTATAAGGAGGACTTAATAAAATGAAATTACAGTTTCAAACCTCAAAACTCTTTCCTGAAGAGGCAAGTGGTGGTTTTTGCACAGCTTTTGTACTGGTGCCAGCCACCAGCAATACCCCCAAGTGCTGCATTCAAGAAAGCAGCACACAAAATTCATCACATGCACTATTTTCTGTGGCAGATGAGTTTGTGTTTTTGCAGCTTTTGTGGGATTTTAATCTATACTAGGTTTTTTTCATCAACTCATAAATAACTATGCAAAATTTAGGTGGAAGACTAATATGTTACAGCTAATACCCTTCCTGAATGTTCATGTTTTCAGAGAGTATGAGAAAATATTTAACCCACTGAAGGTAACTTCAGTGAAGAGCTGAAAGCCAGCTGCCATCACCTTTAAAATTATATAGAAGATTCAAACAAAAGTTATGATAGTATGAAGAAGATGAGTGTTTCTCCAACCAGGAAATTTATATAATGAAAAACCAGCTACAATCTGAAACAGTGACAGCAACACAAAGTTTTTTGAGCTGGTGCTGAGATTTGTTTTCAGATGAGCTGCCCCAGGAATTAGATTTGGCCATGGTCCCTTCTCTATTGCATGCTTGTTATGATCTTGTTCTTAAGCTTCCACCTTCCCATAGGTAGACTTCCTTCACAATATATCATATATAAAGTACACAACACAGCTGTGGAACAGAATTTATAACTGTTCAGGTGAAGGAGAATGAGATGGTTATGATGGAAGAGCTGATTGACCACTAAGCAACTCCAGTTTTACACCAGAGTAACCTCACAGAAATAAGGAATTGCAGTCTTCTAAAACCAAGAGTGGAGTTGGGCTCAGCTGAACAATGGACTTTCATATTCATGTGGAAGACTAAATATAGTGCACTTGTGTAGTCCATGTTTCAGCTGAGTCCTGCACTCCTCACATGGGTGAAACAACCATTGTCTATGAGCAACACGATGCCAGAACAGGGCGCTGCAGGACTGGGCTGCGTAAATCCCCAAGATTTCAGAAAACACTGGCAAATGTGAAATAGCCTCTCCTAGATGAATTTGTGAACTCACTTCTAGTGGAAACTTTGGATATAAGAAGTTGATTGGATGAGGACTGGAATCATAGCATCACAGAACAGTTTGGGTTGGAAGGGACCTTCAAAGCTCACCCAGTGCCACCCCTGCCATGAGCAGGGACATCTGCACCAGCTCAGGTTGCTCAGGGCCCCGTCCAGCCTGGCCTGGGATGTCTCCAGGGATGGGGCATCCACCACCTCTCTGGGCAACTTGGGCCAGGCTCTCACCACCCTCAGAGTGAAAAATTTCTTCCTCATGTCAGTGCTGAATCTCCCGTCTTTTAGTTTAAGACCGTTACCCCTCGTCCTGTTGCAACAGGTCCTGCTAAAAAGTCTGTCCTCATCTTTCTTATAGGCCTCTTTTAAGAACTGAAAGGCTGCAATAATGTCTCCCTGGAGCCTTCTCCAAAGTGACCCACTATTTCTTTTCCAGCTCTAAACCATTTACTTTTTAATTTTTTTTCCCCTGCTTTCTTAAAATAAGCATATAGAAAATATCAGGTTAAATGTTTAAATTCCACCTCAGACACTTGTGTCTAGCTCAGCAGTACTTTGCTGATAACCAGGTGTCTCCAGGGGCATCTCAGAGCTCAGCCCAGCCTGGGCAAGGACCAGGAGAGCCTTTATGTGATCTCCTGATGGAGTGATGATCTCCCAGACACAAACAACACAGCTTTGTGCTTTGTCCTTGCGAAGCTCTTTCCAATGTCATGCAATGCTTACAAACACACGTCACCCACTCACCCGTGCCAGCAGAACCACCAAAACCTGCTTTGCCCTTTCGTTTGGAGAGAATATATCCCAGGAGAACATAGAATCACACACCGAGATTGAAAGAGGAAAAGGGAAACTGAGACAACGGCATCCGGAGGAAAACTGGGCTTTATTTGCAGGGTACCAGGTCTGCAGTCCTGTGTCCACTAATAATTTCACCTGAATAAAATAGCATCTCTAAGAAGCCAGGACCATAAAGGGAAGAACCATGTTTGTGTACATGTTTGAACGTGCATCATTTGATGGGGTCTGTAGTGATTTAAGACAGGTGAGGACTGGATCTACATAAGCCACACAACCTTATATATCTATGCACATATACTAAATTTAGGTTAAGTGGCTTGAATTTGGCTTAAGTGGAAAATGCCTTTCATCCCTCCTTCTAATTTTATTGAATATTTTATTGTCAGTTTTTCTTTATTTATTACTGAGGAAGCAAACCAGTATGTTTTAAAATTTCTCCCACTGTTTTGAGTATAAACTTCCTGAAGATTTTACCCTGTTTGCAAGAGATCCAGTAAAATGAAGATTTTTTTTTTTTTAGGTCAACATTTTCTTCTGGCAGACTGAGCCTGAAGTGCACTTTATTTCCCTTTAATTTAACAGCTCCAGCAGCTTTTCCAGTTAAATCGACTGTTCATTATTGAGCCCATTTATGAAGGGCTGTGCAGTGCAGTTTAATGAATCCCTGGCACAAAGCTCCCTTTCAGCGTAGGGAAAGAATAGCAGCCTATTTAGGTCCTGTAGGGCTGTATGTCAAAGGCTGCCTATAATACTTGTCAGGGAAGGGCAGAAATTCCCACTGATATAAGAATGTGCAAGAAATCAACTTTCACAACCAACTCGCCGATTAAGACGCGATCAGGAAATGAGAGTGTAGGTTGCGAGCAGTGACACCTGTTTGGGCAGCCAGATTTTCCCATAACTTGATAACCATATGGGCTGTACGACCGGACAGGAAAAAAACCCTACCTCCTCCCTCCCCTCTTGTAGAGATTTTCTTACTTTCATGCTGCCTTCCCGACATTGCAGTGAAAGGAAAAGGGGTGAACTGCGAGGGCTGGGCTCGGTGCTGGGTTTGGTTTGCCTTCCCCAAGGGAAGGTTTTGCAAGTGATCACCGAATCATGGAATGGTTTGGGTTGGAAGGGACCTTCAAAGCTTATCTAGTTCAACCCCCTGCCATGAGCAGGGACATCTTCACCCAGCTCAGGTTGCTCAGAGCCCCGTCCAGCCTGGCCTGGGATGTCTCCAGGGATGGGGCATCCACCACCTCTCTGGGCAACCTGGGCCAGGGTTTTACCTCCCTCATTGTAAAACATTTCTTCCTCATGTCAGTGCTGAATCTCCCCTCTTTTAGTGATGGGACGCAGCATGAGATGTTTCCTTCAGGCTGGATCCTAGTGGGATCCTGTCCCTGCATTGCAGAGAAACATAGAATCATAGATCTTGGGCACTGAGACAGGTGGTCCCACAAGCATCAGGAGGGTGGATTCACCTTCTGCAATCTCCTTTGGTGAGGAGCTGCTCCACAAAAGTGCTGGCACCGTAACGTGGTCCTCAGCTGTGCAAGGCTTTCTTGTTTGCACCAGCTGCTCTCTCCTTTCTGGCCCACTTGATCTGCAAGAATATCAAATTGATCTTCTTGTGAAGGGCTTGATCGCATGGCCAGGAGCTCAATTTGTGGCCCATGCAAAACATCAGTGAGCATGACATGTCCCTGCTCCCTCTGATTCACAGGGTGACTGTGCTGCCGTTCCCTCTAAAGAAGCCAAGCTTGATGCCAAGGGCATCATTCTGGAAAGCCTTGGTTTAATCCCCCGAGCTGGTCAAGACACTGCTACCTATCATGAGCAAGAAAAGAAACAAAACCAGATAAATTCTCTGCACAAAGTGGGCAAGAAAATAGCGGTAGAGCCCCTGGAGCCCCTTGTGAGCACTGGACACTGTCCTGTGGGACGGAGGTTTGGAGCATGGGAAGCGCTTCTGCAGCCACCTCACCCACCTGGGTCTGATGGGGTGAGAGTGGAGGGACCAGGACATCTGGTCCCAGCATTTACCTGGGGTTGGGGTTATTTTGTGGGTCTAATCCCAGAACTCCCTGGACATTAGACCTTGCCAGCACGCCAAGGTGTATCGCTGGAGGGATGTACGAGTCAAACTGTACAGGCTGAGCATTGTCATCCTGAAAGAGCACAGGCAGAAGACAAGCATTGGTTTGTAGAGCTGCTGTGAGAGATGTTTTGCAGGAATAACCAAACCGCTATTTCCTTGGAAAAATTAAGTTTCTTCGCAAGTTGTTGGCATCATGTGGCTTAGCAAATTTCCCTCCGGGCATTGCCCAACTTGGGGTAATCAGCTCTGCTTGAGAGAACACGGAGAATAAGCATGTTTAATGCAATTATGAAAGCTTTCTAAATCTCCAGGTCTGCTTGAGAATATGTAAATTTGGCTGCTTAGCACAACTGAATGCAAACTTTCCTTTGCACGCCTGACAATTGTTTTAATACTCTCCAATTTTTAGGAGGTAATAAAGTCTCCCGCTAAACCGTAGCTGAGCTCTCAAAGCTGTTTAATTGAATGAATTCAGCCTTACAGAAGTGAAGCCAGGACTTTCAGCTTTTTTTTTTTTCTTTTCTCTAAGCCACCGGATATTTAGCCACTCTGCATATAATACCACCCAGCCTCATTAACAACCCTCTTTAGACAGGCTATGAAATATTACCACTACAGTGCTGAAGCAGATACTAACTTGCAGACAACTCGGTGCTCTGTTAGAGTCATTTCACATTGCTCAGATAAGAAATGGTCCCAAAGTGGCTGCACTTGCAGTGACAGACAGTGATGCCCATTTTCTAGCCCGCTGTGCAGTTTGAAGTGGCCTCAGAGTGGGCGCAAAACTACCTAGTGGAGCACACAGGGGATACATATGTTGTTCTTTACATTTCCCCATCAATAAGGGAGATTGGAGCAGGCTGCAAAGCTTGACAGGGCTTGACAGGACCTCAGGGTAAAAGCTCAGGTCGTTAATCCGTGTCAGTTGTACTTGAGCTAAGTAGTTTAAATCCACCTCCTATGTAGACATATTCATTCTTATATGGAGAGATATATAGATTTCCCATAGCCTTCTGCCTACCTTTTTTTTTTTTTTTTGCTTTGATTACACAGTTGTACTCAGACCAACTCTCCATGTAAGAGACTCTGGGAGGCTCCAGCTGAGCAGGTTTTGCAAGGAGACCTGGTCCAGTTGTGCCGGCACCAGAGCCAAGGCTGTGCCTGGAACCACGAGGCTCTGCCTGATGATGGGACCTGCTGAGATGCAGGTGAGAAACCAAGAAAATCGGCATTTTTGTTTGGCAGGGGATTTTGAGCCTTTTTTCCCTCTCATCAAATATCTGTTTTCTCCTCTTTTCTCCTTGCAATACTTGCTTTGCATTCAACAAGTGTTTGAAACTACTGTGAGGTTAATTGGGCTGATTTTTCTGTTTTACTACTACGCGCAGTCTTAGGAAGATGTTTCCTTTTTCTTCTGCAGAGTTTTGGTTTCTCTTTTTTTCCTTCCAACACAGAACTGCTGCATTTCTAAAGAATCGATGGAGAGCAAGAAAACTCGCCTTACTTCAGTCAAAATCAGATATGCACCTTTACTCATATTCAGACATATAAAATAACTGAAAATAAATCTGTAGCTCAAAGGTTTGAGGTTGTTCTACATCAAGGTAAAAACTTCCTAAAGGAAAATCAACAAAATACCTTCCCCTTCTGCCTCCCCTGAAAAGATAAGATAGTTCCTTCAGGAGCTGTTACCAGTACTTCCAGGAGCCACTTCACCAATTTTTCTACCTTCCATACGGAAGATTTATACGGCTGCCTCACTAAACTCGTGCAAGTAAAAATCTTTGGTTTTAACTGAATGCAGCCCAATCATTTAAAATCCCTACTGGATCACAGTGTTGGATTTTATCAGGACTTGGCCTGAGTGGGAAAATATAATATACTTGGTAACGTGTATAGTGATGAACTTGGGAAAAAACAAACAAAACAAAACCGCTTTGCAAATCAGTTTAGGCTCGCACATTCTGGTGGGTGTCAGAGCAAGAGCTGTGCAGGGGACCCAGCCGCGCGGGTCAGACCTTGGGCAGAGGAAGACACTTTGTGCCAGCTGAGCAGCTGCAGGAGGGGAGGGACAGGGCTGGGGGCGGCTGCAGGCTGGTGATGGGGATCACACTGATGACAGAATCACGGAATAGTTTGGGTTGGAAGGGACCTTCAAAGCTCACCCAGTGCCCCCCCTGCCATGAGCAGGGACATCTGCACCAGCTCAGGTTGCTCAGAGCCCCGTCCAGCCTGGCCTGGGATGTCTCCAGGGATGGGGCATCCACCACCTCTCTGGCCAACCTGGGACAGGGTTTTACCACCCTCAGTGTAAAAAAATTTCTTCCTCATGTCTGGTCTGAATCTCCGCTTTTTTAAGCTTAAAACCATCACCCCTTGTCCTATCGCAACAGACCCTGCTACAAAGTCTGTCCTCATTTTTCTTATCGGCCCCTTTTAAGCACTGAAAGGCCACAATAAGGTCTCCCCGGAGCCTTCTCTTCTCCAGGCTGAACAGCCCCAACTCTCTCAGCCTGTCCTCCCAGCAGGGCTGTTCCAGCCCTGATGGGGTCCGGGGGATGCTGGTTCGGAGCGCCGTTCGGATCTGTGCACCTGCCCGGGGGCCCTGGGCACCTGTCCCGGGGGTGATGCTCGTCCCGCTGCCGCCGTCCCCGCCGGGGGTGGGCGCAGCCGGCTCAGCCCGGCCCCCGGGCGCCCGGCGGGGAGGAGGCGGGAGGGCCGGGCCAGCCCCGCTGTGAGCCCTCCTCCTCCTCCCCCGCCCGCCGCCTTTTCCCCGCCGCCGCCGCCGCCTCCCGCCCGGTGCAGCCCTGCGGAGCTCGGGGCGGCGGCGCCCCGCCGCCGGCCATGGCCGTGCCAGCCGCGCTGCTCAGCCCGCACCACCTCCTCTCCTTCTGCTTCCCCGCCGCCGGCGGCCTCCTGGGCTATGCCGACCTGGAGAAGGGCTACGAGGGCGGCGGCGGGGGCGACGCGGGGGACTTTAAAGAAGCCACCAGGGACCTGCTGAGCTTCATCGACTCGGCCTCCAGCAACATCAAGCTGGCGCTGGACAAGCCGGTGAAGTCCAAGCGGAAGGTGAACCATCGGAAGTACCTGCAGAAGCAGATCAAGCGCTGCACCGGCATCATCGCCGCCGCCCCGCCGCCCGCCCCGCCGCCGCCCGCCGCCTGCTCCCCGCCCGCCGCCTGCCCCGCCAAGCCCCCGCCGCGCCGGGAGGCCTCGCAGGCGGCCAGCAGCCTCCAGAGCAAGAGCCTGGCCGCCCTCTTCGGCTCTCTGCAGCACGGCCGGGGCGCGGCGGGCGGCGGCGAGGCGGCGGGCGGCGGCGGCGGGGCGGGCGGCGGCGGGGCGGCGGGCGGCCCGCGGAAGGTGCCGCTGCGGGACCGCAACCTGCCGCCCTCCTTCTTCACGGAGCCGGCGCTGCCCGCTGCCGCCCGCGGGCCGCCGCCGGGGGCCAAGGAGCTGGAGAAGGGCGGCAGCGGCGGAGCGGAGGCGGCCGAGTTCTTCGAGCTGCTGGGCCCCGAGTACGGCGCGCTGCTGCCCGAGCACGCCGCCCCGCCGGACGCCTTCCCCGCCCGCCTGCCCGCCGAGCTGGGCCTGGAGCACGGTCTCTACGAGGTGCCTGTGCCCGCCGCCCACCACCCGCTGCTGGGCGGGCTGGTCTACCCCGAGCCGCCCTGGAGCCCGGCCGGGCCCTGCAGCCCGCCCAAGAAGGCTCCGGCCGAGGCGCTGCGCCCGCTCTACCCCGGCGGCGGGGAGCCGGCCCCGGGCAGCAGCGAGGAGCCCGGCGGGCACCTGTCGGCGGGGTTCGCCGCCTTCTTCCCCGAGTGCCCGCTGCCCCCGCCGCAGGGCCACTACGACTACAGCGCCGGCTTCCACCGCGCCGCCTACCCCGGGCTGTAGGGCAGCGCCCGGGGCTCGGCCCGGGACGGTGGGACGGGGGGAGCCCACCCGCGGGGACCTGGCGGACGCTCCGGGGACAGTGGGACCTCCCGCCGCTCACGCGTGGGGCTGATCCGGCCCCGCCGCGTGCGTGTGTGCGTGTGTGTCCCACCCGAAACCACGGCCGCGGCTCCCGCAGGACTCGGCTTCGTGCTCCGCCAGTCGCCTCCTCCTGCGGTTTGGGAGCCGCTGCAAATAAAATGTGAAATATTGAGTTCCTTCAGGTGTTTTTCTAGCGGCCGGTGCCTCCCTTCCCTTAGCCTTCCACAGGGGCCAGGTTTTGTCCTGCCGTAGGCAGCTCGGTGTGCCTGTTCTACGGGACACTGCGACGGGGGCCGCGCTTCTTGAAGGCAGCCGCGACCACTTGTAAACGATCTCAGTCTAATACTCTGTCAACTCTTGCGGTGCATTGGAAGTTTTTCCCAGGCTCGCTTGCATCACAAGTGCTGGTGGATGTTCCGCCGAAGACACAAAAGTCGAGGGAAAAAAAAAAATATCAACCGAAGCAAAATTAAAAATGCTGCTACCAA
Organism: Caloenas nicobarica; assembly: GCF_036013445.1. Classification (NCBI taxonomy): domain Eukaryota; kingdom Metazoa; phylum Chordata; class Aves; order Columbiformes; family Columbidae; genus Caloenas; species Caloenas nicobarica. Next base: position 207,638,140 of record NC_088245.1, on the reverse strand, counting down.
AACTTAGTGTCCTGAAATTTAACAATGTCTTGCAGGATCTTGCAAACAGCAATTTACAGTGATACGTAAGTTAATTGACGGCATAAGTTCGGGACAACAATGTACTGTAGCCACTGCGGCAATGTGATTCCTGCAGACGGTTGGATTTCTTCCAGGAATGTGTCAAAGCTCGGAAGGCAATGCGGCTCGGTCTCATTGTGTACAGGAGATTATTTGATAATCATTTAAGTTATGTAAAAGAGTGTATGATAGGTCCTACAAAAATAAAGCTACACAATAGATCTAAGATCTGTGGTTGTTACTGCCGTTGAAATGCAGCGTTCAAGGGGCTTTCACTGTGTCTCCATCCTCTGTAATGGTTTCTTGGCAGGAGTTAAGACAGGCAGTGGTTTTTGTCTTCCCTAAAATCTTTTGAAATGCTGTATTTTATCCACAGTGCCGTATTTTATCCACAGCGACCCACGCTTGTTTTGCCTTCATTTGTACCGGCTGTTCCTTTAACTTACTAGAAAGAAGGGAATGATAATACGTGACAAAGCTGAGGGATGAAAATTGTTACAATTATGAAAACAGATCAAAATAGTCGGAGGTTTTCTATTGAGATGCAAGTCTTAAAAGGCAATCCCGCAGCCTGGCGCCCCGCCAGTCCCAGGCGGATTGTTTGTTTTTGAAACAGGATCCACATACGGATCAGCACAAGGTTTTACCCTCAGTGATGACAAATCCTTATGCTTTCTGTCTTTTAAAAGATAATCTGAAAGGTAAAACAGTTTTCTTCATTCATCAACACAGATTTAACTTTTCAGAGACTTAGGGTCAAGTTGGTGGGATGTATGGAGAAGTAATGCAAGATCTTCTGGAAATAAAACATGAGAGACTTAGTTTTGGAAATGGGCTTGAATTTTAATCTGCGAGGGCTGTAACTTGTGCTGCCTCTTTCCTTCCCAAAACCTGCCCAGGGTCTCCACAAACTGTATGGAAAGGACCCACCATGGATAAATGCCCACAACTCTGCAGCATCTAAAAGCTGGAGGCTGTTAAGGAGAAGCAATTTTCAAGTGTAATTTTGCAGTAGTTTATTTAACTAAGCTTCACAAGAGCGTGCATGAGGAACAATGGGTGTCTGGTCCAGCCAAGGTAGCTACAAATTAGGTTAATCCTGCCCTGCTGCTGGTTTCGATGATGGGACCATGTCCTGCTCTGAACTCAATCCTGCCTTCTTCACGCTGGCAAACCTCCCGGTGCAGAGCTCGTGGGTTTGCATTTGCAAGCAGCGCACCACCAAGTCCAAGCAGAGCTTGTGTAAAACTACATTTTAGATCATGTAGACAAGACCAGCTGGGGGGTTATTTCAGTTGGAGAGATTTTTTTGTTTTGTTTTGTTTAGGAACTGCTTCAAGCATGCGGATTTGTAGCACATGTCGGCAGCTGCTTGGGGTATTTCAGCTTGATGGTGCTGCGCTAATATGTATTGTGTTGCCCGGCGTTCTCACCTGAGCTGCGCACCTGAGATCGGTGCTTTCAGCAGGCTGAGCAAACAAAGGGGATGCTGACAATGCAATGGGCTCTGCTAAGGAGAGAAAACACCTTTTGTCCCTTAGGATTTCGCTGAGCAATTTATTTATTTCAAAGGTCAATATGCAAATGCATATTAACCGGGGATCTAATCCTGGAGACCTTCCAGCCATCCTATTTCTCAGCTTTCTTGAAGACTTCGGTGTGATTTTGCTTGAAAAATGTCTAAAAAAGGTCTTCGGGAATAGTTTCTGGGATATGCTATGTAGACATTGCAAACCTACAGGCCTCACCCTTCTATGCCAAGTAGCCATGAAGTGCCACAAATCTGACCTGCTGGTGGTTTCCACTCATTTGGTGCTCTGGTCCCTTGTAGATGGTGACCTGTGGTGCTCAGAAGCTGAACATCATCAACCTTCTCGGGTGAGATCTTATGTCAAACTAGTGGGAGAAGCAGCTTGGTGGGTGTCAGTGGAGCTGGGCTGGTATAAAACTGTGGTGGCAGCCGATTCCAGATGCTGCCAGGTTGGGAGGGTTCTTTGCAGGCTTGCAAGAAGTTGGGGGCAGGCTCCAGATCAGAGAGCTGGAACAGCTCTGCTGGGAGGACAGGCTGAGAGAGCTGGGGCTGTTCAGCCTGGAGAAGAGAAGGCTCCGGGGAGACCTTATTGTGGCCTTTCAGTGCTTAAAAGGGGCCTGTAAGAAAGATGGGGACAGACTTTTTAGCAGGGCCTGTTATGATAGGACAAGGGGTGATGGTTTTAAACTAAAGGAGGGGAGATTCAGGCCCGACATGAGGAAGAATTATTTTACACTGAGGGTGGTGAGACCCTGTCCCAGGTTGGCCAGAGAGGTGGTGGATGCCCCATCCCTGGAGACATCCCAGGCCAGGCTGGACGGGGCTCTGAGCAACCTGAGCTGGTGCAGATGTCCCTGCTCATGGCAGGGGTGGCACTGGGTGAGCTTTGAAGGTCCCTTCCAACCCAAACTATTCTGTGGTTTGAGGATTCCAGGAGCCAGCCTGACTGAGCGGCAGCTGCAGATGTTGCTTCAGCTCAGCTTCTGCACTGCAATAGTCCCTTAAAGGGGCATTTTTCAGTTTACAGCAGTTTACAGTGAAAAAAAAAAAGAAAAAAACCATCTAGTATCAGTATTCTTTGAAGTACCGCTGCATTTCTGCCTGTGGATGTATCTGAGGAGTACCTGGTGTGGGAAGTCTGATAAGGCTGGAGAGGAGCTGACAATGGCTGGGTCGATCCCGACGGCTTTTCCCACAGCAGAGCCCGGACAAAGCAGCTCTGTGCAGCTCCCGAGGACGCTGGAGCTCCTCTCCGAGCTGCCGAGGAGGCGAGGCCACCACCACCAGACCAAGGGTTGCCATCTAGCCGAGCTGCATCTTTTATCTGCTTTGTGCTTGTGTGGGCTCTTTTTGTCGCGGTTGTTTCCCCCAGCTTGAATAGCGCAGGCACAGAAAATGTCACAGAAGACTCACTCAGAAACACCCTTGGGAAATTGCTTTCTCCACTGAAACACTGAAGAGCATCATCTTAAGCAGCTGTAAGAATAAACCCTTTTGTAATCAGCAAGATATTTTGGTTTATCTGGTGCACTTTTACAAGGACTCTGTCCCTAAGAACTAAAGCTGATCCTTTTTAGCTTTTCTGTCTTAAAAGAAGTGTGTCCCTTTGAATGGAAATGGGTTCTGTTTGGCTGGATCAAGGTCAGACTCTCAAACTATTGGTTTTACAAAGCCTGCACTGAGTTCCTCAGATGTACTGAATTCCATTCTGTTGCTGGTTTGTTTTACACATATTATCTGTTTTTATGGGTGATTTGGGTGGAAAAGCATAGACCTTAATAATTTGTCATATGCAGTCAAAGATGATAAAGTGGAATAACAAGAACCCTTCGTTATATTTTTAGGTGAGGGACTCATCTTTCCTTAATTGTGATTTTTTTGATGAATAGCAAAGGGTTCACCATGAATAGTTATTACTGCATCTCAATATTTTGTGATTTAAATGTTCTGGGTCTTTTCCAAAGCTGTTTCAAGAAAGCAGAAACATTCTTTTATTTTCTTGGATGGGCTTTATAAAGAGGCTCGCTAACTATTTAATGACCGGAGCTTGGGTTTAGTCTAATAAAGCCTGACCATTGCTGATGAGTCATCTTCGATGAGCTTACATAGTTGTTCAAACAATGTTACTAAAAAAGATACAGAAGTTTATTGTAAACTCTTTTTGTTTTCTGACTTTTTGAATAAACTGCTTTTGGCAACGGTGCAAAAACTGAAGGTCACTCTGCAGTTACTGGCAACAGGAGGAAAAAAGTGGTGGAGTAATTCTGTAGTGACGCGCAAGCAATTTAGGTGGAAATTTGATGAATTCAAGTGTACAAATGTGAGTACATGAAATGGGAGCTGGGAATACTTTTGGGATAGCTTTATGTCAACTGAAGAGACTGCAGCCTGCCTGCTCTGCAATCAACTCATCTCTCATTTTTAAGATTGGTGAATACTTAAAATCCAATTACTTTTTTTGTAACACATCTACATTAAAAAAAAATAGTGTATTATAGTGACCCCATCTCCCAGAATCTCTGTGGGGAAAGATTAGCAGAGGGTAGCTGAAAGGTGACGTTATGAAAGGTTCAGTGAGAACTTATATTTTCTGTGTTTTATAATGTTTTTTGATACCTCACTGTAACCTCCATTATCCTCGGTGACTCCCCTCCCTCACTGGCACAGAACTACTTCACTAGACTGGATGTTTTTAGCCTTTTATGCTTTCTGGACCCTCTCCATATCAAATGGAAATGTACTGTCAAAGCCTTATTTTTCCTGGTTATTTTGGTTGTAGTTGTCCAGGGATCACAGGCTCAACATCACCGCATTGCTGTCCACGGAAAATATTTTTAATTGCTTGAGTTGGCCAGTGCAGGATCTGAGGAACATGCAGCGTTTCCCAAATGATCCTTCACCTTTTCTTCTCTGAGGTGGGCAGAATCATGCCGTGTTTATGAAGTCTCTGTGACCCTCCCTGAGGCAGCTAAAACTGCATGAATTACCCTGTGCTGCCTCCGGGAATTCCCAAAAATGTTGGGCGTATAAGAAAATGTGGATTGGTCCGTAGTAAGGGAGGGAGGACAGGATTCAAACTTGGTAGTAGTGGGTTCTGGTGCTCCTGTAAGTGCACGTTTTTGTGTTGGGCATTTTGGACTGGCTCAGGCTCAGCAGCTCATTGTTATTCCGTCCGCGGGCTCTGCTGAGCAAATCCTGGCAAACCCTGCTGTGCCGGATGAAGAGGGGACTGTCCCCATTTGCCACCCTGCCTCTTTGCAGCACGGACTGAAGGGAACGGTGCCTGTCCCTCCGTTGCTCCGGACTGCCGTTGGTGCCCAAGTCCCACTTCAAGGAGGGTTTGGAGCGAACTGGGGCTCACGCTGAGCAGCCCGCGACTGGCTGGAGTTCAGCTCAGCTGTTTAAGCCACAGCTCAGCAAATCTGCTTGCAGGCTGGGAGCGAGTTAAACCTGGGACACCAGGTGACAACAATATTACTAGTAGTTGTAGATAGGTAATACGGACTGATTTCTGTTTCTTCAGTAGAAGCTGGGCATAATATTGTGACGGATGCACTCGAGCTCCCGCCCAGGCAAACCAGCAGCAGTTTGGTCCAGGCTCCAGAGGAGGGAAAGGCCGGAGCCACAGCCAGGCCAAGAACTCCTTCCAGGAGACCCACAGGGAAACAGAGCGGCACACTGAACACCGGTAACTTGTGGGCGCAGGGAGTCCCGTGCAGACTTTTCCTACTGTGTGCAATTTGACTACGAGTCAACCACTTCATTCTATAAATACAACAGCCTGGATGAGCCCACTTTGAGCTCTCCCTGCTAAATAAGTGGGCTGTATGGCAGTGGTTTTACTACTCACAGGTCAGTGGATGAGCCCAATTCAAGGTCAATATTAATCATTTAGCTTAAGTAGGTGCACGCCCAATGTAATGGATTGTTTTGAGATATAAGGTTGTATGATTTTTAATATACTCTTTGATTCGTGTTACTTGGTAGACTAGATTTGCTGAAATTTTAAGCTCGTATTTACCAAAAGCAACTGCAGACTACACTAAACGCCTGCAAGATAAAATCTGGCTTGCATTTTGCTGGGAAAAATGGGACTGACTGGGGAAACAACAATCCAAGGCTAACGCAGAGACATCACAGACATCTGGAAAGTGGGGCCTATTTTGCGCTTTGCTGAGAAGAAAGGATCTATCCAGACAAAATGACACCTTCCAGGATATGGACCAAAAACAATGTCTACAACTGAACAAAACAGAGGCCCGCGTGGAGTCAGGGAAAAAGGGTCCAACGGGGAGCAAAGGACCTGGTGGTGAAATATTGCTATTGGACTGAATCACGGTGTGAATGGCCTGTAAAGATATAAAAGTTTGTCATTTTCTATGCTTGGGGGAACCTCTGCGCAGGTATCCAGCTTGAGCCAGCCCTCCTGCTCTTCTACTCCATTAAATTTTTTATTTTCTGAGAATTTTGTTTCCCGGAAGTCTGTTTTGCATGCGGTTAAGGGCCTCGCCTGAAAGTTTGCTACTGGAGCTTTAAAAATAGGCTCCAGAGCGAACGTTTCTCAGGGAGGGAAGAATCCTGAACGTTTGCACCGCGACGGACATAGGCCTCGCATGAAAGTTTGTCTCTGGAGCTCCAAGTCACAGCCCCTGGAGCCAACGGTTATCTGGGAGGGAAGGTGCCTGAAAGTTTGCTTCGTGAACGGGTACAGGTATCGGGAGAGAAGGTCAGCAGCATTTGGCTTGGCATGTTTCCCCCATGCAGTAAATAACAGAGTGAACCTGCCACCCAACTCTTTTAAGTCGCGCTTCTCTCTAAGAAATCTAAACATCGTTCTGCAGCAAGCAGGACCCTAAAATCGCTCCCCTGCCACAAATATTTATGATTTTTTTTTTTTTTTGTTCAGCTTTATAAAAGATACAGGCTCTCTGTTTAAGCGTCAGTGTGCCTCCAGAGTGGTGAAAAATCAGTGGATAATTTTGAAATTGGTGTTGCCAGGACACTCTTCAAATGTAAAGAATCCTGGCTGAGACCGGCCGCTGGACCAGGGATGGTGGCACAGGAGAGGCAGTGGCACAGATTTTTTCTCTTCTCATTTTCTTAATGGCAGACCGTGATATTCTGCTATACTACAGGGTGAAGAATGAGTTTATAGGGACGGATCCTTGTGACCCATATCAATGACATGTAGCAGACAGTCGGCATGGTGAAGAGCTCACGTCTATGCTGAGTGTGCTAAGGTCTCTATGGTGGGTTCGGGCTGAGACAACGCTCCAGGGTGGCCTTCGAGAGCGATCCTGGACCCTCCCTTAGTATGACATACATAATACTAATATCTCCTTCTCCTCCCATGTCTCTTTGAGGTGTTCAGCTCCTAAACTAGCTGGATTGAGGCTGAATTGATTGCGGCCTGGCTTGATTGAGGCCTGAAAGGTGCTCTCTTCCTTCCAATGGTTAAAAATGAGGTTCATAGTGAATTTGTGAGATCTCTGGAAATCTCAGTGATTTTCTGAGTAAATCTGCAGGAGTTACAGATTAAAATGCCATTGTATTGTAATTTGTAATTTGTAATCTGTAATTCGTTCTGATTGCTGACTACATGAACACAGCCTGGGTGCCTGTGCATCGGGCTGGACTCTGGCACATCTCTTGTTTGAATAACACCAGCCAGTGCTACAATTCTGTCATCAAATCACCTCCCAGTTCCAGCAGTCTCTTCCCTGCCAGTGGTTTGTCAGCTAGATTCGTTAGGTTGGGAGTAAACAGCCCTGTTGTTCTCAGTGTACAAAAAGCAGAGATCAGATAGGCAAAATTGGGTGCAAATTCTAAATAAAAGGGAAATTCCTTCCTCCTACCACCATTTTTCATCAGCGGATAACTAATAAGGAAGAATTTTTTGCATAGTAACGCTTCACAGTAGAACTGGGCTTTACAGATTAGCTATAATTGCTTCTGTGCACTCAAATAATTGAATATAAATCAATTACTGCCATTTTAGGTATTTGAACAGCCAAGCTCGCTCTATGAAGAAAACCCTTTCTTTCCTGTTTAATAGCCAGACCTTTAGCTTCTTTGTTTATCCACATATCTGGGACAAATGATTCTAACTCAGCCATTAATTAGTGATTTTATCAAGATTTTCCTTTCATGACTGAAAGGTCAGGACACCCTTGAAGCAAAACAAATGTCTGTGATTTGCACATGAAGTCAAGGCTTGTGAGGCAGAAGCCTCAGAAAATGACTTAAAGGGTAGAGGTTTCATTTGGGGTGGCTGCTTGTAAGAACACGCCTGGTGTGCTAAGAACAAATGTGATGACCAGATAGACTGGATTTTATCCACAAGTCTGTGATTGATATTTTTTATGGATTAGATGACCTTTCAGACCTAGAGCAGTCTGATAGAAACACCAGGCACAAGGGCTGAAGTAAAAGTTGGGCCAGAGGAGCATGGCCCTGACCTCAATATAATTTATTTTTATTGTATTTTTCAAACACCCTTTGGCTGTCAGATCCACATGCTGGATCCTGGGTGCCGGGGATGACCCAGAAAAACAGGTTTTACTATGGGACAAACTCTACCTGACTAATGCAGACCAGCTGGGATTATAAATAAGATTGAATTTTGTTAAATAAGAGGAGAGATATGAGTGATTAGGCGAAGAGAAGTGAAGGGTTTTTCTGGGCAGAGGTAATTCAGATATCAATTGCTAGGCTCAGCATCATGTTAGGATGCCGTAGCGATCCTTTCTGGGCTTGAAATAGGTATTACTATTGCCACATTATTACCTGTATTGATATCTTTTTCTTGTATTTATGCTATTTTTATCACTGTTTTCAAAACACCTCCTTTTTAAAAAGAAAAGAAAAAGAACCAATTAGTAACAGAGGACTTGTTCTGCGCTGAGAGAAATAGTGGGAGCAAACAGAGAAATCCAAAATGATCTGCTGTAACTATCCTTGCTCTAAATTAGAAAACAGAACACAGAACACAGTTCCTAAATATTCAACTTGTGGTTTTCCTACACAAATTTAATCTCCTACTAGTTAATGCATCTGGTAGGGCAGCCACACAGCAATTTCTGATTTCAGTAAGGAGTCCTTCTAAAGGAGTTTTTCTTGTGCAAAATTGGAAAAGAAAAAAGAATATTCCATTGCCACTGCTCAAGTCCCCGGTAAAACGCGATGTACCAGCGACAGGACCTTCTCAGCCAGGCAAGACCTACAGACAAAGTCCTCTACAGCCCTCAAGTGGTTCACGTTGAATCCTGCACGTTGGGAAAGCAATGCAAGGAGGCTCTCAGGGGGGCACAGCCTTTCCCCCACCAGAAAAGTCACTTAAGGCATTTGCTGTGCCCTCACCAGCCTTGCCTTGCCTTGCCTTGCCTTGCCTTGCCTTTCCTTTCCTTTCCTTTCCTTTCCTTTCCTTTCCTTTCCTTTCCTTTCCTTTCCTTTCCTTTCCTTTCCTTTCCTTTCCTTTCCTTTCCTTTCCTTTCCTTTCCTTTCCTTTCCTTTCCTTTCCTTTCCTTTCCTTTCCTTTCCTTTCCTTTCCTTTCCTTTCCTTTCCTTTCCTTTCCTTCCCTTTCCCCTTTCCTTTCCCCTTCCCTTTCCTTTCCCCTTCCCTTCCCTTCCCTTCCCTTCCCTTCCCTTCCCTTCCCTTCCCGCTCGGGACTCGCTATGGTTCTATGGTTCTCTGCAGCTGCTTGGCCAAAGGTCTCTGCCGCCGCCTCGCACAGCTGCTCAGCCTGGTGCTGTGTAGGTTCCCCACCATGAGCTGGCACAGGAGGAGCTTCCAGAGAGATCTCGGAACTCCCACAGGCCAGGCACACAGTGTTCCTCGGCCTCCCTTGCTGGACCTGAACCTTGAATCTTTCCTTTTTCCCCTCCTTGGTGCCTTTGAGAAGATCCACTGGTAGGACCAGCCTGAAGGGTCCCAGTGCCCCAAGTCCTGCCGCAGGTAGGACAGCCTGGGCAGTCAGTGCTGCTCTCATGAGCTGTCGTGCTGTGACCAGAGGTGGGGAGAGCACTTCCCAGGGTGAAACCCCACTGCTTAGTGCACAGTAAAGAGAGTTGCTTCCAACTGGAGGGTTTTGCAATGTATTTATTTGCAGGAATTGCGAAAGGAAGATGGGTCAGCAATCCCTCACGCCATCCCATGGGTTGTTGTGTAGGATGAAGCCAATGTGTGAAGTATGGCATAAATAGCTGCCTGAATCGCCTCTCCTCTTTGCAAGGAAGCCCAGGTGGACCTTCCATCCCGCCCCAGGCAGCTCTTTGTCCAGGCTCACCAGGCTTTCTTCTCCCTGAGCTGCCCTTTGACCCACCCCTGGAGCCTGGCATTGCTCATTGTTTCTTCTCTTGGCCTATCCAGAGAGGTTTTGGAGCTTTTGCCCTCGTACAGCTCACTCTCCCCATCACGGCCAAGGACACATGGGTATCCTGCTGGTGCTCTCGGCTAGGAGAGGCCTCCCCAGGGCTTGGTGACATGGAGACACCACCAGACAGAGCTGCTGGCAGTGCCCAGCAGAAAAGGCAGGGGTGGCATGCAGCGTGGATGTGCGGCCTCTGTAGGCAGGCTCAGAGGGTCCTGGACACTAAGTTGGGTACACTGGGCTTCCCACCACCCCCTTGTCCCCTGAGAGCAGCTTGGAAAACAGGACAGTTGGTGTGTTTGCTGGCTATGGCTGGTGTGAGGATGCAAAAGTGTTCAGTGACCCCAGCCATGGGTAAGCAGGACCGTCACGGGCAGTCAGCCCAGGGGTTCAGAGGAGCATCCCTTGGCATCTCCAAGGAAGGAGCTTTAGCTCAGGGCTTTAGCTCAGCAGTCAGGGTCATTGCCCCTCTCTGGTGTGACTTAATCCAGCCCGCCTGTCTTGTGGGATGGTAACAGTATTCAGGGCCAAGTACGTGACATGGGGAGAGGTCTGCACGCTCCTGGGATCGTGCAGAATTTGTCTGAGCTCTTCCCAGTGCCAGAGAGAAATGGCTCAGCCATGCCTGAGCACAGATGAGCCCTGGGAAGGATGCAAGGATGGGGCCTGACAGGGCTAAAGGAGCTTTAGATCCTCCTGCCACCAGGAGATAGCACCGGGTCTGTCTGCACTGCAAACTTGGGATTGCTTGGGACAGAGAAGGGCAGCACGGGTGGGTTCCTGGGCCTTGATGGAGGACCCATGTCTGAGATGGACACGACAGAGCCAGAAAGGCACCTTCTACTGACCTGTCATTATTGTGTGTATTTCAGCCTCTCCCACACGCCTTCTTGCTTTTTGCTGATGCTCTCAGAGACTTCTCCCTTGCTCTCAGGTTCTTTCAGTTGCAATTGGCTATTCTGCCAGGTTCTGCAGGAGTTAACGCTTTGGACAGGGAGCCCTGCCCCAGGGCAGGTTTCTGCCTTAGCAGCCCAAAAGTTGGCTGCTTTGGTTGGCAATGGGATCCTTTCCTGGCAGTGGTGCCACCCTGGGCTGCAGAGGCCAGGGATGATGGGTTTGGCCATATTGGGCAGAAAGAAGGCCCTTTCCCAGGTGCCTTCTGGCGACGTGGTGTTTCCCAGTGGGTATGTTTGCTCCTGCAGTCCTTGGCCGCTGACCACGTCAGCAGCTTCTCTCGGCTCAGCCGGCAGTGCCAGGGCTTGCCCGCTGCTCAAAAGGAGCTGGAGGGAGATTTTTCCCAAGGACTGAATCCTGTTGTCTTTTCGTTTCCAGGACTGGGCTCTATGTAGCACCTGGAAGAGCTGCTGGGGAAGGGTTTCTTCACACTCCCAAGGGGTAGGTGGAAGAAAAGAAGAAGGTAAAAGAGAGGAGCGAGGAAGAGCCTAATGGAACAGGTAATGCGGGAGCGGGTTCCTGGGAGTCCCTGTGTGCGCAGGTTTTGCTTTACTTATTAATCTGTCTTTTATCTCAGCCCAGAGGTATTCTTACTTCTATGCTTCTGATTCTCTTTCCCATACCCCTGCCGGAGAGTGAGGAAGCTGTTTTGTAGTTCTTAGCTGCCCACAATGGTTAACCTACAACAGATAGTAACGGTGATCAGGGCTGAGTTCCTGTAAGAAAGATGGGGACAGATGTTTTAGCAGGGGTGATGGTTTTAAACTAAAGGAGGGGAGATTCAGGTTAGATGTAAGGAAGAAATTTTTTTACAGTGAGGGTGGTGAAACCCTGTCCCAGGTTGGCCAGAGAGGTGGTGGACGCCCCATTGCTGGAGACATCCCAGGCCAGGCTGGACGGGGCTCTGAGCAACCTGAGCTGGCGCAGATGTCCCTGCTCATGGCAGGGGTGGCACTGGATGAGCTTTGAAGGTCCCTTCCAACCCAAACCATTCTGTGATTCTATGATAAGGGGAGAGTGCCACATGCTCTCGGGATCACTCCATGTGTGTCTGAGCTTGTGCAACACCCTGGGCTGTTCCTGTAGTCCGATGAGAAATGGCTCAGACGCAGGGAGAAGGGCCCAGAGGTCAAAGGCATTTTCAGGCTTCCCCCAAACCAACCATTGCCTCCAACACAGGAGCTCAAAGCCAAAGCTACCCAGGTCCCAGGAGAATCGTTGCCTGCACACAGCCAGGCAGGGGCTGCTGTCTCCCTGGCTGACCTCATCTCTACAAGGCATGACAGATCCAGACAAATCCAGAGGATAAAAAGAGGCCCCTGCTGCAGCAAGCGCATGGCTTCATCCTTCTCTTGGACTCCCTATTTGCCTGGCCAAGATGATTTGGAGCAGAACCAGTATGCTGAAGGATAAACCATGCTTCTGGAAGTCTCATTTTTGGAATAGTGAAGAATTAATACTCTTGAGCCACTTGTCAAAAAGTGTCTTGTCTTTGGCTTCCTTGACGGAAGCATGAAGCCTTTCTTGCTGGCAGTTTTTGAAGAGCAGGACTGTCAGGTCACTGTCATGAGATTTGCTGAGCACTCCCCAGTGCTCCCGGGTTGTTCAGGAAGATTTCCTCTCTTCATTGCTCCACCTATAAGGCGTTCTCATTTCTTTTTTTTTTTTCGTTCTTGCCTAATATTTGAGAAGTTGGACCCAGAAGCTGAACACACATAAAGTTCAAACCTTTAAGTGAGCTCTGGAGAGGTGCACAGGAAGGAGAAGAGGGAAGAAACTAAAAGAAGCTGTGTAGGAACCTTTCTGAAACCAAAAAAGTAATTGCCACCCTGCTACCTCCCTTCTCAAAAGCAGACATCTTTTCCAGAAGTCACGGAAAAGGCAAGGAAACCTCAGTTTCAGGGTTTTTTGCTCAGGAAACATGAGTTTTTATCAGTGTCTCTTCCTGAAGCTGAAACTTGATCGCTCTCTCTTTCCTTCTGTAGCCTAGGTGAGAAGACCTACCTGCGTGAGGAGTGTGAAAGGTGCTGGCATTACCAGCACACAGACAATGGAGAGACTGTGGCTCATCAGCGAAGGGACAAGATGCTTTTCCTGGTGCTAAAAACCACTTAAAGATACCAGATAAAGACTGTGGTAACCAGCCTCGGCCTTGCTGTCTGAGTGGCGAGAACTGGGAAGGGAAGAGCTGTCAGCCTTCTGCTCTGTTCCTTCCCAGTTACAGTCAGGAACACCATCATCCCACTAGGACAGTATTTGGCAGGACGTGACAACTGGACAAGGCTAGGGGAGGCCTCCCTGGGACTCTGTGACACAGAGAGACTCCCAGGAGGGCCTTTGGCTGGTGGCAGTGCCCAGCAGAAGAGCAGAAGATGCAGAGATGCAGTGGGGTGGCCATGTGTGGGTTTAGGGGTGCCCTGGCCTCCAGCTTGGCTCCCCCCTGTATGTCCCTTGGGTCTCCTTGGAGAGCAGCCTGGACGGGACTGGGCTCTACAGCTTCCTCACCAGGGGAGGAGGAGGGGCAGGGCTGAGCTCTTCTCTGGTGACCAGTGACAGAACCCGAGGGAATGGCAGGAAGATGTGCCAGGGGAGGGTCAGGTTGGACATGAGGAAAAGGTTCTTCCCCCAGAGGGTGCTGGACACTGGAACAGGCTCCCCAGGGAGGTGTCCCGGCCCCAGGCCTGACCGTGTTCAAGAAGAGACTGGACAACGGCCTCAGACACACGGTGTGAACTGTGGGGTTGTCCTGTGCAGGAACTCGATGATCCCTGTGGGTCCCTTCCAGCTCAGGACATTCTATGATTCTATGGTTCTATGAGTCTGTTGTGCCCATGGGGCTGAGGGAGGTTTTGGGGTAGTGCTACCCAAGTGTTCACCTCTGCCAGGGCAATGCACACGCTTCCCATCACAACCTGAGAGACACGGGCACAGCGGGGCTGTCGTGTGTGAGGGATGATCATGCACGCAGCTGCTACCATGGAAGTGGGGCTCTGAACGTCCCGCAGGCATTCCCACTGGGAATGGGACTCTTGGCTTCTGAGGTGGCTCAGGAGCTGAGCTGAGAGACAGGCAGTTTGTTATGCAGCAGTAACATGGTGTCAAGCGTGGGTGTCAAGAGGACAGAACCAGACTCCTTTCAGTGGTGCCCAATGACAGGACGAGGGGCAAAGAGCACAAACTGAAGCATAGGAGGTTCCATCTGAACATGAGGAGAAACTTCTTTACTCTGAGGTGCCAGAGCCCTGGAACAGGCTGCCCAGAGAGGTTGTGGAGTTTCCTTCTCTGGAGACATTCAAACCCACCTGGACACATTCCTGTGTGATCTGCTCTGGTGACCCTGCTTTAGCAGGAGGGTTGGACTGGATGATCTCCAGAGGTCCCTTCCAACCCTAACCATTCTGTGATTCTGTGAACATCCAGTGCTGATTGACTGGGACGGGCTGCAGCCATCATCTATGGCTCCTTGGAGCACTGACTGCCCAGCTTGGACTCTCTTTTATTCCCTACCGAAATGCTCCCACAGAGAAAAAGCAGCAGCAAGTAAAAAAACTAGTTGGATTCATTTACTTTTATCATTCTGCAAGCCTCGGGGGGCATTTACATCAGCAATTATATGAACCACGGGAACTGATGGAAAAAAAATGAGAAACCAGTTCTCACAAAAACTTACACACCTTGTGTTTGCATGGCTGTGGGGGGCCACCTGTAATCATCAATTAGAAATGAATCGTAATCAGTATTGTAAACGAACTGTTTCACAAAGGCTTCCTTGTCTGCTGGCTCGGGGTACCAAGAAGCAAGACCATGCTTGTAGGCCCAGTCAACGATCTGCAAAAAGATAAGCAAAATGAGCCGATGAAATAAAACTGGCATGTTACGACGCTGAAAACAAGTGCAGTTTGGCCCCGGCTGTATTTTCCCTCTTCCTCTCCTCCCCCCGCCTCAAAATTGTGTCCTTTTTTTTCTTTTTTTTTCCCTTTTGTGCAATCCCCTGAGTCAGCTTCACTTCATCCCTTGGGTGAGGGAATGCAAGCTGCCTGCAATTACTGGTTGCTTAGAAATGCACAGCCCTGCCCTGGCCGAATGGCTGGAATGTGCAGTTAAAGAAGGAGAGCAGCTCTTTAACCACCTCTGCTCACACCCCTGAGCTCGTCTGCATCCATCCATAACTCCCAGCAGGCCAACGTGATTCTCAGTGCGTGTCCTCTGAACGGGAATTACAAATTTGATGTATATAGGGCACCAATCCCACAATTAGACAACCACCTCAGATCTGGAATAGTATCTAGGTACTTTAGGCCCCTACCAAATACAGGAGGAAAGGTTCCAAATTGCTGTTTTGGAACCTAAAATCTTTAGGCAACTTGCATCATGTTTGAATTTGACCCTAAACCTGATTTTTTAAGTGCTGAGCACTCACAGCTCCGAGCAATAACGCAGAGCTTTGTGAACTGTGAGGCACCCAGAATCAGGAGGTACTTTTCAGATTTGGGCTTTAACGACGGGAGAAATTAAAGCAGCAATTCTGGCTGGAAAGATTTCTGAGAATCATTGCTTTGGGCTGTAGAACAAGTTGAACTAAAAAACACACAGCAAGAAATGATGCCAGGGCAATTGCTGCCCTCTCTGCTATGGAGAGTGGAAATAAAAGGGGAAATACTCACTTTCACAGCGATTTTGAGAGATACCTCTCTGATTCTGTCCAAAGGGGGATAGAGTCTTCCTTCTGCAAGATTCTGCTCTGTTACTGTGGCAGCAATAGACTAGAAAGAAGGGAAAGGCAGTTTGTAGAGATGGTTTCAAGCACGTACCACGTTCACCAGCATTACATGATATGCGGATGAAATCTCAGCAGAGGCAGAGCTGGGTCTAATTTTAACAGAAACTGCTGAACTATTCAAAACGTGTATACATTTCATTACAGACTTAAATGGTGGAAGTGCTGTGCCAGGGCAGCAGTTGTGGAGAACGAGGAGAGCCCTGTCATGGCTCCTGCGCCTCTGTAGGGGCAATGGAAGTGGGAGCTTTCTCTGAGACTGGGAAATGCTGCGGCTTTTTGCTGAGGTTGTGCCGTTTCCCCTCAACGCACTGTCCCAGGCCAGGTTCTTGAAAACACCTAAAAGTAGGTGCGTGTGCCTCTTACTATATTTTTAAAAAATATTAGTTAAATGCCAGCTGGAAACCTCTGCTGTGATGAGGAAGATATCATCAGAGATGTGCCGCACTCCGCAGGTGATGACTCCCAGTGCCACTCCTGGGAAGACGTAGGCGTTGTTTCCTTGGCCAGGGAAGAAGGTCTGTCCGTTGGGCAGGGTCACCTGTGGGAATGGACTCCCGCTTGCAAATATTCCCCGGCCCTGATCAAAGAGAGAGAAAGAGGTGTCCAAATCCAGAAAATACATCTTACATTTCTGCTGCTCGCCATGATCCGTGCTCAGGGGACTCAGGTGACCAAGTGGACAAATCTCCAGCCAGCCAGTGGATCTCCACCAGAGCCATCTCCAGCTGATACTTCTGGAGGGCTTTGTCCCCAGAGCTACAGACAGGGCCATGGACAGGGCCACTGAGCACCTAGTGGGTGTTTGCACTGCCCAAGTGCTCAGAACTTGCTGAGAAAGAGTCTCTCTTCTTCTCCATCAACCATCTATGGAGGGTGAGGAGGGACTCATGCGATAAAGGTCTGGGGGCTGACTGCTCTAGCCAGCAGCAGGTGATGGGGAGGGCAAAGGGGAGAGTGAGACGAGGCCTCGTCTCTCACCCCACATCAGGAAGAGGAAATGGCCTCAGGTTTTGCCAGGGGATGTCTAGATAGGATATGAGGAAAAATTTCTTAATGGAAAGGGTTGTGAAGCAGTGGAACAGGCTGTTCAGGGAAGCGGCTGAGTCACCATCCCTGGAAGCTGTTTAAAAGGCATTTAGATGAGGTTCTTAGGGACATGGTTTATTGCTAGAGTTAGGTTATGGTTTGACTCGATGATCTTGAGGGTCTCTTCCAACTGGGATGATTCTATGATTCTATCAATCCACATGACCATAATTCTTCAGTGACACTGAGCCCACGTTGGGTGATGAAAATGTTAGGCAAACAACTAGGGTGGCAAAACACAGAGGACAGTAATGTGGGAGGACGGGACACCTCAGATGGCTGTGGGAGAAGGAGGCAAGTGCTTTTTTTAGAGGATCACAGAGTAATTCAGGCTGGTAGGGACCCAAACCCTTGCTCACAGCAAGTTCAGCTATGAAATCAGACCAGGTTGCTCAGGGCTTTATCCAGCCTGGTCTTGAAAACCTGCAAGGGCAGAGACTGCATGAGCAGCCTGGGCCTCTGTTCTACCTCCAGGCTCTCCTCACAGTGTGCAAGTTTTTCTTTATGACCAGCCTGAACCTCTTCTGTTTCAACTCATGCCCACTGTCAGTTGTCCGCCCACCATGCAGCCCTGTGGTTCCCTTGGTGCAGCATGGCCCCACCGTCCCCGCGCTGAGCTGCAGCACCTCGGTGAGGCGGTAGCACTGCTCCGCTGTGCACTCTGCTTTACTCGTGGGGTTGCTCAGGGCAAACACGATGGGCCTCTCATTGAAAGCTGCCATGTCCTTCAAAATCTTCTCTGTGAAAGCTCCTGCAACGGCTGCAACACCTGAAACAACAAGAGCAGAGTGAGATGGTGCTTTCCAACTGACTTCAGTGCATTGGGCTGATCCCTCTTGAATGGCTCTGTTGGTAAATGAACAGTGGGAGGGACCAGGCTCCATCTCTGGAGATGCAGGTGGGAATGTTTCTTTCTTATATTATGGGGAGATTAAAAACCTGCCTCAAAATAAAGCCCTCTGCTCCTCTGGGCAGGGTGGGGATGGGTGTTTAGGCCAGTCTGGCTGTGGCACTTTGCCTTCCAAAGGCTCAGAACTTCTCAGTACAACATGGGCCTGTTGGAGAAGGTCCAGAGGAGGCCACAAAAATGGTCAGAGCGCTGGAACAGCTCTGTTGTGAGGACAGGCTGAGAGAGTTGGGGTTGCTCAGCATGGAGAAGGCACCAGGGAGATCTTATTGTAGCCTTTCAGTACCTAAAGGGGACCGACAAAAAAGCTGGAGAGCAACTTTTTCAAGGGCAGGTAGGGATAGTACAAGGGGTGATGGTTTTAAACTAAAGCAGGGGAGATGCAGGATAGACATGACAAATTTTTTTCTGCTGAGGGTAGTGAAACACTGGCCCAAGTTGCCCAGAGAGGTGGTGGATGAACCATCCCTGGAGACATCCCAGGCCAGGCTGGACAGGGCTCTGAGCAACCTGAGCTGAATGAAGATGTCCCTGCTCATGGCAGGGGTTGGACTGGGTGAGCTTTGAAGGTCCCTTCCAACACAAACTATTCTATGATTCTCCTCCCAAAGACCTGCCTGAGCTGCCTGTTGTCATCCTTGCCCTTGCCACGCCAGGGCCCTGTTCGCTGCCGAGCGCCCCAGGTCCTGCCTCCCATGTCACGTCCCTCTGCAGCCATGTCCCTCTGGAGCTCCTTCAGCTCCAAAAAAGGGGGACCTGATGCCCCATGGTCAAAGGGGAAAGGATGTGAAATACAACCGGCAATATGGGGATAAAAAAAGCTCATTTCGTTTTGACTGGGAGAACGAAAGCAGGCCCTGGAGGAAAGACAGAAACTCTCCTAAGAATGAATTGACATGAAAGGGTTGTGCTAAGGGAACTCCACCTATAATTGCTGTAGGCTTCACTTTCTGCACCACCTCTTCCAGCGAGTTCACACTGGGGTGGTCCTGGGCAAATATTTCTTTCTCATGGTTCAGGTCGCTCCTGCCCTGTGAGGGAAAAGGAGGAGTCAAACTTTGGGCTGTTGGTAAAAGGTGGAGACATAAACATAGTAACTCATCAGTTCATTTCATCTCTTGGCCCTCGGCCTAAACCAGGTTTCTCAGAGCAGGTCCTCAGCATCGGCCAGTCAGGCATTGAGCTGTTGGTGTAACGTCATGGTGGGGCTGGTCTCTGCTCCTCTCACTCTCCAAAATACATTGATTGTGTGGAGAAAGGATGTGGCTGCCAGGGCAGAGGAATTGTGCATGTAGCACGAGTCTCCTCGAGTCTGAGGAGGGACAAGGGCAGAGGCTCTGAGGACGCAGGGAGTGCAGAGCAGAGCTGGATCACCCGGGAGGGCACAATGTTGGTGTTGTAATATCCCATATGAGATGCAAGAGCTCCAGCGCTGCTGGAGACCGTGGCCAGCTGTGTGTCCTATCACTTTAGAGGCCCAGCACAAAGCGTTACCTTCAGGGCAGCCAGTGCTGCTGGTACACAGCTGTCACCATGAGACCCCGTCCTCTGAATGCAGGAACAGCTCTGCTGACACCAATAAAACTGCAGCCCTTGCTCCAGGGCTGAGCAAGGGTCCAAGGCACCTGCCTGCTCTGGCCTCTACCTTGCAGGAGCTCAGCTCTGGAGACAAGTTACCTTCACAACCAGTCCCTTGGAGTCCACCATCCAAATTTTTTTGATGGCATCCTCTCGTGAAGTTCCTTCCTTTTCCATGGCCATGAGGATGAGATTAGCTATGCCGACTGCAGCCTGGAACACATGATATAAAAGCTTCACTGGGGTATCAACATCTTTGAGGGGGGAAGATTTTAGATGAGAGATGTGTTGGCTCATCCCCCAGCACTGCACAAAACTGGGAGGCCTTCTGCTCCAGGGCTGTCCAGTGTCACGGCATGGGGCTGACTTTAGCATTGTGGGTGTTGCCATAAATAAGTAAAACCCCAATTGTCCAGTAGAGTGGTAGACAAACAGCGAGTAACAGACCTTCCCAAAGCCCCACGGATGGGAGACAGGAGGAGCTTTAGTCCACAGCCCAGGCTTTAGAAACCTTTTCTTCCCCCTCTCTCTTTGAGCATGGCACCTTACAGGCTGACTTCTGCCATGGGGGCAATATGACCGCCTCCAAAAAGTAAAGTTATGTTCTTGCAGTTCTTTGAGTCTGAGTCCTTTTGACTCTATTGGGAAAGAGGCTCTGGTTTACCCCAAATACCAGCCCTCAGGACTCAAACCTGCCTCTTTAATGTTCCTGCAGCATTCCACCTCATATGGGACTTCCCTCAAGGTACCTAGAGCCCCACCGACACATGGGCAGCCTTGTAGCATCCAGGATGTCTGCCCAGGGCTCATGGGCCAAGGTCACTGAAAGATTGTTGGCAACTTCTACACAGCAGCAAGATCCACCTGTGGGGCCCACTCCTGCCCAGTGACAGGGAACCTGCTTCTGTGCTTTGTCTTCATGAAGCCAAGCCTTGCAGGAAGTTTCATGGTTGGCTTTTCTCTCTCTAAATTTGAATTTAGATCATACTTAGGAACAAACTGAAGAACGTTCCTACCTCTCCAGCTCCCAGGAAAACAAACTTGTGGTCAGAGAGCTTGTTCTTTGTGATCCTTAAGGCTGCTAAGATGCCAGCGACTGCAACAGACGCAGTGCCTGAAAAGACATAAGCACCATCAGATGGACATCCTGGCAAATGGATTGTCTGCCCCACTGATGTGCTCTTAGAAACCTTGGGGTAGGGACCATTCTCTTGGCTCCTGTGATGATGCGATGAGCTGGGCTGCGACAGAAGACGGAGGAGCTCCTGAGCACAGGACCCTGAGCGTCAACACCGGCAGATGGTGCTGCCTCATCTCTCACGGATCGAGAAAATACATTCAGCTTTACCTGCTCCTCTTCTTCAGTGCAAAAGCCACAGCTAGACTAGAAATCTACTGGTATGTTGTGGCACCGGGGAATGATTTACTCTCTCATTATTTCCATGCGAGCAGAAAACCTCGTGGGAGCGCAGTTACTCTGGCAGAGAAGTAACTTTTATTGACATGGCTTATTTTGCCCAGGGAACCTATACAAGCAACTCTAGCAAAAAAAAAAAAAAAAAAAAAAAAAAATTATTGGCCAGACCAGAAGCGCTTCTCAGTACCATTATCTCACCAAAATTTTGCTTTCATAACTCTGATGAACTGAGCTCCCCCAAAATGAATAATTAGTGCCACCTTAAAGTGATTCTGGTTAAGCAGAGGTGGCAGTGGCCACTTCCCTGCAGCAAATATTAGCGCCACAGTGCCCATACGCAGGCGCACCGGTACGGAACAGCAGCAGCAGCATTTCTGACTCACGAGGGCATCGCAAGCATCCGTGTCTTAAACACAGAATGGACTAAACTAATGTTTAGTGGCTTTATAAGTGTCTTTCTTGCAATTAATCACTTTAAGTGCTTGCTTCAGCACCAAGGATGAATTCCCTTCATTAGCTCAGGAAACAGTTTGGCTCAGTTTATTTCCAGTTCCAAACCACCTGAGTTCAGTCAGTTTAAAAGGGAGTTGATGGGGAGGGAACCAGCCACTGAGCACTCTGCTGCTTCGGTATTAACGTCAGCTCTGACAGCTGAAGGATGTCTGTGATTTCCTCTCGCTTCCACACTAAATCTCTGCCTTTAAAAGCTGTATTTAAAGTAATATATTTACCTGGCAAAATGCTATGCCATCGGACTAGAAAAATTACAGAGGATTATAATGGACATCTAAGGAATTTAAAGGAACACCAGATAATTGCCATGTTTTAAGATTTTGCTTTGTTATGGGTGTCATTTAGCTAGCCCATGCTCGTTCTCTGTTCTCTGTATAAGACTTCAATCAGCAGGACCGCTTGGTTTGCTGCTGTGCCAGATGCCAAGGCTGGGACTCCTCTGAATGAACACGTATGATCCTGCTCATGCCAAAGCCTGACACCTGAACTGGGCCAAATGCAATGCAGCACAACAGTGTCACTACCACCACAGTTTTTTAAGGGAGACTAGATAACCGGAATACATGTAGACACTTCCACTTGCAGACACCTAAAGTTTGGAGGAAGGGATCACACCCTGGCAGCCCGAACTGCGAAGAAGTGGGGAGAGACCAGGGTCCCACAGTTGGCAGCGATGCCAACCTTGTGGCATGCAGCAGAATATGAACATTGACACACTGTCTCCCAGGCTTATTTTGCACAGAAATCCCCAAATCCCCGTGTGGGTGGGAGTGGGGAACTGATCAGAGGGAAAAATCATAAAGTGGAACAATTACAGTGCGACAGTGTAAGCGTCAGGTCACAGCATTAGCAGCAACATATGCCTGGAATATATTTAAAAGAAAGAAATGTAACTGGAGAAATATCTTGTTTCTCTTGGTCCTGACCCAGGCAAAATTGCTTTATACCCTATGATTGCCCAGAAGTCTGATGGGACAAATGCTGCTATCTGCAAACTGATTTAAACAGAAAATGCTTGCGGGACATTCAGCAGGGGGACTCCTGGTCTTTTAAAAGATGTTACTAGCAGGAATTTGGGAAGCGGGGTGTACGGAAAGAAAGCGTGTGTGGATTCGGTCTGCAGAGAGAGACCTGTGGGACCGGGTGTGCCGTTCCTGACCGCGGCCAGCGCTGCAGCCCTGGCCAGCAGCAGGACTCTGCTCCGCTCTGCCCTTCCGAATCCTCCTCCTCTCACTCCAACGTGTTTCTAATCCCCCCACGGCTCCCAAACTGCATCTCACCCCCATTACTCAAGTAACAAAGTTACTGTACTTTGCCCTCGGCTCAGTATTTTTTCTTTGATAATTACAATTTCTGAGCAAGGAACAATAAGAGCATTTCTATGGAGGAGAGTTCACAGCTGGTTCATATAAGGAACTGGCTAATCATTGTGCTTCAGTTCCAAAAAGACCACAAAATGAGATGCAGTGGGGGGAACCCTCACCATGACCTGTGGCAAGAAAAAGAAATACCACCCTTCAACACACTGGTCTGTTTTCCAAACAGACTGAATGCTGCTATTGCAGATAACTACTTCCTTAAGTAATTAGCAAGAGCCAGCTTGGCTGGTCTGTATCTGAAGTGAGACATGGAGGGGCACAGAGAGAAGAAAGGTAAATGCTCACAAATCATCCCGTCTGTTCAAGACCCAAAGTGAACTCTCAACGTAATACCATAGAATAGCAAGCAGACCTCAGGAGCTTCTCCGGGGAGTCCAGAGCAACAGGACCAGCAAGGACAATAGGCATTTAAAACCAAGGTACACTCAGGAGAATGGCCATGTCCACAGGAAATAATCTCTGACACTCAGGCACATTCGGAATATTGTAAAACATTACAGAAACCCCACCCTGGGGCTGGTTTTCCACTTGCACTAGTGTAACTCAGACTGAGCCCCATTAGATGTCAGTGGAGCTACACTGGAGCAAAACCAGGGAGGAAGGATCTGCTCCACAGCTTCGAGACTTGCACAGACGGAAAAGGTTCCAGCCCAGAGGCACCCATGCCCAGAGACCTTGTCCGTCTGTCCTCCAGAGCTGGCAGAGCGGACAGAGGGACAAACGGCTTTGCACATGGAGTTACGGGCATCACCGACACGAGCGCAACGCAGAAAGTGCTCCCCAGAGACAATGTCAAGGCTGCACTACGTGTGAGAGCACCCAGGGGTGAAGCAGGGGACAGGGACGAAAGCGAGGACCCTGCTGAGGGCTGGCATTGCCCTGTCACCTGGCCCAGCTGCTGGTTGAGCGGAGCAGAGCATCACCACCACACCGAACCCTTCAGAGAGCAGCGGCCATGGGAGCATGCAGCCACAGCGCTGCCCAAGTCTTCATACTAGGCCCCTGTGGGAGATTCCCCGTTTTCCACACTGGTGGAAGAGATGGACAAATTCAGCCTGATCTCTTATTTTTTACCCTTGTCCCATCTGCTTACGCTTTGCCCCATCAAAACTGTGCCAAGATGAGGGTGCAGGGAACAGCAAACACCCGTTTAACAGCTTCAGCACAAGGCAGCCAAGAAAATATATCTAAATTTATGGATGCAGAGGAAGCATAGGGCTTTTCCAAATCCTGGTTCACATTAACTCCCTGCAGCAGTTCCGCCTGTTACTGGAAAGCAGAGTGGAGCCTGTCCAGATCTACTCCAAATACATAATCTAAAGCAAAACACAACAAAGCCGAACCAAAAAGCTGCTGAAGTGTTTGCAGCTTAAGGTCTTCACCTACATACTGCAGGCTATTGTTATCCTTCCCCCAAAGGGCCTCTGTAAGACGTTAAGAAAATAAACCTAGAAATGGTGCAGAGCAAGTCAACGAGAACAGTGGTAAAATGCAAAGCATTGATGCTCAGGAAAGGAGCTCGCTTTCTCCACAAACAGGTTTAGAGACACTGGTGACCCAGAAGAGGTGGTGCTATGGTGAAGAGTTGTCTGACAACAGCTCATCTTCAAGTAGATGCCCAGTGTAGGTCATGTCTAGGTGCCTGATTTTAATCTTTGTGCTGTAAAGTGCTTGGACTATAGAATGCAGTGCCTTAAAAACACGCTGCAGCGCTGGTGGGCAGCACTGCCCTCTCTCCTGCCCCCGCAGGGCCTGGCCAGCACACGGGCTGCGCCCAGCGGCAGACCCAAACCTCATCCACGAAGGCAGAGGCTACCAGGCAGCTGCCGGCAAGAAAGCATCAGCATCCCCATCCCCATCCTCGTCCTCATCTCCATCCTCGTCCCCATCCCCATCCTCATCACCACCCTCGTCTCCATCCCCATCCTTGTCCTTATCCCCATCCCCGTCCCCATCCCCATCCCCATCCTCATCCTCATCCTCATCCCCATCTCCATCCCCATCCCCATCCCCATCCTCATCCCCATCACCATCCTCATCCCCATCCCCATCCCCATCCCCAACCTCGTCCCCATCCCTATATCCCCATCGTCATCCTCATCCTCATCCCTACCCCATCTCCAGCCCCCTGCCATCCCCATCCTCATATCCATACCCCCATCCCCATCTCCATCCCCATCACAGCACTGGAGACCCTGTGGATGCTGTTTTATACTAAGGAGCTAAACCAGGTCAGAGCACAGCCCTGCTCTTGTGTTCATTTTGCCTCCTTAGACTGGACTTAAAGATCACAGAGGGCTTAACACAGAGGTGACGTACGCTGTTCTTTAATGCAAAGGAGGAGTTTGCAGAGGTGTCCAGTGAACAAGAGAAACAGAGAACAAGAAAAGCAGAAGAGGAACGGGGACCAAATGTTACAGTCCCCAAAATAACACAAGATATGGGCCAGATCTTTAGGGCTCTGCACCACTAAGCCAAAGACACTGAGGCCCATTTACATCCAGGAGTACCTGGCTTGTTTCACTGTCTGTATGTGATTCAGACACAGGTCTACGAGCTGGCCCTTAAATAGTTAATGTATTAGCACCAAGACAAAATGTAGGAGCCTCTTCTGCTGCAGGACAGGGCAGGTCCTAAAGCGGCTGGTAGTGGTGAGCCCTGACAGGACTGAGAACATCTCCAGATCTATCTTCAGGCCAGGTAAATGCCCACAGGGAAAGCAAAGCATGTGCTGGGAGCTGCCTGGCAGGACACAGCCCGCTTTGTTCTGCAGCAGCGCATCGGCCAGCGCTCCCTTCCTATTGTGCTTCCCCTCCTTCTTAGTTTCCTGTGATAATTAATGATGCATTTTCCACCCCAGCTGAAACAACAAAGTAGATACTGTACCATTTTAATCTGCTGAAATTAGTTAATGCCGAGCCAAAAACTCACTTCGCCTGCTTTCACGCAGCACAGGGAAACGTGCCTGCAAATTAGGCCACGTTTGCACAATTGATTTCTAACTTGCCCAAATGTTTGGAGCCGCTCAGATTTGTGATGCTGGAGTCAGCCTGTTCCCAGCCTCAGCTGAGGCTGCGACTGCTGCCTGAAATTTCCTGGAGAGGTTATGGGAAGGTTATCTGCTAGGATAATGGGAAAAGGTGGCTGGCGGGTCAAGAGATATTTTGAGGCTCATCAGCAGTCACATATCCAACAGCGAAGGGGAACCATTGCTCCAACGAGTGGGAAAAGACTCAGAGAGGTTCTGCGAAAGTGATGACCCCTGTGCATTGCTTGTAGACTATTTTAGTTGTAGAGAGACTACGAAAATACAAAAGGCTGAGTGTTTTCAAAGTCACTAGTGATTTGGGGTTTCCCATCTTGAAGTGCCTTGAAGAAGTCTCATTTGCAGGGTGTAGGTGTTCAGCCTATTTTAGGAATTCCATCTGTTTACAGTGTCTCAAATGGATACAGATATATCCGAAACACTCAGACTGGGGGTTCTTTGAGAAGCTATCAATGTTGCACATACATAGGTCTAGTTTTAAAAGACTGCTAAAGACGCCTAGATCCAGGCTTTACGATTCTGTGCACTATTGTCTCTGTCCTGCTCATATGTGTGAAAGGCTTTTGACCAGATACAATTAATTAAATAACATGTTAGAGATTTCTTAATTTTTCTGCAACTCTGACTAAACTTGCAGAACAGCTTCTGCTGTTCCGTGCTGAGTAAGCAACCTGAGCCTGAATAAATCATGTTTGATATATGAACATGGAGGGTAACGCATTGATCAACCAGGAGAACGAACTTTTCATAGAAAAAAATAAGGCTGGAAAGAGATGCCTGGAAGTCACCTAGCCTAGTATCTGCTTAAAGCAGGGCTAGCTCCCAAATTAGATTTGATTGCTTAGGGGCTTCTCAAAGGATAAAAGTCCCAAAGCCTCTCTGCACAACTTGTCCCAGGTAACTCCACCACTTCCCTGGGCAGCCTGTTCCAATGCCTGACACAACCCTTCCCATGAAGAAATTTTTCCTAATATCTAATCTAAACCTCCCCTGACACAACTTGAGGCCATTTCCTCTTGTCCTATCACTTGTTACTTGGGAGAAGAGACCAACCCCCTCCATGCTACAACCTCCTTTCAGGTAGTTGTAGAGAGTGATAAGGTCTCTCCTCAGCCTCCTTCAACTGAAGTAGTCCAATCCCAATCACAGGTTGATGGGTCCGATCTATTTCTGCTTAGCCCAGGCACAAACTCCTGCTGATTCTTTGGTTCCTTGGTGCACATCTTTGAAGGCTGTGTTGGAATAAGACAGGCTTTTACCACAAAGACAGTGAGGTACCTGCACATAGAGCGCTAGTCCCATGATAAGAACCTTAGGTGTGCAAATATACAGTGTTTCTAGGGATTCTCGTCTATTTAGTAGAGATAATTCAACAGAAAACTTCCATGAGATCTGATGAGAAGCATCTGAGGATGCTGAGGTACATGGCCAATGGCATTACAAAGTCATTCTTTGAAAGGTTTTGGTAACTGGGGAGATTCCCATTTCCTGAAAAAAGACAAATGTCACACCCATCTTCAAGAAGAGCCAGATGAAAGGTCCATGGAATTTCAGCTCACTTGGTCTTACCGCTGTACCTAGGGATTACAAAGCAAAGCTTCCTGGAAGGCGTAGAGCCATAGAGTAGTTTGGTTTGGAAGGGACCTTCAAAGCTCATCCAATCCAACCCCTGCCATGAGCAGGGACATCTTCACCCAGATCAGGTTGCTCAGAGCTCCATCCAGCCAGGCCTGGGATGTTTACAGGGATGGGTCATCCACCACCTCTCTGGGCAACCTGGGCCAGGGTTTCACCTCCCTCATGTCTAGGAACATGAGGCTGATTGAGAACAGCATGGCTTTCTCAAGGCAAATCAACCCTCTCCAATGCGGCTGCCTTCTACGATGAGAAAACTGGCTATGTGGATAGGATCAGGGCAGTGGGTGTTGCTTGCTTTGACCTGCATGAAGCCTTTGAAATAATCTCCCAAAGCATCCTTGGAGCCAAACTGGAGAGATACAGGCTGAACAAGTGGACTATCAGTTGAAAAAGTGGTTGGGCTGCTGACCTGAACGGCTTGTGGTCAGTGGTACAAAGTGGTACAAAGAGGTCAGTACTATTTATGTTCTATTAACAGCCTGGATGATAAGACTGAGTGCACTCTAGCCAGTTGGATGATTACAAATTTGGGATAATGATTAATGACTGTCACTTATAGGGATTTTAGCAGGCTGGAGAAATGGGCTCAGGGAAACCATATGAAGGTCGGCAAAGGCAAGTGCAGAGTCCTGCACCTGGGGAGAAGGAATAATTTCATGCAACAGCACATGGTAGGGGCGAAAGGCTGAAAAGCAGCTTTGTAGAAGATGACTTGGGGGTAATGGTGGACAAGAAGTTGAAGATGGGCCAGCAATATGCCCTTGTGCCACAGAGGGCCAACAGCCTGCTAGACTGTATCAACAGAAGTCTAGACTACAGGTCAAGGAAAGTGATAATTTTGTGTCAGCACTTTTGAGGTCATATCTAGATCAGCATCTCCAGTTTGGGGCTCTCAACACAAGGAATATATTGATGAACTGGAACAAGCCCAAAGGAGGGCCATCAACATGACCAAAGTATACAAGAAGGACTGAGAAACCAAGGTTTCATTAAGTTGGAGAAGGCTAAGAGGGAATCTAATTTCTGTCTGCAACTACTTGTTGAGTGTTTGTAAAGGAGCCAGATTGTTCCTTATTGAGAGCACCCCTGTAGTGAAGGACATGAGCCGGCAATGTGCGCTTGCAGCCCAGAAATCCAATTGTATCTTGGGCTGCATCAGAAGGAGCGTGGCCAGCAGGTCAGGGAGGTGATTCTGCCCCTCTGCTCCGCTCTGGTGAGACCCCACCTGGAGTCCTGTGTCCAGCTCTGGAGCCCTCAGTGCAGGACAGACATGGACCTGTTGGAGAGGGGCCAGAGGAGCCACAGAAATGATCCGAGGCTGGAACAGCTCTGCTGGGAGGACAGGCTGAGAGAGTTGGGGTGTTCAGCCTGGAGAAGAGAAGGCTCCAGGAAGACCTTATTGTGGCCTTTCAGTGCTTAAAAGGGGCCTGTAAGAAAGATGGGGACAGACTTTTTAGCAGGGCTCATTGTGACAGGACAAGGGGTGATGGTTTTAAACAGAAGGAGGGCAGATTCAGGTTAGACATGAGGAAGAAATTTTTGACCCTGAGGGTGGTGAAACCCTGTCCCAGGTTGGCCAGAGAGGTGGTGGATGCCCCATCCCTGGAGACATCCCAGGCCAGGCTGGACGGGGCTCTGAGCAACCTGAGCTGGTGAAGATGTCCCTGCTCATGGCAGGGGTGGCACAGGATGAGCTTTGAAGGTCCCTTGCAACCTAAACTATTCTATGATTCTATGGTTGCTCTCAGAAGTGCACAGCAGAAGGATGAAGGACACTGAACACAAGTTGCATCTGGGGAAAATAGGTATTAGGGAAAAAAAATGCACAAGGAAAACAAAAAAAACCTTGGAACAGGTAGCACAAAGAGGTTGTGAATATCCATCCTTGTAGATACTGAAAATCATTTGGCTGGATAAGACTCTGAGGAACCTGATTTAACGTCAAAACTGGATCTAAATTTGAAGTCACCTTGCAATTGAGTGAGGAGTTGGATTGGGTGATGTCCAGAAGTCTCTTCCAAACTTACTCATTCAATAATTTTATATATTTTCTTGTATGAAGAATGAAGCCAGAGATGCCTGTTTCAGGGATTCACAAGACTTAACACCTTTGTAAGACTTGTAGTTGTTTGTTTTCTTTTTATGCACAATGAAGTGGAGCAAACTTGCAGCAGGAAGAGAAAAAGCAGGATCTAAAGCATTCTTGTGTCCCTCCAATATCATACGTGCTTCATCGCCCGCCCTGGTACTTCACTGGGAAAAAGGGAGAAGTGACAATCCATTTTCTCCAGTAGAGCTGAAATTGAAGCTGTTGCCCCTTGCATGAACCCGGCCGGAGCTGGGAAAGGACGGATGTCATCACCCCACAGAGGAAGGAGAAGCTTTCCCTAAATGCGGAGCTCCCTTGCGTGGGCACAAGCCGGCTCCTGCCAGCTCCTGGGCTAATGGCTTTTGGAATCACAGCAATCACCTCGTCCGGGTTTGTGGTCCCTGGTAGGCATCCCACTCAGCATCAGCAGGCTGGCTCCAACTGGATGGGGTCTGAGTAATTTTAAATCTGTCAGGTTAGGATGGATTTGGCAATACGGTAATTTGTGTAACAAAAAAAAAAAGTTGGCATTATTTTAAACTGCTTTCTGTTTGTGTAAGCCCTGGGGCAGCAAGACGGAGGTCTACAAGAGATTAAGTGGAACAATTTATACTTTCTTCCCACATCTCGTCTGCGTGTGTGTGCTAGGCACATTGCATTTAGAGTCCCACTAACCGATGGGTAATGAGTTTAAATTAGCATAGCTGAGGCCTAATCTAACTTGCACTCTTTGTGCCCAAGATGTGTTTTTCAATCAATATGCTTAAAACAATGCCAGCTCAGAAGATGGGATAATTCAGGCTTCAGGAGGTCTGCTCCTGCCTGACTTGAGTAAAATGAATCAGGCCTGCCTAAACAAAGCTTTGTATAATTCTAATTAATCATTTAAAACACAGTTCCTGTTGAACTCGCCTACTTTTTTAAGTAAGCAAGTCTCGAAACACCAGCATGTTAGAAAAGAGGGAGCCTGAGGGAAAACCAAAGAACAGGAGGGTGTAGTGAGAAAATGGCATGTCCTACCTTCCTCATATCATCTGAGGATACAGAGGGGTACATGTATATTAGGGTGGGTAGATCACACTATGCATTCCCAGATTCAACTCCATTCATCTCTGACATGACTCCAAGACAGAGTTAATTGAGCAGATCCAAGTTACTTCAGCTTCCCAAAGGTCCTCAAAACTCATTCCTGACTACAACACTGGCTTGGAATCCCCTTTTCTTTCTGACATCTACATAAAAAGCCTGAAACAGTGGCTTGCTTCCCTTGAAACATCACTTGTCCATGCAAAAGAACAGCAGGATTTCCTTCCTTACCTACTTCTGTGGAACCAGTGCCATATCGATGCTTTATTTGAGAATATAAGGGAGTTTTACTAGTAGGAGGTAAAATCCTACTGTTTTAACAGGTGCGACTCCAGAGAATTCTCAGGGGACTTGACGTCTCCCATGCACCGTGACACACATCTAACTGGGGAGAAGCAAATAAGGTCCATTCTATGGCACCGCTGTTTTACAGCATCCTCCTGGATGTGGTTTGTCCCTTCAAGGGAGTAATTTCCAGGAAGTGTCTGAGACATTCAGCTATCACCTATGGCCAGAAAGAAACTACAAAAAATACAATCCCTGCTTCCCACTCGGAATCTTCAGTTCTGCTTTCATATCCTCTTTCTCTTCTCTCTGTCAATCAAAGAAACTATTCCAATTCACCAAGAAAACTTTCCAGTTCACTTGAGTTACCCCAAAGCATAACTACATCCAGGCTCACAGATTTGCCACATTGTCTGGCTTCTTTTCCTTTTGAATGAGGAGTCCCCTTCCACTTGCAGAGAGAGCAACTAATCCAAACCAAAACTTTACATCATCGGCTTCTTATTGTGGGCTTCATCTGTCCATCTCTAGAAAAGTTTGAGCTCTTGGTTCCTTCATTCAAGAGTTCAGTTAAAAAATGTATCTCCTGTGTTCTCTTCTTTTGTGCTGCTCTCTCCACTGAAAGCTTTTAGAATTATAGAACCATAGAACTGTTTAGGTTGGAAAAGACCTTTAAGATCATCGAGTCCAACTGTTACCTAACGCTACCAAGTCCACCTCTAAACCATGTCCCTAAGAACCTCGTCTACACGTCTTTTAAACCCCTCCAGGGATGGTGACTTCACCACTGCCCTGGGCAGCCTGTTCCAATGCCTGACAACACTTTCCGTGAAAAAATTTTTCCTAATATCCAATCTAAACCTCTTCTGGTGCAATTTGAAGCCATTTCCTCTCGTCCTATCACTTGTTAGTTGGGAGAAGAGACCAACACCCACACTTTGTGGGTGACAAGAACACCTAATGAGTCTTCTTGTAAAGGAGTATCTATCTCACCTTCTCTGAAATGCCTTAAGCTCCTCTGCTTCTAAACCCTCTTCATGGAAGTGTCTTTGAGCAGGACCATGCGTCCCATCACACCAACCATACTCCCACAAGCCAGGGTCTTACTTCTTCTTGTGTCATGACAGACATGAACAAGCTGTCACACATGCTGCCAAATATTGCTAGATGGGTTGCAGATGCAGAAATAGTGCTGGCAAGTTTGCTCACAAAAGAACCAGCATTGTGTGAAAAATGACACTGGCATTTCTTTCTGTCTCTTTCAAGTACGAGTGAGGATAAGCCCAACCAACTGCAAATAATTAAATCAACAAACCTTGGGAATTTCTGCATGTTGCAAGCAGGACTAGACAAAAGAAGAAGAGATGAAGGGACTCACAGGAGAAGAACTGGTTATTTGTAATCACTTGGGAAGGTCCCGTCCCTGTCAGGTGGTTTAAAGCAAAGCCAGCAGCAGACCAGGATGCCAGCAACAAGCAGCTTGCACCCCTCTGCGCATTTGAGAAGTTCTGCTGAGGCCCCCAGGACCTGGGGGATGTGCTGGACATAACCCCAGCTTTGCTGCTGTCATTTTCCTTTGGCGCTGGATGAGTTATTTGAACCACTCTAGGGGAGAACATATCTGTTCTCAGATCACGGTGGAGTTAACATCCAAGGAGGGGAAAGAAGCTGGTTTGCCTTCTTATTTGTACCTGTAATAAGGAGGACAACAACAGAGGGCCAGTGCCAGGATCAGCTAATGACTACCTGGCTCGTGGAAACTGAAAGCCTTGCATAACTGTCAAAACGTCATCATTGTTTTAGCTAAATTATAGAAAATTAATGGAACTAAACTACCTTCATAATCTAAAGCACATGATCTATTTTCTCTCTTGAACAACATTTCTGCAGTGAACAGCTAAATTCCCCAAAACAATGGAGACTCACTTTTCAACTGAGACAGCCACGCTTTTGTTTATATTTTTAAATGCTCATATGTAAACTCTGAAATTTATCACACATCTGAGTACTGAATAATAAACAGTCTTGTGATCTTAATCACCTGCCCTCATGAGAAGGTGAAATTTGCATTTTACTAACAGTACTTACCCTGAATATCATCATTGAATGTACAGTATCTGTTGCGGTATTTATTGAGGAGACGAAAAGCGTTAGCATTGGCAAAATCTTCAAACTGGATCAGACAATTAATGCCATACCTGCAAGTTAAAGGGTAAGTAAAAATGAATAAAAACATTTCTCTAGCACAGGATGATAAATACATATTTTACCAGGACAATGTAGCTCTAGTGCAGAGATAAAAGCATCATAAGAGAAATGCATCACAGTAACAGCAAACAGGATCACACCCTTCCCAAGGTCCACACACGCAGAAAAGTGGAATTACCATGAATAAATTGTATTAATAATTCAAAAGGCTTCTTGTATATATATATATTCATACCTATATATAAAAATATATATGCATCTTTGGACCATTGGTACGACAAATTTTGAGTGGCATGTTTACTGAGGAGCATCTCAAAGTGGAGGAGATGCTCTTCTGCAGTGGATATTGGAACTGTTGCAATACAGCAGCTCTGACTGCAAAGGGAACCCAGCTAAAGGGACACCATCAAGTGCCCACTTCGACTGTAGGTGACCAAGAGATGAGAAAAAAGCCCGCTTGTAGGATCTCACAGACTGAGTGCTTCACGGTGTGATTTCACAGCCACATTTTTGTGCTTTGGAAATGTTTCTCTCCACTGAGCTCCTGTGCAGGTAACGATCACGCAATGAGAGCTAGTGACCCGTAGAGTCAAAAGACAGGAAATAATCACAAACTTCTCATAATTGTCCGGTAATAGCAGGGCAAGCATGCAGTTTCTAAAAATTGGGGAATATTCGGACTGAATCACAGAATCACAGAATTGTTGGGTTTGGAAGGGACCTCTGGAGATCATCCAGTCCAACCCACCTGCTAAAGCAGCTTCACCCAGAGTAGATCACACAGGGACCACTATCCCTCATGCATGCAACTAGAGAGCTGGCCTGGCTGTCTCTGAGCTGAATAAATAAGGATGAGAGAACATCTCCCAACCTTTTAGAAAGACCCTGAAGCAGGGAACTGCCGAGTCTGACAAGAGCAGAGTTCTGGAAGGGGACGGGGGAAACAGACACACACAGGGAGCACCACTGCAGGCTGCAAGAGCAGCCACAGCTCATCTGCGTCTCCTTTATAATTAGTATGTTAAATCACAGAAATCACAGAATCTCAGGATGGTTAGGGTTGGAAGGGACCTCTGGAGATCATCCAGTCCAACCCACCTGCTAAAGCAGGTTCACCAGAGCAGATCACACAGGAATGTGTCCAGGTGGGTTTGAATGTCTCCAGAGAAGGAGACTCCACAGCCTCTCTGGGCAGCCTGTTCCAGGGCTCTGGCACCGCAAAGGAAAGAAGTTTCTCCTCATGTTCAGATGGAACCGCCTGTGCCTCAGTCTGTGCCCGTTGCCCCTCATCCTGTCTTTGGGCACCACTGAAAGGAGTCTGGTCCATCCTCTTGACACCCACCCTTGAGATATTTATAAACACTGATGAGATCCCCTCTCAGCTTCTCCAGGCTGAACAGCCCCAGCTCTCTCAGTCTCTCCTCATAACCCAGACCCCTCATCATCTTCGTAGCCCACCGCTGGACTCTCTCCAGTAATTCCTTGTCCTTCTTAAACTGGGGAGCCCAGAACTGGACCCAGTGCTCCAGATGCGGCCTCACCAGGGCAGAATGGAGAGGGAGGAACAACCTCCCTGGACCTGCTGGTCACACTTTTCCTAATACACCCCAGGTACCGTTGGCCTTCTTGGCCACAAGGGCACATTGTTGACTCACGGTCAACCTGTTGTTGACCAGGACTCCCAAGTCCTTTTCTGCAGAGCTGCTTTCCAGCAGGTTCATCCCTGACCTGTCCTGGTGCCTGGGGTTATTCCTCCCCAGGTGCAGGACCCTACACTTGCCCTCGTTCAACTTAGGTTCTTAAACAGACAGGACAACTGCTGCCATTGGTTTTGTGACTTTGAACAGGACAAATTCTTTCCTGCACCCTGTATGACAGGCTACATTACAAGTGGAGTGTATTGAAACTTTGCATTTCTTTTTATAAGATGCTCTTAAATTGTACCCAGTGTGCTGCTAACTACAAGTTACGCCACGTACTTGAGGGACAGACTGTTTATGCACTTTAAGCCTCCCCACCGCAGATTCTGGCAGCTCTCATGGAGACACCCAGTATCACAATTTCTTCTGAAATGCTGAGCAACACTCTGAAAAGCAATAGATGAAGATTCCCTGGTCTCTTTCGGTATGTAAAGTCTTGGCAGTCAAAATGAACATTGTGGATATCCAAGGAAATTGTGCAAATAAACAATATAAAAAGTGCTTGTGAAAACCAGTTCTCTAATGGTTGAACCTCTTACCCATCATTTGAATGTGTAAGGAAAACATAGTTAAGAGGGAGATGACACACCGTCCAGAACATCTGCTAACATCTCACAGCAAAGAATTAGCAAATCTTTAAGCAACTTCCGTTGCTATAGAAACTATTTCTCTAACACCAGTCCTATTATTTATTTGTATCACTGAGGAAATAACATTACTGACTTGCTTAATAAAATCAATGATCTCAGGCAGCATTAATGTATGTGTGACCAGCTCTCCAAAGAGCACAGGCGCAGGTGGGTGGGTTTCCCTGACTACATGCTCGAATTTCCAAGAGTTTTAACCTGGACTTTTTTTTTTTTTTTTCTCTTTTAAGCACAGAATTCTTTCCTCACTTCACATTCCTGGTCTGCAGTGTGAGACAGTGCACGGTCACTTCTATCTATTTTTGTCTTTGATCATTTTTTATAAGGCAGAGCACAAGGACAGTATGGTGGCCCATAAACACTTCATTTTCCTGCCCCTCAGTATGACAGGACAGTGCTGGAATGCAAACTCTTTTCACCGAGATTTTTTTTGAAGATTGTTTTCTTTTTCTCTGCAATATGTCCACTGATGTTTTTAAAGTATAAACCACATTTTGTGAGCCTATGTGAGCCTTTGCATAATGCGAGAACTAAAATTTTCATTATTAAAGACCACAAATTGGTCATAATAAGACCCTAACACTGGATGCTTCAAATGAAAGAACCAAATATTTCACACTCACAGTTAAATATGGGAATCTAGGGATGATGATCCTAGTCCTCAAGGACTACATGCCTTGCTGGGGTTTTGAGAGGACTTTAAAGAACTTGTGCTGCTCAAAGTCACTGAAATTATGGGGACACTGGGGACATACTTTTTAGCAGGGTCTGTTGCAGGGTGATGGTTTTGAACTAAAAGAGGGGAGATTCAGGCCAGACATGAGGAAGAAATTTTTTACACTGAGGGTGGTGAAATCCTGTCCCAGGTTGCCCAGAGAGGTGGTGGATGCCCCATCCCTGGAGACATCCCAGGCCAGGCTGGACGGGGCTCTGAGCAACCTGATCTGGTGAAGATGTCCCTGCTCGTGGCAGGGGTGGCACTGGATGAGCTTTGAAGGTCCCTTCCAACCCAAACTGTTCCATGATTCTGTTAAATCAGTCACAAATTAGGCACATGACTTAGTGAGCCATCTTAGAAATCCACCAGTCCATGCTTACTGCTCTTTCCTAACGATACTTTGGTGGCTGCAATACCTCAGCTTAGGACGACCTGAGCAGCCTAAGCGTAAACTTGGCAAAGAGTTATGAACAAAACAGCTGCTGGGGCCATTTGCAGTAATATCCTTGTGAGTATCAACATGATGAGTCAGTTCTACTGTCCTTTCTCCACAGCACAGTGACTCAGATTTGTGTAACCTGGTTCATCCCAAAGGAATTCAGAGCGCTCTATGAAGAGTATTTGGGTAGCATCCAAAAGTGAAATGTAGCCAACTTGGGACTGGAGCGAAGAAGTGCTTTAATATGCAACAATGCTAAAAAAAAAATCCAGCTCAGGAGAGAAGGTGGAGAACACTTGTTACTGCAAAGGGAAAGGGTGGCCAGGGAGCTGCTACATATACTGGAAGTCAGCCAATAAAATACGACGCGGAATGGGACTTCTTCCACTACCTTTACATATCGAATAAACTTTGACTGTGTAAGGTACAGCTAGACAACTCTGGCTACCTTCTCAGACAATGGAAAGAGGCAGGTCCAATAGCAACTTCTTTGAACTAGTTTAGGTGGAAAATGGAAGTAGATAACGTCTCTGGAGATGCCTCTTTCTCCAGTCTCTGTGAAGACAGTCTAAGATCACCAACTTAAATTCAGATGTGTAACTTCAGACACCTAAATTAGGAGAGATAATCTAATGTTATTTAATTATCACCACGGGTTAGAAAGATCTTAAATATATGTTATGTGTCCTTGGTGACTGGCTTATCACCATTTCAACTGCAATGCTCTACTTTCCCTCAGAGGCTGCAGTTCCTTTGTTGTTCTTCTCTACAGAAATTGCCCTGTTCCATCCCTTGTGTAGGGTATCCAAGTGGTCCCCTATCAGGGTACATGGAAATACTTCACGATGGACTGAAATACACTGGCCAGTCTACTCATTGTTAATGTTTTAAAAATGAAAAATGGATTTTGAGAAAACTGATTTTTACAATTATTGTGTTTCATTCAAAGCATTGTAGTTTCCATTAAGAAACGAAAATTAACAATTTCTTGTTGGAAGAATTATTTTTAGTGAGGTACGCTCTTGTCTTACCAGCTAAGAAAGTTTGCTCTGTTTAACTTGTGAGATCTGATATGAACGCAGTCCCAGTTAGTAGACACCAAAGCACTTACACCACACTTGCTGTCTGTAGGTACAGGATGCCTCTTTTTAGAAAAAGTGATTGTAAAGCGAGAATTTGAACAAGGACTTCAGAAGATTCCCTCTGTCACATTTAAACATCCTTAAATTTGTGGCTAGAACTGAGGGTGGCCCTGCAGAGAGACCTTGCAAACTGCCATGGTAGGAAGAGGCTCCCGAGGTCAGTCTGCTTGGCTCGTTGCCTGTTTTCATAGATCCTTCCATGCTTCTACCGATCCCTGTGACTCACCTCCCAACCTTCAGCTCAGAGCCTGAGGGAGCATTTGAAGCCAAGAGCAGCAGGTCCCACCAGGACTGAATGTATTCCAGCCCAGGAAAGACGTGGCCATCTCAGGTTGGCTCCCTTCAGTAATTTCATCCTGATTGACAGTGACTCACCTTCTCCAGAGCATTCTATCATCCTCTTGGCATCTGGGACATAAGTAGTTAAACACCCAGGATCTAATTGCCTTTATCTAAAAGGAAAGCTCAAATGTAGACTGTCAGGACTTCAGACTGACAAGGTACATTGAAACAGGGCAAGTGCCAATCTCCAGTTTGGTTTCTTCCATTCTCTAGTTCCTCCCTCCTCTTTCAAAGAAGGAAAGTTTTGGGTTTTGACTTTCTGATTTCGGATTCAAAGCTGTTCCCACTCTTCTTGGGCACACTCTGCATTTCTTCGGATTTCTGCAGTCCTATGTCTCCTTGTGGAACCAGAGCTTTCCCCTTAGCATAAGTAATTCTTACATTTGCAGGCTGTGCAAAAGGATGCTTGAACACTACATTTCTGTACCTTCCTGACAGAGGCAGTTTTGAAAGAATTCAGACATTCTCTGGAGAGAAATGGAGAGAGACTGTAACAACGAAGTATTTTATGGTTACTAAGTATTATCCAGATTGATGTCTTAACACCAATGCCCCCTCAACCACCACAACACTTTTCAACAAAAACGAGACGTTTTGGAGTTACAACCCAAACTCTGCTGTACTGGTTTGTTGTATTCTGGGTTAACGTCAGGTGTAAACTTCAATATCCTTTGCTGAAGGCTTTGTTGTTTGTTTGTTTGTTTTTTCAGATAAAACACCAAATCTGATTTATCTCTAGAAACAGTTCTTCACTTCTGTCTTGTAACTGGTGACACCACAAGAGTCATTATTTAATACCATCACCACTTCTCCTGGTTCGCTGTTGGCTGCTGGGCCACCATCTGGGGACCCTGTTCTCTACCACCTCTGGAATCAATTTAGCCATCTCACAGTGCTGGAAACAAAAAGATGTGCTTTGTCAGTTCTTCCTCATTAAAAAAAAAATCACTTGTCTTTCATGGTAAAGATTATATTCCTGTCTCATTAGTCTGCATATTTGGGGGTTTTGTGCCATAATTATGACCCAAAGTCTGGCTTTTTCTTCCATATCTTGCAAAAATCTTCTTGTAAAAATAGCCTCACTGAGAAAAGTGTTACAGAATGGTTCCATACACTCATTTTAATCTGATCTCCAGCCCCTGCCTAGCAATTTTTGCAGAAACAGCAGGTTTTTTAAAGAAATAATACACTGTTGATCAAAATAATGGTATAAGACTGTCACCCTAATGAAGGATGACTCCAGGAGCTAAACACATACAATAGTACAAGTCTGTTGTAAAAAAATACCACCCAATAATCTTTCTTAAGAAATTATTCCATTTCCTGGAAAACAAGTGTAGGATTGACACTTGTTTATCACTGTGCTGTTGTTCTGGTGCTGTTACTATCAACCTACAACTGCACTGCATCTCTGGGCTATGTTAACAGGAAAGATGCTGGTAGTAAAGTCCGTATCCCCTGCAGAGGATGATACGCATCTCTCCTGGATGAGCACGAGGTGTGGAACAAAAGAACGTGAATCCCAGAAGAAGGAGACAGATGTTATCCTGATGACACTGCTTTTAGCTTCTTTATTCAAGAGACTTCTCAATTGCCTGAACAATTTCATTATGCAACTTGGTTCTTCCATGCTCATTTGTATGCACCTCCTCGAGTTCATCCAGCCTCATCATCAGCCACAAGGTCAGAGAGGAAAAAACTCATGAGGCAGCATTTAACATTTGAGAAGCATCTGAACAAAACTGCACAAGTCAGGACTTCAAGAGTGGCCTGAGGACCTGTGCAGTGCCTTTGCTGACCAGTATCCAAAGGGTGTTTTTGTTCACCATGAGCAGGGAATATAAAACATTCCTACATGTATGAAAAAAAAAAATGCAAGAAGGTCCAGTTCCTTTATGGAAAGAATCATGGGCAGGAGGTTCTACTCCCTGCCTGAATTCAGCATTTTATAGCACTGCTTTCAGTCATTCATGACGTAAGGAGTCTGCTTTGATGCGCTGCAACTCCAACTCATAGTCTTAGATTAAACCAGGCAGAGAAGAGCCAAATTGTCCTTGCCCTTGTCCTTGAGACTTTCTTACTGCTGCTTGATACACCAGCAACGTTCTGATTTCCAAGAAAAATGAAATTTCAGTAAAGGGTTGTAAGGGACCTTCAAAGCTCATCCAGTGCCACCCCTGCCATGAGCAGGGACATCTTCACCAGCTCAGGTTGCTCAGAGCCCTGTCCAGCCTGGCCTGGGATGTCTCCAGGGATGGGGCATCCACCACCTCTCTGGGCAACTTTAAGAATCTGCATTTTCCTTGAGTATGAAGGGGAAGCAGCCTGTGCCTCTGCAGTGTTATGGGGTCCTGCCCGAGTGTGCTGCAGGTGGGCAGAAACAGGGTCCAGGGCCAGCTGGGGCATTCAGACGGAGGAAAGACACACTGTTCCCATAAGGTCTTTGCAAACTGAGTTTTCACAAACAAGAATGGAAGAAAATTAGACCGTCCCATCTGACACCAAGGCTGACTCAAGGCACAGAACAAGATATGCTTTCATCTACATTAGAAACAGAGACAGAACCAGCAGTCTTAAATAAGCAAACACTGGTGCCAAGCTAAGAGGCTCAGAGGGAGAAAGTACCTTTGTTCATCCCGTGTAAAAAAAGACGTGAGTCCAGGCTTGGTTTTGCTCTTGAGGACCCAGCTCTTTCCCACCCCTGAGCCCGCTGACAGCCCCGAACGGCAGCTCTGGTGTGGTTGTTGGGGTCTTCGCAATAGCCAGGTACACAAAAGCATAAGTATTAATACGTCCTAGAAGGCTGAGGCTTTTTTAGTTTTGTTCACGTCTGGGAAATCTCACATCAGGAATGCACTGTTTGCATATTTGTATGAGTTTCTGGCCAGGAAGAGAAAAGCCAGACAGGTAAAGAGACAACAGTGAGATGGGTTTACTGCTCGAGGCCAGGCAAGTGCACCGGTGTCTGCAGGGAGCGCTTGCAACACTTGTTTGCTTACAGGCTGCAGACAGATGTTACACTTAACATCAGAAAAAGCCTTTAATTTTTAATACTTCCACATGGCTAAGAGGAAGGCAAGTTTTCCCTTAAAAAAACCTGACAATGAAAACTAGAAGTTTGGTAAATTAAAATAAAAGTGGACCTTCTGGTTCTGAAAACACTGAAAAAACCCTTCAAAGCCTCACTCAGTACTGTAATGTGATTTAATAGCAACACATATATCAGTCATTAAATAGTTCTACTAGTGTTGAAGGGAGAGATGAAGAGATAAGTCAGAAAACGTGATCATATCTGTCACTATGTTTTTAAATGGAAGTGGCAAGAGTAATGTTCATTAATTACCAGATAATCATTGCATGGTGAAAGCTGGACCCAAGAATCCACAAAAGAAATCATGACTGTTGTAGCAGCTACGATGGTCGTCATGAGTGAGACAAAAATGCAATTGCTTTTATGCTAGAATGTTTGGTTTTGAGCCAACAGATGGGATCTGCTAATCTTTTATATCATAGCAAATTCAAAATTTAGAGCTCTAGGTCCAGGGTTTAGAAATCCCACACCAGGGAGCTGCATCATGAACGCAACAGGAGTTGCTGCTTGCCTCACCATCTTCTTAGGCTGCAGACTGTTCCTGACGTTGGGTAGGAGTCCCACCAGGTTTCTGCCAACAGAACCACAGCCACCAGGCTCTGAGGCATGGAGCCTGCTGTGGGTTCAGTGACTGCTAAATGAAAGAGACCCTCAAAGCACAAAGACAGGAGGAAATCCCTGAATCCGGGATTACTGGAAGGTGGGGGTGTGCCAAAGATGGTTCACTGCTTATTCCTATCAAATGCCAGGGCATCTGCTATGAGCTACTGTTAGAGACAGGATATGGGGCAAGATCAAACCAAGATCAATCACAACGCTCATGGGGAAAAAAATCTTGAAAAATCATAGTCAACCTTCATTGTAGTCCGTATAGCAGCAAAACTGCACCCAGTTCCCCCCAAACAACCAGCTCTTTCATGCAGCATGTCCCATGGGTCTGGAGCACAAGTGTGATGGGAGCGGCTGAGGGAGCTGGGGCTGTTCAGCCTGGAGAACAGGAGCTGAGGGGAGAGCTGATCGCTGTCTGCAACTGCCTGAAAGGAGGTTGGAGCATGGAGGGGGTTGGTCTCTTCTCCCAAGTAGCAAGTGATAGGACGAGAGGAAATGGCCTCAAGTTGCACCAGTGGAGGTTTAGATTGGATATTAGGGAAAAATTCTTCATGGAAAGGGTTGTCAGGCATTGGAACAGGCTGCCCAGGGCAGTGGTGGAGTCACCATCCCTAGAGGGGTTTAAAAGGCATTTAGACGAGGTTCTTAGGGACATGGTTTAGTACCAGTGTTACGTTAACAGCTGGACTCGATGATCTTGACAGTCTCTTCCAACCAAAGTGAGTCTGTGATTCTATAACTCCCAAGCACTAAGACCGGCACTAACGGCTGCTATGGCCATTCTACTGTTTTTAAGCAAAAATGACATCACCCTCCTTGCAGTGTGTCTGAGGAACAACTGTGGCTGGAGGCACAGGGCTTCTTGGGATCAGGGCATGAGCAGGAGATGCAACCATGCCAGTGCTGACCCTCAGTGTAGCCCTGAGCTGCCCTCTGACAGACAACGAATGGAGCCTCACCACCTGCCTGCCACCCAAACAGATCTTCTCCATCTACACCTTTCTAAACCAGCTGTGGTAAACCCGGCTTAGGTGGGAAGCACAGACAGAAAGCCCAGGGCAAAGGGCTTTTTGACATCTGTAACTGTGTTATCCTAAAGGATTTGAAGGCAAGGTAATGAAAGTCTATTGCAACAGAGATTCTGTAGCAGCACATCTCGAACTCAATCATTCCTCAGTAGCAGAAAATTGAGCTAATGAAATCTAAATATTATCCCTTGACTTTGAATATCCAG
Organism: Caloenas nicobarica; assembly: GCF_036013445.1. Taxonomy (NCBI): domain Eukaryota; kingdom Metazoa; phylum Chordata; class Aves; order Columbiformes; family Columbidae; genus Caloenas; species Caloenas nicobarica. Next base: position 207,595,292 of record NC_088245.1, on the reverse strand, counting down.
TGGCTAAAAGCAGATCGTAGGAGCTGGCTGACAAGCTCATCCCACATCAAGCCAGGATACCTGACAGGATATTTCCCATCACCATCACTTCTCTCTTTTGGATGGTGTCAGAGTCCCTCTGGGCATGGCAACGGGGACAGACGGGCAAGGAAAATATCCACCTTGTATTCCCATAGGGCTGGAATTAGTCTCTCCCATCAGCCCTGCCAGAGCACTGGTGATGGTCTGCACATCTCCTAGCAGACACACAGATGCTGAGGGACTTCAGGTCTTAGCAGTATTACACGAGGGCTTTGTGGAGGCCAGCGGTGCCTAGAGACTTCAGTGTAGTTGTTCAGGATCAATTAGCCAAGTTAACTAGAGTATCTGAATAAATATAACAGACGGACACCTGTATTGGTGATTTTGTTTCTGGAAGTGCTGGTAAATTTGTGATCCACGACCCTGGAGAATTGCTGAAACAGAGGCAGCATGTTGTGGAGCAGACTCAGCTTGTTGGAGAGCACATGGGACCTGACTTGGTACGTTTGTGGGTGAAAGTACCGGGAAGGGATTAGGCAAAGAGAAATCAGGTATTAAACAAGCACAAGGAACAAGAAACTTGGCAGACCTACTTTCGTTCTTCTCCCATTTTGGGAAACCAAATGCTTGACCTCCTGATGTCTTCTGTGCTCTGCTGGCACAGGCTGGTAGGAAGTTTCTGTTCCCCTGGTCACCCTTTTAATAAGCCCTGATGGGAAAGGACAGGGGAGTGAAGTTATGAGAGTCCAATGATGCTCCTGTGACATGTTTTGCTGGCGTGTGGAGGTGCCTCTCAGAGTCTCAGGCCATGTGCTCAGCATCTGCCAGCGAGGGACTGAGGCCAGCAACAGGAACAGAGCCTGGGGCTCGGGGACAGGCCACCCTCAACACCTCTGGCCCCGTGGAGCCACCAAGCTGTGATGAAATACAGGAGGATTGAATGGAACAAGACAGATAAGGAACTGGTCTCCAGTTTCTACACCAGTTTAGGAGGAAAAGAGAAGGAAGAAAGAAATTTCCAGTGGTAGTTTGCTTTGAAAGAGGGTCTGAAGATTAAAGAATATTGTTACTGTAGAGGCTGGGCTGAAGCTCTGCAGAATCCAGAGAACATGCCCCAGCACAGCACATCTCCCATCGCATTTTGATTTTGACCTTAATTTGCTCATATAGGCAAGTTCCAGAAATTCTGTGGGTTACACTGATTATTATCCTTGGACATTTTAGGTGAATATTTATTCCAGAAAACAAAAATGTACCAGTTCAAGAATAAGACTGACTTGCCCTTTGCCGTGGTAACTGAGGAGAGGGAAAACTGAAGCAGTGTATTTTCCCATACAAAGCGTATTACTCATTGTGTGAAAACGGCAATTTGTCAGGCTGCTTCATTCAGTCCTAGGCTAGGCTCAACGGGCTAAATTTTGCACGTAGTTGCCTCCCAAGAGGAGAAAAATGCACAGTTTGGAGCTCTTGTTAAAGAGCTCAGTCATTCGACGTGTTTTTGGTGAAAGAGTAATGAATGGAGGCTTAGGCAGCAGGGAAATGCAGAAATGTATCCAGGTGTTTCAGGAGGGGCTTTTCTTTCTAAAATTGCCCAGAAGTCACACTTTATTTCAAAATAGTCTAAGTGCTAACTCCGAAGCCTCTGACACACTCCTCATTTCATCACAAGGTGGCTATTATGAGACCAGGAGCCCTTTCTCCCAACTGTAGGGGTCTCCAGCTATAGAAATTTGACATCTGTTTGATATTATTATTCCATTAGAAGAGTAAATCTTTGCTCCCCTGGCTTTCTTGTGGGTTCTGACACATTCCACTTCAGTGACAAATGTCCCTTGGGCCGGCAGTGATTTGACAGGGTGGGAGGTACCCCTGCAGAGGGACTGACGAATGGTTTCCATGAGAAGCTGAAGTACCCTCAGGAAGCAGACAGAATTTCTGCACGAACATCCAGATGAAAAGGAAACTCCCAGATTGCAAGAGATTTGTGGCAACGCAAAAGGTTCCTCCCCAAATAACCAAATTTGCCTGTGACATTATGGACTTGCATAAGAAACCTCAGCAGACCGCAGATCACAGCATTTTGTACTCACAGGTTTCCTCACACGTGGACACAGGCTACAACAAAGCAGCGTGTTCTTTCTGAACAACTTCTGCTTCCTTTCCTAAAGGAAGCGAGAGATCTTGCTGGGTTGCATCCAGTCATTCCGGTGGAAATTTGAGACCAAATGAATCTGTTTCATGTAAGTTTGCCAAATCTAGGCTGGTAGCAGGATTATTCAGCAACCCAGAGCTCACAGAGCATCACACTCCAACAACACTTTAAAGTATGTAGGTGGTCAGGATGATAATGTGGGGTAGCTCCTTTCATTCAAGGATCTCCAAATACTTTACAGATGTGAACGGAGAAGTGCAAAGTGGAATTTCCTAGTTTCATTTTGCAGAGAACTTTTTGGGGGCTTACTGTGTTCAAGCGATTCATCCCGGCTACAAGCAATAGAAAAGCTTGGACAGGGGCCCCAGGAACTTGATTCCCATTACTTGGATGAAAGCATTAGACATGAGATCACCTCCTCACAAGATAAGAGTTAATTGTTTTGTGGCTGAGTGTCTTCTCCCTTCAATATGGAGATTAGCTCATGTAAACTAAACACAAGAAAATAAGAGCCAACAAGGAAAATAAGCGCAAATCCTTCCTCTCCAGCAGCAAGCACAGAAAAGGCAAATTGTCTTTCTGGCCCCATCACTGACATCGCAGGAGTAGTGGGTGCAATGAGCTTTGCATTTAACACCACAAACATCAACCTCAGAGCCAAATTTGTGATGGCTGAGGCAATCAGCAGTGTTCTCATTCTACCGTTCCCATTCTATCATCAACACCAGCACTGCAATACCCCTGTGGTTTCCTGGCCAGAAGGAAGTGGGACTGTCTCCGTGACAGATTAATTAGTGACTACAATCAAAATAAACAAAAAACCCCATAAATCAACCCTGACAACTCTTAAATATTTTCTACTTGTAGAGCCTCTTGTGATTTCCTAGTTGTGATTTACCAGTTTTCTAGCTTCCAAGAATTTTTCCCACTGGATAACCCACAAGTTTCTAATGCAAAACTACACTGCAATCATCTGACATTTCAGTCAAGCTTTTTTATCAAATATAAAGAAGGACAAACCAGAGCACAAACACAAAATCCTCTCCCCTGCGGTCATCCTTGGGTATTTCTAATCCAATAGGCAGGACAGTGTTATTGGGTTCATATTCACAGATACAGGGGTTGTTGCACTGGCTGACAGCGAGTATCTTTACACAGTATTTGGGCAACTGCAGCTGGGGGGGCTGATGTACTGGCCATCTGTAATATGGGACATCTCTACACCGTGCTGCTGAACAGCCAAGGAGAGACTCCTGTCCTAACAGCAGCGTTGGACACGCAGGGGGTGCAACACAACGCTGCACAGAGCCACCACATCAACAGATGCTGAAATTCTCCACGACGCACTCGTCACTCTCAAAACTCGGTTCGTCAGCTGTGACTGAATGGTCCTCAGCGTTTCAGCCCCTATTTCCTACAGACTTCCACCCACAGCCAGCTGGGCTGTCACACCTTACGCAAAGATGTGCTGCTCAGTGGATGAGCAGCTGTTGTCCTTAGACGCTGGACATGATGCCTCCTGCCTCAAGGCGGACAAGATGAACTGCACATGGGGATTCACCTAGATGACCTTTGAAGGCCCCTTCCAATCCAAACTGCTCCATGATCCTACGATTCTATGTACCACTCACTCCCATTTCTGCAGGAACACACGCATAGAGCTGGCTGGACACAGAAAGAGGGAAGATCAAACACATCTCCTTCAGTAGACCCTACAACATACAGACAGGCAGCAGCCTATTAATCAGGCACGGACTGTAGCTCTCTGCCACTTATCAATCTCATCTGCTGCTTCAGGAAAGGCAGAAAAAGCTGCTTAGGAGCTTGGGGCTTTCCAAATATTACTTTTTTTTTCCTTAACTGTTGTTCTCACTTTCCTTCTTAGGGTAACATCTCCAGATGGTCGTGTATAATTTAATGTGTTTTCACCAGGAAGAGGAGCTCACTGCAGTGCCAGAGGTGCACACATAGTGCTGAGCTTGTGGTTCTGCTCATCCTGTATCAAAGCCCCTGGTACATCAGAGACCCACCAACCCAGCCAGTCAGTAAGAATGGGAACACACCCCCAGGCTGTACTACAGTTAAAAAAACAGCGTTTATAACTCTGGCCTTCTCACTCCTCAGACTTCAATGCTGGCAGGGAAGCTCCTATTTTTAACAAAGCGACAGACAGGCAGTCTGCAGACTCACACAGACTCCGTGCGGAGTAACGTGCCATTTCCAGTTAGACGATTTCCTTCACAATGGTGAAAGCTGGAAACTTCCTTCACAAAATGTAAACAAACCAAAGTTTAGATTCTGTCTATGCTGAATGAGGCTCATAAATGCATGATGGAGGCCAGATACAGCCCACAGGGCATATGCTTGACACCTCTGGCCTACATGGACAGGAAATGGCTATAAATAGTCAGTCCCATTTCAGTTCTCTGAAGACAAATATTTTTGACACAGAGTGCTCAAGCACAAAGAGTCATTTGTAGACCACCCAGCAGACTTGCATTTAAATGACCTTTCTTCGCTTGGATGATCAACTATACTAATGTTTATTTCACGAGTTGCAACATTCGTTCTTAAATGGAAGCAGCCCAGAGGAGCCACGTATATAATCCCACTTACTTGTTGGTAACTGCCTGCATAAACTCATCAATCAGTTCGTCGTACTGTTTCCCACGAACTCTCTTGTGTTTCAGTCCAATATAGAGTGGATCACTCAGGAGAGCCTAGGACACAAAGCAGTTCTGTTGACATCTTCTCTTCCACCAGTGGATGGAGACTTATGTCGCAGCCTACCCCAAAAGTTTGTCTGCTGTGGTCATATTAATTTTACTTACTATGCAGTGAAGGCCAGCTCATGCAGCTCTTCCTGGGCAGAAAATGTTTCTGTAAGAAGCTATGGACTAACTTCTTATGTAAATAAAGTCAGAGGGATGCAATGCTTGTTGACTGATGTAGGAAATGGAGTTCTGCACCCCCAGAACAGCTCCACCATGGCTCCCTGCCGAGATGCCTCACTCCTAGTGAATAAAACTGACCTTGTGCGGTGAGCGCTTAATTTCGTACCGAAAGTTACCAGGAAAGCTGTTGACCATAAACAATGCTCTGAGCAACGAAGATCGCCTGAGGTAACCCGAAATGATGTGTCATACAGGTCTTTATGTACCAGCCCTGAGTTAACCAGCACCAGTGATGAGATGCCAAAATGTTCCCAAGCACTGCACTTGCAATGCACTCACCTCCAGCTATCTGCAGATGCCAATGCAAGGTATTTTCCTACAACAGATTAGTTTATTTTTTGGCTCCTGTTGGGAATAAAAAAACCCAGGCCATTCCTCCAACCAGTCCAGCAGTTGTTAAGTCAGGACCCCTAAGCCACCTAAAAAGGACTGTGTCAGCATGGAAACAGCACATGTTTTGGGGAAAATTACAGGACAAACAGTGGCAGGAGACAGGTGGGCCAACCCCTCCATGAGTCACTGCAAAGCAACTCCACTTCTCTTCCCGTTTCAGGAACTGAATAATTCACATGAGAAGGGGATGAACCATCACAAACCTATTGTCCTGAAGCCATATGGGCCCTAAATATTGGCAGATATGCTAAAATCAGATCTGTTTTTACAGCCACAGCTGTTTTCCCTTAGAAGGAAAGATGAAAGACGTTTTCCTCTGAGTTTGATACATTAACTCTTCAGGGTCACAAAACAGAGAGCAGACCTATTTGCTTTACTTCACTGATTGCTTCTATAGCACCATGTGCTCTGGGGCTGGTTCCCGGAGCTTAAAATTCTCCCACAGGCAAACTGAGAAATGCCAAACTCCAAAAAAATCCCAGTTTGCTGAAAGCGCAAAGTATAATGGACTGTCAGAAAGACAAGCTGAGATTCTTTGCTAAAAATACAATATATTTATATACATATAGCACATATATATATATATGCAATATATGCTATATTTACTCCATTGTACCTGAGATGCCTGTGTTAGCAACAGTCACCCTAAGCTCACCATTTATTGACAGGCAGAGATGAATGAGGTTGAATGCCTACAGGAGGTGTCTTATTTCTGCACTGACAAATGAGGTTACTTGTGGGGCGGGACCCTCCTAGGATGTGCTTAGGGTTGGGTTAAGCTGGGTTTATGCACATGAGAAAGTCATTACATCAACACACAAATTATTTATGTTGTGAGGAAATACATTGTTTATATTGCTGGAAAACAGCAACTTTTATGTCTTAATCCCAGCTGTGGAAATTGCCTCCACAGAGAAGTTCCTGGACACTAAAGTTAGACCTGACCTTGTGCAGAACAGAGGTGCCCAAGACTGACTCAGGGAGTCCCTTCTTCTGACACTATCTGACCCCTGGAGATGTATAGAAGTCATTGGTGCCGCTTTGGATTTTAGTGTCCCCTCTGGGTGCTGAGATAGAAACGGATGGTCATGCATGGTCAGAAGCTCGGTGGGGAAGCACTTAGACCCAGGTCCCTCTGGAGAGAAGCTCCAGCTGAGGGGTTTGGGGCACACCAGCACTAGGTGGTGTGCAGACCAGCATGGAGGAGAAGGAAGAGATGAAGGAGCCAAGGCCAAGTGCGATGCTCTCCTGACTGGAAACTCGAAGAAGTGAGAGACAGAGCCTTAATTCCTGCATTAGCTTCAGAGGGTCCAAACTCAGAGTTCCCACTGTGCAGGAAAGACCGTGGATCGGGCTGAGATGAGCACACCCCATATTCCTTCAGTCCATGACAGGCCTCTGTGCTGAAGTGATAAAACAAATGCCGGCACCAGAAACCAAAGAGATAATTGGGAATCTCATCCCCAATGTTATCTACGGCCACCGATTTTGCTTTCTTTCATTCTTTTCAAGTGTCCAGTGTGAGACACTCGTAGTGGAGAGAAAGAAGTGCAGAAAACCTAGCTTTTGAGCACAGGCATGTCTGAAAATGTCAGCACTCATCTGGCTTCATACACAAACTCAAAGCTCTTGTACCCCAGGTCTGTTGTTTCTCTCAAGAAACATGTGTTTGGTTTACTTGGGGTCAAGTGAGGCACAAGTACATTTTACAAAAATGGACAAACCCAGGCCATTACAAATAACTATAGGATATTAATTTTAAAAAAGACATCCCCACAGATGTCCATTCTGGCATTACTGAAATGTTGCACTTCGGCCTTTCCGAGCCAAAGTCATAAGGCAAAAAATCTGCAAACAGATGGAGTCCTCTTGTCTGGTTATCATGTGCAGGAAAGTGTGTGATCTGACAAAACACTGAAATTAATCATTCCCAAACCACCCACCAGGGATTCTCCATTTTCTGGAATACAGTCACCTCTACACAGACACGAGTATCTGCTTGATCACTCACAACCATGAGAGGAAGAATAAATCTGAGACTTCTTGTACAAAGCCTTTCAACCTACCTTGCCACGTTGAAAGGTGCGGCTAACCCTTCAGCTCCAACTGGCAACACTCTGAGTCTTCTCACCAGGGGACCATGAGGCTATTTAGTGTTTATTTAAGTTCCCCATAAGAGCAAAAGTTTCTTGAGCATCAAACAGGAATGAAACCTGGCCATTTTCCTGCAGTGCTGGTCTAGCCATTGTCTCATCTTGGCTTTACCTCCATGTTTAGGGAACTGTCCTCAGATGAGCATTAATCTCAATTTTTTCTCCCTCCCCATCAGATTTATGAAAAGCTGTCTTACCTCGTTGTCTGTGCCAAAGTCCAGCAGGATGGGCAGACAGTGTTGTGGCTGAACTCCACCACAAGCTGTGTACAAAGCAAGCTTCCCCACTGGGATACCCATGCCGTAGCTCCCCAGATCTCCTAAGCCGAGAATCCTCTCTCCATCTGTCACCACAATAGCCTGGAAGGATCAAAAGAGACTGTTGTGTGGGCTTGCCAAGGCTCTAGAAGCAAAACCAGCTCCGCTGTCTCTCATCGACACCATTCTGCAGTTGCATCATACAATGGATATTTCCTCCTTCTACCCACCATGGTAATTAGCTGTTAGTGACAGGGGGCTGTTCATTTTTGGAGGTAGAGATAACGTGATTGACAGGTAGCGGCTTGCAGTGTGGGACGGGAGCACCTCTGCTTGCCAACACTTGTAGCAGAACGCAACCAACATGGCTCTTTGTGCATCCTCAGCTGTACAACCAGTGCTGCACAAAAGAGATCTGGCCTTGATTTTTCCTCTTCTTTTCAGGAAAAAGAGCTCTGTACAGAAGTGCTTGTGCTTATGAACTGTATCTGTGGACTCAATGATCTTAAGGGTCTTTTCCAACCTAAATGATTCTACGATTCTGTGATTCCAAGTATAACAAGCTCATGTCTTCACACTGTTGTAGAGTAGCTGTGGAGTAGCCAACATCAGATAATCAAAACAAAACTCATTATAACTGGGTCCCTCTCCCTCTGGTACCCTTGACTGCAAGGCCAGAAGCCACCAGCACGGCAGTAGCATGGACTGTGGAGGGGCTCTCGCTCTGGGTATTTCATATTAGACCTTTTTTCCCCCCAGAGTTGGGAGCTAAACAATTGCCATTTAACCCTTTGTATAACTGGCCTTTTGCATTTCAGCAATACTGTAATGTGCTACCTCACCAAAATCCCTATTGCATAATGTTGTCCAAATTAGAAGCCTGAAGTTGAGCTGTTTAACCCATGCTGTACATCAAGACCTCAGGAGGCAAATGACCAAGCAGATCTGACTAAGCCTCACAATTTTAAGGTTAATTACTCTCTCTGTCCATTTTGTCCCCAGGGTCAGGAACTCTTTGGGGCAGTTCTGAATCCCAGTAAGAACAGGAAGATACTGGAGTCCAATCCCACTGTGGGAGAAAAGCTGTAAATACAAGAATGAACTTCAACTTTCAGCACTGTCCCAGCACTTCAGAGAGTTGAGCGCTCACATCAAATGGTTTATCAGACTGCGGGGGACTCGTGTTCAGTCTAGTTTGGATTTCAAAGGAGAAGACTGCAGAGACTTGCTGATCTGCAAAGTTAAGGCTAAACTAAGGACATATACATGCATGTGCTTTAGTGAGATATACAAGAATGAGGGATTAGAAGTTATCTCAATAGGTGTTACTTCCTTGGGGGAGGCATATAATAAAGATGCACTGGTTTATTGCTGTGGTGGAGAAGCATTTCGTTGTTTAGGAATGGAATAAACTCTTGCTACACTTTCCTATTTCAGGAAGACACGTATTCATCTGTTTCAATGTCCTTTCTTATTCAACATAAACTATACGCACATTCCAGGGCTATTTTCTCCTTCAACCTAAACCACTGTTTGTAATGGCAGAACAGAATTACATTACATTGTTCAGGAATCAGCCTGAGGAGAAACTACAGATACAGAGAACACGCACATCTATTTTACCGCTTACATCTATTTCACCCTCTAGCAGAAAAAAACCAAACTGTGGTAGTTTCAGGCATGATACGTTTCAGAGTCATAATGCATACAGTAATAGTGACAACCTATATGTAATATGGGTTATTTCGAAATGCTCCTGCTCTATGCAGAATATTTGGTTTTGTGCTGTTGTCAGTTTCCTGTTATTAGGAGTTCGAATTCCTAAAAGTGAACCTTCCATGAAAAACCTATTAAAACTAAAAGGACTACACACCTATCCTTAGGCTAGAGGTTGAACAAGCCCTGACACAGGGCGTTCACAATCGTGGCAGTGATACACTTATCCATCCCCATTTTCAAACATTTTCCCATTTATTTTTTGCTTCTGAGTCAATGTGAAGCGTTACTGATGGGAAAGTCTCTTTTTGGGTGGGCTCCATCTGTTTCTGGGCGTGCGCTCACTTCTTCATCACACCCAGGGGATGCAGTAATGGGAACAGGGAAAGCACTGAGCACATCCACTGCTACAGGTTTATCCTGAAACTGGTGTAAAGTATGTGAAAAAGAGTCAAAATCCTAACTACGCAGCAAATATTTTTAAAAAATCCCTGTTCTAATGATTCAAAATACTTCTCTGGAGCATAGATACTTTTTCATCCAAACAAATAAGTGTTCTCAGGCAACCCTAATAACTTCTCGATGGTACTTAAGTATACGCATCAGAGAGAGAAATTTCTTCAGTCTTAGATGTGCTGCACTCTGTAGGTACTGAAGCTCCTCAAGGTACTACTGAAAAATACAGGAGAGCAGAAAATACAGCATGGGAGACATTAATTGTATCAGAGAGGGGAAACCGGATTCACATTTGTTTGTGGCTCTTTGGATGTAAAAGCAACAACACAAAAAAGCACAAAGCTTTCAGTGAAGACCTGATATACAACCCTATTAAAGTAACGTTTTTAACTGCTCCTGTTCATATGATCAAAACTCAACGAAGAGGACATTAATCTCTGGCTGAGCAAGACAGACTCTTCTAACTGGATCACTGGTTTAACAACTAGGAACCTGTTTTCTGCTTCCAGCTGTGCCACACATTTTCTTGATGACTCTAGTCAAACCTTTGGCTGTAAGCTCCTTTGATAGCTGATGGGGAAAAGACAGAAACCTCCAGAGTGCATCTCCTCCCTCCAGCAGCTCTTTCGGGAAGGGATCAAAGGGCTACTTCTCTTCAAAGATGCTCCTCTGCCTCTTCATTGATCACTGCACAAGTACTCACAAGCTGAGGTGAGGCACAGAGGCTTCAGGCAGCTGATGTTCACTGAGATGACTCTGGGCCATGGGCTGTACGTGGGTAGGCCAGTTTTCCAGTGCCTAATCATAAAATCATAGAATGTCCTGAGTTGGAAGGGACCCATGAAGGATCCATGAAGTTGGAAGGATCATCGAGTCCAACTCGTGTCCCCGCACAGTTCACACCATGTGTCTGAGGCCGTTGTCCAGTCTCTTCTTGAACACTGTCAGGCCTGGGGCTGGGACACCTCCCTGGGGAGCCTGTTCCAGTGTCCAGCACCCTCTGGGTGAAGAACCTTTTCCTGATGTCCAACCTAAACCTCCCCTGGCACATCTTCCTGCCATTCCCTTGGGTTCTATCATTGGTTGCTAAAGAGAAGAGCTCAGCACCTGCCCCTCCTCCTCCCCTTGTGAGGAAGCTGTAGACATGATGAGGTGTCCCTCCAGTCTCCTCTTCTCCAGGCTGAACAAACCAAGTGACTAAGCAGGAGGCGCCCGGCCCAGCAGAGCGATCCAGAGCACTACGCTGATCTCCAGGCTGCTGGGGCAACGCAGAGAGGCCAGAGCCACTGCTGGCATTCCTGCTTCTCAGTACTGATTGCACAGGGTCAGTCTTTGCAGGATGAATTCATACGTTGCCTCAAGTTCACCGTGACATTGAACGGCCTTGTATAGGAGTGATTCCCACAGGGACTCAAGCTGCTGAGTGCACTTCTAGGGTGAGCATCCTATGGAAGGGAGGGACAGATGGAGGGAGGGAGGGAAGGACAGACAGAAGGCCAGTGCAGTAGCTAGTATAGCAGCACACTTGTCTTGGAATAGGAGATAAGGTTTCTAGATTATCCGCACTTCGAGCTGGTTTGAACTCACAACTGCGAGGATGACACCTGTCCACAACGCTGTCCTGTATGACTCTCTGCATTCACCCTGCTCTAGTTGGGCCACCATGCAGAAAAGAGTACGAGATTAAGGAACCAGAGAGAAAATTAGCAAGGGGAGGCACTGATGAGGGCTATAGGCATTTTATCCAATGTTTCTTCATGGCCGGATTCATTAGCCACCCTGGAAAAGACACAAAAAAAACACCCTCCCACATGAGGATGCTCAGAAATGGTGGTTTTTGCTTGTTCTGTGTCTGGCACTCTGATTCTTCCAGAGCAGCCCAGCTTCAACAGTAGAGGTGGAGACGGGACACATCAGAGCTTGGTTGAGGCTTTTTTAAGCTAAGAGCACCCTTCCAGCCCTTCCAGGCAGGTGACCCAGGCCTACAACCCAGATTTCCCATTTCCACAGTAAATGCTGTTGCCACGAAGCTCTAAGGAGCCACAAAGCAAAAGGTGGGACAGCCTGTCCAAGTATTTCTTCCCTGTCTTTAATGGAACTTACTGGTGTTGGTGTTCAGCCTTTTCAAAAAACTGGGTCCCTCTGGGGACTAAGGTGCAGCCCAGGTGCCTCCCTACTCATCTCAAAATCTCAGGTGTTCCAGTGCCTACCAGTTCAGGCATGGAAAAGTCTGTGTACAAACGCACAGGGAACCCTGCGGTCTGAAACAGTGATACTGATGAAATTAGCTGCCTTTGTAGTCTGGCAAACCTGAAAAGCAGAGAGTCTGGATTTCTTCCATGGGCCACTGCCCTTTCTATGGTCTGTTTTAGATGCCAGAGGGTATTTTTTCAATAAGTCTCTAATCTTCCTGTGCCAGTTTCCCCATCTGCAAAAACATATCTCTTAGCCGTAATGAGTTCTGCTCATAGTCCTGAGTCAGAAACAAATGGAAATACTGAGATCTTTGGACAGAGCAAGGACAAAATATGTAGTTTGCATCTGTCCTCCATGGTTCCAAAGACAAGGTTAGAGGAATATGCTTACTTTTTCTGGAAACATGTTAAATGACTTTTTTTTTTTTTTCTTTTCTTTTAGAAATGGAAAATGCTTGCAAGATTCTCTCAGCTGCCAAACCTTTTTTCCTGGAAGAAACAGCTGACTGATAGGGGACCGGAGCTCTGCCAATAGCCAGGGAAATTCCCAGGCACATGTACTTTCAGAATGATGGAAGCAGGTGACTGGCAAGACCTATCTTAATTGTTGACTTTATTTAATGCCAGGGACTTGCCCAGCCCCGAGCTCTAGGGAAAAACACTTCACAAGATCACTTTTTTGGGTGGGGTGACAGTAATATTTTCAGCTGCTGGATATCAAACATTATTTGCAGAGTTGCCAGTGTTCTGGATGCTGCATGACTCCTCCATTTGGGAAGGAGTCCTACATGCAAGTTGGTTACAGAGATCTCTTAAAGAGCTTTGGTACATCTAACAAGTTGAGTTAGCCATGGAATTCTTCAACACATGGATATTACTTCTTTGCTAAGACCCCTATTCTGTACAAACAGACCTTGTAGCATCTTTCCCCCTTCCAGGGGACCTACAAGAAAGCTGAAGAGGGACTTTTTACAAGGGCATGTACTGACAGAACATGGTTTCAAACTGAAGGAGGGGAGATTTAGATTAGATACAAGAAATCCTTCCCCATGAGGGTGGTGAGGCGCTGGAACAGACTGCCCAGAGAAGCTGTGGATGCCCCATCCCTGGAAGTGTTCAAGGCCAGGTTGGACGGGGCTTTGAGCAACCTGGTCTAGTTGAAGATGTCCCTGCCCATGGCAGGGGGGATGGAACTAGATGAACTTTAAGGTCCCTTCTAACCCAAACCATTCTATTATATGATTCTTTATGATATGATAAAATTTATTATCATGCACACTCTTTTTATCGCCCAAGGTCCTGCTACCTTTAATAAAGATGTTCTTGACCACATGTACACATGACAGAGTCTCTGAAGTCCAACCACCAGCCTGCAAACCCTCTGAGGAAGGGAATATTTCTTAGCTTGTACTTTTAAACAGGCAATTTGTAAATAATGCCACTCAGTTCCATTCAATATCCCATTTTCCACCCAGCTCCCTGTAATTTCCCAGAAGACATGCCACATACCTTAACATTTTCTTCAGGCCAAGAGTCTAGCATTGTTGCAATATGGCCTTTGTCATGGATGGTAATAAACAACCCCCTAAGAAAGGAAACAAGAAAAAGAAGCCTTGTCATAAAATTAATAACTCCAAGATAAAATAAAACAGGTGAAACTTGCAAATGCCGGGAAATGAGCTACTGAGCACAAAACCAGGCTATTCACTGGCATGGAAATGAGACCTCAAGGGACTGCTAACAACAGCTTTAGTTCTCATTTCAAAACCCCAAGGCTCAAGCTCGTTAATGGCAACTTCATTCAACAGCCACTGGTGTTGCACATTTCACCCTTGTGAAACATCTTTGCTTCAGGGAGTAAACTCTGCCTTAGTGCAGGAGAGCTTTCTGGCACAGGGGGGAGGCTGATGATTTTACCTTAAGCCTTGTTACACATTTTTTCCTGGGGAGCTTATTGCTGGTGGTTCAAACAGTGAAAGCACGATCATTCTCATCCAGCTACTGATGTCAATGATGGGGATGGATACTGCAGAGCTGGAGATTTTGGGTCCCCTCTCCAGTCAACAGAGCTCCAGCTGGATCTGACTGGATCAATATTTGCCATGGCATTTGCTTTGACCAAGTCACAGAACCTTTTTGGTTCGAAAAGACTCTCAAGATCATTGAGTCCAACTATTAAGTCAAACCTGCCCTTGCAATGCCATTTTTTTTGCTGAATATCTGACCGCAGTTTTTGACACTTGTGTTCACCAAATGAAAACCACCAAAAATTATGAGGTGTGAAACAGAAAATTAAATGTTTGGATGAATCCTCAATTTAAATACTCACAAATTGCATACCTGGCTGCACTAAGGCTAATAACTTCTCAACACAGAGGTCTTCATTGTTTAAACCAAAATGCCTTCTTTTTAATAAAATTAGGAACTGGAAGACAGCATTCTTGAAGAATGCTTTAGACTTGTGGCTTATTTTTCTCCTCTTTGCTTTTATTACCAAAAGAAGTGTCCTTAGCAGGGATTCTCCCAATAGCCAGGATAGTATTATTTACATTGGCTGATCTCTGCTTAGATATTTTAGGATTTTTAGAAGCTCCTTTTAGGTTGTGCTAACCTCGAAGAAGCAACCCCCTTCCTATGTGTCTCGGGGTAAATTGCTTATGTCTCATTTTTAGAGGAGACCGAAAGCAACTTCCATTTTAAGTCCATATGAGTGATGAATAATCAAACATAATTGGGTTACTCTCTACAGCAAGGACTTCTCTCACAAGACTCTTCTAGGGGAGCAGATATCTTCCCACAGTTAACTGTGGGAATCCTAACAAAAAAGCCCTTTACTTTGAAAAGAAGAAAAATAAAAGTGCTGACTTCAACACTGATCAAATTGCAATCACGCAGAAAGATCAGAAAAGGAAAAAAAAAAAAAGGAAAGTAATGGTTCATTTCTTCAGCATAATTCTTTAAAACTGTGCCCAGTAACCAACAAACTAATCGCATACACATGGCCTATCTCAAAGGCAGTATTCACAGATGGTAATCTTCATAAAAAGGGGTACTGTACTGCTGCGATCTAAGTTTAGAAGAGAGTGATTATCCAGGAATTAAAAGCACAAATTAGTAACATCACTGAAGACATTTCAAGTTATGACATGCTTTTAAAAAGAAAGCTATTGTTTTAACATAGCATTCCCCATACATAATAGACACCTATTACTTCAGTGTCTATTTGCGTGACGCCTATATTCCCATCTCTGCAGTGCTGAGGAGAGTCCACCAGCCACTGAAGCTTTGAAAGACACCCAGTGCTCACAGCAGGAGCTGAATCCCAACTGTCTGCCCACCAGCGGTCCCGCAGCTCAGTGAATTGCTGTTTCATACAAAGGGAAGAGGACAGATGCCCACTGGTTCCAAAATGCTCCTGACTCTGACCGTTGCCTCTGGAGGGCAGTGGGATGGTTTCCAATCCCTGCTCTAGATCTGGTACAAGAGAGACTTCAGCCTGGGTCTTCCAAAATCTGATGACTGCTCTCACTGTGTGGCCTGGGAGAAGGGCTCTCATGGCTACCACCGTAGAATCACAGAACAGTTTGGATTGGAAGGGACCTTCAAAGCTCATCCAGTTCAACCCCTGCCATGAGCAGGGACATCTTCACCAGCTCAGGTTGCTCAGAGCCCCGTCCAGCCTGGCCTGGGATGTCTCCAGGGATGGGGCATCCACCACCTCTCTGGGCGACCTGGGACAGGGTTTCACCACCCTCAGGGTCAAAAATTTCTTCCTCATGTCTGGCCTCAATCTCCCCTCCTTTAGTTTAAAACCATCATCCCTTGTCCTGCCATAACAGGCCCTTCTAAAATGTCTGTCCCCATCTTTCTTACAGGCCCCTTTTAAGTACTGAAAGGCCGCAATAAGGTCTCCCTGGACACCATGGTATGGTTTGCCTGAGGAAGGAATGGTTTGGCTTAGATAGCCAGGTGGGTGACTGAGAACCAAGCACAGAGAGGCACCCCTCTCAGAATTTGCATTCCCATCCTTAATATTATGTTTATTTGATGCAAAGCAGGCACTCCCATCAAGTATGCTGGCTCCCGTGGATCCTTTTCTGAAAACAGAACAGCTATGACACACATTCACTCTTCCTTCAGGCCACGCCATGGACCAGGATCCCCAGAACCAGCTGCTTATCTCTGCTGTCACATACATGCAGCAGTTCAGGTGAAACATTGCTTCTTACTTTACTCCAGGCAAAAATCAGATGGCTTAATTTAGACTAACAATTAACACACTAATGGCACTCCAGCTTCGGAAGGGAAACCATCCAGAGCAGAACTGGTGATCCATCTGGGGAAAGTGACCTCTGTCATCAACACAGCCACATGGGGAAGTGAGCATACATCTAAGCAAGCCGCATATTCCCCTCCTGATGAATCGGAGAGCCAAGGGCTCAGTTTCAATAAAACACACAAGTTTCCAAAGCCTTTAGGCACCCAGCTGGAGTACGGTCCTGAACCTCATTCAGTCCCTGTGGGCTCCATCAGGTGTTCAAGCAGTCAGAAGAGGACCCTGGTCATGGTGAGCTGGAAGTCCCTTCACAGATTGACTTAAAATGACCAACTCTGTCAGTCAGTCCAAGGAGTTCACTGTGTTTTCAAGAAGATGCAAAGGGAAACAGACAGTCGTCAGGCCTCAGACTCAGAGGCCACAGCTAAGTCCTCATCTTGAATGGTCCCCAGGAGATCTGTGCTCTCCTTCCTGACAACAACGGTTACCCATGGAGATCAGGTGGCAAACTTGCCTGTTGAAATAAGATGCCTAAAGTTGGCAGAGGGTTCATCTTTCCTAAAATCCCTTCTGCAAGGCAGGCCGTAGGAACAGACAGGCTCTGCAAACTGAACTCAGCAAAAGGTTTGCTGTTGACTGAAGGGTACACAACTCACAGGAGACGTAACAGGAGCAAAACCTTGTTTGTGCCTTTGAGGACAGTAAAGCAGAGCTCTGGATGCTGAGAGGGACAGGTTCGTCCATGTGGACCAGTAGTAAATAAGAAACATCCAAGAGGCAATAAAATGAATTAACTTGATTTTTCTGAGGAAAAGATGCAGCCTAAGCATGCTGAAGATGGAATGCAACCAAAGCAACTTTAACATCACACCTTCTCCATCTCTCCTGGGATTACATTTGAGAGATTGCTTCAGAGAAACAAAAGACAATTATTACTTTAATCCCCTTGGGACTCAATAAAAATGATTCGATTAAAATAAAACGCTAAAAAGGTACGTCATTTTGATCAAGTCACGCAACATGGGCACTGTGTGAGGCAAGCACGCATCTCGGTTTTCCAGACCAGAAGATTCACCTGTGCTCAGGATCCTGCCATTCTACACGTGTCTAGTCATTGTATATCTTTATCCTCCACAGGGAAGCAGCTATGCACACAGTTGGCTGGAAGCCAAACACACGTGCATGGGGGTAAAAATAAAAGAAACAGAGCTTAGTAAAAATTAACTGCCCCAGCAAAGTTGAGCCAGAACATCCACTATTTCTGGCTAAACAGTAACCTCCCGAAAGCTGTTACCTTTGTGGGGGTAATTCAGGGTGGGGAGAACTCCAGCCTGCAGTCATTAGGGGTTCAGAGCTCCAGTCTCTTATTCAGTCCATTAACATCACAGGTTTCACTACAGCTGCCTTTAGTTAAGGTGGAAGTCAGACTAGATTTTATTGTGCCACTGAGCATGTCTGTAAGGTTCCAGGGAACTTCGAGGAGAGTTACAGCTTCTTAATTTGTCACGGATAAAGTATTTCTATCTGGATTTCAGCAAATCAAGTCAAGCTGCCTGGACTGGACTGCAGGATCCAGCAGACCACAGATCAGAACTGCAGAATCCGCCAAAGGGGTTGGATATGTTCACCTACACCACACAAGAGCTTTTCTCATCCCTAAGCCAGGGATATTTTCTCTTTTCCTTTCTGATTTTGTTCTGGCTGGTTTCATGCAAGTGCTCCAGGGATTATAAAGCTACATAGCTCACCATGTGAGTTATGGGAAGGATCCTGCTGCGGTGCTCGCACTGGGTAGATCTCGGCAATCCCGATGGCATTTTGAAAGACTCACAGTGAAGATAATCTCAGAATCACAAGGTTTATGTTAGAAAGAGTTCAGGCACAAGGGAGACAGGACACATGTGGTGCCCAGAGGAAGCAATGCCAGACACTGGTGATGGCTTTTTAGAATAGCATTCTTTTCTTTTAGATATTTGGGAAGAAAAAAGTTTTAACATGCCTTAGGCATTAGGAAACAAAAATATGCTTTAATGCTTTCATTCAATAAGCAGTTACTTCTTCAAAAAGGCAAAGCAGTGTTCCCCTTTCTGATCTTTGCGATTATCAATGCTGTCTTGTGAGCTGTTTCCCCTTAGAAGAAACATTGCACGACGGAGCCAGGAGTGCTATCTCTAAAGCACTACTGTTTATTTACAGACAACGTGCTTCATTTCCCAAAACTCAGAGGGGAGTGAAAAAGATTATGCAACTTCTTTCCTCACAGCTCCAAATCTCTCCTCACTTGCCTTCTACCCTGAAGTCTCTCTCCCTAAGCTCTTCCTCAGCAGTTACCAGTGCTGCTGTGGCTGTGTTTACAACCTTCCTGCTGTTTTCTTGCCCCACTTTTGTAGCCTACTGCTGTTTCTGACATGTAATCCCTCAGAAATCCAGTGCAATCAATGCCTTTGCTTCATCAAGCTCCATGTAAAACCTCTTTGGCCAGTGCTGTTCTCCTCTTAAGGTCTTGTCCTGTTCTGTGGTTTTGGGTATCACCCCTAGGACTTCAGTTGCCTGTTTATATCTATACGATTAATGGCCTCTTTACACTTATCATATCTGAATAACAGGCAGCAATTACATCCACTGAATTTACCATCCTGGTCAAAAGCCACACAAGAGCCGAACAGATGATATGCTGAAGCACTGACTTGTATACAGGCGTGAAGCAAAAGGACCCTACTCTTGGCTTCATGTGAATTTTCATTACTAGCTGACATAGGACCATATTTGTACATTTATGTCCCTGCGGAGGAAAAGAGAAACCACTAGAAGCATCTCAAAAGCTTTTAAGTTGACAGGAGCTGAAAAACATAAGAACCCCCACTCAACTAACGCAGCTTCATCCTTATTTTCCACCTTCACTCCTCTAAAGTGAACTACTCTCTGAAGAAAAAGATACTTGCTTTGCAGGGGAGGTATGTATTTGAACAGCATTATCCAATATTTATAGATACTGCAATGCTCAGGCTTGCCCAGGGTTTGGTGTGTAGCACGAAGAACACAAAAAACTCAACTGCAAGTTCCATGTGCCTTCTGCACAGCAATCAGTCCATCAGTCTTGTTTATTAGATCTCCGAAAAGAAATATCAGAGTTGTTTTCTTTAATGGCCTACCAGTCTCTGCCTTATAGAATTACTTGTTCCTGAGAAGAGGGACTGATGATGGGAAGCAGATGAACATGGTAGCTGATGTCTCTGATACTCTAGATACTTATGCACCGCTTGTTGTGCCAAATGAGAGGAGCAAGGAGTCTGGCTCCTCATGTACGTGCTGCCGTACCAGCATGCAGCGAATTGCAAGACTAAACCATCAATATGCCAATAAAACTCAGGCTTTTGTTTCATTTTCTTTCCCCTTCTTAACTTCTAGCCCGGGTGCTATAAGGGGAGCTTGCTCTACAGGTGAGGAGAGGATAAAGGCTACTGGGTGGGTTAGCATTACGAAAACGAACATCCAATACCTACATCAGACAGGCAGGCATCATGATTCGATGTCTTAATCCGGACAGGAAAGGCTCATTCTCAGAACAAAGGGTAAGCGACTCCACTCACAACCTGAAGGTGATGAAATTCTGCCCACATAAAAGCCTCTGAGTGTTTTGACTTATTAGGGCCTGGACTTCCCTCAGAATGGGTAGGAAGTCCATGGGAAGCCATTGCTTAAAAAAGCAACAAACAGAAGAGTTGAGTCAGATCCTTGCCAACATCCAAGCCTGCATGAGGCTGCTGTTGAAGAATGATGAAAAAGTTGTGAGACACTGGTCAGAAACTGAGATACAAGGACAAAAGAAAAGGGCTCTGACAGGCATGGCACAAGCTGACCTTCTGCAGTGACCACAGCCATTGCCTTACCTAAAGGCTTGATGCTCTTGGAAAGCTTTGAGCAAGACCGGGTAAGCCCCGGTATCAACACAGGCTGGGGATGAAGGGATTGAGAGCAGCCCTGCCGAGGACTTGGGGGTGCTGGTGGATGAAAGATTGGACATGAGCCGGCAATGTGTGCTTGCAGCCCAGAAGAACAATCGTATCTTGGGCTGCATCAGAAGGAGCGTGGCCAGCAGGTCAGGGAGGTGATTCTGCCCCTCTGCTCCGCTCTGGTGAGACCCCACCTGGAGTCCTGTGTCCAGCTCTGGAGCCCTCAGTGCAGGACAGACAGGGACCTGTTGGAGAGGGGCCAGAGGAGCCACAGAAATGATCCGAGGCTGGAACAGCTCTGCTGGGAGGACAGGCTGAGAGAGCTGGGGTTCAGTCTGGAGAAGAGAAGGCTCCGGGGAGACCTTATTGTGGCCTTCCAGCACTTAAAAGCAGCCTATAAGAAAGATGGGGACAGACTTTTTAGCAGGGCTCATTGTGACAGGACAAGGGGTGATGGTTTTAAACAGAAGGAGGGCAGATTCAGGTTAGACATGAGGAAGAAATTTTTTACACTGAGGGTGGTGAAACCCCAGCCCAGGTTGCCCAGAGAGGTGGTGGATGCCCCATCCCTGGAGACATCCCAGGCCAGGCTGGACGGGGCTCTGAGCAACCTGAGCTGGTGAAGATGTCCCTGCTCATGGCAAGGGTGGCACAGGATGAGCTTTGAAGGTCCCTTCCAACCTAAAACTGTTCTGTGATTCTAATACTGTATCAGAGTAACATTTAGGTTCACCTGGCAAAATGACCTTCCTACTCAGGAAAGAAAAACACAAGTTGTTTTGTCACTGGATGGATGCTGATCACTGCTGAACGCCGCTCTGTGCTCTGTGGGGTCTGGGTGAATTCTGCCCCAAGCCTAGATGACTGGCAGGTATTTTAGGTGTCCACCTCTGCAATGGGGACACACGCCAGGGATCAGCTGATGGTCTCGGCTGTCGTTGCAGGCAAACCACAGAAAATTGTCATCACTGTGCAGAAGAACAGGCTGAAGGACCTGCTCTGGATTCGAGGCTGGTCTGTGCTAGAGATGCAGTAAAATGTGGTTACAGTAAAGCCCTTCATTTGGTTTTATTTATTTATGCTTTCAAGACTCACACACAAAATTGACAGGTTGAGCAATATGAGCCTCTAGAGACATTTCCACCAGCTGCACCACTATTGTTGATTTTTTTGGTCCAGGTCTCTGCCAGAACAGGATAAGAGGCTTCAGAATAACAAAATAAACTCTGAAATTGTTTGGCTCCACTAGGGAGCTTGAGATTATAAATGCCTGTGGGCTAGAGGCTTTGGAGAGAAAGTATGTGCTAGCATGCACTGATTTGTATAAATACAGTACAATTGATCATCAAATTGGACAAAATCTCTGTGGTGATTCATCAGCTATTTTTACAGATTTGTTTATAACAAAAGCCAAGAACTTTTCTTTGTTTTAGATAATTTTCTTCATAAATTGTAGGATGCTGAACAGTACCCTGAGGTACTGATGAAAAAATAACACCAAGTACGATCAACTATTAGTGAAATCTATACAGAGATTTATAAGGCAATATCCTATAATTTAAGTATGTTAAGAGATTTAATTTCAAATAATATGAAAGGTGAATAATTGCATTAATATTACAAATGTCCTTAAAGTTATCATCATCTATTTTAGGCAGGAAAACCAAAATTCAGTGTGGGAGCCAGAAGATGCAGACTCCAAGGTGCAATAATGAAAGATTCACTATCCACACCAGCCCCCCAAACCCATGCAGGGAAATCTCTGTGACCCTAAGGGAGAGCAGGCAGCTAAGCTGTGGGAAACTGCCAAAGATCAGGAATGGGGAGATCTGAATGAGCACGCAGACATGAGGAAGAAATTCTTTACACTGAGGGTGGTGAAACCCTGGCCCAGGTTGGCCAGAGAGGTGGTGGATGCCCCATCCCTGGAGACATCCCAGGCCAGGCTGGACGGGGCTCTGAGCAACTTGAGCTGGTGAAGATGTCCCTGCTCATGGCAGGGGTGGCACTGGGTGAGCTTTGAAGGGCTCTTCCAACCCAAACTGTTCTGTGATTCTATGGAAATTGCTGTTGAGATAAAAAGAAAAGATAATGGGGATCACGTCCCCTCCACTCTGGGGAGGGGAACACAGACCTTCCCCTGACAATTATTCTGACAGCTGGCCAAGAAGATAGCTTGCAGTTAGACACAACTTGCGCTGCTTCACATCTAGATCCTACTAAGGCCTCGCTAGTCCAGGCCTAGCAAAACCTCAGAGCCTTCCTGGCCTGCAGGACTAAGCAGAAGGCAGAGAAAAGGAGAAGAAAGCTGGCTGTAGAGGAAACTACATGAAAAAAATGGAATGATTATGGGGCAAGATCAAAAGCTCACAGATAGGAAGCCAGAGGGGACATCAGGCAGAGCACCCAAAGCTGTGCCCACTGCTCCCTGAAGAAGAGGTGAGGTAGGGGGAGAAGCATGAGCTGGTGTAGGTGGCTATGGTGGAGCACGGGTGGACATGGAGAGGGGATGAAAGGGATGTGGAAGGGAACAGAAGGGATTGCAAAGGGAATATGTTACAGGACAGTGGACAGAAATCAAGAAGAATCCTGGATTTGTTGGTTCTGCTAGTCAGGAAAGAGCCTAAAGAATAAATAGTCCTTTCTTCCTCTCCAGAGGGGAATCGATGGAGAAAGACCAGCTCACTAACTACTGTTATTGGTCATTAGGCAGCAATGTGAAAATGCACAGGGTTGGCATCAGGTCCCCAACGAATCTCTGCTATCCACTGTTTGGGATTAAGGGAGGAGGCAAAGAGACCCACGTCACCCTTGGCTTGTCATGAGCTGCTTGTCCCTGCTGGACTCTCAGGACTGGATTCTGTGGTTTAACCAGAGAACTGTCATGCCATGGCACAATTCAGTGGTTAAATCCTGCTTGTATTATATTTGAAAACTTCAGAAACCAATTTTTTCCAGTGTCCTTTTCAGCAGTGATGTTCAAGAGTGGTGTTTCAGAGGACCTCTGAGAAAGTCTGTGTAAGGACTGAGCTCCTGGAGCTGAGGGCTGGGTGAGAACCAAGCAGATCTGCAGCTCAGCACCCAGAGCTCCCTCCGGGCTGATGTGCAGGAGGGAGAAGGAGAAATTAGGCTGTTTGTAACTACTCTGTCAACCATGTGCAAATTTACAAATGCACATGGGAAAAGACCAGGCTTTGAGGTGAGACATAAGATCTCACCACCCAGGGACTCCACCAACCACCAAGGGTGGGCATTTCCCAAATTCAGGATCCTTCGTTGCATTTAAGCTCATCACGTTCAAGGGGCTTGGAGCCCTCTGCTCAAAAACAACTTCAAGTGCAGGAAAATCCAACTTGGCCCTGATTTCTCTCTGCCATTTTGGAGGCTCAGTCTAAACCTGCCTGTGCTGGATCCTGGAACCATCTCAGTACTTGGAAGACTACAGGGTTGCAAAGAGAAACGTGTTGAGATGGGCAATCAATGCTCAGTGATGTTGACCAAAGAGCCCTTATCTGTTTTCACTGCTAAGCACATAATGTATTCTGTTCTACTTGATAGTACAGGGGTTAAGGTGGGACCAAAAATCTCTGGCAAGTAAAGTCCTACCCTGATTGTGTTTCCTTCCTGCACTGTGCAAACTCTTCCAAGACCCACACCTTCACTTTTAAAGTGCGCTGCAGGGAGCTCCAAGAATGAACACAGAATTAGGACAACATTTAACAAAGAAAAGAAATATTATTTTGACAACAACAGAGCAATCAGCTTTCATATAAATTAAATCTAACCTGGCACACTCTTAGTGAATACACTTAATAAAAAAAATTAACTTTTGCCATAAATTGCAGCAAATACAGAAAATATCAGCAGCTTTTACAGCAGGTCTTCCATAATCTGGCTGGGAGAGTTGGGGTTGTTCAGCTTGGAGAAGGCTCTGAGGAGACCTTATTGTGGCCTTCCAGCACTTAAAAGCGGCCTATAAGAAAGATGGGGACAGACTTTTTAGCAGGGCCTGTTGTGAAAGGATGAGGGGACATGGTTTTAAAATAAAGGAGGGGAGATTCAGGCTGGACACGAAGAAATTTTTGACCCTGAGGGTGGTGAAACCCTGTCCCAGGTTGCCCAGAGAGGTAGTGGATGGATCCCTGGAGACATCCCAGGCCAGGCTGGACGGGGCTCTGAGCAACCTGAGCTGGTGCAGATGTCCCTGCTCATGGCAGGGGTGGCACTGGGTGAGCTTTGAAGGTCCCTTCCAACCCAAACTATTCTATGATTCTATAATTCTGTGATTACATGAGAATCAGGTACTGAAGATACATGTGGTTTACCTTGTCAAAATGTTTGAATGGTGAATCTGCACACAGAGTTCTCCAGAGGGAAAAAAAAAAAAAAAAAGAAAAACCACAAAAAAACCATAAACAGCAACACCCAAGGACAATAAGAATTACAGTATCAAAGCTCAGAAGCCCTCACTCTATGCAGACCTTCTGGGGAAGTCTGGCAAATGCAGAACAGCACTTTAAGGTGCCTATTGTTTTTTTTCTCTTTCAGAAATGGATGCCCTGTTACAGAGGACAAGGGTCCTGGCGTGCTACCTCTGACACAGCTGTGACACAGCAACGTGAGACTGCATCTCACTATTACCTTGCAATGGCATTAAAAAAATAAATATAAATTATAGATTTAAAATGTTCCATTTATTAATAGAAATATTCCATAAATTAAACAGTGAAAAAAGAGGATTGCTCCTCATAAAATAAGTCCCCAGGTCATTATGCATAGTCCATGGGAGGCTGTTCCACAGCCCAGTGGATATTGCTGTCTGAAGTTTTCATGTTAGCTGGTGTTATTTTCCCTCCAATTTATATCCTGTTATTCATTATTCTAAATAATTCTCCTCCCTCCTCCCTGTCTTTGGCATTTTTTGTTTAAGGTGGAGTTGTTCCTTGTGGCAGCAGCATAGATTTATGCCAGATTAAAGGCAAATACATCCTCTTGAATTTCCTTCACCAGGTCAACCTCTTTCTTCTGGCCAACTCCACCTCTTCCTTTGAGCTTCTCCTGCTAACCCAGGGAATTTCAAGAGACTTAAATCTAAATCACCTCTGACAGCAGGGGAAAGCCTGACCTTCATAAATTAATATGAGACTTTGCTGTTAACTTCAGTGGGCCTGAGCTTTTACCTCATGCCCATGGAAGTTTCTCTAGGTTATTAAAGCCACTGCACACACATTTTGCTCCAGAAAAGTAAGGGAGAGAGAGAAAAAAGACTGAAGATATGGAAGGAGGAGCACGGATTGTTTTTCTAATGAAAAAATGGATCTGGATCTTTTTTCTCCTCTCCCGTCACAAGGTAGGAACTGTAGATCAGCCTCATAACAACGATGTCCACCCTAGTCCCCAGTCTTATGGTACCTCAGATAAAGGTGTGGTACCTCCTCAGAAAGGAGGTTGTAGCTGGGGGGTGTTGGTCTCTTCTCGCAAGTAGCAAGTGATAGGACAAGAGGAAATGGCCTCAAGTTGTGCCAGGGGAGGTTTAGACTGGGTATTAGGAAAAAATTCTTCCCAGAAGGGGTTGTCAGGCATTGGAACGGGCTGCCCAGGGCAGTGGTGGAGTCACCATCCCTAGAGGGGTTTAAAAGGCATTTAGACGAGGTTCTTAGGGACATGGTTTAGTGCCTGAATTAGGTTATGCTTGGACTCAATGATCTTGGGGGTCTCTTCCAACCCAAATGATTCTATGATTCTATTCTATAATGTCTGATACACCAGCTCTTCTCTCTGTACGCCCAGAAGCCAACCTGTGCTCCTCTCCCCATTCTGAGAACCACTTTGCTGAAGCGGGGACAGAGAAGGACCAAGGGTGGGGGTACAGCACACTGAAGAGGCTTGTCTGGAAAAAGTGGGGTCAGCACAGAGGGAGCAGTGGGAACCCTTGAACTGCTTTGCCACCCCTCAGCAGAGGTTTACAGAGGCTGAGCTGTTCTCAGCAGCCCTGGGCTCCCTCTGCGCTCACTCCTTCCTCTTCACCTACTCCAGCCACAGTTTTCTCCTCCTCATTCCATAACCTGGTCTCATACCAAGGACTGTCTCCCACTTGTATCTCCTGCCAACCTTCTCAGGGCTTCCTGACCACACATTGTCTCCGTGATACTTTCCACAAATCCTCACTTCAGCCTGTCACAAGGCCAGTCTGCTCATGGTGATGTTATCTAAACACAGATCATTAAACACATTCATCTTCCCTTACACCGACTTCAGCTGGTTCTGGAAGAAGGCTGAACCAGGCTGGTGGCAACAAGAGAAGTTAAGACAACCAGTGTTTTTACGAGAAGTGGAGATTGCCTAAAGGGGTTTCAAAGCACAATTGTCAGGACAATAAGCCAAAATCCAGTCTTCCTGATCACTTTTGGTCTCCACTGTTTTATAGAAGAGGGAGTGCAGACAATTCTGTGGCTACAGACAAGTCTATGGGATTTACACCTTTGTTCTAATGTCCATTTGGTTTGAGTTTAAATGGCAGGCAACTTTCTCCCCTGCTGCTCAGACTGTGCAACACCATTAAAAAAAGGCGCCTCAGCAGAGACAGATCTGTTGACAAGACAATTCTGTAGATTGACTGATGTTTA
Source organism: Caloenas nicobarica (assembly GCF_036013445.1). Taxonomy (NCBI): domain Eukaryota; kingdom Metazoa; phylum Chordata; class Aves; order Columbiformes; family Columbidae; genus Caloenas; species Caloenas nicobarica. Next base: position 207,568,140 of record NC_088245.1, on the reverse strand, counting down.
ACTTGCTCATTTTTCATCAGAGACACAGAGCGTTCTTCTATCAGACTTAATTTTTGCACCATCTGCATCCTGTTAGCTTTCATTCTCCAGGTTCAGCTTCACTCCAACATGTTTCGCATTGTTCTGCAATCAGTCCTCAAGGATATTTATGTCTCCAGAAAAGAAGCCTGAACTTAAGCAAGTTTTTTCTGTCCCCACAGCTTTCCTCCAACAGTGACGCACCAACCTGTTCCAGTCCTGCTCTCAGGGGATGCCAAAAGCTTTTGCAGAGCCTCTGACAACTTTATACTTTCAAATACCAGTATGCACATGAATTACCCAGTGTCTTGGGAGGCTGTGGTCTTATGCCATCGTAATAAACTATCCCTCACTATCACAGAAGAAATAAAACCCTGATACCATGCCCTGAGGTAAGTTCCCTCTCTGCTTTCTCTTTGTGAAAAAAAGTATAAAGTCTCTTTCCAAAGATACTGAGACAATTAAAAAAGATCCTACAGCTTAAAAAATGCCTTTTAAATAGCTTTGCACATGTTCAGTCCTGTGCTGCGTAAGGACTCCCATCATGTTAATTAAGCACATTTTATACTGAAACAAAAAAAAAGAAAAAGCAAAAAAAGGAAAAAAGTTCACTGTACTACTACGCACTTTTCTTCATAGAGAACTTTGTAGCTTCACTCTAAAGCAAAACGGACTCTCAACCACAGCTTGAAAACTTTTAGGGCTGGTAGAAGCATTTCCTACAATAACAGTCTTAATTTTTAAATTTGTTTCTGTTAACGGGAGCAAAGAACAAAGATTCCTCCTTCCTTCCCTCTTTCAGTGTCTCACAAAGCTGCAAGCCCTGCTCTGTCACATTTCATTCCTTCCTCCTACCAAATTTCTGATGAGGATGAAGGACCCCTGGGTTCTGAAACGCAAACACTTCCATGTCCCCAGGGTAACCTGTCCTTCGCCTGAAGCTACAATTACATTTTCACTGCTGCCAAAGATAAGCAAACCTGCTCTCCGGGGCCTGGAGCAGCTGCCTCTGCTGCTGCACATCCCTGGATTACTGCTAGTCTGGCCCAAAAAGGATGTGGATCTATCCAGATTTACTCCTGAGCCGGATCATTGCATACATGGACGTCTGCGGGCACAAGGGCGGTGGAAAGGAGCAGTGAATAACCAGGGAGGGATCGCAGGAGACACTGCAAAGCTGCGTATTTCAGCCATAGGATCTGCAGCTGTTCAACTCTGCAGGAAATCTCCTGTATAGTCTGGGCCACCCCTGAGTGTCTGGAATCCCACCTAATCCAAACCTTGTCACCGTGGGAAGCTATTTCCAGCAATACACTTTGGGCTTGACGATGTGAATGCGTCTGGGTGCCCTCACAACCATTCCAGAACTCACGAAGACAAACGTGGCAGCAGATTTTTTAATAAAACTACTACCACAAGACTCTGAGGCACAAACTGTGGAGGAGCATAACCTGAGAATCCCCCAAGAAATGAACATATTTGCCTGTCCTAGTATTATACCCCTCCTTTACCGGCCACTGTGGCAGATGGGGTCTGTGCTGGGAAAACTCTTTGGAGAGAGTTGCTCTTCTATTCTGCTTATTTAACACAGTTCGATCACAGAAGAGAGATTCTGACAAGGTCCTTTTATCGTAAGTGTGACAGAGGTGCTATTGCTTGGTACTTCAACCAGTACTTAAATATTACACAATGATTTCTATTTTTTATTTTAAAAATACGAAATATAAAATAACACTACTTTGGCCTGGCCTATTGAATGACTTTGTATAAATGAATATTGGTAACTCGGCAGGGAGCTGCTTGGAAACCAAGATAGGAAAAATGAGATTCAAGGCAGGACATCTTCCAGCAAAAACTTTGCAGCAATCGGGGGACAGGGCCAGAATGTAATTTTTAATAATTTGATGGTTCCATTTCTATTCCAGTCATTCTAAAACCCTGGGGCTTCATTACACAGGAAGAAGTCTGAGGTAACAGAAAAAGAAAAGCCTGCTTGGAGAATGCAAAGTGACTCCTGAAGAGAAAGTCAGTTAGGAGTTTGGCGAAGGCAGAGACAGGAACCTGCTGGGACACAGGAGCTCTGCCTGGCCCACCAGGAGAAGAGGGCAGACTATGGGCACCAGAGATGAGCATGCCAAGAGTTGCACGTTTGCAAGTCTTTTTTTGTCCCCAGTAGCTCTTTTTTTACTGGTGAACAGAGGAAATCTGTGTTTTAAGATCGCTGGTTGGGTAGCTTTTGGAAAGGAATGAACAGCAGGATCTCTGCTGGCAGAGATGATTCTGGAGCCCTGACCTGGGAGGAGAACTCTGAATACCTCTAGAATTGCAGGTAAAAAGTCCACCGTTAAGAATTTGTACATAGAAATGGGGAAAAGTAGAAGAGACATTGAGCCCTGCAATTATGACAGCGGGATCTGGCAAACAAAATCTGCAGCCATGCGAACACTGACAAATGCATCCTGATGAGAGAAACCCTGCTGGACCACAGAGGGCTATTTTCAGATGCTCTTGTACAAGAGTTGCTTTGTAACCAAGTTACTCATGCTTTAATCTTTCCAGGCTCAAATATAAAGCCAAGCACTACTGTGGCTGAGAAAGATCTCAACACAGGGAAGAAGTTTATTATGTCCACAGGTCACTAATTGCTGCTGCCGTGGCTGCGGAGAGAATTGTACAATATTCTCTAGACTTCTCACCATACGCTGTGGTACATGTGCACATCCATCCGTGTTGGAGCACCATGTGGTGTTTTAAAACTGAGATATTTCATCTCTCCTGCCTGATCAACAGCATGAAATGTGACAGTTTGGATGGAAAGGCAATGGCAGCAGCAACCATTCAAACCAGCTCCCCGATGCCCAAGGAGCCGCGCTGGGAGATGCGGCGCTCCGGAGGACAGATTAAGAAAGGATTTGATTCACTGCAGAGATGACCCAAAACCAAGAGGACAGAGTTCACAGCAGGACACGTAGCAAGGAGAAATGCTAAGCACAATTAAAGAGTGGCACATATCTGGTGGGGTAATTGTGTCAAAGGAAATATTCACAGGGAGCAGACAACAGAACGAATTACAGTGACCAGACCACTCAGATAGTGCCCCAAAAGGTGAGGGCACGCTGGGACGTGTTAGCAAAAGCTAAAATCTGACTGCTCCAGTCGCCTCATCGCTGTCAGGCCTCCGTGGCGAAGCGGTGCTCACTCTTCTGTGCTGCACTGCAGGAGAAATGCAGCCAAACAGGAATGGGACAACCTGACAGAACAGCAACTGCTACAGGCAAGAAAACCACCAGACTCAATATGATCCCGATTTTCTACTGGAGAGAGGATGACACTGGCAAAGAACATTTAGGTTCTATACTAAGGGAAAAACACTCTCTACTTATATGAGAGTTAAGTACCAGAATGGGATTCATAGGGCAGATTTTTTGCAGATTTAAAATAAAACATAATCAGTTAATCAACAGGATTATGATAAGGCTTCCTGTGACAGCACAGCAAAACTGAATGGTTTGGACATCCTCTCCAGTTCTAGGCGCTATGTGAAATACAGGGTGCCTCAAAATATGGACCCAATTTCAAAGCAGTATACAGGGTGTATAAAAAAGATGGGCCCAATTTGAAATCACTATATCTCTGCAACCACGACCTGTCCATGAATGAAACTCTTACCACTTGAAAGGGTGGAGGACAGAGTTTGAAATTATTAATGTGAGATGCCTCTTCCAGCGCGTTTGTAAATTTTTGTGTAATTGTAACCTGTTGCCATTGTGAAATATACTGCTTTGAAATTGGGCCCATCTTTTGGAAACACCCTGTATATTTACATGGGTGTCATTTCGTTTTAAAAACCTTCCACTACGAAAAAAATTTACAAGAATCAGCCTTTTAGACTGCCAGTGCATCTTAGGATAACAAACATGGAAAGAGGTAGAAATTCAAACTTAGATCTTAATTCCTGAGGTGACTAAATCTGCAGGTCCAAATGATTTTAGGATAAAGTGTTGGCACCCTACCCTGAACAAAATGCCTTGCAGGCCAGCTCCTGATGCTCTCTTCAGGAGAGAAAATATATACTGCAAGACAATAAGAGTCAGATTGACAAAAAAATCACATATGAATGCTTCTCATTTTAATCTCATCACTTTACATGATATAATTGCCCTTTCCTTTTGGCAACGGAAACACTCTTTTGCTAAAACAACCTTGAGTAAAACCAAATCTGAGGGTAGGCTGAAATTCACTTACATCTTCAGGGAAACAAACTCCCTGCCATAGGAAATTCAGTGTACTAAGGGCATGATGGTTTGCCCTTTCCTGCAGAAGCCACAGGCTGGAATCCAGAGCAGTTCCAAGCCCAAGTTCAACAGCCAAACTGTCAGACTACGAGAACAGATGTTCTTACCACATTGGTAAAATACTGTGGGTTTAAAACATGAGAAAAAGGTGAGTTACAGGAAGGGGAATTCTCCAACAGCAGCAACTGCAGAAAGAGTCCAGTCTCTGGAAAGAAACCCCTGCTTTCCTGAGGATAACATCAGGGATGGAAAAGAAAAGAAGCAAAGCTCCCAATTATCGTTTTAATTTCTTGCAAGGTAAAGGCAGGTTGGGGGCAGAGCCACAGTGGTTGTACAGCAGGAATCACTGCTGGGAATCTTGATTAGCTGAGAACCACAGAATCATAGAATCGTTTCAGTTGGAAGAGACCGCCAAGATCATCAAGTCCAACCATGACCTAACTCTAGCACTAAACCATGTCCCTAAGAACCTCGTCTAAATGCCTTTTAAACCCCGTCAGGAATGGTGACTCCACCACTGCTCTGGGCAGCCTGTTCCAATGCCTGACAACCCTTTTCGTGAAGAATTTTTTCCTAATATCCAATCTAAACCTCCCCTGGGCTCAACTTGAGGCATTTTCCTCTTGTCCTCAAGTGTGTCCTAGTATGCTGGTTCCATCTCTGGTTTCCTCATACACACTGAGGAGGAGGAGATGGATGTGATCAAGGCTTGAAAAGGTGAATGACTTCACCGCAGCCCAGCAGATCCAGAAGTTGGATATCAGGGACCAGAACACAGTTACCTGGGTGAGACACAAGCCAAAAAGCAATCCTGAGGAGCAGCTCATGTGAGAGAATCAGTGGCTTTACTAGAAATTTTGATGACAAGCAGGATGCGAGTGTGTTTGCCAAGATAATCTCATCCATAGTATGTTATTCACTATTTGCCTCAGGGTACTCCTGTTATCTTGAAGTCGGTCAGTAGAACTTGCCTCAGTTTCCCCACCTACCGCACTATTCTCAGCTGAAACTGTAGTTAAACCTCATGCTTGTGAAATGCTCTTAAAATGGTATTATTCCATTACTTTGCATATTTCTATAGCAAAAGCTAAAATGGTTTTCTGTTTACTGGTACATTTCAAGGACATAAAAAGAAAAAATGCTTGCAAAGAAAACTGAACCTTACCATTGAATTTTCAAGCCAGGACTGAAATGTATTTCAGAATGCTAATAAGGGCTTTATCTAAACATTATAATTAAAAAGAATTATGCAGAAAAGGGCCTTCCAACACAGTACACAGTGTTTAATGTCGCATGAATTTACACAGAACTGCTCTGAGCAGTGAGGCAGGCACTGATGCAGAGCATCATCTCCTGTGAAAATTATTCTTGCGGGGTGGTTTGTGGAAGTGCACACAAAACTTCAAACTCAGCACAATGTACCCAAAATCCAACACCAACGCCAGCGCTGCAGAAGGCACTTGGTGCTCCGGAGGCAGCAGATGGGGAGGGTGCAGCCCTAAGTTCAGCTGAGCTGCACAGACTGTACCGCTCTGTTTGAGAACAAAACCGCTCTGTTTGCTGTTTGGAGGAAGAAGGCAGAGCTATTCTCCACTCCCCAGCTCATCATCAAATGTACACACATGAAGCTGCTTGCTGGTCCATCTTTTGATGAGGGACTGAGTTTTAGACGCTTCAGGCCACCCACATAAGGAGGGACTGTTGATACAAAAGGAACATTCACATGAAATAAAAAAAAAGGGGCAAGAACAGTCTCTTCACTCACCGTGGTCTCCTGAAAGCGAAACCATACTGCTGACAAGCCAGGCCGACCGTCGGGGTGTAAACGATGGGCATGAATTTCTCGATGTCGGAGGTCAGCACTCGGTAAAAAAGCTTCTCATTCCTGTCTTGTAATGTCATAAGAAAAATATACCTTGAAAGTAAAACAAAATAGATATATATCAGTTTTTACGGATGTTGGCAGTTTCACAAAAAGCAGTAGCTGGCTCACTCAGGGTGTTCTCAGTTCTCCCAAGCCCTGATGTTCCTCGGTGCTGCACCATGAGCAAACACTTGGAGTAAAATTTCCCAGAGGATTTGACCAGCTCCGCCGTCCCCACCGACAGCTCACAAACACTTGGTAGAGCTGCAAGTCAGACCCATGCTCACCCTCAGAATTTTGGAATTTGCATTAGAAACAAATGCAATGGAAAAGGTCAAAAGTAGACTTCAGAGCTACCTGAGACATAGCAGGACATCGTCTTTATTATCAAAACACATTATGCAGCCTAGAAGATGAAATATGCATATATGCAAATGTTAATATGCACATTTCAAAGCACTGTATTCCCTAAAATATCTCCACAAGACCTCTCTCTCCATTATCCCACATTCTCAATTACTGAATTACTAAAACCAGGATAGTTAAATTCTACCTTAAAAAAAAAAAAAGACAAACCCATTAATTTAGAAAACGAAAATGTTAAATCAGCTTTGTATTCTTAGTGTTGCCTAGACTGACGTGCATCACTGGGTTTATATGACCACTTACTGACTCAGAATATGTTACATTTCTCCAAAGATTTTTCTTTCTTGAAAATGCTTCATTGAACGCTAAGATTGAATTGGTCAAATTGAAGCCAGGAAAATGAAAAACTCAGAAAGTTAAGAGAGATTGCAAATGATTTTCTGTCTGAGAAACTAGTATGAACATAATGACAAACTCCCTTTTGTGCTCAGCACCCAGCCTTGCAGCGTGGCTTCAAAAAGGCATCACACGCTGCAGACAATATATAATTTAAAAGATCGACATGGGCATTTGTGACCCAGAAAAGCCAATGCAATTGCTCTACAGGGGAAGAGTCCTGCTGCCTCAGTGCCCAGAGCAATGGTAGCTGAGACAGTGGAGATGCAAACCCCCCTGTCTGTCACAACAGGAGTTAAACACCATCTTCCATCAGTAATATGAGCAACACTGGATGCAATGGAAACTGCGGAACAGAAAGATCAGTCATTACACACCATTGCTTCTGGTTTTTAATTTTTTCCTACCAGTTGGCTGGTTCTTTCTGTTCCTCCATCCACTATTTTAGTGGATATATCGAGGTATGCAGTACATGTGTTCACTCTACCTCCAGCGCTCTGGGCAGGGATCACCTTTTCATTGTGCACTTGTACCCAAAGTAGAGTGGATTGCCAGGCTAACACCACAGCTCTCCAGCAATGTGGGGGCAGAAAAAAAACCAGTACCAGTGTTATTTTGGGACTGGGATGTCATGTAATTGAGAGAAAGAAGAATAAACACTCTTGGTGGTGGAGAGTATGGAGAGGTGGAAAAAAGTGACTGAATGAAACCTCTGTGCCTTGAAGCAGGATCCTCAAGTCTTCCTGGGGGCTTTAAAGAACTGAAAATTAAACTGGGGGGAGAAGGAAATAAGATCGTTTTTACATACTTCTCTAGATCACTAGATTTTTTCTCGAAGTTTCTCATGACACGGAGGACCTGAACGTCCTGGTTCAAGAAGCAAGGAGGAAGGAGGCCATGGATTCCCAGCTGCAGCCTCTCTTGAAGTGTAAAAGCCATTCCCTGGGAAGAAAAGAGGAAGGCACGTTCAAACAGCACGATATGCAGTACCAGATAGGATATCCAAGAGGAAAGCAAGCAAAAACACGCAGCCCCAAGGCCCTGGAGGCAGTTCTTGGCTGCAGGGAGTGTGGGGGCTTGGGCCACCCGCACCTGACGGCTTCTGGATTAGCAGTCCCACTGCCAGAAGAGTTTTCACGATTCACAGTCTTTTGCCATTTGAATTTGGTTGGTCTCCACAGTGTATACAACTTTATAGTGTGTACATTCCAAGGGTTTCTTCCACTTTAGCCTTTTCTTATATTACTTATTTAGCTCTTACCTACTGGTTTCAATGGCCTTCCTGAAAGCTCAGCTTTCACAATCCTTTACAAATCACATATCAGGTTTAGAATTGTACAATCATTTAGGTTGGAAGAGATCCTCGAGATCATTTAATTCAACTGTAAACCTAACACTGCCAAGTCCACCACTAAACCGTGTCCCTAAGAACCACATCAACACATCTTTTAAACACCTCCAGGGATGGTGACTCCACCACTGCCCTGGGCAGCCTGTTCCAATGCCTGACAACCCTTTCCAGGAATAAATTTTTCCTGATATCCAATCTGAACCTCCACTGGTGCAAACTGAGGCCATTTCCTCTCGTCCTATCACCTGTTACTTGGGAGAAGAGACCAACCCCCTCCACGCTCCAACCTCCTTTCAGGCAGTTGCAGACAGCGATCAGCTCTCCCCTCAGCTCCTGTTCTCCAGGCTGAACAGCCCCAGCTCCCTCAGCCGCTCCCATCACACTTGTGCTCCAGCCCCTCACCAGCTCCGTTCCCTTCTCTGAACTCGCTCCAGCACCTCAAGGTCTTTCTTGTCATGAGGGGCCCAAAACTGACCCCAGGATTCGAGGTTGGGCCTCACCAGTGCCCAGTACAGGGGACGGTCACTGCTCTGGGCCTGCTGGCCACACTATTCCTGATACAAGCCAGGATGCTGCTGGCCTTCTTGGCCACCTGGGCACACGCTGGCTCATGTTCAGCAGTTATCAACCAACACCCCCAGGTCCTTGTCCTCCAGGCACTTTCCAGCCACTCTTCCCCAGCCTGTAGCGCTGCCTGGGGTTGTTGTGACCCAAGGGCAGGACCCGGCACTCGGCCTTGTTGAACCTCGTACAATTGGCCTCAGCCCAAATATCCAGCCGGTCCAGATCCCTCTGTATGGCCTTCCTGCCCTCCAGCAGATCAACACTCCCACCCAACTTGGTGTCATCTGCAAACTTACTGAGGGTGCACTCGATCCCCTTGTCCAGATCACTGGAGGTTAAACAGAACTGGCCCCAGTACTGAGCCCTGGGGAACACCACTCATGACTGGCCACCAACTGGATTTGGATCCATTCATCACAACTCTTTGGGCTCGGCCCTCCAGTCAGTTCTTTATCCATCACAGATACACCCATCCAGGCCATGAGCTGCAGCTTCTCCAGGAGAATGCTGTGGGATACGGTGTCAAAGGCCTTACTGAAGTCTAAGTACACAACATCCACAATCTTTCCCTCATCCACTGAATGGGTCACGTTGTCATAGAAGGAGATCAGGTTGGTCAAGCAGGACCTGCCTTTCATAAACCCATGACTGGGCCTGATCGCTTGGTTGTCCTGCACGTGCCACATGATGGCACTCGGGATGATTTGCTCCGTAACCTTCCCCGGCACCGACGTCAGACTGACGGATCTGTAATTCCCCAGATCCTCCTTATGGCTCTTCCTGTAGATGGGCATCACATTTGCCAACTTCCAGTTAGCAAAGATCTAGATTTGGATACTCATCAACTCATCATAGCATATCCAACTTAACAACTTCAGTTAGCTTCTAGTTTCCCACCAGACACAATGCGTATTAATGGCATACTAGTGCTGCAGAAGACAGACATGACACATAGGATGCTTTCTCAGTGCTGACTTTTCTTTTTTATTCAAGGGGCACATATAGTGCCACAAATCTTAAGAAGTAGCTGGCACAGGCCCACAGCTGAGGCTCAAATGCTAAATTGTGTGGGATATCCGGGCTCTTATAGGACAATTTTGTCCTTCCTAGGCAGAAGTCTGAGCATGTCCCGCTCCCGTGCATGCAGGGGCTGATGCTCCAAATGATCAGCAGCAGCCTGCACTGGACTCAGCCTGATGAACAGCAACAGTAAATGCATTCTGCAATCTGGCAAGAAGATTACAAAAGGTCTTAGTCCTTAATTAATGGGATTTCTGCTATGCTGATAGCAGATTAGACAGCAGGATAGAAGGAAACATTTTCAGAAGCGCCTAAAGAGCTTAAATCCTAATGAAAACTTCACCCATAACTAACCAAGTGATTCATACCTTGATGAACAGCTGGCAGTAAAATATTCAAAATCGGTAATTATTGGACTATGTTTACGCAGGCACATAAGTGGTTGCAGAAGCCTTGATGGGCAGCTTTATGACTACATAGCTGTTAAACTGCTACTTTCTTCCATGGATTTAGTGTTTCTCTAAGACAAATAACTGTTAAGAACGTTGCGCAAGGAAAACAGAGGACATCCCTCGATGAACTCGGTTTTGGCAGCCTTCCCTCACCTCCTGCTGCTTGTTCCTGTCCCCGCGCCATCCCGAGGGTTGTGCCAGCACCAGCATGTGTGCAGTCACATGGCGAATCAGCGAGAGGAAGCACCTGGATTAAAAATAACCAGGTCATTTGAGGTGCGAGCAGCTCCCCTGGCTGACGATACCCCACAGACGGCTCTACAGACACTGGCCAACCTGGGCAAGGCCACTGGGGACACCGAGCCGCAGGAATGGACCTCTGGAAATGCTCCTCACTTCTAAGTGGTGCGGCTGCTGGTGAAAATGTTCGTCAAATTACAGCAGCAATGTCAAGTAGCCTATAAAAGGATAGGGGAAAGGACTGAAACTGGTCCTTCTGTTTGCCAGATTCATGCCTCCTGCATAGTGGACCCTTTTTTTTGTTAGTAAATTTTGCACTAGTGCAGTTAAAAAAATAGCCTATTTCAGAAAAGATATTCAGCTCCCAAGACATCTGAGAAGAAAATGATCCTTATCTCACAAGCATTTCCATAAGTTTTTTTCTGCTCTGTATCAGGATAGTCAAGTATTTTCCAAATCTTTGATGTAAGAACATGGCAGAGAAGTCATTCCTCTTCCAGCCAGCAGATGAGGAGTCAGCAGTTGCCTGGGAGGCAGGAGCTCAAGATTTTGCTGTCAAACCCAGAAATGGCATCGAGGTCTCTGTGGTGACTGGTGAATGCTGGACGCAGGACATGGCTGGTTCTGCTAAAGTGCCTGACATTTCCGGCCCAAATTTCCTCCCTGGACCTGAGAAGCCTTCCCCTAAATGAGTTTCACAGCAGAACTGGTGCATTCCCACAAGATAAAATTCAAGTTTTTGTGAGTCATCATTTCCAAATTTAAAAAAAATCAATACATTCTTATCAGAAAACTTGCAACCATCTGTATTCTCCAGACTGAAGGCTTCTGAAATACTAGACCAAGATCAACACTGGAAATCAGCTCTACGTCAGTATTTTGCTTTACACTGAGAACATTCTATCATGGCAAGGAAAATACAGCTACTGTGAATGTCAACGTTTATCTGCAATGAATGCAAATAAAAAGATACAATTTCAAACTATTTACTTCCTGTGACCTTTGAACACTGAGAATAGATAACGGGAGACAGAAATATTTGGCACTAAATACGCCACTTGCTTGTCTAGAGAGATTCAGATCACAGGTTGGCAGGTCAGGGTCACAGACCTGAGCCCCGCTCGTCCTCTGGAACAGAAATAAAGTTCAGCAAAAAAAAAAAAAAGTAAACTGGTGGCAGTTACTTTTCTCAAAGAGAAAGGGATAGAAAAGGCAGAAATGCAGTGTCCTGGGCATCGCTGCCCCCAACCACTAACAATCTTCTCGAGGTACTTTTTCAATAGGAAAACTCCCAATTTTTCCAATAGTTTTTCCACCCACTAAAATAGTGAAGAGTTTTGATATGTCATCAAATGATTACACATCCAATACAAGAAATAATTTCTGTAATTTAGCTCATTTCTATTTAAAATAAGACCATGACACCTTACAGAAACAGCAGTCTGCATGTCTACCACTCACCTGCCTTTTTTCTTTCCTTTTTTCTTTTTTTCCAGTGGGTTGGGCTCTGCTTAAATGACATCTCCTGCACTCCAGCATGGCCATAAGCATCCAGCTTCCCTTCACCCAGGGGCAGCAGGAGAGCTGGGATGGAATTCCAGCTGCCGTGAAGGTGAAGCACTTGTATTTGGGCACTCGTGCTTTAGTCCCTCTCTTTTTTTTCCTTTTAGGAGGAACTCACCAGGCTGAAAAGTGTTCAGCAGTGAGCTGGGAAATCTCTTGAAATGGTATTGGGAATTAATGTAATAATTAATAAGATTGAATAGAGTCAAAAGGGAGTGTGGGGTTGTAGAGGGGTTTATCTGTGCAACTTGGGCTGGAAAGGACATTTGTGCACAACTCTTCTCAGCACTTCCTTTCTGGCTACTTTTTCAGGTTTGCATAGCACCAGGTGTCCGGTTTCCAGTGCCAACTCACTATTTCGAGACACAGCAAATGCAAGACTGAAGTAGAATTTTAAGCAATTGGGGGATCCATGTGCATGCATGCATGATTTTGGATTGCAAGAGCAGCTTAAACTGTTCAAACCCAACCACAGTCGTACTGTTAACAGCACAGTCACACCAATATACGGCATCTCTAGCTCACCGCACTTTTGCACTTACTGCGTCCAAATTATCTACACCAGTATAAGCATCTTCATACTGGAGTGATTGCAGCCGTGTGTGGTGAGACAGTTGCTGCCTTCGCAACCAGTTAAATCTCCGAAACACTTTAAAGCACAGAGCTGGTGCACCAGCCGGTGGCTCCGTGGCAGGGCCGGGAGCGGAGCAGAAACGGCCTGTCCGAACTTCGCTCTCTGAAGTTTCTCGGAAGGTCTCGGAGCAGGACCCCTGTGTGAAGCGCTTATATTCACTGAAACAGCACAGCGTGAAATGAATTTGGAAACACATTCTGCCCCGGATCAAAAGCTGGAATTCACTGAGGTGTTGCTATGTTTAAGATTAAAGCCTTTAGGGCTGGATTTTTTTTTTTTTTTTAAGGCGGCCTGAAAGCCATATTGTGCCACTCTTTTTCTGCTCTTGAAAGGTCTAACGATTAGACGGTGAGCCACAGCCCTGCAGAGCCAAAGCCAGGTGCTCCGATTCATTTTTAAATGGGTGGGAAATGAGTTGTCGTGGAGAGGGCAGATGCTATGTCACTACCCAAAAACAAAGGCAAAAATATCGGCTGCCCAGAAGGCTTCACGCTATGTAGGGGCTGAACGAGGGGATTTGTGCTGAAAAAGGCTTGCTGCAAAGAACCTCAAACGCTTCTGTTTCCTCATTGCTGACAGCACCAAGGCTGCTGTGGGGCAGCTCTCTCTTTGTAGCTCAAGCCCATAAAAGCCACTTATTTCAGAAACTGAAGGGTGAGGCCAATTCCCAGATAATGATTAGTGTTATCACCGCCTGCACTCTCCAGCAGGGAGAAAGAGTTGTTTTGCTCAGAGATGAACACAAGCAGGACGAATGCAGGCATGGCTTAGCCTTATAACTTACCCAGCATAGATCATACATAGGTGGGAACAAAGACACAGAATGTAGCTCCTGGGGTATCAGAAAACTGTTGTTAAGGCCATAGGGGCTTAATCAAGGGCTGAATTATAAGCCTTACCTAGTGCAGAACGTGCATAGTCCACTGCAGCTCAGACCATCTCCAGCTGCTCAGCATCTTTTTGGAGTAAAGTCTTGTTTTACCACATCTTTCCGTATCCCTGTGCTCCAGAGTGCGACTGGCAACCACAGCACAGGGCTGTGGGGTGGCCTGGATGGCCAGACCCAGGGTTCGTGCAGTTTGTACAGCCCCAGGCCATTGCCCTCCATGATGCCAGGACTCAAGCTGTGGTTTTCAGGCAGCTTTTGGGACCACTATCTCTCATCTATGCAATTAGAGAGCTGGCCTGGCTGTCTCTGGGCTGAATAAATAAGGATGAGAGAACATCTCCCAACCTTTTAGAAAGACCCTGAAGCAGGGAACTGCCGAGTCTGACAAGAGCAGAGTTCTGGAAGGGGACGGGGGAAACAGAGACACACAGGGAGCACCACTGCAGGCTGCAAGAGCAGCCACAGCTCATCTGTGTCTCCTTTATAATTAGTATGTTAAATCACAGAAGTCACAGAATCACAGAATCACAGGACGGTTGGGGTTGGAAGGGACCTCTGGAGACCATCCAGTCCAACCCACCTGCTAAAGCAGGTTCACCAGAGCAGATCGCACAGGAATGTGTCCAGGTGGGTTTGAATGTCTCCAGAGAAGGAGACTCCACAACCTCTCTGGGCAGCCTGTTCCAGGGCTCTGGCTCCTCAAAGGAAAGAAGTTTCTCCTCATGTTCAGATGGAACCTCCTGTGCTTCAGTCTGTGCCCGTTGCCCCTCATCCTATCGTTGGGCACCACTGAAAGGAGTCTGGTCCATCCTCTTGACACCCACCCTTGAGATATTTATAAACATTGATGAGATCCCTTCTCCAGGCTGAACAGCCCCAGCTCTCTCAGTTTCTCCTCATAATAAAGATGCTCCAGATCCCTCATCATCTTTGTAGCCCACTGCTGGACTCCCTCCAGTAATTCCTTGTCCTTCTTAAACTGAGGAGCCCAGAACTGGATGCAACAGCCATGCTATGGAAGTCCTAATAGTCAGGGACCTTAATAAGCTTACCCCATACAGATTTTCCTTGTAATGAGCTTTCCATAGATATTAGCACCTGTAGAATTTTACAGCCGGGATGTACTTTGACTATCTGCAAGGAAAAGTTCCTCCCATAAGGGGTCAGTGCCAGAAGCTGAACTAATCCCCAATGAGACAGCACACGGGGGCTGGGGAGCAGAGAGCAACAGCAGAAAACATCGATTTTCTACAATGTGAAAGATTTTTCTACAAAGGTCACATCCTACTGTGGCCTCCTTGGCTCTGGCTGACTTGGTAACGCTCCTCACAGTGCTCCTTCTCAGTTACTCAAGAATTTTTTCTGGCATGGATGGGCTGCCACAGGCCCTGTCCTGTACTGCATCCCACCCTGGAAAAGCTGCATTTAAAATATTATTTGAATAAAAAGAGGGAAGAAGGCACATCGGATGGGTAATCCTTAACTTTACCCTTTTAAATGTCTTGTAGCTTCTTCTTACCTTTAATCTGTGTGTGTGTGGTTAAGCTTGGAAAAAACCCAAACCCGTGATGCTCTGGGGTGTTTGGAAGACATAATTTCACGTGTCTTCTCTGAAACCTAGAAAGATTCCCCCCTGTGCCTTGGCAGCAGTTATTGCTGGGCAAATGTTTTGTTGACCGTGATTTACGAACTCTTCTCATAATGTCCAGGCCTCTTTATGGGTTAAAAATCAACAGATGAAAAAATTCCACACTCTTGGCCATCCCCTTTGTTACAAAGTGACATAATCATGGATTTCTGATCCTTTCATATCATTGTTCCTTCCTCCCATGGAGTCTGGGAATGGTAAAAAAACCTCCGAGACAAAGATAATTAAATGACTTAAATTCACGTTTCTTTCAGTTCCTGGGGAACCATCTTTAATGAGGTCCACTAATTCAATTACAACATAAGTTGTCTCTACTATTAATGAGGTTTTACCAGTAACTGTTTTGGTTTTGTGCAAGTAACATCCTTTTACTGGATTAGAGGGACATCTTTCCATTATTCTCATTTTTACCTTGTCTTACCACAGTGACTTGATTTCACAGAATCACAGAATCACAGAATGTTAGGGATTGGAAGGGACCTCAAAAGATCATCTAGTCCAATCCCCCTGCCAGAGCAGGAAAACTTAGGTGAGGTTACACAGGAAGGCGTCCAGGCGGGTTTTGAATGTCTCCAGAGAAGGAGAATCCACAACCTCCCTGGGCAGCCTGTTCCAGTGCTCTGTCACCCTCACTGAGAAGAAGTTTCTTCTCACATTTAAGTGGAACCTCTTGTGTTCCAGCTTGAACCCATTACCCCTTGTCTTACTGTTGGTTGTCACTGAGAAGAGCCTAGCTCCATCCTCGTGACACCCGCCCTTCATATATTTATAAACATTAATGAGGTCACCCCTCAGTCTCCTCTTCTGCAAGCTAAAGAGACCCAGCTCCCTCAGCCTTTCCTCATAAGGGAGATGCTCCACTCCCTTAATCATCTTTGTGGCCCTGCGCTGGACTCTCTCCAGCAGTTCCCTGTCCTTCTTGAACTGAGGGGCCCAGAACTGGACACAATATTCCAGATGAGGTCTCACCAGGGCAGAGTAGAGGGGAAGGAGAACCTCTCTGG
Source organism: Caloenas nicobarica (assembly GCF_036013445.1). Classification (NCBI taxonomy): domain Eukaryota; kingdom Metazoa; phylum Chordata; class Aves; order Columbiformes; family Columbidae; genus Caloenas; species Caloenas nicobarica. The sequence goes on along the minus strand of NC_088245.1, from coordinate 207,551,836 downwards.
ACCTACTAACCACCCCCCTTCTAATACACCCCAGGATGCCATTGGCCTTCTTGGCCACAAGGGCACAGTGCTGGCTCATGGTCATCCTGCTGTCCACCAGGACCCCCAGGTCTCTTTCCCCTACACTGCTCTCTAATAGGTCATTCCCCAACCTGTACTGGAACCTGGGGTTGTTCCTGCCCAGATGTAAGACTCTACATTTCCCCTTGTTATATTTCATTAAATTTTTCCCCGCCCAACTCTCTAGCCTGTCCAGATCTCGCTGGATGGCAGCACAGCCTTCTGGCGTGTCAGCCACTCCTCCCAGCTTGGTGTCATCAGCAAACTTGCTGATAGTACACTCAATTCCCTCATCCAAGTCATTGATGAATATATTGAACAGTATTGGTCCCAGAACTGACCCTTGAGGCACTCCACTAGATACAGGCCTCCAACCAGACTCCGCCCCATTGATCACAACTCTCTGGCTTCTCTCCTTCAGCCAGTTTGCAGTCCACCTCACTACCCGATCATCCAGTCCACACTTCCTCAGTTTTGCCGTGAGGATGCTGTGGGAGACGGTGTCAAATGCTTTGCTGAAGTCAAGGTAGACCACATCCACTGCTCTGCCATCGTCAATCCACCTTGTTACGTCTTCATAAAAGGCTATGAGGTTGGTCAAACACGACTTCCCCTTGGTGAAGCCATGTTGACTGTCCCTGATGACCCCCTTATCCTTGATATGTCTTAAGATGGCACCAAGGATAAGGTGTTCCATCACTTTCCCAGGGATGGAGGTGAGGCTGACCGGTCTATAGTTGCCCGGGTCCTCCTTCTTGCCCTTTTTGAAGACCGGAGTGACATTTGCTTTCCTCCAGTCCTCAGGCACCTCTCCCGTTTCCCAAGACTTGGCAAAGATGATGGAGAGCGGTCCAGCAATGACTTCAGCCAGCTCCCTCAGCACCCGCGGGTGCATCCCATCTGGACCCATGGATTTATGGATGTCCAGATTGCTTAATTGCTCCCTAACCCAGTCCTCATCAACTGAGGCAGACTCCTCCATTGCCCTGCCTTCCTCTGGGGCCTCAGGGGTACGGGGCTCCTCAGGACAGCCTCCGGCAGAGTAGACAGAGACAAAGAAGGCATTCAGTAATTCTGCCTTCTCTGTATCTTCTGTCACCAGGGCACCCACCCCGTTCATCAGTGGGCCTACATTGCCTCTGGTGTTAGTTTTATCTGCCATGTATTTGAAGAACCTCTTCCTGTTGTCCTTGACCCCTCTCGCCAGGTTTAACTCTAAGGAGGCCTTAGCTTTCCTAGTTGCCTCCCTACATCCTCTGACAACAGCCTTATATTCTTCCCAAGTGGCCAGCCCCTCCTTCCATGATTTGTAAACCCTCCTCTTCCACTTGAGTTTGCCCAGCAGTTCCCTGTTTAACCACGCAGGTCTCCTGGCTCCCTTCCTTGACTTCCTGCGCGTCGGGATGCACTGATCTTGAGCTTGGTAGAAGCAGTCCCTGAAAGTTAACCAACTATCTTGGGCGCCTTTACCTTCAAGCAGCCTTGCCCACGGGATTCCCTCCAGCAACTGTTTGAAAAGGCCAAAGTCGGCCCTGCTGAAGTCCAGGGTTGCAATTCTGCTCGGTATTCTGCTCCCACCACAGGAGATCCTGAACTCCACCATCTCATGGTCACTGCAACCAAGGCAGCCCCCCACCTTTACTGCTTCGACCAGACCCTCCTTGTTAGCGAGGACGAGATCCAGCAGCGCACCTCTTCTAGTCGGCTCCTCCACCATTTGCATGAGAAAGTTATCGTCAATGCACTGGAGGAACCTCCTAGACTGAGGCTGGCTGGCTGAGTAGTCCTTCCAGCAAACATCAGGGTAGTTAAAATCCCCCATAACAACCAGAGCCTGTGACTGTGAGGCCACGCTCAGCTGCCCATAGAAGGCCTCATCAACTTCCTCACCCTGATCTGGTGGCCTGTAATAGACTCCCACAACAGTGTCACCCCTGCCAGCCTGCCCCTTAATTCTCACCCACAGACTCTCAACTCGCTCCTCAACCGCACCTGGACAGTACTCTATACATTGCAGTTGCTCTCTCACATAAAGAGCAACTCCACCACCTCGCCTGGCTGGCCTGTCTTTCCTGAAAAGGGCATAGCCATCCATGACCACATTCCAGTCATGTGAGCTGTCCCACCATGTCTCTGTAATTGCCACCAGATCATAATCTCCTGACCGAACGCAGGTTTCTAACTCCTCCTGCTTATTCCCCATGCTGCGCGCATTGGTGTACAGGCATTTCAGGGAGCGAGCCGAGTACACCGATTTCACCCTAGGGGCCTGGGGGGCCTCCCGGTCTTTATTGATTCCAGTGTGCTGCCCCACTGATGCAAGCCCAGATACAACCCCATCCCCCTTCGAATCTAGTTTAAAGCCCTGCAAATGAGCCCTGCTAATTCCTGTCCCAGCATCTTTTTACCCCTGTGGGATAAACCTTTCCCACATATCACTGACCGGACTGGTGTCTTATAAAACCAGCCGTTATCAAAGAACCCAAAGCCCTGCCTGTAGCACCAGTCCCGAAGCCAATCATTTACGGACTCAATTTTTCTATTCCGTCCCACATCGTCATCCGAAAATGGAAGGAGGGAAGAGAAGATAACTTGAGCCCCAGACTCTTTCACCATTTGTCCCAAGGCCTTGAAGTCTCTCTTCATTCCCCTCAGACTACGGGATGCCGCTTCCTCCCCATCTGTCTGAAAGATCAGTAGGGGGTAATAGTCCGTTGGGCGCACCAGTTTGGGGAGCGCCCTGGCGATGTCCCTGATCCGAGCTCCAGGTAGGCTACAAACTTCCCGATGCTGAGGGTCAGCTCTGCATATCGGGCCCTCCGTCCCTCTCAGAAGGGAATTGCCTACCACAATTACCCTTCTTTCTTTTTTATTGGAGGCAGTCTTGAGGCGTGGAGTCGATCGCCTCTTCCTATGTGACTTCGTAGGTGGCCCTTGCACCACATCCCCACCTACATCTTCTTCAATATCCAGGGCCTCAAACCTATTACGGAGGGGCACCCGGGGAAGCAAAGCAGGTAGGGAGGGGGGTTGCCCGCGACGCCTAACTGGTACTCGCTTCCAACCCTCCTCAGCTGTTTGGCCCCCTACTTCTGCCCGACAGCGACAGGGCAGGGGCTCTCTCAAATCCTCCCTCTCTGCCCGACAGGGCAGGGGGTCCATCACCTTTTGGGGGGTTCCTCCTTGGGGCCTTTCTGCCTGGCACGCCAGGGAGTTACTCCACCAGTCAATCTCCCTCTCACACTCCCTGATGGACCTCAGTGTCTCGATCTCCTCCTTAAGCTTTGCAACCATGACGAGCAGATCTTGCACCTGCTCGCACCTCACACAGGCTGAATGCTCATCTCCCTCCCCCGGCAGCAGCAGGCTCTGGCACTCCCTGCAGCCGGACACCTGGACAGCCACGGTTCGAGGCAGTAGCTCCGTCTGAGTCGACACAGTCTTCTTTAAGCAAGCCCTCTTCCTGGAGGAGACCATGTTTGGCAACAGTCAGGGACACTGGCAGTAGGTGAGAGGGTCTAACAAGCGAGGAGTGACAGTCTCTGCGCCCTACTGCACGAGCTGCTCCACCTGCCGCTGCAGCACAGTGTGGGTGATACTCACCCGCGTCACAAGCTGGTTGCCTCTCCCAGCGCCTGGTGGGCAGCGACGCGTCGCTGCCCTCCCTGAGGCTTTTTCAAGGCAAGGGGCGGGGGTGTGATCGCCGTCACCGTGGTAACGCCCACGCCACGTCAGCCGCTCTCGCAAGGGCTGCCGGGGGCTGCCGGGTCCCGAAACCGAAACCCACCCCCACGCTTCTCCTTACCTCGAGATCGCTCTGAACGGCTCCGGCCGAGCTGGTCCCGATCAGCTGATCTCGACGACTGAGTGCTAGTTGCGAGTTTCACCCGCTTTTAAATCTCCCGCCGTCACCGTGGTAACGCCCACGCCACGTCAGCCGCTCTCGCAAGGGCTGCCGGGGGCTGCCGGGTCCCGAAACCGAAACCCACCCCCACGCTTCTCCTTACCTCGAGATCGCTCTGAACGGCTCCGGCCGAGCTGGTCCCGATCAGCTGATCTCGACGACTGAGTGCTAGTTGCGAGTTTCACCCGCTTTTAAATCTCCCGCCGTCACCGTGGTAACGCCCACGCCACGTCAGCCGCTCTCGCAAGGGCTGCCGGGGGCTGCCGGGTCCCGAAACCGAAACCCACCCCCACGCTTCTCCTTACCTCGAGATCGCTCTGAACGGCTCCGGCCGAGCTGGTCCCGATCAGCTGATCTCGACGACTGAGTGACTTGATTTACACCAAGGTAAGAGCGAGCAGAACTGGAACGTGACAAAGTCCCTGTGCCAGAATCCTCAGGGACCTGATCCTGCCCGGTTTATCTCACAGATGTAAGCGCTCTCCTGATGAGCACATCCCTGACAGGCATGTGACGAGCAAGACGTGACAGGGTCACAGGCAAGAAGAAGCAAAGCCATGCTGTTCCCACACGTTACAGGAGGTTTACCTCAATAAGTAAAACTTATAAGCCAAATGTCTTCAGGATTTTATTCATTAATCCACAGGAAGAACTTCAGTGCAAAGTTCCTCGAGCCCTGCACTGTGATTTCAGACTGCAGGGCTACAGCTCTATACCGAATTTATCAGAGAGCCCATTAATTTCCCACAGTTTGCCAGCCTCCAGGGCAGCAATTTTTCCTCCATAGAAAAAAAAAAAACCCCAAACCACTGAAAAATCCATATGCTAGAAATTACAGGTGTTTTGTCTGCAAACGAGATTCTGATGCATTGAGAAAAACAGATTTTTAAAACTGAGCTAGACAAACTTCCCCAAAACCATGTGGTTTGGCAGGCTGGTTTTGTCAAGGATCTATGAACTTTGTAGATGGTGAAAAATAGCATCATTGCCCTATTGATAAGAAAGGTGGAGCCAGACAATTAATGCCGAGTAAGAGGTGACAAGATACAGCTGGTTTTTTTAAGAAACACAAATTTTTGGCCAAATTCAATGCCTTCCTTCTTCCCACAAAAGCAATATTAAGATCCTCACAGAGTTCTAGCCAAGCCTTCAGTGAGAAATAGATGAGGCTGACATTTCTTTTGACTTTGATAAGATTCACAAATGTCTTCAGACGCGTGAAGCGTCTAAATTCAAGCTTTGGTGTCTTTCAGTAAAGGAGAAGAGCAAAATCACTGCATGGAGAATGAGACAGCCATGCTACAGGAAAAATTGGTGTAACAAGGAAAAACACGGAGAAATCTCGAGAAATTAGTAGAAGCAACAGAGCAACACAGAGTCCCAAAGAGGATGGGACATGTGGTGCATGGATGTACTTATACAGCAGAGGAAAAGACTGTTCCTGCCTGGATGAGCTTAAAACACGAAGCACTCACTGGTTGTCTCTTTGTGTACAGTAAAACACTTGGTCGAGAAGGGAGGGCTGATGGAGCCAGCACTAATGAGGACACCAGGGCTGGTGCCACAGCCAAGCGCATGGGCAGATTCCTGAGAACCTCAAATTCTCAGCCCCCCATCAAAAATATCCCGTGTGATCCTGGCACACAGATCCCAGCGGATTGGCCCTCCTGACTCCCAGGAAAATGAAGACACTCTGGTGTCTCCTCCACATGACTCCCAGCCTCCCTGTGTCATTCCACATCTGTTTTACACGCGCCACTGTCACACCTTTGCATGCCAGCTAGCGAGTGAATCGAGCTAGTCCAGGATAGAATTAAGAAGCTTGTAGTCCACATGGCCACCCATCTCAGTTGGGGGGTGTTATTCTTTCGCCTCATGGGGAGAAGGAACAGGGTAAAATCAGTCTCTGCAGGAGTTCTGCCAAGCACAAACCCAGTATTTCTGTCAGAGTACGGCAGTTTCTGTGATGCTGCAGACACACATTTCTCCCAAATATGATGTTTCCCCTAGATGGGAAGAATTGAGCATAAATTACAATGCTTGCATTCCTAAATCTATGAAAACCAGCCCTCATCCTCAATTTGGACAAGCAAATACGTCTGAGAACAAAGATCAAGGCAATTTTACGGTTTAGATGTGATCCAAAACATTAAAAGAATACAGTATTAAAAGCCAGATTTACAATGGCTGGAAACTTCTTCCATTGTACAGGCAGCTGGTCATGTGAATTGTGGTTACACATAACTTGGGTTTGGTGCTACAGAGAGCACTAACTTCCTTTCCAGGTCCCAGCAAATTACATAAAATGAGGCTTGTGCAGTTACTGCTTGCACGCAAACTGCATCCCGCTGTGGGGTTGGAGGCTGGGAGTCTCTCTGCAACTCGTATCTCTTTTGCTATTGCTACTCCAGCAAACCAGGTTGCTTCAAATGTAAGGTTGGAGCTGGGTTACAGAATCACAGAATGGTTGGGGTTGGAAGGGACCTCTGGAGATTATCCAGTCCAACCCACCTGCTAAAGCAAGTTCACCAGAGTAGATCACGCAGGAATGTGTCCAGGTGGGTTTGAATGTCTCCAGAGAAGGAGACTCCACAGCCTCTCTGGGCAGCCTGTTCCAGGGCTCTGGCACCGCAAAGGAAAGAAGTTTCTGCTCATGTTCAGATGGAACCTCCTGTGCTTCAGTCTGTGCCCGTTGCCCCTCATCCTGTCATTGGGCACCACTGAAAGGAATCTGGTCCATCCTCTTGACACCCACCCTGGAGATACCTATAAACATTGATGAGATCCCCTCTCAGACTTCTGCAGGCTGAACAGTTACAGTTCATGGATGATTGCTGATGGCTGTATTTGGTTGAACTGCACTGAAAAGCCACAGAACAAACTGTTTCACAAGAAAAACAATTGATTGGGAGCTTAATCTGAATGAAACCAAGAGTGGTTTTATTACTGACATTATTGGAGCTGATTTCTCCACTGAACCGTTCATATGTTCTTGTATGCTTCTACCAAAGCTCTCTAGAAAGGAACCATCAGCAGCAGCTTCTTGAGCAGTACCAGATGCTCTCTGCTTGTTCCTCTCTAACCCAGGACATGCAGGTTTGGCTTCTGAAGCACAGCTTTGAGAGCTGTTTAACAAGATATAACACATACCTGCTTCTGAGTGCTATGGGCCAGTCAGGATGCTTACAAACCATTCAGATACCCCCTCAGATAAAAGATCCTAGAGAAAGGCAATGTTTTCCTTTAAAAATTTGGAATACGGGAAATAAAGAAGGCTCTAAATAAGAAATCTGTCATCTCAGTAAAACAAATGCGCTAGAAATAACACCACTAAGCTCTCCTCCGTTTATACAACCACCACTTTAGACAACTAAACATGCAGGTAAATGCAGAGCATCCCACAGGAAATCTGCGTGAGCCTCCGTTTCCCATGCGAGTGCTTCGCACTGACTTTGTTTTTCCCTCTGTTTTTCCCGCTCTGCAGCCCATCCACGCTGTGAGGTTGTTCACAGATTTCACTCAACCCAGGCAGCTTATGCTGGGGTTCGACAGCAATATTGCAGCTCTCACGATATGCGCGGGGCCAAGGCAGAGAGCTTCCCATCGCGGTGCCCACCGGCATTGCGAATCCCACCAGCCGACAGACGTACAGCATTCTTGAGATTGTCCAGCTTCCCTCTGGAAGGCAAGAGGAGACCTTCATGCTGGCCTCATTTGGCAGCTCACCTTGGAATTTATCTGCGCTTTGCAGCATGACAACGTTTTTCTTCTCAGCTCTCAGTTTCCACAGACTGAGCCCTCCAATGGTCTTTTATTTTTCCTCTCAAGGCTTTAAGCATCTTCCTTCCCTCTCTTTACTCCAGCATTTCTACAACTGTATTTCACAAAACCCCTTTTTAACACTGACAGGTAGCTAAAGCTGTATGTATGCACACACACACATATACATGTAGCACAAATGCATGTCCTTATGCAATCCAGCCTCCAGACAGCCCTGGGATGATCTCCGTGCTGACCTCAGGGGCTGTTGTTTCACCAAGCACATGTTTTGCTTAAATGCTAAAATCAGTCATCCAACTGTCCAAACTACTTTTGGCACCACCAGGAGAGCAGCTAGCCTACTGTGACTACCCTCTGACCCAGCCCCTCTTCCTCCTCCTCGTCTGAATATTTTAATTCAAATTTTTTTTTTCCTTTTTAATGCAGAGAGGAAAAAGGAAGACGCGCGAAGTGCTCACATACGTGCGATCTGACCTTTTGTGTCTGCAGCTCTCACCACCTTTGTTTGCGCTCTCCTGCTATCTTGGTCTGTTGTCAACTTGATTTCAGCTGTCTCTAAATTACACGCAGTCAAATGCACAGCACTCGGCACGCTTGGCCCCGATACTGCAGCATCTGGACTGCAATTTGTACAATAACACAAATACAGAATGTTACATCCTTTCTATCAACCTTCCCCCACAGGACCTCTAAATATTCTTCCAGTGATATAGTCCTTTTATTTTCCGCCTTTTTTTCTCCTCAAAATTTCAGCTCTGTTTTTTCCATATGGTGTGAGTAGAATTATGTTCAAATATTCCAGGTGACAAAATACCCCTAGTTTCATACAAGTGCTTAAATTTTTATCACCTTCTTGAGATTGAGCTTAACCACCTCCAGTTTCAAAAGCACCCACTGCACTAGAAAGATAGATAGACTAGACTATAAATCAAAAACTTATAAAGTTCCTGAGATTTTTCCAAAAAAGTTAAGAAATGAAAACTCCCATCCTCCTCTTGCAAATGTTTTTAATCAAAGGCAGTATGAAACAAGTTATCCAAGTTCAGAACGGGGCAAAAAAAAAAGAAGTACAATTTCTCTGAGATGAAATTTAAAGATTAAAACTGTTCTGATTCCCTGAAAGTCTAACAAATATTTCTGTGGAACAAGAACTGCAGCAAGATATTATAAAATATTTATGTCAGTTTGCATCACGCGTGACCACTCGTTGGTCAAGAGAGCTGAACTGCCCAGTATTACTAGGAAGCTGTAAATCGCCCCTTTGGCAAACCTTCAAATGAGTTCAGAAAAAAAAGGTTCTGTTCTTGATTCCATTAGATGCTATAACTTAAAACGTAAATAATATTGTTCTTGGCACGGCTGCTGGCTGTCCACCCCGGCACAATGACTCCAGCCTCTCCGAGCTTGGACGAGTATTGTCCAAGGCCAACGCAGCAGCTTCCTTCCTCCAGCAGAACGTCTATTCTTCGGTAACCGAAACAATTTGGCTAAATGACGCAGAGATGAAGCGTGACTGCAGTAAGGGTAACAAACACAGTCCAGGCTCCTGGAATACACAAGCAGTATCACAAAATTGGTCACAGGAGGGGATTGTCCCGCTCTGCTCTGCGCTGGGGCGGCCTCACCTGGAGCGCTGTGTGCAGGGCTGGGGACACAGGGTAAAAAGGATATAAAGCTACTGGAAAGTGTCCAGAAGAGGCTACGAAGTTGGTGAAGGGTTTGGAGAGGAAGCCGTATGAGGAGCGGCTGAAGTCACTGGGTTTGTTCAGCCTGGAGGAGACTGAGGGGAGAGAGACCTCATGGCGGCTGCAGCTTCCTCACCAGGGGAGGAGGAGGGGCAGGGCTGAGCTCTTCTCTGGTGACCAGTGACAGAACCCGAGGGAATGGCAGGAAGATGTGCCAGGGGAGGTTCAGGTTGGACATGAGGAAAAGGTTCTTCCCCCAGAGGGTGCTGGACACTGGAACAGGCTCCCCAGGGAGGTGTCCCGGCCCCAGGCCTGACCGTGTTCAAGAAGAGACTGGACAGCGGCCTCAGACACACGGCGTGACCTGTGGGGTTGTCCTGTGCAGGGACAGGAGCTGGACTCCATGATCCCTGTGGGTCCCTTCCAGCTCAGGACATTCTGTAATTCAATAAAATAATGTGCTATATGATTGATCAGGAGAAGGCAATGGCTAAAGTGCTGATTTCACTCATGCACCTTTGTTAGGAGACACCAGCTGATGCATCAAACCTTCAAACCTGCTACTCAAAGTTGGGTTTCAACTTAGTATTAATAATACCTGCCTTGCTGAAAGGGCATGGTGTGGTGTGGGAGCACTGGAGGCTGCACAGACCGGGAAGGCTGAAGTGACCTTCACTCATGACCTGCTGTGAAAGACCTGCATGCAGGACAACAGAATTGCCACTGATTCTCTTTTCTTCAAAACCAGCTGATGATCCTGGGCACATCTTTGGGAACAGACCTCTTAAAACTCAGGTTTCAGTCCAGGTTTTTGATTCTCCTCTGCCTGGCATCACAGTCATGCAGTGATACCAGAAAAAAGCAAATGTAAAGTGGCTTTGAACTTGCTCAATGTTGGAAGTAATTGAAAGGGCTGGAGAATTAGGCCCTGAATATTCAGAGCTGAAGAGCCAGATGGAGACCTTATTACAGACTTTCAATATTTAAAGGGGGCTTATAAGAAAGATGAAAAGAGAATTTTGCCAGGACCTGTAGCAACTGGACAAGGGGTAATGGCTTTAAACTGAGAGCAGATTTCAGATTAAGATTGAAGGAAGAAATCCTTCCCCATGAGGGTGGTGAGGCGCTGGAACAGGCTGCCCAGAGAAGCTGTGGATGCCCCATCCCTGGAAGTGTTCAAGGCCAGGTTGGATGGGGCTTTGAGCAACCTGGTCTAGTGGAAGGTGTCCCTGCCCAGGGCAGGGGGTTGGAACTGGATGAACTTTAAGGTTCCCTCCAACCCAAACCATTCTATGATTCTATAGTTCTGTATTTTGGGGAAAACGAGACTGCGTTTTGGCATCAGTATGATTTTGTCAGTTCTCAATGGCTATTTGATGTTTTATTGGACACAATAAATTGGTCTGACATAATAAATGGGGCTGAAACACAGGTCTAAAAAGTTGTCACATTGTCCATAAAATCTGAGAGACAGAGCGCTCACTCCTGAAGTTGTTTGGTTACTGTTTGGTATTGAACAAAACCCAAAAAGTCACACCCTGCTTTATTATCCTTTACAATAACACATGGTTGTCAGAGTATGTGTCCATATGGCATGTCTTTTGTGTGTTTAAAAAAGCTTTGTCTTCTGTTCCATCAGTACATAGAAATGCTGACTTTGCCAGGTCAGTTCTTAACCAACATGATTTACTTCTGGCTGTGTCTCTGTCTTGCTGCCACACAACAACATTCCTTCCCAGCCCAGGAGAAGAGGTCAGCAGTTTCGACTGACTGATCCATTATTGGTGCTGATGAACTAAAGGCTGGTCTCAGAGGGAAGGCGCGAAGCTGAACAGCACCCCAGGGAGATATTTAACTGTTATTTAAGGATGCGCATACAACTGCCTCAAGAACCTCTTCAGTAAAACCATGCTCTGGACAAAGGTCCAGGATCCCAGAGATGGGATCCCAGTTATGATACACGTGTAAGCAAACTGACAGCTTTTTTTTTTTTTTCTGTTGGTTGAAAGAACCTAACAGCAATTTATGATGAACAGCATAGTGTTTTGCTTGTGCCTTCACAGCCTGCAATTGTTTCAGCAGTATGTGTGTGATACTACATCCCTGTGCCTGAAAACTTGCCTGAGAGCAGCAGAGTAGCTGGCAAAGCCCACGTGATGTCTACCTGAAGAAGGGGAAATCTCTACATGAGGGAGCTGGTCCAGTCCCTCTGGACACAGGACTCAGCATGGGATGTCAGTGAGAGGCAGCAACAGGCTTTTCCTTCACTGAGCTGCACAGATTGGTGCAGATACCATTGGGGTCTGTTTGGAGAAGATGTTTTCTGCTGAGAAGCCCCAATCAGGGCAGCAAGAGGAGAACCTCAGGGCAAGGTCTCTTGCAGTTGTTAATGCCACCATGTCCTAAACTCAGTAATTCAAGAGGATCATATCCTGCAGCTTTGAAAGGCTGTAACGACAACGTAAGTACCATACTGAGTACTGAGTCCAGCCAGCTGGTTAAGAAACGAGCTTGACACACTTCCTAGACCTTTCTGTCAAAAACAATGTGACAAAAACAAAACCAGAATGGGATGGGCAAGGGGGAAATGAGCAGTCAATGGTTAGGAACAGTACAGCTCTCTAGTACCAGGCAATGGTTGGGAGGGAGCCCGTGGGATGCTCCAGCCCCATGGCAGGGCCAGCACTACCCCCAGATCTGACTCGGTTCCTCCAGCGCCCACGGGAGCTCCCAGGGAAAGTCACTTGGACACCAGATTTTCCAAGTTCGATTGCATTTTCACTCATAACAAAATTTCTACTGCTTTATTACAGTACAGGCGTAGTTCGCTCGTTCAATCCCATCTCTCTCTCTCTGCTGATTTTCCTTCACGGAATATGCAAAAAAGTTAAGTGGCAGAGCTGATAGTCAATGCCAGATTATCTTGTGGAAGTTGCTCTTTCTAGGATGTATCATTCGGCGCTTCCAGGAATGTCAGTGAACATTGTGTTTGGGCTGCAGCAGTCACACACTGTCATCGTATTTCCTGCGATGATTTCCTGAAGCAAGGTTTCTGGTTTTTTTCTAGCTGGTATTAGATGTGTGCATGTCAGAAACTAAGGAAACAAATACTGTCAGTGCCAAATCTGCAGGATGAACCTTTCTGCTACTTCACCACACAATAAAGAAAACTTGCCACTAGGAATCGGTCACTTTCACAGTTATTAGTAACTTGGGCTACCTTCATGAAAATGTTCTGTGTACAAATAATGTCAGCGATAAATAAAGAGGATACTTCAGACGTGCCTAATGACAGTTCCCATGTGTTTGTTGCTCTGGGCTGCGTTGGGCAACTCGGCGCACACTGATCTGGAGATCACAAAACAACTCCGGCTGGCAGCGAGCGGCCGTCTGCTCCCTCCGGGACAGCGGCTGCTGGGAGCCCACCAGCCTTATGGTCAGGTTTCCAGAGATCAATGTTAAACCTTGGCTCTTGCCGTTTTAAAGACATCAATGGACTGAACCCTTGGTGATACAGATTGAATTCTGATATAGAGCTTGATCGCTGAACTGCCGCAGTGTCTGGTTTTCTGAGACAGAGAAGATACTGCATCCCAGGGCAAGCTGTGTGTGCAAACTGCATACACTTCACATGGGGAGCAGGAGGGGCAGGTGCCGAACTCTTCTCTTTGGTGACCAGTGACAGAACCCGAGGGAATGGCAGGAAGATGTGCCAGGGGAGGTTCAGGTTGGACATGAGGAAAAGGTTCTTCCCCCAGAGGGTGCTGGACACTGGAACAGGCTCCCCAGGGAGGTGTCCCGGCCCCAGGCCTGACAGTGTTCAAGAAGAGACTGGACAACGGCCTCAGACACACGGTGTGACCTGTGGGGTTGTCCTGTGCAGGGACAGGAGTTGGACTCCATGATCCTCGTGGGTCCCTTCCAACTCAGGACCTTTTGTGATTCTATGATATCCAGCTCTGGAAGAAGCTTTCAGCCAAATTCACGTAGATCCAGGGTGTGACCTTCTAGAAATGACCCGTCAGCAGCCATACCACTCACGACGACCTTTTATTCCTAAAGCTCTGTCAACTCAACCCTTCGAAAGCACAGAGCACAAGGATGAGAGCCTCACCACAAAGAGAGCCTGGGCTCCCCGAAGGAACGAGCGCAGCGTCTCTGTGGTGGAGTCCCAGGATGACAGTCAGTGACACGAAGTTCAAAGATGAGCAACTATGAAGATCTAAAGCCAAAAGCGCTGACTTAATCCTTCTGCCAGAATAAATTTCAAACATGAAATCTTTAAAGCCAACTTCAGAAGTTCGTCTGAAAGCCATCTCTTCTGCTCAAGGCCTGCAGTTTTGTTCTGAGCTTAACGCAGGCCTTTGTTCAGTAGCAGGCTAGGCTGGAAATTATGAATTTAGGCATTTAGGCCATGCAAAACCCTGCCCTGTATGTACTGAAAGGGAAAGCAAAGTGGACTAAGCTTTCTTTGTTCCTTAACTGGAGGGTTTGGCTTAGCACTCAGCCTAGTCCTTCCTTTCAGCTTAAGACAAATTGGATTCCAATGGTAAAACCCCAGCTCCAGTGAATTACACAGCAAAGCTCATGTTGATTCCAGAGCAGATCAGGTATGATAAGACTTTGCGATTTGTTTGCTAGACAAAAACACGAATTTAAATAACAACAATCATGCCATTACTATTTAAAAATAAAACCTTTAAGTGAAAGTTGAAGCAATGACAAGACATACCAAGGTTTAATCACATTAAATCTGTGAGATCCTGCGAGGAGCAGGGAGTTGGACTCCATGATCCTTATGGGTGCCTTCCAACTTGAGATATTCTGTGATTCTATGGCATTATAGACTTACGGTTTTAAAAGTAAATATAACCTCTGTAACAAAATAAGTGTTACATTATTAAGCTCCATTTCTTGGAAGGAAAACTGACGCTTTTTTAATTTACATAGAATCAACAAAGTCCAGCATCAGGTACTGTATGTAATAAACACCAATGAAGTACACTCTTCCAAACATAAATCCTTTCACTTCTGCTGCTCTGAAATCATAGAAACATTTCGGTTGGAAGAGACCCTCAGGATCATCGAGTCCAACCATATCCTAACCTAACTCAGGCACTAAACCATGTCCCTAAGAACTTCGCCTAAATGCCTTTTAAACCCCTCCAGGGATGGTGACTCCACCACTGCCCTGGGCAGCCTGTCCCAATGCCTGACAACCCCTTCCAGGAAGAATTTTTTTCTAATATCCAATCTGAACCTCCCCTGGTGCAACTTGAGGCCATTTCCTCTTGTCCTATCTCTTGCTACTTGGGTGAAGAGACCAACCCTTTCCATGCTAAAACCTCCTTTCACCTTAATGTCTTTGGATGTGAGTTTAGCTAGCAGGTGCAATATTTTCCCTCCCTTTGGGCTAGCCACGAAGTTGGAAAACCAACTCACATTTCCTAAAGGAGAACTTGATTTCCTTCTCCATTCTTTTAACAAAACAGAATCAAGAATCGAATCTACTGAGTCAAAATGAAAACAAAATTTTCATTTACTAAATGAAAATAGAGCCTTATTTTCCAAGGGTATTTAGGTACTTGTAGATGCAGAAAGATATTCACTGACATAATCAAAGATACACAACCAGGATAGGTCTCTAATTTGCGTTGTGTTCAGATCTTGGCAATTTAATGTAGCACTGCCTAAATACCCCCATAACTCCAATTGGAAAGGTAACAAGAAACTAGAGATTCTCTAGTGGCTGTTAGTATTTTATTTACTTTACAAATTTGCTTTTCTGAATAAAATAAAATTATTTTAAGGGTGCTTGGCTATACAAAAAGAACAAAAAAGCTATTTAAAATTGTTTTCAAAGGGAGCTCTAATTTCTAGTCAAATAGCCCTAATAGAAATTCAGAGTAAAAACATCTAGAAAAGTCAAAAAGAAGAACATGTATTAATCAATCTAGACAAGCTACCTGACTGCTGAAGCAAAACCAAAGTTGTGGGGCTGCTTTCTGGTAACAAAACCTTGCTTACAGACAAACACATGCATAAGCATTGCCAGCTAGGGAGAAAGAACATTTAGGAAAACAAATGGAAAACACAAACCCAGGTTTCCTGCTTGTTACAGGTTGGCCCATCTCAGCCCAGTGAGCCAACAAGATCATTTACTCCAGCTGGATGCTGTTTCTGCGCCACCGTGTTGTAACCGGTGAGTTGTCTCCACTACAGGTTGCCACTTCGTTCGGGGGGCTATGTGTGTTTTCTAGATGTATGGTTTGTTGGACAACCAAGTTCCTCACTTTCTAATTCTGAGACCTTCTCTGCAATTTCCAAGGCTCAAAGCATCCCGGCATATTAAGAGGATGTGCACGTGCTTGGCATTGATTAACGGGAGAGTACAGAATCACTACTTAGGAGGTTAGTGTCCCTAGCAGAAGTGCTTAATATAAAATAGAATTTCAGGAAAGCTCCTACCAGTTGATTTCTCCTACTTAATGGTGAACAAAAAAAAAAGGCAAAAGAAAAAATTAAAAATAAATACGTAACACATCTTTCAGATGGAGCCGTGTAAATGCAAATGTATTTTTTCTGTTGCTGTGGGTTTCATTTTGTTGTTGTTGTTGTTTAGAGGAAGATGATGTGCCGATATTGAATGGTGTGCAGGTACTGAACTGCACCATGGAGACAGACGCACTCTGTTAGTGCAGTTCTGTCAGCAACCATTCGATTACTCGGAGCTTTCTTTAGTGCCTGGAGCAGAGCCAGGTGGTGCCTGTTGATGGCACGGAGAGCAGAGCAGCGTGGTGGAGCTCCGTCCCCAGGAGAGACCTTTCTATTCCTGCTTTACCAAGCTGCCTGATGAGCTCGCTGATGGAAACAGCTTCTTTTGGTCGGTTACAATGCGATTCTTTCAGGCTCTTCCCCATTCCAGCCTCATTGTCAGCCCTGAGCACAGGCCAGCGCCAACTCCTGCAACGGAGTCACCATAGAAATGACATCGCCAGCGTTTACTGACCTCCCAACTGCGTTTCCTTGTCCTGAAATAAATTTGAGCTCAGTTATTATGGCGCCTCTGATTTAATAATTGGCTTTTGGGAGACACTCAAATGCTTCAAATGGAATCTTTTTTTAGGGACAAATCCTGTCCCTATTGTAGCCTACGGGAATTTTGCCATCAGACTTTGATGAGACAACAATTTGGCCATTAACCCATGAAAATTTGCCTCTGTAGTTCACATTGCACTCCCATTTAGGACCCTGTTGTTCAATTCACTCTGAAGCAGCTTGTTTTCACTTTCAAGAGAATTGCGCAGGCCACAGAGTAATACAAACAACAAATGCAGCACTACAGGCATTAGCTGCGTTAACCGTATGACTGCTGGGTGGACACCACCAAACCTGGGTGCTGGGTTGGGAGGGGACACGGCTGCTTTACCTGTTAACCTATTTTTATCTCAACCCATGAGTTTTCTCACTTTTACCCTTCCAATTCTCTCCCCCATCCCACTGTGGGGTAAGTGAGTGAGCAGCTGCGTGGTGCTTAGTTGCTGGCTGGGGTTAAACCACGGCACTTCCTCACTCATTTCAACAAAAAGACAACAAAAGCCCTATAAACAAGGAGTTTCTATGATGCACAGCCTGGGACTATTAATGCCTCTCTCTTCCAAGAGCAGGAGCTGATTCTTTAGGCCAGGGAACACCAGAGATGTACGCCGGAGCTGACATCAGTGGGAGCATACCTTAGGGCAGGCCTTCCAAATTGCCATTGCATAACCTGGCTGACTGCTATAAGCCTCCATCTGTCATAACATATCGCATTTTTGTAGTCTCGTTTGAGCTGTAGGTCACTGAAAACTTTCCAGCGAGATGTAAATGGTTTTTTTAGAAGTGTCTGTACATCATTTGCTGTTTAGCAGACACACACCTGGGTTCCGAACCCCACTTCATAGACACTCTTAGCAGCAATTCATAGACTCCCGGGGTTCCAGGTGGAACACCAGTGATACAGAAAATAACAGCAGATTTTCAGAGGAGAGCAAGGTCAGAGTAGCTCCCACTAATTTTAAGTCTCTTAGCTGGCTTTTCTTACCTTGGCAATTGCTCATCGCTCTCGTTCACAGCTAATTCTAAGTCATGCTCCCGGACTTCATACCTACAACATTTTGCTGAACCTGGAGAAATACCTTTATAAATACAATGCAGATTTCTCTGTGTGGAAGGTGGTTAAATAAGATGATAGCCAGATTTCTGTGTCTCTGGTTAATAAAACATAAAATTTCTCTCCTGTTACTTCTCATCAGCCCTGTTTAACTGATCTGGCACGCTCTGAAAATGCACAACAAGGGCTCTATTATGTACACGCACAAGGTACCGCAGGTTTCACTGGACTGTAACTGATTTGTTTCAGATGAAGGGATGCTGTTAACCACCACTGTGAATATAATTGCTTAGTTGATTTCCACATTCCTGTCATTGTTGGCCTGGTTACCGCAAGAACAAGCTGGTGAGGAATTCCCTAATGCTGGTTAAAAGAAGAAAAAAGAAGGAAGTCTTCAGGTCAAAGCAGGAGTTCATCCAGAGACGCCTGCACCAGAGGCAACACAAATACCCCCTTTCACCACTTCACTGCTTGCCCTGTGCTCCTTCTTTAGACCAGAACCAACTCCAGGAGGAGAAGCCGTCCAAGTGAAGAGGGAAAGGGACCTCTGCAGATGGCCAAAATCCTGAGGTGCCACCTCCGAGCGAGCTCCGGGATGCACAATACCCGATTTCTTCTGTCGCACGTGGCAGGGGGCTCGGGAGGCTTTAGCAGACTTGCTCACAGCCCATCCCTGCACAAAGCCCAGCTCTGCTCCTGATGCAGTGCCTCCGTAGCACATGCTGTGCTATTAAGCTTGAGGGAAAGCCCTCAAATTCCAGCTGAGATCAGAGCTGGGTGCTCACACCACAGCAGCAAGAAAAGCCACGGTTAATCCATCCCATGGGGACCTCTCAGATCTGGATTCGGTTCCCTCCCCCCACAGGCTCAGAGCAGAGTGTTCCCACCTTGGGGGCTGGTGGCATCTGCAGCCTCCAGCAAAGACCAAAGCCCACCTGTGCCAGACACTATATATACATGGGATACGTATATTCTGTTGTGCCAGACACTATATGTACATGAGCTACAAATATTCTGTTGAGCTTGTTGAGCAGCACTAAGAATGGAAATGTTACTGGAGGCATCTGGTAGTCCATGGGACCTGGGTATCCAGGTGACCTTGATGTCTCTCTACTGCCTTTTCACACTAGATTTCTAATCCAGATTCTTCGTGGTCTTTTACTTGAATTATGAGAAAAGTTTTCTTTATCGTGTTCATCACCGCAGGTTTGTCTTCTCCTTTGTGGCCATTTTTTCTGTTTCATGTGGAAAATTCCCCTGCACATCCTTCCTCCTCTGGCTTCATTCTTTTCCAAACACCAGGAATGAAAACCTCCTGATTTTACAAAGGCTTTTGGATATGCATTTTTTCTTCATTTGACATGTAATATCAAGTGTACACATCATTCTTCAGAGAATGGGAGTTCTGGGCTTTCGTTCTTCCCTTTTAACTTATCTCCTTGGTCATAATTATCTAAATCTAGGGTATACTGTGTTATTAATTTCTCAGTAAAACTCTCATTTGAAAATAAGGAGGAAACACTATCACTTATAGAATTTTGAACATTTTACTTGTATTAAGTAATTAATCAACATAAATTCTCCTTATAAAAAAAATGTGTGAGACACAGCCCTTTGTAGAAACAGCCTGGCAGCATTTAGTGTAGATGACAACACTTAAGAGCATCACTTAACAGCAGCACAGACAAATCAGCTCAATGCACTCCAGGTACTAGGAGAGAACTGTCAGTTGCAGACAGACTGAAGGAATGGGAGCATATTTCTTTTCAATAAATACTAAAGTTTTGTTCTGGACTATGAACAAATCCTCAAAAATATTAGTATTAGAACAGCTCTTGTCACGCATCACAGCCTTACAGTCCAAAGCACGCTGCGAAAGAAAAAAAAGCAGATCAAACCAAAGAAATGAAAAAAAGGCTCTATCCCAAAGAGAAAACCCGTAAAGATGGTCAGGAGACACAAGAGGGGCAATACCAGTTGGCATGATGAGCTTTGTCCTCAGCACAACCTCACGGTACCCTCAGCTCACCCGCAGCCACACTGGTAAATCAGTTCAAAAATATTTGTTAACGTTCAAGTAATCCCTCTGTGCAAGTCGTTTTGCTCCAGGGTAACATTTGTCTCAGGGGTAAAACACAGAGGATCCTTGGCTGAATTCTTGTCGTGAGTGACACGGAGAAAAACCCCTCGCCATAGGACACCGATTTATCACCTATGGCTCCATTGAAAGGTCTGCATAGAAAATCATGTGATAGCGCAACAGACAGCCAAGGGATGATTCCTCGGGGGGACCATACACTTATTCAACAGACACTATGGATCTATACAGCAGAGAGGAAAAGAGAACACATTGCTCTTTGTAACAGCAAGAAACACGGAGCAAGAGATGCTCCAAATTTCTGCCTTGCTTCACATAATCAGGATGCATTGCCAGCCACAGGAGGTACGTAATCAGCATAAATTACTTGATCATTAGCTACCTAATATGCAACAGTTGCCCTCAGAATTAATTGGGTGAACCAGGAAGGGCAGAATAGAAGTAGACAATGACACCATAGGAGATTTTTCCTGCCAATGCCACTCAGTAGCCGCAGTGGAGCAGACTTAACTGCTTCTCTCAAAATTTTAACCAAAATGTTCCTAGGAACATCCAAACAGAAAAAGGCTAGGAAAACATAATGGTGCAATGCCCATCATGATATAATGCCCATAATGATGTGATGGCAATGGTTCTCCACACTAAGAACCCCAGAAGTGGAATTACACAATCGGTATAAACTGGGGAAGCTCCTAAGGGGGAAGCTGTGGGGCTAGAAAGAGCTGGTGTTTCTTTGGTGGATCATATACCTGGAAAGTAATTTAATGGCATTTACCTGAAACAGGCATATTTGCACAGAACATTACTACATATATGTTTTTGCTGACTAGACTTAGCCAGTTACAGCGCTACATATGTTATAGAGCATCTATCTATTTATATTAGTGAGCAACAAAAAATAAAGACAAGTACTAAAACCCAACAATCTAAATAAATATTAAAAGACAGTTAATGTTCCAAGTAGGGTACATTTGAATGCTCAGGAAATGGTATGTGACTCCCTAAAGACGTTCTTTTTATCATTCATTCATTTTCTAAAGTAAAAAAAAAAAAATACTAAGAAGCAGCAACATGTGGACTGTTATTTAGTGACTTGTAAGAGATCTCAAAGAAACCCAAACTCCTCCTGTCTTGTAAACTTGGGTAAAGCTGTATATATAAAAAAAGACACTTTCCATAAGATAAAGAGAGCCCTTCCCCGTGTTCTCTTGCCTGGTGGCTCGGGCTCAGCCTGGTTTAATGTCACCCACCCCTCACACCAGGAATGCCCCACCAGGGCTAATGCTGGTGGTCTCCTGTCTCACCAGAGCTCCCAGCAGGGCACGGGTATCTAAGCAAAACCAAGGTTTGGGTAAAGCAACACCATTTCTCGCAGCTGAAAAACAAGCCTAACAGAGGTAATACTGCTGCATTTCATCTGCAGGCAGATTTCTCTGGGTCATAGTCCCCTATAGGTGCTTATTTATCCCTCCATGGTATAAGGGAAGAGCAGGGAACCACCTCTGGTGTAGATGTCTCCAGCCTGTGCATGCCAAAGGCAGACTGAGGAGAATGCAGGTCAGGAGGAGTTTGGGGATAGCACTACACCAAAGGTTGTAGACGGCTCCCAGCAATACTCCATCCCCAGGGACATTGTAATTCGGCCCTATTACAAATTCTGTCAGTACATCATTGATGCCACAAATCTGATATGCAGTAAATAATAAGTTAAACACGACGTCAATTCCCTCAATAGCTCACATTCCATATACATTTTACTGCGAACACAGAGACACTTCAGCTTTCCAGCGCCGCTGCCATGCAAAGTTCACAGGTTGAATTTTGTGGCCTGCGGGCTGAAGTGTGTGAAATGAGCTTTCTGTTTTACTGCACCAAAGAGAAGTTTCTCCAGCCTGCAGAAGAACTGCAGCCAAAGGTGCATGTTTGGTTTCAGCCTTGCAGGAAGGGCTGAGAAGCACAGGCAAAGCACAGCCCTGCCAGCAGGGACGTACCAGGCTAAAGGTTTACAGCACTTCTCCTAAAATGAGAAAGGAATTAATTCATTTTTCCTACACTGGACAAAAGGTTAAAGAAAGATTCCTAAAGGCCAGGGCTCTCAGGTAAGCAGATGGAGCCTACCAAATATTCTGCAAACTCCCTTCTCTTCTTGAATTACCATGGCGCCTTCAGGGGTCTCAGCTGGTGAGACCCAGAGCGGTTGTCCTGGAGGTGGTAGTAACAGAGCAAAAACCTGCCCCAAACAGATTATAAGAAGCGCCAGCTGGTAGACGCACACAGCAGGGCACAAATATGTACCTGCAAGATAAGCAATGATTTTGATATATGAGTAGCCTAATTTGGTAAAGTAGTTGTTTTTTTGAAAAGTTGATAGTGTAGCAGCTTGGTGGTACTCAAAAAAGCTCTTTCTAATGTGGGAGGAAATGAGAGAAAGCAGAAAATATAACCAGGGAATGATGGAAGCTTGTGTTACAGGCTGCTTTGAATTGGGAGTCAACGTCTCGACAATAAATAAAAGAAGCCATGCCATGAGAATCCCCTGTGAACTGCTCCTACTGCAAAGACTGGTTTGATTCACTATGGAAAAGTGGAGAAAGAATAGCAGCTTACAGAAAGGCTGAGAATAAAGCAAAGGTGCTACAGGTTAATTCAGACACAGAATCGTAAAAGCCTGGATGAAATTATAGCTGTGTGACATTATAGCATAAGAAAGACCACACATGAGAGATGTTATGCAAAAAGCAGTTGATAGCATGCAGACATACTGAGCACAACCTTTAGAGACACACAGGGTTAGGCATCAGGATGGAGGTTGCTGCTGCTTCCAGTGATCTAAAAAGAAGGTAGGGAATGTGTCATGGTTTAATCCCAGCTGGCAACTAAGCGCCACGCAGCCACTCGCTCACTACCCCCTGCTGGGGTGGGAAAGATAATTGGAAGGGTAAAAGTGAGAAAACTTCTGGGTTGAGATAAGGACAGTTTAATAAGCAAAAGCCACGCCTGCAAGCAAAGCAAAACAAGGGATTCATCAACAAGTGATTGATCTCATCAATGTTTATAACTATCTCAAGGGTGGGTGTCAAGAGGATGGACCAGACTCCTTTCAGTGGTGCCCAATGACAGGATGAGGGGCAACGGGCACAGACTGAAGCACAGGACGTTCCATCTGAACATGAGGAGAAACTTCTTTACTCTGAGGTGCCAGAGCCCTGGAACAGGCTGCCCAGAGAGGTTGTGGAGTCTCCTTCTCTGGAGACATTCAAACCCACCTGGACACATTCCTGTGCGATCTACTCTGGGTGAACCTGCTTTAGCAGGTGGGTTGGACTGGATGATCTCCAGAGGTCCCTTCCAACCCCAAGCATTCTGTAATTCTGTGATTCACCACTTCCCATAAGCAGGCAGGTGTTCAGCCATCTCCAGAAAAGCCTGGCTCCATCATATGTAACAGTTACTGGGGAAGACAAACACCATCATTCCGAATGTCCCCTTTTTCCTTCTTCTTCCCCTAAAATATATACTGAGCGAATGGTAGGGAATGTCCCTTTGGCCAATTTGGGTCAGTTGTCCTGGCTGTGCCTCATCCCAGCTTCTTGTGCACCTGGCACGGTGTGAGACACTGGAAGTCCTTGACTACTTGGCAACAACCAAAACATCAGTGTGTTACCAACGTTATTCTCTTACTAAATTCTACTAAAAACTACAGCACTATACCAGCTACTAGGAAGAAAATTAAATCTATCCCAGTCAAAATCAGGACAGAAAGAAATATCAAGGTCTCCATCACAAGTACACAGAGGTGAGCTAATAGCTACATACCTCTCAAGAAAGGTCAGATAAGATTGAATCTGAATTAGGCTAAAATTGTAGCTTGGAGAGAGAGGACTGTGGTTTGGAAAGAGATTTCCATGTGGAGAAATATAAGATATACACGTAGTGATTGTAGTTGCATTTGTAATTATAGTTAAGGTCTCTGAAAGATCAAGGGAAGAGAAGGGCAAAAATGGCAGAAGATCTTCCCCCAAGAAGTCCACTAGTGAAAAGAAAAATGTGATGAGAGAAGTATGAGTAGAGGCAAATAGCCACAGATGGCAAAGGATGTCAGGACTTCAAGAAGAGAGATGTCATGGGATTTGTTGAAGGTGGGCATAGAAGGAAGGGCGTAAAATACTGTCTTGGAGTTTTTCCTAAGACAAGGTCACTGGAAATGTTCCTCCTAGAAGCAATAAGCAGTGTGTATCATACAGTTATTTAAAGCACATAGAAATGCTGCATTTGAACTTTTATTAAAGGAGAAACTCCCATATTGCCAGGATCTGGTCCACTAACTTCCAATTCTTGGTGTCACAGCTGTTCCCTCTGAAAACCAAACCAAACCAAACAAAAAACAAACTGCGATGCAAAGGATTTATGACTTACTTAAGGCACAGCTCAGAGGCAAATAGGAGAAA
This sequence comes from Caloenas nicobarica, assembly GCF_036013445.1. NCBI lineage: Eukaryota > Metazoa > Chordata > Aves > Columbiformes > Columbidae > Caloenas > Caloenas nicobarica. Next base: position 207,527,709 of record NC_088245.1, on the reverse strand, counting down.
AGGAGAAACGTGGATGAAAACCAGAGCAAAACCTCAGAAAGGGTGAAGTGGAGCCAATGGAATGACAATAATCTGGGAGTGCACGACTCCTGTCCCATGGAAATAGGTTGCACATTTTGATGTGAAAAGCTTGTATCAGCCTTAAAGCAGCCGTAAGGTATGAAGTCTTGCATTCCTTAAAAATAAATTCTGGGGTCCCTCTCTCTTTTCTTGTCCTTTGACTCCTTCTGAATCCTGAACAACTCATCAGTGCAGTTCTTAGATCCAGGGCCAAACCAATTTGAACGCTCGTAACGTGCAAGTTATTGAACACTTCCCCCAATAGCACGTCTTTGTTTACAGTCCCCTTGGCTAATGTCGCCCTTCCCCATTCAGAACCTATAGGACAGCATATTTTAACACGGTATTCATCCTGAATTAAAAAAGCACCCCTTAACTGTAGCCAGATATCCATTGAACTCTGCAAAAAGCTTTTTCTGCCAGTGCCACTCGGTTTACTCTTACATCTGTTGCGTAGCCCAGGAATTAGTAGAATGTAAAATGTTTTATGAATTCCCTGTGCTCTCATTCAGTGGTAATGCATTCAACATGTTTTTTCTGAAATCACATGCAGGCACACGCATGCACACTTTTCCCCATTTCTTTTAATTTATTTGCATAACTTAACTCCCAAAGCTAACCTGGAAAATTCACAGAAATTGGAGACAAACCCCCATCCACCTATATAAAAGCTCAGCCTATTTCTGGTCTCAGGAAGGATCATTTCCAAAGGCTGAAATCTGGTATTAATGATGTTAGTGGCAAAACTTTTGAGGGGCTACATTAGAGGCAAGTTTGGCCCAAAACTACCCCCAGGACTCTTCCCTCAGCCCTTTTATTTCTGGTTAAGGCACACTATCCACTTTATAAGAATGTGTTTGAATCAATATTCAGGAGTTTAAAGTCCTTGGACTGTGCTTAAGCCTATACACATCATAATGGCATCACATTGGAATTATCAGCGTTGCTGTTGGTTTTTTTTTCTAGACATTTCTTTTTTGTCTGAGACTAAACTGTCCAACTTGCTTTCTCCCTTTCAATCCCAGGAAGTAAGCACAGGTGTCAAATCTGCCAAATAAATCCCAAATCATCTTGGTCTTTTATTTTTTGGAAATGAGTGAGGGGAAAATGACAAACTGTAATTACTATCTTACTCCCTACTGTGCAAAGCCCAAATTGCTTCATATTCTGCATAAACAGTAATTTTGCTCACTAATGTAAACTCTGACCTGATTCCAATTTTCTCCTTGGTTAAAAAGGTGGTTGTTTGTTGCATAGAAGGAGGAAGAAAGCAAGTGCTCAGAGCTGCTTATGAAGTACAGACTTAACAAGAAGATTTATGAAAATCAATGAACAGGAAGTTGCTGTTCTGGATGCTGCTTTTCCATCATTCTGATCTCAGACTGTGCTTGTAGTGCCAACGTTAATCCACAGAGAGCAGCAGCCTCTGCAAATCTCGGCCTTCCAGCTGAATTTGCTACTTTAATGAAAATCGATTCCCTTTGCGCAGTTACCCCAGCTGAATGGTTCAAGGGGATAATCCAGCTCCTCTCTCCTTGCCACTGCCCACACAATGTCACCCCATGTTGGCACAGGGCAGGAAATACATCTGGAGGGAGATCTATGCACAATTTTGCAGCCATGAGCCAAATTTCTTTGCCTAATGCTGCTTGCCTCTATTAGTTGTCCCAGGGGTGGCGAGAGGGAAACAAATTATTATTGATCTACCTGAAGAGATTACTTTCCCTATCAAGTGGCCTTGGGAGAGGATTCATTTCCTTCCCACTCAGTCAAGCCTCTACGGATACATCCCACAGCCAACACACCCTTTGGGTCCAAGGGCCGCTCAGCCGCAAAGTTACTGTCCTTCGGTTCCAGAATCAGAGAAAAAAGGAGGTTGGAAGAGACATCAGAGGGTCATTTAGCTCATTCTTCCACCACAAGGCAAGGTGAGCTACACCTACATCTCTATGGATAGACCTTTGCTTTAGTCCTAACAATCTCCCACATCACGAGTTGCACATTGCCCATTCAGTTCACTACAGAAAGACCTTCTGTTGTCCAGCCCCCCGTGCAGTGAAGCTCACTACTTCCCCTCGTGTCTCCCACAGCTACAAAAATCAATTTATCCTTCTGTGTTACTGCTCCCCTTCAGATATTTGAAGGCCACTGCTGTGTCACCCTCACTCCTTTATTGCATGGCCACCCTCTGGGCAAGAGGGCCACATCTTTTTGGGGCTCAATGCCCCAGATGGGGTACAGCACCCGGCTCAACTCCACAAGCCAAGGAAAGGAGAAGGTTTACTAAACACATCTTGCAAACAACCCCCCAGTGGTCAGGGTAAACCTCAGTATCAATCCAGGCTGGGGATGAAGGGATTGAGAGCAGCCCTGTGGAGAAGAACTTGGGGGTGCTGGTGGATGAAAGATTGGACATGAGCCGGCAATGTGCACTTGCAGCCCCGAAGAACAACCGTATCTTGGGCTGCATCAGAAGGAACGTGGCCAGCAGGTCAGGGAGGTGATTCTGCCCCTCTGCTCCGCTCTGGTGAGACCCCACCTGGAGTCCTGTGTCCAGCCCTGGAGCCCTCAGTGCAGGACAGACATGGACCTGTTGGAGAGGGGCCAGAGGAGCCACAGAAATGATCCGAGGCTGGAACAGCTCTGCTGGGAGGACAGGCTGAGAGAGTTGGGGCTGTTCAGCCTGGAGAAGAGAAGGTTCCAGGGAGACCTGATTGTGGCCTTTCAGTGCTTAAAAGGGGCCTGTAAGAAAGATGGGGACAGACTTTTTAGCAGGGCCTGTTGTGATAGGACAAGGGGTGATGGTTTTGAACTAAAAGAGGGGAGATTCAGGCCCGATATGAGGAAGAAATGTTTTACACTGAGGGTGGTGAGACCCTGTCCCAGGTTGGCCAGAGAGGTGGTGGATGCCCCGTCCCTGGAGACATCCCAGGCCAGGCTGGACGGGGCTCTGAGTTGAAAATGTCCCTGCTCATGGCAGGAGGTTGCACCAGATGACCTTTGATTTTAAGGCTCCTCTTAAGTACCGAAAGGCCACAATAAGGTCTTTGCAGAGTCTCTTCTTCTCCATTTTCCACTGAATCCACAAACCAAATGTTGAGCACAGTATCATTGTATTCATGATTTGCACTGAGTGAGTGAAAACAAAAATTTCCCCATTCCCTAACGTGCAGCCAGGGAGGATAAACACCATAATTCATACTTCCGAAGGTCTCCTCTTCTGGACTTGGACAATAACCTAGTGGTAGTCAAGGAAAAATACCAATAACCAAGAAGGCATCTCCTGCTCCTCTACGAGACCTGAATAAATAAAATGTTAGCCTATGTTTTCCCATTTCTCCCAGCCTCTCCAAAGGCCAAATTGAAAAGGGAGTAGGAAGCAGACAAACTGGGAGAAGTGATCCTGCTGTGTTCCATCTGTCCATAACGCAGTCTACTCTTTACAGCCTTCAAGCTGTGGAGGTCAGAGCACGTTGGCTTGAAGGGCCTTTGTCCACGGAGGAGGACACAGAAGCAGCAGCAGCACCAGGGGGGTGCCTGGGCGAGCTCCCCACCACTCCCAGCAGCTCCAGGGGTTGCAACTGTCTGTGTTTCTGCAAAGCTGGGAATTGCAGTGAGGGAGTGGGTGGGATGTCTCCTACCAGAGAAAACGGGTGACGTTCCTCACTTCGCTGCTCTTCCCACCTGTCCCGCTATCCCAGGGATGCTGCTGCCTCTTCAGCATCTGGCTCGAACTCATCACAGACCCACCAGTCCTGGTCACACTCCCCCAGCTCCATCCCTCCAATGTGTGAGCAAAGCTCTACGAGTCAAGCAGAGCATTGTACTTCTTCCTGGAGTCAAGGTTTGCAACCCACTACCTTCGCATTCCCATCTTGGGTAACAGTAAATATTGGCTTTAATCACTGTATTAAATGTTACTTTCAACAATGTCCACAGTTTCATGGATTTTTACGCTTTTTTTTTTTGTAGCTACACTTTCTGAAACCAAGGCATGCTGGAAAAGAAAAAATGTCAGCAGTAAAAATGTTTTTAAAAATCTCATATTATGATGAGGCGCAAAAATGTTTTTATTTCATCAAAGCAAGAGATATGGGCTAAAACATCTGAATATTTCAGATTTCTGTACATGGTAGGGTAGGAAGAAATCTGCAAACAACTCAGGTACCTCACTGAACAAAGCACAGAAATGGGTCAGGGCAGGTCAAATAGCTAAAGCCAGCTTTTCTTGCCAAACTGATCTGCATTCAAACCAATGATGTCCAATTCTGTAATTTACAGCTTAGTAGCATCTCCCTCCAGAATGTCAAAATAGCAACTCAATGCATAGCCCAGTGCTTTCACATTTCCCTAATGGAGCTATTCACATGCTGAACAAAGCCTGAAAGGAGGCAGGCTAGGGGGTGAAAAAGTATGAATCTTACTAAATATTCGGTATTTAAAATGCAGGTCAGAGAACACAATTGAGTTTAATTGGAAAACGAAAATGGGATCCTGCATGTTAATGCACTTGCTCACTGCTTGGGTTCATTTCAAACTTTTCCCATTTGATTGTCCTTGGAGACATTTGTGTTTGTATCTAACAAAGGAGATAAAAAATGACAGGAAATGTTTGTTCTGGGTGTATCTGTGTAAATCTGCTCGCAGCCAAGATGTTATTGCAGCCCTGCACTACAGCCCCGAGTTCATGAGACAGGGATGGTGGGACATTTCTCCCCTGGAAAAGCCCTCGCTAACCTGCATCCGTAGCGAAGTGTAGTTTCCAGTGGCTTCTGCCTTTTACAACCGTGGAAAATTGTGGCAAGAATTAAGAGCCGTGACACAGAGACCCGTGTCACAACCTGCCTGGAAACGATCGGGTTTTCGGGGCCTGGGGGCCAATTCGCAGCTGTCGCACATGGGGATGCTGCTGAAATCCACGGATGCAATGATAGTGGATTTTAAAATTAAAACTTTACATGCTTTTTTTAATGGTTATAAATAATATTGTTTCTTGACATCACTCAGTGTAATCCTGAAGGTAGAAAACCCCAAGTGTGTGAAGCACAGTCCCCACTGAAGCTCATCAGCTACTCCTGTTGATGCTACTCAAATTCAATTGTAGTGAAACATGTTGGATAGCACTCCATTCCTATAAATAAAATTTTCAAAGAGCTCTCTAGAGCTCTTCACTATCTGTTTTTCAAAAGTTATAATATAAACCAGCAATTTTTATAGCTCAGTTTAATAAAATTTATGCAATCAAAAATAAGGATGTGTTGTGCTTATTTTTGCTTCAATTCATGGCTTTTGTGGAAAAAAACCCCCATGGGTTGGAAATCACAGTTGAATTAAATATTATGAAATGCATTCAAGAAACAGTTTAGGTTACTTCAGGCCAGGACTGACCTGAAGGGAAGATACTAGGGAGTTATTCCCAGTATCCGTATGAAAGACTGTCCTTCCTTGATCACATTATATAAAATACATATATGGGTACAAGGAAAAAGAAAAATACTGTGTAGAATCATAGGATCGATTTGGTTGGAAAAGACCTTTAAGATCATCAAGTCCAAGCATTTCTGAATAAACATTCAAACCTATTTTAAAACATTATCCACAGATATAAGAAAATAAATAAACAAATCACAGTAACGTGATGGGGTGAAGATAAGGAGGAACATCCTCTTCTGTTCTTCGTGACTATCTCAGCCTCAAGAGCAAATGTAAGACTGGAACATGGGTGTGGGATTGTCCTTCTTCGTGTAACAGTCACATGGAAGATGGACAGTGCAGGGACCATGAAAAGTCTTATTTTGTGTTGCTTCAGCCTAGAAAATGCTAAACTTAAGTGGCTGCTTATTGAAATACTTACATCTCCAGTTCAACGCCCTCAATGTGACCCAGATCCATGGGACAGTCCCAAGGAGTCCATCTACTCACCAGTGTCCTTCCCATGATTGGTACATTGTGGAACCAGCCACAGGGACCTTTCTGAGTTTGAATCTCAGAGGACAATGTGTCCTAGACAAGGTCTCCTGCAGCTAAAGGCTGTCCCACGAGGGACATTCCCTCTCCACACGGACTCTAGACCAGTCTCAATATAACACTCACTTCTCTTGCGGTCATTAACAAATCCTGTGCCCATCTGAGGAGCCAGCTGGGACACTACAAGGGAAATCCCAGGCAGAATGGCCTAATTTCTTCTTAGGAGGGACTTGCAGAGCTGGGACATCTTTGCACACACCCTCATCCAAAAAGCACACACTGTCCTTCAGAGAAGCAGACCAAAACCTGGGAGAAATGTTAACCACCCTGCTTGAGTCAAACCTTATCCAAAGGTACTGGCCCAAACAAAAACAGAATCTGCTTTTAAACCCCTCACCTGCTCATTTATGAGTGAGGATATCCTTTGGCCTGCAGATGCCTGTGTGCTCACATTCTGCCCAGATGAGAGATGTTCCCCTGCCGGCCCTAAGCCACGTACGGCTGCAGTCCAGGACACATTTCACTCACCAGCAGCACAGCAGGAATTTGAGGGCTGCATTTTTCTTACCCAAAAGGGAGACAAAAGCTAGCAAGCATTTCTGCTCCTTTGAACCTTGCAGACAAACTAACAACAACAAAAAAATCTCATTACTTGGGACATATTTCACCTCCTGCAAAGGGTGAAACAGGCCAAGTGCAGAGATAGTTAAAAAGCCAAACCCGGCCCCCCCCCGCTCCATCCCTGCAAACTCACCGAAGCCCAAAGCATTTCCAGAGATCTCCCACTGCGGGGAGCTACAGACCACAGCGCCCTCCGCTCACCCGGGGAGAACTAAAATTAAGGGGCTTTAATCCAGCAGGTAGGAACTGGGTGTCGGGGTTTGCTCCTGGAGGATGTGTAACAACTGGTGCGGTGAACGGCGAGGCAAAGAGATGGGTACCCGCATGTCCCAGCCACGCTGCCGAGGGGCTGGCAGGTCCCGTGTTGCACACTGTCCCCCTGGAAGCCGCAGGTAGCTAATGCCCTGGCAGAATGTGAGCTTTTCCTTCCTTCAGAAATGCTCCTGGCTCTTTGTGTGCTGCTCCTGAGAGAGGAATTCCCCTTGCGACCCCCAGCAGGAGATGGGTTTAGGCATGTGCGCAGACGGACAGCCTGCCACGCCAGCCAAAACAGGGCTCTCTTAAATCCTTCACATTGACATCAGGTCATGAGCTGATGTCTAAGAAAAAAAAAATGCTTTGTTTTAAACTACTGACTTCGTGGAAAAGCTCCTAGCTTCACCTAGTAGAGAACAATGGGAAAAATTAAATAACTGCCAGACAAACACTGGAATGAAGTGAAGCAAAGTCGCACAAGGATTTCAACGTGAGCTGAACACAGAGCTGAAATCAGACATGCGCTTCTGGACTCCGACAAAAAGCCTTCAGAGAAATGAGTGACGGTGCAACACAGAAAACCACGGACGAGTGGCAGTATGTCAGCCATAAGCAGAAGAGATGTTGCTCCTCAGGATAGCTGCAGGGCTGACTGGTATTTGAAGATTTAGCTTGAATACCCACTCACCTACAAGACTTTAGGGTGCACCAAGACACTGACCTCTCAAAAGGTCAAATTCTTCATAAGCAGCAGAGTGGAGAAAGCACAAGAAACAGCCTGTTTCTCAAATTCCAGGAGGGACAAATCCACTCCATCAGCAGTGGAGCCACATCCAGCCCCGCGTGGAGCTGGACTGTGCTGCTGGGCTGAACCTGCTGTGAGCAGCTCAGAGATGGTTGTTCAGTCCTTCTCCCACACACCCTCCACCTGGCACTATTTTTCCACCTTTTAGTCTATTCATAAAAAATTAAAGACCGGATAGGGAGAACACATGCCGGACAAATGAACATTGTTCCATCTGAAATTGCTAACGAGAGGCCTGGCTTTCTGCAGGGAGGCTGGATCGAGTTCACTCATAGGGCTAAGTTTAATTTGGTTTGTTTAGATTCAGAGTAGAGGCCACAAAGTACACAAAAAGCATTCACAGATACAATAGTGGAGGCGTTGTGTTCCCCACACCTTACCAGGTTGAATAAGCAAGTACTTTTCTGCAGGTTACATAAAATCCTTCTTTGCTGTATTTTCACTGTGTCTGCTGCATCTTCACGCACATAACCAGCAGGCAGCTTGTTAAAAACGCAAGACCCGATGATTCAGCAGAAGCATTGGTGACATGTAACACATAAAATGAGGCTAAATATCTATCAGTCCCTCCCTTCCATCTGCCGTACAGCCCCTCGTGTCTATCGCCTACTCCCTCTGCCGCAAAACCTCTCCCTCTCCATCTGATTTTGCAGACTATCTGGAGGCATCAACTTCTTGTACTTTTAGGAGGTTCAGTTTATACAAACGAGAGCAACGTGACCAAAGAACAAAGCCACGTTTAAACATTCGCTCATTATTTCAGAGAGGGTGAGCACCTTTGAGGCAAGAGATTTATTTTAAATATCTGCAGAGCTCGGTGGACCTCAGCACTGCAGCATCACACCGGCGCAAAGCCTCTCTCGCCCACTGTGGGAACAGCTTAGAGCTTTATTGAGTACATATAGGCTAAAACAGGATAACTGCATTCCTGGCAATAGCTGGGGAGCTCTTAAGTAAACAGTCTTAGGGAAAAGTTGGTGAAAGGAGACAACAAACACCCACTTTAAATCTCTGGGCAGTGCTGTCCGTGTTTACAAGCTGCAGCAATTCCTTTTTTGTTCTCTTCCTATTATTTCTTCCACAGCTCTGCGTTGAGTATCTCTGGCCATATTAGGATCACAGAAGACACAGTAAGTATTTATCTACAGAATGTCCCCAAAGTCAGAAAACTCTTGTGTAGAAGCACGCACAAACTTCCCCTTAACTGCAGCAGAACTGAAATTGTACTGACACGACGCCACAGTTCACGTCTCGCTCTGGTTCTAACCAGTGCGAGTAGTTTTTCTCCCATAATTGCACACAGGCACACGCAGAGCTGCTGCAGTGGACGTAGGTACGAAGTACAGTAACTGTGAAACTCTTGAGAGTTAGGAAAAAATGTTGGCTAATAGTCACTTTCCTCTCAGTAGCAATAGACATGTTAGCAAGGTACCTCGGCTGTAAATGAAAAACAGAATCAGAAGACATTAGAGATACAGCACCTTTAGGTCTTGTTAAAGGAGTTAAGCTTCCTGTGTCCTATACATTAGAAAACCTCAGTATTTTCATATCGAATGTGAATGAAAAGTGACAACGAATCACAGGTGAGACATAGCACAGGCAGCAGAGTGAAACCGTGAATCTTCTCGATTTTAAGGTCCCTGCAGGAACGGCCTTTCTGGAGATTTTGAGTGCGACTCTAATATAAATGTAACATTCACAGTGCATGTTGAGTGTCTGTATTTCCATCTTTAAAAGGAAAGAAACTGTGGAACTGGCAGCATATAATCTTCTTATGCTTCAAGGAGAGCGCACTCAGATGCAACAAAGCAATCCACGGATGCTGTAATAGCAAAATCCACAGACCGACACGAAAGGAGGGCAGGCAGGTGAGGGCAGTAATTTTAAGATAGGACTCAATGCCAAATCTGGCAAATACATCACTGGACTGTGCAGGACGTATGAAATGCTTGCAGCAAGCTCCACATGGCGAATCTAATGAGATATGTGTGCATCCTGGGTTTTCTGAAGGCTGCGAACAGGAAAAATCAGCTTAAAGCCAGATCAGTGTCCTCCCAGAGCCCAGATGCAAAGGGAGCAAAATATAGATGTTTTCAACATATATTTAAGTCCTAAAGCAGAATTCCTATTGAAAAAGTTGGAAACGAGAAGCCTAAAAGGGCAGACAAAGGAGGAAACATCATCCCATCTACAGAGGGCCAAGTCTCATTAAACAGAGTGAAGTGACAAATATTGTTGGATATAAGATAACTAGTTGTCTAAAGCTGGAGATATGCTTTACACCCTTCTGAATGCAGCTGATTTTGGGACTGGTGGGACACCAGCCACACTCCTTCAGGTCTCTTTAGTGGGTGAGTTACTGACCCACTTTGCCCAAAGGCAAAAAGCAGGGGTATGAAATCAGCTGCTGACCCTGAAAACACTGTCTCATTCCATCATTCAGAAATTAATATGGTTAAACTAAATGTCCTGGGAAGAAATAAGTCATTTGAAGCACACAGTTTAAAAAGGATGGGTGTTCAGGATGTTGGGCTGGTTTTGAAATTATTTGCTGGGCATCTGGCAAAAATATCCATTTCTGTGACAGCACGTGCAACAGAAGTGGTGCGCTATTAAGTCTAAAAGCTGGTATGTGCTTCAGAGACCTAAGTGTACTCAAGCGTCTTTACTTGCATCTTAAATACAAATGCATTGCCTCGGGACAAGACAAAACATTTCTTTGCCAAATGTGACCAACCTTTACATTCTGATGATTGCAAAATTTCATTTTTTAGCAATTTTCATAGTCTTCAAACATAAGCATTTGTAATTATAGCATTATCTAGATCAACACTTTAACATATAAATTAAAATTAATGAGTTAAGCTCAGGATCCTGCCTAGCAGCATTTCCTGTTCAGCGATTCGGATCAGCGTGGGCTGATCCTTATTGGAATGCCTGAAACCTTTAATTGTATTGCACGTGAACGCAACAGGATTTTATGTTCATGGCAGTGATTTAATGTCCAGTCCCCATCAATGAAGTACGTCTTTCAAGCGATCCACAGAGAACAAGTTAACAGCTTCAGTACTTTGGCCCACATCGCTTACGGGAGACCCTTTATCCATCAGCATAAACCCTGATACTTCTGCAACAACTCTCACAGCAAATAAATGTCAGCAGCAGTTGAGGTGGTTTGGAAATAAGCATTGCTATCCTGGCAACAGTTAAGGGAACCATTTTCCCTTGAAATAGTGGGCCCAGTTCTCATTAACAAGCTCTGATTTTGATATCACTTATCAGCAATACCTGGAGCAACTCCAACGATGTTAATAACATCACAACGGGGTAAAATCGGGCTATGTGAAAATAAGGACTCGGAACCGCAGGCAGTAAAAGTTTTGTGTCTATTTACCTCAGATCGAAGCGTGGTCTGGCTGATGTAACTCTCATGTGTATTCATGAAAAACAAGTAAGGACAATGCAGGAGGGGTACAAAGTAAACTTGAAAGAGCACGCAGCGAACTATGTTTGGCTGCTTCTAATCTTGTCATCCTCTATTTATCCTGCGAATGCAAACTGCTTTAAATAGTATTTTCCCCTCAAACACAGATAAATGCCCTTCCTCACCTTCCTTCTGTTCTGGCAGGCCTGTAACATCCTTCAGAAGACTGCAATGGCTCTGGGGGCTGTACTGTACACCTACATGAAAGAGCACAAATTTACTGTTCTCACATTCCAACCTAAACAAACCCAAAGCTGCTCCACTCTGGAAACCAAGCAGCGGCCACTTCATCAGTGATGACTGTGACCACAAGCTTCTGAATTTAAGCTACATTATTTCTGGCCAGTTTTCTAGTACAAGCAAGTAAACTCAAATCTCTCTAGAGCCATTTGCTTAGATACAATGTGTGTCTTACCAAAAAAAAAACCAAAAAAACAAGCACTACTCAGAGTCACTTGGAAGAATTTGGAAGTTGTCACTGATTTCGAGTTCTTGTGTCGAAGCACTTTCTGTCTCACTTTCAGACACCAGGAGAAGACGTGACTTCATAAAGCTCTGGAGATGGCCGATACTTCAAAAATAAAATGAAAACAGAATAATTGAATTAAACTCGCATCTCAATTTAGGGTCTGAAAAGATACAGAAATTACTAAGAAATTCAGAGGGAACTTGTGACATCTTCATCTCCCTGTTTTAATTCCTGGAGATATATTCCAAGAGATAACTCATGAAAATGATATTCTATGTTTCATACATGCTGGGAAAATGAAAGTTATCTTTGTCCATCCTTTTCATACCACTCACAATTTTGGAAACCAAATTGTCCCAAACTAGTCAGCTGTTCCTTACATGGAAGCCCTTCTACACCTTTGATCATCTTTGCTGCCTTTCTCTGGACCTTTGCCAGGGTCTCCCTTTCTGCAGGGCACTTATGAACACGCTGCGCACAGATCTCAGCACAGATCCCTCCAGGACTTCACGGGCAACCTCCCTCCATTCACCCCACGCCTTCGTTTTTTATCTTGTAATTACTGACATAACCATGCTGGGATCTCCCCTCCTGTATCACAGTTGCTTTGCCTCCTTAAAAGCCTTTGGCAAGGGCTGCATCAAAATCTTATCAAAATCCATACAGACATCAACCAAACCTCGTTACCCATGTGTTTGTTGATCCCTTCAGAGATTTACAGACCAAGAGGTTTACAGAAGCCTTGAGAGAAGCCATATGGATTCTTCCTCAGCAGATCTTATTTGTCCAAGCATCTGCTCATGCTATCCCTTATCAGAGTTCCTGCTAATTTGCTGATGTTGCAAGCCTGTAACTGCCCCATCCCCTTAGAATCTTTTTAAGATGGACATCCATTGTCCCTTCGTAGTCTTCAGATACTGAGAAAGTTTTAAGTGACAATACATTTGACTGTAAGCAACACAGGTACTTGATGTTTGAGTTCCCCTCCGTGTCTCAGGTGAACACCATCACGTTTGTGGTATCTGCTGTATCATAACTTCTTCCACAATAGTCTCAATACTGGACATATTCTCTACTGAGTTTACCCCAAAATCTTCTATAACAGTCTCACCTGTTTCTTCAATAGTGAATAATAGTCTCAATACTGGACATATTCTCTACTGAGTTTACCCCAATATCTTCTAACAATCTCACCTTTTCCTTCAATAGTGAGTACCAATGCAAATAATTAATTTGGTTTCTCTGCAATGGGGTGTCCATCATCTACAGCTGCTTCTTTTTATACTATGATGATCAACAGACTCTCTAGTTTGCTTTTTGCTCTCGAGATGTTTGAAGAATTTACTACTAGTTTTAAGTCCTTTAGTTAGTTTTCCTTCTTTTTGCTTTGTATTTTTATATCTCATTTGCCAGAGATTGGGATTCTTTCCATTTTCATCCTTTGTATACACACTTCCAACTTATCAAAGACTGCCTTCCCATCTTTTCATAACTTATTTACTTCTCTGTTTAGCCACACCTGCTCCCTTTTCTCCATTTTCTAAGCCCTTATTAAAAGGTAACACATACTAGTGATTGTGGTGTGGTAGTGTTCAGCATCTTCACACCTACTGGTAGTGATTAATTCTCTTAAAAGCCCTTTTTAACATCCTTTTATCAATCTTGCTCACAGTCACACACTTAATCTTATAGTAGCTGACCACAACTGCTGTGGATATTTGGTCTTTTTACCTCTGTGGGGACACTGAATCTAAAATACCTTGTTCTCACTTGTATGAACAGCACTTAAAACTGCACCTTACTTAATGCCAAGTCAAGGGTTGTATTTTCTTCCGTGGCACACCTTGATTAGCTGCTGCATGAAACAAGCGCTGACAGTGTCTCCCCATTTCACCTCTGGGCAAATATTAGAGAAAACACGAAGGAACAGACAGGGTAGTAAGCAGATTTTAGAAATAAAGAGTATTTTCTGCTTCTGTGATCTCCGTACATTGATTTAAGAGTCGTGGTCCTGGCAGAAAAGCCAATAATAAGGATCCAATGTTATATTCTTCCTATTTAGACACGACATTTTAATCCAGATTGCACAGAATCCCTGACAACTCCTGCTACCGAACCTGGTATTTTTAACTATTGTGTGGGTTCAGTGAGCTCAAGCACCACAAATTCATGTCCAGACTCACATCTTACTGTAAATTAAGCCTTTGCAGATGGCAGGTGATATCTAAATTTTCTCTCCCATATCTCTAATATAAGCCACTGACAGGTCTTCCCAATGGCCTTTAAAGAAACAAAGAAATCACTGATGTACAGATCTTTTAAAAATAATAATTAGAAGAGTCTGAAAAATTGTTGCAAAACATGGATTCATTTTTGTGTGGAACTGCTACTTGTAAGGATTTTTACTCAGTGCCGGTGAGAGGCGAGATGAGATGGCAGCAGCTCTCTGCCTGCCTGGCTGTCACACAAACAGGTTTCAGGTCGACCATGAGTCAACAATGTGCCCTTGTGGCCAAGAAGGCCAACGGTACCTGGGGTTCATTAGGAAAAGTGTGACCAGCAGGTCCAGGGAGGTTGTTCCTCCCCCTCTACTCTGCCCAGAGAGGTTGTGGAGTCTCCTTCTCTGGAGACATTCAAACCCACCTGGACACATTCCTGTGTGATCTGCCCTGGTGAACCTGCTTTAGCAGGTGGGTTGGACTGGATGATCTCCAGAGGTCCCTTCCAACCCCAACCACCCTGTGATTCTGTGATAAACAAAGCACTGGCAGGAGACAGTGTTCTCAGGATTAATTTTTCACATCCCTATAGCACTACACCAAGCACACAGACTCTCATCTTGAGAGGCCCAAATATTTCTAGTGGAAAACAGGTCAAACCCTGGCTTCAAGTTTTAAATGAACCAGAGACTTCTGTGCATGAAAATAAGTTGTCTAAGTGCTTCTTGCTGTCCAAGAGCAGGTTTAAGTTATTTGTGAAGACCTAGCCAGCAAGAGCAACCTCCTCAGTCCTTCAGAGATGCTGTACGGATGTCCAGGTTTTCCAATTTTGAGAGCTCTGTGCTAATGAATAGTGAAGGAGAAATGAAACAACAGTTCTCCTTGGCACAGATTTAGAAAAAAAAAATATGTTTTCTGCCAGAAGTTGTAGCTTAATTTTGGTTTCACTTGAAAAATAACATTACAGAACATTAAAATCCTGCATTTTATGTCCCTTAAGCAGCAATAAAGTATCAATTAATGTCAAGCTAGATAAAAATAAACAAACCAAACCTTTTTTTTTTAATAGCTAGAAATTAATAGCCCAAAATGAGAATCTTCAACCCCTTGAGCTCCTGGCTTCGACCACAAGGACAGAGCTGCTCTTCTAGCTGTCCAGGGCAAAACCCTGAATACTGTGATACAATTCACTCAAGTAGAATGTCCCTCAGCTACATGAGTGTGTCACACAGCCACAGATTAATTTAGGTAGAATGGTACCTCCAGAGGTCGTCTCAGAGCAGGTCACCTTGCTCAGGATCACGTCTCCTCAGTAGTCTGCAAAAACAGGTGGGTTTGACAGAGCAAAGAGAATAATGTGACTTTTCCATTCTCTGCTTCTCTCGTGTGGCAGAGGACAGCACAACAGTGCTTGAATTAACCATAATTAGCACCATGAGACCCCAGGTCACATATGCTGTACAGCTCAGACAATATAATTACATGGGTACCTTCATTTTAAGAACTTTCCACTTGCATATTCCCCTTTTGCCTCATTTTTCCTCAGATGGATTACTAAAAAAACCCAGCAGGTTGTGTTGAGTTTATCTTTGCCTGTAGGACCCTTGGAGGAGGCTGGATTTTGTTATTTAAACTTTATCCTCCCTTCTCCAGTTCTTTCTAAAAGAAAACACATAAACCACTTCCTTCCTCCTTCCACATTTTAAAGTCCCCTTCCATTACTCTAGTTTCTTAAGTTTAAGCTATTAAAAGAAGAAACTCTGCAATGTGGTAAGGGGAAGAAGAGCATAAAACAGCAGGTAGCTTTTTATTGTACTTAGTGGCAAAAAGTAAAACTTTCTTAAAAAGAGTAAATGATATAAAAACTATGGAAAACTTTGAACAAGAGCTCTCCACTGAAAAATTCTGAAAGAGATTTCTGTAAAGGAAAAAGTTTTAAACAGCAAAAGTAAATAAATGAAACTCCAAACTAAGTTCTCGCCTTAGGGCTGAAGGTTGTTTATATCTGTTTCTATTGTCAAAGACATTGGGTTGACCCAATGAATATGAGGAAAAACTTCCTGACTTTGAGGGTGCCAGAGCCCTGGAACAGGCTGCCCAGAGAGGCTGTGGAGTCTCCTTCTCTGGAGACATTCAAACCCACCTGGACACATTCCTGTGTGATCTGCTCTGGTGACCCTGCTTTAGCAGGTGGGTTGGACTGGATGATCTCCAGAGGTCCCTTCCAACCCCAACCATTCTGTGATTCTGTGACCACTTGTCCAGCACCGCCAGCCCTACTGGAAAAGGTGAATAATCAGTTCATTTCTCTGTGCTCTAACCTAACAGAGACCTGCAAGAAGGATTCCAGGTCAAAAGCCCTGGGTGCAGCTTGGGCAAATTATGACAACCACAACACAGGTCCAATTATAGTCTGAAAGACAGGAAAGAAAAAAAAAAAACCAAAACAAAAAACCCCTTAAAACCCAGAAAACCCAACCACAGTGATGACAAACAGCCAGGACAGGTGCAAGTGCCCAGACCCAGGAGGTTCCTGCGGAAGCAGCTGGAAGCACAAGCCAGGGGGCTGCTGAGGCACCTGGGCTGCAAAATCCGACAGATTAAAGTTACAAATTATGCAGGCAGGAAAAACACACATTTTAGAGCCAATGCTGAACAACTCCTTACCAGAGCTGCATCTCTGCAGACAGCAGATGAGCATTATTAGTCATACGGGTCCTCACAGGTGTCTTTATGGACACACTGTCACTGCAAGGACAATACTGAAGGCCATCACCACAGCCACCCCAACTCCACTCCGGTCATCTTCATGTGTCATCTCCAGCACGGGAGTGCTAAAAACCTCCCTGCAATTCTGAACAAAGGGACAAGACTTTCTTACTCTGTATGTCCCCAACCAGCATTTGTTTTTTCTTGGTTCTAGCTTTAAATTTTTTTTTTTTTTCACATTCTCTGCAGAACCAAAGCTCAGTGCAAGAGGGCTCAAGGACACGCCTCAGTAAAGCCAGGCAGACAGCAGAAAAGGGCCCAGTAAGAGAAAATAGATGGACTGGAACCATAAACGAGCTTTGAGGAGAAGAGAGGGTGAGAGGGGATCTCATCAATGTTTATAAATATCTCAAGGGTGGGTGTCAGGAGGATGGGACCAGACTCGTTTCAGTGGTGCCCAACGATAGGATGAGGGGCAACGGGCACAGACTGAAGCACAGGAGGTTCCATCTGAACATGAGGAGAAACTTCTTTACTGTGAGGTGCCAGAGCCCTGGAACAGGCTGCCCAGAGAGGTTGTGGAGTCTCCTTCTCTGCAGACATTCAAACCCACCTGGACACATTCCTGTGCGATCTGCTCTGGTGAACCTGCTTGAGCAGGTGGGTTGGACTGGATGATCTCCAGAGGTCCCTTCCAACCCCAGCCATGATTTTGTGGCCCGCTCCTGCAGCTCCCCAGGTGCAGCATCCCCGGGATCATCTGCCGAGGCTGCGAGGATGAACCTGCTGGTTTTGCATTCGTTCACTTCCCGGCTCACAACAAATGCTCAGGGCCCCCGTGCAGCGATCACTTCTAAATATGCGGGAACCTCAAGCTCAGCCTGTGGCATCATAGCTGTTTATTTATTTTAAATTAAAGCCAGGCTCAGAGCAGACTATTACATAAAATAAACAAGGAGTCTCTCTGTAAGGAAAAATGTATTTTACACAGTTTGTTGGTTTTGGCTTTTTTTTTTTTTTTTAATTCCAGTATATAAAAATTGCTGTAAAGACCCTTAAGGCTTATGTCTACAGCTTCACCACCATGCTGTTTTTTAATCTTTCAGAGCTATTTGTATTGAAATTCTATTTTATCACTTTATCTAATATGGTTTGAGGCTGTGGAATATGTGCTTATGTGAGGCACCTGAAGTTACAGCTTCAGTTTATGGAAACAATTTCCATTGCAAAGCTGTATTTTAGACATTGCTTTAGAATTCTTATTTTCCCATGAAATGAGAAAATTGACTTCATATAACCACACATTTCAAATGCATTTTCTAGCTCTACTCCATCACACTAGGGCTTTTTACTATCAAGTCTCCATTCTATTTTCAAATTTTCCACTCATTTCCCACGAGAATTTAAGCAACTGATTGAGAACCAATTACTTTTAAAAAATTCACTGACTCTAGATGTGCTAATTTTTGGTGATCATTTTGTGTGGCATAGGGTGTTATTTCTTGTTTGCTTGTGTGTTGGTTTTTAACCTCGGTGTGCCTCAAAACCGATCTGCTTCAAAGGGAATCTACATTTCCTGACTCAATGTTATTCTCTTCCCCACACACACTGAAAAATGCTGTTGAGGTTCCGGAGGTCATGAACATCTGAGCATTACTAATGTATTATATAAAGCAGAAAACTTGGTAATAAAGAAAATATGTCCACCCTGACTATTTAGCCCTAGTAATTGGACCCTAAATCTGAGAAATTCACTTAGGCTCAGAAGCTTCATCCCACCACCACAAGCCCTTCATCAATAACACCTTCATCCCATCACCACCTCAGGCGCTGAGATTCTCTAGACGTGTCTCTTAAGAAGTTGCTGGAAATCATATTTCTCCTGGAGGGACAGAGAAATCTGTGGTTATTCACAGTGTCCTCTAATAGAAGAGCACAAAGACATCTACCCTGTTTCTCTGAAGATAAGCCCTAGCACGATTTTTCAGGATTTTTGAGGATGCTTGAAATATAAGCCCTACTCCAACAATAAGCACTAGTTACAGTTCATTAAAAAATTCAATTTAAATAGTGCCCAGGCAGCTATACATGTAAATAAAGTAATACATTTTGGAGCAAAAATTGTATAAGACTCTGCCTTATTTTCTGGGAAACAGGGTAATAACACCACCAAACCGCAGGTTCAAAATAAAATGAGATATTTCTTTATACAACACTCAGTCGTCTTAAAGAACAACTTGCCTTGTAGTTAGTTATTTGAATATGGAGTTTAAAAGCATTTAACCCTGAGCACTTTCCCTAAGCACCTGCTGTTGGCCACTGTGAGAACAGGATACTAGAATAAATGGTCTGGTCTAATCAAAGCCACGTAGATATATCCAAGCAGGAAAATTATCAAGCTACCTGAGATAAAAGAGAAGGTAGGATACAAAGAGCCATTTGATTGGTAGAATACAAAGAAAGCCCAAATTACTTCAAGTTTCTCATGTTTTTTTCGCACTGTTTCTTGCTGTGATGTTCTCCACAGGCATCTTTAGCATCGATGCTCCAAGGCCAATTCATTGCAGAGCCAGGGGATCTTACCACACAGTTTGGGCAGAAACCAAAATTCTGCAGCTACCAAGTGGTGGCTGGTAACAAGATCCCCTAAAAGGGCAAAAGTATGTTCTAACCCTTTATAAAGCCCTGAAACAGCATCAGGAACAACTCAAGTAGCCTCACGTCATGGGACTGATTCTTAACACCAACACAAGGTCTCACTTTCTCTACAGTAAGCTTTGCACTAAGGTGGTTATTATTCACGGGGAAACTGGATTTCTTAACGGCAGAGGACTGGGAATGAAGTAGTGGAATCTCTGAGATTTCTTCACTTTCAGATTTTTTCCCTTTCCAAGCCATGGAACAGGGGAAAACAAATCAGAGGGTGGGTGGAGGGAGGACAGAACAGAGTCAGCTTGACCAGCCAAACCCCACTGACAGAGCCAAATGACATCCAGCACCAGTTATTGGCCAAAAAGCCCTACATGGGCTCGAGTGTGTTCTGTAATTGAGAGACATGTCATTCCAGCCACACCAGATGGGCAAAAATACTGACATAAGCTCAAACACGGTACAGGTTGCGCACCCTGACAGTGAAACACGTATGAATGGCTTTAGATGAACAGGTTGTAAAGTCAGAGATGAAAGAGTGCTCCTGCAATTTGAATCCATCTTTGGATGGAACGCCACTGGTCGTGCAAGGCCATCCAGAAGGAAATTTAAAGCAAAATCAAAAAGCAGCTACATCTTCCAGAGGTTTTTTTTTAATATATATATATTCACAGAGAACTCCTAAATATACCGCGATGTCTCAAACCCCTGTTTGTGGAGGGACCTTCTGGCCATGAAAGGTCTTCACAGAAAAGAGACCGATGACATGAACTGTCGCCGGAAAGACCAGCAAGACACAAACATCCTTTGGAAAAGAAACAAAATACAAAAACTAAAAACCAAAGCAACACATACTCTATACTACCAGCATGGTTACATGCAGCCAACTAACAGCACTTTGAGGGTTTATGCATGTTTCCCTCAGATAGAGAGTCAAGACAAAACTGATGCCTGACAAGCTTGCGAAGCTATAAACCAAGATGCAGTGCTTCTTGAGAGATGCTTAATACGTTTAAGAACCAAAGGTCTTTCTGAAGTGCTAAAGCACAGCACAGAAAGTGTCTGTGTCATTAGATCCCCATCCCTGTGCCAGATCATTCCCACTGAGCTTGGTTATGACAATTGATATGGTCAGAAATTTTTTTTTTAAAAAAGGATAACCTTTCAGGGTCACAAATTCTTCTTCAAATACTGGAAATTTTTTTTTACTCTAGACCACTTAGCCAAGCTGTAATCTGTGGGTTTAGTGCCACATGATTGACCAGCGCTGAGGCAGCCCACAAGAAATATAGTTTTCAAAGAAGTCCTTAAAAATATGTGAATGGGAAATCCCTGTTTGTTGAACGTGAGGTCTTCAGATCTTTGACTCTTCTCCGGACTAGCATAAAAAGAAAAAATGAGCAAGCAGTTGTCATACAGACACCCAGAATTTACACTGAAACGGTGCAGGCACAGAGGTCTGGGGAAGCGGAGCTGCACTGATGCTCAAGGGGATCAGTGTATTTTTCAATATTCTAAGCTTTTAGCCACCACTTTGTAAGTCTTACTAAAGCAAGACACTGTCACATAAACAAAGAATAGAAAAATAAATTTTAAAAAAGAATAAAGGAAAAAGGTAATTCTTAATTTAATTTGTCCGTCCTACCCCAAAGCAACAGAAACAGACATAAGAGCACAACTGAGGTACATCACCAGGGACAGTAAGGCCATGTGAAGTGCATTTACATATTTTGTATTTTAAGAATATAATTATATACAGGTTCTGCTCCACTGAGGAATTCTACTTCTATCCAGAAGTGGCTTGTATGGAGATTTGTGCACCAGTCCTTAAGTAGAAAGCATGTAACAAAAAACATGAGACCCTGGGGTCGCCACTGATTAAAAAAAAAACAGAACAAAACACACAAAACAACAACTAAACAAACAAACAAAAACCAACAACACCCCCCCCCCCAAAAAAAACCAACCAAACAAAAACCAAAACCAGTATGAATGAAAATTTTCCCTAACTGAAAAAATGGAAATAGTAAGGTGAATCGAAAGACTACAGGCAAGCTGTAAATCAGCTGCAGAACTAAATCCCTAATCTGTGTTTTGAGATTTAAATAAATCTCTGCTAACAAAAATTAAACCAGACTATCGCAAGCAGAATTTCAGTTTCATACCAAATGGTATTAAAAACAACCGCAGGGGAATAATTAAATAAATAAACAGCAGCTGCTGATTATCAAAAGCTATAATTACCAATACTATATTTTAACTGAAAACCCACCACGTCTCCCAATAACAGCAAGAATCAAGATTTCTGCAGCAGTCAGTCCTGTTTACAGGGTTGGTGATTCCCAAATTGGCCATTTGGAGTCAGGATGGATCCCAGACCATTCCCAATAAGCAGACCCACTGTTTTGGGTAGTTTCCATGTCAACCTTGCAGCTGCCTCAGTGGCAAAGGATCGTCTTGTGTATGTTTAATTCGTTAGTTCAGACACTGCCCATGTCTGATGTACGTCCCTCAGGGTTTTTTGAGTTTTTACATCAGCAGGAATCCAGTACAACACAATATTCAAAGTAGCCCCATTCACAGAAAATGTTGACTAATGTGTTCCCATGAGACAAGGATGAACTCGAGCTATAGAGCCTCATTAAGAGGCCATAAGAAGATTATGAATGCAAACATTTAATTATGTCATCGAGACTTGCTCATATTGCAAAGCAGCACGTCAGCTGTGGTTTTAAACAAGCGTGGGGATGCACGTGTCAGTTAATAGTCCAAGGAGGGCTGATAGTGATCACAAAACAGTAGAGATCTGGCAGATTACCTGAATGTTGAGATGGGTAGTCTATCATATTGATTTTGATTGTAGAGGTCAAGCTACAGCGTTCCTGGATATCACACACACAGAAACCTCTAACCAATTTCAAAAAGCTCATGGCCACCGTTTCCCCAAAAGCTTCTGTTTTATTATCTACAACACCTACCCCTGAAAATTGTGAAAAGGTTACAAACACCTTTTAACACCATCATACTTCCAAAACCGGATATCTGATGAAAACAAACAAGTTATTCCTAATGGAAAATCCTCAATTAAAATTCAAATCAGGTGTTTTCATCAAGTCTTTCTAGAACAGGGGTAATGTAATTTTAAGACTGTGTAGCTGTAGGAGTAGTTACATTTATACAGTCTTAAAATTACATTCGGCCCTTTGAAGGCAACCGCGAGGCTGATGTGGCCCCTGGTGAAAATGAGTTTGACACCCCTGTTCTAGATGTATCAGAAAGCTCAGTAAACTGTGAGCAATTAAAGTAGATATACGCTCACATCCAGTGAATGAATTTATTTGTGGAATAAAAGCATCTGGATTAAAAAAGGTTTTCTCTTTTCTTCCCCTGGTAGCTGAAGGGGTTGCCAGATTGATAGAAAAAACTCAAAAATCTTAAACTTCCCTGTAAATACTCACCACTTCTTAAGTTCTCGAAGGGCAAGGACAAGGCATATGCATTCATTCTACCTTTGCTCTCCTGAGATGTATCAGTAAAGTTTAAGAGCATGATCCTCTCCTTGACTTTGGGATGGCACAAGATACCTGTATCTGTACTGATGTGCTGCAAACTCAAATTGCTACTGGCACAGAACAGAGAGACAAAGTGCTGCGCTGCAGCTATGGGGTATTTTATACCTGTAAACTGTATTATGCAAACTCCACTCCTGTCCCCACTGTACAGGACCAGTTTTACTTTTATTCACTTTGAGAGGATTATTTTTGCTTAAAGATGTAGAATGGTAAACTCACTGGAAACAAACAAACAAAAAATTATACAAGATTTCAGAAACAGAAATACCTCCTATTTCTACAATGTCTTCTCTAAAGCCCGGTTCAAGGCCTGTTTCACTGCTTGCCCAGCCTGTTTACCCTCAAAATCCCCCTGGGGAGCATTTCCAGGGTGATGAGGCTGCACGGACGAGGGAAAAGTCCAAAGTAAGTCTGTTCTTTACAGTATGTGTCCATCTGCTGTGGGGCAGCAGATCACTGGGAGGTTCAGGTGTCTCCATCTCTTATCCTTTTTTTTCTTCCATAGACTTGATGCCAACAGACAAGACCACATGTTTCTCCCTAAAATGGTCTGCACAAGAGTCTTTGAATGTCACAAACAAGCTGAAGTTGGGCTGTTTACCAGGATAAAAGGACACACAGAACCAGGACCTGGGTTCCTCCTAGCCAGACCAAGTACAGTATCAATACAGGCGCTACAACAAATTACTTTTGCTATCACTCCTCATTTTATTAAAAGACAGAGATTCCACTTCTCATGTCCTTATCTCATACTCCTGATGGTAAAAAAAATCTCCCACTGTTACATTAAAATCCCTTTTTGAAAGGTATATCTCATTCAAAATAAGGTTATATTAATAGCATGAAATGTCTCACAGAAAGCAGCTTTAGGCTTGAAGCTATGAATGCATTTCCCAAGCATTTCTATTCATGACCTACATCCAATACTCATCAAAGGAGAGCTCTAAAAGAGATGGTTTGTGTAAATATCTCTAGAATATATTATACTACTCAAACTTCAGCACTTGAAAGCTGTTGTTGCTTCACAGAAATGCTTTTAATACAGAAGTGCACAAAATAATGGGTTAATACAAAGCAGATAAACACGTCATCTGTTCACCACCAGAATGCACAAAGTGAAGAATGAATTAGTGGCTGCTAAGAAGCACCATAAATTAACTGATGCCCACCTAAGAAATTGGTTACATGACAAGACATATTCGGTTTCTTAACTTCAGTTTTTAACATAAGAATATGCCTTTGAATATTCTTTAAAAGTCATCATACGCTGAGAAGTCAGAGCAATTTTAGCATGATGTAGGAGATGTCGATGCTTTGCAGATGGCAGTAGCGATGCCTCTTCCTGCAGGAGAATCAGAAGGTTTTAATTTCAGAGGACTGCAGGGGTGAATTAGGACTTAGAACAAAGAGGTCAGATTCTGCCAGAAATTGTGGTCTAGGCGCATGCATGTGCTTGCTTATGGGAAAAAAAAAAAGAAAAAGAAAGTGGTTTCAGACACTTTTCATGTAAAGTTATACTCTGATGACTATCCAAATTATACTAAAGTTGCTCAGATCCTGTACTGTGGGGATGTATACTTTGTACCTATCAAAATCTTATTTCAGATTAAAACATTGTGCTAAGTGCAGAGGGCTGCCCCCGCAGTTGCACGTTTTAAATTAGCTCCCTATTACATGCAAGTTAATAGAATTAGGTACGTCCCTACTACATCCTGCTGCCCTCAGTCAAAATTTCTGCATAAAAGTTGCCCCGATGCTTCTCCAAGACTTTTTCTCCCCAGACAAAAGAAAGCAGTTCCACGAAGCTTGAGGTTACCTGAATAACTAGAAGACATTAAAAACCCCTATTTTTTTCCAAAAACCACCGACTTCCAAACTATGTTTATCTTGGAACAGCATTGCTAAGACTCAGCATGAAGCAAACATTCTGGGTTTATTTTTGTCCTCACTGCAAATCCATGCCTTGCAGTATTTTTAACACAGATCTAGTCATCCACATTCATATTCACAAATGTTTATACCACTGAATTTTGCCACCAGATCTCAGAATTTGTGCATCATCCTGAACCTGCTATCAGCTATAAGTGTTTCTATATGGATCGAGGTGATATGATTCCACTCCCTGACTGTAAGTGCTGTGTCTAAGGATGCATAGGATCAAAACCCAAACACACAATGTTGCTGATCTCAGCTTTCTTTTCAATAAATACACAGACTTCTTGCTTTCAAAGGGCCTGGTATGTAGAAGAGAGGCCAAGTTTGCAATGGCTGTGAGGTTTTATTCCTTTTAATCAATCATACTTCCATGAAACTGCTCAGTGCATAGTACATGGGAAGGACACGTCAAACTCCTACAATAGCATTAAAGAATGTAGGGTCTAAGACCACTACTAATATAAGGGTCTGTCATGCTGCTTCAGGACTTTTTTCTTTCCTTTCATCCACTACTCTTCTGCTCCTCCCTTCTTAAATTGAAAGAAGAAAGTGAATCAGTGAAAAAATTTCATGTCACCTCAGCAATGTTAGGCTGAGAGCAAATTTATAGCACTCAAAAGTTTTAACACCTGAAGCGCATGTGATTTGGTAGGGTATTTATTACCTGTTTTCCTTATTTATTTAATAAGCACCAACTGGAGACATCATAAGCTGTCTGAACCCCATTCTGCAAGTTCATTTTGGTTTTGCAGTTAGTTTTCTTCTGCCGTGTACGTAGTAATACAGATATAATACGGTTTTTTGGTTTTGCTTCTCTTCCCTCTGAACGCAGAGCAGAAGTGCATCACCATTTGTTTACAAAGCCGCTCCTCACACAGTCTTTGGCCAGAAGACACAGTCGTACAGCAGTGGGATACTAAATCAAAAACCTATGTCCCAGTTCAGCAAAGCACTTTCTTAAACAATATGAAGCCAATAAGGCTATAGCTCCGAATACTTTACTCCAAAGGGCTGTAATTACTCGTTTGTTTCCCATCAAATTCAATCTGCTTTGGATCTAGTCCTAGACGTTTGTTGGAAGATGTCATTAAATAAAATGAGAGGAAAGTCAGGCCGATAGTCTCCCGATTTCTAAGAAATAGCTGGTTATATCATGTATCCACTCAGATGCTTAAGCAGCAGCCACGGGGGGACCACACATCATACCCACATCTCTGGCCCACTGGCTTCAAGCATAAATATTTACCCTATCTGGGTTCTCTCTTTGAATTATTACTTTAATAATGTATACAAGGTAATTACTTCAAGTCTACAGGTGTTGGCATCTGTAACTTATGCATAGTGCGACTGGAAGTTTTGAATGGCTGCATAACAAAACCAGAGATTTTAAGTGATTAACTAAGCATATTAATGGAAAAAATGAAGCAAGCTCTGGTAAACAGAATTTTTAAAAAACCCTCTTCCTAGAATAGCTGCTTATGAGTGCTTGCTTCCTTTGCACACAGTTTTTGGGAAATACTTCATTTTATAGAACAATGCATATCTCATAGCATGTATAGGATACAGCAGTCGATACATCACATGTATTTCTAACAGACTGTGCTTGAGATCATTGCTGGTTGAGATAAAAGATGCTATAAGACAACTGAGCAAGCAGGTACGCTGGCTGCATAGTTAAGTTAATTTGGAGAGACTCGAGTTCACTTACTTGATCTGCAACAAACATCCCATATTGCCTTGGGCAAGACAAATTCAATTCCCCGCTGAAGTGAGAATAACTCCGTTTCCCTGTCTCAGAAAAGCGCTCCAAAACTAAATGTGAAATACACTACAGCAATACGATGCCCATGACTGCCTGATCCTTTCTTGAATGCATATTAGTAATTCAGAAACTGCCCGCCGTAACTATTTGATAAGAAACATAACAGAGCTCAAAAGTATTATATGTAATGCAGCAAGTGCGTGAGGAGTCCAATAGCTTGAACTTCAATGCCTGAATGAATCTTATTAAAGAAAAGCAGAAGCTGAATGAATGATACGTGCCTTGAAAGCCATATGTGCTAAATGCCTCCAAGAAGAGTAAGAAATAATAAACCACAAGTATTTCTCCCATTCATGTTGCTTTCATGTTTCTTCCACATCTCTGTGTTCAAACTCAGTTCCTATGCTTTGCCACAATCTGGCGACCACAGTCAGGGATGATGTGTCTAACCACAGTCTCGCTGGTGTGAAAAATTACTCTGCCTCTCCACTTCAGGCTCAAGTTGCAGAAAATTCTAAACTTACGTGGTGCATTCCACATAACAAAGATGTTTCTTAATTTGTGGAGCAATAACTAAGTACCTTTACAATGCCTAGTATCTTTTTTCTTCACCTCATGCTTGTCAGGTGAATTACCGCACATGTATATATATCTCCTCTCTAAAGACTGAACTTTGAGATCCATTCTCTCAAGTACCGGTATCTCAAAGCATGTTCTCTCTTTCCATCTACATCTTTTATTGGGAAAAAGTGTCAGGAAAAAGGGCCATTGCCCCAGGATTTCTGAAAGCCCACGAGCCAGCTCAGAGCTCCAGTCTTACATGCAAACGGACAGTGAACCCAAAGCATCCAAAAGATGATCAGCCTCTCTGTGTACGTACAGACTACGTGCAAAGCAGATGCAGGATGCTCGGGAATCCCAGACATATGGCCATATGGCCATATGGCATGTGTGAATGAACACCATAGTTCCCAGATGCAAGTTAATCTCATCATCTGGACACATCAGATCTCTGCAAATGCCCAGAAGCATGAAAATGTTCTGCAGAACTCCGCAAAGGCACAGTCAGCCCAGCACAGCCCTGGCACACCAGCCTCACCGCGGGGGCGCCTCCAGTTTCTTCCCAGGGAAATCCTGGCTACAAGTACAAGAACCCTGGAAATAAACACAAACTCTTGACAGGTGAATGTAAGCTCTTGGCATCCATAATATTTTCGATATTGCTTTTCAGGTGATGTTTTTAAGCCTCAAATTATGCATTTAACAGTAAGGTCAGAAGCATCCCAGGAAGGTGTCTGGTGTCTCCCTTTTGTACTCACACAGTATCCATTACCAGGACGCGCATGTGACACTCTGAGAAATTAATGCCATGCAAAAAGGAGCCCTTTTTGAATTCACAATATTTTAAAGAATGCCAGTGAGAGGGACTTTTGTGGTAACCTCGGACAATGGATAGTTTAGCCTTACAAACAGCTTAGATAAAATATTCACCATCTGCTAGATGAAAACTCAGGAGATACTGAGCTCAGGTAATGGCAAGCGGGAAGACTCAGTTACAAACTGCCAGGGGGTTCTGCACACCCCTGCTCTGCACAGGAGCAGCATGCCCAAATGTCTCTGCCCGCTGCCTGTTGTACACACAACACACAGGGCAGGACAGATGCCTCAGAGGTACTTTAGTAGTAAAGATAAGCAAGTTAAGTGCTGAGGCAACAGAAGTCAGGCTGGATGAAGCCTCCTCCTCACCCCACGGGAGAGAGCTCCTGCACTTGCCCCTCTGTTCCTTGTTTTCATCTTTCCTCTCTGTCTCTCTCTCCACCTCTTTTAAGCAAAGAGAGGATCTCCAGCCACATCCAGGAAAACAGAAGTGAGCAAAAATAGGGAGCACAAAGAAACTGGTTCGAAGGAACTGGTTGCTCATTATGCTGCACTATTTGTCCTTTGGTACCCTTTTGCCTACAAGGTTCTACAAACAGATGGACAAACTCAGTTTTCAAATACACCTGTGCAAAGGAGGTCTGGGCAGGAGATGGGGGTGCTGAAGGACAGAGGGGAAATTATTTGCAGGAGTACCTAAAGCATCAGTGGCAAAGAGCAGCAGCCAGTGGCACAAGCCACCCAGTACGTGCCCATTCACAGCATGAATCTATCTCAGCTACTTCAGACATTTACAGTGCAGGTGTCTGCAGGTGAACAGGCCACCCTGGGACCTCTTTGTACTCAAGGGACAGCAGTGCCACAGCTCATCCAGAACGGAGATGGGCAATATCTGCAATGCACAGAATAACAGGTATCCAGATGGTGCCACCGCCAGGGACACGCTGCAGATCTGGAAACTCTCACCTACTAGAGGCTCCTCAGCCCAAGAGCCTCACTGTTCCCAGCAACATTCTTCTGCCAGATAGGAAAAAGTGATGTTGTGTCAAAATTAAGTTTTATGCCTCTCTAAGAGACATAAAGCATGTCCCATAGGGTGACATTACTACAAACCTGAAAGGGAAGAGGCTCCCAGGTCGTCAAGGAAATTTGGTTTGGGTGTCAAATCAGGGCTCATTGCAATCAACTCAGAATTAAGAGCAATTTTGTAACATTTCGGAAAATTAACACCAGCAGTGAACTGACCGAGACCGAGGTTTATGCCTTCCACAAGCACACTCATTACAGTGCAACAGTTCAGAGATTAAATTATGATGATGCCAGGCAAAGACACGGAGAAAGACACAGGAACAATTTCAGCTCTTCGTTGCTTCCCCACAGTTCTGTGACCTCATTCACTGTCCTACTTCCCTACTCCAACATTGCCGAACATTTAAGGTCCCATGAACTCCTTTATTTATCCTCTGACAAAAAGTAAAAAGTATCCACTTCACTGAATTTGCTCATGAAACACTAATTGAAAACTTCTTGCTCTGTGTACCAAATTGCAGTGCAAATATTATGATTCTGTAAGTCAAACAAGATTAATATCCCTTTTTCCCTGCAGGAAATCCTAATAAAGGCTACAAGGGTTTCCAGCTTTGCAGGAAGTGGAACTGCTGGACTCTCATACACTTCCATATTTGGCTTCAGTGGGAAACTCATTTTGCGAGTCCACCAAATACCAGTTATATCCCTACAGGCAAAGCAGTCCCGCTGCCAGTCAATAGGACATTTGACCTTGCAGGAAACCTGAAAGGCACTTGGACAGAACAACAAGATCTGGTTACAGCTGCACTCTCACCGCTAAGCCATTAATTCTTATCTTTAATATGCAATCAATGTCTAAGAAGTGGCCAACACCAAACCTGTTTTCCAGCAGCAGCCAGAGTCTCGCTGCTTCTCTCCAGCACCTTCCCATCACTTCTGTTTATATGAGAAATGACTTTGTTATCTTAGAACTTCAAACACAGTTAACATGTGAAATCCAAAACAATTACTTGCCTGTAGGGAGAGTGGCCCAGTTTCAGCAAGCATCAGTCACGCATTCATTCTGGTTTCATAACCCCAGTTACCCTTGACCAGTGGACATCTGGAAGGCCACAATGCAACAGCACTTTTGTAAGTTTTATTAAGCTACAGGAACTCTCCAGGGCAGCTTCAAACTCTCCAAGGTATCTCACTCAGTGCTCTTGATTTTCCTCCAGCAGCTCTTGTGCACAAGTCCAGCTCTTGTCGCCTGCGTGCCAGAGAACAGCTTTTGGCATTGGAAAGGCAGCACTGAGCTGGTTGCTCCAAAGCTCATAAGGAAGATGAATAAGCTTGGATAGATGATGTTAAAATACAGTATTAAGAAGCACTTTTGATTTTTGGGATACACAACCGTGGAAGTAGCTGGAGCCTTCATGCGATTTTTGTAACAGTAGAAATTGATGATATTGGCAAATGCCATTTTTGCTTTGAGATTTTGGCTCAAACAATTAGTAAGCACAATTTTTCACGTTTCCCTTTTAACTACTATCTATTAACGGAGCAAGAGGGTGAAATTTCACACTATACCACCTTTAATCTTATCGTTTTGTGACCAAATAATCTCGTATCTTGAACAGTACAATTTCTTATTCCTAAATTCAAAAAAGGCTCAATGCAAAATTGATCAAAATCAGCAGAAATCCTCCCTATGCTGCTTCTGAGAGACCAAATCGCGGTGCTCAGGGACACCTCAGTGCTGTTGCAAATATTTTTTCCCCCCTGCCCAGACATAAGCCAGTAAAAGCTGCTGGCATCAGCACTTGGAGTGAAAGGCTTGTCACACACTTCTCCTTCTAATAAATACGGCTGCACATCACAACCTGGGCAATCTACCAAACCCAAGAGGAATCTGCTGCATGCGTGCAATGAGAAACAAGCCCCGGTGGTGCATGCACTGAAAGTCTTCCAAACTTGAGAGGGAAAATAAGTCTTTTTTAACTTTAAGCAACTGAGCTTGGTGTCTTATAAGCTTGCCAAGTAAATCACATTGAAAGACAATGCAAGCAAATTCACCAGTGAGCATAAGGCAGCAGACACCGCAGAACACAAGCCATTATGCATTAGGATCCTCATTAACTTCTGCTTGGAAAGTTTTCCCTAGGTGTATTAATACCTACCTGGAGCACACAGTCACTTTTATTTATTATTGATTTCCATCACTTCCACCCATCAAGCCCCTCCATCTGCTCGGCACTGGGGGAAAAGAGGAATTTTCAGCTCTTCTTCCCAATATCCTCATCACTTCAAACACTTTCAGATCCTCCTGCGCAAACTGTGTCTCTGACCCAGTGACCACCTGAGCTGCTGAACCATCCCAGTACAACGTGGAGTGTCTGTTGTGCTCCTGCACCATGGTTCAAACCTTTGCTCCTCCCTACAGCAGCGTCTGCTGGAATTCAAGAGTTTATTCAGAGTGCACTAGTGGAAATGGTGCATCTCTCCCACATGTTTTTTGGTTTTAAAGAGGTTTTGTTCAAAAAAAAAAAATCCAAATCAATGGGAGATATGATACATTTTTTAGTATATTTAGTTGGGTTTTTTTGTTTGGTTAGTTCATTTTGTTTGGGTTTTTTGTTTGTTTTTTGTTTGTTTGTTTTACACAGTATTCAGACCTAGCACTTCAGCAAGTAATTTTTGTTATTTCGCTCACTTTATGGCCAGATTTGAAAAACTTTATATGGTATTAGGGGAGAGAAGGGCTTTGTCCCTCCACTAACTGTGATCAGGGATCTGATTTACAGACACGGTTGTTTTATCGCAGCAATTAACTACAGACACAAATGGTAACATGAAGACATCTAATTCCCTATGAGGTAGGAAATGGCGAACAGGGAAAAGCTTGAGGGTTGGACTTTTTTGTTGTTTTTTGTTTATTTAACCAACTGATCTACTTGGGGATAAAAAAAATCTGAGTTGCTAGCTGGTTTTACTTCTTCCCCTCCCCACATACACCAGTTGGTCCAATAAAACACATTATCTCTCCCACCAGCCCCTGCCCCACTTACAGGCTTAGACCATCCTGACAACAGAAACGCTTCATAATCCGGACACTTCCAAAAATCACAGGGTTTGGCACACACAATACATTCTCTTATTTGCAAATAATCACAGCTAAAATTACCTGCAGGTTTAACATCAAACCATTCAAACAAAGATTAAACAAAGTTGAATAGTTTCCATAATGAATTTAACTACTGGGGAAGTGACAAACCCATTAGCCAAGCCCAAGAGTTAAAGTTCAAGATGTCTTGTCCAGGAGAAGATAACACTGCTATATTCAAAATAACTAATTCCTACCTATGTTGAAAAACACAGCAAAGCCTTAACTACGTGTTTGATGAGGCTGAACAGAGTTAACCCATATGGCCACATTACAAAACACTTACCACTTTCTAAGCTAGACATGTAGAAAAAAATTACTCTGAGATGTGGAGCTAATATTTGTGTATATATATATATATATATATATATATACACACACACAATACAGAAATTTAGTAAAAATCTGGTTTGGTTCCATGGACACATGCACAACAGAGAGCTGCAAAGTGAAGTGAAGCAGAAAATGTTGATACGCAGAAAACTTTTGCGTTGGTGTTATTTTCTTTGTCAGAACCACAGACTGCTCAGTTTATGTCTGAGTTTTGTGTTTGGCAGCTGTAGAACTATAAAAAGCGCTGCCATTTAAAACATTTTTGAAAGAAAGATATTGTATGAGGCTGACAATACATACATAATTTATCAAAATGTCATGTTGTTTGGGGAGACGGATAGCAAGTGTCACCCCTGGGCCTCGAAGAGGAGTTTAAAAATTAAAAACATGCTCATCATGTCTACTTAAACACATTATAAGCTGGAAGTAGTCAAGTTTGCTGTTGTGCTAAGCTTTCTATTGAAAGAGAGGGAATTACAGCAGTGTTTATTCTTCCCCAAGCATCAAGGCCTGTCTGACCTCCTCACAACAGCTCTAAAGCCCAGTCAGTCCCAAAAGAATTTACTTGGGTGAAAGCTACAATAGGCTGTTCAAGGTTTGATAGCAAGTCTGCTAAGGCAGTGAGAAAAAGACAGAAAAAATAAGTAAGAGTTAGAGGAAAAGCACAAGACAAAGCAAAAACTTTGGTTTTTTTCAGCCAGGGTAAAAGGTAAGTCAGCATCACTTACAGCAAGTCAGAGAAACGAAACTATCCCAAAGCCTAAATATTATAAACACTCATAACTTGCCCCTTCTAAGGGTATCAGTGGAGCATAGTTGGTTGTTAACAGTCCATGGATTAAATCCTGGTCCTCCCCAGCTCCCAGGAACCAGCCATGGTTACAGCAGGGTCAGACCAGGTT
Organism: Caloenas nicobarica; assembly: GCF_036013445.1. NCBI lineage: Eukaryota > Metazoa > Chordata > Aves > Columbiformes > Columbidae > Caloenas > Caloenas nicobarica. The sequence goes on along the minus strand of NC_088245.1, from coordinate 207,494,419 downwards.
CTCACATAAACACATCTCCAGTGCCTGATTCTTTCTTTCCGAGCATCAGGCACATCTCTATCCCCTGTATTCATCTCTGTGGAGCAGAGCTGGAGTGCAAGCCCCTCAGCAAAATACGTCTAGTGAACAGAAGAATGACTATGTGTGCTTTTTTTCCAATATGCTTTCTTATTAAGGAGAAAAAAAAATTGATTATATGTAGGGTTCTGCAGATGCCATGAAAACAAAGAATTATTTCTGGGGGCGGGGAAAGGAGCATCAAGAGACAAATAGGGTACAGCCAGAAAATTATTACTCTGTATTAAACTGAAAAACGCTCTCTTATTGTGTTGAATCCCATTTATTGTGCTCTAAATATAAAAAAAATATACAGTACCATTTGTAATTATTATGTTCTGTTCCCACAGCATATGCAAGCTATGGAATTTATGCTGATTTTGAGAAATTGCATACTGCACTTGACTGTGTCAGCAGATGAAAAACAGAACAGAAACTGGATATGTGGTGATTAAAGACAGAAGATTAAGGGTCAAACTACACAGCTGAGGCCATCCTGTAAGTTTTTAAGATGATCTTGCATATCTACGTCTGCTGTAAGCCTAACAAAACTCATTTTTGCCACTCACCAATTTCAATATATTGCACTGATAAAACTGGGGCAGAACAGCTTTTTTTTTTTATATAAGACACTCAGACCTTGTAATAGAGGAATTAAAATCCACATGGTGCTCCTACTAAAGTAAACCTCTCTTAGAGCATTGGTGTCAGTCTATGGGTCTTTGGGGTGTACGGATCACCTGCTGGGGGCTTTTACCCCTCGAAGGAGGGACATTGCACATTGAGACCCAGACCTCAGGATCCCGAGCACTCAGTTTCTCTTACTATCAGGCTTCAAATCAGAGCAGTGGAGTCACTGAACTGTTTCCACCTCTTGTTCCTAAGAAACTGCAGGGTTGGTTTGTCTCTTCGTTAAACACCCATCTTTCCTTTCTCAGCTCCAAATGAACGTCAGTAACAGCAGCTCCAGTGCTCTTCTGGAGGTGGCTGCTATAGAAGCTAAAGAGGAATCCAGTTTACATTCTCTGTATCCAAAATCAAGTCAAATAGAATTTGTTCCAGGTCCAGTTTTGTTCAGCAAGTGCCAGCAAAAACTCAGTGGACAAATCCTGCACTACAAAGCTACTGGGCCCATCCCTAGCAAGGACCCTGCTGCACGGCAAATCCATCTCAAACCAAAGCCAAGCCACAAAATCTGGCTCTTCACTTCATCTTGTGAATTAGCGCTGCCTTCCCGCAGCTTCAGTTAAATCATCGCTAATTCTGACGAGCACCAATGACTCAACACACAGCAGCACACAGTTTCTAATGTCAATGACATTATATTTCATGCTGTTTACGTGGGCCAAGGCTTGAAACCTGCTGAGGTCAGTGATGACTGTTTACAGGACCAGCCCCATATATAACATCCTCGGTCTTACATCCATAGCGCTTCCAAAATAATCAACTGGCTGTTGGCCACACATTTCACTGGATGCAATGGACAGGAATGCTGAACAAGCTGTAACATCCTGCCCTAGATCCATTCTAACTGCAATAATATCCATTTTCATACTATTTAGCAAACAGTTTGTTTTACTTAAGTGCAATTCTTATTCAAGTGCCAAAAAACTTTGTCCCCTCTATGAAACAGCTACATTCAGTCTTGGCTCTGCCCTACCAAAAGACGTCTGGTGTAGGGGTTATGGCTTCTTTAAAAGAAAGGGCATGATAAAAAGAAAGCAACATAGGCAGCTGCCAGTCTGATGATTTTCCACAACTTGAAGTCAATTTTAAAGGTATTTTTGTAACAAACTGCTCAGGAAACAGAAACAAGTATTTTGGTCCAAATGCAATTTATTTTTATTGGTATCTTATAGTGACCACAAACATAAATTCACCACTTATAAAAGCTGCCCAACCGATACGTCCAAGACCTCTCAATGCATTTACAAGGGCTAAACAACGAACTTACTACAGGGTTAGTACAAGGCAGACAGAGGCAGCTCTGCATCTGCACCCTCTCACCTCTGCAGCACCAGATTCCTCTGCACTTCCAAGCTTTTCCCCCAGAACTCCACTCCCAAAGCACCAGCGGTGTCCCCAAGGACAGTGACAGTGTTGGCAGGAGGTTATGCAGAGGGACAGGAGGGCAGATGGCCTCCTGGTTTGGCTATGATAAGGGAGAGGGACTGGGATCCAAGCTGGGGAAGCAAACGGGACTTTTGCAGGCTGCTGCCAATACTAGAAGCACCAGCAGACTTATTCTGGGCTTATTTTGCTGACCATGCCATGATGACAAGTTCTTTGGTACCAAAATATTAGGAAATGCCATTGCCAAAAGATACTTTGGACTCAGATAAAGATATGCTTGATATTAACACTAAACAAACAAAAATGAAATTCTGCATGCCAGGATGAAGGCCAAAACAAACCTAGCTGAACAATCATATCGCCAGAACACCACCACATTTGCCAAAATACTGGGACAAACCTCATGCCTTGGAGTTTGCTTCCACTGAAGTCAATGGCGATGCACCTAGGCTTGACCGGTGAAATAAAGGTGACCAGTGACAGAACCCGAGGGAATGGCAGGAAGATGTGCCAGGGGAGGTTTAAGTTGGACATGAGGAAAAGGTTCTTCACCCAGAGGGTGCTGGACACTGGAACAGGCTCCCCAGGGAGGTGTCCCGGCCCCAGGCCTGACAGTGTTCAAGAAGAGACTGGACAACACCCTCAGACACACGGTGTGAACTGTGGGGTTGTCCTGTGCAGGGACACGAGTTGGACTCGATGATCCTTGTGGGTCCCTTCCAACTCAGGACATTCCATGATTCTGTGAAAGAACCACTAAAAACATGAAAACAGCCTCTCTGCCCTGGACACCGTGGAAGGCTCATCACACTGTGCAGTGCTCCAGCTCACATTTCAGCTCCAGATTATTTGATGAAGATCGATCTCTCTCAGCTGTGGGTTGTCTCCGGTCTGAAGTGGCCCATGTGCTGCAGGGTTTGGCCATGAAAGTGTCTCGTTTCATATCCCTGGAAACATGAGAGTCCTACCAGGTCAGTTCATATACATGAGTGTTGTGTCTCCGGCAGCAGCCATAAGCCTCACAAAGAGTAAACATCACAGGTAAATAGGACACTTTTCCCCGCACAAGCCCATGCTTTCATTATTTTCAGTTTGGGGATCTTCTAAGTCAGGTGTGGGTTTAGTGTATTGAGTAACCTGCAGCGGATTTTTTTTTTTAATTAATCTGACCAGTCTAAAACTTGTCCCCCAAATCTTGCTTGAATAGCTATAGGCTTCTAGAAAATACGGGGGGAACCTCCAAGCTCTGCCCACCTCATACTCTCACTTCACAGAACATGAACAGATGGTAGGTTAACAAATGCAGGCACACAGCCACTTAAAGCCCTGTGTGTACCTCAGTAGTTACATCTCTCCAGACCTAAAGCTAGGCAACCAGGAACTCCAGCTGTAAGAATATAACCTTGTGGATTTAGAGAGATTTACTAATCTGAAAACAGAAGGCTGCCTCGATTTGATCTTGCCAGCTGCCACTTCAGGCACACTGTTCTTGTGCCCATTACTAATTTCATTTATATGCAATCATTTTAAAAACCCAGCTAATCTTAGGCCCGTTTCACCACAGTCGCCGAGTCCAGCCACGTGCAAGACGCATCATTTTTTTCTCAGCTGCGGTGGCAAATTACTGACACCATGTTCAAAAAACCCTCAGCTCAATTCCAATCCCTGCAAAGCTGAAGGACGAACAAACTTTCTGCATTTTAATGATGTGTACAGCAGTACATTCCAAAAACGCTGCAGAAACCTACAGCAATTCTTTAAAGTTTCATTCTTGCAGACCCAGACTGGTAATTTTGGTTTTTTGGGTTCCTGGGGTTTTTTTTGGTAATTCATTATGACACATTTTGTGAAAAGAAATGGAGAGCATGCACACACATCAGAAGAGTACAGGCTATTACCCAGATGTACACAGAAGACCCCAAATTCTGATCTCCACACTGCACCTTGCAGAGAACTTTAGTGTATTATCTCAACCCTTCAAATATGGCAATATCTGAAACTCTGAAAACAAACTGTGACCTCCAGTTCTGCATCTGTTTGTGATGGTAGATCTCCAAGGAGGCAGGATTTATCTCAAAATTAGGACTTCCAGCAAAAGCCATGAAGTCCTGTCAACCTTACAACTGAACAGAGCAGTCAGATTCAAATGTCATGAACAAAATTACAGTTGATTTTGGACAAGATTTTTGAGTCCCTACAGGTGTGTGGTCAAACCGGGAACAAACACAGCTCAGCCTGTATTTGTTAAAACACAAAGAGGGCACATGGATTTGACAGAATCCCTGGAAGAACTGGGGAGTCATGAGCAGCACATCTGAGATGAGCAGAATGGCACAAATCTTAAGAACGGGCTGTAGCGTCAGAGGAAGGACACAACACGGTCCTGACCACACCAAACACAAGGCAACTTCGATAAATGAGGTAGTGGGTAAGAGGTGGCACATCTTTCCTCGCAGGATCCGAGTGCTGAATTAGCTTCTCACAGGCTGAAGCCCCACAGTAGAAGTGACTTGTCTCTCAGCAAGTCCAGCTCCACTGCTGCCCTGTTACAAATCACTTACACACGGCCAAAGCTTCTACCAAATCCTCCTGGAACCCTGCTTGCGCTTGCATGGTCACAGAACACTCTTACCAGTTCTCTGTGGTTATCTGACACTGTTAACATTTTTAGGTTTTCCAATTTTGCAGCATTCAAACACAGGAAAAGAAGAACCACTTCATGAGAACATGTGACAAGCTCTTCCTCATCCTTCTATTATTTTCGAGACTGTGCTTGTCAACTGAGAACAGCTGCTATTGCCTTTTAAGACCACAAGTACCCTTCAGAAGAACACTGACATTTCCTGAGTCCTGCCCTTAAGTCAGACAGGGGCTGTAATACTTACAAACAGAAGGGAGAACCGTATCTGAATAGCACAGAAAAAAATACAGCACGCTTAAAGTCTCATCAGGATAGATGAAGCATAACTGGTTCCATCTTCAAAGTTCCTCCTACTGTCCAAGGATTTAAGCTACAAGATTTCCTCGCATGTGACTTCTCTGATGTCACAGAGAAAGTCTGAGACATAATCAAACACAGTCTCAGAGATGGAACCCAGCCTTGCCTTAACTGCAAGGCAGTTTCTTCCTCTAAATTCTCCCCAAAATGCCTAGTCAAACAAGCTCTTATACACAGTGCATAGATTGGCCAAATAATTTGAAGACTGAAGATAACTCATTTACAACTCATGCTCAATCCACTCTCGATCAATACTTAGGAATCCCAGTCCTCTGCATCAGAAAAGAACAGCCAACTTCAAATAGGAAACTGACCAAAGGAAAGAAACAACTGTAAATTCCTTACATCCATCACCAGTTTTTCTATATTTTTTTTTTCTTCTCAGGCAGATTTGGAAAACAGAGGAGCTTTTCAGAGGACAGCCTGCTTTAACTGATACTGAGGGTATTACAGAGGACCTGTCAGCAGTGACTTCTCAGTCTGGTTCTTCTTCAAAGCACCTTCAATCTAGGTGGCAAGCAAAGACTTGGATCAATAACCTCAGACTGTAAACCTGTCTGTGATTCTGCTAGAGACACATAGTCTGCATTGAATTAACACCACACACTTCAGATTTTTACACTGACACTTTAAACTTCACCCAAAATCTGTAAAACAGCCAGGACATTTAATAAAGCACTGGCTGACCAAAGCCTCATGCCTGGAAAACTTTCCCAGAGGTTCTTGGAGAGATGTACAGATGTATAGGCTGCAGAGCAGCCTTCGATCAAATAAAAACTTAAAGATCCACTGCAATGACCCCATGCCAACATTTAGAAATCAAAAGGGTAAAGAGTAATTGCCAAGTGATGAGAGTACAACAGCTGAAAACCGATCGAGATCCCCAATTCTGACCTCCAGCACTGCAGCGTGGCACACCAAAGGGCCATCAATCACACCTTGACCACATACCATCTGAAGGGCCTCACTTCATCTGAACACAGCTAATTCCTTAGATACTACAACAAACTGTTAAGAGCAACAGAAAGAAGTCTGTTTAAAAACATTTGGAAAGAGAGCCTGAGCGTTTAGTAAAGCCTAGTTACTAGCTACCTAGGTGCATAAACAGGCAGTCCTTATCTCTTACCACCGATGTCAACCCTTTCTGTCCTCACTTGGATGTTCTGTAGATGACTATCAACGACCATAAGGTCTGTACTGACAGAGGAACACGGCAACATAAACAGCAAACATCCAGGCTGGAGACCAGCTAGGAAACTTCTCATGGCCAATTAACCACGGCACACTGGAATGTATTTTACCTCCAACAGAAGCAGTTTTCTTCCCTTCTCTCTAGATGGACCAAGATTCCATGTAAAGAAAAATACTTCATTTCACTGGAAGGCGGGAAAACACTTCAGCAAAGCCTCAGTTCTAAAAATTATCAAATGCGATGTTGAAAATCTACTTCTGTGGTAGCCAGATCAATTTAAAACATGCGATAGATTCAACTGGTCATGTGTTATTGCTGCACTACACTGAGCAAAGGCCAAAGTATTAATTTCCCAGTTCAAATTCATATAAGTAAGGCTACTAGAAACATTAGCTATGTGACTCTTTGTAACTGTCATTGAACACCCAAGAGAACAAGAGAGATGCTGAAGAAAAACTCATCAAAACCACTTAATGCTGATGAATTACTGTTGCTTATGAGACAGCTGGCAACTCCTCTTCAGTCTCACAGAGGCGCTGTATAATGGTTCAAATCCGATTGCCTACAAAGTTGTTGCGTGTTCTGTGATATCCAGTGTCATCGTGTGCCTTGGTCCTTGGGGACCCCTCCATGGATGCTGAAACGGTACCAGGGGGTGCAACCCAGCCCCCTACACAGTGTACACGTTGCCATCCAGAGTCTCCTCTCCAGAAGAAGACACAGGAGGCTCATTTACCAGATAACTACATACCAAGCAGGTGGTAAACAGTCGCAACCCCATCAACTATCAATATCGTGTTTAATACCTGCGTATTTTTAAGGTAATTAACATCTTTGTAGTTATTTCTAGCAATATTAATACAAGAAACTGGAACTAAACATCCTTGAATCTGACACATCGGATCCCAAAATTTGCATACAGGTTGTATTTGGGGGTTGTTGTTTGTTTGTTTTGTTGTTGTTGTTGGGTTTTTTTGGTTTTTTTTCCTTCAAACTATGGACAGGAATGGAAAAGTAGTGTGGAGCTAAATTACAGGGTCTCATTTCACACAACTTGCAGACTTTGCTGAAAACCTTTCACCAAAAGCCTTTTTTTCCTTTTTTATAAAAGGTTGAGGTTTCCTCCAGTATTGAGCATGAGTACATCTTCATTCCAGCAAACGACGCTGTTTAGGTAGCGGAACGCACATCACTATGGATGTGCTATGAAAGGAAGATTAACAAGAACAACCACGCATGCCTATTTTAACACAAAGGTGTAAACGATCAGTTCCGCTCCTGCACGTGCAATACAACGTACATCAAAACACCCCACGTTTTGATATTGGATTTATAGCAGAGGCCGCGCATTCTGCTGCCTCATTCATTCCTGATTTCGGGCAAGCGGCTCCAGGTCCTGGCCAAGGGCCAAAGCCTTGCTCGGGTTCTCCAGTGCCAGCACCGCAGCAGCCGTGGCGGGCCCGGGGAAGCGGGGTGACCGGCTCTGAAGAAGCCACCGATGTCCCGACCACCCGGTGACCACCTATAAATCTCGCCCCGGGCTCTGCCCACGTTAATCCACGACCCAAAGCATTTCACCCCCTTCTGGAGCGGGCCTGAACCCTGGGGACGGGCACAGGCAACGCCGCCAAAACACCGACAACCCGGCACACCTGCGATCCGTGTGAGGCACCTTCCCCACCAGCCGGCCCCTCTCGCCTCCCCTCCCTCACACCCCGGCAAAGCGGATCCCCGGCGGCACCCACCTTGTTGAGGTGCGGGTTCCTGGTGATGTCGTAGCCCCGCTTCTTGACGGCCATGCGGGGGGTGGCCGGGCTGCCCCCCGCCTGGCAGCTGCGGCCCCGGGGGACGCTGAGGAGAAGCGGCCTCCGGCCGGCGCCCGCCCCCCGCAGCAGGCGGCCGCCCGCCCCGCCGCACAGCCACACCGGCACCATCGCGCTGCCGCGGGCCTGCGGCCGGGGGCGGGCACGGCGTCAGCGGGGACGGGCGGGGCGGGAAGGGCGGGCCCGGCACAGCCCAGGTGCGCCCGGCCCGGCCCCTCGGGTCCCCGCCGAAGCGAAAGGAAACCCAGGGAGCAGCTCCGGCCTCAGCCCCGCGGCGGGCGCGTCTCCTCCGTTACCTGTGGCGGCTGAGCCGATGGCCGAGGGGAGGGGGTTGGCCCGGCCGGGGTTTCGCCTGCCCGCCATGGCGGGGCCCGAGGGAGCCCGTCACCGCGCGTTGCGGTCCCGTCTCTGAGAGAGCTCTGGAGCCCTCAGTGCGGGACAGACGTGGACCTGCTGGAGAGGAGCCACAGAAATGATCCCAGGCTGGAACAGCTCTGCTGGGAGGACAGGCTGAGAGAGTTGAGGCTGTTCAGCCTGGAGAAGAGAAGGCTCCGGGGAGACCTTATTGTGGCCTTTCAGTGCTTAAAAGGGGCCTGTAAGAAAGATGGGGACAGACTTTGTAGCAGGGCCTGTTGTGACAGGACAAGGGATGATGGTTTTAAACTAAAGGAGGGGAAATTCAGGCCCGACATGAGGAAGACATTTTTGACCCTGAGGGCGGTGAAACCCTGTCCCAGGTTGGCCAGAGAGGTGGTGGATGCCCCATCGCTGGAGACATCCCAGGCCAGGCTGGACGGGGCTCTGAGCAACCTGAGCTGGTGCAGATGTCCCTGCTCATGGCAGGGGTGGCACTGGATGAGCTTTGAAGGTCCCTTCCAACCCAAACTGTTCTATGGTTCCATTCTATGATTTGTATTTTCTCCATTAGCCTTGATAAAGGGCATCATGAGAGAAAAGCCCGGGCCTGTGCTGTGGAGAGCAGGGGCAACGTCGGTTGTTGTGGCCGCCGCTGTTTTGGGTGCCGTGGGCCCTGGGCAACGTGCTGCCTCCTCCTGGGATGTGGAGGCGGGTAAAGGTGCTCGGAGGAGCTGCTGGTGGTTGGGAAGCGCTTTGGAAGGGCTTGTCAGACATCCCTTCTTCTGGGGTTTGGGCAGCTGTGGGTAGTTAGGCATTTCAGTATACCTGTAATCTACATGTCCAAGGTATGAAATCTATATACACACTGTACTGTATATATATGTCTGTCATATACATTATGTATGTTACATATATTTTATATATATTATGATCTATGTATTCACTGAAGAAGGCAGGTCCCTGCATCCATTTTGCCAAATAAATGATCTCTTTTATTCCTTAAAATGGTGACATCATCACTTATCTACCACTTATCTAAAAACCCAGCAGCTGGATTACTCCTCAAAAGAGTGGAGGATTCAGGTTCAATTCCATCCTCATATCAACACTACTCCCATACCTCCGTCCCCGCCATGAAGCTAAGGTCTGCTTGAGGTGGGGGATGCTCTCCAGCTTCTATTGCCATTTGTGTTGCTCCATGCAGACACACTTTGTAATATGCTTTAATATATTTGGGGGGATAAATGATACATTCTGTGCAGAAAAGGATGGACTGTGGAGTGAAAGATGTTGATTAGATGGATATGGTGGTCCTTTCTTGCCTTGGCATTTTATGAGCACTCAGTGACCTTATGATTTCTCCTTACAGAGTGTATGGCTTCATGCATTGCCTTCGGTGTGCCCAGGATATTTACATATTTACACCTCTGCTGTAAGACAAGGATTATATACAAACCTCATGCTTGAGGACTGTGGCCACTTAATAACCACTAGGACCCCAGGGGAAAAACTTCTCCTCACCCTATTAGATATATTCTGAGTGTGAGGTTGTTTGTCTAGCTTTGCTTTGTTTTGTTTTCCCATTTCCTTTCAAATACTAGAAGTTGACCATAAATAGAAATGCACTACTGGGGAGTCTCTGACAGTGGAGACAAAGAATATGTGCATCACTGAGGCCAGATTATAATCAGGGAGATTCTTAGTGCATGGAAGACACAAGAATGAATTTGCCATTATTACTGCTTTTTTGCATAGCTGTAAGTTGGAATAATTTTGAGACTACATCACCGTGAGAATTTGGAATTGCGAGGATCAGTTTGGATAAAAAAAAAGTCAATATCTCACCAGCTTGTCAAAACATTCCTACTCCCACCAGCCAGCACCACATCGCTCTTAGCCAGCCTTAATTTGAGTGATTATTCTCCACTCCACTACAGACTTGCTGTAAATTTTGCAATGTTTTTGTGGTGTTTGTGGCTGTGTGCATAGCAAATGGGACATTTGACACTGCTGTTTGTAGGAGAGCCCATAACACTAAATCTCTGGATTTTTGAGCCACTCCTAGCAAGCAAAGATTAAAAAAGAAAAAAAAAAGGAGAAATTTCCCTGGCTGCTTTGCAAAAGTGTACCATTTAGTTGTTTGAGGAGATTTATGTGATGGAGGAAAAAGTGCCAATGATGCTGCTTTGCGCAGCTGAGAAGTGTCTCCAACAGCATCATTAGCTCTCCCAGCAATAGGTGTCCACCCCCAGGCTCAGAGCAAATGCATTTACTGTGCCTTGGAGGGTCTAGACAAGCTCATCCTACCTGTGGGACCCAATTCCACCATCTAGTGCTTTCTAGGAGAAAGATTCTCCTCTCACAAAACTAAAACCAGTTTGCTTTGCCTGTTTCGTAAAATACTGCGTACCTACCCTTGGAAAAATCATCCCTAAATCCCGTGTTGAAAACACTCTCAGAGAAGAACAGAACTTCAGTATAATTTAACTGTGTACGTAGTGCTGTGTATGTTTCACTTCTTGGCCTTTTGGCTAAGATCAGGTGTAGCATCTGTTCTTATCAGTTTAGTATCTGATATGTCCTCGATGAGAGAACTTTATATTCATGTTTGGGTGGGAGCGTTGATCTGCTGGAGAGTATGAAGGCCACACAGAGGGATCTGGACCGGCTGGATCGTTGGGCTGAGGCCAATTGTACGAGGTTCAACAAGGCCGAGTGCCGGGTCCTGCCCTTGGGTCACAACAACCCCAGGCAGCGCTACAGGCTGGGGAAGAGTGGCTGGAAAGTGCCTGGAGGACAAGGATCTGGGGGTGTTGGTTGATAACTGCTGAACATGAGCCAGCAGTGTGCCCAGGTGGCCAAGAAGGCCAACAGCATCCTGGCTTGTATCAGGAATAGTGTGGCCAGCAGGCCCAGGGCAGTGACCGTCCCCTGTACTGGGCACTGGTGAGGCCCATCCTCGAATCCTGGGGTCAGTTTTGGGCCTCTCATGACAAGAAAGACCTTGAGGTGCTGGAGCGAGTTCAGAGAAGGGAACGGAGCTGGTGAGGGGCTGGAGCACAAGTGTGATGGGAGCGGCTGAGGGAGCTGGGGCTGTTCAGCCTGGAGAACAGGAGCTGAGGGGAGAGCTGATCGCTGTCTGCAACTGCCTGAAAGGAGGTTGGAGCGTGGAGGGGGTTGGTCTCTTCTCCCAAGGAACAAGCAACAGGACATGAGGAAATGGCCTCAAGTTGCTCCATGGAGATTTAGATTGGATATTAAGAAAAACTCCTTCCCAGAAAGGGTTGTCAGGCATTGGAACAGGCTGCCCAGGGCAGTGGTGGAGTCACCATCCCTGGAGGGTTTAAAAGACATGTAGATGAGGTTCTCAGGGACATGGTTTAGTGCTAGAGTTAGGTTATGGTTGGACTCGATGATCTTGAGGGTCTCTTCCAACCCAAATGATTCTATGTCTAAGAATGCTTTAGCATCTTGAATTGTCAGGACTCAGCACCATTATGCATCGTGGTGTTATGAAAATACTGGGAGGTGATTCATGGGCTTCAGCGCTACCTCTTTCATGAAGGAAAAACTCCATTCTGAATGACACAGAGACAGTATTTCCCAAAAATCTACACTGCAGCCTGAAACGTATTCAATACAAATTTTTCTCAAAGTATTTTGACATTTTCAACCCGATATCTGCAGATGGAAAGGTTTCTTCGCATGTTGAATATTATATCTTCTATTCCTATTATGAACTGGAAACACACCCAAGCTTCACAAGAATGGAAAGAGAGGGACGGAGAATTCAGGACTGGTTAAAATTCCTGGTTATGTCACTCTAATTAGGTGGAACAAATAATTTGGGAGGATTTCAGACCCGCGATGGACTAAATTTCCAAGTTTTTGGGAATACAGAAAGGCCTATAAAAGTGTAAAATATTAAGTATGAATACGATCTAATGAAAAATTAACTTTTTTTACAGTAATATTTTACTGATGCAAATGGGTGTTACCACAGAATATTTTCATTTCTACAGAAGTGTTCCAGTTTTTCAGTGAAGCTGAAACCCTAACTAGTCTCAAGTTTTAATTAAAAAAATCAAGTATAAGAAAATAATTTACTAAAACCAGATTTTAAAATAATTTTTTACTGTGTGAATTTACTTTTGAGTTTGATTTACTAAATATAGTACATTTAACAATGAAAGTTAAAAAATTGCACCTGAAATAGATTCGAATCTTTAGATCATCCCAAGTAAGAATAACTTTTATTTGGTCTTTTGCAGAACCGATTGCTTAAATTTACTCACCTGTAGCAAATACTGAAAATCTAAGACTTCCCTGTCTGAGAACAGGGCAGGACATTGCTGGCTTCTCTATCTACAACCCACGCATCCTGCAGCCTCCTGATCATCTAAACCTTCTGCTAGACCTTACTTAATTTTGCATCAGAGGAAAAGTAGATGACCGACTAATATTAAAGATGAGAGGCAAAAGCACAGACATCAGCACAGCTACCACAGAAGGCAGACACCAATAACAAGAAACAAATTTATGGCCCATGCTTGTTTGATGAAAGATGAGGGAGCCGTAGGAGGAGGAAATAAGACATTAAAAGGCCTTTCCCACGCCAGGGAACTGCTGGCCAGGCTGACAGCTTTGGTCTGTTCCTCAACGACGTGGGGAATTGTTATTTCCCGACACTGGACCTGAGCAAGTGACAGTAACTGTGACACCTGTCCGGGCTGGGCTCCAATTTTCTGAACATTACAAGCTTTTTTTTCTGCTTCCTAATGTTCTTCGAGGTGCCTTTTCAGAACTTGTGAATTGTGGCCTTTTTTTGTACAAACATGAGCAAAACACTTTTTTTTTTTTTTTTAAACTAGAAATGCCCATAAACTGGCACTCGGTGAGCTAACTGAATAAACTCATTATCATTGGAAGGATTTCACACAGTTTTTTCAAAAATAAATCACTTTCTCCTGCCTAATGCTGTTCCAAAGCACAACAACATAAAGCTTGCTTTGGAGTTTGTCAGACGACGTTCTCCCAAAGCAGCAATCTGAAATCAAGAAAGTTCCCTGAGCTGTTGGTTCAGCCTCTAGCTGGGGGCACAACTTCACTATATCCCTGGGAGAGAGTTGCCGTATAAATCTTTATATATCTATCTTCTACCCACCAGAGCTGGATTGAGGGTCATGACAAAACCGTAAAGCTGTGTGTGAACTGTCAGAAGAGAAGTCTGTTTTCTTTTCCCGGCCCTGAATTGATAGAATTATTATCTCAATTTCAAGAGTGCCTGGAGATATTTCAGGGGCTTTGCACAGTAACCCCCCAGCAGAAGTTTATGGTCTATACGTGCAAGAGGGACAAATCTAAGCAGGGAAATGGAGACGTCACTTGCCAGGGGCTACACAACAGGTCAAATGGCAAAATTCCTGCCCGGCCCTTCCACCACGGAATGGCAAAAAGTGCGAGATGGGGAAGGAGGGAAGTGCTGTACCTCTAGTATCTCATTTGTAAATGGGCTGCAGAAATGGCTGCATGTAGGATCTCCCGCTGTTGGCCACTGAGGATATAGGACAAGGTTTTAAGAAGGGTTATTTTTAACAAGCTCGCAGCATTTTGAGCATTTTTGGCTCATGCACACACTGCCACAGGAACGTCTATATATATATATACGCACGCATATATAGTTTTGACTTTATTGTTATTGTATTGACTCTTTCACTACTTTATGTCCTTCATTTCAAAATTCTAGCTTATATGCTCCTCAGAGCAGGAATATATTCTATATTTATAAAGGTATAAATAAGGTTGTCTCTGCAGCCGTGAATTGTCTCCCTGCTGTTGTGCAGACACTGAATAGTGCCTTGCCAAGGGGCTTCTCATCTTTTACCTCCTATTGGCTGGCAATAGCCATCAAACTGGTTTTTTTCAACTTAGAAAGAAATTACAAGTGCTGAGTTTCTAAAATTTACCTGGCATTGCAAAAGAAAGCTTGAACCTGATTAAGATTCTTTATCTCCAAGATTCAGAGTGCTTGCTGTCAGATGCACATGGATGCACTTTGTCTAACGTGCAAGCCTCTCTTGAATGCAAATTTGATCGAAGCGACGGTTAAATTCTTCATTAAAAAACTAGGAAGAGTGCTACCAAAAAAGCTATAAAAGCAGTGAAATGCACACTTATAGTCAGCATTGAGCTTTTAGGATTTTATTTAAGCTATTTTTCAGCAGCAGGAAGGAAACAATGGTTTGTGGAGTGGGATTCTATATACACTTGGGGATCTGCGGGTTGCTACAGAATGCAACTGAAGTTGCAGAGCGTGTTATAAGAGCTAATTTATTTGTCCAGTAATTTAAGAAACCTCTTTGTGCTGTGGCCTTGCATTTAACAGTTTGGCATCTTAGAGAATGCCAATGAAATACTCTTTAAACTTACGAAAGAATGAATCTCCAACATATAAAGAGGGACCTTAAAGAGTCTATTCTTTCACAGCATTATCTTTTCCTCTCAGGAAATGAACTGAGCTGCAGTTATGAACTCACATTGGTGTGGTTTTCAAACCACCTACTTGAGAATTCTTGGCATTGTGTAGCCATGTGTCTCCTGGTTTATGAGATTTTGCAGAGACTATACAGTCTCCATTCACACAAGCTGTTCAGTTCATCACGATACAAGACACCCAACACAACAGGGGCTGTGAGTTTCGATTGGGACCCCTCTGTACAACAAACAGTGGCAAGAAAACCTATAAATGCTATAGAAGAGTATAGAGCCAGCTGCGGTGAGCTCCACATATAGATGATATAACATTTTCATCTGCTGTAGCATTTAGGCTGCTCTTCTTGGTCGTATTGCTATATAGAATGTATATATATGCGTACATATGTGGAGAGAGAATATCTGTCATGTATATATAGCAAAATATATACATTATAGATAAAGATATGCTTTAGCTCAGTTAGAAGTTATAGGCTCAATTTATATGACATATGCAAGGAAGCAGACTGGGTCAGACCAGGGGGTTTGAAGGCACCACAGGGATCATCACGCCAGCCTTTTGGAACAGCAAGCAATTATTCACTTGATGTTTAATCCACAAGGATTCACAAAAGCCAGCTCCAGAGGCAGCAGCCCCAGACCCCATCTGTTCACCTCTGCCCAATACAAGACCTGAGGTTACAGATGAAACGCCCCAGATGATCCCGTGCCACCATAAAATCGCAGATCCCTGTGATGGGATAACATTCCTCTCTGGTCTTAAAAATCTTTATTTCTGCAGCCTGTCCCATGCAGCAAAGTTCCAAGTATTTTGTGTGTGTGCGTGTGGGTTTTTTTGTTTTGTTTTGAATATAAGGATGGCTAATGCCACTGTGTCAACTCCATATTTTCTCCCCCACGTTACAGACAGAGGGACATGCAGAAGGTTCTTGTTCATGGCCACATACTCAGACAGTGGTGGAGCTGGGAACAGGATCCACCCGTCCTGGCTGCCAGTCCCTTGCTTACTTTGTCATCTATCATTAGGATCCCTTTGTCACAGTTTGCTTCTTTGATACATGCTCTCACGATGTTATTCTCCAGCAGCGAGAGACTTCGCTGTCATCCAGACAAAAACCATCTGCAGTTGTGCAATTAAAGCCTCAATCAGACCTTTGGACCTCTTTCCTGGCTTTGGCTAGTTTTAAGTGATAATGATGGTGGTTTATGGTTACATCTCTTAAAATGAAAAATGAGCATGGAGATAAACACACTTCAGTCAATAAATTCTCCTGTCCTCTCTAATGTAAATGTTGGTTTTTATTTTGTTTTTGTACCGTCTTATACAGATGTCCTAAGCAGTACATTAACCCCATAGTGCACAGGCATGATCCTCAGTGTCCAAATTCTTGAAGAGAAACGGGCAGAACAGCAAAAGTAATGCACTATTTAATGTCTGAATGTCTACTAAACAGAAACATCTTGTAGGGAAACACAAGCATTTTGATTTATTTTACAACTGTTTTTTTTTTTTTCATAGGCATAGACTTTGAGCTTCCTCCCATAGAAGGTGGTTTGGTTTTGCAGCTGGCTTCAACAGGACTTGAACACTGCTGTAGTCCAGCTCTAAATTTTAGTTATATTTAAAATTCAAAAATAGTTCTCTATAGAGTGCAAGAGTACATTTGTACATCTAGCATGATGATATGATTTTTGAGTAGCATCATGCATGTCTAAACGGAAGGTTTCGAAGAGAAAAAGGAGGTGGATAATATTTTTCCTTAGAAGTCAGTTTGCTGTTTGAAGGAGCACAAGTGACCTTCCAACTAGTAGTGTGCCACAGGTCTGACCGGGACCATTATTTTTACTCAAAAACTTTGTGCAATTGAAAGATTGCATTAACAATATGGATTCATTAACATGATGCTGAGATGTTGCAGCTCAGCAAAAAAGAAAAAAAAAAAAAGATGTCTTGATAATGCCTTGTGATATAAAAGAAGTCAAGGAGGTGATCGGAGACTCAGACACATGAACAAGGGGGTAGAATTGCCATATGAGCTGATCCACCCGTGAGCATCCTCACTCACGGCTGCCGTGAGGGCGGTTTGAGGTGGGTTGATGACAAGCAAAAGTCCAGCACAGCGATCACCTTCAGCCTGGGCGGGTGAGCACACAGACGGCCGGGTTAACCTGTTCCTGAATAACTCACGTTTGTCACGGCACGGGAACACGTACGTGTGCAGCTGATATGCAGCGAGTCTAGCAGTTCATGCCAACAACAGCTTTAACAGTCCTCTCTGGCTTTAAAGCAGCCAAATATTTATTATTATACCAAAGTTTGGTCAAAGGAGGTTTAAATAATGACTTGCTGCCATAAAAATAAGTGTAACATGTTTCTGAACAATCTTTTTGATTGTGGAAAATTGCAATTAACGCTCAACTTTATCAGTTCAATAGATATAAGGAAGAAATTTTTTACACTGAGGGTGATGAGAGCCTATCCCAGGTTGGCCAGAGAGGTGGTGGATGCCCCATCCCTGGAGACATCCCAGGCCAGGCTGGACGGGGCTCTGAGCAACCTGAGCTGGTGAAGATGTCCCTGCTCATGGCAGGGGGGGCACTGGGGGAGCTGTGAAGGTCCCTTCCAATCCAAACTATTCTGTGATTCTAATTATTTTAGGTCATGGTCTGACATTCCTAGGTCTTGTAGGGCAGTACAAGTCCGTATAAAAGGACAAGACAGTGCGAGAAGTGTTTAATGAGAGATGATCATTTACACTTCATAAATGTTGCATTCATTGACTTCTTTACCCATGTGTTTTTTAAATGTTATATGTGTGAAAAGGTGAGGTTTAAAAATAGCTATTTTTGACTGTTGCAAAATGAGAAAACAATATCAGGTTGTACATAAGTGAACATGATGAAAATGCCTGCAGAGCCAAGTAAACCTGGACACCATGAAAGAGGAAACATCATGAAGAAACCTGCATGCTTGCATGCAAAGCATTTCTTCACCCTCCTCTTTACAGTTGTAACCCCTTCAGTTTTTGAATCTCATTCCTAGAAGAGAAGCCTTTTTAATGTTAGGTGGAGCATTTTCCCAGTGCAATATTTATGCATTACTCTTTATACTCACCCCTATCCCAAAGGATATGTTCCTCAGTGGGCAGGTCTCCAGTATGAGCTGTAGTAAGATTAAAGACCGGAAGAATTAATCTGTTGAAGATTTCTCAGGCTCTTAGAGAAACTGGTGCCAGTATGGACAAGGCCCTTTTAGAAATCCACTTTAACACAACCTGCGGTCAGTAGCTATCAAGTGAAATTCCAACCACGCCCTCATAGTAAAATCCTCAGCACTGTATCCACCAGCGTGCTTTCTTTAAACTTTTTAGCAAGGGGAAAGCACGGGCAAGAAATTTCCAAGCGATGACCAGTCCAGAGAGGGCAGCAGCCGCCTCCTGACCTTTGCTGTGCATCCCATCACACATGGCAGAGCTCTGCAGCAGGGGATGGATGAGATAAAGGGCTGATAAGGGAAGTCAACAACGGAAAGTGAGAAGTAGCTGGAGAGGTCAGCTGTGCTGCGGAATAGGTACAGACCGGCTTGTACCTGGAGGGGAGCTCGTGGCCTCGCTGCCGTTTAAATAACCTGTGTGTGAAGTCAGTATAAACGTTTTGCAGAGTCCTATGGTAAAAGAAAACAACAACAGAAAGTGACAGGCTTTTTAAATCATGTAGCATAAAAGCATGCTGTTTACCTAAGTAAAGCAGAAATGTTTGCTTTCTCATTAAGCACTCTTTTTTGGCAATACAAAATTTTATCTGTTCATCAAGTCTTCAATCAATTCTATAACCTCCAAGATAATCTTCCAAAAGGCCTTTGGGTCTGATTTTAGGAGACTTTGAGTCTCTTATGCATATTACAGTAAATCAGGACAAGCATTTTTGAAGTCAATGGGCCTGTATTTTTGACTGATATAAATCAGTGTCACTTTTTTAACATCAATATGCGTCTTATTTACACTAGCAGAAGTTTATTTTAACAGACTCGTATCACTGACTTGATCACTTCATTCCAAACACAACATTTTTCTGAGTGCTTGTAGTTATAGATACATATTTATTGCAGAGACAAGAAAAACAGAAAATAGGAAATTAACACACTAAAAGGCCATTTAATAGGAACGTTGGAAAGCTTGCACTGCTAAAAGTCAATTAATCTAGATGGTTTGCTGAGAAATTGCTCTCAGATATTCTGCTGAGAGGATATAACACAATTTAGGTAATATACTTTATGTCATGGAATCTGCATGCATGACTCAACTGTAGGAAGGAATTTTAATCAATGTGTTCATTTTCTAATCAGAACTGCTACCCATCATTAAAAATCGTGACCTGCCAAGCTCTGTCCGAAGCCAGAGTTTGCGCTGAAGCTGCTGGGGACTGGGTGGATCTTTGCGTCTGCTGACTCTGCTCGGAGAAATTCACTTCTGGTGAAGGGGGGAACAGCAGCTCTGCTGATGTTGTAACCTTCTGCAGCACAAGCTGCCAGACCAAGTGTGTCAGACAGAGATTTCTTTTTTTTAAAGGTGGGAGAAAAGACAGCAATCGTAACACTGTACCAGGCAGAAGGGAGTTTGGTTTGGTTTTTCGGTGTTTTTTGGTTGGTTGGTTTGGTTTGGTTTTGGTTCTGGTTTGGGGTTGGTTGGTTGGTTTGGTTTTTGTTTTGTTTGTTTGCTTGTTTGTTTTTCAAACAGGTGTTCTTCAGGTTGCAGTGGGGAATTTCGACATTGCAAAGGGGTTGAATGAATGAGTTAGTAGCTAAAGTAAGAACAGCATCTACTTGTAGCTGCAACGTGCAAAAGCTTCCAGTGCGTCTGTACAGGCTGTTGGGTCCATGCAGAAGCCCAGGGGGTTTCCAAACGCATTTTCGGTGCATGGAAAATGCCGCAGGTGAGAGTTAATGCTTTATGAATTGCCATCTACTGCTTGGGGAAAACATAGATCATTGTAATGGTGAACTGTGCAAAATGGCTAATTTATGCCATAATGAATTTAAACGACGAACTAACCTGTGTTACTTAGAGAATAGGAGGGAAGGATACAGCAAGCCAAAGGTCCATCCCTAGGGAGCTCAGACTGACGGCATTAACGCCTATTGGCGTGTGCGACGCTGATGAATAAGCCCATTCTCCACGGCTGAGTGGAGGCAATTCATCACTGATACAGAGAAATCTGCAGTCACCAGAGACTGCAGCGAGCCGTTCTCAAATGAGGAAACGCTCCTGTAGAATCTTAAAAAGCAATTTGATATCAAAATATCTTCACATCCAAAACTCCTATCAAAATCCATGTAAAACTACATGTCTGTGTCCCAATGTCACTACAGCCAGCAATGGAAGGAACAGCAGGGGGGAAAGGTAGAGAGACATGCCAAGTTCAAAGCATACGCACAAATTGTAGATCGTCTCTAAAATCTGAAAACCTGCTAAGATCAAAACATTTCCATGGGATAAATCCTGCATCTAGCAGCAGGGCGTGGGTGGAGTATTTGTTGGTATTGTGCAGTATTGGATATTTCACTGAAACGGAGCTGTGAATGTCAACATGGCCATGAACAACGCTTAAGTACCCTCCTCTCCTTTGACGTTTGATTAGCAGAATATATAGGGGTTTGGTGCAGTGAGCAACTGAGTTTTAGTGGAACAAATTCTCTAAACCAAACAGGCAGAACAAAAAAGAGGAAAGTGCTATCATCTCTTTTATCACAAGACAAACTATCACCTGCTCAAGTGTCAAATTGCCAATGTGATGTAATAAAACTGTGTAACAGAAGAAAATGAATGAAGGACCTTTTGAAGCCCCAAACCATATAAAATGTTCCTAAGACATCGGGTGTTGCTTAACCAGTGAAAAGGGGATGGCTAGTCTAAGATAGGCAGAGTCTAATCTTGAGTGAAAAAAGATGTCTCCAGAGGGCACTTTCTCCCATTCTAAGATAAGAATTAAGGGGCCATGAATCACCAGCTGGGAAGTGCCTGAGTCCAGTCATCCTAAAGCATGGAGGCATATCTTCCAGCTGCTGTCTAATATTTAAACAGGTAAAATTGATTAGGATTAGTCCTTAGAGACCATTTGTGACAAGCCTGGTGAGCATGCCTTGTTCACTACAGTTTAAAACCGAGTTACAGCGAAGATGAGTTTCCTCTGGCTGAAGCTGGCTGCCTCCTGCCCTGCGTGTCCACGTCGGTATTCATGGGGAAAAGCTTTTCCTGCAGGCAGAGACGGGTTTCATCTGACAGCTGCCTCCTGGTTAGATGTTGTGTCTCTAAAAGTGAATCATAGAATCACAGAATGGTTTGGGTTGGAAGGGACCTTCAAAGCTCATCCAGTGCCACCCCTGCCATGAGCAGGGACATCTGCACCAGCTCAGGTTGCTCAGAGCCCCGTCCAGCCTGGCCTGGGATGTCTCCAGGGATGGGGCATCCACCACCTCTCTGGCCAACCTGGGACAGGCTCTCACCACCCTCAGTGTAAAGAATTTCTTCCTCATGTCTGGCCTGAATCTCCCCTCCTTTATTTTAAAACCATCACCCCTTGTCCTGTCACAACAAGCCCTGCTAAAACGTCTGTCCCCATCTTCCTTATAGGCTCCTTTTAAGTGCTGAAAGTGAAAATTTTGGTAACTGAAGGATTAACTCTGAAAAAGAAGGAGGTCTGTGTGTGTGTGCTGGAAGAAGGGTGGAAGAGAAGGCAAAATACAGAAGCAAAATTCGGAATGTTCTGGGAACCTCTGTAGGACAGTCTGTGCACCACCAGCTGTCACTCAAGTGCACAAGGACATTACGGCATGCCAGGTTTCTCTGTTCAAACACAGGCAGACCCACGAGGTCTTCCCCTTTCGACTCGCATTTTCTCAAACCTGGGTGCTCATTGATGGTCTCAGCTGCATTTGGGAGCCCCGTGTGAGTCACCGAGCTGGGGTTTGTTACTCACCGCTGAGCAATAGCTGAGGAATGAGGAGCTCTGGGTTCATGTGTCGATGGTCACTATATACACGATGTTAAATATGGCAGGTTTGCCTGGGAACCCTCCAAGTCATCCCTCTTTTCCCTTTATTTATTTATTTAGTTTTCAGCAGGGTTCAGGGACAGCGTGTTCCTGCTTTCTGGGTTATTTTGTTACCCTTGGGCGAAGGAGCAGACAAACTGTGCAAGAAAATGGATTTTCTTCATTGTGGGAAAGTGAGTGTATAGGGAGGAAAAAATGTGTTCCACATTCTCTCCACATGATGAATTTAAGATTCATGTGGAGATAAACCAAAAATACCCATGAAAGGGCTTTGGTTTTTGCATTTCATTTCCACAGGAGATTCCCAGAGTTGTTTGTTTGAAATAAACAACATAAAAGGAGACCCTCTGCCCACTCTCTGATGTGAAGTAATTAATGGCTGGATCCGTATTTCCACTCTTAATTCTGCTTTTCATATGGTTTGTTTTAAAAATTTGCTCCAGACATGAACTTAACATGTAGTAATACTTTGAATTTAGAGAAGTCTTTCATCTGAGCAGCACAAAGTGCTTTGAAAATATTAATCAGTTAAGATTCACAACCTCATGAGAGATACAGGCTTTTTTTCAAAGAGAAACTGAGGCATTCAGGGTAAAACACCCCGGTGACATTTTGCCTAGTGATATGACAGAGTATCAGAAACCCAGTTTTCTGTTCATTAATTCTGATAATAATTTGAACCCATCACTGTTTCCATGTCCTACTTAAAGATGGCTTTTTTATTTTTCATACAGTGGAGAGATTTGAAACAATTATTTAACTAAAAAATTTATTCATAGCTGGATGAATTTTTATTACATAATAATAATTAGAAGATAATAATGAAGATTGCATGATGTGTATAATCATCCTGAATTACTCTAACAGGCTTAATTAATGAAATGGTGGGAGTCACATGCCAAATATTAACAGCACATCTGCACTGCAGCAGAGGTTAAAACAGATAATGCAGATGGGAGGAAGAACTGTAAATTGTACTGAACCTGGGCCAGGATTTGCCTTTGGTCTCACGGTTATTGAGAGTCTGGATGGGGTTTAGTCTGGGTAATTTAGGCAACCAACTTGCACTCTAAATTTCCAAAGCCTAGTACAATTCCTGTCCACTGTGGGCTGGGTTTCCTGTGGAGTCAACAGAGAGCTGGGTGCTGTTACAGGTCTCCTGTCTGAGTTCAGGTACCAAATTTACATGCCTCTGGAGGTTTCCAAAGGCATTTACCTCTTTCCATTAACCAAGGAGACCACAGAATCATAGAATCATTTTGGTTGGAAGAGACCCTTAAGGTCATCGAGTCCAATCACAACCTAACTCAGGCACTAAACCATGTCCCTAAGAACCTCACCTACACGTCTTTTAAACCCCTCCAGGGATGGTGACTCAACCGCTTCCCTGGGCAGCCTGTTCCAGTGTTCCATGTGGGTTCTGACTTTTAAAAGATCGCTTATTAACTGGATACAAGTCAGGGTACAGATTAGGTGTTTCCATTAGACAGGCTGGATGCATGCCTCCTTCTGATCTTCTGCAAAAGTTGCAGTGGAGCTACAATGCCCAGGTGTTGTCCCCCCTTCCCCTTGCTGCAGCATTTAGGGCTTGCTCAAGGATTTCTCACTCCGCTATTTGGAGCTGACCTCCTCCATGAGAATGTGCAAGTTCACGACACAATACAGCCAAACCTCAGGTGAAAATCTTATTTCTACAGGGCAAAGAAATGGGTGTAACGGTCTCAATATTTTTTTTGTTCTTGCTCATTCTGCTGAGGCAGGACAGCTGCAAGGGTGCTCTGCACTGTGGCGAGGAGGATTTCTCTGCGTGGTGGGACATTCAGCCTAAGCCTGTGGGGCTCTCTGTATTATAGGAATGACCTATAAAGGTCAGAAATGATCCCTGTTCCCTTCCAACATTGCCACCTGGTTTATGGAAGATTGTAGAAGGTGGTCGTAACAAGCAAGCAGAAGGAACTGAAGGAGGAAGAGAGATTTTATAGGAAAGAACAGGATTACGTAGCTCTAATGGATGCACAATGAAGCGGTTTTGAGTCGAGTAGTTACAAAAGAATAAATGATATGAAGTAGGCATAAAATCAATGAAAGTGAGATGAGGTGCCTCTCCTGGCCATCTGCCCAGCTGCGAGCAGTTGGCGTTTCCCTGTAAGCATCACGGAACAGGGTGGCACGAAAAGCAGTGGCAGGCGTAGGAAAAGCTGACAGACACACAGGAGTAGCTGAAGCTGGGCTACTAAGGTCTTCGTCATCACCCGAGACCCAGAATTCACAAAATTAAGCCAATTTGGACAGCAGTGCTCTGATATCCTTCTTGGTTTGTGACATTCAGTTTGCCACCAATATCCCATTTTGGAACAAGAGAATCCAATACCTTAGGTGAGAAACACGAGCCCTGGAGAGAAGATCATGGTAGGTTCCATTTGTGGTACTGTGGACAGAAACATGGAGAGAGGGGGTAAGTCCCCATTATCCCTGTTTGTCTCTATTTCTCTTTCTGGACATGGTTTGGTTTGGTTTGGTTTGGTTTTTTTCCAGCAATTGCAATGATTGATCAAGTTTGAGCAGTTAAGGACCACCGTATCTGCTCCTCTCATGGTCTGATCTCCAATGCACAGACTAATAACCAGTGTTTTACACTTAATGACAGAACTAAGGCCAAATAGCATTAGTTTTTCAGCAAGTATGCCTCCAAAGAAAGAAATTTAAACTTTGTATTACATGCTGTTCAAATCCTTCAAAGACCACAATGTCAAAGTTTGCATGTGAGCCGGTTCCCTGAAATTTATCAGGAGAAAATGTATTTCAGCTTTAACTCTGGAGAGGCAAGAGTAAGGAATATATGGGATTGCTGATAAGCCACACAGCACATGACGTGCTGGAAAGATTGCAGAATCATGCATTACTCTAACGACTTTGAGGGGGAGTGACAGTCCTGCTCTACAGTGTATTGATCACCAAAGCACCTGCCAAAAACACCAGCAGTGAAACATTAAATAGACATTGAATTTGGCTTTTTTTTCACAGTATCTCTCTCCAGGATTTGTAATTGAACAACTTGAGGCATGAAATTGTCCTGTTTGCATCAGCTGTGAATTCTTCCTGAGGAGACCTCTGTAACTATGGTGTCAAAAACTTCCCATCTTCAACCTGCTAATTCTTACTCCAGCCTCCTGTGATTCCCAGTTTTCAGTATGGGACCAGCACCACAGCTAAACAGTGACATTTTTTAGGATCACATGGGAAGTCTGTGTCAAAAGAGAGGAGTTTCACCTGTCCATCCCAGTGCCCTAAGACCAAGGCCATCTTTCCCATTTGGGTTTCCGATAAGTTCTTGTGCGTAATCATATTTTCCATTGAACTGTTACAATGCTGAGTGCCATAGGTCTTCTGACTGAAGCACAGTAGATAAAAAATAGAAATAATCCTTGTGGCACTGTACCAGGAGCTGGGGAAGCTGCACACAGTAACAGGAGGTGACTCTGAAATGATGTTTAGCACAGAAAGCGATGGCAGCAAAGGAACCGATGTAAGGATTGTGGCAAGAACCATAGAAATAGAATAGTTTGGTTTGGAAGGGACCTCCAAAGCTCACCCAGTGCCACCCCTGCCATGAGCAGGGACATCTGCACCAGATCAGGTTGCTCAGAGCCCCGTCCAGCCTGGCCTGGGATGTCTCCAGGGACGGGGCATCCACCACCTCTAAGAAGGTCTCTGCTGAATACAGAGTTTAGACTTGGGTTTGTGTGAAAGCTTGTGATGTTGCACCTTCTTTTTATGTTTGGATTTATCTAGAGACATTGTTGGTGGTATAAAATCCTTTTAACAGATCACTTAGGGCATGGCCCACTATGATCAATGGCAGCACATTCAGTCCCTGCCATTAAATATCGCTGCCTTTAATCCCTGGATGTGAATGACGTTCTGTATTTTACAATGTGGCAAACGCATCTGGCAATATTCAGATATGGGTTGTGAGAAAGCATTTTTTACAGGCACGCATGCAAACATATAAAGCTGTTCTGACCAAGGTCAAAACAATTCATAATACGTATTTTAGCTCAGCTTGAAGATCATCTGCAAAAAGAACATACAGAAATTGCAGGCAAGACTAATAAAAAAATTAATGAACCTTGACCAGCAGGAATAGCTTATGATGACTTGGTTTAATAGTCCTTTCAGCTACTTTTTCCTCATGCCCATAAACGTTGGTCATTACCTGCGCATGAAACTTTTTTTAGCTTGCCATGAATCACACCTGAGGAAAGACACTGCATGGAAAGTGTGTTTCTGTCGACATTTGATGGGCTGGAAGGACCAAAGCCACATTTGGCATTTTATGTCCACACTCAGCACAGTTACCTCTGAGCCACTTCTCTGTGTCGAAAGTTAGTTTCAAAATAGTCTTGTTTCTAGTGAGCTATTCTTTTTTAAGGCTAATGCCAGAAGATTATAAGCCTTTGAGTTGTTTTACCTATTGTTTGAGGTTAATTTTTTTGTCTGATAGAAGCCCTACTTGAATATTTGAGATTTTTGCTGGGGAGCACAATAACAGGATACGGTCACATCAACAGCTGGCTGGGAGGTTTGCTAGCGGTGAATTTATAACACTTCAGCTATTTTGCGGTAACAGCCCCTTGCATCCATCATCCCCGACTGCTGGTGAACAACCTCCCTGCAGCCAGGCCCCGTTTCCCATGGAGTATTCTCCAGCAGTTACCGGGATGTGACCGATGCCCTGTGAACACCTCCGTCCCAATTGGTCCCTCAACAACGTGTTCATGAGCCTAAGCCCAAGACATTTACAGCTGCAGCGTACAATAACAGGGAGCCTTTAGCACGGGGACAGAGAATGTTTTTGTCACGTGAAAGATTTTGAATGTTAACAGAGAGTGGAAGCAAGAGCTATACCAGTGAGAGGGTTCTGAGACAAGCTTTGAATGAAGAGAAGGGAGGATTCTTGGAGTGCAGAAAGCCCGAAGCACTAGATTTTTTTTTCCCCTCTAAATAACAAACAAAGCTGTGACCACAGGGTCTGCCCATCCTGAGTCCCTGGGATATTGGAGGGAGATGATGAGTGATGAGAAACAGCTGAAATGTGGCTTTAAATCTCCATTAATTAATCCTGTAGCAATTCCACTGTCTTCATAGCTTCCTTTAACAGGAAATTTTCCTTCCGCTGTCTGAATGCCGAAGACAATATTTTTCTTATTATTACATGTCAAAAACCGGTTTTGAAAGGAGTTTGTCAGATTGCCCCGAGTCATGCTACACCTACCAAATTAACCTGCAAATGTGAAGAGCCACCACGAAGCATTAAACAAATCACCCCACCTATAGGAAACAGTCTGTAGTGCATAAGCATCCCCTGGGCACGATCCCATCTGCGGTCCCAGTGCCAGGTGTCCAATTTGGCAGGACAGGAACATTCCGCTTCTGAAAACAAACCTATGACTGCAGCAGGAGGGTGTCACTGGCTCTCTCTCATGACCAGCTTGAGAAGTCTCCCAAAGCCTGAAGAGGCGACAACAAGGAGAACTGTCCTAGCTATCCTCAAGGGCAAGTCTGTGCTTCTGAATTTATGTGTATGGATCCTATGAGTACCGATGCACAGGTAAGGCAGCGCAGAGCACACCTGGAAGGCTGCGTGCTGAAAACCCCAACAATTCAAAACCCTCATCTGCAAGAGAAGGAGGCAGGAACACAGATGAAATAGGTGTTAATCGTGGCGTTCTTGCTCTGCACAACACTGACTCATTCCTTCCAATTTGACAGGTTATATCCAGAAAAACAACGTGGGATGGTGGCTGTGTGTTGCCTGCAATCCTGGCAGAGACACAGCAAGAGAGATCACACCTCTTTTTATAGGTGCAAAAAGGCCAACGGTGAGAGACAATGAAGATAGAAGAACACATTTTTATTTACTCCACAAAGCTGTTTGAGAAGTAGGTACATGCTGTCCCGTCCTCTCCGCCCTTATGTCTGGATTACTTTGTCACTGGGACAGGTTCTCATCTCGCCTACCTGGAGGTAAAAATGTGGGGTGGGTGTAGGTAACCCGGCCTTGCAGCTGTGAACTCAGCTTGCACTGAGCTTGCTTTGCTCCCCAGCGTGTTAGATGAGCGTGTGTCATCTGGGAGAGCAGAGGATGTCTTTGAGACTCTGACACAAAATTCACATGGGAATAATTCCTTAAAGCAGAGCCACATCCTCTTAATGGAGCTGTAGACAGAGCGAGGAGGGGTGCTGGGAAGGTTTAGAAAAAGTTCTGTGGCTCAGGAGCAGTAACCGAAGGATGTGGCTGCTGACAGGAGAAGGGAGGAAGGTCCCAAGTAGCTCAAAAGAGTGAACCTCAGCTACCAAAAGGTCTTGCTGTTGCCCTGCTTTGCAGATAATCTAGCCCAAATGCCTGAGATAATACTGGCACTTAAGATTTGTGCTGTAAAAATATGCTGCAAGGTCCTCTGAAATCCAATGGGATAGAAAGTGAGACAGGCAGCGTGTGGGAGAAGGAAGCTTCAGTGCTTGAAAGGGGCCCATAAGAAAGATGGGCACAGACTTTGTAGCAGGGCCTGTTGTGATAGGACAAGGGGTGATGGTTTTAAACTAAAGGAGGGGAGACTCACGCCAGACATGAGGAAGAAATGTTTTACACTGAGGGTGGTGAGAGCCTGTCCCAGGTTGGCCAGAGAGGTGGTGGATGCCCCATCCCTGGAGACATCCCAGGCCAGGCTGGACGGGGCTCTGAGCAACCTGAGCTGGTGCAGATGTCCCTGCTCATGGCAGGGGTGGCACTGGGTGAGCTTTGGAGGTTCCTTTTCAACCTGAACTATTCTATTGATTCTATGATTCTATGACCACGTAGGGAGCTGTGGCAGAGCTGGGCTTCGCACATGGGTCTGGAGTCCCAGCACCTCTCTGACCCCTGGCCAGTCTTGTCTGCTGGTTGAGGACGATACATTTTTCTCATTAACTGGACAAAGCCTGAATTCCATAAATGTCTGAAAGGCAGGTACGCTAAACTGGTGTTATCTCACATAATGAAACAAAAAGTAGCAAAAACATCTTTCATACAAATCCACAGGATTATGAACATTTATAAGAAAATAAAATTAATGCCAAAACCTGAACAAACTTTGTCCCAGCTCTTTCTGGAGTATCCTGTGGTGTGTTCGCCTTTACCCACAAGGAAGAGATGGGAGAACAAATACCAAATGCCAGATGTTGTATACATTGCATAATGTATTACTGGAAAATAGTACAGAATTAATAGATTAATGGTAAATAATATAAAATAAATAGTAATACAAATCCCCAAAATAAAACAGAACAAACAACTCTAATGCAGGATGCACTACTAGGCTGAGAAGCTGTTACCTATAGGAACCAGAGGAATCTCCATCCCTTGTCAGAGTTTCAGCTGACTGGACAGAGCACTAATATACCCATCAGCAATACTCCTAGGAGACTGATCAATCATATTATCTAGATCACTTACCTATCTCTATATAAACATCAAACTATAGAAAGGTCTGTTCTTATATATTCAATTCATATACAAATGGCCTGGTTTTTGACTTGGTAAGACAACCTGTCAGAAGCAGATTTCTTTTTTTTTTTTTTTAAATTCCCTTGAAGATTTTACTAATGTTAGATAAGAATTAAGAACAAATCTTATCTATCTAACTGAAGAAAAAGCAATCTTTAATAGTGGTTGCTCCACTGCTTCCAACCACCAGAACTCACTGTAAATTAGGCCTAAGATTAATCTCTTGGTGTGTATCTACACACATTTTCCCAGGCCACCAACTCCTGCCAGATGGAACCTGGACTGTATCACACAGTCCCATGACACCAATAACCATCAGTGACTTTCCTTTAGTTCAGTGTCTGCTTTCCCTGGGGTAGAGCTCTGAGCCACATGTTCGTTCATGTGGTGAAATTTTAGGTAGCTATAACTTGAAGGCAACATCTGTTCTGACAGGTGAACTTCTAAGAGACTTTAGGATGAAGGAACCAGCTTGTTCCCTGGGTTATTATGCCACGTACAACAAGCAAGGTCCATTGCATGGTTTAAACCCCAAGATATGATTTACACAGAGGCAAACACCTTGGTGCAGCATCAACCGTCTTTTGGAAGAACCACTGGAAGTCATCAGCTGTTTTCCATGCCTCTGCTTTTCTCTGTGCCTTGCTCCTGTTTCCTGGCTGCAACGTGACTGGCTGAACACGCCATGAAACAACAAACACACCAAGTCTGAGCCTATTTCCTAGAGAAATAGTTGTGATACCTATTGAGAAAATGTACAGCAACAAGAGGACGGTGACAGATGGCAGGAAGAAGGCATGGAGAGGGAAAAGAAAAAGGGAAAGGTACAGAAAGTTTCTATACATTGCCCTGATGTATCTAATAGAAACACCTGAAAGAGGAGTAGGGCATGGAAAGAGCTGATATAGAGAGCCAGTGTAAGCAGGTGCTCAAAGAATTGAGATACAGAGTGTTTCAAAAAGATGGACCCAGTTTCAGAGCAATTATAATTCAAATTGGGTCCATCATTTTGAAACGTCCTGTGTTATCAAGTAGCTTCATCCTAATGCTGGGGAATGAGCATGGAAAGGGAAGGATGGATGATGATAATGGAATTAATGAGGCTTCCTTGGGCAAGGCCAGAGTACCTGGTTTCATGTTGTAGAACAGAATTGAGGCTTCGAGCTTTTGGGTTCGGGAGGAACACGAGGACTGCAGGAATGCAACAAATGGGCTGCGTTACTGCAGCTTGATTAATCACTGCCCATCAGCTGAGCTGCTGTACACACCATATGTAACATCACCTGTCATACCTGCAAGACAAAATGTGTTAACTGACCCTAACATGAAGGTGGGGCCCTTCCAAGGCACTACAAGAGGAATTTCAGCAAATGCATGTTGATTAGCTCTTCAGACAGGTTTAAAACAAGCCTGAGGTGCATCTTAGCTGACAGATGGCAAAGTCCAGTAATCACATTGCTTCTATTCAGATAGTCATATAAGTCGCCTTGGGCTGTTTTTTTGGCACTGATAGTCTACAGTCAGTTATTTCCCCATATATTCCATAGGCTTTCCTTGTAACATACACTGATCAACTTCCCAAAGTAATTTTTCCTTCCTTCTTTGCACCTTGTATTAGTAAGAAACACGAATGTTATGAAACTGCCTTGGGAGCAAGAGAGAGGACTGGGGTTTGTACCTATGGCTACACCTTTTTTGTTTCATCCAAGCCAAGATCACACGATATCCCTCATGTATTATAAAACTTGCCATGTAAATAAATCATAAGCACCTTACGTGGAGGAGGAGTTAGGGATTGTAAACCTTGCCCTTTGTGGTCTGTGCTCTGAGCAGCTTAGAAACCTCCCTTATTTTTGTGCTCCAGGCAGATATTTGAGTTCAGCTAAGCCATTCCAGGAGATGTTTCCTGGCATTTATGTGCCCTGTGCTATACCCTCCATCCCGGTCATTGGCATTGCTGGTGTACGGCGAGATCACTCACCTGCTCTGTTTGTAAAGGGCTAGTAAAAGTGTGCGGGACCCCACTGAACCAGGAACATCCTTTATGAACTTATCTTCATACTACCTGTGTCTGAATGAGGTTGTCCAAAACACACCCCTTGTTTTATTAGCTAGTGAGGGAGGTTTTGACCATGAGCACAGAAGGTTTCAAGCCCTTTGTAACACTCTCTTGGAAAAACTATTAGACTCGGAGTCCCACCCTGGTTTAAGCAAACTACCTTCTATCCCCTGTGATAATTTTTATTTTCCCCCCTTTGCTCTAGCATTTGAGAATCACAGAATGTGTTTTCAATAACAGCTGAAATTGTCCAGTGGTCACAGATTTTCTAGAATATCACTTCAACACTCAGTCTTTTCCTAATAAAAAGCAGCTAAGTGTCACCGGGCATTTTTTTAAGATGTTCATTCCGATTATGAAGCAGAAGTAATCTTAAAAATAACCACTGCGTTGTCCCTGAATTTAGCGAAGCACCAAAGGCACAGGATACCCAGTACTTACCCTTCTAACAGCTGAATCGAGCCTTGTGTTTACACAGCATCATCTGGGGTGAAAAAGGCTCTATCATTTTGTTTTCTGTTTTTAAGAAGTTTGATCCTTTCCTATTCAAAAACCAGTGGGTCCCAGTTCAAACTGGGCCATTGGATACAAAAGTAAATGTGGCCAAATCCAATACATGTGAACTTCACACACACACACGTGCAGCATACATACATGTAAACAGTGCATCTGAGGCAAATGTATGCTTAAATAGTGGTTTTGTATGCCCAAATAGTGGCTTTGTGTGCCCCAAATACTGTACCCTTGAATGAACTTTCACTCAGAGCAAAAGGGTAGATTTTTTTATTTGTACTCATAATTTTTTTTCCCATAAAAATATTATAATGATTTAAGTCCCATAGGCCCAAGAGCTCCAGATGCATATTTTAGTTGTTTCTCATAAGAACTATCCAGCATAAAAAATGACCATCCTTTCAGCCAGAATGAGTTTGCACAATGCTCAATGTTAAAGTGAAGTATAAGAGTTTTTTATTATAGTGAAATAAGCTGTGATAAAAGCGTCATTTGTGAAGCTTTAAAACCAGCAGTGGTAAATTAAGATTTTTGTCATCTGAAACGCTTTAAAAAGAACTAGGTCTCTAGAAGGTGAACTCCAGTTCTTAGCAAAGGCAGCAATAACCTTCCAGTGGATTTCAGTCAGGCTTAGATTTTGTACAGAGATGTAGCTTTTTCACCTTTTGACTTTCTGGAGTCTTGAATTATTACTATCCTACCAGTAACTTTTGAGGAGAACTATGTACATACCATATATTAACCAAACCCTCCTGCATGGAGGAGTTAATAAAACAGTCAGAGATGTTTTTCATAAGTCGTCCTAATAGGTTAATGAAACTAAGCACTGATTTTTCCAGAGGGCCACATAACACATTTCTCACCTGCCTGTGGCTGTTGTTAGATCAAGACAAGACATGGACCTACCTGTTTGGCTTTATATTTCTTTATATTTCTTCTCCTGGGAGCATCCAGCTACTTTGTTGGGGCCTGGATGTGAACAGAGGAACCCAGTGGAATTGTGGATGGAAATGCATGTGTTTCGGAACAAACTGGAATTTCCCACTGACCCTGTAGACACTTCTCTCCTCAAGCAGGGTTACTCAGTACTCTTTCGGACATGTTTTCTGCTCTTTAACTTGACGGCAAATATTTCCATAAATTTTCAGGAGGCAAAACTCACTCTAGTCTCCCCATGAATAGGATTTGTATGCATCTCTTACAGCTCTTTTTTCCAAACATACTTATCTCTGCCTCTCTGTTGAGAGTGCTCGCAGAGGGCTCTGCCAGGGGAGCAGACTGCTTCAAGTCAGACACGGTTAACAGAACATCCACTTCTCATCTCTATATAAGACAATGTCATCAGTTACCCAATTCTTTTTCAAGCTGCTTATCTCTCACTCTTTGTTAATGATTTTCTCATAAGCAACACTGTTTGCTTCTGGAATTACTCGGGTGATGCCCACTTAATTGCCTTTTGTCCTTTTCACCTTGGAATGAACTCAGATATCAAGAGTGATTTACCTAAAAGGGAAAGTTCTTGCAGTCTTCAGTTAAATATTTACTTATGCCTTTTTTGGTTTGCCTTGCCCTTGGTATTCCCATGTCCTTTGAGGCATCACTATCAATTCCCACTGACTCTATAGACACTTCTCTCCTCATGCAGGGTTACTCAATACTGTTTTGGATGCATTTTCTACTCCTTAGCTTGACTGCAAATATTTTCACATTTGTGTTACAAAGGCCAACAGAGACCTTGGGGACAATTTCCTCCTGTTGTTAGAAAAGTACATGCATGAGTGGTTAGGATGCAGACATTTCAAACCGAGTTCAGACTGGACTGCAGGACCAGGCTGGGAGTATTAACCTATAGAACTCAGGATCATTAAGAAATTACTGAACGAAGGGCCTAGGTCACCATTCCCTCATCAAAGCACATTTACGGAATATCAGGAAAAGTAATGCTAAGGCACCTTGAAACCTCTTGGTTTTTCATAAGAGGAAGCAACAAAGAGCGAAGGCACACTAGGGGAACACTGTGGGCCTTAAATACAAGAAAAGCATTTGTCACTGTGGGGGTGGTTGGTCACTGGAACAGGCTCCCCAGGCCAGGTCATGGCACCAAACCTGTCAGAGGTCAAGGAGAATCTGGACAATGATCTTAGTCATATGGTTTAGTTTTAGGTAGCCCTGTGAGGAGCGGGGAGTTGGACTTGATGATCCTTACGGGTCCTTCCAACTCAAGATATTCTATAATTTTGTGAAAAGTGAGATTAGGTTCAAGATAATGTATAGCTGTGGCTCAGCACTGAAGACGCTACCCGTCATACTCTCTGTAGCAGTGCTTAGTTAGCTAAACTGCCCATTTTCTGAACAGGGAGCATTCTGAGGCTGTGAAAAGGAAGCAGGCAGGATGCTGAGTGGGGAATGGCCACAGCCCTGTGGTTTGGGGACTCCCTTGATGCCCACGCAGTCTTTACTCAAAGGCCTTCTCACAGCAGGGACTTGCTCTCCAGCTGCTGTTGCCTTTGGTGACTGCTCCAAGTGCCATCTTCTTTGTTCTTATGAAACTGGTCTTTCTTCAGCTCTCTTACTTTCCACCTTATATTAAATTTAAAAAAATAAGTATTTTTAAGGTCAGACAGAATTGTTTGAGCCAGCTTTGAGTATAATAGGTTGTACAAAGTGGAAGCAGTTACAAAAAGGCTGGAGTGACTGAAGGCAGCCCCTGGTGAGGACACCACTCACCTGGAATGTGGATGAATTCAGGCAGGGAAAGAGTTTAAACAGGAGCTTCCCACGTGTCCCAGCTGGTGACGCTAAGGTGTTACAGGTCAGGGGCAGCACGTGAAGCAGAAGCACTTCCTAGATGTCCTGTCCCAGCCAGTTCTTTTACCAGACCAAGCAGGTAGATATGCTCTGAGCCCTGGGAAGAAGAGGAGAATTCCCACGTTGAAGGTCCCACCAGAACTTCATCTCTAATAAAGACCCCTAGCGATAAGGTGGTGGCAGGATGTAAGAGGCTTTATTTGCATACCAAAATATTTCTTCTTAAGCATTAACGAGGATTTTTCCTGCAGTGTTAAGCAGCAGCTGACATGGCTCCAAAGTCTCCAGTGGCACTCCACTATTGGACTTCTGTACCTAAATAATTATTTTGGTGTTTGAAGTCCATTATGAACATAGACTTTAACGTCTGCAGTCCAGAAAACCATTTTTTATATACTCCTAGCCTCTACATGTAACTGAACAGAGAAGGTTTTCTGCTTTAACCACTTGTTCCCAACAAGGATCCCTCCCCCTTCATTCAGTTGTAGCTGGACACTGAGGATCTCCACAAGGCTGGAATTAGTAGAATCTGATGGCTCAGTCAGCTTTCTGCTGGCCTTCACCTCCCCAGATGATTTAGTGTTACCAAAATTGCTCATGGCGAAAGGTAACGCCCAAGCTTTCTGGAATGCAATGTGTATCATTTCTGCTTGTCCCTTGTCTAGAGCTGACATTTCTATGGCAAACATACAATACTGAAACAAAACAAATATTACAGAATTGGCTCTAAGATGTTTATGAACCTCTTCTTGTGTATTAAGTAGAACATTTCTACCAAAATCAGCCATGCGTGTTTTTATCTCAATATTTGATTTTGCAAACCATAGTGATGCTGGTTTGCCTTTTTGCCTTTTACCTGGACCAGTCAATCCACTGACCCTTAGGTGTCCTTCTGCACAGTCTGTACCCACAGATATCTGTGTTCAGTGGCCTTCAACAGCTGAAACAAGAGGGAATAAAGAATGCTGGCAAGAAGCAGAGTCCTCAAGTCAGTCCTTTCCAGCACCCAAATTCTTTACACAAGTGGCACGCAGGAGCAAAGAGGTGTTCTCAGCCTCTGTGAAAATATCTGTGTGCTGTCAATCTGAAGACCTATTTAGGGCGGTGGCTGGCCTCGGGATTCCAAACCCTCCCATTTGGTTACTCATGTAAAAGCACCTCAGGTTAGAAGTTGTGTTTACCTTGAAGATAACTGATCAGATTCAAGCCAAGCTGTCTTGAACAAGCCTCGAACGTGCCAACGGGCAGGGAAAGGTATTTGGGAGGGACAGTGCTCAGCCTTCTTGGTGCATGTTTAATCTTAGGTTGCTGATAAAGTTTGCGAAGTGTGGTAAAAATCTCCTGACATGGCCTGTGCTTTGACACAGCACCAAGGCCTTTGTGGAAATGTTGTGGTTTTCCCCTGAAGGGGATCAGGCTACTATCTACATATTATGAGCTTTCCTCAAAAGGTACCCAGTGATGCTTTTCACAGTTTGCTTAATTGGATCCCGGAGCTTGTTATTGAAAAGTCCCACTTGCTACAGCTGTGTTACTAAAAGCAACAGACGGGTGACTCTTGCCTGGGTTGAAGCCAAAGGGCATGTTATGATTCATCTCCACATGACTAAACTCTTTTCCCCCTAAAAACAGGGTGTCCACACCCAGCCTGCCTGTTGGGAATGGTCCCGAGCATCTGCTGTTCTCTACACTGTGCTCAGGTATTGCCTGCGAGCTGATGCTAATCCATGTCGAGGGACCACGAAACAATGTGGACAAGCATGTGCCAGTGTTAGAGATGATGTCGTGGCTCTGTTTAATTTACTAGGATAGACATAGCCATTAATATCAAGAGTTTATCAGGAGTCCTGAAAGGACCGACATCTTTATATGGCTAGTAAGAATATCCAGAGAACAGGAAAAATATTTCAAAAGAAAAAAAAACCAAATCCAGATCAGGTGTTTTGGCAGTGATCGAGTACTAAGTTCCTCTGGAAACAGAACACACAGAACTGCTTTTTACAGAGTTTCTGGTATTGTCCCCAGAAACATCTGATGCTGCAGGTTCTTGGGGAGAGGATGCTGGACATGATGGTCCTCTGCCCACTCTGCTGTGGTGGTCCTGGGGCTAACTGCCATGGAATATTACGCTTTTCGTAAAAGGTATGGAAAGACAGCAAAAATGCCTCTCAGAACCTCTGGTTTCCCTGGCTTGCTCTCTGATCTGAATAGGGCAAAGCCTGGAGCTGGCAGCTGACCGCTGGGTTTGCCCAGTGCTGCATCCAGATGAGCAGGTCTGAGTGCTGGATGAAGCTGTGCTGCTTCACACCTGGGCTGGTACCTCAGCACAAATGTGGATTGGGTTTGTAGAGCAGTTTTACTGCCTGGTATCTTTATACTTGTGGGAAGTACACTGCTAAATTATGTCTCTCATGATTTTTGAACTGAATTCTTCAACTGGTCCCCAGCTTAAACTTTTTCTTATGTTTCCATATTTAAATCTAAATAAACAAAGACATTTAGTCTTCCGCATGCACACATACCATGGCTTGCCTCCTGGGTCCCTTCTCTTACCTCCAGGATGCAACTCAGGGTCTTGTTCCAAACATGCCTGTGGTGTGAAGAGTTGGAGAGTTTAACAGCTTCAACTTCAGCTTCCTTTTATGAAAGTCCACAACAAGCAACAGCCAAAGAAGAAAGGGCTGAAGCAGTTGTGTAGAAATGCCACCGCAGGCAGACCCAGCCAGGAGAGGCACTGATTGTTATAGCAGTCAACCCACATGATTGCCCTGGCTGGAAAGATCAATAGAATATGGGATGTTCAGGATAGCTGCAAATAGCATCTGCACCCTCTTTGCTGCGGGCAGAATCTGGGGCAGAAACTTAGCCATTATATGGAAAAATACAATGATGTTTGAGTGAAGAACCAGTCTTAGCAACCCACCTGGAGTCTGTAGCAGGATCCCAGGGGACCACATGCATCAGTCTGACATGGTCAGGAGCCAGCTCGCTCCATGCTACAGGCGCGATGCCTCAGCATGGGAATGAAGACGCGAGTTGCACATGGGAGACTGTGTCTCCTATGGGAGACCCTGAGCCAAAATGGCTCATATCGCACCATGTCCTTCAGACTAGTGGCACTACTTTTGATTAGTGGTAATTGGTCTGCAGATATTTCATGTGAAGTGTCCATTTACATTCAAGAAATATTATCATGGATAATATATCCATATGCCACTTTCATCACAAAGGCGGGTTTCAGATACGAAGTGAAATCTGAAGCCACATCCTGCATCTGATGCTGACTCCAAATTCCCACCAAAAAAGGACTGTGCTAATACAGAATCAGACCCAGGTAAAAATTAAAGGCAGTTTGTCCCTGTTCTTTCTTGTGGATGAAATTCAGTCCGTTACTGAGGCTTAGCACAAAGCCCAGCCAACACTTAAGCCCCTCAGCAGGATGTTTAAGTGGTGTCTGGGCTTTGTGCTGGGTCTCTGCACTAGAGTGAAGCTTTACCAGTGGGGAGAAGGGTTGCTTTGTCCATAGTGAAAAGTACGCAGTCAGCCTTCTCTGTAGGATGTCTCTTAATTCATTTTTTATTTAATCCTTTGCATTGAGGGGATGCTGGTTGCCCTAAAAGAATAAAAGCTGCCACTCTGAGGCATGTGCCTTTTACTTCCCATGCAATCCAAACAGTTACATTCATACCAAATCAAAGCACCTCAAGAACCAAACCTAGAGCAGTTTTTCATAATTGGCATGTAAAGTTTTAGTTCCTTTTGTTAATATTTAAGTCAAGTTAAAAGTAATATTTTAAATGCCGAGGATTAAGCATGGTACGCTCAGATGTGTGAATACTCCTACGCCTCTTACTTCATGCGGTCTACCTGAGCTCTGACTAATTGTAACCGCAAGCCTTTGAAGACAGCACCTTATCCTTAGAAGCTGTAATAGCAGTATTAGGTATGGTTCGTCACAGAAATATTAATATATGTAAATAGATGTCCATTCCAATGCTAAATGTACCTTCATTTTCGACTATATACACAGTTTTCCCTTTGTTCCTCTTCTGCTGCCACTAGCAGCTGCTTTCTGCATGCTGGGACATTGGATGCTGGCCATGTTGCCTTTGAAGGGTGGGTTTCTAGGGACAGACTCAAGGATTTGGGCTGTAAAATGTCTGTCACGTAAAAAGAGGGGCTGAAAAGCTCTGAAAAACTGTCAGCTAGAATATAAAATTAAGTTTTGGTTCAGTGGCTTGGTAAATATTCCAGAAACCAGTCTTCTCTCTGTGTCGTTAGGGAGGCAAACTTCCCTCATTTTCCGTGTCTCGTTTCTGAGGCGGATGTATCTGGTGCTTTCACTGAGCAGACCTACAGATACCATGATCAGGAAGAGGGTGGAAACAACAGTCAGTAACTAGGCAAGAGGCAACACTTGCCAGAAGAGCATGATGAGGAGCTCTGACCCAGGTGATCAGTAACAGCTGAGAACATGAACAAGCCAGCCTTGCTTGGCTCTGGAAAGGTCCCGCGCACAGGCCTGTGGGCACAGTGTGGGCTTAATCGCTCTGCTTAAATCCACAAATAAACAGCTGCTTTCAAGAGCACTGAGCACCAAAACGAGTTTCTCTTGAGCTCCTCTGAAGTATCTAGGTTGTATAGGCTCACCTTGTCAACTTAGATGTTGGGCTGTCCCTCCTTTCTGATGAGCCCAGAGAGGTGGTGGATGCCCCGTCCCTGGAGACATCCCAGGCCAGGCTGGACGGGGCTCTGAGCAACCTGAGCTGGTGCAGATGTCCCTGCTCATGGCAGGGGGGGCACCGAGATGAGCTTTGAAGGTCCCTTCCAACCCAAACTATTCTGTGATTCTATGAGCAGGATCATCACATGGCTTCAGGACAGAAAGAGTTAACCCCGTCCCTCACGTAGCCGTGTTGTCCTAGCAGATCTCAGCTAACTTCAGACACTTATCTCGTACATCTAAGGCTATGCCTCCACTAATAAATTAAACAGGCCAAGGAATGTTACGTGGCACAGGGACTTGAGCTGCTGCTGAACCGTCAGAACAGCCCCTGAAATCGGTGTAGTGGAGGGTGCTTGTCCCAAGAGTCCCTGGTCATGCCCTGGAACCCATCAGCCTGGGACCATTCTCAGCTGCTGGTCCCTACAGACACACCTTGATTTGGAGAACAGGAGAATTTATTCACCTGGATGGCAGCTGTGTGGTGCCATCTGGCCTCAGGGATAGAGCTTGGATGCATTTAACTTACCAACACAGACCAAGACTAAGATCTGGAAAAGATAAAGACACTTGCAGAGTCTGAGTCAGCCCACCTAGGAACTGAATCAGTCCTGAAGGTGTCTGTCTGTCTGCACTGGAAGACTTCGGTGTTACCTTCCTATGCAGCTGCCTCAGCTGCAGGTGTACAGTCAGGGCAGAGGAATCTGGGTGAGTAAGGGGAGCCAAGGTGTGTGGATTAGACTGGCAGAATGTATTTTCCCTTGTACTCTGCTGGATGATTAATTAAGTTATAGATATTTGTTTTAATACTCCTCTCCTGGTTCTCCAATCACTGTAAGAATAGTATTTAGTGCTTTCGACAGCTAATCTGGATGGTTTTGGAATAAGAATTTAATACTTTGCATCCACCCAGGGTCATAGAATGCTTTATGAAATTGTAATTCATTTCCATAATGTTCTCAAGAGAATTCTGAGTAGTAGTTGTATCCCTGCTTGATGGATGTGTAAACTGATCTACAGAGGGCTGAAAGAACTTTCTGCCCTTTTTTTTCCCCATATAGCTAGTCAGAGACAAAGCGGGAAGTGCAACCCCTGGGGCTCGGTTCCTTCTCTTCCAAACCTGCCAGCCGAGAAAGTGTCTCACTTTGTTTTAATGAAGTTCTGTTTGCCACTCCATTTTACAGGCTGTTAGCGCAGAATAATGGGAAGTGGGTGCCCCGACGGATGACAGGAAGCTTTTCTAATTTGTCAAAGCACAATTAATAGCTGGCAAGCTCAAGACCAGCTCTCTGTCAGCAAGTACAGTTTGGGCCAGAGTCACTTAAAGGTTTCTGTCCTTGTGCCTCCCGTTGGCAGGGTCAGTCTGGAAGCTGAATCCCCAAGTGCAGAAGCAATCCTGATCCTGCAGAGCTTTCTTAGAAAAGATATCCCAGGCCTCCAAGACCCTGAGTCTTTCACATCTGGTCAGAATAAAGGCAGAGAGACAGTCAGCGAAAGGTGAGGTCTGGTTTGTGTTTTTTAATGGAGTTTTGCTGTCCTCAGGCTCTTCTCTGAGGTGAATTTTCTTGCCAGACATTATCAGCTTCAGTGGTTTGGCTCAGATTTTTGCTCCAGATTCTTTTGTCCTGTTGACTTTTGGATCAACTCTGCACTGGCTCTGTTTTGAAAGTTGCTCTACCCATATTAATGTTTAACTTAAACAAGTATTAAATCATACGTCTAACATGGAAATGTTTTAGTCTCTGGACAGTTCCATCCTTGCTGCTTCCGAGCTGTCCATGAGTACAGCTTCACTTGGCAGGATTTCCTCTGCGTGGTGCTGGTCTCATGACACCCTGTTATTACTGCTGCTTTAATGCAGTGGAAAACAAAACAAAACCAAATCCACTCTGGTATTGTAGGCAATACTGTGGGCTCCTGTGAGTCAGAGCAGCCCAAGGTGGGGGAACAGAAGCCTGAAACTCATTTATTTCACATTATATCCATCCAGTCACCACGGAGATTGTTTTGGGTCTGGGAACTTGGTGGTGGATCTAGAGGCTGTTTGAGGAAGGAAAAAGGCTTTTAGAGAAAGAATGACTTATTTAAGCTTTATTTCCAGCACACCTACCAACAAACAACACTTGATTTGGGGCAAATGACATCTAATGATGATGGTCATCTTCTTCCTGGTAGTTTTGGGTTCTCTGCCTTTGCTTCTGCAGGTGAGTGTGCCATCAACCTGCATTGCTTCAACTCACTTTCCTGCTGTGGGAGGAAGGAAATTTTGAAAGAAATGCTGTCGCTGTGCTCAGCGAGGGAAAGGCAAAGCAGCCTAGGAGTGAGGAGAGGAGCTCCACACATTGATCTCAGGGTATTATCTTGCTTTTCTGTCTCCCTCTACAGTTCCAGCAGAAAGCTCTGCCCTTGCAAAAAGCTCTCTTCCAAGTGTCTGAGTGAGCTCTCTAGACCTTTCTCCTTGGCTCAGTACAGCATGCCCTACCTACCCATTCACATAGAATCACAGAATCATTTTGGTTGGAAAAGACCCTCAGGATCAAGTCCAACCATAACCTAACTCTGGCACTAAGCCATGTCCCTAAGAACCTCATCTATGTGTCTTTTAAACACCTCCAGGGATGGTGACTCCACCACCTTCCTGGGCAGCCTGTTCCAATGCCTGGCAACCCTTTCCTTGAAGGAATTTTTCCTAATATCCAACCTAAACCTCCCCTGGTGCAACTTGAGGCCATTTCCTCTCATCTTGTTGCTTGTTACTTGGGAGAAGAGACCAACCCCCACCTTGCTACAACCTCCTTTCAGGTAGTTGTAGAGAGGGAGAAGGTCTCCCCTCAGCATCCTGCTCTCCAGGCTGAACACCTCCCCTCCTCAGCCACTCCTCATCCATGGCAGAGTCTTAGATACTGCACATAAAGCACATCAAGCCCTTTAAGCCATAGGTAACAGGCTGCTGATCACCTTCTAGGGCAAAAATACAGTGCAGGTACCTAATGCCGACCTTGTTCATATGAACTGGTAGGTGACCAAAGGGCCTAGAGCTGTGCTTGCCTTCGTAATACTCTCCAGAGCAGTGAACATGCTGCTCATGGCCTGATGGTGCTGTGGCTATCTGGTTTCTCCAAGCCATTTTTCTCACCACTCAGGGTCTGGGTGGATATGCTCACAGTTTTCAATGAGCTTGCAGTTGATCGCGTGACGTTCTCAAGGCATTTTACAAAACTAATGCTTAAAGCACACTCTGCTTAGCATTGTAATACTCCCATCTAGATTGTGCCAGGGGAGGTTCAGGTTGGACATGAGGAAAAGGTTCTTCCCCCAGAGGGTGCTGGACACTGGAACAGGCTCCCCAGGGAGGTGTCCCGGCCCCAGGCCTGACAGTGTTCAAGAAGAGACTGGACAACGGCCTCAGACACACAGTGTGACCTGTGGGGTTGTCCTGTGCAGGGACAGGAGCTGGGCTCGATGATCCTCGTGGGTCCCTTCCAACTCAGGACATTCTGTAATTCTATGATTCTATTCAAACAGCCCTGGCAGAGCTCTTAAGGTCAGAGATAAGTGTCCAACTGCTGCTGTCAAAGGAGTGCAGAGAAGTACACTGTACTTAGACTGGAATTTGTCTAAGACTCAGAACTGAACAGCTTTGTCTTACAAAAAGATTTCAGAGTCTTCAGGGAGCATGGGCGGTTTGGTCTTCAGATTTATATCCCCAGCTCTTCTGGCAGCACACGTGCCATGATGTGCAATGAGATGTTTGCTTGCTGTTTGGTCAAATAAAAGTCACTTTCTACAATGACAGGGAGGGTCTTTTGAAGCCTGTCTATGCCCTCCTAATTTCTGCTGATGATGATTATGAGGGAGATCTCAGCCTGAGGGTAACGCTGGCATCTCTGCCTGGTTTCATAAAAGGGAGCCAGAAGCCAGCAGTATGAGTAAAGCAGGATCCCGTGTGACTGTGTAACCACCACTTTCCATGGGAAGATATTTCTCATGTTAGAAAGTCCAGCGAGTGGGAGGGGGGAAATCTATAGCAGTATTTTGGCTTGGGACTGTGGAAAAGATATGTGACGCAAGCTAAAATACCAGCCTGTCTCACCTTTACTTGGCGTGGAAAAAACTGTCTCTGCCTCCCAGCTCACAATGGGCAAACACTGTGCAAATGGTTATCTACTAAAAGGTGCTGTAGTTCTGGGTTTCTCATTGTAATTTCTATTTTATTGGATGCAAAAATGCAAAAAAGCTTTTTCATGGCTATAAATAAAAAGTCTGGGCAGAATCGTTCCTCCAACACAGTCTCCCAGAAAATGAGGAGGAAGTTCACCCTGTGAAGCAAAGGGGTGGTAAGTGGAGCTGTGCACATCGCTCCTGGCTCCATCCAGCTTACTGAGATAGCTTGCCAACCTCATTCGCCCATGATAATGTATTCCATTTTCCTCTCCGTGACCTGTGACGTTTAAATTAATCGGAGCAGCAGAGACAGAATCTCTATTGACTGACTTTGGCTGGAAGTACGTTTTCTGATTTCCCACAAAATTTTTTTCATGGACGTTAAGA
The DNA here is from genome assembly GCF_036013445.1 of Caloenas nicobarica. Taxonomy (NCBI): domain Eukaryota; kingdom Metazoa; phylum Chordata; class Aves; order Columbiformes; family Columbidae; genus Caloenas; species Caloenas nicobarica. Next base: position 207,450,177 of record NC_088245.1, on the reverse strand, counting down.
TCCTTTTATGACACAACCATGTCTTACTGCTTTTATGAGAATACAGCTGGATTCTACAAAACAGGTGTGATCTCATCTATGTTAAAATAATAAAGGGAATAGATATAAGGGAAACTTTTCTCTCTTTCCATGAAACAGATGCAAGTAGATGTAGCTGAAACCTCAAGTTTCCATTCCACAAGAAATTCCAACATTTTAATTCCAGTTCTATTATGGTAAGAACAAAGAATGCTATTCTGACTTTAGCTTTTTTTGAGTATTAATATAATGGAATATGGAAAAAATATGTTTGGACACAACAAGTTGTTGTGAAATGAAATATTAGTCAAAGGAGTCAGACCAAAATATCATCAAAGTCAGCACTGTTATAGAGGAAGTTTTCAATGTAGATGAAACAGGAAAAAGTATGCTGTCAGAATATTTTCAGGCAGTTATGACTGATGATTTAATTATAGTTGCATTATCATATAGATAGACAAAGGCAAAATAAATGTATGGCTCTTTCTCTGGTGAAATGCAGATACTAAGTCAAAATATCCTTTGTTTTGCTCTTATACAGTGTCAACAGAGTTTAGTGAGAGAGGCAGCCAATGTATACATATATGTGCTTGGTACAATCGAGCAAATAGGCAGATAAAAGCTTTCCACAATGATACATTTCCAGGAACAGTGCAAGAAGACTTCCAGAAAGAAAGTCTCCAGCTGTGAGGAGAAGATGATGGAGGAGTAAGCTCTCTTTTGGCAGAGAGGATTTACCCAGAGGTGACTGTAGAGGCAGCTGCTCTCCTCATTAGCGCTGCCCACAGCTCCTCCTCACCTCTGGATGAGAAAAGCCGTGTATCCCTTTGCCTCCTTGCTGTTAGCCCTGCAGATTCCTCCAGCCTTGCCTCGTGTTCTAACAGCTTCACAGGGCTGTGTACACAGGGCATGGAACCCGCTGAGCTGCCAGGCTTTGGATCGCCTGTTTTCACCAGAGGGATATTTTCAGGCTGCCTGACCCAGAAAAGATAATGTGTCCCTGAGCCACGGAGCAAGAGAAATGCTGACATCCCTGGGGAGGCCGCAGAAATGATCAGAGGCTGGAACAGCTCTGCTGTGAGAAAGTTGGGGCTGTTCAGCCTGGAGAAGAGAAGGCTCTGGGGAGACCTTATTGTGGCCTTTCAGTGCTTAAAAGGGGCTTATAAGAAAGATGGGGACAGATGTTTTAGCAGGGCCTGTTATGACAGGACATGGGGTAATGATTTTAAACTAAAGGAGGGGTGATTCAGGCCAGACATGAGGAAGAAGTTTTTTACACTGAGGGTGGTGAAACCCTGTCCAGGTTGCCCAGAGAGGTGGTGGATGCCCCATCCCTGGAGACATCCCAGGCCAGGCTGGACGGGGCTCTGAGCAACCTGAGCTGGTGCAGATGTCCCTGCTCATGGCAGGGGGGGCACTGGGTGAGCTCTGAAGGTCCCTTCCAACCCAAACTATTCTATGATTATACGATTTTAGAACAGTTGGCATGAACACTCCCTGGCTGCTGGCTCCTTGTCCTTGAGATATCCAGGTTCACCTGTGGTTTTTATTTTGATTTGGTTGCTGTACCCCAGCAACTCATTTTGCCTCCCAGAGTGCCGGCTGCTCCCTGCACTGCACCCCCACAGACTGTCAAATTGCCTCTCAGTTTCAAGTAACTTGGTCCTAATTCCCTTATGGCAGCTTTGTGCAACCTTTCTAGTTTGTGTGGCCTTTTATCTCCATACAAAAGTTTTGATCTATGGTGGGAAGCCCAGAGATGGCTGAAATAAATGATCAGCACAGTTACCTACACATGTCTTTTAATCATTTGCTTCTTGCTGTTGCCTTTCTTCTGCTGGAGACAAGAGCAGTGCTTGATTCCATTGAGTATTTGAAGTTGGCTGCATTCATTTTTTTTTTTTTAAATCTCCTTTTTTTTTTTTTTTTGGACAAAACTACTATCCTCTTGGCCACCAAAGGACCTCTAAGTGAAAAAGACTTTGCCAATTTGTAGTCATTCCCAGTTAAGCGCCAAAGGACCTTTTCCATGGAAATCACTGGAAAACATGACTGCAGAATTAAGGCGGCAACGACTTCTTGTTCGAGACAAATTAAAAGTTCTGTCCTTCACCAAATGTCACATGGGTTTGTGTTATAAGATATCTTTCAGTCTCCTAAAACTATTACAGGAATATGAAAGAATATGAAATTCAAAGGTGAGTTAAAGACTGAGGTTAGGGATGTAGTTGAGAAACCTAATTAGAGTAATATTGCCTACTGGATGGGGGTTCAGGGGACCTTGGCTTTATTCCAGGTTGTGTCAGTAACATGATGTGCAAACATTGGCAGATAGACTGTTTTTTTCTATCTTTATTGCAAAATAGGGGGAGAAAGTATATTTTTCTTTTTTATAATGCATAGCAGCACGGTGCAGTTCCAAACTGAGTTAGGATTTGTGGATTCCGGACAAATACAAATAATATATGTTACAATATAATACAATGCTGCTTTTAATCAGGCAGAGCTCCCGTTTATTTCAACGAGAACACTGCCTGCAGGATCAGGTCGTCAGGTCCTAATTAGGGCTCCATCAGCTGTCAGCTTTCCCCGCCGAGTTCTGTGCCGGGGACCCAGCTCCATCGCACCCTCCTTCTGCCCTTCACCACAGAAACTCCGTCTTCACATTCAGAACAAGAGCATTCACGACACGCTGGTTTAATTCTGACCAGGCCTGGCATTCCCCTGGCTTTGTTAACGTCTGCTTCGGTGCCGTCCTTTATTATGAGCCTAATAAGTACAAAAAGGCCGAGGAACGGGGATCCGGGCAGACTCACAGCAACGAGCTGCAAGGAGCCTGTTTGCCCGGGCAGACAGGCTGGGTAAACAATTAGCTCCAGCTCAAACGTTCAGGTCCCGGGGAAGAATTGGATGCCTGGCACTGGCCGCTCTCCATGACATTCAAAATCTGGCTTTTCTCCAATCAAATATTTAAACATTTGTGATGGTTTGTCCAGCTTGACAGGCTCCGTTCGGAATTTCTGCTGCATTCTATTTTTGTAAATGGAGATACAGTGATTATTTGCTAAGAACTTTGGAAAAATGTGCTTAGCTTTACAGCAAGGGTAAAAGAGAGTTTGTTTGGAAGTCACATAAAGGAACAGGTCAGCAGCTACCAGCACAATACTATGAGCAATGTACACTTAGACAAAGTACAACTTGGAGCGCTGCTGTCACAGACCCTTCTGTGTTCATTGCTGGTAGCCAGCAGCTGGCATTTAATGAAACATAATGGAGAATTTGTTATTTTAAAACTGCCTTTCAGTGTATAATCATGCCTGTTGCACTACAATGGAGAATTGTATCCCTATTCCTTCATGCGGGCAATGTAGGAAATATTTAATGAGTGCTTGTTAAGTATTTATTTTAAAATAAGTTAATGGTATGTGTCCCGATCAGCAAAGCTAGCATACTTTGAGTTATGCATATGTGTTGTACATTTTGAGTCAAGACATCATGTTTGTTATAATCCTTGCCTTTCATAATTTCAAACTGATATACAGTAAAAGATGAACAGTATTATCTAAGTCAATCTCCTGTATGCCACAAATTCTTTTATTTCATTCTGTTTCAGGGTATTGAACCCAACTCTTCAGTTAGAGTTAGGAGTTTGAGTAACTTCTCAGGAAATTAACCTGCTGTATGCCACAGGTCTGCCAACCGAGCTTCAACACAATACATAAATATATAAAATCTGGTAAGCAACATAAGGAAAACTGCAGGAAAATACTTTTTGTAAGACATCTGAAGAAAATGAGAAAAAAAAAGTCTTGTTTTCATTGTTTTTCACTTGTGTTTGAGGACAGAATCAAGCCATTCTTGCACATAACCACTCAACTTGCTATTAATTGTTTTCTTCAGCCACATACGCACAAGACATTTAGAAAAGAACAGAGGGTGTGGGGTAGATCATTGTGGAAATCTCAACCTGTGAGGACGCACATGTTCCCGTAAAGAACTTGGAACTGTCTAAAGGCAGCAGATGATCTTTAGTGGATATTCTGCAAGAGAGGGGCTTTATTGGGCTTAAGAGGTGAATTTGAGGCTCAGCTTTGGCCTTGGTCCTGCTCTGAGCAGGAGGCTGGACGAGAAGACCACCAGAGGCAACCTAAATTATTCTATGGTCCTCTAAATAGATTTAATGACTACTGATTGTCTAAATCAATACTAATGACAGGTCGTACTATGTACTACTGAGAGCTGAGATCTCATCAGGGAGCCGCTAAGAAGAACGTTCAAGTGATCTGGAAGAAACACCAGGCAGAAAGTAGGTAAGAGTCAAGTAAATAGTTCAAATTAAAGCTCTGATAAATGTTGGGCTACTTTTCCCAGGGAAATGGGACAGTTTAGGTGGTGTCCAAATCGAGAGAAAGGCATATAGACTTCTCTGGGACCAGGCTGGCGCAATAAGCTGATAGAAAAAGAGCAGAGTGAAGGGGTAGAACAAAAGCACACTAACTAGCACAAAATTAAAATATCATAAAAGAAATCAGCAAAGCAACCGAGAGACTTACAAAGAAGAAAATTTTTCATTTTGCTGAGGTTAGTACTGGGAGTGTGGAAAATAAACAAGAATAATTTGCCTGTTCATTAATAAACATCAGTTTGACCTAACAGATATTACTGCAGTTAGTGGCAGGATTTCTGTGATCAGTTTAAATCACTTGCTATAACTAAGCCAGCAAGTAGTGACTTCAATATAGCAGAAATTGTGTGTCAAAAATGACATTGCCTCTTTCTGCCACTGATAAGGGAGACCATTGATCTCAAATGTTTTTGAACCATGGGATAAATATCTACTTAAAATATCTCTCTGCAACGTATAGGGAAAATGGCAGTGTCTGAATGATGTATTCTAATTTCCCACAGTGACAGTGGGACTTTCTGAGAATTACATACACTGAAAAAACATACCGAAAATCAACACAGAAAATATATATTAACCTTGCCAGTTAACAGAAGTATCATTCCAAGAGTTACTTATCATTGCTTGCAGCTGTTACTAAAATAAGACTTTTCAAAATCAGGAGTTTTTAAAAGCTTGTCAAGAAGCTCTCCTGACCATCACAGTCAATTTTCAATCAGTCCTAAAGCAGAAGGAAAACTGTAAAGGTCTGGAAGAAAGTGAAGGCAATATAAGTATTTGACTAGGATATATACAATCACCCAGATAACTGTGAGCTTTTCTACTTGTTTCCAATCTCTGATCACATAATCAGATTGATATATTTCACAAAATATTAAAGTAATATAATTAAGATTTATGGAAATAGATTTTGTCAAAGAGCAATACTGCTTTGGATGAAGTCTTTAGAACAACAGTAATTGTACTGATAAAGTATATTTCGGCTTTTAAGGCCTTTGACCATAAAACATCTTGATAAATAGCTGAAATATAAATGGAAATAATTAGACAAAGATGAACCAAAGGCTGTCATGTGTACCTACACTGTGGTAATTTTTAGCTCAAGACTAAAATGTTTTTCTAGCTCAAGCAAGACTGGTGAGTCAGCAGGGGCAGAGAAGGCCACCAGCTAGTGCAGGATGTCAGGCCAGATGGCAGTTCTTCCTTCCAGCTATAAAACCCTCTTTGTGTGGGTAACTTGACTGTCGTGTGAAGACAGGCCACAGTGGTTTGCAGCACCTAGAGCTGGTACTTCTGGCTGGGGTCTTTCCTCATGGCCCAGGTCCACGACTCCAAACAGTAGTCATATGGGATCCTCCTACTAACACAGCAGGATGAGGGCAGCATCAGGACCTTGACTTCTCCTGAGCGTGGCTGAGGTGCTGTTCGGGGAGTAGCTGTGTGGATGGCTGGACCTTCTTTCGTGTCCCAGGAGGTCTTCTGCCAGGGTGGCCATGGAACCATGCCATGGAGTTACACAGCATGCTACTCAGACTTAGTGTCTTAGGCTGTTGCTAAATGTAAGCAGATACCTATACCCTGCTTGGCTTAGTTAATATTTTTATAAGGATGGCAAAGTTATATTAAATACTAAATGGTATTGTGGTCTTTCAATACTTAAAAGGGGCCTCTAAGAAAGACAGGGGCAGACTTTTTAGCAAGGCCTGTTGCAACAGGACGAGGGGTAATGGTTTTAAAATAAAGGAGGGGAGATTCAGGCCAGACATGAGGAAGAAATTTTTTACACTGAGGGCGGTGAGACCCTGTCCCAGGTTGCCCAGAGAGGTGGTGGATGCCCCATCCCTGGAGACATCCCAGGCCAGGCTGGACGGGGCTCTGAGCAACCTGATCTGATGAAGATGTCCCTGCTCATGGCAGGGGGGGCACTGGATGAGCTTTGAAGGTCCCTTCCAACCCAAACTGTTCTATGATTCTATGATTTACAGGTTTTATGCATCTCTCAGCTCTTAATGTGTTGTTGAGGTCCTAGACTCAGGTCTGTAGTATCTCCAATTTGGCTTGTGTGAGGCTGTATACATGTTATTAAAAATTATATTTATCTACTTAAATCTCTCTCCTTGGTAGAAAAGGAAACCCAAGTTGACTGAAAGAGCATAGACCGAGTGCATAGATTGGACATTTCAGAAATAAGCTGTTTTACTGAGTACTTTTGAAAGAGGAAATATTTACAGGCCATGGTACCTAGTATGGAGCAGCACAGGACTATTTTTAGATGCTCGTTTTTGAGCTTTGAAATGAACTCAAATACACACTGTGTCAGAAATAAGTTATGAGAAATCCAGACTTGCTATAAATATTCCTTACGGGATGTGTCTCTGCAAGACATATCATCAAATGGTTCTCTTATCTTCTAAGCTTTGAAGTGTAGATTGTAGTAATTAGTGCTGGGAAAGACCTACTGGATTACCTAAACTACTACATGATATTTGGGATTGTTCCCTTCCCTACTTTTTGCCTCACAGGGTTTATATATCCTTGGGGAGGAAAAAATCCCCTGGGATACTATTTCACAACCAGATTGCACAGTCAGAATTTTTTTCTGGTGACATTTAGCCCAGATACATCTCTTCTTGTTGCATTATGCTCTCATCATACCCTTTAGTGCCACGTGAAATAATTCCTGCTTAGGGTCCTTTATACTCTACACTGCAAGTGTAGACTGTTAGATTCACCCTATGATAAATTATACGAGTTTTCTCTATTTACCTTAAATATTTTTTTTCCTTAATCACCTCCAATTTGTCTATGTCTCACACAGAACTAGGTAGCCAGAGCTAAATAAATTACTGCAGCTGCAGGCACAGCTGAGAAGCATAAAATCACAATTATTACCTTGCAAATGAAAGATGTCATCTGCCACAAGGGAAGGAAAAGGATCATAGGTTAGTGAAACAGGTTACCTACTTAGGAGAAAAATCATCACTGTTTTCATAGCTGGATACACTACATTTGGAAAACAAGTCAGCCTCATCTTGACAAGATGCGAACAAGACCTGCCCAAGGGCAATTCTCTGATGAGGAGCACTTAACTCTGAATGGTGTATTGCCATCTAAAAGCCAATTGTCCTCTCCACATGAGCTGTCTAGGCTGCCTCTGTTGATACCCAAGAGGAAATAATTTCAGAGTGCAGTTCATTCCATAATAACTGCAGCATCTAACATGGGTGGGATGAATTGCCCTCTGGAGATGCCTCCTGTCCTCTGACTTGGCCTTCCTTAGGCTACAGGCATCATTTTAATGTGGCTAAAATCAGCTGAGGTTAATCTTGTTTACTTGTTCCCAAGCCAATCATAACTGAGCTCTCCTAGTTCTAATACGACTGCTCTTCACGTTTCAGACCAGGGGCATCAGGCAGTTCTACGTGCTGGATGTGATGGCTGATCAGCCGTCCTGTCCACCCTGGCCCCCGTGTTCATTCCCCCTAGGAGCACTGCTTCACGGCTGTTATGTGGACCCACAGAAATTCTACCAGCAAAGCCTTATTTGACTGAGAGATTAGGGCAGAACCTCTTATTAAAACAGTCCCAATTCCTGCCTGGTTTTCCTTATTTTGTCTCCTTAAGCCGAGGAGGTACACCTGCTGTAGGTGCCCCCACAGGGCCTACATCCGTTGCAGGATGATCTCAACAAGAATAGCATAGAATCACAGAATCACAGAATGGTTGGGGTTGGAAGGGACCTCTGGAGACCATCTAGTCCAACCCACCTGCTAAAGCAGGTTCACCAGAGCAGATCACACAGGAATGTGTCCAGGCCTTCAACCCTTCCTCTCCCTGAGGAACCTTTTGACTGCATGGGCTCTGTCTGTGCTGCCAGGTGGACCATAGCTAGCACATAGTCTGAAACTTGATGTGGTCCCTCACCTATGAGTCATACTGTGAACTTCAGGGTGCCTTCATGCTGGGTGCAACATGGCCAGGCACCAAACTAGGTCTGAGCTCAAGCATCTTATTAGAAATCCCACTGATTGTTGCTGTACAACAGGACTAGGAAAGGCCCTTTCCAGCATTAGCTGAGCAACATCATTGCAAAGGCTGATGGGCAGGTGGTGAAAGTTTGACTGAACACTGTGCCCAGTTCATCTGCTCTGCAGGTGTGGGCTCTCACTGTGGGGAGAACCTTCTCCTTTGCTGTGTGCACTGAACACAGGCTTCTCTTCAAACAAGCTGGGCACGGGGTGAGTACGACCTCCAATAAGAGCTGAAAAGCAGCTTATTAATCATAGAATTGTAGAATGGTTTGGGTCAAAAGGGACCTTAAAGATCACCTAGTTCCAACTCCCCTGTCATGGGCAGGGACACCTTCCACTAGACCAGGTTGCTCAAAGCCCCGTCCAACCTGGCCTTGAACACTGCCAGGGATGGGGCATCCACAGCTTCTCTGGGCAGCCTGTGCCAGCGCCTCACCACCCTCATGGGGAAGAATTTATACCCTCACCAACCTCCTGACTACTCTTAGATGAGTACATGGTGGATTCAAAAACTACCAGATGGAGCGGTGAAACCTACAGCAGAATCTAAACCCAGCAGATAGACACGGGCTAGCATGAAAACAGAAACCGTAGTGATGAATGTGATCCAGTTTTGCATAACACCGAAGATTCCCTTTTTCAGGAAATTCCTGGAGTTCTCAGGGCGTGCAGTTGCAGTGGCTGTTTTATTTTTAAGGTGTTATTTTGGGATTACTTCACTGTATTGATATGCTGTTTATCCAAATGGTGAAGATGTAGTGTCTTACAAGAATCTGTCTTGTTGGAGCAAATCCAGGTGCCTGTTTTAGTTCAACGAGTTTTCACTATCGTGAAATTAAAGGGACACTCTCAGTTGAAATATCACTTGTCGGAAATGTCTTCAGTAATACACTTAGCAGTAACTCCCAAGATCTGCGTCGCTAAGAGCATCTATAATATATATAACTGTGAATTTTGAACCAAGCTGAATTCAAAATGTTTTTCCTCATTTTCTTCTTTCTATGTATCTCATAGTTTGATCAAACATTTCTACATAATATAGTCTATTTCAAGCAGATATTAAGAGAATCCCATGCCCTGTCTGACAGATATGTTATAGATAATCCGAATAAGCCTTTCAATTGAGAATTCAGGGCAGGGGAGAAATACAACAAAATTATCCCTAAATGTATTGTATTTGCAGTTTCTTGTTACCTCTTGTGTTTCCCATATAGTAGTAGCTTACTTTCCCAATAAATTCAGAAACTTTCTGTAAAGCTTGAGTTGCCTCAGGCAAAGCTGTTTATTTGCACAGGTATGTGTGCAGGTGGAACTGTGCAGTAGAAACCTTCCCCTGTTAGTATGATTGTGCTCAAATATCCCTATTCATAGAATCATAGAATAGTTTGGGTTGGAAGGGACCTTAAAGTTCATCTAGTCCAACCCCCTGCAATGAGCAGGGACACCTTCCACTAGACCAGGTTGCTCAAAGCCCCGTCCAACCTGGCCTTGGACGCTTCCAGGGATGGGGCATCCACAGCTTCTCTGGGCAGCCTGTGCCAGCGCCTCACCACTCTCATGGGGAAGAATTTCTTCCTTTTCTCTAATCTAAATCTCCCTTCTTTCAGTTTAAAGCCATTACCCCTTGTCCTATCATCACATGCGCTTGTAAAAAGTCCCTCTCCAGCTTTCTTATAGGACCCCTTTAGGTACTGGAAGGCTGCTGTAAGGTCTCTCTGGAGCCTTCACTTCTCCAGGCTGAACAACCCCAACTCTCTCAGCCTGTCCTCACAGGAAAGATGTTCCAGTCCCCTGATCATCTTTGTGGCCTTCTCTGTACTTGCCCCAACTCACTGTATTCAACCAGAAAGAGGACGGACGCACTGAGTGGGATTCACTTCATGTAACTTTTAGCATCTAAAAGTTAGATTTAACCTCTCCTAATAGACAATGGAAGGAAATGACTGCTTTTGAGGAATGATTGTCTGGCCTAGCTTATATCCTGGTTTAGGATGTAATAAATTGCCCTCTGAGGTAGCTCCTGAAGGCCTGCAAAGGGAACCTAGAGTGGTCATGCCTCGCTTTTAGATGTCTTTATTTGGGCAGATGAATCCTTTCCAAGGCTAGAGCCTTAAACTCTGCTCCACTGTGTCACACTCGCTGATGACAACATTTTTACCAACACAGGAAGGACATTGTGTACATTCAGCTGTCCCTTTTCCCACTTGGCAATCTTTTCGTAAACCAAACAACTAAGGTTCTCAGTCTTCACATGCTTCCTTTAAGATGACAGTAAAAGCATATCACTTCTGGGAACCAGGAAAAAGTGCCTCCCCCACCATCCTTGCATCCAGTCTTGGAAAACCTGAGAAAAAGAGTTCATTCTCTCTGAGTGGTATCATCTTATGGTGCAACGTATCTGAGGCAAATGTTTGGCCTTGCCCTTCTTGTCATCACAGCACCCAGACATGGGACAGTCACCACAGGGACAGTCACCACTGTATTTGTCATCACAACACTGCCCTGAGATAGAACATACTCTCACACTCATTGCACAGATCGGGAACCGAGGTAGCAGAGCCTTCCCGAAGTCCTGCAGTGAAGTTGGGGCAAAGATGAGGATGGGACTTGCTTCTCCGAACTCAACTCCCACTCTGTGTAATCCTTGCCTTCAAAATAGACCATCTTCAAAAGTAGAGTGTCTTCACCTTGAGCTTGATCAGAGGGCTGGAACACCTCTCCTATGAGGATGAGATGAGAGTTGGGGGTGTTCAGCCTGGAGAAGAGAAGGCTCCAGGGAGACCTTATTGTGGCCTTTCAGTGCTTAAAAGGGGCCTCTAAGAAAGATGGGGACAGACCTTTTAGCAGGGCCTGTTATGATAGGACATGGGGTAATGATTTTAGACTAAAGGAGGGGAGATTCAGGCCAGACATGAGGAAGAAATTTTTTACACTGAGAGTGGTGAGACCCTGTCCCAGGTTGCCCAGAGAGGTGGTGGATGCCCCATCCCTGGAGACATCCCAGGCCAGGCTGGACGGGGCTCTGAGCAACCTGAGCTGGTGCAGATGTCCCTGCTCATGGCAGGGGGGGCACTGGATGAGCTTTGAAGGTCCCTTCCAACCCAAACTGTTCTATGATTCTGTGATTCCTGTTGCAGTTAGAAAGAGCTTTGGGAAACAGGGCATCTGTGAGCAGTGGGCCCTGTCCCGTGCAAGGAGAAGGGAGCCTGCTGGACGGCTGCCACTGCAGTGGGGAACTCCAAGGCCTTTTCTGCTGCATTACATCAGCAGCGAGCAATGGGAGGACTCCTTTGAGCCAATTGTGGGTTGTCATTCTTCCTTCCAGACTCAGTGGCCTCTGAAATCACTCCATTGTCTGCAGCAGAATCTGGCACAGGCCCATAATGCCAGGTTACTTCACTTCCCTGCAGAATAAAAGATTTCTTCAACCATGAGAAATTATCTCCTGACAGTGCCATTCATTAGGGCTCCCACCTGTGGATTGTTTCATTTTCAGCTTACTCGCAAGGTGCTGAAAAGTCAGCATGTGTGTTATCACTTGGCAATATAGTACAGCTGATACCTCTTCACCCTTACGAATGTTGTCACTTATTGCTCTTTGCCTCCACAATGGCTCACAGTAACACTGAGATCTTGGATTTCACTCTTTTTTACAAAAAACACCTTTACCCCACCAGAGTTCTTGTTTCTTAGGAATTATAGAAAGAAAATCTACAATGGGTATTTTTTCCGCTTTTGAATTAGAAAGTTAACAAGTTAGTTGGTTGGTTAGTTTTTCCTTAAGACAGGCATTTGGACAGGCCAAACAAACTGTCTTTTCTGAACTTGGGGTTCAATGTATGCCCTAAAAATAATAAAAATCTATTTTTTGTGGCTACCAAATGTCTTGAAACTAAATTTCAAATTAAACATTCTTCTCTACTGCTTTTGGCATGAAACAAGTTTTGCCTAACACTTTCTTTAAGGTTTTGTTCTCAGGAGGACTTCTGTAGACACCAAGCCTTGTGGCTCCTATACATCCATCTGTGTTGTACGTAGAGGCACTAACAGCTTATAATCTGTGTGACTGAAAGACTGTGGAGGGGTAGCTGTGGACCAGCTCCCCACGGTGGCAGGTGCTATACAAACGTAACACAAAAAGAAGACCATCCTTTCCCCTCATCAGAAGTAGAGACAACAGTCAGTCACAGGGAAGACGGAGACACCAGGAAACCAAGAGAAGTGTGGTGGGGTGTCTCCAGCTATGGACATTTATGTAGACACTTTGTTTGGATGCAGTACCTTCCTCTTTTCCCGTTTAAGTCCCTAACACAGGTCAGACCACTTAAACCCTGACAGTGCCTCTTTCTCTTCATGGGCAATTAGGGTGCACAGGGTGAACACCTCACTTGTAGACCTCTACATGCAGGTGTTTATGGTTTGAATGAGGTTTCCAGTCTCATTTGAGATGCCTCAGGGCATCCAACCCGACTTTCAGCTTCTCCTCCAGATAGGGAAGGTCTGTAGTCCTGTATTGTATCAAGATGGCCCAGGACAACCCAAACCCCTACAGTTAAGAGAGGTGAAACCCACCATAAAATCACAGAATTGTTTAGATTGGAAAAGAACTTCAAGATCATCAAGTCCAACCGTTAACCTAGCACTAATTCCACCTCTAAACCATGTCCCTCTGACCCATATGTATCTTAGCAGTGTCTTGCATCTCTGCCTCCCTGTCTCCTGTGAACATTTCTATCAGAGTCATATCTTCTAGGATCGTGTCTATTTGAATTTGTGTCTGGAGATCAAACAATCCTTTAGTCAGTCAGAATTTATTCATAGTACTGTCAATAAAAAACTGGGAGAAACATACAAAGAAGGAAACGATTACGCTAATATTTATTTCTTCTTCCCACTGAGACTCTTGAAAACAGCAGTGCGATACAGGAAGGCTGATGCATTTAAGACAAAGCAGTAAATGGACATATAGGCAGTTGTTCAGTGGAGGGTTTGCAGTCATCTGGAAATGACTGCTGGACAATCTGCACTTTGTCAGAAGAGTAAAAGTCATCAAGAGGCCTTGTTTGGTGTGGTGACCTACTACAGTCAAGAAGATGTGCGAGAGGAAAGCTGGGCAGGCACTGGAGCACTCGTGGCACTTGTGACAGAAGAGGCTGGACGCCCATGGAAAGCAAGAGGCCACCGCTGCAGTCCTGAATCCCACCACGTAACCAAACCTCACAGCACTTTCACCCCCGCCAAGACATGGGCCAGGTACCTTCTCCATCCTTGCAGGACAGCAGAAGCATATAGGACAAAGCTCCCTGAGCAGTGGGACTGTGTATCTAATCCGGAGGTGACACAGAGTCCAGATAAGAAAGGATCTGTGATTAGTGCGGTATTGCTGATAGACCTTTACTTGTTAGCTGCTGCCTGATACTCCAGGTACCTTCCTCGCTGTTGCATGATCTGGTGGCCCACGAGCAGCTGAACTGGTGTCACCAGCCCCAGCTTCCTCTGACACAGCCGTATTCTCCAGCTGTGTTTCTGCGGGAGATGTTTGCCACAGGGACCTCTCCTTCACCTTGTAAGGTTATAGTTGAGAAAGACTTGTCTGAGTAGCTATGACTTTTGTAGCACTTGTTTTTTCCAACCATCTGTAAAAACCTTTCCACAGACCCAAACGGGGCTGGTGCTCGGCCCAAGTAAATGCAAACTAGAAAAATCATGTTTAAGAACGTAAGATCCTGTAACATCTCAGCTCCTCACACAGGGTCTGCGCATGGGACGGAGCTTTTGCTGCGCTTCAGGCTCTGCTGGTCCTTTGTAAGGGCAGCAGTGGGGTGAAGAGGTCAGCAGAAGGCAGCAAATAAAATTGATTCCTGTGAAATTTGTATTTCCTTTCTGGGATAACGGCAATCAGCTGGGAACTTTGGCAAAACTTTTTGTGGATTTTTCTTGCGGAGTTAAAACACATTGCAGGATTTTTTTGCCCTCTTGGCTCCGGTTTCCTCTTTTCTTGCCAGGTGTCATTATAAAGGTTCAAGAAGGACGAGTAATTAAAACCCGTGCAAAGAATGTGTCTGACAATTAAAAACTGCCTGATGAGGCAACACAGGCGACAGACCTCAGAGCGCCTGGAGCTTCTGCCCAGGCAGGAGGGACACCCTGGGGGTTCACCCCACTCCTGCCACGCTGGATCCAGACGTTGGGGACAAAGAGCCCGGTGGCCTCGGGGCCGTGGAGGTGCCACCACTGCGCCCCGAAACCTCCCACCCGCGAATAAAAACAAGGATGGGGGGAAAATGCGGGTTACCATAGGAAATAAATGAAAAATCACAGTAAAAGCGAACAAAATAGGGGGCGCCGCCCCACGGGGTGCCGTGCGGCGGCTGCCGCGGGGGAGCCCTGCGCGGAGGGGCGGCCCCGGCTTCTCCCGGCGCGGCCCCGCGGGCGGCGGGGCGGGCAGAGGCCGCCGGGAGCGCTGCGGAGCGGAGCGGAGCGGAGCGGGCTCAGCGGAGGCGGCGGCGGGAGCCACCTGCGGGAGGCGCCGCTCCGCTCCGCCCCGGCCCGCCCCGCTCGCAGCGCCGCTCAGGGCCGGCGCCCGGCGGGAGGGAGGGAGGGGGGAGGCGGCCCCGAGCCCCGCGGAGGCGGCGGGAGGGATGGGACCGGCCCCGCCACCTGCCTGACGGCTCCCGGAGACGCCGCCGCCGCGGGGAGCTGGTAGGTAGCGGGTCCCGCCGGCCGGGAGGGTGCCGCGGGGTGCGGGTCACCCCCGGGGGACAACAGGGGCGGCGGGGAGGATGGCGAGGGTCGCGCCTCTCGGTGTCCCGGGGCCAGCGCCTCACCTGCCGGAGCCGAGGGCAGCCCGGCGCTGCGGGGACCGGCCGTCCCCGCCGGGCGCTGCCGCCAGCCGGGCTGCGGGAGCCGCTGTCCCGGCTCGGGGCGAGCGCTTCCCGCAGAGCTTCATTTTTAACCCCGCTCGCATCAACCCGGCGCCGCCGCTCCGGCAGCGGGCGAACAAAAGGGGATAACGCGGCTCCTGCCCGCCCGTCCCCGCCGCTGGGGCGGCCGGAGCGGCGGCAGCGCTGCGAGCTGGTGTCGGTGACCAACTTTGAAGGGGCGTCTGGTGAGGAAACAGCTGATTAAAAAAGAAAAAGAAAAAAAGAAATCGACTTTGCTGCGTTTCGCGCTTGGGAAGCGTCGCAAGTTGCTCTCCGGTTAAGCCGCGGCGGTCCTGTGCGGGGGTTCATCACCGCGGCTGAGAACAGCGGTACTTGCGGTGTGCGGCGGGGCTGGAGCCTGCGGCGGCCGTCGAGGTCCGAGGGGTCGGTGAGGTCCCGCTATTCCCGGGTGGTTTGATAGCCCTGGGGATGCCCTTCCCTACAGCTCACCGGTTTGCTCAAGCCGACCATCACCATCCCACCTGTAACAGTTCGCTCCTGTACAGCGAAACTGAAGCTGCTTCGCACGCAGGGAGGGAGAGAGAGGAAAGAAAGGAGGCAGTAAAATTATTCTGCAGGAATTGGACTAAGTGGTAAACACATAATATGATCCCTTTCCTCTGTACGTGGCGTGTGTCGCTGACACACGTGTCAAAATACCCCCTGTGCCCGTTGTACGTGTTAACAGGCACCCTTGGCCTGCCAGCATCAAAGTTTGTTCCAGGCTTTCCGAAACATCTCCTCTTACAGCCCTCAGACCGGCGGGGAAGGCAACGTAACTCTCAGCATTGCGGGCAGGCTAATAGAGATGTTAGGTTCCAATGGCAGTAAGGCTTCTGTAGTTCCTAAACTGCGGCTCAATTATTTTTGTTGTGTTTTAGCAAGTTCTGTGACTTAAGAAAAGCAGATGAGGCATTTTGGCATGGCAGTGACAGTGGTTTAGTTCACCTTTATGATTTGGTTGGAGGCAGGTTTTTCTCTCTTACTCTCTTGGTTTTCTTTCTTCTTTTTTTTTTTTTTCATTTCCATGTTAATCATTCTGGCTTCCAGCACCGTGGAAAAACTTTCTTCATTTCAAAAATGTAAAGGAGACTGTTTGCTTTCATACTGTATGTTCCAAGATTTATTATTTAACCATCTATTACAAGAACCACCCCCGAAGCAGCGAACTCTTCCAGAAAAATTACTTGCTTATTAGAAAATGATTCATGTCCATCCCGAACAAGGCAGTTCTCTCTCACCAACATCTCTCTCAAGGCGTGAATGCCCATAGCAGGCAGGGAAATGTGTCTGTAAAGTGTTTCAGCGGCATGGGGAGCCCCGGAGTAGCTGTCACTGTTTCCATTCTCTAAACAATTTTAATGCCATTAGCAAGTGTGATTATGTACAAACCGCTTTCTACGGGGTTCCTAGGCTGGGTATCAGAGCGGGGCTTTGTACTGAGTCAAAGGGTGGACTGAGTTTATGACACAGTGTAAATAGCTACAGAAGAGCAGTACTAAAGTGGAGCACGGCATCGTAATTCATTCAGTATCGTTTTGTGATAGCCGCTCAGAGAAGTAGTCGCTTCTTTCCAGTTCTTTCTGTTTGAGAGCGTCTTTCAGGATCATCCATGAGTAAGTAGCTGGACACAGAGAGTGTTAACTCTGTTTTTTGCAGCTTTTCTTTTTTTAAAAAAAAACCAAAAAGGGAAAAAGAAAGGAAAAGGAAAGAAGAGGCTAACTGGTAGGTCTCACTTTAAATGTAGGCTGCTTTTTAAATTGCCTCCTTTTTCTGCTTAACTTTTTTATTTTTTATAGAGGAAGGATCTACACAGAAAGATGTACTATGCATTAGTGTGGCATCTTGTTATAAATAAGACATATTTATTCTATTTACTGCAACCCAGAGCTGATTCAGTACCAGTTATACCTCCAGATAAGACAGAATTACAAAGACTTCAGTAAATGCTTTGATTTGTGAGCACTGCTTAGCTTCTGTGGTCAGGTATAACCTTATAACTGTATTTTATTTTTAGGTTTTAATAACATTGAAATAATAGAAAAGTTCTGTAACTGATGAAAAGGCTTTTTATCCCATATATCAGCAATGTGATCATAGCACAGAAGCAGCAGGGGAAGGGTGTGGGAAGGTTTGCCCAGGGACAGGGAGTCAGTACCACTTCACAGAGCCCAGCACAGACCCAGATACCATCCTCTGCGGGTTTTTTGGGGGGACCAGCGTGAGTCCCAGCTGCTGTCCTGTTCTCCTCACAGGGCGGCTGCCCTCTGCTGTCTACAGCTGCCTTCCCGGTGCTGATGATGCTGCAGCAGTGCTGTCAGGGAGGAAAGGGAGAGCAGATTGCAGGGAGAGGTAATTTCTCAGCCCTGAGGATGCTCTCAGAGAAAGCAGGGAAGTTGCAGGGCACACGGTCCCTTTGTCAGGTTGCTGCACTGACAGGCAGAAGGGAATCTTGCTGCTTGTGCAAACAACAACTGACAGGAGACCTACAGCTTTTCCCCTGACAACTGTAAGGCCAGCATTGGCTCAGTTAGCATGAATGATTTTTAGATCCGAGAAGTGGCATGGATGGTGCAATTTAGACAGAGAATCCATCTATCAGGAAAGCTGCAAATGTAATTTGTGGGAGTAACTTTGGTGTGAAGCAGTTGAGAGCAGACTGCTTATAAATACGTGCTCTTAATAGTGAGATGCACAGCACTTGATGTACCTGATGCACAGCGTAACTGTGATTTAGTCTGTTCTCGGCTTCTTAATTGTGAGGCCAATAATCATTTCTGTCTACAGTCCTCACTGTCACAAGTAGGACAGTTAACAGCTGACTTACACTCGTGCATGTTGTCTTTGTGGGGATGGACTGGTATCATTTCGCCCTGTTATTAATACCTTCATTTTCTGTGTTTTTCTAGTCACTGTTATATGACAAGTGTATTTGATATGCAGCTAGTGTTCCCTGGACCATCCTTGCACCAAAATGAGACTATCTCATTTGATGCTTGCAAAACCCAGTCACATCAAAAATTAATCTCTGCCATGGAAGGATCCAGAGGAGCTGATGGTTTTCCTTGAATACATCAGCAAGTATTTTCCTATTTTGGAACAACCAAAATTATGCAGTTCTGCTTCATGTACTCACCCTTTAGGTATAAAATTACACCTTCTATAGAGCTTAGCCCTTCAAGAAAAAAATCCATCCCTTTAAAGATGTCCTGTTTGTTAATGCAGAAATTACCCACAGAATGTCTGGTCACTTCTGGAACAGTCAGTACCTGCCTCTGTGGGCATCAGTAGCATCAGCTCTGTTCATCTACATCTGGATTTTGGAATGGAAATGTTTTGATATCCTGCATGAGTCAACTGCTCTTTTGAACATCGTGGGCTTTAATTATAGCCTCCATTCCCAAAGAGGATGCTACCAACCATGGAAGAATCCAGGCCCAATATTTGAGTTGGACACCTTCAGACTTTAGCAGTCTTTTTTTGGTGCAGCTTAGAGATGGAGTATTCCTACAAAAAGCATGGGAGAGAAGGATTTTTCTTTTTTATTCTTAGATAGCTGTGGTCATCTCCTGTGTGATTTGCTTTGGTTTACTAGTTTGAGGTATTTCAGGAATGATCCTGCAGTTGTGATCAGTGTAACCTCAGCAGGGTTTTAAATATGTGTAAGCTCAACATAATTGTGAAGTTTTGTTTGAATAATCTTTGTATGAGGGAGATCCTGCCTGCTTCCCTGCCCAGGGTGCAGTGCCTCCTGCAGCGATCCAGCTGTATGGCTAATTTTCAAATAAACTAAAGTTACACATTTTCTTGACACAGTACTAGTGCACGCTGTTCTCTGCAGTCTAAGGCACTCTGCCTGTGGTTCATAAACACATTTACAGTCCCATTTGCCTTCCTGTGCTCAGAGGGGGCCGGTTTGCATTTCCAATTAATTGACTTTATAAAGGAATAAGCCAGTATGCAAACTGAAAATTCCCTCAAGAATTGTCAATTTATTTCATTAGCTGCCCTCGTGTAGTCACACCACCCTTTCTCATGTGAGCCCAGGGGAAAGTGAATGCCACGTGGAGCAGAAACCTTCCTCTGGTGTGACATGCAAGGGGAAGCGAGTCTCCCATGCGGTCACATTCACCTGCCTGTTCTGACCATCAGTTTGGTGTTTCTGGCTAAGACAGCAAAAGGTGTGAGGATGTTTCTTTTGAGGAGAGACTGAGAGAGCTGGGGCTGTTCAGCCTGGAGAAGAGAAGCTGAGAGAGGATCTCATCAATGTTTATAAATATCTCCAGGGTGGGTGTCAAGAGGACAGGACCAGAATCTTTTCAGTGGTGCCCAATAACAGGGTGAGGGGCAACAGGCGCAGACTGAAGCACAGGAGGTTCCATCTGAACATGAGGAGAAACTTCTTTCCTTTGAGGTGCCAGAGCCCTGGACCAGGCTGCCCAGAGAGGCTGTGGAGTCTCCTTCTCTGGAGACATTCAAACCCACCTGGACACATTCCTGTGCGATCTGCTCTGGTGAACCTGCTTTAGCAGGTGGGTTGGACTGGATGATCTCCAGAGCTCCCTTCCGACCCCAACTATTCCATGATTCTGTGATTTAAGGGTCTCTGTCAGTACAGTCAGAGTAGGTGGGAGCTTTCAGAGAATACTGTAATGTAGCTGAAGACAGACGCATTTACTCTTTGCCAGAATGATGGTTTCTGGATGGAGGAATTTACATATTGAGTGAATTTTCTTCACATCATGTGAAGACAAACATAATAACTTCCCACTGATGTTGTCTGGAAGTTGGTGGCTCAGTGCACCCAAGGGTTAAATGCCGTGTGTTTCAGTGTTAACCTGGCACGCTTGTTTTAGGATACATGTTAAGGTATTAGTTTAATGCTGAGAAGCCTGAAGAGCTTCATGATAGTTGGCTCCATTCAAATCTCTTGACTGTTACTATATATGTGGTTAGCAAGCCATTAGCAAGGTAGATTAATCTTGCAACGTGTTCGGGTGAGTAACTGGACTTCCTTTTGCTTTCCACAGACCGGCATTCAGAATGGCAGCCTTGTCCACATTAATCCTCCTTTTGTGTGCTGCTAAAGATGTGATGCCCTCCAGTTCCCACTGGAAACCAACCTGGCCATCTTACAGAGTTCCAGTTATCCTGCCACGATCTACCCTTAACTTGGAGAAGCCGCAGTTTGATGCTGAAGCCAGACTGGAAGTGACATCTCCGTGTGGCCCAGAGTGCCACAAAAGTTCTCCGCTGCCAACTTACGAAGAAGTAAAGAACTACCTGTCCTATGAAACCTTGTACGCTAATGGGAGCCTCACTGAAACTGAAGTGGGCATATATATTCTGAGCAATAGCGGTGACGGATCTCAAGGCAAAACTCGAACTAAGAGGCAGATCTATGGCTATGACAGCAGATTTAGCATTTTTGGGAAAGACTTCTTGTTGAATTACCCATTCTCCACATCGGTGAAGCTATCGACAGGTTGCACAGGGACGCTCGTGGCTGAAAAGCATGTTCTTACTGCTGCTCATTGTATCCATGACGGCAAGAGTTATGTCAAAGGAGCTCAGAAACTGCGGGTGGGGTTCCTAAAGCCCAAACTGAAAGATGGCAGCAAAGGGGCCAATATCACCAACTCAGCAATGCCTGAGAAAATGAAATTCCAGTGGATCCGAGTGAAACGGACACATGTCCCCAAAGGGTGGATCAAAGGCAATGCCAATGACATTGGCATGGATTACGACTATGCCCTGCTGGAGCTCAAGAAGCCTCATAAAAGAAAGTTTATGAAGATAGGCGTGAGCCCACCAGCAAGACACTTGCCTGGAGGGAGGATTCACTTCTCCGGCTACGACAACGATCGTCCGGGAAACCTGGTTTACCGTTTCTGCGATGTCAAAGATGAAACGTATGACCTGTTGTACCAGCAGTGCGATGCCCAGCCGGGTGCTAGTGGATCTGGGGTGTACGTGAGGATGTGGAAGAGGCAGAATCACAAATGGGAGCGTAAAATTATTGGAATATTTTCGGGCCATCAGTGGGTGGACATGAACGGCACCCCACAGGATTTCAATGTAGCTGTTCGCATCACACCCCTCAAATACGCACAGATCTGTTACTGGATCAAAGGCAACTACCTTGACTGCAGGGAAGGATAAAGACAATGAAACTCCTTGAAAGCACTTAATGACTGGTTTTAATTATTCATCTGAGGAAAGGCTAGACTTCTGCTGCAAATGTGTATGGTATGATCTTGTGACATCGGGATGTGATACAGAGCTTTTCAACCAAGCCACCTTGTTCTTAGGACAGGGGCTGTGTGGTGCCGTCATTACAGCTCGAAACTGGGGAGAAAGGAACATCTGCTGGGTGGGGAAGGAGCAGGTGGACTTGCTGAATTTGCAGCTGAGCAACTGAAGATAAGTCAGGGGCGGATCAGTAAACAGTGCGAAATCAGAACCGTCTCCAAAGACTCTTATAAAAGGGACGCTGTTGACTATCTCATGCCTACAATGTTTGTTTTAATAAATCCTAGGATTAGTAGAGATGCTTTGATCTGAACTTTTAAAAGAAAATATTTCAATGCTGTTGGGGGCTGGAGAGGGGCATTTAATGGTGTTTGCAACCCAAACATTACAGCTTTGTGTTCCTGCATGAGAAAGGGAGTGTGAAGGGCAAGGCATGTGCTGTGGGAGATGAATGCCACACAAATAGCGTGAAGGGTAAATAACTGCATAACACTTCTAACCTTCTTTTGGCCTGAGTGATTTGAGACTTTATTAGCAACATAGTTAAGAAAAATGCTTTTTGAGCAAACAGACCTTGATGTCACAAGGACTTGACTGTGAAGATGATGTTGGTCATATGAACAGTGCCATTGCATCCTGCTTTGGGAAACACAAATCATACGTGAGCTGAAGTCTTCATAGGGCATAGCCTTGCATCGAGCAGGATCCCTATGAATATCCTGTTATAGACAGTGCATGGGGACAGAGGCTTGTTTTCTGTAACGACCTACTTAGATCTTTTAAAGCAAATCTCATGTCAGCAGCTGGGATTTTTAGAGGGGAAGTTTGTCTTTGGTCTTGCTGGCCATCTGAATTACTGCCTGCAAAGCAGGTCAAAGGACAAAGGTTCTACTGAGTTTTCCCTCTTTTTGGTGAAGATCTGTGCTGTTCTATCTAAAAATACACCAGATGGAGGGACCCTTGATTTGTAAGTGCCTCTCTATCATATCCCTTTGACAGTGTAATTTGTATGGCATCTCGACTTCTGTTTCTTGTGTTGTTTGGGGAAGGAATCCTCCTCCCCAAGAAATTGTTGAGTGACAAATAATTCTTGGCAAATGCCCAGTTCAGTAATTCTGCAGCTGCAATAGAGCCACATTATAGGGTGCAATCTGAGTTTGCTATGAAGGGATGTTCTGCTGTCTCTTGCAGATAACAGTGACTAACATTTTGACTGAAGCAGAATTGGAGTTTAAAACAAGAACTGTCTTTTGAAGGTAAAATCAGTGCAGCCAAATACTTGTAGCTCAGTAAACAGCCCTGGGAGGTCAGTGTGGTCTATACAAACAGTGTTTCTCAGGTGGATTGTGCCACTGTATTGCAGTAACACGGTTAAGTACGTGCTGCCATGCCAATATTATTTTTTAAATGGGAGGATAGACACTGGCTCCAGTTCCAGTTTCTCTTCCTTCCATCTCTCACTGTCTCCTGAAACTTGCCGAGTTGCCCGTGGCACTTGGTGTTGTGGGGCGAATGCAAGTCCCTGGTGTGAAATGGCAGAGCTGGGAGTGAACGAATCTAAGCAGAGGTTCCCCATGCAATACAAATACAAGGAAAATGTTAATTCAGCTAAGTCTTTCTCACACTCTACTAATTACTATGGCATTTGCAAACATATGCCTGATGGTGCTTTATCTTTGTGATGGCTTTGGCTCTAGTTCTGAAAAACATTTTTTGCTAGAGCTGCCTATGATTATTATTTTTATAGGTGCAGCATACAAAAACATGGACCCTCATGTGGGCTTTTGGTGCACTCAGATACAAGCAGTTACTAATGCTTTGAAATATGAATAATCACCATATGTATCTGATGGTCTTTTTCTGCCTTTTTATTTTAATTTCCTTTACTCTATGCCTGTTATCTGGAGCACTTTTGTTTGAATGTATCACAGTGAATAAAGAAAAGTTATGGAATTTCAATGCAGACATTCTTGTATTTGTACTATACTTGGGTTGCACTTTCAATCTCATTTCAGTTACTTATTTATAAAGACATTCAAATACAGAACACAGTTATTAATGTCCTTGATGCTGTTTATTTTCTCTCAGTTATTTTTTTTCCCCAACTGTTAGAAGTTTCTGATGGTGGTGGTGTTTGTTTGTTTGCTTTCTTTAGTACGCTTAATTACTCTGTGTCTTTGGATGGTAATGATCAATCTTAGATTTGTATGACTGTTGCAGTTCCAAAGCCAGTCATGAGCTCAGATTAGTTAGAGCTGAAAATACCCTACTGAACTAAAAAGTCACATTGTTTTTATTAACTTTAGGGTCAATAAACTATGGAGGAATTTGAACCAGTCAGTATAAGGTCATAAATCAGGCCCATCTTCTTTTTCTTTTAGTTGATGCAACAAGAAAAAAGTTCCCCTGAACCCGACAGCGAGACCCATGTTTTTTAGAGGAACACTGAAGTGCAGAAATGTTCCGCTTTTTGATTTGGGGATTGCCACCCATACAACTTTCCTGATCTCTGGATGTTCAAGCTACGTCATGTGGGCTTGAGAACATCAGTCCTAGTCTATTGGACATATTTCCCAGCCACTCGTCCTATATTCTCAACTGCTTTGTCGAACTGTAGACTAAGATCTTTCCATAGAAACACGTAGGTCGGAAAAAACTTTTAAGATCGTCAGGTCCAACCGTTACCCAATACTGCCATGTCCACCTCTAAACCATGTCCCTAAGAACCTCATCTACACGTCTTTTAAACCCCTCCAGGGATGGTGACTCCACCACTGCCCTGGGCAGCCTGTTCCAATGCCTGACAACCCTTTCCAGGAAGAAATTTTTCCTAATATCCAATCTAAACCTCCCTTGGTACAACTTGAGGCCATTT
The DNA here is from genome assembly GCF_036013445.1 of Caloenas nicobarica. Lineage (NCBI taxonomy): Eukaryota > Metazoa > Chordata > Aves > Columbiformes > Columbidae > Caloenas > Caloenas nicobarica. The sequence continues at coordinate 207,425,673 of NC_088245.1, read as the reverse complement.
CTTGTCCTATCACCTGTTCCTTGGGAGAAGAGACCAACCCCCTCCACGCTCCAACCTCCTTTCAGGCAGTTGCAGACAGCGATCAGCTCTCCCCTCAGCTCCTGTTCTCCAGGCTGAACAGCCCCAGCTCCCTCAGCCGCTCCCATCACACTTGTGCTCCAGCCCCTCACCAGCTCCGTTCCCTTCTCTGAACTCGCTCCAGCACCTCAAGGCCTTTCTTGTCATGAGGGGCCCAAAACTGACCCCAGGATTTGAGGTTTGGCCTCATCAGTGCCCAGCACAGGGACAGAGCACATCTCTTGCAACGACTGGCAGAGCGGAGTTCTGCAGAAGGCAAATGAACCAGAGTAATGTGAGCAAGTGGGGTTTGTTTGTTTTAATGTATGCAGCACGTTTAGTGCAATCCGGGGTGGGAGAGTATCTTTCTACTGTATACCCTATGCAAACATTCCTGATTGTTTATAGAAAAAAAAGAAAATCCCAGGTATCATGGGCAGAATTTCTGCACCACAGGTCAGCATTGTTTCACCTGTGCCCCCCTGAGTTGGTGGTGACTTTGCCAGCGTCTTCAGTCAGAGTGGGGCTGGGCCATTGATAAGGCAGGAATGGAAAGTGCATTCTGAGTATATTCACTTTGATGCTGTGGAGAGGGCTTTTTTAAAACCAGAACTTTAAACTGTGAGAAAGGCGGCCGTGCAGGCAAAATGGCTTAGCAAGGAAACACGAGTAACTAAACTATATGCAGGCGTGACACTAAAAATGTCATTGTCCAACTGGTGGTGACTGCCAGTGGTCTGCAGAACTGAATCCAGTGCCTCATTATCGTATTTTAAGGCAAGACAGCAGATGGGTATAGAGGGACTCTTTTGGTCGTGAATGGAAAGGATTAAAATCTGCTCCTGCATCTTTAAGAGGCTGACATATGAAAAATTCTAGTTGGTATAACTCCCTTGAAGAACAGTGCTGAAGATGGAAACCGAAATCTCGGGAAAGCACAGACCAAGCCGAGCTCTTCCAGAGCACAGGGTGAACTTAGCCTGCTGAAGACTGCAGAATATCATCACGTTTCTTTCTCAGAGGAAAGGTATTTTTCTCGCATCTGTGATTGTTTTGCAGCTGAATTCCCAGGCCTGCCTGTTTAGAGGGCAGCCCTCGTCTTAGAAGTTGCACACTGAACTCCAAGCAAGTATAATACATGCTTGAAATTCTTTTCCGTGTTTCCACTTAATCTGCCATTTGTTAGCAGGTTTTGGTAGCGTGCCAAGGCAATATGCGCAGGCCTTGAGAAGAGAAGCTTTCAAAGAGTGGATAAAGTATGATGGGTGGGTAAAAACTTCTTTGCTTTCCTGGAGTAAAAAGGAAAACGAGGACAGAGGAGAGCAGCAAAGAGTGAAGGGGCAAAACGATTTGTATCACAGGAGCAAGACTCCTTGTGAGTTGGCTGCTGTGTATGTATGCATGAGTATGGATATGCATGTGCGTAGAGTTTTTATGAATAATACTGTTTGTTTCCATTCCCTGTTCTGCTAGGTATAGAAGAAAAACCTGTGAGCTGAAGTAAATTAAGCCTTTTAAATCAAGGGTGTAAATACCAAATCTGAAGCCAATGTGCAGCACATCTGAGAAGTTTAGACTGTGACTTGTCTATAGGTACAGAAGAAAAGCATGTCAGTGACATTGGAATTAGGAACCTGATGTTTCCCACCCAGAAGATGTTTTTTCCCCATCTCACATGGTGGCTATTACATTGCACATGAGTTGTGCCTGCTGTTAAAGGTAATGTGGGATTTTATAGGTAAATAATCGAACAAGAGAAGAGAAACATCTTAACACACTACGAACACTGTTATCAACACTGATTATTCCCAGGATAAAATTATCAGTGATGCTTTGGGTGTGGATTGATTTTGAACTAAACGGGAATACGTTGAGTCATGAAGCAGGCTCATACTGGTTTTTATCTAAAGATCTCTAACAATTAGTAATTAGGTGATTGTGGCCCAAGGGGAGACAATGAGTGTTCATCTGCAAATTTAATGGACAATGTTTATTTTTTTTACAATAAATTCAGTTTACAGGATAAGTATGCATCAGCAGAGATCTACAAGGTGTTAAACACTTCTATTAGTTCACCAAGCAAATGATAATGATATAAAACACTTCATTTAAAGAGCACATATGATGAAAATATCTGATCCATGTTAACTGACATTTGCTCATTTGCACTCGTTTCAGTTTTGGAAATCACCGCTCATTCTGATTTGGTGAGGACAATGTTTTTCTGGCAAGCCTGGCCACCTCTAATACAAAGAGCATGTTTACAAAATACTGACACATGATGGGAGTAAGGAGGTTGTTAGCTCTTATTGGAGTGACAGCAGTAATAAGGCATAATAATTTTTTCCAGCTTATCCTAAACAATTTCCTATAACTATTTTATGCCACATTATCATAGATCTGGTGATTTTCCACAGGTTGCATACATGAAGAAGTTAATTTAATGACGATTTAGATTTTTTTTTTTTTTACATCCACTTACCTGTGAAGCCAGATGTATTTACAGCTATGGGCGGGTCAGAAGAGAACATAAATGGGAAATTTGCAAAAGTTCAATAAAGGCTTGTCTAACATAACGACCCACTTCTGAGCTGATGCTGAACTATATTTGCCATCATACAGAAAGGGGTAGGTTTAAATGGGGTAGCTTAGATGAGTTTAAACCTGAGCTAGCTAGAAAACAGTTCCTTTTTGGTACTTTCCCACTATCTCCATCCTTCTTTTTCCATTCCTGCCCATCCTTGGAAAAGAAAACTTCCCATGACGAAAAAGGATGGAGATCCTTAAAAATGAGGCGATGAGGTACACTTCAGAAAACCTGTTCAACTGCTGTGTTTGTGCTTTCCTGTGGCAGAGGGTGCCCACCCAGAGGCTTGGCTGTTCTCGTTGTTCTGGGACAGGCAGGTGGCATTTTGCTTTGGTTTTGACCAAAAATTTCCGCCTGGGTCAAAGAAACCTTTCTGATAAAAACTTGTTTGAAAGCAGGATGTTTCGATAAATCTTTGGGTTCTGTGAATTTCTAGAAAAGCCTCTTTTTCTTATGAATTTCGGTTAACTTGCTTCAGTTAACTTTTCCTGTGGGGGTGTTCTGCTCCCCATGGGAAGGAGGATGGTGCCACTGCTTGGAAGATGGTATCATGGCTTATCAACAGCGTTCAACAAAATTATCTGGTTCAAAAGTAATTTTTTATCTAAGTTTATTGCAGTCTTGTTCCTTCTGAATGAAGCACACAGGAGCTTGTTTTGTTGTTGGTAGGAAAAGTAGCACGTGGAGGGGTGCACACACCATGCAGGGTCAGCCGACCGTGGGACCGGAGGCTGCAGAAACAGGTGGAACAACGGGGATTTTCTGGCCTCTGCCTTCTCACAAAAGCTTCACTCAGCAGAGAAGCGTGGGGTGGAAGAAAATGTCACACTGGGCTTCGTCCCGCACCCACCAAAGTCTGCTATTGTGTTGGATGGGAGCAAAGGGATCTGCCACACGGCTTAAATGTCACCAGGCGTGTGGGAGCACTTCTCTCCAGCCCGCCCTTCTGAGGGATCGTTGTGGGCAATGAAAGGGCAGGAAAGACTTCTCCAGGCGTGTGGGTGGGGGAAATCAACGCTTCGCGCTGGGAACACATCAGAGGTGCGGATTATAGAATCATAGAACCATTTAGGTTGGAAGAGACCCTTAAGATCAGCAAGTCCAACCATAACCTAACTCCAGCACTAAACCATGTCCCTAAGAACCACATCTACGCATCTTTTAAACCCCTCCAGGGATGGTGACTCCACCGCTTTCCTGGGCAGCCTGTTCCAGTGCTTCACAGCACTTTCCAGGAAGAAATTTTTCCTAATATCCAATCCGAACCTTCCCTGGCAGAACTCTGAAATGTCTCTGAAATGTGTTTTCCCTGAAGGGAAGGGTTAGGCTGGGTGAGCTCTGCAGGTGGAAGGAGAGGAGCTTTGCTCTGCAGGTCTCTTTCCCCGGGCAGGAGCGGGGTGGCCACACTCTCACCTTTATGGATGAACCATTCAATACCTGCCATCTGCCTCCTGTGGGACGTAATTATTTACCAGGAAGAAGAATAAAAACAGAAAGAAAAACCTGAAAGAAGCTGTGAGATGTGTGCAGTTCACAGTACCAGTGAAAGAACTGTTTACCCAGAATATTTTTTCCAAGTACTTGTGGCCACTGCTGTTCTTGCCAGTGCTAAGAACTTTAACTGCCTGGGCTGGACTCAATCTTGCAGGTACTGTGGAGACATCTGCATTAGAAATTCACATTTCCCAGGCTTCACCATAAAAACAGACATTCTGTCTCCTTGTTTCCACCAGACCTCATTCAGGAAACACAATCCCCTTTCAAGTACATGATCTTAAGCCTTGTATAATGAAATATCTTTAGGGTATTTCCCAGTAATCGGCTCCCTGAGTTCTTCCTGTGAGATATTCTGCTCCTCTTCCCAGCTTTGTGTCATCAGCAAATTTCATTAATGTGCTGCTGCTTCTTGTGTAAATGTTGCTGGTGAATATATTTAGTTAACACAGGCTAAGAGTGATGCTTGAGAAACTCTGCTTGTAACCTCCCTCAACCCTGATGGTTCCCCTTTCAGCACCTTTTGTCTCTGCTTCAGCCAGACCCTTTTGCTAATAATTCCCTACATGGCACCATTTTAATTGCTTTCCTGAAAGCCAGTTAGATGAGGTCCACCAAAACAAATTATTATAAATTAAATCATTGCTTGAGCAATGCTCAGAATCTGCAATAAGTCATGTACAAAATAGATGGCCTATTTCATCACGCTTGCTTTAATCTTTATTTAAATGCTTGCCAGAAAGAAATACTTCAATTAATATTACAGTTTTGGGACATAGATTTTAGTGTAATACTATCAAGATAATTGGAGGTCTTATGGGACAAAATGTCAAAAAAAAGAAATCTATGGTTTGAGCTTAAAAGTTGTGTACATTCATTTTTATTAAGCTCCAATCCAGAACATAAACAGTATATTGAATCTCTTTCTTCATATAGCTGGTTGTTTAGAAGTTGATGAACCGCAGATAAAGCCTAAGGACACAACTGTGATTTTTTTGATTCTCTATAGCTGCCTTATTTGCATTGTTACTAATCTGAGCAGATGCAAGATCTTTAGCATCATCATGATGATAAAACAGCTCATTCTTTTGATGTCAGATAAAACATAATTTTGATGTGATTCTGAAGCCAAGAATCATAAAATCTGCTGTCATAATATCTTCCTCCACACTTGAAAGGGCTGTGAGACATCTGGAAACAGAAGAATCTTTTCTTTTGCCCCATAAAAAATAGCGTTGCCCTCTTTTTCTTCACAGTTTTGACTCTTGCAATCTGGAGAAATTATAAAAGCGGTCTGTGAAGGCAGTTTATGGAAGGCTTTAATAGAAATCCTCTGTTTGGGGTATGAAATATTTTGCATATTTGAACACAGGAGTTAAATCAGGAATCGAAGTTACGGAGACCATCAGCACTAGGTCTCACAACCCCGGTATTTCGGAGCTGCCACTGATGAGGGGGACCCGGTTCCCTGCATCACCGCCTTCCTCTGCCCCATCTCAGTGGGATGTCCAGCACATGGGGTGATGTGGCGTGATCTGGGGGCTGCCAGGACCCCTGTTTCCCCACTGCAGGACAGCAGGAGCAGCCTGGGTAGTCCTGGCTGCTCGGCACTGAGCTGGGATTTGTGGTTTCCAGCACCGTCCCTGTGCAGCAGCCAGAGTCGCATCCCCATCTGACCTGAGCAAATCCTGTTTGATCACTCTTAGGTTTGACTAAGGCCCTTCCCTGGCTCCTTTTGGGGTTATTTGCATTTGGGTTTTGGTTTGTTTTGCTCATTGCTGTTGTTAGCTTCTCTCAAATTTCCATAGCAATGTCTTGCCTTATCATCCTAGGAGATCTGCAGCCTCCGGACTGATGCACAGGGAGACTTTTTGTTATGTTTGTACCAAACACTGGCACCTTCACTGTAGTCACTTGCTTCCAAGTGCATTAATTTTCCAGAAATCCTGTTGCTGAAGGGACAAGCCATAGGAAACCATATGCCCAGCTTGCTTTTGGGAAAGATCTGTAGGTGGAAAACGAAATGGGAACAGGCTGCAGGATTTAATGAACTATTTCACATGATACCTCTGAATTTAATACATATGGTGGCTTCATATCGCACAACGCTTCATAGGACACCAAATAACATTGCTACTATATTCTTTAATAAACACAGAAATCAAAGTCTGCAGCTTCTGGGTTCTGCACATATTTTTGCCGCTTTGAGCATAATATGTGCCTGTTAAATGCTCTTACCAGGGCAGAATGTGATATATTAAAAGGCATGTCAAAGAGAAGGCATGGCTTGCTTCGGTCTTAGGGGTTCTTGTGCTACTTGCCACTGAAGGTTTACATTTGTGCTTAATACACTTTCTGCAATTTGTTTGGCTTTCAATAAAAATGACAGACAGAATTAATAACAGCCCTGATATCTAATCAGGAGATGCATTCCAAAAATATCTGTCTATATACACAGTGGATGTATGAAAGCCTACATAGGATTCTTGTCAATAAAATTCTTCTCCTTCACTCAAAGAGAGACTTTTCATTAGTTTGGGAAAATGCTTTCTTTCCTCATTATGATGGCTCACTTTTGTGCCTCCAGAAAAATATTTAAGGTAATCGATCATTTCTAAAGGATAAACCTTTCACAATACTACTGCCTAAGTTTGCCTTTTGTTCATTAAAAAAAGAAAAAAAAAGATAGAATGTTCTTTGTGGAAAAGGATGAGGCTATATTGTAATGCTCTTGGACATACTGGAGAAAGCACATGGTACTATTTAATTAAAGAGTTTTATCAATGTACATCAACCTTGAATTAAAGTTGTGTGGTCCAAGAGGATGCTCACATTTCTGAACTTCGGAACAGTTTGGAGATTGCAAACCTAAACTGTTCTACAGGGATCCATCTGGTACCCAACTGGTCAGCAGCACACATGGACCATGGTCTTACATTACATACTAAATCAGAAACCGCATCACTAGATAGTTGGGTTTTTTGAGGGTGGGCCAGCTATGTGGCCAGCGGTGGGAGTTATCTTTGTCCTTATACTTCTCAGACACTTCCTGACGACAAAGGAATGGTTAAACTTAGGACTCTCAGATTCCAATCTCTGCCTTAAGGAACAGAAATTCCTGTGTATATTTTCCTGCCAAGTTTTATCTTGTCTACTGCACTCCTCTTTCTTCCTCATCACTACCATCTGGTGCTGGAGACATTCCACTTTGTGTTGTCTTAACTGGTTATCACAGAGTTAATGAGTACCTGGGTAATACGGGATGGAGACATGCTCTATCCTTCCTGCACGTCCTGTTTAGTCAGTGGGATTTCCCCCTCTCCTCAGCTTTATTTGTGATGCAGTAAAAATAGATCAGCAGAGTTCCGTGCAGTATTTATTGTGAGCAGAGTTTACTTTTAATCAAACTATGTGGTCTTTCTACAAAATCAATTACAAGGCTGCTCTTAAATACCTTTGAAGTTCTTCATAGCCTCCAACCTCAGATGCTCCAGCAAAACAGATCCATTAAAGCCTTTATCTAAGAGATAAAGAAGGTGAGTAATAGGAGCTTGGAAATGAAGCTGGCTCTGTTGTTTTTTGTTGTTTTTTTTTTTTTTTTTGAGTGTTGAATAACTCTTCAAATACCAATGGGCATGAGCAAGCACAGTCTAGGAAGGGAAGAAAAATAAGAATATGTTTGGATGCAATCCATCCTCCAGTAGATGCAAATGATGAGGGAGCCGCCGTCTCATGAACAAAATCATAGTTTTATGTCAAACACAGCGTCAAGCTCAAGGACTGTCTTCATGTCAGAAATGCAAACATCCACCAGTTCTTGTATGGTCTGCGTACCAGCAAACTGAAAACAAGACCTTGGTATCTTAAACTGCACGGATTTATGTTGTGTGAGATCCAGTTGCTAGATCATGTCTATCAACAGGTTGGTGGGTGACATCCAGACTTTCCTCTTGACCAATGACTGTCCAAACACCAAGAGCTTCTTCTAGTAAGGTCAAAGTCAAGAGGTGTCTATGAAAGCAATAGACCACAAGGCTGGTAAGAGGGCTTCTGCCTGGGGACAGTCTGTCTACCGTGGGGAGGAGCTGGTCTATAAATCAGTAAAAATCCCATCCAACCAGAGAAAAGAAAGCATTAGAGATCAAAATCATGAAGTCACGGTAAGCAGGTTTACTGTGAATGTACTAAACTGAAACCCTTCTCCACCCCTGCACTATTTCAGTGGGAAATACTCCTCCCCTGCCTGTGTGAAACATTTTGTGAAGCTGCAAGTTCCTTGGAGAAGACAGTGAATACAAAACCTTCTTTCTCCCAGCCTCACTCACCAGGCTTCTCAGTCCAGTCCCCATCTGCTTCCACAGCCAGTTACCTCTTTACTGGCTTTTCTTCCTCATTTTAACCTCACTCCTTCACCTGGGCTGGTTCCTATCACCAGTGGTCTGAGCTGGCTCCTCATGTCCCCATGGAGGTAGGACAGGAAGATGTCCTGGCCATGCATGCCCTTCTTCAACCTATATGTCACCTCTGCATTAGAATCACAGAATCATTTCGCTTGGAAGAGACCCTCAGGATCATCGAGTCCAACCATATCCTAACCAACTCTAGCACTAAACCATGTCCCTAAGAACCTCGTCTAAACGCCTTTTAAACCCCTCCAGGGATGGTGACTCCACCACTGCCCTGGGCAGCCTGTTCCAATGCCTGACAACCCTTTCCAGGAAGAATTTTTTCCTAATATCCAATCTAAACCTCCCCTGGCACAACTTGAGGGCATTTCCTCTGGTCCTATCACTTGCTACTTGGGAGAAGAGACCAACCCCCTCCATGCTCCAACCTCCTTTCAGGTAGTTGTAGACAGCGATCAGGTCTCCCCTCAGTCTCATTGACTCCAAAGCTGTATCTTTGACTACCTGTCCTGAACCAGATCCCCCAAGTCAGTCTCACATTAAAATTTAGATCCTTCTCAACTTGTCTGTGACTTCTTCCTAATCCCAAATTTCTAGCTGCCCACTAATTCTTTCCCTTTTCCTACTCCTATCTTAAACACTTCCATGTTGAATTAAAATGCTTCTTTCTTGGTTGTCCTGGGAGTCTGGGACAGCTGGAGCAGAGCAGATACCAAGTCCCTGCCCTCGGTTCCAGCTCCAGCCACAGTTCTTCATCATTAGGAAAGGCAATATTTGTCCCCAGTGTCTTCAGCTGGAGCAGCCATAGAGGCCTGGTGGATTCAATGCCTTTGAAGCCAGGTTAGTGCCAGGCTCTGGTTAGCACCAGAATCTCATGAGTGTAAATGGTTTCAGCACATGGGCAAAAAATGAAAGCTTTGATCATGCGGGGTAAGGACAGATTCCTCAAAGATGGTAGCTATTTGCACAGAAGCAGGTTCTGTAGAGCAAATATAGTGAGTTTTTTTCTTTCTTTTTTCTGAGAGCTTTGAGGTTGGTTAGACTTGGGCAGCCTTTTAGAAAACAAGAAGAAAAATGCAACTGCTGCAAATACCTGGTCTGCTATAAATAGAAGCGCCTCTTTCAAATCCAGCAGTACTACAAAAGCCTTTTTTTACCCAAAATGTTGCCTTTTTTTTTTTTTTTTTTTTTTAACCTGTGCAACAGTTTCTTTCATCTTATTTCAACTCAGGAATGAGCGAAGTTTCCAAGAATACGTCAGCAGAAAGCTGAACATCAGGAACATCACTACCTTACAGCTCGAGTTTTCCAAGATCTTAGGATGTTTAAGCAAGATTTCATAAAGGAAAGTAGCAGGGAACCTCAATAACAGGCAGAGTCAGAGAGCTCAGAGACTTGCAGTTGAGGGCTGACAGGAGTTAGGGAGCAGAGGATCTGAGACAGGAAAAGTCAGGAGCTCCAGAGTCACTCAAAGTATTTTGAAGGCAATGCCAGGAAGAGCTGCATATGGAGTTGGATGACTGGAGAACACGGAGCGTTAAGGCAGCAAAAAGGATGTGAGAGATGGACTGGACACCTATTTCTTCATTTTGGCAACTGTTGTTCAATTACAGGTAGAAGTTGGTGGAAACCTCCTCTCCACCTCCCCAGTGGGGAAGAAAAGCCTTAGTAGAAGAGGGAAGAAAATTGGCATGGATGGAAAGAGGAATACCTGAAGGGAAGAGGAAGGCAAGATGATTGCTTTCCTTGGGAAATATGGTGTTTTAGTTGAGTTAGAAGATAAATTTACTTCAAACTTGAATAACTGAATGGTATCACTACAAAGAAATCCCATAAATCATTTTCACCCTATTGCACCACTTCATCTAACCTATGGCAGAGGATGACAACTCAAACAGCTGTAGAGCTTTCTGACAAGAGTCAAATATAAATATCTGAAGCAAAATGATCTGGCCAGATGTGATTTTAGATAGATTTAGTATGGCGTAAATTTGGGAGAATTACATTTAGGATTAAGTTTTAAATGATCAGACAATTTAATTCTGAGCAAGAATTCTAACAGGGAGGAAGTACTAAGATTTAATCTTCCATGGATTTTTATGCTCTGTTGCACAGAAGAACTCAAACCGTATTGGCCTGTTTGGAGAATTTAGCTGTAACTGAAAGAGAAGGTAAAAACAAACCATTTCTCATTTCATACAAGACCCAGAAGGAAAATAATCCAGTGATCAGAGGTTAGCCTGAAATTCAGACCTGGATTTACTTTCCCTGTCTATGTAACTGCACAGATTTGGATGACATTTAAATGTCTGGGCTTTAGCTTCTCTGGATGCAACTTGGGCTGAGTAAATGCAGATGTCTATGATGTGATAAACATTTCTTCACAGTCAATGGAGAGGAGAAGCCATTTGTAGGTCACAATTCAAGTTTCCCTAAAGTTGATGTTTAAAATAGGTCAGATGAATCACTGAATAATGTTGTTTCTATCTATTGTCTCTAAAAGGAGCTGAGGACTCTTGGCTCGGTTACAAGAGGGCAGAACTTTCCTGTTTTGGAAAGGTAGCTGACAGCTAAAATTGTTAAATTTGGAAGGTGCTCAGACGCTGGTCTAGCCACATCAAAGTACTATAGATAGATTTGAAAGGTCAGCCTAGAACACACTTTGTTTCCTCTTAAAATTCAAAGGGATTTGAGTCAGATGCTCAACAGCACAACAACAGCTCCACAGCACAACTTTAGGGCTTCTGCCCATCTCTGAGAAGTGTTCTGATTTTCTGGGATCCAGTGAAAGCCATTGATGTTAGGGAGGATCGGGAAGCTCTCAAAGGAAAATACAAGCCCTAATCACCAGGCAGACCTGGGATGGTCCCCAGCACTGTCACTCCTTTTGCTACTTTATTTACTGTGCCACAGGCCAAATAAATTAGGAAAACTATAACTAAAAGCGGTACTGAAAAAATAAAATGTCCTTGATCGGGCATGCCTAGCTTTGCACATTTATGGGGCTTTGCATATTTTCATTGTATTTTGTAAGTTCACTTTTCATACCCAATTTCAATACCTTCTCCCTCACTTTGCAAGGAGTGGGGTTTTTTTTATGCTGACTACAACACTGTGGACACATGGCCGGGTATCACATCACCTGCTCTGGAAACCACCTTGAAGTCAGGAAGCCTGTGCTTCATATCTCATTCCACATTTGGTGTTGTTCTGATCCTCTGATCACATCAAACAAAGCAGGAACCACCACATTCACCAAAAGGCATTCCTGCTTCCACCAAATCCCTGCTGTATTGCTTCAGGAACAGGAAAATTGCTTTGACCTTCAAAGAGGTTTTCCTGTTTTTCTGACACCATTTGTAGGTGCCCACGTTGGTGCCAAATCCCTGGAACCTTTATGAGAAATGCCTCCATCACTTCCTGTCTACTTGTTTCCTCCCAGACACTTTCTGCAGCTTTTAGCTACTAATGGTTTTCTCCCTTTATGTGTGACCTTTCTAAATCCATGCAAGATATTCTAGCACAAATCTCAAAGCCGCAGTGTGTTCTAGTTTGGCTGGGCAGCTCACAGCATTAACTTTTCCCTCTGTTGCTTCTCTATCTTCTCCATCTTACAAAGTTCACGTGCGTGTTGTTGTACAGGCTCCTTTAGAGCTGATGCCCTGATGACACGTGCTGTTTAAATATGCTGTGAAGCCCCCACATTAAAGATGTGTTTCAGGATACCACTGTATTACTGAGCAAGATTTGAGGCTGTGATTGTGGGTAGAGAAATTTTCCCACCACCACCTTCAAAAAACCCCAGATCATATGAAAGGTTGCTCATGGATTTTCTTCAGAGCATTGCAAGACTATTTGGGGGAAGTTCAGAACCAGGTTATTTGCAGCTCTCAATATGTTTGAGGATCATCATGTACGTTCTACAATATCTCAGTGACTCTTGTTCCAGGAATGTGGGCAATAGGATGCAATTCAATTCCACAGGCAGCACCTTCCCATCCAAGACTCTCAAAAGTGACATATGTATTTTTCACTGCTTCTATGGGTTTGCTCCCTTTGAACTGTGAGCATGGCTCTGCTCTCACTCTTTCGCCAGTTTTCTCCACATGCTTCCACATCTCCCTTTGACATAAATTTCTTCCCTGAGAATTCCATTCTTATTCATTGTACTCTGTTGCCTGTAATTCACCTCTTACCTCTGAAAAACTAAGATTTATCCTGTCTTTTTTATTACCTTGCTTATCATACGGAAGGAAAATGACACAAAGATGCTCTGGTGCATGCTGAATGGAGTACCTAAAGGAGCCAGAGAGAGAGAATAGGGCTTCAGAGCAGCCCCAAACTGTTTTTTCTATAATAAGCTCACAAAAATGGTCCAGAAGATCTTCTCAATGCAAGTTTCATTAGCGTACGAATACCAGGCAACGAAAAAAGGCTCCTACATCTCTGCTGGCCCTCGTGGCACATCTGGAAGCAAGGTGTCAACTCACTCAGAGTCTTTCTGAGGTGCAGCAAACTACACAGTCCTTGGTCATGCTTTCCTTTCCTTTCCCTTCCCGCTCCTGCCCCTCTCATGTCCCTCACAGCTTCTCTGTGGAGCTGCAGGACCCCAGCTCTGAGCTGGGACACTCCTCTTGGCTCCCGTCTCAAGACACTTGGTTGCCTCCAGGCAATGGATAATTTTCCATCCACCTGCTCTGGTCCCTGAAAATATGACATGAGCTGGAGCAAGCAGACGAGAGGTGTCCTGTCCTTCACAAGTACATTGGGTGGTTTTGTCCTCTTGTCAGGAGATTTGTTTTCCATCGTCTCAGTTGTTCCTGGTTCCTACCTCAATATCCACTCTGATGGCAGCTCCTGAGCCTTCTCCTTCTTTGCAGACTGTCACTTGGCTGTTCTGTCCTTTTGCTAGTGGTTTTGGGGAATTCTAAAAATCATAGAATTGCTATATTGCCTGAACTGCACAGTATGCCAGCAGGCCTGGCAGTGCCTCTGGCTTTTACAGCTGCTGGATTTTTTGCCTTTTTTTTTCTCACAAGTCTTACAAGAGTCTTAAAAGTCTCTCCTGCTATCACGTCCTTAGTAGCACTCTAATAACTTTAGCATCAGAGACAGTAATGGCAAAAAAGATTTATTTCATCATCTAGTTCAACCCTCTGCTGTTGTGCAATTATTCCCTGGGGAGCACTTCAGGCTCTCATCCAAGAAGTTTTTATGTTTAGCTTCAATCTCAAAAGCAGCTCTGCAAGCATGATAGTGCAAGGCTCATTGTCTGCCTTTCAGCTATTTCAAAAATTAATTTGCCCAAAGTACAAATAAAAGGTTATTCCTTTTTTCCCCCTACCAACAATCAGGCCCGTAAACTGTTTAGAACATCAAAGCCAAACTGCATTTTTTCCGGCTCTAACTTCATTAGCCAAAAAGCATCTGCAACTGGAAATGAATCTGCAGCTGTGTTGATGGTTTGCAATCCAGAGTTAAAAAGCACTTCACTTTCTTGTAGGTCTGTTAGCACTTTATAGCAAGCAGGAGGGGAAGAGAAAGAAATCATATTGTAATTAATATGAGTAATAATTTTAAAGAGTGATCTTTATTGAGTAGCATTTGTATGTATCAGTATTTCAAGGAACTACATTTTTAAAAGGCTGCTTAACTCTGACAGTCACTTTAGGTAAGACATGAATCATAATACATCCAGATCAAGCTTGATTAGACACACTGACTTCATCAGTGGTAAGAGGGAGAGGGGACAGATGATTAACACAGCTCTGTAAAGCAGGAGACAGATTTCTTCTCTTGAGCTACCATGGGAGAAACTACTTTTTCTTCCCTGTGCCTCTGTGACCCTTCCCTGGGGAAATACCATTTACTGATTTGTGGGTTTTGCCTTATGAATGGCTCATGTGATATGAGGGAGCCACAAGGCCATGGGTAGCCCCCAAATTGTCATTTTGTTGAATATGCAGAAAATGCACAATACAAGCACCCACCCTGTCCTTGGGGTCTGAGACATTTTATGGGATATTCAGCCACACTCACTCACTGGGCTAGTATGAGGATTAGTTCATGCTTATTGAATGTATTTTCAAGAGGTCCAGACATGTGTAGTGACAAAGCTCACATGGCCAGAAACAGTAAAAATGACCACAGATGCAATGTCGTTTTCAGACCCTTAAGACGGATTAACCAATAGATAAATAAATGCCACACAGAGGCTTTCCCATTCCTTTGATTAAAAAAAAAATAAATTGTTCTATTGCTTAATTAAAACCCACAAGGCTGTTATTCCCCTCATCCACCCATCATCACACACGGTTCAGCCAAAAAAGCACTGAGCTGGGAAGGTCACCAGATTTCCCACTTTCCCTCTTTCCATCACTTGCGCCCAGATCTTGTCGCTATGGGGTTAGCTTTGTTCAGGGGGTTTTAAGCTGGGAAAGTCCCTTGTTAAGGCTCAGCTTTTGGACCCTAGCTGGCATGATGAAGAATGGCAGGGCTGGGCATTTGTACGAAGCTTGGAAAGCATTAGCCTGGTCACAGCCCCATGGTGGGGTTGCACAGAGAGGTTCACAATCCCATGGTCCTTTTTGCCATTAGAGTCATGATGTGGCCAGTATGGAAGGCCTGTCTGCATCCTATCTTGGGCTGTCTGCAATGGTATCTTGGGCTGCATCAGAAGCAGCGTGGCCAGCAGGTCAGGGAGGTGATTCTGCCCCTCTGCTCCGCTCTGGTGAGACCCCACCTGGAGTCCTGTGTCCAGCCCTGGAGCCCTCAGTGCAGGACAGACATGGACCTGTTGGAGAGGGGCCAGAGGAGCCACAGGAATGATCCGAGGCTGGAACAGCTCTGCTGGGAGGACAGGCTGAGAGAGTTGGGGTGTTCAGCCTGGAGAAGAGAAGGCGCCAGGGAGACCTGATTGTGGCCTTTCAGTGCTTAAAAGGGGCCTGTAAGAAAGATGGGGACAGACTTTTTAGCAGGGCCTGTTGTGATAGGACAAGGGGTGATGGTTTTAAACTAAAAGAGGGGAGATTCAGGCCCGATATGAGGAAGAAATGTTTTACACTGAGGTTGGTGAGACCCTGGCCCAGGTTGCCCAGAGAGGTGGTGGATGCCCCGTCCCTGGAGACATCCCAGGCCAGGCTGGACGGGGCTCTGAGCAACCTGAGCTGGTGCAGATGTCCCTGCTCATGGCAGGGGTGGCACTGGATGAGCTTTGAAGGCCCCTTCCAACCCAAACTAATCTACAATTCTATGACTTTCTGAGCTTTGGGATACCCATGTGGAATTTGCTGGTGACGGCTCATGTTTTGTAGGGTAGCAAGAGGAGAAGAGGACTCAGATGGGGTCTGTGACTTCTCCATCAAGGGCTAGGCCTGGGCTGGGGATGCAGGCAGCTCCTGCCCAGCTGCAAGCAGCTCTCAGTGCTGCTCAGGTCCTTATGATGTAGAAGATGGGAACCTGAGACTTAAAAAACAATTTTGTTTTAAAATAGTCTGTACCCCTTGGAATGTACTCTCTCCTTCTGGGCTAAGCATTTGCAAAACGTTACTTAATAGAGACATAATGTAAAATCCCAGTTCCAGACGCACCCAGGTCTTGGTCCAAAAATAATCAAAATCTAGGGCTGGAACCACATGCCAGTTTTGCAACTGGCTCCTTGACAGCAGTTGAACTATAACCACAGAATCAATCAGCCCAGCACTTTGGGAGGTTGAAATTGAGGCCAGATTTTGAAATCTGGGACCTCTCTTCAGTAATTTACAGCATACAAAAAGAAATTCAATAATAAGCCTGGTTTAGCTTGATAAAACCTTTGGGCTGGCAAAGAAGCACTTCCACATGTTCAGATCTGTCGTGTCCCTCTGCTCTCTTTACAGTGAAATCCTGGCACAGCATGAAGTAAGACAAGTTAGTATTTTCCTGACCTTTTGCATGGATTTAAAGTTAATTCCCATTTTTCTGTCTAAGGAGGGATGGGTCCAAAGGAAGGGGCCTTTGCTGAGCAAGAAGGCAGCTCAAAACTTGGACAGCATGTGACATAGTGGAGCAAATGGCATTTCTTTACTGAATTTGTTGATGAGCTGTTTAGTTCTGGGTTTGTTTTTGCAGCAATGGATCTCTCCCCTCGCCTGAGACTTCTGGGACCTTTGTTCTGCAAATATTTCAGAACCATAAAAAGTTTGAAAAACATGAGTTACTACAGGATATTAAATGCTTGCGGTGTTTAAATGAGCAGATGATAGTTTTACCAAATGCTATCATTTTGGCCATATTATTCTTGTGCTGTCATTTTTGATAGCTTATTTTTTTTCTGTGTCACAGAATCATATTGGTTAGAAAAGACCCTGAAGGACATCGAGTCCAAGCATAAACCCAACGCTGTCAAGGCCACCACTAAACCATGTCCCTAAGCACCACATCTACATGTCTTTTCAATACCCCCAGGGATGGCAACTCAACCACTGCCCTGGGCAGCCTGTTCCAATGCCTGACAACGCTTTCCAGGAATAATTTTTTCCTAATATCTGATCTAAACCTCCCCTGGTGCAACTCGAGGGCATTTCCTCTGGTCCTATCACTTGTTACTTGGGAGAAGAGACCAACCCCCTCCACGCTCCAACCTCCTTTCAGGCAGTTGCAGACAGCGATCAGCTCTCCCCTCAGCTCCTGTTCTCCAGGCTGAACAGCCCCAGCTCCCTCAGCCGCTCCCATCACACTTGTGCTCCAGCCCCTCACCAGCTCCGTTCCCTTCTCTGAACTCGCTCCAGCACCTCAAGGTCTTTCTTGTAGAAAAGGTCTGTGAAGCTGCTGCCAGCAAAGTGATGGTAGCTGGATAGCATCTATACATTTGGAAATCTTGTTAAATGATATGCACGGCAAGTCTATTAAAACATGCTTGTCTGGAGTTCAGAAGGTATTTTGCACAAGGAACTCTTCCACTGCAGCCTTCATCTGTCTTTTTTTGTTAAAAACACAAAATTAAATTATTGTTTAAAAGAGTACTTGAAATGTTACTGGAACAAATTGTCACCAGGTATCCTGAGTGATGTGGTAGTTATGCAGCAAGGCACAGGTCTGCCTGAGCTGCGCATCTCAGCTTGTAAAGAATGGGCTGCTTTGAAGCTGTGTCTCTGCTCATAGACACGCACATGCTAATAAAATGATGTAGTGATGAACATTTATATCTGCATGGGATAAAAGCAAAGAGAATAACTGGTTTTAGAGGTCAAAAGACAGTCCATGTGGAAAGACAAAGGATGCCATTTCAGATATTCTTAGCAACCACCACTTTTCAGTGCAGTGTGTTTCATTGTCTGGAGGTAGTAGCTAGCAAGTCCCACTGCAGCTCCTGAAAGATGTTATAAATCTTCATGTTGCAGAGAACAGCTACTAAGTGTTTCCCACCCATCTTTTTATTGCAACTAGCCCTTTTTCAAATTTTTTCAGCCTTAGCAAAATGCAAGTTGTCTCTAATAATACTTTGCTATACAGATACATTTTTCAAGCGATGATCTACCTGCATGTCATGTGAAGCAAGTATCATTCTGCATTGTACACATATTTTGCAGATAGTAATGTGCGAAGATTGAGAGCAATTCCAGGAAATGGGTTGTTACAACCTTACCTTATTGCTGGATAAATTAGGCTATAAATGACATATTCTAAGTTTCCAAATGTGATTTTGAGACTGAATTCTAAGAATGCACAGGTCCTTTTGTCTGAGCTGAGGCAGAAGAAACCGTGAAAGAGTATAGTTGTGTTCACATGAAGCTGGGTTTGTTTGGTTTTGTTTTGTTTGTTTGTTTGTATATAGCATACAATTTACAATTACATAACACCCTATTTTTAACCTGATTATAGCTATATGTAAACCCAAGCTTTCACTTAACCCCTTTCTTCAGGACTTAAAACTGGGTGGAATATTGAGTTGACTGGCCTGGAAACTGAATCCCTTTTCATCTGGAGAACATCCATATGTCTTCAAGGTGCTCTTGAAGGTCAAGACATCTTGATTTGACTTGCAGTGAGGAGACCTGTTGCCCGGCTGCCTTGCTCATAGGTCGGTGAAGCAGAGCATGGAAAGCACTTGGCATGCCTGCAAGAGCTGTCATTAGCTACTCATGGAGTCCTGTGGTCTAGATATATGATATTTAAGTGCCTGCTCAGGAGCAGTAAGAGTGGGGCTACTCCACGAGGGAGGACAAGCTGGAAGCTGAGGGCGATCCCAGCAGGGACAGCGCTGTCCCCAGCAGGGTGCAGTCACAGCTGGGCCAGGAACAGTGACCAGCTCTGTTGACCATCCAGTGGCCATCAGACAAGGCAAGGTCTGGTGTTCATCCAGGTAGTCTGGTCAGGAGCAGGTGGAGATGGGGCCAGAGACAGGACTGCAGACAAGGCAACAGCATGGGTGCAGAGAGTTCTGTCCGTCAGGTCAGTTAATTAAAGCCTGTGGTTGGTCTCAGGGTCCTGACACTGCTTAGCAAAAGCTCACTAATTAGCAGGACAGTGTGGTGGTAGGCAGACCCTGCTCTGCAGGAGGACCTTGCAACAGGCATCGGGTGCTATCATAGAAATGTCTCCCTGACCTTCACACCTGCTCTGCTCCTGTGACTTCTGGCCCTGTCATCTTGGCCTGAAATCTCAAAAGCCCTGAGCCAGCATCCTCGAAAGTAATTTGGATTCTTTCCACTGGCTTCAGTTTTGTTCGAGCCAGCCAGTTACTGGGGCGGGCTCTTCCTGATCTCCCAGCATCGCTCCGGAGCCTGCTGCATTTTCCATCCACTGGAAAGGCATCAGTGGAAAGGTTCAGATCAGGTGATAGCCCGAGAAGTTTGCTTGCAAATGGCTGTAGGGAGTTCAGTTATTAGAAATTAAAACGACACCATGGAGAGATGAAAACAATTCTTGCTGCAAGTGCAATAGGGTCCGTTAGCCAGGAGGCACTGCTCTGCTTTCGATTAATTCTCACTCTTTAATTAATCCTTTCAGTTTGTTATCCTTCTTGAAACTTTTCTGGAATAACAAAAAGAGATATCTAGGCAATCAAATATGTTTTCGCAGGGCTGAACCTGCGTCTGATCCTGTTTGGTTTTCCGTGGCTCCAGGTGCAGCGGTTCTGCGAGCCCTGGGTGTGCTGCCCTGGGCTGCCTGTGCCCCACGGGAGCACCACGTCCCGTGGGAATAATCCACGTTATGCTCTGTGGGATTACCAGGGAGAGCAGCCTGACCTGCACCAGACCAGAGATTCACCTTTGCCAGGGAGAGAGTTTGGGTTTCTGTGACGCCAGCTCTGTTTTGCTGCTGGGGATCAATTTTGCAGCTCTGTGGCTGAGGAAACTCCCCTCTCTGTCCTTGAGCTCGTTAAGTAGAAAGAATTTTTTTTTTTTTGAACAGGAAAAAGCCACTTGGCTCTATTTGTCATTCTTCATTAACCTTATCTCAGTCCCTGTTTATCCTCCTTTCCCCCATGTTGCCTGGTCACTGTAGCTCTTAATACTTCCTCTCTTGATAAAGATGTCCTGTTCAAAGTGTATTTATATCATTAGTTTCAACTGTCTTACTTGGCAACGCGACCCTTTGTGATTGGCTTGTTGCTGTTTTCTCAGTCCAAGGAGCAAGGTTATAAAAATGTCCCGTACATTTTGGTAGGACCTGCCCCTTCCCAGGACACTTTTCCAGGCTTTGGATCATCCCTGTGGGATCACGCAAGGCCGGTGTGGCTGGGCTGCGCGATGGGGCACGTATCGCTTATTGCTCAACCTTCCAGCCCTGGCTCTTAGGGATGTTGGACCCCAGGAACAGTAGAGCAAACACCAGAGCTGAGGAGCCCTGAATGCCCAGTTTTTAAATTTTCTTTCATTTTTCAACACTTTAACTGGGTACTCTCTGTTGAACCCACCAGTCATTGTACATACTCGTTGATGTCCTTTACAGCAGGGGTGATGCCGAGTGCTCTGGGTGTTTCTCATTACCAGGACAGCCTTGCTTAAGCGCGGTTGCAGCATCTCTGCAATCCCTCGCTGGGTTGCAGGCAAACGCCTCCCACTCCGTCAGCATTCCTCACCCCTTCAGACATATAACTCTGATGACTTTGGGGCTGATTTTCCCACTCTTCAACTCTGAGGACTTCAGAGCTGATTTTTCCTCTCTTCCTGTCCTTTGTTATATAGATTAGATAGTGCAGAGAGCTTAATGAATATAAAAAGCCCTTGATTTCCAGTGTAACCCTGCAGAGATTTGAAGGTTCATGTAGCAAGAGTTAGTGCACAGGCTTCTCTTGTGATTTGCCCATGGAAAAAAAGTTGTGAAAATGGATTTAAAAAAAAAAATAAATGGAACCTGAATAATTCTTAAAAGTATTTTGAATCTTGGGCCAGTTCTAAGATGTGCCAGGGGAGACTGCAAGGACTGATAGGACAGTGTTTGTGTATGTTTGGTTTCTAAGACTGGCTTTCATGGAAACATGGAAATGATTTTGGTCAGGAATCTCAATACCTCTCAGGCCAGCAGAGTGCAAAGTAGATAGCCTGGGCTGCCAGTGTTAGTGCTGACCCTGTTTTCCCATGGTCAGAGCCCAACCTTCAAGCTCAGGTTTTAAGCCTGTTACCTGTAGATGCAAGGCATGGTAAGGTAATTCTTGCACGTTGAGAGTGGGTGGTGTTGTCCATGCAGACAGAGCTATGAACTGCTCTGGCATTTTGGTTTGAGGTAAGGTGTTCACCGTTGGGGCTCGGTTCAGGGGTACTTTGAGAACCTCGGTTTCCTTGCTGTGAAGAAACAGATATGCAGGAGGAAGAGCACGGTATGCACAAAGGAGTAGTCTCTGTATGGAGTGGATGCACCTGAGACACAGCTGCTCTAGACACAACTTGAGACTTCTTGACTACAATTACACAGATGGTCCATATTTTAACATCTGGTATGGGATTCAGTTAGACACTAAAACATGTAAGTGCCGGTGTGTACGTGAGGTCTAAGTGTCTGTGCTCCCTTTATCCTCAATGGACATCCAGCTAATACAGGCCATGGAGCCTTCAGCATAATCTGGCCTTCAGCGTAATTTGGTTCACCCTGAAGGAGCCACCTGATAGTCAGTGGAGTCACTTCCAGACTCCATTGACTATGACTTTATTGGAGGCACCATCCATATTTACTATGAGCATAGTCTCCAGCTCACATGCAGACACCTACAACTAGGTACTTGAATCCCACCCCAGTTTCCTTTGCAGTAAATGCTTCTGGTGCCTGTAAACCTTTTGGAAATTTTGCAGGAGTCAAAATTTCAAATAATTACATTATCTTTTATCCAAGTCCCCCAGAATAGAATTATCTCTTAGGCACCTGAGTTTGAAAATCTTGACCACTGTTGTTCTCAGATTTCACCCTCTAGACAGTTTGGTTTGTCTGGTTCTGGGTATGGAACAGAAACCTAACACCAAAATATTTCTCCAAGCTTTGCTGGCTTCTCTGCGAATACCGTCATGTGTGACTCATGCTCTTTGGCATGGATAAGTAGCTAGATTTAAAATATGGTTTTGTGCTCCTTTTGATTTCCAAATAAAGCCTAATGGAAAAATATTGTTTATCCCTGCACATTATGCATTAGACAATACACTGACTTAGTTGCAATAAAAAACTGTTTAATTTCCTATATTAAAAAAGAAATAACATTTTTACCAAGCATTTTTAAGTCTGAAAAATCTAAGTTTCTCCTTACTGCAACCTTTCTGATTAATCCTGGCAGGAGGATACTCTCCTGCTGTCCCAGTGTCCTAAAGCCAGGCTTGTGCTACCTGAGAGGGTGTTTGGGGTGCATCTCAGTGGAGATTAGCAGGAGCTATAAAACTTCTGACCTTTTAAACACTAAAGCAAAACCTGAAATCTCCGCTTGTAGGCATTCGCAACTTTAAATCTCAGGCTGTATCTTTAACCTTGTCTTTAATTAGACACCCGGGTAATATCACAGCAGAAATAACCCGGCGGGTCAGCACCGACGTAGCCGTCAGCAGCAGACGCAGATGCTGTTTGGCAGCCCGGCTTCCTCCAGCCCTTGTGCTCCTTCTGTGTGCACTCACCTTCCCCACTGGTATCTAACACTTCACCCTGGACTCTGGTGACAGAATAGGTAAAATCATAAAGAAATTCATCAAGAAAAACCAGAGTCTTGGTAAAGTTGCAGCCAGCACAGTCAGAAAGAAATGGAGATTAGTGCTTTGTCTGTAAAACACGTTTTTGAAACCCAGGTCAGACAATGCTGGGTTGCTCACCCTCCAAAAAAAGAGGTTTATCATGGAATCATAGAATGTCCTGAGCTGGAAGGGACCCACCAGGATGATCGAGTCCAACTCGTGTCCCTGCACAGGACAACCCCACAGGTCACACCGTGTGTCTGAGGCCGTTGTCCAGTCTCTTCTTGAACACGGTCAGGCCTGGGGCCGGGACACCTCCCTGGGGAGCCTGTTCCAGTGTCCAGCACCCTCTGGGGGAAGAACCTTTTCCTCATGTCCAACCTGAACCTCCCCTGGCACATCTTCCTGCCATTCCCTCGGGTTCTGTCACTGGTCACCAGAGAAGAGCTCAGCCCTGCCCCTCCTCCTCCCCTGGTGAGGAAGCTGCAGCCGCCATGAGGTCTCTCTCCCCTCAGTCTCCTCCAGGCTGAACAAACCCAGTGACTTCAGCCGCTCCTCATACGGCTTCCTCTCCAAACCCTTCCCCAACTTTGTAGCCCTCGTCTTGTTGCTCTTCACTACCCTGGTTGTCACCCCAGCCAGTGCCCCTGTGGGACTTTTGGCAAGTCACTTGACCGCTTTCTTCTTCAGCTCTTTCCGTCTACAGGTGCATCCTTCCCCGCTGCTCTTTGCTCGCTCCCCTCGGTTGCACCAGCGGGGCAGAGGAACCCGACCTCAGGTGTAACCAGCGTGGTTACAGCCTTAGGGCCAAAGCTGGCTGATGTCCCCTGCTCTGAGCCCTGACAGGTGAGCTCCTGTCTGGCCCAGGTCTCCCGTGTGGATTTATCCAGTGACCCAACCTGAATACTGGAAGTCATTAGCGCGGTGCACCGTGCAGGTTGATTTATTCTCCTTTGCTGAACGCAAATGGCATGTGAAAAGGCTTATTATCCGACTTTACTGACAGGACATTCAGCTATGAAATACTTCGGTCTCTTGACCATTAATCTCCTTGTTATTATGGGGATTGCCTTATACCATAAGGACTTTGCACAATGCTTATCTCAGGAGGGTTCTTATCTGAATTGCTCCACATAGGTGCTATTGAAGAGCAACAACTATAATACAAAGCTTTGGAAATGATAATAACTTAAATGTCCTTCTTTTCCATGTTTAATGGCATTTCCCTCATTTCCTAGTGTTCAGGGGAATTCAGGTTTTTTTCCTAGTAGCTGGTTTTAGCTTTATTTAGGAAGTTCAGCTTTAGGTAAGTGACATTGTCCCAGAGGAAGGACTAGTTAGAGCTGTGTAAACGCTGAGTGTTTCGAAGGAAAATGTAACGCCTTCCTCGTTTGCCTTCAGGTGGTGAATATTCATCAAAAGTAAACTACAAATATTTTAATCCAGAGATGACCTTGGAGCTGAGACAGAAACAACTGCTTGCAGTGACGGAGACTGAGTCACGTTTTGACAGAGTTGATCCAGGCAGGAAGGGTTTACTTAATTTCCTAAAGGTGCTCAAGGACTGAGTTTGTCTGATCTCCTCTAACAGCCAGATTCCAGAGAGGAGGGGAAAAAAAAAAAAAAAAGGTAGTACTAATTTGTTACTTGTTTGCTTTGTCTCTAGTATTATCTCAGCTTTTTGTTATTCCTGAGGCAGAACCACTAAAATGGGCTTGATTGCTGGTACCAGCAGCTGCCTGGGAGCCAGTGCAGACACCTGCCTTCATGGAAGCCCAAAACTTGGAGAAAGCAAGCTGAGATGGACTTGTGTTGTCTTCACATTCAGATTCAAAGAGAGAATCTCAGTAAGTCAAACAGGAGGTCATGAAGGCATGGGTTGTCAAGGCTTCATCTAGGAGGAAATAAGGGGCTTTTAGAGAGTGTTATCCTGCGAGTTCTGAGAAGGAATCCAAGGTTCTTCAACATGGCGATAGTGGGAGATGTGTGCCATGGAACAATGTCATAGAATCATAGAAACATAGAATCATAGAATAGTTTGGGTTGGAAGGGACCTTCAAAGCTCACCCAGTGCCCCCCCTGCCATGAGCAGGGACATCTGCACCAGCTCAGGTTGCTCAGAGCCCCGTCCAGCCTGGCCTGGGATGTCTCCAGGGATGGGGCATCCACCACCTCTCTGGCCAACCTGGGGCAGGGTTTCACCACCCTCAGTGTAAAACATTACTTCCTCATGTCTAGTCTGTATCTCCCCTCCTTTAGTTAAAACCATCACGCCTTGTCCTATTGTAACAGGCCCTGGTAAAAAGTCTGTCCCCATTTTTATTACAGGCCCCTTTTGAATACTGAAAGACTGTAATATGGTCTCCTGGAGCTTTTTTTTCTCCAGGCTGAACAAGTGTCCCGTTGAACACTTTAAAGAATTTCACCTTTTTGACCAGCATCACTTTGGTCTCGCTTGGGTTCATCTGAGTCATTGCTGTCTGCAAGGTGATTCACAATGGTGCTGGGGGTGCATAGTCAAGAGTTGGCCTTGTTGGCCAAGGCTCTGGACTTATGGTCTTGGACAACCGTGTCACACTGATGTGAAGAAGGGGTACAACCAGTGTGAATATTTCTCTGACACCCTCCAGGCAGAAGCCAGGGTTTCAGCTGTCACAGCTCTGCTAGAATAAAAGGCTGGACCAGCACAGTGCAGCACAGACCAGTAGAGGAAGTCCCCTCAGAAAGGGCCCACAGCCATACAAACCTATTTTTTTTAATGCCACTAGACCAGTCTGTGTTCCTGATGAAGTATTTCCAGTTAGTTTTGCTACTATTGTTCTCTAAAAAGTCACCAACTCCCGCACACAACAAAGGAATTAATAAAACTAGAAACCATAACCTGCAAAGTTTCTGAAGATGTTTGAATAGATTTTTTGCTGGTTCTGGAAGAGACGCTGCAGTCCCAGCTGTGGAAAGGAAAGAAGCATCAGCCAAAAGCCATGTGGCAGGTCGTAAACAGGAATTTGCCACACACAGACCAAGGCAAGGAAAATGTGAATGGACTATCTTAAAAGGTTAATGAGAATTAGAGGTACAGATAGAAACTGAGCCAGCCAAGCAAGCAGCAGGAGCTGAGCAAAAATTTAAACAAATTAAGCAAAGCTACTATTCTGTTGAACCTAAGATGTCAGCTAAAGCTAGGGAAACCTTAATGGGAGCAGGGTGACATTTAGGATCCAGGTGGAATTTTGTTTATCTGAAAGCATGGAAAACTTGGGAATTTTGTATGTGGTGGCTATTAAGTGACTATGGAAACATGTAAACATGTCTGGCCCTTGCTTATGCAGCAGACTGAATTCCTGCATATACACACCGACTTGATTGACTAAAATAAACTCTCATTGTTTCTTCTCCTCGTGAGCTTTGCAGGGACACTGCAGTTCACAGCATTGAAGAGGCTTTCTGGTTTATGGATTAGAACCACAATTGTTTATGGAAGTCCAAACACAGATTATTGCAAAAGGAGAATTGCAAGAAAGCCAAACCCAACTTTCAGATTCAGGTTTGGTTTATATTTTGCAGGAGGGATGTTTGGGGTGAAATCCTGAACCCACTGTAGCTAATCAAATTTACACGCTTGGGTTCAGCAGAGCCAGCCTTGATTTTCTCATAAACATGGCTCACTTGCTTCAAAGATAATCAAGGCACAGATAACCCTGATTTCTATTGCTGCCAGTAGCCGTGTGCAGTACAGCCGACTTTTCAGATGAAAATTTGTGACTTATTCAGGTTTGAAACAATGAAAATCCATCGGGCAGAAAAAGAAGGACTCCTATGGTCTCACCTGGTGAAATGTATAGACACCTGTTATAGAGACTATGACAGAAATGTGGGGAAGGCAAGAAAGAAGAAAAATATTTTTTCTTTTTTTTTTCTTTTTAAAATTTTTTTAAAATTCTTTTTCAAGGAGTATATATGTGAATAACCACCTTCACATCCAGACTGGCTCTCTGATGTCAATACCTCACTCTGTAGGATGGGCCAAAGGGGACAGTTATTTTCTTCAACATGTTGGCTTTGATTTTTTTCTGAAAATTAGTGTTATGATGCCATCTGGAACTAATAAAATTTCCCTTTATTTACAGGAATCTCATTTCGGGCTGTATTTTAACTTTGATTATATTACAAATGACTCTTTGCAAGGACTCATCTCCATGTGACTCCTGGCCCTGTTTCCATCACAGTTTTCAGCATTGTCGTGGCTGTCCCGGGATGCTTCTACACAAACTGCTTCGATTTATCCCCAGTTTCTACGGCTTTAATTCAGCCCAACGCTCTTTCACACTGGTTTCACTGCAAAAATTAAATATGCCTTGTGTCACTTGTGGCTTCATCGGGATTTATTTTTTACTCTGTGCCAGCAAAAAAGGGGACAAGAGAGCAGTGGGGGATAAAGGGGAGGGAGTGTTTACCGACAGCTGAACGCTTTCCTGGCCTCTACTTGGCTTTTCCTCACACGCACTTTGATTTTGTTAATACTGTTCCTCCAGAAACATGTTGCTTTTTGGAAGCCGATTTGCCTGTATAGAGGAAAACAGATTTCTCTCAGAATGTCTGCAGAGCTGTGAGATGTGTCCTTTTGGGGATGATTGTTTCACACACTTGTACCATATGTAATTTACTGAAAGAGGGTCAGAGTATGTAGAGGAGAAGGAATGCCTATAAAAACAGATATTTATTGTCAGAGTCACACAGAACTAAATGAAAAATGCTCTAGGCTTGATTTATTGGCATTTTTCCCAAGACCAGTGAATACTGACACTGGCCCAATCTCGGTATTTCACTTTGTGCTTTTCCACTGTTGCAGAGGGAATGGAAATTTGCCCCAAGAGTCGTTGTGCACACTGGGAAGAGGAAGGAAGGGCTACAAAGAGAGCAGAGCTGAAGCACCCTGTCACTGCAAGGCAGCGCAGTCCCTGCTTTCACCACCACAACCTGAGCATCCTTTCATACCATTTAATATGCCCCACCCCAGGAAACATCCCAGGCCAGGCTGGACGGGGCTCTGAGCAACCTGATCTAGTGGAAGGTTGCAGGTGGTTGGACTAGATGAGCTTTGAAGGTCCCTTCCAACCCAAACTATTCTGTGATTCTATAATCTGCAATATTTTAAGCAAAGGGGCAGGAAACAGAGATGTGGCTTAGATCCATGTTCTCTCGCCATCTCTCTGTGTTCCGGCCTCTTGGTGAGCACAGCACGGTTGGCATCAGGACTTCCACCTTCACGACTGTGGACAGAAAAGCTGGTGTCTTATGTGAGACTGATGGAGACACGGAGAGGCAGGGCAAATATTTACATTTCTAATAATAGTGCTTCAAAAGGCTCGCCTTTCCCCTGGACTACAAGTGACAGCAGACTGAAGGTGACTGGCAAACAGCATTGAGAACCCACTTGGCATTTTCTTCTTCATTCTTAATGTTTGTCTTTCTGTCGAGAAAATATTTTTAAAAATAAATATCTTAGATTTGCAAAGGACATTCTTGATATGACCAAAACAAGCCTCCAAGACCTGACCTGCTCATCTCCTGTCACAGGACCGAGGTTACCTGCTGCCACCCCAGATGTTTTCTCCAATCCAGCAGCGAAGGCAGAACATGAGCAGTGGAGCGTGGTGCCTGATGGCCGGGGCCCAGCTAGCTGCCTCCGAATCTGGGAACACAGCGGGCAGAGGACGTTGTACACAAGCTCATCAGCCTTGCTTATGGCAGGGCTTGTCAGCTAAGAAATTACACTGATGTGGATGCCGTGCTTTGCCAAGGTAGTACTCTGTGCTGCTCTGCATCCCACGGATGTACAGGCTTGGGGGGTGTTAAATCATGGTCTCGCTGGACTAATTTATTGTACAAAAACCTGCACCCTCAGATAGAACCAAGACCTCCACAGTGAGGGAACCATCACTGAAAATGGCCTGTCTGTAGACACCCTTTGGATGTGCTTGAAAAAAATTAAAACAGAAAAAGGATGACAGAATCTTAGCTTAAATATGAACAGGTTGTTAATACCCCATTAAAGTGAGTGAAGATACTTACATTCAAATCATATAGGCTTACGCCAGCACTAACCACCCAGAAAATCAGAACCAGCGAAGCAAATGTATCTTGAAAGTAACTGTCCTGCTTTCAACCCTGCTAATGCAATGAACAGCCACCTCCTGCAGCAGCTGAAGTGATTTTCAAGGATAACCTAGGCAGGGCATTTCACGCTAATCTAATCTGCAAGCGAGGGCTATCGGACACCGACACCCCCTTTTGCCAAATCCAGGCTGACTAATGCTTCCCTGACCTTGGCTCCTGTTACCATATGAATCTGCGCAGCACAGGAGAATTGGCAGCGTGACAGCAACACAGGCACTTCATCTTCAAGGCATTTTCTTTAGCATTCCTGTGAAAAGGAGGGTATTAAGACGCCTGGTTTGCAGAGAGAGGAGAAGTGACAAAGGGCTCTGCCCTGGGCTGGGGGCCGGCTGCTTTCGGGGCTGGAATTCAGGCTCAGGAATGTCCCAAGGCAAAACCCTCTCTGCATCTCCTTCTGTTCCCCTGGCAGTTCTTGCAGTCACAGAAACAACAGTCTAGTCCTTTTCTAATATTGCGGTGCTTTTTTTTTTTCCTTATTAGAAAATAATCTCATCAAGGCAGGAATCACCTTCATTTAACATCTCCTCACTAACCTTGAGCCAGGAGTTGTGTCAAAGCACATAACTGGGATTAACTCCTCATGCTCCTTTATCCTAATATAATTTGGGCTGAAGTCTCCAGCAAAGTGGAGCAAGAACATTTCTGCTTTTTCTCAAATTTCTTTTAGGAACTGTTCAAGACTCTAGGATACCCAGGAGATGCATTAATAAACAAAAAAACCAAAAACTACTATACGATGGTATTTTTAATCTGGGATATTTCCAGGATGATTTGCTAGTACTGTGATCCTTTGCCTGCTTTCTAGGGCAGAGGGAGGCAGGAATTTGACTTGCTTTTTTTTTTTTTTTTGGTAAAGGGCTGGTATGCAGTGTTCCTTTCTGCTGAAAATAGTGTTAATATGAATTGGACAAAAAGATCTCACATGTAGACTTCATGCTGAAACAGAAATGTATCCTATATTTTGGATGGAGAGGTGTCATCATTTCCTTGTTTTTCTCCTTGGGAGAAGGACCCGGGATCTGGCAGGAGCAGAGGTTTCGGGAGCCGCGTGTCAGAGGAGCCTCATCAAAGACTCTTCCCACGTGGAACCGGTTGAGTTTGCTTCCAAGGCTTCTTCCCCGGGCCTCCCAGAAATGGGGCTGGCCCCGGCTTGGCTTTCTTTCTAACAAGTGAACCAGTGAGGGAAAAATAAAAGCCGAGGTGTAAACAGAGTCTTTTCTTTTCCTCATATGATCCTGCAAAGCGCTGAGTATTTTGACCCCAGTCTAATAAAACACTCGCTTAATGCAACGCACAGAGTGATTCCTTAGAGTTCACTGAGTATTGACTCAAGATTATGCAGATTTGGGTCAGTACTTTGCTGAATTCAGCCCAGGCTCTTTACCAGCAGCCGCGGGGAGCAGCTCGCCCGTCCTGGGGAGCACAGGGGCAGCTCTTCCCAGCCTGTGTATAACCATTTGTGTTTCAGCCTGGCTTTGCTGCATTCATGTATCTCCCTCTGGTGGATACCTTCACGGGACTTTTTTGTTGATGTAGCCCCTTTTCTGGACCTTTTTCCTCAGGATGGAGCGTGAGCAAAGGAGAAAGAATCACATTTTGCAAAAGAGGCTTAAAAAATATTAAGATTTAAGGGCTTAGATTTCCCTGCAAGCCACTGGCATCAAGGCTTTTCAGCTCTGATACCCAAGTCTTTTTTGCTAACTTCTCCCAGTCTCCTTCCAACCTTTGTGATGCTCAACACTGCTGTCACATGCTATATAAAAATATTAAAAATTAATCAGGCCCATGTTTTTCTAGGTGAGCAGGCAACTGACCTGGGAGAGTAGCAGATCCTGGTCTGCTCTCAATTGTGCCACCTTTTCTGAAGATTAATGACAAATACAGAAGCAAATCTCAGGGAAAAGGAGCAATGCCCGAGACTGCAACTGCCCAGAGCAGTACCCAAACCACTAAACTGTTTCTGTTTCTTCTTTGGTTAACTCATGTTAAATGACTTGCCCAGTGGAGCAGGTCCCAGCAGAGAAAAGGATGGAAACTGCAGCCAAAACCGTATCCTGGTGGTTGTGGGTTTGATGGGGAATGTCCATGTGGTTGCCCCGGGCTGCACTGATGCTGGGCAGCTATGCAGAGGTTCTTGGAGATGTTAGACCTGCTATGAGGTATACGTGTAGAAGATCTTTGGAAGAGCAAGAAAGCCAGGTCTCTCAAGTCCAACCTCTGGAGGGGAATACCCTTTTTCTCAGCCAGAAGAGCCCTGGCAGCAGGCTGATTGTGCGTCAAAACAAACCTGAGGAGAGCAATTCCGTTATGTAAAACCAATATACCACAGATACCTTGGATGGAAATAACTAAGCCAAGTACATTAATAATTAAGAAACAAGTTTATGCATTTGGTGACTTTATTTAAAGGTATCAGTCAGAAATGGTTAAGATGTGAGAAAAATATTTTAATTAAAACAAAATACAAAATACAAAATATTGTGTTGCCAATACAGCTGTCAAAATATTAACAGCTACCAGCGTACATTGATAGCTGCCAGCAGTACTCATAGGTTTTCTTCAGACTGCTGAGACTTGCTAGCTGGTGTTCACAAACTGCTATCTGGTGTGAAATGAAAGCCATGGAAACTTTTACAGATAAAAACACAACAGTCATTTTATACAATGAAAGAGAGATCAATATGCATTTATTTTGTCTTCTTCACCAATACCCACAGCTGTTAAGTAGATTACAGCGTTAGGGTCTAGACAAGTGGTCTCAGTGGTGGGTGGGGAACTGGCTGACAGGCCGTACCCAGAGGGTGGTGGGAAGTGTCTCCTTTTCAAACTAGCAACCTATCATGAGTGGGGTCCCCCCGGGATTGATATTGGGCCCAACATTGTTTAAAGTCTTCAAAAGTGATCTGGATTACGAAATTCAACAAGGATAAGTGTAAGGCCTTGCACCTGGGAAAACATAATCCAGGAGTGCAGCACGGGCTGGGATATACCCATTTGGGGAGCAGCTCTGTGGAAAGGGACCTGGGGGTGCTGGTGGACAACAAGCTCCATATGAGTGACCAGTGTGCTGCTGCGGCAAAAAAAGCCAATGGGACACTGGGCTTTAAGGATTCAGTTGGACAGGGTGCTGGGCCATCTTGGCTAGACTATGTTTTTGCCAAGAAAGGTTGGACCAGATGATCCTTGAGCTCCCTTCCAACCTAGGATTCAACAATTCTGTGATTCTGTAACAGATTTGTCAAGGTCAGTCTTTCATCTGATAGAAATCAGCGCTTCGGTTAACTTACCAGTGACACAGATAAACAGAGCTACTAAAATACATGGAGGTTTAAGAGGCAAAACACAGTATACAGCTTTGACTTAGCAAGATAAACGTATCAGCTCTAAGCATAAATACTGCTGATCAATTGCAGGTGGAATCTGAATAAAAATAATGGAATTCATCCATGCAATGATATCCAGGTCTGAATGCAGAGCTGCACCGCTTTTTGTTGGCCCTCTCCCAGCATAACAATGGTCCTGGCTCTTGTATTTAATCTTTGCTGTTGGATCAGCAGCACTGGTTGCCAAAGGGACACAGATCAGGTCCAAAACCTGCCTGGCATACAGTGCTGGCAACCCAGTTCTTCAAAAAAATGTGAATTGGCTCATTGCACACAGGCAGATTTGTAAAAATAAGAGTTCCTATTTCAAATTCTCCTCATGGGCATTTCAAATATCCCATTTTCAAGATTTTTTTTTACTGTAAAAACAAAGGCCAGAACTGTTTAGGTTTTGTTTTGAAGGGGAAAAGGAGAGGCTGGCATGAAAGCAATGTCTCCTGGAGAGGTACCTTTGCAAGAGGGCAAATATATCTGTACTTGGGTCAGTGAATGTTTTAGAGATAAACAACGCACATTTCTAAGGTAAGTCTCAAACAAGCCATTTCTGGATATTTACCTTTTTTTATCTGTACTTCTTTTAATTTGGGAGCCGCACAGCAAACCACACAACCACACCTTCCAAAAAGCTTTTCCGTTCTTCTCTCTCCGTTTAAGCCAAAATGACCCAAGGAGAACCATTCCACTGATATTTTCTTCTGAACTTCATCTTCTCAGCTGAGCCCAGGAAAGCATAAAAATGTCTTTTCTCAGAAAGCTTCAGATTCATTTTTTATTTCATCCAGATGTACTTTTTTCCCCACACGTTTCAGTCACTGGATAGGACATGTGATTGAAAGAACAGCACTGACATGGCCAGAATATCAACTGAGAGTTTTATTAAAAGGTCAGTATAGTTGTAGTTCTGATAGCTGCCCAAAAGTAGCTTGATTCCATGGCAAGTATGAAATGTTTCAACAGCAAAGAAAAAGCGACACATGGACTTTAAAGACCTGTAACAGGAATGTGAGTGCTTGTTGGCATAGAGCTTAAGATCAGAAGATAGTTGAAGATCAGTTGAAGATCAGAAGGTCAGAAGATCACTAGATCGCCTATTTTGACCTCTGAGATAATGCAAGCTGTAGTATATCGTTCAGATATCTGTATATGGAGAGCAAACGCTTGTTTTTAGAGCTCCAAAAGAGCGTCCGGTTTGCCTTTACGGTTTCAAAAGATGACAAATTCAGACAGTTGCCAAGGTATCCAGTCCTGCGCTCTTTGTCTCGCTCTCCAAGACAGAACACTTGGTAGCAACAGTAGATCTCTGAAGCTCCAAGTCCATTATCAAATGTGAAAGGACAGAAGTGTGAAGAAAAATGCAACAAACCAAATGTTATCAGAGAGAATGAAAGACAGTGTCAAAGAGAGCCAAATAGTACTGGCATATGTGATCTATAGTAGCATTTAATTAGAAAACTTGTGAAGAAGCTTCCTTATGCCTAGGAATAGCCAGAGTTACACAAAGTACAGTATGGCAAATCCCTGATATTAAGTAGGAGTCTGTTAGTTGTTATTATTCACTGAATAGCATGTCTCCTCTGGTTTCTGATATTTTTTCTTAGTTACAGATATTTCTTACCACTGCTCAGTAAGTCATCTGATGAGGTGAGATTAGACGTGTTCTTCAGACCTGCTGGGATCAAGTCCTCTGGCTGGTACTACTTGAGTAGCTTTGCAGCATCCAGAGCAGATGTATTTCAGGAAACACAAGTAAGCACTCCCTGATATGATAATGGTGACAATGATAATGACGGTAGCACTAAGAGCTGGTGGCACCATATCCTCCAGAATGGAGTGGTCTCCTCCTTCTGTGGAGAAGGGAGGCAATTCCGTGTTCTCACCTAGTAATGACAGAGTAGTCACAAATCAGAAATTACATCAGGAATTGAGCAAAAAAACGCCTGCAACATTGGTGGTACTTAAGAAAAAGGAAAAAAAAAAGCATAAAATAGGGCACACTAGCATTCATCTTAGCTATATTTAGACATTTTCAGCATACCTGAAAACATCTGAGGTAGTGTCTCTCAGCTTCTTTGCAAAAAAAAAGCAAGAAACATACTCTTCGAGGGCACAGTCAATTTGCCTAATTTTAGCTGTCTTTAATATGAGACAAATCTCTCCCTCAAAATGCTTTTTTTCTGCAGACTCTAAAGGAAGTTGGAGGGTGACTAGCTTAAAACAGATGGCTGTATTTGATCAAATGAATATCACACATGATGTTTTTTGTTCTTGGAAAAAGAAAAAATAAACCAGGTCTTGAATCTGGTTCTGCGGAAGCATCCTTATGGGTCGCATGAGAAATTTAAAAAAAAAAATCAGTGCAGTTAATATGAGGATAGACTGCTGGAACACCTGAGTCATGAGGCCCGAAAATGGTTTGGGAGTAATTCTGTTCCTGAGAGTTAAGATGTTGTTTGATACACTCCGATCTTGATTTAGCTTAATCAATTCATTTGGCCTATCCTTGTCACTGACCCTCACCCTGGGGTTAGATACTTACTACATGCAAGCAAAAAAACCTCTGGAACTTTGGACAATCAAGACCTGTCACTTGGCAAATCCATTGCAGACAAGTGGTATTATTTAACTGTTTGTTTGTTTGTTTTCTTGCTGATCAATATATGAGTTTCTCCCCAAAACACTGCTCAAAAATGATTCATTTGTCCAGCAGCACAGACCGTGTTACTCTTGTCCACTGAGTTGCTATTCTATGTCCAAATCAACACCAGGTACCCACTGCTCTACAGTGCGGTCCCCACTACTGTCCTCAGTCAGGAGTCTGACGAGCATGTTAAGCACATGTGTGCTAACCATAAAATCTTCTGTTGGGTTAAGAGAGTGAGCAGATTGCTCTAAAATCTATGTCTGAGCCTACTTTCTGTTTATCTTCCCAGTTCCTGGCTTATTGACACTCCTTTATAGACAACATCTCACATTGGCATCATTTTTTAAGTTATTTCATCACTACCATAAAGAGAGCTCATGCTTGATGCAGCATCCTTACCCCTCCACACAGGCAATAATACATCTGATTTTTGCACAGAGTCATATTGTCTCAGCAAAGGTAGGATGATTTTTCAGAACCGGACAGTGCATAATCCTGTTCTCAAAGCAAAAGCAGAGACAAGACACACACTCCCTTTTCCCCGGTCATCTTCAACCCCAAGCTTGTTTCTTTTCCTTATATATATATATATATATTTGCATCCTGCATACCTGTCTCGCTCTGCTGACTCTGTTAGCAAAAATAATACCAAGCTCTTATATTTTCCATGTGGAATTTCATCTAAGTTCAAAGGACAGTACATTGTATTTTCCAAAGGAGTTATCCTTATGTACATTTCCCTGGGGAATCTATCAAAATGATGAAATGGGAACTTTAAATAGGATTTTCCTTTGAAAGCTGCACTAAAATCGCCATTTTAATCAAGAGGTTTTCTTTAATAGAGGCCAGTTTATTCCATTCTTCATCTTGTGAGTAAGAACAGCAATTCTAATGAAAAAGTTTTTAGAACTTTTTAGAAGTCTGAAATATGGTGTGGCTTTTATTGGCGTTTCTCATCTAAGACTTTATTCTCCAGTGCTCAGGATACTTTAAATGGGAGGTCTTGAAGTGCAGCCACTGCTCCTACTGTGCCGATATCCCACTGATTTCAAGATCGTACTAATTAAAAGCGCACCTCTGTTATGATGCCAGACAAAACACTCCCCAGCAGAGCCAGGCTGTGAGAACGCCAGCTTTGATTCTTGCTACATTTAGTATGGTTGTAACTAGCTAAATTTATGATAATTTCACTGTTACTTTGTCTTTTTCACCTATTTTGTTTCTTGTTGCCCTTTTGTTTTGCCTTGTATATGAAGTGCAAGCTCTGTCGTAGAAGTACTCATTAAATGGGTGTCCAATGCCTCAGAATGAGGAAGGTGGATCTGTGAATGGGGCAACTTCTTGCTCCTGCAATATGAACAAGCAATAGCTTTACCACCAACATCAGCCCTCGCATTCAACTAACCAAGAAAGCAAAGCTGGCGCAAAATGGGAAGCACTGCCAAAGAATTCAGACAGTAACACAAGGGTGAATGCCACTGAGAGGTATTCGTTTCCCTCTGTACCATTTTCAGCTGCTCCAAGTATAATACAAGTTCATTTCTCACCGAACCTATCTGTTTGCTTCTGCATCTCAGCAACTATAGGAACATGTGCATGGCAACGCCTCCAAAAGAGGGAATGCAGCTGCCCTGGGATCACGCTCGTCTGAGCCGCTGCTGACGTACCAGCCCTCTCTTTCAGTGAATAAATGATATGCTAATCACATGTTAACTCTGCCCGCGCAGATGTGAGCGTTGGCCAGGGCCGGTCCCTTTGCAAACGGACAACAGAGAGGGCTGCTCAGCCTTGTCCTTTCTCTGCTGTATTGACTTTTCCTATTAAGTTACGCTGCCTCCAATCTTCATGGCAGAGAGATATTCAGCTTGGGTACCCACAGTGCTGACCCTGCTGTTCTTTGTCAGCAAAGTGACCCACCAAGGGAGCAAAAAGGGCAAGTCCTATGGTCAGGGATGGGGAGAAAGACTGCAGGAGAGGGAGAGAGGCTGACCTGTTGGAGAGGGGCCAGAGGAGGCATAGAAATGACCAGAGGCTGGAACAGCTCTGCTGGGAGGACAGGCTGAGAGAGTTGGGGTTGTTCAGCCTGGAGAAGAGAAGGCTCCGGGGAGACCTTATTGTGGCATTTCTGTACTTAAAAAGGGCCTGTAAGAAAGATGAGAACAGACTTTTTAGCAGGGCTTGTTGCAGCAGGACTAGGCGTCGTGGTTTTAAACTAAAAGAGGAGAGATTAAGGCCAGACATTAAGAAGAACTATTTTACACTGAGGCACTGGCCCAGGTTGCCCAGAGAGGTGGTGGATGCCCCATCCCTGGAGACATCCCAGGCCAGGCTGGACGGGGCTCTGAGCAACCTGAGCTGGTGCAGATGTCCCTGCTCATGGCAGGGGTGGCACTGGGTGAGATTTGAAGGTCCCTTCCACCCCAAACTATTCTATGATCCTATGATCTCTGCACCTCAGGCTTGTGAGGTAAGCTTGTGAAGTAAGCTCCAGCAATGTGTCCTCACATCCAAAGACCCTCATAACTCTGCTCTGTCTGGCCAGCTTTTGTCCCTCATAAAGTTGCTTTTGATAAAGCAAACTTTATGTTTATGTTTCCCATGATCCTATTTACACTTTACATTTCATTCAGCCTTAAACTTACAATATTTTTCTCTTTGAAATCTCTCCTCTTTTGTAAGAAATCTGCCAGCACATACTGGATGGAGTGGAAGGCAGTCCTACTTTGCATGCAGCATTTAAAATTGAAGTTTCCACAAATGTCCTGATTGATCCATCTTATCCTGTAGCTGAATAAAACCAACCTGCTCTAACACCTTTGGAAAAACAGGCCTTTCACGTGCATTGAATTGTGTGTGTTTTGACTGTCATCTTCTTACCTGCTAAAATTCTGCTGTTTGCCTTCTCACGCTATAAAAATTTTCAGAACAAAACTGTCTTAATGTATTTTATGTGTTACTGAAGATAAAGCAGATAACGCTTTTGTTCATGCAGGGGCACAAGTATGCAGAAGTGTTCACAGGATTTTTGCTATTTTTTACAAACAAATATCTTAAAACTAACCTTCTCCACGAGTATGTGGAGTGATTTGGAAAGAAGCTGAGATTAGCATTTGAAGACATTTTAATAACAAGTCACTGTGAGTACTGTCTACAATGAGTGGGATCGAAATATCATTTCCACATCTGAGTGCAGTGGAGCCTAGCTCAGACTGAGGTTAAGTGCTTGTTATTTTAAAAGATGTCTCTTCTGTCAGGACGAATTTTCTTGAATGACCTAAGTCCAGCAAAGCTCGGTACTTGGCTATTTGCAAAGTAGAAGAAACTGTTACCACGCCACACAGGCATGCTGGTGGAGCAAAGCTGCAGAATATGTGAATAGCCTGGGCACCCAAGGATTTTTTGTCTTCTCTAGGACCTTAAAGTACCAGTCAGATCTGATATTTAGACCTTCCTGACTACAAACTTGCCATGAAGAGAACGCCTGCATGTTGGCTTTGTGAGAAGTGGTGCTGGACCTTAGTGCAGGGACTCTGCTGAAATAGCCATGTGGTAACAAATAGTTCATACACTAAGGAAAAGTTTCTGGGGTGTTGCCTTGAAAATAAACTAGTGGTGAATCACCGCTTAAATTCTGAGTTGCTGACTCCAGTAACATATGCTTTTTTCTGAGATATCGAAAATACTGGTATGCTCCAATAAATAACATCCAGCAATCACGAAAGGCAGAGCTCATGGTCCAGAGTTCATCAGCCTGGCTACTTTTGCTCCCCGTAGGGGCCAAACAGTGGGAAGAAGAGGTGGAATCCAGGAAAAGATTGTGCAAATTCATCCTGCAGCATAAACCACAGTGTCTTACACCATGGAAATGGCAGATGCACCTTATTTATTAGATAAAATGATATATAGACCCTAACGTTGCATGTTTCTACAACAGTTTGTCAGATAATTCAGTCAGTTTCATCAGTTCAGAATTTCATTTCTTCGACAGTTTTTGTAGTACTTCAAATTCCTATGATGGGAAGGGGTAAGAAAAGGAGAAATAAGGCTAGAGACTGAGAAAGCATAGATATGGAAAGCCCACCAGACTCGTTTTGGAGGTGTATACTTGTCTTTCAGATGGGAATCATTCTACATGTTGAGACAACTCGGGAAGAATGGCAATTCAAATAATAGATTGGCTGAATGTGCATACAAAGATACTGCTATATTTGTATATATTTTTACCTATGTGCTTATGCATACAAAGATATTGCTATATTTGTATATATTTTGACCTATGTGCTTAGCCCAGGGCTGTAGATTTTCTACATTTTCTGTTTGAAGACAAATGTACCATGCAAGTATAATGCTTTTTGTCTGGAAACCTTTCTGTACACAAAGTCCTGCTTCACTGTATAAGCAGAAACAAGACGTTCTATCAGCAATTGTTTAAATTAAAGACAATCAAACGCATTTGTTCAAAAAAACAAGTACTTGGCCCACGACAAGTCTGGCTTTCTGCTGCAGGCTCAGGTCAGGTTCACTGCTGCTCCTTTCCTCTCTGCTTTCCTTTTCCTCTGGGACTGCAGCTCTACAAATCAGACCCAGAATACAGGTCGTGTTCATGCCAACCCTTTCCTTGTGCTGATATTCACATGGTGCTGGCACAGACCGGAGCTCTGGAGTGGGGTGAGTACCAAGTAAGGTACAAGTAACATACATTACCC
Organism: Caloenas nicobarica; assembly: GCF_036013445.1. Classification (NCBI taxonomy): domain Eukaryota; kingdom Metazoa; phylum Chordata; class Aves; order Columbiformes; family Columbidae; genus Caloenas; species Caloenas nicobarica. The sequence continues at coordinate 207,386,093 of NC_088245.1, read as the reverse complement.
AGCTGCATACTGTGATAGACTCAGGGGTCATTCTTGGAGGACAGGCAGATGTCTTTAGACCTGGACCATCACCTTCTTGAGTCTTAGCATAAACAATGTTCAAGTGTACCCTCCTAATCAAAGAGATGGGGTTTGCAGCTCTCTGCTGTTCCCCAGACTGGAAGAGGCTGAAGAAAGGAAACCCTGGGAGATGGTAAATGTCCGCAAGGTCTGGCTGTAGTGCGGGACTGAACTAGCAGGTTTGTATGCCCAAAGGGATGGGATGTGTGTCAAGTGAAGCCTGACAATCTCATTTTACTTTAAATAATGTAATTTTTCATTACTAGGATGTGAGCTTCAGGAGATTTTTAAGGATACACAAAGTCCTTTCAAAATTCCTCTGGTGCTAAGCAGAAACACACAGGCTACAGTACATTCTTTACTCAGATGCGATGATGTGAAAACTGGGAATTATCTCCTCCTTGAATGCACCAAAGGTATATGGCCCTGGAAGATACATACCGAGATCATGTGGCTCCTTGCAAAAAGTCCTGCGTGCCTCCCAGCCCTCTTCCCACACAAAAGGCCTACAATTCTCCCATCTCCTTGCACAAGGTAGATTTGATGCTTAGGTATTTCTGGCTGGTAATCAACACTGTAATTTCTTCTGTCACAAAGCCATATGCCAAGAACACCTCACTAGATCGGGCAATTAGCAGTAAAGTCTCCAGCTGTCCTCAAAGCTCCCTGCCTGCAATTTTCTCCCTCCAGCCCTGCAATTCACCCTGCAGCTCATCAGAGCCAAACTCAGCCACCTGTTCATCAAATCCTACACAGCAGCATGAACCCGCTTCTTGGCCTGTGGAGATGCCGGTGCTCAGTCATTAATAATTTCACAATGCCCATGATCTGTAAGAATGTACCAGAGGAGCAAAATACAATAACTTCAGATAGCAGATTGCCCAGAACTCCTTCATCCCATCTGGCTAGCAGAGGAAGTCTCTCTAGGTATCTCCATTGGGTGTGAGATGTTCTACAGACATAAAGATAGAAAAGAAAAAAAAAGGTTTCTGTCCCAGATGCAAATCATCTGGCTCTGAGAGAATGAACACAACAAGCTGAAAAGAAGGAGATATGATCAAGTGAGAGCAGAAAGAAAGAAGGGGAAGAAAAGTCTGGAGATATTTGAGGAAGTACCAAGAAGTGTTTGTGCAACACATATAAGATTAGGGCCCACGTACTATCAGGCTGGTGGTGCTAATACTAAGGAAATACAACAGGATTTAGCTGCACTATGCCGCAATTAGTGATTTGTATCTAAGCACATCACTGCAGAAGTAGGACATGGGTTCATCACCCTAATTAGCACTGAAATGCAAATTTAGACCCCTCACCCTGACTATCTTACAAAGCTTTTGCCTTTTACTCAAGAGAGTAAAATCTAAAGTTTTCATGAAAAACATTGAACTTCTTATCCCAACTGTTTATTTCTCATAGTGCTTGTATTGTGCAAGAAGATCTGTGAAGCATTTTTGTGTTGGAGCCTGATACCCTGTTGGTTTCCAGATGGTGTTGTATAAGACTGAGAATCCACAGCTGTTAAAGAAGTAACAGGAAAAATAGAATCCCCTCCGTGTATTTAGATGAAGTGGAATTTGCCCATAACTCCAAAAAAAGTTGCTACAGCTTTATAGTCATGAAAAGCATTACTGCATTTTAATGGCTGGTAGGCAGACACCAAGGGTGCCAGGACAAACACTGGGCAGCAATGGTGATTTTCCTGCCCTTTCCCTGTGGCCATCTGTGACACAAGAGCTCTCATTCCCGTGGAGCTAGTCCAGGATATTCAGAAACCCAGAAATACAGCTTAATACTTTATTTTTCAAATCTGAACCAAGGAGAGTGTGAAAATCTCAGGAAGTGGCTGTGCTTTTGAATAAACCTCTGTATATTTCCTCTCACAAGTGATGGCTTTCAGCAACTGAAGAAAATGGCTTGACGTATCTTCAGAGCAACACTAACTTCCATGAAATATCTCTTTAAGCTCCATATTACTAACTGGAGGAATGAACCTACCTTCTTCATGGCCAAAAAAGAATCTCTTTCCAAAGGAGAACTGGATAGAAAAGAAACGGACCGTCCAAATATGTCTTACCTACTCAAGATACTAGTCTAATTTTTTTTTTAAAAGGGTTTCTGTAAATTAAATGAGAATTCAATGTAGGAGCAGAGCAGTTATCTTTGTAGAGCATGATTTGGCTGCTTTTTGCCATTTGGCTTCATCTTAGGGCCACAAAGATGCTGAAGGGAGTGGAGCATCTCCCTTATGAGGAAAGGCTGAGGGAGCTGGGTCTCTTTGGCTTGGAGAAGAGGAGACTGAGGGGTGACCTCATCAATGTTTATAAATATATAAAGGGTGGGTGTCACGAGGATGGAGCCAGGCTCTTCTCGGTGACAACCAACAGTAAGACAAGGGGTAATGGGTTCAAGCTGGAACACAAGAGGTTCCACTTAAATTTGAGAAGAAACTTCTTCTCAGTGAGGGTGACAGAACACTGGAACAGGCTGCCCAGGGAGGTTGTGGAGTCTTCTTCTCTGGAGACATTCAAAACCCACCTGGACGCCTTCCTGTGTAACCTCATCTGGGTGTTCCTGCTCCGGCGGGGGGATTGGACTGGATGATCTTTCGAGGTCCCTTCCAATCCCTAACATTCTGTGATTATGTGATTCTGTGATTCAGGTTTTAAGATCAAATTCTATTTGTAACAGGATTACTTACGCTCAAGCAGACTGCAACGGTAGAATAATCATTTACAGACAGAAGTACCAGGTAGATTTGCCAGTTCCAAAAGATCAAGCAGCACCAGAAAAGCCTGAGCTCTGCAGGGTCATTCATGGGCCTGTGGATAAGCAGAAACCTGGGGACATAGAAAGTCACGACCGGTTTCCAGCCTGCATGACCCCACACTCAACTAAATGTACTGAAGAGAAACAGAGGAATCCTCATCGGAGCCTCCAGCAGTAGTTTGCTTCATCCTGGAGTAAGAGGGGAAAGGTACAGCTGCATGGATGAGGAGCAACAGTCAATCATTACACCATTTTTTAGTGCTCCTGGTGCAGTTTAAGAAATAAATATTATCCATCAGTAAGCTGCGCAGCCAACTGGATTCAAGCTTTACTAAAACACAGCTAATTGCAAATTTTCAAAATCCATGACATCAGTCCAGAATTTTATGGTGTTTAAAGCAAAAAAATGAATTTCAAGATTGTTTGGGTTTGGTTTTATTTTTGTTTTAGTTTGGTTTTTGTTTTGTTTTTTCTGCATGGTCTATTTTCACTTGTCCATGAAACAGAAGTTTCAGTGTTTTCAAGCTTTTTTTTTGTTTTTTTCAGGGCAAAGGACCCAGGTATGAAACAGGGAAACTCAGATTGTCATGTAGTCTTATTAGTCCAGCACCGAGGGCTTCAAAAATGAACCATATTTCACAAGGTGCTTTGAGCAAATCTGACTGCCATCCTTCTTTGACTCTTGCCTTTTACATTTTTGTTTTGCTACCAAAGCAAACATGAAGTCCCTGGAGAATCTTGTTTCCCATCAGCTGCCACCTGAGCAGAAAATATTGCTAATTTTGCATTTTATGAAATAAGGTTATTTAAACAGCTGAATCCTGAAGTTAAAATTGCTAAGCCACCTAGTGATAATGTTTTTGATTATTTGGTCCTTCAGCAGTGCTCATTTGAAACCCTATAATTAAGCATGTTAATGTCAATGCTCAGTAATATTTGCATTTTTCCAAAAGCAGTGCAGGGAAATAGTTTCAGTGTCTTATCCATGGGGCATTTTCAGGGGAGTTAGCCACATTTAGAGCAAAAAGGCACACTGTGTTTTCCTCCCAGCTACCTCTTATGGGCTGACGTGCCTCACTCCTCTCTCTGCGTGAGATGCTACAATCTACAGCAGATGTACAGACATACGAGGCTGATGTCTTGCACTGTGTTGTTGGGCCCACCAAATGCAGATGACAACCAGAAGGCACTCTATAGCTACTAGATTTGACATTATTTACATTCCAACACAAAGATGTCCATCTTTGACCCATATCTCCAGGAATGAAGAATTGCCTCAAGAAGCAATTTTGAAGAGCATGAGCCTCCCACGGCTGTTTTACAACCTTCCCTTTCTTTTCAGCTTTTTTTTTCTTTGATGCTATAGACAAATTGCTATTATTTTTACAAACCCACACATCTGTATTGGAAAATGAGCAGATGCCAGAACATTAATTTCCATATAACTACTCAACTGAACAGAGGGGACAGAACTGGGTTCATGCTAGAGTCTAGAATCCCAGAATTGACATGAACAACAGCATTTTTTCAACCTGTTCTTGAAAGAAATTATTTCCTCAGAGTCCTACCCTTTTTATCCTGTAAGAAAATAACCAAATAAAGTGACTCATTAAGTCAATTGTTGTTATATTAGGTTTCTGTTAAAAGATGTGGAGTCAACTCTCTTATTAGGACTCAAAGCAAAAAGAACATGGGAAATGCTGGCTGCATGCCTTCCTACAGTCTGCTTTTGCATTCTTCCATCTTCCTTAAAAGTTATCAGAAAATAAAAGTTAACACAGGTGCATACATCTGTCCTTACACCTTCATCACTACCACAGAAATAAAAAGTTTTAATTCAGAAACTCCTGTGTTAAGTATTTCGGGACATATATAACATAAGCATAACATCTGCATAGTCCACAGCTGTAGAGTACACCACCATGATGTCTTGTACTCAGGATGGCTTTCATCTGTTCAGTCTAGTTTCAAATTGCCAAACCTTTCCAATTATCCAGTCCATATAATAATCATTCTGCTTAGCCTAGCAAGCAAAGTAGTTTGCTAATAAAGTTCATTGTACTTTTTCTACTATTCTGACCTTGTAAGTTTATGCCCCAAAGCATCCAATGCAAGGAAAGAAGAAACACCCTTTGTGCTGAACTTTTATATCAACAAACTGTGCTTCCCTAAATGTGACACTGTTCACACGCTGCCTCTACTCCAGAGCCACTGATATTTTGCTGCCTTTTGCATAATGTCCTTGTGTTTCAGACAGCAGTTGAAACTCTGATGAAGTGACTGTACAGGCTGTTTAGCAGGACGTAAGATTAGCTTTCATTCTTTAAAATCTCTGTGTTATCTCAGACATTCTTTACCTAAATTAGAGCGCACTGGCGTGTGAATACTAGCTCACCTCCTCAGATTCCATAAGGACTTTCTTCTATCTTCATTTAGCCTATGTTATGAAGTTTGGATTCAAAGTGAAACCTTGTTTCAGGTGAGGTTTTGGACCACTCCTAGAGCTTTGAGTCCGGGTCAGATTCAAGGTAGTCAGGAGATTGTACTCTCAATCTCATTTATTCGTCCTGCAAAACTGTAGAAATTATAAGGTATTGTCTAATTTTGCCACATGAGTGCCACTGAAAATGACTGACTTACCTCTCAAAATTTACTTTATAAGATCTCCACCATGTGGATTTTATTGGCTGGACTATGAACTTCCAAAAGGAGTTTGGCTCCTTACATTTCCTTGAGTTTTGGTCATCCAAGTTATTAAAGAACCCAAATAAGAGAACGTATTTTAAAATGATAACATTTATCTTGGGGATGTCCCTTGTGATTACAGGGTTTTATAAGTTTACTGTGCTTATTTTTGCAGATTAAGAAGCTTCCTAGTCCACTGGAATGGAAAGTATTTGGGGAAAAAAAATGAATGTAATGGAACTTCTAATGATCCAAATAGATACAATAATTCCCCTTGATTTATTGTCTCTATTAATAGCCTTTCTTGTAAAACAAGTAGCAACTCTAATTCCTCCAAGTCACTGGCAAAGAATTCATCCTGGATCACAGGGTTATGCAATAGTTGGAGGATTTGGAGTGGTCAGGACACTTACCAGCAGTCAAAATGCCAAGAGCAGCCCTGGTGCCAACGGCACCAAGATGCAGCTCTGCTGGTACTTACTGGGACAACCGCTGCAAAAGTCCCGGGAGATGACAGCTAACAGTCCTCCAGAGACCAGGAAAGAGGCTTGTGCACTTTTTTACTGCATAGTTAACAGAATAAGTGGCTTAGTTGGTAAACACAGCCTTTGGCTCTAAACACAGGTTGCAGTGCCGAGATTTATACTACCAAAATCTGCAGGTCGCATTTCCTGGCTGCCCTGCTGAGCTGGACCGTAGGGTTGTTCTTCTGCATCCTGCTGCTGGTCATTCTCAAACTTCATGGTCATTTCCACAGCTTTAGTTATAAGTTGGTGCTCATCCTGCCCCTGCAAAAGGGCTTGGAAATGTGAAGTGAGAGGAGAAAAAACTGCAGAAACCAGGAGGTGAATATAAAGATGTAACAGTTGATCTTTTTAAAAAGTGCTTATGGTTCTTTTAAGCATCTGCCTGAACACTGCAAGGGTGAGGCGGGTGATGTGGTGGCCTTGTCCTGCAGCGTGGACCTCTGTACCCGCTGCTCCTCTAGCACACACACCGGTGCCACGCTGCAGTCCCGCAACTTCTGCAGTGACATGACTTTTGTCATGCTGACTGCGATCCCTGCAAAGAATCTCCAAACCTGCCGAAGAAAAGTTGCAGCAGTGCCTTCCATCTCCTGCCATTACAGAGGTGGCACCTGCTGGGCAAGGTACTTGGAGCTGAGAAGGGGATGAAAGGCTGTGCTCTAGCTCTGTGAGCTTAAGATCTTTGAAAGAGGTCCAGAGGTACAGTAATTAGCCCTATTATGTGGTACCGAGAGTCCCAGCCGCATGCCATACAAACTTCAAAAATTCCTCACGAGTCAAATGTAACTCTCCCATTTTTCCACTCATCCTGTCTGCAGAATGACCCAGGGTACATTTTTCCTGTATATTACTTTCTCTGCCCTCATAACTGAAAAGGATGCTCTATTCTCTGTGTGTCACTCAATATCAAAAGAGAGGGTTTCAAGCCCTGATAGATGTTTTCTGCTATTTTTACATTTCCATTCAAATGCAAAACTCTGCAGAGCCTGTTCACTCTATTTTGATGAAGACACTGCTTTCATTTCACATTTAATACAGTTGTGAAGGAGAGAAATGCCATGCAAAAGGAGAGATAATGTCCTCCTGCTAGAAGACTTCAGCAAATGGAGTCTAGGAAGGGATATAGCTTGATTTGTCCTTTTTAAGCACAATCTAGACCAACTTTATGTTTGTTTAGAATCCATGAATTTATATTGTGGGTTTGTTGCAGCACTGACTTAGCAAGCAGACCAGGCTAATACACTGTTCAGGTAGGTGGCAACCAAGCAACACAAAAGCATTAATGAAATGGCAGAAAATTAGAGTAAACCAGCAATTAATTACATGTTAATGACACAACAATAATTATGTTAGAAAAAAAGATTTTAAAAATCTAGCCAAGTATAACACAAGCTAATGACAGTGCTAGGGGATACAGAAAGAAGCTATGCTTGTATTTCATACAAACATATGTAATTTTAAATCTCAGAGGGACCACAGGCCATGAGGTAAGACTATGAGTAACAGGATGAAATGCAAAGGAAACTATAAGATGAATTACAGGAAAAAATAATTAGCTCCACTGAGGTAGTTTAGATTCATAAGTTCCCAAAGGAAGCAGGAAAATCCCAGTGTATTTGTCACCTAAAAACAATGTATTAGTCACCTAAAAACAATGTATTACATATTCTGGCCAGTAGATGTTTTAAGAATAGTCACTTACTGGTCTCTGTGGATTACAGTAAATATCTAATAGCACATTTTAATCATCTCAGCTTTCCATAAGCCTGTTAGTCTAAAGGCTCAGATGAGACTTTCTATTGTATCTGCATGCCTAAAGAAACAGGGATTTGCCTAGTGGGATTTTTAAAAGCACCTTAGAAAAAATATCCTATCTCTTACCTGCCTTTTAAAGCTCCTAAATATCTTTGGAGTGTGATCTCCAGTGCAAAGATGAAGACTGTATGTGAGTATCATTAAGCCAAAATTCCAATGAATAAAATTATCTTGGGGTAAACAAATCATTAGGGAAATGATGAATAAGATACTGTGCTTCAAATACAACTTTGGAATTTCTGGTAATGTCTGATATGATAGATCATCGCTATCGTATACAGTAATAAACAGAACATTTCAAATTGAAAAGACTGCTTTGCAGTTTTTCTTCTCAGGTGTGTAAGATTAAGAAGTAGCCAGTCATTGTTGTGGAGGTATTTCTGGGGATAATCTTCTCTCTGATCTGTGAATGATGAAACAGATAATATTTTCCACTGAATAGGATGAGGAAAATTGCTCTGTGTCAGAAATCAGAAAGTTATTTTTGTGGAATCAATAGAACAGTGATGTTGAGTCTAAAATGGTCAAGGAAAAAAAAGACACCTCCAGCAACTGCCAGCAGATTAGAGAGGGCTTTGCTTTCTTCCAAAGGCTGTCTGCAGAAACTGTCTCTAAATTACAGCGTCACATTGAGGGCACTGAGAGAAGTGAAGTGACAGCCCTTCCTTTCCCATCCAGGACCAGGAGAAGCTGCAGGAACGGCTCACACACCCCATCGCAGTGCAATCCTTTCTTCTCCCTACAATAACTTCATTCTGCCTCCTGCTTTCCCAGCAGCTTATTTCGAACACCACGGAGATGTAATCAATTTCTTCTTGTTCCCCTTCGCGGTAAATCTATTTCTGCTGCCGTCCCTTCACCTTCGGCACAGCTCAGGGAGATTTTCCTGCTGGGATCTCTGGTTGCAGAGCACACCCACAACAGGCTTTGTAAATTCTCATGGCATTTCGTTTATAAATGCCCAACTGACTTCAGAATCGTAGCCTTGGCAGCATGTCCATGGAAGTCAACGTGGACACAGTCTTAACTGATCAAGTTATTCTGTCCCTGATTTAAGTCTCTGTGTTCAAGCGACTGGCCAAGCACTCAGGCGCTTTCTGGGTGCAGCTCAGATGTGGAAAATCACTAAGTAACAGAAGCTTTACTAGTTTCTCTGTATTTTAAGCTCCTAGGTACTCAACCACTTTTGAGAATATAATTTGGAAGATGAAGTCATTCAAGGGCTTTGAAAAGATTTCTTTGTCTCTGTATTTTTCATGGGCAGCTTTTAAAGTCTCAAGCACTTCCAAAACTACTCTTGAAATTCTTTGCAAGTCACATGAATTTACAAGGTCGCTAAGGTATGTTAGCAAACTTCAAAGGGATTTGATTTGATTTAGAGGCTTATAATTATTTGTAAGTTATTTCTAATCATTATTTTTTTCCAAGACCCAGAAAATTTTATTATCATGTTGATCCCTCCAAACCTACTCCAAGTTGAATTCTGGCTTATTTTGATTTGGAGCCATTTAGACTGTTAATAATTGATTTTAATTCCCAAATGATTGAGAATAAAAATTACAAACTGAGACTCTCAAGAATAAGTCCTCCTCCAGTAATGTCCAATTACATACTAGATTTCAGTCTAGGGTATGAGGGTTATGGGATTTCATTCTACTAACAATTAAAATAATGGAATAACTCCTGAAAGAGTGCTGAACACTGCTTATGTTCTGATCTCAGTTTTAGTTAGGAAAACACGTTAAATACAGGGGTAGGTATGATATATTCTTAGCTAGTATAAATCAACATAATTGCTTTGAGTCCAGTGGAATTACATCATTTTACGTCAGCTGAGCATCTGACCCCAGCTTGCAGGATGATTAATCTTCCTTGCATACTCCGGAGTTTCTGGAAATTACATTTTTATGTATAAGTCCTCCCTTCAGCACCTGCCAGAAATGTTAACAAATAGATTTGCTGTGCTATAACCCTAGTGCTTCTTTTTCCTAATGTAAATAAAACATCTAGTGCGATATGTCATTCTTAGTATCTGTCACCCATATTTACAAAATCCTAAACAAAGAGACACATTTTCCAATAATCTTTTTTTATAAATATTTCCTTTCACATGCTTCTTCTAAACTATTCTTTCCAGGTCCAGTTCCAGATAGAAGAGTAAAATCTGCCAAACAGGATTAAAGTCATGGTATGTCTAGTATAACCCCAGAAGCATCCATGCCAATGAAGGATGAAAAAAATGAAGCAAAGGCTCCCTTGGCTCCTACAGGGAATCAGTGGAAGCAAAATATCTGAATAGTATTATTATCACAGTTTGCACTTGCTGGAACATCTACTGCTTTGTTACTCACTTTATGATCATTGCAAGTGCAGTTCTCCACAATCCAGAGATTGCATGAGCCTATATGTCTATCTCACTTCTTCACTTATGGATGGAAGGGCTCATGGAAGGGTTTCTGTGGCAGGAGAAGCAGTATAGAATCCACACCATGGGAAATATTTGGAACAAAGCTCGCATTCATGGATGCAGGATAATCCAAACAGGAGATAAAAGGTCATGGGAAGCCAGGCACCATCACTTCTGCTGCTTGTGGAACTACTTGTTTGTATCTAGTTTCCGGATGAGGCAGGAAGTACTGAAATATCTCAAAACTGGTTCTTCCTTTGGCATGGTCAGGTAGAAGTGGGACAAGAAGTAGCTGGAATCCTCTATCCTCATTTCATGGATGCCACACGGGGGTATCCAGCCTTTGCTGAACTGGGGCATGACCTGTCTGTGTTGCCATGCCTTTGATTTAAGGACTAGATTTCAGTTGGCTCCAGCGCAGGGAAGTTGCCTCCTTTGTTCAGGCTGAGTGCAGCTAGGGTCCATCTTGTACATGTTCTTGCATGTCTTGCACGCAGCTCAACAAATGACATTGAAAGTCCTGCACCTGGAGAGAAACAGCCCCAGGCACCAGTATATGCTGGGGACTGACTTCGGCAAAAAAGCCGAGGACAGAACTTGGCAGAAAAGGACCAAGGAGTCCTGGTGGACACCAAATTGAACATGAGCCAGCAATGGGCCCTTGCCACATAGAAGGCTAATGATATGCCAGGCTGCATTAGGAGGTATTGCCAGAAGAGGGAGGGAGGTGAACCTTCTCTACTCAGCACTCGTGAGGACGCACCTGGAGTAATAGATCCAGTTCTGGGCTACTCAGTACAAGAGTGACATGGACATACTGGAGAGAGTTCAACCAAAGGTGACAAAGATGATGAAGACACTGGAGTATCTTTCCTATAAAGAAAGGCTGAGAGAGCTGGGACTGTTCAGCCTGGAGAAGAGAAGGCTCAGGGGGATCTCATCGATGTATATAAATACCTAAAGGGAATGTGCAAAGAAGATGGAGCCGGGCTGTCTTCAGTAGTGCCCATTGCCAGGACGAGAGGCAATGAGCACAACATGAAACATGGGAGGTGCCATCTGAGCATCAGGATTTTTTTTTTTTTTTTTTTTTTACTGCAAGGGTAACCAAGCACTGGCACAGATTGCCTAGAGGTGCTGTGGACTCTTCATTCTTGGAGATATTCAAAACACTGTCCTGGGCAACTAGCTGAAGGTGGCCCTGCTTGAGTGGGGAGGTTGGACGAGATGACCTCCAGAGGTCCCTTCCAACCCCAACCATTCTGTGATTCTGTGATTCTGTGATTCTGTGTCCCTGAGCTCTTTTTCATAGGAGGCAAACAGGTGTCTGGGCCTCAGATTCTGGAGGGCAGATATTTATAAAAGAGCAGTGCAAACCTGCAAGACTCTCATATGCAGTTATGTCTCTTCTGATGATTCTGATGGAGCAGAGATTTCCAGTAATTACTTCTTGGAGGTTAGAAATTCTGAATAAACTGTAAAGTAGGCTGAGGATGATCAGAGGCTTTGCAATTATTTTAAGTTGACCTGTGTAAACTCAATCATTATAAATTTCCTTTTTCAGCTGAAGTCTCATCATGTAGTCTCATCTCTGTCTAGTTTGGTTTCTTCCCAGCCAAGTAAGTAATCTGCTAGTACTTGGCTTCTTTTATTTACTCAGAACTTTTTTTGGCCTAGCCCAGTATCTAGTTTATTTCACAGAATCACAGAATCACAGAATGTTAGGGACTGGAACAAGATCGTACGCCTATGGCTGAATCTGGATGATTTTTATAAGGAAAATAACAGATAATACATAACTAACCGTCAGCATATTAGGAAACTTTTGGCTATGTTTCATAGTTTTTAAAAATATTGAATTTACTTCTGAATCTACAGTGGTCATCAAAATACACATCAAACATATGAAATTGAGATATCTTGCTGCAATTCTTTTTTCATAGTAGGTGGTAGCTTAGAAGACATCCTTGAAAAGCAAAGACAAGCCAGGGATGGAACTACCAGCTAAGCAGTGTGGATGACCAACTGCCCAGTCCCTGAGCCTGGTTCCTGGTCCTCTTTTATTTAGAAGTGTTGGTGTAACCCAATACTCCACAAACTTCTAATATGACCTTGAACATATCACTGAGGAAACTGAGGTACCAAGACTCTCACTCTCAAATGCAAATGACAGTCCTCCTTGGATTGCAAGGGGTGCTGTAGGTTACAAATCATACACAAAAAGTTGTGACAGCTGAAATGGGCTCTATATGGTAATAGAAGACAGCTAAAGTCTTAGCTTCCATATATAAGAGATGGGTCAGCTTCTCACCACTGATTTACATGAATCAGACCAACTCCTCCCAAGTAGCAAGTGTCGGGACAAGAGGAAAAGGCCTCAAGTTGCACCAGGGGAGGTTTAGATTGGATATTAGGAAACATTTGTTCATGGAAAGTGTTGTCAGGCATTGGAACAGGCTGCCCAAGGAAGTGGTGGAGTCACCATCCCTGGAGGTATTTAAAAGACATGTAGAGGTGGTTCTTATGGACATGGTTTAGTGCTAGAGTTAAGCTATGGTTGGACTCTATGACCTTGAGGGTCTTTTCCAACCAAAATGATTCTATGATTCCATAAGGTACTGTAAGCTAAATAGAACACCTTGGAAGCCCCTAAATATGATTAAAAAGCAACGAGAGATCCTTGTCTCCCAGGTGCACTTTAGCAGATGACTACTGGATGTCAAATACTGCCATTTTTAAAGATGTCAGCACACAGCCATGACATGTAAGAAAGCTCATTGTTTTTATGGCTCACAGAGCACTACCTTAATCCAGAATAAGCTAACTAGTCCATTTGTATATATAACAGAATACATAAATAAAGTCACTTCTAGGAGTCAGTGGTGTAAATAGGTGAGTAAAAAATTTTTACGTAAAAAGTGCTGTTTAAGAAACTGAGCACATCAGACCTCTGTGTGTTGTGGAGGGCAGTATGGACAGGGTGGCCCTGGCACCAGGATTCCCACAGCTCTGTCACCCTGACACTGTAATGGAGCTAAGGAGACTTGTGACGGGCAGCTAAGCTCTTTCTATCAGTGGAGCAATGCCCTTTCTGCTCAGTGCTTCCCTGGCTGGTGTAGAGATACCATTGAATTATGCTCTGTATTTCCAGCTGTACCCACATTTCTGTAAAGAGTCAAGCAATTAATACTAGTAGGGTGAAATCCTGGCCCCAGTGAAATCACTGAATGTGTCAACATGGACTTAGAAGAACATAGGAAATCAGTTTAGTCCTCTCTGCTCATATCTACTATGTTAGAATGAACTGCAGCATCCTGAACTCTTTGCCAAAAAGAGAGGACTACGACAGAATAGACTATAATAAAGTATGTACCAGGATTTTTTTTTTCCGCAGTAGTAGGAGCCTTTAACCTGCTGCCAAATGAGCATGCAATAACTGGGACTCCAGTTTCCTATACAAGTGGGGCCTCGACCACCTCCAGCACAAATCTGTTCAAAAAAAGATTTATTTCAGTCTAGCAGATTGTTTCTGTGAGTAGCACTGAAGAGCGGTGCTTTCACTAGTAGATGCTCTAGATTCCAGCTCTCCGATCATAGGGCACTAAGAGCACCCTCAGCCATAGGTGCAAACCCCTGGGTGCTGAAAGGCGTCCCACTGCACCAGAAACTCTTCTGTACCTTTTATTTGGGCAGTTTAAAAGTCCCACAGGGTCCAAAGGATTTTTCTCCATTAACCACTCTCCAAAAGTACCTTCCAAAGCCTTTGACATGTCAGCTGGTTTCTTCCTACCCAAAGCACAATGCTCTGACCAGCCCACTGATATAAAAAACATAAAGTACTTTCTTACAGTAGGCAGCAAGAGAATGGTAAAGGGCTAAACTCATCTTCTCTTATTCTATGTTTATTAGGTGAATTGCATGGTCCAGTGGATTTATGACAGGTTATAATATATCTTGACAGGCTGATAACTGTATTTAACAAACTCCTTATGGTTATACTTTGGTTACGACTTCTGTTAATTGCACATTCATCTCTTCCAAGTTCTCAGGAGAGGAACATCAATTTAGAATATAATCAACTGAGAAAAAAAGTCTGCAAGCAAACACAAGTTTGGATTGTCACTTTAAAGTGTGAGAGATCTCCATGGCAACGCGTTCCATGGGAATTTATTTCTTCTTTTTGCTGTTATTTTCTACTCTGTTTCTGCTGTGTTCTCTTACGTCACTGATGGTGCTCTTGTTCTCATTTCTCATGGTGTAACCCCAGCTATTTCATCCAGTAGAAATACTTCTGATGCTCAGACATGGCTTAACATGTAGCAGAAGGGACCAAGTGGGCTGTTCTTTTTTCTATTTCTCTTCTTTCCATCAGCATTAACCCTTTTGGTAGGTTACTGAGCATTTCTTTTAAGACATGTATTGCATACATTTTTGTGCTCTTTTCCAGCTGTAATGGTAGCTGTAATGTTTTGCACTAAGGGTCCACAATTCAATGTGCCAGGGAGAAATTTCACTTTCAAGCTACTGAAATCTTAGTGCTGGAAATATGTATATGGCTCTTATCTTTCTATATGCTTCTTAAATTAGAAGTAAGAATGTCTCCAATCCCCACAGTTATACTTCACAAAAATAAAGATATTTTTCCTGCCTTTTTCTAGGCAATTTATGTAAGCAATATAAAGACATTTCAGCTGTGTGTTTCTCACCAAAGATCACATAACATATCCTGTTTCCACACATGAAGAAACTCAAACTGATAGGAGAGAGATATCTAACTCTAAAGTAGCACAGAAGCCTGCTTGAAAGATCTTGGCAGCCTGAGGTATGTGCTTGCAATTGTGGGACATGAGAAGAAGAATCCTTCTGTGGAGATCCATGACATTGCTCCTCTACCTTTGTAGCAGAACATGCGGGGCTGGTGGAGAAATACATGGTTATAGCAATGCTCCCATCTTTTGCAAATGGCTTATAGGGACAGGAGAGGGGATGAAATTGGAGAAGTTCATGTTGAACCTGTGGGCACCAGCTTATCTGTATTCTCTTGCCCTACTTCAAGCTTCCTTCTCCATCTACAAACAGCAACAGTAGAAGACAGACGAGGAATGGTTACCAACACTCAAGGGATCCCAAGAGGTGTCCTGCATCTCCATGTCTGTCTGTCAGAGCACTAACCCCTCTGCCAAGGCGGGGCGTGTGGAGAACACCACCACAAGAGGCCTGTCCTCCAGGCAAGGCAGACTCTGTGTGTCCAGGGTACCTGAGGGTAAGGACAGGAGGATGCAGCATCTGCAGAGCTGCCCCTGTAGCACATGGGCACAGGCAGAAGTGAACAAACCACCCCAGGAGAACTGGAGAGACCAAGAGCCCCCAGCCCTTCTGCTGAATAAAAACCTTTAGATAAATCTACAACAACAGTGCTGTAATTAAACAGCTGAGGACCTGATGTGTGGGGCAGCCCAGGTACTGGGCTGCTGGCTTGGAGGTTCAGGACAGATGTGGGGAGTCAGGGCAGTTTCACCTCATTTCCTCATCAGCTTTTCCTCAGCAGTTGCCCACATACACTGTAGGGAATGAATGGGCAGCGAGGGCAGCTGGAGCTACCTGAGAGTGCCTGTTCTTATACAAGTGCATCAATGCATCATTTAAGTGCTTAGTTTAAGCACATCAGGGCTCAATGAGCAAAAAGGGAAAATCAATGCGAGTCATCAAGCCCTTGCCAGAAGACACATGAGCGTTTCCAAACAAAACATGCAAATCACAACCAATTTATTCCCATCCAAGTTTCCTTTCCAGACCACTCCAGCAGAAAAGGCTAAGATTTTTACAAAACAGAAAAGGAAGAGAAAAAAAAAATACCCTCCGTAATTATCCTGTCCATTATTATTTTTTAATCTCTTCTAATTGCCCCGCTGGAAACTCCCCACCGCACCGGCTTCTCCCCGCCGACAGCTGCGGCACCGCTGCCCCGCCCGGCCGGGACGGGGGGATCGAGGCTTGAACCCCGCGGCCCGGGGGTGCGGGGAACGTCCCCGCCGCCCCTGTCCCTCCGCCCTCCCTCGCTCCCGGCCGGGACGCGGTGTCCCCTGCCCATCCCCGCACTCACCCGCCGGCCCCGGGACGGGCAGCGCCAGCAGCAGCAGCAGCAGCAGCGGCGGCCGCACGGCCTCGGCTGGTCCCGCCGGCATGGCCCGCTCCGGCGGGGGGGACTCCCGGCGGCACCTGGGGGGGGAACGGGGCCGGCGGCGGCGGCGGGAGCTGCGGTGAGCGCGGCTGGGTCCCCTCGGGAAGGCGGGAACTGCGGCGGCTGGGTGGGACGTGTGTGTCCCCGTGTCATCCCAGGCACCCCACGGGCACTGGCTTGGGGGTCGTTACCCCGCCGTGCTCCACAGGTGTGGGGGGAGTTGCCACTACTGCTGTCACAGTGTGGATGGAGGGGGGTGTCCCCATCCCTGCTCCCCGCATGGGTGGGTTGTCATTTCCAGCCGTGTCCAGGATGAGGGTGGCAGGTCCTCACCACTGCCCTGCCCCCAGAGAGGTTTTCTCCACCCGTTCCCCACAGTCACTGGTGTGTGTGGGGGGCTACAGACAGTCACATCTCTCTTGTCCTCCTGCCCCAAGCTCTCTGTGGGGTCTCCTGGAACTGGAGACCTCTACAGCTGGAGGGCATCAGCTGTGCTTATGGAGGAAGGTGAGAGACCTTTGCAAAGATAGGCTGCAAACACAAGAAGGAGCAGAGTGTGCTGAATTCCTGGGGGACCCCAACAGCTGATGGATGGGTAAGTCTTTGCAAGAGAGAGGTGTGTCTCTGAGGTATCTGTGAAGAGGGTGAGGGACGAAGACTCTGTGTCAGCCCACGGCACCAGTGCTGTTGGTTTTCAGAGTTTCAGGACAGCAGGACACCCAACTCAGAGCAAGTGGCAGGATTTATCTGCTCTCAGTGTGGTGAGTGTGTAACTACAACAAACTTATCTCCTTGGGAAATTAAATAAAAGAAATAATCTCTTGTAGGGATGGAAGGAGCCAATGGGCAACTGGATCTCAGATAGCCGTGATCAAGTGGTAAACAACCAAAGCGGACTGTATACATATGAGTTTAACAAAGTAAACCTTCAGGGGTCTTAATATCTCCCGTGTTTCAGACTTCTTTCTTCCCCTTTCTTCCTCTCCCATTTAATAGCATGCAATGTGCTAGGACATCTTGAATTCCTGGCATCTATTTATGACCATGTCCTAAGGAATTCACCAGTGTTTTGCTCATGAATATGTTTTCCTTTTGAAAAAACACTGCAAGCAATACTAAGCCACAGTTAGCCAAAGTGGAGGAAAAAAAAAAAAAAAAAAAGCCTGAAATGTCATAGCAAAGTAACTTGACATTTCCTAAGAGTTTTGCAGGCACTTTCTATACAAAACAAGAAATCACTGGGGCTAGAGAGTCATAAACTGCTCTCTTCTCAGCTGGTTCAAGTATTAACACGTAAAAAGCTGACAAACACTTCCACCCCAGCACAAAAAATGTAGCTCTGGTGCACAAATAAACACGTCTAAATTCCTTCCAACCTCTCCGTAAAGGCCAGGACTTTGTGGATTTTGTGGAAGAGGCTGAGGAGGCGTTTGCCCCCCGTGACGGGGGTCGGTCCCTGCCCGGCCCCGAGCCTCTCGGCCAGGGCGGCGGCGCTGACCAGGGTGCTGAACCGCCGCCCCGGTACTGCCTGTTCACAGACAAGAGTGGGTTCATCTCTCCAGACTTTTTTCGCCCCTCTCTGTTCCTACTCTTTCTATTTCGAAATTTTCTGCCGATCCAGAATGCGGCCTGTTCATTCAGCCCTCCCTTCTGTTAATGGGAGCAGAGTTCCAGCGAGAAGGCCAGAACAAAACAGTGAATCACAGAATCATAGAATGTCCTGAGTTGGAAGGGACCCACAAGGATCATCGACTCCAACTCCTGTCCTCACATAAGACAACCCCGCAGCTCACACCATGTATCTGAGGCCGTTGTCCAGTCTCTTCTTGAACACTGTCAGGCCTGGGGCCGGGACACCTCCCTGGGGATCCTGTTCCAGTGTCCAGCACCCTCTGGGGGAAGAACCTTTTCCTCATGTCCAACCTAAACCTCCCCTGGCACATCTTCCTGCCATTCCCTCGGGTTCTGTCACTGGTCACCAGAGAGAGAGCTCAGCCCTGCCCCTCCTCCTCCCCTGGTGAGAAAGCTATAGCCACCATGAGCTTTCCCCTCAGTCTCCTCCAGGCTGAACAAACCAAGTGACTTTAGCTGCTCCTCATACAGCTTCCCCTCCAAACTCTTCACCAACTTCGTAGCCTCTTCTGAACACCCTCCAGTAGTTTTATATCCTTTTTATCTTGTGTCACCCAGACCTGCACACAGTGCTCCAGGTGAGGCCGCACCAGTGCAGAGCAGAGCGGGACAATCCCCTCCCTGCCCGGCTGGCCGTGCTGTGCTGGATGCACCCAGGACACGGTTGCCCTCTTGGCTGCCAGGGACACTGTTGGCTCACGTTCAACTTGCCATTGACCAGAACCCCCAGATCCCTCTCTGCAGAGCTGCTTTCCAGCATTTCATCCCCCAGTCTGTATATATAGCCAAGGTTGCCATGTCCCAGGTGCAAAATCTAGCACTTGCTTTTGTTAGAGTAAGATTGAATGCAGTGAGGCAAAGGAAAATCTGAGTGTAGCTCAATTTCTGGAGGAAATAGCAACTTTTCCATTAGCAGCATATCCACATTAATGAAGTCCTGTCCCAGTCCCCTGTTGTTCATTCCTGAACAAATGAGCAGAAGTTTCAACTCATTTATAGCAGATTTATTGCTGCCCTCCAACTGAAGCAGCAGAAACTTCATATGGTGTAAGGGACAGGATGACAGGAATGGTAAATTTTTCTTCTATAGATAATAGAGTTTTGGGATTTTTTTTCCCAATTTTGACACTGGTGCTTGTGAGGTAAAATTAACTACTCTTATTTGTATCATGGTGATTTCTTCTCATGAGAGAGTTCATGAGTGGCATGAAGATATTTCAGAAAACAGCAGGGTTCTCAATGCCTACATTCAATCTCACTATGCTGAAGTTATGTTAGAAAACAAACAAAAAGTGGTACTTCCTTTCAAGAAATATAAAGGAATGATCATTGCTTTGCCTCATATTTCCATTTAACTCTCTCTCTCTTTTTTTTTCAAGAGCTAAAAAGAAAGAAAATTATATATTAATATCTCAAATCACACAATATCAGGTCTATTAAATAACAACACTGATGGGAACCAGAGATAAACATGTTCAGCTGAAGAGATTGTAGCCATGCTTCCAAGTCTCTGGACTGGTCTTCTAAGTGAAATAAATTGCCTCATTGCCACCAAGTCTGACATTGTGTCAATTCTTCACTTCTGTATCAAGTCCATATCAAGAAAAAAGATTAGCTCAGCATGTTGTGCTAGTATTTTGTTCATCTAAGTGACTCAATGTTTACTTGGAACAAGGTAGTAGAGAAAGATCATATGTATTTTATATCCTACATGGATGCGCCCAGTGTAAACATTAGTTTACCTGGTGCACCTACATCTGAGGCTGAAGGAAGAATGATGCATGTTTTCCACTTTGAGTTTAACAAGGCTTATGACACAGTCAGTCACAGCATTCTTTTAAAGTTGGGTTATTAAGGTCTGAGTAGGTGGATTGCTGTGTGAGGCTGAAAAACTAGCTGGGCTTTCAGGTTCAAAGAGTTTGGTTGGGGGTTTGTACTCTTCCTGGAAGCTGGTTACAAGTGGAGTTAGCCAGATGTTTGTCCTGAGAGGTATCTTTTTTTAGAAGCTCTATCAATGACCTGAAGGAGAAGACAGAGTGCACCTCACCAACTTTGTGGGTTACACTAAACTGTAGGTGGATTGGGGAAGAACAGTTGGTACACTTGAGGGCAGGGCTGCCATTGAAAAGGACCTGGACAGGCTGGAGGAATGGTTCGACAACAGCCTTATGACATTGAACAAAGATAGCTGCATAGTCTTGCCCCTGGGAAGGAAGAACTCATTGCAGTGGTGCAGGCTGGGAAACAGCTCTGCTTAAAAGGTCCTGGGAGGTCCTCGTAGACAACAACCCAAACATGAGCCAATGATGTGCCCTGGCAGCAATGAAAACTAGCAAGATACTGTGCTGTACTAACGGGAGTGAAGCTAGAGGAAGTGAACATTATTTCCTTCTACTCAGTGCTTGTTAGACCACACATGGTATATTGTGACGTGACCAGGTTTTGGGTCCCCAGTAAAAGAAAAATATTTATAAACTTGAGCAAGTCCAGTGGAGGGCCACCAAAATTGTCAGGGGCACTGGAGCGCATGCCCTGTGAAGGGAGGCAAACAGGCTTGATCAGCCTAGAGAAGAGAAGGTTTGGGGACACACAATAGTAGCCTCCCCATAGCTATGAGGAGGTCATCAGGAAGACAGAGCCAAACTCTTCACAATGATTCATGGTGGAAGGGCAAGAGACAGTGGACATCAGATGAAACAAGAGAGGGATGGTCTTTAAAGACCAATCTGGTAGAACATCAGGTTAGGGTATCCTGACATTTAGCACTTCCTCTTATCTTGAAATGGGATTCTCTTACTGTTGTATGTCAATATTTCAGCCCAAACGAGTTGTTGCTCATAACATCCAAGAGGTAGCACTTGAAGATACAACTTGGATTGGATGCTTTTTCTTCTTTTTTTTTCTTTTTTATTTTTTTCCGCAAAAATAACAAGCAAAAAAAAAATCAATTACTCCAAGAAAAAAATGTTTTTATATGAGTTATGACAATATGAACAATCACATAAGTGTCAAATTGCCTTTGTCTTCTGGAACAGGGTAATTTAAAAAGTTCTAGTTTACCAGCGTGGATATTCTGTGGAAAAGTACAGACACAATCACAATATTATCTTCACCAAATGGTCAGCCACATGCATTGGATTTCTACCTATTGATTGGTTTCTGCTCAGCACTCAAGTTAATTTTCCAGGAGCACAGAAAGAACACAGTTGGAACTTCTGATGACTTTTTGGTGTTATTTCTGTTTATTGTATAAATGCACTGGAAGTTTGACTGTGCAAAGTACTCAGCATTCTGGTACTAGTCCATCAAAGCATGTAAGTACATGTTTGACTTCAACTTTAGACTTCAGTGCTTTGCTGGAGAAGGGCCAGAGAGGGTACTGTGCTGAAAATCCATCCCAAAGGGGTGCTTGCTGTGTAGCTAAACAAAAAATACTGGCGCTCCTCTCCTCCCTTTTTCAACTGCATTTTTAAATAAATGAGAAAATAAATAAAGTTAGCCATCCTTCTCCAGCTCTATGGCAAAGGCATTATGAGAAGTTTTCTCTGTGAGGACTTAGAGTAAGCATGCAATAGCACATGGAGTGGCTAATAATGGGATACACAGGCATGTGATAGTGATCATAGAATCACAGAATCGTAGAATCATACAGAACAGTTTGGGTTGGAAGGGATCTTCAAAGGTCATCTAGTCCAACCCCCTTTCAATGAGCAGGGACATCTTCAACTAGATATTGCTGGGAATGTGACTATTCATTGAATTTGTGCAGCATTGTCTCATCCCAAGGTGTAACACTACTTTATGTGATGCTAGCAGCTATTTATTTTTAGTTCAAGTTTTTCTGATACATCCCAGCATTATAATTTTTTAAGTAAAAACTATAAGTGATCATTTTTACACACCCAAATAAGCTTAGTCCATAACCGCATTAAAAGACAAGCTTATAGTAGATTTCCTCCTACATACGTATTTATGTATTTAATGATTGGACTCAATGATCTTGAGGGTCTCTTCCAACCAAAATAATTCTATGATTCTATATAAGTAAATAGATTATAACTACACTTCTAGCCTTTGTACATAAGGACTTCACTTTTGTGCAGTGCAGATATATATTGTTGAGTTGCAAAGAGCAGGACTACAAATGTTTCCTGAAGGCAGCATTTGAACCCAGCAACCTTACCCTGGGAGCCAGCATTGCCGGTGGAATTATTCACAAATCCTCCTGTTTAGTCTTATGATTTACAGCTAAACACCACTAGATGTCCTCTGCTGCCAACCCTGCTCTTACATATACAGCTAAACTGTTACCATACCCACCCTTTACAGTTATACTGCTTGCACTGAAAAACACATCACTACTGCTGGATCATTACTGCCTGGAGAAGAGAAGGCTCCAGGGACACCTTGTTCTGACCTTTCAGTACTTAAAAGGGGCCTATAAGAAAGATGGGGACAGATTTTTTAGCTGGACCTGTTGCAATAGGACAAGGGGTGATGGTTTTAAACTAAAGGAGGGGAGATTCAGGCCAAACATGATGAAGAAATTTTTGACCCTGAGGGTAGTGAAACCCTGGCCCAGGTTGCCCAGAGAGGTGGTGGATGCCCCATCCCTGGAGACATCCCAGGCCAGGCTGGAGGGGGCTCTGAGCAACCTGAGCTGGTGAAGATGTCCCTGCTCATGGCAGGGGTGCCACTGGATGAGCTTTGAAGGTCCCTTCCAAACCAAACTATTCTATGATTACTTTTACTTTGTTGACAAATGCTGTATGACAACTGATAGAAAAGGTATGATTGCAGTACATTGTGAACAGCTGTACAGAGGCATTGGAGGTTTTCAACTTTCCTTCTCTTATTCTACTTCACCTTCCAACTCACTTTGTCACCATCCCTTTTTTGGAGACAGGAGAAATCAGTGGATGAAAGGTCTGAGATTTGGCTCTACACCAGCGAAGGACTGGCCAAGCTCCAGTCATCGGAGAGCTCTTTCTTCCTGAACATGATCATTCCATGCTGACTGTCAGGTCTTGTCTTTATATCTGTAAAATTGTTTGGTGTCTTTTGCAAACTGGAACTTGGATCAGAGCTGAATCAAGCCTGTTAACGAGATCATAATGGCCTTGCTGTTACATGAGCTCACAGTCTGTATGATAATGATTTATAAAAATCACCTGCTGTATGGTGGATGGGTTGGGGGATAGACACACAGTGTGAAAAGCTTTTAAGTGCATCTCAACAGAGAGGACAAGAAAGTTTTATGTGAACAGTCAGAGTCTTTGTCTTGATACAGAATAGCGTATCACAAATGGAAGCAATTTTATTTTTTTTTTCTCAAGTGAAAAGAAGGTTTATTATCTACAAAATCATCTTACTTTTTCTAGGAATGGACATTGCAGGTGTCAGTTTGGGGACAGCTTGTGCCTCGTACCACTTGCTGGAGCATCACTTGAGGCTTTTACTGAAGAATGGAGTTTGCATTTCATGATTGCTTTAATTGCTAGAACTCTGGGCTCAGAGCACCATTAAAGAAGAGATTCTCTGTATTATCACTTGTAAACATTATGTTATTTCAGGTGGAAGAAGGGAAAATCTTTTTGAAAAGCAAAACATCCCTTGCTAGCTCATTCAAGCATTGAATTATTTTTACATAAACTGGTAAAAGAAATTTCATTTATTTAAGGGAAGAGTCTATAATGCAGAATTAATTATGAATCACTTATGCTTTCACTTTGGCAAGAATAGCCTAATTTTGCTTGATGAAGCAAATGAAGTCCTATATAAAATCTTTTCCCCTCCCACATGTATTTATTATCTTAGTGAAAGGATTTGAAAATGAGAAGTCTTATTTTACACAGATTAGTGTCTTGAATGTTTGTTTATTCTTTACATTATACTTATTATTTGTCCTGTGTTTGTTCCTAAATAATCTATTGTGCTACACACTGGAAAATACCTGATGAAAAGGTATTGGTTTTGGCCCAAATCATTTGCCTCCTGGTCATGAATTCAGAAGCAGTTAGGGGGTGACCATTAACTGCTTCCAATTCAAGACAGCATAAAATATCTTCTACAAGCCAAAATAAAAGCAGTTTTGCCCCAACACTGCAAATTTACTACTTGGCAGTTGAGGGGCCTTTTTCTCATGCTTTGTTGTAGCTCTTTAAGCACCTCCTTTGCCACCACTGCATGATACACACTGGGTTTCTGCCTTGAGCTTTGATGCTGCATGTATCTTTCCACTGTGAGAGAGAGCAGGTAATTAAAGGAAACAGACTGGGAAGTTTCAGTTGACCAAGCAGCAGTTATGGGCTAAGAGATAAATCTGAATTATCCCAATGGCATTTTATAGTCCCTTGTCTTTGCAGAAGTTGTAAATGTGCTGCAATGATGTACAAAACTGTGGAATAAAGGCTGGAATTTCTTGATCCTCCTTTCCACATAATACCTGGTGCTTGTAGATTCCCGTGATATTGTGCTGTTTTTCCTCTTATTCTAACATTGACCATGAAGTTCTGATACTGGCAATGACGTCTCTGTTTATGCCAATGCCTAATATATCTAATTGTGGAGTCTCACTTTACATCTAGATTTTTCAAGACAGCTTTTTCTTCTTCTTTTTCAAGAATCCATATAATCTCACTAAAATCAGTGATGTTGCATTCCCTTTTATTTATACTACCACAATATTTGTTGCCTCCAGTAAAAGCAGGAGGAGAAGAGTCTGGCTCATTACGTGCATGTTCCTCCAGACACAGAATGGATGTAAAACAAACTGCAGTGACTAGTTATGCATTTGGGCTTGGTGCCTAGTCACATCCACCTCACAGTTTCCTCCATGAAGCTGCTTAACCTTTCAGGTAAAATCCAGTTTGGAATCTTACATGTCCATCAGCAACTAATAAAAACAGTAGTACCAGCTGACTGATCTTCTGTAGCTCAAAAAGAGACAGAAAGAAAAGAGGTGTCTACAGCAACCTTGAGACTAGCTACATCAGAGAAAAGTCCACGGGAACACTGGTCTCTGGGTTGTCTTCTTCAACACTTCAGAATGAAAATGCTTGCCATGACTCTATGAACCCCCTGAGAAGTGTATGTGCTGAGTGGCTGCCCTATGGAGACCAGAGTTGAGGGTTTCTTTCTTATTGTTCCTCATCATACAGGCTGAGTCTTGTTCTGTAAATATCGGACTTAAGAAATACCAATCTAACAATAAAAAATCACAAAGATAATTTCTTATTTATTTTGGCTGAATGTTTTGAAGAGAAGAGGAAGCACTGAGGGGTCCTTCAGGGACTTGTGCAGATTTTCAATCAGCTACATCACCATTATTATGTCTACTGTGTAGCAGAACTTGGACTAAATGCCTCAGAAGAAAGCAAAATGTGTCCTGGCAGCACCTCTCGTTTCAGAGGTTTCTCCAAATTCAAATTATGACCCCTGCACATTAGTGTCATAGAGCCTGATGTAGTGTGCCTTATGCAGGAAGCTAAATGCAAGGTTCTCCAGAGAAAAACCTGCAAAAACTAGTGATCTAAATTCTTGTCATAAGAGTCATGAGTGATGAGCCTGAGCAGATTTGTCATTAAATCTGGGATCATGAATAAATTAGGTTCACACAGCTTTCTGTGCAAACACACTACACAGAGATGCAAACCTAGTACTGATTTTTTTAACCATGAAACTGTGTGATCAACCTGCCACCTGACCTCTGACTTAATTACTTCTTGGTTATCTATCTAGAGTCCTCAGTCTAGACCTCCTTTTCTCAAAGAGTTCAACATCTTCAGGTGAGTTAAGAGGCAACCTACCTCAACAAGTCACATTAGCTCATTTAGCTTTTTACCAAGCCTGGTCAACAAATGCTGATGGGGCAGGAGATTTCAGACAAGCATTGCCAGTCTGGTGCTACCACTGGCTGCAACATTTCTCTCTCTGCCTTTATTGCCTCATAATTAAAACCACAGTGGTACAGAAAGCACTTGTAGTCCTGATCAATCTCATATTGAATCCAGTTTCATTCTTTCCTTAGATTTTAATGAAGATCATATCAGGTCTTGACAACATAAATATTCAACTTTCCAGGCTGTTTCAAGCTCTCACGAGGGTTTGGTTTTTTTGGGTTTGTTTACGATTACAAAACCTAATCTGCTTGAGTACATCTGAAATGTGAATGTTGCCAAGTACAAATGAAATCATGAATGTTAACTAGTAACTTCTCTGAGGGCGCTAGTCTGAATGATACACAAATTGAAATTATTGCATTCTTCTGCCATATGCTTTCTTGCCTCAAAAAAACTGAGTTAGGAAGCAAGTTTCCTTACAGTTTGTCGAAGCTGCCACTTACATTCCCTTTTTCTCTAATCAGTGATTGCATATTAGATAAAGCTCATCACCATGCCAACCCACTCAGAAAGGTCTTGGACAGGAAATACAGCTAGAGAGGGACAGAAGTTCATGAGAAAGAGTTTCCAACATTTTTCCAGCTAACAGGAAACTACAGTTACCACAAAGGATTTCTTGACATTTTCACTCCAAAACATGGGTCAATAGTCAGACATTCAGCTCATGATTCAGGCATGAAAAATGTAAAACATCTGCCTCAAATCTATGCTATGAACATGCAACGGAGAGTTTCATTGACCTTAACCTAAAGGCTCATTGGATTCTCTTTTAGAGATGATGAGTTTTATTTGAACAATCATGTAGGAACATTCTGCAGCGTTCTAGCTGCTAGGATTGAAGCAGTGAAATGCCTTCCCTCAATCAATAGCAAATGGAGGAATAGAAGTACATAGCACTATCCTGCACCATTTGAAAACAGAAAAATAGTCTTGCATCAGGGCTTACTTTCTTCATTTTCTTGAAGTTTTGAATAGGTAATGACAATGAAATAGTAACAACAACAGCAATTTTATGGAAACTGAAGATAGTGGGTGGCCTTACCACTTACCTGGTAGATGTTTACTTTACTTACAATCACTGTAATAAAAACCTAGTTCACAAACACATTTCACAGGACAGATGTTTTTTATAAAACCTGCTTCAAGTGATGAAATATTTATCTTTGTTTTGCAAATAGAAGAATAAATGGCATGCCTGGGAAAAAAAAAAGCAAAAAAAGCAATATTAGCTGTGCTAGGGATTGGACCCAATTCTCTTCACAGCCGGTCCAACATCTGCATAAAAATAGATTAATGACCTAGGGACAGATCCTTCAACACACCCTCACTCTTGAAAAGTTTTTTAAGTAGAAGACAGTCTGAAATGCAGAAATGATCTTGCAGTCACAGACCAATTAGTGGCAACATCAGAACTAGACCTCAGAAGACAGATAATCACAGAAGTCCATACAGATGGATACAGATCTGGCGCAGCAGAACCACATCCATCTTGTTGATGTTTGACTAGCTGAGAACATAGCAAGACAAGCCCACATCTGCCTGTACGTGTCTGCATAGACATATCCATAAATTCCAGCCTCATGCCTAATTATCTCACTCACTGCTTCATCAAGAGTGATGCAGAAGAAAGTCACTGCTGTCACTCCTCGCCATCATGCAGTCACCAAGCAAAGGAACCTACAGAACTGTGAATCTGAGGCATCTGGAGGAACATCTTGAAAAAACACCTGTAAAATCTGCCTGTCTGTGGTCAGTTGCTATCTCTATTTCTTTTTGTAGCCATGCAGCATAGGGATAGACAGCTGTACTGGGCGCTGGGATAACTGCTGATGTATTATTTCATGCATAATCAATTAGCTTTTTCATAATGGATTCTCAATTACTGGAAGAAATACTCATAAAATGCTCTAGGTGGTTCATTTTAGGCCATAACCATAACCATCCTGTGAGCCTTTCTTTATGTGGCATGGCTTTCTTTTGAATTTCATGGTCTTTGGCTTATCTCTTCAAACAAATTAATCTCTTCTCCCTCTTTTCTGTAACCCATTAAAACCTTTTTCTCAGGGGGGCTTTTCAATGGCTTTCCCAGTCCTGGCAATAGTAATGCCTTTCTTATATTAGTTACCCTTAATTTCCTTCAAAAATCAGAGTGGAGTTGGTCTGCAGGGGGAAAAAGAGCTCACTCAGCACCAGGCTCTGCACTGATTACAAGACAGTATTTAGTGCAAATATAATCACAAATAGGACAGACTCAGGAAGTGGGTTTAAATGTGTATATTGTTCGAGAAGAAAATATTCCCATGGGAACCAGTGCATCAGCTGCTTCCAGCCTGATGGGGAAACATAATTTGGATAAGAACAGGTGGAATTCTTCCCAGGGCGTGAGTCATTTTTTCTCTGGCTCCCCTTACAGACTTTGGTACAGATCCTAATGCAACACACACTATTCTTTTTAGTTCTTTGTTTTGCTCTAAATCCAATCAAATGGGCAACATGCAGGATGACTAAGCTGGAGGACAGGACTGTATTTTTCAAGGTTGTTGCTTTTGGCTGAAAATGGATTATCTCAGTTTTGTCTCTTTGCTCAAATAAAATACAGATGGATAACTTGGGCCAAAGATAAGCTTTTTTCCTCCAGAAAAAAAGGATTATTTCATACCTCTATCTATCATGAGTGCTGTTCCTACAGACTGGGAGAAGGACCAAGGAAAGATAAAGTAAAAAGCAATATTATTCAGTCTTTCCTGAGTAGTCAAAATTTGATGAAAACTTGAAAATTGTATTAGGATCTGAGTTCACTAAACATCAGTAGTGTCTGCATGTAATTTTTCATTTCGGGTGAATTCTGGGTCCTGGACAGACCAACAAGTCCTGCATGGAGAAAAGCATTAAAAAACTATCATGCTCCTTTTTGTCTCCATCTCTATTTCCCTAATATTCTTTCTGCCAAGTCTCCATCATTAGAGAACCTGGGAACAGTATAGATGCTATAGCACCATACAGATAAGATTTACTGAAAAATACCCAACATACTAAGACAGCCTGACCACTAAAGCCAGTGGTCTCCTGTTGAATAACTTGAGTTTAGCCCTGTAAGAAGCTTGTCTCTTTATTGATTTTTCATACTTGGATTTTTTTTCCCAGGCAAGAGAAGCAGCGAACTTCATAAGTTCAAGTACTTCTGTGATAAACATAAGGTGGAGAGCTACAGCATGAAGCTCCTCATGCTTGTGGCTTCTGCATCTTGCTCCTGCTGGCTCCCTCCCTCCTTCAGTGGACCTGAAACATGACAGAACAAAAGCCCTGAGTCTTCCTATGACATTAATTTTCTCCAGGGTTTGAAGGGAAGTGCCACGTGAATGGTGAAAGCTCAGAGGGTTTATAATGTGAATTTCCTTTCACAGAATCACAGAATCACAGAATGTTAGGGATTGGAAGGGACCTCAAAATATCATCCAGTCCAATCCCTCTGCCAGAGCAGGAACACCCAGATGAGGTTACACAGGAAGGCGTCCAGGCAGGTTTGGAATATCTCCAGAGAAGAAGACTCCACAACCTCCCTGGGCAGCCTGTTCCTGTGTTCCGTCACCCTCACTGAGAAGAAGTTTCTTCTCAAATTTAAGTGGAACCTCTTGTGTTCCAGCTTGAACCCATTACCCCTTGTCTTGCTGTTGGTTGTCACCGAGAAGAGCCTGGCTCCATCCTTGTGACACTCACCCTTTATATATTTATAAACACGAATGAGGTCACCCCTCAGTCTCCTCTTCTCCAAGCTAAAGAGACCCAGCTCCCTCAGCCTTTCCTCACATGGGAGATGCTCCACTCCCTTCAGCATCTTCATTGCCCTGTGCTGGACTCTCTCCAACAGTTCCTTGTCCTTCGTGAACTGAGGGGTCCAGAATTGGACACAATATTCCAGATGAGGTCTCACCAGGGCAGAGTAGAGGGGAAGGAGAACCTCTCTCAACCTACTAACCACCCCGCTTCTTATACACCCCAGGATGCCATTGGCCTTCTTGGCCACAAGGGCACAGTGCTGACTCATGGTTACGCTGCTGTCCACCAGGACCCCCAGGTCCCTTTCCCCTACACTGCTCTCTAATAGGTCATTCCCCAACCTGTACTGGAACCTGGGGTTGTTCCTGCGCAGATGTAAGACTCTACATTTTCCCTTGTTATATTTCATTCAATTTTTCCCCGCCCAACTCTCCAGCCTGTCCAGATCTCGCTGGATGGCAGCACAGCCCTCTGGCGTGTCAGCCACTCCTCCCAGCTTGGTGTCATCAGCAAACATGCTGATAGTACACTCTGTTCCCTCATCCAAGTCGTTGATGAATATATTGAATAGTACTGGTCCCAGTACCGACCCTTGAGGCACTCCACTAGGTACAGGCCTCCAACCAGACTCTGCCCCATTGACCACAACTCTCTGGCTTCTTTCCTTCAGCTGGTTCACAGTCCACCTCACTACCCGATCATCCAGACCACACTTCCTCAGTTTAGCCTTTGTTCTTCTCTGGTGTGGAGGAGCAGGGAGCATTGGTAACCAGCACACCTCTTGCTGGACTCTCCAAGAACTGAGGCGGTGCTGTTAAGGAGTCTCTCTTGACTGCATGTTTTTCACGGAAATTATCATCCCATGAGGAAGGAATTCTCATCTGTGTTTTGTGTCACCTACAGAGCAGAACCTTGAGGGTGTTGTTAGGGTCAAGGTTCCCCTCTGCTTCCAAAGGTGTTCTTTTTGCCTGGATGAAAGATTGGGAACATTTGTGAACTGTGAGTATTTTCACACAGGGCAGGAAAAACACTTCCTGGCCAGTCTTAAATTTACCCCATGGTTAGAGGCAAACTCTGGTTCAAAAATCCTCTAGTCTGCAAACATCAAGAACAGGGAAAACAAGCTCTTTTGTCCCAGTTTTATAGGTGACAGACAGGTGCAGGTTTTGGAAAACTTATCTGAGACGAAACGTCTGTGCAGCATTTTGTAGGCAGCCAGGGACTTTCCATGAGGTGTAGCATGGATGTTCCTGTGACAGTCAGAATTTGAACCTAAATCTCCAGTGCATTCCCATACAAACATCCTTCACATTGCTATGGATAGAATGATTAGATGTATGGATCATGAGCTATATTTGAAGTTGCGTGGTAAAAGAATTTTTACCCAACTTACAAAAAAGTTGACAGTGTCACCAATGCTCAGGATGAAACCAACACCTTCAAAGGTATAATCGAGATAAATAAAAGCAGCTGCCATCAAAAGCCTTGAACTCCCTGGGTCTTTCACTGTGTATGTGGGAAATCTTTCTTCTTTATTTCAAAAATACATGGCAAAAATACATATTTATGTGTATACATTTGTATATATAAACATAAGGCTTCTTCTGAACACAGCTGGAGTTAGAGTTGCAGGGGTGCTTATATCTAAACTTATGGCTTTTTTGGCAAAGAATGTCATCTATGGATACAAATGTTCTGTCTGAACTTTTTTCCAGAATAAGTGTATAGACAGATAAATCTGTGGTGAAACTCCCCTGAAATTGTGTCAGATTAAATCCTGTCTCATGTTCTTCCTTGTTAACTGCTTCTTTCCAACAGTCTTGGCTTCTAAAGTCTGAAATACAGAAAAACCTGCTATACTGAGTGCTGCCTGAGCTTCTAGACCACAATGATTATATAAAGGCTGATATCAGAGGGATTTGCTCTGACAAAAACACATCTCAAACTGGGTTTGATGGTCCTTGTGTTTTTTGCGTGACTTTCTCAGGAGCTTTGTGGAAAATCTCACAGATAAGATAGTAATACAACTAACTAAATAAAATCATAGTTATGATGGAAGCTACGAACCCTCTCAAAGGCTCTGATTTTACATTCTACTACAACCACTTGTCCCACACAACTGCCTGGAAAGGAGTTTTCTGTCCAGTCTGCTGTATGGTGACAGTTGTCATAGAGCAACTGAGATGTTTGGGTAATCAAGAGATTACCCATAAGCATTGGGATCTTGTGTAAAATCTCTGCCTGCCTTCTTTCTCACCTGCCTCTGCCCTTCAGTTCTAACTTCAGATATCCCATTCAATGGGTTGTCTGTCTTGAGAAGCTCCCAAGAACTACATACCTCTCAAGCCTTGAGGTGTTATTCCCTTGGCAAGATTTGTCCCATCCCAGCAGTCCTACCAAAGCATCTTGAGCATGATCTGCCAGGTTACTTTTTGCTCACAAGCAGTAGGTGTTCAAATATTCATTCTAACTCTCATGCTTAGAGGGGGTGAGGTAAATCTGTGTTACATTAGGCTGTGAGGCAGACTTTCCAGATTTTGCACCCTTGTGTGAAGAGGACCTAGCCAAACGTTATGTGGTTTCAGCTTTGAAAATTCTCTTAGACCCAGTTTTGTAGGCAATTTTGCATTTCGTACATTCAGGGGATGATTTGTTTGGGCTGCATTTTTCTGCTTTTAAGATTGTGGGTGGATGTTGGTTATGACAATTTGTGTCTGGTATTTTGGTAATCTGGTGTCTTTGCTTTTGTGGTATGTGAATGGGAACTAGTTGCATTTTACAGAGCTATTGGTTGTAAAATTGTGGGGTATAAAAAGGACTGGAGGAAACGGTATGCTAGTCTCTCCTGCTTAAATTACCACATTGCACAACAGTGCTATGGACTGGAAATGTAAGCTTCAGGATTCCTGATGGATTCTGGTCATTAAAATCATAATTAAGAACTGTGATGAACTGGGTTGGTCCTTCAGAGCTTTTCTTCTCAAAAGCACCTTCAGTGTTACCTGTCTAATTCCAATGATACGGTCTTTCCATCTACAGATATCGAAGTGTATTGATGAAACACTGACAAGGATTGGCAGACATCTGCTGTGGGCATGAAACAATATCCTGGTTGGTTTGCTGAAGTGAGTGGGAGCTATGAAAGCTCCTGTTTTGAAGGATCTATTTCCAGCAAATATATTTTATAGCAAATATTTCAACATTCAAACTTGGTAGTAAAAATTCTGAGTCAGCGTCTCAACTATACTCCCTTCCTGTGAATTCTGATGAATGAAAATGTTCTGTGTCCTCAACCAGAAATAAAATGAACATCTTCTGGAGTTTGTAATGAAAAATGTGAGACAGTCATCAGAATAACCAACAACTTTGGGACTGGGGCATTTCCCTCAGAGTGGAAGGAGTGACCTAAATTCAAGTACTTCGTCTGACTTTGGCAGAGTTGGAGCTTTCAAGATACTCTTCATGTCTAAGATTAATGGTACGGTCAATCTGTGGTTCTGAGTCAAGAGTCACTCAGTTTAGATGAGCAACCCCTTCAGACGAGCTGAAGTTGAGAAGTTGTTTATCAAAAATTTTGAGAGGTTTTCTGGATTTGATCCTGGATATGCAAAAGAAGTTCATGCAAGCAGCTTTTTCAGTCCTCAGATTGAAAGCCACTGGGTAATCATTGACTTATTTGAGTTCTGTCCCCAAGTGCTGCCTAAAAAAAAAATCTTTGTTGTGCTTACTTCATGCCCTCAGCTTGAAAAATGAAATCCAATTTTCTAAGCCATCTGTTAAAAAAGCTAATTGTTAGCAACAGAAACATACAGCTGATTTCCAGGAAGAGCACAGCCTGTTATCTAATTGTATTCTCTGTGCTGAATCGGAGGGTTCCTGAGCCATTAAACAAGTGGCTTTTCTTGTTCGTAGTGATATTTGGCACTGAATCTCAACAGATAGGTTTTTGCAGGCTGCAAATAACACAGGGACTCGAGACCAGTAATTATAAAAATTCACAAGAGGACTGGCTGACCACACAGGAGTACAAAATCCCACAGAGAGGTAGAGCATTATTTGTACATTTTATTTTCTTTTGTTTTTGCTAAGTCTTGGGACCAGCTGCATTCTAACTTTCATAATTAATTTCTGAAGATGTAAGGCTATGCTCTTTAAGTTATGTTTTCCTATAATAAAATGAATAAACACACCTGACATGCAAAAATCATTCCTTCCCAAACATCTTACTGAGTTTTCTTGTAGACAGGTGTGTTTAGCATCATTAGTGGCCACACTTTTGCTTTTAAAATCTTTTCTTAAAACTTCATCTCACACAAATAAGTAAAATAGACAACTATGACTCGTAAATGGGAAGAAACACAAGTATATTTATGTAGCCAAGTTCAACAGACTTCAATTTTAACTGTCAAGCACTCCATATAGAAAGTAACTCTGTTCCAGAAGGCTTCTTATCTGCAAGATTTAATTGCAGACTTCTGGCAATTTATTCCCTAAGTGGAGTACAGCAAGTTCTATTCATTTCTCATACCCCTTTCATGCTGACTTCTGTGCATTTCCCATGTGAAGTCATCCACATAGATTTGCAATCTCTCTTGATTTCACACAAAGATACGGCCCTGGGATCCTGGCACCTACACGAGAAGAACACCCACCAGTGCTTCTAAATCAGAGGAGCTTGTGATACTCTCTATCAGATCGCTGTCGCACTTGGCGGCCTTGGCTGAGACTGTCCTACTGTACCAGACACTGTATGAATAGAAAAGACATAAAGTCAGATAAAAACGTGGTGGAAAGGAGTGATGCTCAGAGGTGCAGAGAGATAAAATGACTAGCCGATGGTCAACCCCTAACAGGAGGGTGAATCACACCCAGACTTGTGTTCAGTTCTGTGATAAAGGCACCAGACCTCCTCTCACTGTCGACCAAAACTCCTGACAAAATGCCATCAATGAAAGCACGAATTATTGAAGCTGAATGTAGTCTGTGCTCGCATCATGAAATGACAGCATCCTCTCTTGCTTTGTTCCACGGTTCTTTTTCTTGTATGCCAAATCACAGTGAACCATAACAGTGGGTCCATTTAGTGACCCTTGGAGTGAAAATAAAAATTATGTTTCATTTCATGAGGTTGTCATCAGAAATGATACATGTAATTAGAAGAAAGAAAAGCTATTAGGATGCCCGAAGGCTTATGCTGGGAGGCATCCCACTGTACTGACTTCAATTTTCTGAACACATCTAACAACCAAATGGACTCAGAAACTCCTTCTGAAATGATGGCGGGACAGGGACGAGTGATACTCAGGCATGTCAGGCTCTGCCTAGATAATGCTCATCTGTTATTGTCATCATTATTCCTCTGGTGCCAAGTCTGTCTGATGTGAGACAATGGAAACTAAATTCACCCAAAGGCCAACAGAGCTCTGCCACCAGAGGGATTAGTCCCTCCTAAATCTTTTTCACAGTGTTGGATGTGCTGCAGTTGATGTGTTAACAACTCCTGGCATGTGCTGCAGGACCGTCTTTGCAAAACAGCTCATAGAGAATCTCTCATATATCTCAATTAATAGTAACTTACTTTACCGGGAGGTGGTGTGCATTTCCCACATGCCGTCTTGAAAACAGACACAAAAAAAGAAGCTTTCATAATGAAGCAAATCACAATGGGAAGCGGCTGATCCACACAGTCTCCCTGTGAGAGTAATCCCAGCTTCAGCAGTGGAAAAATAAACAGAGGGGCTGGCTGGATGTAGGGACGTGGATGGTGCTAAAAGAGAGCAGGAGACCTGCAGGATGTTTGATAGCAAGAAAGAGGATGCTTCAAGGACAGAGTAAACTTTTGAGCTGCCTCCTTTCTCACAGACACAATCTAGCTGTATGAAATCCCCAGCATAAGCCTGGCTGAACACTTGGTGATAAACATAGTAGAAAAAAAAGGATAGATAAATCTCACATAGCTTTTAAAGGTCAGGAAGAAAGCAGGCCATTTTCTCTCAAATACCGGACCTGTGCTCTGGGTGGAAATTACACTATGTAAAGTATTTGCTATTTTTCCTTTTGTGAAGAAGCAGAGCTTAAAAATTAACTGGGGCAACCCATTCTGGGAAAACACACCACAGAAAGGGAGAGGGTTTGTGACTCTTAATAACATCGCTGCAGGACACAATGTGAAATTGAACCTGAAGTACTGGGTACAACTCCAGTTAGCCACATTAAAGAAATACTAAATTTTCCTGGAGCACGTGCACAGGATGTAAACTGAGGCACCCGGGGAATACGGATCTTGGTTTATGAGACATTTTATCTTACAAATATTCTTCTGCAAGCCAATCTGAAAAATTAGTCCTGCACCTCCAAGTCCCTCCTGGGGACTGTCGGTGACAGTCTGGGGGGGTCCCTCAGCTCCGCTCCCCCTCAGTGGGGCCGGGCAAGGGCTCTGCCTCCCCCGCAGGGTTTTACCGGGACCGAGGGGGTTCCGGCAGCCGACAAGGGAAAGGGACCCGCTCGCTGCTTCCAGGGCGCCGGGACGTGGTGGCTTCCGTGGGACAGCCGTGACACCTAGTGGTCACACCGCGGGGGCCGGCAGCTGCTCCCACCGCCCTTGGAGACCACCTCGCAGGTGTTCGGATCCCACCAGGCACAGGAAAAGGGCACGAGGGTTCTCTAAGAGCACGGGTGGCAGCACCAGAACACATTTTTTAAGGATTCACCTGCCTTTAAGGAAGATTTTGCTCCACTCCCCGCGAGCCTTTTGAGGAATCCCCTTTCCTGATGCCATCCTCCTAATCCACACCAGTGGTCTTCGATCTGTTCTGATGGTTGCCATGAGCATATGACAACCCCAAAGAAACTCAGTTTAGATGATTATCATGTTCGGTTTGGTTCTAAAATTCATTCTTGTCTCTCTGCAATAATCTGTGGTCATAAGGGGGTCAAAAAACTTGTTATCAGGCTTTGTCTAAGCAAGTTTGGGGTGTTCTGTCTCGTTCCTGTGTCCTCAAGCATCTGTGTGTCCTCAAGTCTCTGCAGTCCACCTGCAGCTTTGCTGGGCAGTGATTGCTGTGATAGCACTTCTGACCTATAACTTAATCCAAGGCTTACTGGATGAGGTCAATAAATGCAACTTTTACTGGTAGGTTTCCTTTTTTGGCCAGGCAAACTGTTTATTTATCACAGGGGATGCTTTACTTTCCAGAGGTTTATCCCTAACATTATACCATTTTTTTTTCCAGCAATGAGATGAGCTGCTGGTCTCCGTTAGCCTCCTAAAAATATAAATTTTAATATTCCAACTCCACTGGAGAAGACAGTAATAGGTTTCCTATCGGCAACCTCATCTAAACATTCAAAAACCAGGGAAAAACTAAGAATGGACTTAGATGCAGCAGTGCTGGGAAGTGAAACATTAAACTTCTCATTTGCAGGCCTCCAGACTGGGGTTTAAACCCCTGCTTTAGGTGCAAATGCTGTGGAGATCCTGCCCATGCCCCGGTGATGACAGCTGTATGAACAGCTGCATGGGAGCCCTGTACAGAGACAGAACATTCTTTCCAGGGCTGGCTGTATTTCTTATCATAGGTCTACACCGAACACTTATTTATTTAAATTCACTTTACTTAAACACATTTAAGATTTAGATTTAAAATTCAATGTTTAACTTTAGTTTTTAATTTCATTTAATATTTATAACTTTCACCTTAAAGATTGTTTCGACCCTTAAATAATGCTCTGATAAACTGACATGGAGGATGGGAGATAGACCCGAGCGTCCCCAAATTACTGTTGCTGAACTTCGTATTCAAAATACACCCAAGTACTAATAACGCGTGCAAACATTGTGACTACATACAGATACATAAACATATATATGTGTAAGGATGTGTTAAAATAGGGCACACTCCTGGAACTCCACACCAGTGATCTACGCTCCTCCACCGACATGAGCCACTGCCCGCTTTGCACTTACATGTGCCACAGCTCATGTCCAGATAATGCAGCCAATAACCCACTGTATGAAGATGAGGAGAAAGTGTTGACATAAGGGAAGGCAAGGAGATCTGAATAAGACACCAGAAAATTAAAAGTCTAAACTAGGGCAGGACTGCGAGTGAGCTGTGCGTGCCTCAAGGGATATGGGTCCTCTGC
The DNA here is from genome assembly GCF_036013445.1 of Caloenas nicobarica. Lineage (NCBI taxonomy): Eukaryota > Metazoa > Chordata > Aves > Columbiformes > Columbidae > Caloenas > Caloenas nicobarica. Next base: position 207,348,197 of record NC_088245.1, on the reverse strand, counting down.
AAGCGCTGAGTAAATCATTTACAGGCAACAGCAGCATGGTGAAGGTGCTGCAGGGGGGAAGAGACAGCTGAGACCACGGGGAATGATTGACTACAGTTAAAGGTCATAGACTTTTGTAAATGTATGGTAGAAACTGAGTTAATACGGTAAAAGATTTACAAGGCCTGAGTAGGCATAGGAAGAGGGCTGGGGTGGCAAATTTTGGGCCAGTATAGAAGTTGACGGTCATGTATTGGCAGGAGATGAGGAAGCCTGGCAGACCCTTGGTAGTGGAGAAAAAGATCTAAGCCTTCAGTTTCAGGAGGGACTGACACCTTTGGAAGCCCCAGTTGGGATGGTCTATGAAAGTCTTCATGTCACAAATTGTCGCAGTCTTGAATAACTTCAAAAACATCTCCCTCTGGCTCTCTATGTAGGATGTCCCTGCTAAGGAGGTGCATCAGAACCTTCTCCCAAAAGGCCCAGAAATTGTGTATAAGTAACATAGTCAAAAAGCATGAGGGCAATAGGAAGGAGGAACAGCTTCCTTGGGTACAAACTTTCACGGGGGCATTGTGAAAATGCCAGCAAATGAAATAACTGGCTGAGGCATATTTCACACTACGAGAGCAAAACGCAAATAAGGTGAGTCGGTTGTGAGCGTGGCAGCTTGACGAAGTACACCATGTGCAGTTGACATGACGGAGCCCTTATCAAAGCTGCTTTATCTGCCTGGAGCCAAGGCAGTGGGTGCATTTGTGCTGATGGAACAGAACAGGTAGATTAATACATTCCAGGTCACTCGTCGGTTGGTCCCTGCTAAGCCAACGGAGTGGACGTGGGTTTTAGAGTTGAGCACTTTTGCCTTTGACTGACCAGTAGCCAGGCAAGCTTCTGTGTGCCTTGGGCAGGGTGTTAGCAGCACAAATCTACAAAGTGTTCAACTCTTAGAATTCAACCAGGAGAAAATTGTTCCAAATCTACCCTGAATCAAGAGATGCCAGAGATTCTTCCAACACCATTTTCTCTTGAATGTGTCAGGAGGAATAAAAACTTCTCTTGGCAATCTTTGTGATAATTTTTAAGACTTAAAAGTGGCCTTTCCATGCCAAAACTTACATTCAAATATTTTTACTTCTAAGCAGTGTAAATTGCATTTGTCATTTCAAAAGTGTCAAGAGAAAAAGGACCCAAAGGGTGGCTGGAACTGAGTACCATGGAGCTGGGAATACAGAAAGCAAAGAGGCAGACAGAGTGGCATCTCTGAACAGCCCTTCTCTGCTTGCAGACTCCACTTGCATACCCTGAAACCAGGTGAAATTCCAAGCATTCTTCCTTTATTTTGACAAATCATTTCCTCCTTCCAAGCAGCCAGACCTGCGCCTTAGGATAAGGCTGTCCTTTCACTCCTGAGGGGCAACCTCTTTGGTTGTTTCAACAGAAAAGCTGGACATTTACAGCATTTAATAAAAGTCTGAGCACCCTAGGCCTTGGAGAAACGCATCTCTTTCCTCCCTCTGGAGAGCGAACAGGATAAGGTTGCATAGCTAAACTGACAGCAGAATTTGTTCATTATTCCTCATTTCTGGATTAATGTAAGAACAAGAGGTTCATGAAGGATGCTACCTTGAACACAGGCTTTAACCTTTTTTCAGTTTGCAGATCCCACAAATTTTCAAGACACAATGCAGGCTGCTGCTGACAGCAGACTTGTTTTCCTAGACTTGTTCTTGCAGATATGGTGGAGGTTACACACAAGAACACACCAGTCTGTGGCCACCAAAGGAAAGGGGCTGCTCAGAAATGAGAAGCTCCTCTTGAATTTACAGCTATTGCCCTTTGGTTTGGTGAGCATGCTCCTGTCAGCAGGGTGGGAAGCAGATTGACTTCGGGGTAGAGGGAAAGTCCTGTGCTCATTACCAGGAAATGCAGTCTCCAGGGTGTAAATGGAAGATTTCTCCCACTGTCAGAGATGTAGGTTTGTCTTTGGCAGCAGTCAAAGTCTCACAGAATGGCTGGGGTTGGAACTGACCTCTGGAGGTCATCTTGTCCACCTCCCTGCTCAAGCAGGGCCGTCTTGACTCAGTTGCCCAGGACCATGTCCAGCTGGATTTTGAATATCTCCAAGGACGAAGAGTTCACAGCATCTATGGGCAACCTGAGCCAGTGCTTGTTCACCCTTGTAGTAAAAAAAAAGTGTTTCCTGATGTTCATAGAGTTATAGAATGATAGAATGATAGAATCATTTTGGTTGGAAGAGACCTTCAAGTTCATCAAGTCCAACTGTGAACCCAACACTGGCACTAAACCATGTCCCTCAGAACCTCCTCCACATGTCTTTTAAACCCCTCCAGGGATGGTGACTCCACCACTGCCCTGGGCAGCCTGTTCCAATGCCTGACAACCCTTTCCAGGAAGATTTTTTTCCTAATATTTAATCTGAACCTCCCCTGGTGCAACTCGAGGCCATTTCCTCTTGTCCTATCACTTGTTACTTGGGAGAAGAGACCAAGCCCCTCCACGCTCCAACCTCCTTTCAGGCAGTTGCAGACAGCGATCAGCTCTCCCCTCAGCTCCTGTTCTCCAGGCTGAACAGCCCCAGCTCCCTCAGCCGCTCCCATCACACTTGTGCTCCAGCCCCTCACCAGCTCCATTCCCTTCTTTGAACTCGCTCCAGCACCTCAAGGTCTTTCTTGTCATGAGGGGCCCAAAACTGACCCCAGGATTCGAGGTTGGGCCTCACCAGTGCCCAGTACAGGGGACGGTCACTGCCCTGGGCCTGCTGGCCACACTATTCCTGATACAAGCCAGGATGCTGTTGCACCTGGGCACACTGCTGGCTCATGTTCAGCTTCTGTCAACCAACACTCCGAGGTCCTTTTCCACCAGGCAGCTTTCGAGTTTCAATTTGTGCCCCATGGCCTCTGGTCCTGGCACTGGGCACCACTGAAAGAGCCTGGCTCCATCTTCTTTGCACCCTCCCTTCAGGTATTTATATACACTGATGAGATCGCCCTAAGACTTCTCTTCTCCAGGCTGAACAGTCCCAGTTCTCTCAGCCTTTCCTCCTAGGAGAGATGCTCCCGTTCCTTGCACCAACTTTGTGGCCCTTCACTGGACTGTCTCCCGCTGCAGACAGGACATACTGAAGAGAGTCCAGTGGTGGCTGGTGACGTGTGGCTGCCCTGGCTCCACTGCTGGACAGTAGTGCAGACCCAGGGGGGGTGTTTTCTCCAGACTAGTGTTCCAGAAGGGAAAAAAAAAAAAAAAAAGCAAAAAAAAAAAGAGCTCATTTCCCTCTCACTGCAACTGCCTGGATGAACAAGCGATGGGAGGGGGTCAGTGGGCAGTGTGGTCTGTCGAGACCACATGCTGGCTTCTCACATTTCAGTCTGTTGTTTTCACCTTTCTGCCAAGTAAAAATAACATATTTCCAAGGGACTTTGAGTCTGGTGATGTGGGAAGAACCACCTGCTAAAAAAACACCAGGGAAGTTTTCCTGTTAATTTGTCAAAGGCAGAATTTTAGTCAATCTTTGTGGGAAAAGGACTCCTGAAATCATTGAACCAACGCCTCGCTGAGGGGCTTAACATGTGGCAAAAGTTACAGGAGCAGTCAGGAAAGTGTGGTGTTTTATTAATGAGCGCTTGCAGCAGAGCACTGAGGGCTCTGCTGAGGTTGGGGATGTTTTTCACCTCTTGCTCAAAGGCAGCGACATCGTGGGTTATAGAGAAATAAAACTTTCCCCAGTTCTGAGATATGTTAGGTGGAAAGGTCCATCCCAGACTGGGCAGACTGGTGTTATTTAGCTGTGTAGGCTACAGCACCTGGACAGCCCAGGCTGGAAAGCTTTTCTTTTGTTTTTTGCTGCTTTGGGACGCTCTTCTCCATCCTTGGGTAGGTGGCCCAGCAGGCAGAAACCCTGGGTGATGCACCCATGTGTGGGTTTGTGCCCAGCAGGACTGTGTGGGTAGAGAGAAACACTGAACAGCAGGAATGTCCTCGGTCCCCTGGGCCCCCCCGTCAGCACCACGTGGGGCTGAGCAGCCCACTCACATCCCACACCTGGAGAGTCTCACTCACAGCCTTCTCTAGGCACTGAACAGGCCCAAAGCCCTGCTCTCCAAAGGAGGTCAGAGCCTCCTACTTAATTTACTGGCAGAAGCAAAACTGTCCTGCTTGCTCTCAACAGCAGTAGTGGAGAATGGGAAAGTGGTTGAGCTCCATGCAGGGTCTCCTGAACATCCAAAGGGGATGACACTCCTGAGCCTGGGAAGCACTAAAAAAGACGTAAACATGAGTTTTCAGGGCTTACTCTTAGAAAAGACTTTCTGTTTAGAAAGAGACAGGAACTAAGAGCCCAGCTCTGAAATTGGTGGGACATCAGTGGATTGTCAGGTCTTAGCCAGTCCTTCATGGCAGTGAGATGGCATCCCCATGTGCTCGCGGACCTCAGGCAGTGTTCCTCAGCCAAGTGGCCACAGTTCCCCATAGTACAGAATCACAGAATATTACAATTATTTTGGTTGGAAGAGACTCTCATGATCATTGAGTCCAAACACAACCTCACTCCAGCACTAAACGATGTCCCTAAGAACCTCATCTACACGTCTTTTAAACACCTCCAGGGATGGTGACTCCACCACTTCCCTGGGCAGCCTGTTCCAATGCCTGACAACCCTTTCCATGAAGAAATCTTTCCTAAGATATAATCCAATTTTTCCTAATATCCAATCTAACCCTCCCTGCCATATGATTGCAGAGCGATGTTCCTCTAGAGCTTTTGTAGTCAGAATTTTTCCTGGAGCTGTTTTTGAAGAGATTATGGCAATTCTATACAAGGTTATCAGTAGGAGAACTTTTAAATTAAAAATACAACTGTATATTTATACTATGTACCGTGTGCATGCTACTTACCAACTTACTGCATCCGTCATCAGGAACAGATGTTTTCATATCCAGCCATTTCTCATGACAGATCATGAAGGTCTAACCTATACCATCTTAATCACATAGTCACTATGCTAAAGAACAAATTGTAGGGAAAAGTTTGTGGCACAGATGGCTAAAAAAAGTTAAAAAGTACATGCTAGTACATGCCAAAAAAGTACATATGCCAGATGCTGGACGTTTGGAACATTCTAATTATTTACACAAATAAAAATGGTTTATTGCATTGTTTAAATCAATCTATGGTTATTTTCTTTTTTTTATCGACCCCAAAATCTGTTATGAAAGTTCCATGCATATTTTCTAATGACACACTAACAGTTTTTTGAATAAATAAAGTGCATTTTGCTTCGCCCCTGTCTGTCCCATTGACTTCACCTAGAAATGCCGATGAGGAACTTTTGTTTGCAAAACTAGCCACAGAAAGATAGTGGTGTGAATTCTGTCCTACACTGTTTGCACAAGCACTGGCAGCAGAACTAACACAAATACTCATGGGAATTTGCTTCTGCAAGGCTAATGTCAGAAATGATTTATTGAAGCCTTCCTCCCGCTCACCAGTCTGGCATCCATCAAGCAAGTAAACAATACCCCCATGATTTCAAAGTGCTCTGAGGCCGGTCACTGAGCAAACACTCCAGATCAGAGTCAATATTTTGGGAGTAATCAATCAAATGGCATTTATTCCCACAAAATTTAGATTGAAATACTTTGAATCAAGAGTAAAAATCATTTATTCTTGTTGATGTGTTGAAGTTGTTCAGTGAAGTTGGTGAGATAGTTGATCCAACTAAAGTTATACTCACATTATGTAGAATAATTAAAAAAAAAAACAACCAACCAACCAAACCAAAATGAAAAACCCCACAAAAACCAATAGCCACCACCACAACAACAAAAGAAACCCACAACAGCTTTTTAGTGAAATGACAGAAATGAATATGTCTGTCCTTGTGTTCCCATTTCAAGAAGAAATAGGATTTGAAGAGTGTCGCCACACACTCATGTCATGGAAATGCCCTATGTCTACCTGCTCTAGAGCTTCCTAGAAACTAAGAACACGGGAGTGGTTTTCAGAAAGAGCAGCCTGAGGCCCATAAACACTGGCCTTCTAGTCCAAGGCTCAGCAATCACTTCCTCTGTCACGGGAAGTAAATGATTTAACCTGAGCTTTTTTCTTCATTAAGAATATGATTCTGAGATAGGAATTTCTAAAGGCTGTCTATGTACATGTCTACTTTAGTTAAAAGAAACACTCTTAGTCAAATTTGTGTGTAGATTTGTCGGTGAGCTACAGAAGTTAGATGGAGAAAGGACTTCACTGTCTTTTTTATTTTTTTTTTCAATAAGGCAGATTCTTCTCCTCTCTTCATGGAAGAAATCTCTTCCTTAAATGAGTGGTGATGAGCCAACAGGTGCAGTAGGGAACGTGTGCCAGGTTTTATTTTTGCTGTGAATCTATGCACATGGAGATTTCTCTCCTGCTCACCCCACTCTGTGTGCCCCTTTGGGCCAACAGATCCTCAAACCTCTTGACCTTTCCTCTTTTGCTAGGAGGTTAGTTGGGTTCTTCCGGGGTTGTAGGGAAAGGCTTTTGAAGCTGAGCGTTTCAAAACATGCGCCTCTTCTGCTTCTGTTGCCTTAGCAGAGGTGTGGAGGTTCCAGGCACTCCTCGCATACCCGTACACTGCCTTCCTCTGCATGGCCTGGTACCAAAGTAGTATCATAGAATCATTTAGGTTAGAAAAGACCTTTAAGATCATTGAGTCCAACTCTAAACCCAACACTGCCAAGTCCAACTCTAAACCACGTCCCTAAGCATCATCTTCTCATTACCTCCAGGGATGGCGACTCCACCACTTCCCTGGGCAGCCTGTTCCAATGCCTGACAACCCTTTCCAGGAAGAAACTTTTCCTAATATCCAACCTAAACCTCCCCTGGTGCAACTTGAGGCTGTTCCCTCTCATCCTGTCATCACTCATGTCCCAACAGCCACAGCAGCTCTTGGATCCTGCTCTCTCTGCTAGTCCACCATGGCAGGGCCACCCTCTCAACGACACGAGACAGCAGCTCAGTAGCAGATCTGGGAAGGGGACTGCAAACTCCGGACTCCTGACAGGAGCCCAGGCTGTGGGAGGGAGTCGTGGGGCTGCAGAGCAGAGCTGCTGGAAAGGCCACACAAGTGAGAAGGACTGGGCTGGTGGCCACATCTGTCAGGCTTGACTTTTCACAGCCAAAAAAGTGCCTGATACCCTGAGGAGAGGAGGAGGAAGGGATGTGGCCCTGTACAGTGTCCTGGAGCATCCTGGAGCTGGCAGGGCTCTGACAGACGCCGACGCTGCCCTCGGGCGTTTTGGAGAAGGAGGGACCTCACGAGCTTGCAGAAGCAAAACCCAGCCCACCCCACGGCAAACTGGGGGCCAGCTTTGTGGATGCTGACAGGATGATTTACTGGCAGTTCGGGATGAGACCTGGCCCTTTCCCTGCTCCAGTTATAAAGCCGTTCTCCAGGGAAGCAGGGATGGCTCCTCACCTCTTTTGGCTCTGCTCAGGCCGCAGCTGTAGAAACATGATTGTTTTGTGAGTGGAATGATATTATTGTTTGTCATAACTTTCATATGCTGGGGCCCCTGTAGCTGACTTTTTCAGCATTAAATATATATTCCTTCCTCCTCTGAGAACCCCTCTTCCCCATTTCCAGGCCTCTCCTGCACTCCCTATCTCTCAAAAAGATGCTATGTTTTTATTGTGGTTCTCTTGTGTGTTACTTTGCAAACGCTTTTTGCTTTCTGCCTGGGGCCTGCCAGCTCTTTCCCACTGCCAAATGGCAGCAGAAGGAAGAAAGGCTATCATCTCAGGCTGGAAACCTCTTCTTTTAAATATAACTAGCATGAGGGCAAGGAAGACATTCTGTTAAATCTTTCAAATGACCTTTTTTGGAGTATACGTGCTGCTGGCTTCTGTTACAGACAGCTCCTTTGCCACAGCAGGGGACAGATGTCCCTTTGGCTCTTTTGCCATGCCACCGTGTTATAGGGTCATTTCTTTTTCCTCTGTGAGCAATACTACAAACTTGCTGTAGCCATGCCAACCGCGAGCCCAGGGCTGAGCAAGGAGAGATTCATATTAAATGGAGGGTAAGCTCATTATTTCCTCAGCTGATATACTTGGTACAAGCCATGATGTATGGCCGAGAGCTAGCAGACATGCTGCTGGGGAAAGTCTTCACACCAGCAGCTGAGGTATATGCCCCGCTTTGCCCTCACCGTTCCAGATGCTGGTTTGGAGCCTTGATGGAAGGAGAGAATGGATGGAGCTCCTGTTGTTGCCCTCCATTGCCTCTGGACATCCATGTGATCGGTTCCATGTTAAGAGCCTGGAGGAAAGCCAGGGTGGTGAAACCCTGTCCCAGGTTGGCCAGAGAGGTGGTGGATGCCCCATCCCTGGAGACATCCCAGGCCAGGCTGGACGGGGCTCTGAGCAACCTGATCTGGTGAAGATGTCCCTGCTCATGGCAGAGGTGGCACTGGATGGGCTTTGACGGTCCCTTCCAACCCAAACTATTGGATGATCCTATACGCTGTAGAGGGGTCTGGCCCTGAGTGGGGCAGATACCAGCCAGTCGTTACCATGTGCCCGTGGCAGCAGCAGTTGGTCGTTGCCTCTTCTTCAGCAGCATCGATGCAAAGGATCTTTCACAAAGTAGGAGAGGAAAAGGAGGCAGGAATAAATGATGAAGTCCTCAAGTAAAAAATTGTTGTTTCTCTCATTTCCATCTTTTTTGAGGTCATTACTGCAGCATTATTTATGCTTCAAACACAGGCATTTTTTCAAAGGCGTGAATCGCTTCATGGACTTAAGAGAAGGCTCAGAAGGAGCCATTTTTTCTCTGTTTGAAGTTCTTAGCATGCTTAAAGTTTCTGTAATAAAACTGTCAGGCCACAAAGTTGGGGTAGAAATGTAGTTATTCTAAAGGAACTGAGCACCCAGCAGCTCCTTTGAAAAGTAATGATAGTTTCTAGGAACTCAGCACTTTTTGAAAGGCTTTGCATTTAAGCCTGAAATTTTCCAGAAGAATAATGAACAGTAAATTTCAGCGACTACATTTTCAGATGCTCCTGTTGAAATAGCCTCAGGACTCTGCCCACTCCTGCTGCAGCTCTTGGACATCACAGCATTGGGATTCGACAGCCTGAGCAGCAGCTGCTGAATCACTGTGTTTTGCAGGTTTGGATTTCCAAGCAGACTGGCAGTGATTTCAGGTCATCCTGCAATGCTGGGTTGATAAACTACATCGTCCTTCAGCAGGACAGTGGATGTGCAAAGCTGTGAGCAGGGCGAATGGCCTGGAGGAGCCTTTTTGAGGCAAAATGCCCCTTTGCCTTTATTTTCAGCAGGGTGGCTGAGCAGCCACCCTTTGCTGTGAGGCGTATTGAAAGCGCTTCACATTGCAAAGGGAAGAAGCAACACACCCGTGATTACTCTTAGCTTTTGAAACACAGGCTTTAGCCGGGCAGATGTGGCTTTAGACATCCGTGTTTGGACCCCCAGTGAAAAACTGAGGTGGTATAAAAATAAGTCATGGCGCTGATGAAATGCAAAGATATTGATAGTAACAACACGAAAAGTGCCATGAAAAGCAAATCTGCCCCGAGCAACCCCAGTGGCGGGGGCCTGGGGCCGGGCTGCAGCTGCCACTAGATGTCAGGCACTCCTTGCTGCACAGCAGAGGACCCAAAAACGCAAGAAAAATCCCTGAAAAGGCTCAATTCCTGCTTTTCCACAGCACTTCGCTTATCGGCCCTTAACAACTACTTGAGTGAGACCGTCTCTGAGTTGTTTCAGAAGAAAATACTTCACTTTATCCATTTAAACACTTAATGTCAGGCTGTTTCTCTGCATAATAATGTTTTGAAACTTCATATTGTAGAAGCAGATTGTCAAATGATTTGCATCTATCTTGCAGGAAGGATGTTTTTCACTTCCTCAGAGTAAGCGCAGGAAATGAGAGAACCAGGCAGGAAACCAGCTAAATGCTGATGGAAATGGAGATATTTATCTCGCCAGTGTATCAACAAGCCATGGGTATTTTTTTTTATGTTTAAAACCATTTATGTTTAAATGGGCAAAGTTAATTTTAAGTCTCCCTTCCCTGAGACCTCTGAAGTGGATCTAATTAATTAGCACTTTAGCTCCTGGCAAGCAAACACAGCAACAAAATCCAAAGTTACAAATTACAGTACACTTTGAGGTGCAATAATATTTGTGTTAGGAGTTTAACATGCCTCCTCTGGTGTTGTATCTAACATCTGGCACACGGGATGTCCCTGCTTCCCCCAAAAACTAGGAAAACAGAGCAGTTTCTCAGCGACACCTTAGCACATGCGTCCTTGCCCTCTAAGCCACCTTTGTGCTCTTCCAGCCCCGTGGTGACTGTTTGGTAGACTGTTCCCAGAGCGTAAAACAAAACATCTGGTTGTTAACAACACAAAGCTGTTACAGCAGCTGGAGTCTGCCAGGATGTGCAGGACCTCTGGCCAGAAATCGTTTCCCAGCTGCAGGAAATACTGGTGATACAGGACCTGCTGTACCAACCCAGCATCAGTTGGGAGCTGCCTGACCCACACCCATCCTCTCGTCCTTTCTTTTTGGCAAGGTGCAGTGGGAGGATGGCACGACGCAGCTCCACCCTGGACCACTCTCTGCCCCATCACTGCTGCAGCCAGCGTTGGCTTTGCAAGCATGAAGATATGCTCTGCTTTGCACTCAAACTACACCAACATTTGGCATGCAAAGTTGAGACAGACGCTGGAAACTGCTGGCATATGTTATGAGCCAATTAGCCCAAGCGTACCAAAAAGGGCACTATGGAGCATCAGAGGCACAGCTGCTGTGGGGCTGTTCAATGGAGCTTTCACCTCTAGATGAGCAGTTCAAAGCTGGACTTCAGTGTGGTTAGTAGGTCGAGAGAGGTTCTCCTCCCACTCTACTCTGCCCTGGTGAGACCTCATCTGGAATATTGTGTCCAGTTCTGGGCCCCTCAGTTCCAGAAGGACAGGGAACTGCTGGAGAGAGTCCAGCGCAGGGCCACAAAGATGCTGAAGGGAGTGGAGCATCTCCCTTATGAGGAAAGGCTGAGGGAGCTGGGGCTCTTTAGCTTGGAGAAGAGGAGACTGACGGGTGACCTCTTTAATGTTTATAAATATATAAAGGGTGAGTGTCAGGAGAATGGAGCCAGGCTCTTCTTGGTGACAACCAATGATAGGACAAGGGGCAATGGGTACAAACTGGAACACAGGAGGTTCCACTTGAATATGAGAAGAAACTTCTTCACAGTGAGGGTGACAGAGCCTGGACCAGGCTGCCCAGGGAGGTTGTGGAGTCTCCTTCTCTGCAGACATTCCAACCCGCCTGGACACCTTCCTGTGTAACCTCATCTGGGTGTTCCTGCTCTGGCAGGGGGATTGGACTGGATGATCTTTTGAGGCCCCTTCCAATCCCTGACATTCTGTGACTCTGTGATTATCCCAGGCAAAGCATCAAACCTGGGGAGTTACCAACAGCGTTAGTGAAGGATTTGCTATTTTAGCTGGGGAAGCTGGCAGTGTTTGGGTAGTTGCCACTTGTCTCTTGCCCATTCCTGCATCCCCACAGGCAGACGCAGCTCTGCCCTCGCAGCGATGATGGTGAGAGGGCTCGGGGAGCAGGACCACAGGCTGCTGCCCTGGGGAGCACAGGCAACGTGAGCCAGACCCCCGGTCCCCCGGCAGCTCATGCTGTCTGGCTGGGCCGGTGCAGCTCTTGGTGATGCTGCTGCAAAAACCAGATCACCGACATGATCCAAGTTAAACGTAAATCTCCAGCACAAAAGAAAGCAATGGTTATTTTTAACCCAAATCTTTTTGCTGACCTGCTTTGCAGTGCAGAGCCACAAGTAGTTGCAGTAGCAAAATGAAGGAGGAGCTGAAATGCAGCACAGTTACGGGAATGAGCGGCTGAGGATGGAGTGTGGTGGAAACTCCACCACCAAAGCTGGAGTCTCACGATAGCACATTTTCACATTACTGGAGCTTAGGATGCTCCTGACTTCTGGCAGCAGAACTCTGGTCTCCTTCGCTACGAAGGCCTAACATTTGCTCTTTTTAAAGGCAGCTTTAATAAAACAAGACAAAACCAATCAAACAAAAAGTCCTGATAAAGTCTACCTTTTATGAGTTTAGTATACAGTCACATACTCCTCTCCATAGGCAAACCTGGGCTGATTTGTCGTCCCAGTGGCTCAGGGAGGTTGCCCCCCATGCAGAGCCGCTCCAGCAATTCACTGGCACCTCACTGGTGATGCTCTCAGATGCCCGATGTGGGGACGTGCACAAGGACAAGTGGCCATCAGAGAGATCTGGAGCAGCCAGCACTATCTCGTACACTATGTCTGAGGTTCTCTGGTGGCATGAACAGCCCTGACAGACAAAGCTCTTTTATGTTTGTTATGTTTAACTGTAGTTATATTAAAGACTCCTAATTATAAGCTGGAAGTCAGAGATCTCATTAATCACCACCCTGAGAACATTATGGTGATAAGCTGCCAAAGGCATGAGAAAATCCCTCTAATTACCAGGTTTAGATGCAGCTCTTCAAAACTTGGTTAGCTACAGAGGCACAGGTGATAATTCCTGCTGTCTTCTTTATAGTGCATCCTCACTATTATCCACTCTAGTCTGATTTAGGTTTTTATTAGAATAATATTATGCTAATTAAGTAATCCTGCACACAGAATGCTTCATGGTGGAGATGATTAAGTGGGTTTAGATGATGACTAATAGCACAAACAGTACTATCAGCGTCAGAGAAACTGGTGAGGGGCGTACACATAAAGAAGGAACTCCTCGCTGCCACCGTACACCCTAACTGTGAACATAAATGACAAAAAAGAATGAAGAATAAGCAGAGCATTAATAAGATTAAAAAGAAAAAAAAAAACACAACATAAAACAGAGCAACAACAACGAAACGCAACAGTGCAAGAAAATGTAGACAATCAATTGAATCTCTTCTCTCAAGGGCTGAAATTATTCTTAGGAGCAAATTCATTTCAAGCATATTGACAAGAAGCAGAATTTGCCCTGTTCGAAAGCCATTTCCAGTTCTCATATACTCAACAGGCAGGTGGTTACGCCGCCCTCCTCTGCCACGCACCCCGGATCCGAACGCTCAGTGCATCTTTGGGTGCACGTACTCAATAATAAAAAGCAGCCTTACAGGAGGTTCTGCTCTGCCAGGAGCCACATCCCAGCAGTGTTACAGCAGCGGATGGTTGAGCTTCCACCTGGCCCTCTTGTTCAGTTTTGGGGACATGCTCAGACAAGCCCAAAGCTCCATCTGCATCCCCAGCCAGCGCCCAGGACCTCTGCGCTGTCTTTGAAAGGGTTTCTGTCCACCCCTTGTGCAAGTCCTGTACTCTCACCGTCCAATGGTGTTTTGCTCTCAGTTATTTCTCACAACCCACATCTAGATCCAAACTGTGCTGGATTAACCCATTCAGAGCATCCATTCACCACAGTGTGAGCATTTCAGATTTTCAGGGGGAAAAAAAAAAGCATTTTCAACAGTGCCAATTGAAGAAACAAACTCGCCAAAAATGTGAGGGCTGCCAGGAATACCTTAGTTATCCACAGAGGTTAAAATTTTATTTTGATATAAAAATTAAATAGCAAAATTTTTTTGTTTTTTTTACAGTGATAAATTAGAAATTTACAGTACATACATCAAAGCAGATATATTTTCTGTACACCCCAAAATAATCAGTGTATATTTCCTTAAAATTCAGAAAAAGTAGCTAACTTGTCTGTTTAATGTAAGAGCTAAGCTTGTACCTCTCCAGCAGATGCTTCCAAAACCTGCAGCGAGAAGAACATAAGCCCGGGGCGAAGAAGGGAGCAGGGACTGGGCAGGGAAGGTAACTGCTGCAAAGTTTCTACTTGTATAACCGCAGCAACTGCATTTCCAAGACGGGATTAGTCACACATTTTTTGGCTTTAAATTCATAACAATGTTGAAATGAGAGAACATACGAGTCGCAGAGACCCACTCTTGGTAACCGGTGGGTTTTAGTCTATCTGCTGGGACTTCCCACTCATAAAGCCCCGAAGCAGAGCAAGGTAAATGAACGTGGATTAACACATTTATGGGACGGTTTCATTGCTGCAACAGCTTAATCTTGCTTTGGGCTGGCACGGTGACCCCCTGACCACCTGGGATAGGTGCTCCTTTGGGAATATCAGTCTCTCCCCAGCCCACCCCTTCCCCACGGTATTTGAGTGCACTATGCTCTTTCATGGAACATCCCCCCAGGTCCTCCATAGGGCTACGCAGAGTTATCATCACCCAACTCACTTCCAGCATCTCAAATCGCCAGGGACATCCGTCTGTCACAGTCCACGGGGTCTCAGCTGGAGATGATAACACAGCTGGAGATCTGATAACAAGGTATTACTTAACCATGTTATGTACACAGAAGTTAAAAATGCCGTTTATTGAATCAATCAGGTCAAACATGGACCAGATTGGCCATGAGAGTATCCAAACCATTTCAGAGGGAAGGACACTTGAGGGAATGCAACACTTTGGCACAGCCTGATATGAGGTCACAGGACAAGGCTCCTACTCCATCCTCGCCCCTTGAAAGTCAACATATAGCTGCTGACTTTACATCCCTCGCTGGGCTAGGAGCAAGATCACACGACAGAGAAGCTCATCCATCTGAAGAACTCCTTGTCCACAAGGAATAACCAGATCCAAACACAGCGTTAATAGTGAGAGACTTTATGGAGAGGACAAAAAGGCTCAGCTGGTATGTGGTGTTGGCCAAGACAATGCTTGTGCATCTTGAGCAGAATGTGTCAAGTTGTCACTTGTTCTGCTGGAGAGGATGCCCAACCACAAAGACTGCAATTAGCGTTTGTTCGGGGTTTGGTTGTTGTTTTTTTTTTTTTTTTTAAAAAAAAAAGTCCTCAAGCACATGTTTCAACATTGACATTGAAACAATACACACTTCTGGGACAGATTAGTGCTCACAGCCAGAGCTGGAATGGGTTGTGGTTTGGGAAGTACATGGGGCACCTGTGTGAACAGCCAGGACTGCAATAAAGCGGTGCCTGTTCTCAGCTGCCCTCAAAGGTCGCGCGAGTCGGGGCACCAGGGGGGATGCTCCACAGCCAACCAGGTTCCACACAAACAAATGAAGCAAATGTTTAGGGCACACAGACAAAACCAAAGGTCCTTCAAAGGCATAGAGCATCAGAACAGTGTTCTCTTAAGTGCTTCTGGGCTATTTCTATTTGCATCACCTTTCTTATTACCCAAACAAGTCCCCAACACAAGGTTCGAGCTCCCCACAAGCACAAGCTGATGCCCCCTCAAATAAAAGGATAAGTAAAGCCAATAGTTGCTGTGAAACAACATTATTCACTGAGAAGTTGTGTTTCTTCTCTTGGGATCTCTTTACAAAAACTGGAAATGTCTCTTTTCATTCCTGAGGGCTGAATGTCTGCTCACATTCTGCATGTAAAAAATACTTTAAAAAAAAAATCTCCATAGCTGTCAGTGAGCAATCGGAGCATCATTGTGAGGCAGTCAGCTGTACTGCGATGTCATGGGCTGAGAATGTTCTTTTAATTGTAACTGACACACATAATTATACAACTGATCTGTGTGAACATGAGGTTGCCAAGAAACTTAACATTTTGCTTCTCCCCAGACTGGCGTCTGCAGAGATACCATCGCACTGAATGAAATATATTAAGACTTAATTGCTTCATGCAATGAGTCTCCAGAGAGGGCCAGATAAGTTTACTTGGAGAAAACTGGCATTGTTTGAAGAGACCCTCAACTCAAGTTTCGTTTTCTTAGAGGAAGGAACGCTATAATGTAAGACTTTATTTAAAGCTATTAAATGCAGCAGAATAAAGTAGTCCACTGGAAATAGCAGGAGCACCTGAAGGGACAGGAACAGAGGCAGATGGAC
Organism: Caloenas nicobarica; assembly: GCF_036013445.1. Taxonomy (NCBI): domain Eukaryota; kingdom Metazoa; phylum Chordata; class Aves; order Columbiformes; family Columbidae; genus Caloenas; species Caloenas nicobarica. The sequence goes on along the minus strand of NC_088245.1, from coordinate 207,332,247 downwards.
AACAAAAACTGATGCAGAAGACCATACACCGCTTCCCAGCTCCCACTGACTCCTCTACTTCTGACAATGGTCTTGAGTAAAGCCTTTAAAAAATTAGAAATATTGACAGGACCACAGAATAATTCAGGTGGGAAGGGACCTAGGGAGGTCCAAATTCCCACTCAAGACAGAGCCAATTTTCAATTCAGACCAGGTTACAGACAGTAAAAAGAATGCGTTGAAATTATTACTAGACCATCAGACAACTTAAAGAATCATCCTCAGTAATACCTCACTAAATCCTACTCATTATGGGTAACTCTCAGACCTGGAGAGTCCACTTGGTATTTGTTGGAGGACCTGATCCTTGGCTGACTTGTGCAGCATATGGGAGCAACAGAATTCCCCAGGGCACAAAGACACAAGCCTCGGCAAGCACCTCCTTCATGATGCTGAACACAGAAAAAGGCAGCTAACTGAGGTCCTGGGTGCTCCACCTTCTGATAACTGGACCCTACATCAGCCCAGAATTTGGCCCTGGACCACCTTTCCTCCATCAGCTATAAGAAAAAGAAAACAACATCCCATGGGTGTGGACTACAGTCCCTCACCTTCCAAAGACTTCAGTACGTTGCATCCTGCTTTACAAAAAAAAAGGAAGACGACATGTTTAGATATTTCACAGCTTTTAAAGCCTCTCTGGGCTTTCCTATTTCGGGCAGCATGATTTATGGCTATTGTATCTGCAGTGTGATCTTTTTGCTGTTTATTCTTTAAGGCTTTTTTTTTTTCCATCCCCCAGAGACAGGTCGTGTAACCGTCTCCCTACTCTGCTCCCAACATTTTCACGGCAATGCTTACACGCGATCAGTCCTCCACAGGGGAGCAGTCGGACCATCGGGGTGCTGTCCTTTCCTCATACCACGGTCTCGTTCCCTTTCCCAGGTTTCACCCAACCGTCCGCTCTCTTCTCCCGTTTCACTTTCCCTGAGTTCACCAGTCTGTTGGAGCACTTCTGCCACGTGTGCAGAGTTTTGGCTGACCAGATCCACATACCTGACGTAATCCCCACCAGGAGGGACATGAAGATTTTGAGCATCTCCACTGCCATATTGGAATCATCTGCCGAATAGCGGAAAATGGCCCAGTTGGAGATTTCGTAGAAATAACAGGCGATGACACATGTCGCTGGGACGGTGTACAGCACCGAAAAAACACCGATTTTGACCATCAGCCTTTCTAGTTTGTCTGTTTTAGTTCCATCTTTCTGAAGATTAGACCTGATTTTAAATAAGGCCACCAGTCCTGCTGCAATGAATAAAGTCCCAATGACCAGGTACGTAAAAAGCGGAGCGACAACAAAGCCTGTCAGCGCATCTAGGTTCTGGTTCCCAACGTAGCACAGACCGGTGAGCTCGTCCGCATCTACTAGTCTCATAATCAAAATGACGATGGTCTTCACGGCGGGGATAGCCCAGGCTGCAATATGGAAATAAGAGCTGTGCATTTCTATAGCTTCATGGCCCCACTTGAGTCCGGCAGCCAGAAACCACGTCAATGTGAGAATAACCCACCAGATGGAGCTAGCCATCCCGAAAAAATACATCAGTAAGAAAATTATAGCACATCCTGTGTTCTTAAGACCTTCTTGGATAAGAACAGGTTCTGCTGCCTCTTCAAAATCACAGGATATCCTTTCCCGGCCCACAGTTAGCCTCACAATATAAGCAATGCTATAAATATTGTAGCACATGCTCAAAAATATGATTGGGCGCTCCGGGTAGGAAAACCTGGATGAATCAATCAGGAAGGTCAGGACTGTGAAGGCAGTGGAGATGAAGCAAAGACTGGCCCACACAGCCATCCAGATATCCGTGAATTCCTTGGCTGACCTGCTGTAGAGACCAGCGTCGTAGCCACACTTGAGGACACAGTTCAAGCTCCTCTTCACCCAGATGTACTGCTCCGAGTTAGATCCCATGCTGTGGCACTCTTCTCCGGGCTGGAGGGAGGTCTTGCTGTGAAGGGGAACCTCTTCATCTCCTGGGCCCTCCATGCACATGTGGTTGTGATCGTTCTGGGGTGGGAATTTGCTGCAGTTAAGGCTGTCCGGCCAGGCAAATCCAAATTCTTTCAAAACGGGCTCACATCTCCTTTTGACAGAGAGGCACATGCCACCGCAGGGACCTATGGGGATGTTAATCTTCTCTGTGCACATCGGGACATAGACCGAACAAAGGAAGAACTGGAAGAAACAGAAATCGCAGGTGCGTTAGGGGAAAATTGAACAGGTTAAAATATAACAAGCTCTCTTTTTTGCCTTTTTAGCAGTAATATTTGGTCCTTTGCCTTAAAAAACAGGAAGCAGCATAAAACAAATAAACTGAGAACAATAAAAACAAAGGAGAAAAAAACAAAACAAAACAAAAACCAACAACCTAACAATGTTGTCTTCTTTCAGTTCAAATGTGGTCCGAAGCCAAAGCTTGAACATTTTACTCCCTAGATTAGCTCCATGTATATTTAGCCCATCAGTTTCAATAAAGCGAGTGGGATTTAGCCAGATCTAAACCTCAAGGGTGCAATTTAGGAAAGCAAAAAACCAAACTGAAGCGGTTTAAACAAATACATATATTTGTTCTGGGCACTGCCTGGATATTACAGCTAACAAACAAACAGAAGGAAAGGCATTTTATTGAATCACTTTGGTTCACGATCCTCCTAAAAGAATGGGTTTTTCTTTTACCATAAGGTCACATATGTAACAGTAATAAAACATTGTAGCTTCCTCCGCTTTTCGAATAATCGCAATTTGGTGACGCGACAGTGTAAGCGAGATTGCGTGCTACTTCGGGAGCTCTGTCCCAAGAAACAAGCTGGTTTTTGTTTGATGAAATCCATGCCCGTGGGGAGGACCAGGATCTCACCATTCGCCTGGGAAAGAAACTCCTGCGCTGGAAGCCTCGGAGGAGGTTCCCACCAGCCAGCAGCTCCCAGGAGCAGCTCCCTTGGGTTCTCAGCTAAGAGGGGCGCAACACCCCGGGTACAACGCCCGAAGCTCCGCTCCCCGCCGCCGGGACAGCCCGCCGCTGCCCCTCCGCACCGCGATGAACGAGCCCGTCCCAGCCACCGAGGAACGGCGCTCAACCCGGCGGGACTTTTCGCTTGGCTTTTCTTTGGACCGAGCCCAGGGGATGAGGATGAGGATGAGGATGGGGATGGGGGGTGACAGCTGGTCCAGTCCTCCCACCCCACTCTCCCACCCCGGCCACGCACAAAGGGGACCCCCGGCGCCCCGGCCCACCTGGAGCTGGCTGGAGCAGCCGTACTGGATGAGCGGGGTGAAGGTGGTGAGCTGCAGCTCCGCGTCCGCCTGCAACTCGTGTCCCACCAGGTTGGGCATCTTGGTGACATTGTAGCCCAGGTTCTGGCACATGGCGATGCGGATGGCGTCGCACCGCCGCTCCTCCTCGTCGCCGAAACCCCGCGCCCCGCCGAGCAGCCCCGCCAGCAGCACGGCCAGCAGCCGGGCCCGGCCGGCAGCCCCTCCGCCGCCCCCCGCCATGGCCCGAGCTGCGCCCCACGGCCCCGGCCCCGGCCGCGCCGTGCCGCACGGGCCGGCTCCAGCGGGGAGGGGCCGGGGGCGGCTCCGCTATTAAAGGGCTTCGCCGAGAAACTGCCCAGGGGAGGGACGGCGCCTCCCCGAGCCCTCCCAGCGCCCCCGCCCCCGCCCCGGGGAGCCCGGCCCCCGCCGCTAGAGCGGGGGTGGTCCTACCTGCACCCCCAGCTCGGCATCGAGGAGCCCCCGCTCGGGTGCCCGAGGAGCCCCGGCCAGCACCCTCGAGAAGCACCGTCCTCCTGGCTGCGTTCCGCCACCCCTCGCAAGCCCCCAGCCCCTTCTGCCCCTACCCGCGCCCCTCAGACCTGCACCCCTCTGCTACGGGGACAGGCTGAGAGAGTTGGGGTTCTTCAGCCTGGAGAAGGGGAAACATTATTGCAGCCTTTCGGTACTTAAAAGGGTACTTACAAGAAAGATAGCGACTGGCTTCTTAGCAGGGCCTGTTGCGATGGGACAAGGGGTGATGGTTTTAAACTAAAAGAGGGGAGATTCAGGCCAGACATGAGGAAGAAATTTTTGACCCTAAGGGTGGTGAAACCCTGGCCCAGGTTGGCCAGAGAGGTGGTGGATGCCCCATCCCTGGAGACATCCCAGGCCAGGCTGGAGGGGGCTCTGAGCAACCTGAGCTGGTGAAGATGTCCCTGCTCATAGGAGTTGGACTAGATGAGTTTTGAAGGTCTCTTCCAAGTGAAACTGTTCTATGACTCTATTCCCTCAGGAACACCCCGGGGAGCCCTGCCCATGCCCCCTCCAACAAAAACAGGTACCCCCCCTCACTCCCACATGCCCGGTGCCACTGGGAGACATCCCCACCATCCCCAGTGTCCCCACCACACCTCCCCATGGCACCCAAGTCCAGCTCCTCATGGACAGCGTGGGCTGAAACCCCAGCACACATGTTGGGGCTCGTGCTCATTGCATCCCAGCCCTTCCCTCACTTCTGGCCTGTCTCCTCACAGCCAAGGGCACTCAGCTTCTTCATGGCTGTGTTAAAAATGTCCAGGGTGGTTTTCTGAGCTGCCTTTTTTTTTTTTTTTTTTTTTTTTTTCCTAATGAGTTAAATTGCACTGCTAGCTGCTGGGTTACATCTGGGGTTTAGCGTTGTTTGTTTTTTCATTGGGGCCAAGAAACCTGGAGGGCACTGCTAGGTACCTCCTGGCATTTGTATAAATCTCCGTAAAATAAATAAGTGTGGATGAAGCATTTCTGAATTTGGAGGGGAAAGGGCTGGATGATTAAGCAGACCTTTAACATGTCAGCAGGAGGAGGGATTAAGAGCAGAGAAATGAGGCTCGCGCTTAAATTCTCTCAGTATTATTTACACCTGTAATAAAACCTGGTTGAGCTGGTTGTGCCTTCAGCAAAAATATGTCATCTATTAATGAATTGTTTGTAAAGCACTTTGAAAATGTTTGTAAAGTCCCAGTTAAGTGACCTCTTACTGTGTGTGTACGGCCTGTGGCATGTGCATGTGCTCCCGAGCATGTCCATCGCAGCAGCTCTGCTTCCATCCACACCTTCGCTTCTCCCCAGGGTCTCCCGGCTGCATCACCGGACTAAGACTAAGAGAGCAAGGCAACACTTAAAACCAGCTCCTTTCCAGGCATGAGATTGTAAACTGCAGCAAAACTTGATCTGTTCTCCCAAGTAGCAAGTGATAGGACGAGAGGAAATGGGCTCAAGTCGCACCAGGGAAGGTTCAGATTGGATATTAGGAAAAAATTCTTCACAGAAGGGGTTGTCAGGCGTTGGGACAGGCTGCCCAGGGCAGTGGTGGAGTCACCAACCCTGGAGGGGTTTAAAAGACGTGTAGATGAGGTTCTTAGGGACATGGTTTAGTGCCAGAGTTAGGTTATGGTTGGACTCGACGATCTCGAGGGTCTCTTCCACCCAAAATGATTCTATGATTCTAAAACCCACACTACGAAGTGCTCAGTCCCTGAGGGTTTCTCCTTTGCAGCTCCATCGCCGGTGAGTTTTTTTCGCCTCTCAGATGTGGGAACCGTGTGTGTGAGCTGTACCACGATGTTGCAGGGACTGATGGGCTCCAAGTGTGCTTTCCTCTAGCAAGATGGATGGTCTTTTAATTGAGGCTTCATGAGCTCAGATATTTACATAGCTCTCATCACTGCTAATACTTTACAGCGAGCTCCAATAAACAGTGCCTATAACCTTACAAAATCCTTGTGAGGCAGACAAGTAATATTATCTTAACTTTTTAGACATGCAGGCAGACAGTGCTACAGTCCCAAGGTCAGGCAAGGAGCCTGCCATGGAGTCAGCAGCTCGCAAGCCCCACGTTCGCTCCCCGGCGCTGCCGTCCGTGCCCAGCAGCGCTCAGCTGCTAATCGGGGCGGGTGATAATGCTGGGAACGCACCAACTGTGCCGCACGGGTCCGCCGAGCTGCTCCCAGCCCCACCGAATTCAACATCTACTTCAGATGGGTGCGGGGTATGGGTGATGGGGGCTCTCCATGCAGTCAAAAAAAAGCAGGAGGCATAGCCTCCCCTGGGAGCAGTTTTGGTGTTTTTTCTTTCTTTTTTTTTTTCTTTTTTTTTTTTTTCTTGTCCAAATTATGTAGGAAAAGAAGCCTTGAGGGCGTATCATGGTGACCTTAAAAACATGCATCTTTGTATATGAAAACCCTTTTCATTTACAGTCTCCTGCTGCAGTTAGGCACCAAAGCAGAGTTTGCTGCTGCCAGAGTAAGGCCTTTGCCTAATTCCCATGAAAAAAAAACCCCTCACCTACTGCATATTCCACAGATACACAGCAAAACCTTTGGCCGTGGATATGATCCTTGGACTCAGTAAAGGGGCAGGGGGGCATTTTAATGTCACAGTGGACACAAGTATATTTTGAGAAGAACTCTTCCCCTCCCAGAAAAAAAAAAAAAATACTGCTATTGCCTTTTCTTTGAGAACAGAAAATAAATATTAGAAAGTGCTACACTGCTGTGTTTGCTTTGGAAAGTCTTTTAGATAACGGGAATTAGTTTTCAAAACAAGAGCGCTGGGAGAGGCGGTGGCAAATCATATGAGAGGTCGGAGTTGGAAAAAATGGTAATTACCCTGCTTTGAACCTTATGCATGTATTAAGAGTGATTAATGTCACCATGATAAGTATGTACATAATAGTTTCTTTAAACAGATCAAAGTAAGAAACCTCCAGGATAGTGGGTTTATAGATTCTTAGATTACTGGACAGTGTGAGACGCTGGCCTGAATCTGACACAGCACAAGCCATGTTCTGTACTTGACTATTGCCTGATTTACGGCATATTATTTTTTAATAAATCTGATTAAGATTTTGAGGTTGCCTTAATTAAAGGATCAGCAGCCACCCTGATTATTATTCGTTGTGGCCACCAATAACTATATTTGGTTTCTAGTCTGAGTTATCTTCAGCTTCCAGCTACTGACTTTTGTTCTATCTTTACCGGCCATGTTGAGAGGTTGTTACCAAGGTTATCCCTGTAGGTAATGTCAAGTTGTGATTAAATCACCCTTTGACCTTCTCGTGGTAAGCAAAAGAGATTGAACTTCTGAGTTTCTTCCTACGAGGCATCTTTTTCAATTCTCGAATCATACTTGTGATATTAAAGGACCAAGATTTGGCCCTGCTGTTTGAAAAGCACTTTCAGCCCAAACTATCCCTTGCAGTCTTACAGGATATGTCTGAATTAGTAGCCTGAGCAAGCCGGGTCCCTTTAGAGTTAACCAGGGTAGGCAGACACTTGCAGAAGGCAACCCACATAATGAGAATCACCGTAACATAAAATTCTGCTTATGATTTATTATTATCTTGTTATTGCTATTTCCCCCTTAAGTCTGTATGTGGGTTTTTTTGCATGTTTATTAAACCTGTGGCCATATTTTTACATTAAAAAAAAATAATGCTTACCAGCATCTCTCAGAGTCTTCCATCATCTTGAAGGGAATCTGAGAAGGTTCATAACTCTTCTCTGAACATTTTCAATGTGTCAACATTTGCCTGAATATTATTACTAGTATTAGTATTACTATTAGTACATGGCTCAGCTTTCCTGTAGGAGTGACACCAATATCAAATGTACAGGTAAAATCACCTTTTCATTCCTACACAGCATCACCCTGCTCAGGCCTCCAAGGACATGATCTCGCCCAGAGCATCACACTGACAGCCAGGACTGATGCCTTGTGGGCAAACCTGAGAAACCTCAGGTACTCTGTTGATTTTTTTTTTAATCACATTAGGATGTGATTATTTTAACCAAATATGGATGTCAGCTTTGGTCATCTTGAATATAAGTTATCTAAATGTGCAGGGTTTTTAAAACATGTAATTTCTAGAGCTGTTTTGGGACACTGAAGTTATAAGATTGCATTAATTACTGTTAGTTATCTCTGTCATGCAGCTCATATATATTTTCCAATATACAACAAAAATATGTGTTGGACACTCCTGTCACCTGCTTTGTTGGTAGACAATTCCAAAACTTCCACCAAGAAACCCACCAGTACCATTAGTGACTTTCTCTTTGTCTCAGTTTACACAAACCACTCCTGTCTTTGACCACCTGTCCATTAATTTTTTGGTTTTGCTTATTTTATCACATTCTTGTAATTCCTTTTGGATTTATATTCATTCAAATTAAGGTCTCATTTCCGCTGTTCGACATTTATGCTTTTCTTAAATTTTATTAACGTTATAATTTTCTAAATTTTATTAAAAATTTTTTGTTTAAATTTTCCAACTATAAAGTCAGCTGAAGTTTTTAACCAAGGCACATCACTTTCTTTATTAGGTAGATGGCTTTTCAAGCATCTAGTAATATATTTAAAATGGATTTATAATTACTATTCACATGCTTAATACAGCTCCTCCCCTACCTACTTCTGTACTTTGTGAGGCTGTCCCCTTTAAAGCAGGAGATACGTCTATTCCCCAATTTGCATTTATCCTGCTGTATTTATTCATTATAATCAGCATTTCAATTGTCCGGTAACAATCAGAAAATAAATGGTGTGTTTTGTCAGGACACTTCAAGTCAGCATGGCTCTACTCGACCTCAGGAAAAAAAAAAAAGTACAATGAGCTACATATATATTCATGTGTGTTTATATACATATGCAAATACATATAGACCTGTCTTTTTGAGTATTTAAAATATTCATGTATAATACCAGTGCACAAGGTACCAGTGCACAGAATGGCCCTCAACAACATGCAATGAATCACCAGTGATCTTGATGTAGCCCAGACCCTAAAATACATAGTATGTGCAAATTTACCTGCCACGGTGCACTGCAGCATCCTCCTGGGCCTGATCCGTGGGATTTGGCTCCTGATGCTCTCAGGATACTTTAGATTTTTACCTTTGGTGTCTCCATGTGAACCAGCTGGCTCTGCAAAGGGACACCCGGACACCCCAGCGATGGGGTCCAGAGGGCAGGTCTCCTGACTTGCTTTTCCTCTCTGTTTTCATGCAGGCATGACTGTAACTTACTTCAATGTACTTCTGTGAAGCTAAGCTGTGACACATACATCCCATGTCTACGTTCACATGTGTAATTCCTCGCATGCCAACGTGGGTCAATAGTTGCCCCGTGACCCCTGAAAGTCAATATTTTGGTCTGCACAGAGACCTCAGAATTTGGTTTTATAGCACTGTAAACAGGAAATTTCAGTGCTACTTAGTATGCATCATTTTGAGAAACCAATTGCATTTAGATAACATCAAAACATTTGACAACGCAAGACGATTTTTCAGACTATTTGTGTGGTTAGAAATCCAGAAGGCACAGAGGTATCACACACAAGGTTCAATGGGGCACGGAGAGCAAAGCTGGCCAGAACTTTCATGAGATGAAAGGTGCTCATATAAAGATCACTTTATCTAAGTGCTAGTATTTTTTCACACAGGTATTTCTCTTTCTAGGCTTAAGAATAACTTCTTTTTTTTTTTTTTTTTTAATTGTTTTCCCAAAGCTCCTTTCCTCAAATAATTCAGAGATCGATGTGTCTCCTCAGCCACACTGGCAGAATGGAAAAGAACCCGCGAGGCAAAGTCACTGTCAGGATCTGGTGAGACAAAAATATTTGCACAATGATTTTTTCAGGGTGTAGCTACATTTATAAAATGTTGTACTAAAACACAAACCCATCCAAAACAACCAGCCCTCCTCCCTTGCCTGATTTCACCAGACTCCTCAGGAAAGCTCTGCTGCAAAGATCCAGCATGCCCAGTTTCAAGAAAATCTGTTCCTTTTGGGAAAATTAGCAGACTGTGGTTTGAAAATCAGACCCCCGGTAGAGGCAAAATTCAGCCCGAACTTCGGATTCAGTGCTTCTGCCTCCCAAAGTGACTTTCAGCTTGAACTGCTACTCATCTTTTCTTCTATAATATAATGCTCACAGATTCACATTTTGGCTTGAAATTTCCCACACTTGACCTTAGCCCAAGGGATTTTTTTTTTTTCTGGAAAAGGATGAACAGTTTTCTTCTCAGAAAATTGTTCAGAGGCTCCTTTTTTAATGCTCAGATAACTCCAAAACAGCTTGGTTTTATAACTTCAGATTTGGCATGTGCAGAGTGCAATCCTGAAGGAGGAATGCACTTTTTTGTCTCGTTTGAAGAAATTCATTTCGCAACAGCAAATTAGCCTGAAAGTTTTGGAAATAATAGACCGATGGTTCACAAGGCATGATTTAACCGTGGTAGAAAATGACAGGCTGAGCTCTCTGTCTCTGAAAGGTCATGAGTCTTGCTTTATAAATACGGCCTAGTTTCCTTTTTGCAGAGTCATCTTGCCCACTAAATCCTTCTGCATCCTGTTTTGTTTTAACCCTATGGCAGCGTCGGAGGTTGTTTCTGATGTATTTGCTCTCCATAAGCAAAGTTGTACTTGGCTCTTGATGGCGTTTTTCACGTTCTGTAAAGTAAATTTGACAGGACATGATTTAAGGAGTCTTTCTGCCTTGCACAGCATGCTGAGTTAAATTACTGCTCCTCATTCGCCCAGATTGCACCCAGTCCTGGTCCCCAAATCCAGTTGTCACTCACATCGCACAAACCTGCCCATGGACAGAGGTGCTAGATACTTTCTGAAAGCATCCTATGGTGCTTTCACTTCAAATGTGTTACCCAAGAAGTAAATGCTAAGCTTTTAAACATGGAAATTAATTACTCTATTACCCAAGAAATAAATACCAAGCTTTTAAACATGGGAATTAAGTAATTCATTAAATTAATTAAATTTTAAGGCTTTGGAAATTAAGTTAGGCTGAGATATAACTCCCTTAAAATAGGAGCTGAGGAGGCAGATTGGCCGATACGCTGTGGCTGGTTTGCGCTGCTCCAGCGGCACCGTGACAAGCTGGTTTAATCAATCAGTTATTGCAGGCTTAAGGTTGTTCTGTGTCATCGAAGCAGCACAGAGCTGTCAAGCGTGCTGATGAATCTGGCCACGAATCTTAAAATGTACTGTTTTTCCCCATTAAAAAGCCCACGTGAGCTGATATGCTGTGTTTAATTACACAACAGCGAGTATTGACTTGCAGGGCATGGCTGGAAAAAAACCAAAACAAAACAACCTTCTTTGTATTGTGTTAGGCAGGTGGTGGGTCATTCTCCTGGGAAAGAAATTCAACATCTGCCAGGAAGGTGAAGTTTGCTGCGTTCACACAGGTTTTGTAGCATCTGTGAATACACAAAAGGGGACTGGACACAACGGTGGAATCTGTCCCCTTGCTGACAGGGACTGTTGGCACGATGCTCACGGGGAGCCCCTTCACACGCCCCTAAAGGGGCTCTAAGTTATACACACAACTGCCTTCTGGCCCTCATAGAATTGCAGAGAAGTTTAAACAGGCAGCAATGCCGGACTCTCCCAGTTCTAACTGGACTGCCCAGTTTACAGTGGCACTATTCTTCACTTTGTGGGCCATTCAAAATACAGTCACTGAGCGCAGATTATTTCCAAATTCCAGTCTCCCCTGCAATTCTTCTATTTTTTTAAATTTATTAATGGTTGTTTTTCTCTTTAAAAGATCACAGCATGCACTCAGTTTGGGACCTGGTATAATTATTGCATCTAAGGAGATGAGTTTTTGCTAACATATTTGTACATATAGCACGGATGGAATTACAAAAGATATCTGTTTTATTTTACTCCCTCTCGGTATAGTTATCCCCCTTTCTCACACAGAGTTGCTCTTCCATAAACCATTTGTATATGATATTCATAGTTTTCCTTTTTCTTCACCTATTCCTATATAGATAAAGCAGTGCTACTTTCATATAAGACAAACACATAAACCTCATTCCAGACAGTGAGAAAGACTGGTTTGGCAAGTCTTCAGCAAACAGGTTTCTTAATTTCTATCCAAGTTGGCAAATTAATCATATGGATTACTGTTACACAGACTAAAGGACTTTCAAAATTAGTCCGGGCATAAATAATGTCATTGACTCTTGTCCTGAAGGCTTTGCTGCTATTTTACATTTACTTTGTGCTCCTTGCATGTGTACAGGTGATTACATGGAGCGCAACCCACCTTATCCTATGCGTACGTATGCTCTGACTCCCTGGCAGAGTAGGTCCAGGTACTAATTGTCAGAAAACTAACAAAATAAGTGGCCCTGTGATGATGAGGAGAGGTGGTGTGGCCACAGAAGAAAACATATCAGCTTAGATTGGCTTCAGCTGTCAAGGAACCGCACCCTGATTCTTTTCTACTGCGCTGCTCACTATGGTATTTTAGCACTGTACCAAGGTTTTGTTATCAATGGAACAAATGCAGAATTTTTATTTTTATTATTGCTGGATCAAGCATTTGAGTATGCACTGATCTTTCATTCTTGAGCAGTGTAATTTATATTCGGAGGCTGACAATTCATCTAGTTCCCCACAGACATACAGACAAACTTAGAAAATAACGAGTGTTTATGTGAATTCCGTTTTTCTCAGGCATTTTTATTCCTCAGAGAGACTTCCATGGGGCCAAATTACCATGAAAACTAGATTACCATGATATTTCAGTTCCTTACGGTAAAAGTTCATGTAATTCATTACTGTTGACACTATACACACATCCTTGGGGAACTAGCAAAAATATAAAAATAAAACTCCTAAAAATGTGCATAAAACATAAGAAAGCTGCCACTTAACCCAAATATTCCCTGAGCAAAAATAAAGCAAATTATTTCCCAGATATGATAATTTCAGCTGGGCATAGCACTGTATTGAGAGGGAAGGTTATTACTCAGCTTATGACATAAAATAACTCCAGATCCGGAGGAATCAGTTGGAAAGACGACCAGTATACAAACCCCTTTGCCCTGAACACAAGGTGCAAAGCAGTGAAGAGTCAGGCTCCCAGTTTAAACAAAAGCCACTGCATCTGCTCCTCCAGTGCAGCCAGTTCCTCAGGCTAAGACCTCGATTGATCCCACTCGATTTTCATCTTGCTCTCAAGGGTGCACTTTCCCACCACACCACGACCACTGCAATGGAGAACCACCACTGAAACGGCCAGTAATGCTGTCGCTGCCCCAAACCCCGTCGTTCCTTCCTACTCATCTGAGGCTCAGGATAAGGAGGCTGAGGGGAGACCTTATCGCTGTCTGCAACTGCCTGAAAGGAGGTCGGAGCATGGAGGGGGTTGGTCTCTTCTCCCAAGTAACAAGTGATAGGACAAGAGGAAATGGCCTCAAGTTGCACCAGGGGAGGTTTAGATTGGATATTAGGAAAATATTCTTCCTGGAAGGGGTTGTCGGGCATCGGGACAGGCTGCCCAGGGAAGTGGTGGAGTCACCATCCCTGGAGGGGTTTAAAAGAAGCAGAGATGAGGTTCTTAGGGACATGGTTTAGTGACAGTGTCGGGTTAACGGTTGGACTCGATGATCCTGAGCGTTTGTTCCAACCAAATTGATTCTATGATGCAGGTGTTGTGCAGCCAAGGATGAGATTTTTAAAAGTTTTGCCATCGATAGATCAGTTTGCCATCAAATCCTGTGTAGTCAAGGCAGACAGAAAAGGTACTTGAGAGTCCAGTTCAGATCCAATGTGGCAGCACTGGAGACGCTCCACCACACGCCCTTGACTATCAAAGGAGCTCAGGATGTCTGTCTTATTCCTTAGCTGCTCCAGGTAGTTGGGTAAAGCTAAGAGGAATTAAAACAGGCTCAAGTGCAATAAGAAAGTGGGGACTAAGGGAGAATTTATGCAATAACCCTTGGGCAACTATGCATAACTGTAGGATAAAAAATTCTTCGTTTCAGCCTGGCTAGAGAATAATTTTAACATCTTTATTGTAAGACTTGCACATAAAGTGCAACGCAACCCGCTCCAGGCTCTGAGTTATAAAAGGATGAACTGGGTCCCAAACCATTATTTCAGTAAGTAAAAAGCCAGCATTTCAAGAGATCATGTGTTAAGTGGACACATGGGAAAAGAGAATTTTCAGAAGTCCTTCTAGAAAGTGGTACTGGTAACAGATGGCCTTGGGGCTTGTTTTTCTTCAGCTAAAACAGAGATGATGGATGTTAAACGACATTTTGAGACAGCGAGCTTCTGGTCAGCTGTAGTGTAAACCTGTATATCCCTTTTTTTGGATCACAAATAATTATAGCTCCCTTGTACAGTGGCAAAAACTGTGTACTCTTTCAGTTTGGGCTATTTAGTTTACTTCAAATTTCTTCTGAATATATGCTTTTTTGCACTATTTTTACATAAAATCTTCCTCCCAAACCAGAGATGGCTGCAGTGCAGTGGATGTGGCAGTGCGGGGGAGAGGTGCCATTTCTTGCATATAATATGATTTCCCGTGTAAACCGAAGTTCTGGTATGAGGGAACTTCTTTGAAATATATCATTTGTGTTAATGCTGCTTCGTGGTGTCGAGACATACATCGCACATCCATGGACATCAGGTCATTAACCATCCATAGTGCCTGTTTTTTAGGGCAGTGTACAACCCCAACTAGGGCTGTATCAGCTCCCTGCTGGGCTTTTGACCAAAGAGATCTGTATAAAACATTACCACTACATCTCTTCTCAAAAAAAAAAAAATTAAAGCAAAATTCTTCTGTTTTCTATAAATGGGATGTAGCAGGAAGGTACTTTCCTGGTGTGGGAGGGGAATGTAAAACGATACCATGTCTGACCAGTTACCTCATCTCTATGCACCAGCGCACGCATGCCCAACGCTCAGCAATGCAGTAAGTTTTCTACTCCTGGCCTTCAAAATCTTCCAATGCTAAAAAGCACTATAAAAAAATCAAGAGGAGCTTTCTGACAGTGACATACATCAGGCTGTAAAATGACCTCTCCCAGGGAGTGGTGAAAGCCCTATCATTTATGTTATAAACAACAGTAATTCTTAACACATGATGAGCACAAAGCTGGACAAATATTAAATGATCTGCAAAGCATGCCTTTGAGATGTCACTGCTACACACAGGCATGGATGGGGCTTGGGCTCAGGGCCGAAGAGCAAACCTATTCCTAATAAAGAATTTACACTCAAGTTCATCTCTTCTACTTGGGTACTCGGATACCAAGATAATCCCACACCATTGACTTACAGTTAGACAAAACACTGAAAACTTTTCCCTGGAAGATAATATTGGGAGGGACAGGGAAATAACCTATTACTTTACAAGAGGGGATATTTTTAGAGACACAAAGTCAGGTGTCCACCCTGCACTGAAATCCAATGAGATCTGTAAAAGCTCCACAGGGTTGTCTGAAAATACTGACCTTAAAGTGTTAGATTTTTCTCTCGGCCATGCCAGATGAGGGAAGTCTCTGCAGGAGACGTCTGTAAATGAGATCAGAACTCAACCATAAAATGCTGACAAAGTCATCTGGAGCCCACAGAGCTGTGCTCAGTGATGAATATACCATTTCATTATTTTTGTGTCTATTACTTGTTTTTTCCCCCATGTGTTGGTTTTGGTTTATCTGCAGTTTTAATTTTGATTTGTATTTTATCCTAAGTTCCTTTCACTTGCTAGTTCTCAGTCTATTTACAGAGAACAAAAGAATGCACAATGTAGAACAGCAGAATACTAGTGTTTATTTTCACGAGTTTGGACCGATCAAATATCTCAAAAGTCCCGAAGCGGAACCATGCCTGAGGCAGGTTAGGTCATCTCGAGTGTGGGGAAACAAACAGAAATATCCCATTCTTCACTACTGTATATTATATTTATGCCACTTGGGAGTTTTAACAATACCACATATACAAAACATTTGTTCTTACTTTCTGTGCTATTCGGAGTTTTCTCAAGGCTCTCTGGTGCTTTTCTTTTTCCTAGGGACACTGCAGTGTTGCCATGCTTCAGTGACTTTCTCAACTGATTTAGCTGAAATGCAAGAAGTGGTCCCTAGGAATGAGCCAGGGGTGCTGAAAAGGAGGTTTTGTTCTCTGAATACTTCTATGTTTAAAAAAGGTTCTTTTGAGTGTTTGAACTAGTTTGCCTCAACTTCTTTCCCTGATTCTTTTTCATGTACATTCGAAGCTCGGTCCAACAGACAGAAACCAAAAGCAGAATCTGTTGTTATTATCAATATCTTCACACTCCCATCAAAGGCACAACTGTATTTTATATCTCCTTGATTTTCCACTGGAGGTCCAAACACGGATGTCTAAAGCCACATCTGCCCGGCTAAAGCCTGTGTTTCAAAAGCTAAGAGTAATCACGGGTGTGTTGCTTCTTCCCTTTGCAATGTGAAGCGCTTTCAATACGCCTCACAGCAAAGGGTGGCTGCTCAGCCACCCTGCTGAAAATAAAGGCAAAGGGGCATTTTGCCTCAAAAAGGCTCCTCCAGGCCATTTGCCCTGCTCACAGCTTTGCACATCCACTGTCCTGCTGAAGGACGATGTAGTTTATCAACCCAGCATTGCAGGATGACCTGAAATCACTGCCAGTCTGCTTGGAAATCCAAACCTGCAAAACACAGTGATTCAGCAGCTGCTGCTCAGGCTGTCGAATCCCAATGCTGTGATGTCCAAGAGCTGCAGCAGGAGTGGGCAGAGTCCTGAGGCTATTCCAACAGGAGCATCTGAAAATGTAGTCGCTGAAATTTACTGTTCATTATTCTTCTGGAAAATTTCAGGCTTAAATGCAAAGCCTTTCAAAAAGTGCTGAGTTCCTAGAAACTATCATTACTTTTCAAAGGAGCTGCTGGGTGCTCAGTTCCTTTAGAATAACTACATTTCCACCCCAGCTTTGTGGCCTGACAGTTTTATTACAGAAGCTTTAAGCATGCTAAGAACTTCAAACAGAGAAAAAATGGCTCCTTCGGAGCCTTCTCTTAAGTCCAAGAAGCGATTCACGCCTTTGAAAAAATGCCTGTGTTTGAAGCATAAATAATGCTGCAGTAATGACCTCAAAAAAGATGGAAATGAGAGAAACAACAATTTTTTACTTGAGGACTTGGTCATTCATTCCTGCCTCCTTTTCCTCTCCTACTTTGTGAAAGATCCTTTGCATCGATGCTGCTGAAGAAGAGGCAACGACCAACTGCTGCTGCCACGGGCACATGGTAACGACTGGCTGGTATCTGCCCCACTCAGGGCCAGACCCCTCTACAGCGTATAGGATCATCCAATAGTTTGGGTTCGAAGGGATCTTCAAAAGTCATCTAGTCCAATCCCCAGATATCTTCCTCATGTCTAACCTGAATCTGCTCTCCTTCTGTTTAAAACCATCACCCCTTGTCCTATCCCTACACGCCCTTGAAAAAAGTTGCTCTCCAGCTTTCTTGTAGGTCCTCTCTAGGTACTGAAAGGCCACAATAAGGTCTCCCCGGAGCCTTCTCTTCTCCAGACTGAACCCCAACTCTCTCAGCCTGTCCTCCCAGCAGAGCTGTTCCAGCCTCGGATCATTCCTGTGGCTCCTCTGGCCCCTCTCCAGCACTGAGGGCTCCAGAGCTGGACACAGGACTCCAGATGGGGTCTCACCAGAGCGGAGCAGAGGGGCAGAATCACCTCCCTCCACCTGCTGCGATCTGATATTTATCTCGTATCTCATTCAAAAAGGCTCATAGAAGAGCCGGAGAGTGAAACAGCAATCGGGTGGCACAGACAATAGAGGTCCAGAGCTCTAGTTCACTTGTTGGACCTCATTAGGAGTGGAGCCCCACCTAATGCTGCCTCGGAGCCCCGTGTGCAAGCCCAGCCTGCGCTCGTCCTTCCCACTCGTGGTCACGGAAAGGTGAACATTACCTGCACGTTTGAGGGCTGCTGCCCCCACCTGGTACACAGAGATGAAGGACATGGAAACTTCACGGGACAGGTCTTTCCTGACTGCAGAGTGTGGTAAACATAGAGAGTGGGGGGTGGCAGAGGAACAACGTGAGTTCCAGACACAGCACTGTAGAGCATGGGCAGACATACCTATAAAATGACAGCAAACAAGTTTTAGGATGAGGGGCAAAGGGCGCAGACTGAAGCACAGGAGGTTCCATCTGAATATGGGGAGAAACTTCTTTCCTTTGAGGTGCCAGAGCCCTGGAACAGGCTGCCCAGAGAGGCTGTGGAGTCTCCTTCTCTGGAGACATTCAAACCCACCTGGACACATTCCTGTGTGATCTGCTCTGGGTGACCCTGCTTTAGCAGGTGGGTTGGACTGGATGATCTCCAGAGGTCCCTTCCAACCCCAACCATCCTGTGAATTTTTCCACCATAAAACATTTTATTCCCTCTGGGTGGTGTAAAGGTGGGTTGTAGAGGTTTCAGTCAGATGCAGGTAGAGAACCAGCTTTTATGATCTGGATGAGGGAGTTCCAAACACTGGAGTAGGCTGAGGAGCCTGGATGATGCAAGATGCAATTTGGCTTTCTTTCCAGAGCTACAGAAAGCACTTTCCTGGAAAGCAGGAAAAAAGCAGAGAAGCAGCAGGGTCACAGCTGCTGTTCTGGGCTGCTCTTGGTATGGTGTCCACATGCACTGGCTCTTACTCCTTGTCTAGTGGAGCCAGTGGCTTAATTTAGCCTTTAACAACCAGTTCTGTCACCTGATTTAGAAAGAAATCACTGTCTCCAGGAACAGCAGCACCACAGGCTAAATACAGTTGAAGTACAAGTCTGACATCAGTAGCATGAATATGGCTCGGTATGTCATCTCCCAGTTTGGCCTGCAGAATAGCATCGTGAACATTATGATTTCGTTTCCTTGATGTAAAAAAACCTGCAACATGTATGTCTGGAAGAAACCCAAATTTGTATAAACTGGAGGATATTATTGTGTGTATTGAAATGTTCACAGGGTATTATCCCACAGCCCATTCCATATTTGTTTTGGAAATTATTACATGTGGAAAATGGGAAATCCTCCAGTTAATTCCTTTACCTTGAAATATCAGCGAACACAAGGGTATTTTGAGATGATTCCCTGCTAAAAAATGAACAAGTAGCATTCATAGCTGTAAGCCAGAAGGGAATGCTTGATCAAATAATGCAAAATGGGTTAAAGTGTAAGTAATTTCAGAGACAAGAGTAAAAGTAGCTCTTAAAAGGTCATTTTTCCTTAGAGATTTTTCCTTTTTTTTTTTTTTTTCCCTGGCCATATTCTGAGGTGTCCCTGGAGAACAGACAGCATAGCAACATCTCCAAGGTCCTCTGCAATTTACTGAAGGAACCAGGTGTCTAGTGTACACATTACTTCCACTGCCCTAAGCAGATAAATTTAATCCCCAGCTTTTGTAGCAGCAGAATACTTCTCAGTCTGGATTTCATAAAATTTATGATCGAGGCATGAGACAATTGTACAGATGGCAGGAGAACAAACTGAAGGAGAAAAACAATGAGAGTACAAGAATGAGAAAAGAAGAAAACGAAGTGAGGGCAAAAAAAATCTTCCGCTGGAAAGAGCAGATCTTATCAGACAATAGAAGCTACTTCCAGAGGCAAAGTTCAGGTACGGAAAACTGCACGAGTCGCAGGGAAAAGCTGGATCATCTGTCCCAAGAGAGAAAACAAATACATGGCAAAAAAAAAGCAGCACACAAGTTGGAAAGCAGCATGAGGAGAAGGCAAAGCATTACATTTCTTCCGAGTTAAAATGTTTCCAGGTTGTTCTGATATTTAAAAATTTCTAGA
Organism: Caloenas nicobarica; assembly: GCF_036013445.1. Classification (NCBI taxonomy): domain Eukaryota; kingdom Metazoa; phylum Chordata; class Aves; order Columbiformes; family Columbidae; genus Caloenas; species Caloenas nicobarica. The sequence continues at coordinate 207,312,558 of NC_088245.1, read as the reverse complement.
AGGAAGGTTTCCCAAATCCCAATGCATTTGGGAGACAAAGCCTCCTGCAATGTGAAGTTCCCTCTTTCGGTTATTTGCTCGGTTTGTTTTCCTGATTTTGTTCCAATTAGTTAAATGCTGTGCCTTGGATTCCCAGCCAGACCACCTTGTAACACCGACACCTACTCGCTGTGACGGCAGGTGGAATTCTTCACACCTCCAGCCGCTCTCATGGGCTGAGATACATCATTTACTTGCAGACACTGTTTTTATCAGATGCTGAAGATATTAGTGGAGAATGTTCTTAGACTGTGAGACTCACTAAAATCTGGAAAGGCAGGCACTACTTTTCTTCATTCAGCAATTGCCATCCAAAATATACAGTTCCCTAATATAACCAGTTATCAACTGTATGGGTAAATCAGAGGATTGCAGTGCTGCCCACCAGTTAAGGTCTCTTGCTCAAGAGTCTGGCCCTGGACTTGTGCTGAAAGTTGTGTTTTGTTAACCCAGCTGCAAACGGGTACGTGGGCAGCTGAAGCAGAGTCAGTGAGATGCTGCCACATCGTGAGATGCTGCAACATCGTGAGATGCTGCCACATCGCTCCCTTCTGTGGCACAAGGCACGGAAATCAGGATACCGTAGCTGTCCTAGTCTAACGAGGCTCATGTGTCTATCTGACATTTTTGGCAGCCTGTATTTTTATTCACATTATTTGACACTGCTACATTAATGAGGACCAGGGAGTAAGCTGAGCGCTCTCAACTCCCCCACTATTCAGGCAGCTGAGCGCTCTCAACTCCCCCACTATTCAGGCTGCTTAGTGATTAACTCACTCCCTGGCTTTATTTTTGGGACTACACCGAAGAACTCTCTCCAAGACACCTGGATATTACAAGGGAAGTCCTGAGCAGCGTGTGCCACGTCACCTGGCCTTATGCCACAGGATTCATCGCTGGTGTTTAAGCAACATTATAGACGCAGCCTGCTGTTCCCAGTGTACAGCCTTGTTCATGCGACAAGGAGAGATCCCGAAAACCCCGAGTACTTACGGGGGCAAAAGTAACGGTCCTCAACGCTTTTTAAATTCATGTGATTCCTTCCTCTTCCAAAACTATTTTGTCCCAGTTCCAGTCAAGGGTAAGCTTCTCCCAGGAGAGAGCAGCCTGGGCTGCCATCCGAGGAAAACTGGGCTACCAGCAGTATTCCCATGCTGCTTTATCCCTAGGGCTTCTTCCCAGAACAGAGTATTGAAACCTCATGGAAAAGGGCCTGGAGCAAGGTCAGGGCTGTGCCTTCTTCTTTATCAGTGCATTGTCAGAGTCTTCCTCAGCTGACCCAACAGGAAAGATTAAAAAGCCTCCAGTTCTGAGCTGGCAGCTGTTCAGTCAGATAAGCATTGCTGCACAAATGAACAGGGTATCTTGTTGGGTACTTCTTTAACAGTCTTCCTTAACTTGAGCAGGACAAGACCTACAAAATTAGGACTGTCTGCAAAAATGTGTGTCAGCAGTGAAATTAGCTTGTGCAATTATTAGTATTGTACATGCCATGGTTCCCTGCCCACAAATACAAGGCAGCAAGCAAACCTTAAGCCCAGAGTAGTATCAAAGCCAAAACATGCATGCAAGAGAGCCAGAATCCATATCTTAGGCAATAATTGCCTTTTCTACCCATAAGCAGTTCTTTAACAGAGTAATATAAAAACTGCCAGCAAGGCACTGAGTCCAAGACAAAGTCCAGAAAACGTTCCAGCGGGTTATCTTGCCAATGCTGCCTGCCTACGAGGGTCAGCACACAGGAACGTTCACTCCTTTATTCAGCCACGCAGCTGCAGGGGACCTGGACCTCTGCTCTGAAGTTGAATTTAAAGTTACCTCTAGGGTCTTCTAGATTTTAAACACAGACCATCATAGACAGAGTTCTACCTAACAGAAGTCTGGTTGGTGAAGCACGCTTGACTGAAATAGCATAATTGAACTATTTAGGCCAAAAATCTCCAACTGCAGATTTGCTGCGAGTCTGCAAACAGTCTCTCAGTGGCTCTAGTTCTGTGAGCTGTCCAACTTACCCATCCACTAAATTTGACATGCAAGTATGCTCTTGCACCCATAGCAGGATTTTTGGAAGGATGAGAAGTTTTGGCAAAATGACAAACTTGCTTTATTTTGGGAGTGGTACAGGCTGGTCCCAAGTCTGACCAACAAGGGGAACTCCGTGGGCTGTGCAGGAGGAGAATCTGAGGCAGGCTGTACGGGGGAGGAATTTTCTTGCTGTGGATCTGTTCCAAGTCTGGTTTTGACGGCAGGTTAGTTTGCTGATCTTCTAATTTGCCTCGGCATGTATCCCCCATCAGGTCTCGAAATAACCTCTCCTGACCTGAGCGCTGCACAGAAGGTACAGACTGTGCTTGCTCCATCGGGACCGAGCGTTCGCAAAGTTACTTAACAGAGACCTAATGTAAAATCCCCAGATCATGGTGCACCCAGCCTATTTAGTCCCAAAATAATAAAAATTTAAAGCTGGAAGCAGATGTCAGTTTTGCAACTGAACTGTAACCGTGTCATCAGTCCCTGCCATCGTAACGCCCCCTCCTCCTCCCCGCTACTTTCCAAACCAGAAAGAATCAGCCTCCTTCGAGCTGCTCCTCACAATGCAGTCGCTCTCACTTCCCCACATGACTTTAGTTGCCCTTCTCCCGCTCGGCTGCACCGGGGCATGCGGAGCCCGCCCCGGCAGACCGCCGCTGCTCCCCGAGCCCGCCCGCCGCCGTGCGGCCCCGGCTCGGCTCGGCTCGGCTCGCCCGCCGCCGTGCGGCCCCGGCTCGGCTCGGCTCGCCCGCCGCCGCAGCGCCGGGAGCCGCCCCCCCCCGCTCCGCTCCGCGCCCGCCAGCCGCTCAGCGCCACGGAGCGTGTTCCGGGCGGTTCCTCCCGCCGCGCAGCGACACCGGCCCGGGCTCTGCGGGGTGCGGGCCCGGCGGCGGGAGGGCCGCGGGCGGGGCGGGTTCCCGGGGCGGGTTCCCGGGGCGGGGGGGGGGCCCGGGACACGCGGGACGCGCAGCACCACGCGCGCCCCCACGCCCACGTGCACCGCGCCCCCCGCGCGGGGGCTCGCGCTGCCCCGCCCCCCGCCACTCCCCGCCACTCCCCGCCCCCCCGGCGGCCGCCGATTGGCTGCGGGCCTCAGGCGAGGCGCGCGGAGCGGCTGCCCGCGAGTAACCCCGCCGCCGCGAGCGCCCCGCGCGACCTCTCTCCTGCATCGGCGGTGACGCGGCCGCGCCCCCCCCGCGCGGCAAAGATGGCGGCGCTGAGCAAGTCCATCCCCCACAGCTGCTACGAGATCGGGCACACCTGGCACCCGCGCTGCTCCGTCGCCGTCCTGCACGTCACCCAGGGCGCCCTGGCCGAGTCCCTGCGCATCTACGGCACCCTCTACCTGGTGGGTCTGCGGGAGTGGGGGGGAAGGAGGGGGCACTGACCTGGGTGGGGGGGGAGCGTCTGGTGTGGGGGGGACAAGGGCATGAGGGGATGGTGGGGGGGCTGGCGGGGGGGCTGGCCTGGGTGAAGGGCATAAAGGGGGTCAGGGAGGGGGCCTTGTTTTGGGGTGGAAGGCCGCGGGGGATATGAGGGCGGGGGGAGCCTGGCCTGAGGTGTAAGGGAAGGGTACAGGGGGTGTGGGGGGGGCTGGAAGGGCATGAGGGGTGTTGGGGAGGGCACAGGGGATGTCAGAGCGGGGGGAGCCTGGCCTGGGTGAGGGGGAAGGGCATGAGGCATGTCAGGGGAGGGAGGCTGGCCTGGAGTGGGGAGTGTGTTGGGGGAGGAAGGGGAGGAGAGGTGTCGATGGCAGTGTGAACCTGGGGTGGGGGGAAGAGGAAAAAGGATGTTTCGAGGGGGACCCTGGTGCTGGGGAGAAGAGAAATGGTGGAGGCGCAGCTTGCTTTGAGGGCTGGAGGGCATAAGGGTTGTGGCAGGGGAGGGAGTGTGTGAATCTGGCCCTGGGAGGGGAGGGCATGGGGGGCGGTGAGTCTGGTGGCACCACAGGTGATGTGGGAGAGGTGAAGCTGGTGGGGCAGGAGGGCACGGACACAGTCTGAACATCATATTTTCATCGTTTTCCAATATCTATGAGGCTTGAATAAAAAGACTTAGTATTTGCGTAGGAGGCTAGAATTGTATCTTTGGCAGTAGCAAGAGCACATGTGTATTATTGTTGGTGACACCTTGGTAGTTGTTGCCTTAGGATCAAGGAGGTTCCATTGCATAATGAAGCAAGGTTAAAAAAATACATTAAGGCTAAAGTATTCAGAGAGTATCCTACAGGTGAGCTTGAGTGTGCAGTTGTACTTGGTTATATCACTGTGCTTGCAGCTGGCTTGCTTCCAGCAAATTAAGGTGTAGGTAGAGGAGTCAGGGTCTGTTTGCATCCATCTGTGTAAATGTATCCTGAAAGCTGATCTAAGCTGGAATCGCAGCAGGTGAGCACTTCTTTCTGTCCTCCACCTCTGTGTTTCTCCTGTAGTGGTGCTTGGAGGATTGAGTAGTGAGCTGGCCCCAAACTAAGCTATAAGGAAAGAAAAACAAGTCATTGAGTCTGTACTTGCGACTCTGTACCAGTGCTGGTACAACAAAATTATCAAGATATGTAATAAAGAGGAGGGAAGGACTGGGACTGCAGAACTCCTGACATAATTCGTTTAAGCTCTCGTTGAAGTGTGCTTTGAGTGAAAATTGTGACAATATCTAATGGCATTTTTTTAAAAGTTATTAACTATTTGGTAGCAGTGTGGACCTAGGGAGCTGTCATGTCTGACAGTGAACATTTTCACTCTGAACCAACATAAACAGAAGTGGCAGCTTCTGTGAGCTGGATTAGGAAACTAATACAGAGAAAAACATTCCTTCTTCTCCTCCTCTCCTCCCCAGTAATTTTTTCTTTGGATCTGTTTTCTGCTTGAGTTTGCTGTGTGGGAGCATCAGTACTTGTATCAGAAAAGAATGGACCTGAAATGAGCCATGAGAGGTGTAGTGGTGATCTGTCAGGTCTGGCTAAAAGCACCTTAAACAGCTCTGTAACTGAATCAAAGTTCTCCAGCAGTCAAGCCTGGTCAAGAGAGTCCTGCTGTGTTACAGTTCACTCAGCTGTGCAGTCACGGGTTAGGGGGAAAGCTCTCCTTTATATTTGTTTGAAAGGAAAATCAAACCTCAAAATCCAACATGTTTTCCTGATCAGTTTTACGTTGTGGCCACATAAACAGTTACATCTTGTCATGAATCCAAGGTGGAGTGGGAACCTTCTCAACCAGTGTCATGCTGTGCTGCAAAACGTCTGCATCAGTTTTTAACCTGCCCTCTTTACAGTTTTTAATTTTCTTAAATTTCAGTGTTTAACTTGACTTATCAGAGTAATCTAAAGCCGAGTTGCTCAAGAATCTTGGTGTTACCTAAAGAGGGAGGAAGCATTTGTGTTCCTTTGGTCCCAGACACATAACTATTCTCTTTTCTTTGTGTGGTCCTGGACCTTATCCCTCCTTGAGCAGATTTGATTCATTCACTGATCCAGAAGACATTACTAACTTGCTTTTAGGTGGGGTAATTTTCAGCTGCGTTAATGAATTGAATTGATTTATTAAGCAAGGTTCAACAAGTACCAGAGACAGTGTAAGGTAACAAGTGAAAGGGTGCAGAGGAGACTGCAGAGGAGGAAGCAGAAGTCTTGCACATTAAGTAGGTTGGCAGTGAAAGAATACTCCTGAATTAAGAGAGTCATCACTAAATTAATTCTTTGCTGGATTAAGGTTGTATTTGAAAACCTCGTATTTGTAAATTAAATATCACAGTTGGACAGCACAAATGTTCGGTCCTTTTCTGTGTTCTGAGATTCACATAAGGGCATGAACTTCCTTTACTTTATCATTATAGTTAGATCAGTATATGTTCGAAATGTTTCTGGTACTACTTGGTCCCAATCTTTTGTACAGCTCAGCAACAAAATTTCTCTTCATTTTTCTATGTCAAGCCTGTAAAATGACTTCTGCTTGTTTATTCGTCCTGTTGCCACAAGCTAATAACTAAGGAAAATAGGTGAAAGAGTTTCCTCTCACAAAAGCTTATGTGGAAATGAATGAGAATGAATAGATGAGAATAAATTGCCAGAGGTTGTTGTGGGAGAGAATGTGGTTAGGGATGGTTATAATCCAGAGTCCAAACCCCTAACATCTACACCCCACATCTCTTTAATGTTTTGCTTCTCTTCAGTCAGTGGGAGGCTGATGGAGCCAAATTAAGTCGTGCTGGTATTTGATGACTAAAATACTGGTTTTCAGTAAATGGCTGTAAAGAGTCTTTGCTATACCTTTTTAAGCACGCCTGAGTTTTTTTGGTTAGAAAAACTGTAATGTTCAGGTACCATATTTTCACCGTCTTTATTTTTGCTCCAGTACAAATTGATTGCTTTAGCAAAAGTAGGTTTTGTATGTAAATTGAATTGGCCCTCCACATACAAAGTGGCTGACAGGAATACCTATTTCATAATTAAGACTGCTTGTATTTCACGAACCAAATGTCCCAATGCTGAAGGTCTTCTGAGACCCACTTTTACAAAAAAATTCAAGGAAAAAGTTAAAAATCGCTTAACACACATAATCCCCTAAGAAACCCCAAATAATCTCCCATACACCTTATAATTACACTTTTTAAAAAACTGCTTGCCTTGATATTTTAAGAAAACTTTACTGAAAAAGTTCTTCTTCAGAGTTTGTTGTATTTTGTTTGATTTATGCTTATGTTTTGGATTAGTCAAAGCTCAAGAAAATGCGATAGTGTGAGTATTTTCAAAGATGAAGAATTCTAGAAATTATGAGAGGTGGGGAGAAGAAAATGGTTTCACAGGGAAATTACATAAAGCTGGGGAAAGGGAAATGAGAAGCTGAGTTATTGGATTTGATCTCTGTTTCTGTTTCCTGGGATTTCTGTTGATTTCTGTGGGAAATCTGCCATTCATCTCATTCATCTGAGCAAAGTCCTCTGTTTCCTGAAGGTTTGCAAGTTTTAGGCACTTGCTTGATGATGGTGCACATTTTGCTTAGTTGTTAGTATGAAGCCTTTGTAGTGTATCAGAGGTAATTGGATCTGTTGGTAACATTTCCTCTTAATCTAAATAAGGTAAACATTGTTTGTTGCTGCTTTGCAGTTCAGCTGATTCTTCTAACTTTTTGCCTATGGGGTGACTAGAGTAATTTCGGTCTTTCAACTTTTCTTTCTCCTAGTCTGATCATCTGTGTTCTTCACTTAATTTAAGCCAGGCTACCTCCCTGCCTCTCCAACTTGGGTTCTGTCCTGCCCTTCCCCTCTTGATCACAGGCCTTCCCCCACCCGCTGACATCTCTCACAGAGTCACATAATGGTTGGAGTTGGAAGGGACCTCTGGAGATCATCTAATCCAACCCACCTGCTAAAACAGGTTCACCAGAGCAGATCACACAAGAATGTGTCCAGGTGGGTTTGAATGTCTCCAGAGAAGGAGACTCTACAACCTCTCTGGGCAGCCTGTTCCAGGGCTCTGGCACCTCGGAGTAAAGAAGTTTCTCCCCATATTCAGATGGAACCTCCCGTGCTTCAGTCTGTGCCCATTGCCCCTCATCCTCTCATTTGGACTGAGGATGGTTCAGCCGATTATTTAGCAGAACAGATGTAACCTGAGTCTGCTGTTCCAAAGTGTCTTTTAATGATCCTTGGGGCTTGCTGTTATTTTTTGGATCTCTTTCACTTAATTTCTTCTCGTACCGTTTTCATACTCTTTTTGATCTTGCTTTTGATACTCTCTTCACACTCATTTCAGACTTATTTTGGTCTCATTTGTAATATTTTTCATACTTGTGTCATATCTGCTTCCTCCTATGCTTTTTAATGGCCTTCAGGTTCTTAGATGCCAATTGCTTCTCTTTCTTTCTATATCAAAAGTTTTTGTGTTTTTTTTTCCCCCCTCTACTTATGATTCCAGTGCTGTTATCTTCATAGGCCCTCTTTTGACCCCAAGTGTCTGTATGCCTCTTAATCTGTATTATTAATTTTTTAAGCTCTCTAGGGCAGCATTGTGTACACTATTGTTAAAGAGACAACTGCTGTCAGCAATTGTATGAGGTGTTTTTTCTTCCTGTAGAAATGTGGGAGGGACACGAGTAGTCTTGCATGTGGTAGCTGGCATGTCTCTTCACAGACAGATCACTGATTGAGTAGAGGCAATAACAAACTTAATTATTGTGCTAATGAATTGTATGGAAAACAGAAAGGTGGAGGTGAGACAGAATGAAGTGTGTCACATCGCTTTCCTGGCTGTATTTACATGGACATAGGACGGGGCCAGAGCTCGGCCCCAGGGACAGATGGTGCACACTGCCCATGGTGCTGCTGCTTCAGGCTCACTTTGTGTGCGGTTTCTCTGGGGAGAGCTGAGCAAAGCCAGGGAGCCAGCTAACACTGGAACAGATCCTGTTTTATCTGCCAGCGGAGATATAGTCATCGTGTCTCACCTTTCTGAGGTGTGCGAGAAGGCTGTACTGACCAAATTGTATTCTAAAATAATCCAGAATTGCTGGGTATATTAAAATATGGTTTTTGTTTGTTTGTGCCATGAGCCATTGTGTATTTGGAGGTAGGAGGTTAGTGTTACCCTTGAATATGCTTCGATATGCCAGCTTGGATCTCCGCTCAGGCCATCGAGAAGCTCCCATTGGGCCCCGGTACCTGGAATTGTAGTGATGGTGGTGGCTGCATTGTGCTGGGACATCTGACCATCTTAGTACTGTGTGGTGTCCTGTATGTCTGTGCTGTGATATGAATGACATGTAGGTCAGTGTGTTCTTGCCTTTAGATTCTTCTGTAAGCTGGGTTAAATGTGGCTAAAATTAGCTTAAATGTTACTAAACTAAGAACCTGGTTGTGACATCTTCATTCCAGGCTGTGGTTGTTTTGCTCTGTTCAGGTGGTTTTTGGGCCAGGCTAGTAAAATTCCGTCATAAATTGAAAATAAACAAAATTAGTCTTTTGTTCAGATATTGAGAATTTTAAAAGAACTAGTTAAGGAATTCCATTGGACTGAAGAATTTATGCTCAAAAATACAAGGAGTAACCTGGAGTCTGCATCGCAGTAATGGTGGAAATGGTGGAAGCTCCAGCCTTGGCCGATTCAGCAAATATCTTGGTAAAGACGCTATAAATACGGGGAACCCGCAAAAATCGTTAAAGGGACTGTTTATTAAGGAGATGTGAATCTGTTCTCTTAGGTTGGTACAGCTGTATAGTAGAGTGCAAGAATTTCAGGGTAGGAGGAGAATAATTGAAAATTGTACTGAGTTTGACCTTTTCACGGGCTATGAAAAATAGCCCTCTAGTCATCTAAGTACAAGGGAAACAAGCGGCGAAGATAAGTTGTCATGGAATGAGAGCGATGCCAGGGCTGAAGGTAATTTAGATGTCATTCAAAGAGTATGTGAGTACTGTTCGTTTCTTTTTTTAGTTGCGTGGATGATACGGAAAATTTAAAAAAAGCCAAACTGACCCAACGCACCCCGTGATGGTGAACCTCATGTAATGTCTTGCAAGGGACAGAGGGAGTTGAGAGCAGGAGGCACAGAGTATTGCAGGAACTGACTTACGAAATGAAAAAAATCTGGAAGCCAGGTTTTGTAATCTATGAAATCAGGGAGGGACCAGCTAATTGAGGAATTACAAATCTGAATGTTTAAGAGGAGGCATGAGAAACAAATTGCTGATTTGAACAAGTGTCTTTCAAAACCCAAGTGTTACCTGAGGGCATGTGGAGTTTAGGTTACTCCAAAGAGCTTAAAAATAATTTTTATAAATCAAAGAAATAATGTTCTTGTCAAATTCATGCAATATTGCAAACAGTTATAACAGAACATGTAAAAAATGAAATATATTTATGAAAGAAATCTGACATCAGTCTGTAGCTCTGCCTGCTGCCTGAGTATCACAGAATCACAGAATGTTAGGGATTGGAAGGGACCTCAAAAGCTCATCCAGTCCAATCCCCCCGCCGGAGCAGGAACACCCAGATGAGGTTACACAGGAAGGTGTCCAGGCGGATTGGAATGTTTGCAGAGAAGGAGACTCCACAACCTCCCTGGGCAGCCTGTTCCAGTGTCTGTCACCCTCACTGTGAAGAAGTTTCTTCTCATATTTAAGTGGAACCTCCTGTGTTCCAGTTTGTGTCCATTGCCCCTTGTCCTATCGTTAGTTGTCAGTACTGAGGTGTTTTCTTAACTGGTTTAAATACTGGAGATTGCTTTGCTTTTAGCTTGCACGTGACTTAAGTTATAAAATTTTCCTTGGCTTTTTAATTATGTGCAGCATATGCGTTATATAAACCATCTACACAGCATTATTGATCATATCTAAATTTGCATTGTGGAGGTGCCTAAATGTGTCAGATCATCACTCTTATAAGTGTCATTGAAGTGGGCCTTCCTGGAAATTTGGCTAGGTGTCTGAATATTTCTGTAGTTCTCCCTTCTCCCTTTTATATCTTTCTTCTTTTTTTTTTCTTTTTTATAAATAAAAGTTTGTTATTATGTGCTTGATTTTTAGTTGGATGTTGTGAAGGAATGAGAAGAGTTGATAGTGCTTTTTTCAGTTTCCATCAATCTATGCTGTATGTGTTGGCTGATTTCACTAACATTTGATGGAGTGGTAATGTTCTTAAAGACATACATTTTGTACAAACTTAGGAAATGGTGGTTTGATAGAGGAGGGAGAGAAAAAATGATGTTGTGCACACAGCAGCAGGGTTGGTGTAAGGTCTGTGGTTTTGAGCCCACCACATAACCTGTCAGACCGTGTACCTTGGTCAGCCAATTAGCACATTCATCAAGTCAAAAGCAAAACATCCTGTAGAATCTCTAGTTCAGGGGCACAGGTGAAGACTGAGGCTGGTGGAGGTGAAGTGCAGGTTATTGCAGTTGGATGGTGATTACTTGTAGGTGTTACATGACACATGGTTAAAATAATCAGGCTTGGCAGGTGCCTCTGGTTGTGGAAAGCTGGGTTTGCAGCCTTGTGTTCTTTTTCCACTGGAACGCAGCGATAGCTTACTTCAAAGTCTTGTGCTAGACTATGTAGCTGTGTTTGTGTTGGAAATGTATATCTTTCCATGATTAAGACAGAGTAAATCACTTCTGATTTCTTGGTTTTATAAGGCTTAAAATTTTTATATGAAGACTAAATTAAAAAAAGAAAGGGCTTCAGTAATACTCTTCCACAAACTGATGGTACCCTGAATCTGGTGGACTGATTTTTTTTTTTTTTTTTTTTTGTTTTTTTTATAATTATGTTTTCCTGTTGGAGAGTCAAAATGCAGTTATGTGAATTCTGTAGTAAATGCTAGAAAATATTTTGTTTTCTGTCTATTTCTTTATTTTTACTGAGTAGGCTTTTAAAAAATACTTCAGACAAAAAATTGAGGAGGCCTTAGAGCTCAAATCACTAGCAGTGTTTTTGAGTGACTACTGTATTACTTCATGAGTGTCTGCATATGGTTTGAGGGGTGATCTCCTCCTTCCAACTACCCTCGGTATTGTACTGTACGTAAAGGTGTAAAACCCACATTCCTTCTTTCTACCATCTTTTCTATTAACATGAAAACAGTTTTAGCGATATGGTAGCCTCACGGTTTTTCCGCCTATGCTAAATTTAATTTCATAGCAATGTTTTTTTTTAGTGAATTAAATAGTTTTTCATATATATGAACATTTTCTGTCTCTCTGTTTCAAAGTGATAATGGCCAAAGTGTTTTAGTGAGAGTTAAATCAGAGCTTGTTTTAAACTGTGTGTGAAATGAGACAATTACCATTGGAGGGTAAATCTATGGTCAGTTTACATTGGGTTGATGGACAGGAGAAGGAGAATTCCAGTCTGGGCTAGGTGCTTAAAAGATAATCAACTGTTTAGGGAATTGTTATGGTGCTTGTATATTCCAGGATTTTGGAGGACAGATTCATGTTCACATCTCTTGCTGTGCTGTCATGTATTAATCCTGCTGTTCGTTCCCTTTGACAGTGAGTAATGAGGGTGTGGGGTTGCCTTCAAAAGCCTTTTAACGCTGCCAGGCCTGCATTAAAGCGTAACTGAATTTTAGGTTTCAAGTTTTAAACGTTTGTGTGCAGAAGTGAGGAAAGGAGTTATTTGTCTTAAAAAATAAGTCGGAGGCTTTCTGCTTTCAGTTTTCCCACAGGTGGTAATGAGACATCAGGCAGTGCTGAGTCAGTCTTCAGGTGTGGAAATAAAATCTTCTTTCTCCCATGCTTGGCTTATTTTTTTTCAAGAGGCTTTACCTGACCGCATTCTCAGTATCAAACTAATCGTGTTTGGAGCCAGAAATATGTTCTCTGGAAGTCAGGCTGGCTGGTGTTTAATTTCCCCCGCTCCAGTGTGTGTGTAGGACACAGAAGTCACACAAGGACAATCGGTGTGTGTTTCATCAGAGGTGTTATTGGAGAAAAAGGGATTTGTCTTGTCTGACTGTAGTGCAAAAGTTCGGTTGTCTGAGGACTGAAGTGTTGTGATCTCTCTAAATTTCATCCAGATGCACATATGCTTACTCTCATTGTTCTGATATCCAGTGATACCCAGCCTGCCTAGTTTAATAATCTCTTCTGGGTTTTAGTTGTGAAGTACGACGTGCACAGATGAAGCAAATACAGCAATAACTATAATTAAGGTATCTCCACTTGTGCTACTAATGCTTTAGACTTGTTGCTGAGTGATTTTTTCACTACTTTAAAATTTCAGCATACTATTACATATAAGTTGCTCATCTCTCATTTAAATAACAAAACTCTACTCTTGTATGTAGGAGAGGCTTGGAATTTTGTCTTATGGACTGGGAAATCACTGGAAGAATAGCAATAGGCATTTAAAACATCGAGACATCCTTTAATGCCTGTATTATGGTATTTGAATGCTTGAATTTTTTCTGACTACTTATTTCTTAATATTTTAATGTATCTGATTTTTCTTAGAATTAGTTTTGTTATTTTCAGCTTTTTTCCTGAAACGTTCTGTTATCTTTTTTTCTAGCTCTGCTGTTTATGCTTTGAATGATGAGAGAGCTGTGATTCTTTTTGGTTCATCCTTTTTTTTCCCCCTCATTGATCCTTTTCCTTTAACTATGATTTGTTTCTTCTGCAGTGTGTTTGTGTTTTCTGCAGACTGTTGGACTGAAGTGAGATCAAGAGCTAGAACTTGCGGATGCAAATAGAAAGAAATTAGAAAGTTCTGAAAACTTGGACATTCTTAGGCCTTTTGCCCTGTGATGGTGCATGGTTCGTTTTAAATTCCCTTTTGCTCTTAGTTGCTGAGAGTTTGGGCATCTATAATAGTATTTCTTATGGGAGATTGTGAAAGACAGGATTTATTAATTGGCTGTGTTAGAAGATGAGAATGTGAAAATGTTAGCAAAGCTGGACTTTGTCCTATTTCCAGAGCGCTGGTGGCTTGACCTCTGCTGGTTTTGAGAGAGAAGAGGGTGGGGTTGAATTGCAGGAAGGGCTGTGAAGGCTGTTGGAGGCAAAGGGCTCAGCTGCTGCTGGGGAGGGAGGATGGGAGCACTGGAGTCTCCGTTTAATGCTTGCATAGACAAATAAAGACTGCGTTTGCAGAATGTGTCACTGCTTGCAGTTTCATATCAGTGCATGAAATGTCACAGTGTAAGAAAACTTGTGGGGAGAGGAAAACATTAGTTTTGCTTTTTGAAATATGTGTTTTCTTTATTACCATGCAGGTATCTTGGAATTCTCACAAATTAAGTTACAAGGAGTCATTTTGCTCTACCCTGACTCAAAAGCTTAGTTCTTAATAGGGTTGGATTTTTTTCTTGATGAATAAATAAATCTTTAGTGTTAGGTAAGTATTTCTAACTTGAGTAGTCTTTACCTACAGAGATCAAAGCTGCTTGAAAAGGCGCCATTGTCTGTTACTTTAAATGTTAGTAACAAGCATTATGGTGTATGAGCTAGAGTTTCTATAGTATATTGGATACATGGTGTACATTGGTTATATTAGGCATTTTATTCCCTCTTTAGTCTCTTTCTTAGACAGTTGTGTGTACAGGGTGACATTTTGATTTTACAGTTTTGTCTTTTTTTTTTAATGCAAGATACGCATTGTATATGCAAATGAGAAGTGCAAACCACATAGCTTTTAGTATCTGTGAAGTCTGTGAAGCTTTATTCCACAGTCTTACTGTTTTTGCGTGTTTTTTTTAAAAAACAAAAACAAACCAAAATGGAAAGTGGTGCTGTACAGGAAACAGTTGTCTTGATTAAATGCAAGTTACATTGAAGGGTGGAGTTGTTAATGACAGTCTTTATCCCAGAAAGCTGTGTAGTCCTTCTAAATACCCTGAGGCCAGGTCATTGGGTGCCTTGAAAATAAGAGATGTTAGTAGTGACTTGGTAGTTTATGGGAAGCCAGAGTAGGATGTTAAAGTGAATCTGATGTGTTCCTAAGCTGCTGTTAGTCAAAGGAGGTGCTGGAGTGTTCTTCACCCTGGGGTAGGTAGGGCTGCATTGCTGGGGTCTGCCTGGAGAAGTCATGAATAGGTGAAACCTGGGTATTAATCCCCTGGCATTCACTGGAGTCTCCTCTCCTCGCTTCCGGACATTTTTTGGGCAGTCTCCTCCTCCTCATAAAGGGTAATAGGCAAGAGAAACACCACAGCTTCGGAAGGAGAGGGAGGAGCAGCACTGGAAGCGAATTGTTCTTTTCCATGAAATCATGGGCTCACGGTGGTGTGAGGAGTGTGTTGCTTCTGTTCCCTGGCTTGGAGGTGAGGGGAGGCAGCTTCGTGTCTGGGTTTCGTACAGCTGCAAACACTCGTGGCGTTATCTGTCACAGCAGCACTCTGCTGGTGGTTCGGATGTGCCGTACTATCTTACTAAAGCTGGAAATCTGCAATAATTTGTAAACACCGAAGAATTTTATTTTGTAAAATTTCTGTCGCTCTATCTCAAAAAGAGAATAGTGAAACTAAGAAATTATGGAGAATGGTTATGAGAGTAATGGGAAGTATGGAGCTGGTTTTGGCCACTCCTGGATATATGCTTGCTAACTGGATCAGTGAGCTGAATCAGAATTGCAGTCCTTCATTCTTGTAGTGGAAAACACACCAAACTAACTTCTACAGCTATCATCACTACGGTCCTGATGCAGACCACCCTGAGGTGCCTAAATAAAGGTGTCCTAGGATTTGTGTGCTCCTTGGATAGCTGGAGAGCTGGCAGTGTAATGTCAGTGAGATGTCCATTTCTGTCTGCCTGGCTCTTCAAGGAGTCTCAGGTAACTTGCAGACCTTCTGCTACATCTGTTAGCATCTTCATGGAGATCAATAGTTTGCCAAGGAGGTATCTCCTGGATGTCCTGATGCCTTCTCATTCCGTGTTTCTATCTGCTGTTAAACCTTGAGCAGTGCATTTATTCTAAGAATTTGGCCTTCATCACCGTGTCTTCCCAGCTCTCTGAGGTGAAGTCTGTCCCAGTAGGAACCATGAACTACTGCAGTCTGGCAGATTTTGTAATCTTTGTGTCTTGCCAACCTCAACTTTAATAGTAATTTTTTGAAGTGTGTGGAGCTGAAAGGGAGAGCAAGGTGGTGCTCAGAAGTATCTCTGTTTTTCCATGTAATCACACCATTGCTGGTGGAGGAGAGGAGGAGAACCTGCTCCATAGTCTGTTCTTGTCTGTTTTCATCTGTACACAATATTTAGCTTAGCTGGTCTATAAAGCACTTTAAAAATGGTGAGGTGTGTGTTTTTGGTTTGTGTTTTTTTTTTTTTTTTTTTGGTGGGCATATATCAAGCTCCATTGCCCTTACACATACAGCTCTTTCAGTTCTTGTGAGCAATGTGTCTTTGGACTGGTTTGTGTGGTGTTGTTCCTGGGCCTGGGTCTTTTCTGCTTTTCACTTGGCACTAGAAAAGAGAAGGGAAATAAAAAATTTGTATTAGTCTAAAACTTGTTGGAGAAGCTACAGAAATAAATTTTTGACTTTGATTGACATTAATTTATAAGATACCAATTTTTCCTGTTGTACTTACGACACTTTGGTCTGAGGAAGCAAGGCTTCGTGCTTCAGGTGTAAGATCTCTGTTCTTAAAATGAAAAAGTTGTTATTTTGTTCCAAATATTAATGTATAATAGGCTAGAAATAGCTGAGGAGGTAGCAACTGGTGATCTAGTGTTTAGACTGCATTAAGTATTTCCTTCAAAAGAAAGATTATCTGGATTGCATTATTACCTGATCCACTATGGTTTAAGCAATCTTGACACTTGATTAAGTAATGTGTAAATCTGTTTTCAGAAGTCTGTCTGTGCATGTACTTCTCCTTAATCCTTAGTTCAGGCTTCATTTTGGAAACAGATTTTGGCAGAACTTCCCTGTGGTTAGTTTTAGCAGAATCCTTGGCCCACCTCTGAATCTAAAATGTCTACTTGCTATTCAGTACAAGAGGACAGTGTTTCAGAGGAACAGCTCCTCCTCCATGTTTTTAAATTGAGGAACCAAGACTGAGAGAGGTGTCACCAACACCGATGTGAGAGGGTGTCTTTCATTGTTCTTAGCAGCACCAGCAGTAGGAAGCTCGCCCTGTTTGGAACTTCTCTAATTCTAAGCATTGACTGAAGACTTCTCTGTCAGTTTTGAGACCCCCTGGGAGATCAGCGCAGATAAAGATGATAATGCTATTAAAAAGAAAACCTATTAAAATCTGTCATTTGATGTACCCAAAATATAATTTCATGGAGTCATAGGAGCACACGAGTTGGAGGGTCGTGGCTCAAAGCACAGCCAGTTGAATGAGGTTGCTTGAGGCGTTTTCCAGTTGAGTTTTGAGGATCTCCAGTGATGGGGAGTCCAAAATTGCTTTGGGCAACTTGCTTCAAAATTCAGCCACTCTTTTAAGTGAAAATTTTTCTTCCTTAGGTCTAATCTGAGTTTATTGTATTTGAACTTGTCTGTTGCCTCTTGTCTTACCCCTGTGCACCTCTGAGAAGAGCCTGGTTCTCTACACCTTCCTACTAGATAGTTGCACAATTTCTGTGGGCAAAAAGGCTTTGAAGACCTTCAGTGTTTGAGTCACACAGAATCACAGAATGTTAGAGTTTGGAAGGGACCTCGAAAGATCGTCCAGCCCAATCCCCCTGCTGGAGCAGGAACACCCAGATGAGGTTACACAGGAAGGCATCCAGATGGGTTTTGAATGTCTGCAGAGGAGGAGACTCTACAATCTCCCTGAGCAGCCTGTTCCAGTGTTCTGTCACCCTCACTGAGAAGAAGTTTCTTCTCATATTTAAGTGGAACCTCCTGTGTTCCAGTTTGTACCCTTTGCCCCTTGTCCTATCATTGGTTGTCACCAAGAAGAGCCTGGCTCCATCCTCCTGACACCCACCCTTTATATATTGATAAACATGAATGAGGTCACCCCTCAGTCTCCTCTTCTCCAAACTAAAGAGACCCAGCTCCCTCAGCCTTT
This sequence comes from Caloenas nicobarica, assembly GCF_036013445.1. Lineage (NCBI taxonomy): Eukaryota > Metazoa > Chordata > Aves > Columbiformes > Columbidae > Caloenas > Caloenas nicobarica. The sequence goes on along the minus strand of NC_088245.1, from coordinate 207,295,036 downwards.
CCTCATAAGGGAGATGCTCCACTCCATCATCTTTGCTGCCCTGCGCTGGACTCTCTCCAGCAGTTCCCTGTCCTTCATGAACTGAGGGGCCCAGAACTGGACACAATATTCCAGATGAGGTCTCACCAGAGCAGAGTAGAGAGGGAGGAGAACCTCTCTTGACCTACCAGCCACCCCCCTTCTAATACACCCCAGGATGCCATTGGCCTTCTTGGCCACAAGGGCCCAGTGCTGGCTCATGGTCATCCTGCTGTCCACCAGGACCCCCAGGTCCCTTTCCCCTACATTGCTTTCTAATAGGTCATTCCCCAACCTATACTGGAACCTGGGGTTGTTCCTGTCCAGATGCAAGACTCTGCACTTGCCCTTGTTATATTTCATTAAATTTTTCCCCATCCAACTCTCCAGCCTGTCCAGATCTCGCTGGATGGCAGCACAGCCCTCTGGCGTGTCAGCCACTCCTCCCAGTTTGGTGTCATCAGCAAACTTGCTGATAGTACGCTCTGTTCCCTCATCTAAGTCATTGGTGAATATATTAAATAATACTGGTCCCAGTAGTGACCCTTGAGGGACTCCACTAGATACAGGCCTCCAACCAGACTCTGCCTCATTGACCACGACTCTCTGGCTTCTTTCCTTCAGCTGGTTCACAGTCCACCTCACTACCCAATCATCCAGACCACACTTCCTCAGTTTATATGTGAGGATGCTGTGGGAGACTGTGTCAAATGCTTTACTGAAGTCAAGGTAGACCACATCCACCGCTCTGCCATCATCAATCCACCTTGTTATGTCTTCGTAAAAGGCTATGAGGTTGGTCAAGCACGACTTCCCCTTGGTGAAGCCATGTTGCCTGCCCCTGATGACCCTCTTATCCTTGATATGCCTTGAGATGACACCAAGGATAAGTTGTTCCATCAGCTTTTCAGGGATGGAGGTGAGGCTGACCGGTCTATAGTTACCTGGGTCCTCCTTGCCCTTTTTGAAGACTGGAGTGACATTTGCTTTCCTCCAGTCCTCAGGCACCTCTCCCGTTTCCCAAGACTTGGCAAAGATGATGGAGAGCGGTCCAGCAATGACTTCAGCCAGCTCCCTCAGCACCCGCGGGTGCATCCCATCTGGACCCATGGATTTATGGATGTCCAGATTGCTTAACTGGTCCCTAACCCAGTCCTCACCAACTGAGGCAAACTCCTCCATTGCCCTGCCTTCCTCTGGGGCCTCAGGGGTACGGGGCTCCTCAGGACAGCCTCCGGCAGAGTAGACAGAGACAAAGAAGGCATTCAGTAATCCTGCCTTCTCTGTATCTTCTGTCACCAGGGCACCCACCCCATTCGTCAGTGGGCCTACATTGCCTCTGGTGTTAGTTTTATTTGCCATGTATCTGAAAAAGCTCTTTCTGTTGTCCTTGACCCCTCTTGCCAGGTTTAACTCTAAGGAGGCCTTAGCTTTCCTAGTTGCCTCTCTACATCCTCTGACAACAGCCTTTTATTCTTCCCAAGTGGCCAGCCCCTCCTTCCATGATTTGTAAACTCTCCTCTTCCACTTGTGCTTACCCAGCAGTTCCCTGTTTAACCAGGCAGGTCTCCTGGCTCCCTTTCTTGACTTCCTACGTGTCGGGTTGCTCTGATCTTGAGCGTGGTAGAAGCAGTCCCTGAATGCTAACCAACTATCTTGGACCCCTTTACCTTCAAGCAGCCTCACCTATGGGATTTCCCCTAGCAATTGTTTGAAAAAGCCAAAGTTGGCCCTGCCGAAGTCCAGGGTTGCAATTCTGCTTGGTGTTCTGTTACTGCCATTAAGTAACCGTTCTTCATAAAACATGGGACATACATTGAACGCACCAAAAAACCTATTTAGTTTTTAGATTCAGCCTGTTTTCTGCTATAGGCTGTTTTTTAGAGATAACATACCTCTTCTATAAAATTTGTCAGGACTGTGGTGATCTTCCAGCAGATAGTGAAATTGTTTTGGAGGACTTGCAGTCGCGTAATTGGAGTAGAAAACCCTTAGAAATGCATCATCACTTCATAGACACTGTGTAGGGCCTGTATTTGAATTACTTTAGTGATATTCTGACTTTAATTAAGGGATAGTCCAGTTGTCTGGAAGATATAACTCCGTGTAAATTTATCACATCCTAAAAGTTCTGATATCTGGCAGACAACATTTCTGACTGCTAGGGCCAACGGTAACAAGGTAATAAAATTCTGCCTATGCTTCCCATTTAGGATCGCTTGCTGTATTTCCTGGTATAAATATTGTAACAGCTGGAACAAGTTCAAAGGAAATCTTTGTGGTATTGTTCATAAAACCAGCAAATTTAAGAGACTTTGATTTACTACTTAAATGGGCATGTCTCCTTTTCCTTTTTTTATTTTTCTTTACAATGTGCAAAAAAGAGACTAACTGAATTAAAGTTTGTCCCCTCCTTTTTTTTTTCTCCCCTCCTCCCTCAGATTGCAGCTATTCTCAGGAAACGAAAACTTGACTATTATTTGCACAAACTGCTACCTGAGATCTTGCAATCAACTTCCTTTCTGACAGCAAATGGGAGCTTGTATATTGCTTGCTTTTGCATTCTAAGGTTGGTATACTGTCCTAAAAATGAAACATAATAGGAAAGCTATTTTTATGCAAATTTTGATTTTCTAGAATAATGTCTTTTTTATAATATACTTGTTTGTAACAGGTAGGAGTAAGAAAAGCAACATCTGTGCCATCATAATCTTGATTTCTGGTCTTACTACCTGAATATGAAGCTTTTTTTCCCCTTCTTATTTTTTTAATGTTTTAAATAAGTAAACAAGTCAATGTATTCACTTTGCTTCGTTTTCTCTGATTTACTGATTCAAAATACATTGTTGCAGGAAATGCAAATATATTCCAGAGGGGAACTGAGAAGGCCTAATCTTTTTCACCTAGAAAGAATTGATGTAATTTGATGTTGGTTTCTACTTCCCTGATGCAGGGACTGTGATGACCTCTAGTTATCCCAAACTTTATCCAGCCATCCAAGTTTGTACTTTCCTTATCTGTGGTAAGAAATGAAGTAAATCCCAGCACAGCTTCAGGGATTCTGTAAGATACAGACTTGCTCTGAAAAATGAATATAAAGGGCACTTCTGTATTCTGAGCTGTTTCCCAGTGTGTATCTCAAGTAACTGTCAGGATAGTTAAAAATGAAACTTTCTTGTTTATGAACATGATGATGTCCTAGATCTAAATGCATTTATTGTAAAAAATGTTATACATTGACATGGAAAGCCCACAGTAGCTATGAATTTTTGAAAGTTATCTGACAGTGTGCTCAACAGCCCCTCCAAGAGTTAATCAGACACATTATGCTCTACCTCTAGACCTGTTCGGAGGCTGCTCAACTTTGCTTCAAAGCTGAGGGAGAGTGCTAAGAAGAGGAGCTGGCTGAGGAGCCATGGAACACTTTTGAAGTCAATCATTTGCAGAGTTCAAAGTGAATCTTTAAATAATAAGCTCTAAAGAATATGCTTTTTTCTAGAAATCTGATTTGTGTTAATACTGATATATCTTTACTGCTCTGAGCTGTACAGTGGTCCTCCCTATACTTGCCTGTAAATGTGCAGTGCCTCACTCCAGTGCTGTAGTAAAATGTTACTCTCTAAATTAAGCTGGTGTGGTTTTTAAGGTTTGTTGTTTTCAGCTGTTCCTCTACCAGAGGTAACAAGCCATCTAGCAGATCTGTGGCTGTGCCTGTGCTAGTAAATGAAGCAGGTAAGAGATGAGCATCTTACTGTGAAGGCAGCTGGTTTGGCATGACTTTCATGTGCGTGGAGCATGGCTGGCTGAAGCTGTTGTGACCTCCAAACCAGCATGGCCAGATGCAAACTGGGTAATGGAAATAGTACCTAGTCCATGTGCCCTCCACATCCCCTTGAAGCTTTCTTTGGGTTCTCCCAGGCCAAAACCATGCAAAGGACAACTCTGACAATTTAATGTGACAAGGGATTCACATAAATACTTACTCTACTGTTCTTACAGCTGTGCAGCAGAGTAACCAGCCAAGTTCTTTGGAGATGTCCATGCTTTTTCTGTTACAGAGAGATGCCCATGAAGAGCCGTCACCTCCAGCAGATTCTCTGCTGACAGGGTCTCACCAAACTGCCCACCACCTGCAATTGCAGCACTTGAAAATAAAAAATGTCAGCCTGTGGGTTAGGGCACTAATTTGAGCTGATGAACTGAAATCACTACTAGAGGCAGAGGAGGCAAGCGTTTAGGCAGCCTTATGCATTGTGCCCATTGAAGTATATGAATGTCCAGTTATAAGGAGTATTTTGCAGGTTTTCTGACCAGAATAAAATTTAGAGCCTCAGTAATTAAGCAAATAAGATGTATGAGAACTATTAAATGACATTTCACAGAATCACAGAATCACAGAATGTCAGGGATTGGAAGGGACCTTGAAAGCTCATCCAGTCCAATCCCCCTGCTGGAGCAGGAACACCCAGATGAGGTTACACAGGAAGGTGTCCAGGTGGGTTTGAATGTCTGCAGAGAAGGAGACTCCACAACCTCCCTGGGCAGCCTGTTCCAGTGCTCTGTCACCCTGACTGAGAAGAAGTTTCTTCTCAAATGTTTTCAGAAAACAATAGGTAACATGATTATCACAAAAGTCATACTTTCCAAATTTACTAGTGTCCTGTGATGTATAAATGCATATATCTGGTGGTGATCCAGTTGGTCCATTATACATGAATTCTCAAATGACATTGACAAGATTGCTTCCTAGGACTATTCGAGAAGAAGGATCCTCTGTCTTCCAGGAATTAGTAAAAGATTAGCAAGTAGTTAATATGTATGAATCAAAACAAGGGATAAATAATCAATTTACATAATAGGAAGAGGTTGCCAGTGATATTCCTGCTGTGTCCTTTGTTCTGGATATACCTAAAGAATCTGGAAAAAGGGATGAAGAGCAGTGTGAGAGATTGTTCGGGTTACGGAAATCTAAAACCGACTCTCATCCATTTCAGAAAGATCTGTTGATTTAAATAATTTATGAAATTTGATAGAGAAGAGTGCAAAGTAATGTATCGGGAGGAAAAAAACAGCCCTGTCCTTACACAGGGATGGGCTTTAAACTATAATTGCTTCTAGGAACCAGGAAAGTGTTTGAGAGTCATCATGGACAGGCTCTTTGTACAAGTCAGTTAAGTACTTGAATACTGTCAAATGGCCGAGTAAGCGTTATTTGGAGAGAAAAATGAGAACAAGCCAGAAAACTGTATAAATAACGTGACATCTTTACAAGTTGAGTACTGTATGCCCTTCTAACATCATAATGTTGACAAGTCCTTTGCTTGGAATGTACTTAATATCAACATTGTCTTGTAGCTTGAGCTGTATAAGCTTCCTTCTCTCATCTGCTGTTGGGTGGGTGATGGAGGATGGAAATGCGAGACTTCACTCTTTTTTTTTTTTTTTAAACCACTTTCTGTAGCTTTTTAGATTTTTTTTTTAATGTTGTTTTTAAACTTCTATGGTTCCTTGAATTAATTACTGTGGGGTACAATGTACTTCAATAACCCCTGAGAGCAAAAGTAATTGTATGTCGTTTTCCAGCCCGGAACACAGTTTGGTATCATGTTTTCATCCACGCTGTTCTGCATAACTGTGGCCTGATTATTTCTGACTTTGATTTTCAACCATTTAAAGAGATTGTCTGAGACTTTGGAGACCTGGATGTTCCAGGTCTGATGCCAGATAGTGGTGAGAGACTGGATGTAACAGATTTGTATGACAGGATGCATGCTGCAGATTTTGTATATTTTTTTGGTTAGAAGGTAGATTATAGTGGAAGCAGTGGTAACTCAGAAGCAAAATTGCTTAGTGAGCCCCAAGCAATTGGCTGATCTTACCCTCCTGGAGTTAGAACTGGTCTAGAGACAGATTAAAGGGTTTGTAGCTGGACATGTTAACTCATCTTTACCTGCACAATTCCTATTTGGAGGAGGGTTGCCCGTTTCCTTTATTTGTGTTGGTGGGCATGTAGGATGTCTTGGATAAAGCGACCACTTCATCCATTCATGCCTTTACCAAAGTCCCAGCGGATCTTCAGTCACTGTGTGTACTGAAAATATGTCTTAGTCATCCAGTAACAATTAAAAGGCCTGAACACAAAATGTAATTGTCAGCGAGAAGTCTGGCTTGTGCAAATATATCTTTTCGATACTCTTGTTGTATTTGCTTCCTTTCAGCTAGGGAAACCCAGCAAAATTGCAACCGCTGCAAATATTGGCAAGGGTGTAAAACTTTAGGCAAGAAAGTGCAATTAGATAATTTCAGGCATTGTTTAATATTCTCACCATTTCACAGGAAGGCAAAGTTTCAAGAACATCCATATCCAGTGTCAGCAATGACTTAGGCTGTGGATAGCTGTTCTCATTCTAGCAGAGATTACCAAGCTGACTTGGCTGCCTTTTTTTCCTCTTTTTTTTTTTTTTTTTTTTTTTTTCTTGAAGCGAGTTAGGAGTATGTGCAGACGGTTCTGTTGGCAGAGCAGTGGAGGGGACAATCTCTGTTACGGATGTGTGACAGGCCAGCTGGGGGTTGTAATCTCTTTTGCTGGTGAGATGCAGAACTCCACATCTGTCTGGGCTCCAGATGGAAGTGCTAGGCTCCAGGGCTGACAAGCATTACATTAAATGAAAGGTGTAATTTTTTTTTATTTTTTTTTTTTTTTTAGGTTTTTTGGTTTTATTAAATGCAAAACCTCATGAAGTCATGGTTCTCTTAGTTTAGCTACTAGAGTGATTTAAGTTTGTCCATGTGCAGCTTTACATTCTCTTGCTTAGTTAGATTCAGCCCTATGTATCAACCAGCCTTGGAGTTTTGGATACAGTTGTACACTTAGATGCATAACCTGAAAGAACTCATATTTCTCATTCCAGTTTCTAACCATAGATCATCTGAAAATAACCATGCAAATAATAAGAAAAACCAGAAGTTTAAATGTTTCACTTACTGGTTGGACATGTTAATTTCCCCTAGGTTTTATTATATAAAATATGTTACTGTTGTTTCTGAAATCTTATCAAACTGAACATGTAAGCGTTCATAGAGGGATTCTAAACCATGCCAAAAGAGCAAATTCCTGTTTCTTTCCCACAGAAAAGACAGTTGTTCTGTTACTTAACAGGTGTGTCTGGTAAGATGTGTTCATACTTATTAAGATGTTTAAAATGGCTTATCTGAAACTTCATACAGTAATTGCTTTCCAGGAGAGTCCTAATAATGAACTTCAGCTCCTGCAGCATTTGACGTTGTCATCCTGAGAAATTATCCTTTTGCAGGCGTGGGAATGAGCAGGGTGTGTAATTGCCATTACATCACTTGCTGCTGATACACTGGCTCTCTTTTCACTTATGAGCATAAGCTGGCATCGCTCACTGGTAATGTTATTTTTGCAGGAGAAGTATGAAATGAGGCTAATCATGCCTTTCACAGCCAGCAAGAAAGAAGGCTAAATGGGTGGTATTGGTTAATTATCTTTGTTTTCTCTCCTGTGTTGTCAACATGAAATTTTATCTAAGAAAATTTTCTTTTCTAGCCTGTATGTGTTCATCATTTTGTTTGTTGTATTTTGTTCTCTTGTGTGTTTGGAAGGGTAGACCCCATTGTACCAGTGTTTTCCTGAACCGATAGCGCTTATCAGCTGAGCGGCATTAGTGTGACTGAAATATGTTTATTATATTTATTATAGGTTGGGGAATGAGCTATTAGAGAGAAATGTAGGGGAAAGGGACCTGGGGGTCCTGGTGGACAGCAGGATGACCATGAGCCAGCACTGTGCCCTTGTGGCCAAGAAGGCCAATGGCATCCTGGGGTGTGTTAGAAGGGGGGTGGTTGGTAGGTCGAGAGAGGTTTTCGTCCCTCTCTACTCTGCCCTGGTGAGACCTCATCTGGAATATTGTGTCCAGTTCTGGGCCCCTCAGTTCAAGAAGGACAGGAAACTGCTGGAGAGAGTCCAGCGCAGGGCCACAAAGATGATCGAGTGGAGCATCTCCCTTATGAGGAAAGGCTGAGGGAGCTGGGGCTCTTTAGCTTGGAGAAGAGGAGACTGAGGGGTGACCTCATTCATGTTTATAAATATATAAAGGGTGGGTGTCACGAGGATGGAGCCAGGCTCTTCTTGGTGACAACCAATGATAGGGCAAGGGGTAATGGGTTCAAGCTGGAACACAAGAGGTTCCACTTAAATTTGAGAAGAAAATTCATCTCAGTGAGGGTGACAGACACTGGAACAGGCTGCTCAGGGAGGTTGTGGAGTCTCCTTCTCTGCAGACATTCAAAACCCGCCTGGATGCCTTCCTGTGTAACCTCATCTGGGCGATCCTGCAGCGGTAGGCGGATTGGACTAGATGATCTTTTGAGGTCCCTTTCAATCCCTAACATTCTGTGATCATGCTATCAAATTTCATGACTGCCTGACCATTGATTGCGTCTGTGATCAACCTGAATTAGTTTGAAGGTGCAGGTTTCCTGCACAGACCAAGTGTGTCTGGTGGCATTGTGTCCGACATGCATTTTGGTTTTCCTTGTTTAACAGTGACCAATTTATAGAAATATTTTTGTGTGTTGTCATTTGTGTAACCATTTTTTTTCAACTCTTCTTGTTGGAGGAATTTTGATAGTTGAAATTGTGCGGACTTTCTGAGTGATACCCAGATCTTGTTGCAAAAAATTAGCTTTTCCATCTTGGTAGAACGGGGATGTCACTGGTGCTTCCAGTTGCAATGTGCAGATTGGTACCTTGGCTTACTGTAAATGAGTGATTTACTGTTTCTAGCATCAGCTGACTATCTCTTTGGAGTGTGACGTATATATAATTTGATTTGTTTTTATTTCTGGCTCACCTGATTGCATCACTACATTCCACCAGTTGCAACTATAAGTTCTTTTGGAAGATTTTTCTGTAATTAATACCTGCAACCCCTCTGAGAACTATCCAACTGTAAAAATATGATTAGTTGGTTTTTTTTGTAAGTCTTGATTAACATAAAGGGACAAAATAAATCTTAATAAAGCAAGCATAATTGCATGATAAAGGTAAAATATGGTGTTGTACATCAGCTTTTTGGTTGCTCTGCACATAATATGTGTACAAATTACATTTTCAGGAAGCTACTTGGAAAATTCTACTTTTGGTCTCCTGGCTTCGGTGCTGCATTACCTGCTTCTTATATGGCTATTCTCATCGAAAGGAAAAGCAGGTATGGTTTGTGTTTATGGATTTCTAGTTTTACATAATGGTATTTATTGTTTGGGTCACTTGATGATTGACATTTGACAATTCAGTGGTTTTATTTCAGAATACCTGAAATGTAGTTCATTTGAAATACTCTTTTGCAACCTGAGGTTTAAATCTGGGAAGCTACAGTGAAAAAACACTTTACGACATTGAATTTCTTTTTTTGTAGTTTGTTTTTCTTGTTTGGTATGTGATTGGATTGCTTAGGATTGCCTGATGAAGTTCGGTTGCTTAGGATTCCCTAATGAAGCTGTATGGTTTTTTTTCCTTAACATAATTTTAATAATGATTGCAATTAGGTACAGGGGAAGGGCATGCTAGTGGAAATTGTTGACGACTTGAGTTAACAACATGACATTAATTAAGATAGCGGAGTAATGAGATGTTGCGAAAAAAAGTCTTGAAGACCAGAAGTAATCCAAGTTGGACGAAGTGTAATGTTACAGAAAGCAAAACCTTTCACTTAAAGAGAGGTGCCAAAGTTCAGCTGTCAAGGAGAAGTTTGTTATGAAGGCATGAAGAGGAGGGAAGAAAACTCCAAGGGATCCAAGGGCAGCCAAAACCTGCCATTTGTGATGTGCCCATGAAAGGCGACAGGTCAGATCCTGGGCTGTAGGGCTTTAATGTTTCGAAATAGAACTTAAATTGATTGTATCAGTAGTGAAAGTTGTAATGCTTAATTGCTTTAATATGAAAGGAGATGCTTTAGTCATCTAGTTAGCAGTTTTTATTCAAAGTAGAGAAGGTGACAAAAAGGTAACGAAAGGGATGACTGTCTAACAGGTGATGTGGTTTAGTACTAGAGATGTGAATGCACTTTTGGTTACTATGAATTTCTGAAACTTCCTTAAGCAGTCATTTCAAAATAATTGCAAATATGTATACATCATGTTTTTGGCTGTCAGGCCCTGTTTCTAAACTTCAGTCATGTATTAAATGAAGTCAAAGACAAGTTTTAGATAAGATTGTCAATGTCCTGTCCTTTTAAAACAAAGCATTATCCATTGCTATTGAAGACTGAGGATGTGTAAGAAGCTCTGGAGAGATGGGAACACTTCTAAATCACATTATTTAATGTAACTAGAGAGAAAATAATTGTAATAAAGTTAATAACTTAATTTTTTAAAGTCTTTTCTAGCTGACTGATTTTCATCATACTACTCTTACATCCTAAGAGGGTGGATATATCTTAGTAGAACTTCGTCCAGTTACTTAGACTCCAGCACTGATGTTGGCATCAGTGTTTCATTTTGCCATGAGAGCAAATACATTTTCTCCCTTTGATCAGGGACAATGCTTAGCTTAACTTTTCCTATGGACCTGTTACAGTGTGAGGATTTTGCGTGTCAGGCTTCTAATATTTCTAGATAACATAAGAGGAAGAAATCAGCCTGGTCGTCCATCTGTGAGTTTCTTGTAGCTTTCAGAGTATTTGCCAGCCAAGAGTTGAAACTGCTTTTGAGCCCAAACCCCTACCAAGTTTTTGCATAACAGTGAAACAACTTTGAAAAACTTGCAAACCTAAGCTTGTTAAGTGTAGCAAAAGGGTATGCAAATAAATTTTATGTCAAGTGAGGATTTCTAAAAGTCTTGGTGGCAATGTCTGAAAGCTTTGACATGTAAACAGGCTCCTATTTAGCATCTGAAATTTGGAAGAAATAGAAGTTGAAATAAAAGTGTGTGAAAATGACAAGAATAGATTGGTACAGCACATATGTAATGAATAATACTGAAATACCTAATTCCTGGAAGGTTATTCTCCTTTGGGTCAGAATCCAGAACGTGTGACCTAAGGTGTTTTGCTTAAAGAGTTCATATTATATTGCATCAGGTAGAATGTAAAAAGGCAATGTTGGTATTGCAACACAACACATGCAGCTGAAAATGTGGGGTCACTGTTATTAATTAAAAAAAAAGTTAAATGGCGTCAAAAATTAGTTGAAAGTTTAGGGTTTTTTAAAATATGAAACTGTTTGGTATGTTATCAGATGCTAACTATGTATAATGTATGGAATGCTGCTGCTGACATACCTAGTGAAATATGACTTTCTGATTTCACATCTATTTGCTTGTTAGCTTCTGTTACAGGCAAAATCCAATTTTAATGGACTTGTAGTCTCTTAGGAAACTGAGATTTGCCACGGAGACACAGTGGCATTTGCAGTCATCTCCTGAGTAGCTTACAACAAATTGTATTGAAAATCCAGAGAGGTGGGAAAAAGTCCTGATTTGAGTTCATAAATGTATCTCTAGCACTTTAAATTGCTTCTAGCAGCTGGCAGCAACATCGCACTTAATCACTTAATCTCTTCCCAAGTGGATACCCTATTTTAGGTTCCTCACTGGCATTTGCTTGCATAGTGTCCCTGCCAGTCCTAAACTTGGGAACAGCAGGCTCGTAAATCAGATTTTCTTCGAATGTTGCTGTTCTTGCGTGCCGGCCTTGTAGATTTTAGAATTCTTACAGAGGAATGGTGAAAAGAGATGGATAGCTTGTCTACACACATCATAATCTTGAGGAGGAGCATGTTTTCTAATATGTTACAGAACGAGTTTGATTATAGTTTGTATCTGTGTAATATGTAATTGACAATTTTGCACAACACTGTTGATCAGAAGGGGAGGTGACATTGCACAGAAACTTCAAACTCACTCAGGAAACAATCTGCATTTTATTATACCGCTAAAGTTCTTATAAAGATATAAACTGCACGTTAGTATGTCCACGTGGATTCTATTTGCTGGTTATAAAATATGGTTATCTCCTCTGTGAAAACTAGTTTATAAGGATCTGTGGGAAAGGGCCAAGTAATAAAAACACTTGTAAACTTTTTAATGTATGTAACTATAAATGTTCTGTGAGATTACCGGAAGAGAACTAGTCACGTTATTATGACTAAGTATTGTTTTGATGAGAATTATTTCTTAGATAATAGTCGAATGTAGGTACATAAGCACAGAGGTTATGCGTTTGTAATGTACAGATTCATATTCTCTGCCTTTAGTCCCTTACGCTGGTAGGAGTAACTTGGAATTTTTGCCTTTTTCTGGTACTTTCAAGCAGCGTGGGTTGCCCGTTAGGATTAGGAGGGAGAATCCTCGCTGGCCAGTGCAGAATTTATGACAGTCTGACATCTGTTTGCTGCATAGCTGGTGTATGTTTGGTGCTCTGGGGAGTGCTGAGAGGGCACAGAGTTAAATTGCAGCTGATTTTTGACTGTACATTATCTCATACGGTACAGATCTTTGTAATAATTCTTAGTGTTAGCCCTGCCTTTTTTTCGTTTCTTCCCCTGTATTTAAGGCTCTGACAGAGATGTTGAAAAATGAAGAATGAAACAAAAAATATTGCAAGTGTTACTGGTGTTTTCACATGCAAAGAAAATGTTCTTTCCTAGAGAAACATACACTCTTCATGAGAACATACATTTTTCTAATTCCTTTTGATTATTTGGCCATGACTTCAACATTAATTACTCTTTATGTATACATTGTCAGAATAACTATGGCTGTATTATAAGTAAACTTCTAGCAGATGCACTTGCACAAGTGTATTTAAAATAATATAATTTTCTTTAGTTTCACCTTTTTTACATCTTTTTAAAGAAAAATGTGCAATTCTTTTGTCACAAAATTTAGAGACATTAAAAGTTATGTTAATGTCTCCTCAGAAATAGAGATGACTCAGTTACTTTCATTAAGCTTCCTTAGGAAGTAATTGCATTCATTTTATTAACCTTTGTATGGAGTTGTTTTACCAGCATATTCCTTGTTTACTCCTACAGATATTGTTTCAAACTGTTGGTAAGAAGCAGTTTTATTTGTTTGTAATTTCGAAAAATGAGTATTTTGCTTATGTCTTTTGGCTTCTCTTTGTAATTCAAAGTTAGTTTCCTGTCATTTGTTTCAACATCTATTAAATGTTATCAACAAGAACCGAGCAGATAGCAGAGGAGGAGGTATGTGGTATTGCCTTGTTCGAGAAGCACCGAGACTGTTAGAAGGCAAGGAAGTAACTGAATATACTTGTTAAAATTGTTGTGAATGAAGCTGTTGAAGTGTGATTTGAGGCTGGGCTAAAGCCAGCCCAGTACTGGAAATCTGATTAGATCGGTTGTACCATACTGATTTTTAAGACAAAGAAGTCCGATAACTCTGAAAGGACCCTGTACTTTAGAACTGCCATTGCTCCCAAGGAAAAGAATGATGTTCTCTTAAGTGTTTTGTAAATGTACTAATGCTTCAAAGCCATTTAAGTTGTGTTTTGCTAACAGCTAAATGGCAAACTTCAGTTTGTTGGACTCTTGTTCCAAAATGTATTAATGAGTTTCAAGAACTATAAATAAAGCTTTAGGCAAGTACACAATTGCAGTTTTAATGAAATTAATTGCCTTATTGCCTGGCAAACCTTTTTTCTTTTTTTCCGCTGCCCTTTGCAAGTAATTAAGCCGAAGAAAGTTTAGCTACAGCCACCTAAAATTTCTGTGGCAGTTCTGAAGGACCCTTCTGGGATTCGCCCCCTGCTCCCCCCTTGGCCTGCATTAATGTTTACATACTGGCTGTTAACATTATAGCGGCGCCTGTCTCGTCGCTACAGTTAAGACTGTGTCACTGATGCTATTATAAAATCTGAGATTTAGGGCTTTTATAGTTTGGTTGTTAAAATCTTGCTCTGGGCGACTATTGGCAGCATGTTTCTAGTTGAAAACTTTGGGTGTTTTTCATAAAAGAAAGTTCAGTACACTGGGCTCTCAGAAAAATATTTAAAGCGTGTGCATTTAAAAAGTGATACAATGCAACAGTGCATGTTACAGAGAACAGCTATATATATATATACACATGTATATTTATTGTTCTTGAAACAAAATAATTACTGTGTATTGCTTAGAAAAGTGGCAGAATCATTTTTGTAAGGACAACGTGGAATTTTAGACTGTATGTTGGTTCTCCTGATCAAACATTCAGTTGCTGTTAGGGTTATGTGCTTGCCATAAATGCTGTTAGTTTAAATACATTATAAAGGAAGAATATGTCAGCATAGTAATGGTAAAAAGTATATACACTGTAAATAAAAACAGTGGGTTTTGTAAGTTTGTCCGTTCAAATACAAATCTGTCGCTGTATATTTCTGTATAGTAGTATAGTATATTTAGACTTGAGGTGACAATTTCCTTTCCCAAAACATTTTTTTTTGGTTATTCAGTTTGACGTTGTATTATAGGGAAACCTATAATCACCAATATGGGGGGAGTGGGTGATCAGAACAAGTAAACAAACTCTTCTAACACAGCAAGTGCTTTTGCAAGCTTTAGTCTTACTTGCCATGGGTAAGAAATTGAGAGACCAAGCTACATTGAGGGATGATTTTTTGCATATTTTTTGTGTTGTAGTGAAAAAAACCCCCAGGTTAGGTCAATCACATGAATATTTTGTGTTGTAATCTGTTAAGGAGAGCTAGCAGGGAAACAAATAATTTTGGAGTTTTACCCCTCTAGAGTGTTTTTTTCCTGTGAAATATGGAGCCAAGCTGTAGAGGTGAATGGGAACATTTTTTGTTACTAAACCAAAATATGTTAAAATCCATTGCGTTTCATCAACTGCCTTGGTGAGAGGCGATGCTTGAGAGATCCGTGTTTTTATAGCAGCAGCATGCGAACATTTGAACGTATTTTGGTCCACGATTTGAGGGCTGCCAGTACTGTAGTGATCCGATGGAGGGAAAACATTCACCATTCAAGGTTGCCTGGGAGCGCAGGGGTTGATCTGGAAGATGCTGTGATTGTGGGAACACTGCGAGTGGCGAGTAGGTCAGAACCGGCAGCTCTTGGGAGTGTTTTTCATGGAAAGCAGCGTCTCTTGCTGGACTTTAGGAGCTCTAAGAGCTGGGAGCTCCTGCCCAGCACAGGGCTAAAATATTTCTAATCAATGATTTACAGTAATTTGTCTTTGTGAGAAATGGGATCATCTGATTTGTGTTGTGTTTGTCCCAACACGGTATGCAGTGTGGAAAAAAACCCCGATAGCCTGGTATTTACGTTAGAAAGATCAATGAGCTCCATAAGGTATGGCCCTAGTGATTTTATCTTTGTTGATATTTTCAAAGAGATTTCGTATTTTTCACTTACTGTTGCAGCATTGCATGTTGATTCTGGAAAAAGTTCCTGAAGTTGATTTAACCGTGTTCAGTCCAATCAATATTTATGAAGTCAGCCTTTAAGAACCACCTCTCAGGAGCATAGGAGCAGGCAATTCCAGTGTGTCTTAAATCAAGCAAGCGGGGCAGAAGACCAGCTTGGCTGAACAGGGAACTCCTCATGGAGCTCAAGAGGGAAAGAAATGGTACAATCTCTGGAAGCAAGGAAGATTTTTGCAGGAAGATTACAGAGCTGTGCTTTGTGCGCACAGGGAGAAGACATGAAAGGCTGAAAGCTCAGTTAGAGCTGAAGCTGGCCGATGTTTTATCTGACAACAAGAGCGTCTTTTTTAAAGTATGTTAATAGCAAAAGGAGATCTGAAGAAAACATTGGACTGACTTGTTGAAGATGGTCACTTGCTGAAGAAAAAGTGGAGGCATTCAGTGCTTTTCTTGTCTCAGTCTTTAATAATACTGATAGAGCTTGGGCTACCAGGTCCCTTGGTCAGAGTACCATGACTGTGGGAACAGTGACTCTTTTTTGTGGACGCTGACACTGTCAGGGATCAGCTGAATGTTCAGGAGTCCATGGGGCCTGATGGGATTCACCCCGGGGTTCTAAAGAAGGTGGTGGATGTTATGGCAGGACCCCTCTTGATCATCTGCCAAAGGTCTCGGGAGTCTGGGGAGGTCTCTAATGACCAGAACCTGGCCAAGGTTATTCCAGTCTACTCAGGGAGCTACAGACCTGTGAGTCTAACCTCAGCTCCTGCAAAAATTATGGAAAAGATTATACTGGGTACTGTCGAAAGGTATTTAATGCAGTCATCAGGCGCAGTCAGCATGGGCTCACGAAGGGAAAGTCCTGTTTAACTAATTTGATAACATTCTATGATAAGGTCACATGCCTAGTGGGTGAAGAGGAGGCTGTCATTTAAATTGTCACTGGATTGTGAAGCAGTTCTGTGTCCTCTGTGTTACTAGAAGGAAAAGAAAAAGACACTGTGTTACTAACAAGTTGTAAGCTGTGTACTCTGTTTGTAGAAGTAGCTGAAGAGATAAATTTGCTGCATATAATGAACTGTGGAAACCATTTTATTCTTTATGCAAGAAAAATCCTCCCATACTGTGCTCTTAATTATTCCTACAATCAGTCTAGCCTTCACCTACGCCCTTACTCCTTGTGATTCTGTGTACGCACATAAGCTGTAGGTATAACCCTTATATTTCTGTGCGCCTTTTACAAATAAGTGGCCACAGTCAACACTTGACTTTTCTAACCACCTGAAAGGTGTGTTTCTATTTCATACCAGTCATCTCTTCCCAGTCGGTTGAGTGAATTGCCATTATGTGTGTCGGTTACAAAGGAAGTCTAGATACTGGCATAAGCTCTATTTCATCCACTTCAGATAGCAGAATTTTGGCAAGATGAATCCTACAGTTGTGAACAGAGCAAGAAGGATCCTTGTGGATCAGTGATTCCAGTCCCATGTATTTATAGTCAATCAGCCCAGGCTGTAAACTAATCAAGCATCTGAAAAACTGTAACCATGTCTGCAGAAGTGCTCAGCAACCAAGTTTCAGGAATTTTCAACCTGCAGGATCTGAATGTGGAAAAAAATTTGGTCCAGCTTGCTTGTGTTGCCTTGAAGTCTTGCACAAGATAGAAGAGCAGGAGAGCAGCTACAGCTTTGTAGCCGAAAATGCATTTTCTGGGATAATGCGGGCAGATAGAGTAAGAATATTGGAAGATCTCATGTAAAACATATACCTGTGATTCTGGAGATGCTGGAGAATGTGTTGCAGACACCTGAGTGGGTCTGTACAAACTGGGTTGAGCTGGATCGTGCAGGACTATTTGGTTGCTTTTGCTCAATGGTCTCCAGTTCTCTGAGTTTCAGGAGGATTTACCAGCTTAGGTGCAGCACCAGCCATGAGGTTACTGCGCAGATAAGAACACAGACATCACCGGCAGCACCCATTAAGCTCTGGATGACCCCTGTCAGTTCATGTGGGGCCAGCCTGGATGGACCATGGGCAGTGCTAAGGTCAAGCTGCAAGCTTGATAGGTCCTGGGTGACCCTGTGCAGCTAGTTCTTCCTGTGCCACTTTGTGAGTAATTGAGATTTGATTATGGTTAAAGTTTAATTTAAAAAAAAAAAACTAATCTAAGCACCACTTTTGGCAAATCTGTTTTTGAGATGTTCACTTTGTAGGCTGAAAACTAAGTAAAAGTGATTTAGTCATTGGAATATTTGTATAATTTTGTATTCTGTTATTCATCTTTAAGTTCCAAAACCCCACAAAAAACCCTAGAAAACTTGCAGTCCTGTTGAAATGCTTGCAGATAAAATTGAGACTCTGCTGAACATTCTGCAAGTCTGACTTGGATTCAAAGAGCACAGACCATGGATTAATTACTCTGTTCTGCATGCTCAGCACTAGCATCCACAAGACACTCATTTGGACTTCCTTGAATTAAGCAAACACTTAATACATCTTCTGTGTTTGAATGCTTGCGTGTAACGTGCAGCTCCCAGAGGGCGAATAATAAATATTCTGCTAGTATAGAATAAACTTCAGATGCTGCCTAGGTGAGCTGGCTGCTGTGCTGGCTGATATGGCAGTGAAAAGCTTGACATGTACCTGGCGAGAAAACACCCGTGCCTACCGTGCCTCTGGTAAATGGACTGAAAGTCTTTGAGGGAACTTTTCTGTGATATGTTCCTCAGGTCTGCTCTGCTCGTGGGATGTTGAGTTTAGTAGTACAGATGAGAGGAGCTTAAATATTTGTTTCCAGATGAGCCACACCTATAAACCCTCTGTAAATGAAGCGTCTTTCCTCTAGCCTCACTGTTCCCAAGGAATTAACATTGTCAGCTCCTGCAGCAGGAAAAGCGTGGAGGTAGAAACCTGGAACAGTAATGATTTGCTGTATTTAACCATGCAAGGGTTTGCTGTGGTGAGGATGGCAGCAATGTACTGTGGTTTAACATCTTGCTTCCCCTTCCTGCCCGTTCCCCTCTGCATCTCAGGACAGAAAATGACACGTTTTTATTTCCTTTAGTAAGTCCTGTAGATTGCAGTGTTTCTTGCAATCAGATGACCTCCACTCCAGATTGAAACTTTTTGGTAAAATAAGCGTACGCTGTTAAAACCTTCTCCTGCAGATGGTCTGTCTGAAAAGGAGGAATAACTTTAACAACATTGCATTGAAGGCAAGCATGAAACCAATCACAGGAATTTGGGCCAGTACCTGTCATCACAATCCAGACTGCTCCAGCTTTAGAGAAAGACTGAAACAATATGGACTGTCTGATAGTACATCATCGTTTTGTCTATGTGAAGGAATTTGTTTATGCTCCATCTTGCTTCATCAGTGATAAGTTTTTCCTTTTAAGCTCTTCTTCAGTGTTCGTTATTCACCCCTCATGAGCAATGGGCTGAGGAACCAGCAAAAATGTTCTCATATCAACCACTGGCATTTTGGATCTTTGATCTGAAAGTTAGAAAATAATGGGTTCAGACCGGACTTGGCAATAGCTTCTTTCTGTCTTTGGTAGGTGAAATATCTCGTTAATGTCTGTGTGTAATATCTGGCACAGTTCATCATCGAATACTGTCCTGTCAGAATTGACTTCTCAGTCAATGGGGATGTGTTGAAATAACTTTCTGTCAGACTTCTAGTGTGGCTTGTCTGCGTTTCTGGAGAAGCTTCACAGTGGCTTCTGACTCTGCTGTATCTTGGGACCCCTTGTGTTCCAGACCCTTGTGGATGTAGACATGCTCCTAACAGTGCTAATCCATCTTCTGCAAGACTAATTCATAGTTCCTAGCTGCATTTGAAGCCTGTTTTTAGTATGACTTAATATGCTGTCATTGGGGTTCTAAAGGGGGAAGAAAATGCAAATGGCACTGTGTGTTGGCAAGTCTGAGTCCACAGGCTACTCCTGTTGGAATAGCTGGTCTGCTGTTTGTGAATCTAAGGACAGTTAGAAGTTAGTGGCACCATGTGAAAAACTGCGGTAGTTTTCTGTTTGAGTTGCCTTCACTTGTCACGTTAGCTTTTTTTACACGTTGCTTCAGGTATTTTGCATACGATGTAATCCAGTCACAAATGTAATAATTAAAACATTGAGTCTAAAGGGAAAATTAGGTCTCAACACGTGAACAAAATGATAGCTACTAGTTCGACAGGCTAGAAATAAAGAGCATTGAGCTGCTTAAGTCTTTTGAAATAGATGAAAAAAATGACAATTTGAGTAGTTTATCAGAAAACTTGTATTGTGCAATGGATCATGTCGTCAGGGAACAGAATATGAATTGAGGGAAAGCAGCTATTACAAGAGGCTTCTTGTGGAGCTTCTGGAGCTGCTTCTCAGGGAGCTGCTGGGTTTGGGATGTGCAGACGAGGTGTGGGTGAAAGGCTTTCCACCTGAGCAAGGGTGGAGGAAGGGGGAGGAGAACAGCTCAAATGAATTTCCAGTGGTGTTGGGACAGCCCCAAGCTGTCTGCTAGAATTTTTTTTTTTTCTCCTTCCTGCTGCCATCCTGTCGTGGATGTAAACCGAGCTAGCAATACAACCACGATAGCCGCTCACTCACCCCATTCCCCCCCACAAGGGAGAGAATCAAAAGGGAAGGGAGAAACTTAGACTGAGATAAACTGTTTAATAAAATATCAAAATACTAATACACTGCTAGTAAACATATATATATATATATATATATATAAAAAATAGAAATAAAAGATACTCAAGGCAATTCCCCACGAACTCTGGCAGCCAGTCCCAGGAAGGGGCACCTGGTCCCCACAGCCGATCCCAAAGAGAGAAAAAAAGGAAAAAGGCAGAAAAGCCCAGAGGCCTCTGCAAAATGGCAAAAAAAAAAAAGCGCCAAACTAAACATCCTGGACCAAACCTTCCCCGGCTGCACCCCAGAGCAAGCAAGAGCGAGAGCGAGAGCAAAAGGTCCCCCATTGCTCCCCCCCTTAAATACGAAGAATGATGCTAATGGGCTGGAATACTCATTGATCAGTCTGGATGTCAGTCAAGCTCTGCCCCATCCATCCCCCCTTCCTTGATGCCTCACACCTGTGGGCAGAGTGTTCAGAGTGTCCTTGGCTCTCTGACCAGAGCAATTAAAAACATAAGCTCTGTGCTGGGGTGTTATCTCTTGTTCTCAAACTACGTCTAGATATTGACCATGCTAGCTATGAAAAAGAAAGGTATCTAGCCGCATGAAGAAAATTAACTCATTTTCAGTCAAACCAGCACACCTTCTCATCTCTAAAATATACTGAGTATACGTCGAAAGCCAGTGAATGCTGCACATCTCTGCAACTCAGATTTCCATGCTGTCTTGCTCTGTCGTGTCTTCTCTTTCCTATAAACCAGTAGTCGTTGACAGCAAAATATGTAGGAGCAGTGACCCTGTGCTGCTAAGGACCCCAGTTTTGCTCAAAACCAGGGTGTTTGCATGTGTGCCCTATGCCCGAACCTTCCAGAGCAGCCAAGCGGAACATGTATCCCAGAAGAGAACCGAGTGTTTTCTTTCTGATTGACTGAGCCGATTAAAAACAACCCTGTGTTACTGTCAGCGGTCTAAATAAATTGTTTTTTGGGGCCTTATTTAACGTTAGATAGACCTTCTATACCAAGAATGTTAGCAATTTAAAAAATTGCTGGAAATCCTTCATTTTGTTTCCTGAGGTTTGATTAATTTGTTATTTTCCTGTTATCTACTAGTCAATCCTTTTATGAAACTAATAAGCTTTTTGGAATCTGATTTTTATCTCTTCATGGAATCTTGTGAGGTTAGATCACACTTTAATTAAGAGGTTTTTTCCCCTCTGTAGGTCAGCCTTTGTTTTGACTGTTGGCTTTGTAGACAGAAAGTGGGAGAGGAGGAAGAGTGAGGGAATGTTGAAATAAAATCTGTATAAAATAGAGTATAAAACAGTTAAAAAATTAAACTATAGATGTTATCTTGTGTTGCACTAGCTGAAAACTCCGTAAGAATTATTGGTACTAATTTAACTGGAATGTATTACTGTAGATATATTTTCTTTTTGGCTTCTCTCCCTTTCCAGTTTTCGCATGCCCTTTCCTTGGCATGTGTTCAAATCATAGAACATGTTGATTTTCTTTTCTTTCCTTTTAAGAACAACAAATTCCGAATATTTGCAAGAAAAAAAAAAAACCAACATTTTACTTAGCATGTGATGTGCTCAAAGCAAGTATTACTTATTTGCAGTTTTGAGCCACTTGGATTTCCCAACCTGTAAAGTGTCCATTTCCTACTTTAAACAACCCCAAATTTTTACATAGAAAATTCCTTAAAAAAAGCGGTGGCCTGTGGGTGCTTAAACTGTATTTTTTGACATGAAGTTGTGTGCCTGAACATTACCTTTCGTGTGAGAGACTTGCTACTGGTATTTGCTAAACTCCGAGAGTAATCATTTTCTTTTTTTAAAACTTATTGCTTAGTTGCTTAGGTCTGTTTTCATAATTTTTGGCGTTATTTGGAAAGCTTATCTGCTCCTGCTGATTTGAAGTGAACTTTTGCACCAGGATTTCAGTGCTGGCCTCCAGCTGTCAGTAGGAAATTGGTGGGTGTGAGAGATTAACGATACCCTAAACATAATCTGTAGTACTTGTGTTATTACAGGGATGCAATCGCAGCTCCAGATCTGTACTTGGTTAGCTTGTGGTGTCAAGCTGCTGTAGAGCAGGAAAAAAAATCCCTCTTCATTTTGACCTTTTTTTTTGGGGGGGGGGGGGGGGGGAACCTGTGATTTGTGTGTTTGATTGAATTCTGCAGGTTCTAAAGTGGTGTGTTTTACAGTGGTGGCGGGGGAGAAGCTGGGGAGGGAAATTCTTCCTGTTTTTGCAGACCACAAATCCTGTCTGGGGAGCCATTACCAACTATTATGCCAGCTTCTTAGTTTATGGTCAGAAATTAAAGCCAAAGGTAACTCTTTTTTTCTTTCTTTCTTTAAAAAAAAAAAAAGACAAATATAACATTTTCAAATTTTACTATAACAACTCAGTGCAGCATAAGTTATGTGGTCTTTGCTTTTTTTTTTTCTTTTTACATTCCACCCGATATATAAATTAGATTCACTTGAAGGTGCTTTTATTTGTGATTTCTTGGACTTATAGAAACCAAAAAAAAAAAAAAAAAAAAAATTATTGGTTAAAATAAGGTGATAACTCCCAGAACATGCAGCAGACTCAATGAACAATAGTATTCTTATAAAATTCAAACTTGAATTTGTGGGAAACTTATACAAAATGTATTTTTTCATAAATTCATTATGTTAAAGCCACGTGTCATTCAGATCTTGTTGTATAGGTCACAAGAATAGGTAAATCTGCCTTGCTTCATTCTAGTACCTATTTATTCTCAGGTCAGGCTTGTTGGTTTGACAGCACTAAGAATTCTTGGAAAAACAAATAGCAGCAATGCAATGTGTTGGGACTGAAGTCAGAAAGCTTTTACTAAGCTAAAGCTATTCTTGCCTCAGCAGTGAGTTGGATATTTTTATTTTGTAGGGTTTTTGCCCGCCAGCTGTTTAAATTTACTATAGACATGGAGAAACATGACACATCAGTGAGGCTGTTTAATAGAGAACGTGTTCTCTTAATTGCACATATAAAGCTTTTTAATGTGTTGCTTTATCCATCTCCAGGCTCCCTCCAGCCGCCCCTGCTCCCAACCGCTGCCGTTCGGGTGACAGGAGCTGTCGCGGTGTTTGGGGACTTGCTGTATTTGTCCCCGTGCGTTCCTGGCCCCGTGCTGTGAATTTACACAGCTCACGCCTCACTGAGAGGTGCATGTTTAGCCAATTGACGTGAAGTTTGTACATAGTGGTATTCATCTTGCTGTAGTTATTTCCTGTTATTTCTGACCTGCTCACTGATTTCCCCTTTAGTTTTGAGCAAGAAAACAAATGTGATCATAAACAACCCCACAAAACTGGTAAAAAGAATGCAACTATATTAGTTCAAATATGTTGGATTAATTGCAGTGGGTGTTTAGATTTCAGGGTATCTACTTGGAAAGGTTTGTGTTTTAACTGAAACAAGGTGACAGAGAAAACAATGCTTTTAAATTTCATATTGCCAAGAAAAAGTTCTTGATGAGAAAACCACAGGGACCGGAGTGCTGCATAGTAGACATATGAGATTGACAGGGCAAGGCAAAATAAAACAAGTGGAATGAAAGGAATAAATATTCCAAAGATGGAATGAATATTGAGAGAGAAGTAGCTTTAAAATGACAGGCACCTACCTCTTTTCTGTGGCTGTTTAGAGAAATAGAAGGTGTTTGCTTTCTCTTGGAAATTTTCTTTGAGTGCTGCTGTGGTTGCAGTAATTAATTTATGGTAAAATGACCATGAGCATAAGCATATTCTAAGGATTCATCCCACTTTCAGACAAGGTTATTTTTTTTGTTGTTGTTGTTGCTTTTTTTAGCTTAGGAACAACTCTATATTTAAGGAAAACCATAAATATATTGAAGCAAAACCATAAATAAGGAGAGGGAACTGGCAGTGAGTTTTGTAGGAAAAACCATCTTGGTTGTATTTTAAAGATTGGTATTTTATACGATTTGCTATTATATGAAGCAAAAGCTCACGCTACTTGTGAAAATAGTTATTCTTTGAATTCTATAATGTGTCAAGCTAAGCAAGAAAACATTCTTTAACAAACTGTACCACAAACAGTATGTTGGCATGTGAACTTGGATGGTTGTCATTGCTTCTATTGGCATGAGAAGGATTTTAACTCATTGTGTACAGGGAACTGGACTTTGTCCTCAACCAAATAAGCTTCCCAGAATTTACATCACTTACTTGAAAATATAAATACCTTGCTCACAGGCAGATGAATTCAAAGTCTGAGAGTGGCACTTAGTGATTTCTTTAAAATCCTATTGATCAAAGCATATGAAGTCCTTAGTCTGTCTTTTCCCATATTTTCATTTTAAGTCCTTGAAGAGGAGTTCTGACAAAATCGAGACAGTTTCAGTAAAGAGCCGTGAGTATGATTAAAATCTTAGGGAACATTGTGGGAAAACTGAAGCAGCTCAGTTTGTGTTTAGGAAATGGTGTGTGGGTGACTTGGTTGGACTCTGCAGTGCGACAGTGGAGGTGGAGATGGAACCGGCTTCAGTGATCACACAGATTCTTGTCTAAAGTAGGGTAAAAATTATAAAGATAAGCAGCATTAGAATAACTTGCCTGTGGTCGTGGTGACTTCATTGGAAATACTTGAAGACAAACTTGATGTTTTAAAGAAGTGGCTAATCCATTAAAGAAAAAGTTTTAGTTAGGAGGCCAAATTATTTATCACCGCAGTATCTTGTGATTTTATAATCTTTGGAAAAAATGGTGTGTAATATAATATTTTAAAGTTGCTTTCTGCCTTTTTTTGGTAGGATATAGAATAGTTCAGATGGACCTCTGCATTTGGACCAGCTGGCCTAGGGATTTCTCCGGTCAGGCCTTGCA
Source organism: Caloenas nicobarica (assembly GCF_036013445.1). Classification (NCBI taxonomy): domain Eukaryota; kingdom Metazoa; phylum Chordata; class Aves; order Columbiformes; family Columbidae; genus Caloenas; species Caloenas nicobarica. The sequence goes on along the minus strand of NC_088245.1, from coordinate 207,270,098 downwards.
GCCCCTGAGGACAGAGGCTGGACAGCCCCTCTGGGTCCCTGGTCCAATGCTTGGCTCTCTTGATGGAGAAGATGCTGTTTCCTCAGGTCAAGTCAAACCCCCCCCAGCCATGCTCATGGTCCCCCCGACGGCTGATCAATGTCCATCTTGTCTTGGGGACCAAACCAGGTGCAGGGCTCCGGGTGCTGCAGTGAGTGCCAAATACAGGGGATTAATCATTTCCTTTGACCTCCTACCTACACTTCTGCTAATACAGACCAGTACACTGCGAGGCTTCCTTGCTATTTTTATCCTATAGCTTTTCATTTTTTTTTTAAAGTTATTTTTGACTCTTTCCTCCGGGCAGCGCAATAACAAAAATATGTGGCTCTGTGTTGAGGTTTTTAGGCCATAGTTTAAGAGCTATTGCTGTTAGAATTTAGTCTGAATGTTACCAAGTTGTCCAAAAATCAAATTATGTCAAGTGAAAGTTTTCTTTGAGGAAGGTATAAAAGAACAACAGGCACAGACTGAAGCACAGGAGGTTCCATCTGAATATGAGGAGAAACTTCTTTACTCTGAGGTGCCAGAGCCCTGGAACAGGCTGCCCAGAGAGGCTGTGGAGTCTCCTTCTCTGGAGACATTCAAACCCACCTGGACACATTCCTGTGTGATCTGCACTGGTGACCCTGCTTTAGCAGGTGGGTTGGACTGGATGATCTCCAGAGGTCCCTTCCAACCCCAGCCACCCTGTGATTCTGTGATCTTCTTGAAGCCTGTGGTTTGTCATAATCTAAACATTAAAAGTTGAATCCACAAGGTTGGAATTGTTCAGCCACAAATGACGTGACCTGTGTTGAATAACTGGTCTCTGAGACATTGCCTGCTTAGTCCTCCAACAGGCATACAAGAAAATTCACATGAAAGTGTGAAAAATTTAGGAGAAACAAAATTAAAAGTATGCTAAACACTACAAGTCTTTGATAATTGAACAGTAATTAAGAAATGTGCTTGCTTTCATGCATTCCCCTTCTCAGGTGAAAGATGCCAGTCTTGTTAAGACTTTTTTCAGAACAGTTTTTCTTCAGTTCTTTAATTTAATGCAACAGACTGGCAGGAGGGATCAGGACTTGCTGTTCCATCTCTTCTCCCACAGATGCAGCTCTCTTGGATGTTGACTTGTCTCCTTGTACTGGTGCAGCCTTGCTGTGCCACTCAGGAGTTGTGCTCTTCGCTTGTGTTTTTTGTCCCCCGAATTAGAGATCTCAGATGTCATTAGAAACAGAGCAGAGGGTGGGATATGCTGCCAGTTGAAAGAGATGAGAAGGGGGCAGTGGGAAGCCAAAATGAAATTATCTTGGTGCGAGCAGCTTCTGGAGGAAAATGGTATGAAGAGAAGGTGATGGAGGGGTGAAGGGCAGCCGGGATTTGTGTCTGTCCGCTTGGGCTGTCCCATAGTGACCTGGCCTGACTGTCACTGGTGTCACCTCCTGCTGATGTGGATCAACGCCGGTCTGTGGGTCCTGGGCACAAAATGTGAGGTGTTTCTTAGTACTTTTAAACTTCCTCAGAGCAGGTGGTTAGATACGGCTGAATAATTATTTTTGTTGTTTAATTATTTCCTGCTGTTGTAATACCATTTCCCAACTATATTTTCTTATTTACCAGTTGCAGTTTTAGTACAGTCCTTGGGTGGGATCAGTGACCCTTTTGCTTGGCCTACCTCTCTCTTTCTGTCCTGTTTTCCATCAGCTGTCATCGTTACAAAATAGTGCAACATTTTCTGAACTTCCACCGACTTTTTAACAGTCGAATTCAGGGTTAGGCTATGCACAGTGTTTTTTGTTTTTTTTTTTTTTTTCCCTGAAATATGGGACTATTTATTTTTAAACCAGTCACAGAATGAATTGGGGGAAAGTTCTCTATTTCTGCTTGGAGTTAGCCAGGGCTTTCCAGCAGCAGGTAGGCATGGCTTGTTGCTGCAGGCGCTTTCAGGTGATGTCAGCCGGCAGCTTGCTGTATTTTCAGCTCCAGAAGTCACTTGCTTGTGCACATTCATTGTCTGCACGTTTTCCCTCCTCCCAGCCACCTACTTCTCGCATCGATCTCGCTGCAGCTGCACTGCAGCTTCTGAGTTCTTTCGTTTCTCTTCTGTAGCCCCTTTTCCAAAAGGCACCGCAGGAGAAGCAAAAAGACCCTGCCCCTGTGACACAGAGACTGAAGGAGAGAAGCCACCAAGTAAATAATGTGCACATACAATAGTCATCTGTTTTGCGTGCACTATGTGTAATACAATAGTGAATGCACACACTGTACTCTTAAAGCTGTGTCTGTCACTCAGTGCTTGGTTACATCTCGCGGGTAAGTGTGTTACTGCAGGACGTTGCTGAAGTTCTGATGTTTTCCAGAATACTCCAAGTGTATTGAGTTACCAGGTTACCTCTCATGGGTAATTTAATTCTGTGTTTCCAAACAGCTGAGGGTTTGGATATTTATCCTAAACTTTTAATACTGTTACAAGGGTAAAAAAAATAATCCAGGAAACATGAAATATCCCATATTTTTCCCCACGAGAACAAATTAAAATAAAATTTACAGTACACAGAACTGTGGTAGCTGCCAATTTGGTAATCAGGAGGGTCAAGACACCAATATTATTTTATCATCCGAGCTAATCAGCTGAAAGACTGGGTGATTGTTTGCAGACCAGCTTGAGAGTTGAATTCATCTATTTCATGAGGTGAACTTTAACCCCTTCCTGGTCAGAAACATCACACAGTATTCTGATGCTTTATTATACTTTGTAGAGGTCTCTTTGCTTTAACGTTTACAGACCCTATTCCCTGTCGTCTTTTTGTTTCTTGTGTGCCTCATCCTCACCAAATCTTTAGATTCAGGCTTTTTTCCTTAGGTTTCTACGCTGGAGTCTTATTTCTAATACCCGGCACAGAGTGATACTAGGTGGGGAAGAAACACAAAGAGCAGATTCATAACTCTGCTTTTAAAACAAACAAAACGTAAAAACAAACAAACTGATTCTAAAGTTTTGAACTTAAGCCAAATTTAAATCTTACCTGTGAATAGAGAGCAACGTGTGGAACTCAGGATGGTTCACCGTTGCTTCCTGGAAATGCAAGGTGATGTGAAAGCACTAAAGATTTAAATGGAATATGTCCCTGTAACTTTGATATCTGCTCTGAGAAATCTTGATCTGGATGCGTAACTTCACGAAGTTATAAACACCTAAATATGGGATCAGAAAATACTGAAACTTTTTTTTTTTCCCAGATGATTGAAGCCCGAGAACTATGCAATAGGAATTTATCTGTTTCCAGCTACCTGTGATTTTATTTTGTTTTATTTGCTGCTTCAACTAGTGTGATAGCAAGATATGTTCAGTTAACATCTTGTTCTCTTAAGCACTCCATGAATGCTTGAAAATCTAAAGTCTCATGAGAAAATGGAACATACAAGCCTGGGCTTGGACCTTCTGTTATTCATGTAGTAGCAATATAAAAAAATCCGGACTGATGTGAAGACAAAGATGAGATCAGGTTATAATCTCAGTTCCATAATGAGAAACTTTATCGGGTAAACGTGTGGTGCATTCTGTGTTATTTTAAAGTTTTGTGTGTAACAGCAGTGGCGAAATACGAAAAATCCTGAATTCTACAAGGCTGAGAGTAAAATCAAAAAGTTAGGAACAGCATTCTGGTAAGAAGTACTGAAACGAAGTTTTCTAGACTTTGGCCATTGTCTCTCAGCTCATCTTTGAAGAAGATGAGGAAGGAATGAGGGCAAAGCAAATCCACAGGGAGTTTTCCACTTTCTCAATGCTGATGGCGACTTGTGAATTACATGCAGAAAATAACTATTTGTTTTTCATCTGGATCTGACAGTGACGACTAATACAGTCTGTTGCTGGAGCAGCTCATGTCTGCATGGTCAGGAGTTCAGCTTTGGTCTTGTGTAGAAGTGTAAGAACGTGAGCTTGAATTTGTGCTTTTCCTCTCTAAATAGCAGCGTCAACTATGGGCTTGAGGCATAGAGACAGATCTGAAAATACAAGGGAGAAAAAAAGAAAAAAAAATTAGGTAAAGGTTAGAAGATAAAATGGTGGCAGCGGTGCCAGGGCTCTGTCGGTGTTGTGACTCAACTGGAAAAGGCAGGGCCAGGATTTCTGCATCAGCGATCTCAGTAGTAAACACTTTTTGTGACAATGTAAGCAGAAGCATTTTTTTCTGTAAATTCACAATTTAACTTAGGCTTTGGCTGTGGTTTGCGTGCTTACGTTAGCAGCTCGTGTGTAAGCTTTGATTTTGTGAGAAGTGCTGTGTAACTCAAGGTGCTTTGCCCGTTCATGAAGGCTGCAGGACGCGTGCTGAAGTGAGTTGCTACACATAACTTGGTTCATGTAATTCCTTACCAGTTTGGATACTCTGCTATCAAGGTGCTATTTTTGGTTTCATACTTATTTTTCTGTAGAGTGATAATGATTAATCCTCCATCAATAATCTGTTTTTCAAACTCCCTTCTTTTAACAAAATCTTGTTAATGCTTAAAGTGTTTTTCTTCACTGTGCAAAAAATGTTTAATTCATTCACTAATTTTATCATTTCTATTTATAGGAGAGGTCTCCTCACAATTTACATGGCCAATCAAGTAAGTAGTTGTTTATTTCAAGAATAAAAATATGTAAGATCCAGGGGAAATGTATCTTGTTTAAAATTGATGCTGAGATTCATTACCTTTTTAATGCTTCCAGGATTATTTCATTAAGAATTGTGTTATCAGGTAAATAAAATTATTAGCAGCAAATTGTGAGTATAGATCTTTTAGAAGTAGTTGTAAAGCAGAGGCTGAAATGTATTTCCTTGTGCTATGCTCAAAATTTCTTGTGTCATAGCCCCAGGGAAATGGGTAGCTTTATATCATAGTAGAATGGCATCTGGTACTTCTAATGCTCATTATTTTGCAGATGAGTAATTCAACACAATATATTTTAGTTTTGTGATTACTTGTTTCTCAAACTGATATCAAATACTGCACATGCAAACATTTTTACCATGGGGTTGTATAGATGAAAATCTCAAAATCTCGAATACGTAACAGTAGTGAATTTACCTAAATGATGCTTTGTGCATTAACTTTTTCTAAGTACGTAATACTTCTGTTACATGATTGTGCTCCTTTAGAACCGATTTTATTATGCTAAAAGAATTACCTGAGGTTTTTATAAAGTTTGAGTTGTGTAGAGTCATGGAAACTACAAAATATAGGAAACAACCAGAGTTGTGTTCCAGATGATTGTAACAGTTTGCTGCGGCCTCGGTAGAGTCGTGCAAGCACAGAACTCTTTGATGAAAAGTTTCTTGAGTAAAAGTGATGAGACAAAAGCAATGTGTTGCAGCATAGACTGGGTGATAAAATTGATACCTCCTCTTCCATCTTTATAAAGTCATTGATGGTGACTCTTGTAATCCTGAAGATTTTGGGAGGGGGGCTTTCAGAAGGAGGTGTCATCATATGGTTGCTAGCAGGTAAGTATCCTGGAGACTCACTGCATGCATTTGCCAAACCCGTTATAGATTTATCTCTTGAATTCTGGTGTTTAACAATTTATTTTAGGCAGAAATTGTTTCTTGGGTTATTCTGTATTCATACATTGCCTGTCATTACAGGCAGACTCACTAGTGGATCGTACAGACTTCAGAAGAGAACAAATTAGTTCTTGCCATTTTATTACTCTCAAGTACCATTTTAACTTTTATAGCTGCTTGACTTGGGTGGCTCATACAGAATCCTTTACGATTTCTTTTCTTTTTTCAAGTTTTTTTCATAATTTGAAAAGATGGCAAATCCCTTTCTTGAAATTTAATTAATTAAATGTTCAGACCCTCAAGAACACGTGGGAACAAAGTTGGATTCCTACAAGGATATGTTAACTTTGAAAAGTTTGAAGTTTTCCTTGAATTCAGAAGAGCAACTGCGTAGAAACTCCTTGTTCAGGGAACACAGGTTATAAAAATGGTGATAACGAGTTAAGCACGTCATTGTTCATTTGAGATGGGCTTTTCAAGAGAAGGGTCAAATAGGTGAGCTCAAATAGCATCACCTCTGAGCGTCCTGGTTCTGAGGAAGCTGTGGTACCAAACAGTTCACATCGCGTTGGACGGTGCTACCAGCGAAAAGCCAACTGATGCGGTTACGTTTTATTGAAGCCATTCGACGCAGTGGACGTTCTCTTCAGCATAATGGTTTATTTTGGTCACACATGTATGGTGAACTCGGGGCTCCCAGAATTTGCTTCGTAAACTGTCCTTGATCATGACATACTTACTAGAATCTCTGTAAATGTTTCCCTGTTTGTGTTGCTTGTCTTTGTAGAGCTTTATATGCTTTGATAAGATTCACTTATAAGTCTACTAAGCCTTTAGAACGTGTATGTCATCTTTAGATTGCCTCATTCTGAAAGCTGCCAAATTTTAATCGTTAGTGATGGCAGCTAGATGGTGAAATTACACTGCGTTTCTTGGTTCTGTAGAACTAGCGTCAGGACCTATTAAGATATTCGTTGAACTAAATATATTCCTTTGCTTTGTTTCATGTTTTGCTAAACAACGTTTTGGAGCCTGAGGAATAATAATTGAGGCTTTTTGGGTGATTCTTCAGGCGTGTGTTGCCCAGTCAGACAGGAGGTAATTGTAATTAGGTTTGTTGGTTGTTATAAGCAGTTATTGCGACTGTTGCTGCGGTGAATCTTTATAGCCATGTTAATGATATTTAAATCAGAAAATACCATTTCTGTTGTCCTGTTCGCAATGTGTGACAATTTGTCCTCAGAGATGAATTCATTTAGTGAAAAGGGGAAAAGTGTGTTAAAATCTTTTTGCGTGGCTGCTGTTTCTCAGTTCATTGAGTGAAATGCAACATGAAAGGCAGTGGGTATAAAGACTTGGGTGCTAAAGGTGACATTTTTATTGCTTTCTAATCTGGAGCTACTAGAAACATATGAATAAATGTCCTGGATAATTTTAAGCCAGTCAGTGATTATAGATTTATGGGAGCTTGATCTCCCCAGTTGCATTTCCTTGCTGCTTATACAATAGAATGACAGAGGAAAAATAAGTTGTTTAGGTTATATATGTTCTATGGAAAAAATTGATTAAAAATGCTTTTGTAGACTAGCTTTCTGTTAAATTGAAGCTGTACAGCAATGCACTTCAGGGCTTGGATTTTACTTTTTTTTCGGTTTTTTTTTTTTTTTAAGATAAGAACTAGAAATAAGTGTAGAAGTGAAGGATCTTTAGTTTTAATTTTGATATGCGGAGTCTAAAATCAACTTCTGAGCTTCTGACTGGAAGTCACTCAAAGTTTTTAGAAGTAAATTAATACACCTGAGCCTGAACATTGTTGAACATGTGGGTTTGGAAATTTTTAACTCGTTACAGTCTGAGACCTGACGTTTCTGTAATTCCCCGGAGCAGAGTAGCAGTAGTCGGTGCTGTGAACCACACAGAACCATGGAGCCTTTCAAGTTCTATTTTGGATTGCACAAGTTAAAGTCAAGAAATTTCTAGGATCGTAAGAGAAGCGTTCATAGTGAACATATAAGATAATCCTTCATGGATAACATAAGATCAAAAGGAACCCCAGGATTCCAACAAAAGGTGGAAAGTGAAATGTAATCTCTTCAGTTATTTTTATCTGGAAAAGTAGATGATATTAATGACTGCCCATGAGTAAGATGTACAGCTCTTATGTTTCAAACCAGTTGTGGCATACTTCATTGTGAACAGCTCTGCAGTGAGTTGTTGCTTTTAAGCTGAAGAAACCATATCTTTGGATTAGGATTTTTTTTTGGTGTGTGTTGCAAGCAAAACAAACAAAGGCTGCCTTCAGTATGCAAGATAGGAAGAGACTGATCTGGACTAGGGCAATTTGATATTAAAACAGATATAAAAACAGAAACAAAAATTTAGAATAATTGATATGTTGTCATTGAAATGCTGCACCAAAGAGGGAGTTATCCTAGCTTATGCTTAAATACAAAACGTGTTTTTTTTTTCCTTTATCAGAAAAAAAACAAAAGGAAGTTTCTGTACATGCTGTGTTTGAAATTCAAACTGTTGATCGCCGTATCAAAGGTTTTCTTCGTTTTGTGCTATGACTTCTACTGTATTGTGTTGTACTTACGGATTTGGAAACGTTAATATTAACCGGTTGCTCTGGAGGGTCACGGATTAAACGATGTAAAGCTCAAGCATAAGATAAGGGCAGGATGGTGCTGTTGATTACTCCTTCTTCAGGGCACTGGGAGGAAGAGGTGTCAGAATCTGGCTCAGCCATAGAGACAGCATTGAGTGGAAAGATATACATTTGAAAAATAAGACAAGAAAGATTGGAAGAAAAGCAATCACAAGCTAAAGATGAGAAGTGGAAATTTATTGTGGCAAGAGACATGAAGGGACTGGAGATGGGCTGGTGTGATGGGAATTGGTTTGTGGGACTGTTAGAGGTATAACACATATATATATAAGAGGTATATATATATATAAAAAAGATATATATATAAAAGAGGTATATATGTGTATATATATATAAAAGAGGTATAACACTTATATATATATAAGAAACATGAGAAAACGTGGAGTCTGTTCCAGTTAAAGCAGTGAGCAGATGGTAAAGAAAATGATAGGTTTGAGGGGAAAGGAAAGGATGAATTTCATTGCAATTAATATGAAGAGAAATTTAGCAAGAGCCCAGAAAGAGAGACAGAGGATGTTACTGAAGTCCTGGGTATGGGAGTTGGAGAAATCATTGTCAGCAATTGCATCTGGATGAATTTTACATGGAAATATGGATATCCTGTGTTTTATTTATTACTGTACTGATGTTAGGTCATTGGTGCATCTGCCATTTATGAAGTACTATACGTAGGTCCTCATACACAGAGGAAGAGATACTGTTTTAAAGTAAAAAATACATCGCCATCCTTGTCATCCCAGCATGAAAGCAAAGTGTGGGAGGGAGGGCGCATCTTCCCAGCTGCAGTGCGACGTGGTGATTGTACCTTAAAAATGAGTGATAATGAAGAGAAATGCTGAGAGGACAATCAGGAGCATAAGGAGAGGGCGATAAGGGAACACCTTCAAAATTTGGTACGTCCAAACTTGCGATGTTTTTTGGAAAACCCCTGAGAGCTGCTGTGTCCGAGTTCACTGTAACAGCTCATGATGGAGCTGAGAACCTGCTGCCCTCATCGCTGTTCCTTTCGGACATACCAACTCCTTCCCTTTCTTCTCTCTGTTATTTCAGAAATACTTTTTTATTTATGTTTCAAGTCCAGTTAAGAAATGGTTAAAGCTACTAAAAATACTGTTTATATTAAACAAACACCCAAGCAAACAGATTGATCAAAGGCATTCCAGTGGTGATGCTCTGCTTCTGCATATGGTAGTGCACGAGTAATATAGCTGAGCACTAAGGTTCTTCCAGTTTTAAAGTAGCCCAAGCAGTTTCACAGTTGAATTGCTTTTCATTTGCACAAATGGACTAAATCAGGGTTCATTTTGACTGAAACTTTGTTTATTCCAGCCGGTTGATGTGGTCGCTGCATGTAAGCTGTGCTCTTAAAACTTGAAACGTTTGGTCCAGGAGCATGTAAAAATGCTGGAGCACAGACTTCAAAAAGAAATCCTGCAGGATCTAATGGAGAAATGAGTATCCAGTGCTCTTCGGTTAGCTTAACTCCGGATATGTATATGTTTTTTTACAGGATGAAAGTCATAATGATTCAAAAATATCACTAAATCTTTCTGCTTTGTAATATTTTAAGAAAATCAGAGCCATTAGCCTAATTTAAGATATACAGCACACATAGGCGGTGAAGAAGATACCAAGCTTGACAGCGACATGACACAATATAAAACATGGTTCAAAGGTTTGAGGCCAAGGGCCCCAATATCACTTTCCATATGCACTGAATTTGTTGTTTCATGCTTTATGGGTGTGATACATGGAGGGATGAAAGAAAGAAGAGTGGGACTTGCTATGGCGAGAGAAGCAGCAACAACAGAAATCAGCTTTTAAGCCGTCCTTTTGCTGATCCCGTATTTCTGAAGTTTTTGCTAGAGGCAAACTGGTTCTATTGTAAAAGAAGGTACTTGCACACAAGAAGTGCTCTGATTCGGAACATTCCTGAGTGATTTTTCTCACCAGCTTATCAAGGGCTTTCTGTACAAAATTGCCAATGTGTCTGAGTTGTTATGGGTGTTTGAAGAAATACCTTGTGCTGGTTGCAATTAAATGTGGGAGGATACTCTGAATAATACAGGTTGAAGGTTTTTTTGTTTTTTTTTTTTTTTTTTGAGTAATGTGCTGTTTGGCTATAAAATGATGTTTCTGTCATTTGCATAACTTGCAACTCTGAGAAATTTTCACCTAGTGTTATTATAAAACATTATGTACCAATTCAGGAATATCCTTTAAACTAAAGTTCATGATTGTTACTTCAGTGATAATTCTGTGAAATAATAGGTACTTAAAATGTCCCATTTGTTTTGGCAAACCCTTATATTTGGTTACACAGTTTATTTATCGTAACACAAGAAAATGTTTTCTGTTTAAACTTAACTAAACTGACATCTTATAAACCAGGCACCGATTGACTCATTTACTTCTCCATACGGAACAATTCAGTTTTAGTCAAAAGATGGAGACAATCCAGAATGAAGAAGAGCAGATGGATTTACTTTCACCCAATACATATTTTAAAGTTTTTAGAAATGCTGGGTTCCAGTAAAATGGATTTGACCACTCCTCCCTTTTCTTTTTCGAGAATTAAAATTTTGTTGTGTGCTTTCATGTGATTCTTAGCATTAGCACTACACAAGGACTGCTGGGAGGAGGGAGCTTACCTGTCCCGTTAGCGTATTAGCTGAGATAGCAATACCTGGAGTTTTTTTTAGTTTTCTAACATTTCACAAGTAATCTCTGTAACTGAAAGCGCGTCAAGTAAAGGGCTGAGACACTTGTCTCCCAGGATGCTGGTGTCCTCCTGCCACCATCTCGTCCTTGCTTTGTCACTGTTGCCCGTGCCCCTTTTCCGCAGTGACAGTGGCTTTGGTGACAGTGGCAGCTGGCAGGGACATGGTGTGAGTTTATTCTCTAGTGGTGTGCAGGGTGGATACCCCTTTCATCTCTTACGTTGTCACCTTTTGAGTCGATAGTGGGTCAGCTGAAGTAAAACCATTGCTTAGTTCCATGTTGCAGGCAAAAAATCTTGAGTACCAGGCTAGCATCGTCGTTAGAACAGTAAGTCGTCTTACTTTTTCCTTTTTATAAGTTATTGTTAGAACAGTACAAGTACTTTGATACTTGGTTTAGATTGGATATTAGGAAAAAATTCTTCCTGGAAAGGGTTGTCAGGCATTGGGACAGGCTGCCCAGGGAAGCGGTGGAGTCACCATCCCTGGAGGGGTTTAAAAGACACGTAGATGAGGTTCTTAGGGACATGGTTTAGTGGTGGACTTGGCAGTGTTGGGTTTACATTTGGACTTAATGATCTTCAGGATCTTTTGCAACCTAAATGATTCTATGATATTTTGCTTCTGACCTCCTGGTTAACTTGGAGGAAAATATTCCTGTTTGAAAGCTCCCAAGGAAGCTCTTGGGTTTTCCTCATTGGGAACCACAATGAGCTGGAACTTGGGATCGTAAAGTAATTCCTGCCTCGTGGAAGAAAAAGCCTGATGTTGGGACAGTGTTCCGAAGTGAAATATTGATCTCCCTAGGGAAGTATCTGTCTTCACAGCCTGGCTAAGGGGTGAGCAAATAGGACAGAATTTGGTACTGTCTAGAAAGAAGTCTGAAGGACTCGCGGACGGCAACGTTTCTGCTGTCACATGGACAAACTGCCTCAGGTGATGACTTGTCATGGGCTGTAGTTGATAATTTTTGAACTTCTGTCACAAGTTAAGCCTTTAATTTTAGCACTAACAAGAGGTAAGTCTTCTCTGGTATCTGCTCAGCTGAGAGTCCTGAATCCCCACTTCTAATAGTGGCATTTTTGCTACTGTTTTGGCCCACATTGTAACCTGAGATTTTGTGAAGGTTTGTTTGTTTCTGCTTCTGTCAAGTCATGAGATGTTCCTTGAAGAGTCCTGCCTTTTATTGTGGAATGGTATTTTTCTGCTGTTTCGTTGTCTGGACTTAGGAGAGCCTGTTCCTTAGCTTCTGCTTCTTTACTGCCTGGATCTTAGTGGAAAAATGAGGTAGAAAACAACTCGCATCTTTTCCATTTCACAGAAGACATGCTCAGATGGAGCTCGTCCAACATTTATTCTATGGTCTTCACATCAGTTGCTGCGTCTCATGGTTTAGAGCCAGGCAGGGTCAACCCCTCGTCCTCCGAGTGACACTGGGGGTACGGCCAGTGTCACAGCTCGGGCAGTCAGGGTTCACAAATGCACTTTTTGACAATGACAGAGGACGTGATTGTAATCTGGTTTACCAAACCCGAGAAGGAGAAGCAAGATTCATGGATTTTTATCCTTTAGATTTTAAAGAGCAAATCTCAAAGAAGAAGGCTAATCACACCTTAGTTTAGACGTGAAGACAATGTGCTTGAGAGAGAAATGTGGTGTTTGTTTTTGATTTTTTTTAATATAATGACAACAGGCTATCTTTAATACTCTATAGTGAAATGGAAATGGAGTATAACATTCTCAGGTACTCATGGCACTTAGATTATTTTGCAAAACAAAGTCTCAAAATACGCATTTGTCTTTCAGAAACATCTCAAAGGAAGGAAAGAATCATAATGAAACAAGGCGGCTTACAGATTGAAAGATCTGCATAACTAGAATATACTTGTTGCTCATTCTGGTCTCTTTAATTTGGTTTGCACTCTGACAGACAGAATCAATAATTGAGAACTATGTTTTATTAATTTTAAGCTCTTCTGATGCTTCTTGTTTACTCTAATAATTAGATATGTGTATGCAGAAATAATAATAAAAAAACCCTTTCAGCTTGGAAATAATTAAAACTAAACCCAGTTTTGAATAAGAATGTGGAAAAGAAAGCTCATTTTCTCTTCTCGGAAGACTTGTAAGTGTAGTTAACCTTCTCATACTTCTGCTTTTGTCTCGTTCTTGCAGCATCCCCAGGGTGCAGAGCAGTTCAAGAACAGATGCTTTAATGCCATGTGCCGGTCGTGTACTGGAGCGGTAAAGCAGAGGAGGGGTAAATGTAGTAGCAGCAAAAAGCTAGAATGGTTTCTGTCAAGATGTTAATAAAGTTAATGTAGACTACTTCAAAAGAGGCAAGTTTTTCTGAGTAGTTTGGAGGATATGGAAGTTATTCAGAAGAAGTGGGTGGATTTTAATGCCTGCTGGTGATGTTCAGATCTATTCCACGGGCACCTAAGCAGAAAAAAAGAAATTACCATTTCACAGACGTCATTGAGTTTATTGTGGTGACTGTGCAGGGAAGTGTATTGTGTGATCAACATTTCCAAACTCCTTGCTTAGAAATTAAATGCAGATGTTTTCAAATAATCAAAGACTTGGGCATATTTTATTCCAGTCGATAAACGCTCAAGATACTTTCCAAAAATTTTATTTTGGAATTCAGAATTAGATGCCATAAGTGGGTAAGCTATATACTTTACACATATCATGTTCTGTGGGATAGGCAGTTTGGCAACAGAAACAGGCAATATTGAAATAAATTGCTACTTTTAAATATAAACGTTACATAAAACTCTTATGAGGAGGGAAAGAAGCTGAAGTCTTACTTTCTTTTGAATAGAGCATAATGTAGACTAATTTGATTAACAGAATACTTCACATAATCAAATTATGGATAATTCACGGCACTCTCTGATGATTTTAAAAAGCCAAAACTTGAAGTCATTGTCACTACCCCCACCCTGAATCTTTAAAAGGCAGGTTTTAAAATTAGGAGTCATGTGAACTTAAACATTGCTAATGTCTTCACTTTTAAGTAATACAGTAATAAAGTTAGATCCTGGCAGCTGGTGTTCTTGTGGATTGACATGGCTAATTGGCTTTGGCATCTTTGCCTCAGGAAACCTCATCCATCACTTCAGAGCAGGACATTTGGCAAGAGTCAGAGAAGACATTTAATACTTTGTCTCTGACTTTCTATGCAAAGCTGCTTTGCATTTTTGAACTTTCCAGTGAATCTCGTTAGAAGCTTAATGTAATATCTATCTTTAATGCTCCTTTAACATGATCTTTTCCAGTGAATAACTACCAGTTTGGCTTTCTAGAATTAGCGAAAATGTCAATATTGCAAATCAGTTTTGAAATTTACCTCTCAGATAAAGCGTAGAGGTTATGCAGAATTTCATATCAGAAATATGCTAAGTGCTAAAGAAAGCTGGTTGACTTTTCTAGGTAACTCTTTGCTAGTTAGTATTAATTTAATTAGTTATAAGTTAGTTATGAGTTAATAATAATTGAAATTAACGTAATGCTGAACTTCGGGTTCCGAAGAGCTCTCTTGGGCACCCATCTGTAGTGTGCACAGCATTGCTGATTATGGGAATTGCTGTGGGCAGTGATTTGATAGATCAAAATGATGGGTCAGGAGAGAGTTCACAGAATCACAGGATACATCACAGAATGGTTGGGGTTGGAAGGGACCTCTGGAGATTATCCAGTCCAACCCACCTGCTAAAGCAGGGTCACCAGAGCAGATCACACAGGAATGTGTCCAGGTGGGTTTGAATGTCTCCAGAGAAGGAGACTCCACAACCTCTCTGGGCAGCCTGTTCCAGGGCTCTGGCCCCTCAAAGGAAAGAAGTTTCTCCTCATGTTCAGATGGAACCTCCTGTGCTTCAGTCTGTGCCCGTTGCCCCTCATCCTATCGTTGGGCACCACTGAAAGGAGTCTGGTCCATCCTCTTGACACCCACCCTGGAGATATTTATAAACATTGATGAGATCCCCTCTCAGCTTCTCTTCTCCAGGCTGAACAGCCCCAGCTCTCTCAGTCTCTCCTCATAAGAAAGATGCTCCAGACTCCTCATCATCTTCATAGCCCACCACTGGACTCCCTCCAGTAATTCCTTGTCCTTCTTAAACTGGGGAGCCCAGAACTGGACCCAGTACTGCAGATGCGGCCTCACCAGGGCAGAGTAGAGGGGGAAGAACAACCTCCCCGGACCTGCTGGTCACACTTTTCCTAATGCACCCCAGGTACCGTTGGCCTTCTTGGCCACAAGGGCACATTGTTGACTCACGGTCAACCTGTCGTTGACCAGGACTCCCAAGTCCTTTTCTGCAGAGCTGCTTTCCAGCAGGTCCATCCCTGACGTGTCCTGGTGCCTGGGGTTATTCCTCCCCAGGTGCAGGACCCTACACCTGCCTCAAGGAAGTTGAGGCTTTTCCTGGAAAAGGTTTCAGAGGTCTTCTGGGAGAAGCCTCTGAGAGCAAGAGTCTCCTGCTCTTCCTACTTGACAATAACCTTAGCAGTTGACTTCATTTCACTCAGATCTTTATGCAGTCAGGTAGTTGCATCTTCCTCCTCAGACCTTCCAGAAATGCAGGTGTTCTCCTCTTCCTCCCTCAGCAGCTGTCCCTGTTACCTGGCAGCTTCTGCTTCTGGGTTAGCGAGGTTTCGGATGATGGGCAGATGTGTTTGCTCTGGGAGAAACACAGTCTGAGGGCTGAAGAAATTGAGGTGGAACCTTAAGCTGAAGTAATGCTTTATCTTACTGTGTGATAATGTAGGTGTAGAAACGGGAACTTCTCTACAAGGAAGGGATTTTTTTTTTCCATTTCCAGCAATATTTGCGATTTGCACCTTCACTGCTGCTTCAGAGCAAGGCCAAGGATCCAGGTGCTGCTGGTGGGAAGGAAATGTTAAGGTAAAATCCTGCAGCAGCTCGTCACTCCTTCCCTCACCCTAAATCCTGAAGTCCACTGCTGGAGCTTGAAAATGTGCGTGGGTGTCCTGCTGTCCCTGGCGCACGAGGGGACGGTGTTTGAGACAACTGGCTGTTAATGTATCTACTTTATG
Organism: Caloenas nicobarica; assembly: GCF_036013445.1. Taxonomy (NCBI): domain Eukaryota; kingdom Metazoa; phylum Chordata; class Aves; order Columbiformes; family Columbidae; genus Caloenas; species Caloenas nicobarica. The sequence goes on along the minus strand of NC_088245.1, from coordinate 207,254,067 downwards.
AAACGCCAGGCTGAGGCGTGAAGAACAAAGGAAAGGTGTCCTTGAGCTGGGTTCTCTGCAAACTCTTGATCTTTTGGGGAACACTTGTAATGACCTTTTGTCAGATACCAGATTTACCAGGAACACACGCAATTCACCCGACTTGCTCTTCTTGGAGCACAAAGGAAAGGGGCAAAAAGGTGTTTGCGTGTGGTCAGAGATACAGAGGTCTGTGGATCAGCGGAACTGCCGAGCGCGTTGGCTAAAATCTGTAAATACCCACTTTAACTATGTCTCTCTACTGCCTTTTAACAAAACTGGGAAATTTTAACGTATAGAATTTTGGAATCTTTATAGTTGTTGTCAAGCTGTTACATTATGGTTTCTGGGATCGATCAAATATTATGAAAACTAGTCTTGGAGTACCGATTTCATTTTATAGAAGAAGGTGGTTTCAATTCTGTTTTCAAAATACGCAGAATGAAAGCATTTCTAGGAGGAATACAGTTTACGAAGTGTAAGTTCATCCTGCTGGTTTGTGATTTTTTTTTTTTTAAATTTTTATTCTTTAAATTTTATTTTAACACAGTGTTAATCTTACTATAGAACTGGCTGGTGGAATGAGCGTACGTTGTTTCTGATTAATCATATATTACATTTAATTATTTTCTGTGCACCACATGTTTCAGTTGAAATTAAATCCTTCAGGCTTTTAATTACCTATATCCACTCCTAGTGTATTAGTGCCAGTGCCAGTCCGATATTGTTCCTGACATCATTTATAGGATAATAATTAAACAGAGCAGCAGTTTCAGCCCAGAAATAATTTTACTCCTTTTAAAACTGCAAGCTGTCAAAATTAAAGTCCATCATGTGTTTGCAGTGCTTAAATAGTAGTTCCATGGAAAGTTTTGGAGTTTGTCTAAAAGTTATAAACAGCTTTTTCTATACAAAAGTGAATTGATTTGGAAAATGTTACAGTTAGCTTCTCTTTTTTCACAGTTTCTGTGATGCAAAACAAAACCTATACCAGTCTGAAATAATTGCTATTATATTTCCACTTCTACATTTTGAAGAAATATTTTCTGTGTTTAAAAGTGTGTGTCATGGCTACGTATAAAAATTATTTCAAAAGTCTTATTGTAAATAAGTAAATATTTGTACTTATATTTATGATCAGATATAAGGGATGTGCTGGTGTAGCTGTAACCTCGTGTAAACTGGCGAACGACAACACGTGGCCATTTAAGTCCTTTACGCGACGCTGTTACAGGATACGTGGATTTTTAAACAGTGCTGAGACTAAACTTTCTAATGGTGTAAACAGTCACTGCTTTGGCATTCGGGGGGAGCTGCTTCATTTGAAATCTTGTCTCTGTGATGTGCTCCTTATGCCGCTAATAAGGTTAGAAAAGCGGAGGAGGAGAACAACTAGCACAGGCTGTAAATGTCAGTCTGGATGGAAGGCAGGTCAGCTTGAAAACAATCCTGGTGTTGGAGAAGTGGAAGGAAAAAATCCTTTCTCCAAGCTGAGCTCTTACGAGAAAAGAACGCTTAAGCAGATGTAGAATTATGATCATTTTTGGTAAAGCAGAAGGAAGTAATTCCGAGGTATCAAACTGCATCTTGTAAAAGTGGGGAAAATTGAAGACAGAGAGAGATTTATTGTAGCTACATCTAAAGCCAATGGGCAGTTTTTTATGTTGGTTTGAGCCCTGTTTACATGTGAAACTTCCCAATTAGTGTCCTATCTCCGAGACTGACTTTAATAGCATTTTTACAGGAAAATCCAGAGGAAAAAAAAAAGAATCCAGGATGACAGTAGGGTCTTTTCCAAATCTCCTTCTTTGTCTTTTCTATTGTTTTCACACAACAGAGCAATGATCAGCAAATCAAACCGTTAGTCACTATGGACATTGCAATAGCACATCAGTTACTGTATCTTAATTACAATATGCTGTTAAATAGGGTTATTTCAGAGGAGCTGCATCGTCTGAGGTTGATCTCATGTGGTCACTTCCATGCAAATCTGAATGTTTTTGTAATGTGAGTGGTGTGATTCTTCGGGGAGTTTCTTTATGGTTCAGTAACCTATACGTGACAGAAGCAGCCGAGCGCTTCAGTAGCTCCTGCTCTTCTCATGTCCTGAGGGTTGCGGGAGATTTTTGCAGCCTTCCTAAAAATGAGTCTGGAAATGGAAATTCTACATTCAGTATTTCTAGGGAATGATCTGAAGTGGGAATCAGGAAGAGGGGCTGAGTGCTGTCCATTTGAAAACATACGCGTCTTGGCTTTCATACCTGATTTATGTCGACAGAACACGTTTTGTCAATGAATTGGCACGTATGCAATGTTTCTGGATTTTGTTAAGGATATCGACCATAGGTTGAGTTGCAAAAAGTGTGAGTGTTGGTTTCAGTAAGAATTCTAAATAACTTCATTAAAAATGTCCTGAATGTGTTTAACCCTCCTCCAAAATCAAACTTAATACTTTGTCACCTGTGAATATTTTAAAATGTTAATGATTATACTCTTCTTCAATTGCAAATCACTTCATCTTGAAAATGTCTGCTTTCATCTATATAAAACCATTTGTGTCAGTAACCTTGGGTAAAGGAACTGGTGGCTGCAGCCTCTTTTGTTCCAGTTTGCTAGCACAATTCCTGAGACAAAATTCTGTTTTCAGCATTTAATCTACATTATTTTATGTGTTGTTTTGCAGATCAGCATGTTGATTATAAGTTTTTAATCGTCAGTCACTTTGCAAAAATTTTCAAAGAATGCTTGTACAGTTACATTGGAAATACACACTCCATCCATGTGTAAGCTCAGGTCCCATTAGCTGTTTACAAATACTTTATAAACAATTGTATTTGCTTCAAGTATTTGAACATTTTAAATATTTTGGATGTTTTCGCAGGATTTTTTTTAAGAAGAACAAAAACCCTTCCCTGCTTGCTGACACACATACATGCATACTCACACAAATACTGCCTTTTCCCTATTTTTTCTCTCTCTTTATGTCTGTAGGGATGTTTTTATTAACAAGAAGGAGCTTTACAAATGATGGTCATTCTCCCACATAAAAACATGCAGTTATCTTTAGTCACAACATTTCTTTTAACACACTGAAATTCTCTGCCGTCCAAGAAATGTCTTCTCAAATAACCCTTTTGCTGTACATTTAAACCCCAATGTTCACCACGTCTCTTAATCTCAGCCTAATTAAGGCTGCCGGGAGCTGAACCAGGTTCCTGAGCACGTTGAGTTGCACAGACTGACCCCTTGAGTCCTGAACCACAACTCCACTCGTACAGTATCAACCATTTTGTCTCGAAATGGATGCACTGAACTAGAATATGGGCATTGTTTGCTGACGCTTGCAAATCACAGTAAATTAGTGGCCTTAGGCAAAGCCAGAGGTAATGGGAATTCAGTGATGTAAATAAATAACCTTGCTGGAGAACTTTGCCATGGTCATAAATAACAAAGCTCTCAGACACCTCCTCTATCTCCCCCAAAGAAAATCTGTATAGGATTTTTACTGAATTCTGTGACTGCCTGCTTATACTTCATTTATTCATCTGAATATACCAGAGATTGAAGATATTTCTACTTTGATAAATTTTGGAATAAGGCCTCTCACTGATATGTTTAAAAAGACTTACTAAAGGGTAAAAATCTGTATTTGTTTTTTCTCTGAATTCTATCCTGTGTGTAATGTAGGTTGTACATTGTCCATGTGGAGACTCAAGGAGTATGTCGAACTAGTAAGATTATTTTTGGAACTTCACCGAATGGAGTTCCTGCAATCTGTAGTTTGAGCAGCAATTTAAGACAAAGTCAAACTGATTTCTGTTACCCAGTCTCATGTGGAATGGGGGTTGGAAGGAAGCCTCAAACACAGGTCTGGGGAGTGAAAAACCTTCAGCTTACACAGTGATAGTTTTCCAAAATTGCGAACAGAAGGGTGTTATGAGCAGTATTAGGACACTACAGCTACAGGAATTTTGCCACTATGTTAAGAAGAAAGACCAGCGTAGCAGTCTGTGGGTGAGCATCATGACCTTTAGCGAAAGTAGATGATGAATTGCTTGAGATTTACTGAAATAATGAGATCAAAGGAACTGTTAGGCACTGAAATGAAAAAAATGAGTCTGTGTTTTGCAGTACTCTAAGAAACAAGAACTGTAGTTTATGTTTAGTTTTGCATTTTGAGTTTGTGAGTTGTCTCCTGAAATATCTTTAGACTGGCTATTGAGATTACCACACAGAATCACAGAATGTTAGGGATTGGAAGGGACCTCAAAAGATCATTCAGTCCAATCCACCCGCCGGAGCAGGAACACCCAGATGAGGTTACACAGGAAGGCGTCCAGGCGGGTTGGAATGTCTGCAGAGAAGGAGACTCCACAACCTCCCTGGGCAGCCTGTTCCAGTGCCGTCACCCTCACTGAGAAGAATTTTCATCTCACATTTAAGTGGAACCTCTTGTGTTCCAGCTTGAACCCATTACCCCTTGTCTTACTGTTGGTATTATGTTGACAAATGTTTGGGTGAGCACATACGACGATCCTCAAGATCCATGTTCATGTCCTAAACAGCAGCTTTATTGGGTAAAACCAGAAGGATGCAGCTTGGTGCAAATGGAGCCCAGAGATTGTGGGCACTGCTGGAGGTGGTCAGACTACACGTGGTGAAGGTGCACCCCTTGTCCCTACAAACTCTCACCGGCAAAGCTGGCAGTCACCCCCCTTTTGTCATTGAGTTGGTAAGCAGTGGAAAAGCAGTGGTGGAAAAGCGAAAATGAGCAGAAAGGGAAGCGTATGAATCTTCCGATGAATTATGTGATGGCTGAGGAAAAAAATGGAAGGTGAGAAGAAGGAAAAAGGGTGAAGGATGTTGTATTCAGTGGGCTTATCTCAAATACTTTAAAAAGAAAAAGAAACCAAACCAACCAACCAAAAAACCCCACCAAAACCAAAACCAAGCAACCAACCCATTAAAACACCATTTAGGAATTTTAACTGTGGATAGATTTTTCTTTGATATAGTAACCTGAAAAGCTCAAAGATTTTTAAGATCTGATAGCTGAAGAAAACTGTGGAAAAAAGGAAAGGGAGTAATTGAAGAAATCTGAAGAATCTGAAGAAAGGGAGTAATTGTTCACAAACAGAATACCAAGATTGGTCGATTGAAGAATTGATCAAATATTCCTGTTCTGCAGGTATAAAAAAAACAAATATAGAGAAGTTGTGTATACATCGTTATGCTGAACTTAAAGCACAGAATCTGTTTTTTTCCCCCCTTATTGCTGTTTTCATGGACCCGTGTTCCCTAGCTCCGTTTTTAGTTCTTTGAATTCAGCCACAAAATTTCAGGTTGGTACTGCAAAAATGAGGATCACACAATTACAGCACAGCGCTACGTCATGGGGGAGATTGTTATTGTCATAAATGCTCTGGCAAAGAGGAGACTGAGAAGACAAAGTTTTAGTATTTATGATTTATCTAGGATTGTGAAAATGAGAGCTCGTTCTGGAGACTTGCAGAAGACTCTCATGATACTTTGCTGCAGGTGAAATGGTAGTAACACAATGCGTGTGGGGAGAAAAATCATTTTTTATATACAGTGTTGGACTCAGTTATTCAGAGGGACAGGAAGTTGGAATTATGAGGAAAATTTCAGTTCAACACTTTGTAGCTATTAAACACCCCTTACTCCGCTGAATTTAATATTGAGGATGATTGGGAAAGGAATAGAAGATAAAACAGAAAAAATCATTATAACTGCACTATATAAATCATGGGTGCGCTGACAGGTTTACTACTGTCTGCGGTTCTGGTCCTCTTTAAAGTGTAATAGAAGTAGAGAAAGTACCTCGTGGAAAAATAAAGATACAAAGGTGTTGAAGAATATGTGTAGCTGGAGAAGCTAAACTAAGTAAACTTAGCCTGGGGGAGGATGACTAAGGAGGAGTGGGGTGCAAGTATGTGTAAAATCTTGTTTGCGTGGAGAGGGAGAATAGTGATGAACTATTTACTTGTAATACAAGAGTAAAGGGATGCCAAAGAAAATTGTTAGCTACTCAAAACAAACCAATGCATACACAGGCAAAGCTACACCGAGGAGCTCGTTGACGCAGAAGACTCTGGATGCCGAAAGCTTTCTTGTGGGCAACAGGAAGAGAAATCGTGTGTGTCGGGAAATAATTCGTTAGGGCAATCAAATGCAAAAATTCGGTATTGGGCCCCTCATCACAAGAGGGACACTGAGGTACTAGAGACAGTGCAGAGAAGGACAATGAAGCTGGTGAGGGGCTGGAGCACAAGTGTGATGGGAGCGGCTGAGGGAGCTGGGGCTGTTCAGCCTGGAGAACAGGAGCTGAGGGGAGAGCTGATCGCTGTCTGCAACTGCCTGAAAGGAGGTTGGAGCGTGGAGGGGGTTGGTCTCTTCTCCCAACTAGCAAGTGGTAGGACAAGAGGAAATGGCCTCGAGTTTTGCCAGGGGAGGTTTAGATTAGATATTAGGAAAAACTTCTTCTTGGAAGGGGTTGTCAGGCATTGGAACAGGCTGCCCAGGGCAGTGGTGGAGTCACCATCCCTGGAGGGGTTTTAAAAGGCATTTAGATGAGGTTCTTAGGGACATGGTTTAGTGCCTGAGTTAGGTTATGGTTGGACTCAATGATCCTGAGGGTCTCTTCCAACCGAAGTGATTCTATGATTCTGTATACTGGCAGCTCTGCTCTGTGGTTTGCTGACGTGTATAGCAGGGAAGGTGTTTTTCAGGCATTTGTTAGTGCTGGTTGTTGGAGGCCAGGAATGGAACTGTGTGGGCTGTGGGCCTCTTCTGGTGTAGCCATCTTTGTGCTCTTGGGTTTAATACAGATATTTCTCTTTCTGCTTTGGGTGCGTGAATTCAAAGACTTTATACATCTGTGTCTGGGGAGGTGAGTCTTGTATCTAAGGCCTGTTCAGCTCCAGCAGCAGGAAGGTATTTATTTTGTGGGGCATGTTGAGTTGGGAAGCGATCCCAGCCCTTGGGCGATTGACCCGCCGGACCCATGGCAGTCTGAAGGAGACTTTGCTGGAGCACATCGCTTCCCACCACCTCTTGCTGCATAGCCTATTGCATATTTGTTCTTCGTTGTCCTGGCTGTCTGTACAATAATTAATCAAATGTGTATAAGCAGGATTTTCTTTATGCTTAAATCTTTTTCCCTCATGTAAAACAACCAGGCGTCTGTGCCAGGCAGTAAGAGGAGCCAAAGGGGAAGCCATGTGGCGTTTGGTACCCTGTTACCCCAAAAATAAGTCCTGCCCTGAAAATAAGCCCTAGCATGATTTTTCAGGATTTTTGAGGATACTTGAAATATAAGCCCTACTCCAAAAATAAGCTGTAGTTACAGTTAATAAAAAATGTTAATTTAAATAGTGTCCAGGCAGCTATACATGTAAACAAGTAAGCATCCTTTGGAGCAAAAATTGTATAAGACCCTGTCTTATTTTTGGGGAAACAGGGTACTTGGGAGCGTGTTTGGTGGCATCTCTGGACACACCATGCATGTTTGTTCTTAGCAGCTGGTTACGCAGAGATTGTGCATGCCTAGGAAGGATGTAGTTTACCTTACTAAATCCTTTGTTAGTGTACACAGATAGTGGAAATTACTCTCCTCAGCTGAGGTTACCCGTCTCTGACAGATTTGGAAGTCTCTGTTCCAGTGGATGGAGGTGGGGGAGCTTTTTGGCAATGTAATTAATAAGGCCTTCGTAATGCTAACAGTGTAGTTTTGCTGTACCTTGTTGTCAGACAAAGCAGATCTCTTCCCCTTCCCTCCTCAGTAGTTGAGAAGCACTTGGCCTGGTTAATTGTAATAGAAAAAAATAGGCAGAAATAATAAATTTTTTTAAAAGAAATATGAAGAAATACTGGAAGGTTTTTAAAGAACCATAAATGCCATTAGCAGTTCTGCCTATAACTCCTTCTGTTTATTCTCTGTTATCTCGTTAGAAACAAATCTTCTGGAGAGGTATTTCTTTTTTTCTGGCCAGAGGGAGGGAAAGGACGATGGTTTCATGACTGGAGAAAGGAGGAGATAGCTTCTTTTAAAAATCCTCTTGAATCTCAGCAGTTTCCTCAGCGTACTTTTAAGGGGAAGGATAAATGTGCTGTATGTGGAATCTTTGATGTCAATATCTGAAAGCATAGAGCATTATTTAATCATAATAACATGTATTTCCTAAATAATTGTAACAGGAAATGAAATCATTTGGGCAATTACGGCTGTTACAACATTCAAAGGGTTAAATGGTATTTTTGCTAGAGACCTTTAATTAAAATAGATTGCATTAACATTTCCCTGAAGTAATAGCTATGTCTTTCCATTACATATCTAATTATTTTGGTAATACTTTCAAAAATCTTCATAATTTAAACTATGAATGGTCAAAATGTAAGACTTTATGAACTTCACTGTAAAAGAAGTTAGAAATAAAGGAGTTCTTTTGATTTTGGTGGGTTTGAACATCTTTTCCATATGGATTCAATTCGCATTTTAATCGGAATGTGGAAGTCATTACTCTGACATCTGAAACTGAGGTAGCAATAAAAAAAATTATCACAAACAAGACAGCAGACACAAATTATTTTGTGTTTATTACTGGGTGGCCCTTCTGAAACTTTCCCAAAGTTAATTGGTTCCAGAGAATTGAAATTGTATTATGACAAATTTATTTCTGGTCATATTTAACTTGAGTCTCCGCAGTAAGACTGGCTTAAACAAACAGAGAAGTTGTCAACCCACTCATGTCTGTCTGCAGTTTTTGTTGTAGTAGCTTTAATCCTAGTGATTTGGTTTAATAGAGACCACTGAGAAAACAAACACTGGCAGTGACTGCACCGCTCTTGTAAATTATTTCTCGTATCTCTGAGGTTTTACTGTGGCATTGTTAGCTTAAATTGTTCACAAAGATGTCATGTCTGGTGAAATGCCCGTGTAGAGTTTATAAATGCCTGTGAGCAAAGCTTCCCGTGGCTGAGATGGGGATCCGTATGTGGGGCCGTGGACGTGCGGCCTGTCCCTGCTGCCGTGGCCCTGAGCGGCACGAAACACAGAACCTGGAGTTTCATCTTCTGCTTCCGAACAGCGGAGAGAAGGCCAACAGCATCCTGGCTTGTATCAGGAATGGTGTGGCCAGCAGGCCCAGGGCAGTGACCGTCCCCTGTACTGGGCACTGGTGAGGCCCAACCTCAAATCCTGGGGTCAGTTTTGGGCCCCTCATGACAAGAAAGCCCTTGAGGTGCTGGAGCGAGTTCAGAGAAGGGAACGGAGCTGGTGAGGGGCTGGAGCACAAGTGTGATGGGAGCGGCTGAGGGAGCTGGGGCTGTTCAGCCTGGAGAACAGGAGCTGAGGGGAGAGCTGATCGCTGTCTGCAACTGCCTGAAAGGAGGTTGGAGCGTGGAGGGGGTTGGTCTCTTCTCCCAAGTAGCAAGTGATAGGACAAGAAATGGCCTCAAGTTTTGCCAGGGGAGGTTTAGATTGGATATTAGGAAAAATTTCTTCCTGGGAGGGGTTGTCGGGCATTGGAACAGGCTGCCCAGGGCAGTGGTGGAGTCACCATCCCTGGAGGGGTTTAGAAGACGTGTAGATGTGTCACTTAGGGACACGGTTTAGTGGTGGACCTGGCAGTGCTCGGTTAACAGTTGGACTTGATGATCTTAAAGGTGTTTTCCAGCCAAAGTGATTCCATGATTCTTACACAGGACAGTCTGAGTAGTTCTGTGGCTGCAGGTGTTCAGCGAGATCTTGGATGTGGGTCAGTGGTGGGTGATTAGTGTCGCTCCCCTCAGGCTGTGTGTGCTGGGAGCCCAGGGCTGTGTATGGCGGTGCGGCACTTCAGGTGGGTCTTCTTATGAATTGGTACCTTGTATTTTCTGTAGAAAGTATAGCAGGTTTTGAAATATTTGCAAATAAGAGATAAGTATGGCTAAATAGCATTTTAAATGGATATTACATGCATTGCTCTAATATGTCGTATGTTGACTACACAACAATATGCTTCTATATTGTTGTGTAGTCTACTGCTCTTGCTATATTTATTGAATATTTATTTAGTATATTTATTGAGTATTCATATGGTGCTATTGTATAACAATAGCTTTATTTTTCCCTCATAAAACTAAACCTAGGCATGAAAAACGTTGTAAAATTGAAGTTATCTCAGTATTTACCTATCCATCAACACGTACCTCAAACATATTTTGATGCTTTAAGAAACAACTTCTTTTTCAACTTTCCTGAGCTTTTTATTACGGATGTCAATCTTTACTTCTTAAAGACTTTTAACATCTGGAGTTTAGAAACAGCTGAAGTTGTTTCTAACAAGAAAATAAAGTAATAGAAGTCTTGCAATGGTGAAGTCAAAAGTGGAGAGTGCTCAGAATTAATTAAGTTTCTCTTAATGAAACTGTCTCACTTGTAGCTGGACACGCCAAGGTCTTTTTCCTGTCAAAGGCTGTATATGATCAGCTGTGGCACACTGGTAATAAGATACACAAAAATACACATTTATATGTATATAACAACTTTAAAAACACACCTGGTGAAAGAGAGGAGAAAGCCTTTTTTCATCTACATGTTTTCCAAAATTTGCAGTAAATAAAAACGTTAAAGGAAATGTTAGATTTGTGTAGGCACGACTTTAATTAATACAAGTCTATGTTCTGTAAGTGTTGTGTTTGTAAAATTTATGAAAGAGCACTAAACTGCATTAGGGTAATTTATGGACCAAATAAATGTCAGTTGCTAAGGTAAACTAGTGTAGGAAACAGGGTAACCAGGATAAAAAAAGTGAAGAACTGGAGTAAATTGTAAACATTGTAAGAACACTGATACAATTGTTTCTTTATATCCACCCAAGCAAGTATAAGTTCATTTATAATTTATTTATTAACAGTCTCAGGCTAATAAAACAACACTTACAGAGCAATTCTGGACACTCTCCAGGTCTCTGTTTTGTGTAGTGACAAGGTAGTCCGGTCCTTTTTTTTCCTTCTCTAATAAGAAAAAAACCCAAAACCAAACAGGAATCTGTATTCCTGGCTCCTTTATAAGGTTGTTAAATTCGCCGTTTGGCATTTCAGAGCGCTGGTTTGCATTGTGCTCAATTAGCGCAGGCTCAGCAATCGAAATGCCGGTTTCAGAAACGTACCTAATTACTATAAAACACTGAGGGATCCATTCATTCGGCGTTTCTGGCTCCGCGGGTGCCAGCCACAGAGACTCCAGCAACTTCTGAAGCCTAATCCCGATTCGCGTCTCCGCGTTTCTGTGGCACTTGCGTTTTGGAAGCTGTAATGGGCTCTGGCTGTTTACGACCGTGTGTTGCTACGCCTGCCATCTGTACTACGTTGTGGAAGTGAAAGCTGGGTGCTTAGGAAGAAATTGAGAAAGACCCTCTGTGGTAGGAGTCAGAATAAATGAAAATAAAACATAAAACACCACCTCCTTTTTCATGGAGGGGGAGGAAGGGCTGAAGGGTCTTTTTCAGTTATCAGGGATCAATTTTTGGAATAGGATTTATTCGCAGCTCGTGCTAGCCGTTATAATTTAATGGCTAGTTTAATGACAGACCTCTCACAACTTGATGATAAACCTTTCCCATTAGCCTTTTTTTGGAGACTTCTGGTTGATAGGTTATTTTTTAAACAGCTACTGGGCCTTTAAACCAAGACTTAACAGAGATGAGCATCTGCTGCTTCTTTTGGTAAGATCTGTGTCTGAAACAACAAAATCGCAGCTCACTATGCTAGTTGAAGCTGTTTTATCTGGAGACTTCTGTCAAATGTTAATTCATCCTTCCCTCTCTTTACTGGTTGAAGATGACTGCCGTCAGATCGTTCTCCCGTATAGATATTTGTGTCAATGTAAAGCCTGTAATGCAGGTACATGTGAGGAGCATCTTACTGTTGACAATTCATGCTAAGGGTTTTTCTGATGTTTTGATTATGCGACTCCTTTACATGCCAATGAAACCCATCAGTTTGAGCAGCTTCATCACCATTTCTTCAGCCACGTTATGAAAACTTCCTGAAGTGTGAGCCCAGATTAAACATTATAACAGTCTGATTTATGAGCTCATTTGATGTTTCTTCATTTATCAGGATTAATTCGCTAACTTGGTGGGCAACACAGCGTGTTTTAGGCTCAGTTGGTTGTCTGCCATGATCCCTAAATTGTTTTTAGTATTGCTACAGTCCTTATACAGTGCCTTCTTCTGTAAGTGTGATTTAGAAACGTTTTCCCCGAGAGGTATGAGCTATTATTTGGCTGTGCTAATGTACAGAGTATTCAAATGAACATGCTTATCTGTGCAATCCAATGCAGTTTATATAACAGACCTACTACATGTATTTCTTACCTTTAAGCCTTGCTAGGAATAACTGTACATTTCATTTCTGGTCAAAAATCCTCTTTCCTTATTATTTTGTGCTTAGTTAAAGTGTTTGTTGTGAATCTTAAAATCTTTTGGTTTTTTAGCTTCCTTACATGTTTAACATAAAGAGAACGGGGTAAATGTAGGGTGAATAAAGTGATCCAGTTGAAGGGATTCTGTGGTTTGTGTGTCCCTAAGGTGAGGATGAAGAATTTCAGCTTAAATTGAAATTGAACTTTAAGATATCTCCTCATTGCTTTCCCTGCTTTCCCAGTACTGTGATACAGCTCTACATCACTTGGAGTAACTCAGGACCAGTTGTTGCACTAATGAGGTGTTTGTTTAACTTAAGTTAAACTTAAGTTTTAACTTTAAGTCTCTACAAGTGCACAAAAACGGTCTTTAGCTGTGCAGTCACATAATGTCTTTTCCTCAGGAGCTTTGCTCGTTCCCAATAAATGACTGAAGATGTCTTCTGGATTAGCAGCTGCTCAACATTTTGTTTTAACCATAGCAATTGATGTGTGTTCAGAAGTTCCTTAAAATACAGGTTGTCCGTTCCTCCATGGGCTTTTCTCTCGTGCTCATCACCTGTGGTCTGTAAATGCTTCCCAGATTTTTAAAATTTATCCTCATCAGTCAACTGTAAAGTGGCAAATATGGTGAACATTTTACGCATGAGAACTAGTTGTTTAGAATTATTTATTCTGTGATGTTCTTTGATAACTTAGTGTGATTCACTATTAGAAAGCTGAGACATTTACCCTTGGTTTTTCTCAGATTTTGTTGGCTTATACCTTTTTAATGTATTAGAATTTTAGTTGATCTGTATGTTCTCAAGTTGATGGATGGAAATAACTAATTCAGTATTCTTTATGACTTTGGGAGGTAAGTGAAAAGTATTATTCCTCTTTTGGAGGAGGAATTGCAATGGTAGTACCATCAGGAGTACCTTTTTAGGACCTCTTTATTTCTACCCTTGGGAAATAAGACCACAGTGTGCTTATTTTCAGAAGAATCCTCTGTATTTCAGTTGTGTTGCCTCATATGGAGAAGAAGAGCAAAAGCTAAAATCCAGCTCTTTTGTGTGGATTTTGCTTGTTTTACCAATAATCTCATTGTGGTTCTTCCTGTTTTGCTAGTGATTTGCCTTCCAAATTTTAGAGAAAGTGAATCAGGGGGTTTACAGAATCACAGAATGTTAGGGATTGGAAGGGACCTCAAAATATCATCCAGTCCAATCCCCCTGCCAGAGCAGGAACACCCAGATGAGGTTACACAGGAAGGTGTCCAAGCGGGTTTGGAATATCTCCAGAGAAGGAGACTCCACAACCTCCCTGGGCAGCCTGTTCCGGTGTCTGTCACCCTCACTGAGAAGAATTTTCTTCTCAAATTTAAGTGGAACCTCCTGTGTTCCAGCTTGAACCCATTACCCCTTGTCTTGCTGTTGGTCGTCACCGAGAAGAGCCTGGCTCCATCCTCGTGACACCCACCCTTTATATATTTATAAACATTAATGAGGTCACCCCTCAGTCTCCTCTTCTCCAAGCTAAAGAGTCCCAGCTCCCTCAGCCTTTCCTCACATGGGAGATGCTCCACTCCCTTCAGCATCTTTGTTGCCCTGCGCTGGACTCTCTCCAGCAGTTCGCTGTCCTTCTTGAACTGAGGGGCCCAGAACTGGACACAATATTCCAGAAGAGGTCTCACCAGGGCAGAGTAGAGGGGAAGGAGAACCTCTCTCGACCTACTGACCACCCGCCTTCTAATACACCCCAGGATGCCATTGGCCTTCTTGGCCACAAGAGCACAGTGCTGGCTCATGGTCATCCTGCTGTCCACCAGGACCCCCAGGTCCCTTTCCCCTACACTGCTCTCTAACAGGTCATTCCCCAACCTATACTGGAACCTGGGGTTGTTCCTGCCCAGATGTAAGACTCTGCACTTTCCCTTATTATATTTCATTAAATTTTTCCCCGCCCAACTCTCCAGCCTGTCCAGATCTCGCTGGATGGCAGCACAGCCTTCTGGCGTGTCAGCCACTCCTCCCAGCTTGGTGTCATCAGCAAACTTGCTGATAGTACACTCTGTTCCCTCATCTAAGTCATTGGTGAATATATTGAATAATACTGGTCCCAGTACCGACCCTTGAGGGACTCCACTAGATACAGGCCTCCAACCAGACTCTGCCCCATTGACCACAACTCTCTGGCTTCTTTCCTTCAGCCAGTTTGCAGTCCACCTCACTACCCGATTGTCCAGTCCACACTTCTTCAGTTTAGCCGTGAGAATGCTGTGGGAGACAGTGTCAAGTGCTTTACTGAAGTCAAGGTAGACCACATCCACCACTCTGCCATCATCAGTCCACCTTGTTACGTCTTCATAAAAGGCTATGAGGTTGGTCAAGCACGACTTCCCCTTGGTGAAGCCATGTTGACTGCCCCTGATGACCCTCTTATCCTTGATATCTCTTAAGATGGCTCCAAGGATAAGGTGTTCCATCACTTTCCCAGGGATGGAGGTGAGGCTGACCGGTCTATAGTTGCCCAGGTCCTCCTTCTTGCCCTTTTGGAAGATCAGAGTGACATTTGCTTTCCTCCAGTCCTCAGGCACCTCTCCCATTTCCCAAGACTTGGCAAAGATGATGGAGAGCGGTCCAGCAATGACTTCAGCCAGCTCCCTCAGCGCCCGTGGGTGCATCCCATCTGGACCCATGGATTTATGGATGTCCAGATTGCTTAACTGGTCCCTAACCCAGTCCTCATCAACTAAGGCAAACTCCTCCATTGCCCTGCCTTCCTCTGGGGCCTCAGGGGTACGGGGCTCCTCAGGACAGCCTCCGGCAGAGTAGACAGAGACAAAGGCGGCATTCAGTAATTCTGCCTTCTCTGTATCTTCTGTCACCAGGGCACCCACCCCTGACGTTTATCACTGTGCAGTTTTATTTCCTTCTTTTATCATTGTCTATAGCAACCATCCAAACTATGGTGAAAAGCTAATATCCCATGAGACCACTGATATATGATAGTAGAAATCAAGTCTCATATTTTTTGTGTTACAGTAGGCTAAACTTTTTTCCCTATGTAAAAACGTGCCCATTATTGTTAAGATTACAAAGCTAGTTGGCAGTAATTATAAGGTAGTTATACACCAGGCGAGGATTTTTCATAGTGTTGAAGTGAATTCACAACACTAATTTTGGCAATTGCAGTGCTGTGGAGCAGGCCTGACTGAAAGCCTCTTTGGATCTGATGTGTTTCAGGACATGGAGATTCCAGCCAGCTTCATCTCAGGGAGTCTGAGTCTGGCTCATGCCTTAATTTTTTAAGGGCATTTTACTAATTCAGCTTCCCAGAGGTACTTTCTTCTGCTTCGACATTTGGTAGAATCATAGAAGCATTTACATTGGAAAAGACATTTAAGGTCGAGTTCAACCGTTAACCTAACACTGTCAAGTCCACCACTAAACCATGTCCCTAAGAGCCTCATCTATGCATCTTTTAAACCCTCCAGGGATGGTGACTCCACCACTGCCCTGGGCAGCCTGTTCCAGTGCCTGACAACCCTTTCCAGGAAGAAGTTTTTCCTAATATCCAGTCTAAACCTGCCCTGGTGCAACTTGAGGCCATTTCCTCTCATCCTATCACTTGTTACTTGGGAGAAGAGACCAACCCCCTCCACGCTCCAACCTCCTTTCAGGCAGTTGCAGACAGCGATCAGCTCTCCCCTCAGCTCCTGTTCTCCAGGCTGAACAGCCCCAGCTCCCTCAGCCGCTCCCATCACACTTGTGCTCCAGCCCCTCACCAGCTCCGTTCCCTTCTCTGAACTCGCTCCAGCACCTCAAGGGCTTTCTTGTCATGAGGGGCCCAAAACTGACCCCAGGATTCGAGGTTGGGCCTCCCCAGTGCCCAGTACAGGGGACGGTCACTGCCCTGGGCCTGCTGGCCACACCATTCCTGATACAAGCCAGGATGCTGCTGGCCTTCTTGGCCACCTGGGCACACTGCTGGCTTGTTGAGCCACTGTTGCTCAACACCTCCAGATCCTTGTCCTCCAGGCACTTTCCAGCCACTCTTCCCCAGCCTGTAGCGCTGCCTGGGGTTGTTGTGACCCAAGGGCAGGACCCGGCACTCGGCCTTGTTGAACCTCGTACAATTTGCCTCAGCCCAATGATCCAGCTGGTCCAGATCCCTCTGTACGGCCTTCATACTCTCCAGCAGATCAACACTCCCACCCAACTTGGTGTCATCTGCAAATTTATTGAGGGTGCACTCAATCCCCTTGTCCAGATCACTGATAAAGATATTAAACAGAACTGACCCTAATACTGAGCCCTGGGGAACACCACTTGTGACTGGCCGCCAACTGGGTTTAACTGGTATTTGTCCTCCAGTCCTGCTGCTGGGCTGACTACAGTAATTCATCCTTTGGGAGGGTCAGTCCAGGTCACTTCCCACGGTAGAAAGTGTTCAAGAGCAGGAACGAGGAATATTCAGCTGCTGGCATGACAGAGAGATAGAAGTATTTTAAACTTAAGTACTATACATGAGTGAATTCTGCTTTTTTGGAAATTCAAAATTCTTTAGCCACAAAATTAGAGGTGGTGAGTTCTCAAAATATTTCTTTGAGCAGATTTGACAAACTTTACATCTTTTTGCTGTTATACATTTGTATAATGTTTTCATGATTGTGGGTGGGTGTTAGGTCAAAACCTTATTATTGAAAAGCTGGGCTTCTGGAGTACAATTGCACCGCGGCTTCTGTCAACAGGCTTAGTGTTCAGAACAGACGTGGCCCTTCTGATAGCGTGTGTGAAGGAGAAGTGTGGCTTCCTCCCGAGATTGGTCTGATGATAAAAGCTTCCTGCCTTTCTTGAAAAGAGAAAGCAGCTTACAGAGTGCTTGGCCCTGCACCGCTTGGCAGGGAAGGCAGTTCTCAGCGCCCGGAGGGACCGTTGTCCTGCCAGGTTTGAAGAACGATGCTTGGGAAGAAGAAATCTCACTCGCTCGGTTTATCTGAAACAGCTTCACATGCAAACTCTGTGGAGCAAGAAGTGAAGACTTCTATTGGTTACTCTTGGGTAAAATAAGCACAGCTTTCTCCAGAACAAGAAGAGGTTGACCAGCGCTTCTGCCAGCTCTCAAAATATTGTTCTAAGCCCTGAAATTTTTAAGCCCTCTCCTTAAAATAAGATAGTTTTGTGTTGGTTTGTTTTTTAGTAACACAGGATACTGAATTATGTTAGTAGTTAGTTACCACCCCCCATATAATCCATACCAAAACTGACTTTCTGAAATTTCTCGTTTTAAGTGGTTTTGTTCACTTACAATCAGCATTTGATTTTTAAAATTTTTTTACAGACAACAGCATGTGATAAATCACACCAATTCATTTTTTGTAGGTCATCTCCAGAATACACATACCCTTCATGGCAAACAGTTTAGCTATTGTTCAACATCAGGGAAACCTTTCTAGTCAGACGAGGCAGGCATTTATATAAGCTGCACCAAAAATGAAATAGCATTAACCTGTGTCTTCTGTTTCTAATTAGTTCGGAAAGATTGCGTGACATACACATGTTTAAACAATAAGGTTGGTGAGTTAAATGTCTCATCCAAAGTAAATGTAGTCTATAATACTTATTGTTTACGGCATGGTGATGATAAATTGCTAGTTTGGAAATGTTTTTTAGATTAGGGTTGTATTAGTTTAACTCGTAACTCCGTGGGTAAATTACAATACATGGAAACAAAACAATTGAGACAAAGAAATTTTTGTTCCATTTGCAAATACTGAGAGCTACTACTTAAAATTGCTACCAGTGGGAAATGTAAAAGATGAGGTAATCCCCTAAAGGAAAAGGGCCATGGTTGTGAAACACATTAAACATAAATCTTGTAAAGCTTGTAGGGAATGCACTGAATTGAACCCGCTCAGAGTTCATGCTAACAAGAAATTCTCGTCAGTGAAGGCAGATAAAGGAATTGTAAATGACTGTATTTAAATTAGTCTGGAATTCCAGAACACATGCTCGGATAATATGAAATAAAGCTCTCTAAATATGCAGCTCTCATTAATTTAGTGGTCACAGCGAAACTTAAAAATGTCTGTGTTACGAGACCCAAGGCTGCTGGAATAGCTTGCTGGTGTCATTGAGGGTTTAAATCTGCCATTTTCCAGGGGTTAGAGAAGAGAACAGGAATCAGGGATCTTTAGGTTTTTGTTCTTGGTTGTCCGAATAAGTCACCGAGGAACTGTGGGTGGACCGTGGAAGCTCACCTCAGCCTTCTTCTATTTGCTTCACTGAAGAGTTTGGCTTCACTTATTTATGATAGCTTGGGAATGGATTCTACAGGAACATCCTGGTGCTCATCGCCATGTCACACACCCCTCCTTCTCCTCTATCGGATTTCTCACATGGAGATCTTCGCCAGTGCTCATAAGACCTGCAGGGCCAGGTGCTAGAAAATCACAGAAGCCAGAATGGATGGACAGGGCGAGATGTGGTGAAGTGTAGGATGATCAACAAGGCCAAGTGCAAGGTCCTGCACCTGGGTCAGGGCAACCCCTGGTATCAACACAGGCTGGGGATGAAGGGATTGAGAGCAGCCCTGTGGAGAAGGACTTGGGGGTGCTGGTGGATGAAAGATTGGACATGAGCCGGCAATGTGCGCTTGCAGCCCAGAAGAACAATCGTATCTTGGGCTGCATCAGGAGGAGCGTGGCCAGCAGGTCATGGAGGTGATTCTGCCCCTCTGCTCCGCTCTGGTGAGACCCCATCTGGAGTCCTGTGTCCAGCTCTGGAGCCCTCAGTGCAGGACAGACATGGACCTGTTGGAGAGGGGCCAGAGGAGCCACAGAAATGATCCGAGGCTGGAACAGCTCTGCTGGGAGGACAGGCTGAGAGAGTTGGGGTTCAGCCTGGAGAAGAGAAGGCTCCGGGGAGACCTTATTGCGGCCTTTCTGTACTTAAGGGGGGCTTATGAGAAAGATGGAGAAAGACATTTTATCAGGGTCTGTAGTGACAGGAGAAAGGACAGTGTTTTTAAATGGAAAGAGTTTAGATTTATATTGGACACGAAGAAGAAATTTTTTACACTGAGGGTGGTGAGACCCTGTCCCAGGTTGGCCAGAGAGGTGGTGGATGCCCCATCCCTGGAGACATCCCAGGCCAGGCTGGATGGGGCTCTGAGCAACCTGAGCTGGTGCAGATGTCCCTGCTCATGGCAGGGGGTTTCGACTATATGATCTTTAAAGGTCTCTTCTGACCAAAACCATTCCATGTACCTATACCTTCTTGGAGTTCCGTATAGCTGTGGGCTCTGGACAGCGTTGCCCTGTTATCCGAACTCTTGGTGGCCACATCAAGCCTGGCCAGACCTGCTGTTTCTGCACGTCGTTCCAGCAGCTCCTGGTCAGGCAGCAGAAGCGTCTCCCTTGGATCAGTTTTAAAGGGCATGGAGGGAGGTGGGAAGTCTTCCCGCTGCAGGGATGATGCAGGACAGATGGATGGATGGACGCATTGCCTTCTCTCACCATTTTGAAGCTGGAAATCTGAAGAGTTTGTTGCACCCAGTCCCAGGAGAGCGTGCTTGTATATCCCTGGGCTGGGTAGAGGAGCCTTACGGCTCTTTTATTCTTATCTGGCAGCATTGCTAATCAAAACCATTTTTGACAGTTGTCATGTGCTTTCTGCAGGCTTTTTTATATCTGTGTTCTGTCTTTCTGCCGTGCGTTTGGACAGGAGGAAGGTTTTAGTTGGCTTCAGTGGATCCTTGCTCAGATGCTGGGTGGTGGTGGGGAGGCAGCCTCCCTTGGCCCTCCTTTCTCCAGCATTTCTGTCAAGGCAGAGGAGATTAAATGGCTTATTTCTCCAGTTTCCCATGCTGGCCGCTGGCCTGGTTTGTGGGTAATTCAGTTCATGAGCATTATTATGCTGGATTTTAATTTTTTTTTTCCTGACTTCCTGATATTAAGTTAATTGCAGTGTTGAGCTGTTCAGTCCTTTGTGCAGAGAAAACTAGAAAAAGGTGAAAGTCAGTTACAGGCTGGGACCAGGAATCCCAATTAAATACCAAGCATTTTTTGGGAGGGGGGTAGGAGGAAGGAAATGGAGAAGAACAGGTAGAGAATAAGTCAAGTGAAGAAAAAATTATCATCATCTTGGAAAAAGTTACAAATACCACAACTGCAGACTGCTGGGTCCCCATTAAGATAAATAAATAGTAATGCTTTTATTTCATCCTCTTGGCAGTGTGCAATGCTTGATTGTTTTTGTGCTTGGTTCATTTTTTGAGAGTGAGTTTTGCAGCTCTAAGTTTCAAAGCTCTTTTACGGAGAGGCTGAGGTTCCTGAGCTGGTCTGCAGCACCGGGGTCTTGCAGCTGAGACACAGCGAAGTCCATCACCGTGATGTATGTTATCGTTTCGGTGTTATGAAGATCAGGATAGTTTAGTTAGGTGGCAGGGCAGAGGTAAGCTAATTCACAAGAGAGTTCATTAACCCCGAAAGCGCATATTTAGTTCGATGGGCAAATAGAATTTTTTCGTGTAATAGAAATTGCACTGAACTGATCAAATATTTGTGTGTAATTTTGAACCTGTGTTTACATGACAAAGCTGCAAATATTCTAAAGGAGGAGCAAGATGTACCTAAAAAGAGCTACCTGTGCTATTAATCTCATTACTTTTGATACTGGTTTATTCATGCCATATTAGTGATGAGCTTTACAAAACCCCAAACATCTAGTTAGGCTGTCAACATACATTTATTATTTGAGAAAGAAGAGCCATTTTCAGTTAGTACTTTTGTTATCTAAGATTCGTGGCCAGGTGTGTGCTTTGTTTGCTTTCTACCTTCTAGTCTTCAACCTGGTTGTCCCTCCTACCCCATAATTTAGAACAGATTGGTCCTTCTCTTGTGCATTCAGAGCTTCCACAAGATAGTCCCGCAAGCTGATAATTGCTGGGGCATGTGGATATTGCGGATATGTGTCCTTCTATTACTTATGTGTGTCCTTATTTCCATTTGGGGCAGGCAGTAAAACATAATTTATGTAATAGAATTGTATTATTCTTCTAATAAAAGCGCACAAATGTTGACTAAGTAAGCAGAGAAAAGGGAGGTCAGATATTATGAAATGCAAAGATGTGTATTTGGTGCGGTATTTTCTCTGAGTGTTCACATTTTGAAAGCTGAAAATGGAAAAAAATTAGAGAAGTTTCACAAATCACGTGCAAGGCTATAATGAACTGAATGAAATATGCTTTATCACAGGATTTAAATTGTTGAGTCCATACAGAGTTCACAGTTAATTTGCTTTTATAGCAGGTGAAGGTAAGAAGTGATTAGATCTGCTAATGCCTGAATGGAAAGAACTTGTGTCTCACAGATGTCAGGTATTTACTGATGCACTCGCTGTACAAATAAAGTTCAAATGGTTCAGCAATGAAGGCAGAGACAGTCAGGCTCCTTTAAAAAAGTAAAAGACCAGAGGTACATGGAATTCGCACCTGTAAAAAAGAATGAATGGATTTTTTTTGCAGTTTTCCAGAAAATAAGAATTTAAATAAGTGTCTCTTTAAAAGCAGCAGTTCAGTTGTACTTTAACATATTTTAAATGTATTTTAAAATCATAAAAAATATAGAATGGCAGTAAATTCTCTATTGGTTTTGCAGTGATTTCATCAAAAGCTGTGACAATAAATAAGCTCATCAGTTAAATCTGTCATCTGGAGTAAGGTTTAGAGGGAGAGCGTTGCTTTCTGCTTGAAATTTTGTGGACAGAAATTAGGAAAAAAAAAATTATTTCAGACACTTCTTGTACATTTTCCTATTCATTATGCCAAAGCTCTATTTTTACAGCACTCACTCTTGTTTTCAAAAGCTGTGTGATGTTTAGCTAACAAGGGCTATAACAATAGTTCATTTGCAATATGTAATCAAGCTGAAAAATGTTATTGATGATTTCAGAGAAACTGTCAAGAACTTTTTTTAAATGTAATTTGCTTTTTTGTGAAGAAACACAAATTTTACAGGCCAGAGCTGTCAGCCAGCTATTGTAGCCAAGATCAGCAAACTTAATAGGAATGAAAAGCATTATTTTGTGGTATTCCAGCCATTTTTATTCTTAAAGCAAATTGAGCCATTTTCATTTTAATTGAATCTGTAAATTGCTGTGAATGAATTCCAAAGATCTGTGCCTTTCAGCACACATCTTTAAATAGATTTATTCTTTTCTTTAATGTGTGTTTAGAATTAGATGCCAAAATTTGTCAGGTGATTAAAAAGCATGCATTTCTAAATGAATTAAATTGCAATAGCAATCCCCTGCACTGCTTGCATTTGCAGTTTTAACTTTTGTTAAAACAGTAACTACGTTGATAAAGTATTATAAGACCATTTTATTTTTGTGAATACCTAGAAAATTCAAAACATCTGGAATCTACTGTTTTTCTTGCCATTTTCCCTACAATTTCCATCAATGATGTGCATTTTTTCTCCACTTTAGTTCTGGTTCATAGAAGTGGTTTCTCCTTTTTTTTTTTTTTTTTTTTAACCCCACTTGCAAAGAATTGGAACAGAAGCAGCTGCTTTCTTGGAGGGGGCACAGTTGGTCGTCTTTATCTGGAGATGACATTAGAGCTTGAGCGGCATTATGGAGCAGTGAGATACCATTTCACCTCACACATGATGTAACACAGTACATATACTCCTTACACTGAAGAATAATTTTAGGATTCAGTAACTTACCAGCCTGGCAACACATTTATTTCACACTGAGATCACCAAAACCATCTGTTGATAATTTGCTTTCTTACGAACCTCTGACTCGCATCTCTGAACAGAAGTATCCGAAGTCGTTGCCTGAGCCTGTAATGGTTCTTATTTAAGGCTTATGCACAGTGAATTGGATGGAAATAAATATTACGTTTTTACAGCTTCCTAAAAATCTGATTATAATGAAATATTTAACGTGAACAGAGGCAGAAGCAAATAAAATGATCTAAATTCCCAGTCAGTAGTTTCTTTGGGAACACTTACTATTTTTTAAAAGGACAGTTTTGACTTTTTAATTGGTTATCCTGACGTGATGATAAATATTTCCAAACGGTTGTGTTTCGTAGTCACAGGTACACATCCTATTTTATTAATGTATTTTTAAATTAGGAAGCAATAAATGTAATTGTATGTAAAAACTTGGCATTCAGTGGACAAGTGTCTAATATACGCACAAATTTTATAACATATTTGAAGGACTGAAAAGGGCTGACATTATAACGAGGTAATTAAACTTATTCTAAATGGCATGTGACTTGCTCAAGGATACTGTGAATTGTGAACCAAAAGACCTTGAAAACTGTTCTATGGGGCAGAAGGGCAGTTTTGACCTGATGCTTGAAAGTTTGCTAAACTTTTCCAATAGAAATCTATTGCTGAAGAAGTCAAATTATTTTATTAGGTAGCCCGTGTTGCAAGATAGATTAATTTGTGGCAGAAAAGTACGCTGCATGTTTTTATCAGATTTAATCAAATTAAATAAACAAAATTCCCATTTCAATATACTTAATACTTTAAAAAAAGTATTTTAAGTCATGACATTTGTGTTCAATGGATTTAAACTTAATCGATATCAAAACAAGTTGTATGACAATATTATGCAACATGAATATTGACTGTTATTGTACTAGTAACTTTGGTAGATTTGAAATTAAAACCCAAGAACATACCAGGCAAGATGTGTTCATTAAAGGGGATTTTTAGTGAAAGTAGATTTGATGTTTTGTAGAGATTCTTTTACTATCAGCAAGCTATTATTATACACAGAATTTCAGAAAGTATATGAGGTGTGCGAGCATATTGTTATTGTTTCATTGCTGTTGTGGTATTCTCCTTTCATACAACGTTTTTCACCTCTGTTCTTTATAGAGCACTAAGTATTATGGAGTTCGTCTTTAACATTTGAAAAAAATGTAGTTTTTTGGTAAATTTGTATTTTAAATTTCTCCATCTCCACACTTATTCCTCCATATTTGACCTGTACAGCTTGAATTTGGGGATTTTGGTGTTGGCTCATCCCAGCTAGAAAGTGCAGAAGGAAGGATGGGCTGCAGCTGCGGTTGGACTTGATGGTCTTAAAGGTCTTTTCCAACCGAAATGATTCTGTCATTTCCACCACTTATGGACATTTACGGACTTCTTTGGGAAACAGAGAGGATTTACAGGTCAGCTGTAAATTGCATTTTTTTGTGGACTCATCAATGAAAATGTTGTTGTGAAATACTGGAGCAGGTTGATCAGAGAGTTTGTGGGATTTCCATCCTTAGAGATGCTGAGAAGCTGTTTGAAGAAGCCCTGGGCAACCTGCTCCGAGGGGTCTCTGCCAAACGGTTCTGTTAGTGGAGCAGAAAGAAAAAAGGTGGAAATTGAAGACAGTGCGGGGTTTGTCCAAAGCAGAGTGAGACAGCATCTGGAATATTCTGTCCAGTTCTGGGAACTGCTGGAGAGAGTCCAGTGCAGGACAATGAAGATGATGAAGGGAGTGGAGCATCTCCCGTGTGAGGAAAGGCTGAGGAGCTGGGGCTCTTTAGCTTGGAGAAGAGGAGACTGAGGGGTGACCTCATTCATGTTTATAAATATATAAAGGGTGAGTGTCACGAGGATGGAGCCAGGCTCTTCTCGGTGACAACCAATGATAGGACAAGGGGCAATGGGTTCAAACTGGAACACAGGAGGTTCTATTTTAATTTGAGAAGAAACTTCTTCACAGTGAGGGTGACAGAGCCTGTACCAGGCTGCCCAGGGGAGTTGTGGAGTCTTCTTCTCTGCAGACATTCAAACCCACCTGGACACCTTCCTGTGTAACCTCATCTGGGTGTTCCTGCTTTGGTTGAGGGATTGGACTAGATGATCTTTTGAGGTCCCTTCCAATCCCTGACATTCTGTGAGTGTTACAGATAAAATCAGATTTTAAGACTGGCCAAATTTTCCTGGCCCTAACACTTTTATCGTTAGTCTGTGTGATGTTGTAGTTTTGTGAAGGTGTTAATTTCTGAATGGTTTCATCTTGTTCTTCTTCCGTGTAAGAAATTACCTTATTTGAATCTCAGCACGTTGTTCACGCTTAGTTTGCTTTGTAGAAAGGGTACAAACTTGAAATGTTTCCTGCTAATGTTCCCTTCACCTTAAACATTACACCAAAACTAAGCTTGGATCTAATGACTCTTTTGAAAGACAAACTTCTTCAAGCATCTTCTTGGATTTCACATACCTAAAAAGCCATTAGCTCTTTCTCCAGCCTCATCATTGTCAGGGCATGAAGAGCTGTCGGTGGCCTCATCCCCCCGCGCAGTTTGGGTGGGAATCGGTGATTTCAGGGCTAATCTTCTTAGCGGTAGCCGGCACATGAAGAGTGGCGCCCGCAGGAGGACACCTCTGGGGCTGGGTCGGCTGTTGCTGTGGTTGTCCCTTGTTTCTGAATGACATCTGGCATTAACGACGCAAGTACGAGTGTATTAAGATTGATGTTTTACTAGCAGGCGTGAAAAGAAAGTCACACGCACCAGCGGTTTTCAAAAGAAACAAAAGCAGCTTAGCTGTAGTGACAGAGTGCTCGATTCGGTTGAAACATCCTTAAAAATGTTGGTGAAAGAAACCAATTTTGGGGAATACAAAAGGTTGCATGAGGTTCGCTCTTTATCTCTCTCAAAGAAGGAGGGTTTGAGAAGAAGAATCGCGTTGGGGCATTGTCCTGCAGCGTGGCAGGTGTAAATGAAGTTAATACGTTTTGCAGTCTGGTGTTCTGGAGCTCACACGTTCATTTACAGATGGGGCATGAGGGGGTGGAAACACAAGGCCATTAAAAGCCCTCTATAGAATTCTTTTTTGCAGGTAATCATTTAGAAAAGGGTGAACCCCACTTGTTCTATGTCTAGGAAGACTTGAGGAATTAATCTCAAGCGATGTCTTTGATATTATATTTGTTGAGATACAGCTATCTTAAGAGAACGTAGCGTGAACCCAGCAAGTCTTACAGTCGTGTAAGCATTGAGCCGCTTATTTTTTAAATCACTATTTGGAAAGATAATCAGCTACTGCAAGCTACTTTTATTTATAAACTTTCTAAATTTTTTTCAAACAGCCTGCTGATTAATTTTTAACATAGATCCTTGAATGTCGGAATATTTTATTAGAACCAGATATTAAAAACATATTTCGTTGCAGACGAAATTGAAACTGGCTTCGATACTTGTTATGGAAACAAGTTTTTAAAACAAATCTGTTCTTGTGCACTCTGATGTGCCAATCCATGTTTTTATGTAAGCAGTGGTTTATTTTTCATATCTTTTTGCAGCCAGCTTGTAGAAAGAAATGTTGCACAGAACCTATGCTTTTTTTTGTATTATAGGCGGTATTAAGAGTCAGTGATCTGTGTTTATGTCAGAAGTATGTGCTAGCTGTCCCACTGGATTAAAGAAAGGATGAGAAAACTAACACAGGAAGAAATGCAACCTAATTAAACATTTCCCCAGAGTTATGTTCCCTGTCATTTGCCACACGAGAATGTTGTGTTTTGTAATGTCACTGTTATTAAGAGTTAAAAGGTACTCGGCTGCTTTTAGGAAAAGAGTTGCATCATACCCTTGTTTTTCGATACTTGTTTGTTAATTTAAGTGTATAATATTAAACAACAATTTTAAAAATGAATTAGTTTAATGAGTTGTAAAATACCATGGAGCTATTTTTTCCCTTAGTATCCCACTTTTACCTGACAACCATGACACGGGGCTGAGTGTCTCTGACCCGAATGAAGAGTCTCGTGTCAGTGCCGCGCATGGTGTTTAGGTGGTTACTGAGCCCAAAATCCTTGACAGACCTCACACCTCACTATAAACCTCAACCTCACCTGTGCACACTGTTCTAAATAACTTACTGAAGCGATTCAGCCGTAAACGGGCACTAAAGGTAGCTGACGCTTAGGAAGAAATTATAAAAGTTGAAACAGATCTTCATGAGCTGGGTGGTTTGTTTTTTGAATAACTAATTTGCGTGTGTTTTTTTTTGTGCAGGCGGCAGAAACGTTATTCCGAATGGCAGTAGCAAGAGGAGCTATTACACCTTTGAGACACGGAGAAGTAAGGCTATACGTGTTTGGGGTTGTTTTGTTGTTGTGCTTTTTTGGTTTTTTTACATGTGTTATAATGCGTTATTAATGCAATGCTTTATAAATTCCTGGGAGACGTATTGTCTTCAGGTAAGTGAAGAGGGCTGGACTCTACATGACTCGCATACCTATGTGACAGTTTTTTTAAAAGGAGAACAAGAATTTAAATCCTGCCCAGTGGGAGATTAAGTGTTCTTCAGAAAACACTCTATTTTTCTCTTTTCCTGAGTTATAATTTAGCCTTATTTTAGAAGTGACTCAGAAGAGTGTCCTTTTAGCCAGGCAATTTTTCACTGGATTTTCCCTATTAAAAGTTGTAGAATCTAAAGAAATTCATATGAAGTTGATCTTTGGGTAGCTGTGGAGAGATTACTTTATCCTTCTCTGTTCTTTTCAAGAAATCGGTAACTTCAGGTAGCATATGAAGTGTTAATACATGAATTATTCTAAAGAGGATGAATATATTTGAATATCATGTTGCTCATACATGATTCTGTTGATGGTGAATATTTGTTTCCTCCTTTGCGTGGTTTTATATCATGTAAACATTTTTCTGAACATTGGTGATTAAATGTCTCCAATATTAGGTGGTGGAATTTATGCTTAGGTTAGATATAATTAAAGAAAAAAATGCTATAGTCAGTCAAGACACTGGAAATGAGAACCAGTCTGGGTATTGCCAGAGGTGAACGCTACAGTATATAGGGTTTGAAACGTAGAAACCTCAGTGGTTTTTCATGGCAGTCTGATTTTGATAAAAATCCTAGGCAGCTTTGTGAAAGGTTCATGTAATAGACACTACATTCAGTCTGGGATCTAGACCTGGACTTACCCAGCCGTGCTGTAAAATGTTCCTTATGCTGATGAAGTTGCCTTCGTGTCTCTTTTGAAATGAAGTCCTGTATCTTTGCAGCAGTGTCGGAAGATATACCTGAGATTCCCTGTCCTGCCATTGTCCATACTTTTAGGTTTTCTAAATATGGATCCTTCTTAAGTACTGCTCTTCACTCTTTCCTACAGAAGAGTGTAATGCAATTTCCAGAAGTGTTAGTGACAGAATACGTGCCACCCTTCCAAATTTTGTCTTTAGGTCTTTTCAGAGAATGGTGCTTAATTTTTTGTGTTTAAATGACCAGGTTGCCCAGAGAGAGTTTGTGGAATCTCCATTGTTGTAGTTACCTGGTAAATGGTTTGAATTACGGAAAAATCAAAAGATACTTTTTTTTTTTTTAAAGTGTACCTAATTGTACCATGCAGTGCAAAGTACCGGGACGATTACGGGCATAGTGATCTCTGTGAATGGTATTAGTAATTGCTGTATTGGATACATCAGATGTTGAGCCAGTTCAGCTCACTGACATGGCAGAACAAGTTTCATTTTTTAATTCAGGTATTCCCTCTGATCTTTTATTAATTAAGCCGTTTCAAGGACTAGAGAGAACCAGAGGAGAAGCAGCAAGATGAGTGGCGAGAGGCTGGAGCTGTGGTTAGCAAGAAGGGAACTGGGTGAAAGTGCCTCTATTTGATGATGTCTTGTGCCACTATTTCTGTTGTATTCTGTGGGCTTCAGTGGAAATGCAGTTAATTCTAAGCTAGGTAATTTATAGATAAAACATCTAAGAATTGTCCAGAGTTGGCTTTTGGTATAAGAAGGCAGTAGAAGAAATAAAAAGATGTTTTTCCTCCCTTATATTTTTATCAGGCTATATGTGTGGGGGGAAATATTTTGACTCAAGGAAGATCTTTTCCTCTAATTCCATTGTGGAATTATAATTCCTTTAGTCTGAAAATGAGGAATGACATTAATCAAATGAAACTGATTTTTCCACAAGAAACATAATTATCAAGAGCCATATTAACATTTTTTTTTAGCTGTTCCAAGAAATTGCTAAATGTTTGCACAGTGTGTAAGTAGAAAGGGAGCCAGAAAAAAAGTTGAATATGAACTAAAGTTGACTGTATTCTGTTTGGGAAGTGCGAACTTGGCAGTGAAAATCAAAGCAGAACAACTTATTTATTGGAAATTCCAAACTACAGAGGCAGCAATCCAAATGTGCAAAAGTGCTGTTCAGCCTTTGTAGCTGGACTTAAAAATGTAACCCCATTTAATGTTTAAGAGGGAGTTAAAACTGTTCAATAATAGAAGGCAAAAATTGTGTAAATACTTATTTGTTTTAAATTAATAAATTAGAAAAATGACAATATTCTGTCTGCACTGCTGAACAGACTAATGCGCAAACATCCTATACAGGCAAAACAGGGTGTGTGAAAAACTATCCGTTATAATCCAGCTGTCATCACCAGGTGGATTTATAATTTATAAGATTGAATGTCTATGGGAAATCCCTTTTCTTCTTCTTCCAGCCTGTCCCCTTTGGGACTCACCAAGCCTTTATGCATATAGAGTTCTTAATTTTTTTCATTTATTATTCTTGAAGAAATTGAAAAATGAGGTTGTAGTGTGCTGCCAACAGTAGTTACCAAATTTGGGTACAGAGCGCTGAAAATTATTTAACTGTGGGATATAGATCATAAAGGTTCCTGAAGAACCTTCTCAGCACTTCCCTTGCTCCTGGTTGGATGGAAGTGTGGTGGCATCCATGGGAGGGAATCAAACCCAGAAATATAATTCACTTTCAGGATTCAGTATGCTTTTTTTCATGTTAATTAGTTATTTCTGTCAGTTGCTTTGGTGTGGGTGTGAAGTGTGAGGCGGAGCTGTGTAGTTCATTCTTTCTGTTAGCACTTCTAGCTCGTTCCCCAATGATCCAAAAATTGCATGAACAGATGTGATCACTCCAAATCCATGGTTCTGCTTGTGTACAGACATCTTAGGATGCATTTTATTAATGTCACAAGATTTAAAATCAGTGATGGGCACAGCTGAGAGCTGTGCATCCAGAGTGCCTGGAGCTGACACCACCTAGAGAGCTTCTCCAGCTGTTTCTGCTGCTTCTGGTCTTCATGCAGCAGTCTGAGATCATAAAATCGTAGAACATTTTGTGTTGGAAGGGACCTTCACAGCTCATCCAGTGCCACCCCTGCCATGAGCAGGGACATCTGCACCAGCTCAGGTTGCTCAGAGCCCCGTCCAGCCTGGCCTGGGATGTCTCCAGGGATGGGGCATCCACCACCCCTCTGGCCAACCTGGGACAGGGTCTCACCACCCTCAGAGTGAAAAATTTCTTCCTCATGTCTAGTCTGAATCTCTCCTCCTTTAGTTTAAAACCATCACCCTTTGTCCTATCACAACAGGCCCTGCTAAAAATTCTGTCCCCATCTTTCTCACAGGCCCCTTTTAAGCACTGAAAGGCCACAATAAGGTCTCCCCGGAGCCTTCTCTTCTCCAGGCTGAACACCCCAGCTCTCTCAGCCTGTCCTCCCAGCAGAGCTGTTCCAGCCTCGGATCATTTCTGTGGCTCCTCTGGCCCCTCTCCAACAGGTCCATGTCTGTCCTGCACTGAGGGCTCCAGAGCTGGACACAGGACTCCAGGTGGGGTCTCACCAGAGCGGAGCAGAGGGGCAGAATCACCTCCCTGACCTGCTGGCCACGCTCCTTCTGATGCAGCCCAAGATACGGTTGTTCTTCTGGGCTGCAAGTGCACATTGCCGGCTCATGTCCAATCTTTCATCCACCAGCACCCCCAAGTCCTTCTCCACAGGGCTGCTCTCAATCCCTTCATCCCCAGCCTGTGTTGGTACCGGGGTTTGCCCTGACCCAGGTGCAGGACCTTGCAAGATCTTCTGTCACCTGTTCCTCACCCCTCCAGCCTCTTCCAGACAGAGCTGCTGTCTTTGTGGGTGCTGCCCGGTGTGGCAGCCCTGCTGGAGTTGTGGAAGCAGGAGCAGCTGCAGCCAGCCTGCGGGAGAGGGTGAGCAGGGAATAGGAGGAAGGCTTCAGAGTCTGCTGTTCACGCTTCCCAGTTCTTCATCCCCTGGAGCTTCTGCTGTTGTGTGCTCAACCCCCAGGGGAAAGCAAGGAGGAGGAATAAAAGTTGGCAGCAGTGGCTCTGAGGAGTCACTGGATGTGGGGGTAGGAGGATAGAATACAGGCCAAGACACAGGCCAAGTTGAATTTTCATGTCTATACACAGAGAAAACTTCCCTCATTTTATTTGGAAGTGACCCATTTTATTTACATTGAGTGAGTGGTCTACTAAAACCAGCGTGTCACATGAGATTTGTACATCATGTGAAGGGAGTGATCGAGAAGGAGGGATGTGATTAGGATAATTAGCTTTCAGGACTGCTCTAAATCCCTGTGGAGGAGGGAAACAAATGCACACAGCACATTCAGAGGAGAAGCAAGAGGTTAAATGGAGAGAGTGAAACCCTTAATGGAAAAATACTGTGAAATACATAGGCCAACATGGACAACAGAGATATAATGGCATAGGGGTGATTCCAGAGTGCTAGAGCTGATACCACGCACGAACTCTGTGGATGTTAACTCATTTCTTCTGACATCTTCATGAATTTATAAACTGTCTTAATCTCTTTTCATCTAAAAAGTGCTGGGGCTTCCGAGTGGAAGAGTTCAGACATGTATCTTTAGAGTTCATGAAGTCTAT
Organism: Caloenas nicobarica; assembly: GCF_036013445.1. Taxonomy (NCBI): domain Eukaryota; kingdom Metazoa; phylum Chordata; class Aves; order Columbiformes; family Columbidae; genus Caloenas; species Caloenas nicobarica. Next base: position 207,221,923 of record NC_088245.1, on the reverse strand, counting down.
GAGGAGAAAACCCCTTGCTGCCTCAGAACCGAAGATGACAAGGGCCGTGCCCCATGGGTTGTGCTCTTCTGCCTTCGGTGTGGCGGAACTTTCAAAATCTTCATGTAGTGTCTTGTGATGGCAAAGACAGGAAAAAAATAATTTTGCAGAAGAGATTTGCAGAAGAGACTTGCACAGGTGAGTCAGAGAAAAAAAAGAGCTTAGGCTTTATTATGGGTTCCATTTTATAATGCCTGCAACAGCTGAGATGTTTTGAAGAGGTTTCAAAGAAAGGATCACTCTTCAGTCTGCAGTGTACCATGTCATTAATTTAGGATATTTGGTGGTTTTTTCCTTCCCCCTCCCGCCAGTTACACAGAAGCCTTGTTCATGAAATGCCATGGGAAACAAAGTATGCAAAGGAATTTCCAGGATGCCTCTTTTGGTGTCGGAGGGGTTCAGCTCACAGAAATAGTTGGGTCAACTGGGGTGCCTGAGGAGACACCTCCCAAAGCTGGCTGAGGCTCTGATGGATCCTGCGCTGTAAAAAACAGGCAGAGACCAAACGGTACGTCCTGTCCTGTCCCTCCTGCTCAGCCTGTTTAGTTAGAATCATAGAATCATTTTGGTTGGAAGAGACCATTAAGATCACGGAGTCGAACCATAACCTAACTCTAGCACTAAACCATGTCCCCAAGAGCCTCATTTATACGCCTTTTAAATACCTCCTAGGTGAGTTAATGACCAACCTCCAGCTGGAGTTTACGTCGATTTCTGGTGCTGGCTCCTGGTTCCTTTGAGAATTAGCAGTTATATGGTCTCTATGGAAAATGGATGAAGTTAAACAAATACCTGCCCATATACGGGTGTCTTCTCTCTGGGAGATACAGCACGAGTGCAGCTTGAAGGGACTTGTCAGACCAGCCCCCTCATAGATAATGAGGCTGGAGCATCCTTAGCTATAAAAATACTGTTTTCAACCAAATTTGCAGTACAAATAGATATAAGAAAAAATATAATTATTGTACTTCTCAGCCTAAAATGGCTTATGGCCTTATGGTGTAATGAATGTGATGATGTGCATTGCCCTGGCAGTAGATAACCATGCTTGAAAGTGCATTTTGTTGTAAGAAGTCATCTTTGCTATGTGTAATAGATTTTGTAATATATTTTCATGCTTTGTGTTTTCTATAAGGTAAATAATGTGAAGTGCAAAGCTTCATGAATTTAGCCCAAATATCTGTAAAAAGTAATATCCATGGATTTTGTATTCATAGTAATGATACACTTGTGATTAAATTTTTAGCTAAAAGTTAAACAAGGGGCTTAGTAAGGATCTTTAAAATGCAGTTTATTTTATATTTTTATAAGCAAACAGATAAAAGTGGAAACAGCGATATGAAACACTTACTCATGCAATAGTTCTTCCCGTGCTTACACAGACTTTATCCTCTGCCTGACTTTGCAGTTGTAACAAATGGAAGATGACATGGTCCAAGTGCCACCTGTGTGACTTGGGTTCAAGCTTTAAAATAAGCACTGGAACAACTCTTTAAGATAACATCAGTTTGATCTGAATAGGAAGGACCTTTCTAACACCAATACAATTAGTTCCAAACAAGCAATTGCTACATTTTTGTGGTAAAATACTTGTTTTGGCAGTTCTTGTTCAGCTGAGTATTCTTTCGTAGAAATCAAAACCGTGGGCTACTTTGTTATGTGAGGAGTGTATATATATTTTAGAATAATGCTATTGAAGTAAATAATACATTTTTAAATGTGATAAAAAGCTGAAGAAATAGTGCAAGCATTCATTCTTTGCATTTGCGGGTTGCACTAAATGATAAATAATAGATAACAGAATTCAGTAGTCACTGACATTACATTTCTAAAGCAATTTTCTCTCTTTAAACTGCATGTTTGCATATATGTGTGCCTTCATGTATATATATGTGTAGGTTCTTTTCAACTGTGAAATTTTATCTTGTGTTGATTTTAAGAAAGAATTTCAACCTAGGGAAGGAGGGGCCAAGGTTAAGGTGACATTACTGCCAGCTCAGGGTTCCTTGCCTTCTTCCTTCTTCCCTGTCCACCGTGGCACAGCAGAGTGCAGAGTCCTGGAAACTCAGCTGTGTAATTAAGTCATGGAAACAAGAACCTTTTAATTAATAGCAATAACTTTAAATTGTTTTTGTGAGAAGGGACTTTCTTATTTTGCTTGCATATTGGAGCAATTAGAAAGAGACCTTAGGACACCTCAGTCATATTCAGTTGTGTGCTGTAAAGGTGACATGGGGCAGAGTGCTCATTTAAATGATGATCTCTTCTCTATAGGGGGATTTATTCTAGAAATTACCAAATTCTACGTTTGATTTTCAGATTTCGGGATTTGTCACAATGATGTTTCTTCTGGTATTTTTGGCCAGCTTCATTTTTAATACATGAAATGCAGGAGGACTTCATAACCGATAACATTTTAGATTATAAAGAAGTACTGTGAATCACTTGAGATGAATTTTCATTGCAATAAAATTGCTTGGGGCACACTGTTTCCTGTGATCTCAGCTCGGGGCCGTACCAGGGCCTAATCATTCCCAGGCACATTAAAAGCCGAATGGCAATGGGCTGGTGGACATCTGATCCCCTCGCCCTCGTGCCTTCCCATCACAAAGATGTCTTTATTGTCCAGGGTTCAAAAGTTCTGCTCTCACAGACTACCCCACCATCTCTGGTTTCCAGGCTTTTTTCTTGAATACTTTGTTACTGTCATGTTAATATGTGAAGAAAGATGTTTTCTCAGATTCATGCGAATCTTACAGCAGGAGAGACGCTGTAGTTACCGTCCTGAAGGCTCTTTACTTTTTAAGCCTTCTGGCTTCCGCGCTGTTGGTCAAAATGAGCCTCATTTGTTCTCACCAAGATTATGAAGCTTCCTAGCAAACCGTGTTTGACATTGCAAAAGAAATCTGGTTTGGTACAAGGACTTAAATTTTTGTAAGGCCATGTCATAACATTCATGGGCTTTTTCTGCCTTCAAAGTAGGATTGTCAGTCTCTTGGAGCTTATCCTGTTTTTTTCCCCTCCTTGTTATGGGTTGCTAATACACAGAAAAATGTGTATTTCTTTAATTTAATATGTTGCAAACCAGCATCAATCTAATTTAACCAAACCATATTTTCTGAATATGTGATGTAAGATCCAAAGTGCCAGTAGGTTTCAGTATGAATTTCTCTTATCGTTGCCCTCTTACTTTTGAAAGGTATTTGCAAAACTATAAGGAAAGAGTTGCTTGCAGGCAGATCTGAGTCCCTTTTCCCCAAAAGAAAGGTCTCTTTCTATCCCCAAGCTGCAGTTTTGATTTTTAGCCTTTTCAAAAGAAATTAGGTTTTTTGTATGTTGTGGGGGGTTTTTTTGGTTTTTGGTGGCTTTTTGTTGTTGTTGTTTTTTTGGTTGTTTGTTTTGTTTTTGTTTTTTAATAAAAAGCATCCTAGCTCATATTCTGAAACATCAGTTAAAAAACAAAAAAACCAAACTTTAAATTATTGGCGTGCATAAGTACAACTTTCTCTTTAGTGAATTCTTTTTTGGAAGTAATATTGAGTCTTTCTCTTACAAATTCTTGTAAAGGAGCAGCAAGTGGATAAAACGCATCCGTAAGAATAGAAGTGTTTTATAGTCTAGCTACTTCAAGTTTTGGTTTGGGATACATGTAAGAAGTATTTAAGAATAGTACTGGTATCTGGAAACTCCTTCTGGCAGGTCCCAATGGGTAACAGTTCAAAGGCAGTTTAGTTGCTGAAGGCTGATGTACCTTATCTATATTGTCTGGAAGTAAGTCAAAAGTAAATAAATCTTCTGATTAGAGGCAGTGAAGACTAAAGCTTGATCGGAGAGAGAAGGAGGGAATACTGTCAGTCCCCGGGGAGGAAAACCACCAGATCACCTTCCAAGTGTTCCCCTGTACAGAGTTCGAGGGATGGTTTTGCCATATATTCAGTTGTGTGAAGGTGTTATTTGTCTGGCTTGCCTTGAATTATCCATTTTATGTGGTTTATTGGTTTTTAATTCATTTTTACTCATGAAGAGGAAAGTAAATTTGTCTCAAAACCTGAGTTGGGTATGAAGAACTTTTCTGCTCTGTTAACATGCAGTTTGCCTGAGGATATTCTGTTCCTTACTAGAAATCATCATGAGCCTTGAAAAAATGTTGATGGGCTCCAAATTATTTTAATGTGAAGTGGTGGAATTCATTGGTTAGGGAATAGGAAAAATAAATGCACTGCAGGAGTCGTGTCTAGTGTAAATTTAAGGTAGAAATACATGAAAATAGTGACTACATGTTCCAGCACGTGGAGAGTTAACTGAAGAAAGATAACACATGAGTTTGGAAACTTGGAGAACTTACCGTTTCACTTCTTTGAAAATTATCTAGGTGATTCATGTTTTGCATTTTTCTTTTACATGTATGGACAGTACATCTAAAAATACATAGCGTGTCTGTTTTTCATAGAGTGGAACAATGGGGTTTAGTATTTAAGTGTTTGACATATCAGGCTATGCATTATTTTTATTATAAAGTAGATTATTTTTAACGCAGGCTGATAGTATATATCTCACAATAATCATAACTTCCCTTTGTGATGTGAAACACAAGGCTAAAAAGTAAATTGAATTATTCTCAGAAGTATTTGCCAGCTGTCTTCCACCAAGATGTTTTTCATAAGGAATAAAGTAGGGAGAAAATTACCTATTTTAAAGATTGATTTCTTCTTAAAATATTCTGATACCTTGCCTGTGTATTCCAGATTTCTTATACTTTTTCATCAGCAAAAGAGCGAGTGCATGGCAAATGCAGACAGTATAAAATTGTGGGAACAAAAACTAAATCTAAGGAAGTATATTTACTTTCTAATCTAGTTTTTGTTTTAACATGACTCTGATCAACAAGGACTATGGGGGAGTATATGAGATATTAAGATAATTGTACTTGATTTTTTTTTCTCATTACAAAATGTTACTTCAAACACAGACATTTCTTTTCTGTAAGCTGGCAGGAGTTGTTTAACAAATATTCAAATTGCAGTCTTATATGTCATGGCCTTGGAATGAAACATCTTGCTTGATACTTAAAATGTGCCCCCAAAGACAGAATCTGGCAACTCCATTGTTCAGCCAGAGGAAGAATCATCTCTGGGGAGAATTTTACTTCTGTACGTGAGGAAAGGCACAGTAGATGTTAGAGGAGGTTGGTACTTGAGTTCTCCTTTCTCGCTTCAGTGTTGTTGATATTAATGTTATCTTAATGCATTCATATAGTTGAAGAAATAGGCAACTGTAAAAAGCTATTTAAACTGATAAAGCTAAGAGAGTGTCCACATTCCTGTATGCATTTGAGAATGCTAAATACTTAACAAAGATGTAAATGAAACATATACTCAACAGATCTTCAGGTTCTATGCAAGTTGTGCATCTCAAGTTGTTGGAATCAGAGTCTTGCCAATGTATGAATGCATTGTCATTTTCTTTAGCAGTTTACAATAAAAATATCCGCATGTCAAGTAACTCATTGGTTGTACTGGAAGAACAGCCACTTTGAAGAAGGGATAGTTTAACTTCAGTGTAAACGTTATTTACATTCAATGATTTTCAACAGATGAAATTGAATATTGCTTTAGGGAAACAATGCAAATGTAAAAATCATGTTAAAGGGATTGGCAGTGTTTCCTGCTTGCTCTTCAGAGTTTTCTTTGAATTCCATTATTTAAATAATGTCCTCCTGTTTCTATGGCAGATGTAGGAGTGGCTCATGACTATTCATAAAAGCCCGGTTGATGGGACAAGTCAGTTTGACAAGAAACAAATACCAACATAGATTGCAATGACTGAGGATTTGAGATCGATCTTGGGCTTCGCATCATAAGCTTTTTCTTCTAGTCAAGTGACTGGGTGTAAGAGGAGATCACTATATTTCTTCTTGTCGAGTCGTATTTTTAATGTTCTCAGTCATTCTGCTTTTCCAGTTCAAGTTATTTTATGCTCCTTTTCCATATGTTACACCTGTAAAAATATCTTCCAGCTGGGAAGCAGCTTGGCAGAAGAGGACCCAGGGGTCCTGGTGGACACCAAGTTGAACCAGCTGAACGAGCACTTGCTGCAAAGGTGCCTAAGGGTGTCCTGGGCTGCGTTAGATGAAGTGTAACCAGCAATATTTGAGAGAGGAGATCCTTCCTCTCTGCTCAGCGCTGGTGAGGCCACACCTGGAGTGTCGTGTCCAGTTCTGGGCTCCTCAGTACAACAGAGACATGGACACGCTGGAGTGAGTCAAATGAAGGGCTACAAAGATGATGAAGGGACTGGAGCATCTATCCTGTGAGGAAAGGCTGAGAGAGCTGGGACTGTTCAGCCTGGGGAAGAGAAGTCTTAGGGCGATCTCATCAGTGTATATAAATACCTGAAGGGAGGGTGCAAAGAAGATGGAGCCAGGCTCTTTCAGTGGTGCCCAGTGCCAGGACCAGAGGCCATGGGCACAACTCGAAACAGAGGAGGTGTCATCTGAGCATCAGGAAACACTTTTTTATTGTGAGGGTGACCAAGTAACGCTGGCTCTGGTGTTCCAGGGAAGCTGTAGAGTTCCAGTGCTTGGAGATATTCAAAAGTTGCTGGACGTGGTCTTGGGCAACTGGGTCTGGGTGGCCCTGCTAGAGCAGGAGGACTGGACCAGATGACCTCTGGAGGTCCATTCCAACCCCAACTGTTCTGTGACTCTGTGGGCTTCTGTCTGTGGAAATTTTCAAACTGTGCTGTGTATTTTTCTATATGTGTAAAACTAGGATATTGACACTTTTATTTGGTATCACATTTCATTAATATTATATAAAAATTGTATTTTAAATGATCCTTATATAAATATTAAGCCGTACCAAAAAATCAAAAGACAGTACCTAAAGTAAACAATTCCATTTTATGGAGACTAAGTGTTTTAGTATGCCTTCCAAAAAGTGGAGATGTGAGAAAATACTATTTGTTTTGTCAGATTTATAGGGAGAATTACTAGAATTTGGAACTGATACCCAAAACAGGATGTAGTGTCTCTGCTGTAATATTAATTTACTGTGGGCGGTTCTGGGTGCCACAGTATAGAAAAGATAAAAAGCTACTGGAGAGTGTCCAGAAGAGGCTACGAAGTTGGTGAAGGGTTTGGAGAGGAAGCCGTATGAGGAGCGGCTGAAGTCACTGGGTTTGTTCAGCCGGGAGGAGACTGAGGGGAGAGAGACCTCATGGCGGCTGCAGCTTCCTCACCAGGGGAGGAGGAGGGGCAGGGCTGAGCTCTTCTCTGGTGACCAGTGACAGAACCCGAGGGAATGGCAGGAAGATGTGCCAGGGGAGGGTCAGGTTGGACATGAGGAAAAGGTTCTTCCCCCAGAGGGTGCTGGACACTGGAACAGGCTCCCCAGGGAGGTGTCCCGGCCCCAACCTGACAGTGTTCAAGAAGAGACTGGACAACGGCCTCAGACACACGGTGTGACCTGTGGGGTTGTCCTGTGCAGGGACAGGAGCTGGACTCGATGATCCTGGTGGGTCCCTTCCAGCTCAGGACATTCTATGATTGATTGGTGGTGGGAGGGAAGAGGCTGTGGAACATCTCCATGGTATGAGAGATTGTGATCCTCACTGGGTGAGCCCAGCTGGCTGTCATGGCCACCATCAGCCTGGTACCGCACTCTGGTCTGAAATCAGTTCATACTAAAAAAATCTTTCGTTTTCTTCCTTCTTTTAAAGAACTTTCAGGAATTTGCCCTGGGAGACTAACCCTATGCCCTAGGTAAGAGCATGTTTAGGAGAACAGTCCAGCCTTAGACATTTATATACCTCTTCAAATGTAAAGCAAGCCTTTGTTATGGAAGAGGTCAAATGCCATTGCTCAGCGCTCGAGTGTGAGCATTGTGGGTATTGGACAATCAGTAATAGTTGAATAGTTGATGTTCTGTAGTAGATGCCTGCACTGCTTTATTGTAATATTTTATCATAATATATTTACAATATTAAATTGCTATCTTCGCAGAAAGATTTGTATTGTTTTTCTTGACTAGTATCTTAGTGGCAGACGGTTACGAGAGGTGAAGATCTGCCAGCAGCAGGAATGTTCGCATGAGCGAACTGTTGGAACATTTCTCCGCTCTGAACCATGAAACCAATCTGTTCCTGTCGGTTACAATTTTATGGAAACTAATTCTTTGTTGATGGAATCAGTGAAAAATATGTGGTTCTGATTAGCAAACAGTATGCGAAGTTTCTTAAGGTCATGGGGAACATTCCTCTGGACATATGCGTGTGTTCAGATGTGTGCGTATGACTATGCATATATATATTATATATGTGACTTGGTATATTAAAAATTATAGTTTAATTTCGTTTTTTATATATACTTGTTTGAAAATATTTGTACTATAATTGATAAAATGATGATATGGTTTATTAAATATTTGTTTGTTATAGTAGAATAAATATTCAGTTTAGTTGTTTCTAAGTTTCAGAAACTTATTGAACTCTGCAACCCTCAAAATAATATGTATTATTTACTATGTAACAAACTCAAATAATGAGCCATTTTTGAAGTAGCACTGTTTTCTGTGGGAAATACGCATTATTCAAGTGACTGCCTGGATAAAATAATGACCTTTCATTTTTAAGTATCCTGCAGAGCTGCAAAAAAAATAAATTGGTATCTGCAGTCTGCCTAATAGACTGCTCACTACAGCACCACATGCAATTAAGCACAAATGATTTTCTGGTTAAGACAGGCTCAAGACTGATTTAGCAATGAAACTTAATTACTTCTAACCCTTAGAGAAAATGGCCCAACAAGGTTAAGGTTGTTGGCAGGGCAATGTGGGAAAGCTGTTGCTGAAACTCCCTTCCCCATTTCTGATTTTCTCTTAGCGATACTTAGCACTGTTAACCTTAAATTAAGTAAATATCCCCACAAAAAATGTGTGTTATGTTCTGTCATTGTGACAGGCTAAAGGCAAAAAGAAAGATAATGAAACTCTGCAGCTTCTGAAAAGTGTTCGGATCAAATCCAACTGCTTTGTCCTATGGGTGAAGTTCTTTGCTAGTGGAAATTAAAGCTTAAAAATTAGTTCTCAAATGCCTGTGTAAGCGTAAGGTCACTGTTCTGGCCACAGAAATCTCAGGCTAAAAGCTAAAGCTCAGTGCACGTGTGCTTTCCTGACAATTTGTCATAGGTAAATTTTTTCTTTATTATTTTACTCAAGTTATAGGAAAACATGGTGAAAGAACTGAGTATTAAAAAAAAGAAATCATGTTAACAAACTACTTTATACCCAAAATTGCTTCGTTTGAGTTTTTATGAACGTGTTATTTAAAGGAAATAGGAACTTCAATTCTATGACTCCAAGGAATACATCTGGAATAACAATTCAGAGGGACATATGGCATCAATTGGCTTATATTTTCCTATATGGGGGTTCTGATTGCAGTAAAAGGGAAAACTGTTCATTAATTATGCAGAATTAAAAATACAGATACTGTGTTGTTGTTTATATACCCTGTTGAAGTACAGTGAGTTCTGAAAAAAAAATGTGGAAGTTGAGCAAAGGAAATTGGCTTTTCTGCTTGTCCGCTGTGACAATAATTTGCTCTACTTTTCTAGTATGTTTTCCCCCTTAAAGATTTCGACTCCCTTACTCTTATCTCTTCATATAGGTAAATCTCTCGTTCACCTCGATGGAATTTTCATTTACAAAGAGAAGTAATTTTGCGGTTCTTATTTGTTCAATATAATCTTCTATTCCTTAGTGTTCCAAGTGTTCCTGCTAACAACTATGGACATATTTATCAATGGAAATATTCATGGTAACAAAACTAAACATGTGCCTAAATATTTGGAAGAGTTTGCAGCATGAGACACTAATCCCCAAAGGCAGGTTCTGCACATGCTCTAGTGCTTTACTCAGTAGGGAATGAATTTAAGTATGTGTATATGTCCCCTTGATTTCAACAGTATTTAAACGAACAAGTGACTTAAACTTTTTGCTACTCAGGAAATAATAATTCAAGCATGTACTTGAATTTTTTTTTCTTTTTTTTTTTAAATCAGAGGATTGACAGATTTATTGGGATGAGCACTGTCTTAGCCTTATATTTACAATCCCTGGAATATTTACCAACCCTGGCATGTATTTACCATCCCCGGTGTATCTGGGGTATTTCTCATTATAATGAAGAGGAGTAGTTTTTCTTTTGTCTAGTAAACAGCCATTTTAAAAATGATGCTGAGATTTCTCCTTAAACACATAAGTGTAGCTTTTAATAATCTATTTTGTAGATGGGCTTGTAGCACCATCAGTCAGTAGAGCTTATCAGTCTCTCCCTTTCTTCACCTATTTTCAATTGCATATGTTTTTACTTTGAACTGCTCAGGCTGAAATTTTCTAAAGCAAATGAGGACTGTGCCCATGATATAAGTGTTCTTCGCTCTGCAATCTTGATTCACCTCCCTTCAAGAAGGTGCAAAACCCACCATGCAATGAAGTAAGGAAAGACCTGAGTTACACGAGCAACATGTATCAAGAACCTCATGGACTTAATAGGGGATGATTCCTGCTCTGAACAGTTAACTAAATTGTCTTGGAAAAAGGCTGGAAAAAAGTGTAGTATTAACATCTTCGCATGAGGCTTGGGTAGGTACGCGGCTAACTTGGGATAACATTGACAGCATTGCTGTTTCCTTTTGTATATCGCCGAAGTGTTCAGAATATAGACAGAGGTGAACTGTGTTCATTACAAAGTTCCTCTCTGGCTTTATAATTTTCTAAGACAGGTACTTTGACTCCCGTGCATGTGTTGGATGTTAAATCTCTGTTAACTTGTTTGTAAGAAGAGTTCAACAGTAATTTTTAGTTTACTTCTCTGAATTTTCTTCGCTCTGAGCTGTGCCATTTTATGGTCCGTGCAGAATGGAACTGAACAGAGGCAGATGTGGAAGTATTTCTTTTCAGTACCCGTGTTTTGTACATGATGTGCTTCTCTCTCCTGCGGCATTAATTACTGCTCATTTGACTTCATGTAAATTCAGGAGAAAAATGTAGACAAGTAAAATTTCCATGTGTCATCTGCATGCCCTTGAACTTAGTTTTACTTTGCAAGGTCAGCGTGCAAGAGACCGTGAGTGGGTACAGTTTTCCAGTCATGAGAAAAGTGCTTGGAATTCCAGACTTTTGGAAGTGTGCACGTAGGTTTAGTAAAACTTATTTTTTTAAAGAAAAACCTGGTTTAAGTTGCTGAAACTCAGAACTTTTATGTTATCCAATCTGTCCCTGGAAATGTCTATCAAACTTAAAGAAAGTGTCCTTGACTGACTTTTTATGTGAACGGTAGTGATGATGTGGAAAGGAAAGATTGATTGATACCTGTTTTCATATTCATGGTAGCCACTGAAGATCCTAAAGTTCATTCTCCTGTTTCATCTCGAATAGAAAAGAGCCATTTAAAAGCAGCAGCTGATAGACAATATGGCCTCGTAGAGGCAGTGGTTGTCAAGAAATAATCTCAGTGTGAGACATTAAATGCCCATTTTACAAAATGTGTCCTTTCAACAGTTAACCCTACTTCTGAAACCACCTTTAATTAGTATGTTTTCGTAATTTAATCTCCCAATATAAATTATTTCAGTTCAAGGAAATGCAATTTCTAGAAATATAATTTAGCCCTGAGGTTCACAAAATAGTTTGATTATTTTAATGTGACAGTATGGGAAATATTGTAAGTAATGGAACTGTGTATGCAAAAGACAGAAATACATCATTATGGTAAATTGTACTTGGTGGAACTGTATTAAATGCAGTCTCATTTGAGATTAACTATGATACTGTAAAATATCACTCATTAGTACTTTGCTAACATTGCACAGATGGTTTATATGGCAATCGATCTGTTAATGCAGAAAAAAGAAAGGTAATTTATCCTAAAATACGCCACAGAGAGATTTATTTTCATTGACTCTGACAAATGCTATAGAGACATTTATTTTCATGGACTCTAACAAATGCTTTGGGATAAGTGTTTTCCTAGCATATGTTAAAACATCAGTAAAGACTTCACTGCAACAGCTATTGAAGTGCTGCTCAGCAATGGACATGGTGACAAATAACTGGCTAGAAAAAAGTTCCTCCCTCATTCGCTTACCCCAGGGCATTTTATGCAAACAAGATGATAATTTGACGCGACGTTGCTGATACTGGAATGAAAAGCGACAGCAGTTGAATGTGTCCAATGCCGTGCTTTTGTCTGAAGCTGAGAGAACAGTTCGTGCGTTTGAAAGTGATGGAGAATTTTGAAGAAGCTGGATAGAAGGGCTCAGAATTGATCAACTCCCACTTGATTCCCTCTCAGTTGTCCCGACAAGGGCTGACCACCGAGCGGGCAGCGCGGCGGCTGGTGCTCTCCTGCGCTGTCCTCTCCAGAGGGTGGTGCTTGGCTGCTCGGGGCGGACACATCTATGCTGCTGGCGCAAGGAGGGCCGTGCAGTGAGCCCTGTGCACGGTACCCAGCCCTGGGCCTAATCCCTGCTTTGGTGTGGTTCTAACAGGCCTTAATATCTCCTTAGCCCAAGTGCTCTCTCTGCTCACGCCATTGCCAGTGCTTGTCACTTCGGAGATGCTGCGTTACTGCCCTTCCTTTCATTATGAGCAGTGCAAGGGCCATAAAATAAGACGTTTCTAAGGTTTGTCTTGAGGTTTTTTTTGTTTTTCCAAGTGTTTGTGCATAGACATGTGCTTGTACCCCTTCATAAGATCATAGAATAGTTTGGCTTGGAAGGGACCTTCAAAGCTCACCCAGTGCCACCCCTGCCATGAGCAGGGACATCTGCACCAGCTCAGGTTGCTCAGAGCCCCGTCCAGCCTGGCCTGGGATGTCTCCAGGGATGGGGCATCCACCACCTCTCTGGGCAACCTGGGACAGGGTCTCACCACCCTCAGTGTAAAAAATTTCTTCCTCATGTCGGGCTGAATTTCCTCTCCTTTAGTTTAAAACCATCACCCCTTGTCCTATCACAACAGGCCCTGCTACAAAGTCTGTCCCCATCTTTCTTACAGGCCCCTTTTAAGCACTGAAAGGCCACAATAAGGTCTCCCCGGAGCCTTCTCTTCTCCAGGCTGAACACCCCAGCTCTCTCAGCCTGTCCTCCCAGCAGAGCTGTTCCAGCCTCGGATCATTTCTGGGGCTCCTCTGGCCCCTCTCCAACAGGTCCATGTCTGTCCTGCACTGAGGGCTCCAGAGCTGGACACAGGACTCCAGGTGGGGTCTCACCAGAGCGGAGCAGAGGGGCAGAATCACCTCCCTGATCTGCTGGCCACGCTCCTCCTGATGCAGCCTTCGTGTGAAGAAGTCCTGCCGTGGCTCTGTGAAGTTGCCAGGCAGACCCATGCAATCCCCGTCGCTGCTTACTGAAGCTCAGTGCACGTTGCCCCAGGACCTGGATGTGTTTGCATCTTCTCCCCTCCTCAGTTTTATTTTCTCCAGTATTTCAACAGTTGGTTTTTTTTTTTGAAGTGCTAACAAGACAGAGTCTTATAACGAGTAGAAACGCCCGACCAGATTTGTGCTTCTACAGCTTTATCCCCAAAGTGGGAGCTGTGCGGAGATGTGATTGCAAGCCTTGCTGGAGTGGTGCTGCGAAGACTGGGCCAGTCTGTGGAAAGGGGACTCTTTAGATTGATCCAACCATCTGATCAGGAGAAGACTATGGGAAAGGTTGTCTGTAAGTTACAACAGAATTTCTGCTGTGTCTGCTATTAGGATGTCTCCAGTCAGCGCTGAATGTGGAAGTCTCCTTAAGTAGGGATTTTAAGAGAGCTAAAATAAAACAAAGCTGCTCTTATTGCTGGAATACCTACTTCAGTCCTTGTCCTGGTATAGCTGAGAGTTCAAATTTGTCTCTATTAATTTCCTCATGGTATCTTGGTATCATGGTATCATGGTATCATGGAATTTTATTAAAGCTGTCTTTAAAAAAGACTTGTGTTTCTATTTCTGACGTTCTTATCTGGCAGTATATTAAATATTTGAAAATACTAAAAATTTCAAGACACACTAATGAACCAGGGTTGCTTGAATTCTTATTTGACCTATTCCTATTGTAGGCAGATTATAGTATCAAAATACTGTAGTAAATCACTTCATAATTAAATTCTTTCTTGATATCTCAGCAGTTTGAAATTCCTTTGGGTTTTCCCCACTATCACCTTTGAAGATAAGACCTGATATGTCATGTTTTCCACGATTCTCAAGTAGTTTCTCCTCAGGTGACCTAACAAGCAGATAAAAATGGTACTATTTTTAGGGGAGAGAAAATACTGAAGTGTTTTATGTATCCATTTATCCTTTTTTTCTATGGAATTAGCAAAGTTACGGTCTTTCAGAATATCCAAGAATTTATATCCAGTTGTGTAAAGCTGTGTTTTCATTGATCAAAACCTTTCTAGTGCATACTTTTTTTTAATTGAAAGGAAAAAATCTTTGCTACAGATTCAATACTTATTATTTTTATAGGTAAGACCGGATAAGGCTCCTAAGTTTTATATCAAAGCTTTTCAATAAAAGACACATTTTCAAAGTAAACCAGAATAGAGCAGAAAAAATTCTGAAGTTGTTTGCTTTTTTTTGTTTGTTTGTTTGTTTTGTTCTTTAATTTAGTTGCCTAATCATGGTTATTTTACATCTTGGATTTATTTTTGCTTAAAAGCATAAGGACCTCATGTCAGATTCATATAGGCTTCTTATATTAAATCTGCTAATGTTAAGCCCTCATTCTGTTTTATTGTGGTATATCTGTGTTGCGAGTTAGGTTTTTGTTTTAAGAAGCCAAACGGTAACAATAGTCTGTGGTTTTCCCCCAGAACAATATTTTTACATGTGCTTCTCCTTAGGTAATGTGCCACAATATTGGTCAGTGTTTGAAGCAGCATTTCATTGCCCCAGCAGTGAAGTAGGTGTTCTTCAAATAGCACAAAACACTGCCAGAAGCTCTGGAAGCAATCTGAGCATCGCTTTGAAGTCACAATATTTGTACGTGGATACCAAGTTAAGGATCTCGTACAAGGCTCACTTTGGTTTCTTATTTTTGCAATTTAAACTAAAGCTCTTGAAAACAAAGGAAGCAACAGAAATCCCGTAACACGTTATTTTTTTTTTTTACAAAAGCAAGGCAGCTTGTAATTAGGGCTGAAAAGGACTTTTAATGGTGTACTAATTTATTGCTCTTCCTTGTCCTGACAGGTTTAATTATTCCTAAGTATCAGTGAGCAGACTGATGACTAGCCCAGAATTGACCAGCTCCACTGATGGTGGGACAGTGGTAAAACTGTTCTTGCCATTTTGTTTCTTTTTTTTTTTTTTCTAAGTCCTACCACTGAATTATCCTTCCTCAGGCAACCTGTGTCTACTTAATTGTAAATAAGCCATTCAGATATTTTCTTTGGATCTAACGGATCTTTTTTCAATTCCCCTGTGATCATCTGGGCTGCAATTCAGAGGGTTTAAGTCAGTTTTACTGGGTGCAATGTTTCCCCTTTAAGTTGTACTCTAACTTCTTTCTAACGCATTTTTAAAAAATTAACCTAAAATTGTCTCCCTCTTTTCTGGATTCCTGGCATTTTTCTTAACTTAAAATAACTCAACACATTGAACTTTTCCATATTGTCTCCATCAGTGTCTTCATCGTTATTTCCTTTTTCCATTTTGCTTCAGGAAATGCATCTTTCATGTCACTCTCAGGCTAGGGAGTAGCCAATTTATATAAAAGCCAAACCTTACCACCCTCTTTTATCATTTCCAGAAGAACTGAACTCCTTCTCTACCTCCCTGTCAACCTTTTACTGTTGCCTCCGTCATATATATGTTATATATTATAAGGGCTGTGGTGTTATTCTGGTTGTGTGCTGCTCTGCTCAGTCATTCCCGAAGGAATATGGAAGGATGCTGGTTATCAGTTTCACTTTTTCTAGGGGTTTAATAGCATAACTCTGCAATAGCATTTGATTTATGGTGACTGATGAGGTCGTACGACATAGGAAAGTGAGGAGCTGATATTCCTGTCTAAAAAGGAAGTCCCGGGTGAGTAGATGTGGAAGAATACCTCATATAATAGGAGAACAAAAGGGATTTCTCTGTGAATCAGTACAGTTGATATATTTTACTGAGTTTTTATGAGCTTGTCTCATGGTGAATGGACTTTTTTTCCAAGTTGTGATGTCCCTGTAGCAGAAGCAACCGCGTTACAGAGGAGCAAACCAGCATTGGTGAGTGCAGCAAACGCTGGGAGTTGTGCAAAGGGACGAGCTCAGGTGTGTTCTGAACTCACCTGCTGCCCCAGACTCTCTCAAACAGCCTCTCTCCTACTTTAAAGCTTTGCCATTACTGCAGTGAAACAGAAAATTACAGTAGTTGGTGTGAAGATATCAGTTTGCTAAAAGAAGTCATGTTTGGATGTTCAGAAAAAACCCCAACAACCTAATAAAACACATGGGTGCACATCGAGTATGACAGGAGAAAACGCCTGAGAGACACAGGTTTATGAACTGAAATAATAGCGTGTTATTTTCTCCTTGTTTTAAAATATCTTTGTAATGGTAAAGACTAGACATTTTTCTTTTAAATATTGAAGCCCTAGTCACGGCAGAAATTGGCTGCGCTCATCAGTAAAGCTGAGAACATCCCACAGCCGGGAAGGAGGTGGTTTTCTAAAAGTTTATGGCTGGTGCTTTTACATTACTTGATGCCTCCTCTCGACCTGAATCCCTTTGTGTAGCTACTGACAGTATCATTTCACCTAAGAGAGCGTATCCAAGTCTTATGTGCTCCTCTTAATAATATGTTGAGTTTCTTTCAGTATTTCTTTCCTTCTCAAAGGGGGCTATAATTGCCACGTAAGTAATCTCAAGCGTTAAAAACATTAATGCCACTAATGCAAATTTTTATCTATTATTATGTGATAGGGTCATTTTGTTTCTATGAATACACTATCTTAAGGTATTATTTGCAAGGTGTTTATTAAAAAGAGACTTATGTGAGCAAGATAGTTCATTTTGGTTCACCAAAACTTCAATATTTACTTTCAAACTTTCAGCCAAATATCTGTAACATGACTAATCTATTAAAGTATCGTCCAGATTAAAACTTTGCGTATAATAGCATTGTCTTTCTGCAGGGTTTTTTTCTGTAATGTGATAGCTGGAGCTCTCAGTCTGTGTTTTACACTGGTGGATACTTGCCTGAATATGTGCAACGTGATCCGCTGGTCTGAATTTTAGCAACACTGGGGCATGTGCTGCCTGCTCTGCTGGGTTCGGCTTTTGTCTCCGTTGTTTTCACTTTCGTAATGATTCCCCGCGGTCCGTGAACATTAAGGTCCATGTGAGGTCAACCGTACCTGGCAGATAGTGACAATAGTGCAAATAATGACAAATACAGGGGGGTCACACGGTGTTTCCTGTTTCCTGTGTTTAATTTAGAGGCCGGTGATTTGTGAGCAGCCTGCGAGGATGCTGCACGTAGTTCGATTTGTCTTTAGGTTCAGATTTGCATGCCTGAATTTTCTCCTGCTCCCAACCTCCTTTTGTTTTCCGTTGTTTTGATACTTCCTGGAAAAGGAGCGTGTTTGGGGATCTTCTGTGTCAGATTTTGTCTTTTTCATGTTTTGCACATATTTTATTTCACTGCTTTTAATAGGTGTGGGTTAGCAGAGCTGCTTCTGTTTAACCACCGTCTGAGCTTGGGTAGCGTGAAAAGGAAATTGTTCAAGCTGAGGAATAATTTCAGTAATTAATGGCTGTGAGAGCCCATGGAGGGAATACCAAATATTTTCTTCGGGGTTCCAAAAAGAAGAGGTGACTCTAGGCTGAAAATACGTTTTGCAAAGTGGGAAAAGATGTATCCATACAGTTGATTGTTAACTCAGAGGATTTCTGTCTCTATCAGCTGATGCTAAGAAGTAATTTAATAATATTTGTCACAGTGATAGAAGGTAGTGAGGCAGCAAGCAATTGTGAAAATAAGACCACAACCATCAACAAAACTCTTTTTCTTCATCTTTTAAATAAGACTGTTTGGAATTGCAAGGCTAGAGACTTCTGCTTGTACTCTGATGAAAAACTAGTGGTCTCGCTGTGATAGTCCATGGCCTGTGCAGGGGGTTGTGGTGCTGGGAGGTGGGGGCTTGTTGTAGTTGCTGTTAAAATAAGTAGTGAAAAGTGAAAAAATAAAAGCGAAATCCTTTTGTTAGTTCCTTGGATTTCAGGGAAATGACTAAAATCCCTGAAAATTGTTGTATGATAGATGACTCAAAGTTTTCAGGAGTATTTGTGAAGCATTCCCTTAAATATGGAATAATGAAATTTGAGGAGATAATCTTTAATGTCTTCTTTATCTCAGGTGTCTTTAAGTTAGCAGAAAGAATTTTTTGTTTCAGGATACTTTCACTAAGATTTGCTGGGATCTTTTTTTGGTTGATTGATTTATTCTTACCTACCCTATTGGGAAAGAAAAACCCCACATCTCCTGTGATGCATACTCTGATTTTATGCATTCTGGCATTTTACAGAGTAGGATGTGCGCTTAAGCTGTTTTACAGGAAAGTCTTTGGAGACTGTTGAGGAAACAGGCCAGAAATGTAATTATGCCAAAACTGCTGACTTTTTAATAAGAGTTTCCAGTGATAACAGGATTTAAACTAAAAGCAATTTAATTTCTATTACATTGCCGTGGTTTGCAGGAAAGAAATTTTACCTTTAGCTTAAATTTTTCTGGACTTGAATTTGTTAACCCTTTGATGCGATAACACAGTGAGCTGTGACAGTATGTTTAGCTCTTGTTTGCAGTGTTAATGATGTAGAAGTGCTAAATTTATGGTTAGAAATACAGGATTCCAGTGCTGTTGTATTGCTGTTAGATGGCCTCGTAGCTCGTTTATGCTGTCGAGTACAACTGACATCAAGATAACGTATCTTGGCGGAGTAGGGGTCTGGCCCCACAATTTATTCCTAGTACTGTTTTTGCAGAGACTGTCTAGGAGGAGCTGAGAGATGAAAAAGGTGTTTTCATTTGGTTGGCTTCACTTATACTGTAATCATCCATCGGCTTTGAAATTTAAATAGTACTTTCTCAGTATAATCCTGCTTTGAATGCCGTTTTGCTCGATTAGTTGGCACTTCACCTGTTCACACACCTTGCTTTGGGAAATTTGGGATTTCTCAGTGGCGATTTGTGAAACTTGAGTCAGTTTAATGGAGCAAATACCTCACGACAAGCTGTGGGTGCATTTCACCTTTGCGGTGCTGCTTTCAAAGTGCCAATCCTGTAACCAGAAACGCCTCCAACTGCTGGGACGTAACCAGATCATTTGATCTTGTGCACCATTCGTGGGCTGTAGATGCAGAAGACGGAGAATTAAGTTACGTTTTCTGAAAGAGCGGTGTGTGGAGCCCTGTAATCTTGGCTAGATAAAGCTCAGTGTATGTGCACTTCCAAGCAATAATTAATGAGATGGTTCAAAAGGCCAGCAGGTGTGCTCTGGAAAGCATAAGGAAATTGGTTGAGCTCTTTGGTGTTGTATTTGAAGATATTTGTGTTAAGTCATTTGACACAGTTCGGTGTATTGAGCAATTTCATGATGTGCTTTCCTTCAGTTTTTCTCCTTATCACAAGAAGGCTCTTTAGAGTTACTGCACTTGGCCAGAGGTTGTTCATCTTTTGCTGTCAACTAAACCGAGCATGTTGTGCAAATGTGCCTATTTATGTTGTGGCTCACCGGGCAAGCGAAGGTGAGGTGGATTCTGGTGACATTTAGGACTAATTTAGTGCTGAGAATTACTTGAATGCAATATTGGGGACGGGGGGGGGAAATATAATACTTAAGAAAGCACAAAGCTTTTGAAGATTCAAATGTATAACATTCATTTTACAGGGCATAATTTAATTGATGAGGAAGACTCAACTTTATTAAATGCAGATACTTTATTAATGAAAACATTAATCAAAGTGTTTAATCTCTATTTTTCTCCTCTAACTAAAAATCATTTTTATAGATAACTTTTAAATTATTATAACTGCCCTTATTTTTCCATAAACTAACAAAAATATTTTTTTTTCTAAGTTTTGAGTGGAGTAAGACATTTTTCAGATGTAAGTTGTTCTCATGGGATAATTGTTGTCATGTGCTCTATTGAAATCTAGAACCTGCATATCAGAAAATAGTTGAACTCACTCATGCCATGTTGTAGTACGTGCTCTGATGGTGTAGCCCTGGTGATATTACTCAATTTTAGCTGTGGTTCTGCAGCAAAATCAGATGTGAGAGACGGGTACAAATTTCTTTATTAGTAGTAACAGTTCAAAATTTTTTAAAGCGTCTTAATCATGGTATAGTTTCCTTAACACTAAACATCAGTTTAATGTATTTACAGACGTTGAGAAAGGAAACACAGTGATACAGTGCTTGATGGCCGTGTGGTTTAGACTGGGAAAGATGTGAGAGAGGTGCTGCTGCAACAAAGAGCAGGATTCTTGCCCAGCTTTTGCTGCTTGAAGGTCTCCTAGTCTGGGCTAGTTATTTTATCATCTCAGGGAGGTACTTACTGAGTCTGTCCTTATTGAGTAGAGAGCTTGAAATAAACCTTTAGCTCCTTGGCTAGCATTAGGTGAGGTGAATTCCCCTCCCTGCAGTATTTTACATTACTTGCATAAAATAATGAAATATATTTGATGATTCTTCGTGCTAAGATTCACGTTCCAGTCATGACGGTAATTTTCATTACCGAGTGAGCGACAAGACCAAGTGATAAGATGCAAGGAAGATGGCCTCAAGTTGCGCCGGGTAGGTTCAGATTGGATATTAGGAGAAATGTCTTCCTGGAAAGGGTTGTCAGGCATTGGAACAGGCTGCCCAGGGCAATGGTGGAGTCACCATCCCTGGAGGGGTTTAAAAGACGTGTAGACGAGGTTCTTAGGGACATGGTTTAGTGGTGGACTTGGCAGTGTTAGGTTAACGGTTGGACTCGATGATCTTGATCCTGAGAGTCTCTTCCAACTGAAATGATTCTCTGATTCTATATAAAGTCAAGAAATATCGGTGTGTTAAGGACCAAATTCTAGTCCGTAACACCCATCAGTGTGTATGTGCATCGTCCACTGGCTTTTTGGAAATCTTGGTGGTATTTTTCTGATCAGGAAATAGATGTGGAAAAATACACTTCATTCTTTGTGTTTCTGCAATACATGACTTTGTTTATCATGATACGTATTACTTTAAAAATTCAGATCTAATGGCTATGTGCATTTTATTGTAAAGAATAGAAAAAACGTTTATGTTTTCTGAAATTTTCCTGTCCTAGAGACGTAGCTGTTGCTCACCAAAACACAGATTGTTTGTGCGGGACACTCATTCACTTCATGAAAAATACGTTACTTAAAATACAGAAGAGATCATTTCGAGAATAGGCTTAACATCAGTTGCTACTTTCCGACAAAAATATTAATTGTGCAAGTGCATGGCTACATTTTGTTTAGTTGCGATGGACTGAAACGATAAAATTCAGATCTGTACACAAAAAGAAGAATAAAAAAGAATAATGTTATTGTTTGGAAGAGTTTAGGAACAGTCTGTGAGGCAGTGTTAGAAGAAACTTGCAATTCTTTGGTAGATTCCTGACATGTGTCCAGAGATTTGAAACAACTGTGTGCTACCCATTGTGACACTGCAATAATGTCAAGAGCTCATTAAATTTACCTGCATGATTGATTGTATGGGCAGTTCTAAATGCAGCTAATCTCCCCGTAATAACTTTTTCTTGTTCCCAGTAGATAATATTTTGGAGGCAACACCGTACTCTTGGTAGTGGGTGCTGTCTACACTTACATCAACAGATTACACAGTTGTTTTCGAAAAATCAGCTTTTAATTAATTTTCACAGTAACAACTGATGTCCATAAATAAAAATAAGTTTTGCTGACGAATTGTTTTAGGTCTTAATAACCAGCTCTAAGCTATAGGCTTTTAAAGAGTTTTCATGACCTGTATTAGAGCCACAAAGAGATGAAGGGAGTGGAGCATCTCCCTTATGAGGAGAGGCTGAGGGAGCTGGGTCTCTTTAGCTTGGAGAAGAGGAGACTGAGGGGTGACCTCATTCATGTTTATAAATATATAAAGGGTGGGTGTCACGAGGATGGAGCCAGGCTCTTCTCGGTGACAACCAATGATAGGACAAGGGGCAATGGACACAAACTGGAACACAGGAGGTTCCACTTAAATATGAGAAGAAACTTCTTCTCAGTGAGGGTGGCAGAGCCTGGACCAGGCTGCCCCGGGAGGTTGTGGAGTCTCCTTCTCTGCAGAAATTCCAACCCGCCTGGACACCTTGCTGTGTAACCTCATCTGGGTGTTCCTGCTCTGGCGGGGGGATTGGGCTGGATGAGCTTTCCAGGTCCCTTCCAATCCCTAACGTTCTTTGATTCTGTGAACATGGTTGCAGTTATTTCTTCGAGTTGTTTTGTATACAGTTGTAAGTGATGTTTTTTGAATCTATCCTTATTTACAGTGTAAAAAAAGTAAAACAAAAAATTACCCCTCAGTACCATCAAGTATCACTGTACTTCGGGAGTTCTCCAGAACCAGACTGGGGAGGTTTGGTGGAGCACGTAGGCCACGATCTCTGTCCTGTCCCGTCTCCCATCTCCACCTTTCCCCACTGCTCTGGTCCCACTGTGTGGGTGCCACGGGCCATTGGGGACTTCACCTGGCTGCCCTGAAATGTGTCATTTGAGGGGCTGGGACAGCCCTTGTAGCAGCCGTTCCCTCCCAGCCCTTGGCCGGGACGTGGTGGGTCCCGTGGACCTTCCAGCTTCCCGGGCAAGGGCGAGGGGTGAGGGAGGTGGAGGGGACCAGCAACCAAGACGGTGCAGAGCCGAATAGGGCAGGGGTGTAATATTAAGGATATTGTGATGATTTTAGTTGCTTTGGGACATACCCATTTTGAAATGGCATGTTCTGTACAATGAGAGTTGGGATACTGCTGTGGTGCTAGCGACAAAGTAATGCCTCTAGGCACAGAGAAACACCTGTACCAGCTTTTAAACGTTTAAGAGAATATTTAAACAATCACCAAAAGGCGTAATCTTATATTAACCTTGTTTCACATTACTTTTGTTGTTTTAATATTATTTTTTTCTCTGTTGTGGTAGGAGTAACAGTAGCAGAAGGAGTGAAAATTAATCTGGCTTCTTGTAGTATTCTCTGCTGGTGCCAAGGCTTTTTTCTGAACCTGTAACTTACATGTTAAGAAGTGGGTGACAGATCCTCTAACATGCCAAGTGATAGTCAGTAAAACAAACAAGACGATTTTAAAACTTCTGGGAGAAAGAAGAGTATAATATAAACAGTATATCCTAATCAAGTTGTAATAAAGTTCTGTACTGGGAAAAAAGTGCATCTTTTCTAGTGCGCAAGCCTTTACTGTGTAATCTTTGAAATAGAAGTACATTAACAAGTATTTCAGTAAAACACCATTACTTTTCCACTGACATCTGTATCAGTTTTGATCTTATCTTTTTTGGGTCTTAGAATCTTACAGCTTAGGGAAAGGCACTGTGAATCTAGCCAGAACAGTTTAAAATAATGCTTCCCTTCGCTTCTGCTCAGCATCTCTTCTTTCCACTCAGTTATAGAATCACAGAATCACAGAAGGTCCTGAGCTGGAAGGGACCCACAGGGATCATCGAGTCCAGCTCCTGTCCCTGCACAGGACAACCCCACAGGTCACACCGTGTGTCTGAGGCCGTTGTCCAGTCTCTTCTTGAACACTGTCAGGCCTGGGGCCGGGACACCTCCCTGGGGAGCCTGTTCCAGTGTCCAGCACCCTCTGGGGGAAGAACCTTTTCCTCATGTCCAACCTGAACCTCCCCTGGCACATCTTCCTGCCATTCCCTCGGGTTCTGTCACTGGTCACCAGAGAAGAGCTCAGCCCTGCCCCTCCTCCTCCCCTGGTGAGGAAGCTGCAGCCGCCATGAGGTCTCTCTCCCCTCAGTCTCCTCCAGGCTGAACAAACCCAGCGGCTTTAGCCGCTCCTCATAAGACTTCCCCTCCAAGGACCAGATCATAGAATCATAGAACAATTTGGGTTTGAAAGGACCTTCAGGGCTCCTCTAGACCAACCCCCCTGCCATGAGCAGGGACAACTTCACCAGCTCAGGTTGCTCAGAGCCCCGTCCAGCCTGGCCTGGGATGTCTCCAGGGATGGGGCATCCACCACCTCTCTGGCCAACCTGGGCCAGGTTTTTACCACCCTCAGTGTTGAAAAATTCTTCCTCATGTCTATAAGTGAGGGGCTCTAGGAATCAAAAGGAGTTGCTTTATGCTGCCCAGCTGTCACCTACATCCCAGTCACCGCAGAGAAGCCGATGCCGAGTGCTCGCACGAGCTGCTTTGCTGCAGAAAGACAACGCCAAAGAGAAGGTCACCTCCGGCAGCGTGCTGGAGTGTAGACATCCGTGGTGGGAACTTCTTCGTCTTGCTAAGTCCTCCCATGACACAGAAGCATCTGTGCCTTCTCGGGAAACTTCACTGAATAGTAACTCCGTTGCAGTATGAAGTCCTTCATTCAACAGATCACAGTCTCTGCTTTCGCCCCCTTCTGAGCAATTCTGATCGTACATCTTTCTTAGCACGCTCACATAAAATGTTAAGAGCCCTCGTTACCCTGAGGAGTTAACTGTCTTACGCTGACAACCGACTCCTGCCTGGGGACATGTGAGAGGCATTTAACTCACCAGGCTATTTCCCCAACTCATCTTCTCAAGGGGCTCTTACTTGCAAAGAAATGCATGTAGGTCACCGTGTTATTGGAAACTCTGCCCAAGAAGTGGAGGGATACAGAAATACTGATATTAAATGATATCATATGCAGGGTGCCAGGATTTACACGTAAACATAAGTAATTATAAGCAATTTTAATTATTCTTTCTTCAATTAGAAAACACCAAAATACCATTGTATATATAAGAAACTATCTGTAGTAGGTGTCTGCTAGTTGTACATCATTTTTAATAAAAGCAATCCACAGCTTTTGAGCTCATTCTTCAATGCATGTGTCTCCTGGCTGCAGTATTGGCTTCCCCAGCTCCTTCTGCCCCAGTCTCACCAGCAGAGCTGAGGAGGCAGCTACGGGCTCAGGACATGGATCAGGAAACTACTGAGGCTGAAAAATAACTATTTGTCCATTGTAACTAACTTACAGTAAGACTGAACATCCTAAGATTTTTTAGTAATTTTAAAATTTGTCCATCTAACTTACTGTAATTGTCAAATTGTCCGCTTAAAGTAATAGTTAAGCAGTTGCAATAGTGGGGAAACCCTGCTGTTTATTTCTGAATTATCGAAATAGATTGATTATTTCTACTCCTTTAAACCTGCCCCTTTAGTGTTTATGATATTTCCATCGTGTTCTGATACTGCTTATAATTTTCACCAGTATGAATGATTGCTGAATACAGTGGCTTTCATGATGCTGCCTTGTGCAGGATATCATGCTTGCAATATTATTTTAATACATGTGCTGCTTTGCAGCAGAGAAATTATTTCAACAACTGTAAACTTTTAAAGACAAATATCTCTTGCATTTCCTTTTTGGATACAAAGGTAGTATCAAACCTTGTAATTCTTCAGTGATTATGAGCTCTGGAAGAAAAAGAGGCAGGCAGAAGTCCTCATGGTGGAGATGAAATCTTGGATGATATCCGTAACATGAGCTAAGGACTTATGTTCAGAAGTCTAATATGAGACATCTGCACAGACTACTAAGAAAATTTATTGTTATTTTAGTATTTACTACATTTGTAATGCTCTTGTAGGATAAGTAACCGGATTTAAATTTCAGCTTACATATGGATTGAATATGTAGCGTTGTTAGCGTTTTTGTAGTTTTCATTTGCAACATTATATTTCAAATATATTTTGAATTCTGCATTGTCAGAGTATCCTAATCTGAACAGTTTGAAGCCACTTTGCATTTATTCATCAAAGTTTTAAAGACGGGGGATTCAAATTGTGCTGCTTGACTTGGCAGCGTTGTTAGGAGGTTGCTGTGTGTGACAGGCTCCGATTTAATCTCGGCTTAAGCTGCTGTAGGTAGGTGTGAACCCCAAGCTCCTGCCCCGCCTTCAATCCTTGGGAGGGGAAAATAGTGACTTTCAGATGGATCGGTTGTAGGTTTGTATTTCTGTGCATCTCTGTGCCAGCAGAAGACACATGGTAATAATCAGCAGCAACAACAAAAGAAAAAAGGTGCCGGAGAGGAGGAGCAGTGATTGTGTAAATTGACATTGTCTGAAAGTAATTAATGAAGCTTCAGCCTGAACAAGGAAAACGGCCCCATGGTGAGCAAACCTGCACAGCAAGATGTGCAGGTGTCATGAAGAACTCATCAGCTCGTAGTAGTGTCACAGTGACCCAGCCTTAGACTTTAAATGTAGATTTGAAGTGTAGATTTTTAAATTTTGTTCAATACCGTGCAGTGGTATAATATAAAACTCTTGCATGTGTTGGCGATGAATATCCTGCACTCTGTA
Organism: Caloenas nicobarica; assembly: GCF_036013445.1. Lineage (NCBI taxonomy): Eukaryota > Metazoa > Chordata > Aves > Columbiformes > Columbidae > Caloenas > Caloenas nicobarica. The sequence goes on along the minus strand of NC_088245.1, from coordinate 207,195,307 downwards.
GCCTATGGTAGCAGTAAATATAATTTTATATATATATGTATATAAATACATGAAAATTTTACGTGATAGTAGTTTCACAGGTTATTTGTAGTTCCGAAATGAATTAATATTTAAAACAACAACAAAGTCTTGTATAGCATTTTAGCATTCTGGGGGTCCAAATTCAATTAATGGGTCCGTTTCAGGTATATTGGAAGTATTTTACTTTGACATTACACAGAGAATTTAAAGAAATGTGGAGAAGTTTACCCCTTGTAGATCATATATTTTAAAGCTATTTCTGGTGCGATTTAGGATAAAGGTGTAATTACATGTGGAACAAATGCTAAAGTGTACTTATCATTTAAAGTTTCTTGAGAGTGTGTGTGTAGGTTTGGTGTTACATTCAGAAGCATTGCCTGTTATTTAGCGTGTTATTGATATTAAGTAATTTTGTTTTGTCTGGTTTTTTCCTCAAGTCTGAATGCATGTATAAAATACATATTTTAACTGGAACTGTTTTCAGCAATTTTACTGAAAAATAGCAGACCAAAGGGAGGAGATGACTTCCATGTGGAGTCAGAAAGCTCTTCTGGTGGCAGTGGCACTGATTTGGGCCTCTCTCCACCACCCAGCTGCTGATTTCAATGACTTGCAGGAATGTAGTTCTCTTTGAGATGTGTAGTTTCAATTGTTTTGAAATAATGTTATTCCTTAATAAAAATCTACACTCGTCAAAGCTGGATTACGAACACCTTTGTAGAACTCAAGGGTGGTGAAAACAACACCAGAGAAAAGTTGCAGTTCTCCAGAAATGGGCATTTTAAGTACAGGAAATTTGTAGCTGAAATCACACTGATAAGAAAGCCATGAATGCTAGAGGAATGGAAAAATGAGACAAGGCAGCAAATTAACTCACGGAAAAGATATGATAAAACCAGAAGTAAAAATTAGCATTGGTGCTTACGAGATAGATTTGGGAATTGAACAAGAATTAGATGATTTGATATCGTTGCACTTTGTAACTGCAGAAGAATTAAAACAAACTTGTTGGTTGTAAATACCCTGAATAGTTATATTAAGCTCAAAGAGTTGTATGCTAGGAAGGGTAAAAGAGCTGCTAAATCCCTAAAGAAACACCAAAATACCCCAAACCAAAACAACCTAACATAAAATCGACCTTAATTATAGATACATGAAAGAGTATCTATGTTATTTTTGTAAGAGTCATTTGAACTGAAGTGAGTGCACACTACACAGTCTAGGAGGGTTATTAATTGAGATATTTTGCTCATTGGAAGTTACTGGGAATATTTGCATCTGTGAAAAGAGTGATGAATGCGAGTGGTCACAAGATGAATTTACTGTTCGGGATTGCAAATCAGCTTTTGAATCCTCTTTGCATTCCAAATTTTATTCCAGCATTTACTTGATTGAATTGCAGTTTTATTACTTTGGTACTATTCTAAGCTATTTATTATTGCATTAGGGCGTAATGTGTATCTAGAGGTGTTACATTGTGTGCTGTTCTTTGTTCCAAGCAGTTGGACATTTTTCTAATTTGTGTTAATTTATCATCGATATAGAAAAATCACGAGCAAACAGATATGTCTTTTTAATAATAATGGGGAAATGCTTATTTTCTTAATGGAGTTCGGTACAGTTCTATGTGGAGCCTGCATGCACATGCGCTTTGCCGGGCTGTGCTGGGATCTGGTGCTCGACCAGCTCCCAGCAGAGCGCAGGTTGGAGGCTCCTCTGGAGATCAGCTTGTCCGACCTCCTCCGCAGAGCAGGGGCCACCGGGGCAGGTTGCTCAGGGCTTTGTCTGGGTGACTGTCAAGGACCTCCAGGAATGGAGGCTTCGCTGGACAACCCCTTCCAGTGCCTGACCGCCCTCACAATCAAGAAGTTATTTCTTGGATTTAAACAGCGTTTCATGTATTTCCACTTAGACTCATAGAATCGTTTCGGTTGGAAGAGACCCTCAGGATCATCAAGTCCAACCATAACCTAACCTAACTCTAGCACTAAACCATGTCCCTAAGAACCTCGTCTAAATGCCTTCTAAACACCTCCAGGGATGGTGACTCCACCACTGCCCTGGGCAGCTTGTTCCAATGCCTGACAACCCTTGCCATGATGAATTTTTTACTGATATAATAGAATCATTTTGGTTGGAAGAGACCCTAAGGATCATTGAGTCTAAAACTTGTGCCTATTTCCTCCTTTCCTGCTACTTAGTACCACTGAGAAGAGTCCAGCTCAGTCTTTTAAATTCCCCCCACCGAGAATTTATTTATACGCATTGCTAAAATCCCCCCTGGGTCTGTTCTTCTCCAGACTAAACAACCCCAGTTATCTCAGCCGCTCCTCCAGGACCTTCATCATCTTTGTGATCCTTTGCTCGACTCTCTCTGACACGTCCTTATATTTTCAGTCTCATGAAGCCCGTTCTTCTCAAGGATATTGCCTGTGAAACATTAACTATAGTAATTCACTTTGTATACGGTATTTCTGGTGAGGTATTGGTTAAGAACATACTCCCCCAATTTTTGCTTCTCTCCCTAATTTCAGAACACCTTTTGTTGGGAAGGGGAAGGAGTTTTATTTTGTTTTGTTAGGACATCTCTGAAGTATTTGATCAAATGCCGTAGATTCCTGCACCAGTCCTTACCGCAATTAGCCTTGTATGAAGTAGAGACTATTTATATGTGAAAGGCAGAGAAACTTCAACTATTTCAGTTTCCGAGCGCCTGAGCACCGTGAAGGTTCTGTGTGACCGAGTGACTCCATGTCGATGCTAATCAGGGATTGAGTTGTTCTCGTGTCCTGCTCTACTCCTGTCTTACCTCCTGCTTCTCGGACAGACACATCCTGGGCATTTAAACAGAGCTGGATTCATTTTATGAAAAATTTTCTAGATTCCCTGCTTTGGAATGCTCTGTCTTAGAAGATTTTCTAGTTCACAAGCAATAGGAAACCTCTTTGGTTCACGTATTTTTTTCATATGAAAAGTTTTCATTAGTCAACTTCTTGACTTTAAAAAGTTGTAGAGAACTTTCCTTTGTGAGTGGTGGAAACACATGATCAATGTAACTGCACATATTCCCTGAACTACTCCCATGAACTGTAAAATCTGCTGAATGGCTGTTAGTTATTCTCTTAAAACACAATAATGAAAGTCAAGGTTTCAGAAGTCGTCAAAGTTCACGTTCACCCAGGCAGGGCTAATGTAGCGAGACTTGCCCTGCTGAGAGCGTGCTGGTTTTCTCAAGAGGCCTCCAAAAACAAAGCAAATCTAGAAAACAAAAAAGCCCCCAAACCTCCAACTGCTGAATATTAAAGTCATGGTTGGGGGGGCTTAAAGCTGACCTATGTCAGGAAATGGGAAATGAACCGAAAATGCGACGATGTCACGTTTAATACATTTCTTGTGGTTTGTAAACGGAGGATTTACCATGTCTCATGGCAAAAATCTTCTCCTGTAGGGACTAATCACTATATCTGTTAATTTTCCCCTTATTGGTCAGAATTCCAAGCGTGACCTTCCATCAACAATCCATTTCCCAGAGTTTCTGTGAGGGTTTGAATGCACCGATGCCATGCAGCCGGGTAGGGTTGTAGGAGAAGGGTGCTGGACTGTGCGAGCGCCTGTGCCGCTGTGGGCACGTTGCAAAGGCACCAAACCACACCAAGCCTCTAGCTTTTATGTTGTTTTCTTTCTTTTTTTTTTTTTTTTTTTTTTTTTCCCCTGTGCTAGTAAATGCGAAATAAGGTGAAAAAGATGCTGTAAAAAGCCTATGTTGAAGAATCATCAAATACCTGGTTGGAAGGGAGCTCAAGGATCATCTGGTCCAACGTTTCTTGACAAAAGCACCATCTAGACAAGATGGCCCAACACCCTGTCCAGCTGAATCTTAAAGGTGTCCAATGCTGGGGAATCCACTGCTCCCCTGGGGAGATTATTCCAATGGCTGATTGTTCTCATTGTGAAAAATTTCTCTCTTGTGTCCAATTAGAATCTCTCCAGGAGTAACTACCCATTGCCCCTGGTCTTTTTCATGAAGATACATCTAAATGTTATTTTCAGAATAGAAAGATGATGCTCCTCCACCTTGATTCTGATGCTGTGTCTTGGTGATCAGTGGAGCCGTGTTCACTGACTTCAGTTAATTTTGGGGCATTTCATTTTAGTTCTACTACTGAGTTATAATAACTTATAAATGAGCTGTATTTGAAGCATCATGTCTTTCAATTCTGTGTACCCCCTTTAAATTGTAGGTTATGCCCATGATAACCTGAATGTCCCTGTCCTGAGCAATTGGTTCGATAGTGTTATCCAACCAGATGCACAAGGGAAAAAAAAGAAAAAGCTTAATTTAAATGCACCTTACAATACAGAAAAAAAACCCTTAACTTTTTAGAAGTAATTTTAGAATATTTGTTGTGAATTGGTCTGAGTATTTTGTTTCAGGAAGGTAGTTTTGCATTCAAGTGATACGTTGCTTTGAGTTTTCTCCTGCTCTTTTCTTCCTCTTGTAATTCTTACTAAGCCAGATCAATATATATATTTATTTTTTAATTTAGGAAAGAGCAATCCTCCCAAATAATTTGATGTCACTGTAGCCCTAAGGTACTGTGCTTGCTTTGTATGCATATATATTTGTGTGTGTACTGTTTTTTCCCTAGTTAGATGCTATTTGAAATGAGAAGGTGTCAGTGTGGCAGCCTAACAGAATGACGCTTTGCAGCTGATAATTGAGGGTTTATGTTTTATATTCTGAGATGTGACTTCGAGACCTGGGAGTACCAGAAGGTGGAGGAGAGGGTTGGAGATGTGTCCCCATTGCTCGCTGTCGGAGCTGCCTGCAAGCTGTGTGTCAAAGGAGGGAAAAGTTCCAGAAACGAGCCCAAAACAGCTCTTCTCCAATGCAAAACGCTAGAAAATAGCTCTTCTTTGCTCTTTTAGGAAGGCGTAATAGTAAGGTACTGCTGTTTCATTTGACAATTACATTTTTATGCTTCAGTCTCAAGCGTTGGAAGCAGCGGGCTCTCCTCAGGAGCTTCAGAAAGGTTGTGTCGTGGCTCCGTTTCACTAAGTTTGCTTTGCTGTGGTTAACATAATACGGAAAACGGGGGAAGAAACTTGACAAGTCCTTTTTTGAGAAAACAAATGAAGGGTGCTAAAGTGCTTAACTGTGCGTGTATACGTGGAATTTGTGAACTAGAAAATCAAGGGTTTAATTTTCTCTTTTTTTCTTCCATGCTCTTCTGAGACTGGTAGGTGCTTCCCATCTTGGCTCAGTTGCCTTCTACATTTGCCAATTGTAATCATTTAATCATCGTCAAACAACACATGAATCTATATAATCTCTTGTTTAATAACACATACTAGTGTTTCTTTTGATCTTATCAGACTGGAGATTGCTTGAGGCTCGCTGGCAGAAAAAAATCAGGAGCCTCTAAGAGCTGAAGAGCAGCTGAATTGGCCAAGTGCCCAGTAAGGACCTGAGAAATTTTCTACATTTTCATGAAGCCTGTCAATTTTGAACCAGCAGCAGCAGCAGCAATGTTGCATTGCTTCAGAAGTTACTTAATTACAACTAGAAGAATAATCATGTGGATGACCAAGGTTATGATGAGTTTTTGCGAATCCTGTTGATAGCTCAAGAAATCCTCCCCAAATATGGTGCGTTTCAAGTAGCGAAGGGCACCAGGCGATACAACGGTTTTGATTTACTATAAAAATATGGTAAAACATTGCATAATTGGAAATGTCCAGAGAGGGATCAGATTTTAAGGGGCTGAACATCATAAAAGGTGGCACCTCTGTTCACATAAATTTTTTGTGTATCTTGTGTGATTAATCAGAAAGATTCTGTGATTTCCATCCCGTTTAACTACTACAAGATTATAGAAAATGTTATGCTATTTAACTAGATATTTAATTATTGGAAAATAACAGCATATCAATCTTATACAGACAGTTCGCAATTAGGACACTACAATCTACGTTAACGTAATGTGCGTGTAGAAAAGACGTCTTCCGTGCATGTTTATTTCCATGATCTTGGCGTATAAGGCCATGACATTAATCTGCATATCTATTTCCAGTTTTTATTTTGAAATATTTTTTGTTAGAAGTGAGCTTGTTTAAGAGATAATCTTAGTGATAAGAGCTGTAGAAAACATTTTTATTGGAGCAATAACATGCCTTGAAATAAACTTAAGGAACCACAAGCAACAGCTGACAAATTTCTATGACTTGCACCAATATATAACTATAGTCCTGTTTGTGTAGCTCTGTGGATTTGTGGTTAAAGCTGGAGTTCTTTTAATTGGACCAGTTGATATGTATGGAAAAAACCAGAATGGCTTTTAGGCACAAAAAATCATTCCTCATGTCTGAAGTTAGGGGTAAATCTAAAGAATGGGTTGTGTACTCAGAAGTCTGATGGAGCATCTTCTTTCATCCCTGGTAATGTTAACTGCTATTAAAAAACATATTACAACTACCACACTACTATTCAATTAGATAAATAAAGGTTAAAGAGTGTCTGTAACTTCTATCGGCGACACAGCAGTAAGCTCTTCTGTGGACAAATGGTTTATTTTAAGGATTAAAAAAATGTGACTTTTTTTTTTCCTGAATCACGTATTTTACAAATGAAAATTTGTGACCACTATACAAAGCTCCCGGTTGTATGTGTATAGAGCACAAAATGCATGTAAAACTGAAAATCTGTATTTAAAAGTAGTCATTTGTGAAATTACTATTATTTCCATTACTATTATTACTATTTCCGTTACTATCTCCATTACTATTTCCATTACTATTACCATTACTATGGCCATACTTGGAGAAATTAAATAGTGATTGATTAAAAAATGTATACTGCTAAGTCCACTTTCCGGTGGGTTTTTGTAACTTTTGGAAGAAACCAGCTCAAGTAATATTTATTGAAGGGACTTCTTTTAACTGGATTTTTAATTTTCCGTGATTTTAGCCAGTAGGTTTCCTCAGACAGACCCTGGCTGACAGTTCTGTGTTCTGTAGCACGCAGCCTTCAGGATCCAGGAGTAGGAGCTTGACTCTTTTTTTATCATGGAGTGTAGATACAGCCCTCACATGAACCGTAAAGTGGTTGATGAAGAAGGTGTTGGTTTTCAGGCTTCATGAATATGCCTGAAGTCAAGTGTTGATGTGCTGGAGGTCGAAACAGCCCGAGGTCTCCTGAGAGCTGGCGCTGACACTATTCGCTGTTGAACTGTAGCTCCGACATCCGAAATGCTTCTACGAGCTGATATCGCTGATCTGTCCCTTTTTCCTCCTCCTGTCTTAATTTACGTAGCCTACATGTATCTTCAGTGCTGCTTCTTTTTAATTACAAGGTCAAGGTTGTTTTATCACAGGCTTGAGTCTTACTCTTTGTTCTGACTGATGGGAGAACCAGCGGCCTCTCATCAGCGACTTTTTTACCCCAGGACATCTGACTACAGAATATTCAGAATACGCAAGGCTTGAGAGTAGTTTTAATAGTTTGTTAATGTTATTTTTCCTTTCTCTGCTCCAAGATTTCTATCTGTGGATCTGACTGCAAGGGAAAGTCTGCAAGCTGGTGCTGCTGGTGTTACTGGGGCTGCTGGTGTTACCGGGGCTGCTGGTGTTACCGGGGCTGCTGGTGTTACCGGGGCTGCTGGTGTTACCGGTGCTGCTGGTGTTACCGGTGCTGCTGGTGTTACAGGGGCTGCTGGTGTTACCGGGGCTGCTGGTGTTACCGGGGCTGCTGGTGTTACTGGGGCTGCTGGTGTTACTGGGGCTGCTGGTAGCTGCTTTCAGCGAGAGCTTTTTGTTTTGTGCTCAGAACTGGGAACTGCTGAATGTTGTGGTTTATATGAGGGCTGAGCTTTCTTGAAAAAAAAAAAAATAAAAGGCTTTGTCAGCCAAGCAAGATCTGGAAGAAGTACCTCTTTTCTTAGCTACTTTCCTCTTTATTTGTTAAGGTTTAGTATAGTAAAGTAAAGTATAAAATAGTCATTTAAATTACAGCGCTCACCTTATACACCAAATATGCTAACCAGTCCTAGGGAACAGGAATTTTTCCTTGTAATCTGTGCACCTCTCTAGAAAAATATTAAAATATTTAGGTTGTATCGTTCTCATTAGAAGAAACATATAGGTTGTCTGCTTGTTGTATCTGTGTCTGCAGCTGGAAAGTTTCAAGGTCTGTGTGTCGCCAAGCACAATTTGTTGACCTTGTGTCGTAAATCAAAAAGTGATGGACTGTGCAAGAAAAATCCCAAATGAGATTTCCTGCTCACTGGATTTTAAGGCTTAAATTCACTCAATGTTTAGAATTATATTTTTGTAGGCCTTAGTATTTTTTCTTTTTCAGTGTAGTTGTTTTTAAATCTAAAATAGGTATTACATATTGTGCTGAGGATGGTACAAAAGAATTCTTGAAAATGGGGAAAAGTTGAAACAAAAAGCTTATTTTGAAAGTAGCTTAATTTTGGAGTGTGGTGACCATTTTCCTCGTGTTTCTTGGTGCTATGACTGGGCTTTCCTCCTTGGGCTGTGCATTTCGTGTAGAACAGTCTGGTTTAGCTGCATGTCTTGTCCTTCAGTGGTGTAAATGTTGGGAGAGATGGTGTCAAACGTGCCTGGGCGTTGCTAGGAGGTGTTTGCTTCTATGGATTTTAAACCCCTGTGGTAAAGGAGATTCCACGATCTCATAGGCAGCTTGCTCTGGTTTATCAGTATCCTGCAGAGAGAGCTCTTCCTAATATCTATGTTGTCTTCATTGTAGATTTAGCTCTGTCCTCGTCCTGTACTCAGTGAGACAGATTTATCAGTATACGATAATTATTTGAAAATAGTTGTTGTGTTCGTCACTAGCTGCCTCTTTTTCAGTTTAAGCAGTTTCCCAGCAGTCGTGGATTGCGCACCTCATGTTTTCATCGTGCTCTTCTGGGCTGTCTTGTTGTGTCTATGCTTTTCTTTAATAGTACTGCCCAACACCATACAGAATCACACAGAGTCACAGGATGGTTGGGGTCGGAAGGGACCTCTGGAGACCATCCAGTCCAACCCACCTGCTAAAGCAGGTTCACCAGAGCAGATCACACAGGAATGTGTCCAGGTGGGTTTGAATGTCTCCAGAGAAGGAGACTCCACAACCTCTCTGGGCAGCCTGTTCCAGGGTTCTGGCACCTCAAAGGAAAGAAGTTTCTCCTTATGTTCAGATGGAACCTCCTGTGCTTCAGTCTGTGCCCGTTGCCCCTCATCCTGTCATTGGGCACCACTGAAAGGAGTCTGGTCCATCCTCTTGACACTCACCCTTGAGATATTTATAAACATTGATGAGATCCCTTCTCCAGGCTGAACAGCCCCAGCTCTCTCAGTCTCTCCTCATAAGAAAGATGCTCCAGACCCCTCATCATCTTCATAGCCCTCGGCTGGACTCTATTAACAGGTTATCTCACCCAAAAGTTTTCAAGCAGCTTTGAAAGCCAAACAACTTCAATTCAAACAGACCAGAACTTCACTTGCTCATGTGCCTGGTCTCTAACAACACCCGTCCAGCAGCTGCACCACCAGATCTCCACCAAACCACGCCATCCCTAGAGACCACAGCGGGAAACCTGCTCTTGCAAGCAGGACTGTAGTTGAGCATAAGAGATGACTCTCTCCAGACATCATGACCTAAACTCGGATCGTCACCCACCAACAACACTCATTTCTTCTACACTGAAGAATTTCCCAGCCCTGAAGGAGCCAGGGTAGCCCAGCAGCCCCCAGCAGGAAGACTTCCACAAGGCTTCCTCTGTATTTCCTCCACCTACAACAGCCAGGCCCCTCTTCAACAGGGTGTCGTTAGCACCGGGTCATTAGTGTAGTGCACTCCAATGTCTTACCCCCTCTGCTTCTAAAAGAGTCTATAATGCTATTTTGCAGCACTTTCCATGGCCTCACATTGCTGAGGCCTTTTTATTTGTGGTCTGCAGAATTTGTTATACTCTCATACTGCCTGTGCCGTTGTTTCTTCTCCTGTTTTTTGTGTACGTGACTTCTCCTGCCGAATGCTTCATACTTGTTTTTGTTGAATTTCATCTTGTTAAGTGTGGGCCATTTAGGCACTTTGCATGAGGACCTGGCCTCTGAAGGATTTTGTGAATTTGTGATGTAATCTCTGGTCCATCATTCAAATCATTACTGAAGAGCAAAATCCCTTTGGTGATCTCAGTTAAAGTGCCTTTTAGTTTGATAATGAACTGCTAACTATTGGAGTTTTCTCTTGTAGTGTTCTTGAGCAGCTCTGTGCCCACTTAATTAACATATGCAATTGCCACAAAATTGTCACAAAGGTTCATTAAAGTTCAGATAAATTGCACCTACTCCTTTTTTTTTTTTTTTTTCCCCTTCCCAGAAAGCTGTCTTTTTTCCATTTCTTACTTATTTCTCAATATTATTGCTGGGGCTGTCAAGGCATCTTGTCCCTTCTGTCTCCCAGAAATGGCACCCAAAGAATTGATGATGGTTGTTTGAGTGACTAAATATGGTTTGAACTTCGGAGGGTTAGGGCAGATCTTTTGAAGTAGAACTTGAGCTTAAATAAAAGTCTGATTTTGCTGTGCATTTGAATTGAAATAAATCATTGTCCTCACCTTGCCCTAATGATTTCGTATAAAATGATTTCAGATGTTCACACTTGTGATGCAGAATAATAAAATATGCTAGTACTGGTGGAGGAAAAATAAAATGGGTAATTTACACAGTGGACATTATAATGTCTCCTGTGACCTAATTTTAAGTCACATTCCAGAGGTCTTAGAAAAGGGAAATGGTCTCATTGTAAGATTGTTTTGGTTTTTTTCTTTTTTTCTGAAATCTATTGTAACCTTTTCCTATTAAATTTTTTATCACACTTTCTGATCTGTATCAGCACGCAGCAGCCGACGGTTCCATGTGTTTATAACCTTCAAATACGCCCTGCTGCCAGCATTTCCATTTCTTTTCACTTAAGCTGTCCATATCCTATCATGATCAAAACTTCTTCAACCCTTGAAAATAAGTGCGTTTTCTAAAACACTTACAATTTAACTGTAAGGTTTTTGCCTCCAGAATGCAGGTATGAATATGGGCCTGTAGATCTGGAACAAAACAGTGTTTTCTCACTCTCGAGCTTTATCTGGCAAAGACGGCTTGGCTTAAAGGCAGGGTATGAATATAAAGCATAGTTTAGCTGTTCCTGAAGCAGGTGTGTGTACAAGCAGGTCTGCAGTCAAGGAACAACGGCTCGTTGGTATCTCAAGGAGGTTGGCTTCATCCTTTCTCTTCTCCTGTGCTCCTACCGTGGTGATCCTTCTCCTTCCCTTTTGCCTGTGCCTGCTCCGGTGTTTTTCCACCCTTACAGCAATCTCCTGATCTCACTAAACTGGCAGAAAAGTCTCCAGATTTTTTACTTACTGTTTTTTCCTCCTCGACTTAGTTTTCCCCAGTGTTTTTGCATCACTGGAAAGGAGGAGGTGAGAGCCCTGAACCCCAGCAGAGAGGACGGGAGGACAGGGTCAGACATTCCCCTCTTGCTGCTGGAGACCTGCAGAGTTTGCTCATTGACTCTTGCGTGGTCACACTGATAATCTAGAGCAATTAGGGATTATTCCAAGTGACTGTAGCACTAAGGTAAACTACAAGAAAGGATACTCTTGTTTAGGAATAGAATTATCTCCTCGCAAACTTGCTGGACAGCAGTTAAGCAGAAGCAGCTGTTGGTACAACTGTCCTGCATTTAAACTGAAACGACAGTGTGATATTTGAATAAATCACGAAGGCAAAGACAGACAAAATATAATGTTTAAATTTCCATTCTGTTGCTTTATTGTTTTCATTCTATTGTTTTGTCATTATTTTATTATTATTCCAGACTGTTCTAAGTGGCATCATTTGCTGTGTCTGTTCTACTACACTGGTTTGGATTTTGTATTTTTTTCTTAACTACTACAGGAACAGCTCAAAGTCCACTAGAAACAAGAGAATCCTTTTTGGTGCATTCGGACCAGCTTTCATTCTGGCATATAGATAAAGTGTTAACTTTTATATTAACAGTTGTAAAATCTTCACAACCCAGAACATGCAGTAGTAGTGCGATGTTTTATGTAATAACACTCTTTCTCCTTCTTGTAGGTCCTTTTGTTCTGCATCACAGCTGCTCTGTTCATGTTCTTTTTCAGGTATGTTGCTCATATATCTATTTATGTTTGTAAAGAATATTTTAAACAGCATTTCTAAGAACTAACATGGTTTTTGGTTTTCATCTGAAAATATAGATGCCCCATCCCTGGAAGTGTTCAAGGCCAGGTTGGACGGGGCTTTGAACAACCTGGTCTAGTGGAAGGTGTCCCTGCCCAGGGCAGGGGGGTTGGAACTTGTGGTTCTTGAATGTCCCTTCCAACCCAAACCATTCTATGATTCTTAAATAGCTTACGTGGGGAAGATAACATTTTTTCTTGTGGTGAAAGTAGAGAACAGGAAAATGAGATTTTACAGTCTTAACTAATATAAATTATTTGGCATGCATTAATTTCAGAGTAAACTAGTCTCATGCACATTTTCACAAGTAATCAGTTGTATTCCTTTTTTGTAACATACTGTGGTGGGGTGGGTGAGACACTCATTTTAATAACTTTTTTTTCCCTCTCAGTTTGTATATATGTAATAAATTATTTACCTTGTCAGTGTTTCACCTTTAAATACCAGACCTCCCAAATTTTCTGTATTATCTCCCTTGTTGGAAAGGTGCTTGTTAAGTAACCTTTGACTACAGCCCTTTGACTTAGAAATTTCTGTGGCATGTAGCCATCTACGGTTCTTCAAGCCATACGATCCCCTGGTAATTGCAAAACTCTGGAAGCTGCAGCTTTTTTTTTTTTTTGGTAATTCCAGTACTTACGAATTACTTATGGATATTGGCCAGGAATAAATAGTCTGTTCTCAATGGCTGTGATACGAAGTATAAGAGATAACAGAGTGAGACACTTCTTACAAAAATAAATTGCAGCCAGGTTGAATTCACCTGGTTAGTGAGGAAGGAAATCTTAAGGAGGAAGCAGTGAAGAGATGCCCTGGTGAGGCTACAGACTGTCCTTACAGATCCGTCCTAACAGATTTTGGATATTGTAGGTATTAGCATTTAGGGAAAGAATATTTGATTTCCTGAGTCTCTTCCACTTTTCGATGCACATCAGTGGCTGTCGTATTGTGAAATATTTAATGTAGTAAGGTGTCAAAGACAGTGGCCAGTAAAGTCTTTGGGGGATGATAACCTTTCTTGTGCTTTGCTGAAGGCAACTTGAAAGGTAAACCTGAAAAAAATTCCAAATTACAGCTCTGTGCTGTGGAAATCACCATGTCTTGGAGAACGTGTGGATTGGGAACAGGACGGCAGCCAGAGAGAGGGAACACGTCAGAGGTCCAGGTGGGCAGGGTCATCTCTGACAATAAGTAGAGAGAGAAGTGTGGCTCTTCTACCACACCAGATTAAAACGTTCTTCCACAATTTCTAGTTGTAGAAATGTAATAGAGAAAAAAACTACTCAGGGAGAAGACAGATGACAGAGATGTCACCCGATCAGTCCTCAAAGTTTTTGTCCAGTTTGTCTGGACTGGGATTGTGAGTTGGTCATTGTCTCATCTCGTATGTGAATTCATCGTTGAGTCCCTCTGGTAAGATTTTGTACGACCCTCAGGGGAATCCTCTGTGGATCTATCCAGAGCCCTGGGGGAAGCAATCTTCCAGTTTCCATTGTCATCTAAAATAGAAAAGAATTGGGAGAGTCGTTAAACTGCATTTCCTATGTTTAATGACTCAAAATTACTTCAGCCCTTTCCTAATCATAAGCGGATCAAACTGACAAAACCATGTTAGTACTTTCAGAAAAAACACCTTATTCAGAATCAGATTTGCTTGGCTTGTGGAGTTATCTTCCCACTGACTATAAAGCACTGTTTACTCTTAACAAGCATTTATTGACCCAAAAACCATTAAACTCTCTTTTGCTTTCTTCAAAAAAAAAATCTCTTCCCAAGGTGGCTTTTTGTCCACCCCACTAAAATGTCCCAAAAAGTGCTGAGAGCAGCAGCAGTCTTGGTCACCGAGATCATATATAATCTCGTTCATCATTAAATCCTAATACCTAAATGGTGTAACCTGAAGCTTAAAACTTTTCTCAAGGGAGACTTAATGTCAGCACACCTCATCGCTACCAAAATACGACTGATGCTTGGGAGTCAAATGACACAGGGAATAAAAGCAAAGTAGCCTTTATTTTTGGAGTTCATATAAATTGCCTTATCTGTGGTCATCAGATTCTCTGAACGTAAAAGCGATGCCTGTCCCCAGTCGGTGGCTCTGGTTGGCACTGGCATTCCTGGCGGCTCCAGGGTTAACTGAATTTAGCCGCTGTTTTTGCTCTGTGTGGTTTTGGGCTGGATCATTTTCCTGGCACAGCTCACACCACAACGCACAGTAGCTGGTGTCAGTGCTACAAGCCCGTGGTCGTACGTGATTCGGACGTGGAGAGCGGAGATGCTCTTCAGCATGCACGTGGACTTTTGTCATTTTAACATGACTGCCTAGGGCGATTTTTACTGAACCTGTAACATGAAAAGTTGGGTTGGAAAGTTCAAAACTGTCATCTTTTTGGAGGAATTACAATACATTCTATACATCACTCAACTTTCAGGGTATCTTTCAGGTTGCCATGTCAATAACAGCCTGTTAAGTTGAGCTTGGTTAGTGTTATTTCCAGAAGGTAAGCGCTGTGGTTCATAGTTATCCACTAAAAGAGAACAAAACCAATATGACGCATAACTGTACCATCCTTATGTGGATATTTTCCTACCCACACCAGTAGGAAATGCTGCTGTAACAAGTGTGTGAGTCTTGGTCTGTGGAAGAATAGGCAAGTTCTTGTTGATTTATTTGAATATTTCTTTTCTAGTATAATGAATTTGCTCAGTATCTCATTATAATGTCTGTTTCCTAGTGTAAATGGATTTTCTTAGTATCTCATTATAATGTCTGTCTTGAACTATTTGCAGAACAAATTCTGTAATGGTCCTTTAGCAAGGACAGTTATAATTTGCTGATGCTTCTCTCTGACTGCCAGCCCTTACCCATCTGATTTCTGCATCCAAAGCAGCAGAAAGCCTGTGTGATGGGTCTGGACAGTTTATTGTTTACAAAAATGTAGGTATTCAGATAATCTTCCTAGCATTTGGTATAGAAAAGGTTTCCCCAATGGTAAAATGACTGCCCTTTTCTCTCTGTTGGAAGGCTCTGTCCTCACATCGTGTTCACTTGCTACCCCTGCTCCTCCCAGCTCCTGCCCATGGCAGATGTTTCACACTAGTCGAAAACTTCACCAACCAGCCTTGATATTTATTCCCTAAAACAATCTGTTGGACTGTTGAAATGTTATTGCATCTGCTACAGGACAACATGAAAAATGAGTTGCTGAATCTCAAGAGTTAAGTGAGAAGGGAGTCAGAATGAAAGGTAAATTCAGAAGAGCAATATACAAAGGAAGACAATAGGAAGAGGGAAAGGGAGAGTGACTGAAGAGTGAAAAAATAAGATCATGTCAGCAGACAGGACAAAAAATAGAAGAATATACTGGGAAAAAAAGCAGCTGAAATGCAGATGATAGGTTTACAAGCAACAAAGTTATATTTACAGACACAGGAAGCGTATTTTAGTGCAGTATTTTTTTATTTCTTCTCTTCTGTCCTCATTTTCTAGTACTTTTCTCCTAACTTAAACCTCCGTTTTTTCTCAAAATGCTTGTGCTCAGCTCCACTGGAAGTGATGACATTATACATCACTCATTTGTGGATAGTTGTAGTATACAATGACTTGTATAGTACAGTCTGTCATACGTGTATTTAATGCACACATATAGATAAGCACAGCCGAAACAGGATTCTTTCCCTTTCCACACATGTTTTCCTAAAAAACTTACACACAGAAGTGGAACATGCCCTTATCTTTAGGAATTAAATTTCAGGTGACATTGAACTCCGTCAGGACTTAACACTGTTTAGTCAAAAAAAAAAAAAGTCATTTGTGATGTCATATGATGTCAGGTATGATTTGTTTTAAAAAGCACACTTCTCTTTAATACTTCTGTTTTTTAAAAAAAGTTACAGTTGGCATAGAATTAAGGTTATGGGTGGAAAGGTTTTGATTACATCGTGGTTTCAAGTCATCTTATTTCAGTTTGAATAATTTGTGGAACTAGCTGTCCAGAATATCATTCTAGAATAAGTGAATAGAAAGAAATGAAGAAGCAGAAGGAATCCTATAATCCTATAAATATTTGTAAAATACACTTGAATTAATGTCATTTTAGTAGCAGTTTTATTTTGAATATTACACTTTTTGGAAGGTTGATGCAATGACTGTGCTTTTGTGCATATTTGAAGAGATCCACATACTCCAAAACTCACCAGCTCTGCACAATAAATGAACACCTACATATAAATCCTATCCACATAAACTTAGAAAATCCAGCAATTTGGGGGAATATGTCGTGGCAGGCTGCAGCACTGGTTGCTATAGTGGTTAATCCTTAGACTATATGCTACCAATTTATAATAGACATATGTTAATTCATCTGCTCTGAACCCTAGAAAGGAAAGTTCCACATACGAGCTGGAACCAACTGTTATGGGAAGCTGGATGTTTCTGATGATTGATTGATCGTAAGTTGAGGATGAAGTCTGCCTTCTGTAGAAATAAATGTCAAAAAGTTATTTTCTGAAACAATGATTTCGGACAATCAGAAGTTATTGCTGTGATTTCACGCAGCAGAACACGGTGTTTGTCGTAACGCGGGGTTTCCATAGCTCGCAACAGAAAGCTCCTGGTCTCTTAATGCTGTTTATATATTGTCTGCTGATTGAAAGTGGATACTGAAAAATGTAATGAGAAGAACATCTAAGAAATGGATATGCACTGTCATATACTGCCATTAAGATGGAATATTGAAACTTGCGTAAAGTCACTGAAAGACCTTTAAGAAAGGTCCTTTTGTTTGAAGAGCCCTTTATTCTATCTCATTAATGAAATTCTAGCCTGCCAAATTACAGCTATTTACTCTTCTTTCCTCGTGAAACACATATCCTATAATTTATTCAGTATTTTCAATATGATATTTCAAAGTGCCTTTATTTTCTTTTAAAAATGTGTGGTACCAGTGCCATATCAGTCTCTCATTTAATCACCTAAGCTCCCTTTTGTACAGAAGCAACTGCTTGAAAGATATTTTTGCCTTTTAATTCTACTCTCTTTTTTACTGTAGAATGAGCAAACTTAATAGTCAGAGTTGCTATTATAGGGATTTAATATCAATATTCTTCCCCTTTCTTACAAAGATTATTTTGAAGCCTTTGCTGTAGAATTACAAGAGTACATTGCAAGTCCTCTACTATTGAATTATTGGGTAATAAATCAGAAGAAAAAAGCAGAAGAGAATTTTTTGTGTGTCTATATGTTTTTTACTGTCCTTCTATAAACATCTCAAAGTTAGTGGTTCAAAGCACTGTTTTGGTAACTGCCATGCAACTTGATTTCTTAGGTATTTTGGATGACCCGGTGAGCAGATGAAAACATGCAGTCTCCTAAGAAATGCTATAAATATCAGTTTGTTTTATTTAGTGTGAGCAAAAGTAAAACATGGAATGGCAGGAGGGGGCTGTGGGTGAGCAGATAACCTCACAGGTTAACTCTGACACTTGAGCGCTGTGTTTAGAAATACATAGACATAGTTCAGATGCAAACATGGGCAGAAAGTTGAGATAATCTGTCTTCTATTTAGAGAGCAATAGAATAAAAGATGGGAAAGCATTTTTATTTTTTTATTCTCATGAAGCAGATTTTTTTTTTCTCTCCCTCCTACTCTTTTGCCAGAATTCCACTGTATTTCAGTTTTTCTTTTGTGTCCTTTAAAACTTTGAAGGCCTTGTAGTATTGCTTGGGTTTGAAGGGAGGTTGCTGCGGAGTTTTGCGGAGCTCTGGTCCTCGCCCTCTGCTGCCTTCACAGGACGGGGAGACTCATCTCCCCAGGCTGACCTTGTGTACCCACCTCAGTCTCAAAAGGGATATAGTAGAGTTTAAGATGCATTTTAA
This sequence comes from Caloenas nicobarica, assembly GCF_036013445.1. Classification (NCBI taxonomy): domain Eukaryota; kingdom Metazoa; phylum Chordata; class Aves; order Columbiformes; family Columbidae; genus Caloenas; species Caloenas nicobarica. Next base: position 207,177,135 of record NC_088245.1, on the reverse strand, counting down.
GCATGCTTTTTAAGTGCAAGAATTTGAGATAGTTTTTCATACAGGTAAGAAAAATACCTAGACTTAAAAGTGCCCAGCAGGATTATGGTGGGTATCTTTAGTAGGTTTGGGAGCCTCTTTCTTGCACCTTCCTTTAATCGTCGATGGTGGCTGCTGTAGGATGTCCATGAGCAAATCCCACTTTTTCTATTTCTGTGTTCTTGTCTTGCAAGTACAGATCACTGTTTCTCACCTGTTCATCGGGGTAGCGTGGGAGGAATGGGCCAATAATGGTATTCATAAAATTAGAACAAATCAATTCTGATTTCCAGTCTAACATTAAAGAGAACCTTAAAACAAATGAGCCTACCTGCAGTGCCTGTTGTAAATAGGTTTTCAACGTTCTTCTTCAGTTTTGGGTACCTGTCTGATAAAATTAGGTTAGGAAATATGAGGAAAAAGATGGGCAAATCAAGAGGGCAATTCCCATCTTGTGGGGGCTTTAATTATGTTGCAGAGCTGCCTCTCTCTAGCTGATGATACAGGTGATCGTGCACCAAACTTGACTTGCATAAATCTAGGTGGAATAAATCTGTGCTGATGTCTTTCCTTAAAGTTACCTAGAAACCATATTAAAATAATTCTGAGGGTTGCTAAGTGTTAAGAGTTCATGAAATGCTGAGAGATGATGGAAGATGGTTTTTCTAACTTATTCCGCATACATGGCTTGTATTATCCTTCTGGTTTATGAACCCATTTTTTTAGCTTTAATATGAAAAAAAATACTTTGCGTTCTGCTGGTAAGAGCAAAAAAGAAAGGGGACATATATATATATATATATATGTATAAAAGTATATATTTAAGTATTGCTTTTTCTGGGTTATCACCGAAGTCTTTGGATGGGAATGAGAGCAAAAAGACGTTATAGACTTAATTCTTTCCTACATGGAAAAATTATGTTAAATGTTTGAAAGCCTCCTTCTGGGTTCTAAATAAAATTATTTTAAGTTGTAAAGTACAAAACTACAGTGAATTTTGTAATCTCTTTAGTAAAAAGAAAAAACACTTATACTTCTGATGCATCCTTGAGTAGCATTCTAGGAATTGGGAACGCGATTTACATTTGCTGTTGGTTTATTTTTATCTTTCAAAAAACACATGACCGTGTTATCATTGACTCGTTACTGAATTCCACATGCATTTTAGGTAATATTCACCTGATACCTGTAATTTTTTTCCAATTTGGGAATGGCATTTAAAGTATTCCTTTCAATTAGACATCTGTCAAATAATGTTCAGTTTAGCAAGTTTTTTTCCTGGTGCTGTAAAATTTTCCTGAGGAAGTTTGTGATAACAGTGTAGCAAGTTTAGGGATTAGAAGGTAATATTTAATATTCATCTTTACCTTCTGAATATATATGTTTGTGATACTGAAGCATTAATAGAGCACTAGAATACTGGACTTTTAGTCTTCAGATACCAGAAGGTATTGACTGCTTTCCTGAAAATATCCCGAGAGCAAACTTTCAGCATTTTGATGATGATTGTTAACAGCTCAATGCTGGTTGGATTCACAGTTTCTCCCGAGGAAACGCGTGCCCCATCGGTTTATGTTTCTTGCGCTCATCGTCTTGCTGTCAGCCGCGGTGTGTCTGTCGTGCCAAGCCGGGCAATGTCACAGGGTCCCTGCGTGACTCCGGATGGAGGCGACAGGAGCTCGTCTGGGCGTCGTAGGGAACAGACCCAAACATGGAAATACTAGAGAGAGTTCAGAGAAGGGAACGGAGCTGGTGAGGGGCTGGAGCACAAGTGTGATGGGAGCGGCTGAGGGAGCTGGGGCTGTTCAGCCTGGAGAACAGGAGCTGAGGGGAGAGCTGATCGCTGTCTGCAACTGCCTGAAAGGAGCTTGGAGCGTGGAGGGGGTTGGTCTCTTCTCCCAAGGAACAAGTGACAGGATGAGAGGAAATGGCCTCAAGTTGCACCAGGGGAGGTTTAGATTGGATATTAGGAAAAATTTCTTCACAGGAAGGGTTGTCAGGCACTGGAACAGGCTGCCCAGGGCAGTGGTGGAGTCACCATCCCTGGAGGGGTTTAAAAGGCGTTTAGACGAGGTTCTTAGGGACGTGGTTTAGTGCCTGAGTTAGGTTATGGTTGGACTCGATGATCCTGAGGGTCTCTTTCAACTGAAACGATTCTATGATTCTATAAACCTGAGAGTCTGTATTGTAAGTTATAGGTGTTCAAGGGGATAAGTGTAAATATCTCTACGATATCTCAAATGCTTCTTTTGATAGTAAGCTTTAGGAGGAGAGAAGCATCTTAGAAATCAGAGCAGCTGTTACCTGGTGCCTCCCCCGTCCCCACCGGCAGCTCCGCAGAGAGGACAGCAACGGTGAGATAGAGGCTACAACAGCGGCAGGGTTATCATCAGCAGAGACAGATTATTTGTGTCACCTTCCCCACATCGTGCTCAGTTGTTGGCCGTGGCAGTGGGAGCTGCAGGGAGGGCAGGGGCTGTGGCGGGGTGAGGGATGCTCCTCTCCAGTGCCTGCCAAAACCTTCTCTCTGCATCCCTCTCCCTCCTTTCACTCTGTATACACTTGGGGATGATTGATGGGATAGGCTGAGCTCCAGAACTGGCTGCTTCCTCTTTACCTGCTCTCATTATCAGATCACAGAATCACAGGATGTCAGGGGTTGGAAGGGACCTCGAAAGCTCATCCAGCCCAATCCCCCCCCGGAGCAGGAACACCCAGATGAGGTTACACAGGAAGGTGTCCAGGCGGGTTGGAATGTCTGCAGAGAAGGAGACTCCACAACCTCCCTGGGCAGCCTGCTCCAGGCTCTGTCACCCTCACTGTGAAGAAGTTTCTTCTCCTATTTAAGTGGAACCTCCTGTGTTCCAGTTTGCGTCCATTGCCCCTTGTCCTATTGTTGGTTGTCACCGAGAAGAGCCTGGCTCCATCCTCCTGACCCTTTACATATTTATAAACATGAATGAGGTCACCCCTCAGTCTCCTCCAAGCTAAAGAGCCCCATCTCCCTCAGCCTTTCCTCACAGGTACAATAAACATAAAGAAGAGAAATATGAGGAGGGGACAGGACCCGCAGTGAAGGAGCGGGAGACCGGGCAGGACGGGGCTTCCCAGCCATGAACCAGCTGCATCTCAGGAGCACATGGCTGGTTGCAGGTTAGACCTGTAGTGCAGCTTTGTGTCTTCGGTTTTACTAAAGCTCTTTAGAGATAGTACTTATTTAAAAGCATATTGGATCATCCAGGTATCTAATTTACAAGTCACCAGGTGATTTTTCTCTTTTTTTTTTTTTTTTCTCCCCCTTGATCTAATAGAGAAACATTATACGGTCTTGCGGCATTCTGTATCTTTAACTCTGGTTTTATATACCTAAGCATTGCCTAAACCTTTATTATGCTTTGATGATACCCCAGAATAAAAGTGATCCTTATCTTTTTCTTTCTTTTTTTTTTTTTTTTTTTAAGATGGATACCACCTCAAATCCCTTGAACCACCTGGTTTTAAAGGGGGTTTTACAGTCCCAGTTCATGCAATTTTTCACATTGTCTTTCAAGTTGTAAAGGTGATAGCGCATTGAAATGAGTAGACGGGTATTTTATTGCTGTGTTATACTCTTGTCTTCAAACTAGCTCTGTTCTCAAAGGCATAAGATGTGGTTAGATTAGGTCCAAATGAGGGATATTAACTGTGTGGGCTGAAGTCAGGCTGGTTTGTTTATTTTCCCCTGGTGAAACCACACGGCTGCTGATCTGCATTATACACAAAGGCTGCAGGAGAGACTTTCTCAGCTGTCAGTGAGTGAACAAAATGCTGTTCTAATTCCCATCTCTCTTTGCTTTTTTTTGTGGTTGCAATTTTTCATATTGAGACATGCTGATACATCTGTTCTGTAGTAATACATATGTCAAAAGTCAAGAAGACACCCTTAAAGTGGGTGGCTGCTCTTTTGTTGAGCTTCAATGCTTTTAAACAGAAACAAAACCGCTTTTACACTAAACTCAGGTGTCTTGATACGTTGTTTCCCATGGATTAAGCAACGCAAGTGATTTTAGGATGTTAAGGGAAGGAAGGAATACATTTCAATAAAAGTATCATGTGTTTTCCATTGCCACTTTGCATGGTACAGTTGCTAGTTTGTATTATATAAACCATCTGAAATAGTGATTTTAGTACTGTGTATACACTATTAAAAATATAACTAAATTTTGTTTATAGAAATAATTAGTTTCTTTAGGAGTTAAAATGAAACACCAGTTATTGCACATAGTTCATTGCATTTGCTAAATCAGTAAGTTTACTCTTTCATAGAAAATATTAACTTTTGAGTATAATACAAAGAGATTAAATTTAATTTTCCATGTTTGGTCACTTTCAGACATCTGGCACATATGCTCCTGGAATTTATTTAAACCTGTTCTTTCCACCAGTAAATCTTGTCCTCGTTTTAACAGATTGCTTTACGTGTAGTTGGATCCAGTTGCGCGACCTCCTCAGGAGAGGAAACGCGTTGCCTACGGACAAGCGGTACAAGAATTACGGCCGTACAATAGGGAGTATTTTTCCACCATTATCACTTTTCAGTGGAGATTCTTTTTCAGATACGTAACAGTGACTCAGTGAACCAGGAAGGTGTTTACCTGCAAGGTGATCTGGTAGTAACGGGAGAAGCTTTTGAGGGCTACGATTTGAGGCGTCTCCATCCAGAGCCATCCCCAAAGGAAGACAAAGAGGATCTCCTCCCCTTCTTTAGGTTTCGTCTGTCGATCACAAAGGGCTTTTGTCCTGCGAGCATATTGATGTGTCTGGGTCTCGGCTGTTGATCATCTTCCTGGTATCCTGAAATGCAAAAGGGATGCAAGTCAGGTGATGCAAAAGCAATTGAGCTTCACAGATGCAATGTCTCCCTTTGATCCTGGCATTAAGATGTCCAGGTCTGCGAGTGGCAGCACGCTGCAGACGAGATTTCTGGCTGCTTTAGTCCTGGTGCTGAAAAGATCCACTCACAGAGTGTAGGGATTGCAGTTTATTTTTGCCAGATTTCAAAACTGTTAAATATATTTTTCCTATGTTTATCGCCAAACATTATAGAAAGTTATAATAGTTTTTTCCTTCCTTATTTAAAATCATATTTCTGTAAGATTTTTCTTGTGTGTTTACCATATACTAAAGACTTGGCAGCTGATTGACTTACCCTTTCACATGCATGTGAGGCACTTTATGTTTTACAGATGGAGTACTGAGGGAGAAGATTTAAGTAGCATGCAGAAGGTCAGATACAAAATTTGTGGTAGCGATGCCTTTGAGCCATAGTTCTTAAATCACAAGGCTATCTCTGCTGCATTCCTTCTACAGGACATAATTTAACTTCAAAAAGTGGGGCTTGGTGCAGAATTGCTGTCAGAGAATTAAGGTAGGAAGCAGTAGATAAGTAGCTGTATAATAAGATAGAGTTTTAAGCCAAATAAATACTACCTCAGTAGATGTATTCTTCATTTCCTTTTTCGGCAGAATCTGATACTTTTATATTGGCTTTCTGAGAGAGTGGGAACATGGATTTCAGTTTCCTAGTATTCTCTTTTTAACCAATTTCAAAAGAGAAGGGGAGAAAGAAAAGGAGCTGAACAACAAGCAGACTGTGCAACTGTGAAAGTTTCTTTTTTACTTTTTGCCATTACCTTATGCAATGTTTTTCTGGGGAACTTTACATGTCAATTAGGGTTTGAGAGATGTACTTTTGTAATATGATGAAAGTTGATTTAATGCTTTTGTGCTCATATTTCTCTTGTTTTCTTTACTCTCTCAGCTCCTTGGCTTAATTTCTTTTTCCCAACTGTTTCCTGTCAGTTCTTCCTGTTTTTGCCGCTGTTCTATTAAAAATAGTTTTCTAGTTTTGCTGAGCTGAGGGATATGTCTGTACAGTTGCTTATTTAATTTAGAAAAACAAAATCCTCCTGACATTAAAGAAAAAAAGAAGAGATCCCTTTGAGCAGCAGTTACGAAACTTTTAAGAACAATCTGTTTATTTACAAAATACATCTAGGAAAGGAGAGTCACACCAAGAAATAAATCATAATTCTTAGAGGATGGATGAGATTTCTGAAATCTCCACCTGTCATTTGAATGTTAGGTGTGTTGTTTTGATTGCTACAATCTTTTGTGGAGAAACTGAGCTGTAGTTCTTGGAGACAGCATCACAATAATGAAATACAAATCCCAGACTGGTAATTCACACTCATCACATGTTTCTGATTTGATAGCAGTCAAGGCAGAAAATCTTCATTTCATGAAAAGCAGAAGGCAATTACATTACATTATAATCTACATGGTTTGGTATGCATTTATAAAATAAAGTCTTTCTGTTTATGTAAGTGTTGCACACAATTAAATATTTTACTTGTAACTTCTGCACAACTTGAATATGTATTTGTAGTCTAAAGACTACAGTCTCAAATATTGCTTTTAACATATGACATTTATATTTCATTTTAGAAACAGGCATATTTTTAACTACAGACGTTGGAAATACTTGGAATTCTGTTCTTGTGAGCTAATTGCTGACTAGAATAGGAAAATAAGAGCTACTTTGTGGTTGGATGCTTGTGGTCTTTCTTTTGGCTTTTGGCCCCAAGATAAAATGTCAGGGAAAACACGCTACGGATAATGGTATCAATCAGGGTATCCTGGACATAATTTGAAGCCTGTCAAATGTCTACTACTTTATAAACATTGAGTTAGATCATTCTTCTTCATTCTACCTTCTCCTTATACGTTATTTAGTCAGAAGAGTATAAATTATGTCGTAGATGATTTTCACAGACATGCTTCAGTTCATAAAGTCTCAATTGCACAGAAAAAGAAACTGCTGTGAAAAAACAGCTTCTTCTGTGAAACTGAGACTTTATGGGCCATTTCAAATATTCTGAAGAATGAGACATTCTTTATTCTCTTTCATATGTTTCATATATGGACTAGAAACCATACTGAGGAAAGGTTTCTAGTCTTATATTTTTAGCTTAAATAATCCTTGCCCCAAACTAACCAGATCTGATTAATGTAATAACAAACTGTAATTCAGAATCTGACTCTTCTCCTACTAAAATTAATATCAAAGCACAGGTCTAATCATCCGATGAAACTATGGTTCAGAAATTCAATAGCAGATTTTCAATGGATTCTAAAGAGACTTTAATTTCACTTATGGTGTGAATGAGACAGTTGGAGTAGTAAAGAGTAGGTGAGGAAAAACCTCAAGAAATACTAAGTTAAAACAGTCATATCTATAGTTGAGATTTTGCTCTAAAGAGTAAGATTTAATGCATTTTAGATTGAAATTTATATATTTTAAACTAGGAAAAATACTTTAGGTACTTTCAATAGTAATTTTCTGCTATGTCAGGATACTCTGATTTTTTTTTCTATATAAATTTGAATGAAAGCATATTTCAATTTTTTCAATGAAACGTTGAAGTAGCATTTAGCCCAGGATCATGGAAATGCTGAAAACTCTGGGATGATGCCTCAAATATGCTGTTTGAAGACACTTAGAAGAAACATGGAGTTGAATAACAGCCTACGTAGTTATTGGTCAAGAATGAATTGTGTCAAGCTAATCTGGCTTCCTCCTGTGAAGATCAGAGGCTTCGTTGGTTCAGAAGTAATAGAGGATATCATAGATCTTCAGTAGGTCTTTAGACAGACTCTCATGTGACGTTCTCATAAGCAAGGCCTCAAAGTACGCTGTAGAAAAAAACTCATAACCAGCTGAAAAACCTGAGTACTGAGTTTATTCCCGGAGTGGAAGTAACATCCAGGGATAATTGCTTCCATCCACAGATTTCATCAGCTCTAGGTCACCATCCTGGTCATTAGCAAAGCTGTTGAACAATAAGACCCAAGCAGTCTTCCAAGATGTCCTGTTTTATCCACAGATTTAATAAACATGTCATTGAAAACAGTTTGACAAATTGGATAAGTATTCTCAAAATATCGGATGCAATTTGATGGAAGGTTCTGCACTTTGGAAGAAAGAATTAACACTAGAAATTGAGAATTTGGAACATCTTCCTAGGTCACAGCTCTTCATAGCAGCCCCTAGGAGTTAGATGACAACCTGAACATGAGTCAAAGCATCAGGATGTGGAAGCAAGCAATTGTACTTGGGTATATATATAAGAGTACAGCATGCAAAGCGTGTGAAGTTACCACTGACCTCTCCTTAGTGTCAATAATTTCAGCTGGAGTAACAAAATTCAGTCTATACATGGACAAATTGTGCAGAGCCCAGAGCAGAGTGAGAATGATCAGACACTGTTATCAGACCTTTCTTGAGGAACTTGCAATGTTTCATTTAGTCTAGAAAAAGTCTAGGCTGATAATAGTCTTCGCATATATGCAAGACTTCTCTAATGAGGAAAAGAATAATGAATTTTCTCTTGGGTGAAGAGTAAAAGAAATAATAGACTGAAATTGAGCAAGGTAGATGCAGGTTGGAAATAATTATACTGGAGAAACTTTCTAATATGAAGACTCGCTAGACAGTGGGATGGTTTGTTCAGAGACAGGGAGGTTCCATCGGTCCATTGTCTGTCAGGAAAAACCAGGTTAGACATGGATGGTGGAGCTGCAGTCCTTGTGTTTGACGGAGAACGGACTATATGAAATTTTTTCTGTTCCTTTGTTCCGTAATTTTATGTGATTACTTTGTATAACTTCTGATATTAGTGGAAGCATAATTATTATCCTCTGTCTGAGGCTGCATGTTGATTCTGAGCTCAGGAGGACCGCTTAAGTGGGCAAACATTTGTAAGTGGAGATTAAACGGGTATTTGTATTAGATTTTTTAAAATAATCAAATACCTGTTGCTAGCAGTTCCTGTGTAAGGAGTGAACCATCGCTCCTTAAAGAGAATCCATTAGAAATGTTACATTTTGTGTGTGTCACCTGGTGCCAGAGAACAGTAAATTGCGTTTAGCAGTAGAATTTATGAGAAGGACTGCTAGCAAAATAAATACTATGTCACTGAAGCAACAAAGATGGGTTATAAGAGGGAGATGATGTGCTAAGGAGTAACTGGAACACCTTTGTGATTTAACTCAACATAAACATACATGGTAGTTGTCAGATACTGGGTCTCTAGTACATGCTTGTGTGCATTTATTCTAGGAGTGCAAGGCCTCCTGTAGAAAGAAAGGAAAAACCATATGATTGTAGCCCAGACCTTTATTTAACAGCTGCTGTATGGGACTGTTTGAAATCCTGTCGATCTTGAAATCTCATCAGTTGTTCAATGGGAATAACAAGTAGCATAAGGTTTTTCCAATTTTTTGTTTCCTGGTTTAGAATTTATTTTCTCTTTCTGTTGCTGCATGAAGAAGTAATTAAATAGATGACTGCCTATAGCACTTGAGGAAAAACGAAATTAATAAAACGCTTGAAACCAGAATGAACAAAATAAATGGAAAAGCTTCCTTCTCAAATTCTGCTTCAAGTTCATTCTTTTAATTTTGTAAAGAACAGTTGATTAAAAAAGGCAAAATAGTGATGTGATTTGTTTTTTTCAAAAGTTAAATTTTAGACGCAGGTAAAAGGAATCACTACTAGATTTTCTACACTTGTCGCCTTCCAAATCTGACTTAATGAATGTGGAATTTAACTCATCCCCTGTTGTCACTCTGTGGTACAGACTGACAGGTTACTGATAATTTCTTGCTGATACACCTCTTCTCACGGGTGCAAACAGAGGGTAAGCCTTCTGTTGAAAGCTCAACTTTCAGATCTTTTAAGATGTTTGGAGCATTCTTTGTGGCTCTGATAAGAGTGTGAAAGTTTTCGCTGTCCTGTGCGTGCCCTGAGTCGGTGACAAGGCAGCGTCAGTTGAGTTAAATCACCAGAACCCCCCAGGCAGCACTAGTCTATTGAGTAATAATATTAGAAATTATATAGGCTAATGTCCTACTGTAAAACCATTGACTTCCCTAGATTGTTATCAACATTGTTTAGCATGTGTTACTCCGTGCTTAAGCTTGTTTTAATAACTGATGAATATAAAGGGAAAGTGCAAGAATAAATTATTCCGATTTCTTACCCAATAGCCTTGCTTTTCTGTTTGGGTGTGTAAGAAACGTTTGCTTACTTTATGTGTTTGATAGGCTGAAGTTGAAGATGTGATTATGTGCAGTGGGTTTGCTGTCTGTGTATATGCTTTCGGTTGTCTTTGGGAAGTACGCAGTGAGTTACCCAGAAGTTACTATTCTGAACTTGCCAAAGCAGCCTAGTGATTTGTTGCTGCACCTTCAGTCTCTCAGCACATCCTTATTTTAGACGTATTTGATATATTGACAGCTAATAATAATTTAAAAATACGAACCACAAATTAAAAAATATTTAAAAATCATGTTAAAATCATGTATTATGCATAATCCCATGCATTTCTGTCTTCTTAAAGTGCACTTGCAATTAAACAGCATAGCAGTGATTAATAAAAGCATGCTGAACATGCCACCCGGTATTCAGAATTACAGATAACACTGTGACTGATATGCACATTTGCACACACGTGGACCCGTTGAAAAGCAGTTATCTGGGTTTCAGTGAAATGTGTTACAGAAAAGTGCAGCATTTCCCGGGAGGGAAAAAAGGAATGTAAAATTAGTTTTCTTTTGAGTATTCTTAAATGCGCTCTCATTAAGTAATGTACTCAAAGGTGAGAACGTCTGTTCTTTGAGATCCTTTTCGACTCAGATTTTGAAAAGGTCATCTTGTCGTTGGATCTACAAGTGCATTTTAAGGGTTTAATATCTACTACTCTATTAATTTAATATAAAGTAAACAAGACTTTGGAAAACAACCAAAGTTGTCATGGTATGTTTTGGGTTCCAGGAACAATTCGGTTGTCCATCTTCCCCTTAATTGTATTGAAAATGTGTATTTCTATTATTTGCCCTCTAATCAATACCTCTGTTTTCCTCCTGAAAAACAACTTTAGCTCCAACTGTTCTTTGGGTTTGAGCAAAAATATTTTATATATAAATACCATATTATGTATGTGTATGTATATATATGTATATACAGAAGCCCTCTATTACTTGAAATAACTTAAGATGCCATATTAGAAAAGATATGGTGCTTTACATTGTTTTAGCATCAAGATATGATTTGAAAATATGTAAGTTTGAGGTTTGGGGTTTTTTTCCAGTCCTTTCTGCTCTCTTTTGCACATTACTCCTAAATAAGTCATCTATTCAATGGGGCTTTTCTTGTCAGGAAACTGGAAAAGTTTAAACTCATTTCTGCCCAAATTATCCTAACCTTCCCAGTAACCCAGTCCTGGAGGTTTTCTCTCCACGAATGAGATGATCTTCTAGACTTGCGCTTTTTCTGTCATTTTATTTTATTTGCAGTAGCAGGAAATTAAGAAATAAAACACCCTTCTTTAGCATTTCAGAAGCTACCTGATAATGTCATGTATGGATAAAACTGATTCAGGTCTAAAGCTCTTTAAGATGTATGCAGTGAAGGGTAATTTTTCACTTGTGCGCGTACTCCTTGTCCTACTATGTACCATTAGACTGGTAGTAACTCTCAGCACGGTGTTTGGTACCTCTTACTCCACCACTGAGTTTTTGGAGAATGACTCTTTTGGTAGCCATCTGCTTCATAATACTTTTTTTTTTTTTTCCTGACTAAACTGGGAAAGATTACCTGGCATACTTTGCATTCATCTTGGGAACCCAACACCTTCCCTGTTCTGCTCAGCATCCCTTCTCCCGTGCTTTGCTTTCTTCATCTTATGTCAGATCTAATTTGGTGCAGATACCTTGTTTTGCTTCTTATTACAGCAGGTAGAAGATAGAGCTTATCTGCATTTTTACATTAACAAAAGTTTTCCAGAAATCTGCGGTTCACCTATGAGTTGTCAAGTACTGTTATTTTAAAATGTGCAGTCAAGTGTCCCTTTTTAAATAGGAATTTCCATGTGTTTTACTTCACACTGTATAAAGATTGCAGTGTAAAAGATAAAAACAGATGAAAAAAGAGAAAGTTTAATACATTGCACTGTTGGTACTTCAGAAGGCATTGTCACTTAAGGTTCATTTAGGTTTTTTTAAAGAATTAATAGTAAACTCCATTTTTTTTAATACTGGGTGTTACAGTTCTACAATGACATTTCGTGACTTTTAAAGAACTTTTTACTTCTGATATTGATTATTCTAACAATAAAAAAGGGCAAGGGAGGAAAAAGAAGGGCTATTTTAATTTTCAGTTAAAGTATTCTTAACTGTAATTTGTTGGAATAATAGAAGCACAGAATAGTTTGGGTTGGAAGGGACCTTCAAAACTCATCCAGTCCAACCCCCTGTAATGAGCAGGGACATCTTCACCCAGATCAGGTTGCTGGGTTGTTCTAGATTTATTGTTTCTAAGAGCTATTTTAAGCAGATGTTACCTGACTTATTTTACTTGCTATATTGAAAGTAATACTTGGGAATTGGGGTTTTAATCTAATATAATCTCAAAAATGTTTGGTATGTACATCTAACAAACACACAGAAATAGTTTAGCTTTCATTATCAAGTAAGCTGATAGTTGATGGTGAACGTGTTGCTGTCCCCAGCTTGAACAAGACTCAGTGATGCAAAATATTCATTTTTTCCTTTATGTAATTGTATAATTAATATTTCTTAAATACGGTAACATCCTATAAAATCTCAGGCATCCTCAGATAGATACATGCGTTTGCATTGTGTGAAATATTTTCTATAGCCAGATAATTGTCTCCTCTTTTATACTAATGGCGAGAATTGCTCAAGGTGGAGCTGTAGAGCCTGAAATTTCATTTGAGGAAAAGCAAGGGGAAGGCAGGGCTGTGAACTCAGGCTTTGCGAGGTGGCCGGTGGGAAGCTGAGCTCCTCCTGCTGGTGGGAGCCTGGAGCTCCTGGTTCTCTGAAGGCTTTGGGAGTTACAGCTTCATAAAACTGTCTGTAGATCTCATTAAGGAGACACCCAGTTAGTCCTGAGCATGCAGATGCTGGCAGTGTCTGCCAGATGTGAAGGACATGGGATGGGGTTTTTCTCTTGTGGAGAATAGTAGAATTTCTTTAGCTCATTATAATTTTAAAAATTTTTTTTCTTTGTTTTAATCAGTGATGTCAGACTGTGCAGTGGTAGAGCTGTTGGAGCTCTCTGAGCACTGGCAGCTGTGGTCACTTCCATTTGTATATGAGTTCTCTTTCTGTTCGTGTCTGACCCACATGAGCTTGGTTGAGGCAGAATTCAGAAAAAATGCTTAAGGGCTGGCTGGCTCTCTTGCTACATTTATTTTATTCAGCAATTACATCAAACTTTTCCGAGGTGAAGGATTTTTAAGAGTAACATCCGATGCAGTTAATTAGTAAACTATTTATCTCACACAAAGTTTAAATTAAGACCTAGGAGATTATTTTTTTTCCCCAAAATTAATTTTAAGTGTGCAAACATATGCAGCACCAATGTAACTGCACGACTTGAATACAATTCAGCATATAAAGGCTGAAAATCATCCAGCTGAGCACTGTGCAAACTAAATGCGTGTTCAAAATTTTATATAGATTCTTCCAAGGTTATGAACATGCGTAGAAATTGTTGTACTGGAACAGATCAGTGATTCATCTAGTCCTGCTGGGAAGTGCTGGTGAAGTGTGCCAAGACGTAAATCAAGGACTTGATCAGGCTTTCAGAGCTGTCACGCAATGCTTAACCCAGCTGGAGACCCAGCAGCTGAGTACAAATCATGGGTGACCAACCCCCGCCACCTCCATCTTCCTCCCCCCAGGAGGTTTCATTCCTTCGTTGACTTAAAAAGTCTCAGTGCTAGAAGGTACTTATAGGAAAATCCATACCGGAGTGGTGGTCTTCTGGGTTGTCCTTGGCTCGTTGAGGCCACGGCTCGTGGGCGTTTGTCCCATGCTTGCAAAAGGGGTTTGTGTAGCCAGGGTGTCCATCAGGGCCAGGTCTGCACCACAGGTCTTCTGTCCCCAACCTGCCCTCCCCAGAGCAGGGGAGGTAGCTCCTCATTCTCATCTATCTGCAAAGTCCTGCAAGTGTAGGAATCTGATGTAAGATGGAAAAATGGTAGATGGTATAGTTGGGTGGAGGGGGAGAACACGCATCAAACTATTACTTTGTTAAATAAGGTCCTTATGTATTTCAGTTCTGCTAATGAACAAGCAGTTACCTGGTTCCTTGGATGAAGGTGCTTACATAGTGGCCTCAGAACAGCCAAGGACTCCACTTGCAGGGTGCAGCGTGTCTTGTGAAGATATAAACCCAAATCCCATAGATCTGCTGTAGCTACGAGAAACAGAAACAGTCTTCAGATGCATAGGCAAGTCTGCCTGCAGTGATGCCCCGTAATATGTAAACAAGTCTGCATATGGCTGGATGTATGGTTGGTCTTGAATTTAGGAGATGTGTGAGTGACTCCCTCCTCCTGTAAAACTGTAAGAGATCTTCAGTTTGATGTAGTGCCTGTAAAAATGTGACAGCGAGTAGGTTGCTGAGTAGTCCATGGTGTGTGGGTTGTGAATCCCATATTGGGGGATGAAGGAGAAGGAATTTCCCTTTCCCTCATGGAAGCAATAAGAAGAAAACTTCTAATAATGTACTTGAAAGCCTGGCTGTTGTAGGTGGAGGAAATACAGAGGAAGCCGTGTGGAAGTCTTCCTGCTGGGGGCTGCTGGGCTACCCTGGCTCCTTCAGGGCTGGGCAATTCTTCAGTGTAGAAGAAATGAGTGTTGTTGGTGGGTGATGATCCGAGTTTAGGTCATGATGTCTGGAGAGAGTCATCTCTTATGCTCAACTACAGTCCTGCTTGCAAGAGCAGGTTTCCTGCTGTGGTCTCTAGGGATGGCGTGGTTTGGTGGAGATCTGGTGGTGCAGCTGCTGGACGGGTGTTGTTAGAGACCAGGCACATGAGCAAGTGAAGTTCTGGTCTGTTTGAATTGAAGTTGTTTGGCTTTCAAAGCTGCTTGAAAACTTTTGGGTGAGATAACCTGTTAATAGAGTCCAGCCGAGGGCTATGAAGATGATGAGGGGTCTGGAGCATCTTTCTTATGAGGAGAGACTGAGAGAGCTGGGGCTGTTCAGCCTGGAGAAGGGATCTCATCAATGTTTATAAATATCTCAAGGGCGGGTGTCAAGAGGATGGACCAGACTCCTTTCAGTGGTGCCCAACGACAGGATGAGGGGCAACAGGCACAGACTGAAGCACAGGAGGTTCCATCTGAACATGAGGAGAAACTTCTTTCCTTTGAGGTGCCAGAGCCTGGACCAGGCTGCCCAGAGAGGTTGTGGAGTCTCCTTCTCTGGAGACATTCAAACCCACCTGGACACATTCCTGTGTGATCTGCTCTGGTGAACCTGCTTTAGCAGGTGGGTTGGACTGGATGATCTCCAGAGGTACTTAACAATTGTTTCCTGTGTAAAAATCAGATGTCATTGGGATCTAGGAAATCTAAAATAAAAATTCACACTAATCAATACATTTATGAGATACATAATCAGAGGTGTCGTATGACCTGCCAAAATTAGATTCAATTGAATGTTAATTTTACGTTACAGTTAAGAATTCATCGAGTGTTGACTGAGCTTGATGTGCTGTGAATATTAACGACACGGGTGTTCATTTTATTGAAAATCTGACTTTGTCACAGAAAAAGTTTTGCAGAAGATTGTAGCTTGATACTTTGGTTTCTTCAGCAATTCATGGCAGGACTCAGTTTTACAGCTGGTTTCTACCTTGTCAGATTCTTCTGGCTTCAGCAGAGTTCTGGGCTGAAAAGTGTGATTTACACCTCACACAGAGCTAATTTTACAGATAGAGAACTCTTTTTTTCCCTTAGGGCATGATTAAAATGAGGTTTTAAATCTGTCTATAAAGTTGTATAAAAGCAGCACCCTCCAACTTTTTATCCGCACTTCCAGTTGCAGTGATATTTTTATTATAATAAAGTGATCCTACTATTTTGAGTTGAAGAGATAAGTGGATAGCAGTGATATACTCAGCATTATATGTAGAGAAACAGTATTGTCAGACACTGCCCTGTGATTTTATTGGAAAAGTGGATATAATTTATTAGCTGAGGAAAAGAAATAATGAAAATATTATTTTGAAGATGAGCCAATTCATATATTTCTGAACATTACACAGACCACCCAGAACTGAACTTGTGTTTTACGTCTCTTAAGTCTAAATAAAGTCAACCGAGTCGTGAGCTGCCTGCCTGAGTCCAACAGAATGCCGCACGCTTCGAAAAGGAAAATCTGCCTTTTAATTCCCCTTTCTTTTCATATCTTCCTTAGTGAAAGGCTTCACAGCGAGTAAGCCTGATGAGTTTCTGGAATAAGGTCACAGCAGATTTGCTTACCAGAAATGTAGTGTTCCTTGCTGAGAATTACATTTACTTAATCTTGGGATAATTACATTTAATCACTCAAGAAGAAAAATGGGCATGATCCTCCAATATAGTTCTGACCATGTCTCTGCACTACCACGGTATGGGCATGGCATCTTAACAGGGATTTAACTCCTGCGGATAGGTACTGCTGCTGGAGGACAAGACAAAAAATGTACGTGTGTGTATATATATATATCTCTCTATATGTATGTACGTGAGTGATTGTGATTCATGAAGCAATTTGGCGAAGTTCAGTAAAACTTCACACCTTTCTCTCGTGCCGTGTCAGGTGGTAGAGCGGACCACCGTATATTCTCCATTTTAAATAAACTCTGTTTTAAAAAATACCACCAGGAAAAAAAGGTAGGTTTCTCTCAGATAGGGAACCTCATTGAAAGATGAGCAGAATGTGGATATCCCAAATCTTAATGCTTTACTCTTTCGCCTAGGTACACATTTTATTCTGCATTTATCTGCAAATAGAAAATGTTCTTTATAATGTTTGCTTTCATGTTGTGACTGTGCGGTTGCTGCTGCAGTAACTAACAGGCCCTTTCTCAGCTAATCTAACATAGTGCAAAAGTGTTTCTGAACAATATAAACAAGGAACGGTGTCAAACAACAAATTTTCCTTTCTGTCATGGTTTCTGAAATTTTACCAGGACCCATCTGAGAGAAATAAGTAAATTTTTGACAGTAAAGTGAATGATTTTATATATATGTATATATATATGAATGTATACTTTTAGATGTTGTGCTGGTGTAATGTTTTAATTCTCAAACTTATACTTGGAACTGAGAAGGGTAAGGCCTCAAGTGTAATTTATAGCGTAGATTATATTTAGTTTATAATGTAGTTTATATGCACATCTACAATTAGTGTTTTGCACAGATGTGTTATGGAGTGTGAGTTTTTTCATAAGGTACTCACAGCTCAAATTATCATACTCATTAAAGCATCGATTTAGGAAATTTGTTGCAAGCAACCTATTGCAGTTTTATAGTGTTTTGTGTCCTTTTGCAGTGTTTCCTTACATGTTTTGCAAAAGAGGAGGCACCTTGTTATGACAGATCACTGTAGTTGTGGTGTATCTGTCTAAAAAAAATGTCTCGTGTAAGTTTTAAAACTGCTCATTTTATGAGTTTTAATCAACAAATAAGTGTAATTTTCAAATTCACTGTGGATTTAAAATTAACGTGCTTTGTGCCTATGGAGTGAGGCAGTCTGAGGAAAAAAAAAAGGGGTAAAAAAATTATTTCTGAGAGTCTCCATTTCAAAATGTAATGGATTGAATTTAACATGCAACTTCTGAAAATCATATTGTGAACATACGTTAATAGGAACTTGCCACAAAAACAGATGAGATGTGAAAGAGAGAAGACGCGGAGAGAGTTTGTTTTTCTTAAGTGTATCTTTTCCCCATTAGCCTTTTAACAGACATAATTTCTGTCGGGGGAGATAACTGCAAAAGCTCATGTGTGTTTGTGGAGCGACGTCCTGAGCTGGCAGCCGCGTTTCCCTGGTTTCCGAGGGAGGAGGGATGCTTGCAGCAGCGCTGTCTTGTGCGTCCTGCCAGTCGCCTTCCTTGGAACCTTTGAACCCGAGAGACAGTTTTGGTCATATTTACAAAAGCATGTATCCTAAAGATACAGAAAATTCTGCTTTTTTTTTTTTTTTTTTTCATTAAGCAGCTGTGTAGACAAGACAGATACACTGATGGCTGCAGGCTGCTGGGTCAACCCGGTCCTTTGTAGACCCCCAGGGAAACTATTTTTAAACAACTTTGCTGCTCTCCTGTCATTTATCCATAGCTAAAGAAGTTGAACGTGGATTACCAAAATGCCTTAAGGCTTGTATGGTCAATAAGAAATGGCATTTTGAAGTCTTGGTATTTTTTCTATCTCTAAAAAAGGCATAACTGTTTAGTGCACTTTTCTCAATACACCTTCCTTATTTTTTACTGTATTAGAAAAAGAAGAAACATTTATTAATGAAAAAAAAACTCGAGAGGAGAAGTTAACCGTGATGTGTTGTAATGTGCTGGCAAATCAGGTAAATAGCAATAAAACATTATCTGTATGCAGATACTCAAATTCTAAGTTGTACAGGTCATGAAAATACAAAGCTGACTCAGGATGCCAAATTAATTCAGAAATTTACCTACACTTTCATTAAAAAAAATAACAGAATTAAAAACAGACAGAAAATGCTATACTTTTAAAAATTTAATTGATGAGTCAAAAAATTTTGTCTCTGAATTTCAACCCACTATGGAAAGGTTGACATCTAAGGTCATCCTTACCTCTTAAACCCTTCCTCTAATCAGGGGTCTATAAAAGAAGGAGTTTACAGAAGCAGAATACGGTCTGCCCTGTGTTGACCCAAGGGAGGGATAACACGGAGCAGTCCTGTTCGCTGTCTTCTGTGATGTTACTGTGATCTTCTTTAAAAATAATATCATTCAGTTGTTTATAAATGTCAGGAAAAAAAATGGTGGATGTTTTCAATGGTGTGTTTAGTAGTTAGCATCATCTTCCGAACTCACAAAGTATTTGTTTCACATTTTGATTATTGAATGATTAAATAATGGTATTTTGTATGGAAATGTCTGGTATAAAAATTTTGACATATGTTGAAGTATCAGAGCAAAACGTTCATGAATGTTAATTCTCAATTTAAATTAATTTGGAACATCATTCCAATATCAATTTTAAAGTTAAGGTATTGTTTGCAACCGTGCAAATTCTGTATCTATGGGACAATACAGGAGCCTTGTGTACACACCTCAAAAAGAGGCTGGGCAATGTTAAAGTCCAGTCGGAGAATCCTAATCCTTTAGGAGTGCAATGGAGAGGAGAAGAGGGAGGAGAGAGGAAGAGAGAGAGAAGAGAGGAGAAGAGAAGAGGAGAGGAAAAGAGGAGAGGAGAAGAGGAGAAGGAGAAAGAGAAGAGAAGGAGAAGGAGAAAGAGAAGAGAAGGAGAAGGAGAAAGAGAAGAGAAGGAGAAGGAGAAAGAGAAGAGAAGGAGAAGGAGAGAGAGAAGGAGGAGGAGAGAGAGAAGGAGAAGGAGAGGAGAAGAGGAGAAGGAGAGAAGATGTCTTTTCTCCTTCATCTGTCTCTACAGCTTCATTATAGTAAACACCAGCAACTCCGGAGTGTGTACATGCACTTCTCCTCATAGTTTCTTGACATGTGGAAACTTGCCCTGGCAAGTGAGTAGGTTTAACGCAGAGGTGCAGGATTACTTGGTTGTCATCTTTGAGACTGAGGCTACAGCAACTCTTGCGTCTTGATGTGTCTTCCACATGAGGAAATGCGTTCTGCAGCCTGTGTGACTCACATGCGAGGCATAGGAAGGTCTGGGGCGTATTCTACATAAAAGAAAATGATACAGTTTGATCAAGAGAGAGCTAAAGTGTGTTTGACCAAATCAGAATGCAGAGGAGGGCTCTGTGGAGCTTCCACGACTTGACCACACAAATATTCTAAAGCTTCAAGGCTCGTGCTGCTTTGTCAAGGTTGTACCTACAGGGTTCATGGGTGTCCTAGACTTCGACGTCACTTGCCTGTGTCAAGAAGCCTCTTAACTCTGGAATATTTGCACTGAGAATAGGAATATGCAACATTTTGGAGGATTGCCTTCCAGCGAAGACCCTTTAAATAGTGGAATTGTGTCCACTTTATAAACACGAAAAGAAACGCTATGGGAATTTTTCAGAAACAGCTCAGAAAGCATTGGAGCTGTTCATGGTGCAAATTGCTTGTCGTGAACTTTGCTCTTTATGTGCTAAACTTTCTTGAACATATTTCCTTCTGGCCTATAGGGATGGAGCATGAATCAGAAAATGAGGAAAGAATCCAGGAAATACTCTAGTAGGATTTGGCATGAGTAAGATGGACATTGGTTATTTTGTCCTTTCAAACTGTCAGTTCAGATACATTTGCCTGTGCTGCAAGACATGGCCTTAAAGAGGACACATCTCTAGGGGGTTTAAGCCTCATCATTAGTAGCAGGATTAGAAATACAGCTATAAGGTACTCCCTAATGAAGTCCAGAACTCTGATATTCCAGACTGGAGGAGGGACTTTTTCCCCAAAAACTCACTTGGCTGCATTCCACAGGTCAGTTTTTTGCAAGCACATAATGAAACACATTCATCACTGTTTGCTCTATAATGTTGTTTTGCAAGATCAAAATGCACATTTTTTTAATATATTTTGAAATGTATTTATAAAGGAAATAGTTAAAATACTGAACAAGTAAATGAAAACAAAAAGGAAAACGTCCCAAATCCTCAGACTCCACCCTTTGCTCCATCACAGATAAATCAACAATGTGAAATTGTTGGTTTTCTCTAGAACAAAATTTTCACAGCTGTATTTAAAAGTATGTTGATGAAAAGTGATTCATGAGGTGAAGTAATCATTTTTATACGGTGCATTTGGCACATATCAGCCAAATTACACCATAAAAAAATATTATATTTGACAGCAAACTGTTAGTGATGTGAAATTTGAGAATGAAAACTGACTATCCAAAGACTTATTTATGACTGTGCTGCTCTCTGATGGTACCATGGTTTTCATACCCAGTTGTGGTCAGCATGTGTTCTTCCCATCTTTGTTGTAGATTTAAGCTTTGGATAAATTTCTGATGTCCTTCCATTGTGAATTAATTCAGATTTGTTTGGTTTAGGCATAATTAGAGACTATTATATCTAATTCATCTACTACAGAGAGTTCTTACCAGCTAAATATAGAAGTAATTAAGAAGTTTTGGGCTACTTCAAAGGTTTTTAACTTACATCCATTTTGTCTATTGTCTTTTCATTTGAAAGAGGCATGTGTGATTCACCAGCTTACTGTGCGTATAATGCTAGCTGACTTAAAACTGTAACAAATAATTACAAGGATTTAATAGAATGGGCTAAACCTCTTCATCCTCC
The DNA here is from genome assembly GCF_036013445.1 of Caloenas nicobarica. Lineage (NCBI taxonomy): Eukaryota > Metazoa > Chordata > Aves > Columbiformes > Columbidae > Caloenas > Caloenas nicobarica. Next base: position 207,155,741 of record NC_088245.1, on the reverse strand, counting down.
TTTGCATGAGTGACTTGGGAGCAAAAGGTTGTGACCTACAGGGTCAAGAATACTGAGTGGAGTGTTTGAGAGCAGTAGATTTATCAGACAATCCTATTCAGTCTCCGCTTTCCCATTGAAGCTGTGCTGATGTTCTGCAATTAGGAGGCACCAGTTACCAGGGATGTTCATGTTCCTTCTGGGTTTTGTTTGTTATGTTGCCTGTACAGAGTACTGATTAAGGCTTTGGAGTGTGGAATTCCCTCGCAAGTGATTTATTTTGTATCTCTAGGATGGTTTCCAGCTGTTTGAGGATTATTTTTTTTTTTCCTGGAGAACCTTGGTTTCAGATAGCAGCCAGAGTGGCAAACTTTGACAAGTTACAGCCAGTTCTTTTTGATAGACTTTTCTTAGTAGAACCAGATAATTTCATTTTCTATCATGTACTTTATTTCTTCTTTAAGTATCTTCCTCAAAAATCAATTCCAATATTTTACTTTTTTAAGCATTACATGAAATGTTGATAGTAGATTTATAAGAACTTATTGAGTCAAGTTAGAACCGAGGATGTTACCAAGTCTCTGTATTCTAGGAAACCCGTGGGATGTTTTACAAAAGAATGTGCCCTTGCTTAAGCTTCTCATTCAGAAATTAAACCCCTATTGGTACATGGAAACAGACTCCTATTCATATGTTCCATATGATTTGTAACATCCTAATCCTTGCCATGAATCCTTTCCTTATTCTCTGTATTGTAGACTGAAATACATCATTTCAAAGCATGGCTTCTTCACATTTTTTTTTGAAAACATCAGCTCTTGGTTGATCACAGTTCTAATTGTCTCTTTTCACAAGTGCTATGGGTTTCTGAATCCTGTTGAAGAACAGTTTAAGTTATTTAAAAACTTGTCTTCTGTGAGTATATATTTAAAATTCACCATGAATCTGCACATTCATGCAATTACCGAATTGCATAAACCTTTAATTCCTTCCACTTTAACCAATACTTCTATTTCTTACTTTCAACTGTTAGTATACTTCGGGTGAAACATGTTCATAAACAATGTTGTATGCCAGTAGACAATGAATAATGAATAAAATTAAACTGCCGTAAGTAATTTGTAGGCTGAATGACCATGCAGCTCCTATGTACTGCCTGCTTCACATACTTAATAATAACTCACCTGACTTAAGCGTAATTTTGTTGACTTGTGGTTGCCGTAGTAATGTAAAGCTGTTGCTGTAGTTACTTGCTGGATACAAGTGAAATTTTGAAACGGTAATAATTTTTTCTGCAGTTGGCTTCTGCATGGATTACATTTTATAACTTTATTATAAACACTTGAAATGGTATAGGTCCAAGAATTACCATCTGCTATATGGAGTTTGTAAAATTGTTTACATAACGTTGATGAACATATTAAAGTGGTAAAAAACTGCCAAGAACATGCCACTAGAACTTGGATTCATCTCCACCTAATTGCTGCAAATTAAAAATTGAGCAGCCTTGTCTACTCTGCTTTCATGACTTTGCAGCATCCAGAGCAGCCTGTGAGTCAGCATCAGGTGCAGTTAGAAAAAAAAAAAGACATGTTCTGGCTTGGGGAGAAGATATAGATGGAGAACTCTAATCCCCCGAAGAAAACAGTCCAAATGTCCTGGATATTACTGTAAACTGAACTTTTTCACTGGAAAGCTGTCAGAGCTAAGGGAATACTTCATGGCACAAATCCTTTGTCCACTGATTTTCTTCCTTCCCTGCCAAAATGTGTAGTATTAGCAGGTCCAGCGTGCCAAAATTTGCCTTTGCACATTACACTCTTTCTTGAGTTTGCTACAAGTTGTTGCCTCTAATAGAATTAAAGGGGTGTGTCATTGGAAATTCTCGATATTAGTTCATTTATTTATTTTTACTAGAGCCTTACAAAGGGGTCTTGCATCTCAGAAACAAGATTTGGGACAGGAAATACCTCCTGAAACGCTCCGTACAGGAAAACTCCCAGCAAAAGGAGAGGAAGGGTGCCCAGCTTAACGTGGAGGATACAAGCATGACCCCCACCTTGGTGCTCAGTCCTGGTCTGTCAGTCGGGGCTGACATCGCTCCTTATGAAATGTTGACTTTGGAAGAAGTGCCTGGCACAGGCAAGTGGAACAGTTAATTCCTATCAGCTGCACATTTATCAAACACACAAGTGCTGGCAGATGTGTGTTCTAGCCCTCTGACAGACCTCTCTCGGGTGTGTTTCACAAGGAAGGCAGTTGTGTCCTGTCCCCAGGTGTGTATTGTGGCCGTATGGATTTATTTACCTGGTTTCTTCTCTTTTGTTAACCCAGAACGGAGAGGCACTGCATAGCACTTAGGAGTACTTTGATTTCTTCATGTTGTCGTAGTTGAAGTTAAGGTCCAAAACGGACCTTTACTTTTGGAAAACAAGGACAATCCAACACCTTCTGTTCCCAGACCTGCTGGGACTGCAGCCACATTAATGTTTGTTTGCCACTCCATTTTATTTGACTTCATATGTTCAGGGACTATAAAGTATGTCGAGCTTGCTATCTAAATTTAAAATGAGGACAACTCAAATTTTATTCTAGGAAGACAAGTGGTTACATTTGTGACTTCATTAGAAATGAAAGACAATTTTAAGAAGAAACAGGTGAACTCAAAGTTAAAATCTTATTTTCTTGCTCTTATTTAGTATTTCTTTGAGGAATTTCTCAGCCGAAGGCACAAAGGGCTGACCTGATTAGAACAGAGTGAGAGTCCCTTCTGGATCCTCATTCACCGCAGTGATAACTTCTCTGTTATTAGGAGAAGGAAACCTTCAGAACAGCTCTGCAGATCTCCACTTTCTCTTCCCCCTTAATAACGTTCCATAGTTGCTTTAAACTTTGAGTATTTGAGAACATTTCAGTGTTACCTATGTTTTTTCAATCTCTTAATATAGAATAAAAGGACTTAAAGAAATCATGAGAGATTGTCCATTTTTACCTCCATTCATGTCAAATATCTGACTAACTTGTTCTTTAGTATCTCCAGTAGTGGCGAGTCCATGACATCTTTAAACAATCGATTCCTATTCTTAACTATTTTTATCACAAGATTTTTTTCAGTGTCTGATCTGAATATATCTTGATGCAACTGTGATCTGTTACTTTTTCTTCTATCCAGCACAAACACTGAAGAAAACAGATTATTCCCTTCCCTTTGTAGCAAACTTAAGCACTGAAGACTTATCACATCCTCCCAGCTTCTTCTTTCCTTATCTCCCTCGGCCCTTCTCCCATCTTCTTTAGACTGAATAACCACAGTTATTTCAGAATCCGTACAAATAATTCTCATTGCTCTGTTCTGGTTTCCTGAAGTGAGCCCACCTTGAAGTGTTACGCATAAGAGAATTTATTTCAGCTGATAAACCTCATAAAGCAAGAGAATTAATTCAGTGTTTTGCAGGTTATAGCCTTTCTTCTACGTCTCAGAGTGGCTTTTGCATTTCGACCTCCACAGTTCTTGTCCTGTATTTGTGTAGTTGATTGTTTATGCATATATATAATTCACATGCCATCGACAAATAGCATCCTGTTTTTTCTGAGCCTCTCTCTTCCACTTGTAGCCCTTTCCTGCTTGGTACTATCTGCAAATGCAACAGGCATACACTTTTGCGCTGTCACCTCTCTCCCTACTGAAATATTGAGTAGCTGACACGCGGGAGAGGTCCTTGTGGATTTTTTTGGTAAGTGTGTCTGGATTGTTAGACATGTCCTCATGATTGTCTTCCAGGTGCTTACAATGTCTGTTTGTGTATGATGGTTTCTCACAGTGGGCACCTTCCTGTTTAGGAAGCCAGTTGAATTACAGTTTGGTCTAATTCCTCCTTTCCCAGACAGTATGATATTTATTGTTTAACTTCACTTTTACCAAAAATAACTCGTCTAAAGCGTCCTGAAGTTATATGAGCTTTTTCAGTACTGCAGTCACATCGGTGGCTCATAATCAGCCTGTAATTGTCCTTCTCTAGAAATTAGATGACTTGCGCCCAGAAAGATGAAGATTGCGGTACATATTTAGTAATTGACAAAAGCAAACGTGAACACCTCACAAGCATGTTGTTAGTAATGCTGGTTACCCTTGCTTATCCTGAATTTAAGGCTGAATAGGATCACTTTTTTCCCGAAATAGCAATGGTTAAGCCTTACCTATTATAAAAGACCAACTATTTGTGATTTTCCAGTGACGTTATTTTTGTGTGATGTAGATCTTTGATGGAGACATGAGAGTCCCTTTCTATTGACTTGTTACATTTTTGTGGCACACCAATGCCTTGCAGTGCCAACCTGGTTTCCAGGATCGGTTTAATCATGGCTTTTCTCGGTAGGACCAGCTCTCCTGGGTGTAGTGTGATGGTGACACGGACAGGAATGTTGTGTTCCTACCTAACTTGGTAGGTAGCTCCATGTGAGACTGCTTCATCGTGTGAAGAGTTGCCTTCAGCAGGACTGGTTCAGTAGCAAGACATCCCAGTGCTGTACTGTTGTAGGACACCTGGCAGCCTTTCTTGGTAACAATAAAGAGAAGATCCCTGTCTTTGCCAGTAATAACTTTCCCTAGAAACTGATCCATGCTTAATATGTTGCAAGAAAACAAGTATGGAAGGACAAGAAAATATTCTCGTGCTTTTTATTGTCTATATATTACTTGGGAACTCACATGTATTTTTTGTTGCCTGTTAGTGGAGCAGTGGCAGCTACAAAGATCATAAAATCATAGAATCACAGAACAGTTTGGGTTGGAAGGACCTTCAAAGCTCACCCAGTGCCCCCCCTGCCATGAGCAGGGACATCTGCACCAGCTCAGGTTGCTCAGAGCCCCGTCCAGCCTGGCCTGGGATGTCTCCAGGGATGGGGCATCCACCACCTCTCTGGCCAACCTGGGACAGGTTTTTACCACTCTCAGCATAAAACATTTCTTCTTCATGTCTGGCCTGAATCTCCCCTCCTTTAGTTTAAAACCAACACCCCTTTTCTTACCGTTAACAGGCTCTGCTAAAAAGTCTGTCCCAATCTTTCTCACAGGCCCCTTTTAAGCACTGAAAGGCCACAATAAGGTCTCCCCGGAGCCTTCTCTTCTCCAGCTGAACACCCCAGCTCTCTCAGCCTGTCCTCCCAGCAGAGCTGTTCCAGCCTCGGATCATTTCTGTGGCTCCTCTGGCCCCTCTCCAACAGGTCCATGTCTCTCCTGCACTGGGGTCCCCAAAGGTGGACGGACGGACACCAGGTGGGGTCTCACCAGAGCAGACAATTTGATGATGGCTATGCTTGATAGATTGTAGAAGGTGTTGAGAATTAGAGGTTTTCTGACTAAAAACGAGTCAAGTCATCATTGACTTGTAGCCCTGAAATGAGCCTTGGCTCTACCTTAGAGGTTCTGGCATGTCTTCATTTAGATAATGTTAGCCAGTGTTTCTGGATGGCTTGTTTCTCTTTTGGCAGTGTTACTTATTTACCTTGCCAAATAAGTCTACATTTTAACATACAAGTTCTGGCTTCCTAGTGTAGTGCCACATGTTTTCGATCTCAGCTAGTTGGAGGCAATAGATCTTGTAAACTACGGTATAAACAGTGGTCAAATCCCCAGCTATAATTTTTGGAACGTTATTTTCGTAAATATGATGTCCTTTCACTTAGTTAAATGAGTTAATTGCAGAAAGTATTCCACATTACATATTATTATTTTTTTTCATATTTTTGGGGAGATCTTGTGTTTTATCTGGGTGATTGCGCACATTCTTGTGATGGAGTTCATTATGTTTTTAGTTGTTTGTTGTAAAAAATCATTACGTTTTTACATTACGTTTTTAAAAAAGCATTACAGATGTTCGGAAGCCACATTTATGTACTTATTATAATAAGAAAGGACCAGAAGTCCATCGCAGAAGTGACACTTTCCCCCTTCAACTGTGACCTATAGATTTGGGCTTTGTGTTACATCACTCCGAGTTTCATGACCAGTCTCTCCATTTCTTCTTTTTTTTTTTTTTTTTTTTTTTATGATGCAACTTTCTAGTTCAAATAATGCACTTGGGTGTGCAGCTCTAAAAATATGATCTATTTAAATAGCGCTGTAGTACTTTGAAATGAAACTGTTTTAGAATGAAGTTTGGTCCCTTGCTGCAGTGTAAGCCAGCAAGGGAGTTACTTAGGAGTGGATTTCTGTGGTAGCACTGAAATATGGTTCTCAAAATAGTGTTTTCCGAGGCTATACAGAAATACTTTATTCACCCTGCGGTTCTTCGAGCTCAGTTTTGAGATTTTAATCTATTTTCAAGACTTCCTGTGGTAGTTACGAACCTCAGAGGCCTGTCTACACAGCCCATTTACACATCTGTGTGTAAATTCCAGGTAAGCAGGCAGCTTTGCATGGGGCGGTCGTCACACAGAAATGCTATACAGCCAGAAATAAAAGCTTTAAGTTTCAACAAACTTTGCAACATGGTAATTTAGCTTGAGTGTAGCAACAAACTGATGATGTCCTAATGCTTATGGCTCAATACGTAGTTGTAACGGTCTTGGTGATTTTGGCAATGTTCTGCATTATATACAATTAAGAGTATTTTTGATTAACAGAGTGAAAATCTCACTTCAAGTCCTTACAATTAATATCTCAGTGATCTAGAAGGCATGTATCGCTTTCACTCTGTAATCTAACTCAGTAATGGCCTGGGCATATTCAGAATGATTGTTAATTTCTTTCAAATGTTTTTATAGCTTTTCATTTCATTATAAGTTTATTCTGTCTATATGAGTCCATTTTATTAAATGTCAGAGATATGGGTAATATAATATAAAAGTATAAATGGATCATCTCCTCATAATCACATTTTCCCCAAATTGAAACAAAGCAAACAGCCAAATGTTTCCCTCAAATCCAATTGTGGCATCATCTGGGGAAAGCAAATGTATCCATTTCTCTTGAATACTTGAATTAATCAATCAATCTCTATGAAAGAGGTTTTTAGCTGACTGAAGTTTTGAATCACCTGCAAATGGCATGAAGTATGTTTACAGAAAACAGCTCCAACAAGTTTAGCTTCTTTTTTTTCTTTTTTTCTTTTTTTTTTCCAGTTGCAGAGAGCCAGTAGAAAAAGCCAGAGGAGAATTTGTCTGTAGATAAATTTAGCGTAACATAGAATTGCTGCAGATGCCACCATTATTTAACCTGAGCCAAACCCGGTATGAAGTTAAGACCATTTACTATTTTATCTGATAACAGCGTGTCCCCTTTGGTGACAGACTGTTCTCGTTGTTCTAACAACAACGAAACGGCATCGGCGCACCCTTGACCGTGGGGGTGGATGTGGTTTTGTGCACATCATGGTATGTTTCTCTGTATCCTCATGCTCCTAGAGCCAGTTCGACTTCCCATTTTCATACCTTTAGGGTCTTTTGGCCATTTCCTATTTTTGTTCTGTGCCTTATTTGGGGAGAGTGGGTTTTGTTGTAGCAGAAGGTACCATTTTTTGATAGAACACTTGTAAGAAAAAGGTTAAAATTGAGTAGTGGAAAAATGACATCACTTTCCAAATTTCAACAAACCGGTTGAACAAAGCAGGGAAAAGCTTAACTTCATTGTTTAGTCAACTCTTTTATTTGAAATTGGCTTCTTCTGTCAGCCGTGTGAGGCAGGGGCTTTGGTGAAGGATTTTGAGAGGGTTTGTGGCGTGACTCAGTTGCTGCTCCTGAGCCCACAACACAGCGTTGTTGCTACACAAACACATCTGCATCCAGATAAAACAATTTAAAAAATTTTTTTTCTTTGCTTTTAAGATCTTTTGGGAGAAATTCTATTTACTCAAAAATGCACATTTCAGGAAGCACTAATCTCTGAAGAAATGTAAGCGTTGTAAGTAGTGGGATAATTATATCAGTAGCAATCTGATTTTGCATTTAGCAATAACACACAAAACTTGATTAGCAATCAGATGTGAAGTGTTGATTGATAACAGCTTTGGTTGACAACCCTGATATAGTATTGTAACTTCAGTATAAACAGCTTTCTTTTCAACTGCAGTGTCACATTCTTGCCAGAATTGCAGAATTTTTCTTTAAAAATGTAATTCCCTGGATTTACATGGAAGATTAATGGGACCATAGTTCACTCTTGACTACACTGCTTGTTGTTTTCATTCACCCTTTCTATCCAAGTGTCGTAAATGATGCATTCAATACAGGTCTAGAAAAAATAATGTACATGCTCTGCTCTACTACTTTTACCCTTCTCCTTGGATATTGTCCCTACTTGCTCTTTCTTTGTTCATTTTTTAAAAAATATAGTTTTATATTCACTCCATGTACTACTTACAAAAATATAGCCTTTTCAAAAGATCATTTTATACTTCAAGCACAGCCGAAAGAAATGTCATGGGTACATTCTTTCCCTTTTTTAAACACACAAAAGTTAAACTATCAATTTGATTTGGAAACACAAGCAATGAGACTTTTCAATGCAGTTTGATCCCAGCTGCATTTCACATTTAAAAGTTTGAAGCATAATTTTTATAAGAGTTTCTGCTACAACTGTGCTGACTTGAGTTATTTTAAATGTGATTGTTGACATGTCTTCTGAAATCTGCATGTTGTCTATGGGGTACAAGATTAGATTTTTTGGTTATAATTGCTCCTTATAATTTTTTTCTTAATCCCAGGTTGAATAGATGAGACCTGTGAGGAAAGATGGAAAGAAAATAAATGTTTAATCCACAAAAAGGGGAAATTCAGAGGAGAGAGAATCTGAGTGTAAATCCTTTTTTACCTTAAATTTGCCTCTGGATTTCCTCCGTACAAGTCACAAGTTGCGCCTCATGATCGCGATGAGTCTTGGATGAGGCAGCAGGTTTTCCGTCAGTTTTTCTATCCCCTTCCTGGCAACGTGGAGGAAAAGAGGAAAGCGGGTGGTTGGTCCTGCTCCTGCATCATCTGAGAAAAGTTGGGCTATAGAGACGTAGCACGAAGGAAGGACTTAGGTTTGATATTGGGGGAAATGTTAAAGTTAACGGCAGCTGGTGCATGGAACAGACTACTTTTACCCTCTGCATTTCCAGTTGCCTTGATACGGTGATTTTTTGCTGTCTCTAAAGATATGTTTCAGTCTGGATGGATGGATGGACAAAAATGCTTGCACGTCTATACAGGGGACAATAACTTAGTTTGAAATATGGATTTTTTGGGGCGTTGAGTTATCTTTGTGAGATGTCTGTAATAAAATAAAAGTGATTAGTTAAAATGACCAAAAGAAAAGAGGAAAAATAAAAGGCAAATAAAATCTCATTGAGTCTTGAATGTTAAAGCAATCTGCCATCTATGAAGGAAACTTCCCACATTCTGATCTCTTGTGCCTCATGGAGCTGTAGATCTAGAAAGGAAGCTCCTTTGTGTTGAGATGCTGCTCAACTTCAAGTAGTGGTTTTGGTCCAAAGGAATTGCATCTAAATGCTTCTCTGCTTCCAAGTAGGGTGTTATAATTTTAGATTTGACGCGCTTTATTTCTGATAGGAAAATACATAAGCAGAGGTCAATTTTTTGCAAGCTGGTGTGAAAGTCAGGAGAAGTTGCTGAAGTCAGAAAACTCTTGTGTAACCATATCTACAAAGATTTTTAGGATCCGGTTTCCCACAGATTTATCTAAATGTCTTTCTGCAGCCTCATCATAGACCACTGACAGCTCGATGGATTTAGGCATTAAGATTAGCATAATAATCATGTTCTTCTTTGGTCTCTGGGGAGGATCTAGATACTGCTCAGATAGTTGGAAAGTTCACCACAACTGAGTAGTGACAAGTCAAAATAGGTTTTTTGGCGTGTCCGATCATAATTTTTAGAAATCACATTTTTCACTTAAAAATGAAAATGTGTGTTCTTCCCCTGGGAAAAATACTAGTGGGACACAGTTCTGAAAAACCTCTGGTTTCAACCCACTTTGTCTTATCTGACTTGACTGGGTTAGCTCTTATTTTATATCCAGAGATATAAAATACTTCATTTTAAAGTAACTTTTTTCTACATAGTTAGTGAGGAAGATCTTACTGGTTTGGAATTGTTCTTGGTTCCCAAGGCCTTTTGGAAAACTAGTATTTCCAAAATGGGATTTTATGTTACAGTAACCACATAAACAAATTACTCCCAAACAACTTAGAACTGAGCTTGAACTAATTCTTCCATTTCTCCGATTCAGAATGATTAAATGTGTGTCCCTGGACCTTGAATTTCTTTATAATCCCATTGCTCAGTGGTGCTTATTCTGCAATTTCAATCTTGTAGTCACAACCCACTTGATTAACATGGTGGAGGGTGTCAGACCATGAGGAGGGGTGGAGAAGGTAATGATGGATGATTTGGTTTTAAGGAAAACAAATGATCTTTTGAGAATAACATTTAAAGGACAGATGGGGGAAAATACAAAACAGGAGCTTGACTTGCAGGAATAAAGAGCGAAGGAGGAGATGGGAAAGGAAGAAGATAAATGGATAAAGATGACATCTCAGAAAAATGACAGCTGTTACTGTGTTGACTGTTGTTAACACTGGGGAGAAGAAGAGGAGTGAAGGACAGAAAAACAGAAGGAAGAAGGTGTAATAACCCCTCTAAGTAGCTTGAAAGAGAAAATGGATTATCCTTGAGTTCAGCACAGCTCACAAATGAGCATGGATAGCCTTTAATTCCTAATAGCAAGGGATGTGGCTGGCATGTTCAGACACAGTCACGTTTCATCACTATGACCCTCCCTTCCCCATAAAACACCTTAACTCGGAACCGTGGTCGTCTCCACCTCCGATCAGTCTTTACGGGCAGATGTGCCGCAGCGATGTGCCACCACATGTCCCGTGCTTGTGGGGTTTCCTTCCCACGCGGCCGTAATGAGAGCTCTGCATATACGAGTTTTTAATTTACTCCTACCCTGAAGGGTAACACAAGCAATACGGGAATGCTGTTAAACGTGGCATATGTTGGTGCTGTGAGCTGCTTTCTCCTCACCAGTTCCGTGGGTGAAAAGTGACTTGTTTCCTCAGAAGGCTTCTTGCGCAGGGTATATCAATTGGTCATGGAGAAAATCTTTAGAACACTTATGACAAGGCATACTAATAAAAAAACCCAAAGCAGAATTGCTGGCAGCTGCAGCCTTGCAGTTCAGTGTGGGAACTTCTCCTTCCCACAGGATGGAGGGAGAGTAGAGTAAGCTCGTGTACAGCACCTTTTCACATACGCAAACATAAATAACTGGAGTTAGTTCATGTCTAGTTGGAAGTATAGTTAGTATCAAGCCTTGGCTCTATTCTACTTTTACTGTTTTCTTTATGAGAAAATAAATGTGTGTGGCCGTGAGTTAAATTTGTGTTACAAATATGCACGACTAAAATCGACCCTATTTGCTCATGTGCCAAAATTGTCCCAGCAGGGGAATCTGGAGAACCCCAATTTATTGCTATGGCTCCTTGATTGTTCTGCTCCTCTGGCTCCAGCGGCAGCTCCGGCCAAAGCCAAGCTGGGTGAGCAACGGAGTGCCCAACGGGGACGTGCCCCCCTGATGGGAAAGTGGAACCAGATTGTGCCCCCTTTAAATTAACGCTCGCAGGGCACAAAACGGTGCTGCCCTCCTGCAGCTTGGGATTCGGTCCCTGGGGCGCTCAGGGTGCTGGGGATGGCAGCAGAGGTGAGTTACGCTGAGTACCTCCAACGGCGTACAACTCACCCCTTATCTCAGAGCTTCCAGGTTGAATGATACCCTGAAAATAAGCTTTTAACACATTATTGAGGTTTTTCCGGTCTCGGGGATATCTGCAACGCCAGACACATGTAACAGGTTTTACTGTGCTCATTTACAGCTCGAATGGCTCGCAGGGGTCAGCAGCACAGGCCAGGCTTTTTCACCCCTTGAGCAGTGAAGCGTTGAGCAAAAGTTATTATTACCAATTAGTGGTGGCATTATTATTACCAATTAGGGGCTGTATGAAGCAAATCATTAGTCTTAGTTCAGTTATTAGCAGCCAGGTGTTTGTGAAACGTGCCATATGCAGCGAGTGTTGGACCTCGACAGTCTCCCTTGAAGCTGAGTTTGTGACGTCTCCACGCTGTCCATGCATGAGCTTTTGTTGTGCCCCCCAAAAACCAGCATGTTTGGAGTCCGCGTGGAGGGATTCCTGTTGCTACTGATGGTATGTACTCAGTGCGTGAATAAATAAGGCAATTCCAATCTCTAGACCAGTATTCTGGAGCCTTTCATGTACTGAATTCATGATTTAAAGCCAGATATTAGATTACCAGTTTTGTCATTGGTTGCTGCTTCATTCGTAAAAGCAAAATTGTCATGTCAGAGAAGGATAAGTTATAGTGCAAATTACTCAAAATTGTTTCTCTAGGCCTTCTGTTTTTGAAACCCTTTAATATGCAATATTTTCACATACCCATTAGTTTGCATAATGACTTTACACAAGTAATTTTAGACAGCAAGCAGCATGAATTAAGTTCTGTTTAAGACCTTTTATAGCACTTTTATACTGTTATAATTAAAAAAATTAGGAAGTTAATGGGAAAAAAAATGGAATTGTATCTTTAGTGTTACTTCCATATTGAATCATATCTTTAACTTCGGTGCATTTTGCAGGGGAATTCGTAGCTCTATAATGATATAGAATAACTAATAAAATAAGAATAACTAATGAAGTTTTGATATACCAAGTACTGCACAGAATTGACTTTAATCCTGTAATTAGAATAGGCATTAGAAACCTTTCGCATGTTTCTCGGAGGAGGAGGGGGTTGGAGTGTTGTCTCTTTCTGCGATTCAGATTTCTGCTGCATTTCAATATTAGTGAAGAAAAGATTTGAGTGACGGTGTCTTTGGGGAGAGTTTACGGCTGATGAGCGGTGGGATGGTGTTGGTCGGGTCGGTGCCAGCACTGGTTGGGCAGGGACCTCTGCTGGCGTGATAATGGAACAATGGGACACTTAACCAGCAGCTGCACTGGAGTGATTAAGGCAAAACCATCATTATGTTCATGCTGTTATTGCTTTCTGTTTCAATATTATTCTAGAAACACTTATATGCATGTTTACATTTCAGTTTGTGTATGGTTTTAATTTACTGGAAAAGTAGAAACTAAGGCCCTGTTCTTGAGCTGGCAGCTTGCAGACTTAATTTGTTGAACACCCTTAACTCAAAGTTCATTTAACTTGTAGTCAGTTGGAGATATAAAATCAAACTCGCGATACCAGACCGTGGTTCTGTGGATACAGCGGGCATATATAAACCCTGTGCATTTGGGCTTCATTTGCAGTTCTGCCAGTGATTCACTGTGATGTCTGGCCAAAAGCTGATTTAGTTTGTTTCAGTCCATCACTCACTGATTGTTTCAATCCATCTTTCAGTCTATCTCTCTGTTAAAGTGCTATGATAATTTTAAGCTTCTGAATCTTATAGGTAAAGAATCATAAAAAGTAAAATGTTTACTTACCTTCGGTTGCAAAGTTCTATATTAATTAAAGACAAAGTGAGCCGTTTTGTTTGTATGCGTTTACCTTTAATCCCTAGATATAGAATGATAGAACGTCCTGAGCTGGAAGGGACCCACCAGGATCATCGAGTCCAACTCGTGTCCCTGCACAGGACAACCCCACAGGTCACACCGTGTGTCTGAGGCCGTTGTCCAGTCTCTTCTTGAACACTGTCAGGTTGGGGCCGGGACACCTCCCTGGGGAGACCAGTGTTTCAGGTGCAGTCATTTTAAAAGAGAAGCTCTTCAGGGTGAATTTTCTGGTGCTGTGTGCAACTGTGCTTGATACTTATTTAGCACTGTGCACATGGTGACAAATCCAGGACCTTGGAAACAAATGTGGTGAAGGCCATACCCTTGGGAAGAGTTTCCCGGGAGCATTTAATGCTGTGACATTGTCGTGGTTTGATTGCAGGGTGACAATAAAGCCGTGGCAGATGTATTGTTAACCCCCTCTCCCCGCCTCTTTCCCCTTCAGCCCCTCCCTCTCCCCCCTTCCCACTAAGGACAGGCGATTGCAAGGGAAAGGAGGACAGAGAGAAGAGAGTTGGAAAAATTAAAAATGTTTTACTAATGCTACTAATAGAAATAGAGAAAATAATACAAAATATAGAAAACCAATCTTGACAGTCCCGGCAACTGCTCCGGCAGATGTGGGGCCGGCACCCGAAGTCCTGGACTGGACTCTGCAGCCAACCGGAGCTGGATTCAGTCTGTCACTGGGCCTCAGTTCGCAGGGACAACTCGCAAGGTCCTCTCCCAATGTCGGCCATAAGGAAAAGGGACGAGATCCTCGTGATCCCCCGCTTTTATATGAAGTATGACGTGTATGGGATGGAATATTTAGTTGGTCGATTTTCAGTTCACCTCCTGCTTGCCCATCTCGCGGGATGCATCATTATCAATGACCTTGTATTCCATTGCTATGTCTACCAAAACATGTACCTAACTTTCAGGAAAACTGCAGTTAGTAAGAAGACTTAGCTGACAGGGAAATTCACTAAAAGAGAAACTTGTTTTTAACAAAACCAGGACAGACGTCATACCAGCATCGCATCAGGCACTCACCTACCTGGAGAAAACAGGACTGTCTTGGTCTCTGAACATCTTTCATCTCGTTATGTTCTTCCTGCTGCTGGTGTCTCCAGCCATTGGTAGCACACGTTGACGTGTTCTTGGAATGATGGTGTTGATAAGTTACTAGTTTGTGCTTTATGTGCTGTGTCAGGAATGCATTGCTACTGTGATGTCTTCCCCATGCAATTCTATATATAAAAAGAAAAAGAGAAAAACGTCCAAGTATCTGCTCTTTGCTTTCCTACCAACATGACACTGACAAGTCTTTCAGGAAGAATCTGTAGCAGCTGCAAGATTCAGCTCTTTTCATTGTGTCCTGGGCAGAAAAAGCCAATAACCTGCATGTTTCACAGCCAGTTCTGGACTCTTTACTGTGGTCATTATTCACACAAGAACCCTGTAGTCTGTAACTAAGGATGCATATGATCAAGCTTAGAATTGGAACAACCTCCGTATAACTGAAAAAACAGGACTTTCAGATTGAGAGTCGTCTTAAAGTAACAAGCAGCAGAGATCAGCACTCTGCAAAGTAGAACAATTTATCTCAAACTCAGAACAACTATTCCCTGCAGCTCTTCACCAGAGGGTGGGTATTTTATCAAGGTCCTCCTTTCTCCCCTTGCAGTGACATTTATCTGTCATAAACCCCATCGTCACTTCTCTTCCATAAAGCAACGATTCTTTGTCGTGTGACCCGTTGTCACCCCAGTGGTTCTGTCACCATCCTTTAAAAATTTCTCCACTCTTGGTTTGGCTAAAAGAGAGAAGCACTGGCGTTCGTGTGCTGTACCCTTTGTTTCCGAGATGTCCCAAGGCCGTGGTGACAGCTGTGAGGTCGGGCACAGCCGCAGCCTTGTTACAGACGTGCTGTTTGTCGTTAATGAGAAGCCGGTGTTAATCCGCAGTCCTCCTACGTAATATTTGATCCATAACACTTTATGTTGTATCGCAAGCAGCCCATTATTGAAAAACCTGTTGTTTTTATGTTTCAGGTGCAAAGATGGCTTGAAAGGATTTACATACTCTGCACTAAAGTAAGTAAAGTTTCTGTGAGAACATAGCTTAAAGTGAAGATTTTGAGGAATCGTGCACAGTGGCAACCACATAGTATGAAAAGAGAGGAAAATCACGCTGTTGTAAAAATTTTCCAACTTTGGGGGTATACAGCATGGTTTGAAGAAGACATAATATGCTGGCAAGAGAGGAGTCTTTTCATGTTTGGGACCATTATTGAAAGCAAACGCAGACATGTGGTTGCACATTTTTGAGGGAGCGTTAATCTTTCTAAAACTGGGATTCATGACTCTTGATATTCTTCTGGAAGCAAATGGCTGCTGTGTTTTGACCTGGAGTTTATTTGCTGTATTTACAAAATGCTGAACGAATACAACAGTAGTTTTGCGCCCAGCACCCAAATAAAGCATGGACTCGTAGCATATTCATTTGAGAGTTCCTAAATGTACCACTAAACCTTGTGTCTGGCCTAGTGGTCCAGGCTCTAGTAGAATTTACTTTGCGATGGGAGCCTCTGGTGTTACTCATTTGGGTAGTTACACCGAGTTGTCCCATCTTTGTGTCTCGTGTCAGAAATACAAAGACACATTATTCTTATGTGTCTTTTATAAACTCTGCTCCGTGTCTGCTGCTCAGCCCAGTGCATGGACAGTATCAGCTCCCAGGTGAAGAGCTGAAGTCAAGCAAGACAGACTTGCTGTTGGTAGCGGAAAACATTTTACAGAGTTTGCAGCTATGAAACAGCTGTGGAATTTGATATCAGGTGCCAATAGTTAAATAATTCAGTCTATAGTCCAGACATCTGGACATGACACACTCCTATGGCAACGTGCAGAAACAGCGCTTTCTGAAATCTCCGGTTCACTGGGAGATTCAGTTACATATCAAATGACAAACTTTTTATACCTTCATCGCCCTTGGCAAGACTACCAGTGCACGGTGTAATTTGCAAAGTGTTAGGAAACATCTTGCTGCTGTGACCTCCTTTGCCCTTGATATACAGTAATTCTACACCCAAGATGAACCAGTCTGTTGACAATATCAACTTCTGAGTGAAGACAGAGGGCTGAAGATGGAGCCAAGCAAAACAAAGTTGATGCTCCTGGTGGGAGCGAAAACATTTTGAAGATTTTACAAAATAGGTATTTTGTAAAAATATTATAGTAATCGTCAACCTCTATGTAACCCCATTTTGCTGGACATAATTGAGATATTTCATGTGCCTTTTTATTTTCTTTTTTGGTGTTCTTGCTTTGTATGAGAGATGGACTTCCCCAGTAATGGGGTTTTTTTCCTAGTTTAAAAAAATTTGTGGCGGCGATTGTGACCATTATCTGAAGGTTAAATATGTGTTGGTGGCGTAATCTTTTCAAAGAGATACAAGGTTTAGCAGCTGTGTAGGAAGCAATTTCTTTTGCAGACCTGTGGGTAACTTCAAGCTTGTCTTAAAAACTTAAGAGATTTATATTGGACTGTATGTATTTCACTGAGTTATTTACATAATTGTTGTTTTGTTCTGTTTTGTTTTTCAGGTTCATTGTAGGGAAAGAAGAAATCCCCACTCATTCGTTTTCACCTGAAGCGGCTTTTTCAAAAATAGATAGAAAGATAAAGCATCGTGAAAAAATATCGCAGCCAATGAACATACTGGCTCTAACAAAAAAGCTCATGGACAAAGTGTGAGTTGAAGAAAACAAAATAAAAACAAAATGAATCATTCTTACTTAACTCATTTTAATGGTTTGTTACATTATATTTGA
Source organism: Caloenas nicobarica (assembly GCF_036013445.1). NCBI lineage: Eukaryota > Metazoa > Chordata > Aves > Columbiformes > Columbidae > Caloenas > Caloenas nicobarica. The sequence continues at coordinate 207,138,367 of NC_088245.1, read as the reverse complement.
CAATGTTTTATAATACTTTTGCTTTGCACTTAAGTGTTTTGCATTCCATTTTTACTGGGTAGTTAGTGGTGACAAAGGCTGAACTCTAATAAAAGCAAAATTTAAGATCTGTATGTCACAGCAATGACTTGCAATGTGCAGTTCTCGAATGAGGGAGGGTAAGTTCAATCAGTTCTGAGTGAGAGAGCGCTGGTTGCTTTGTCTGCAGTTTTCAGCAAAACCAGCTCATGGCATGGTTCTGCTGGTGCTAAGCAGTCATAATAAAGAGGGGAAACTGCACAGCAGCCATTCTTACTTAGGTCGCCTTAAGTGACCGTAACATCATCTTTTTGGTGACCTGCATCACTGTATGGCATAAAGGAGAACTGCCGAAGAACAGGATTGGTGGCACCGGGCCGGCCTCCTCTCTCAGGAAATAGCGAATTGCAAAGCAAAAAGTGAGCCTCAGACTGTTTTGCACCAGGTCAGATCTAGACAGCTGAAGTTAGGTGAGATAGGGGTGCAAACTGGAACACAGGAGGTTCCACTTAAATATGAGAAGAAACTTCTTCACAGTGAGGGTGGACCAGGCTGCCCAGGGCGGTTGTGGAGTCTCCTTCTCTGCAGACATTCCAACCCGCCTGGACGCCTTCCTGTGTAACCTCATCTGGGTGTTCCTGCTCCGGCGGGGGGATTGGGCTGGATGAGCTTTTGAGGTCCCTTCCAATCCCTGACATTCTGTGATTCTGTGATACATTCCCTTCCAGTCTATAGGATCCAATTTATTGTTCCTTAATATGAGCTTAAAGAAACACCATCAGAGAGCTTTTCAGGCTAATACGTTCAGATGGTCTGCTCCTGCTGAGCTTCATTTGTCCACCTCAGGCACGTTGGGTACCACAAGGAGTTATTTATAGGGAAGATGGAATAAAAAATGGAGTAGAGGTCTGTTCATACCGCACCTCTGATTCTTCACTTCCATTGACCTCTCCAGGAGCAGTTCTGTGACCAAGATCTTTGCCGGCTGACATGCAGGAAAGAAGCGAGTCTTCCACGTGCATTGTGTTCCCAAAGTAGTGGCTTCTCTTACTTGCTCAGATAGCAAACAAACATGAAGTGACCTGCATCATGTGGTGACTTCCTATGGTTTGCTGTGGTTTTTAATTGAAAAATATAAGGGAAGTCAGCAGCGGCTTTTCAGGCACGACAGTGTTAGACAACAAAAGACCTGGAAAGAGAAGACAGCTCCAGCTATAAGCAGTTTAATTTAGGCGAGTCGCTTATGCCTATTTTATCTTAAATACCCGTCATTCAGTTTGCTAAAGACAGTCCACAGCTCTTTGGTTGTTCATTAAATACAAGGACGAAGGGATATGGGTGGAGAGGAGCATTTTTCTTTAAGGTTTTGAAACTCCTGACTCAGACATTCAGAAAACTTTCAGTATTCAGTCCTAATGCTCTCACAGGTTTCTCTTCCATATGGTTCTTTTCAGTATAATTGAGTCTAAATGCCTGTAACCTGATCGCATTCTCATTACAATTTTAGCTACATAAACTGACCTCACAGATGATTTATGGCCGTTAGAGTTTATAGTGCACGATTCAAAACTTCCAAGATCTATGGCACAGTATATAAATTGTGCAATTTATTTTGCATTAAAACTTAAATACTTGGCTATAGAAAAATATAATGTTCAGACCTGGTATGAAATTACTTCTTTTAATTCTACATAATGAAAGGCTAACAACTGTGCAACACATGCATCCCACCGTCCCAAGCCAGTCTCTTTTAAATGCTTAACGTCAAATTCAATACAAAGTAAGAGCTACATAAAAATCAACACAGTAGAAGAAATAGCCCAGAAGTGAAAAGCTTGTAATTGAGAGAAGTCTCACAGAGCAGCTCTGTGTGTTCGCATGTTCTGCCTTGCCCTCCGGTGAACCTTACACTGGTATGAAAGATGTAAGGACACAGATCACGGGTGCTTGGTCAAATGTCCTTCCAGAACCACGGAGCAGAGACAGACCGGGAAGGGTCGTGTCACTTCTCCCTGTTGACCGCAGCAGAGAATTTGTTCTTTAATTTTGTGTTTAATGCATAGCATGGCAAGAGGTTGGTTCCAAATAAGCGTGCAGACACTTGCTGTACAACTAAAGCATTGTTACTTTTTATTGTCTTTTTATGGCATCATAAAAGTTCACAGTGCCCTTCAATAGGTAATAGAGAGAACCAGTGGTGGGAAAACAGCGCTTTGTGTATTTCTAGGCAAGAAAAATTTATGAAGTCTGCTGTTGATGACGCTGAAAACAGCTACAAGTTAAAATGTGTTTCATTGTGCTTTTTGCAGGTGCAAACATGGCCCGAGGCATAGATGCTGTAAACACTATGAAGATAATTGCATCTCATATTGTATTAAAGTAAGTGCAGAAATAGTCAGATTGACAAACTCTGGCAAAGACAGTGTAAGAGTCTTTAGTCAGACAAAGCACACACTTAGGAAGTGAGGAAGGAGCCTGTTACTCATTCTTCTTCTGTTGAAAATGTGACAAGCCTGAAAACAGATTTTCTCAATTTAGGAAAGGGTGGTGGGAGGTCAGAGTTCTCCGGTCTTTCAGATGAACCGGAGTGAATGAATAACATAAAACGTGTGGGGAAAAAAATGGGCTGACGAGCCAGGAACTTGTTTAGCTATGTGATGCACTTGGCGGCTGAGTCCACTTGCGATTCCAGCCTGACTAAGGCACCGGAATGTGCTGCTCGGGCAGCGGCCCCGGCGCGGTGCTGCAGCGCTGCGCTCGCCTCGCCGCGCCGCTCGGGTATTTTAAGAGCTCGGGGTAATGAGAGATTGGTCGCAGTTGCTGTGCCCAGGAAGAGCTGTTTATGTCCGATGGCATAATTCATTCTCCTTTATTAATGCGATCAGCGCTTTTTTTTTTTTTTTTTTTTTTTTTCCAGAGGAGCACTGTATAGATGGGATTTCTTTTGGCCGGCATTGGGTTGGCACAGGTGGTACCACCTGCTGTGCCTGTTTTAGGAATTGGTATGACTCCAGAAGATCTCAGTCACTTAATAATTTACACATTTTTTTTTCTGGAGCAGCAAAAATAGATTTGAGTATCTTCAGATGCTTTTGATACATATTACTTTCAAAAATAACTTTTTAAAATTAAAATTTTGTATACAGTTAATGGTATCTCAGGAGAGCTATGCTTAAATTTAGCATGAGAAGAGATGTAGCACAACATTTATTCAGGTATGTTTATTAACATCATTTTTTCTTGTATTAACACACCTTTTACGCTGCAGTGTATTAGTGTACCACTGAGTAACATTTGGGTATAAGTTGCACTTGAGTTGGTAGGATTTGAGGTGGTGCTTAAGTATTCTGTTGAATTACAATGAGAATATACAGTAGAGCATTCATGAAAAGTTCAGGATAGTTATGTAACTTTTCTGTTGCAGGAAGGATGTGTATTTAACAGAACCCAGATTAAAACTACAATTCTACAGCCTCTCACCACTCTCACAGTCCACGTAATGTTTCATTCATGGGTTCTTTCCTTCAAGGCGTAATATCTTTGGGGACACAGACTTTCCATTTGGTTTGTGCTTGTTCCTTTTGCTACTCGGTGTCTCCTGGCCACCTTTGTCTCCCATCTCCTCAGAGCTCACGTTTGGGCAGAGTCCTCTGGGGAGCAAACGTTCCCTCTGCAGAATTTGCAGAGTACTCTGTGTTTTCCCCATAGATGCTGGCATCTGGCCCTCAGAATAAATGTCCAACACTGCAGTGGAGGTTACGTTCAAAAGATTAAAATTAAGCAGAAGTGATTTTATGAGTTGATGCGCTGCATTTCCAGATCTCTGCTGCTGGTAGCATCTCCTAGTGTGCATCTTTTTAGATGGGTGCCTGTAACGTCAGTCTGCTGCGCATTTACGTAACATGCTGTCTTTCATGACTTAGGTGTATTTTACAGTAATTAGCTCTTACTGTTAGTCCAGACTTGCTGTCTGCACTTTTTATTTATCTCGCACAAAATCCTTATCTATTCTGTGCTACATGCTCAGCAGCCAAATCTGTAAGTACCCTCATACCACTATTATTTTACAAACGCAGTTAGAACAAACAAGCGAGGATTTCTCTTAGGGTTCTCCTAATGGAACTGGTGCCTCTTCCTCGTGGAAAACTGTCATAATCTGCTGGAAAAACAATTACATTTGTGACTTCTTTGCCTTTAAAACAGAAGGGTGACCAAGGAATAGGGGTTAGTCTTGTTGAATTACTCTAGTTGAGAGAGCCAAATCTGATTTCAGATTGTGAGTTCCTCAGATAATAGTAGGTCGTCCCCAAACTACTCACTGTCCTTTCGTAGGTGGTTAGGGAGATGTGTTAATCATGAAAAGAACAGGGAGAACAAAATAGGCATAGTAAGGAGTTTCTGTTCTCTTCAGTTGTTTTCTGTTCATGTTTCATATACGCTTGAAGGGGATGGTGGGAGAAGAAAGCCCCACTGATAGTGGAGCTGAACTAAGTCTTGAGCTGACTAAAATAATAATTAAATAAAAATAATAATTAAATAAAAATAATAATTTAAAATACCGCCACATTTTTGTAAGGCTGTTCTTTCTTTAGAGAAACCAATTGTGCAGTTGAACTATACTTCATTCTTGTACCAGTCGTGTGCAGTCTTTTAGTATAAATTATTCTTGACTACAATAATATAATCAGGGAAATATCACTAAACTGGCAGCCAGATCTTTAAATTTCTTGCCTTTTCTGTGACTTTGTAAAATCAAAACCTGAGTGAAAACATTTATTTTTATGTATTTAGACTTTTAAAGATCAAAAATTCTTAATGCATTTGCAGTTGTCTCTAGGGCCGTTTCTGCAGTCTGTCAATAGTAACTGCCAGCTGATATGATTGGAGCATTTTTTTGTAATTCCATGTCTGTAGAGGAGCTTTTAAATCTGATCATGATCTGATGAGCTGCTCATTGCCAAGATTTCTTGTCCGTGCCATATTTTCCTTTACCCTCGAACATCTCATCTTCTCATTATCATACCTGTGCTTTAATTGTCATTGCATGATCTTTTTCTCCTGTTTCATGTTTAAATGCACATTACCCTGTTGGCAGAGTCCATGATAGTTTGTATGTAACATTTAGTAATGACATGCCACCTCATTTCATAGACTTCCCTTCAAATTTTAAATACTTAAAGTGCTTTGGGTTTTTAAATGTCTGAAAAGCGTTACCAGAAGCAAGTAAACAATATTCTTCTTCTTTTGGATTCCACTTGATTACAATGAGGAGACACGAGCCATCAGCAGAAGTCCAGTTGTCCATTTTTTCGGCTGGTGCTGCAGATGACACCTGATGACCCTCACACCTAATGACTAGGGTGACCAAAAACAATGGGAGGTTTTCTTTTTTTGTGATGATTGTAATCTCTGCATTCTGTTTCTTGAAGGCCAACTGTATAGCCAGTAAAAACTGTCAATATCTTAACTAATTTATTTTAAATATCTTAACTGATTCCTAATATATTGCAACAGGTTGACTGAGTTTTGGTATGTTACTGAACATGCGCTTTTCTGAATTTGAGTTCTAGCCAATGTCTTGGCTGTATTGTTAACTTTTTAAGGAATCTGTTTCTCAAAAGGGAACAAAAGGTTTATTCAATGAGTTTTGCAGATATGTAATTTCACCGTGCTGCTACTTCTGGCTGATCTGAGTCCCAACTCAAAACCTCTGTGGAGAAATGGCTCTTAGCAGGATTTTCTTCTCTCACTTACGTTTATTGTAGTGTTGGATGTGTCTGAGTTTCCAGTTGGAATTTGAGTGTTTGCTAGTGCCATGTTCCTCAGCCCTTCAGAGTAACCTTTCCTATAGCCGAGTATAAATGTCAAACATCCCATAATGTTGGCTGTTCTCTTGGTGTGGGCTTTGTTCGTAACTGCTGCTTTTGGGACTTTATTTTTATATAATGATACCTGGTATCATAATCTAATTTTCTGGGAAGACAAGGGCTATGTACTTAGCGCTAGGCTACCTTTTCATTTAGGTGTGAATATGTGCTCATCTTAATTTTGACATTTTAAGTACACAACATTCACAGCGCGTTTATATCTCTGCCTACCTCACATGTATTTCCATTACATGATCAGAAAACACCGGGTCGTTAGCTGTTCAGTATGTAGCATTTACATACCTTTAAGACCAGTACATTATTTATTCATAGCTACTGGATCATTGGATGACACAATATATTTTCTTCCACTTGATTCTCCTAAACCACTTCTTGAGTAGCAGGGAGAGTAATTCCTTCAGGAAACTTTATTACTGGATGTTTAACCACAATAAAATTTTACGAGCTTTATGATGCGTTATAAAGTTCTGTAGGAGGCAAAAATGTTTCGCATTTCTGAGTTGGGAATGTTGCTCAGTCAAACCCTCTGCCAGTTATTCCTGTGACTGGAATTGCCTCGGTGTCCTTGAGCATCTTCTGAACACCGAGCCTGCCTTGCTTGCCAATAGTGAGTGCACAGATAGTTTTCAGATAAGGCGTCTTCCAACCCTAAAAATGGATAGATTTGATTCAGAATGATTTGAGAAGTTCAGCCACAGGGTAAGGATAATGAGAGGAAGCTGTGGAGGAAGTTATAAGGAACTGGGGAGAAGAATTTGGAAAGAAAATGTCAGTGTGGTTTTGTGACGTGATGTAAAAAAGCAGCTCTGTATCCAAGGTAGAGTAGTAAGAAAAAACCTTTCTGAGTAGCTCTGCACATAATCTCCCTTCCAGTTTTGCCCTTTCCCTCTCTGCAGGCGTCACGCAGCCCCCGGTTTGGTTGAGGGAAAGTCCATGAGCGTGTGCCAAACCATCAGGGTCTATTCTCACACTTTCTGGAATTTACTTTTGTGGACTTTTTCCTCTTTTAGTGCTTTCTCCAAACATTTGAGTGTAGCAGTGCTCTTCTTTTTTTTTTTTTTCCCACCCCATTACTTTCCTCTGTACACCCATTTGTGGTTAAAAGCCGGTCAGTAACATGGAAATGAAGTCATCGCGATTATTTCAAAGGACAGAATTTTGGAGCAGAAGAGGAGTGAAGTTTGCCCATTGAGGCCTTTCAGATATTCATAGATATTAAAGGAAAGTTGTTTGTCTATGATTTTATTGCTTTTTCTATTTTACAGGGGAATCGGGGCGGGAAAAAAAAAACTGGTCTTGAGTTTGAAGATGGGGGTGCATTTTAGACAGTATCTGCAGAGTGGATTTTAAACTGCTTGATGTCAAAAAAGAGTCCTTCTGTAGATGCTTTTCCTTTTTCTGATTTTATGGTTTCTTACCATTTTCTCCAGGGCTTCATTAGGATGTTTAGCATCGGTTACCTGATCCAATGTTGCCTTCGGATTCCGTCCACCTTCCGGCATCTCTTTACAGAACCGTCCCGGCTACTTTCCCTCTTCTACAACAAGGAAAATTTCCAGCTTGGAGCTTTTCTGGGATCTTTCGTCAGTATATACAAAGTAAGCTTGTAACATACAGAAATAATGAATGCCACATTTTTTATTTCACTTTTCAGAATATCACAAAGAGCTAAAAAGTCTAGCCACTTGATATTACTGATACTGTTTGCTACAGCACGTCACTGACAAATTCTGTAGTATTGAAGTAATCAGATTGCAAATAGAAAATTAGTTTTCCATTCTGTGTGTTTTTTCGATCATTTCTGAATAAACAAGATGGATTTTGCAGTATGGCATCAAGATCAGGAGATAGCGAGTATTTCAGAGAAGGTGAATTCAGATTTCAAAGGAACTTGCTGTTACTCAGAAACATCTTAGTGGAGACACGAGCAGTGACTGCAGGAGCAGCAGTGTTGCCAGAGAAAACCCATTTGCACTTTTTTTGGCTCAAATATCTGGAATTCTTACTTGACACTAAATAGCAGGAGGTCGCAGAACATATATCACATGCAGCTGAGGAGACGTTGCACTTAACGCTTGGAAATCTGCCCTTCTGAGCCATTATAAGATGACAGGTTGTGAACTGATACGCGTTCATACAGTATTGTTGGAGTTAATAGAATTATGTTTATTTATGCCAAAAGAGAACATGACCAAGCACGCTCCCTAAGGAAGAACGTGGTGCACAGTGCGGTGCTGAAGTGGCTTTTGCACTTTAATGTTCTTAATCACACGTCATTTTTCAACTGCTACGTTACTTGCTCTGCAAAGTTAAGAGAATTCTGTATTGTTCAGGACAAATATTACTTACTGAAAATTAAAAAACCAAATGTTATTTGTCAGCAAAACAGCATTTAACTTGACTTGCAGTCAGATTGAGACACAAGAACTTGTAAGGTTACAGAGTTTAAAATTTTTGATGGCAAAGTGGAAATGGGCTGTTAAGAGTTTATTTAAACTTCAAACTTTAAGCAAAGAACCATTAGAGAAAAAAAAAAGTATTTAAATTGCAAAAGCTGAAATTATTTTAATGTCTTTTAAGAGCTCGTATTGTAAAGTGTAAGTTAGTTCTATAGATACTCATTTTACAAGGGTAACACACTCTGACCTTTGTTTATTGTTTATTAAGTATGTACTTTTTGTTATTGTTTGCATTCCATAACTTTTTTGCAATCCGTTATATGGATTTGGGTTGCATTATATTTTTCTTCCAGTTTGGAATAGGCATGTAGGGCAACAAAGATTGGACCACAGCCAAAAAACAATGAAATGCTTGATGCTTTTTGAACCCAAAGGAATTGCATTAATGGCTACTTTTTAAAAAAGACCATCTTGTCCCTAAAAGCAGCCCTAAATGCCATTGGAGAGTTGTAGTAGCTGTACCATTGATGGTTTTTGTTCACTTTACTGTTAATTAATGTCAGCAAACAAGGTTATGCAGAAAATACATTAGCCATTGTAGCCTGGTTTTCATTTTTAAATCAGTTTACAAGTTCGAGCAGTTAAGCTGACTGCCATAATTGCAATGTATCAATGGCTTTGCAAGGAATTTATTGAAAATGTGGACCGTAAAATAGCTAGTGAGACCACATCTGTGATGTTATGTCCATTTTTGGACACAGATATTGCTTCATTTCTTCTTTTAATTTTAATGTCTTTTTTAAAAGAGTGGGTTCACCTGAGGGCCACCAAGATGATTTGAGGACTGGATCGTATGATGTGTGAGGAGAAGCTGGGAGAAGCCAGAGAAAAAAGGCTCAGGGAGATTCTATGGCTACCTCCACCTCTTGGAGGTGTTCAGTGATGGGATGAAAGGCAATGGATACGAGCTGAAATACAGGAGATTGCAAAGAGATACAAGGAAATATGTTTTCATGTGAGGGTGGCCAAATATTGGAACAGGTTGCCCACTGAGGCTGTGTAGTCTCCATCCTTGAAGATGCCCAGAACTCAACTGGGCAAGTTCCTGAGCCACCTGCTCTAATTGGACCATCTTCAGGCTGGACCAGATGATCTCCAGAGGTCCCTTCCAACATAAATCATTCTTTGATGCCATGAAAGGCAAACGTTAGATAGATTATGAGGCTGATGCGCATATCTCCAAATAGACATCAGTGGGCTGCCGTACTGAGTTACATGATGTTGTCTCGGTGCCGTCAGCACTTACTAAGCAGATCGTGAACCATTTAGAATCAAACAGAAATTTCCCAGGGATAAAATTTGGAGACAAAGTATGGATTTCCAAAACAGTTGAACAAACATTGAATGCAGAGGATGTGGCTGATGTGCAACAGTCTGGATTACTTGGTAACCAATGAAATATATTTGAAACCAGTGGTCATCCAAATGAAATATATTTTTAGCCACAATTGCCTGCATTTGTTCTGGCCTGAACAGGTGTGTATTGTTTTCTTTGTCAACAAACAGGTTATGCGCTTGACTGCATCTTTTAATCACATGCAGTTCTAACTTCTTAGATTAATGTGTTTTCCAGATTCCAGAATTTATTAGAAGCATGGAAGAATCTCAAGGTGTTTGATGTGAAGACAGATTTTATCATGGGAAAGAGCCTAGACAGCTATATCAAATGAAGATTATGTGAATTCAGGATTAGCTTTGGAATTAGATTAGTAATCAAATTGGATTGGTTTGCGCTCTGATTTTGATAAAAACAGTAACAATCAACTGTTTTTAATTAAAACACTAAAATGTTTCAGGCACTGTGATTTGTAGGTTTTATCACACCACACTCTTAATTCATACTGTGTGCTGTATCACCATCTCACAGAGGAGCATCTCCAGTCTGTGCATTCCAAAAGAGAAGCAACTGGGGCTAATCCTGCTCTGTTCACCCTCAGGGTACCAGTTGCTTCCTGCGTTGGGTACGAAACCTTGACGATGAGCTTCACGCACTTGTAGCTGGTGAGTCCACGAGAAGAAGCCTTTGTGGCCTCCGCGGGGACTCTGCAAGTGTTTCTCTTGTGCGCGTGGTTGGGTGTCAGTCCTCTCGTTCCCTTTTCAGACTTGTGGGATGGACACGGGACTGTGTGCATTAAGGTTGCATCAAAGTGAGAGCGGTGTTTCAGGTGGTTGCAGATAAAGAGTTGCAATTAAAGTTGTAAGGCAAATTCAATCAAATGGTATGTCTTTTTTACGGTCAGCTTTCTTGTATGCACAAATGTAAACTTATCCTACTGTTTTCCAGCTGCAGAGACGTGAGGTTGAGATATTGGTTCTCCCATACATGACAGAATACACATTTGAAAGGGTGAAGGGCTCCACTGGCTCTGAAGAAGGACCCTTCGCCGTTAGATTGGTGTAGTGTTGCAGGCCCTTCCCTGCTGCTTGCGCATCTGTCACGTACTGGAACCTCGGAGGTCTCTCTTCTGCGTGGGATGAGAGAGGAAGTTTGATACTGTGCTTCTGAGCACTGAACAAGAGATTGCTGTCAGGGTTTCAAAATTCTCTTTTTTTAAGTGACTTAAGCCGTATTTTCATGGGCAGCACAGGAACATCACTGAGCTTTCTTGTAGCAACAGAAAGCATAATCTTGTGCAGCGTCTGTTGAGCTGACAAACTGCAAGAGCAACAATAAATCACAATCTTAACAATACTTTTGTTTTCTGATTGTTACAGGGTGTCTAGCAGGAATTTCTATGATGTTTTACAAAAGTACGACTATCTCTATGTATCTGGTGTCCAAATTAGTAGAGGTAAGATGTTACCTTCTTAACAGAGTTCTTTCTTTCATCCTTTTCATCAAGGCAGAAAAAGAAAATGAACTTCACAGGCTTTGTCAGAGGATTCCAGTATAATACACAGTTGTGTGGCGGTGCTGTGTGTCAGTAGGTGTGTGCCAAGAGGCAGTGCCGTTCTGTGGTCTCATTTCTTTCTTATTTTCTTTTCTGTGACTAATTTTAAAAGTCCTTTAGCCACTGGTCTCCTTGTATATTCTCCATGATTTTTTTTTTACTCTCCTGGTAGCCCTTTACTTTGTAGTTTTTGCAGATCTTTTAAATCTCAAAGTCCCAAGAATTTCTGTTCTGCCAGAAACGTAAATCAGACCTAGTCCTTAATTGCAGATTTATTGCCAAAAGCTACAGCTTAACTTCCTGCCTTTGTTCCCTAATTTTGGCATTCAACAACCTAAGATAACTCAAAATAGCTTGGGTTTTAGTCTATAGCTGGAGTTGTTTGTCAGTATCCTTCAACTGATTGAATTCCCAGCTTTGCAGCGAACTTTGTTCTAATTGCTATTTTTCAGGCTTGAATTGTTTCTGTGAACTTGTTCAAATTAGGAGCCCAGGAAAAAAAAAAAAGTGTGTAGAGTTTGAGTATGTTAATTATACTTTGCTAACGAGCCTTTGATTTCTTACTGTGATTTTTCCATAAAATCAGGACTTAGTCATGGTTATTTCCCCAACAGCACCACTGGAATAAGTTGAGAGCATTCCCTTCTTATCTTCATCCCTAAATCACAAAGCTTCTCCTGCAGATCTCCAGGGCCCCATTCCCTGGTGATATTCATCCACCTTGGTTACCAGAGCAGAATTCACTTCAAACAATATAAAAAGTAACTTTTTTTTAGGCAGCAAATTCAACATAAAAAGGGAAGATACACTGTTTATTCTTGCTCCTTGTAATCCTAGATCAAGGTCTGAAGGTGGTTCACGTAATTCTGAGTTATCCATATTGACTTTTAGAACACCAGTTGTAAAAACACAATATTATCTTGTATTGTGGATGGTTTTCTCTGGACTTGAAGACATTGTGGCTACAGTGAAATAAGAAAAGTGCTATGTGTTCTTTCGTTTTTTTTTTTTACTACTTTTGTCATCTTACGCAAGCCAAGGGTAACTGACCAAGAGGCGTGTGCTGCTTTGGAAGGTCAAGCTGTGCTCAGGAAAATAAACTTAACATGTTTTCTCAGAAAGACAAGTATGTGATTTCAAGCTGTTTAAGAACAGTGAATATTCACTTTGTTAGAATAGTTATTGCATTGTTCTTTTGCTTTTTTAAAAAGAAGAGTTTAATATAGCAGATTTTCCCTTAATCTTAAAGATCTATACTACCCTTTTAACACCCAAGCTGTTGCTGGGTCCTGTTCTATGCATTTATAGCCTCTTATTCTGTTGATCTTTGATAACTTTTATAAGCTAGCTCAATCAATGTTGCATTTGTGGTCATATACAAAAATATATAAGCATAGGTTAGTAATGTTGACATGTTACTTTGAAAAGGTAAAATAGATAAAAAGCAAGAAGCTCCTTTGTTTATTTTGTTTCATTCAGCATCTTTTGTTTATTTTTATAGACTATATACTTCAAAGGCATTGAAGCAGGGAAGGTTCCCTATTTTCCTCACGCAGACAGCATCATCTATGCCATCTCCACATCGATATGCTTTCAGGCAGTAAGTATCTTGTCTTCTAACAGAACATGAAGTTCTAGTGTAAGTTAAATGGTGAATTAAGTGAGGAGCACAGGGATACAGTGATAGGGAAAAGATGGTGTGATGTAGTGATTCCAGCAAGACGCTGTAAGTCAGGGCTCCTGCATCCTGCTTTTCACTGTCACAGAGGGAAGATCATTTCCAGGACTCACATTTCTCATATCCTTGTAGGCGAATGTGTTATACAGAGCACTGAATTGTTTGGATAGGATCTTAAAATGCACTGACCCAGAGGATGAACATAAATGTATGGACTTTCATAAGCATATGGAAGGCCTGTTTTTCAAGGAGACAAACAATACATATTGTAGTATTTCACGTTTGGGTTTTTTTTGGTTTTTTAGGTTTTATTTTAATCAACTGGAATTTTTCGCTTTCAGCTAACTTGAATTCAATTGCCCATTTGGAAGAATCTGCCAAAAGTAGCAAGGAAATATGAAGTTTTATGTTTGAAACAAGCTGTAGTTTTCATCTTTCGCCCTTTCCAAGTCAATTAGATACTTTCAACACCAGCTCCTTTATCAGCTGCATCAGCTGTAAAAGCTCCTTTTCAGTTACGTTACTCCAATGCATCTCCTCCTTTCTAGATCTGCTGAAATGTCCCTGAATCTTTTTTAGTTTTTGCATAACGGAATATATTTTTGTACACCTCAATAAAGAGAATATAAAATCATCCTAAAGCAGTCTCCTGCTGTTTTGTGCCTAACAGAAGAGTTCCAGTCCTCATTGCTCCCCTGTGTTTGGGAATATCTCTTTCTAGTATCAAAATGAACTGATATTTCAGTACTTGGGATATGGCTGAAGGTCTGCAGCACGGACATCTCCAAAATACTATTGGCAAGGACCGTCACATGAGGCTAACAGAAATAAAGTTCCTATGAGAAAAGAGGAAAGGATTTTTTCATTACTTAGTAAATAGTTGGAAAAGGAGCCCAAGATTGGAAATAAATTTCTAGGTTTAGGAGGAAAGAGGGAGAAATTATCAAAGGGATCTATACTCAAATGTTTGTTACTCATTATACTCATAAGTGACCTGGAAATGTAATGGAATAGAAAGAAGACAAAGATTTTTGTGTATAACATTATTTAAGATATGTAACATGAAATGTAAAGATGGTTACAAGAAATGGTAGATCACAAAATGCAGAGTGAGTGGGAGATAAAAAAGCAGATAAATTTGGCATCCACAAGTGCAAAACCATGTACATAGAAATAATAAGGATTGTTGTTGCTTTGTCTGCAATAAGATCTAAGCCAATTACCACCACTTTTGAAAGAAAGTCTGGGAATATCACCCTGTCCTGGTGGGGTCATATAGAGCATCGAATTCAGCTGCGAGTGGTTTGTCTACTGACAGCGCTGGACACTGATGGGTGATGACAGCCGGTTTTGGTCCATGAACCATAAGAGGATTTTTTAAAAATTAAAAAATATATATATTTCCATAACTATCTTTTCACTGACTTGGCAACACAGTGTAGCAGCTGAAGCTTTTGCTGGGCGCTGTCAGCCACCTCTCACAGAATTCTCTCCTTTCAGGCTGTCATGGAAGTTCAGAACCTGAGACCTTCGTACTGGAAATTTCTTTTACGACTAACAAAGGGCAGGTATGTAATCGGGGTCTGTTACGGCTTGTCTCAACAGGTCATTGATCACGTTCATCTTTCTGTGTCATTCACTGTCAAGAGCAGAGACATTGGAGTATGTGTAGACTAATTCCCCAGGTATTTACTTTGCTTTTCAAATAATTTCCCATCCACTTGAAGTTCTTTGCTGCTGAAGCAACACTGCTGGGTGTAGTCTAAAGACAGGAGCAAAGACTTAAATCTACTTAAGACTATTTATCAAGTGAGTGTTTCACTTGAAGACTTTTCCACCTTTAGTTCACTTGGAGGGTGGAACGCGTTTGGGTTTCAGTGGAATATGAAGAATCCGGTAAACAACTGTACAAGTTGAAGAAATCACTTGGTATTTACAGTGATTGACAACGTGGTATTTGTAGGTATTTAAAAGCACTACTAGAAATGTCAGAGCTTTTCCTAAGAATACTTTAAAGATTCTATAGTTTATTATAGGATTTCTGTTTCAGTTGGGAAAGGAATTTTTTTTTACTTGGAAAACTAATGAAAAATATTCTCTGATTATAATCATAAATTTACACTGTATCATAGAATCACAGAATAGTTTGGGTTGAAAGGGACCTTCGAAGGTCATCTAGTCCAACCCCCCTGCCATGAGCAGGGACATCTTTAACAGTAATATCTTACTGGATATTTTTTATCTTATTTGCTGTGGGGTTCTAAAATGCTTACCTTTTAAAATAGATTTTGCTGTGATTGATTTATAAAAATACAGTTTAGTGAAGTGTACACTATTATACTGATGTGGCAGAAACAAGGCATCCAGATCATGATGTAGATCAGTTTAAGAATGGGATTATAAAAGGGAATGTTTGTGGTGACAGTGAGCCCTCCAGTCTGTAAAACAGAAGTGAAATCAGAGGCCAGTCCCTGGAGCACGTTGAACTGCACTCTCCGTGTCTCAGTGCACTCGTAGCAGCACGTGGGGTGACTGAACACGTTGTTAGACGTAGTGGGACACTTTCCTTGGGATGCCTGGAGATGCTCTGCAAGCAACCTCTGCGGCCCTACAAACATGAGAAGGCTGAGGGAGACCTTATTGTGGCCTTTCAGTGCTTAAAAGGGGCCTGTAAGAAAGATGGGGACAGACTTTGTAGCAGGGCCTGTTGTGATAGGACAAGGGGTGATGGTTTTAAACTAAAGGAGAGGAGATTCAGCTTAGACAAGAGGAAGAATTTTTTTAAAACGAGGATGGTGAGAGCCTGTCCCAGGTTGGCCAGAGAGGTGGTGGATGCCCCATCCCTGGAGACATCCCAGGCCAGGCTGGACGGGGCTCTGAGCAACCTGAGCTGGGTGAAGATGTCCCTGCTCATGGCAGGGGGGGCACTGGATGAGCTTTGAAGGTCCCTTCCAACCCAAACCATTCCATGGTCCATGACACAGGGGGTGATGTCAGATGTCCAGTTTGGGGTGCATTTTCCCCTCTTGTGCTAATCCTAAGATTGCTTTGATTGAAAGAGAGGAGGGAAAATAAATTCTGTTCTCATTTTTTTAATCTGAAGCAAATCTCTGTAGTGGTAATTTTGACACTTTCTCTGTAGAGGAAAATTCTTTTGATGTTTCATAAGTCTTTCAATCAACCATTTTGAAGACTAAAGAGATGAAAAGAGATTGTAACACCCATAAAACTGTTATCCCCACTTGGACAGGCATGGCCGGAGTTTGCTCTGCTGGGATGAGATTGTGAAGTCAAAAGTAGAAGGGCAGTCTCTCCCTTTTCCAGAAGTTGTGTTATATAAAGTGTATCTACAGAAAGCACTATTAATCAAATTTGTCAAATGTATTGTTTTTTAAATCTTTATTGCCTGAGATGAAAAACTTGTAATCTCTGGACAGTGCAGGCAGAAATCTGTATTTGGGTAGTCCTTCATGTAGTACGTGAAATAATTTTAATAATTTTATAATTAAATATTTTCTAAATAAAATGATTTTTTTTTCCAAAGTAAATGAATAATCTGTTTGCTCTCTCATGTCTGTTCTTTTTCAGGTTTGCTCTCATGAACAGGAAAGTTTTAGATGTATTTGGTACTGAAGCATCTAAAAACTTCAAGGATTTCACACCTAAGCTGGACCCAAGATACACTGTTGTGCCACCAGAACTACCGCTGGAGCTGTCTTGAAAACGACAATATATCTTGTCATTGAATGTGATCAGCATTTTGTCCTGAAAAGTTAATTAACTTAACAGTCGTATATATGGAGGAGGGCTTGGCTCCACTTCAGTATTATTTCAATGAGAAATGCTTTTTACCAATCTCAGATACTGAAGCTTTGCAGGAAGATGCGGCTTAGTGATTAAGCCCCTTCCGTATGCAGAAAATAGTTCTGGATTACTGTAGTTGGTTGGCAGCATGGTAGATTCCTGAATGAATTAAACAAGTGAGTAATATATTTAGAGAAGAGGAGTGAAACATAAATATGCACAATAATTTCAAAAATTCTGTAGTTCATACCAGTAGAATATTTCTTGGTAAAACTAAAAGTAATTCTTAACTTACAAAGGAAGACAAATGGCATAGTTTAGGTCCAAAATTTTTACCTATTCTTAAAACTATTGCACTCGGGTGAAAGCGCCTCCCTGGCTTTTTAAATTGCGTCACCAATATATCTCAAAAGAGCCACCGCCCACTCATTATTTAAAATTACAATGTTTTTACGCAGCTGCGGTTGCAAAACAAGGCATTCCTTAGGAAAAGAAAACGCGTATTAATCCAGAAGTCACATTCCAGGGCTGTAAATCCCCCCAGACAAGGCAAACAAGGCAGCGGTGCCGGCGAGGAGCAGCGGGTGCGGTGGGCAGCGCCTGCCAAGGGGAGAAACGGCAAAGCCGGCGCAGGAAGGAATGAGACGTTCCGGCCTCTGAGATGGTGCTGGAAATGGCAGACGGTTACAAAAATTAAAAAAAAAAGAGCCAAGAACAAAACAAAACCAAACAAAAATCTCCCCAAAATACACCGAAATGAAATGTTTCTTTTTAAAGGGCTTGACATCGTCGCTTTAGATCGGCATCGGGTTGTTTGTCAAGCTGCAGGGCCTGCCGGGGTTTCAAGTGTTTCTTTAAGAGAGAACTGGCCCCTGAGGTCAGACCGTTACAACTTTTGACAATCTTATAAATAGTATTTTTCCCTTGTACCCGGTGAGGAGTGGATTTCTGTCGGTCCGTCAGGCAGCCGTGGCTGGGACAGTTACCTTAAATTGAATATGGAACTCAATGCAAATAACTACCCACGCAAATCCCATCTCATTTTTACTCTGCATATTTCTGCAGATAATAGTTTGTGTCCTAAGGCGAGACCTTGACATGGTAATTGCTCTTTTTTGCTTTTGGGGGCTTCTTTTAATTAGAATCCATTCAGGTGATGCTGAGTGGTGTTCGTTACCCTGGAACTTAATGAAAAGATGAACTATGTTCACATTCAACTGAAAAGAGACAAGGTGCAAGCCAGGGAATGGAAATTGCAGTGGGTTGCATGTATTTTAGAAAGAAGAAAAAGAAGAAATCCATGTTCTATTCGAAGTCTTTGTCAAATGGCATGAATTGGATTAATGAATAGAATCTTTGTCTTGTAACACTGTAACCCTACCCCAGCCTTACGTGTATTTTAAATCCCATTACTTTAGTTTCTTATTACCGAATACGCAGGAATTTTTATCAGATTTAGAGAAATGTCATGAAAATTGTACCCATCTGTGCACAAAATCTGCTTCTCTATCAGCTACTGTCTGGTACTGAAGGTGCTTCACCCTTTAAATCAGCAGTTGGCCCAGTTTGTGTGACTAAAGTCCTGCAAGCTAGTTCGTATGCAATATTTTATTGCTTGAAATATTATATTAAGATTCCTCAGAAGGAAATAAAATATAATTCAACAAGAACTTTAAAAGGATTGTTAAAGGTTCGTAGTGTTTTTCCACTGGAATATGGTCTAAAATATTTGACCTTGTAAAGTCCGAGAAGTTGTATGTTTTAGGTAATATGTTAGAACTCAGGCTGTATTATATAGTTACACTAGAAAGTATTCATACCATTCTCAAACTTCAAGATATTTTATAGGTGGATAAATTTTCTTCACTGCAATGACAATTGTGATTGTTTCGCTATTTGAGTTTAAAAAAAAATCCAAGAACTACATCTCAGCAGCTAAACAACAATTTTGTCTATGTTTTCTTGCTTCCACAATTTACAGTCCTTGTTCCGAGTTATTGTAATGTAATATAAAAAGAAATGAAAAATTTTTAAATTATTTTTATTCAAATCAAGTATATGTAAGAGAGGGAAAATAAAATAAAGTCCTAATGTTTTTCCCAGTAATAAACAGTTACTGCTTGAAAAAGTGACTTTTTGCCTTTGTTGTTATAAGCCACCTGGAGTCATCAGTGAAGCCGCACTCGGTGGTGAAGGAACACCAGGAACGTTTAAATCGTACACATTCATTACAAAAGGGGGAAGAAGTGATGCCAGAGCGGTTCAGCCGACAACTTCAGCTCTGCGCTTCCACGGGTGCCTGTGCAACATGGGTTGATGTTATTTGATATTTCTTTTTTTAACCGGAGAAAGCCACATACCCAGTGGCGCGGGCAGCGAAAAGCCGCACGCCTCCGGCTCTGCCCGCTCCACGGGCACGCGGTTGAGCCTCATGACCGAAATGGGAGCGTTTCCTACCACCTGATGTGGCATGACGATTTAGATTTTTGATCATATGATGGGTTATCTCCCTGATCACATCGGACTCCTCGCAGAAGAAGTTGCTTTTGCAAAGGAGGATACAGGGGGAGGATTGCTGAGGAGGTGGTGGGTCAAGCACGGTTCCTTGGTGGAGGTTTGGGCGTCCGTAGGGTGGCAGCGTTGGAGGATGGTGCTCAACTCCCTGCAGGCATCTCAGGAGGGTTTGCTGAGAGCTGCTGCCTCACCCCTGGCTCCCAGGAGTCAGGGTCAGATATGCCCATTGCAGGCAATTTTTTCACCTTTCTTTGAGGTGGTTTGCATGGAGGGCTCTTCTGGGGAGTTAATCACCATCTCTGCTGCTCTCACCGCACCGCTCTTACTGTGCATCTTGCTCTCTCCATGGCTGCGGTCCCCTTCTCACGTCCTGATCCCCTATGGGGACAGACTTTCTAGCAGGGCCTGTTACGATCGGACTAGGGGTGATGGTTTTAAACTAAAGGAGGGGGGATCCAGACCAGACATGAGGAAGAAATTTTTTACACTGAGGGTGGTGAGACCCTGTCCCAGGT
Organism: Caloenas nicobarica; assembly: GCF_036013445.1. Classification (NCBI taxonomy): domain Eukaryota; kingdom Metazoa; phylum Chordata; class Aves; order Columbiformes; family Columbidae; genus Caloenas; species Caloenas nicobarica. The sequence goes on along the minus strand of NC_088245.1, from coordinate 207,118,600 downwards.
TGCCCAGAGAGGTGGTGGATGCCCCGTCCCTGGAGACATCCCAGGCCAGGCTGGACGGGACTCTGAGCAACCTGAGCTGGTGAAGATGTCCCTGCTCATGGCAGGGGTGGCACTGGGGGAGCTTTGAAAGTCCCTTCCAACCCAAACTATTTGATGATCCCATGCTCCCTGGGTCAGATCCTTTTGCCTCAGTGATCTTCATCCTTCCCTCCCCCGTGCTCACCCCAGTGTCAGCTGTGCCCCGTCTTCCTTTCTGTCTTACCAGCTCCATTTACAGCCCTTGGGTGCCTCCTTTTGCTTCACCTCCAGGACCTTCATTGGGCACCCAGGGCTGCTCCTGCCCAGGGGAGCAATGGGCAGGGGGTTCTTCTGTGCACCCCAGTTTTTGCTGCCACCCCCGGGGTTTTGGTCAGCAGAACTGCCTTAGGAGCAGCAGAATTCAGCAGTCTGGATCTAGTGTTCTCTCTTCCCAGTCAAAGACATTCTGGCCATGACTGAGATACATGTGCAAAATCCCAAAGTGAAGGTTGTGGTTGTTCTTTCATCTTTTATGATGGATACTCATTAATATCCTTTGCCCACCACCTTCCAGCTGATTTTCAGGCCATATGAGATTGCTCCTGTTGCAGACCTTCAATACTTATTCCTGGTCCTTGTTAGAGGTGATGATGAAGGTATGGCATCTGCCACTGAAATCCACTAAAGGAATTTTCTTTTTTTTAACAGTATTATTTTAAATCCAGCAGAAGGCTGAGATTAGTGCTGGGTTTATGTGTGGTAGGTGCTTCCGCCAGGGAGCGCGTGATGGCTTATAGAAACTTTGATCTTTTAGAGAGCTAATAATGAAAGCAAAGCGTGCTTACAATGACATTTTTAGTTTTTATAGGTAACGCTCTCTCAATTAATGAGGAATTCACAGAATCACAGAATGTTATGGAATGGAAGGGACCTCGAAAGCTCATCCCATCCAATCTCCCCGCCGGAGCAGGAACACCCAGATGAGGTTACACAGCAAGGTGTCCAGGCGGGTTGGAATGTCTGCAGAGAAGGAGACTCCACAACCCCCCTGGGCAGCCTGGTCCAGTGTCTGTCACCCTCACTGTGAATAAGCTTCTTCTCATATTTAAGTGGAACCTCCTGTGTTCCAGTTTGTACCCATTGCCCCTTGTCTTGTCATTGGTTGTCACCGAGGAGAGCCTGGCTCCATCCTCGTGACACTCACCCTTTATATATTTATAAACATTAATGAGGTCACCCCTCAGTCTCCTCTTCTCCAAGCTAAAGAGACCCAGCTCCCTCAGCCTTTCCTCATAAGGGAGATGCTCCACTCCCTTCATCATCTTCGTGGCCCTGCGCTGGACTCTCTCCAGCAGTTCCCTGTCCTTCTGGAACTGAGGGGCCCAGAACTGGACACAATATTCCAGATGAGGTCTCACCAGGGCAGAGTAGAGGGGAAGCAGAACCTCTCTCAACCTACCAACCACCCCCCTTCTAATACACCCCAGGATGCCATTGGCCTTCTTGGCCACAAGGGCCCAGTGCTGGCTCATGGTCATCCTGCTGTCCACCAGGACCCCCAGGTCCCTTTCCCCTACACTGCTCTCTAACAGGTCATTCCCCAACCTGTACTGGAACCTGGGGTTGTTCCTGCCCAGATGCCAGACTCTGCACTTGCCCTTGTTATATTTCACTAAATTTTTCCCCGCCCAACTCTCCAGCCTGTCCAGATCTCGCTGGATGGCAGCACAGCCCTCTGGCGTGTCAGCCACTCCTCCCAGCTTGGTGTCATCAGCAAACTTGCTGATAGTACACTCTGTTCCCTCATCTAAGTCATTGGTGAATGTATTGAATAGTATTGGTCCCAGTACCGACCCTTGAGGCACTCCACTAGGTACAGGCCTCCAACCAGACTCTGCCTCATTGACCACGACTCTCTGGCTTCTTTCCTTCAGCTGGTTCACAGTCCACCTCACTACCTCATCATCCAGACCACACTTCCTCAGTTTATCTGTGAGGATGCTGTGGGAGACTGTGTCAAATGCTTTACTGAAGCCAAGGTAGACCACATCCACTGCTTTGCCATCATCTATCCACCTTGCTATGTCCTCATAAAAGGCTATGAGGTTGGTCAAGCACGACTTCCCCTTGGTGAAGCCATGTTGACTGCCCCTGATGACCCTCTTCTCCTTGATAGGCCTTGAGATGACACCAAGGATAAGGTGTTCCATCACCTTTTCAGGGGTAGAGGTGAGGCTGACTGGTCTATAGTTACCTGGGTTCTCCTTCTTGCCCTTTTTGAAGACTGGAGTGACATTTGGTTTCCTCCAGTCCTCAGGCACCTCTCCTGTTTCTCATGACTTTGCAAAGATGATGGAGAGCGGTCCAGCAATGACTTCAGCCAGCTCCCTCAGCACCTGCTGAAGAATGAGTAAAATATCAGAACTGCTTCAGTGCAGATGGAGCAATTTCACTGCTGAAGGTAAAAGCTTGAGCTTCCTTGTGTTGTCTCACGCCTTGGTCTCCAGGACAATCTGAGCAGCTCTGCCTTCTGCAGGGTCCATCTCTTTGGCTAAGGCTGCTCTGAGAAAAGAAAGGTTTCTGTTTTGTGGTCAAGAAGCTCCATGATCCTCATCATTTTTCATCCACAATGAGAACCAACACACTTTCCATAATATGGACAACCTCTTATTCCAGTAGCTTTCCATGCCACGCAGCAGACCTGGGACCCTTGCACCCCAGCCATCTTAGATGGGACATTTCCAAGAACTGTCAGTAAGTCTCAAGAGTAATTTTCCGAAAACTTACTGGGTTGTTTCCCTTCTCCTGTGAGAATTTCCCTTCCTTTTGCCAAAGCCACCACACTTTTGTGTTTATTTGAGGAAGCAGGAAGGGGTTTGCTCCAGATGCTTTGTGACATCCCGGGCAGCGAGGTCTGCTCCGCTCTGAGCTCCGCCCCATGCTTGGCAAGTTAAATATTTGGGACAGCTTGTCAGAAAATGCTTCAGTTTCCAGCTCTGCCAGGGGAAAATATTTCCTGGCAGGTGGTCCCAGGGTAGAAGCACTGACAAGGCACAAAAAGTCAGACAGCAAGAAAATCAATGATGCTTAAACAGAGCTTTTACTTTAGTTTAGGGTTTTTTCTGTTCCACAACTGCTTTTAGCATTAAGTGAAGGCAGGGCCCCGGCTCTTTGCAACAGCGAAAGGGTTACGAGTCCTTCCCGTGGCACAGAAGAAACACAGGACCAGGGAGAGGACAATATGCAGCAAAATGCAGCTGGAGCCGGTGGGGTCAGTTTGATGGCCGAGCTTTGTGCCTAAATACTGGTCTGGGGGGTTTCCATTTCTAGATTCGTGTATTCAAGCAGAGTCCTTCACCAAGCAGACTGCCATTTCCCTCGCTTCAGCCCTTGCGCTGCACATCCAGCACTGGGCGGGTATTTGCAGGTGACTCCGTTGGGGCTGGGGTCCTCACTTTTACAGTTCGCCTCATTTTACAAAACGAATACTTTTTCTCCCACTCTTTTGAGGGTACAACAGAAGAATTTGACTTTCCCTTGAGCTACACAGTTTCGTGGGTTTTCTTATTCCTTAGTAGGAGATCCGGAGTGTTTTATTTATCGTATAGATACATTTACAGTAAGATTTGAGATAAGGATATTTTTTTCCCCCATAAGAAGCCTAAAATCGCGGTTATGGATGTATTGGCAACATCACCCAGCGCTCTCCCTTGCCTTTAGCCATGATGAAATGAGATCGCTTCACTCAGGACACAGCACCCATCTCTTTCAACTGGTGGATTATCTCCTCCTATCTCCATCAAATGTGACACTCACCTTACCGATGGGCTCCTTTGAACGTGGCAAGCAGAAACGTGAAATAGAGCTCACTTTGATCTTAAGGACTTCTTTTTTTTTTTTTTTTCCTGGCACAGGCCAGGGAGTTTTCCGCTTGCTAATTAAAACAGAGAGAGGTCAGAAGAATTTTAAATATTAATGCCAAGGCTTTGCCCAGGGTGGAAGAGACTGGTTAGAAATCCAGGCGGACAATTAATCTTCTCACGCCAGCGGAATCTGATCAATGTTTTTTCCCCTCAGCTGCCACAACAGACACATAAAAAATGCTGCCATGGCCACTGGAGCAGGAGCTGTCGGGACCGTTCCCAGGACTGCCTGAAGGTTACAGAAGAACCGATTACACAGCATCAGGGACAAATCAAGACTTTTTTCCTGTGTTTTCCTATTATTTTAAAGAGTGAAAACCTCTTTCCCATTGCAGGCAGGAAAAGCTCACAGGAAGGGGCAGGTTGGACTGGGGTGAGCAGACGTGGGGTGAGAGAGACCCACATTAAAACACTGCTGCTTGCACTGTTTTGATACTAACATTAAAAGAGTCCTGAACAACCTAGAAATGCTGTTTTGCTCATTGTCTGTAAAAAAAAAAAAAAAAAAAAAAAAAAGAGGCATTTTTTAGACCAGGTCACTTACGATTATATTCACAAGCAGATTTAATGCCTCAAACTGTCTTGCACTGAGATTCTTTTATGGACACAAAAAGGTAATATCCTCACCAGCTCCTCGGCTGTAAGACCTGGCAGCACCAAATGAAGCTCAAGCCGTCAGATTTAAAACAAGCAAAGGAAGGAAACCTTTTTCCCCCATGGCATGTAACCTGGCTGGGGAATTTGCCTGTGGTCATTTTACAGGAGCTGAAAAAGTGACCCAAAGATCAGCGCTAACTACATCCCACAGCGTAAAAATGTCAGCGGCTCGTGCGCTGCAGTTCCCACCCTGCTACATGGGTTAGGACTGTGTTACCAGTCCATAACATTCATTTAGAGGAGTTTTGGGTTCTGTGTAACCAGGAAAGAGCACTTGGGCAAAACTCGCCTCCCAGGGCAGCCTGGCCACAGGCCCCGTGCAGCAGGACAGGTGGGACGCCATCAGACCACCGCAGCTCCTCAGGCCCCAGAGGCACCAGCCTTTGTCTCTGTGAGGCTATGGTCGGCAAGCAGTTAAATTTACTATTTCTCACCAGCTTGGTGAGGTATCCACCAGGTGGGCATGTTTCCCCGCTCCTGAAAGGTGCCTTGGCTGATGCCCGCAGTGCTCCCAGCTTAGGGACTCATGGTGCGAAACCTGGCGCATTTCCACCAGCCCCATCTCCAGTAGTGATCCCGAAAAGGTGGTCCTGTCCCTGCACCTTTATCTGGTCCCTCCATGTATTCCTGTTACCCAGTGCTCTGTGTTAGCCTCATCATGCTGGGAATATTATCTCCCCAGGGGTAAAGAAAGCTCCAGGAACCGTGGCAGGGGGTCTCCTGTGGGACTGCAGTGGTCCTCTGCATGGAGCTGGGCAAGGCCTCTTGGCTGCAGGCCCCAATTTATTATTAATGCCCTTTTCGCCACTCTCAGCCAAGGTGGGTCAGTTGTCAAGGTGCCTTGGAATGGGACTTTGCTTGGTCATGTTTAGAAAGAGACTGTCAAGCTCTCAGCCAGCCCAAAGGTTATTCTGCAACTGGTTATCAAGTTTTGACGTGATTGCACCTTTCAAGGCACATGGCCTTGATTTCCCAGCAAACATACCAGGCACGATGCGGAAATCCAGTTGTTTTTTTACAACAACTGAATCCTCTGCAGGGTCACATTCACAGAAAGGAAGTGTCCTGGAGATCAACCCTCTTTAGTCAGGTGGGTCTGTCCCATGGCCACAATTTTCAGTGAGGCGTAACCCCTGTCCATGCTGTTGGTCCCAAAAGGAAAAGCAGTGCTGCTCATACAGGGCACATGAGGGAAGAAAAAAGCTGATGCCCCATCCCTGGAGACATCCCAGGCCAGGCTGGACGGGGCTCTGAGCAACCTGAGCTGGTGAAGATGTCCCTGTTCATGGCAGGGGGGGCACTGGGTGAGCTTTGAAGGTCCTTTCCAACCCAAACTGTTCTATGCTTCTGTGATTCTATACATGACTTGATAACTCTTCTTCATGCTTGCAGGCTTACAAGGAGCAAAAGTCATCAACTTTCATACTTTTTTTTTTTTTCTTGATTGGGACCAGCAGCAGAACAAATCTGCCCACTCATAGTCTGCTGAAGTCAGGGCAGGAAACCAGAGGCCCATGAGAACCAGCTCAAGACCATTAAGCCCAAGGCCACGCACCACCGCAGGCTTCCTCTGATGTTTTGGAGTTTGTTTCTCAAGGAGATACTGGAGCGAACCAGGAACTGGGCTGATTAGATCAGTTTTAGCGAACTGGACTGAGCCAGACTGGCCGCTGCTGCCAGACACAGGCCCGATGGCCTCCCATAATTTGCAATGTGTAGAACTAAGCTGCACTGATAACAACCCGCCCCCTTTGATAGAGCTCTTCACATGCCGTCCTGCCTGGCACCTCGGCTCTGTGCAGTCTCTGATGATCAGCTGCTTTCTGAGTGCAACCCCGGGCTTCACGTTCCCTGCTTTGCAGCTCCAGGGAACAGAGCGAGCCTGAGAAACAGCATTTGCGGTGCTCCTGCGGAAAGCCGTATGCTGAGGTCTTGCTCACCCCAGCTGGAGTTATTGCTCACCTCTCTGTCCCCATTCCCCCTCAGGGTTCTCATTAAACCCCTCAGTAACCTACAACCGCTGATGATTATCGGCATCCCAGCTCCAGGGCATGTAAAATCCAAAGATGATCCAACGGGGTGAGCTCAACCCTTTTGATCAGCTGGGAACAGCTTTTCTCAGCCAAGGATGTGTTTGACCATAATGCTGACTTTGATCTGTATGTGGACAGGGATGCTGGACAGGAATTACTGCTTGCTCCAGCAATCATAATACCACTCAGCATGGGATTAATTTTTGATGCCATGAATTACTTCGAAATTATTTTGTTTTAATAAGTGGGGTGGGAGGAGAGTATTCTCATAGAGATGAGAATGAGTACAAATAAAACAGTGTGTGTAGCAATGAAAAGTAATTTTCCTGGGAGCCAAGGGGAGTTGGGGCCAGAATTTCACTCCTTAGCTCAGCTCAGATCCTTAGACCAAATCTTTCTTTGAGCTCTTGATCCTTAATAGTTTTCTGTGCTGAAAGGAAAGAGCGACCTTTTGCTTGCTGTGTTGGGAAATGTTGCCCAAGACTTGACAATTTAAGCACTTTATACTGTCATATAGAGGAAAGATCTCCCTCCACTCCTGTCCTCTCTTTCCTGCAGTAGGTGGGAGCATGGACTGGACTCCCAGAGCACTTAGGAGTCTCATTCTCATTTTTGGTGCTTCAGCCTCAAATCATGATTTTCAATATCCACCCCAGCTGCAGTTTGACTTGCCCTTTGTGTGCTGTTTTGAGATGTGAACATCTCTGAGGACCTTCTGTGCTGCCACTTCTCCTGCAGAGATGTACTCACCTGTGATAGTGCTAAGCAGCCTCCCACCTCCCACGTGCCCGTGGGAATGCAGGTGTCCCTCTGCCAAGGCAGGACCTCCGAGGTGCCCAGGAAACCGTCCAGAAGGAATGAGGTCTGGCCCATGTAAACTCCTGGACATGTCCTAAGACCTGCTGGCCATGTGCTGCTTAGTCCTGGCCAATGCATGCCAAGGAACTTGCTAATGAATTATCAGCATGAGTCTGACTGTTCCTGGCCCAGCAACATCCTCTGGAACTCTTCAGTTTACGGATATGGACACAGAACTGACGCATGGGCTGGGACATCCTGCACCCCCAGCACTGCCGTGGGGCTGCTGCTGCCCTCACTGCAAAACAAAAAGCAGCAAGAGGGGCTGGACTGGACGGACGGAGCGGCACAGCAACCTTAGCCAGGGGATCCGCAAAGACTACCTTGTGATTTAGAAGTGTAAGCCCTGATGGGACTTGTCAAGGCAAGGCTTTGTCCTTTTGTTTCCACAGGAAGTTTCGGATTCCACTTAGTGCTGTTGCAAGGGAGGAAAGTGAGTCATGGGGTTTCCTATTGGCTTGAGGAGATATGCAGAGAAATCACTTGTGAGGGACTCAGCTCAGACAGCTGAGCGCCTGGCAGCAAGGGAGAAATTGGGCAAAGAGCTCTCAGATTCGTTAGCATGGCTGCAAATTAATTGCCTGAGCCAGTAATGGACATAAACATGTTTCCCTTGTGGGCAATCATTCTAGGAGGGGGCAGTGCAGCTTCATCAAGGGCTGGGATTAGACAGAGTGATATGCATTTTATAGCTTTAACCTCCATAATTTACTACGTGGACAAAACAGGGGAGGAAACCGGATGCGTGTGGAGTGAAGATGGATGTGCCCATTTCCTCCGCTCACCCCTCAGTCTGCTCTCTGGAAATCACTGGGAAGTTCTCAGGTTTACATTTATTTTGCTACCAGAGCCAGGCTATCCACAGCCCCCGCTGCACACAGGCTGCCGGGAACAGCCACGAGCGTGTCCCAGCCAGGGCCAGCACAGGCGGGGGCTGCTGCAGCAGGTGTCCTGGGGCAGAGAAGCCCTTCCTAGAGGCGATACTGAGGGTAGACATGCCTCCTGCAGCACAGAAGAAGAATTTTCATTTTCCAGAGGGGTATCTTCAGCCTGCCGAAAGGACACACTGCAATAGCCGACCACTTGGGTCTGGTGGTATTTTCATTTCCAAGCAGCCCTCTCTGCTCTCATCAGCATCCTTTCACTGCTGCTTCTTTAACTTTTTACTCTTAAGCTCAAGAAATGAAGGAGGAAAACATGTCATTACCACATAAGAGAAAACAGCCCTTCCCGACACATACAAGATTTCCAAGAAGCTGATGATGGACTAGGTGGGCCTATGTTCAGCTATGCAGGGAATGTTGTACATTTTGTGCTAAAAAACCAGGAGGCAGTAAAAATTGCGCAGCCTGGTTAGAGACAGGGACTTGAGAGGAGAGGAAGGGCTCCCACTGCAAATTGCTCGTGGGCGTTTGCCATTTCTGATGTCTCTTGTGAGCTGACTGTGGTTCCTCCTTGTGCAGCAGCACTTGAAGTGGAGGAAATGCTGCTCCATAGGTTTAATTTCAGTGCGTGCAACAGGCTCTGAGATCAGGCAGGACAAAAGTGGACCAGCATTAAGGGGTAGGCAGCAAGGGTGGACCTCAGCAGCTTTGCTCCTCTAGGAGAAATGGGGACGTCAGCACATGGACACGGCATTGTCTTTTGAGCAGGTCAGGGGATCTCTGCTCCTACTCTCCTGCCATCCTTGTGACTAAGAGATTGCCCGTTTCTGGGGGAAATCGTCCATTTCTCATCCAGAGGCTCTGGGAGACGCTTGCCTTTCAAACTTGCAACATGCCTGCAATGTGCCATGGGGTTTGGCCTTTGCTCTGCTCTCCTTTCAAAGGTTTTCTCCAGTTGAAAGAACTGAAGAAAATAAAGTTCCTTATTACAGACTCAGTTGCTCATACTCTCCAGCCACACAGTCCGTTGCCCACGGGTTTGTCATGAACAGGCGGATCCAGCCCTGCTTTCTGCTTCAGCTTCCCTGTGGAAGGCAAAGGCTCTTCACTGCACACAGTACTCACATGCCAAGGCGAGAAATACCTCCCTATCAATAAACATATGTCCAAAACTCCTCACCCAGGAATCCTTCACATCCTTAATTGCCCTGATGCCACGAGATGGCTTATGCGTATACAAAAATACACACAGGCACGTACACACATACAGATGACCACAGTGTGGGACTGCTGGCTTTGCTTAGTTTTGCCTCATGCCATTTAATGTGATGCTACAGTGAGAAGGGATGTTTGGTTGTCCTTTTTAATCAAAGGAGAATAAAAAGGAAGTAGACCTTTAATACAGGTGAAGCTTGTATGCATTTCTCTCTTGTCAATGCTTTATAAAAGTGTTGATCCAAATCTTTTTCTGGTAGGGATATGAATTTTTATTAAAAACAAACAATAGGAAATAAAACCATACAGCTAATGTATCTCTGTCAAATAAATGGTGGTTAAACACACTTCTTACCAACAATACATGATTCCTTGTCCCTCCTCTGCAGACTATCTTCAGTAAGGATTTTTTGCATGAAATCTGTCCTGTTGAAATCTTTGAATTCACTGGAGCCAGAATTTTACCTCCTGATGTTTGCGTTGTCTCTAGCTGAGAAAAGAAGTATGAGCTAGACAGTTTTTGCTCTAGATGCAGTTTTACTTAATGCAGCTGCAAAAGATTTCACTCCCATGGGAGCTGGACTCGATCCAGTGTGTGAGTCAGACCCAAAGCCCACCTGTCTCTTTAGAAACCTTCACTGTGATGACTGTAAAACCCTCATGCTTTGCAACTGTTGATAACACACCCAGAAATGCAGAGATCTGATTTGATGTCTCTGTTCATTTCCAAATGACTTGCATAGATGCAGTTTGTTGATGAGCGCTGTTGGAGGGCAGGACAGAGGCTCCCACCAGCCTTCTTTCCCCATGCAGAAGGTACCAGGATGTTGGTGGGTTTGATCTTGGGGTGCTTTTTAGCCCAGTAAGTGCCACGTTTTGGCTCCCTGAACCTCCTAGATAGAGGTGAGCCCCCACCACCTGGGTCTGCGAGCCATGGGTTGCCCATGCAGGGATGCACTGAGCCAAAGCGTGCAACGTCGTCACAGGAGGAGAGAGAGGAGTTGTCTTTTATTTTTGCAGGATGAACCCCAGCTGGAGATCACATGAGAACAAAAGTACCCAAAAAATGTTTTTGAGGTCTAGGTCTGCTACGCTGCACTTTGTGAGGTTTTCGAACAACGAAACCTCCCCTTGCTTCATCATAACAGAGTGCCAAGACACATCCATGTCCTGCCCTGGGGACCGCTCCAGCAAAGGGTCTAAGCATGGGCTTGGACCCTCCACCATGGCCTGGCTGATGCTCATGTGCCAAGCCTGAGGTTCCCACAGTTGCCTCTACACAAGCTGGGCCCTTTGCAGGACATGGCTGTGGTCTGGTCCACCCTCCAGGTACCAGACACAGCTGGACCAAGTGACCCGACTTGCTGAGCAGCTGTGGGTGTGCAGCCCTGGCTGCACACAGCTGTGTGCACGGGTCATGACGAACTTGAGTATTGCCAAGAATTCCATCCTGATCCCACACTGCATTTGTGGACTGTATTTACTCCCAGACTTTCCAACCCAGAGCCACTTCATGCCCAGGCTCCTGTATTAGAGAACTTGTAAAATCCCTGAGACAGAGAATGCACCTTTGGGTTTTAAGACACCAAATGCCATTTAGACAATGTTTGGAGGCTAATTTAGAAGGTAGTGGCTCTTTTGCAAATTTTGCCAGGTGCACTGAAGATTATACTCATCCTACAGAATTATCTGCACCCTCAAAGTCAGAGCATACCTAGAGCCAAAGTGGAAGAAGTCATTGGAAATGGCCTGTGACAATCTGTGCTGCCTCTACCTCCTTCACGATTATGCAGCTGGTAGCAAAAGGCTTTAGTGGAGCTGAATTTATATTAGGGAAAAAAACAACAAGCAAAATGCAAGACCTGCCTCCCCAAAGCTCTAGAAGATTTTCTTTATGGATTCCTACAAAATCCAAGGGTGATCTTTTAAAAAACTGATGAATTAGTGCTGATTCCTCAAATCTTAGAGGGGGTCTCAAGCCAAGTAGCCGACTGGTGAAATATCCCAAAACCATTACATACTACTGGAAACGGTTAGAAGACTCTTCATTATCTTATAGAGGAGAAAGATAAAGAAGTAAGAAGTGGAAATAGCTGACAGAAATGAAATAAAGCAATTTTTTGCTCTCTCTGCTTGGAGAGCAAGACCAGACAGGCCAGAAGTGAACAAGTTCGCTGATGATAGAGAGGGGAGAAACATGAGAGGTAAATTATATTTATATAGGTGCCAATGAATTCAGACAAATGTTCAGCAGTCCTGGCACAGAGACAAATCAAAGCCTGCAGAGGAACAACTTTTTTTTTTTTTTTAATCACTGAATAACCAGATTAAAAGCCAATATGGTCTGGAAATAATTGGAAAGATATTATTTCCTAGTTCCCGTGGGAATGTGAGCTGGGATACTCTGTGCCAGTTGCTGTCAGCAGCATCTATTCTGAGAAGACCCCAAGTACCAGGTTACAGCAACCCGGGCTGGGAGTGTGTGGGCTCCAGGAGCAGCTGAGCCCACTTGTCCAAATTAGCCCATTGCAGGCATCCTTGCTCTCTTCCTTAGGATGCAGGTGAAAAAGGAGAAACCCAAATTACACCCTGCGGTGTCTGTGAAAAGCCATGCCCTGCCAGAAAGCAGGAGAAAGCAGGACAACTTCAACTTGCAGAATTGAGGTATGGATTTTTTTCCTGCCTGACTATTTCCGTTCATTGCATTGGCTTTGAAGTGTGTGAAGTATTTCTCTGTTTAAAGGTTTAGGGAAGAAAAACTCTTCCCCTGCAGCAGGTGAGAGGGTAACAGAGGACAGAGGAGGAGAGCATCCCCTGGCTCGTGGGGACAGCAGAGTGCTGCAGAGTCACTGGGCCTTGGGAGGATACACAAGGCTCCCTGACTTGCTTCTCATTCCTCTCTGGAAAGCCTTCAGCTGTCCTTTCATCTTTTTCTGCTGAAACAATTTTTTTTGTAAAGCCATGTTTTTGCACTTTTTTTTTTTTTCCCCAGAAAATGCTAAGTTTTCATCAGAAAACTGGAAACTTCAAAGGTTTTAGCCAATGACCTTTTAAAAGAAATTATGTTAAATGACACCTTTACTATAGGTATCTGGGCAAGCAGTGACACTGAACACGTTCAACTTGAGAAACCTGAGTTGACAGCTTTGTGTGTGACCTCTTTGCTCTTCATTCTCCCTCTCCTCCTTGGCTCCTGCTGCATTTTGGAGCTTGGAGGCTGGATCCCAGGTGGTGGTGGGGGGACCAGGGAAGAGGCTGTTGGGGAGAGGAGAAGGCAGGGAGGCCACCGTATTTAAGAGACTGTGAAGTCAGCTCAGATGAGCCATGGGAGTGAAAAAACGGGCTGGCAGGTGCCCCTCTGCCCTACCAGCAGACTTCTCCTAGGTGATGTTCCTGCCAAGCTTTGCCCACCCTAGTCTGCTGCATCTCCTGCAGGCAGGGTCCTGGTGTCCCTAAGGGAGAGCCCATCCATGACACACCACCTCCCATCACTTTCTGCTCTGGAAACCTTCAGGTTGGCCACTGGCCACCCACGGCATAGTGCCCGCCTCAATGTGGGCAGAAGGAAGATAACCCTGCTGCTGTGTGACCTTTCTGGGTATGTCTGTGCTGTCCTGCTGTCCAGGCATGGCTCCTTCTCTGTTTACCATCATGGACATGATCCCTAGGCCACCTCTCCTGAGTATCCTGCTTTAAAGAAAGAGAAGACAAATTCCCAAGTGCACATCCTCCAATGAGTGAAATGTGGGCCCATTCCTGCCCTTGAGGCTTGACGAGCACTCAGGTGGGTTTCCCCGCAGGCGGGCCCGTCCGTGAGTTTCTGCAGCACATGGCCATGTCTTGAGCCACCATTAGTCATGATGAGGCAGCTCTCGTTCCAGGGGAGATGGAGATTTTGGACAGAGGTCTGGAAGACAGCATTAGGGAATAACTGTTGCATGCAGAGCACTACTTCTGGAAACCTTTCCTCTTCCGCAATCGTGTTCCTCAATCTTCCTTGATTTAGTGATTCAAAACTCCCATTTCCTTCTTTATTCTGACTTCTGCATGGTGGGTTATTTCCATTTCTGCTTTCAGCCTCTTCTATCACATTGGGCATAGCTGTTTGATGTCTTTCTTTTGTTCCCTATTTCATTCCGTATCCATTATGTCCTGTCTGGTCCTGTTGATTCAAAAGGATACTTCTTTTTAACTGTAAGCATGTGCGTTTTGGATCAGATAATGAGAGTTTTTTGGATTAAAGATGTTCTTTTATTATGCAATTGTGCAACAAAAGGAGGTTCTGCTGACAGGGACTCACAGAATAAGGTAGTTTGGAAGGGATCATGGGAGGTCATCTGGCCCAGCTCCCTGCCCAGATCACGTCATTCGATGGCCATGAGATTTTGCCAGTGGTAATAAATGTTCCGTTTTGTTTCTGGTTAGATTTTTAAAAATGCATTATTCTCCTTTACGTAACTGACAACTGCAGGTAGAAATAGATATTTCTGATCTCTGAGAGTGGAAGAATCATAGTGCAAGTAATGGTCTAGTCAAAGTAAAACACAGTTAATGAGAGTTGCCCCATTTTTAATATGACTTATACAGAATTCAGCCATTTCTTGGCCTGAAAGAGATGTTCTGTTTTCTGTTCATTGCCAGCCCACTGGTGACTGGTGCATTGAAAATACGTCATCCAGGGTGTCAGAAGACCAAGATGTGCCCAAAATGGAAATTTCTTCTAATGTTGGTAGAGGATTTCCAGACGCAGCTCAAAGGTTAGTATTTCATAATTACACCCACATGGGAAATGGCAGTACTTTACCAGCCAGGAAAATCACAGAATGTCCTGAGTTGGAAGGGACCAGCAAGGATCATTGAGTCCAACTCCTGTCCCTGCACAGGACAACCCCACAGTTCACACCGTGTGTGATGCCCCAAAACAATGCCCCAAATGACGTCATATTCCCTCCCCACCCACCGCTATTCCAATCCCATAACAGCTGCTTTTACAGCTATGACAACCAGCAATGAAACAGCCTAATAGACATGAGGTCCCATTTGTCATCCCAGGGTATTAGTGCTTCCGGACCCAGCTTTCAACAGGTATGAGTTGGGAGGAACTGTTGTACTGAACTCTTCATGTCTGAGCACAGGAGACAGATTCATGCTGTTTATCTTCACAAGGAGATTTAGAAATCTGCAGCCCAACTGCCCTTGTTTTCATTAAATCAGGACTACTGAAAAGAGTTAGATTCTCACCTCATTTAAATGCAATGCAGCCCACTAGATGCTCACTTTCTCAGCCTTTTCCATGTCCTGTGTAACCAGGTCCTCCAGCTTGTTGAACAATGAGTCCACATTTTCCCTAATCTTCTTTTTGTCTCCTATGTACTTATAGAAGACCTTCTTGTTGTCTTTGACATCCTTGGCCAGATTCAGTTCCAGCTGGACTTTGGCTTTCCTAACTTCATCCCTGGATGCTCAGACAACATGTCTGCATTACTCCCAGGTTACCTGTCCTTGCTTCCACACTCTGTATGTTTTCTTTTGTTGTCCGAGTTTGGCCAGGAGCTCCTCCTTCAGCCACAGAGGCCTCCTGGCATTTTTGCCTGACTTCTGATTTCTTGGGATGGAACAATCTTGACCTTGGAGGACGTGATTCTTGAATATTAACCAGCTATTTCAGGCACTCTTTCCCTCCAGGGCCTCATCCCACAGGACTGACTCTTCCAAGCAAATCTTTGAAGAGGCTCTAGTCTGCTCTCTTGAAGCCCAGGGCTGTAAGTTTGATTTCACCCTCCTCCCTGCCCTCAGGATCCTGAACTCCAGCGTTTCATGATCACTGCAGCCGAGGCTGCCTCTGATCTTCACAACCCCAATGAGGCCCTCCTCGTAGGTGAGTATAAGGTGCAGCAGAGAACCTTTCCTCCTTGTCTTCCCTGACACTCGGAGGAGAAAGTTATCACCAAGGCACTGCAGGAAACATCTGGATTGCTTATGTCCTGCTGTGTTGTCTCTCCGTTGGCATGGTTCAGCTTTGATGGTGGTGAATCTGTTTTGCAGCTGTAAGCGCTTAGGTGGAGCAGGAGCCTCCACCCTGTTGCCAGAAGACTCTAGCTTGCTCTCTTGCCCTTCTCCAGAATATTCGCTTACCTTGATAGCAGGGTTAGACATTACCTGCTTGCCCACCGCAGAATAGTGGAGAGAGTCAGTGGAGGCAAAGAGCTATTTTGGAGCTGTGATTCTTCTCTCCTACCTTAAAATCTGTTTCAGCGTGAGATGACATAGTCCCTCTATGTGCCTGTTTTTCTCCAATGACTGCGAAGGTGTTCTAGAGACAGGGTGCCATACAAATCATGTTGCTTGGTGTGTGACACCAGACGGTGGCTTATAAAATAGCTGCATATTAAGAACAATAAGAAATGCCTCTTGTACATTCACAGGCACATTCCTACACACTTTCTAGCAAAAAACTTGGGGAAAATTGAGATAATGAATCAACTCTGAATGCATAATCTTATTGCTGGTTTTTAGTAGCTGAAAAGCACTTTGACAATGTGCCAGCAGACACTGGTTTTTGAAAAATGTTTGGTGATCTTTAGATTAAAAATGGTTGACCAATATGACACTAGGTGGCATTGTATAAATACATATAAAGCCTTGTGCTTTTATCTTTCTGTTTCAAAGGAATGATCTGGTATGAAAATCTCATCAAAATGTGTGGGGCTTATTCACTGATTTTTTTTCTCTGTTCATTGTAGTCTGGGATTTAGCATCACTGAAATCCATGAAATAGTCCAATGATAAGCTTCAATTCATGGTTTCATCTACTGGTGAGAATCTTTCTTTTATTTACATATGATATTTACTCTTGAACAACAGTATTTTCTGTAATATAAATGAGAATAGATTCAAGTCTCATGGCTTCTTATATTTTGTGAGGGGCTTAGAGTCTGATCAGTTCAGTCCCAAGGTGGCCAATGAGTTTCTGTGAATTACTATAACCTGTTGAGCATCCCTCTTCACCTCCTTGTTTTTAAGAACACTTGTCAGGTAGGTTGTGCCTCTGAAGGATCACATCAGGATTGTGTGATGGTCTCAGTTGTTGGAAACGGTTATTTTTTGCTTTATTTTTTTTCTCTCACCCAGTACCAGTCCTGTCTCTGGATGGGCAAGAGTTGGATCTAGGGAGCTACAGGGTGGTCAGCCTCACTTTGAGAAGGCAGTGAAGACAACAGTTCTGGAAACCACTTCTAAACATTACTAAGTTCAAGAAGGTGATTGGGAGTAGTCAGCATGGATTAAAGAAGGGGGAGTAATGCCACACCAACCTAAGAATGTTCTACAATGAAATGACGAGCTCAGTGGATGAGTGGAAACCAGTAGATGGTGTTTACCTTGACCTCAGTATGGCTTTTGACACTGTCTCCTGTAATGTTTTCATAGGCAAACTGATGAAATACGGGGTAGGTAAATAAACAGGGAGGTGGACTGAGAACGGGCTGAACTGCTGAGGTAAAAGGGTTGTGATCACCAGCATGAAGTCCATGGAGACAGTGAAAATCCAGCTGTACAAGGCCATTAGCAACCTTCTCTTGATGACCCTGCTTTAAGCATGGTCCTGGACTAGACAATCTCCAGAGGTCCCTTCCCACCTCAAACTGCTGTTCACAAAATCACAGAATATTTATCTGCTGACCTCACTTAGGGCTGAGCCTGTAGCTCAAGCGTCCAATTTTATAAGCATCTGTAACTATTTGAGGCAGGGCAGAGTGATCCTGTTCCTGCAGGGCTGCTCCAAATCGGTGTCCTGTTGCTCAGGGAGAAGTGGCAGATGTGCGCAGTCTCATTTTTAGGAAAAGGTTGTGTTTACGGCCGTGGGCTAGCATATAAATACTTGGTCATGCTGGACTGTGCAAGAAGAGAAATTGACTTTAGGTCTTTAATACGCTTCTTATACTTGGACTGAAACTCATCATGCTGGGGTGATTTTACACAAGACATATTTTAAGGTTTGATGGCCAACCAAACAATATGTCTGATCGTTGAACTGCCATGCCGTGTTAGTAGTGCTGCTGTTAGACAAGGGAAATTTATTTGTCTTCAGATACTTGAAGCAGCAGGGTGTCTTGGACTCATTTTAATGCACTGTAGATCTCCGCAGCCTAAACAAACAAGCACGTGGATTGCAGCTAGAAACTTGCGTGTGTGTGTTAGAGGAAAGTCATCCTTGCTCACCCCAAGGGACCTACAGAGGCATACCAAGCTATGATGGCATTGCTCAACGGGACGAGGTTTATGTAGGCAATGCAAAAAAGAGTGATCTTCTGGGAATTTTTAGGGAACAGAACTCGTTGAGGGTATTTTTTTAAAAATAATGTTGTCAGTTCTATTATATTTTAAATACGTATTTCAGAATTTCCAAACAAATTTTAATTAAAAAAAATTATGATCTGTTTCAGGGTTGTAACTCATAGTTGTATGAGTTCATTTAGTTTAGTTTAAAACAAAGCAAACTCTTAAAAACAATTCAGTGGTTCCAGAAAAAATGGCTTTGGTAGATGGTGATTTATAGCATGTTTTTCATAAGATGAACATAAACCAACCAAAATATAAAAAAAAAAAATAAAAATAGTGACGCTGAACCCTGTAAAACACAGTCTACCCTTTTTTTTTTCTTTAAATTGTTTTATTTTAAAAGCTGAATTCAGTGTTGAACTCTCTGGAGGAGAACTAAATGCTTCAAGGATTAACAGACCTTAGTAATTGAACTGGCCAAGGAAAAGTTTCCTCTGTTTTCCTGCCTTCTTCTAATGTATTTTTAGCCAATACAGCCTGTTTTACTGTGTTAATGGGTTATCGTTCCTATTTCATAGGAGATGGTAGGGATGTGAAAGACTGTTGAGATCATGGGGCAATAGGAGTCAGTGTATTAGCACAAAGACCGATTATTTCTAGCTTTACTAGCCAGAGGGGATGGTGCAACATCTGTTCTTTGCGACTATGGAAAGTATTTGGTCAACCTGCCAGTTACCAATTATTGCACTGTACCGACAAGAATGAGCGTCACACGATTTCAGACATATGGAAGGTGCCTGTTGGGGTGAATTTCAATCTGAGTTGCAGAGCTGAGCCAAAAATTCACAGTAAATCATTTATATGACAAATTTGGATTCCTTTCTGCCCGTGGGAAATCGCATCTATAATTTTGAAGGTCTTATGCTGCTGTCCTTAACTGCAATAGCCGATTCCTTTCTTTCAAAAAGATCTGGAAACCCCTGGGGTTCTTTGAGCAGAAATGAGGGGTCCTGGGCTCTACTCTGGCCATGCATTTGGGATTCACATCTACACATCACCTGCACATCAGCCAAAATAATAATTTATGGATATCCATGGACAGATTTTCCTTTTCCTCGGTTTTGAGATAGGGCTGTTAAATGGTAACCAGCTTGGTGTGTGATGCTCTCCTTTCCCCCTTCTTTCCCCCCCTTCTTTCCCCCACTTTTCTTTCCCCCCTTTCCCCCCCCCTTTCCCCCCCCCTTCCCCCCCCTTTTCCCCCCCTTTTCCCCCCCCTTTTCCCCCCCCTTTTCCCCCCCCTTTTCCCCCCCCTTTTTCCCCCCCTTTTTCCCCCCCTTTTTCCCCCCCTTTTTCCCCCCCTTTTTCCCCCCCTTTTTCCCCCCCTTTTTCCCCTTTTTTTTCCCTTTCCCTTTCTTTTTTTTCTCTTCCAGAAATAATAGATGATTTAGCATGTCATTAACATTTTAAGAGGTTGCACTTTTTCCTGTAATTCCTTTTCACATTACTGCATGGCCACAGAAATAGCTTATCTGGCCCTTGGTACAACTGAAGAGCAGAGAAGGGAAGGTGCAGGGCAAAAACCTTCTAAATCACAGCTTCTACTTGAGGAACAGGGCCCTGCAGATCTCCCAGCCTTCTCCTGTTTCTTCCTACCACCAAGTCTTTATTCCCTTTCTGCTTCCCAGGAAATGTTTCATGCCTTGAGCTGAGCTAAATACCAAAGCCGTGACTGCTCCAAGGCGTAGAAACTCTGGCAAGGGAAGCAGAGAGTGTCACTACTGCATTTTTAAGCTGTTCATATCAAATGAATTGCCTTTGGTACACAGAAGACAAATGTAGCAGCCTTGTTTTCAGGATTGGTGTTGGAGCTTTTCACACCATTTCTAAAGAGGGAATCTGGGCCTTTCGAGTAGCCGTCATGATCCCAGATCTCTCAGTGTCATGTTTCCTCCTGGCTTAAAAATGCAGGCAGGGAAACTTCCCACATACGGATGGTAAGGCACTTTCTGATAGGATTATTGTAGAAATGCTGTAAATCTTACTTAGGCTTTGTAATGATGGGCTAGGAAATCGCACAGTATCTGTACTGTCCCTACAACACGTGAGAGAATGACCATACCCAGCTCGGTTGGTTACTGAACACTTCTGCAACTTGTCTTCATGTCTGTGGCACCGAAACCTGCTTTCTGTGAATATCAGCTAAGAAAGTAGGAGTGTGTGAATTTTCAGAGAGAATTACACAAGATGAGGAACGAGAGCTGCCCATGGCGCAGCACTAGTGTTCTCACTGGCCAGATCTACTGGGTATCACGATGCACCGCAAAAACATGGATGTATCTCCAGTATTTACTGCATCGAGTTTCTAGTTCATCAGATAAAGCCAAAGTTGATGATGATCTGGGCTTTATTTTCATTTTACCATTTTGTGTTTTGGACCGAATCACCAATTGACAGCAGGAACAGCATTTGTGTGATTAAAGAGTAGCAACATTTTAGTCACTGAAGATACCATTCTTCAAATCAAATAGCAAACCCTCTCTCACATGCAGTGTTAAGATATAATGGATAGTATGTTTGACACTTCTACCATGCCAAGTAGAGATTTTGCGGGATCCTCTGTGGGTTGTATGATACGCAAGTGCTCGCAGAAAGCTGTGCGTGGCACTGAGCTCCCACTGCTGGAGAGAGCAGTGCCTGCCAGGTGGAGCATCACAGCAGGTTCAGGTTCTGCTTGGGCTCTGCCAGTGTTCATCGTGACTTCTGTGCAATATTATTCTTCCCAGCAGGCTGGCACAGAAGGAGTTTCCTTTCCCACAGCATCAGCTTGGTAGATCTCAAACAGTCATTTCTGATGCTGCAGGCACTCCGCTCTTAGCTAGTTCTGTTTCTGGATGTAATTTTCACATGCTGGAGTGAAGCAGAGCACAAGAGAGTGTCTGAATGCTCAAGGACTGCCCTGTCTTGCATAGCAGCAGCAGCTTTGATGGTACTTTCATGCTGTCCTGACTTTGACATGGTACTTCTCAGCTGGGATGTTTTCTAGGTAATTCTGATCAGTGAAGGACATCCTTGGCTGTAGAGGTGATCCCCTTCTGTACTGCACAATCTCCATGTCACAAGTGCAACATATGAACATGCAGTATTCCATAGCCTATATTAAATCTGCCTCTTCACCTGGATTTCTAAAGCAGGTATCTTATTGCTTGTAGGTCAATTCAAAAACCGAAAATGTTGGGCCTTCCTTTAGGTGGGAGAAATGGAAGCAGAAGAGTGTTGACATTCTAGCCTGTTAAATACAGTAGTGTTGAAAACATGTGAGTCCCTGGTTAGACAGAACTAGGCCCACAGCTTGAAAACAAGATGCTCATGTCACCACCCTTTGGTTATGCTGCAAGGTCCCTGTCTGAGAAGTTAATCCTGTGAGTGGTCCTGTGAGCTGATCTGGCCGTAGCTGAGCTGCTGTAAAGGCTCAGCCCACCATCCCGGTGACTGGTAGTCCTCACCTCCTCGTAGGTTCTGCTGGTGTAGTTTTTCTAGCCTTAGTCTGCCAAATTGTCCTCTGTAAAGATCAGAACAAGTAAAACACACTAAAAAGTTACAGCTAAACCTGGATACGAGCACACTTTTCCCGGTGGCTCTGGAGACCGTAGTAACTGGCATCAGATGTAGCAGTAGGGAGAGGTGGGGGCAAGCGGCCAGGGACAGGCTGGGGGCTGTAATCTCTTAAGCCAAGGCAGCTGCAGCAGCACAGCCCGTCTGGCTGTGCCATTACATCGTGTGAGTGAGAGGACCCAGACGTCGAGGACTGCAGGGAGCAGGAGCTTAATTCTGCTCCCTAGATCCAGACGTTGCTTGAAGGGTAGACACCCGCTGTAGCTGAGCTGCCTGTCTCATCTCTATTAGTATGCTGGTGTTTGCTTCATTCAGCACTGTTTTATGCCTTTATGCAATTAATTTCATTTTTCTTGGCATTCGAATGACCTTTTATTCCAGCCCCTCCATTCATATTTGTCTTCCCACAGACACATTAGTAGCATGCTCTAATAACAGGTAAGTGGTGTGGTAAATACCCTCGGGTCTCGTTACCATTTGAGAACTTACTATTTAAGAAATATGGCCCCAAATGTGCTGGTGAATGAAAATAATTAGTTATAGCCCATTATGAACAACTGCTCTGCTGTGCCCTCTGTGTGCAAGTAACAACATGTGCGTGAGAAGTACTACCCGATCCATGGGTGTCCTTTTTCACCCAGCCATGGTCCAACTTGATGTGGTGGCCTCTCACCAAGCTCTTTCCTCGTATTTGGTGCTCTTGATGTAGTTGGTGTACAGACATCTCCCATCCTGGGGAAATGGTCTGATCCTCTAACTTACACAATAAGACACTATTGCATGGTGTAAAAACTGAGGAGGAACTGCTGCGTATGCTGGGAGGTTCTTCTCTTCAGTCTTCCCATATTGCCTGTTTTCAGGGTCTGCTCTCCCTTCTGATACCAGAAAGATCCTTTTCTTCCTTCTGTCTTAGGGGTCTGGGCTCATGTTGTCCCCAATTTCTCCCTTCCACCCACAAAGGCTCTGATTTTCCTGTGCAGCTAAACGCTTCCTTCACACTGTGCTTTCCCCAGGTTCTCTTTGGTTTTCTTTGGTCACCATGTGGAGGGCTCAGCCGTGGCCCTTGCCACTGCTCTAATCCATGTCCTTGCCCCCCAGAATGGCTTGCCTCATGTACAGCCATCTCTGCTCTGTTGGCTTGGTGAATCTTCATCTCACCACGGGGGCTCTCACAATGCTTCACTGATGGGGAGTTTTTCCTGCCAGGAGCCAGCTTTCCTGGCTGTTCATGGGCACTGATCCCTTGGTGGGGTCTCCTCCTGTAGGAAACTTCACAGACAACAACATAGGTAGAATGTGACCCAGAGAAAAAAGAGAAGTTCCTCTTTCTGTTGATACTACAGATCTGTTGCACTGATCTTGGGGTTTATCTGGCTCTTGTGTAGGAGCATACAGCTCAGAGAAACTTTTTGGTAAATGTATATGGGAACAATGTCATAAATTTCCCATCAAATAGTTTTATGGGGAGCATGTACACACAAATGCTATTTGCAAAGCTATTGCTGCCCTAGAAGATTACAGCAGTTCTCTTGGTCATTATTAATTCCTCAAGCATCTAGTCAACCCTGTGCAAAGAGGCCTGTGAATGTTCCACCACTCTGCATCTGTTGAATTTGTGGTGTGGCAACATGTTATTAAATAGCTGTGGCTATATGGAGAGTAAATCAAATCATGGCTCTGCAAGCCTTTTTATTACAGTAAGCAGAAGGGACTGCTCTCTTCTGCTTTTTATTTCTTGCAACAGTAATTTGTTTCCTGCCTCACTGCTTGTGAGTGACTGAGATGCTCTGGGCTCACTTGGAACATCCTTCGTCACTTACTACATACGGGCAGCTCCTTTGGTCTTTGCACCTGGAGGCTAATTTACAGCTACTTGCTGTAAAGAAAAAAGTTCTGGATGTGGGGCTGGGCTGTACCAGATCATAAGAGGTCTCCTGTGACTTAGGTCCACATATGTGCTCAGTAAATGCTGGTCTCTCTCCTTTAACGCTGATACATTTCTCAGACGGCCTGGGATCAAGGGATCTCAAGGCCTGATGTCCCATCTGAATTGAGCAGGGAAGATCCTTGCTCTGGCAACCTTTGTGAGATCTGAAGGCGTCCATCTGGCCTTGTGGCCGGTCTCCTCTGAGTAGAAGCTATTTTCTCAACCCTGCTTGTCCCTCAAAGGCAACAGCAGGTGAGCGCAAGGCCCAAGCAGTGCTAAAGTCCCCACCTCAAACCTCCCTCAGCAATGTGTAGAAGATGGTTGTGTTACTCAACTTTAATGCAGCGTGGTTGCTTGGTTTCCAGCTCAGTTTGACGAATAACTTGCTATTTTGCTATTCTTGTTATCTTGCTATTTTTGCCATTTTCTCTATTTACAATTCCAGTTTGAAGGAGCTTAATAAATACTTTGAAAGACCTTTGTCATTTTTTATAACACCATGACAGTCAGAGGATATAGTACAATATTTTTAAGACTTAAAGAATAAACACACATATAGGACTAATTTGGCAGTAGAAATAAAGGCTTAGTATTTTCCGAATAATAATGCCAAGATTGGCTTAAAAATTATTTGTTATTTGTGAATATTGAGAAAACTGCTTTGTCTGTTCGAAAAGATTCACAAGTCTTGAAAGTTTTGTGGATTTTTGCATGAACAATTCATCCAAAAAATCCCCCAGAAAACTGTTCATATCTTAGCATTCTTTAGCTTCTGGTGTTTTAGTTACCACTCACAGAGTGGAGATAATACTTCATGACTTTTGTAGTTACAGACGCATAAAAATAATGAATAATCACATTGGCCATTTGGAAAGAGTCCTGGCTTTTACTGTACTAGTGCTCAAGATACTGGCAAAACACTTTCAAACAAAGAGTCAATTTTTATGTCAAAAAATTAGTTTGAATTGGTGGAAAAATACGGAGGGACTACTTTAGTAATAGGTATTACTCTGCAACTAATTTATCAAGTTCTACTTATAAAACAGATACAGCTGTGGAAAAGCTTTGTGAGGAAGCCCATAAACACGCAGTCTTCATTCTCTTCTAACCGTGAACTGGGGACATGTTCTCCTTCCTGTTGCCAAACCTGAGTATAATTTATATTTTTGTGTGGGAACCACGTAAAGCTGAGTGGTGGCTTCATCCAGTTAGTAACAGAAAACCAGGAGAGTTTTGTGGTTTTGGCTGGGGCTTTCTTTTCTAATTTGATTTTAATACAAGTAAAAACAACCTTCTTGGCTGGGACACAGGGCCTGAATTGCCTCCTCCCAAAACAAAAGGTACGTGCCCTGCGAAGCTGGCGCAGGTTGACTGTGTGTGGGTGAGCCCGAGCCTCCACCTGCAGATCCATGTGCGACCTGCCCTTGCCTTCAACAGATACACAACCCTCCCTCTCCTCGGTGTATCGTCACTGACTAAGTATTCAAATTTTTTTCATTTCCATTCCCTTGGGCTGGACCAATTTCATAATTATTTTAATGCTATTCTCCCTGTTCGGAGAATGGAAACCAGGCAATTTGTCACCTTTTTTTTCTAGTCAGATTTGCTTTCAGAAGGCTGTGCTTTTTGGGTTAAAACCCCTGAAGAAGGATGTTTCTCCACAATGTTTCTCAGGGAGATTTAATTGCAGGAATGCATGTTAACTTATGTTAATATTACCTTTGGCAGAAACACTGTTGCCCTTTGATAAATACAGTCTGAAATGACAGAAGAAGTTGGATGAACCAACCAAACTTTATTTTTCTGTTTCTGTCAGGCTGCTGTGTGTGAAGGGAGATTTTACAGATAAGAAGTCCCTTGGTAATTTGCCATGGTGTCTGGTAAGATATAGTTTAAAATGAACTTTATCTTAATGGAGACCAACCTATTACTGTAACTCATTCTCTTGTGGCTCCAGGCAGGTGATGGTTACTTGACAATTTTGCCTCAAATAGTCAAAATCCAAATTACATGCTGTTTATACATACATAAATACAAATTTATATACATATATATATCTCTGTACTATATATATATGTATGTATGTATGTATATGTATCCCAAAGTAGAAAATCTTTTTAGCCTCCCTGGTAGTTGCTTAGGTTTATTTAATGCAGCCAGCAAAGGAAGTTGTTCCAGCATCACATCAGTGGAACTGTTAAATGGGATTGTCTCTGCTAAAAAATTCCCCTTCTCTGCCCTTGCAGCATGGGCAGAGTTTGTCTTTCAGACCCAAGTGATTGCACGGATGAGTGAAGGAGCCTTTTGATATTCTGTGCCCACACAAAAATATTTGATGCAAACAGATACAGGCTCCTGGCTGCTAATGTTCTTCCCTATCTGTTTGCAATCAGGGCAAAGCCGAATAAGACCTTGATTCTTTGGGAACCTGGCAGACTCTATAAACAAGATGAAAAATGATATTTGAAGGGGGCTGGGATTTCACCGCTGTTGGCCTGAGCAGGATGGATGGCTGCTGGATGCTTTTTCTGTCTTCTAAGGACAATTCTTTAAAACCAACTGGATTTAAAGAATAGCAGACAGAGTTTTTAGGCTGATCACTTAAAAGTGTTTGTTTCTTGTTCTGCACTTTGTGAAAAATGCAGGTATTTAAACCTAAAATTGACTTGTGCAAAAGTGGCCTTATCTGGTAAAATTTTGCATCCCGTGCGCTAAGCGTGATTGACAAGGCACATGTATGTGTTAGACGATGGGAGCTCAGAGGCATAAACACCAGAGTTCTTCAAGATCCTGTAGATATTTTCTTTAGTTTCAGTCCAACTGTTTTCACTTACCTTCTCATAGCTGAGCCCAGAAAGAGCTTTAGCCTTACAAAAATAATGTATATAGGTTTTCTCAGAAGAAATGAGTAGCTGTTCTGATAAAGTAAGGTCTATGCACTCTTAATTCAATTTAAACTGAGAATATTAAGAGCATTTTCCTGCTGGCTGCCCCTCAGTATGCATTTAATCAGCTTGAGTTCTGATTACAGACAGTGCTAAAACCCAGCTTGTGACCTACACTTAGCAAGTTTCGTTAGAAGCGATTTGGATGCCACTCAGAAAAATATAGATATATATCCAGCTAAAAATAGGGAAGAAATGGAAAATTAAAAAAAATACTAACTCTCAAAGAAATGTAATTGCTGTCTTTTAAGCTTATGTCCTTTTCTCTTCACCAAATGATTCCAGACAGAGCAATGAATGACCAATAAATTCTTAAATTGGCTCTGTCTGAGCTGGGTTGCACTGTTTGGGAACTCTTGCAGTGTCCATACGAGGCGTGGAGTATTTATCCTCAAAGTCATGAACATTTGTCTTTGTTTCTCTGTCAGATTTGCTGTGCGTCACGCCGGGGGCAGCCAGAGGACACATGGAGACTGGAGCAGTAGATTCTCTGAGGACTCGATTTACACCGAGGGTTGAGCACACTTTTCCCATGTAGATTGCAAAAGGAAGTTCCTGTATCAGACACTATGAATATTGGTGTTATCAACAGTGCATTATTCCCCAGGCATCTAAGACATTTATTTAATGGACTTCTTGGCTGCCTCTCAACATCATTATAGACCTTGATGATGTCCTCACAGACATTCTTGATCCTGACATCTTTTCCAGCTTGCCAAAAACTATCCTTTGTCAAAACCCTGTTCTTCCTCACCCAATGTGTCATAGAATCCAAAATATCTGTAGATGATGCATGGGGCCGCCAAAAGAGCGGCTGGGTGCCTGTCTCTTCTTTCAGCCTAGTCCACCACGCCATGGTGGTCTGCTTCAGGATGTTCTACAGACCTCATTCTAGGTTATGAACTTTCCAGACAGCAGCATCCGAAGTTTGACGTTGCGACTTCTTGTCACTGTTGTTGTGACGGATGTGCTGCTTCTGCTTCCCTGCCTGCTCGCTGCCCATCTGTGTGCGGCTGACCAGAGAACCGAAATGCCCATCTCTAGCAGGGACAGTCACTTTGGTAATTGCAACTGTTTTTATTTGTCACTGGGCAGTCTGCACTTCAGGGCCAGTTTTCACTCCAGAAACTCAGGGTATGAATGCCTCGCTCAGCTTAAGGGCTAAGAAAAAAAAGTAAGTTCAAGGTGAAGCTCTTTACCATGGCACTTGTTCCCCCCTCTGTGTGTAGTTGCTGTTCCAGCCTTCTGCTGAGAGCATTTAACATAACCCAAATGAATTATGTCTTCGGCTCCACTGCTTAGTTCCTCCCCGTCCATGCAAAACACTATGTCAAAAAGACTGCTCCTGAGGCTTTCTGTTGTCCCTTGTGGCTTCCTGCACATCTCTGGAATATAATTTATCTGATCCAATTCTTGTCAGCCTTCCGTGATTCGCAATCTCCAGCTGTGTACTATGGGACAACACTTTATCCTTTTGGTGTTTACCTTACCCCCTCTCCATCCACCTCCTCAGGAAATCTCACCAGAGCTCTTGTGGCAGGAGTGTCGGTCTTCTGTTCCTGGGATGAGAAAAGCCAGAAAACGCTTTTTATTTTAAAAGTCAGATCTTCAGTAATGTGAAGCTTTTCCATCATGCACTAAACTCTACTGAAAAAAAAATCATTCCCTTCTTACCTGGTGATATGTCTCTTGGTCAAAATTTTGCCTTTGTTTTATTCATCCTAGTTTTTTTGTTTGTTTGTTTGTTTTTTTAATTCCCAAATGTCCTTTTATTTTTTATCTATTACAAATGGCATAGCTCAGATGGCATAGCTTGAAGCTTTCTTTATATATCTATATATCTATATATCTATATCTATATCTTCCCCCTCCTGCCCTGAGGTAGTTTTACATTCTTATAACTCCCAAAGATTTGCAGTTTCAAAGCATATACATATGACTGCAAGAAAATGAGTTAACGTGGGTCCACGGCATATTGCTAAGGAACTGAGTTACTTAATTTCCCTGAAATAAAATAGCTCATTTTATTTTATATTTGCAACATGCTAGGAAGATTTAAGTGACTGCCTAACAGCGATTGCCTCCAAGTTGTTCAGCAGTAAAGCTGCAACAATTCAGACTCTGGCATCTGCTTATTCATACCCTAAACCAGCTTTCTCAATATACTTTCTTGATTTGTTTCATAGAGTACGGATGGGTCTCATATAGCTAAATTACATGGAGAGCAAAACATTCATGGCTCACTGGTAGCTCTGCAGAAGTACAGTTAATAAGTAGCTGTACCGCAGTTCGTATTTTAAAGTTGAATATGCATGTAATTTTGTTGCTGGATCCAAGTCAATTCTGGGGAAGATTTTGCGCAAATTTTAAAACCTGTTCCCTCTATCGAGGGTGCACACAACACGTAAGGACTGGGTAATTGATTTTCCAGGGCAGACTGCTCCGCGGTGGGCTGGAGTGGCTAATGGGTAAGTGCAGCAGTTCATTCTAGTGGGGTTACATCCAAAGCGGAACAGTATGCTTGTCTTTTTAGTAGTCCAGCTTTAATAGTTACTTCTGCACATCTGGGGTGACGTATGCCAGAATTACACATTCTCCTCCATTTCAAGAACAAATGCATCTTCAAATGGGATATTTTTTGATTGCTGCAACTCACAGTGAAGCTCATGATTCATAAGGGTGGCTTCTGAATAACATAATAATTAATGAGACTGTTATTTGAGCATAAGCACAGTGTTCAGAGATAACCTGGCACAACACAGAGAACACTCCACAGCGTGGCTGAACCGTTACAGAGCCAGCTGAGTAGAAAATTCAATGTCTACGTGCTGGCCTCTGGGCTAAGGTTTAAAAGCATCACTGGGATAGCTGAGCCGTGAGGTTTCCAGCTCAGCTCTACAGCAGGAGAAATTTAGTCAAGTATTTGTCTTTACTTATTAAATAAATGATCTATCCAGGGATGAGCTTCGTTATTCAATGTAACATGCTCCTAACAAATGCCCGATACTGAAATTCTCAATGCACAGTGATTTGTAAGCTATAGGAAAATGTTGCAATGCTTCACTCTGTAAATGGTGGTGGTAGTGAAAATACCTTTAAAAATATCCTTTCCAAATCCACTTTAGAGGCCTCAAATGTAAGAAATGATATGTAGGTACACATGTAAATCTTTTGGACAGCTTGCACACGCTCAAATGCATTGTATTCCCATTAATGTCAGAGGTTAATTCCATATTTGTTTTCTGATGTTTACCTCAGTTTCTCACAAACTTGAAGCACCAGAGTTATGGTGCTTCTTGCTCCTAGGTTCACATAATGACACGGCCATTCCTGCTCTTGATTATTGTTTGTGTATTTTAAAGTTTCAAAAATTTAGAATTAAAATTTAAAAAAAAAAACCCACATAAGCTCCTTTATTAAAGCCTAAATTGATTCAGTGCTGGTCTCTGGGGCATTGCTTGTGCGTCGTTTTAGCCAAAGGGGTAAGAATTTAGCTGCAGCACACAACAAAGCAGAGCAGGGGTGGTGGGAGCGAGCGCAGCAGGGCTGCCTCCGATGCCGACCCTGTCTCTGCTGCCTGTGTCAGGCAAACCTTGGCCTTGGCTTCACAGCCTGCAGAATGGGTGCAGTCCCCCTCTTATCTGTGGCAGGGATAAAGAACAGGGTGAAGCGGAGCCACAAATAGTATTTATGAGCAAGAAAATAGCATTTTTTGCTTGGGAAGGTGAAAGTGCAGAGCTACAGTATTTTGTATTTCTGTTGTTCCTTTGAATAGACAGAATAGCAGCACATACACAAACACAGCATCCTGCTGCCCGCCACCCCACCTGCAGACTGATGAGATGGAGGCGGAAAGGCAATGACTGGAAACACCTCTGCAGGGTGAGCAGCTGAGGTTCCTGCGGCTGTCAAATGGAGAGAGAAAACAAAAGCTTTCCCTGCTCCTGAGATGCAGATTTACTTATGATTTACTTATTTACTTATTTATTTACTTATACTTACTATGCCCAGGTTAAACCAAATATATCCCTTTTTAAATTTGAGAGGGCACCAAACTTCAGACTTAATTAGTAAAAGTCAGTGCAGCTAATGACAGGTAACAAAATATAACACTGTTCAGGCCTTTTCTGCAAAAAATCTCTAATTCAGTTTCACCTTCTTTCCCTGCATAATTTCCAGTGTAATAAAATTTAAAAGAATATCTCAGATATATTGAAGAGGATAAATTTTACCCTAGCCACTGTATAAGAGTGTCTTGGTTTACTCATTACATCTCCAGGGGCATCTCTGAAAGACATGAGCTTGAAGCTTCAGCTTCAAATGGTGTGAAAGGCAAAGAGGAATTGTCTTGAAACTTGAAAAAGTTCAGATAACTTTTGGTGTGGTACCAAAACACAGGAGCAAAGGATTTGACTTTGACAGACATATGAAGTTTGACAGTTGCTTAATGGACAGTGTGACTAAGCCTTTTATCGCAAATAGGTGCAATTTCAGTGGGAAATGCTTCTCTTCCCGGGATTTGAGCACTTTCACTTGATGTGACAAAACTTGCAAGCGTACTCGCAGCCTCCAGCCCAGCCTAACCTAACGCCAGAACCCCTGTCCGAGCTCAGCCCACAGAATTTGGCCCCAATTCACCTTAGAACAAGCTGTCTCATCACAGTCAATGTTAGCTCTGGTCCTACTGAGAAACGCAATGTTCTGCTGTAGGCCGAAAAGTTTTCTCTGACTAAATTAGGGTGACTGAAAGGTTTTGCTGATGTGTAAGCCCAACTTCTTAGCTGTGCTTATTCAATCTACTTGCCTCAAGAGGTTATATTAGCAAAAAAAATTAAATACTGTTATGTGCAAAATCTATTTAGACATCTTGTTTTGAATTGTGGGTATGTCCTTAGGAACAACAGTTGTTTGGGCAAACTGGAAAGTTACCTGGATACTCAGACTGAAATCCTGACTTCTACATTCAACAGGGCCATTATAACATGGCAGTGATACTTCATGCAACAAGACCTAAACAACAGCATGCAATTAAATAATTTTGTCATTTTTTAGAAAGAGTAGTAAATGTTCAACTTTTCTTGTGGTATTTTAAGGGACAATCACAAAGTGCCTGCCATACTCAGTATAAAAAAGACCCTTCTCGGTGCTTAGTTGCCACCTCTTCGTTTGAGCCACTTTGTTTGTTTCCAGTCCACGTATGGCAAAGCAAAAGGTACTTGCTTCAGCCATGTTCTCCTTCATGCGGCTTACTTTTAGCAAACATGACCTGAAGTAGCTGCAATTTGATCTCTTGGCTTGGTAATTCCTGTTTGCAGTGGTCCATGCTGTTGGCTTCTTCACCTCCTTCCCTGACCACCACCAGGTTCCCTCCAGCCAATCCTGCACTTCAGTTTGTCCTTCCTCCCACCTCTGCCTCATTGACATCCTGTAAATTTAAACACAGTAAATGCAGGGCAGAATATGCAATTCGGACCTACTGTGTTGGCTTCAGTGTTATGGTCTGGCTCCTCTGTGCAATTCAGATAGTCAAGTGACCAATTTGGCTCCACAAGACAAATGGAGAATTCCTCTTGTGGAGAGGAGAGAGAAAATCATGCATTATCAGCAGAATTAGCTCTTACGCCAATGCGATGTCTTTTACAAGTTGTGAAAATAAAATCTGGTAACACGGACACGAGATCTATTTGAAATCTTTTGCTTATGGCCTTCACTTAGAGCTCTAGTCTAACCTGTGCCAGAGTTGGCCATTACAAAGCTAGAGAGTGGTTAACAACACTTTTTCCCCTTTTCTACTCCTTCAACTTATGCACCAAGAAATAGATTAGATTAGGTCATGTTACTATGAAAATATCTCATTCTATCACTCAGTTTTTGAACTTAATTGGCAGGTAATTTTGTGTACAATGTTGATTGCCTTTCATCAGAAACCCCGTTGTAAGTGCAAATTAATGTGAAATGCTTAGAAACCATGTTATCAGATTGTTAATCTTTATGTCCTGACATTAAAGACTGTAATAGTAGAAATGTTAATTATGAGGGGATTCTTGTGGGTTTCTGAATCAAATTTGTGTTTTCTGAGGCCCTGTTTGCTACAGGGAGCCATCTGTCGTAATTTGGAGACTGGCAAAATGAAATTTGAAGTTAAAAGTGCACTTTTAATGGTGCAATTACTTAGCGGAGTATTAATATTATTCATCTTTTATTACAGTCATTCTAATCTAGTGGCATTGAATACAAATGGCTTCAAATCAATTACATTTGTATTAAGGACTTCTTTCTTGGGGTTATTACCTCTGTGAAGTGCTAATTCTTTCATCGTTGTATGTGATTACAAAACTTGTCACCCATTCTTCTCAGCAGCAGAGGGAGAAACTGTCAGCTGCAGTCTGGAGGGTTTTGAGGATATATGAAAAAACGGATTAACCTGAAGCATAAGCAACAGAACAAAAACCTTTGTATGTTCAAGACCATAAGACACATAGTGGGTACCTCCAGGGGCTGGGCACAAAGGAGGGAGGCAGGTCCCAAAAAAGGTTACGGACAGGAGGCGACGTACCTTCTCAGAGGACCCCCTGGTTGTTGGGCTTGGGCTGGGATTTCCCCAGGTACTGTCATGTCCAGGAGCTCCTTCTGTCTCATGGCATTTTGTGCCTGGAAATTTAGAGGACTTGGCAACTCCCTGCCTTTCGTCATGGGCTGGCTCTGCTGCTGGACCTGAACGGCCTGTGTGAAGGAAATTCTGTAGGACTGTGGCCACTGGAAGTCATGTGAGGAGGATGATGGGACTTTGGTAGAGATGGTCAGGTAGAGGGGAGAAGCCAAAAGAAGAAAAGATGTGGTGTGGACACCCAGGTGTTTCAATACAGCTCTCCAGCCACAGGTAACCACCCTCTCAAGACAGGCTCTGACTATAATACCCACAAACCATACTGGAGCCAAGAACATCAAAACAGGGTGAAATGGAAGCATGTAATAAATTTTAATTTCAAATTCTACATTTTAGTTTTTATAGTATTCTTATAGAATTCTAGTTCCATATCAGAATTCAACAGTTTTTGTTGACCCAAAGCTTTATTCCATACACTCAGTATTTAATGTTCAAAAATTTTGCTGTTGGTTGAAGGCCGATTAAAATACAACTAAAAAAAAGAAGGCACATTTTACTGTTATTTATGAGAGTCTTGTCTCACACTTTGGTGTGAGGTCTGTGGTTTCTAGTCTAGACCATCCAAGTGTGAAAGCTCTGTTTATTTATTTGTCTCCTAGGTGATTATGGCTGGCTCAGATGAATGCATAAATCCAGCAGTGGTTTGTCACATTTCTTTTCTTTAAAAAATGAATACTCATATGACTGTAACGGACTGAAAGAAAACTGTTCTAATACTGCTCCTTTGGATCTTAATGCTATTGTATTATAATGCCTTAGGGTGTTATAGTCTGGATGGGTAAATATTACTCATTCTTCACTGGACCAGTTTTCTGGAAGCTCCGTGCATGGGGCTGCAGCAGCAAGAGTGGAGCCAGCAGATCCAGGGAATGGGTCTCCCCCTCTACCCAGCCCTTGTGAGAGGGAGGATTGTATCTACTTCTAGGTCCCTAGTATAAGAAAAGCATCAATAAACTGGAGCTGGCTAAGCAGAGAACCCCCAAAATGATCAGCGCTGAAGCACCTGCCATCTGAGAAGAGGCTTGAGGACTGGGACTTGTTCAGCCTGGAGAAGAGGACAGGTGATGGAGAAGTTGTAGGTGGACACAGCAGTGCACAGCACAAGGACCGCAAGCAACAGGGAGACATCAGAGCAGGGGACATTCCACCTGAACACAAGAAAAAAAATGTTCACCACAAGGGTGGTGAAACTTCACAACAGGGGCCCAGTGAGCCTGTGGAGGGTGTTCTTAGACATTTTCCAAACCTGACTGGAGAAATTTGACCTCACTTTGATGCTGAACTTGCTTTGAGTGTGGGGAGACAGAGCAGGTCTCTGCAAATCCCTTCCAACCAGCATTATTCTACCATTCCAATTTCTAACTTGAATGCTGAACTTAGACCTGTGCACCTTCAGAAATTCTGTTAATTAACTGATACTGTATTTTTTGCATTTTTAGAAGGAATTAAAAATTAAATAAATTTGGGATCATTTTTGTGCTTATGCAAAATTGAATACTGTCAGTTAGCAACTTTCCCACTCCTTAATTTGTCTTTAGTAAAATAAATTATATTGTCCATATTCCATATAGTGGGTCACAGTGTTTAGACACCAAGGTACAAACTGGATATATTATACCTCCATGACAGCAGATGCTCTTCTTCCTGAAGAATCCAAGATCTGTGCTCAGATATAATAAAGTACAAGGCTAGTTTAGGCAGAAAGATGGAAAATACTATTTTTATGCATTTAATACTCAATTCTAATTTTGTCTTTTTCAAATTAGCATGTATCACCAACAAAAAAAAAAAAAGAGGCATAGTTCCATATTAATATGAAGAAAACTATTTTCTAATACAATAACAAATCGTTCCATGAGCAGCAGAATTAATTAGACTCTGTGGTTTTTGAAAAGATATAAATGTAAATGAACCATTTCTCCATTCTCAGAGCACTTGTGGTATTTTTATCCTATGCAGACTTCCAGTGTCTTTACAGAGGTTTGAATTCTTGCTGCCACCTTTCATTAATGAGGGCTATGACAAGAGCTTTATCTCATATGGGTGTGGTGAAACATGCAGGACTATAATGCACTTGAATCTCTGTTAGATTTGGTTGAACTTAGAAGATTCAAACGTTATCAGTGAGTGTCACAAAAAGGAAGACAGATATACATTTGATGTCTGACCATTTAGGCTTCATTTC
This sequence comes from Caloenas nicobarica, assembly GCF_036013445.1. Classification (NCBI taxonomy): domain Eukaryota; kingdom Metazoa; phylum Chordata; class Aves; order Columbiformes; family Columbidae; genus Caloenas; species Caloenas nicobarica. Next base: position 207,083,396 of record NC_088245.1, on the reverse strand, counting down.
CATAGAAAACTTGGTTAAAAATTTAAAGTATTAAGATTTTGAACTAGGTTGAGCTACATAATTGCTTGAAGGTCTAAAATCATTCTTCCTAGCTAGTAAAAAAGTGCCAAATTTGGAATGAAGGTTCTACTAATGAACAGACTCTAATGCCCAGCTCTTGGTAAACACCAGAGTTGTTAAAGAAAAATCAAAGAAGCAAAACATTCAGAAGATAACTAAAATTACTGATTTAAATCCAAGCTCCCAGTTTAGTAATTCACCTTCTTATGAACTAATTCTTTTGCCAAATGGAGTTGAAATTGAAACAATGGAAAACCAGACTGATGCTCAACAGTTGGTTGTTTTCCCCTATGACCCAAAAGGCTGAGCTTTGGAAAACTCATTAAACATGAAGATTGCTGTCACCTGATCTTCGTCACATCTTTCTGTGATTTGTAATCAAGAAAGTATTTTCTACTCATATTTGTAATCTTTGCCAAGCACAGGGGCATGGCTGTTTCATGGGATAACATTGTGAAGTCATTTTACAGGTTTGTAACCCAAGTACGCAATTTCTCTCATTTATTATAATCTATGTATAAATTAGCATTCAGTGCAAAACTAGTCCTTTTAGACTGCTTTTAGTCAATGAAAAGAAAGGCAGGAACCTGCAAAGCTTGATTCAGTTAATCTAGGTTTGATGTCTAAGACAAATGGATAGAAGCTACCTCTGAAGTAGTCCATCCTTCTCCAGTGATGGTAGATCTGGATTAAATGGCCACTTGTGACTAGAAATAAGAGTGTTTCGGCTCATGGGTTGATACCCAAGTGTGACTATATGATGCAAAGGAAAGTCCACAGTGCCTGCGAATAGCATCTGTGCTTTATATGAAGCTTAACTGATCTTTTTTATAATAAATGGTCTGCCTCATACAAAATAAAATTAAAAAATCAAATATACTGATGAAATAAGATTTTAAAAGTTTTTAAATTACTGTAGTGACCTAAAGACAATTTACAGCTTGGAATCACCTCTGGTGCTTTTATTCTAGTACAGGAGAGGAAACTTCCCCAAGAGGATGCTGTATACAATTCTCAAGTGGGTGTCATATATTCTGCCAGGAAAAAAAAAAAACTACTTTGTGGAGTGAATCTAGTCAGACATCGAAGGTATTATCTGAAATCTTGAGATCAAGTGAGACCATGGTGGAACCAGTGAATGTCAATGAGGCTGAAGCCTACGCTAAACAACGTTGACTCCTTCTGTAAACAGTGGTTTGGGGACTGAATAAATCAGACCACCTTAGATACGGACTGTGTGTCCTTTCCTGGGACAATAAGAATACAAAATTGTGGTGGGTTGACCTCGGCTGGATGCCAGGTGCCTAGCGAGGCCGCTCTGTCACTCCTCAGCTGGACAGGGAAGAGAGAAGTATAATGAAAGGCCATCATGAGCAAAACAGACTTCACTTGGGGAAATTAATTTATTGCAAATCAAATCAGAGTAGGGTAATGAGAAATAAAACCAAATCTTAAAACACCTTCCCCCCAACTCCTCCCTTCTTCCTGGGCTCAACTTCACTCCCGATTTCTCTACCTCCTTCCCCCGAGAAGTGCAAGGGGATGGAGAATGGGGGTTGTGGTCAGTTCGTCACACATTGTCTCTGCTGCTCCTTCCTCCTCAGGGGAGGACTCCTCACACTCCTCACACTCTTACCCTGCTCCAGCGTGGGGTCCCTCCCATGAGAAACAGTTCTCCATGAACTTCTCCAATGTGGATCCCTTCCTCGGGGTGCAGTCCTTCAGGAGCAGACTGATCCAGCCTGGGTGCTCCACAGGGGTCCTGGAGCACCTCCTGCCCATCCTTCTTCACTGACCTTGGTGTCTGCAGTTATTTCTCTCACATATTCTCACTCCTCTCTCCCAGCTGCTGCCTTTCCCTGCAGAAGTTTCTACGCTTTCTTAACTATGTTATCCCAGAGGTTCTACCACCATCACTGACAGGCTTGGCCTTGGCCAGTGGCGGGTCCATCTTGCAGCCAGTTGGCTTTGCCTCTATCAGGCAGAGGGGAAGTGTCTTGCAGTGTCTCACAAAAGCCACCCCTGTAGCCCCCTGCTACCAAAACCTTGCTGCACAAACCCAGCACAAAAATAGACATGTTGTTTTTTTAAAGTAGTCCTCCTTGGCCTTTCATTTGGATACCAACACAGAAGAGAGGCAAATAAGAGGTTCCTACCACACTGTATTCTCTCCAAGGTAGGAGGATGCTCATGACAAGAGAAGTGTGAAGAACCATCTTTGTTGCACCCCATGGTAGAGAGAGAAACAACCACCACCACTCCTGAGGTCATGGTTGTTTCCTGAACCCAGGGGTGGAGGGGAGGCTGTCACTCCCATATACACAGTATTGGACCCTCTGCAAATCAAGCAGCTACTTCATCTCATCCTGCTGCATTCAGAACCACTCTGAATCACAGAGCTGGAGATGTTCTCCAGAAGATACTCCAGCCAACCCTGACTGCCTTTTCCATGTAGAGCAATGAAAACACAAAGGGAAGCCTCCCTGCTGTTAGGATACAAGCATCTGCCAGTTATTAGCTATTTCAGAAGGTGGCTGAATGAAGCCAGTGCTCTTCCCTCGAAATAATCACCTGGCTCAGTAATCACTCCTCATAGCCAAGTGCAGTAGCCAAGAGTCCCTATTTGCTCAACTAGTCCCAAAACAGCAGGAGTCATTCCCGTCATCTTCATACTTTCCTCATCTCTATCTGTTTGTTTTTTTTGAAAGGTTCATGCAGCGAAACTACCTCTGGTTCCTCTGTCTTTGTGTCTGAATCTGTATAAGTCTATTTCTGGGCTGGGAAAGTGACAATCTAGAACATAAAAACTGGACCAAACGCAAATTAAAAATCTCATGATTTCTTTCATTCAGTAGAATTGGGTTTTGTATTACAGTAGGCACTAAATTATGTGAATTTTCTGTGTAGCTGAAGTTTTTAGAGTTAAATTTTATAGGCTGAAAAATAATAGCACATACTTTTTCCAGGCTTGCTATAAGAAAACTTCTCTTTAGCTAAAATGTAATCACCTCTGGGCCTAAGCCATCTAGCTTACTTTTGGTAAAGTAATATATTTGAATCCCTAGGGCTTTACTTTCTGCAGAATTATTACATATATTTATGGGAGTAAGAAGTGATGACTTGAGCTAAGCTATAGAAACCTTGCAAGCAGACTGCAGAGTCAGGACACTGAGCTGATGGTGGGACTGTTTTCACAAAGTGGGACTGTTTTCACAAAGTTTCATCTAGCAGCTTCTGCTCCCACGAAGTCCAGCACGGTGCACTTCCCAGGCTTATTTTAAACAACGGTTTTGTAAACTTTTTTTCTAGCTCAGATGAATATTATCAAGGTGTAAACACCCAAGGAATAACAAAGACATTTAAAAAAGAGAAAACGAAGAAAATCTGCAAGACCCTGGAAAACTGCAGAAATGTCTACTTAAAGGGAAACTGAGCCTGGGTGAATGCTTGTTTGGTGCAGGGAAAGAATAATTTTTCCACGCTGCAGGGACCAAATGCATTTTTAGTTTGGCTGGTATCGTCTTGCAATCATTCAATATCCACATCTGTTGATCAGGAGAGTCCTACTCACAGAAGCACTGCAGGACTGATAGCAATGCCCATTTCATAAAATTAAAAAGAGAAAAAAGACTCTGTACTGAGGGATTCAGTTTTTCTGTCAGTATGTCTGTACAATCTGTTCAATTCTCCACCTTTACCTTTTTTGCCCTCAGCCCTTCGATAATGCTCAACTCTGTGAAGTAAATGGAAGAAAGCACAATGATTAATTTGCCATCGTGGAGCAGCATAACATCTAATACATCAGCGAACAACAAAGGAGACCAATTCTTCTTGCAAGATGTTTAAAAAGCAAAGATTTGCACAGGGCTTTATAACACATTATAATAGCATTTAGTTAAATGGAGTCATTCTTGCAGGTTACTGCAGAAGCAAGAAGATCAAGCCTATAAAGCAAGGATGCCCAATACAAAACAGAGAATAAGTTTTAAGGTGTCATTAGGATTTAGGTTGAATATTAACTAGCAAAATATGGCTCATTTCACAATTTACTACTGTTTAATGTCCCTGATACCAAGTTATGATGCTAATATTATCACAGATAAAATTCAGTTTAGTATAAAATTTTATACTGAAGTGGAAAGACATGAAAACAAATCAAATGTTGTTCAAAATATATCTATTGCTGTGATTTTGTAATGGCAGTTGCAATAGAAACTTGCACAGATTTAAATGTTTTGCTCACAAAAATAAACATTTACATTAATTTTATACACTTTTAAATAAACCTTACTGGATTTAACTTTGAAAAACCCGCGCCCTAAAAAGAAAACAGTTTTCTTTGTCTTCTAATTCTCCTTGGAATGTATGTGTTGAGTCTCGATTCTCATTTTAATAGATATGAGAGAAGGACAAAGTACAAAACAATTTATTAAAATGCTCTTTGCATTTCAGATGAGAACTGACACTAAGCTTCTTGCATTAAACATCTTCCTCCTTCACATCTCTGGTGAAAGCTCTGCTCTTCTGCTATGCCCACAATGGTCTCTTACATATGTTGAATTAAGTTTGGCCTTCCCTCACAGTACCTTAAAACCAGTGAGGCTGTTCGAAGAGAAAGGTACTAGTCTGTGTGCATGGGAGTAAAAGAATTAAATATATTCTGGAGCTTAGCTACACTTACTGAAATCTGAATAAGACAAATTCTCTGTTATTCTAAATATAACTTAAGCTAATCATTACTGGAAATGAAACTAGAGATGGTTATGATGCTATACAAAGTCTGAGGAAATAAAAATAATGCAAAATAGGAATATTGATTCAAATTAAAGTCCATAGCATATAATTTACCTATATGACTTGTATGTTAAGATGTCTTCAGCCGCCCCAGAATGTACACCTCTGTATAGTTTTTGAACAGGTTCTGCTCTGCTTTTCCATTCAGTGTTGTGAGACTCTTTTCTGGCATAATGAAAAACCCTGTTTGCTTTGAAGGCTAAACTTTCTCCCTAATCCATTTTATTTATTTGTAGGCACGTTAACTTTGAAATTTTCAAGCTTGGTTAGGAAAATTTCTGTCGGGTCTGTGATAATTTGTTGAACTATTTAATCAGCCTTGCATGGTACTGCAAAGTCTTACAATCGTATCGCTTTAAGCGATTTCAGATTATTTCAAAGCCAGCAGGAAGAATCAATTATAGAAAACTTTTGCTTCTATTCACTACTTGTTCATTATTCCTTCAGTAACGAGAATGTTTCATCTTTGTATTGCTGTGCAAAAAGCTCATAAACCTTAGTGGATGAGCATCCATTTTGAATACACAATGGTTTGCCTTCAAGTTACATCACTGCTTAGAAGAAGAATTTCCTTCCTTCTGTCTCTTAGAAAATCAAAGGGTCATGGTCTCTTCTGCTTCCAACTCCATTTTCAAAAACTGACTAAAATGGCCTGGTTTTCAGAAGTGTTGAGCTCTCTCAAAGTCCAGTGTGTGAGAGCTACAGGTGGTTAACAGCAATGAAAGCTTAAATCACATCTGCTAAAGAGACTAAATAAGGATTTTGAAACCTCACTGTAAACAGGAAAGCTTTGACATTTCAAACTAATAATACTGGGCAGATTTGTTATGCATTATTGATCTTTCTGAGAGTCTTACCCTTTGGAAGAAGAAATGGATCTTTGGGAACTGAATGTGTTGTATAAGCACAATTAATTAGACTACATATTGCTCCTTAGTTCTCTAGGTTTTTTTCACCCACTAGCAGTGAGACTGGCTGTTACAGAACTATCCAAAAATCTATTACTGAAATCTCTCGCCCTCCAAAACAGAGGTTGCATATGAACTGCCTGCTGTGACTGTCTCTAGCTAATACTAACTCTTGAGCTCTCCCAGAGAATATTTTGGAGAGTGCCAAAGCCATCTGACACGGCCCAAACTGCACCAGGATAATTTAATAGTGCAAATTTACAGTGCAGACAATTCATTTCCACTGCTCGGGAGTCTTATAACTGTTTAACTTACAAGTATAGACATAGCTGTAATGTCCAGACATGCCATTAGTGACTTTATTGATGCAATTTGTGCCATAACTGCACGTAAGCCTCTGAAAAAGGCTGTCCACCTACGTGGTGAGACACAGAGCCCACACCACAGGGTGCTTTACAGCTGAGGAAATGAGATACAGGGGAAATAAAGAACAGACTCTTCCACATCACTTCTTCAAGCATTAACTGAGGAAGCAATTTTCATAGATTGCCTCTATATTAGATATGGCTATAGAAGAAGGCAATATACATACTGGGAGGGGTTATACATCCAGCTATAGAGATGTTTGTGGATGGAGACTGAAGTCCACCCAGGCCATGGCTGTGCTACACCATGTGTTTCTCTGTTGGTGAGAAGGAACATAACTCCCAGCTTAGCCACTACAGCTGTACTGTTGTGGCTGGGAGACCGCACCTAGGCTGAAATAACTTGTAAAAAGCTACATGCTAAGTCAGTCTCAAGTCTGGAACTGAAGGCAGTTTCTTCTGCCCTAGGCGAGAGATAACACTGGTCATATGGTGTTGGATGTTGTTGCACGAAGGATGCTGAGGCAGACTTAAATGCTTAAAGTTTTATTCATGGAGTCTGTAGTTGATGGTACACATCTACGGTAAAATTACTTTTGGGAAAAATACAGAGAAGAGAAAGAGAGAGGAAAAAGAAAGCAAAAACTTTCACCTATGGCTGGCCATGAAGAGGTGCAACAGAGTCTCCAATACAAGTATCTTCTTCTGGGCACCCTCTCTAGGTGATGATAATTTTCAGTCATGTTTTTCTATAGTAACCACACAGTTTTCATATCGACCTGCTCAAACTCCCTTCTGAATACTCCTGCCTAAACCACTACTTGCTCTGAATGGAGCACAAGTGTTTCACACTGAGCTTGGAGATCTATTATTGGATAATTCTAACTGAAGATTTAAATCACGGTTATTTACTATGTTATTGACTAACTTTTGTTTTTCCTCTGATGTAAACTTCAAGCCATAAAAGAAGGGACGGGAAAAGGCAGGGGGAAGGAAAGAGTCATTCTTACTCTGCTGGCAATTGCATCCCATTAGAAAACAGATGTAAGAAAAATACCAGGTTTTGCAGGTGCGACACCACAAGAATAACAGAATGAGAACAGGGAAAAACACTGCAGCAGCAGCTTTGGTGAGAGGTAACAGACCTGCAAGTGGAAGGCAAACACAGAACTGCAAATGAAAGGACCTCAGCACTACCCAGGTGAAGATACTCTGCAACAGCTTCATGTTTGCCCTTCTCTCTCCACCCCAGTTATCTTGTTACCTCTTCCAACCTCCCTGCAAGAAGCAGGTAAGAGCTACAAAAGTTTCTCTGAGAGGACTTAAGCGATCCTAACCACAGACACAGTGGTTCCAGGTGCTGGGGTATATGCACCACCAAGGAATAATTGTCTTCTATGTTATTAAGAAATTTTCCTAGACCACTTTATTAGAATTTATACATCTGTCTTCAAGACTTTATGCATCTGTCTTCCTCTAATTTTATTAGATGATATGCATTTCTTGTTTTTATGATCACACAAAATCACTGAGTCCATTTTTGTAAGAAGTTTTGCAACAGAGGGCTTATTCTCAGGCCAATTCTTCCATCTTTAAAAGTCTGTTCCTGATAAATTTGTGATTTCCTCCACATTCACTTATTTTACACCATCTGAGGATATAGCCCTCTGGCTATGAACACTAGCTAACTGCAGTTCCAAGCCATAAAATTCATTACAATATTAACCTGGCATGTGTTTTGTACAGTAACAATTTTCCAGGACAGTAAACTTTTCCAGGATAGTAAACTCATGATATTTCCCCGGTTGCGGTTATATATTTCAGTCTGCTGCCAGATGCTGCAGATTTTCCTGAGTCTGGCAATGTTCCACATGGTTTGAAAAAAAAAATCGTTGTTGGTATGTATAATTTTTTTACTTAGAATCCACTTTGAGATATTTATTATTATAGGTCAAAGATGTCAAGTTCAGTGGAAAGAAAGTTGCAAATAGAGCCTTGATGATACCCCTGTCTTGCATTTTGCTCCGGCTGGTACCATGACCCTGTTGTCCCAAAACCAGCGTTCTGTCACCTGGTGTGCAATTAAGCCAGATTTTAGCACACAGACACGAGATATTGTTTATTATGGAGTTGTGGAAGCCTGGATGCTGGAATAAAGCCAGCACGCCGGAAAGAAAATTAACAGCCATTATATACAAAATCTTATCACTACATTCACACCCTAAAGAGCCAATTGGTTACACATTTGCATATTGGTTACATAATCATTTTACTGTATAATGAGCAATGTTCAACTAAAGGACGCTTCATGCAGCTCTCAGGGGTGGGTGTCAAGAGGATGGGATCAGACTATTCTCAGTGGTGCCCAGCAATATGATGAGGGGCAACAGGCACAGACTGGAACACAGGAGTTTCCATCTGAATATGAGGAGAAACTTCTTTTACCTTGAGGGTGCCAGAGCCCTGGAACAGGCTGCCCAGAGAGGCTGTGGAGTCTCCTTCTCTGGAGACATTCAAACCCACCTGGACACATTCCTGTGCGATCTGCTCTGGTGAACCTGCTTTAGCAGGTGGGTTGGACTGGATGACCTCCAGAGGTCCCTTCCAACCCCAGCCATTCTGTGATTCTGTGATTCTGAGATATGTGTTAAAGCAAGACTCAACTAATTGTGCAGACTTCAAAATGTCTAAAGATGCAAGGTCAGTTGTCTCCGTAGTTTCTGATTAGGTGTTTTGCAAGTCAATTTTATCTTTGTTAGTGGAGCAGACTGACCTAAACCTGAAAGGATTTACATCTCTTTACATGAGCAATTGCTGGCAGGATTCATTCTTTTAAGTGATAACAACTACAACCTCTTTATGAGGCTCAGTATAAGCCTAGACAAAAGAGACTTGTAGGAGAGCAAAACAGCAGTGAGATGGCACCAGTCACTTGGACAAGCGGAGTCACAAAATATCAGACAATAGCTGAGTCTGGATGCATTCCACCTGAGAAACAGGGTTTTGGCATTTCTGAGGAGCTTCTCTCACAGATGAGAAGCAATGTGGGAGACAATGGAAGGGCATTTGCTTGCAAACATAGCAAATGACAGCTGAAAGCAAATGACACCTTCAGCAGAGTGAGATCTGTTGTTTGTATTCTGTATGAGATGTTATTCCTTGAAAATACAGGTAATGAGGTAGGCCTGGGACTGGTCCAGCAGTGAGTGAGTCCAGACTTGTGAGTGGTAACTAGTGAAAGAAGCTGCCAGCTATTGTCATTGGTCTATATTAGGGTGGGGACTGATAAATAATGGTGGATACATCAAATGTTTAGAAGCTGATAGTAGCTGAAAGAAGCTTGAACCAAGCTGGACTTGGGCATAACTACAAATACACTAGTTAGTCCCCAACAGCAAGAAGGTACTTGTCAGGCATCTGGTCTGAGTGGTAATTGGTGTACATGTTGAAAGAGGAGAGGAGGGGAAAACATGTGTGTGTACATACACATCTATACATCCACTCATCTATAAATGGTTTGTGACCATATAACAGATACACAGCACCATGTATTAGAACACTGAGTCTGCAGAATGAAATGTAGGGTTGATAAATTTGGCCGAGGGACTTGTGCCCCGCTGGCTGTTGTTTAACGATGCTGTGCTGCTTTGCTGACTGACAGCCTTCCTGAACCAAGGAAATGTGAGGGATCATTTCGGTGCCAAACTGAGTCCTTAGCAAAAAAGAGCAATGATCATTTCTGGAGGAGCCAAACTTGGAAGAAAAGCCATTAAATCACCATGGGTCACATGACTTCCTCCTGTATTCAGTTATTATCCTCTGTCAGTGATGAAATGCGGAAAATATAATCAGAGCAGTATAGAGTAAAATTTATTGTTCTAACTTCTGGGAATCTGTAGTAGTGCAAGAAGATAATCTGTTTTTATTTGTCTCCTTAGAATTTGAGTGAACTTCTGTAAGTCACATACAGAGATTTTTGTGGTGCTCTACATTTTGTGATGGTGATCCCTGAGTTAGGGAGGCACAGACACGGTGCCTATTCCGTAGCTCTGTAAAGGATGGATAAAAAGATACGATATCTACAGCAAGCATCCTGGTCATAGGCAAGGATGTGAGGAAACTATGGTGATGAGTTTCTTAGAGCAAGTAATTCAACAACAAACTCCATAAGAATTTATTTTTCAGATCTTCAGCATCTAACTTTTTCACATGGAACAAAAAACAATGCTGATTTCAAGGACAGTTAGGAGGCAGACTTCATTTTAATTTCAAAGAGTTCTTCTGTATTGCTATTTTGACATTTTCTCTGGTTCCTTGCTGAGCAAGGGTACTTTAATTATTCACTCTCTGATCCTTACCTAGGATTACAGAAGTCTTTTTGCCATTTTCCCACCTCCAGTCCACCTGAGACACCCTCAAGCTCTGAACACAATAAGATCAATCTTGTTTAGACTCCTACAGATGTATTGACACAGTGGCAAGCTATTGGTCATTCAGCACTCAGGTCCTGCATCTCACTTTTAAGAATATTTATTATTAATGTCATTGCTTATGATTTCTTCTATTATTAGGACAGCAAAGCCAGACAGTATTTAACTTGGAAAAGTCTGTTTCAAGGTGTACCCGTAATTCAAAATTTTTACTTACTACAGAAAAAGAACTTGGTAAGCAGCAGAACAGATCAATCAAGCTCATCCAATGATAGATTTTTTTTTCTTTATCTGATATCCAGACTATCGTAGACTCTTGCAGAAAGCATTCGCTCTCAAAATCTATTTGTGAATGTTTGAAAAACAGATTTCATCCTTTCACATTTCACATTGTAACACTTCGCAAATCACATTAAGGACAAAGTATGAACATATTGTGAATGTGATACTATGAAAAGTAGTTGATAGGAAACAAAATTTACAAACAGACAGCTCCTAGTCTAGCAGATTGTGCTACTCTGAGGTCCAAAAACTGAATTTTAATTTTGACTGTTAAGTAATTGCATGAAGAATTAATAGCAAGCTTATATTAACCAGTAGAACAGTTACACATGGATGATCTTCTTTCCACTGCTCAGTATTTGTTTTTTGTGGGTTTTTTTTCTTTTTTTTTTTTTTTTCCAGAGACTTTGAAGGCTTTTTCCAGGAAGAAATAACGATCTACTTTAAGCTCAAATTGACCTAGAAAGTCTTACAAGAGGCCTCAAAGAAGAGCATGCAACCAGAAACTGGCCAAGCTCAAGCGAAGCCAGCCAACACACCATCATTTATACAGCTGAGGAATCTGATCTGTTGCTCTTCAGACTCAGATTTACATCCAACTCACTGCTACATAAGAAGCTGCTATGTAGCACCTAAACTGCAGTAATGGCTTATATGTGAGTGTTTTACATGGGAAAATGCCAGGTAGCTCAGTGTAGTCCAATTTAAAACAGATTAGATTAAATGGTAATTGCAAAAACATGGAAAGTATCTATGGACAGCTACTGTGGTACAGCTTGTTATATTAGTCTAATTTCTTAACTACTCTAGCAGTATTTAAACAGAGCCTTTAATTCAAAGAATTTGGGACCATGAGATGAATCTTACTCTGGGTCATATTCTTCAGTTTGACAAAGCCGTAGTTAGCAGATGGTCAGAAAAAAAATAAACAAAGACATCTTCATGAACCTTTGGCTTTGATCCCCACAGCTCCAAAGCACTATGTTTAGGTAGGCATCACAGAAGCATGGAGCAATGCAAGTATGTCCCTGTCTGTTCCTGATATACTGGACCCCGGGGTTTGGAAAGGAGATATCTGGCTGTGCTGCCTCTACACCATTTTGGTCTTCCCTCTTAGCAAACAATTTCAGCTCCGACTGCTGCATGTCAAGTAGTCTATATTTACTATGCAGGTAATATCTTCATAAACAGCGAAAATCCACTCCTGCTACAGTGTTCTAATTCTTAAATTGTTCTGGCTCCTATACCCTGAGGCTAAGGAAAGGTATTTTTCTCTGTTTCTCAGAAGTAGCTGTCTCAAGAGAGATACGGACCTTTTCTGCTCAGTATTTTAATTGGAGGGCCAAGCCATGTCTTCACAAGGACAAGTCACAGATTCCCTTGAGGCAGCCCTGATGAGAATAATACATTTTCTCATAACTGGAGGCTAAGTAAGCATTTTCATATATATAATCTGCTAGTATAATTAATAGATACCTATATTTATATATCAGGGCTGAGTGATGATGATAAAAAATCGCTTAGTGTTCAACATGTCAACATATTAAATAAGACTGGGAAACCTTGAGCCCCAAATGGCTGTAATAAATATTCCCAACTTTTCCCTAGTTCCTCTTCTAGCTGTCACACTCTCCTTTGTTCTGATTAATAGAATCAACCTTCTAAAGTGAAAGATAAGAAATAATTTAAAATGGCATAGTAGGATACCTGTACCGAATGCATATTCTGTTCAATACAGAGGATGAGAGTGACATAAGACATTTCAGACAGACTTTCAGCAGGGGATTCAAGAATGTAAACAGAAAACTCCATGAAATACATCCTCCCCCATCTCATCTCTGCTCCCACTCTCTGGTGGATACACACTCGTACTTTGTTCACAAAACTTACATCTGTTGTCTTTTACACCAATTCTACACAGATAACAGCTTTCATAGATATTAGGCTGGCAAAACCCAGACCTCAGAGGTGTTATATATTGTCCTATTTCCCATATTTCCTCAGTTTCTCTGGCATTTTTGATCATGCTGCCAATATGCTGCAAAAGAAGTGCATTCATTCGCTTTAGCACAAGAAGGAAGTGGTTTCCCTTGGGGTCATGGAAGAGTTGTTCATAGAAGACCAAATTCTGTTAAAAGATCTATGGGCATCATACAGCTCTCTAAAACTAATGACTGCAGTGGGCAGTAGCTGCTCTTTTCATCTTGGACAAGATGTTACGTTCCATAAGCCTGTCTGAACAGCCTAAGAGTACACTCAGCAGGTCCATGAAACTGCATATTATCTCCCCAGTTCACGTCATGTCCTGATGTTGCCCTCTGTATCTATGCCATGAGGTCTGTAGGAAAATTTTTCTGTACTGTCATTGTACCTGTGGCCTCAGTTACTCATAAGATGTTTTGCCATTAGTTTAATGTATAATCTAGGCCGTATTAGTCAGCCTAACTAACACGTAAGTCTCTGTATTCAGTAAATGAAGAAAATATGACTTTCCAGAACACTCCTGAGGAGTTACGCAGTGGATCAAAAAAAGACCTTGAGTATGAAGCCACCTGCATGCAGCCAACAGGAGAATGTCAGGATATTAGTTGTACAGAATGTGGACCATGTTTACATCCCCAGATATTTTCTAGCAACAGATAGCATGAAGGTCTTTAGACAGCAACCATTAATTTACAACTGTTACCTTGGCAGAGGTGAGATTCTATATTTTCAAAAACATTTTCTACAACACTTGTGAGGAATCTGCTATTACTTCACTAATTTTTTGGGGGGACTTAAGGCAATCTTCATCTCTCCTAGTGTTAGATGCTACGGTGTGGGCATGAGTACAGTTTAAGTTCCAGAATTTTAATCCTTAGGTAGATATCAAGGTTTGGAAGAACTTGGTTTTTCGAATACAGAGAAAATGTATATTACAATCTCAAGTATATACATCTACTTTGCAGACACAACTGGATCAGAAGACACCCTCTTTGCTCAGAGACATGCTGAATATGAGAAAGCATGTTCTAATGGAGGAAAGACTGAATTGAAAAGAAGCATTTCCTATTGATAAGTCACGCAGAGGACTGAAGGTAGTGCTGCATTCATGAGTTGGTTAAAGTTTTGATAACACTGGCCCAGAGGGATATGCTGGTGAGCACTCAGTGAGCATTGGTACCCTCTGTTTCTCACACTGCCTGTTCTTTAAAGCCAGTAATAACAAGAGAACTAGTGGCAGGAAGAGCTGAATCATTGAGCAAGGGGGTAATGCTATCATTAGCCAGAAAGGCTGTCAGAATAGTGCCTGGGCTCTCATTCTTAACATTTAAATGCCTAGAAGTTTGTTTGCACAGTGCCTTGGCATGTTTTAACAACAACAAAAAATCCTTAACAGTAAGGGGAATGGAGAACGTTCTGTAGCTGTAGCCACTAGGGATGCAACAGAGATGTGGGAAACCTGGCTGGTGCCAGGCTAAACTCACTAAAGCACAATACGTAAGAAAGACAAGCCAGGGCTAGAAGGCAGAACAATCAGTTCTTGTTTCAGGCTGGTGGTGTGGGAAACACTAGTGGTCAAAGCTTGGGCAGTCAGGACATCATGGAAGACAGGAAGGAACGGTGGGTCCGGGCCAAAGCCAGGTGTTCTCTGTTAAAGAGTAAATCTTGGATATTGAACAGCTGGACTGGAGTGAAGACCTATGACTCCAGCATCAGGAGCCAGAGTAAGCAGCCATGGCCAAGTGCACAGCAGACAACTACAAGGGTGAGACACATGCCAAGTGCCATGCTGGGCAGCAGAAAGCAACCAGTTCATACAGCTTCCTTGGCTGGGCTACGGGATGGAGTGAGGCCCTGATCCCTGCTGCAAAGCCCAGCTTCCCAGGGCCTGACCGTGACACCGTTAAAAGGCAACAAGAAAAACTCTCACCAAAGTTGCAAAGATCATTCATAAAAATACACGAGTGCTGGTGCTTGAAAACCAGAACCCCTTATTCATGTTTTCAAGTGCCTTTGAGAGCAGGGCACTCAGCCACCCTTTTGGAGAGTGAAAGCAGTCTGCAGCTTTTCAAAATTATATCTTTGTAATAGCATTCATTATGAATGAACTGTCTTTCATTCCACCATTTGAAGCGATCCCTGTGGATCTCAGAACAAAGCAACGTGTAACTTCATGGTGGAGTGAGACCGGCCACAAAAACCTTGTGCAGCAAGACAGATACGACAGTGCCAAATGATTTGGTACTTATAAGGAATTGGTCCTAAATCCTTGGGAAAAGCAGAAAGAATAAACTGTTCGTTTCAGCCAGTTTTTTGCTAGATACTAGAGCAGATTACAAAGTCTTGGAATGGATTTGTTCTTGGAGCATATGATTCTTTGAACATTTATCACACTGGTGAAAATGAAGATTAAGGCTGTGTGAACATATTACCAGAAGACGAATCTTGTAGAATTATTATTTTTTTTCTTAGGCTGTGTTCAATTCCAAGCAGCAGAAATACCATACTTTAAGTTGTTGATTATCCACAAGTGAAATGCAGTAAATGACCATGTGTGAGCCTTGTTCTAATAAAAGTCGCATCAACAGAAAAGGACATAATGATGAGAAATGAGGAGTTTGCAGGGCAAATATGTAGTCTGTGTGTAAAAGGAGTGTGTGGTATAATTTATCCTGGACTTCCTCATCATATCCATGTACATGTGCTCTTGTCTCATTTCTGAAGAGCCTTTTTTTCCTGTGTTCATCCAACTGCACCTCACAGATCTCCCTCTATCAGCAGCAGGTTGTGTCTTCAAGAATGGAAAGCATAATCTGAAGCAACGGCTTTAGCTGGCATTTCAGTAGACTGGGAACATGTGGGTGGCTAATGAGACAGGCTGATTATTTGTGCTAGAAGGAGATAAGATCTGTTTTCTTTTATTACTTTCAAATTTTTTTTAGGACCCAAGTGTCCTAGATCTCCAGTTCCTTTCCTTTAAGGTACCACACACCAATCTGGCAGGACGAAGGGAACATTGCTCATGATCATGTATGCAAGTTATACACATTATCTAATTGGCCTGAGCCAATTTTTAAAATGCTATGTGAAAAACTAAAGCTGATATTCACAATGTGAAGTCTCCTGTTCACAATAAATATTAAATTACAGCTTGATGCTGTCACATGATATCAAGGGTGGATACTAATTTAAAGGCCTCATCTTGCAAGTTGTGAAACATCCTCAGTACCAGTTAAAGTCAGTGGTGGTGGATGTAAATCTTGGTAGTACTGAAAGGGATGAAGCCCCTGCTTGTTGATATTTTCAAGTCACACTCTTTTCAAGCTTGTCCCATGACCAAGAACTGCCCTGCCAGAGACACACTCGAATTGTCTGCTGTGTTATCTCTTTCTTTTCCACAGCAATCGTATTTAGCCATGACACATTTTTAAGCCATATCCCTCAAGTATAGCTAAAGGACAAACTGCCTGAAGAACCACATAAATAATAAATCCTATGTTTAAATGTCAACCCTAAGCAAACATCTCAAAAGAAATACCATTTAACTTGTTTTAAAATTAAAAATAATGATTGAATTTTGCAGAAAACCAGCTTATTATGACATTTGTTTATACTTCCTATTAATGTCAAGCAAGCAGAGCTCCAAGAGTGATGCTCAACTTTCCATTTTCCCAGTTGGTTACAGTTGGGTATTTCAAACAGCTGCTGCTTCTCTGGAAAACCAGTGAGGTCTGTAAATCTTAAAAGCTTGTCCCTCACCACTTCTGATGCTAAATGAGTTATTGGATTTTAAACTTTGTGATCAAAATTACTATCTATATTTCAGTTTTCTGACACAATTCTTAATTTCTGTTGTTTCTTGAGACTCTTGCTTCACACTGCATACTGCATTATGCCATCCACTGATTGATTTACGGATGTCTCTCTCCAGAGTAAAAACCCAGTTTGCCCTTTTTATGGACAAAATGTTTATAACTTGGTGTTAGATTTGAAAATCCTCTCATCCATACTGATCTAATAACTATTTCTGGCTTGCAGAAACTAAGGGTGCTTGCAGTAAATTCTGTTCTGACAGGGGCATCCCCTAGAGGGTCCAGAAACTTTCACTGGCTACATTTTCTTCTTATTTAATGCAAGGCAAAATAATCGGCAATAAAACCAAGAAAGGGGAACATCTATACCCCATCAGAGGGCATCTCTTGATGAAACCCAAAGTCAGGGAATGGAGCTCTGTTTTAATGTGGAATAATCCTGCTCAGTCATCTGGTGTATCACAGACATTTCCCTACTGTACAGCCAGCCCACTCTTCTTCATTTTGATCCTCAAAATGTTGTAGTTTGGGTTCCTTCCTCCCCTGTTTCATTACTAGGAGGAGAAGTCTGGCATTATTTCATTTCACTTCAATCCCAGAGGCTGCCCAGCTGCTTAGCTTGGGTTGCAGACATCCTCTGGAGACATGGAGTCCCCTCCCTACTGCCAAACCTCTTGTGGGTTTTTCTCCAGACTATTGATAACCCACCCACATCCTGGATGCTTGTAGAACATCTTTCCCACATTTACCAAATTCCTTATTTTGTTCTTTTCCTCAAAAACATTATTACTTTTGTCTTTTCCCACAAAATCGTCTCAGGGATAACCCATGAGTCCATTCCCACACGCCTTTGCTCACTGTTCCTCTTCTGCCCATGAGGCTCATTCCTACCCAGCCACGATCTCTACTTCATCTTCTGGCCTGGCCTTCTGAGCACTGGATTCACTCTTGTAGGAACTGACCCACTGGCAGGAACCAGGCACCACTGGGTCTTTCTGCTTATTTGATGTAAAAAATCACAAATACCATTTCCTGCCAGCTGAATTGCCCCCAGCCTGAAGAAGGATGTGGTGAGCACCTGTTTTACTTTGGGGTAGGATACAGCTGTGGTTTTCTCCTCTCCAGTGGTTCCTTCAGGGATGGGAAGGGGAAGGACAGTATCACCTTCTGCACAGTCCCATCCCCTGCATGGCTGATGGATTGGGAATGGGTTATTTTGCTTATTGAGCAACTTCACTCACTATGGTAAGAGAACATCAGAGTTATTTTGCTGGCAGATTGTGCTTGTTAGCTCCCACCAAGGTGTTAAAATAATTAGAGCAGCTTTCCAGGACAAAAGCAGCCACGGGCTGGTACAGAGGAGAGCCTGCAGGGCATCAAAGCTCTCTGCACAGAGCAGAAATACAAGTCACAGAATCACAGAATTACAGAATCATATTGGTTGGAAAAGACCCTCAAGATCATCGAGTCCAACTGTCCTAGTGAAGTTACCTCACATGCCCTCACTTATGCGAGGAGAAGGAAGCTGGGCCTTTTTTCTTCCTGTTTTAGTGATAATTATTGGGATTTGATTGCCTAACATAGTAATTTCAAATGTCTTGTGTTGTTCCTGGTGACTGAGATCACACTTGGAGACATCGGGCTAATGAAGCCAGATCCCTGTGCCATATAAATCCACATAGCTTTGCTGGTTTCACCAGAAGGATGTTGTGCAAGTATCTTAGGAGAAGCAAATCTGTTACTGTGAGCTCCTTGCAAATTGCCTATCTCGAAGTGGTTATAAAATTTGAGGACTGCATTACAGAGCATGAGAGTGCTTTTGCTCTACTAACTCCCCTAGGGAATAAAATAATAGAAATCAATAATGAAGTCTTCATTTAACTTGCTGCTTGCTCCCCCCTGCTAGTTATTTGTTTTGCTAACTAGTCTTCCCTGATATCTTTATACATTTTTTGGGGAGGTCACGTGTCTGCGATGGAGGATGGCAGACTCTTTGATGTGATCTGTTGTTGGGGAACTTGTAGTAGTAGTGTGCATCTGTACCTGTATCTCGGATAGAAGAGGATATAAAAGGTCATGTCATGTAACACTTGGAGTCATCCATTTGTTTTCTGTCATATCTAAAATTATCTTTTTTTTTTTTTTTTAGCATGTATTCTTGCCTCTGTGACGCACTTGCTCTACTTAGATTAAGAAAATGAAGAAAAAGAAATATGGGCTCTTTTGTTCACAATTATGCAATGACTCTAGTCACTGCAAAACACACCTCAATTGTCGCAAGGTCCTTGTGGAATTTTACCATTAAGATGAGAAAAAAAAGAGAACTTGAAAGCGAGCCATCCTTGTGTTAAGGACTTCTGTGACTGAGCAGAAATACGTGTGTTTTTTTTTTTTTTTGAGTAGCTGGAAATCATTGCTTTTGTTGACAACATAATGCTCACCACCTTTATTAGCTAACCTGTGAAAAATTCAGTATGCAGAGAAATTCTTTCAGGGTTTGTACTTGACTGGGAGCTGGCAGAGCTTTTTCTCTCTGACTTACACTCCTGTCAAGTGGGAATTAGTTTTAAGAGCCCAACCTGCTCCCTTGCCCCAGAGTGCTGCCAGTCTGGGCTGCAGAAATCTTTGGGCGCTGCTGCACTGGGCAACAAGCTGATTAAGCAAACTGATGATGGGTTTTCAGAGGCACCTGAAGCGTTTTCCAAAGCTGAAAATAAAAAGGGTGTTTGATCTGAGAGGCGAGAATTTTCATTTGGATATAGGACTCAATTTCCTCCTTTTCCTGAGCAGATGTGAATACTCAACTCTGAGTTCAATGCTCTAGGACTTCACTAATCAAAGACTGTATTAGGAACATTTGGTAGCTCTCTGTCCCTTTGGTCTCTGTAAAGGCTTTCCTCAAAGACCCTGGGACAATGTGGCTTCTCATATAGACATATACAAATAATATGTTCTGTTTGGATACACAGCTCCAGAAATTGTCCTGCTGTTTTTAGCAGAGACAAAGCCACTGTCTGCACTGTTTTCTTTATCAATGGAAGAGCAGCTATGGGTTGTTTGAACTCCAAGTGGAAAATGTAATAAAATTTGCCAATTAAATGAAAACCCATTCTTGGCAATGGAAATACTTGATGACTGACTAGGACCTCTCTCTACCTCCAACATCTGGCTTATATAGCAGGCATCAAAATGTAGTTGCATCTTTTATCTGCTGAAAAACCTAGAAAGTTGTATAGTCTTAGCAATCTTCTGAATCATATTACTGAATTTCAAGGGTCTAAATACAGCATTTGTGTCAGAAAGCTGATCTCCCTGGACTCCTCATATAGTCAACGGAGAGAGAAAATATCCTCCAATGGGCAATTCGAACATGTAAGTCATGTTCCTTCTGCAAGTTATCCTCAGGGAGAACTTCTTCCTTTCTGCTGTGTGGTGGAGTCCTGGGGCTGTCACAGCAGCACATAGCTTTGTGGGCAGCTTGAAGATGGAAATGAGCCTTTCGTAAGGAGTGGGGTAGCATCAAATGGCAGCTTTGAGCACATGCCAGGAGCGCACTGCAGTTCTTTTCTTAGGAAATCTGTCAGATCAGGAACTCAGAATTTCAGCATGCTGAAGAAATGCTTTAGACTGTGGGGCAAACATGTTCTCTGCTGAAATCCCAGTACAAACCATCCTATTAGCTGATTTCTGGGTCAGCTGCAGCAACTTATTTGTAGTAGATGAAATAGTACAGGAACAGCCGCTCATTGTTCAGGAAAGGTAAAACAAAGGTACGGGTCTGTAACAGATTGCTCTCACTTCTTTCCTCTCAACAAAATATATTTTTTTAAGTGTCTTGGCCAGGAAGAGCTCTTAGGAAGGGTGACTGTGTCATCCCTTAGGAGCTACTGAGTTTGAACAGGTTTCAGGGGGTGCGGAATGAGCATGGGAACAGGATAACAGGGTGCAGCTCATGTAGATGCTGCAAGATCGCAGTTAAAAATCGAAGATAAGCAACCTGGACACAGAGGTGATTGCATGAAATTTCTTAGTACTAAAGGGAACTGTACAGAGTTTGCTGCCAGAGTCACTTAACTGGCTGCAACAAAGTGTAGGAGGGCACAGACAACGGGGAGAGAGTGGGATATATAGACCGTCTTCTCTTCTTTTTCCCAGACATTTTGAATTTTTTTCAGTTTGAAAATCTATTTTTCTCATTTTTCTTGCTTTTTGAAATAAAAAGACATTTGGGCATTTTGGAGTTGCACACCGTAAGGAAAAGGTCAGGGTTACTCAAAGCTTCATCTGACATGACTGTTGATTGCCAAATGTGCAAACTAGCTGTGGGAGGGAGTTAATATCAAAGATCTTTTCATCCAGACACATTGCTTTATAAAACGCTAATCTACCAAGTACACTATCTCCAAAAAAATTGTTAATATTTTACAGTATTTCTGACTCTTCAACATGTGATTACAATTTGACACAAGGATGACTTTAATTTGCAAGTTTTCATTCACATCTGAAGTGTAACTACAGCCTATTTGAACAGATGGTCAGTACCTGCAAATGAAAACTGAAGCTAACACAAGGATGACTGTCACGTCTTATCTGTATCTCCCACTGGAACTGGCTGTTTCCCCACCTCTCTGAAGCATCATCTACAAATGGCCCTTCAGCTTCTGAAATTTGATAAATGAGCCCTAGATGAAAAATAAGATTCTCAGAGATAGGAATTGAAAGAAATAAGACAAGAAGGAAAAATAAACAAATGTGCTACAGATTTATTCACTGGCTTATCTGTAAGTTGTTCTTATGCTCATAGATGTAGCAGAAGAGAATCCCTCACTTTGAGGTGTTCGTGACTCATCTAGATACAGCATTAGGGGAATGATAGAAGGAAATTCACTTTTTTTTTCCCCCTAGAAAAAAAGGACCATCTTATGTTTTAAAGAGTTTCTATTAATTTTTTTCCCCTTGCAAACACTAGAATTGTAATTGCCATTTTACAGCTAGGGAACTCAGATGTGGAGAGCACATCCCTACTAAAGTCATAGTTTGCTATGGATTTTAATGGAGCAGAGTCAGGTGTGAAGCTATTTGCCCCCAAATGTGCAGGAATATGAAATGGAGCCAGGAACAGAATTGATTCCACAGACCATGTCTGTAAAAAAGTGGCTAAAGCACTGGCAGGCAGTGGTTTAGTTGTTAGCACGGTTCCTGGCATGGTTCAGACCTGTGAGAAAGTGAGGAATAGTCTGGGCCAGACTGGGTCTGTCCTCCAGAAAGCAGCACGGACACAGCTGGCATGTTTTGGAGTGGAACTGAGTTTTCCTACGTGGACTAAGATGGGCCATTTGCCCTCAGCCTCAGCTTATGATGAGCCTTTGAATGCTGAACCATCCTTCCTTCCATTCAGCTCAGGAGGTAACATGCCTTATTTGAAATTCTTGAGAGAGACCAGTGTGTGTGTGTGACAAAAAGTTAAGAAAATACATTATTAATATTGTTCCATTTTCAGGACCATGTTACACCAGTTATCAGCACTTTACTCATGTTTTTCATTTATTGGCTTCTCTATTTTTTTCTTGTGTGATTTTGCCCTCTGTGCAGGTATTCTGTGAGCTATCACGGTTTGCCTTGACAGCCCCACAACACCGTGAATAAATGGAGTGGGCTCAATAGTCCTGTATATAGGCAAATGGACAGAAATTAAAATATAATTGGTCATAAAACTACCAAATTCCTACAGTGAAAGCAATGTTCTGGTTTACATCTTCACAATGTAAGGATTTTGGGCACACTTTTACCAGTCTCCATTTTCCAAACAGGAAAAGTGTTACTTGATGCCATGCTTTGTCTGGTTGACAGTTCTTATGAGAAGGAACTGTAGATGGATGAATAATTGTATTTAAAATTATTTAGTTTCTTTTCTTTGAACATATAAAGGCTTATTTTGCATTGACAATTATGTTTTTCAGTTTCTGGGAATTATCTGAAAATTAGAATTAACTAGACTGTCAAATGTGATATGAATTTATTATAAATCTATGTTAGGAAAGTACTAGATGTGCATCCTTCTATACAGGACTAGGAACAACAGAAAAAAAGAAGAAAGAAAAAAAGCTTAAAACTAATAGTATATGTCCCTTTTATCATCATCAAATGTTTCATGATTCCATATCCATTTACACAGGTACACCTGGGGCGCGAAATCAGCGCAAATGCAATGCCTCAAATCTTGCTAGAATTCAGTAGCAAATCTGGCATGGAGCTGTTGGAAGTATATGGAAATTGGACTGTCACACAGGAAAAAGTGTGTGATGAGCAGGGTTAGGAGACATAGGTTGACTTATGAAATAATTACAAACCCCAAATGGGAATTTATCAGCTGAAAGAAATAGTGGAAAGTTCTATATAGATTAATTGCTAACAGGATAATTGTGTCATGAGCGGGAATAAATTGTGAAAAAGGCAAATGTGAGTTTGGGACGTACCAGCTGAGGGACTCTGGTTAGAAAGCTGGCAAGGTGCTGAGCAGGTCACATAAGAAATACTGTTTACGGTAGTTACTATCAAGAAAAAAGAGCTTTAAAGCCAAAAGACTTGCAGAGAGAGCTACTATACATATCACGAAAATGGAGGAGCTGTTTATGTCTTCTCACACAGCAGATTTTGAGTTGCTCAGTTGAGCACAGACAAGATTAAAAGAAGATACATTTTTCTTAATAAGTACTTCAGGAGTAATAGCATCTCCAAATGAGTTCAGATATTTTAGTTAAAGGCCAGTTGTGGCACAAGAACAAATGGATACAATCTAATTTTCGGTTTGGTTTTTGGTTTAGTTAGTACAAGTTTTCAGGTTTTACAACTTTCTTGTGGTAAAGAGAATGAGAATAATTTACTGTTAAGGACAGGCTGTGGTTAATTAATGATATGTGACTATACGTGAAAGATTATATCATTCAGCTGCCTGTGACATGAAAGAACAGGGATAGATGATCCAGGAAATCCACTTTAATGTTCTGCCGAACATTTACAAAGACGTATTGTGCACAGTACTTACAAGAGACTACACTCAGCTGGTCTTCTCTGGTGAAGACAGTGGAATATATTAATGGAGCAATTTGGGACTGTGAATCCTACTGTCAGGTCTCTCTTCCTGGGAAAGTATCCTACAACTAAGCTACTGAAAAGGAGGTGAATGTCATTTGAGGCTCTAAATCCCTATTTTGCAGAAGTGCCAAGGACCCAGTTTTGAAGATATGTGTCTGTCCTGAGGACTGTTGTGGTTTAACTCCAGCCAGCAACTAAGCACCACACAGTTGTTTGCTCCCCTCTACCCTGCAGTGGGATGGAAGGGAGAAGGAAAAAAAAAAAAAAGTAAACCTCCTGGGTTGAGTTAAAGACAGTTTAATAGGGCAAGAAAGGAAAACAATAATAATAAAAATGATAAAACAATATACAAAATGAGTGATACACAATGCAATTGCTCACCACCTGGCAATCGATGCTCAGCCTGTCCCCAAGCAGTTGTGCCCGTGGTCAGCTTCCCCCAAAATATGTACCGAGCATGATGTCATATGGTATGGAATGTCCCTTTGGCCAGTTTGGGTTGCCTGTCCTGGCTATGCTCCCTCCCAGCTTCTTGTGCACCTGGCATGGTGTGAGAAGCTGAAAGGTCCTTGACTACTTAGCAACAACCAAAACATCAGTGTGTTATCAACATTATTATCATTCTCAATCCAAAACACAGCCCTATACCAGCTACTAGGAAAAAAAGTAACTCCATGGCAGCTGAAACCAAGACAATGTCTATCTGATGGGCTTGTGTTTCTCAGATGTTTCCTCTGGAGTGTGAGGGCATCCCAGTGGTGATCAGTGGGATCTTGGAACTTCTCCTTCCTATGCACAATGTGCAGGCTGTCTAACTTGACTGTACAATCTCAAGACCTTGAACTGGACATCTAACTTCTGACTTCAATACTTCAAGTATTGCATTGTGCAATACGACATCAACTGTGGGGCCTTATTTCACATCTACTTTTTCGCGGAAGTCCATCCACTGTCTCGTCTGGGGATTAAAATGCTGCTCTGTGTGAATGAGAAACCTACCTGGATAGGTATTGGCATGCTTCAGTAACATAAAATGTAATTCTGGCCTGTGAAGCACAGTTCACTTCAACACGAATGCAGATTTATATATGTAGTTATATAAAAATCTTGTTAGAAACTTGCTAAATGGCTGAGAGTGAACTCCGCATTTGATGGACAAGTTACTAGTTGCTAGGATAAATGCCTGTAAAGAACCATTGTCACTATGGCAGTGAGAAGTTTTTGTACCAGTTCTTCAACATATGAATCTCTAATCTCAGCTAGTATCAGATGATGCTGAGCCACGGGCTTCATAAGTGGCTCATTCATATCCATTGAGAAGATGGCCCTTAGCAACTTCTCGTCTCAGTTTAGCTTCCAAACCACTTAAAGGATTTTTCATGTTACCACTTCCCCTTCTAAATCATGGATTCTGTGACGGAGATTGATTGTCCTGGCAGAGTTATATTCATTGATTGTGAGGAAATGGCATCCCCACTCAAAAGGTTGGTTTGAACAGAGAGAATAACAACCATTTTTAAAGTATTTCTTATTCTACCTGGTTTTTTTTGCTCTTGTGCTAGCTAAGAACATTTTTGTCAGCATATTTAGTAAGCACTAGAAAGAAGACAGAACTGTACATTAGTAGAAGAATCTTTGTCACTGGAAGCATCTCCCATGAGTATTTTGGGAGAGCCCTCTAGGGGGAAAAGAGGAGGGTTTTGGAAAGAGGTTTTTTTCTGTCACACATAACTGAAATACATGATCGGTCTAAATTGTAAAATGGGGAAATAAAAAAAGGGTATTTTGGTAGAATAAGAAGAAGTTAGACGCAAAAACATCATTGCTGATCAGGCCAGGTCAGAGTGCTTTATGGAACTCTACAAAGCCTTGTGCACTAGGCTTCCAAAAGTGTGCCCTATCTGTCCATTGAAACTCGAGGGTCATTTTCTCCAAGCGCAGCATCTAGGCTTTGGACAGCCTCACCTCATTGTGCTTTTCACTTTGCCAACAAAGAACAAGTTTCTATCCTCGGATTTTCATTTAGAAACATATCACTGAATAAGTCTTATTTTAATGGAGTGGCATCTCAGTATTACAGTAGCTGAAAGCCATCAGAAGTCTAGTGTCCTCTGGACCTCAGAGTGTGGTAGCCAGAAGCTCTGTAACTGCAAATGTCTGCAACTGAAACAGTCATGGCTTTTTAGTATGGTAACAGAGCTTCACATGTTTTTTTTAGAAGGCACAAAGCATACTTTTGTTTTTAATTTTCATTAGGCTAGAAAAATGACCATTGGTGTAACTGGATTTTTTGCTGTTTATTAAATGTAAATAAATTAACATATATATAGAAAGGATCTTTTCCTCATCATAAAGAACACTAAACCAATGAGTAACTGTGAAAAAATATGTAAATAAGGCTCTCATGCACCAAAAACAAAGCTTCAAAGGTGACAGGTGAAAGAGATTAATGTCCTTATGTCACTGAACAGCCTGAGATTTAACCCAAGTTATGGACACTGACACATCACAAGTAGTCAGGGCCAGTTTAGGTAATAGCCTTCTAGATCAGCCATCTTGATAACCTAGATGTTCCAACTCTCATAAACCTACAGAATCAACAAGAATAAACACTGAAATCGCTCTATTTGCTACAGAACTACTAGACTAAATATGGAAGCGGAAAATACATCCAGGTCCTATCTGTCACGGAAGCAATTTAGGCAGGCGGCAAACTCCAAAAAGACTTTATTCTAACCAGAACTGTTTAGCAGAAAACCAACTAGAAACGGGCCTTATCCAAAATCATTCAGTACTCTGACAACATAATAGCTAGTGCTTAGGAGTTCAGTTACTACACAGCTGACTCAACGGGATCAGATCCCAAAATGCTAGAGTAATGATTCAAAATGCACATCTTCCCACTCTTACAAAGTGAGGACTATCAAGGGTACCCAGATCACTTACCAGGTTGGCAAAGTGTCTTGGTCCCCAAGGACCATTCCTCAGATGGCTAGGCCAACTGCATAGCTGCTACTCCAAGGAAGACCAACTCAAGGGGACTCTCCAGCAGGATCCATTTATACCCTAGTTGAATCTGAGCTATGGTCATTTATGGTAGTGGTCCAGAAACTTCTTTCAACCAAGGCGTTTCATTGGTCAAGGGCCCTGTCTGTCGAGCAAGGGATGTGTGCATGACCATAGTGGTCAACCAGCCTAGAAGTTTCTGTTGCTTTCAGGGGATGAGGAACGAGGGGAGTGCATCTTCCACATAATCAGGAGCTTTCTCCTGTTGCGGATGGTGGGTGGGATTCTGAGCACCATTTAAACTTTTTTGACTTCTCCTTCCCATCAGTCCCTTGGCATGTATTGTGCTTCAAAGCAAAATATCACCACTTTATGCTGTAAGAGGAAGACAACATCTTGGTCAGGACCAAGGCACAGAACTGGACCTTCTTGTCACTCAACGCTGAGCACTGGGCCAATGGGAAGGTAGAAAAGATCAATAGTATAGCAAGATGAGAGAAATATTGGCCGGTGGCCTTCTGGACAAAAAGTAGTGATTCTCTTGTAGTAACATACGCATTTCTTTCCTGCGATATAGGTGTTTCCTCAGGTTTCCTACAAGAAAATAAACAAAGCTCCTGGGAGAAAGAAAAGGCTTTTACGAGTGCAGTCCCTGCATGATCTTTTTGTCTTCTTGGGCAGTTAAATATTAGAGAGATAGAAGTAAAACACAGAGAAGGAGAGAGGAAGAAAAAGGGAAGAAACTCATCCAAATACTGAGACTGGACAGGTATACATTTGGCACTTTATTTCTGTAAAGAAATAGTAAGAAATTTTAGAAAGACGTACATATGAAGAAATGCTAAGAACTGCAGGTAGTCCATACAATGTATTCCAGCAAAGGCAAAAGGAACAGGCATGTATTGGTCATTCAGTCTGATTACAAATAAATCACTTTGTCAGTACTCAGGTTTGAGATGGCTTTGTTTCCAGATGGCTGGGATGCCTGTAATAATTTCTTAAATGAATTTAAATAATCCTCTATTTATAAAGGGTCTCAATATACACTGGGTCATCTGTGGCACAGAAAAGAGAAGGGGGCACAACTTTGTGTTCCAATATTATAGCAGAGACTCTAAATCTGTGTAAAGCACTAGCATATAGACAGCTGCATGTACAATTGCACCATCGACTCCAATCAGTAACTCCGGACCAAATGCTGATCTGCAGTTTTCAATTAGCCGCAGAGGCAGGTATATGAATGGCAGGGATATTTCTACCTTTTGAGTGGAAAGGGATATTTTTGTTTGTTTTCAGAAACGATTTGGGGATTTTTTTTAAATTTTTTTTTTTTTTTGAAACCACTTGGTTTTACCACAGTGCAGAGCTCATAGCAGTTGGGAGTGTAATTACTTAGGGCAGTGATTGCTGAGGGTATCAAGTGAGGCTTTGTCCATGAAGAAAATATGGCATTGCCTCTGAAACCCTTCAGATGTCAGCTGGGAGAGCTGCACCTGAATTTCCAGGCTCTGCTGACTCCTGCACCATCATTGCTGGACCTGCAGATCGGCCATGCAATTCCTTTTCCATGTTGTGGCTGGCACTTGCATTTTCCCTTCTGAAAGGAGCTTGACCGCATTAGACATCATGCAGGCCTCAAGTATCAAAACAACAGAGGCTGTTTAAGTATTTGCAGCTTTTGGAAAAGCTGCTTTCAAAACCCTGGTTATGACTGATAGAAAGGGGAGTGTTTGCTTCAGTGCAGAGAGGGCTGATCTGCCCAAGTAGCAAGAAAGTAATGTTTTATGTAGCTGATCTGGAGTTATTAACCTAGTGGAAACTGCAAGCTAGTTATATTTGGGCAAGAGTGATAAGAAAGAGCATTAGGCTGTGTGCTGAAGACAGGAACTTGCACTGGCCAAAAAGAAGCAATGGGTGCTCTCTTCATGTGTGGAGCAAGTTGGTTCAACATCGGTCTGCCAAGAATGAGTAGCTGGAACTAAAACCTGAAGGGTTTTACAGAATAGAAGATGCCATCCAGCATGTCCCTCGTGTCCATCCCAGATAATATGCACCACCATGTGTAATGTGATCCACATAATGGCTATGTGGACACCGAGTCCAAACAGAGACACCGAAGTTAAAGTGAGCTGGCTCCCACCTGAGTTTTAGTTCCCTCTTCTGCCAAGAAGGTTTGTGTCCTGCATCCCCAGGGCCGAGACCTAGTGCCAGCATTCTCCATACAAGTCTGGTGCAGTTAAGAGCAAATATTGGGGCTAAAGGACCTTTTTTTTTTAAAATGTTTCTCTTTCTTGTTGTAACCATCTTCATTTGGCAACGTTCAAGATGTATAAGGTAAAGTACTTAAATAAATAAGTTCTCACATTTGAAAAAAAAATATGTATCTCATGCTTGTTAACTGCAAATAAACATTTTATTTAAAAAAATATATTAATATATGACAGTTCTAAATAGTAAAAGACAACTTCTAGATTGAAGAGACATTTGAAAATTTGTTATCAAGCATTAAACAGAGTGATAGTGTCTGGTATAAAAAGCTGAAAGCAACAGGTTGTTGAGAGAGAGAGAGAGAGAGAGACAGCATCGTGGGTCACGCAATGTCTCGCATGACCGTTGTCGTCTTCTCCTGGAGACTGGTGGTGGGAGGAGAGTCCCCGTGGGAAGCGCCTGTCATGGGTTTTTAAAGTCTCCACCTCCATGAGGATGTCTGGCTGTTGCAACGTCTGCACCGTCCATGAACGTTGTTACACTGTGCACGTGTGGAGCATCCAGTCAGCACACGGACACTGTCCACACCACGACCGCATGATACGTGCAGCTCTTGAGCGCATGGGCTGAGCAGCCAGAGGGTCCCGGTCACCGGGAGACCCCCCTGCTTCTGGGGGATGAGCTCCTGTCCTTGTTACAGTCTATCAGGAAGCAGGGACCACTGTGGTTTCCATTGAGCCCAATGTCTATTGATTGAATGCTGGAGACGTTGCATTGTCCTTGAAATGGCTTTCAGTAGCACCCAGGATGATCTTCTCCATCACTTTCCCAGAAACTGAGGTTAGACTAGGAGTTCTGCTCTTCCCTGGGTCTTCCTTCATGCTCTTCTGATAAACTGGAAGAGCACAGGGGAGCTTCCAGTCAGCAGGGACCTACCCGCATTCCCAGATCTTTGGCAGACGATTGGAAGGGCTCCTGCCGTGACACCTGCTAACTCCTTCAGGACTCTGGGATGAATCCCATCAGGCCCCATGGAATGATGAACATTCAGCTGATACAAGTGCTTCCTTACAGTTTCAGTGTCCGCAAATGGTAAGTCACTGCTGCTGCAGCCCTGGTCTTCCAAGTCAAAGGACCAGGAAGCCCAAGTATAAAGTCTAGTTGAGCTTTGGTCTTTGGTGATTTCTCCCTAAGTATGTGAACCACAGCTCTGTAGTCTTCCTGCAAAGCCCGACCTTGCTGCTAGAGATCATACTGTTGCATTTTCTGCCTGACTTAGCTATGCTGCAATTATTCCTATTAAAAAATATTAAAGTTCCCATTATTAGTCACAGAGTAAAAGTTATTCCTGCTGTCCTGAAGCAGGCATCTTAAGGACACCTCTAGGCTTAACTGACTGCATTGACTCGGGCCTCAGTTGGATTTCCTACACACGGGAAACTTAATTCCCTTGAAGATGCCGTAAGTAAACCAGCACCCAGAGCCCAGCAGATGTGACACAGACCTATGGGCAGTCTGTCCCTTCTGAAAGCACAGCTGGAGGCCAGAGGACATACCTGTGGAATCTGAGATCATTCCCAAATGATGCCCAGCGGTAGGCTACTGCACCAAGCCCTTGATATGCACTCACCGTAATGACTGTGTGGACACCGAGTCCAAAGAGGGACACCAAAGTCAGAGTGAGCCGAATCCCACCCAAGTTCTAGTTCCCTCTTCTGCCAAGGAGGTTTGTGTCCTGCATCCCCAGGGCTGAGACCTAGTGGCAGCATTCTCCATACAGGTCTTTGTAGCTAGTGCAGTTAAGACCAAATATAGGAGCTAAGGGACCTTTTTTTTTTTCTTTTTTTTTCCTTCTCTTTTTTTTTTCCTTTAATGTTTCTCTTTCTTGTTGCAACCATCTCCATTTGACAAGGTTCAAGACATACAAGGTAAAGTACTTAGTTAACTAAGTTGTGACATTTGAAAAAAAAGATGTGTCTTGTGTGTGTTAATTGCAAATACACACTTTTTATTTAGGAAATTACATTAATATAGGACATTCCAAAGTAATATAAGACATCTTCTCAAATGAAGATATATTTAAAAATGAGTTATTGAACAGGAAACAGAGTGATAGTGTCTGGTAAATTAAGATGCTGAAAGCAACAGGTTGTGCCTACAGCAAAATGCCTGAGTGCAGCTAATTCATTGTGCAGAACTGGGTTCCCACTTGAGAAATTTAAAAAGCACCAAAAAACCACCACATAAATGACAGGACTTTGTGTGCTATCATTTGAAACAACACAGCTTAATATGAAGACCAACCTTTTTATTACATACTTTCATTTCATAATAAAGCATATCTCTCTATATTACATAGTTATACACCAAAATGGCCACTGTAATACAAGGCTTTTCTGTGTAACTGTCATATGTATGTGAACTGTGTCACAGACCATTCACTGCCTCCATTTGGCTCGTTCTTCCATTAAAACCTGTATAAGCTGACCTCAGAGGCTCTTCGGGACTTCTGCTTCTATGAGTTTTACTGGTTTAGTTGGGTTTGTTTCTTACAGGGCTCAAAGCGAATTTCTCTTGAGCACTGCCAGGCTGAGGAGCGATGTGGCAACAGAGTTAACACGCATGGATGTATCATCATTCCAGAATACCTGTCCAGTCAATCCTGGAGAAGCTCTCAGCTTGCCTGTGTGATGTAGCTCCACACACACATTCTTTCTAAGTCAGTGAGATGGGTGCAAAGGACCAGCATTTCCACAGTGACATATGGCCCATCCATATGCTTGTATGTAAATGCGGGATGGAAATCATTTCAGTGTTTGCTACCAGTTTTCTCCAACCTGGAGAAAATTACGTCCACTGTCCGTTTCACTGCCTCCATACTTATAGGAAATTCTTGCAGCTCAATACGTGCCTTTTGCAGCATGTGTATGTGGGTACTAGTAAAAGTGCAGTGACAGGAGCATTTTGAATGTAGTTTCTGCTCTTGGTAAGGACAGCACAGCAGGGTTTGGACTCATGCAGTTGCAGTTGGCTGACATGTGACCTTCTTTCCCCAAACGAGTTCTTCAGGTGTCCTGCATACATGCACTTGCCCTGAGCAAAGAGAAGCAATGGGTGCTCCCTTCTTGAATGGAACAAGTTGGTTCAGCATCAGTCTGCCAGGAATGAGTAGCTGGAAATAAAACCTGGAGAGTTTTAGAGAATAGAAGATGCCATCCAGCATGTCCTCGTGTCCCTCTCAGATGACAGGCACCACCGTGTGTAACGCACTCCATGTATCCTGAAGTTCAGATGCCAGCTCCCCACCTTGGAGAAACGTTCCAGCTGGTGGGCGTCTGCTCACGGAGCTGATGGGTGAGCCAGCAAGGCCTCCTGCGAGGGGTGGGGTGGGTCTGGGGGCCATGCGGGGCTGCTCTGGTTAGCGCTGCACGAGTGGAATGTGCCGGTCAGAGCAGGAGGGCACGGTGCCTCTCTCCTCGCCTCCGCCGAGGTGGTGCTGGGGCTGCATCGTGCTCCTGGAAGCCCAGGTGTCAGAGCTCATCCAGGAAATCCAAGCAGCAAAAGTAAATCAGCACCTGCAAGGACAGAGTCAGAAAGTGCTGATGGGACAATGAAGGCAAGAAGAGTCATGACTTAGTTGCCTGTTTTTTGGGAAGTCCACTGAAAAAGGAGTCAGCGACTCCAGTTTTGCTTTGGCCCCTTCTCAACACATGCCCTTCTCGGGGCCCAGCAAGTTCTCAGGGCTGTGCAGTGCCCCTCGGCCAGGCAGTGGGGCTCGACAGGGAGCCCCTGGGGCGCTGTGATGTCCTTTCTAAAACCCGAGCAGCAGCATCCCTCAGTGTCCCTTGCTAGAAACCCTGGTGTGAAGGAAAATCACACTGCTTTGTGATTGTTTGGTTGTTTTTCCCTTCCCTCAATTATCTCAGGTGAAATGTGAGCAATTTAAAAAGTGCCAGTATCTCCATGTCTACAGCTACTTGGAACAACTCCTTGCTGTGTCTTTGGGATTCAGACACCAGCCGGCACTGGGATTGCCAGCTGACG
Organism: Caloenas nicobarica; assembly: GCF_036013445.1. NCBI lineage: Eukaryota > Metazoa > Chordata > Aves > Columbiformes > Columbidae > Caloenas > Caloenas nicobarica. Next base: position 207,050,409 of record NC_088245.1, on the reverse strand, counting down.
TGAACAGAGAAGTGGGGCTTTGCGTCCTTCTGTAGGCGGCAGATACACACCTGGGCTCCTCGTTCTTTTTGCCTACTTGGATTTCCTCAGTTGCCCATCTCTCAGTGCTCTGTTGCCAGCTTCGTCCTCTTCCTCTCAGGTTGCCCATCACTCTGCTCTTCACGGGACGGTTTTCTCTTCCGGTCTAATCGTGAAGAGCCTGGCAACCTTTGCATTCAATAGTATGGTTAGAAAGGTAATGCCATGATCAACCTGAATCGGTTCTGCTCTTAATCAAAGCTGGCTCATGTTACCTTCTCTCCTCAGAGGTGCTATTCAGGTGTTGACTTTCCAGAGTGACTGGAGGCACCTGCAAGGGAAATATAGGAGTGAAGATGTGGTAGGGACCTACTTGCCCAATATCTACCTCAGCTCTGAACTTTTGCAGAGCTGCAGGCTGCTGGAGGACCTTGCCTGTTCCCGTGGCAGCAGTCCCACCCTGTAAAGGGGCAGGATTTTTTGTCACCCTGTTTGTGGCCCGGACATACCTCTGAGGTATGAGCTTCTGGCTCTGGTGCTGGCAACTCCTCGACGGATGCACTGGCAAGCGCAGCCTCCTCCTCCTCAAAGAGTTCCTCGTGGTGGTCAATGAGGAACTCCACCAGCTGCGTCACCTGCACACAGCAGACCATTGGTTGCCAGCCCCGTGGCTGAAAATGGGTCAGACAGCCCTTCCCACTCCTGACCCTCACTTCAGCGCAGAAGCTGCAGCTGTGGGGCTGCTCTTCCCAGCAGCTCCCCCAGCAGCGTCTGCTGAAGAGAGGAGGCAGCCAGGAACCTCTGAGCAGCAAAGCTGGGCCGGGCCCGGCAGGCTGTAGCCGGCTGTTCAACACAGCGTACCTTCCCGGTCACCTGCACCAGGACGTCCAGGGGCAGCGAGTCCTCCTCGGGTGGGCTGAGGAGGTTTGGCCCCACGCAGATGGCCAGGTTGGCAGCGCTCATCCTGCTGGTGCTGGCGCTGCTGCTGATGGTGTGCAGCAGGGTGAGCAGCTGCTTGAGGAGGAGGAGGTTGGGCTCGGGCAACTTGCTGGCCACGCTGAGGGAACAGGAACACAAGGTTAATAAAGGAGACGTTCTCGACACAGATCTCAGGAGGCTGATCCCAGACAAGCCCACCCGAGCGAAGGCTCCCTGGCCATGCCTGGTTTACAGCAGAGGGGCTGCCTTGGCTGAGATACTGCCACCTCCCTCCCTCCTTGCCCTTTTGGCGAGAATCCCTTGGTGGAGCCACCCCGAATGTTTGCGGGCATTGCCCCAAGGAGAGAAATGCTTTTCTGGCTCTGGCAGTGCCTGCCGAGCAGCCAGGCTGCGGGCCACACTTACTCCTTCAGCCCCGCCAGCCTCTCCTGCCTGCTGGTGTTCTGCAGGGCGCTCATCCAGTCCTGGTACAGCTCTGCCTGCAGGAGCTTGGAGGGGATCTTGCGCAGGAACTCCTGCAATGGCAAGGGCCGTGGGTGAGGCTGTGCCCAGTGCCGCCGGCAGCACAGGCAGCATCCCCAGCCCAGCGCTCGGGCTGAGCAGCAGCTCCCGGGTTTGGGCTCCCGCTGTGGCAGGTGCCCGTCAGCGCTGCCAGAGCCGGGAGCTGCCGGGCTCCGTGTCAGCAGGGTTCACCTTCAGGGTGCCGGCCAGGAGGTGCACCGGCTGGCTTTCGAGCTGGACCCGGGCTCCGCTGTCCAGGGCCTCCCGGAGCTCCCGGGAGGCGCGCTCGCCGGCCGCCAGCCGGAAGATCCCCTCCGTGGACGGCCCGTGCTCCTGCAGGAGAGCCAGCAGGTCCTGCGGGGGACAGAGGAGGACATTGCTGGGCTGGAGACAGGCCCTGGGAATCAGGCGAACCTCCTCAGGGGCAGGAGCAAGTGTGGAAGGGTCTGCAGGTCGCATTGGGGCAGGACAGGGCTTGCCTGGAGGCGGGCGATGTGGGGAAGAGGCAGCTTTGTCCCCAAGGCCCATCTGGGGTACCTTGGACTGGAGCAGCAGCTGTCCAGAGGAGCCAGTGGGATGTGGATCGCCTGTCTAGGGGTTCTTACCTGGATGGGCTGGGGCAGCGTGCCGTCCTGGCTGCAGAGAGCTGCCAGGGGCCGGCCGAACAGAACCCCCGTGACGCCAGAGCCTGCTGGCTCGGCAGCCTCTGCAGCAGCCGAGGTCCCTCGCCGTACGAAGGGCCAGGGCAGCCACCTCCTCCTCCCGTTGGTCCCACCTGGTGCCAAGGAGAAGAGAGCAAAGAGCTGTGGAGAAGAAATGCCAAGCAAGCTCTCCTTGACAATCTCAGTGCTCTTCTCCCACCACCGTGTGCAGGGGAAAAGCATAATTTGGGAGCAAGTGACCCTGGGGGCTCAGGTCGCTCCTGCCACACAGCCGTGGTACAGACGTGCCCTGCGGGAAGGGCAGCAGCAGCCCCAGTGCAGCACGAGTGTCCGTCTGGGAGAGGAGGAGAGAAGGGCCGTCCTGCCCCCGTCTTCCCCAAACTCACCAGCCGAGTGGCCAACTCCACCTTCGCTGCTGGAGGAGGCAAGAGGTGGTGGCTGCTGCTCTGCACCAGCCTGCAAGAAACGTGCTGCGCTCACTGAACAGCCCTGCAGCAGACAGGGCCCCTGGCATTCTGCATCATGCCCCGGCCATGTGTGAGAGAAGGGGATGGCCCAGATTGCTTCCCGAGGGATCCTCACCTTTGCCTGGCTCTCCACCAGCCTCTCCAGGCTGCTGGCATGCAGAGTCATGGCCTGGGCAAGGGGAAAAGAGCAGAAGGTGAGAAGCGATGCAGCTGGTGCTGGGCTGGAGCAGCCTCTGGGGACAGAGCAGAGACAGTAGGGACACTCACGGCATTGCGGGACCTCAGCTCCTTCAGCAGCAGCTTGAAGGAGGGCAGCTGGGTGACCTGAGCTCCCTCCTCTCCTTCTGGTGGTCTGTTCACAGGGAAGGGGAAAAGAAAAGCTGTGTGAGACCCAAGCCACCTTTTCCATCCCCAGACAGCCCAGGAGCACTTCCAAGCTGCCCAAAGCAATTGGGTACTGCCCGGCAGCTGAGCTGAGAGCAGTGGCGGTGAAGAGGACGGGGCTGGGCAGGTGTTGGCTGCACACAGTTGGGTGAAGCCGCTCCACCAGCTCTGCCCACGCAAGAGCTGCCCACAGCCATGGGTGCAGCTCTCCCCATCTGGGGAGAGGAGTTGCTGCATGGTAGAGCTGCGCCGGGAGCATCCCCCCATGGTTGAGCACGGGCTCCCCAGGCTGCACTGCCAGGCAGGGCTTACCCAAGGAGAGCGCTGACCCAGAGCTCCTTCACTGCCCGGCAGCTGCAGAAAGAGAGGAGAAACAGCCTGAGCGCCGCTGCTCCCCAGCCTGCGGGCAGAGGCGGGCGCTGGCACAGCGCTGCCCCAGGGGGACGGCCACAGAGGCAGGACGAAGCCCCGTGGGGCAGGACAGAGGTGCTGCCCAGCCCTGCCATGGGACGTGGCACCGAGACTCACCGGAAAGTGATGAGACAGGAGCCGCAGGGCCAGACGAGGACAAGCGAGGTGGTGTGCTTGCCTTCCTCCTCCTCTGCGCCATCGCTGGCTGCCCCCTTCCCGCTGCTCAGCACCCGCAGCTGGCCCAGGGCCAGGCAGAGCTGCGGGCGCGGGGCGCTGCCACGTCTGCAGAGAGGAGCGGCAGGGAGTGACCTGGAGGTGGCCGAACCCTGTGGCTCCCCTCTGGCGTCCCCCTGCCACGGGCACGGCCATGGGTGCATCCAGCAGCAGGGTGCGGGGGGCCTGGGGCTGGTCCCTGGGTGTCCCTGCCCTGGGGCCAGGGCCAGGGCTTGGGAGGAAAGGCAGCTGGGCTCTGCGAGTCTTACCGGGGCTTGGCGATGACCAAGGTGTCTCTGAAGAGGAGGAGGTCCCTCTTCCTCGTCGCACGGCCCTGGGTCACCCGCACGCGCTGCCGGAGCAGTGGCTCGCCAGATGCCGGGACGGGCACGCACTGCTGCACGGGCTCGGGGTCGTCCCTGCAGAGCAGACGGTGTTGGGCATGAGAAAAGCGGCTGCCGCTGGGTCTGGCTGTGCGGGGATGTCCCCAAGACATGGGGGATCTTACCTGGAGCCGCGGCAGCAGTTCACCTGGCCCATCCCGACGAGGACAGTAGAACTGTCACGCTGGACACTCTTGTGGTCCTCTAGATCCTGCCCAGGAGGCAGCAGGGAGGCTCCCAAAGGGCGTCGCAGTGCCGAGGAGTGCTGCTGGGGAAGAGCTGGGCTCTGCCCCGTGCCGCTCCGTGTTGGCACAGAACCGTTGCCGGGCCAGCGCCGGGTCAACACAGCATCGCGTTCTAACCGCCGTGGTGGGGGAGGGGCACTGGGGGTCTCCCCAGGATGCCCACGTCTCTCTCGGCCTGGGGAGCCCAGAGCTGGCACAGCACTGCAGGCCTGGCCTCAGCAGCGCTGGGCAGAGGGGAAGAGTCACTTCCCTCCAGCTGCTGGCGACGCTTTGCCCCTTGCAGCCCAGGGCACCAATTGCCCACCCCTTGGGGCAAGGGCACCTTGCTGGCTCCTGCTCAGATTGCTGTCCTCCTGGGTGCTTAGGACCTTTTGTGCCTTGTTCTTTGCAGCAGGTTTTCCGAGTTGCTTTGGCTCACGAGTCTGGGCTGATGTGTCCCAGGATGATTTGTGTCTGTTCCGGTTCCATACACAGTCTGTCCGACCTTCTTTCGGCAGGTCTTCCAGTGCCACTGCCGTGTTGATGAGAAGGCCTTGTGTCCTTCAGCCAAAGCAGTTCTCTTGTTATGGGACAGGGAGAAAGAAGATGCAGCCTGGCAACAGAGTCCCAAATCTTAGTTTCCACAGAACTCCATCTTTTTTTTGGAAATGGGTGAGAGACAGAGAAAGAGTGAACAGGACTCTCTGTGAGCCCTCTAGGAGCAGTGGTAGGAGAGAGTTCCCAGGAGTGCAATGCCTTCTCCTCATGCAATGTATATTTGCTGAGATATTTGATTGAAGAAGGACATACTGAACGGCTACAACATTGCAACATTGCCCAGACCTTTTGTAGATTTTTGAAAGGGCTCTTGCCATCGCACCTGTTAACTCCTTCAGGACTATGGGATGAATTCCTGTGTCTTCCCTCAAGAACCACTTTTGAATAGACCCTCAGAAAAGAAAGGGTAGGAGAGGCAAAATGAACTCTCACGGAACATCTTTCTCATGGTACTCTGAGGATGGGTACCTAGCAATACGTTATTCTTGCATACTCAACTGTACAAGGGCTGGTTCAGTAAAGCAGTGGTATGACTGTGACATGGCTTTCATGGCAGGCATGGCATAACTTCTAATTACAGGTTTTTCATGCCAGTAATTGTTCATCAGTTGTCAGTGGAATAGGGTCACCCAGGAGAACGATTATGACTATTATGGATGTCCTGCATGCTTCTAGAGACTTTCTAAGAGAAGGGTATGGTCACCATGATCCGGGTCTGAAAGCTCTTCTTTGCACAGCACAGACTCCCCTGACTTTCACTGTGTAGGATTCAGTGACTGTCTCTGATGGTTAGGGTTTCCCTTGGCACCAAAAAAAAAAAAACCAAAACAACCAACAACCAAAAAACGATGAACAGGAACAGCATCTCTTTAGGAACTCAAAGCTCTGGAGAGCAGTAGAAGCTCTTGCAAGAAGGATTTTCCTACATGCTATTTGCTTTCTTGCATGAGGTTTTGAGACTTTCAAACATTGGCGATGGGATGAAGGATGTACTCACAACTCCTGCTCCAGACAGGCAGGAGCAGGCACAGGAATCTGCTCCAGTGACTACCCAGTGTGTCACCAGCACGCCACAGCCTGTAGAAGGGACGTGTCATGCTGACCAGACCCAGGATGGATGTGGCCAGCAGTGGTGTTTAGGGAGGAGGGTAAAAGAAACAGCAATGAAATGGCTGTTCTTGAGAGAGGGAGGGACAATCAGAAGCTCTGCATCATGTTTAAATTGAACTTTTAATTACCCTCCAGCTTCAGAAGCACCTGTAAAGCCTCTAATTTCTGCTAAATCCTTTTGTTTCCTATACCTTACCTTCATGAACCTTTTCTCCACTTTGTCTTCTTTCAGTACTCCATAAAAAGTGAACTCCAGACAGCAGTGTTAGAAGCCAGGCGCTGGACAAGGGAGGGTAATTGTTGACAAGGAAAGCAGTCCTGCTTAGGGCTTTATCTACCTGTCAGTAATTTTAATCATTTTTTTTCCTGAGAGATTAGAACATATAAAATTGATTGGGTTGTTTCATTGCTAGATAACTGAGATATATGAAAAACCTCTACTTCAGGTGCTGAGAGACAAAGAATTCCTACCATTTTCTTAACTTTAATGAAGTATTAACCTTGAAACTGACTTTTGCACTGCATCTCTCTGATCTCTGTCTGGTCTTCGTGCTGGATCCTTAGGAATGGCTTTGCAGCATCTGAGCAGACAGTGTACTGCCCGTATTTCCCCGGGCTCCTATACATCCTTGAGTGAAAGCTACCTGGTGACTTGAGAAGGTGGCTGAGGAGTAGAGTGACAAGAAACGGCTGCTAGGTCCGAAGATGCTGGAGGTATGGGAAATGCAGGAAAAAAAGAGGATCTAATATCCCAGGCTGTCACCAAAGATTATTTGGGGATTGTCACTGAGATATAGATGGGAAGGAGTCAGAATTCTGGAGGAGACCTGGAAATGACTGGAGGAGGTCCAGAGCTTAAATGGAAGGTGAACATCTTACATAAAGAACCAGATTTCATTCTGCTAGTTCCTAGTGGCAGAAAGTTTTGAGAATGCTTTTCTGGGTCACATCAGAAGTTGAAAAAGAAATGAAATGTCTGGTCTTAATTGCACAGGTGGGTTGGGTGTCCCATCAGTAAACATATTTACTTTAATTGGCTCACATGGTCTTTATCTGGTCAAGATGTTCTTCACAGATAGTGTGAAATAATGAGATAGATAAAGAATGACTGTGTTTTTAATACAAGCTTCTCTTTGAATGGACAAGAATGTAACAAGAGGTAGTAAGGCAAGTCTGTTTTTCTCTAAAATTAGCAATAAGTTTCCCTTAAGCTTTTTTTATATGAGCAAAGATTAGTCAATTAAAAGGTAGTGGGTAATAATAATTGCCACTTCTCAGTTTAATACCATGTCTACTATGTCTGTATGGTGGTAGGAAGACAAAAGAGGGCTAATTAAACAGTACAGACCATCTTCCAAGTTCTTAACAATCAAAGAGGAGTAATACTCGGAGGTAATAATAGATGGTGTTTAATATTTGGCTTGGGCAATACCTGAACACAAAACAATAAGTCTTCAGAAACTATGTTACAGAAATAATCACTAATATTTATCCTCATATAAGAAAAATTGCATGAGACAAGAAAAAAAAAGTGAGGTAAACTTTCATGTAAAAATACCAAGCGTAAGATGTTGGGGTTGTGTTCGAGTTAGGGAGGGACTGCTGCTGCTGGAAGATGTTGCTGTTCTGCAGAAGCAGCTGCCAGACTGGTCTTCCAGGCCATGGTGTTCTCCATGTAGGCAGTCAGGCTGTTTTGATATCTTTGACTGTCTAGTTCCCCCAGAAAGAGTGTATTTTGCTTATGCCATGACATTGCCCAGTTATATAATAATATACTGAAGGAGATGAGAGAATGCAGAAAGTGTGTATTTTATACCTTCCCCTACGTCTGGGCTGGGTTTGCTATGTTTGTAATTTCACAAGGTAAAAGAATGAGACATGTTAGAAAGCCAGAATAGGTGGCTATAATAACTTAGTTTGGATTGCCATGCACAACCAATACAGCTGTCTTAAGTTCTCTCCTTTTCAAGTTTTAAAAGATTGTGTGCAAAAAAATGACAATGATAGGATACCTATAACAGTACAGGGTAAACTTTTCCAATAAGTTAATTAATAAAATTTATCTTAGTTCTAACCTGAAATAGTTTACCTTCCTTCTTAGACTCTGAAACACGTCATTTTTCCGTTATATGGAAGAGTCAACTACTCGTTCCCATATGTACTGAAGAAAAAGAAAGCACAGAATGGGAGATGATTCCTGGATCAACAAATCCAGATCTCCACAATCCTTGGAAGCTGTATGATAGATGGAGAGCACATAATATATGCTTCAACTTACTGTAAGTCAGAACCTATCAGCAGAGGAAGGCAGCGAGAAAGATCAAGATCAGTGATCTCCTTGTAGTGGCAAATTATTTGTGTAAAAATAATAGAGCCTTGGAAATTGGCTAGATCCTGTACTTTAAAAGAAATTCTAGAAAAAAACAATCTGCCAGACTCATTCAAATAAAAATTCAATTCTGACAGGTCTGATAGAGGGTTTAACCTTGGGCCATGGGTCTCTAATGAGACACAATTCCTTGTCCCTAGCTGTGATCCATCTCAGTGTAGCTAATTATGCTCCTCCTTCTGTTTCCTCAGAGAAAACCTCCCCAGTTAGCCAGGATTGCTGATAAATTGTGGAAGGTGGCTTGGTGAGCACCTCCTCCATCTCCCTCAGAACCCCTGGATGTATCCCATCTGGCCCCATAGACTTGTGCGTGTCTAAGTGGTGTACCAGGTCACCAACCATCTCCCCTTGGATTATTGAGGTTTCATTCTGCTCCCCATCCCCGTCTTCCAGCTCAGGGGGCTGATTACCTGCAGAACAAAGGGTCTTACTCTTAAAATAATTCCAAAGCATGCATTGCTTCTTTGCTTTCCAGCTTTCCAAGTGAACCAGGTACTTCTCTCCGTGAGACACTGTGTGGTACTTGTCTTCCTCTGTGATTTTATCACTTGGCCACTTTTCATCCCAGTTTCAAATTTTGGGTTTGTTTTGGTTTTGTTTTTGTTTTTGGACCAAAAAGCAATCTGTACAGAGCCCTGTAAAAATGTCTTTCATAAAAACTGAATGTCATTCTTTACATGCAGACACTGCTTTAAATGGAATGTTAATTTAAATATTGTGTTTTTGTTTAAAACTCTTCCTCTGTTGTTATAAGTAAGCCTTTCCAGGGAACACAGAAAAAAAATCTCTAGGGTTTTCCTGTTTTATTATTCTGCATGTTTTGGAAGTGCTCTGCATGCAGTTGATTTCTCTGTATTCCTATGTAGTCCATTAAGTCCTTCTCTAAATGCTTCAGCACATGCCTAAATTCACTCATGGGAAGTGGCCACACGGCAGTAAAGGTAATAATTCACATAAACAAAATTCAGCACAGGATTTTAGCAGATTGTTTTCCATGGCTCATATAGCAATGACTAGGGAGTATTTAAAATAAAGAAATGCAATGGAATTACACATTACAAGGCTGGTCAGATCTAAGTATGTGAAAATAAAAGGTGGCTTTGAGAAAAATTGCAAAGGTATTAAAGTGTTCCACAGGTGGTTTATTATTATTATTTTTTATACATTGATTTTTCGGGTTTCTATGGCTACACCTATAGCTGCAAATAAAACCAACTGGGGACTGTTTGCTAGACTTGAAGCCAATCGGCATTATAAAGCTTGTGTCTTGCATCTCCCAGAAGAAGAAGATTATTTACTGGAAATGTTGCCTTTTCATGATACACCCTGAACTAAGCCTGGCCTTTCTCTGGGAGGCTGTTAGCTGACCTATATGAAAACCAGGAACCTTGCTAATTTGACATACTCTGACCTGCAAGTCCTGTTTAGCGCTTTAATATATATGTTGCTTGTGATTCTGTACCTTTACTTTAGCAGACATACCCCCTCTTATCCTGTTATACTAATCAGCAATTAGCTTTTAAATTCTTGGCCTGCTAATTGAAAATGACAGGGATTTGTTCTGAGCAAAACATTCTTGAGTCTATGGCAAGGCATCACTGCCAGGGGGTAAAAAAGTGATTACAAATATATACTTGTTTCTTAGCAACCATTGAGAGCTCCCCTTTCTAGTGAATATCGTACGGTTCCTTTAAAGCCTTATTAGTTCACAGTATTGAAAGGTCAATTAATCTCAGTTAAAAATTGATGGTATGAATAATTTTTGTGAAATTCTAGCTGTGTCTGTGTTTAATGTTAAGTCAAGCAAGTCAGCCTTTTTGTTTTGTTTTATCACTTATTTTTGTAAAGAGCTTGATAATACTCAAACACAGAATATTTGTAAACAATAGAGATGAGTTTTCACTTACTTGGTAGCTCAATTCCTACTTTACACTCTTCAAAATTCTAGTAGCATAAGTGGGAAACAGCTTACCCATGAAGGGTGTGATCAAAGAGTCCCTTTTGCTTTACCTGCAGCAACCAATAGGAAAAACAGAAGCAAGAGAAAGAATACGTTTCTCCAAATCCTCCCACCTTACAGAAGTGTCATGTCATTTCATTGTAATTACTAAACCAGTTTTATATTTATAAAGAGTGCCTTAGACAAAGCCAAAGCTATGGATATAGACTTTAAGTCAGTGGATGCTGCACATATAACTCTGGTTTCAGTAAGAAAGCCGAGGGCATGATTTTAGAACCAGAAAATCTTTGGGATTACATATGAACATAGAACTACCTATACAGATATGACTGTGGGACTGGGGTCTCATTAGCGTTGTGACAGATTTATGCCGCTGTCTATCATAATATACCTTCTCCAAGGTAACAGCAGATGGTGCTGGTAGATAGTTCTAAGTCCTGTTCACTTGTTAATGTGTAAAAGTCTGGTTTGGGGAGGAGAAGAGGGTGTGCACAGACCTTGGGTAGATGCTGACTATAACAAATAAAGTTTTTTTTTCCTGACATCATCTAAGATTGGATGAGGTGCTGTTCAGACTTTAGATTAATATCTGCAGACTGCAGCACTAGACTGCAGCACTTCAGAAGAGAAAAAAAACCCAAACCAACACTGTTCTTCCTTACAACAAAGAAAGCATTGTTCTGAGCTTCTTCTGTCTTAAGATTGTTGAATAGGTGTTAGGATAAAGCCATGGATAGGCCAAACACACAAGGGAGACTAAGGCATATTAGGTGTTTGCAACCTGATCTGAGGTGTCTTCACTCCCTCTGTATTATATAGCAAGAATTAGGTGCCTGAGAGGAGAAAAGTGCTTGCTTCTTGATGCTTTCAGTCAGAGGCAGATCCTGAATTGCCTAAAAAAGCTTGTTTCCCTGCAAAAAATGACTTATTTCAGTTACAACAGTTAGCAGGCAGCAACAGCACCTGATATAGTTTTGTGGTACTTCTTCCATCCAACTCAATCAGTTAAGAGCCTGTTGGATGGCAGTGAGGATAGGGACATAAAGCCTCTACTCCAGCATGCACTCTAGCTTGTAGTACTTGTTGGTTTGAGGATAGCTCTTGCAGATCATTTCACAAAATTACAGAATACTTGAGGTGGTAAGCGACTTTTGTAGATCATCTATTCCAAACCCTCCACTCAAAGTAAGGTCACCCAGAGCTGTGTTCAGGCAGGTTCTGAGTATCTCCAAGGATGGAGACACCATAACCTCTCTGGGTAACCCACGCCAGGGCTTGCCCACTCTTACAGGAAAAAAAATTTCCTGTTTCAGTAGAACCTCCTGTGTTTCAGTTTGTGCCCATTGCCTTTTGTCCTGGCATTGGGCACCACTGAGAAGTTCCTGGCTCCGTTTTCTTTAGTCTTCCCTCTATGTGGGTATTTACAGATTGATAAGAACCTTCCTGAGCTTTTTGTTCTCTAGGCTGAACAGTCCCAGATCTCTCAGCCTTGCCTTAAATGAGAGATGTTCAAGTCCCTCAATCATCTTTGTGATCCTTTTTGGACTCCTTCCAGTATGTCCATGTCTCTCTTACTGAGGAGCCCAGAGCTCCTCCAGGTATGGTATTACCAGCACTGAGTGGAGGGGAAGGATCACCTCACTTGGCATTCTGGCAATGCTTTGTCCAATGCAGCCCAGGAGGTTGGTGGTCTTCTTTGCCGAAAGGGCCCATTGCTGGCTCATGTTCAACTTGGTGTCCACCAAGACCCTCAGGTCCCTTTTTGCAAAATGGCTTTCCAGCTGGCCTGCCCCCAACGTATGCCAGTACCTGGGATTATTCGTCCTCTGTGGCAGGAAGTGACATTTCCCTTTGTTGGTCCATTTCGCCATCCTGTCAAGGTCTCTCTGAATGGCAGCTCGACTATCTGATGTATCAACTACTCCTCCCAAGTTAGTTATCACCTGCAAACTTGCTGAGGGTGCAGGCTCTTGTACCATTATCCAGTTCATTAAAGAAGTTATCAAAAATATTGGCCCCAGTATTGGTACCTGGAGTAGACCACTAGTGACTGGTCTGCAGATCCACTTTGTTTCACTGATCACAAGACTTTAAGCCCAGTAGTTCCAACAGTTTTCAATCCACTTCACTGTTTACTTATCCATCCTGTGCTTCATCTGTCTGTGAATGAGGATGCTATGGGACGGTTTTGAAAGCATTACTAAAATCAAGATAAACTACATCCAATGGTCCTGCCTCCTCCACCGAGCTAGTCGTCTCATCCTAGAAGGCTGGAGTGTGGCAGGCCTCACTGCAGGTGAGCCTTGGATTTCCTGCCCCAATCTCTGCACACTCAGACAATGTCTCCAAATTATTTTCAGGTCACCTGTTCCTTCTTCCATCTCTTACATGCTTCCTTTTCAAGTCTGAGTTTTGTTAGGAGCTCCTTCTTCACCAATGCAGGCCTACCACCATCTTTACTTGGTTTCCTGCAGATTTGGATGAACCATTCCTGAGCTTGGAGGAAATTATCCCTGAAAGCCAGCCGGCTTTCCTGGACCCCTATTCTATCTAGGAGGGTCTCCCATGGGATTCTTCCAAGTAGGTCTCTGAACAAGTGAAAATCTGCTCCCCTGAAGCCCAGGCTTATGATGATACTTTCAGCCCTGCTCCCTCATTCAGGATCCTGAACTTCACCACCTCATGGTCACAACGCTGCCTCCAGCTTTCACATTGTGACTAGTTGTTCCTTGTTTGCAAGTATCTCCCCTCATTTGCTTTTCAGTCATCTGTGTCAGAAAGTTATCATCACCACACTCCAGAAACCTTCTGGATTGCTTGTGCCCTACCAATTTGTCCCTCCAGGAGGTATCAGAGTGGTTGAAGTCCCCCACAAGGACCAGGACCTGTGAACAGGAGACTTCTTCCAGTTGCCTGAAGAAGGTCTCATCTACCTTCTTCTCCTGATCAGTAGGTCTATGGAAGACACCTGCAACAATGTCACCCACTTTTATCTGCCCATTCATCTTGACTCACTAACTCTCACCTGGCTCATGGCCCACCCCTCGGCAGCACTCTGTGCATTCCCTACATTCTCCCATGTAAAGCGCAAAGAACCTTCTTCAAGGCATCAGAAAAGTCAGGGAAATAATCAAACTTTGAGGTAATGGCTGAAGTCCTTGCTGTGTGTCCATGGTTGCCCAAGGCATGCAATGACCCAACTGTGTTACACTGACCACGCTGAAGAAACGTAAATATGCACTTTGGCAACACATCAGTTTACTCTCAGCAGCACAGAGCTGCTCCGTGTCCCTAAAAACAAATGCTGACAAAGGAAAATGATCTGTGGTAGCTAAGAGACTGATTGGTAGTGAAATAGATACATAGGGGAAAAACACCCATTTCCAATAGGACTTGCCTATATATGTTTATAGAAGAAAAAGTTGTTTATGGCTAAAGTTATGTACAAGACATTCCCTAAACAAGGAAAAGTTGCAGCATAGGAAGAATAATTTAATATTAAGCACAGTATATATAGTGACAAAACTTGATATACCAATCTCTATTTGTTGTCCTAAGTATTATAACAAAAACTCTCTAGGCTGTGTCTGTGATGAACCAAATTTGCACTGGTGTGAAGTGAGTGGCTTTACAGGAGAATACGTACTCACTGTCTGCCAAAATGCTTGTGCAGTTTCAATTAGAAATAGCTGTTATAGAGAAAAAATTCTCTTTGTGTAGGACTCTGTTTATCAGACAATATTAGGGGAATCTGGAGGAGTTCTACTTGTATAAATGTGGAAATATGGGATTCATGGCTAGTAAAATCAACTGGGGTGAAAAATGTGGTAAATTATTGTCAGCTATGGGAAAATGAAAATGGGAATGTCAGTGGCTGTCTGGTTCAGAGAGCAAGGTGACAGACTATTCTACTAGAGCATTGCAGATAATCTGATTGTAATCTCTGGTAAGGAGAAGCAAGAAGAATACTAAAATTATAGGTAACTTCCTATGTGACATTTTATCTAAATCTTTCTGAAGTGTCTTATAGAATTTAAATCTAAATTGTGCCAACAAGCCACTGAGTGAATTCTTGCATTAGGAGTAGGTATCTTCCTTTCTCATTCAGCTTATACAGTAGTCTTATTCATCTTACAGTTTATACAGTAGTCTGTGCTCTAGGAGAAACAGGCTATTTAAACTCAATTTCCACAGTCTCCTTCCATTGTATATATTTCTATTTCTGTCAGTTAATCCATAAAAACTCTACACTCATGAGTCTTCTTAATGTTTGATTAACAATCATGGCATATGTATAAATACTTTCTTATTAATGTTGCTAAATGAGCTTTCATAACATGTAAAATGAAAATAAGCACAGGGTTCCAATACTTCTTGATCCTACAGGAGCACATATGTAGAAAAAAATCCTCATGCTAGATATTTTACACTCTGAAGCTGCAATTCTGCAAAGACACAGGAGCAGAAAGGAACCCAGAGTAACTGAAGACAGTCATGGCTGTCAAGGGCAAGAATATCCTGTGATCTCTTGAATAATCATGGGATTAATGGAAGATACATAGACTATTTTGCAGGCTCTGTTGCAGTCTGTTCTCTTTTTTTTTTTTTATACATTTTCCATAATGAAAAATATTTGCAACTTAAAGAACTATTTTCAGCTGAAGTAACTATTGGACTGCTACAGCCAGCAGAGCAGCAGGAAGAAAAAGCAATAACAAAAGAGTACTGAGTCCTGGCAAGTCCATGGAGGGGTGGGATTCAAAGAAACAAAACAAAACCCAAAAGAAACTATGTATTAAAAACAGCAGTGAAAAGGAACAGAAATACACCTCTCATTCTCTTTTACATGAATTACTTTTCCACTGAAAGGGGATATGGTATTATTTGTATCCCAATGTACCACTAGAATGATATTAAAACACAAACACTTCTTTTGTCGGTAGTGTTATATAAGAATTCTAAAAAAGTTATGTTCTTTTTCTGGATAACTCTTTTATTTTTCCCACTGTTTTATTCAAGTCCACAGAGCACAACTGAGCTAGTGATTTAGTTAGGCAAAGTTCCTGTTCTCGGTTATTTGCAACTGAAAGTGTTAACCCTACGTTGGTTAAATATGATCTTAACTTCATCTGTAAATTGGAAAAGCCCATGCAATATGATATATAAACTCTCTTAAATGGCAGCAATTAACTAACACTTCCAGATGCCAGACAGGAAGGCCTGTTCTGCCATACCCACAAGAAATATCGTAAGCAGGCAAAGCAGAAAACGAACTGTTAGTAATTAGTGAGGGAAGAACAGAAAATATAGCAGTGTGTGTTGTTATACCTTGGTCCATGGTGAGCTGAAACTTCAGCAATTCTGTTTCCTTCATCTTACAAGACTATACCAGAAATGAAAAATGTTTAGAAAAAGGTTGCAGGATGTTTGAAGTTAAAAATTGCCGTCCATATTTTGAAAAAATAAATAGGCGAGGGCTCTTCAAGCATCACTGGATAAGAGTGGGAATTAACTGAGGTCTGTAAAACCATGAAAAACATTGAAAGGACTTTCATTCTCTCTGTATATACCAAACAACATGTCCTTTATGAGCTCATCCTGGACTAGTTGTGAGTATTCATGTGGAACTGATGCTGTTTTAGTTAGCACTGATGGCTACAGCCCCTGATGGTCCTCAGTCTCTGAGGTTGAGTTGACCAGTTCTCAAAGCTCTTTGATCTGGGAAGCCAGCACTGAAATGGGCTGTGTTCCTCATTTTTTCTCACCCATCTTTGAAGTTTCATGCTTTTCTGGCCCATCCCCCAAAGAAAAAGGAGTGATCTCATCCATTCTTAGTATTTTATTTTTTGAATCAGGCCTTGTACTGGTTTTGCTTATTTTGAAGGAATTCTGGTTCCATCAGACACCCTTCTTGCCTGCTTTATGTCTATAGTTATCATCCTGCAGATTTTATTACTTGCACATGTTTTACTGCATCCCATTTGTGAAACACTATTATAAGTCACCATTTGCATTTTGCAGTTATGGCTATTATTTATATATTTTAACTTACTTGTGTTATAAAATACTACTTGTGGCCTTACAATGTTACAATATACTTTTATGATGATGCTGATTATGGTATTTTAGTGTGCTTATGAATGGATTTGAGGCAAGAAAGTGTTAGTTATATCTTGTTCTGTGTGCATCTATACTACAAGTGCAAGAAGCCTCTGCTTGGGCAACAGGTCAACTAGTGGATAGCACACTTGCAACCAACAAAAGCAGGCAATTCATCGTAAAACCTGTGAACCTCCTTGTCATAAGATTGTCTTAGTGGTAGAATTGTGTATTTAAAAAGAGTAGGCAAGTACATAGATCAGAAATTTATCAAAGGCTATCGAACACACAGACAAGACATTTGGGATTAATTGCCAAAAATAGATATCCTGAAATACATGACACGTCTGCACAGAGTTGGCAGATATGTCACGGGACTTGTAGGAGACCTATGCCCTCCTGAAGCAGCAGCTGAATGCCGAGCAAGATACACACAGGGATTTGAAACAGCAGCAGGCACCTACATTTAGGTGCCTGAATCCCATTTCAGTCTGTCTCAGAAAATGTGAAAGACTATTGGAGGCTACGTACCTGTCACAGTGTCAGATAGATGGCCCAACCCAGTCCTACTGTTTTTATGTAATTCCCTTGACATAGAATGAAGAGGGAAGATCTGTGGGACATGGACTGAGGTTACTCTCAAGTGACATTAGCATTACAGCTAATTATCAGGCAAAATCAATAGTAGGAGAAATGTGGTGAAGCTGTTGGCTGAGGGAAAGATATGTATCATTAGAAGCTGAAATACGTATGTCTGTCAGGTTACAGACCTAGGGGATACACCTTGAATCACAAATAAAACACCTGAGACAGAGTCAGCCTTGGCTCGGTCTATGGTCTGCAGCAGCAGATGGCAGAGTCCTGCTGTGCCTGATGAACACCACGTTGTGCCTTCACTGCATGCTTATTGTCACTGTAGCTCAGGAAAAAAAAGAGGACCTGAGCTGTGTAGCTGGTGCTAAGCCTGTGAAGAGGAAGAACAGCCCAGGAAAAGGAGCAGCCCATTATTTAGTCATCAGCACACAGAAGAGGCAGAAGTGAAGACAATTACTCCTTGTGTGAAGCCACCCAAAAGAGAGGTGGGGCTGATATCAAGCTGTGGCTGGAATAATTTGCTTGAGGACCTTTAGCTGGTATATGAAAGACTACAATTTCTCTGAAAGAAGGCATTCAAAGTCCTTTTGCTGGTTGTGTGTATTTTGTCATTTCATCTTTCATGTCTTCAGAATAAATCAGCTTCCCCAGTAATCTGTGAGAGGGAAGAGTCTGTGGTTTTGACTGATCCTATCAGTGGCCTGAATAAAAGACCAAATTGCTGGTGAGTACCGAGACCTGATATAACCATGGAAAGAGCTAAGACCATCAGTCTTACAACAGCAGAATACAAAATAATGCAAAGTCCAGATATTTAATGATGGTCAGAGATTTTGATGGTCAACAAAATTGTGAACAATCTGCATAAATGGAAGCTGGTGTAGTTGATGCCAGTGCAAATACAGAAGAGTACAGCTGTGGTTAGTGGATTCCCCCTCTTTTACAAAACAAAATAAATGCAAAAAAATCAGATCCAAGTGTGTTGCAGCAGATTCCTCTAACATTGGACTAAAGGACTCGTTCAGTCCTTCCATAAGGTGTTACAAACTCTAACTGAACTCCTGGTTTTTACTTCTCTTTTTTTTCTCTAGCTGTCAGAGCTAAAAACCCTTCATTTCAGTGCTGGTATTTTTATTGCACAAGTCTACCTGGCACTGTTCCAGTATACAAAATGGAAATAACAGCAAGCCTGAAAGTATATGAATCTGTCAAGAATAAACTTCTCCTAAATAGAGTACTTAGCAGCACATATTCCGTTAATGGGCTTGCCGTGATACAGACATTGTTTGTTGAAAGACAGATGTGAGTACAAGAAGAATAGAGACTGAGAGGTATTTTTCAATGTAATGAGAAATACCTTAACGTATGATCTGAAAGGAAGAAAATGTTATGGGCCCTG
Source organism: Caloenas nicobarica (assembly GCF_036013445.1). Lineage (NCBI taxonomy): Eukaryota > Metazoa > Chordata > Aves > Columbiformes > Columbidae > Caloenas > Caloenas nicobarica. The sequence goes on along the minus strand of NC_088245.1, from coordinate 207,032,098 downwards.
TGTTTGATACAGTTGGCTGGATCTTGTTCTTAGTTACATGAGTTTAAATGCAATCTATTCACCTTAAAACCATGCCAATAAATGAATCAGGATCTTTTCAATTTTCTCTGTGTACTTAGTATTTAACTGTCTACAGGAAATGAACCCTAGATATAAGCATGAAAATCTCTCTTGATAGAAGTTATGGCCAGGTGAACAATGGCTCTGCCGTTCCTTTCTGATCTCATCTAGCTTTTATTGATGTCCATGGTGGGACTACTGTGGCCACTGGAGGGAGTAGGATTGCAATCTAAATTCCTGTAATCCAAAATAATATTGAACATGTATGGTCACATAAATTATACTGTAACTGGCACAGCTGTTCTTAAAATCAGATACTTGTCTTTGTGGGAATTAAGCAGATAAATATATGATGCTGATGTAACAGCAGAATGTCTTAGGTCCACAGGATTAGCAATTATGCATATCTTAAGGTCTGTGGCCAAGAGCACTAATGACATATCCTTATCCAATCTCAAGGAAAGTCAGTGTTTTCTGAAAACAGACAAAAAATGTTTCTAAAAAGTATTTGTTTTCAAATAGACTGATAGGACTGTTTACAGCACCGTTTCAGGAGCAAACTTCTGTGAACTCTCCCTGCACTTGCTTTGTCTACAAAACTTCAGGTGAGTTAGCTTCAAAAGGAGGCAAGGGCTCATCAAACTGTTCAGAATTTCTGAAAGGGAGACTGAAACAATATGAAATGCACTCTGTATATGATCTGAACTTATTCGCTGACACATCTTGTGTTACTAGATTATAACATCTGTTTGTCCAACCCAGCAATGACATTCAACATTCACAATATGCTTTAAGGCCCAAGCAAAACCAGTTGTGCTTTGTCACTCTGAGTGCTTTATTTTAATACAAGTGACAGTTACATAGTTCTTTTGATGGGTCCCGATTAGCAAGGTAGCAAAGAGATTTTACACAAAGGGGTGGCGGGATAGCTAGACAAGTAGCTGTAGAGGTTAACACCTCCAGCTGCTACTCATGTCTGGTGATGGAGGCTGTCACACAAAAGACTGACTGATTCAAAAATTAGCTTCTTCAGTGCTTCACAGCCATAAAAAAGAAAGGTGCCTCTTGACCTTTAATGAAACCAGTCAGTAACCTAAAACATAAAGTAACTCAGGAGGCATAAACTGCTTATTCTGTTTCAATAGAATACAAAAACCAGTTTTCTTTACAGAGCAGCACATCTCAACTCTTCTAGCATTACTTTTTTTTTTTTTTTTTAGGAAAGATTCAGCCAAATTTCAGCTTCCTCTTTGGACTGCAGGAAATCATCCAAATCTAATTAGCTATTCACATCCTCAATCAGCTGATATCAGACTGAATATTAGGAGAAAAAATAGACTAAATTTACAGCAATGAAACCCCAGTTTAATGAAGATGAGAAACAGATTCATTGTTCATTGTTGTCATATCTGAATTTCTTACTTTGGAGACCAAATCGTTCCCAGATGCTAAGCGTAAAATTGTGAAATAATGCAACTATGCATGCTTCATCTCTATCTAGTCAATGGCTTTTTTCCACAGACTCACAGGAATTAAAGGTGAGAAAAAAGATGTATGCCAAAGTGTGCACTCAGCAATGTGAGTTTTTCCCTTGTAGACTATTAATAACTGCTTTATCCATTGCACTTTATATTATTTCTTCTAATTTCATAGACTTTGGTGAATGGGAAATAGAATATGTATGTCTTCTTCTCAGACCAATTTGTAGATGTTCTACTCTGGTCAGTCTTGGGGACTAACAGCATAAACAGGTTTAATGGTCTAATCAGAAAATCTCTGCCCAGTATGGCTCTATATATGAATTTTGTAATTTATTACAAAACACATGAGTCCCCTCATGGTGCTTCTCTAATTATATCCTTTGTTATTGACTCATTCATATAGACATCTATATGCAAAATTATTTTGTAAAGTGCAGGCTTCTCTACATCTCATTGTGGGAGATGGTCCAAGCAGATTGAATCCTGCTACTGCAGTCCCTCCTGACCATCTCTAGCAGCTGTACCCACTCCATTTTATAGTTTCAATGGGTCAAGATGAAATATAAATGTGTTTGGAATGGAAATTTCTGTTGAATACTTTTTCCACTGAATCAGAGAATGCAGACAATTTTCCTGGCATCATTTGGATTTCAAGATAGTATCAACAATTACACTGAGATGGATACAGGCTGGAATTGGAAGCCAGGAGCTCACATGATCTTCAGCATTTTAAGCACTCCTTACAAAGACCAGGCTTTTCTACTCTAGGAGAGAAATAAAAAAAAAAAAGCGTTTTCTGTCTCCTGCAATACTGTTTTCCTTAAATGCCAGATGTTCAATGATTCCTGTTCCAGTGGCTAATTTCATTCAAATGAAAGCAAAAGAGGAAATGTGGGGTGTTTGGGGGTATTTGGAACGTGTTTCCTGTGACAAGGAGTCTTTTCTTGAAAAATGCGTGAGATTAATGGTGAAAGGGAAGGAAAAGCCTTCAGCTTGAAGAGAAGGATTTTTGAATTCTTCCTGAAAACAAGTAGAAAAACATCACTGATACAAGAGAAATGTTTCTCCTCTGCTGGAAGCTACAGGTTTTGCTATAAGTTCTCACCGTGGGTTAAGCCACTGCTGGTTAAGTTCACACCAGCAAAATAAGTGGATGCTGTAATGTGGTCTGATTCAAGGGAGATGTCAGCTGGTGTCCATCAACAACAGCTGGTGCTCATCTAGAGAATATTTTGATGAGTAGCTCAAAAGCTGCAATGACCTGAGATTGGACTGAGAAATTGATTGGACTGAAAAGAATATGAAGAACCAAGGGCAGTGAGAGGAGAAAATCCACACATCTCAGACTAGATGCTCTTGTATGGGTGAAAGCTGGAGGCCCAGGGACAACAAAGTCCTGGATGGGGTGACACTTGGCAAGGCAAGAGGTCTGGAGAGCAGGTCTAGAGAGCACCCTTCACGAGGAGGAGCTCTGGGCTGGTAACTGGTTTCTCCTTCACCCTTCCTTCTGCACACAGATGGGGATGTTTGGGAGGGAGGTTTCTACCAGCTGAAGTTTTTCTGAAGGTTGTTTTCTTTTTTTATTAATTTACTAATTTATACTAAAATTACTGATTTTTTTTTTTTAAACCTCATGTTTAAGTCATTTTTACTTTCTCCTGCCTGAACATTACTGGTACGATGAAATCTTCTTCATTTATGTAAATCCTGAGAGATTGCACACTTTTGAAGGGCCCTGATTTACCCCTCATACCTTAATTCTGTCCTCATTTAGGCTGATCAGGTGTACTTGCTTCAATTCTAAGAATACTTTCAGAAATATGGGTCTTACAGATAAAATTTTGTATGTAGTAATTAATTTTCTTGATCCATTTTAGTATTATCAGCCAAATTCTGCTTCCAAAGATATCATACCTGTGATTACCTGGCCCAAGGTAAGCTTGTATAGTATGTGTGGACTAAAATAATGAATAAAAATATTTTCTCTTTTATGTAAAGAGGGAAATAAAGTCCTCATGGATTAGGATTTACTTTGAGAGAGGGAAGCTAGTACACTGCATTCTGCTAGGAAGATTGGTTTGAATGTTAAACCTTTGCTACATTTACAATTTAGTAGTAGGAAAATTAACTTCATTTAGTCTTCCAGTCATTACTCTGAGTGTTAGGAACAAATCTTCTCTGACACAAGCCTCAAGTTTACTTCAATGTAAAATGCAAAGGTCAGGGGTTTTTGTTAGCTTATTGTTATAGATCAAAAAGTTGCAAACTGGCTTTCTATAAAGACTAAGGAAAATCAAATTAAAGCTGTATTAGTACTTTGCTTCAGGAATAAGCAACACGTGATTTTTCTCAGTAGTCTTTTTTAGAACACAGATGTAATTGAATTGCGACTGACTAATTGCACTTTATTTCTATAGTGTATGAAAGGTTTCACTTGCCAAACTGTATCCTGTGTGCGTTTTTGAATATTTTAAGCAAAAGTTCTCAAGAAGCATCATAACACTCCCAAAGTGAATCTGTTACCATTAAACTGTTATTGCATTTCATCCTGTTCTAGATGACTTTCTTTTTTTTTTTTTTTTTTTGTCAGCAGAGAAGTAATAAAGCTTTATTATGGGTATTTGCCAAACTTATTGATAGTGGTGCCACAACAGGGATTCTAAAGTGTCTTTTAGTTTTCATTAAGTGCTTAAGGGAGCAGTAAAATTGCATCTGGAAACTATTTAACTTCAAATTTAAACTAAGGGACTTAGAGTAGACAACACAGTAAAGGAAGAAACCCAAAAGTAGTAAAGAGGAAAACCAGAAATCACTGCAATAATGTATCTTTTGCCTTTCAAATCAGCTTTTATGTAGAAAGGTAGAGGTGTTGAAATACATGTTGAATTTTATCAAAATTGGTGGATAGATTCCCTCTGCGTTATATGTCCCCAAAAGTCATTGTAAAAATGCATAGGGAGGGCAAAGACTCTTCCCCTTTGGAGGAGAATGGACTTTTCCAGCCAGTTCTAAAGCCTACATGGATCCCTGTCTGCTGTCAAAATTTACATGAAGGCCACAGTGAAAATCTAGTCACGTGTGCAGCTGCTTCTCCTCACATTATTCAATGGGGTGGAAAACCAGGAGAGAAGAGTGAAAGACAGAACTGATGATATTAAGGTCAGATGGGAGAAATCTCTTTGTTACTGTGCACCTGTGTAGGAATAGCTGGGTATCGATGCCTGTGAAAAACAAGAGTGGAGATGAAGACAACATAGCTCTCTTGGCATCTGCTTGTTTATATTTTCTCCTGGACAAAATGCTGTTAGGAAGTATCAAGCAGCTTTCAAACTGCACAGCTGACAGGGGCAACATCTGCTGACAAGGATTTTTACTCACGCACTTGACCAGTTTATGGGGAACTCTGCAATAAACGTGAAGTTTTGCAGGTGTAGGTTTTGTTTGGTTCACTCATATGAATCTTTTCAGCTGCTTCATAAGTAAGGATGATTAAAAATGTACATCCAGTGCTTTAGCTATGTACCTGGAATGAGATGTTCAACTGAAAGGATGTCAAATGCCAAATATGCAATGGAAAATATTATGAATTATAAGATGCTTTCAGACAATTGTTCAAAGGAACTTAATAATGTGTTTGAATTCTGTTAGCATTAAGGGCACTCTGTGTTTTGATTAAAAGACGTTAGAAATATGGCTCTTTGCTTCTATGGTTCATATGGGTCTATAAGAGGAACTGGAAATTCTGGCTAAGAATTTGAACAAAATATGATGAGACCATGAAAGAAAAAGGTCTTCTTATCCCAGTGAAACAGCTCTGTATCATAGATGACTTGGGAGCTCTGTTTCTTATCCACATCTGCTATAGTTATATCCTGTATTTCACAAATCTTTCAGAGGAAAGAATGACAAAATCAAATGCTTTTTTTTTTTTTTTTTCGAGAGAAAGACCATAACATGAAATTCCCAATCAATTGTTTAGAAGCCTAAGTAGACTAGGTGAATTCTCAAAGGACAGGACACAAAGACTGAAAGCAGATGTAAACACAGAATGAATCAAAATAAATTAAACACTGCAGCAGTCATGGAAACCTGGAAAAAGATTTGTCTCCATCCTTTTTCCAAAAGCAAGTATTTACAAAAAAGATCCTTGGCAACAAGAAGACAATACTGAAAAGTATGGATAACTTTTTGAATGATCATTTATGTGCATGAGAGATAATGTGTCATATTGAGGATGCAATCTGGATGCATAAGGGTGCAATCCAGGGAATATTATTCTTTCTCCTTTGTGTTTTCCTACAGCATTCTTGTTGCAATGCAAAGAGAAAGCAGATGATATATTATTTTCCAAAAAGCACATGGAAATAAAGAGAAGGCAATGAAGATGGAGCCCACTTATGCATTGCCAATGTTTTGAATGGGCAGGGAAGCAACCCGCACCACAAAATTAGCCAATAAAATGAATTTAAATGAGAAGAAAGGAAGAAAATTCTGGCCTTAGGTCAGAATAAACTGTGACAGTGTAATTTTAGAGAAACTCTTTCGATGTTTCTGCCTGATGTTTTCTGCATTGACTCCTTGCCTTGAATGTTGTGTTGTTCTGCTGGTGACATTGCTGTGTATTCGTTCAGCTCAAAAACCTGAAAACAGATTTGTAGCAGTGTAGGACTCAAATGACATGGGAATGTTGCTAAAGGGCCAGACCTAAGGTCTGTTGTGGCAAAATAGAGTCCATGCAGAAGTGTCTAAGGGAAGAACAGAATTTCCTCAGTGCTCTCAGAACAACATTGAGTCCAGCCAGCTACACCGGGGCTGTATGGCTGTAACGGAGCTTCCAGCGATGTGCTGCTCTAAGTACCTTCCACTCACAGAGGTTTTGAATATATCCAGTTTGGTTTACAGATGGAGAGACTACAGCATGTGCAGATATGTTAGAAAGAGTGAGAAAGTCTCTTACAAGCTTGCAGTGAGTGAATTGCAACTCCTACCTTTATTTAATTCAAAGAGCCTGATTCCTGAGCTAAATTAAGTGTTTAATAGGATGCTTGTTACAAGGTCAATATTTATACTTGAGTCTTAAGTGACAACTTCATAAAATATGGTGAATGAACCTTATGTATTTCCTTTTTTCTTGTTTTAAACTTATTTTTGGCTCTTCTCATAATTGCAGATGTTTGTCCCAGTCTTATGAGCCTTGATTTATTGTTTGATTCTCACCCCTTATTGCATTATATGATCAATTTACTTGTTTGATAGCTTACTACCCGATTTCCAGAGCTTAATGCCTTTTCAATACTTTTGTCATCAGAACCAATAGAAATGCACATGTATAAGAAGATATCAGTTAGATGTTTATCAAAAATATACTTCATTCATTTTAAAACAAATGCTAGAGTATTTTATGCCCAACCTCTCATTATAATTTACCATAAATGTATAGCTATTAGTTATATTACTACAGTGTTTAGCAAATACTGGATTCCCAATGCGTAATCCCCGTATGATGATACAGGATAAGACATGGTCGGTGCTTTTACATACGAAATCAAGTAGATGTTTCTACTGTAAAATGAAAGAAGGTCACAGCTCTAATTCAAGTATTGCTTAACTGTTAATTGCCTTTGTTAACTGCTCCTGTTTTGGGGCATTTTGTTCACATCACTTGAATACAAAGACTTTGAGAAACGTTCAGACTAGTCACAAAAAAGTGATGTGGACAAGAATGCACTACTTTTGGTTCCTTCGCTCCTTGAGATTGGCCTTCAGCTTTTTCTCAGCAAGCTTTGCACCTTGAAGTACCCTTGCACATCGTCCTGCCATCCCCTCCAATGGAGGCAGCACATTCCCTCCCTCTGCTACTAAAAATCACTGTGTTGGGCTGCAGCATAGCCCTCACATTCACCAGGTACTGTGAAGTGAAAAAATACTCAAAATAAAGCAACTATTTTTTGAGGTTTCAAGAATTTGGGACCCATTTCTGATACTGAGGCCAAGTGGTACAAAGAGCCTACATCTACAAATTAAAAATCACAGAATGTTAGGGATTGGAAGGGACCTCAAAAGATCATCCAGTCCAATCCCCCTGCCAGAGCAGGAACACGTAGGTGAGGTTACACAGGAAGGTGTCCAGGTGGGTTTGGAATGTCTCCAGAGAAGAAGACTCCACAACCTCCCTGGGCAGCCTGTTCCTGTGTTCCGTCACCCTCACTGAGAAGAAGTTTCTTCTCAAATTTAAGTGGAACCTCTTGTGTTGAACCCATTGCTTGAACCCATTACCCCTTGTCTTACTGTTGGTTGTCACCAAGAAGATCCTGGCTCCATCCTCGTGACACTCACCCTTAATATATTTATAAACATTGATGAGGTCACCCCTCAGTCTCCTCTTCTCCAGGCTAAAGAGACCCAGCTCACTCAGCCTTTCCTCATAAGGGAGATGCTCCACTCCCTTCAGCATCTTTGTTGCTCTGCGCTGGACTCTCTCCAGCAGTTCCCTGTCCTTCTGGAACTGAGGGGCCCAGAACTGGACACAATATTCCAGATGAGGTCTCACCAGGGCAGAGTAGAGGGGAAGCAGAACCTCTCTCGACCTACTAACCACCCCCCTTCTTATACACCCCAGGATGCCATTGGCCTTCTTGGCCACAAGGGCCCAGTGCTGGCTCATGGTCATCCTGCTGTCCACCAGGACCCCCAGGTCCCTTTCCCCTACACTGCTCTCTAACAGGTCATTCCCCAACCTATACTGGAACCTGGGGTTGTTCCTGCCCAGATGTAAGACTCTACATTTTCCCTTGTTTTATTTCATTAAATTTCTCCCTGCCCAACTCTCCAGCCTGTCCAGATCTCGCTGGATGGCAGCACAGCCCTCTGGCGTGTCAGCCACTCCTCCCAGCTTGGTGTCATCAGCAAACTTGCTGATAGTACGCTCTGTTCCCTCATCCAAGTCGTTGATGAATATATTGAATATACTGGCCCCAGTATCTATTACAGTCAAAAAAAAGGGTGTCTGCATCTGAACTGCCTGTTGGGAGCAGTCTTTGGTCCATGCTACATGCCAAACTCTTGGGAATTGTTTAGGGAGTGTTACAGGAGTCCCATACCAGGGACTGTTCTAGCAGTGTAGACAATTTAATTCTGGGGATGAGGTTCATTATTTGATGTTGTTTAATTTATGATATAGGATTAGCCAAGGCATGGCATGGACTCAACTGATGCTCTGGAACATGGATGCAGCCAGGCCACATCATAAAGACTCAAGCTCCTGATCCTGTTGTTTTTAATGGTACAAAGGCAGCTTTCTAGCTCTACTACTGGGTGATTCTGGGCACCTTTCAACTGATTTCAAATTAGAATCATAGAATCATAAAACCGTAGAACAGTTTGGGTTGGAAGGGACCTTCAAAGCTCGTCCAGTGCCACCCCTGCCATGAGCAGGGACATCTTCACCAGCTCAGGTTGCTCAGAGCCCCGTCCAGCCTGGCCTGGGATGTCTCCAGGGATGGGGCATCCACTACCTCTCTGGGCAACCTGGGACAGGGTTTCACCACTCTCATTGTAAAAAATTCCTCCCTCATGTCTAGCCTGAATCTCCCTTCCTTTGTTTAAAACCGTATATGCTTACCTACCTTACTGACTCAGGGTCCTAGGTCTGAATTTCCCACGTTCAGGTCCTTGTGCCCTCACAAGATGTCCTAAATGACCAATGATGTCTCTGGGTTTCTGCTTCAGAGTTGAAGAACTCTCCCTCATGTATTTCAATCCATCAAGTTGTTACTTCACTGCACTTTTTTCTTGTTGATCCATGCGTTTTAAGTGTCGTCAGAACTTTGCTTGAGGAGCAAGGGAATTCACACCAGTATCTTCTTGGTGGATCTACATCTATGTATTAAGTAACCGTATGTTTTAGAGCAGGTTTACTATAATTACAAGATGTTTATATTTTATATGGTGTAATTAGTATCACAGTCCAGTGTTTTTAACATCTCAGCTTCATGAAACTACATGTTCATTAATGCAATTGCTGTACTGGGAGATATTCTACACAGCTCATTTCATACTGATGGGTTTCTTTTGATCTCATTTTGTATTAACCACCATTACTTTCTCTCCTCAGTGTTTTTTTCTCAATCTTTAAACTCCCTGATGCTCCAAATGTGTTAGTTATACTCGGTACTTTAGTGCTGCTCTGGAGACGTAAACTCCTCCAGAAAAATTGGTTTTGGGTGACATGGGTATTATGCTAACCAGCTAAAACAATCTGGTATATATTTGTGCTATCCTGATGTTCAGTTATTCAAGTTCTTAACTTTATTTGTCCATCCTAAGTGGTCTGAGAGGAATTTACTATCAGTCTTTGTTTCTGTGTTTGCTGTGGAGTGAACTACAGATTGTTTTTATAAGCATATAATATTATCAGGCTATTTAGGATGAAGCATGAATTTACAAAACAACCACTTAGAAATTGATTGAACTTAAATGCATAACGGCGTTGATTTTATTAATCATTACATTTTCAAGCAAATTCTTCTGACCTCTCTCTGAGACGTGTTGGATCGGGGAAGAACATTTTCATGAACAGGTCAGAGGTCTCACCTTTCAAACCTTTTCAGTCTCCTACTGGCATGCCTGGAAACAGCTTGGCAAAATTTAGACATCTAGGAAGCTGCAAGGACTACCTATGTCTCTCATCTCTATCCAGTTGTCGTTGCTTGTAGATTGTAAGTAGACTATAAATATGTAATTCTAGGAAATTTTTCACTTTGATATTCAAACAATCAAGCTTTTCACTCAAAAATAACATTATGTTAGTAATAAAAATTTAATTTTTACAAAGGTTTTAAAGTTAAAAATTACTTTTCTTCATTTAAAAATGGAGAAAGAAAATGATTTTTCAGGTATATTTGTACATCTGAAATCACTCATATAGTGAACAATGGTTACTGGTCCTTAGAAAATGCATTTTTAACTAAATAAACTATATCTGTGTTTTTCTTTTAGTGGTGGTCTTACCCAGCTACAGTTGTGAGCACCTGACAGGAAACCCGTTCCTGCTCTTTGTTTGTTGTACCAGCCGCACCAGCATCCTACACCATCACTTGGGCTCTGGGCATCACAGTGACACAACCGCTGCTAACAGAGTGTTTGAATTCTTTGTCTCATTTGAGGGCAAAGCCGGGCATCAGGATAAATGAGTCTAAATGTACGAGGGCGCAGTGCCTATCAGCAGGAATGTGTCTTGCTGGAAAACAAGGTCACCAATCTGTCATCCCTGTCACTGTCACCAGGGGCTGGCAAGCATTGCCATCAGTCCCTGTGCTATCTGCAAGCTGACTTTCTTCCATTCATGATCTTTTGTAAATGTAAATTACGTGCAATTGTTTCTGATTTGGGATTGAATTACTGAAATGTGTTAACTGAGAGAGTGGCACACAGCAAATAATAAGCAGATGATGAGCTTTTGGGGTATAAACTTTATGAAATATGAATATTCATGCTAGTGTTTATGAAACACTCAGGAGCTGAGAGCATTTCCTCTGCTATCTAGATGTGCAAATACTTCATATGCTTGTGAATGCATATTCTTCTTGCTTTCAGTTTTTCCTTGAGTTCAGCTCTGTGTTCTGTGTGCTGAACAGAAAACCTCAAATACATGTTGATAGTGAAAATATTTGTTTCAGTTAATTAAAATCTCTCATGTGGGCTGCTATTTCCTGTTAAAAGTGGGATGCCTTTTATAACTTGAAGGTGGTATTAGATTTTTAATTATATGTTGCTGTGTAATACTACTTAAATAGAACTTGGGAAAGAATTCTTGTGTAGAGAACAAGTGAAATTAATGCACAGAGTTCCATTTAATTAGAGATTTTCTGCTTTAATAGTTGAATTCCCTACCCAAATTTAATTTTGATAATCAAGCCATGTTTAGATCGTTGACATACTGTTACTTCATCTAACATTCACTGCAACCTTTGCTTTTCAAAATTCTCATTACTCTAAGATTAATTGAGAATACTTGCATAATGCCAAAAGACAATGAAGTTTCTCATGGAATGGTTTCCCCCACCTGGTTTTAGTAGTCTGAAGTCAGTGAGTAAGATTCAACATTTGAAACAGCACCATTAGTGTGGGTTTTACAAACAGCGACAGGAAAGTTTGAAAACGTGGTAAGTGCAGTGAAAAGTATGTATTAGTGTTTGTCCTGCAAAAGCCTCATTTCTCTCTTTTTAATTCAAATATATGATGCAAAAGATCTTTCTGTAAAAGCTCTTTGGAGGACAAAACCATCATGTTTATAAAAATCTCTCTCAAGGAGTAAGCGGTTCTGCTGCTGTATATTAGCGAAGGTCCTGCCTACTGCTGTGTGCAGGTTAACTATACCAGCAATTTTCTCTTTCTTGATACTTGGGTTGTAACTGGAGATGTGGGCTTGTACAAATGCCATGTCACATATGAAAATATAACTTCTCACACGTAGAAAGGGGGAAAGGGAAAAGGCAGGAATGAGACACATGAAGCATTCTGCCCCGCCTTTCCCCCCAGCTTTCATGAAAGAACATGGAAATAATTTCTGACTTGAAACAGCCAGACTGGTTTTCTGTGCAACTGCCCATAACTGCAGTCAGATGGGTAAAAGGCACAGGGGTGAAATCGTGCTATCCCTGTAAAATGTTCTAAGGTCACCAGAGGAGAAAGGAACATGGAAATTAAATTTTTGTCAGAACTAAGAACCATCTGCATCTTGGTATAACTGACTGTTTACTTCCAGTCCAGGATTATAGTCTTAATTGCCTTAGTTCCTTGAGCTGGCACACGGCTGTTTCCGAAACCTCTTTCAATGACCTGGGCAGTGCTGGGGTTATGGGCTAACAGTGCTCACGGACCCATTTTTTGAGCTGGACAATGGCCATGGAGCTCTTTTAAGACAAGCAATAGACTAAAATGCCAATTCATATCTGTAAGAAATGGAGAATATTCCTTAAGCAATGACTAACATGTTGGTGGCATTTAAAGTTTGCTGTTTCACTGTCATTAGAGATTTTCACTATTGTCAGCTTTTAGTCGTGCAGTAAGAATCAATTTTGTTTCATATTAGGATAACAGAGGAAGAACAGATACATTTGTGAGTAGAAGTGTGTTTGGGGGAGCTTGCAGAAAATGTAACTGCCTGAAATATAAGCCATCCGTCTTGTGACACTGCTGTGGTAAGCTTTAAAGAAAAGAAGATCCCATAATAAAACCCTCAAAATCTAACTTTCCATCTCTTCCTTCCTACTTTATTTTTAATCTCCTTTCCAATCTTTAGAATAATCTACTCTACATCCTTTCATTCTACACAAGGAAATTCTTTGACCTGGTTCTGTGACTCCATCTTCTTATCATTCCTTCACAGGTATTTCTAAAATCCCAACATGCTCAGGAAGGGTACTCAGCAAGTAATTAGTATAAACACATACTATATATCTATACTTACATATGTTTATATATATATATATGCATATACACACCCATGTATACCAAGTAGCAACCACAAAAAAATTAAATATTGTCCTTTTTTTTTTTTTTAACAGAAAAGTCTTAAGCTGCCTGTGGAGCTTGTTGTTACAGGATGTTGTTGCAGAAGCTATATTTCAGAATGGAATAGGAAAATAAACCATAGAGATAGATTGTTTAGGGCTATTAATCATTAAGGGTTGAATGCAACTTTTATATCAAAGCTCCTTTACAGTTTTAGAGAGAGACTCCATCTTAGTCCCCAGCTGCAAAGCACCTAACGTGTTGTCAGTGCTCTACAAGGACTGTATCTGAAAAAAAAAATGGATAACCAATTGCCCTGGAAGCTCTTGCTTCTTCTAAACAGAGACTGACCCCTCTGAAGAGTGACCTGGCAGAGTACTTGGTTTTTCTGGGATGTAACTTTGCAGCAATATTCTTTGAGATGGTGCCACCTTTGAGCGTGGGACACTGTCACATGGCCACTGAGAAAATTCTATAGGCATGAGTGGTGGGGAACAAAAGTTTTTCTCTTAAGCCTGAAAACAGATAAACTGCACCGTTATATACATGGGAAGGTTATATAATGTTCCCTTATGGAGTCCGTGTTAAGCCATGTTTTTCCCTCTGTCTGAAAGTATCCCACACAAAACAAATACCTGATGAAACACCCACAACATTCTTAATGTTTTTGCTCATCATATTTATCTAATGGAATCCAAATGATCACTGCCAGGGGCAAAAGTGTGCCCGGGGCTCCCCAGCAGGACACCTCCAAAGAAAAAGACTGCAGCCTTTTTCCTGGTCGGACATGCTGACAACCACATGACTGGTGGGATGTGAAGCTCATGGTCATTTACACTAATAACAGGTCAGTTGCTTGTTTCTAATATTCCTTTTTATACTACAGCTTTCAGACTTGTGGCATTCTGTGCTTTCTCAGAAGGCAAGACTGATGATGCAACACGTAATGCAAATCAGTGAGCTGCTAGGAGAGAGCTTCATGCATTTATATGTGATAACACACTGTATTTCTCCTTCAGCAGCTATTCAAAGAGAATCTGATTTCTCTTTCACTGGCGGAAGTCCTAGGCATCACAGATCAATTGCAGCACTTTGATGTGTTTTGGAATTTGAAAATCTCAGGTTCTTGTAGCAAATAGAAAGGGTCGAAGTACTAGGGTAGGGGAACAAGAGCAGAAAAGAAGTGAAGAAGAGTATCCCTAGTGAGACACTTAGAGCAGCTGTTAGCACAGGTAGGAGACTGGCTGAGGCATGTCTTCCAAATTTTGGCATGAAATGGCTACACAACTTTAGTACTTTCACCTACATGACTAGTGCAAGAAACAGCTTGCAGAGCTGTGATTCAACAAGGTGAACCTTGACTCTGCATCTTGTTGCATCACTACAAAGCTCCAACATTCTTCATCCAGTGCTTTGGACCTTAAACTTATGAGTAGGTGGAAAAATACCTGGCTAATTCTTCACTACAAAATTAGTTTGCATGCTAATAGCTGAGATAACCTGGCCTAAGAGTTAAGCATTTCAAAGATATCTATGTCAATTGTTGGCTTATAAATTATATTAGTTTCACTAACGGCATCTAAACAGTTTTATTGTACATTCCAGATTAGGTCAGGCTGAATCTATCTTATGCTTCAACTCACACAGGCATGCTCAGGAGAAATGGGTGTATTTACTACTATCCTAGGGTTACCTAGCGTGAAATGCTGTCTTTTGCTCTACCAAGCCCCAAAAGAGTTGTCTAATGCTGTTGAGAACACTTCTCTACTCTAAAAGCAGATGCACATCCCTCCTTAGTGAAAGCTTGTAGAAAAGGGTAATTGCACACCGTTCCTTCTTTTTGGGTTAACAGTAAAACAGGCATCGCAGAATGTGTCACCTCAAGGTTACCTCAGCACCACCAGACTGATCACCAGTACTGATAAATGACTTTTTTTTTTACTTATCTGCCCACTTGCCATAAGCATCTCTCTGCAATAAACCTTTGGGGTTTCAGCCAGTAGTGTTTGTCTCCCAGAACCTCTGCAGGGAGATTCTGCTTGGTCACAGCACCTCCAGCCCTGATGGATGTAATTTAAAACTATAGCAATAATTTGCTCAGGTAAGGATCAGAACAACTGAGACTGTTCTTTAAAGTTCTGCAGTGATTTTTCTTGTGGGCTGTAAGGCCTACAGCCTAAAGTTGTATAGCAATAGACAGGAACACATGAGCATGTGCATAGCAATGTATATGCAATGTATATGCATGTTAGACATGCATATCTCTGGTATTTGTTTCGTTACATTGAATCTCTAAAGATTTTGCTTTGACTTTCCTTCTGCTTCCTTTATTTCCTGCTTGTGCCTAAAACACATTGCAAAAGTATGCAAATAAAAAAGAAATAACATGTATTTGATAACTTTGTAATATATTAGAGAAAAGATAATTTTTAACAAGGCTGATAGGATTATTTGATGCCAAAATGTTGGAACTGAGCCAGAGTTAACAGCAGCACAATGACAGCCAGTGTACCTCAAAAAATGACAGTTTTCTCCCTACCTACCTGCTCTCTGAGGACCTTTCTAACTCTCTCCCATCATGGGTATGGCAATAAAGTGTAAGACTCCAAGTGTACTACAGCTTCTCCCCTCCCTCCACCTTCTTTTCTCCACCTTTCCACATCGTTCAATTATTTAAGACCAAGGCTCCTTTGCATGATTCCTGTCAAAGGTGTCTGTTTGCTAAATTGAACAGCTGGAGGAAAAGTTTTGAGATTAAAATAATTTCCGTGTTCCTGTGGCAGTGACTTGGGAGCGGTGCAGAGATACCTTGTCTGACCTCTCCCGTGATGGATTCATTAATCTCACTGAAGGTGCCAGAATATCAGCTAACTGCTTTTCCTATTTGGCTGCCCCCAGATGGCATTTCTGAGGAAAGAGTGAAGAATGGATGGAAGATATGATTTGAATTTCAACAGCCCTTTGCTGCTCTGGAGTATTTAGTCTAAGAAAAAGAGAGAGGTTACCTCAGTCCATTTTGAAATTGAGCTTGAAAAGCATCTGGAAGAACACAGAGACTCTGTTCCTTAATTGATTGAGACGTGACCTTCAGCCACGGGAGAAACCACACTATATGCTGCATTGTACAGAGCTTTCATTAGCAGTAAAGTGCTTTATAAAATAAACCACTTAGTTCTTTTTTACTCTTAGGTGAGAAAAAATAATACACAAAATATTATTGAAGTCCTTCAAGGTTTAATAATCTGGATTATTTCTGTGACAACCTGATACATCTGCCTAAAGTCAATCTGCTGGAGGCCAACCTTAGCCCAACTTTCAGGGCTGTTCTCCATGATACACATCTTCCTCAAAATATTATACGCCCAACTCCGTGCACAGAGAACTGTCATTAAGTGTTTGTCTGAGGAGAGCTTAAGAAACAATCAACACTATCATACTAAGGATTTTGTGGTCACTGTGCTGACATCTACACTGCTACCTAAACAAGGATGAGAATCACAGAATAAGTGGTAAGTGATAGCGATTATTGCAGGTCCAGGTTTTGAGTTTATCTCATTGAACTCATTTATTTAGCAATATGGACATGACTTGTGAAAGCCAATTCATGCCCAAAGGCCACCAGGTAAGGCAAACACAAAGTGGGGTCTGGGGAGCAGAGGGAACAAGCTGAGTGCAAAGGATGGCTGGAAATAGTGTTGTAGTGTCACAGGCTTGATTGATTCTGTCTTTCCTTCTGGTTGTGTTTAAAAACCAGCACAAATAAGAGGGAGATAATAGAAATGGAGCCTGGGGAGAAGGTCCAAATGGAGAGTGAGAGGATGCTGGGAGAGAAGCAGCAACAGCATGTGTGGATCAACCATCTCACTGGTTTGAAGAAGGGAAACCTCAGAGGCAAGGGTGAAGTAAAGCTGAGGATACCACTCTTTTTTTTTAAAAAAAATTTTATTTTATTTTATTTTCTTCCAAAATGCAGAAAGAGGAGAAGCTGTCCTGTTCTCCTGGATGGCTGCCCTTAGGCAAGGCAGTTTCCCAAGGGCTTCTTGCTCTAGGGAAGTGCCAAATAGCTCAGCTGAGCCTTACCAGACAGCTGGACACAGAGATAGGAGTTTAAACTGCGGTTTCTATTTCCTGAGCAAATCTTTAACCATCAAGAAAGCCTCGTGTAGGGATTTAAGGTCTCTGTGTTTCTTCTCTTAAGACTATTCTTCTTCATATTAACTAGAGTGGTGAGAGGAACACAACCCAAGTATGTTCAAGACATTGTGTTTTGTCTTCTAAACACAAAATTATGACACTTAATTACTGACTATAGTATCAAATCCAATGTGGGATCTCTTCATCTTCTAATTTTACTGTTCATTCCAGTCTTCCCATATAGAGTGCTGTTTTATTTTACAATCTACATTGGGTTAAATCACTCCTAAAAATGCCCGTTTTTCTTCATCTGCTGTAACAGGGGCCCTAGTGACTGGTTCAGAAGAACGAAGACATCTACGTGAATCTCAGATTAATCCTTCCTCTCAAACATTTGTTAATCCTCTAAGCCAATAGACCAAAAAAAATGGACTAAATGCTGACCAAACCCAACTTCTTTCACAACCTCCAGCTTACCTGGCACTTTGTTAACCTGTCCAGCCCATGGGTATTGAATAAATTCCAGTACTTAGAGACTTCCTCTGAACCAACGAATGTGGGCTAAGACCCTTAGATTGTGTGTTAGAAAGTAAATGTTTCATCCGATTTCAGCTTTAAAGAAAACATAGCTTGTCATCAGATGCGACATGTTTTGTGAAGCTATTAATTCAGTAATATGAATCTATCAATCTTTTTAAAAGGAGAATGCTTTGTAAAGAGAGGCGATAACGTTCAGTAGATGAAAAGCTATAGCTGGAAGAAATAGAGTGTCTTCTAATAAGTAAATTTGTCCTTTTTTCCCATATATTGGTATAAAAAAGCTTCTGTCTCTTTGCAAACATAACCACTTTTATAGCCCCCATAGCTATCACCACTCTTGCTTTGCAGGTTTCTTTTCAAAGTGAGTGAGTCCTGATTCCTTGTAAGTTAGCAAACTTCATGCTAGTTAGTCTTTCTCTCTGAGATAAAATTTCCACAAGGATTTGAAATAACTGTGCTTATATGGGTGGAAAACTTTTTTTGTTTTTTTTGTTTGTTTTCACTTAATTGACTATACAGCTTTTCAAATAAATGTAATTCTACTTGCTATAGAGAGTTAAGCCACCGTAAGGTATTAGTCCATACCGTCATAGTCATAGTGATACAATTTGTCATATGCCTAGTTTTATACTGAAATGCATGACTCTTTTAACTGTTATCCTGGAATTAAAAAAAATCACTTTTGCTTTGGTTCCAGTATCCCCATTATAATTTATGTCCTTAGTTAGTGCTATAATTGTACTTGTACCTCCTTTCTGCTTAATTTCTCCATATTGATAAAATTCTAATCTGGCCTGTACAAGGTATAATGTGGGAACAGTTAGATCAATATAAAAGAACATCAATAATTCTGATTTCCAAGGCTAGTTTTCTTGACGTTGTCTTTAAGACATGCCATTTGATTTTAATTTAATCAAATCAGTAATATATCCATGGTGTAGTATTTTTTCTATTTGATGGTAATAAAACCAAAGTCTAGTTAAACAAGTATACTTATCTTTGAAATAAAATAGTGTATGTGTGCATGTGCATGAGCACGTGTGCATGTATTGCCAAAGTAGATATAATTTCAAATATTTCAGGTAGTACAACAACAAGATCTCATGGATTTGCTATTCCACTTTAAAGAAGGTTATTCAAATTAAGCACCACCTTTTTCAATATGCTTTTAAGGTTCATCCTAATGGAAATAGTAATACTGAATAGCTGGATAGCAATTCATGTATTCAAAGCACTGCACAAACTTTAACTAATACAGTTACACAACATCTAAATAACTATAATATTAGCTGTCAAGGCAATGAAGAAGCAGACAAATGCTGAGCACTGTGTGTAGTTCTGGAATGGATTCTGCAGCGAGGAGGGAGGGAGCGAGATCCCTCCCAACAGAGTGAGGTTTGGTGTGCCAGTATACTCCAGGTTTGCATTGTTCTGTTTCAGCCACCTGCGATGCTATGTTTAAAGTGTTAATTAGCAGGTAGCAGATGCTGGTCCTTTGCCAATTCTGCTTTGGAAATGTTCTTTGTACTGTACATCACAATATAATGATGCCAATTCCAGATTTCTAGTGACTGGTTTCCTGTTGAACATCTGGGTATAGTTCTGTGTACTGATATTTTCGGAAGCTTTTTCTTTCATCTTCCTTGGTTTTTTCTACTCTTGTTGGGACTTTTTAAACCAAGATGCTGACAAGAATGCACAAAAAACCTGATTTGGTGTCTTGGGTGATGGCATTCTGTTATTGTCGTCTTTATATTTTAGCTGCTCTGTGGCCATAACAGCAGAATATGCTGGCAAATTTATTGGAGTGCTTGAAAGATACAGTTGGAGACATTTAATTCTTTGCAGCCTTCTGTTAATTTCCTGGATTAGAAATCAGTGCTGCTGAGGTCTGTTAAACAGTAGCAGTTTGCAGTGAAGCCCTCTTTTCTTCAACGACGCCAGCTGTAAGCACATTACTGCCAGTTGCAAACATACTTTTTTATTCACTCTGCCTATAACAGATGAGAAAATAATCAATTTTCCTGCATCCATGACTGTACCCGTCTCCTTGTGGCCTTGTCTGATATAATATACTGCAATAATAAGCCAATCTGGAGGTGATAAAGCATTGAGTGTTATTTCAGTTTTATTCCAAGCTGAGAAGAATGGGTCCAAACCTTTGACTTTCAAGTGCAAGGGAAAGCTATTCAGTGTTACTGTTCATACTTAACAATACAACTTCCTCCATTTGCGTGTCACCTTTCATTGTAAATGTTCAAAAATGGTGTATGAATGCGATTATGTGCAAAGTTTATGAATGGATCACTTCACACATGGCTGAAATAAAGCAGTAGTTGCTGGGAGATGTACAAGCATTTGGTAGTGGATAGCATTCTGCAGAGCAATTTGGGGCATGCTGAATTGATATTCCTTTGCCTTTGAAAAGTAACGTCTTTAAAGGTCATATTTATGGTAGCTCTGCTTTTATCATTATTTAGAAACAGGTACCTGAGAACAGGCCAGCATTCCTAGAGCATTGTCATGTTGGCCCATCTAATTAGTAAACATGATTAGTAAATATCTATTAATAAAATTATTGTTTCTAGCAAATGTGTGATTCCCATTGCTTCTCCCTGTGACGTTTTTCCTCCCCATCCAGTTTCAGAACTGAAGAGTTTACGCTTTTGAATGCAGTGTTGAAGCATCTATATGTACGCACTGATAGGAGAACAAAAGGAATAATAGAAAATGGTTGTGCTTAAATTTTGTTTCTGAATACTGAAATCCTACATCTTGAGAGCAATTCTGTCGGACTTCAGTGATCTGTGATGTTTTAGGAAGCCTTGGTTCCTGTCTCTCTGTGAAGCTGACCTTCGGATTCTTTCTACCCCTTGATGACTTCACTGGATTTGCAAAACCTCATCTTCTCGCTTGATGTATTGTATGTAGTGCTGTCACCATCATCTTCACCTCCAAAGTCACATTTTTGCCCTAACAGAACATGCCTCTTTCGAAATCTGTAATGAAGTATTTCTAGGTTTTTCGTTAACAACCAGCAGATGTCATAGTTTCTCCAGAAAGAGCAGGTTTCTCCCTAATCCTTTGAAACTGCAGCAATTCCTTAGGCATTTGTTTGCAGTGTTTCACACATAAATAATTCTGTGTTAGGTAAGTTATTGTTGAGCAGCATGCTCAAACCATCTGATCTTTTAGCTACTTTCACTTCTAGATAGAATATATTGATGTGGAAAATATCTGTGTTTTACTTGCTGAAACATAGGGAAGATGTTGGTGTGATGCTAAATACCCAAGAACCGTGTGGCACTGTTTCAGATTGTTGACTGTATGGAGGTATTTTCTGAATTTTATTGCCACTGTCCTTCCATTCAGTCTCATGTTTGATGTCTGAGCTCTCTTTTTGTTGCTGCTCTGAAGTCTGTCCAAAATGTTTAAATGGATTCAAGTCAATGAAACTAAATAAATTAAGTAAATACTTTTGTAATGAAAGCATAAGTGATGAAATGTGCCTACTAGTTAAATCAACTAAAATTGGTCTTACCTAACATTGACTACTTAAAAAATTGGATAGTTTGTCTGAAGTGACTGTCGTGCCTTCCTCTGAAGTTAAGAGAGAAAAGTAAACACATCAAAAGGCCATTTCATCTCTTCCTAAGGTTAGTGTTGTGAAATTGTCCTCTGGGGATACCTGTGTCTCTCTGTTAAGTGCAGAAGAAATCTAAATGGCTGTTTCAACCTTGATGATTAGTTTGAAGATGGTTGGAATTAGGTAATCTTAATAGACACAATGAATTAAGCCCATTTTGCTTACTTTTTTCTGTTGCATCCTGTGTTTTAAAAACAACAGGACAGTTGTATTCTCGATCTCCATCAGTGGTAGTTAAATAGACAATGTTTATCCTGTTGCAGCTATGTACATAATTGTGTTTCTTGCTGGAATGCTGCCTAAGCTCCTGCAAATCATCACTGGCATTTGCCTTGCACTGTCTCGAGATAGGGGAAGGTGATCAGGATTCCTGGTTCTTAGGTACAGAATTGAAGTGTAACAGCTACTTGCGCAATCAACTGCATCATAATTGGTGCAGCAAGGAATGGTCTTGGGGTCTAAAGCAGAAGAACCTGTAGCCCGAGGTAAAAGTAATCTCCTCCTCTGTGGGGGCTGCAGAAGGGAGGGAAAGCAAAAACTACGGTGAAGAAAAATGTGAAAGGGAGCAGAGAGCTGCCTTCTTCCAACAGTCTGCTGGAGGGTTTCTTGCGCAGGAAGATGGTGACACAGCTGGCACTGCAGTGTGGACCCGCTGAGCTCTCATTGTGAAGAGCTCATCCAAAGTGAATCCTTATTTGTATGCATCCCTAGATTTGCACTAAAGAAAAAAAAAAAAAAAGCCCAGTGGAGATATAATTTACCTTAAAAAAATGAATAAGTGTTGAAGTTTAGCTTCTATGATTATTTTTGCCAGGAGGAAAGAGTAAAGTACAGTTAACATTGGCTGCCTAAGGTTTAGTCATGCAGACTGAGCTGGCTGTCTCAGCTCTCCCTACGCTCAATGGAGAAAGAGCAAGGGTAAACAGGAGTCTGTATTTGGATGGAACGAATTGCCATCTCCCTCCCCTACCTGTAAAAACAACCTATATAAGTAGCTTGACAGCTAATGTTAGGTAAGATGAATCTCATGGATTAAAAAAGGGGGGGAAGTAATGAAAAAAATAACAATATTTATAGAAATCTAAATGTTGAAATAAGCATATGCATACAGCATATTTTTATACTTGAGATCAGAAAGAATTTGGCAATTTGAGCTTGTCGGGGGGGCTAATGCAGATAAATGGCCAAAATAATAATGAAGATACATACTCTGTAATAGCCGGGAATAATGAGGATACATGCTCTATAGTAAACTGTAATAATGGAAGAGGCTTCCAGTGTGTGGGATTCCAGGAGATAAGGAGTCTAGAGCAGAGCTAAGCTGGGGTGTCTTGTTCCTCAGAAAGCATCCTATGACAGGCTGGATTTCTTCCCATTCACACTTCAGGCAGCCGTAAAAAAAGGAGGCTGGAGTGTGGTGGGGCCAAACTGTGTTAACTCAGAAAACTCCTGGAACTTTTCCAATCAATACTCAAAATATAGGCATTTGCCTTGAAAAAAAAAAAAAATCATTTCAGATCTGAAATTATGAAAATTTGGTGCAAAATGACTCAGGGAACCAGACTGACCTCAGCCAGGGGGAGTCTCTGTGCACGGTGTGGACCTATCAAAACATGTGTGGTATTAAATATAGCTCCTCCTGACATTCAAAATTGCCTACTACTGATCTGCTCCTAGCTGAGAAATGACAGCACAGCTGAATTGAATAGTTACTGTTAGAATGTTTCTTCTTGACAAAATCAGCCCCTATTAAGTTCACAACACTTTCTGCAAGACTGAGGCCATTTTATAATTTTTTTTAAATAGATTTTTGAGCTTGATTATTTTGAATCTGTTAACAGTCTCCGTTGCTTCAACAGTGTAGGATGGCAGGAATCTTAGATTTCTCTGTCTCTTTAAATTTTAACCTCTGAGCCAGTGCTTCTGGCTTGGTACGGCTGATGTGGGAGTCAGAGCTGAGTAAAGCTGAGCATTTCAGCCAGGCAGCCTTGGACCTGGTGGACTGTGTATGGGCATGGGACTGAGACATCTTTTCCAGCTACAGTTTTGATGCTTGTGTGCTGCATCATGTTGGTCGTGTCCATCAATAAAGTGCATTTCTTCATCTGGAAGACGGTGGCAAAAGCAGGACTGCTTTGCAGCCTGGTTGGAACAGGGAAAAGGGTGGGATGGGGTGGGATGGGGTGGGATGGGATAGAGTAGGATGGGGTGGGGTGGAATCTATTCCCCCTTCCCCTTCTCAGCATGTGGCTGTACATGAAGAGCAAGACACGGCTGAGGGAGACAAGTGGTGGCATGTGACAGTAAGTGGGAATTGTCATTGCAAGGGAAAAAGGGGGCAAGCAGAGAGAGGAGATGTGGGGCAGTGTTACCACCTGCCCTGCATCAGCCTGTATCTCTGTGGCTGTCGCCTCACCTGCCATAAAGCAGGAGTGTGGGCTGTGGGGCACGGGGAAGCAGAGGGAAATGCAGCACCTGGCTTGCTGCCCCATCCAGCTGCAGCTTCTCTGGGCTGAAGCCGGTCCTGGAGTCAAGGGTAAGTGTCCTGGGCTTGATGCCTACTGCTAACGTCATATATTGCAGTTTTGGAAAACAGTGGGTTCTCAGGATGGTTGAATAAAAGAATTTTAGATGTATGAACCTCATCCAAGAGACTTAGCGTCTGGAATCAATAACAAAGAGAAGCAAAAGAACAGGGGAAGACTCATAGTGACTTCTCTGACTCAGGCAAATTTTTCTGGTTCAAAGTTAGAGACAAGATATTTTTATTTTTTTATCCCTCTAACCCACAGAGATCTGTGCTGCGTAAGCCATCTTAGTACTCAAACCTGAGGAAGACAAGTGATGGTCTGACAAAAGTAATATTTTCAGCATAGCTGTGCTCTAGGAGTGTAGTCTTTGGGGGATCTGAGCACCTCACAGTCAACGGTGACGTTTCTCATCCCTCTCTTTCTATTCTTCACAGAGATTTTGGGTCATAGCCACATGCCTTCCACTTCTACAGCCTTCCCCTACATGCCTGACTTTCTCTTCTTTCCTATTCCGCTGAAACAGTTGGTTGCGATTAGCAAAGATGGTTAGCAGAAAATACTGGGACAAAATGTGAAAAACCCTTACTGAGAGAGAATTCAACCCTGCTGCCAACAGAAGGTATAGAAAGCTTGATCACATTGCAAAAAGCTGGTCTTTTAAATGTCACTGATGGAACCAAATGAGTACTGATGGTATTTTCCTAGATTGATGAAAATAGAAGCTGGTCTGCTACGGTTTGATATTTGCAGGTCTGGTTTATGCATAATCTCCTAAATTTCTTCTGAAGTAACATTGCTAGAAATTTTATTTGGAGAGTGAGGTCTATTTTCTATATGTTGTTATTTAAAATACTGTGGTCTGCAAAGAAATCTTTCTCTCTTTAGTATTTCTACACTGATTGGCCAATGTTTACTCTATTGTTTCATTCCTGTATCTTATTTTAATGCCAGGATTTTCAAAATAAGTTACCTGGAATTGGAGGCTCAGTGAAATCAACTAGTTGACTCCTAAAGTACTACCCACCCAGTCAGAGCTCCAGACACCCGTTCTCACTTTGTGGCACCTGGCAGTGGCTATAAGAAGAGATGCGACTTTTTGTCACTATGAGGTGAAAAGTTAAATAAAAAAAAATCAGACTGATTGATGAACACCACTCATCAGGGAGCACTTGGCAGCAGATGGAAGCAGTTCTTACAGGTATCTGAACAAAGTTTGAGCATTTTGGTGTTGTTTTTTTTAATTCTACTTCTTGAAAAGGAAATGTAATCATAATTTGGAGCCATGTGGAGAAGGAAATGCCTAGAATTAGCTGGGAGTCTCATTAAGAGGTTTCTTGAAGTGCTGAAACTCACTTTTTCTATTGGGCCATTTGGCGTTTTTTGCTTTTTTTCTAAAATGACACCAGTACGCCCTCACACTTTTCATCACCTTATGGCAGCCTTATACCATGGACAGAACTCTGTTGTCATGATCTGTTTTAAATACTTTTTTTCTCCCTCCTTAAATCAAACCAACGTCTTTTCAAGAGCACTTCATTCTGGAAATTGTCTACTCAGTAATGAGAATTGGTTTTCTACCTTTTATCAAACCTGTCTTTCTTCCCACTTCCAAGCCTAGCCTGACAGAAGCTGTTTGTGATCAAGGATATATCATAATACTCTGGTTTTAGGTTTTAGCATTTTTTTTTCCTCCAGGTACTTGTTACTTTTTTTTTTTTTAAAAAAAATGACTGATTATTTCTGCCTGTCTCCACCACCCTTGATAAAGAAAAAATAGATGAAAACTTTGTTAAGAAAATATTTTTGGACAGAAGAATGTTGATTCCATAAAATCAGCTGTGAGAAAGCAGCTTTTGTGGCAAAGCTTTTACTGAGAGATCACTCTGACCTTGGACAGATTTAACTTTCAGATCATAGAGAGAGGAAGAACTCCACTGCAGATTATCAACCAGCCAAACAAAGAGCTAGAAAGTGAGGGACTTAAGTTCACGTTAGTTCCCTGAATCAAGAAAAGACGTTAACTTTTTCCCTATAAATCAAGTCAGATTATTATCCAGACATCTACTGGCTATTCTATTGCACACAGATCTGTAATATCAAATAAACATGAATTTGTGTTATACTTATGATGCTACAAGGTTATCAACAAGAGAAGGATTGTAGTGAGAAGAAATACCTTGTATTAGAGCTGGTGGCAAGTTTTCAGACAGATAAAACTTCAGTTCTTCACACCCTTAAAATGTGCCTTTTTTTTTTTTTTCTCCAGCTGTAGCATTTGGTTTAATAAAAGATATTATTTCTCTTGACAAAATTTCCCTTATGGAAAAGTTTGTCTCTTTCTGGTTTGCTACTGTCACGGTTTTGGCTGGAATAGAGTTAATTTTTTTCCTAGTAGCTGGTATAGTGCTGTGTTTTGGATTCAGTATGAGAAGAATGGTGATAATAACACTGATGGTTTGGTTGTTGCTAAGCAATGTTTATACCAAGCCAAGGACTTTGCAGCGAGGAGGCTGGAGATGCACAAAAAGCTGGGAGGGGGCACAGCCAGGATGGCTGACCCAAACTGGCCAAAGGGATATTCCATACCATAAGACATCATGCTCGGTATATAAACTAGGGACAAGTTAGTCAGAGGACCACTGTTCAGGAACTGACTGGGTGTCAGTTTGGTGACTAGTGAGCAATTGCATTGTGCATGACTTGTTTGATGTATTATTTTTATTTTTTTCCCTTTATGTCCTGTTAAACTGTCTTTATCTTAATCCATGAGATTTATTCTTTTTTAAATTCTTCTTCTTTTTTTTTTTTTTTTTTCTGATTCTTTCCCTCATGCCACTGGTGAGGAGGGAGTGAACGAATGGCTGTGTGTGGTGTTTAGTTGCCCATCAGGTTATACCACAACAGCTACAGAAAGAAAAAAAACCAACAAACCAAACAACAAGAACAAACAACCAATATATCAAACAAACATTGTTTTTCAAGCTGTTTGTCTTACCTTTTGGAATTTCTGAAGGCCTTCATTGAGCTTTTCCTGTTCTCAGCAGGAGACAAGTTCAGGAACATCCCCGCTCTCATTGTGCCTTTGGCCTGATGGTGTTTTAGGAAGGTTTGAGAAGAGACAAATGGGGTTCAGTCTTCTTTAAGGCTACCAAAGCACACAATGAATCCATCACACATACAGGAGAATAGGTACACAAAGTACTCAAGACTGCAATTTTATTCTCAGTAGCACGTTCCATCTGAAAGCAATGGGCTCTACGTGGCTAAAGTCATCCTAAGTTCCCATTTCTCAGTTCCAACCTGTTGCATACTGCTCAAATTACCAGAGCTTTAGACAGAACCAGTTCCCAGCGGGATAATTTCTCCATGTTCCTTCCTGGGGGACACACACATTCACAGGGAAGTTTCTGAAGGAGTTATAGGTGATAGTACACACCTTCAAGAACGATCTCCTTGTAGAGAGGAAATTGAAGTCTGGGTACTCAAGTCGGTGTGCCACATCCTTACTCTAGGTTGCTTCCTAATGCAATCTGAATACTGTTACTTTATAAGCAGACCCAGTTTGATTTCACAGGCAATTGTAATCTAGTGTTTCCTCACACGTGAGCATTTGATTTTGAAACCTTGATATTGTCTTAATGACATTTTTGTGAATACTGTTATAGATCTTCCAGCATTAACAGAGAGACTAAGCATTAGGATGAAGGAATAGAATTACAGAAATTGTAGTTGATAAAATGTGATGAATCCAAAGTTTGTTGATAACAACTAATAGTCATAAGGGAACTGCTCTCCACAGCTGATTAGTATATATTATATCACCTGGCAAGTCCAAATGGTTTTAAGCAATCATGTGTATCCTCCAAGAACTTTATAGACCTGAAAGCATTTAGAGCATCATCCTGATTAAAGAAAATGGAACAAGACAGGAGCACTAGATATCAGGAACAAACGAATGATTAAGTCTAGTAAAACCCTCAATATTTTTAGAATATATTGCAGGTTTCATTAGTAAGACCAACAGGAAGAAGAGTTCCTTACAGAATTTGCTGTATAATCTGCAGGGAGAATTATCTTGCAACATGCTAAACTCTGAAGTGCTGTGTTTTAATCAGCCTTTTGACCTGCTGGAAGCTGCATGAGAGGGTATGGTACTTCAAAAGAGCGTCCACCAAAGTCAACCTGATGAAGAGGAAGACGTCCGAACTTGCCAAGCACTGGAGGAAAGAATGCATTAAATCTATTTCTCTCGTAAGAATTTAGATGCTTACTGTGGAGACAGGGTCAGGAACTGCTCCTGCTTGCAGCTGCATGAGGAGTTGGTTGTGGCGTTTCCTTCCAGTGCCCAAGAATGCGAATGTGTGATTTTGATCTTTTCCTGCCTAAGTAGATTGGAACCAGTGTCACCAGCAACTTGGACTACAGCTTTGAGCACCAAAGAGGAAATTTTTCTGTCCTGTCAACTAAAATAGTTTCACTTTGGTAGGCTAGTTTGATATTTAATGAGCTAGGGAAGCATGAGCAAGGCTACAGCCTTGTGGAGAGGTATCACACAGGGGAAAAAAAAAAATGGTTTTATTTACTGATGCAGCAAACATATAATTTATATTGCACGGATATTTTCTCTCTTTAATGGGTATTTACGGTACCATCAAAGTGAAACAGTCTACTAGAGGGTTTTATCCAATTCTTCAGGCTGATTTTACCCCAGTGATAGTGACAGTTGTCTAGAAGGTGGAAAGTTTCAAATCCCTGAAGATAGTCTGATATATTAAACACAATTCTTCCTTATCTAGGCAGGGTCCCTTACTGCTGAGCTACTAAAGAAGCAGAAAGGTGACCTCCTCTTTCTGCAGTTTGATTTTTTTTTCCCTCTTTTTCAGGATCTGACTTCAAAGCAAAGGGATGCTTTGAGACTGTGCTGCAGTAGGCAGGACTGATTTCAGAAGACAAGGTAGGCATCTGTGCCCAAACTGATGATAAACCAACAGACAGACTTCTCAACTGTTGTTTAAACTTTTGAGTACTCTAAAATCACTGCACACCTCCTCTTCTTGTATGAATGTTTTCTGCATGCTTGTGTCCTCACCTAATCATGAGCAGAGTTTCTGGCTCCAGAGTGGTTAGATGCTGACTTAAACCCCTTTGGAAAGTGAAGATGCACATCCCTCTCTTACAGATGGATCCATTCAGCTTGCTCAGAAAGTGCCAAGCACCTATAAGCAAGAACAGGCCCTGCTAAAAAGTCTGTCCCCATCTTTCTTACAGGCCCCTTTTAAGCACTGAAAGGCCACAATAAGGTCTTTCCAGAGCCTTCTTTTCTCCAGGCTGAACAGCCCCAACTCTCTCAGCCTGTCCTCCCAGCAGAGCTGTTCCAGCCTCGGATCATTTCTGTGGCTCCTCTGGCCCCTCTCCAACAGGTCCATGTCTGTCCTGCACTGAGGGCTCCAGGGCTGGACACAGGACTCCAGGTGGGGTCTCACCAGAGCGGAGCAGAGGGGCAGAATCACCTCCCTGACCTGCTGGCCACGCTCCTTCTGATGCAGCCCAAGATACGATTGTTCTTCTGGGCTGCAAGCGCACATTGCCAGCTCATGTCCAATCTTTCATCCACCAGCACCCCAAGTCCTTCTCCATAGGGCTGCTCTCAATCTCTTCATCCCCAGCCTGTGTTGATACTGGGGGTTACCCTCAGCTGCAGTCTACAGGGGCAGCCTAGTGCCTAAGTGATATTTAGGGAGATGATGTAATGTTTTGTGCTAGCTTTCATCCTCTGGTAGCATAGAACTTTGCGAGTTTCAGTGTATGCTTTTTTGTCATATAAGATGCATAGCGACATTGGGATATGAGTAACTTGCAAGTCTTTTCAAAAAGTGGGTACCAAAGCTTGCGATGAACTGCCTAAAATTTATACAGCAAAAAAATATAAATAATGACAACACTTTTGCATTTTAACAAGTATCTAATTTGACGAAGGAGTTAGTTTTTTGTGATTTTTTTTTTCTTTTTAAATGTGAATTGAAAGAACTGGGTTTTATTCTGAACTCTACTTAGTATTGATAAAAATTAAGATTGAGAAGTCAATGTGACTTTTTACAGTTTTCACTAGATTTTGAGATAACCACGTAATATCTGAAAACAGTCTTTCTTTAATTGTCACCTTTTGTATTCTCTCTTGTGAAAGAAAATCCAATTTGTGTAATAATGTGTGTCTGTACAAAGCACACAGAGCCAATGGCAGGACTCTGCATGGTACAGCTGTAAGAAGACTGGAACAAGAGATATAACTCCACACAGCAGCTTCTTAGAAAATTACAGAATCACAGAATGTTAGGGATTGGAAGGGACCTCAAAAGATCATCCAGCCCAATCCCCCCGCCGGAGCAGGAACACCCAGAGGAGGTTACACAGGAAGGTGTCCAGGCGGGTTGGAATGTCTGCAGAGAAGGAGACTCCACAACCTCCCTGGGCAGCCTGGTCCAGGCTCTGTCACCCTCACTGTGAAGAAGTTTCTTCTCATATTTAAGTGGAACCTCCTGTGTTCCAGTTTGTATCCATTCTTGTGGAATGAAGAAGATGAAGGGACAAGAAAGAATGGCCAGTCACAAATGATAAAATGTTCAAAGATCTCATTTTTTAAATGCAATTCATAAAACAGGTCAGAACCTCAGCTAACATGAACAGAACTTTGTGAATGGGCTAAAGGATGGTCAGGGGTGTTTTTCCTGCTATTCTAGTATTCAAAAAGCAAACTCATTTTTTGGGTACCTTATGACATGACCTTCTCTTGCTGAGGCTGTAGGAGAATCTCTGAGGCTGGACTGCATAGATGTTTTCTTACTGAATCAACATGATGCACCTGCTTTGTGCTTGCTCCACATATACATGGTCTCACTCATCAATAAAATGGACCAGGATCCAGTCTCAAACCTTGAGGACAAGTGACATGGCATACCTTGGATCTACTCCTTGTCCTGCTCCCAAGAACAGGATAAACACCTCTCTGGTCTCCACTGGGAATGGTCCCTGCCCTGTGCTATTCCTGTCCTATTCCTCATGTGCTGTGCGCATCTCCAGGAGAGCGCTGGCTGGCATGGGCCAAAACTACACCAAGGACAGGCTAACAGTTGAGAAGTGTGGATAGTCACAAAAAAGGTTCTGTCTTGACTCAGTGCACCCATACAGAAAAAATTTTGCTCTGTATCACCATAATAAATGAGTGACCCCTGCTGTAGCAGGAATTTTGGTAACCTCTGACACACCAATATTGCTCTGAAGAGGCATAGCAGGAGCCTCGTTGATGCGGTTATGTTGGAAACTGTCATGTAACTCAGTAAACACACCCTATTTCCCTGGTATGTACTGCTATCAAATGAAGTGTTAACAGCCCAGTTGCACCAATGACCCAGAGTTAGTTAGCATTTCTCAAATACCTGGGAATGTGTAGGGAGGCTTGACATTAGCTTTCAATCCTGTGTTTCACAGGGTGGTTTTGCAGTGAAATAAATGAATTTTCTCAGCACATCATAGGAGCCCTGGCCAATTGATCCCATGGATGGCACAGTCTTGCTGCAGGGAGCTCTACATTACTGGATGTTAGTGTTTCCTTTGAGTATAAAGGAAAAGAAAATAAATGCTGTTCATCTGATTGTAATAGGATTTCAGGGCAAAAACATTTGTGTTCATGTCTAAAAAGTGACTGATAACACTCATATTCAAAGTTTCTCAGAAGCCACTTAGTGACAAACAAATTCTCCAGCTTTCCAAAATCTCAGTCTAGGAGCGCATCTTTGTATTTTCTAATTCAAGGAATGAATTTTTACTTGGCAGTGTGCTCATTTATGTGGACTGTGAATGAAAAGGTGCTCTTAGTGCTCTGTGTCTGGGAGAGGCAAGGGTAACAGCAAGGTGACAGAATGACCAGCTAGGTGTGATCGGCCAGAGATGTGACTGCTGCAGCAGCAAATATCAAAACTATCACTCAGCCAGTAATATGATGCACTGAAGACAACCTATGGCACATCAATGGGATGTTATAATCTGATTTGAAGTCCCAGGTCCTTTGACTACATAGTCAAGCCCTTCATATGGGCGCTGGTTGCAGAAAAAACCAGGCAGCTAACTGTTCTCCAAGGGCACTGTCAAGGTTGTTGGTCCAACTATCAGTCCAGACATATATACCAGCCCTGGTAGGTTCCTGGACTGGATGGTTCTGTGCTGCTGTGCCCTGAAACTCCTAATGTGGGACTCAGCTGTTGCTGCAATCGTTCTGCTACGTGGAAAAGTCTTGTTTAAAATTACTACCTGCTACTGTGGTGATACCAGAGTGCTGCAAATTATTGGTAGGGTGTGATCTTGACACTTTTAAATGTGACTTCTACAGTCTTCATGCATGATCTCTGGTCATGTTGCAAAATTGCTAAGATATCTGTAGGATTTGGCTTTTACGAGTTATAAAATATTATCTCAGCTGGTCAGTCCAGACAATTAGCAGCCTGGATATATGAGAGATATTTACTACTGGATTTAACTAGGAAGGGAAAAGAAAACGAGGCTCCATAAAGTTTTATCAATGTGCCTACTATAGCTCCCAATACCCCAGGGATACAGTTGATTAAAAGAGATGAGGCCCTGTTAAAAAACGACATACATAGAAGACAGGGAAATACTTTGTGAATCAGGAGAGTAACGACATCTGTGGTCGCTGCCTCCCTCACCCCTTCCAGGGAGCTGCAAACCGAAGGGCTGCTGATGAGCAGGAGATTTTCCTCCACTTAGCTGGCTGAAGAAGACTTTGACAAGGGGCAGGTACCTCGTAAGGTTTCTTGTTTTATCTTTGTTGCTTTATCTGTCTGGATTTTGTAGTTTTATATTTTCTCTTATCTGTGCTGGAAGAGACTAGCTTTTTATTTTCTGTGTATGAAGCAGTGCAACATGAAGTAGACACATATGTCTGCTCTTTCCCCAGGAACAGTGGGGAACTGAAAGCCCTCTGGATCATTTGGAGAGTGCCTCTCACCCACAGCATGCCATTTCAGGGGCTGAGAACATCCTTTTCACTCTGCTACAAGATTCCTTTCATATGATAACCAGACCCTATTTCTGGTGCAAAGAACATGGCAACAGCTTTTGATTTGAGAAAATTCACCCCTTCAGTACTTGTTTTTTCAGTTGTGATCTAGAAAGCAATAAAGGCCTTAATAGAAGGCACCCCATAATAATGGAGATACCGGACCGTGACTAAAGATCCTAAGAAATGTGGATGAATCTCTAGTGTTCCAGGAGCCACTGAAGAGAAGCAGGTTCTTTTGCTAATGCTATTATCAGGAAAAAACAGAGAAAGCACAATGAAAGTGTCTTTTTCGTTCAGTCTTATTCAAAGACCTGCTCAGACTATAAGGCCATAAGCGATTGCCTTCAAATCTGGATAATCCTCAAGCTGTCTGGGAGTTATAAAAATTCACTTTCTTTCCAAATATGTAGCACTATTTGTCTTTTTCTTTTCCCTTGCATGTCAGAAAAAACTGCAAGTAGTTAAAATTATGACCAAGCATAAGGGCAAAATCTCACCACAAACAGGAATGGAGAGCATCGTCACTCTCATATAGATATGATGAAGGGAAGAAGGCCTGTTTAAGCGTCTTTCTAGTCAAATCTTGAGATAAATGCTACTAAATATGAAATATGCCTTTGAGTGTTGTTAGCCCAACTGCTTTTTGAAATATTCTCTATCAGCAACCTTACTGACTTGCAGCACCAAAATTCTGTAGGGAATTTCTTTGAATTATAGGATCTCCTTCTTCTTCCTACCTATATCTCTCCCTTTTTGAAGGGATCTTTCCATCAGGTCATGTTCCAAAGGACAATAGAGACTGAGAATGTCCTTTTCAATTTGAAGGAATAGCTAAAGTGTATTCCGCAGGCAAAGTGCAGCAGACAGTAAAAGGGCTCTTGGGTCTTTAGAGGGCTGGCTGGATCATCTTTCAAGGCATCATTTACCACTGGATGATAGTGTCTACTCATGCCAAAAACCCACCTGTTATATAATAAATAGTTTGAGGATCCACTGGTCCCCAAGTTCACTTTACGAGAACATGCATGTTTAAGAAAGTTGCATCAGTACTGGAAATGGTATCGTGTGTCCTTCTCAGCCATTGCAAACCATCCTGGACAGAGGGAGCACTTCGTTCTTTCATGAATTTGCCCAGGTAAAGTAATGTGCAGAGGAAACAGGGTGCTGAGGTGGGATGGGGAATATGGCATTTATGCTTGCACAAGTCACAGTATGGGCTCTAGCTCTCATTAAGTAAACTACAGGGCACTCTCCTGGGTAAGGATTCTACAAAAGCTGCAGTTGTCCAAAATGTTGTGTCAAATTCAAGCATTTTTTTAAAGATGATCCTAAAGATAACTCACTCTCAGGCTAGCACCTGAGTGTAGTACATAGTGGGTGCAAACCCTTCTGATCAAATAAATCAGCATCTCCCAGCTGATCCAATGTCTTGCCTGAAACAACTAGCCTCTAATTTTGTTTTTGTAGGCTATGTTTTCAAGCTAAGAGCTTTGCACTGAGAGGACAGACCATGAATTCTAGTTTGTTTATTGTTTTTTTTTTTAAAAAAAGCTTGTCAAGTGAATCCTAAAGGCTGAGACATATTTTCCAGTCAACACTTTAGCCAAAATGATGCACAAAACCATGATGCACAAACCCTGTGAGGGTCTGTTCAGTCTCTGAACTGTATGTTTTTACGAGTGCCTGTGGTGCAGTGACTGAAGACCATTTTTCAGTCCTGTAGCAGTTTAACATGTAGTTTGTGGCCTGCCATGGAGCAGAAGAATAGGGAGTTCAACCTGGTGGCATGTGGAGGTTGCTGTATCACTAGGCACTGTACAAAAGCACAGTAAGAGACAATCCTTCCTATTGGGAGTGCACAGTCCAGATAACCCAGACAAGAAAGAAAGATGTAGAGGGAGGTAAAAGAGGTTTGTTAAAGACACACGGCTGGTGGCAGTTAGGTATGCATTTCTGGTGAGAAGACAATTTCTTTTAAGGTTTCAGGTATTCTTCAACAAACACATAATGCAAACTTATAATTACGTGTTTCTGAGTTATAATAATTGCATCATTATTATTTAAAACAACCTTTGTAATAAGAAAAGTTGCTTCACGTTGTCTTAGTGTGAACATGTGTGAAAGTTTGGGAGGCACTTTTAGGATGCGAGTTATAGACGCCTGTTGAGCTGGCTGGAGGGCTGCATCTGAGGCACTGGGGCAGGGTTTGGCTAAGAAACAAGGATGAACTGTGTCCAGCATAGGCAATGAAGAGATTGTAGGAAGGTGAAGGGGAATAATAATTATATTTTTTAAAAAATCTAGCAGGAAAAATTGAACAAAGAGCCGTTTTATTCCTGAAAATACAGAGTCTTTCCACCTTGTGCTGTAAAGCTAACCTAAATCTTAAGTAGGGAAAATAATGGCATTGTAAATTTTTTACGCAATGAAGGCAAAACCAGTGCTACCATAACAATTTCTTACAGGTTACTTCTCTGCAACTTTTCAAATTCTTTATTTAATACAACATTTTTTATTAAAAACTGCCAACTACATGAGGAAGAAAAAAACCTCCAAATGGGGCTGTTAAAGAAACTATATATATATACAAGGAGAAACAAAGAACAAAGTTAAAGACAAAAACTACCACCAGTGACACTTGTACTCTGTTGTGTTAATGTCACCCATATGTTTCAGCAAAGCCTTCTCCTACCCAGCAATTTAAAGTGCATTCATCAGGAAAACAAATACAAAAATCTGAGCCATACAATTCATCATCCTGCTACATTTTTGCCCATGGAACATAATCCTGCCTCAAGGCTTGCCTAGTTTAATGAGCAATTTGTCTTGTGAGTCTAGTAACAGCTAAAGTCTCCTTGTAGTGATATAAATCTTAATGCATCTAGATGAATTGGAAAAGATCAAAATATGGTGCCAGAGAACTGGAGAATGCAATCAGAGTAACTTTGGTAACATAATTGAAAATACAAAAATATTTCCTATGTATATTAGCTGACTTCATTTGATTTGGTAGCATCAAGCTGGCTCTGTTGGCATCAGCTGCTGGGTTTAGGAATGGTGAACAGCAGGTTGGTTTTAAGGGTTTATGTACAGATGACATAGAATAAGATCTTATAAGGAAATTATGGTCTGTTTTACATAAAAACATTTTGAAGCTTTCTCCCCAGCCCGTGAACTAAATACTACTTTCAGCTTTTGTAGCAGGTGAAAACTTGTGGAAGGGAAAAATGAGTTGCTCTATTGTATCTACAGGGGAAATGAAGAAGACTTCAATCATGTTAAGAAGATTTAAACTGAAAGAGGATAGATTTAGATTAGATTTTAGGAAGGAATTCTTTACTGTGAGGGTGGTGAGACACTGGAACAGGTTACCCAAAAAAAGTTGTGGCTGCCCCATCCCTGGAACTGTTCAAGGCTGGGTTAAATGGGGCTTTGAGCAACCTGGTTTAGTGGAAGGTGTGCTTACCCATGGCAGGGAGGTTGGAACTAGGTGATCTTTAAGGTCCCTTTCAATCTAAACAGTTCTATAATTTGTAGGTCCTTCTCATACATTTGAGAATAACTGACCCATCCAACTGATGGTTCTCACTGAGGTCCTCTGCACTCTCTTCAGCTTATTCACATTCTTTTGGAAAAGTAGTTTGCAAAAATGTGTATCAAGCTTAGGTAAAGTGCTACTAAGACTGAAGAAAGTGAAAGAATTACTTAACTCATAGGGAGCTCTGAAATTCAGCAGAAGCTTCAGGAGTAACCTGACTCCATCTGTCCTACCAATCACCTTTATAATACTGCCAGTGCATGATGAGGTTTCTCATTGGTGCACATTTAAAAGAACAAACAAGAAACAAAACCAATCTTCTAAATTAGTTCTTTGTTTCCAGTTGGAGCTCAATCGTATTTCCAGGTCTTTTTATAATGACCTTGTAAAATCATTGACTACTCATTTCTTATTTTTGGTGCATTCTGCTCTTAAAATCTGAGACAGGGCTCTATGTTAGAACACCGTATTCAGTAATAGCAGGGTAGGTAATTTAATTTTACATTGGAATAATGTAATCTTCATGCTACCTTTCTGTTTTTATTTATAACCAAAGAATTCATCTCCTTTTGCCCTTCCTTTATCTTCTAATGCCCAAGAAGAGAAAAAGGTCTGAAATGCATACCTGTTAGAGAAATCTCTACCAATTTTTTTTTACATGGTCACAAATGTCATTACAGGCCTATACTGCAGACTTTTCTCCCTCTTTTCCTTACTCCAGCTCCCTTACTGCATCTGCTATAGTGTCAGTCTGTCATCCATCAGCTTGACAGCACCCAAAAGCCCTCCAGGACTGTTTGCACAACACACTGGTCCAGAAGCACCAAGCTAATTCGCGTATGCAGTCCTCAAGATTCACACCTCTGCTGTAAATTATCAGGGTGCTTGTGATCTTTGGCTATTTCTGCTCACAAAGGTGCTGTGAATCTGCAGGCTGAAAGCTATTTGCTTACAGTCATATTTAAGATTTGCAAAGGGCACTGCTGTTTATTTGTTAATTTTTAAGGCATTATAAATGCCAGGGTATGAAAATGTAGGACATGAAGCTTGGCAGAAACAATAGCTCTTGGAAAACCTCTTTAGGGTAGCTCACGTACTGCTGGGGCCAGAGCAGAATTGTTCTTAACAATAAGCTCTTGTTCAGAGGGCAATTCAGAGTGGCAATCTGTTTTTCAATGCTCTCCATTACCCTCCAGAGTCCAGCTCTCTCCACTGAGAAGGAAAGAAGCTCTCAATGTAAGCACCCAAAAGTAGGTTTGGGAATAAACTCCTTCATGTTCCATTTCCTACACTGGCACTAACCTTCTGGCTCATTTGTTAGGAAACCACATAGGATGTGGAAAAGGTGAGTTCAGTTCCTTCCTCTGTCTGGGGGAATGTAAGACCTCTTCTCCCACTTCTCAGGGCACAGCAGGTTTTGTATAATGCAGATACTTGTGAAAACTGCTTGGCCTTGAGTTTGTTAGGCGTAGCTGCAGTCCTGCTGTAGTTTCCTGAAAGACTGGTGATATGAATATGCCTTCATACAGAATCATGGAGTCATACAACACTTGATGTAGGAAAGAACTTCTGCTGGTAGTCTAGTCCAACCCCTCTGCTCAAAGTAAGGTCAACCAGAGCAGGGCTATGTACAGTGAGAATCTGAGTACCTCTAAATTACTCAAAAACAGCCTCTCTACACAACCTGTTCTACTGTTTCACCATCATCTTAGTAAAAACAAACAAACAAACAAAATCTTTCTTATGCTAAAATTAAATTTTCTTTATTTTAATTTGTATCCATTGCCTCTTGTCCTGCCAGTGGACACCACTGAGAAGAGTCTGACTACATCTTCATTACTCCACCCCATCAGATATTTGTAAACACTGATATGATCCCCCAGAGCCTTCTCTTCTCCAGGCTGATCGGTTCCAGCTCTCATGGCCTCTCCTCATATGGCTGGTGTTTTACTTACCAGACAATTTTTGCAGCCCTTTGCCTGAGTATGTCCATTATGTCTATGTCTCCTACTGGGGACTCTAGTATGGGACCTAGCACTCCAAATGTGTCTCACCAGTGCTGAGTAGAGGGGAAAGAGAACCTCCCTTGACCTGCTGCCAATGTCCTACCTAGAGCAACCCACCATGCTATTCTCTGCTTTTGCCACAATGGCCCATAGCTGGCTCACATTCAACATCTTGTCCACCAGGACTACCAGATGCTTCTCTGCAAAGCTGCTTTCCAGCCTGTTGCCTGCTGGCCCATTTCTCCAGCCTGTTGAGGTCCCTCAGAATGGCAGCACAACCCAGCAGTGCATCAATCACTCCACCCATTTTTGGATCATCTACAAAGGTGCTGAGGGTGCAGTCTATCCCATTGTCTGGGTCATTAATGAAAATGGTGAGCCGTTTTGGCTCCAGGATTGACACATGGGGTACAGCACTAATGTCTGGCCTCCAGCTGGACTTCATGCTGCTGAGCATAATCCTTTCAGCCTGGCGGCTAGCAATGGTTTTCTGTCCACCTCACTGTCCATTTATCTAGTCTATGCTTCATCTGTTTGTGACTACATATGTTATGGGAGACCATGTTGAAAGCTTTACTAAAGTCAACAAGAAGAACATACACTGCTCTCCCCTTGTCCACTAAGTTACTCACCTCCTTGTGGAAGGCTTTCTTTGGTCAGACATGATTTTCCCTTCATAAATCCATGCTGACAGCTCCCAGTCACCTTCTTGTTTGGAAGTTTGGAAATGGTGCCCAGGATTAGCTGCTTCCTCACCTTCCCAGGGATCAAGGTGAGGCTGACCACCTGTACTCTCTGAATCCTCCTTCTCACTGTTCTTGAAGATAAGAATTACATTTGCTTTCTCTCAGTTATTAGGAACTTCCCCTGATTGCCCTAATTACCATTGTGAGAATAGCCTTGCAATATCATCAGCCAGTTCCATCAGCTCTCATTAGTTCCCATGCATTTATTTATGTCCAGTTTGTTTGTGTTCCCTAACCTGATCCTCCTCCACCAAGGGTAAGTCTTCATAGATAGAGAATTTCTACCTTGTCTTAGGGTCTGGGATTCCTGAAGGCTATTCCTACCAGTAAATACTGAACCAAAGAAGGCATTCAGAAGTACTTTGTCTTTTGTTACCAAGTCCCTTAGCTCATTCAGCAGTGGATACACATTTTCCCTAGTCTTTCTTCTACTGCAGAAACTTTTCTTATTCTTCATGTGTCTCTCACCAAATTCAAATCCAGGTAGCTTTGGCTCTTCTTATCCCTTACCTGCACGTTTGGACAGTATTTCTATATTCCTCCTGTTTGATGTCATCCCTCTGGTACGCTTCCTTTCTATGTTTAAGTTTATTCAGGATTTCCTTGTTCAGCCATGCAGACCTCCTGCTTCTTTTGCCTAATTTCCTGCATGCTGGGTTGGACCACTCTTGAGCTTGGAAAAGGTGATCCTTCAATATCAGACAGCTCTCCTACCTGTTTCTCCAGAAGTCTATTGCACAGGATGATTCTAAGCAGGTCTGCAGAGTGTAGACTGAGATGAACTGCTAGGAAAGTGATCTGTAACTTAGGAAGTACTTCAAACCCCTCAAAAAAGAGCAAGAAATCCTGTGTTACTGATAAATCAAAAAGAAAGCACAGGTCAGCTGATCACTTTCCATAAAATGTCCTAACCCTCTGACATGGAATGATGAACAGGAGAGTAACTGCTGGGGTTATGAGTATGAGCGTGTGAGTGATCTGGGGTGGGACACAACACACTTAGTACTTTTCTTTGGGAAAATGTGCCTATTGATTGCTGAAACAGCTTTTTTTTTTTTTTTTTCTGCCAGAATGGAAGATATTTGGGGTTGAAGTTCTCTGTGCGAGTTCTCTGTGTGAGTTTCTGCAAACTTCTTTCCCTCTTAGATGCTG
The DNA here is from genome assembly GCF_036013445.1 of Caloenas nicobarica. NCBI lineage: Eukaryota > Metazoa > Chordata > Aves > Columbiformes > Columbidae > Caloenas > Caloenas nicobarica. Next base: position 206,991,677 of record NC_088245.1, on the reverse strand, counting down.
TTTCTTGTTGGTTGTGGTCTGATTTAGCAAAGGGCAGATTGAGCAGTACATAACACAGAGGTATGTGCTTCTGTATGGCCAAATCTACATTTCACCATGTCATCCCTGGGGTCTCTCATTTTTGATTTCCACTTACCCTGCCATCATCACCTGTTCACATCTCTGTTTTTCTATGCTTGTTCCAATGTGTTTGCTTTTTTCAATGAAGCTGACTTTCTCTTCCCTTGTCACTATTCACATATTTTCTAAACATATCTGCTTTTTGTTTTGATTGCTCCTCAAGAATTGCCTCTGTCGTGCCTTTAAAAGGTTAGGTATGTATTTGAATTTTCAGGGTAAATAAAAATAGATACATTGATCTGCATACATAAAATTCTGAGATGGGGTGGGTTTGGGGAGTATCTGCTACTTCCATAATTAGCTGTCCAAAATTTATTTTTTCAGCTTATGATCTCTTTAGGTTAATAACTTTTTACAGATCTTTACTTCAAGTGGTCCTAGGTTAATCATACTGATTAGTGATAGTCATTTGGTTAGCCCTATGGCTTATATCTGGCTCTCTTCAACAAGTGTCTGTCCAAACAGACTTGGTTATTAAGACTCAGTTCTCCACTGCTTGGCCTATGTCTGGTAGAATGGAGGGTGTCATCTGCTTTTTTTCTCTCCATATCTTGACAAATTATGGCATCTTGCATTTATTATGGGCAAAATAGATTCTGCTATTTTTCATTTAGACAGTTGACTGTCAATTCTTTAATGAACATATGCAGAATCATGAAAGATAATTGATATCTGAACACACTCTGGACTGAACAGGTATCATTGACTCATCAATAATTGCAAGTAAGAGAGTGTGTCTCAATCAATACTCTGACTCAAAATTTTATGTTAGTGATTTTGGAGCAAATACTAGGAGAACATTAAACAAACTACTAGAAGAACATCCAACAAACTTAATCCAAGGGACAATAAAGTCCCTGGCAAAGACTAATGATGATAAATGAGCTGTCAAACTCTTGTTTAAGCCTTCCTCAAAATAACACGACCTGTCTACATGCACCACAATCCAGCTGCCTAAGCTTCTTCCCAGGTATTGCAGTGCCCTTCTGAGCCAGGGAAATATTATGCTTGGATATCCAAACTGAGGCACGAGAAGGTCTATGAGCTTAGATTGGACCTGTTGACTGGTGACTGTTGACTGCTTCTTTGCTATGTTCTGTTTTTAATCTGGATTTTTATTCACAGCCAAACCCTGGCTGCGAGATATTATGTAGCTCCTATACAGATGGGACATATAATGGAAAAAAAGATTTCTCAGTTCTGTTTTCTCTTATTCTGTGGTTGTCAAAGGCTGGGTGGTAGATGGATCTGACTGAATTGGCAGAAGTGTTTCAGAAAGTTTTGGTCTTGCAAAAGAAGGAGCTGCCCAGAGCCCTCAACATGGCACTTTTCTATCTCTTATATGAATATTAGTGGTATTAGAAGGGTGTGATATTGAGTTGGCTGTTAATGCAAGCAAGTTTCCATGATACACTGAAGTAGCAAAGGTAGCTGAAGGACTTTCTACTCTGTTCTTGAGCCACAGTTCATCGTTTTACATTTTTTAAAAGGTCTTTTCTACAGTCTGCTATGCTTTACAGCCCTCCAGTTGTGCAATGGAAAAGTTCTGCTGTTTTGATTCACACTATAATTATCAGGAGAACAGAAGATGTCCAGTCTCCCAGACCTCTGGTAGGATGTCTGTGTTGTGCCATTTGAATGGCAAAAGTAATTAATATTAACCAGTCGCAGTTTTCTGTTCCATGTTTACTTTATCAAAGCAAGTTACTCAAAGTTTAGTCTCTCTTTTGCATTGGGTGCATAGATCAAACCTCAGTCTGTTACACAGTGAAATAAATCGGTATTCAGCTGCAGATGCTCTGCACAGTGGCAGAGCCTTCCAAGGTAGATTTCAAAAGGGCTCTCAAACACCCTGAAAAGAGAATAGACACCTAGAGGAACTGTGGCTTACTTAGAGAGAGAAGAGTCATGATTCTCAAACTGACTTGAGGGTCTTTTAGACCAGTATTGAGGCAGTTTGTCTTACAGAATATGACAAAAATTGTACTCTTAGATTTTTTCCCCATTCTTTGTTCTTAACTATATCTTACCAGTGAGTACGTCTCCCTGTGTTCACCTTGTACTTACTCTGTCAATGTATGGTGGTTCATTAAATACCTTTTTAAGAGTACAAATACATGGATGATAATATCACTTACCATTGCAGCTGGGGATCTGGATCTTGAAGGCTGAAGCAACCTACCATTTTTGTTTGAATTAAAAGGACGATTTCCCAGCTGGAATTGCAAGGATCACACAGACTTTCTCTGAAGAGAGACTGGAGAGAAAAGAGGACTTCTGAAAAAATGATTGATCTCATCCAAAAAGAAATGTTAAATAATGGTCAGGTAAATCATGTCCAAAAATAAAGCACATAGCACAACAAGATCTCTGTAAAACGTGTATGTGAGATAGTTATATTAGATTTCACTCTATGAAATTGTTTGAAAAGCGTTCCCTGGAAGAATGGCGAACATTCCTAAGCCTTGCATATGTTCCTTTGGAGAAATCTCCCTTTAAAGCTGTCTGGAAAACTGTGGAAGGACCTGTCAGAGTGAATTAGGAAGGTTAGTGTCACCAGCTGGAGTCCAAATGCTTTTTAAAAAATTTTGAGAATAAGGCCCCTTAGAATCGTCTAGTGCAAACCTGTCTAAACCCTACGTGCTTTGAGGACCTGATTCGTTGTCTCTTGCAAACCAAGGTAATGCTTCAGGTTTTGGACCATCTTTCTTCTTGATGGTAAACTCAAGAAACACGTGTGGATGCCATATACAACATCTGTCAGGAACCAGGATATGAGCTCCAAGTTTGATTAACAAGACTGGATTAAATGTTTCATTGCAGTCATCAGCCCCAAGGATTTGTCATGGCAGCAAGTAAACCTTGGTTTTACTGTGTGGTTCTTGCTTTTGTATGTCAGATTGCTGGGACGTTGACTTTGTTTTTCTGGTTTTCAGTATTCTTAAATATGGGGATCTTTCTTCTTCAGTGGACTGGAGAGTTGATCAGCTTCTATCTCTGCTTGTAATGAAATAAATCTCCAAGAGCTCTGCTGACTTCTCTAGAGTTACAACCAAATTTACCCCAGTGCAAATGAATGCAGAATTGAACCTATTTCTTAACTTTTATTTTTATTGCCTTCAGTGGCTTTCTTCCCACAACAGCTCCAAAATCAGCCAGCAGTTTCCATAGTTCCAGTTCTGTTTTATTTTTTATTTGCTTTTCAGATTTGAAGGCTGTTTATACTTTTGCCAAGTCTTTGTATTAAGAGAACTGTGCATAGGGTCTTCAAAACTTTGGGTCTAAGAGAAATATTTTGAGAAATTAACAGTATTTGAGTGATTTATCTACAATTTTTAATTCTAAAGAATAATATTTGGTAAAAAAAAAAGTGGATTAGGAGAAAATTAATGGTAAAATTCTTGGGAAATCAAGAATCTGGGAAATTTTGTAAATCAGATAATTCTTGAGATGTACAACAAAATTTTGAGAAGCTGACAACATGGATGATAATCCCAAATTGCTAGCAGCACTTTGTTCCTTAAGACTATGAAATGCACTGGTGTGCATTTTGTTGCTGTTGGATTTTATGTCTTTGATGTTCTGGCATTGTCTGGTTGGCAGGAGAAGCTAGCCAAGCTGTCCAGCATTTATTCCTGTTTGATAGCGATGAGCAGGTTCAAATTGCACTAACTGTAGCCTGGACCCCTATGATTGACATTCAGGAAATGGATTTTTTTTTATGGCCTTATTTACAAGAGCTAGCTAAACTTAAAGCATTTTGTGGGAGGTGGTGGGTGAGGGCTGGATCACACTTTGCAGTGGGGAGAGGAAGAGTGGTAAGGGACACTATCAGTTTAAATCAGATGGGTACATTCTGACGGTCTTTGTTAAGACTATGAAATCTAAACCAAACCACTCTGAACAAAACTGGTCTCCTAAGTGCTAACACAAGCTGGCTTGTGCTTACCTGTGTGTCTAATTCAGGTCTCCGACCTAATTCAAATCCTTTTAGGCGTGTGCAGAAATGGTGGTAGGATGAAGGGTGGAGGTATGCAAATGAAAGTATCCAGTGGTCCATATGTTTTGAGCATCTGTAACAACTAGAGTGACATTTTTGGGTGCACCAGAGCACTATTTAAGAGCCTAAATGTAATTTCCAGGGCCCCAAAGAATTGAAAAGCTTGGCTTAATTTTATTGAGTCAGGATTCCATGGTAATAAAAAGAGAAAGTGCAAGCACATGTTCCACTAAATTAAACTACTGTTTTTCACTGTTTGCAACTGTGGCCCAAGAGTCAGGCAAACTCACTGCAAAGTCAGCAAGCCAGTCTGCCAAGTGCTAGACTGTGCCCTATCTGTCTAATTTAGAGTCAGAGCAGTCCACGTGTATTATTTAGAAATATTTAGAACAGTTGATGGAGGACGAGGAGGGCATGATCCTGTCTAATATATCTTGATGAGTGGTTAGGACTGCACCACTGCTGCTGCTCCTCCTTACACTGAAAACAATGCAAAAACTCTGTTGCTGAATGCTCTTGAATTTGGTCCTTGAGGTTCACAATTTTTTTTTCTGTCACAAACTGGGTCAGCTGAAGACAACATAAAAAAAGAATTTGAGTTGTTCCGATAGTTTTGGTGTTTGTTTTACCAGTGAGGGCAAAGTAAATGTTGGAAGTTTCTGTTTCTTTGGTTCTGTGCTAGTTATTTGTGAATGTAGTATTCATGGTCTTGATGGACACATGGCATTACTGTCCCAGGGCTTTAGCTCCTGTAGAAGCAACGAGTCCAAGACAACCATGAGCTGGGTTACACTGCCAGTAGCAGTCAACTTCTCAGTGGCCCTCAGTGCTGGGAACCCTTGTGAATGGGTGCTGTGGGTATCTCTTGGCTGTGGGATGCAGAACTAAATGTGCATTTTTGGGAAGAATCTGCTTGTTGCACCCTGAATCATGTTGCTGTATCAGGCTGGTCAGCACTGAGTTCCCTTTGTCTTATGTACTGCTACATGATAGAGAAACACCATTTCTCAGATTTGTAATTACTACCTTATGAGTTTTATTTTAGAGATCCTGTTTTAATATATCTTCCTATTATTAGTAAGAGAAATAGGGACATTTACCAATGGAAGAGGCTCAGTATTTGAGAAAAGGGTCCCATACCTGAATTAAAGTCAGTCTTTTCCAATTGCAGTAACCTGCATTTGAGCACCGTGATTTAGTATCTTTAGTGACCACAATGCACAGGAGCAGTGGGAAGAGCAGTCCTCCCAGCTCTCTTTGCCCACATGCCTAGGAGGAGCCACTCAGCTGCCCAAGAGTGGCTTCTATAGCATTCCAGAGCATCTCACGTAGCATGTAGTGGTGCTCAGGCTGGGAACCCCACACTAGGAGAACTCAAAGCATTCCTACAAACTGGCAGACTGTAAAGTCAGGGAGAGCAAAACGTTTGCATGCAGGAGCATGAATAAGGATAAACAGAGAGGTAGTACTGGTGGGACATTGCTTTCAGCTCCTTGGGAATGCTGTCACTCCAAATCAACCTCGGTGTCTGTGACCAAGGTAATCTGCTGGCAGTAATAAACCACAAAACCTCTTTCAAGAGGGAGAGATGGAGACATCAAGGGATGGTTGCTGTATCCACGTTTCACCTAAACATTAAGCTGTGCTTACATGTGCATGACCTCCTCAGCTGTGTTTACAAGCCCAGCTCAATGCTCTGTACATGTTCACTCCTTTAGCTTCCTTGCTGGTCACAGCCCTGGCTTTTCTTGGCCATTTTCAGGCATTGGTTTGGGGTGACAACAGAAAGCTGATGTTGCTCTCAGGTGGTTTTGAATCTGAAGTTTTGCTTTGCCTTTGCCGTAGGGGGATAGACTCATTCTAAAGACATCAGTGAGCTTCCAGATATATTTGAGGAATGGAAGAAACAGAACTTCGAGACTTTGGTGAAACTTGGTGGGAACAACTATCCACAGATAAAAAAAAAACAACCCTAAATATACTTTTCCCAAATGATTTAATACAGTTCATTCTTGACAGCATGTAAAAAAAATAAAATGGACATCTTTGACACGCTGAGAGTATGCAGGACAGATAAACACTAATCTCTTGCAATCCCAGGCAGCTTTCATTGATCTAAATGTAAGAACTTCTTTCTGACAGAGTTGATACAAGCAGAACACTATTTTGGAACTAATTAAAATATGTCAAATCATCAAAATACTTTCACAGAATATTATCATGAGAAATTAAATTCACTGCTTTTGTAAATAGCAAAGCAGTGACTATTTGACTATTTAATAATGCATAGATTTAATTACAGAGAGGATGACATCTTTATGATAATAATATAAAAGTAATTATACATCACAGGAGCTGAACTGGTCTGTGCTCAGTCCCACATTCTCAGAGTGCAGCTGTGCAGAGCAGGTTGTCAAACACCCACAAGTCTGTGTCAGTCTGCTTTTGTTTTGTGGTTGGCTGAGAGTCTGTGAGTAATGGTATGTCTCCCATGACAGAGCAATGTTTAATTGACCACAGATAAAAAGTTGGCAGGGCAGATTTTAAGCAGGCTTGGTCTGAGAGATGTTGTGTGTTTGTATAGCCAATAGAAGGTTTGTATCAATGTACTGTTTATCTTTGTATGGTTTTCTTATTGTAAATAATGGTTGTTTGTCAACACTGAAAATCTAAACCAAGAATAAATCGTATTTTTAACCTTTTTGTAATGCATAGAAGTTTTATTTGTTTGAAACATACTCAATGCCAAGTCAGCATCTTTCTTATTGAAATTATTCAGATGTTCTAGATGACACATTTTTAAGTCAAATGGAATACGAGGAACACTTCAGAAACACAGGAAGTAGTTAGGGACAGTTTTTAAGGGGAAGTAAAAGATGATCATAGAATAGTTTGGACCAGAAGGGACCTTCAAAGGTCATCTAGCCCAGCCCCCAGCGATGAATTTATTCTTGCACTTCTTGTTGATTGCATTTTTGCTGCAATATTTTTTTTTTATTCTAGCTCGATTGTCATTATGCCAAGAGAAAATGCCTCACTACATGCACATTTTTGTACTTGAATGAGTAGCCTCTATATGTGTGTAGCTCAACTGAAAGGAAGAAAAAAAATGAAGTATTGAAAGAGGCCAGAGAGAGAAGAAGGATGCAAGGGAATAGAATATATTTAGGCAAACTTGGCTCAACATTAAGCATTTACCAGTGGGGACCGGAGATCAGGTCCTGGCTCTGCAGCAGCCTGTATGCAAGCTTATGTGGCAGGGTCCAGCAGCTCTTTGGATCCCAGTTAAAACATTGTGTTTGGCGTGGTGACAAGATGTTATGTGTAGTATTGCAGTACTAAATGCTGAGAGAAAGTGAGACAGAACAAGGGTTTGATAAGCAACACTAGTTTGTTCGACAAACAAGCAACTCCGTTTGGTCGAGATGGTTCCTCTTTATGGCTAGGCATGGTGTGGTCTTTTCTCTCTGCTGGCAGGATGGTCTGGCCAGTCCTGGCTCCAGAAAGTAACATGAGGGTATGTTTGTGCTTGAGTTCATCCTTCTTCTTCTGGCACACCTTCTTCCACCCTGCTTATAGCAATGTGCATGTGACCACTGTCACAGGTCACAGTACCTCCACTCTAAACCAGCTTCGACCAGGCCCATGAGGTACATTCAAGATATTATTATGTAAGAGTCTGTATGTAGGAGTTGTCTCATCTTATTAGAAAACCGTAGAGGTACCGAATAATTTAAGTCATCTGATGAGCCCTCTTGGTGCTCTGGTCCACCTTTCCCCACTAAAAGTAAGGCCAAGTTCCAGGTGACATTAGGTTGCTCAGGGTCTTCTTTGCATGCTTATGGTGGAGTGTAAAGGTGAGAGGATGTTTAAAAAATGGCCAGTTGTAGACTTCAAAGATATACAACATGAATCAAATGAATGAGTCAGTGAATGAACCAGTCTACCTATTGCATTACAGAGGATGAGATAAGAACTTGAGAGACATGATGTCCCTTCCTCTTTCTATTGCTCTCACTGTGATTGACTTTGGGCAAGTTTAAACATTTTCACATCTCGCTTAAGAAAGCAATGATGTTTCCTTTGTCAAGGGCCTAATGATGTACAAATTAAGGCAGCTGTATGAAAGCCAGCTTTGTTGTCTTGATTGTCTCAGACTATAGCACAGCTGTAGCCCACAGTACAAATACTGTGGTAGAACCTGCGGTACCCTGAGTGTTTCCCCCGAGTGAAGTGTTTACCCTTGGTGGCAGCAAATGACAGATGAGGGGAACAGGAATTTGATTTCCTAGAATCATAGAAAACATGGCAAGAAAGCACCCTAGAAGTGTCTTTTATTTACCCTTCAGCCCACATTATAATTATGCAGACCATTTTGACTGAAGCTTGTCTAATTTGTCTTTCGGTAACCTTCAATTCCACAGGTTTCTTATGCCTTCTTTTTCCATCATTTTACTGTCTTACCTATTCAAAAACTTTTCGTCCTGTCTGAATAAAATTTTCCTTTCCGCAGGCTTTGGATCTTGACAATTTTCCCAGTCTCAGCGGACTTGAAAAATTTGTTTCCTTCCTCTTCACAGATACCATTTATATATTAGAACTACTATTTTGGGATCCTTCTACTTTTTCTTCTTTGGATCAAAAACCTCAGTATCTTCACCTTTTCCTCTTGAGCCACCCTTTACAGTCCTCTGGTCATTACTTTTGTTGCTTTCTTCTGCACTTTCAGTGGTTCATTGTGGTGCCTTAAACTGCACACACAACTCCTGCTAAGAAGCAAAATAAGCTATGGAGAGCAGAAAGATTACTTTGTGTGCCCAGTAGGTTATGTTGTTGACTTCTGTGCGACTTTTGGTTCTTTCGGATTCCTGCAATCTTGGAGAATTGTTTTCTAAACAGCTTTTCCCTGTTTGGTGCTTGTAACTCTAATCATTCCTCTTAAAGTGCAATATTTTTCTGAATTTTGTTCTAAGTTTTCAGACCACTTTTTCAGTTTATCAAGGTCACATAGAATTTCAGTCCCAGTTTCTATCATTCTTATCAGCTGAAAATTCAATCTCCATACATAATAATGGCAAGGATGGTAAGACAGAAACATGGTTAGTACTAGGTCCTGGATAGACACCTGGAGGAGCTGCACTTGGTAAATCTTTCAAGTTTAACTACTGGTGTAACTTCCTGGTAATTAGACTCTGACTTTGGTTCACAACCAGTTTTCTGTCTGACAAGATTTTCACGCAGGTCATTTTGCCTTAGCTTGCTTTTGAGAATATTGTAGAAGATAGCATTAAAAGCCTTTTTACTGCTGCTCTGTTGTCTACAAGGTATTTTATTCCAGGCTAGATTCACTTGATGCATTTTTTTTGATGACTCATATGTATTTTTCATATACTTAATACCTGCTGTTTGACGCTCCAGGGGTGATATTGTCTCGCTCCAGGGGTAATATTTTCTCTCTTCGGGACAAAAAAGGTTGTTTCTTCTTCCACTACAAGATAATTTCCTTGTAAGGACATTTTCATTGCCATTGTAATATGTTTTCTTGTGTTAAATCTCCTCAGAGAATATCCTGGACATTCATTCATTATCCTAATACCTATGAACACTACGGACTAATTTTCCTTCTATACTAGTGCATTTAATAGTATTTGTTGTGTCAGCCTATATCAAACAAAACCACATTTTATCTTGGTATTGAGGAGGCATAGACAAACAGATATCCAGGTGGAATCTGTTTGGCAGCTGTTTATTTTCTTTGCAGAGCAAGATAAAAGATAAAAGAGCAAGTCAAATTCAGCCCTGTTTTAAATACTTTTGGTTTCAACACATCAACACGTTTAAGTTTTTTTTTCTAGGTCTGCCTACTTTTAATGAACCAGAAGATTGTGTCATTGTATCCAGGAAAAATAAAGACATTATAGGAAAGTCTATTCCAGAAATGAAACAAATAATGAGTTTGGACCTACTGCAGCTGGAAATATTGTTGAGCTGGAGATTAGTTTTAGTTTTCTTTTTAGTCTTTCATTTGGAGAAATAAAATGGTCAAGCCATGGCTTTTTTTTTTTTTTTTCAGTTTCCCTGGAGATATAATGCTCTACCTTGTTTTCTACTTAGGCCTCAGAAAAGTAATCTTACTCTTTACCTAATATATGACATTCTGTTAGCAACTGAAATGCAACAGCCTAGGATGGATTTTCATTTAGAACATCTTACTGCTGCAGCACAGGTAGACTTTGGTAAATCCTACCATATATAGGTATATTCTGTGCCTGTGCCATCAAAACATAATTTTTGTCTCCTGTAATATAAATACATTCAGAGAGTCCATTCACTTTTGGAAAACACTTGACAACAGCTTGCTTTTCAAGGACTTAGTGTTTTTCATCTAATCAGTCTTGAAAATTGTTTTTGGATGTGGCTGAGAACATGTCTGAGTCATCATTAATTGATAAATCGTAATTGATCAATGATAACCGATTTATGTACCAGATTCTTGTCTATGTGGTTATGAAGCTAAAGGTGTCCTCCAATCTCTCTTCAATAATTTCACTGATCTTTAGGCAGGTGTTATTTCTGGTGTTATCTTGGGGAATGCTGGAAAATTTCTGTAACATTTATAATGCACTGAATAGATAATAAACATTTATTTTAAACTCGGGTCTGTTCTTCTCCTTTACTATGACAATGGTTGTAGCACGAGCCACAGAATATCACCAAGGGGCATGAACAAAATTTTTGTTTTGTGCCATACTGTTGAAGCCAGTTGACTACACTTTTTTTGAGCCTGAATTAAAAAAAAGAAAGAAACTTCAGCATTTCTATGGGAAGTGATTAGGTGATCAAAGCATGCTCAATAGACATTTGTAATAATGGCATTTTTTATTTACCTGCTGAGACCAAAAACCAAAGGAAAATATCTCATCGTAAACTATTTTTAACAGAAAAAAACAACATAGAATTAAATAAGTATTTTAAATTAAAAAATGAAGTGTTTCAATTCATTTCCAGTTCATTAAATCCATATATATATATATATAAAGTCCACATTAGAATGAAAATATTGCTTTAAAAATGTAAAGATAATGTTGCATTTAGAACAATGTTGGTAAGGAATAGAGTGACTTTAAAATATTATTTCTCCCCTTCTTTTGTCTGAATCATTCTGAATCTGATCCATATTTCAAAATAATTTCAGAAACCTAACACTTACTGTTTTTTAAAGAATTTATTTTTCATCAGGACATATTTCACAGTTCTGTTGCCTGTTTCTCTCATCTGCTGTTATAGAAAATATCATTTTTCTTGCAGTTCCATAATATCCTAATTTCTTCAGCCACTTCCAGCCTGCATACCTATACTCCACATTAAATCTCCAATCTTGAATCAGTGAGTTTATGCTACTTTTTTTTCCAAAGACTGCCTGTGCTGGTGATTGTGTTTCCTTGAAGAAATGGTGTAGAAATCTTTCAGAAACTCAACATATTCATGAGAATGCTTGGATTGAAAACATTTTCCTAACCATCTTGAAGTTTAATTTCCCAAAAATGTTAAAATAAGGAAAGAGAAGCAATAATACACATTTTTGATTATAAACCTTGTAAGAGTGCAACTCATTGTTCCTACAGTTCTTAAACTAAGCTGCATTTGTATGCAATACGTTAATAGCGAACAGGATATTTGTGGATTCAATAACAGCAGGTTATCTAACAGTTGGTTATAAAAAGACTTACCTTCAACAGTATCAAAACTTAAAAGAAACTGTACAAACCATTTCCTGTGATGCTTGGGATTTTTTCACTCTATGATTTCTAATCTCTGTCATGTAAAAAATGGATATGAAGATTCCATCCTAAGGCAATTTTATATGCTTTTGGATTTAATAACTGAAACCTCACAATAAAAAAATCCTACCAAAGGACAATAAAGTGCAGATAAAAATTAGAGGCAAACAAAAACATTCACATGTTTTGGACATACAAAAAATGAAGTTTCCCCTCTTGAAATTAAAAAAAAAAAGGAAAGAAAAAAAGAAATAGATATGCTGAAAAAATCTGATAGAAAGCTGTAAATGATCTGTATTCTAGATTTTTATAACATTTGTAACTGGCAGTTCATAATTATTCTTAACCGAATTTCTGACTTTCCCTCAGATGTGCTCAAGTCTGAATTTCAAGAAACATTTCTTCAGCTTTTTGTTCCGTCGTTTGAAAAAAAACCCCAAAACCAAACAAACAGTTCACATCAGCTCAGGATAAACAACAGGCTTGAATATAGTAGAAGAACAGAATCACAGAATCACTGGAATTGGAAAAGACCTCTGGGGACTGTCACTCCACCACCTCTGCCTAAAGCAGGGTCCTCTAGAGCAGGTTGTTCAGGACCATATCTGGGTGGATTTTGAGTAACTCCAAGTATGGAAAACCCACAACCCCTCTGAGCAGCTTTTCTTGACTATTTTTTCAATTGTTTAAGATTTCTTAGAAAATCTGCTTTGCCTCTTCCTTCTTTCAGAAGTAACCAACATTGCTCAGGCAGCTTTGCTCACAGAGTGAATATTCTTGGAAGGATCTGTAATTTGCACTCATTTTCCTGGGTAAAGCTCCTTCTCAGCACTCATATGGAAATATAGGCCCTCAATCATGGAGCAAAAAGCACTTACATCCCATACCTATTAGAGGATATACTTAAATCTGTTGAATGCCACTGGCTTAATTTATAGATGTGCTTATTTCCCTGAGTAACAGATGTCATCTTCAACCCCAGCCTCTGAAAGATCATTTTACATAAAAAAAGAATTTTTAGAAGACAAATTCCTGTGTCTTTATTTGATAAATTCATTAGCATGTGTTTTTCAGGATTGCAAATATTAACATAATTTGATTTAACTTATTTAATTCATATCACACTTAATTGTGAATACCAATTATGGCACAAAAATGGGTACAAACTCACATAATGTGTTGCTTTTGGATAGAATATGTAATACCATAGAAGCAGACCACTGATGATGATTCATGAATTCAAGAAAGAGTCTAGTTTTGGAAATATTCAATGTCTGCAATTTCTGTGGATTAAATATTTCTTGCAGGAAGCAAACTGTTTAAGTGGATAAACACATTCTGCACGCTTGGATGAAATCATGCTAATTATCCACTGCAAACTGGTACAGGCATAATCCTACTCATATTGGGACTGACAAAGTTTACATACATAGCAAGCATAAATTCACCTCTCTACTGCTGCCTTTGACATTTTGTCGTAGTGATAGGATGATTGGGACATATTGTCCCACAAGCTGGGCATATTTCAACTATTAGCAACCTGAGAAAAGTTTGAGGCTAGTCAGATGTCTGTGAGTTGGAATTCTTCTTCTCATCAATACTTGAGAAGAGTCGATAAGGTAAAAGGACAGATTGAGCAGGAGACCATGCATTTAAGTGTCATTTATGATGGAATTGAGTTTTCCAGCCAGCTGACCTATGATGTGCTAGAAGAGCTTTTCAGTCAGAGGAGAGCTATTTGCACAAGAGGTGCTCAGAACAATATGTGAGATTTTTCAGGCAGGATAAACTTACCAACCTCTCCTCACATGTGCAGGCAGTGGGAGATATAGCTTGTGAGAAAGGTCACGAAATTAGTTTGGAAAATTTGCTCTCTCTTTTTCACTAGAGAGATGACTGTTTTCCACAGTCTGAAAGCTCTTGAAAACTATTTGTTCCGTTTCACCATGAAAAATAAAAGCATTGAATGAATTAATTTAGAAATGTTTGCTGTGATGAATCTTTGCTCTGATGTGAAACTGGACTTCTAAATGCAAAGTGAGTCTCAAAATGTTAACCAGGGTGTCACTGGCCATCTGCTGCAAGCAAAACCAGTTCATCAAAAAGCACGCTGTTCAGGGTCCAGCACAAGCTGGAATGTGCAAACAAGAAGAGCCTGCAGGTTCATAAGGTTCTTGTTTAAATATATTCATGGGCTTTGGCAAGGGGCAAGGTTGAATTGGGCAGTTCTCCACTGATTTATCAGGACATGATCCTTAGTGAGGTGTAGGAGGCAGGGAGGTTTGCCTACACCGCTATTTTCCCAGCACTAAACCCTGTGTCTGAAACATAGTAAAGGGCCATGGGTGGTCACTCTGTGTCCCTGCAAGAGGGCTTTGCTATGATTGTCTCTTCAAATTCCTGAGTTTATATCCGGGTATAATCCAGTGATACATCCCCAAATACAGGGAATACCTATGTGGTGTTTTTCTAAACCCTGCCTTGGTAGAGCTTCTCAGGGCATACTCAAAGGGTCCCCTGGGTGCAGAAACTTGGGCTTCTGTATGAATATTTTTCTGTCTGTTCTTGTTGGAAGGTAGAAGTATCAGATGCCACTGGAGTGCTTTGTCTTTATCTCCACTGCAAAGCAGGCACATGCCAGCCGAAATAAACAGTGGGACCTTTATCCTATGCCTTTTCTATACACCAGCTGGCATTAAACCTGACTTAAAACACTACCAGACTTCAGTGAGATGCTTTAGCATGTGGATGAAAGGGGAATCAGAAGTTAGATCCATCTTAAAGCCTCAGCTAACTCTACAGGGTGACGTACCTTGTGTGTAGCTTCAGGTCATTTTTGTTCTCATAAAAATTCAGCAATGTAAGCATCTTCATACCAGAATTTGCCCTGTTGTGTCTAAAGCACTTAGGTCCTATAAGAACATTGCTTTGTATCACTATAGAATCCTGCCATGACTCTAAAGCTTCCAAGCCTGAAATTGCAAAGCAACTACTGCTTACTGAAGGAATAAAATTGCTATTCTATGCTAAATTTGTATGTGGGTTTCTAACATGAGACAACAAATTGTTTAGCAGTCTTCTGATTACTTTTAATTAAGGAATTGATGAAAAAAGACTAACCTAGAAATGAAAACTTCACAGTTGGCTGCATAAGAGAAATTACAAAATGCTCTCCTTTAATGCTGTTCAGGCTTGAGCATTAGCAGAAACATTTCCCAGAGACCAGTCCTTGTACTGATATTTTGATCAAAAAGCCCCTGGAAATTGTCAATAAATAAGATTCTTTTTTTTTGCTGACATATAAGCCTCGACTTCTTGGTATTTCGTTTTCCTGAAGTTTATCTGAAATAAATCTTGCATTTGAGTGCCAGAAATTGGTTATTGCTTGTTTCTTTGTAAGCCTATTGTGAAAGACTGGCTTAGTCTGTTGAGAAATAATGTCAGATAGAAATTGGAACAACAGTCAGATAAGAATTACTAAAAAATAACTGTTTTCCCTCCTAAGCTCTGACTGAAAAGGCTACTGCAATTTTAGGAAAAAAAGGTCTGAGAATAAAGATTTACCACAACTTCTGTGGAAGAAAAAGCATCACCTGCCTTGGACAAACACAGGTCATTTTTTCTGAGAAGAAACAAAGTAAGATTTTTCATCAGTTGACTTCGCTGGCTAGTAAGCATGAATCGACACTTATTCCACACAGGGAAACTAAGGCATGTGGTACTAATCATCCACAGCAATGGATCCACTAACAAGATCCAGCACTGCTGTTAAGCTGATCTGGTTGTGAGAAGGGGAACAGTCCTGCTGACCTAAGAGGGGCTGCTACCATGCCTGCAGAATGGTGGTTCACACCATAACTTAAGAGGAGTTGATAACAGAGATGAAGTGACTCAGTTCTTAATCAGGAAGTTGGAATGGATGTGGAGGGTGGGATTCCTCTTTCCTTGGCGTAGATACCCATAGTCAAACTGGCCATCCTGGGCTTCTCCTTCCCTAGAAGAAGCAGGCGCTTCTAGAGCACAATATCTGACTGTGTTAGGCTGGCTCCCAAGTGCCCACCAAACCGTTCTCTCATTCCCTCTCCTCAGAGGGACAGGGGCAGTAAATAAGATGAAAAACTCATGGGTCAAGATAAAGGTGATTTAATAACGAAAAGCAACGACCATGCGCAGAATCTACTTCCCATCAGCAGGTGATATACAGATAGTTCCTGGGAAGCAGAGTCTTGGTACATATAGTTGTTGCTTTGGAAGACAAATGTCTTAATAGCAAATACTGTCGTCGTGTCCGCCCCCCCCCCCCCTCAACTTCTCTGACCTTTTATTGTTGAGCAGAACATTATACAGTATGCAATATCCCTTTAGTCAGTTTGGGTCAGCTGTCCTGGCTGTGTCCCCTCCCAACCTCTTGCCCATTCCTAGACTACTGGCCTTTGGGGGTCAGAAAGACAGACAACCTGGATGTGGTGCAAGCACTGCTCAGCAGTAACCAGAACACTGGTGAGGTATCAGCACTGTTCTAGCTACAAATGCAAAGCATAGCACTATGAGGGCTGCTATGGGGTAAATTAACTCCCTCCCAGCCAGACCCAATACACTGGTCTAGATGTTTTCTACAGAATGAGATTCATTTTGGTCTGTGAGTGCCTTTCTTACTGTAGACTGCAGAATAGATGGCAAATTTGGATGCAGACATCTACTTTCTATGAGGAAATGGACCTAAAATGCCTGTTCAAAGGTCAAATATGTCCGCCCATTAAGCCTGATGCTGCTTATGGTACCTGAAGCAGATGTCACTTGTTCAGGAGGCTTTCTTTTACCCTCTCACAGAGTTTTCTACTCTATCATTTGGGATCTAGGAATATTCCAGACCACCAGACCTGTGCCAAATGCAATCAGTTTCTTAAAATGAGTTCTATCAGCAGCAAGGAAACAAAACAAGACTAATTTTATGTTTTTTTGTAATCTGAAATGTATCACAGGTTTTTAACCCGATTGAAAAGACAAAAATAGTCTGCAGCTGTGAGTGTCTAAAGTAAGGGTGCAAGGACTTTTCTATCTGCTGAACTTGGTGAAGGTTGCTGCAATCACCATCTTCTGCAATTATCACTTGACAACAGCAGATTAATACTTGCAGTGGATGCTATTAATGCATCCTTAACAAGATGAATACTTTCGCTAATGAATCCCACTAGTCTCAGACATCAGAGGATGAAGGGTTCTATGTGTGCATGCGTGTGTGAAAGCAAACGCAAAGCACCAGGGGTTATTATAGAGCTATTATAAACCCTCTGAAAGCTGCAAATCAAAGACAGATAAAACAGCTTCCAGCTGTTAGTTTTTACTTCCTCGTCTTGCAAGTCTGGAAGTTCTTCTACTAGTGGGTATTTGCTGTTTGGACTGACTTCCATAAAGTTTATTTTCTGCCTCAACACATCGAAGACACTGACACTGTAGTGGAACAGAGTAGTCTGGGACGCTAGGGCTTTTAATTACCAGTAACAGGCCACAGACTGCAAGAATTTGTCCTAGCCTAAACACTTGCCTTAACTTTTTTTGCTTGCTGCATTGACAAAGTAGTTGGGCATCTAAAGTCTAACATTAAAAAATGTTCAGTCGGCTACAGCTTAACCAGAGGCCTTATGCACTACCCTTAACCCTCAACCTCAATGGAGAATTGTTCCATCTCATTTAATTTTATCATCAGAGTTTGCCATGAGATATATATCCTAAAACTTGGCCTTTTCATATATGGAATAATCCAGCAAATGACCATGAATAAACATAATATTATATCGTGGAACGATGGGAAAGAAGTGCACCAACAAACAACAGTATAAAAATAACCTCATGTGAACCCCAAAACAGAGGAGGATAAGAAGAAGAAACCAGCATTGTCAACATCACTCTGCTTGTGATGGGAACTTGGGACACTGGGGCAACTCCCCTCTTGCCTAAAGAAAACAAGTCTGCACTCCCAGAAATCTGGGGTTAACCAGAGAAGTGCAAAAAGCCTGAGTGAGAGGGGCAGCTCTAGGATGGAATGGCCCACACATTAGAAAAATAAAAAGAAAAAGAAAAAGAAAGGAAAAGGAAAAGGAAGAGGAAGAGGAAAAGGAAAAGGAAAAGAAAAAAAGAAAAAAGGAAAAGAAAAAAGAAAAAAGGAAAAGGAAAACAGAAAAAAGGAAAAGGAAAAAAGGAAAAAGAAAAAAGAAAAAAGAAAAAAGAAAAAAGAAAAAAGAAAAAGGAAAAAAGAAAAAAATCTTGCATGCAAAAGAGCTGAGGAAACATCAACTTAAAAAAGTTTAAAGGTCTGGTTCAGCTCATGATGTCTCAATGTGCTTGGGTGATTGTTAACCCCAAGCTAAGGTAGCGAATAAAGTCCAAGACCACAAAGGCATGGTGGCAGAGCCTGCTCTGCTGACGGCAAAGGGGACAGCTACCTAGGAGTCATGGTTAGCCACCCTCTTTGTTTTTCTGTAGTTTTTATTTTTTTCTCCCTCCAGGGGCTTTGCTTCTTAATTCATGAGATTTGCATTTTGTGAATTTTTTCACCTGTCATATTTTGAGCAACCAGTACATCCAGATTCTTGTTTCCCACCTACCTACACAAGACATTATCCAGATCTGATTCCTGATCAATGTAAAAGGGATCAATGCAAAAGTGATCAATGCAAAAGCAGTCAGCCTTTAATTGCTCAGGCAGTTGGACTGGATGATCATCATAGGTCACGTCCAACTGAAATAGTCTATTTTAATTTCTAATTAATTTGAGTCTACCTGCCAACACAAATGAAAAAGCTTCTCTGCTTCCCACCAGTAGGTCTTATTTGCCGCTAGGCCTGTCTGTGGCTTCTCATTGTCGGTGTTACATCTCTGAAGGCCTGAATGGCTGCCTTTCCAGTCAAACTGTGCCTTTGGTTTCTTGCCTCAGTGGCAGTTGCACCAAGCTGAAAGAAGCTGAAATCAAACTTCTGGCAGTTGTCCTCTTCTGTTGGCAGTAGAAGGAGATTTTTGCAGGAAAGATAAGACTTGGTAGCCTTTGCCTTGACTATCCTTTCACTCTGCCACCTAATGTCCTGCTGCCTCCACAAGAAGACACTAGAAGACATCTATGGGCTTTGTAGGGCAGGAGTGCCTCTTGGTTCCTACAGAACTGCAAACCTTCAAGCACATGCCAGACTACAGAAGAAAGGTCTTGCAACCATCCAATAGGCTTAGACATGTCTTTCTTCTAATGTCTGTAAAGGTAAGAAAATTACCTGATTAGAAAAAACTCTTTGTTATTTATATTTACAGTTGAATGCAGGCAGTGGTCCTTATGGTGCACAAGGGCTGGAGCATCTATATCAACTTGCCTCAGACATCACATCCAATCATCTTCAGAAGCAATATTTTTCCTCGTTTTGAGAGTAAGGCTCTAAGCATTGTATATGGATTTCTTTTCAAATATCATTATGTCTCAATCTGTCAGTAAAGTTGAGATAAAAATACCTACAACAAGCTTCATTCAAGGATAACATTTCTTTGCTAAAATAGATGTCATTCATCATAACAATAGACTCTAGAAATAGGAATCCCATTGTGACATTGTGGTGCATTAGAACATTAAATTACTGCCTTTTGCATAAAATGATCACTGAGCCAAAGCAGTAAATAGCTGATATTAAAGCACAAAATTTCTTTTTGTGTTTCATTTACTAAATATTTCTATTCTGTTACACTCCTCTCGTTGCCTTCTCTCTATACTAAAGAAACCAATTTCTTCCTTTTCATTCTAACTAAAATGAATTTTCCCTCTGAAATTAGTGCAGATGCTGGAGGCACTGCCTTCTATATGGGGCTAAAAACCAGCCTACAGTTCAGTTCTGTTCCCACCAAAAATGAGAATTCAACTTCCCAGTAACTGCATTAAGATGGATATAAATCCTGTAACTTTGTTTTAAGCAAAAACTCCCAGCCTCACACAGACAAGACTGACTCTTTCTTTCAGTGCTTGTCTTTACACACATAGAATCATAGAATAGTTTGGGTTGGAAAGGACGTTCAAAGCTCACCCAGTGCCAGCCCTGCCATGAGCAGGGACATCTGCACCAGCTCAGGTTGCTCAGAGCCCCGTCCAGCCTGGCCTGGGATGTCTCCAGGGATGGGGCATCCACCACCTCTCTGGCCAACCTGGGACAGGGTTTTACCTCCCTCATTGTAAAAACTTTCTTCCTCATGTCTAGTCTGAATCTCCCCTCCTTTAAGTTAAAACTGTCACCCCTTGTCCTATCGCAACAGGTCCTGCTAAAAAGTCTGTCCCCATCTTTCTTACAGGCCCCCTTTAAGCACTGAAAGGCCACAATAAGGTCTCCCTGGAGCCTTCTCTTCTCCAGGCTGAACACCCCAACTCTCTCAGCCTGTCCTCCCAGCAGAGCTGTTCCAGCCTCGGATCATTCCTGTGGCTCCTCTGGCCCCTCTCCAACAGGTCCATGTCTGTCCTGCACTGAGGGCTCCAGAGCTGGACACAGGACTCCAGGTGGGGTCTCACCAGAGCGGAGCAGAGGGATAATATAAATGATACTATAAACGATAATGTTGTATTTCCTTTTAAATGTTAGCAGTTTGAGGGGAAGGACTACATCGAGATCCTGCTCAGGAAGGATCACTCTTCAGATACCACAGTGATTCACCATCATTTCAGAGCACAGAGATACCTGTGTGTAAAGCCTGTGAAATTCAACTCTTCTCTCAAGTAACTTTGATATCTACACATAGAATGATTTCTAAAGAACACACAACTGGTAAAAGGTGTCAGACTGATACCATACCCTTCTTTTCCTTAGCCTTTTCTTGACCCATAGGGCACCTGCAGGCACAGGGATTCCTCACAGGCAGTGCTACACTCCAGCCACAATCGCAGATATAATCTGAAAAAAAGTAAAAATAAAGTTTGCTGTTGAGCCCACTAGCGCTGCAGTGGTTGCTCTATGTCCAAAGAGTCCTCTTTGTTAACCGCTTTCTTTTGGAGGAATGCAGGAGGCCACCACTGGGATTTCAAAGGTCTTATTTAGAAATGTGTGAAGCACATAAATGCCCATTTTCTACAAAGGTTCACTCATCACCAGACTAACATTTAGCTGAAAGCCTCCTGCCAGACGAGTAAGAAAATTAATCTGCTGAAAGGTTAGCAGGTTGTCTTCTACCTTTTTAGGTCATTTTTCAAAATAATTATCTTGAATAGCAGGTCATTGCCTGATTATTTCTGTCTAGAGGAATTCTGGAAAGATCATGGCCATTGTATGGGTGGGGAAGGAACAGGGAACAGCATGGAAAAGTGTCTCCACCACCCTGCTGCTTCCCAAGCAGCAGCCAGAGGTAACTGGAAGCCCAAAGTTTGTTCTTTCTTACTAACCCTGTGGTGCAAGGACCTGCAAGGACCTTTAGTACAAGGATAGAGATGCAGGAATGCATTCACCTGTGCCTCCATGTCCAAATCCCTCCCAATCCACAACCAGAGCTCCTGGATGAAGGAGTAACGCTGCCACATTCGCTCTCTGCAACTTGAGAAAAGTAATTTGATTCTTGCATTTCATCTCCCCCTCTCTACACAACAGTGCTAATAATAACCTCCTCATCACTGCGCTGGATTTAATGCGTTAGTAGCTGCGAAACATCTATAGAGGTGGAAGGGGCTATTTAAGGGCACATCTCCGTGGCTTAGTACAGCACAGGGTAAAAATATGTATTCAGGAGAATGTAATTAGGCCTGTGCTCTACCCTGATGATGAGGTCATGAGGAACACGGGAAGTGCCAGCCAGAAGAGAGCTGTGCAGTAGCAGCACACAGAGTTTCCAAACCGTGATGCATCAGTAATCCAAGTTCAACCACCTGGTCTGGAGCTCAGGCACCACCTTCTTCCCTCTCCTACATTTCTCTCTAGCACCCCTCATGGTCCACTTTTGGCCTGTTTGTGACCTTTTTCCCATCCTTCCATCCATCCATCTATCCATCCATCCACCCATCCATTCCTGAACCAACTCTGAATCCACAAAACCTCACTGTACTCCTGTGTTTTCTCAGAAGGCTTCTTTCACAGCCATCCTCAGTCTGTGACCTTAAGAGCACAACAAAGGAAAGCCAGAGGCACTGTTAGAGTCTGGGGAACAGTACAATGGTAAGACCTAAAACTTACATATAGAAATAACTCCGTTGCAGAACGGTAACTCTGGAACAAGAATTTTAATTTGGACTCAGCAGTCCCCCGCCTCCCCATGCTGGGCACACATCCTTCATGCCAGGAGAAGTTACTGCAATCCTTAGCACAGCCATAGCCCCCTCATTTCCAGCTGTCAGCTCTGCATCTTCCCTTTAATTAAGAGAACTAGCCAAAGGAAAGTCATTACCATTTAACAGCATAAAAATGTCATTTTCAAAGCTTTTAAACTCCATTCAAGTGCTGCAGGAGCAAGGGTTACTCTACTGAACTGAAGCAAACAAGGCTGCAGCATAGGAATTAATTTGCAGCCGAGATTTCAGTAGCTGGACAAATTGTTGGGAGGTTCACACATCTGGTGTCACCCCTACCTCTGTTCTTTCTTACAGCTAGATCTGTTCTGTTTAGGTGTTTCTCTGTGTATTGCTGAGGATCAGAAAAACATCAGAACAGGTCCTGTTTTTGGAGAGAACTTCAAACGTTAAAAAAGCTCAACATAGCACATGCAGCAAAAAATTGTATTGGTTTGCTTGCACATTGAATTTCCCTGATTATTGCAGCATTTTTCTACATGTAATTCTTACAGCAAAATGAAATACCAGCAAAAGAGTAGGAAATAAGTAGATAAAGCAGGATACATTAGGGAAAAGTTTAAATATAGGTCTTAATTTAGTATTTGGAACCAGATAATAGAGTAGGAAGCAATTAGAAAGGCAAGGAAAAAAGAACATTTAGTTCATGTTGGTCTGCTTAATATTAATCCCATCCACTGTTTTATGTCCGTATTAATCAGCACATTGTAATTACCGTGTTTTCTCTGTCCTGGTGCTCCTTGTTGTCCCTTACTGTGGCAGCACTGTGTACTTCACATCTTTTGTTTTTCTGGACAGGGTGGCTGCTGCCCAAAGGTTGTGGCTTTTGATGCCAACAGAGGATTCAGAAGGGTTTGAATTAAAATTAAATGTTCAAGTTCAAATGCTGGAATCTGTTATCATGGTAGCTAAACTAAATTAGGATAGAATTCCCAGCAAGTTTTATTAAACAAATGTGTTCATGGTGATAACCAGACAAAGGTATGTCACTGCTGTGTTTCCAACCTCAAACACTGAGCTGCCACAGGAAGCCTAAGCACAGGGGCATGACATAGCACAAAAAGGGAGATGGAAAGGCATACACCAGAGCTAGCATTAATATTGTGAAGTATTTATAGCTTTAGATTACCTTTAATTAACACCTACCAGGAACGTGGGAGCAATAGGTCACCCAGAGGTTCAGGAATGAGAGCCCCTCACCACTGGATCTTCATCAGATCTGAGCATGGTAACTGTATATCTTATGTGTTATGTGGGGGTTAAGAGAGGAAAAAATCAGTCTCTTTCAAGAAATTTTTCCATGTTTTTCTGGCCTGCTTTAAAACACTGTTGTGGTGTAGGTACTGGTTTGTTAAAGAGAAATATTAGAAGGTTAAACATATGACCGTAACCTGCAGATGCAGCCATGTGTGTGTCCCTCCCACATGAAGTGCTAAAGGGTCCAGAGTATTTAATCCTACTTCTTCCAGTTAATCTGGGCCTGAGGTATCTGCTTGAGATGGTACAAGGCACCCGATTAAAGTGCTCCTCCCATTAACTGCACATCAAGAGCGTTCCCAAAAGTGCTCCATTCTTAAAGCAGCTAATTGCACAGTGAAAGTATAAATACTGCATGTGAAGTCAGACCGTGACACAAGACAATTTGGTCTCCAAGTGGGGCATGCCTCTTGCACCCAGATAATTCTGGGAACATTCATTCATGCAAATAACAAAGTGAGAAAGAAAGCATCAATTTTACAACATGGGTTACAAGAGGCAGCATGGATGACTGCCAGGGTGTGATAAAGGATCATGAAATCATCCTGGGATGAAGATGGTGAAATCACTCCAATTACGTTATGGATGTAAATTTTCATCTTTTTGAATTCCTCTGAATGTTTGTGCCTTTTTTTTTTTTTCTCCTGGCTCTGCAGTCCATTAGGCTGCAATCCTGCTGCTCCCACCTACAGAGTTGAGTGGGGATGTTGTAATCAGCACTTCAGACAGATGTTCATAAGAAAATGCCAACGTATTTCAAAAAATTATATCAGTGACTGCAAGAGTCAGTGTAAAGTGCTTGTAATCAGCATGAAACTTATCTGCAATATAATTGAAGAAGACAGTCTCGAAGTACTTGTTTTGATGAATATAAACAGAGAAGTGTCATCCACAATAATTTCTCTGGTGTAAGATAAACCTTTGAATGTTCACAGTGCTTAACCCATACAATAGTTTCAATGCTTCTGTCAACATCATAGTCCATAATCAGAAGTGATGTATAGGCAGTGGGCTTTTGTGCATCACAGGAGGCACAGGGACTGTTATTACTGCTTGTGACATAGTAGTGCCCAGAAGATCAGCATCTCACTGTGCTACCACAGTAAGAATATATGTTAAGAGAGTCTAGACAGCTAAGAAAGCATCAGGTTAAAGGAAGAAGTGAGACACAGAGATGAATGACCTAGAGATCATACAGCAAATTAACAGCAGAGTGAGGAAAATAATTATGGGGTTTTTTTAGCACATGGATCAGCTTACTAGGCTGCACCACCATCCAGGAGGCCTGAAGTAACACAGCCTAATCATCTTCCACACTAATAATGGCCAGTGCTGACCTGAACATTGTTGTGTGGCCTCTGAGAAGTATAAATTTCCAATTTTTATGTGAAGTAATTTAAGGTTCCCTCCTTTTGCCTTAAGAATTCCTCTGTATGCAATAGCAACTGGTCATTTCCCAGAGATGCTTAAAAGCCTTCCTCTCACACTCTGAAGCACTCATAAAGCAAAAAAGTAGCAAATCACATGGACAAAAAGTACTCTTAACTAATCCCCTACCCCACCAACACAAAGTCATTACTAGGTCACTAATAATTGACTGTAGTTTTGAACGATCATGTTGACTAGCTATTCTGCTAGTCACTGTTAGTTATGGGTTCAAATATTTCAAAGTTCCCCTTAAAACTGAAGATTTTTCCTAGCTGTTCTTAACTGAGAGCATTCCCTCATTCTCAAGGATGACACATCTTTGACTCAAGAAAATGAAGTATGACAACTTAAAAAATAAAAATAGTGATCTCTCTGAGCCCCACTGCAATCTCAGCAATAAATGAACCCTCTCACTACTCAGTGTGTGAAACTAAACAAAAGGCAAATGTGTCTTTAGCATATAGCTTTCACTTCCCACGCTGCTCCATTTTTGCTTATACTTTGATGACAGTTTAGGAATGGTTTAGTTAATAAACCTACAGTAATATCCATTTCATCTAACTTTAGTCGGGTACTTATGAACATGCCCCAAATTCTCTTTGTAGCCAATGAAACGAAATCAAATATTTTGGGTGAAATTCTTCTAGTCTATTCTATAGAATCATGACTTATATGCCTGTACAGTGTCACCCTTCCCCAGGCATTGGTATCAACAATGACTTTGTTCAGCTCAGAAAAACTACTGATCACACTGGCTGAGAGACCTGGGAGAATTCAGCTGAACAGTTTAGTCAGTTGTGTAGGAACAAAACCTCCAAGTGTGGTAAAAAAAGGGCTGCTATTTGTTAGACTCCAGGATATTGATAACACATCTTTTTAGAGTGAGGCTCTGTTTTCCACTCTTTTGTTCAATGATCTGTGCTAGAGCAATAACCATGAACAAAGCCAAATTCAGCACAACTTTGCTCACTACTACGGCTAATTTATTTTGGCTTTAACGAGATAAAAAGAACACTTGCTTTTATCCCAAGGTCACTATAAATGCTGGAGACATGAAGCTTTGGTCCAATGCAGTTTTGTAGAAACTGCTGCAGTATTGTGAAATGTTGCCTTGTTTTACTCCTTCACCTCTGTAGGGGCAGAATTTCTGTGGAATACCTCAGTAAGGACTCTGCTTGCAGAACTACATCAAATTGATATGGTCAATGCAGGACAAAGCTGACCAGAGAGGGATGTATGTAGACTGCCTACTAGGGCCACCCTTGAGAGAGAGGTATCTCTTTAACAGTTGATATCCAGTGCAGTGAGGTGATTCACAGAAAGTGAGATGTCAGCACTCCAGGCAGACCAAGAAGAAAGCCGTTTCCTCTAAAGAATGACCCATGGGGCTAAAGGAGGATAACACCCTTGCCCATGGATGGGTAGGGAAGCTGGATATCTCTTTCCCAGACTGTGGGACTTTCTGTAGAGTGAGGAGTAGGTGCATTGCAGGACGTGCTCCACCGTGTGCCAAGACCCACGTCGTCAGACTGGTCATCTGGCTTAATGGAGCTATGACTGCTGTGCGAGCCTGTTGCTCTCCTGAGGCTGCAGGTGGTTTAACTCCCCAGGGTGACCCCTTGGCTTCCCACGCTTACAGTTTAGCTTTAGAGGAGATTTGGTTTTTTCTGTTCCCTCTCGTCAACCCTTTGAAAACATAACTGGAGCATTTCTAGCTCTTAGTTTTCCTCGGCTTTCCTTTAAGATTGCCTTCAGCAATCATGTCCACTCTGAGCTCCTCCACACTAAGAAATGTTAAATCTGCTTATTTCTCCATACAAGTATTTCAGTTTCAACGGCCCCAGTCTCTTTTCATATCTTTGCTGCCTGGTATCATCCTCATGTCTTGCATTTTTCCATTTCACAAATGGATTTATTTCATTTCACCTAACATGTCATAGTTGTACTGATTTGATAATGAAAGAGTTCTGGGCATTTGATTTATGACTTAATTTTCAAATAAATACTTAATGGGAGTTGATTCATTGCATGATAATCTTACATATTAAAGATTATATGGATGTATAACATGGCAAGTCAGAGATAATGAAGTCATAATTGGCTTTGAAAATTAGGTTAGAAGAATAATGACTTTAAATGATTCCTACAATGTAATAAGAGAACAGGTTAGCAAGACTATTTATGCAAGAATATAGTTTTTATAGGAAAGAGCTGTTCAAGGAGAAATGAAAGCAAGAATAAACATTAACAGATGTAATGGC
This sequence comes from Caloenas nicobarica, assembly GCF_036013445.1. Lineage (NCBI taxonomy): Eukaryota > Metazoa > Chordata > Aves > Columbiformes > Columbidae > Caloenas > Caloenas nicobarica. The sequence goes on along the minus strand of NC_088245.1, from coordinate 206,964,539 downwards.
AAACAACAGGAAGATTAGGGCACAGGCCACCAAAAAATAATAAGGCAGCCCACTCAACAGTACCAGCCATGAGGATGACTGACCTGTTTAATAACGCATAAGAGAGAGAATCAGCATGTCCTGGTTTGAATTATTTTTCTACCTTTCTTGCAATTTATTTCACTTCCATTTCTACATTCGTTTTATGACTATTGTATTTCTTCAACTTGTAAAACACCATACTTCTTTAGGGCTTTGCACAAATTTTAGCTGAATACATTTTTTTCTTTTTAATGATCTATTATAAAGATCACCAGTCTTGTTTTGAAGCCTCACATTCCTTGCTCTTTTCAAGAGGATTTTTGCTGTTTAAAATCTGTGTCTTTTAGTTTGAATTTTGCTGATATCCTAGCTATTGGATCTTTTTGTGCTCTGCTGTATTAAAAAGACTTATGATATAACACCGAATTTCCCTGAGTAGGTTAATTCAGATAATCTTCAAAATGGAATTAAAAAAAAAGACTCTAAAGCCATTTTTATGTCATGTGTTTGGAGAAGGAGCATAGCTTAGCAGTTACTGGAGAGACATACACACATCTATAGGACAATTTATCCTACCGATTTAAGATTCAACACTTTGGAATTGATTGGCTCTGGAAAGGACTTAAAACACTGAATTGGAGTAGACAAAATTTTAAAATGGTGAGCACAAGGTGTGATGAATCCTGACTTTGCAGGAGATAGGAGCTCACTTGTTCAAAGTCATAACAGGAATGAATAATGCACTAATTTGAAATGTCTGAAAACAATATTAAGGACTGAAAAGAGGTCCCGAGATAAAATTAAAAATAATCTAGCTGTTAAAATTTTGAATTTAGATTGTTACATCTGTGATAGTTTTATAGTATAGAGTGGTAGATTAGGAAACAGGTACAGATAATACAATTATATTATGGGGTAAATAACTATGACACGTCTGAATTTATACATATGCAACATGATAGAATGCCATGACTTCTGTGAGACCATTATGTTGCTGCCACTTTGGAAGTAATTTGAATTATTTTGACAGATGGCACCAGATCCTGACAGATGGCAGCATAACTGAGCTAAATTCCAAAATTCAAAACCTAATCACACATATGACAAGCTAATAGTTAAAGATACAACTGCATCCCAGAAGAAAGAAAGAAGCAAAGAAGGAGATAGCAATGGATTCTGCAATTTAGGTAAATCAAAGCAGATGTTTTTATGCTTTAAAAGGAGACATTGCTATTGGTTATTACCGGTGACATAGTGGGCTTCACTTGGGCCTTTTATCCAGCTACCAGTTCTCACTTCTGCCTTACCTTCCCTTTGCATAGGGTCCCTGCAGCCCTGTGCCCTGATACTGTCTGGGCGTTTGACAGATATGCTGCTGATCATCCCTGTGCATGCCACATGGTATTTCACACCCCTACATCTGTCTTTTTCTGAAGGGTGTTGTGGCACTGAGTGGGTGTAAACTGAGAACAGAGTTAGCTGGCTAGCTGAAATCTTTGTTCTAAGCCTCCCCTGGTAAAAATATTCCATGATTATTTGCTCTAGCGATCTCAAACTTTGCAAGCACTGTAGATGCCATTGATATTAACACTTTTTCCTCTCTGACTCTTAATACTGGCCACAATTTTTGTAAAATTATATATGCAGAAGAACCTATTATTTATTGAAGGGTTTTGCATTTGACATTTTTTGTAAATTTTTACTTGTGGTTTGAAATGCCAGTAACATTTCTAATAATATTCACACCGGGCATTTAAAGGAAGAGTCCTAGACATTTAAGTCCAATTGAATGTGCCTTTAAAAAAAACTTACAAGTGGCTTTGTTATGGAATTTTCTTGTTTGAATTCCTTCAGTTATAGTTTTGTGATAAATCCTAATAAAGACCCCTGGAAAATTAAACCTGCACTTTCACCCTCCAGAAAAAAATACTTTTATAGTACTAATTTCCTCAAACATTCTTACCGAGTTAGCTCTTCAGCTAACTGGGAAACTCTCAGATGCCAATGGCTCTGAAAAAGGGGTGTGAAGAGATGTGATGGAGTCGTGGTGTCACCCCTTATCTGCCTCACACGTGTGACCGAACGTCTGTAAGGGACCAGGTAAAGATATCTTCTCTGGTAAAAACAGGCAAAAGTGTCTTTGCCTATCACAGAAATTCTAAAAAGAAAAGCCAGTTATTGGTGAAACCGGAGGGAACAGCTGATATGGGCTGCTGTTGGTCATTTTGTCACATAGATCTATCAATGGTGGGTTATTCTGTGACTGAAGAAGCCCTTCTGGCTGGAAACACAAGTAAAGAATTGAAGGGACAATAAATAGCTGGAGCTGGAGAAAGGCAAGAAAGGCAAGAGCTTGAAGCATGGTTTAAATGGACAGCAGAAGTAAGAAATGAGTGCAAGTAAGAACAAAAAGGTAGACATTTTGTAAAGGGTAGACCTATGATCATAGAATCATCATAGAATAGTTTGAGTTGAAAGAGACCTTTAAAGGTCATCTAGTCCAACCACCAAATGTATCATGGAGCAAAGATGTATAGTGAATAGGAAGAAATTCAATGAGGAAGTTAGAAAAAATTATCAGGAAATGGCTTTAAAAAACTTTATTAAAAAGTCTGTAGTGTCGACACAGTGGTATTGAGCAAGTGAAGCTCTGCTGATCCCCTGTGCCTTGCTGTCTTTACAGCTTGCAGATTTTTCCTGTCCTCAGTAGCATTTAATTCTTAAGAATTGTAAGCATTGGCTGAATAATTGCAAATATGAGCTGTGTTAGTATTTTCAAGAGTACCACTTTCACAGGATTCAGTTTAATTTATGTCCTAAGCATAAGACAAAAAAGCACACTACAGCTTAAATAATTTATGACTTTCGTGAAAAACAAGAAAGAGCAGGTCAGATGTTCTCGGATTTGGCTTAGTGCTGCAGCTTTTCTGTGGAGTTGATCTTAATGATTTAAGCATTCACATCAAACTCATGAATTATCGAAGGATGGCTTCAAAATTATTCAGAGAACTGATGACAAGTCATTCAATATCTAAGTTAACAACTCTGTTTTGACAACTTCCTACTGTTACGCTCAAAAACCTTGTTTATGGGCAAAGAAGCAGCACATCATATATAAGAAGAATTCACTGTTAGTATAACCGAAATCTTAAGAGTCTAATCTTTATTAGTTCTGAAATACTTGTTACAGAAAAAAAAGAGCAATAATGTATTTACTATAGTTATACACATACTTCTTAGTTTCTACGCCTTTTCCTGTTTTTGCTCTCCCCCTTCCTTTGCCCCTTTGGTCCAATGGTTGTGATGTCGTGCCTGTGGGTGGGGATGTTTCAAACAGCTGTCAGCATTGGCAGTCCACCGAAAGGAAGATGCTGCTCATGTTGATGGATTCTTCTTCATCCCTGTAGCATCCACTTAGGGACATTTTTATATGTTTGGCAACATGTTTGTTTTTCTTCTTTAGTCTTTAGTCTGAAGCTTCATGATGCATCTGAATTTACTATAGATGGTCCCTTTTCCATATGTTAGCCACTATTTTTTTATTCTATTTGTTACCAGTAAAGCCTGTTTTTTCCAGGTCCCAGGACAGTTTTTTTAACAGATGTTTCCTAAGTTGTTTCTAGTGTGGGGTCCAGAGCACCAGCCTATGCCCCATCTATTATCACCCCATGCCTGCACTCTTCTGTGCTCCATCCTATGCTTCCACTTCTCAGGGACTCTGCTATTGTGCCAGGTCTGTATTTCTGTGCACCACATCACTGTGCTGGAGTCATAAATATCTCACCCCACACAGAATAACTGCTAGTTACCGCTATCTATATAAAACCGCAGTTATACCACACAAAGATAACAAAATTAAAGCAAATCAGCCACAGACCTAATCAATTAAAGTAATTACTGCTGCAGCTAAATCAAGTGGTATAAATTGCAGACAGGCCAAGAAAGGTTTGGGCAGAGCAAGCCTGGTGAACCTCAGTCCTGAGGCCCTGCAGACTTAGTATGAGGCATCTGGGCTGTTGTTGGCAATAGCCACACAGTGCTACAGGACTGCACAGCCACCCTGTATTCTATGTGGACGTTATGTGAAAATGTAACTCAAAGACTCTAAATTTTCAATGGAAAGCATGAATTCAATTTCCTTTGGCCAAAATTCAAGCTTGCTTATGCATGGATACCTTGTCTGTATAAAATGGGTGAAAACGCCAACTGATCTTATAACAGGGATATGTTTTATGATGCAAACCTCTTCATATGACAAATTGCTTCAGATAGGGCACTGAATTTCTTTACTGGAAAGATTAAAAGCTCTCCTAAACCTTTATTCCTGAATTTTTGCAAGAATTGTGGGGCATTAATAATAAAAAAGTGTCTATTCTTAAAAAGGAAGGCAACAGATGTTTGCATCGAGGAACTGGTCAGCTATGAAATAAACTAACTTAGTCATAGTGTTCCTTGTACTGCTGAGATGTGGATGTTTTTGTGACCCATATCAGGTCACAAGGATAATTTTAGTGATGGAAGTATCCAGATGTAACACAATAGCTGTAGAGAAATATTTTTTTGGTAGTCTGCCATATACTTCATATTTGAGGTATACAGAATACACTATTGTTGTGCTCTTTGATTTATATGGTGGTTCTTCTGCTGATTTTACTCTGCTGTATTTATGAATAGCTGTATAGACTTCTAGTGGATGATGGAACTTGCCCTGGGCCTGATATTCTCTTTTCCTCATACTTGGCTTTACCAAGAACAAATCTCCTTGAAGGCAGCTCTTAATCAAATAAATAATATCTAAAATAATTGTATTTATTTATTTATTTTGACCCCAATCCAGCCAGCTTTCATCTTTTTGATGTCTGGACCCATTCATTTGAGTGGGTCACTTTTTCCCTCAGTGATACACAAGGTAATTTGAAGGCAAATGACAAGCACAGCAGTCAATTAAACCTAGATTTTCTTTATGTTTATCATACCAAATATGCATAACAGGACTTCATGGAAGTACCATTTATTTTGTTCTTATTTCTTTAACTTCCTTTATACTATTTAATCATACTCATTTTATTGAGAATGGGATTTTCTGTCTCCAAGCTGCTTCTATTTCCAGGCATAGTTTTTCTTAATAATATCTGCCATTGTTGCAAAGACAGACAGGATGTGAAATACATTATTTCTTAATAAGGGATGTTTGTCTGTCAAACATTTAATAATAATAAATATATGGAGTCTGAGCAAATGCCACAGAGTTTGTACTGTTTTTTAGCTGACCTACAGAAAAATGGGGAATATATTCTCTAAAATATTTCTATTTTAAAATATCAATCAATTATAAAGGATGACTGACTGCCTGACCTGAGGTAGACATGTGGGTTCAGTAAGGGCTGGGATACTTTTGCTGGAAGAAAGCATTTCATCCAGGATGCAGTTTTGTAAGTGCGAGCACAGGCTGGGAGGCTGTTCAGCCTTCAAGCATGGCCTTTGAGAGGTTAGCTGCAGGTGATGGATGGATGGATGGATGGATGGATGGAAGGAAGGAAGGAAGGAAGGAAGGAAGGAAGGAAGGAAGGAAGGAAGGAAGGAAGGAAGGAAGGAAGGAAGGAAGGGATGTCTAATATTCATTCACTGAAGAGGAGTTATTTTCTCTACACTTCCCAATGCTCTTGATAACCAGGGAAGGCAGATCACTTACTTCTTCCCACTGATTTCAACAGCTTGTCCTAGCAGACAGCCAGCACCTTGCAGGAATTGACTTGCTGTGTCTTTGACTACTTTGTGACTGCATTCTGAACGCCCAACTTAATATTAGGTACAAGCCTGGGATCTCAGTGCTATTATTCTCCTCAGGTAAAACACTTTTTTCACTTCTAGCATTCTTAACCCAGATTTGTATTGCTCCTGCTTACCGATGTACATTGGTTCCTCCGCTGAGAGTCTGGAACAGACTGTGTGATGGTTTTGTCTGAAGGAGCTGGCTTCTGGCTGCGATACAGTCACCATCACATTCTCTCTTCGATGTACCCATAAAAAATTATTAGCATATTTGCATTGCACTGTTTACCTGTAGACCATAAATTTTAATGGAGTGAAACTTGACTATATCCCTACTGCACATACACTTAGAGAAATACTGTAACAATTAATAAGTTAATGGGAAAAAAACCCCTCTTACCTGTTTTTTATCATTTTTCTACCAGATACTAGATATTCTTCAGATGACATCCCCTCTCCTCCAGATGTTTAGTACACCCTTTCCAAAAGACATTATGCAACACATTAAAAATCTGTATTTTCCTGCTTATTAGTGTAATAACACTGGAGTCATCCACCCATGCAGAAAAACTAAAAAAGATGCTGAAATTATCAAGTTTCCAGTTTTTGTTTCTGCTGATGCTATTGCTTTACCAGCCCCAGATTTGAAGTCAGATGAAGTGATTTTCAAATAAAGAAAACTATGTATTTTCACTCAGCTGCACCTATTCATTCATTCCACTCAAAACGCATTAGGTATGCCTTTGAGCTCAAGGAATTTGGGCAATAAATGATGCATGGTCTCTGAGGTTCACTTCACTCATTCTCTGCACCATTTCCCTGATGGAGATTCTCATGAGTTCATGGAAATTCCTAGAAGTCACCTGAACCAGACGGTTGCACTAAATAACAACCATCACCTCCCCTGTGTTGCCATTGTGTCTGTTTGCTTCATCATGATACTTTGTACAACAGAAAATACCAAAGATACTGTTCATTGCAATGAGAAATATCAATGTCTTTGTATAAAATAAATATATTAGTAAAACTATGTATTTTCGCATAAAATAAAGAAAGAAGAAGGGAAAAATACAACCTGACAGTTGAAATTCTGAAGGTAAATGAAGGTGTATTCTATGCTTTAAAAAAAGGGGAAATGCATTTGGCAATTCTTAGTAAATATGCAATAATAACTGGAAATAGAATCATTTTTTTCCAAGAAACTGGGCTATCAGAAACAGCATCAACATTCACATTCTCTAAATTGGCTGCTCTAAGTACATTTCTTATATATACAACATTTATAGATCTGGGTTTACTCTTTTTTTATGATCACTCAGAGATTCACTGGGGTTTGTGTGCACACCAGTTTTTCTTGAAATTGTAGGAGTGAAATAGCTTTCAAAAAATCTGATATTGGAAGGAATTGCTCTATGTCAGAAATCTGACATTCTATCTTTATTTATTTTATTTCCAGGCCTGTCCACTGAATAAATCAAATTATCTGATTGCCTGTCAATCACTAATGGATTTAGCCTCCAAATACCCTTGAAGTTTAAGTAAATACTAAATGTCTCCAGTTTCAAAAAGGGAAACAGAGATGGGGAGAGATTAGTAGTTTAAGTTTCCCTGGTATTAAGCAGCTGCTTTTTAAAGATGAAGTCATAGAAAAAACAGCTCTCAGCATTTCTGAAAATCAAGCAATAATGGACTTGATTAAGTCACCAAGTAAGTCAGTATCAGAGCTAAGAATACAGCTGAGGTTTTGTAACTGCCTGTTAGATTTTAAACATAAAACATTCTTTTTTTTGTCAGCAATCAGAAATGAGCACTGATTACAATAATTTTAATATATATGACTATCAGGTTAAATACAGTATAAGAATGTCTGCAGTTTTTTTCACAGGACAATTGTGATTTAAGTCAATTTGCTGGTACCAAAGTGCAGAGAGTAGAAAACCAGTAAGACAAGTGCAGCTGTGCCTTCACATCCTACCCTAGAAAAGTCCAGAGAAATTACACGAGGGCACACGTCTCAGATGTAAATAGTCAATACTTTGACTCCTAGGAAGCATTCCTGTTTCAATACCTGAGTAAATATTTGATGGCATGATCATCCATTTCTTGATATTATAGCAAACTATTGTTTTTCTATATCTTGAAAATCAAAATATACATTTCCAGTGGTCTATGTATTTTCAATGCTGGGACAAGCCAAGAGGTGGAATTAATCTGCTCTTTTGTCCCCCAAAGTGAAGCTCCTACTTCATTTTAATGGGAATTTTGTTTGTGTAAGAATTACCACTTTATTATTCTTAACTATTTTACTGCAGTAATGCTGAACAGTCCCAGTCGTGTCCGCTTAACCCTGTGTTGTTACACAGTCCAAAAATACAGATAGATCTCAATTGCAGAGAACTCCAAGTTTAAAGGCAAGACTTAGCTCACCTATGCTGAGCAGCTCAACACAGTCTATAGAACAAAATGGTCCTGTAGTCAAGAGTCAGCAATACACATCCCCTGGGTGCAACTATAATCCGACAAAGCTTAGACTGGTTGAGGTCCTTGATTATGCTTCCCCATTGTGAACCTAAAGTTAGGACAGATGAGTCTGGGGCTAAGTCCTCAAATATAGTAGATGACTTGCAGGCACAGTGTTATTTGGAATTGAAAAAGTACTCAGTAACCCCAAAGTAATTTTCATCCTAGAGTTGTTGATTGTCATTGTGCTAAATTGCAATCAAGAACTACTACTAAGACTTGTGTATTATTCCCTTGTGCATTGTACATGATTATATAAAATATGTTCACCTAATGATGTATTTTAATGGTATATGTATTTCTGAATATCACAAAGGGCTTCATGCTGAGATCTGAGTGTTGGTGTGCCAAATGAAAAAGAACTCAGTGACCTGATTACAGTGTAGTTAAGAACTGGCACAATTATTCACAGAATCTATTAATCATCAGGACATGGAGGAGGGAGATTTTAGCCCTTCCTAGTGACCATCAGTCACTAGACTGGGCTCCAGATTAGGGAACCTAACTGTAGATGTCTTTATGTATGGTATGTGGTTAGGGTTCCCGGGGAGTCAAATAAGAAATCTAATCTAGAGGTAAATTCAATTACCTAAATATAATCAACTAATGTTACTTGAGATACTCTGAAGTATGTGAGTTATCTGCACACGTATGAAGACACAAGACTCACTGTGCACCTGTGCCCTTCTGGAGCAGGTGATGCCAGATAGGTTGCAGCATCTTGAACAACTATGTTTGTGTGCAGGCAAAGAACTGAGTTGAGCCATAGGTCTTCAGTTCCTGTGGTGGGAGCCTAGACACTCTTCTCAGCACGTGGACTCCTACACACATACATGTAAATGTAGTTTTTCAACAGAATCTTACCCTCCGGCCTTAATTCAGCTCCTAAATTTCTACATTTGAGCTAGGTGTCTACACTTGGCTTTGTAAGCATAGGTCAATGTATAGTCAAAGGAAAATAAAGGTACCTTTGGGTGTTATTTGTCTAATCATTTTTTCCACATATGTTTTTGTGAAATCACTCTTACTCTGAAATACCGATTTCTCCCTGCTGTCTATAAAGGGTGTCTAATTTGACAACACAAACAAGGGCAACTCCATTTATAAGCAGCCACATTTGATCAGAATACCAGTACAGATGATAGCAAAAGATCATACTGAAAGAGTAATGCATTTTCAAAATATGAGCAGCCATTAACTTGGTGGCAGAAGGATTAAAACTACTTTGACAATTATTTAGTTATTCATGAAGGAATCCTTTCAGAGCAGGAGGATCTAAAGGATGTAAATCTGAATGGAACTGCAAAAACCTGTTAGAATACACAAAGTTGTATGAGTCCTCAAATCACATTATCATCTAAGAAGACTAAGAAAAGAACAGAGGTCATTCTCAGTTATCAATCCCCATCTGTGCAACTTTTTTAAGAACAAACTGAGAATGGAAAGCACACATATGTGAGCATATGTACTGATATAAATAAGATGCAGGTATAAGCTGATATTTCATTTTCTTTCCTTTTATCTCTTTCTAAAATATTTGTATACATATTTTATCTGTTCAATCCAGAAATTATTCTTACTACTTCCAGTGAGCAACAATTTGTGACTATGTTCCCTGTTGACAGAGGAAATTAGTTTTAAGGTAAAATTTTAATTGTGAATGGAACAGCTTTATGATAGGCAGTGTCACATTCAAGTATCTAGAGAAGGCACCATGAACGTGTGTTTGCTTTAGCTAATGATGCTGTCTCCTGTCATTGTATTCCCCTCTAGAAGTCCTCCATCTTCAATGGACAACAAAAAACAGATCCCTGACCCATACGGCTGGATAATTATTACATTGGTTTGATTTAGTTCCCCAGACTAACTGCAGTTTTATTAGATGCTTTAAATAGAATAACAATAATAAACATCCTGCGCTGTTTAACTGTAAATTAATAAACTGAGATATTTTCAGGAATATTTAAATGAAAACAGAAAACAGTACCCAGATTGGCAATATGTAAAATAGAACAAACCATGAATCCTCCTTCTGAACGGTTTTCAGGGAGGGAAGACAGATACAGGCACCTGGAGAGAAGGTAAGCAGCATTCAGCTTGGCTTATTTCTCCCATGTAGTAAATAATAGAGCAAACTTGCCACCGAACTCTTTTAAGTCGCGCTTCTCTTTAAGATACCTAAACATTGTTCTGCAGTAAGCAGAACCCTAAATTACTCCCCCGCGGCAAGGTGGCAAAAATTGTGCCGTCATCACTAAATATTCTTATTTGTCTCTGTTTGTTCCTACCAGAATCTACACCAGCAAAAAAGTAAGAAACTGCAGCCTCTTTCAAAAGAAGATTGGAATACTTTTTTCGTAGTTGGTTCTCTTAGAACCATGTAATATTTCATGTAATATTCCAATCTGCCAGACTCAGCAGTAGCAGCAGCAATCCTACCATAACCCAGCACACAACAAAACAAATGTTCTGCTTGCCAAGGCATCTTCATAGCCATTGCAGTAAGTACTCCTACAATACAACCAGCAAAACACATGGTTCATACACTTTTACCCCAGAATTGGATACGTCACGCAGTGCACAAAATGTCCTCCTGGAAGTTGTGTGGGTGAAACTTAACAACCACTATACATCAGAAAGAACTCACACAGAGGACTGGTAAAGGACAGAAACACGCAGTTATCAATGGAAAAGCATTTTCCACAAAATAACCACTTAACTTCCTAATGCAACGGAGACTTAAAAAATAACTTCTAGAGACAAGCTTAGAAAAGGAATTCATAGCACTGGATTATAAGAATTATGGTCTCAGCAGAATCACCAGTTATGGAGTTCATTATAGTCTTTTTTTTTCTGCCGTCTTTCTGTTTAACAATCACTAATGATGTTTTTTTTTCCTCACTGTTCCTGTTCTCTCTTCCTCTGCCAATACCCCCGAGCTACTAACCATCCTCTTTTCTGTAGCTGATTAACATAATGAGACTGGACTAACAGCAATTGTGTTCTCTCTATCTTGGATTTTGTTGCTTTTTATCACACTAGATGAAGGCCACTGACTTTTTCCAGTTAGCTCACCCAGGGTTCAAAAAAGATTAACCTTCTCCTAAAAAACTTGTTTCTGCAAAATCATTTTCACATTGTGGTAATGCACTCTTCTTCTTGCTGTTTAAATAAGGAGAGTTACTTTCTCTCAAAACAGTATTCAGTGTAGTAAATGCTGAAAGCAAAAATCTAACTGTACTTCTGGCTTTGTTTAGAAAATGACTTGAGGGAGTATGACCTTCAGAAGAGAGCCTGTTTCCTGGGAACTAATGAAACATATATAGGTATAGAAAGGAAATAATGTCCTACAAAAGCTAATTGTCCATAGAGAGAGGACAGGCTATAGAGTGAAGTGCAATTGCTTGGGTTATTCTGAAGGTATGTTTGACTGCTTTGGTCTGGGGGTCTCTTAGGCTGATCTTTACAGAGGAGTGTTAAAGTCATGATTAGAGTTTGAATGGGATTAGCAAGGAGCAGCACCTACAAAATTGTCTGGCCATCCAGGCCTGCATGGTTAGCTGAGGCTCACAAGGGATGGCAAGCTGTCACTATTTCATTACATGGGACTCAGAAAACCTGAGTTCGAGTCTCTATTCTGCCATGTCTCTGTGACATGCTTAGGATGGTATTCAACAAACCATCTAGCACTGATGAAGAAAAACGGATCCTCCCACTTTCATGGACATTTTAATTATCTCATGAAGCAGTCATTCAAAAGCAAGTGATCCCTGGCTGACAGTATGATGTTACTGAGTGGCTCACATTTACATTTTTCAACACTTGGCTCTGTAGAGCAGATTGGCCATGACTGCACTGTTTAGGGAGTGTCTGGCAACTCTTTGGAGCCTTTAAGTCTTAAAAGCCTTTTATATGCTTGATTATTTGCTTCCTCGTTTGTTTGAATTGGATTGAAAGTACCTAATGGAGCAAGTTCAGAGAAGGGCAATGAAGCTGGTGAAGGGTCTAGAGCACAAGTCTGATGAGGAACAGCTGAGGGAACTGGGGCTGTTTAGCCTGGAGAAAAGGAGGCTGAGGGGAGACCTTCTCGCTGCCTACAACTGCCTGAAAGGAGGTCGTAACATGGAGGGTGTTGGTCTCTTCTCCCAAGTAGCAAGAGACAGGATGAGAGGAAATGACCTCAGATTGTTCCAGGGGAGGTTCAGATTGGATGTTCAGAAAAATTTATTCGCAGAAAGGATTGTCAAGCACTGGAACAGGCTGCCCAGGGAAGTGGTGGAGTCACCATCCCTGGAGGTGTTAAAAAGACATATAGATTAGGTTCTTAGGAACATGGTTTAGTACCAGAGTTAGGTTAATGGTTGGACTTGATGATCTTGAGGGTCTCTTCCAACCAAAATGATTCTGTGATTCTATGATGATTCTGTGACTCTAATTTTCTGCAGTAAATTATTGTCAAAACCCACCAGGCAAAATTGTTGCATGGGCTGAGGTCACACACTGTCAGCAAACACAGAGATATTGGAGGGAGCAAAGCCTGCCAGGAGTCTTGGGACTGAGGACTGCATGTGAATGCTGGAGTCAAATCTGATGTGATCTCATCCATTTCGCCTGGAATACATTTCTTAAATGAGAAACGGCTTGAGGAAACTTTTCTGGACTGCACACTAGGATCAGCTGAGAACATTTGCTCCAGAAGGGAGCTTAGAAACGAACAAACATGCATGCTGTGTGGAGCATCAGTGGAGGAATGCAGACATTTAAAGAAAAAATAAAAGGTGAAGAGTGATCACCTTCCACCAAGTTTAGGTGCTTAAAATTAACAAAGCGATCCATCTCTTCCCATTGACTACCTAAATATCACAGGCATATATCAAAGGAGGTTTCATTTGTACAAGCTGTGCACAACATGCCTAAATCATAGAGTCCAATATACTACTAAATTAAATTTTCTTGGGAATGTTTCCTGGTTCTGAGGCCAAGTGACAGTTCATTGAAATGGTTTGTATCCATCTTGTTGAACTCTCATGCTCTCCAAAACAGGCATCCAAATTTACTACTGGGAATAATTTCTGGCCTGTGTTTGTGTCAAGATTGGGTCTGAGTCTCTCTGGGAAAATGCTAGGTGTCATGGGAACAAACATAAGTGTTTAAATAATTGAATCCAGGGCCTGGAAAAATTCCTTTACACCATTTAATTACCAACGTGAGTGTAGTCTAATTATCTAAAATGTAGACACAGGTAAAGTGCCTACAGAATCTCACAGAAATGTCACTGAAATGGGTAAGTCCAGGAGAGAGATTCAAAAAGGAACTTGATTTTCTGCCTGAGCTGAGCCTGCACCTGTCACTAACCACTGTCTCACTGGACATATTGATCCCCCATGGATCCAGCCTCAGACTTGAACAGATCACTCTATGGATCTACTGTGATGTCTCCATCAGGTTCCGTTTCTGTGGAAGTCAGGGTGTCGAGGAGGTGACAGCAGATGCCAGGTTCTCTGTCTGACCTGGAGTTAGGGTGTAGTTGGTCATGAATCTAGGTCCAGAAGTACAGAAATCTTTCTATTCACACAATTTATGTATAGCAAGTGATGTAAAGCTTAAGTAGTAAATTCCTGTGATCCAGCAAAATTTGGGAGTGCTGAAAATGACAGAGTTCAAGCACGTCATTGTCCTTTAGGTCTCTAACCGTGCAATGGCATTGACAGTACTTTTCCATTTTCAGGTATAGATGAAGGCTCTGTAGTGATACAACTAATTTAGCACCGTGTTTTCTTTCTAGGGAAAAAAAAAGTCAGAATCTTCAAAATTCAGTACTGGATATTGCTAATAAGGTCCCAAAAATTCGGCCTCATTTTCTGGCTAATGTTTAGCTGGGATAAACAGCATTAAAAATTCAAAATATTCAGACTGCCACTAAGGCAAATCTGACAGCATTAAATTCCAGGTGCTTCTGAACTCTCTAATGATACAGCCTTTAAGCCTTTGATCATAGCTTTGATTCGAAGGACATTAGGCAGCTGCTTTTCCATGCAAATGCTCTGTACCTATAAGCTTCCAGATTGGAAAGAAATCTGAGTGGGAGGAAGAAATTTTCAGGCAAAAAAAAGTTCCCATGTCTCTTGTTGCTTGGCAACCACTGCCTTTGTCTCTGTGTGTTAGGAAAAATAGTATCCTTCAGAGTTCAACTCTCAAGCTTTCTTGAAGAAAAAAACAAAGAGGAAATAGGAGAAATGCACATTATGGGATGGGTTTCACAACAAATGTGAGACTGCAAGGGGCTAGGAGGAATTGTAGAGCCAACATTCATCTGTTCTATCCACCCAAAGGAAACAGGGAAGGCAGATAACAAGACTGAGGATTCATGACCTTTCTATTTGTCCATGGGAGGCAATATTTAAAGAATCCTTAAAATGATGCAGAGCCACAGAAGATGTCTTGTGGTAAGAGATTAAAAGAGCTCGGCTCGTTTCATGCATCAAAAAGAAGATGGAAGTGTGACTGCGCTATAATAGATAAGTAAATGAATGGGAGAAAAAGCCTTGTATAAAAGGGCGTTTCTGTCCAGGAGACAAATGTTAAATGAGAACCAGTTCCAGTGTCAGATAAATGCAGACATATTTATGTTCAAATTAAATGCACATTTTTAATGATGACAGCAATTAATTACCAAAGCAAACTGTCGAAGGAGTCTTGTACTCTTTATCACTTAAAAGTCTTCAGGTTGAGATGGATGTTGTTTGGAAAACACACCTTAGCCAACTAGATTAACTACAAGGGAAACAAGCTGAAAGTCAATGTTATGTGATACACAAGGGGTCAATGTAGCTTTACTGTACATTTACCTTGAGACTGACAAAAACAGTTGGAATTTTTCCCTCAGTTAAAGTGTGCATGGAGTGACTTTCCTCTGTAGCACCTAGTGCTGCCTGACACAATGACTTCACCTCTGAAATATGAGGAATAACACGCTGTGAGTTTGTCAGCTTATGTCATATAGTAGAATTTTAAACTTACACAGGTAATGAAGTGGCCATTGGCACAGCCCTACAAAGTTTCTGGTATAATTTCAGTTCCATGATAAAATGCAAAACAGTTCTGTACGTTTTATCCTCATTCTGTTTTACTTATACCAACTCATAATTCTTGCATCTGAGGTTGTTTAATTTTCAGGCCTATGAAAACACCTGTTACTTGGACATCCAAAGGTATGAGGTACAGTACAGACAGAAGAGGAAGAAACTTAATCTAAAATGGCTTCCTCAGCTTCCCCAACCAAATATTGCCTTCTGATTTAGGAGTTAAATTGTTCTCAGTTTTCATGGTTGGTAAGGGAAAGAAATCATGCTCTTAAAATGGGTATCCAAGCTGTGATGCCTTGCTGTTCTGTAAGAGCATTTGAAAACTCTTGTAGAGAAGCACTTGAGCTTGATGAGGGCACAGAACATGGGAGAACTAATTCAAAGGAAGTAAAACTTCCTTATCCACAATAAACTTGACTTAAGAAGACGTTCAGTTTATTGGCTTTTGTGGTCACTGGCCATTGCGTTCCTTAAACCACAGTTAGTGGAAGCTGCAGCTCACGTTAGAACAGGATAGTACCATTTCACACCAAAAGCCTGTGAAGAAACTCATATCTATAAAACGTGACCCTCAAGTAACTTCCACAAATACCATGTTGTTGTGGTTTAACCCCAGTAGGTGATGAGCCACTGGACATACGCTCCTCACACCACCACTCAGTGAGATGGGAGAGAGAAATGGAAGGGTAAAAGTACAAAGCGCATGGATTGAGATAAAAACTTATGGGTCGAGATAGAACAAAAGTTGCAAACACAAGCAAAGCAAAATAAAGAATTCATTCACTACTTCGCATCATCAGACAGATATTTAGTGATTTCCAGGAAAGCAGGGCTTCATCACACATAACGGTTACTTGGGAAGACAAATGCTCTGAACATCTCTCCTTCGTTCTTCTTCCCTCAGCTTTAATTACTGAGCATGACATCATATGGTACGGAATATCCCTTTGCTCAGTTTGGTCAGTTGTCCCAGCTGTGTCCCCTCCCAACTTCTTGTGCACTCCCAGTCTACTTGCTGGAAGGGTGATGGGAGGAATAGAAAGTGTTCAGTAAATAACTAAAATGTCCCTGTGTTATCAATACTGTTTTCATCACAAATCCAAAGCATGTCACAATACAAGCTATGAAGAAAATTATCTTGGCCAAAATCAGTACACATATATAGACTTCTCAGGATGAACACATAAACAGTAGCTTTAATTTTCAAGATGTCATATAAGACTATTAACTCATGCTGATGAGTTGTATTTGACAAATATGAAAAGGAATACTTCATTTAATAAATTTGTAGCTTAAAAAGGAAGAAAAAAAGTTGATTTTACTGATGCATGATGACCTGGGAGCAGTAGTTTTGACAGATGAGTTAGGGACTTCAAATCGGCAGTCTGCCTAATAATTGCATTGCAATTATTTCTGTCCATTCCCTTCATCACAGGAGTGAGGGTTGGTCAGTCTGGAAATTAGTTGTAAATCACAAATAATCCTCCTGAACTGAAACATGAAATATTGTTATCAACATAGACACCTAAATTAGGCAGTACAAATCTAGTTTTATATCTTATTTAGAGAAAATGGGAAAATGTACTTGGAAAATGAGCCAATTATACACTTAGAAAAAATTTACAAGAATAAAGCCATCCTATCTATAATACATTGTTTCTTAGTTTCAAGGTTATTGCTCAAGTAGGATTTCATTGTTTTAGCTAAGTCACATCTGTTTTATTTGAACTGTTGCAAGTCTGAATTAGATTTAGCATGAATTGCAGCTGACATTCACAGAGAGATACTTAGCAGTATCAAAAGTGTCAAAACAATGGACAAACACTGCAGATTTAAGTGCTTTTTAAGTTTGCTTTTATCAATAAAGTATCAGGTCATGAAAGTTTGTGTCGAATCATGAATGTGTTCTGTCTGGTTGAAGGGACAGAAATCATTATGAGGGAACAACCAAAGAAGAAATCCAGCACAAATATATCCTAAAGTCTGAAGAAATTAGAATGGGAAACTAGGATTTATGTTCTAATTGGAGAAGGAGTAGAATATGAGTATTGCCCTGGTCATAGAATCACCCTAATTACTTTACTACAGAGGTACTCACTTTCTTACTTGCCTTGTGGCTCAGTCATATTTAATTACATCATATAAAACAGAACAGCTTTGATATGACTGCAAAAGGGAGCTTTGCCCTAGTTTACACCGAACCTGATGGCTAGACTAATAGCCTCAGGGGAGAAAAGAGGTTGGCCTCTAGCTTCTGAGGTGACTGTTCTAACTATGGGTTGTTTCGGAAAAGGCAAACACCTCTTCTTCATCTGGCGTAGGGTTGGTTGGTTGGTACTCTCTGAGACAGTCTGTAGTGTCCAACATGGTGGGGAGGTGGAGGAGATGGTCACTGCCTTGTTTGTGGCTCTCAGTAGTCTTGGCTCTCCGGTGTCCTCAGACCTTGACAATCCTGAGCTTGGAGCAGATCTGCAGCATGACTAAGCAAACGAGTGACTGGAGTCTGAGAAAATCAGTTTTGGACTTTGTTGCAAACAACAACCCTTAGTCAGGACACACGCATTTGATTCCTTAATGGATTTAGCTCCAGATGATTTTTCATCATAATGGTGTTTGCAATAGTCCTGAACTGCTCTTGTTTTTCCTGCTATATTATTTGAGTAGCAGAGGGTGGGGGAAAAGATGATTGTAAATGATGCTAATGATAGCACCACCAAGCATTTCAAATCCTGAATTATTTTCAGAACATGAGGAATAAGGACAGCAAGTGAATTTAGAAATTAAATATAAGAATGACAATACATTTTGAAAGATGATGTTGTTCAAAAGATGTGTTAAGGCTATAAAGTGATTACCATTAATAGTCCTTCTTTTGGTCTTCAGGAACAAAGTTAAAGCAAAAGGAAGTTAAAGGATTAAATACCACTGCAAACTTCTATGAGATTTACACGTAAACTTCTAGTGTTACCTGTGGGTAGAAAAAATGTTACCAGACCCATTTATCTAACCAGTCTCAGTTGCTGGTTCAGCAAGACATGTAAAACCACTGACTCATTCAACAGCCTAGTTCAAAAGGGGCATTTTGGGGTCCTGTGGCTCCATCCCTGCTCAAAGCATCTTTTTGCCTGGTCAAGCTTTAAATATGTCCAGGAATGGAAATTCAACAGCGTCTCTGGGCAAGCTGTTCTAATATTTGACAAATTTGGTAAAACAAGCAAACACACTGCCTCTCTAATTTCCCATGCTCCCACTTGTGTCTGTTGTCTCACAGACTTCTCCTGTGTGTCTCTGTGAATTATTTTCTTCCATTTTCTCCATGTCTACCAGTCAGGTAGTTGAAATTGCACTAAAGGAGGTTTAGATTAGGACATTAAGAAAGATTTCTTGACTGAAAGGGTTATCAGGCATTGGACCAAGCTGCCCAGGGAAGTGGTGGAGTCGCCATCCTTGGAGGTGTTTAAAAATGTGTGTAGATGTGGTGCTTAGGCACATGGTGGTGGACATCACAATGTTAGGTCAATGGCTGGACTCAATGATCTTAAGGGTCTTTTCCAGCCTAAATGGTTATATGATTCTATGAAATACATATCTTGAATTTGAAACACTTTTCAAACCTGCAGTTGCATGAGAATTTGTCAAGACACTTGGTTAAATTCACTGTGATTTAGCACATGTGTAATTCTTAGACAAACTATCCCTTTGCCTGATAAGTATTGGTGAAGCTGTCAATGGTGAGGGATAGAGGCAGCCTCTACCCAACAGAAGAAACAGAAGAGAGAAATTTGGCTTGTACTCTATGCCTCAAACTCCTTGTCACTGGGGGTAGTTCCCTACCTTGGGCATTCCCAACCTTGATCCTTCCCCACTGCAGGTAAAGATCTGGCTATGAGTTGTCTTCTTAGCTGTCAGAGAAGAAGAGCTATGCTGCCAAAAAGGTTGAACTATTTGGAAAAAGACAGGAAGTACCAGGAATAGAGCACAAGCCAGCCTCAGAATTGGCGGAGTGGCTCAGGAAGACACATGATTGTTCAGATGTGGCTTGAGATACACATTCAGATCTAGCACAACTTTGATACATTCACTGATAATAACTAAAACTGTTGGGAAGAGACTGACGTTATCAAACTTTGAGTGAGGAAGGCCAAGAGAAACCACATCAAGCTTTGGGACCAAGGGGGATTCAGACTTACTGTTTATGGGTTTCCATGTAAGGGCTCTAGTATTAGTACAGTAAGTGATAACATCATTAATACAGTGTGCCACGCAGCTTTTCTTTTCTGAATAATCTGGTCACTTCATAACATTTGTGGAAGGGGTCAGAATAGTCTGGACTGGGTGGAAAACCAAAGGCTCTCCACGTGCCACTACAGAGGGAATGTCAGGATCACTTAATGGACTGTGGTGCCTTCAGCACATACCTTGTGGATAAAACAGAACCAAAATCTACAAGTGTTTATTGGCTGAAGATCGCAGCCTTTGGAGTCACACTGATGTTCAGTCTTAGTCTACAAGTAAAATTGCTTCAGGTTTATATTTTAACAAATCCATTCATGGGGCTTAATTGGTTTTTATGAACCTAGAAAATAGGCTCAGAAGTTCACAAATCCAGAAGATTTGCCCACCTCTAGTACGGCTTTGAATAATTGGAACAAATTAGATTGGTTTTGTTTTGCAGAAGAAGAAACCACGTTGGCTGTTCTTAGGATTGCTTTTCAAGTATTTCCTTTTGATCTAAATGTTCTCCAATTGATGTCAATTAATGTCAAAATGACTGCTTTCTATTTTCCCACCATTTCTTAGAGCCTTTCAGAATAATGATCAGTGGACTATAATATCTTTCCTGCCCATATCTGCTCAGCCTTGCACACTTTTTTGGGCGTAGGCAGAATTAAAACTTTAAAGATACTTATCTAGTTCCTGAGGCAATGGAAAAGCAAATTAATTTCCAATATTTTTGTAATGGCTGCAAGAAAGCTGTTATAAGATAAAAGCAAAATTCCTTTTTCCTGAGAAATTAAACAATAGCTTGAAAGAAATTATGCCATGGCAAAACCCTTTTTCTGTGTTACAGCAGCACACAGCAGCACATGATAGTACACATATACAAAAAAGATCCAAAAAGATGTTTTAGACAACACCTTGTAGACAAATAGCATAGAAATACCTGATTTTTAGTGGTAGTCTGTACCTTTAACAAAGAAGAAATATTTTCCTCTTCATTAGCCTGTCTTTGCTAATGTAGCAAAATGAGGAGTCTGGCTAGAGCTGAGTGTGGAATGGGGAGTGACTTTTTGTCAGAGGCCACAGACAATCATCTTTTGCTCTTCCCCTTCCATTATCATTTTGATAATTGCTTCATATTCCCAGAAAAGGAGAACCTTTGGGCTGGAACTAGAAATTCTTAGAAGCTGCAGAGAAGGATTTTTTTAACTTCATTTCCTGTTACAGGAAGATTTCAGTTAGTTCCTGCCTGAAGAAAAAATAATTATGTGTCTAACAACACAAGGAGAAGAAACCAAACCTCACATTTTGTAAACTCTGAAAAATTCTTTTAGTATAGATGGTTGAAGCTAACCCTAGCACCACGCTATTAAAAAAGCTGATGAAAAACTGAAAAGCAGACCTACTTTCTCCCATAACTTGCAGCTCATTTGTAGAACTCATTATCATATATTGCTGAAGCTAAAAGCCAGGGAAGAGTAAGGTGGTTTAAACAAACCCCATCCATTTGTAGCATTACAAGGTTATTCAGAATTATGGTAATGGACACTAACAACAAGATCGTGGAGGGGCTTTTTCAAGGAACTTATGAGAAGGGCAGGCTTACATCTTTCAGGGTTCTACAGGAAAGAGGCAATACAGGAATAAGCACATGGATGCGAAGAGAGTCATGTCTCAACCTTTAACTTAGAGCTCAGGGTCCTTGGTGCGCGCTTTCCACTGCAGAGTTTCTTGCCACAGCCTCTGTAAAGCACAGGATATTGGGCAAGCAGCATGACTGCTCTGATGATAATTCTTGAATTCCTATGGTAGGTACTGGAAGACGCAAAATGAACAATGTGCAAAACTCACACCAACTTCCAGCTGAGTGGGCAGGAGTTTACTGGGATTCTTTATCACCAACCTGAAAACAATCGTGTCAAGGAAAAAAGCTCCTTTCGTTGCCTTCCCCAACCTCTACAAAATGACATGGAGGATTCCCTATCCTCTCTTTACCTGACTGAACACAGTGACTTAAGGGATGGGGGGCAATGGTGACAAGTTCCTGCCCAGTGTAGCAGACATGTCCCCTCTTTGACTACCCTACCTTCTCAGGTACCCTTGCACAGTGGGTATGAAGCTTTGCAAGTAGAACCGAACAATAATGATGACAATGGTTCATCTAGATTGGAGTGTCACTGAGGATGAGTTGGCCTATACCTTGTGTCAAAACTGCTACTGTAAAGAAAAAAAGGCAGGTCATCGTTGTTATGGGAGACTCTCTTCTCAAGGCAATAGAAAGCTCAATATGCAGACCAGACCCACTTCTTAGAGAAATCTCCTATCTCCCTGGTGCCCAGGTTAAAGATCATAATGATAGAATAGTTTGGGTTGGAAGGGACCTTCAAAGATCACCTAGTCCAACCCCCCTGCCATGAGCAGGGACATCTTCACCCAGATCAGGTTGCTCAGAGCCCCGTCCAGCCTGGCCTGGGATGTCTCCAGGGATGGGGCATCCACCACCTCTCTGGGCAACCTGGGCCAGTATTTTACCATCCTCATTGTAAAATATTTCTTCCTCATGTCTAGTCTGAATCTCTCCTCTTTTAGTTTAAAATCATTACCCCTTCTCCTATCACAACAGGCCCTGTTAAAAAGTCTGCCCCTATCATATAGGCCCTGTTTAACTACTGAAAGGCCACAATAAGGTCTCCCTGGAGCCTTCTCTTCTCCAGGCTGAACAACCCCAACTCTCGCAGCTTGTCCTCCCAGCAGAGCTGTTCCAGCCTCCGATCATTTCTGTGGCTCCTCTGACCCCTCTCCAACAGGTCCATGTCTGTCCTGCACTGAGGGCTCCAGGGCTGGACACAGGACTCCAGGTGGGGTCTCACCAGAGCGGAGCAGAGGGGCAGAATCACCTCCCTGACCTGCTGGCCACGCTCCTTCTGATGCAGCCCAAGATACAATTGGTCTTCTGGGCTGCAAGTGCACATTGCCAGCTCACGTCCAATCTTTCATCCATCAGTATTCTCAAGTCCTTCTACATAGGGCTGCTCTCAATCCCTTCATCCCCCAGCGTGTATTGATACCAGGGGTTGCCATGGCCCAGGTGTAGAATCTTACACTTGGCCTTGTTGAACCTCATGAACTTTGCATGAGCCCACTACTCAAATTTGTCCAGGTCCATTTGGATGGCATCATGTCCCTCAGGCGTGTCAACTGCACCACTCAGCCTGGTTTCATCTGCAGACTTCCTGAGGGTTCACTCGATCCCACCGTCTGTGTCCTTGATGAAGATATTAAACAGTACTGGTCCCAGTACAGACCCCTGAGGGGCACCACTTGTCAATGGTGTCCATCTAGACACTGTGACACTGACCTCTGCTCTCTGAGTGTGACCATCCAGCCGGTTCCTCATCCACCAAACAATCCACCCATCAAATCCGTATCTCCAATTTAGAGACAAGGATGTTGTGGGGGACTGTGTCAAAGACTTTACAGAAGTCCTGACAGACAACATCCATAGCCCTTCCTTTGCCCACTGATACAATTACTCCATCACAGAAGACCACTAGCTGGGTGAGGCAGGACTTGCCTTTGGTGAAGCCTTGCAGGCTGTCTTGAATCACCTCCCCGTCCTCCAAGTGCCTTAGCACAGCTTCTAGATCTGTTCCATGATCTTCCCAGGCACAGAGTCATGATGAAAATGTGAAAAGAAAACTTCCTGTCCTGGTAAGGCCCTCAGATTATTATCCATTATTGACTTTTCAGGTAGGCAGTAATGAAACTACAATGGGAAATCTGAAGGCAATCAAGAGAGACTTCAGGGCCTTGGGACAACTGGTTAAGGGATCAGGATCACAAGTAGCGTTGTCCTCTGTTCCCCCAGTTGCAGGGAATAATAAGGGAAGAAACAGGAAGGGCCAGCAGATCAATACCTGGCTCTTAGCTTAGAAGAACTTGGGGTTTTTTGATCATGGGTTGGTTTACATGACACCTGGCCTGCTGGTGACAGAGTACACTTGTCTCAAAGCGGGAAAAGGATCTTTGCACAAGAGTTAGCAGGGCTCATTGAAAGAACTTTAAGCTACATTTGAAGAGGGAATGGGAGAAAACCAGGCTTGCTGGAAATACGCCTGGAGGCGGCGTGCCAATATTTGAGGGATGGGGTGCCAGTGAGGCCCTTCGGTCTACTGTCTCAGGGAATGGAGGTCCACCCACCAGCAGACACAAGTGTTATTGGTGTGTTAGGAGCCGGGGAAGTGCCTGAGAATGGTCACAAAGGAATTAGGGCTTCACCCCACAAAAAGGTGGCAGGATCAATAGCCCAGCTGAAATGCACCTATATGAATGCACACAGCATGGGCAACGAACAGCTGGAAGCCATTGTGCAGCAGAAAAACTACTCTGTAGTTGCCATCATAGAAACACGGCGGGATGACTTGCGCTACTGGAGTGCTGCAATGGATGGCTATAAACTCTTCAGAAGGGGAGTGTTGGGGAGTGTTTTGATTGTCTAGAGCTTAATGATGGTGATGAGAGGATTGAATGTTTACGGTTAAGAATCAGGGGGAAGGCAAACAAGGCAGTCATCATGGTGGGAATCTGTAACAGACCACCCAATGAAGATGAAGAGGCAGATGAAATATTCTGCAGGCAGCTGGGAGAAGTCTCATGATCACTAACCCTTTTTTTCATAGGGGACTTCAGCTTACCAGATGTCTGCTGGAAATACAACACAGCAGAGAGGAAATCGTCTAGGAAGGTCCAGGATTGTGTGGAAGAGAAATTCCTGACACAGCTGTTCCATGAGCCAACTAGGGAAGGTATCCCACTGGACCTGTTCATGAACAGAGGAGGACTTGTGGGTGATGTGATGGCTGAAGGCCATCTTGGGCATGAAATGGTAATTTTCAGTTCTTGGAGAAGTAAGGAATGGGGTCAGCAGAACTGTTACATTGGATTTCTGAAGGGCAGACTTTGAACTGTTTAGGAGACTGGTTGGCAGAGTCCCCTGGGAGACAGCTCTGTAGGACAAAGGAGTTCAGGAAGGCTGGTCGCTCTTCAAGAAGGAAATCTTAAAGTTGCAGGAGGAGGCTGTCCCCATGTGCCAAAAGACAAGCCAGCAGGGATTAAGACCAGCCTGGCTGAACAGAAAGCTTCAGCTGGAACTCAGGAAAAATAGAAAAAGTTTTTGACCTTCGGAAGACAGGGAAGGCAACTTCAGGAGTACTACAAGGATGTCATGAGGTTATGCAGGGACAAAATTAGAAGACCCAAAGCCCAACTAGAGCAGAGCCAGAAAAGACAATAAAAAAACATTTCTATAAATACATCAGCAACAAAAAGGAGGACTAAGGAGAATCTCCACCCTCTGGCAGATGTGGGGGGAAACATAGTGACAGAGGATGAGGGAAAGTTTGAGGTACTAAATGCTTTCTTTGCCTCAGTCTTTAATAGTAAGACCAGTTGTGCTCCAGGTACCCAGCCCCCTGAGCTGGAAGACAGAGATGGGGAGGAGAATGAAGCCCAAATAATCCGAGGGGAAATGATTGGCAACCTGCTACACCACTTAGACATGCACAAGTCTATGGGGCCATATTGGATCCACCCAAGGGTTCTGAGGCAGGTGGCAAAAGTGTTCACCAAGTCACTTTCCATAATGTATCAGCAGTCCTGGCTAACTGGGAAGGTGCTGGGTAGCTGGTGGTTTGCAAATGTGATGCACATCTACAAGAAGGGCCAGAAAGAGGATCTGAGGAACCACAGGCCTGTCAGTCTGACCTCCGTGCCAGAGAAGGCTATGGAGCAGATCATCCTGAGTGCCACCCAGTGGCACATACAGGACAACCAGGTGACCACGCTGTGGATGTTGTCTACCTAGACACCTCACACACCCTCAGTACATTTGCAGATAACACGAAGTTGGGTGGGAGTGTTGATCTGCTTGAGTGCAGGAAGGCTCTACAGAGGGATCTGGACAGACTGGACCGATGAGCTGAGGCCAATTCTATGAGGTTTAACAAGGCCAAGTGCCGGGTCCTGCACTTGGGTCACAACAATCCCAGGCAGCGCTACAGGCTGGGGAAGAGTGGTTGGAAAGCGCCTGGAGGAAAAGGATCTGGGGCTGTTGGTTGATAACTGCTGAACGTGAGCCAGCAGTGTGCCCAGGTGGCCAAGAAGGCCAACAGCATCCTGGCTTGTATCAGGAATAGTGCGGCCAGCAGGACCAGGGCATTGATTGTCCCCCTGTACTCGATGCTGGTGAGACCACACCTTGAAACCTGTGTTCAGTTTTGGGATCCCTCACTACAAGAAAGTTCAGAGATGGGCGACAAAGTTGGTGAAGGGTCTGGAGCACAAGTCTTATGAGGACCAGCTGAGGGAGCTGGGGCTGCTCAGCTTGGAGAAAAGGAGGCTGAGGGGAGACCTTATCCTGGTTAACATTCAGGGACTGCTTCCACCAAGCTCAAGATCAGTGCATCCCGACACGCAGAAAGTCAAGGAAGGGAGCCAGGAGACCTGCGTGGTTAAACAGGGAACTGCTGGGCAAACTCAAGTGGAAGAGGAGGGTTTACAAATCATGGAAGGAGGGGCTGGCCACTTGGGAAGAATATAAGGCTGTTGTCAGAGGATGTAGGGAGGCAACTAGGAAAGCTAAGTCCTCCTTAGAGTTAAACCTGGTGAGAGGGGTCAAGGACAACAGAAAGAGCTTCTTCAAATACATGGCAGATAAAACTAACACCAGAGGCAATGTAGGCCCACTGATGAATGGGGTGGGTGCCCTGGTGACAGAAGATACAGAGAAGGCAGAGTTACTGAATGCCTTCTTTGTCTCTGTCTACTCTGCCGGAGGCTGTCCTGAGGAGCCCCGTACCCCTGAGGCCCCAGAGGAAGGCAGGGCAATGGAGGAGTTTGCCTCAGTTGATGAGGACTGGGTTAGGGACCAGTTAAGCAATCTGGACATCCATAAATCCATGGGTCCAGATGGGATGCACCCGCGGGTGCTGAGGGAGCTGGCTGAAGTCATTGCTGGACCACTCTCCACCATCTTTGCCAAGTCTTGGGAAACGGGAGAGGTACCTGAGGACTGGAGCAAAACAAATGTCACTCCGGTCTTCAAAAAGGGCAAGAAGGAGAACCTGGGCAACAGTAGACCGGTCAGCTTCACCTCCATCCCTGGGAAAGTGATGGAAGGCCTTATTCTTGGTGCTATCTTAAGACATATCAAGGATAAGCGGGTCATCAGGGGCAGTCAACATGGCTTCACCAAGGGGAAGTCGTGCTTGACAAACCTCATAGCCTTTTATGAAGACATAACGAGGTGGACTGATGATGGCAGAGCGGTGGATGTGGTCTACCTTGACTTCAGTAAAGCATTTGACACCGTCTCCCACAGCATCCTCACAGACAAACTGAGGAAGTGTGGACTGGATGATCGGGTAGTGAGGTGGACTGCAAACTGGCTGAAGGAGAGAAGCCAGAGAGTCGTGGTCAATGGGGCGGAGTCTGGTTGGAGGCCTGTATCTAGTGGAGTGCCTCAAGAGGGGGGACCAGTATTATTCAATATATTCATCACTGACTTGGATGAGGGAATTGAGTGTACTATCAGCAAGTTTGCTGATGACACCAAGCTGGGAGGAGTGGCTGACACGCCAGAGGGCTGTGCTGCCATCCAGCGAGATCTGGACAGGCTGGAGAGTTGGATGGGGAAAAATGTAATGAAATATAACAAGGGAAAATGTAGAGTCTTACATCTGGGCAGGAACAACCTCAGGTTCCAGTATAGGTTGGGGAATGACCTATTAGAGAGCAGTGTAGGGGAAAGGGACCTGGGGGTCCTGGTGGACAGCAGGATGACCATGAGCCAGCACTGTGCCCTTGTGGCCAAGAAGGCCAATGGCATCCTGGGGTGTATTAGAAGAGGGGTGGTTAGTAGGTCGAGAGAGGTTCTGCTTCCCCTCTACTCTGCCCTGGTGAGACCTCATCTGGAATATTGTGTCCAGTTCTGGGCCCCTCAGTTCAAGAAGGACAGGGAACTGCTGGAGAGAGTCCAGCGCAGCCACGAAGATGCTGAAGGGAGTGGAGCATCTCCCTTATGAGGAAAGGCTGAGGGAGCTGGGGATCTTAAGCTTGGAGAAGAGGAGACTGAGGGCTGACCTTGTTAATGTTTATAAATATATAAAGGGTGAGTGTCACGAGGATGGAGCCAGGCTCTTCTCGGTGACAACCAATGATAGGACAAGGGGTAATGGGTTCAAGCTGGAACACAAGAGGTTCCACTTCAATTTGAGAAGAAACTTCTTCTCAGTGAGGGTGACGGAACACTGGAACAGGCTGCCCAGGATGGTTGTGGAGTCTTCTTCTGTGGAGACATTCAAAACCCGCCTGGACGCCTTCCTGTGTAACCTCACCTAGGTGTTCCTGCTCTGGCAGGGGAATTGGACTGGATGATCTTTGAGACCCCTTCCAATCCCTAACATTCTGTGATTTTGTGATTCTGTGATCACTGTCTACAGCTACCTGAAAGGAGGTTGTAGCAAGGTGGGGGTTTGTCTCTTCTCCCAGGTAGCAACTGATAGGGCAAAAAGAAATAGTCTCAAGTTGCTCGAAGAGAGGTTTAGATCGGATTTTAGGAAAATCTTCTCCACAGAAAGGTTTGTCAAGCATTGGAACAGGCTGCCCAGGGAAGTGGTGGAGTCACCATTCCTAGAGGTGTTTAAAAGGTGTATAGATGAGGCTCTTAGGGACATGGTTTAGCAGTGAACTTGGTGCTGTTAGGTAATAGTTGGACTTGATAACCTTAAAGGGCTTTTACAACTTCAGTGATTCTATGATTCCATGATTCTATGATTCCATGATTCTGTCTTAAATCAGATGCAGATTTGGCTCTCAAAACAGGAAGGACAGGGAATAACACATTCAGCTCTGTGAACAGAAAAGGGATAGAACATTTGTCCTGTTAATTCTGTAGCCAGTTTTTGCTTTGGCAGCTGTTTAAAGATTTTCAGAAGCAGCAAGACTTCAATCAGACATGAAAACTTTGGGAGGAAAATTAATTACAAGCATCCCTTGCCTACTATAAATAACCTGGACCTAGTTTCCTAAAATGATACCTCAAAAGTCCTCTTCCTATTCTGATGCTGCTTTTACAATAATTTTCAGGGTTGTAAGAAGTCAACGGATCAAATATAGTGATTTCCTAAACTCTCAATTCTAATTAAAATTCTGCAGGCTGACAACATAAAATATGAGTCAAAGTAACAATCCAAGGTCATTTTTGTGCTGCATAAAATGGCTTATTTGAAGTGTCATACTGATAAGGAATATCTAACAGAGAACACATGCTCCTTTCCTGTGTTCACGGTTCTGTGAGTTATAAGCTAGAAGGACAACTTTCTGTTTTTCTTAAACAGACCTTGTCAAAGGAGAGAAAAGACATTTTGAAGTCTGAGCAGGAACCTGACCAACACAAAAAATTCCTCATCACGTGGCATTCATAAAAAAGGAATCTATTTCTTATTTATGAATAACGTGAAGTATTTCTAACATTAATAAAGCATATTACTGAGTCTAAGGCAGATATTTAATGAGCGCAGAGCCTTGAAGTCTCCCGAGAAGCAGGGCAAAAAGAGGGATACACAGAAATGTCTGTTCTGTCAATTTTCATTTTCTGCCTCTTCCCCTTCCAGGGACTGGCATGCCGGATTATCGGTGGCTTGACTCTAATGAGATGTAATGTGGTTGTACATGTGAAACTCTAGTGGGTTATTTATAAATAAAACTTAAGTTAGAACAACAGCAGAATTCGTGTAATGAAGAGTGAGCACTGAAAAATGATGGCCATCTCTGCTGAAGAGGTGTAAAGAGGTCCCTTTTTTTTTTTTTTGACAAAATGCTACTTCATGCACAATGCATTTACAACTGAATAAGTATGAATCTTGGCAGGTTGTTCCAAAATGTAAATCCAACATGATGAAAAATGTACAGCTATTTTTATTTCACAACAGCATAGTTATAATAAAGCTTTCTCAAATGTAAGTTAGTTTTCTCTTCCTCAGAGGCGCTAAAAACCGTGGACTTCAAATTAAATTTTTTAAGCCTATTCTCATTGTAATCATCATGTTTGTGGACAGATAAATTTCAGAGTACTGCCTTGGAGAGTTATGGTTTATCCTCATCTAACAACTTTTCTGAGACTAAATTGCTGGGATTTTTTTAAATCTTCAGTTTGAAATTTGTGATTATTTTAGCATTGTGGTTTCCTATCTGTGCTGGTATTCGCCCTCAAGATTGTAATCAAGGCAACATGAAATACTGTGCTAGGAAAAAAAAGAAGAGTGTTCTTCACTTGGATTGTCGATAATAACTCCATGTAAATCAATGGTGAAGGCAGATTTAAGTTTCCAAATGCAGCAACACTTTGACCAGGCCCTGGGCTTGTTTAGAGTAAAGAGAATTTATGTTTCACTGTTTCTTGATGAGGGCAACCTTGACAGGTCCTGTTGTCTTCTTTTGGAATCTAATGTGTTTTTCAATTCACACGGGGGATAATTATCAGGCATTTTTACCTTCGTATTTCTTCGGTTTTCCTGCCATGTGCTCCCTTGGTTCAAGAAGTTTGCTGGATGTTGAGATAAAGGTATTTGTCTTGTGTCAAGAAAGATCCAGCTTGGTAATTTTATTTAAAGAAATGAGATTCACTCTCCCGTAGTAGAGAATCAAGTGTTTGATGCTGTCTTGCCTTTTCCTGCCTTGCTCAGCCCCTTGCTCTTTGTGCCAGCTTTGACAAAAATTGCCTGACTTGGCCTGTAAAAAAATGCCCTTGTGGGCCACTGTGGCCTACATTTGTCATTTCCAGTGGAGTCTGGATGTTTATTTCCCTGCCCCTATTGCAAGTGTCAAACTTTGCACCTCTCTCTTGTGCATGCAGCTCATTTTTTCATGATAACGCTGCTCCTCAGAGTGCTGCAAGCAAAAGATCAAGAAAATACAAAGCCGCATTGCAAAACACATCTTCTGGCAACATGAAGATTTTGCAGCTGCATTTCTGACTCTATCAATATCTTCCCATGGGAAATATCATAGGAGGTTTGCAGCGCTGAGGGAGTTGCACATCAACCGCAGAGCTGGCGAGGAGGAAACATGCATGACACACGGTGTGAACTGTGGGGTTGTCACATGCAGGGACAGGAGTTGGACTCGATGATCCTTGTGGGTCTCTTCCAACTCAGGACATTTTATGATTCCATGATTCTATGATTCTATGATGGGCCATCCCCATGTCTTGTGAGTTCCTTGTGTCAAGTCAGTTATGTCTTTGTGCAGCAGGAAACCGAGACCAAGTATTCAGTCCTCAGGGCAATGTGTGTGAGAGTGAAAATGAGCAAAAGGGCATAAACCCATACTTGTTTTCATTTGTTTCATTATCTAGGAGGTAGAAGCTCCCTGTGAATAAATTGCTTGAAGGACAGATTTCCTCAAACATCAATAATTTTTGTGTTTGCACACACACTTGGAAGACATTTGTGCTTAGCTCTTAGCACACGGTGTATTTCTTAAATTCCCCGAGCATTTGCGCACCCTTTATAAATAGTCTGAACAAGAAAACCAGACTGTAAGATCTTAGGTAAATTATTCAGATGATGATGATTAAAAATAATTGGAGCTCCATTAATATGGTTCCATAAAAATAACAAATGGAAAAGTACCGGGATGAAGCGTGAAAAGAGAGACTTGAAAGGTTCAAATAAGCAAATTACATTTAATACATTTCGTATTGCAAAATTCGATCATGTTTTAATACTCTATTTTGTTAGGGCAAAAAACCCCGACTTGTCATTTTGCCTTATCTACCTTTGTCACAATTTATTAATCCAGAAATTCCTAGATTTACTTATTTACAGATTTTGCATTTAATTATTTACAGATATTACATTTAATTATTCCATGACTTAAGTGGCAAAATGTTTATGTTGATACGTTTTACCTTGCATAATGACAAGAAATACCATCAAATGGGTGAAATCCATCTCTTACGTAACTTCAAACAAACAAAAAAATCATCTTTCTGAGACAAGATGAATATTACAAATAAAATAATTGTTTTCATAAAAATATTATCAAAGCAAAATATTATTATGATATATTGTGTGCATGGGTAAGTGATTTTCTATTGCTGTTTTCCAGGAAAAACAAAAGAGAGGGATTTTTTTGACCCAAATCATTTCATATAAAAGAAGTATATATATCCAAAATAGTGTGGGTGAGAAATTAAACTCCTGAATTAAAGGGCTGTTGGATGGGATGGTATGGAGTCAGGTCTTGTTTCAAGGCATATATTAAACAACTGCTGCAGCTGAGTTAAACCTTACTTTGATCCCCCTTACCATAGATGCACGTGTGCTCCCTACAGAGCAAACCAAGTAGATGAGTGCTCAGTATAATGGATGTTCTAGAGAGTGGGAAGCCAGAAGAGGGGTTACATATATAAGGGAAACATAGCAAATGGAGAGGGGACCAAAGCTCTGAAACAGAGAAGAAGCCTTCTAGTGCCTGGAAGGATGTGAGAAAATAGGTTTTCAAACTTGGATGATGCCTGAAAGAGGTCTGGAGCTGCAATCTGGGAGATAACACATTTCCATGTGCTTCACTCATCCTCCGTTTGGAAAAGCAAAGATGGGAAGGGTCTGATCTCCATCAAAGACCTTGGTTTCCTCTGTTCAAGGACATTTTATTCTGACTTGCCACTTGGCTCAGAAGGGCCCAGGTAACAGATGCCATGTTACTTCTTTAAGCTGTAAGCAATTACACTTTTGCACAACTTAGAGATTTTTTATTTTTATGATAGTCCCTCTGGATGCTCCAGAAACCTTGCCATCTCCTTTTCTTTGGCACGTTATAGTACAAGCTAATTTGACCATTGGCTCACAGGACTCAGGATGATGACCTGTCACATCATGCTGCATAAAGATTCTTCTGTTCTTGTTAATGCTGACCATGGTCTGCAGTGAAAGATTGTGGGAACATGATTTGTCACTGTTTCTCCTACATCTTCCTCACTTCCTCATGGTTCTCCAAGAATGATTCTCCTCTCTTCCATTTTCACTGTCAGAGAGGCACCATTTTTAATTTCTTCAGTGTTTCAGTCATTTAGCTACACCTTGGACTTCATGGATACTTTGTCAAAGTCAGGCTTGAACATTTACAATAGAGACAAACAGGGGAAATATCTGCTTCTGTCTGAAAATTCTCTGTAGTGTTTTTCTGAGTATTCCTAAATAGTCCTTAAGATGGGATGCATTTAAAAAACTGCTACACAGTGTAGGATATGCCTACACTGTACAGGATAATGGAACCACAGCTGTCCAAGGTAACAACAAGCTCCATAGATTACTGACAAAGTGGATGCTACACTTTTGTATCTATTTGGGTCGAGAAGTGATATTGCTTTGTTCTTTGGGTGCTATCTCCAACTAATGTGTTTCTTTCAGGCTTGAAATGGCTCATGAAGTGTCGCACTGGGTACCCATTGTACCCATCAAGTCATTAACCATTTAAAGTTTTGGTCTTGCTGTATGTTCATGTGAATGGATGAGACTACACTACACACAAGTAATTTGGAAAAAAAAAATCCTGAGTCTGTAATAATTGGCAGCTCTGTTTTTCTCTAAAGTATCCTGAGACACTCTGGTGTTTAGGTATTCAAGGAGTGCTCACACTGTCAGGAATAATCTTTAGCTGGTGTATTGTTAATAGTATTTTGAGATTAAATATTTATTGTATTGATTCTTCAGACTGACATAGACACCCATTAAATATACAACTATAAAATGACTTCACACTCTTCTAATCATCCATCTACTTAACCACATCCATTGGGAATAGCCTAGAAGCACAGAACAGACTAATACATTCTCACCTGAGTCTTCCAGCTCTAGCAAATGGTCTGCAGTGCTCCCTGCTGTCAGCAGGTGAAGGACGACCTCCGAAAAGGAAAGGCTGTTACAAAATGTGAGGTGTCCATCTCATGGACTGGAAGTGCATGTCCAGTTTATGGGACATTTGGACAACAGTTGAGATGCACAGAGAAGAAGCAGTTTTCTGGTGAGGAGTGGATGATTCTGAGCACTTCAGGTTAAAAATGTTAACAGACATACTTGGGAGCCAATAAATAGCCAGTCTTCTACAAAAGCATCTTGTAATGTTTTAGTAACAAGAGGAGAGCAGGGTAAGAAATGACTGAGGAACAGGAGAAAATGGCAATAATTTGTTTGACTATCAGTTTCCTGCAGCCTGCCACAAAGACGAATTATGCTACTAGTATGGAGGCTGGTCTGATGCATTGTGTCTCAAAGGTGACACCTGAGGGCACTTTTTCAGCTTCTGTTTTGTTGTGGTTGTTTTGGAGCTAGTTTTCTGTTCAGCAAGGAAGTTGTCTTTCCTCACCTTTTTTGTTTGTTTGTTTGTTTTTCCATATTTCCTCTCAAATTTCCCTTCCTTTATCCACCTTTCTTATTTGATTCCTCATTTCCTGTCCCCATATCCACAAGATGAAACTAAAATATCTTTTTTCTTCTTTTAGCATCTGCCTAGCTGTTTCACTTGGCATCATTCATGGGCAGCTCGATTTCCTTTTGAAGTTGAGCACTAACTTTCAAAGTCAATTTTTGGAATCAATTTTAATACTCTTTTACTGAACTTCTTAATTCAAAGCTAAAATTTAAGCAGGCCAGCTCTCCTAGAAGCCAGTGCCACAGGGAGGAGGAAGGGTAAATGTGATCCAAGTTGCTTTCAAGAGACTGAACATCAAAGAACAGTCACTACCCATTCCCTGATCTACGCAGAGGGCTGGATTTCTTGGGCAGATTTATCCTTATTTGAAAATCTTGCTCTCGGGACAAAGATTTTCAACTGAGATTAAATTTTTCAGTATCCCAAGTAGCAATGCACTGTGGTGACCAAAGAGCAGTCAATGGGAGTAAAGGTTTTTGTTACTATTTTCAGGTTTTTGTTTCTCTAGTTTAGCTATAAGTTTTCAAACCAAATGGTCATCCCTTAGCCCAAATTATTTCTTCCTGCTCTTCTTCCCCAGCCTGGGGCTCAGAAGCATTTCCAACAGCTTGTCTTAAAACCAAAAAACAAAACCAAGCTGGTGCTGCTTGACCTGCTCCAAATTTCACTATTGTCAGGCTTTCATTTATTTATTTTCAATATCTAAGTTTAGAAAGAAATCTTCTGACCAGAGCAGAGGAGATGGAAGGAAAGAAGACAAAAAGATTAGATGAGCTTCCCCTCCCTTCCCTTCCCTTGCCTTCCCTTCCCTTGCCTTCCCTTGCCTTCCCTTGCCTTGCCTTCCCTTCCCTTCCCTTCCCTTGCCTTGCCTTCCCTTCCCTTCCCTTCCCTTCCCTTCCCTTCCCTTCCCTTCCCTTCCCTTCCCTTCCCTTCCCTTCCCTTCCCTTCCCTTCCCTTCCCTTCCCTTGCCTTCCCTTCCCTTCCCTTCCCCTCCCTTCCCCTTTCCCTTTTCCTTTCCTTTTCCCTTTCCTTTTCCCTTTCCTTTTCCCTTTCCTTTTCCCTTTCCTTTCCTTTTCCCTGCACCCTCGAGCTTGTCCATAATGGCAGACCTTGCTCTTTATGTTATTACCAAGCCTGACACATCAGGGAACCAAGATTTAAAAGAGCTCGTGTCACTCTGCCCCTCTCTCAATCAACACAAGCTGCAGCTCAGCACATCTTTGAAAAACAGGGACAGAGTGAAGGGGGAAAAATCAAAGAAAGATTAGCCTTTTGTATAAAAACTACCATCTTAACTAGAGAGAAATTACAGTGAGTTATTTAAAGTAGATAGTGGTAGTGTGTGGTTGAAGAGAGAGAAATGTAATGCATTGGTAACTGTTAAAATTTGCTTCTTCCAGTGCTTGGCTCCTGTGGCCAAAGCAGAAGCCAATGCTCCATCAAGGCTTGTCAGGAGCATCACATACAGTCCTGCCCATGGGCTGCTCTGCAATGAAACCAAAGAAATGGTGGAAATTTTACTTTGTCCTGTTGCTTCTGAGTTTCTCATCTGCAAATTGGAAATAGTGCCTGCAAGGTAGAAATAATGCTTTTTATTGCATCTTTAGTTTTGTTTTGTGTCTGACACTATAGCCAATTTTTATTTTTACTTATTTCTGGGAAAATTTAGTCTCAAACTTTTTTTTAGTAAATAAACCTGAAAAATATCAGCCAATTTTATTCTTAAATCCACTTTCATGAAATTACTTCTGTTCATGTTTTTGACAGATGCTGTATAACGGCAATTATATATTGACTAGGTATAGATCTGACATGTTCAAGTGGTGGTTTGGGCTAATCCTGACTAAGTTCAGACCCTGGCATGGGTGTGGGTGGTAACTGGACTGCAGTTCCTCATGGGAGACTAAACTTAGCCCTGCATTTAAAACCCCATTTGAATAATCCTTTCTGGCATACCCTGACCTACTTCTAGTCTGGATCTAATCCTATCCTAATGGCATACTAATATTTTCAGGGAAAATAGGTGGACTTTATTGGTGTCTGATGACTTGGCATCATTTAACTTATTCATACGTTATCACTAGCTATGGCTCTGATTCAGTGAGCCGCTTGTCAGAGATGTGATTTATTTACTGAAATAAAAGTCCTGCTCAAAAATACCAATAAATTAGAAGAAGGTACACTAAGTCAAACACTTTATTCCATTCTGGGAAGTTGGTGCCACGTTAAATAAACCAGCACATTGAAAACAATAAAACACTACACTTCGAACAAATCCTGGATGAATTATAATATGTTGTTTCTGAAAGATTTCCATGAAATTAAAAAAATATCCTGATTAGCACAGCTCATGTGGCAAAGCCTTGTTTACAATGACCTCTTCCAGTTCACGTAGCAGTCATGTTTCTCTCACAGTAGCAAGAAGAAGATTAGAATTTTTGAATCTCTGGCAACAGTTTGGAGCACCTGTTCAGGAAAACCCCCTACTTTCCTTTTTTCTCATTTTTAAATTATGTTGCTGAAAAATCATAAAACTTATGCATTCCCAAGAAACCCATGTCAGGAAAAAGGAGAAAAGAGGTACTCCTAGACTAGACATGAGTGCACAGGAGATGAATTTTAGATGTGAATATTTCTTTTGATATTGAGATTATTTGGATGATCTGTTTTCAAAGAAAAATGAAATATCTCCTTGTGGTTTGGTCCATAAATAAAAGACAAACACTTTTATCCAGTGTCTGCAGTCTTAAAAGACCAATAATCATCAAAGGCAAAAGACATCAAGGATAGTTACTCTTTACAATGGCACTCCAATTGAATTGGATTTTTATATTTTTCTTTTCTACAGAAAGACATCAAAAGATTCAGTCATTATCTATATGAGGAAAATGCATTCTTTTTCTCCTGTTTTAAAAATTTCCCACTGTTTGGCATCCTGCAAAGTAGTCTTATTGAAGTGATAAATTAGGTTTTATTGCTTACTGAGCAACAATTGGACTTTTGCTAATCATCTGTAATGAAGAAAATCTTGTTAACAGTGGGTCTGCAAGCAAATCAATGCAAGTCATTTTATTTTAAGGAAGTCTTTTTATAAATTAGATAGAGGAAACTGAAAAACGTTGTTGTTTGATAAAGTGTAAAGGATTGGAAAGGGCATGCCATTTTTCAAGTTCAGGACATGAAACTAGCATTTTTTTGCTAGCACCAAATTTCCAGTGGGTGTATGTGTCAGAAAATACAAACAAGTTGTTGCTTGTATGAGAACAGAGGATGAGGTTTTTTTCCTTTTGTTAGAAGAACCTGTGTGGAGATGATGTGTTGTTATCAGATGATGAGATTTCATTTCACTGTCTCAATTAACATTTCAGCCTCATGCATTCTCAGGACCACTTGCTAGTTATTAACATTTTAGATAAGGCGAACAAAGCTCCAACACAAATAAAGACAGTGATGTGA
Organism: Caloenas nicobarica; assembly: GCF_036013445.1. Classification (NCBI taxonomy): domain Eukaryota; kingdom Metazoa; phylum Chordata; class Aves; order Columbiformes; family Columbidae; genus Caloenas; species Caloenas nicobarica. The sequence continues at coordinate 206,926,971 of NC_088245.1, read as the reverse complement.
TACTGTTCTTGGAGACATTTCAGGCCACGAAAAGAAGTGCAAATCTATGAAGTGGCTGCAGTTTTCAAGTTTCATTGCCTATATAGTCTTATATTTCTCCCATCTTTGTTGAACACAAGCCCTATGTCTGGACCTCAGGTCCAGCCTGGGGTCATCAGGCAGCAATGCTCAAGTGGTATCAGAGATGTGTTCTGTGGGTCCCAGTCCTCATGAACTGCAAACCACCAATAATTACCACTCTTTTTCTTACTTCCCTCATCTTTCAAACCTGAAACTTTCATTTGTCCATTTTTGCTACAATCCTACTCTCCATAACATGGCTAATCTAGCCCCTGTGTGCAGCTACACAATTTCCATCACATGGAAAAACTCCAGGAGTTGGTGGAAATATTATTAATGTTTACCTTGCTGAACTAGACATCTTGAAAGTAGCTGTGTACTTGGCATAACAGCTTGTGTGGATTTGATGACAGACTACATTAATTGTGTTTATCGAAAAGAACATAAAAAGGCACCACTAGGAAAAGGAAACTTTAAGAGGAAGCAGCAGTGTGGAAGACCCCAAGCACCTTTTCTTTTTAGGCTAAAATTTATTTATATTCTGTTTTGAACTTTTTTTTTGGTCATCTCTACAATGAAAAATTTTCCTGACAGCATCCAGCTCCTCAAAATGTGAATGGGACTGAACGTTGTTATGGAGCTGTTCCTCATGTCTGGCTTTTAAATATTTATTTGTACAGCTGATTGATTTGCAATATGCAAGGAGAGTTTTGGCTCTTTATTTGCCATGAGAGCAGTTTCCAAAATTTAAGCCAATAAAGGCTGTGCTACTCCAAAAGCCACTGTTGATGTTATGTGTTGGGATGGATGACGGTTAAACCCAGATACTAGCAAAACCTTTTTGTCATATGACTCTTTGAGGACTTCACAGAAGGGCCTCATAGTGAGTGATTTTCTCCCTGAAACACAAAGTGTAGTTGCCACTTCAGCATCAACATGAGGGAAAGTTTTGATGAGAATCAGTATGTGGGGGATAAAACTAACGAGATAGTTTATTTTTATTTTCCTAAAACCTTTCTTGACCTGCTTTGTTTTTTCAATGGGGGCAGACTTTTTAGCAGGGCCTGTTGAGCCAGGACAAGGGGTGATGTTCTTAAACTAGAGGAGGAGAGATTCAGACCAGACATGAGGAAGAAATTTTTTACAATGAGGGTGATGAAACCCTGTCCCAGGTTGCCCAGAGAAATGGTGGATGCCCCGTCCCTGGAGACATCCCAGGCCAGGCTGGACGGGGCTCTGAGCAACCTGAGCTGGTGAAGATGTCCCTGCTCATGGCAGGGAGGTGGATTAGATGAGCTTTGAAGGTCCCTTCCAACCCAAACTATTCTATGATCCTGTGATTCTGTGATTTGTAACCCGAGAGGTTTTTTTTGTTTCCAGTGTTTTTTCCATCTCACATATTTTGAAAGTGAATTTGGAAGAGCTTTTGAAGAATTTTGGAGAACATGGGAAAGCTCTCTGAAGAAATCCTTCCTATTATTTTGCACCATTGTTGCAGATGAGTGATTTAGGGCTCTTTAGGCTTCTGGCTGCAGCTCAGGCCTTCACCTCCTTTGGAGTCTGTACCAGACTGCTGCTGGTTTGGCTAAGGGGGAGTCAAGTGCATCTGCCACAACTGTGGCTCACATAAAAATGCCTGGACAGTGTTATAATATAGTAAGTTCTACTAAATGTCTACTGAGTAGATTTTAGTCCTTCTGTCTCAGGCTAAACTTCCCCACATCTACGCTTTGAGGCTACGTGGGTAAAAGATGCATTTGAGGACACACACTTCTGCATTGTTGTGAGTGAGAAACACAGGACTCAGCTCTTCCCTTAGTCTCCACCTGCACTCAAAACCCTCTGCATTTCATGACCTCTTCATTTCTTCTTATCTTGGTTTTACATGTCTTATTTAGAGCTCAGAAGAAGGCAGTGATACATTGGCATTGAGCTGACAGGGAGCATCCTGCCCAGGATATTTGGGTCTTTGTTTTATGAGAGTGGCTGATGTCTGTGGCTCTCTGGGAGGGTATTGGTGCCTTCCTTTCACTGCTGCACTGAGTTCCCTAGCCCAAAATAAAACAAGTGTTTGCCTTTTTCTTAAATTGCTTTGAAGTTAATCTTATTTCACAGGCTTTTGCATTTGCCTGGTAATATTTAAAAAATAAAAAAATACCACCTGTCAAAATAGAACATTTTCTAAAAAAGCCTCTTTGTGAAGCAAACATTTGACATGATGACACAGCCCAATCAATGTTATAGGAAGTAGAACAGGACACATGAAAGGGTGATTACATCTGTGTATTAATTGCTTAATTATGTCAGGCTGCTAAAAACAACTCCTGGCAGCAGTAACAACAGCCTTGTTGGTACAGTAATAAAATTTACTCTTCTTACTGCATCTACACTTTTGTTCAGTGGGATGACAAAATTAGAAGCAGTAATTACAATACCGAGGGGATTTGAGCTAATATGTAGCATCTATTTCTGTGTTGTTCCTGATATCACAAGCAAACAAAAGTCCAACCTTTTTTCCTCAGTCTTCTACCCTTCTCAGTATCCACACATGCTGGGAGTTGGTTGGCTTTACAGTAGATATCAAGAGACAGTCAAGGGAAATAATGGTCACTCCAGTGTACGCTGGGCTGTAAACAGCTCTGCAGGACCAGATTATCACCACTGGGACCACTGCCATGTTCAGTTTGGCGCCCTGCTTGTTCTTGGTGTTCTGGACGGGGCTCTGAGCAACCCGATCTGGGTGAAAATGTCCCTGCTTATGGCAGGGGGGTTTGGTGGAGACTGGTCCGCCGCAGGGAATGACTCTCCTTGGGGCCATCTGCTTCAGCCCTCATCCCCCCAGGGTGCCAGAGCTGGCTGAACTTTTCAGTTTAGCTAAAAAATACAGGTCTAAACTATTCACCGGGACTCATTTGATATCCAGCTGGAGATCCTTCCAGAAGGTGATTTGTCTTATTTTCTCAGAGACCTGTCCCTGAAAGTACCTATCTTTTTCCATTCATTACAAGGCAATCTTGGAAAATAATATGTAACTACTCTCATTCATTTTAGATACGTAAGTTTTGGCAAGCTAATGATGCAAGTTCCTGTTTAGAAGGGAACACATTGGTCTCATAAGAAGTATCATCATCTCCGTTTTATAGATGGAAAGGTGAGGCAAAGAGGCTGCTACTTGCTTACTCAGTGTCCTGTAGTCAATTTATGGCACTAATAGGTACCCCATGTACTTCAGTACATTAACTATTGAATAAGCCATTAAGTTGCCCAGGCACTTAAGTTTATATAATAGTCAGCATGACATGGGGCTGATTGTGGCTTTTTTTTAACATGTTTATCACTTCAGTGATTGAATTCATAGCTCAGCTTTCAGTCCCTAATAAAACCAGCATCTAATATTCAGCAACTGATCTTCAGATTGCTGTTATTTTTCCTACTGATGTTTAAATATTTTTGAAAGATGGATGAGTAATTTTGAAAATGGTCAAACTGCATCTGACATAATGATTTGACTGCAATGGATGTCATGTTTATGTCAGAATGATGCATGAGTCACACTATTCTGCCATGTTAAAGGAACCTGCTATTTTTAGAATTTGGCTTATAAACCAGCCACATTTCCATTTGCTGCCCAAGGGTGAAAGAGTAGCTGTCATTTTACTGACAGCGCATACTGCACCATATGTCCGTCCCTGAACTCCTGCAAAGTTGGGCAAAAAAGGCAAATGTGAAGTCAAACTTTCCTTCTCTCTCTCTCTCCTCTTGTCTTTACAAGCATGAGATCTTTCAGGAATTGTTTTTGTGGTTAATCTAGTAATTTCTTCAAACAGAGGCCAAAAAGTCAGCCTATGAAAGGGGCTGACTTATGTGTTTACAGAAGTTTGAAAATCAAACAGGCTTTTCAGGGATTTGTACTGTTGACCCACAAGACAGCAACATTATTGGGAACTGAAATTCTAAGGTTACCTAACGCTGTATTGTCACTGCTGAAAAATGTACAGATTTGTCGGAAATTGTGTCTACTATAAATAGTTTTGTGACCGTAATGTCCCTCAGTTTTATCTTCTCTTTCAAAAGGATAAAACGTGGTTTCGTATGACAGATCCCTGTGCTTTTGCTATTGTTGTTGCCTCAATGAGAAAGATTTTATAAGAATAAATAAACATAAATTATCCAGCAATTTTAATGAAAAGGGAGATTTCATTGTTTGGAAAGGAATTAAGATGTGAAGAGTGTTGTGCTTGCGAAAACACAAAATATTTCTTTTGTGTCCTATTTTTTTAATTTACTCTGCTTCACTACCTTCAGATATGTTTCCATTTAATTTAGCCCCTGTAGTCATTGTTTATCTAAGGTGGACATCCTGGTCTAAATTAATTCTTGGTGTGACCCTGTGGGTTTTCTTCAAGTTGCAGCAGAGATGACATTATCCCAGCTTTCCTCTAATGAAGAAGTCATTGTGACCAAAATACAACACAAAGAAAAACTCAGCTCCTCAGAAAATTCTTCGCAGAAAATGAGACTTGACAGACCAACTCTAATAACGCAAACTCGATTCTAGACACCTGCATTAGAGGTCCAGCACTAGCATCAGGAGAAAAAAAGAGAGAGATAAGGCATGAAAGAAACAGCTTATACAAATAACATAATTATTTCTTAGGATTTTTAAAAAGAAGCGGGAATCAATTTAGGAAAGTTAGAAGTAGATGGAAATTGGGAAAAGGGAATACAGAAGAACTATCTGCAACAAAGACCTTGTTTCTGTTCCTTGCTTGTCCAGGGCAGAACCAAACGTAGCACTATGTTTAATTTTAAAGCTTCTCTTTAAATATATTTTTTGGACTTCAAAATACATACCTGTTTGCAGATAAGCAGAGGCCTCGTTTCTTCTCTGAGGGAGTCTCTGGTGTGAGAGAGCAACAGAAAACTGAATTTGAGCACACACAAGCCCTCTGTTTCTGATTCTCCAATTACTTATCTCAAGCTGGTCTCTGAGCCCAAAATCCCCAGATGTATAGGTTAATGGAGAGGCTGATGTCAGACAGTTCGCTTTTACCTGTTCATGTTAAGTTTTGGGAATTTTATACTGTCTTCAAACTATGACCCAAATGAAGTTAGCCATATGCCTTCCAATAAAGATCAGTTCTAATAGTAATTGAATGGTATTTATTGTCAGATATGAAACATCTGAAAAATGTAACTATCCCTTAATATTGATATTGTTCTCTAAATCGAAATCTGTCACCTTTTCTCCATTAAGTAGAGACAATTCATAGCCACTGTCTTCAGCCAGCTGTTGCTTTAAATCAGGTTCATACTACTCAGAAAATGTTGTGCTTGATGATTTATCTCTAATTTTCTTCTAGCTGCCATCACTGACAGGTCTGTCTTGGCTATTTCTACCTATATTGCACTTCTTTTGGGAAAGAAAACAAAACATAGCCGTGGCTTTTGTTCATTTACTGAAAAGTATTTGATTCTAAATAACTGCAAGCAAGGAGAGTTTGACAGGGTTTGAGTCTCAGTCCTGGTAGACTATAACTAGGCTGAATGTATTTTTATTCATCATAGATGATAGGACTTATCATGCCCAGAAAGAGGCTTTGGCAGAATAGATCTTACTCTTCATAATGCTGAGAGTCCATCATGTGCACATATACACTTCTCACTAAACAGTCACAGTTTAAATAATTAGTCTCATTGACTAATACGGTTTAGGGACTGCTCACTGGAAAAGAGGAAGCAGATCAGAGAGGTGGTAACTCACAGCATGGTGAACCAGAGACACTCCTTATCCATCCATTGGAGCTGGAATAACTCTCCAGCTTCCATCCTCTAATGGCCTGTTTCTAACCCCTGGGAGAGTAAAGACTGAAAATATAAAAATGCATTTCATGCCTTATGAAAGAGGACGTAAATGATTCTCAAACGTATTACTTAAAGTATCAGGAATGGAAGTATTTTTTAACACTTGGGATTAAGAATATTGCAATGTAATATTACTGTACTGAGATAACATCCTGTGCCTAAAGCTTTTATGAATCACATCAGATATAATTATTTCTAAGAAATGTCTGTTTCTGTCACTGACTTAATAACTCACACTGAAAGCTTTATTGGGTTTAATTATGGGAATACTCTGAGCAAACCAAACAATCTTTTCTTCCTTTAAGGCTCCAGAGCAGACATTGCATCAGAACTGATGTGCACAATGAGGAAAAATTGTGAATCTGAATCTTCTTGTCCATTCAGAAGCTTCATGGTTTTAATTTTTATACCGAAAATAAAGGAAAAAATCTACATTTTTCATCTGAACATCCATCCAATTGGCAGAACTGTTGTAGCTTGTACTGGGAAGTGAAATTTTCTGAGTTGTTTTTTTGTTTGTTTGTTTTTCCATTTGCATATATGTTAATATAATCTAGAAAAAAGTAATTTTTACTGTAATAGCATATTTATGAAAGTGATTACTTGTTTTGAACTATTCTTTAGAGGTATGCAACATATTAATATTTTTTTCAGATTACAAATCTAGTTTCACTCATAAGCTGTAAGCAATGTCAGCAGAATCACAGCAGCGTAAGAAGTGATAGGAAAATTATTTGGAACAAGAGAAAATGACTGTTTGGAAATTGCCCCCTGTTTATGGACAGTTAATAGACCAAAAGGAGGCCAAACTGAGTGCAGTTGCTGTGAATTATCGCACAGCCTCAATTTCAGCAAAGTGTGTTGGGTGCCTCCAGAGACTCGAGCAGTGAGCTAGTGCCAGTATGCTTCCTTTATTAGAAAAATCCTACCCACACAGAAAAATAAAAGGCAATAGTTTAGTCATCAGCCAAAAGTAATGAAGCAGGCAAAGACTGAGACAATGGAATAAGGGAAAACCAAGAATTCCTGTAGAAGAGAAAATAATGGTGTAACAGGGAATCCCTCCCTCTCTCCTCCCACCAGGAGCCATGCTGGGTCCCAGCCATGACCCATCATTTCTAATGGTCAAATGAGCTTCTTGTTTTGGTTTATAAATGGTAAAAATATGCTCTTAGGGGGCAGGAAAGCCTGGGTCCTGCCTTCATAGTTGCCGTGAAGTTCTTCATGTATCATGATGCTGTGCAGTCAGAAGGGAATGACCAAGCAGATCCTGGAGCACTACAGAGATGCAGCAGCAAAAGTTTGCTCTAAATCTCTTTTTTTCCCCATCATCTGAGTCTGGCATTTTCTTTTATTCAGTTTAGAGATGAAAGTCCAGAAGGTACTTAATGGATATAAAGACTTCAAATGGAAGAATGACGATGGGCAGGATTTTACCTGAGGGACTTCTTGATCATCCTTACAAGATGACTAGGAACACCTGGCCTCAGACTGAGCATTTCTTGGGATCAGGTGCTGCTGGGCCACGTTGCTTCACCTGCGAAAGCGGTATATAGCTCTCTGGGTTTCGTGAAGTCCCATCATTATGAGAGGAGTGTGTCAACATGCAGGAGTGAGAGGTGATATAATGACAAGCATGTTTTATGCGTAAGAATTTTGAAGTGATGCATTCTGCTATAAAAGGATTAGAAAAGTGAAGACATTTTTATAATTACAATGCAGTGTTATTAAGACCTTCTTAAGCTTTTTCTAATCTGTCACTCACCTTGAAAATCCAACTGTGCTCCATATTCTGTTATTTGACACATGGCTTCGTCATTAGTTATCATTGACCCTTGTTCGCAACTAAGCGAGATTCGTCGTATAACTGGAGGCTCTTACACTAAATATTTATTCATTGTAATTTCAACAGATGAATAAAGAAAAGAAATATTAGTTCCATGTTCTTCTATACAATTGGACCTTACATTAATTAATCCTTACAATTTACATATAATTTTTCATTAGGTTATTGCCACCTCTAAGACAAAAAACAGCAAGAGTAGCTGCAATGATATTCTCTGGTTTTATGCAGACATCAGTTTCTCAACAGGCAAAAATCAGAACTTATCTTAGCCTGTTAATGTAGTGCTTATGGGACCCCAAAATACAGAAACATCATTGTACTGGACAAAAAATTAATAATGCAAAAATACATTGATCAGTAGCTAATGATTTTATGTTTCTGACCCTCAGATTTTACAAGCTACAAACAGCAGATGGGAAGAGAAAAAGAAATATTATGATCTTCTCTGTAGATCTCCTACAGGCAGATACGTCTGACACCAGAAACCCTGCTGAGCTGCAGAAAAAAGGCTCAACTTATCTCTGCAAAACTTTCTGTTGAGAATTTCAACTTATGGCTGAGTCTTCATTTGAACATAACTGTATATACTGTAATAAAATGTTATTCAACTGATGACATGGACACATAGGCCGTAGCTGCTATTTTGATTAATAAAGATGTGTTGGAACCTAGTTATAATGATTTAAAATTCACAGTCGAAAACCACATTACTTTTGCACCAACCTATTCTAGTTCACTCTGTTATCTTGGCTGGGAAACTCAAGAACATGAGAAAAATATAAGTATTTCAAAAGCCATGAGACTCAGAGAAGAAAAAATATGGTAAGAATACCAGTTATTTCATGAAACTTGGGACATCCAAGTTATTTTTTCTAAAGCACTATAAAAAAATGCGGTTTCAAACAACAGACCTACTTTACATCACAAAAGTGAATATACTAACAACTTCACAACATGTGAGAACACTCACTGATTCTGCTCTTCTGTAATCCCTTTGTATAGCAATATGTTTTTTCCATCATTTTATGAAAAAGCAAGGAGCAGGTCTCTGGAGCGCATTGTAGCTGCTTTTAATAAAGATGTACAGAAAGTCTGGAATTAACAGGACCATCGCTTGGGCTTTCATTTACTTCAGCTTTGCTACCAATTAGAAGTTAAATTCTAGGGTGTTTCTGCTACATACTAACTGGTGAAATGCTTCTGGAGACTCTTGCATTACTTCCTGAACGCTGGGGAAGAGAGGGATAGAGAGGGGAAGACTTCAAGAAGGTGAAAACCTGAATCTGTAGCTGTGATTTCCACCAGCAGTTGAATGGGCATAGACTGCATTTTCCTGCCAGAAGAACTGAGATATATAACGCTTTCCTCTTCTACATTGCAATACATTTACTATCCTTAAAAAAGTATCCCGTAAATATGAGCTGTTGACCTCATCCACCCAAAACACACTAAAGCTCCGAAGTTAGGGCAGTGATGTATTGAGAGGCAGAGATTTAAATTCTTTCACAGTTTAGTTAGAGAAAAGGCCCAAATATTTCCTAAATCTAACACATGCAGTTTGCCTTTGCCCTTTCGTCTACGTCTAAGGAAAAACACAGATAACTTCATCTATTGACCACCTCAAAACAGCTTCCCTAACGATTTCTTCCTTGACCTCTAATGTTTCAGTTCTTATGAAAGTATAAACTGTCTCTGATGAACAGTCTATCCCCTATTCGGATGCACCCATGAACACAAGTTCGTCACCATTTAGTATGAATGTGGTTTTGTTGTGTTTTTAAAGGGTAAGAATGAGGACCAAAGGCAATCTTGCTTTAGATTTGAAAATGCTCTTTTATGGCAAAGATTTGGTATCTTCTCAGAGGTGGGCTTTTTCTCAAATTAGTGAGCTTTCTTTAGGAGAAAGAAGGCAGAAGCAGCACAATCCCTCCCACCTCAGGTATGTATCTGAGGTCAGTTAGGTGAAATCTGTCATAAACAGTTCATCCCAAGTTTTCAGCAAACTAGAGGATGGGAGGAAGAAAAATGGAAAACCAGATGCTAAAGCCTACAGAAAGAATGGAATAGAGTGGAATGGAATGGAATGGAATAGAGTAGAATAGAATAGAATAGAATAGAATAGAATAGAATAGAATAGAATAGAATAGAATAGAATAGAATAGAATAGAACAGAACTGAACTATTTGAATTGGAAGGGACCTATAATGATCATCTAGTCCAACTGCCTGACCTATTCAGGGCTGATCAAAAGTTCAAGCACATTATTAAGGGCATTATCCAAATACTTCTTAAACATAGCAGGCTTGGGGCATCCATGACCTCTCTAGGATGCCTGTTCCAGTGTTTGACCACCCTCTTGGTAAAGAAATGATTCCTCATGTCCAGTCTAAACCTTCCCTGGTGCAGCTTTGAACTGTTACCACATGTCCTGTCACTGGATACCAGGGAGAAGAGCTCAGCACCTCCCTCCCCATGCCCCCTCCTCAGGAAGCTGTAAAGAGTCATGAAGTCGCCTTTCAGCTTCCATTTCTCCAAACTAGACAAGCCCAAAGTCCTCAGCCTCTCCTCACTGGACATGCCTTCCAGCCCTGTCACCAGCTTTGTTGCCCTTCTCTGGACACATTCAAGGAATTTAACATCCTTCTTAACTTGTGGGGCCCAGAACTGTACACAGTTCCCAAGGTGAGGTTGCACCAGTGCTGAATACAGAGGGATAATAATCTCTTTTGACCAGCTGGTTATCCTGTGTGTGGTGCACCCCAGGATGTGGTTTGCCCTCTCGGCTGCCAGGACACACACCGCTGATCATGTTAAGCTGCTGTCGACCAGCACCCCCAGATCCCATTCTGCAGGGCTGCTCTCCAACCACTCCTCTCCCAATTTACACTTGTGCCCAGTGCTACTCCAACCTAGGTGCAGAATCTGGCTTTTTCACTTTTTAAATTTCATCCCATTAATCATAGCCTGGTGCTCCAAGCTATCTAGATCCCTCTGCAAGGACACTTACCCTTCTGGGAGTCCTGGTCTGGAGTCCTTCCTCCATTGGCGATTCCTACAAGTGTGAAAGGATTAAATTAACTACTTTTTGCATAATGTAATTCTACTGAACAGTGTCTAGACACTACAATATGGTTAACTGCTAACTCCATTCCACACAGATGACCAAGGATAGAATAAAGTCTACTTTCTAGAAATACTCCTGTATATCCTCTATGTAATATTGCTCTTCAATATTAAACAATGACAAAGCTCACTTTATGGTACAAAAGTTAATAACTGTGTTCCTCCATAAACAAATTCATACTGATTCATACAGTAGTCAAGGTAAAACCACTGTAAGCTTACAAAATTAGGTATTAGTATGTTGTTTGCTAGAAATTATTTGTACGTCACCTAGTTTCCATCTTCTACTAATTTCCACAATTTCCAACTGTGTCAAGCATCCTATGTTCTTAGTAGACAGAAGGAAATGCCTCACACAGAAGCAGAAAAATGATTTTTCTATCAGATAAATAAACTGATTCCAGCAGAAGAATCAGCCTGCATAGACTTCCTGGAAATAGGAGATGGAAGATTTTGGGAATTTAATTGCAGAGACATGAAATTTAACCACCTATACTTGAATGTCTCTCCAGTACTGTTGAACAGCACTTATCATGCCAAGCAAAAGAAAGGAGCCAGTTGTGCTAGGGGAGATCTTTCCCATATGATCTTTTTCCTTCTCATGTGTCTTCAGTTCAAAATAACTTGTGAGTCTCTCCTCATTGCAAGTCATAACTTTGCTTCTTTGAAGCAATCTCCCTATAAGTTCTGGTAAAAATGTCTTTACTCTGACATGTCTGTTATCTGTGTATAGTCTTTTCATCTAAGAAAAAGAATTTTCAAAATACTTCTGTTTAACAGACAAAACCCTAGACCTTTTGAAGTTAAAAAATGACCAGTGCTAATACTTAGATGTGGAACAAAAACCAAACCAACCAACCAAACAAAAACAAAAACAAAACTAAACAAACAGAGTGGTGAGACAGAATCACAGAATCACAGAATGTTAGAGATTGGAAGAGACCTCGAAAGCTCATCCAGTCCAATCCCCCTGCCGGAGCAGGAACATCCAGATGAGGTTACACAGGAAGGTGTCCAGGCGGTTTTGAATGTCTCCAGAGAATGAGACTCCACAGCCTCCCTGGGCAGCCTGTTCCAGTGTTCTGTCACCCTCACTGTGAAGAAGTTTCTTCTCCTATTTAAGTGGAACCTCCTGTGTTCCAGTTTGTACACATTGCCCCTTGTCTTATCATTGGTTGTCACAGAGAAGAGCCTGGCTCCATCCTCGTGACACTCACCCTTTACACTGGAACAAGTTGTCCAGAAAAGTCGTGGATGCCTCATCATTGGACCTGTACAAGGTCAGGCTGGATGAGGCTTTGAGCAACCTGATCTAGTGAAAGACATCCCTGCCCATGGCAGGGGGCTTAGATTAGGTGTTTTTTAATTTCCAACCCAAATCATTCTATAATTCTAATTGCTACACCGAAAGAGGGTCATACTCCATCAATTTCTAACAAAGGACTCCACCATTAAGAAAGACAAAAGCAGTATCATTTATTTGACTAAGAGTTGGAAGAACAGGAAAGCTTAAAAGACACAAGCTCTTCTTTAGATCTGAGCAGGAAGCAGGACATTTCACATCAAGCACAGGATGAGAACAATAGTTCTGAACCTAACCTTGTTATGATAATCCATGAGACAGTTAGGAAGATATAGTTGTCTGATACTTTTGGAACAGAACATGGTGTTAGTAAATGGAGGTGTGATGTCATTGTTGCTTCATATGAGACACGGCAACGGGTCAGACTGAGCAGAATAATCTTTCAATTTGACAGAAAAGCCATATCTTTATATCCATAACTTTTAGCAGCCAGACAAATTACACATTTCAGTTCCCAAGGATTTTTGGAGGAGACAGGAGAACCATTTTGCAGGTCACCCACAGGGCTGAGGACCGGGATATTACAGAAAGAAAAATATTTTCCTACTGGTAATGGGCTACTTCTGTCCTACGGTGATGCTTCCATGACTTTGCACAATAAGTGTTCAGTCATCTCCTGACATGATTATGTTAGAGAATGCAACACTAATGGAATAATCAAGAGCTGTTTTTCTACAAGGACTGTGAAGGCTGCACATATCTGCCCTTGAGAAACTGCTGTGTGATCAAGAGTATCAGGAGTTTTCTGTGAGAAGGACCTCATTTCTGACATGGTAGCACTTCGACTTATGACTCTTGAAGGGGTTCTGCTCTCCTGATAATATTTTTTTACCCCAATCATACATGGCAGCACTTCTCTTTTGGGTTTTCCTGGAGGTCTCCCATCCCTGGAAAAACAAAAAAACAAACAAACAAACAAAACCAAAAAAACCCACCAAAACCAAAAAGTCAACAGAATTGTATGAACTTACATAATGATTTCTGAAAAGTTAAGGATGTTTCTTGCTCATCTTTGTTTTACCCTCCTTTAAATCTCATATATATTCTTTGCTGCTTTGCTTCAGGTAACGATTTCTGAAGGAGGAATTTTCATTGTGTCAATAGGTTCTTGTTGCCTAGGAACAATTTTCAATTTGCTACCGTGTAGGTATTTAGGTCACCAGTGAATTAATCTTTTTAAAATTATAGCTATGTAGTCAATCACCAATTCTGAACTATCCCATTGAGGACTGGCAGTACAGTAGTTAGTTGTTCATGGATTGAAAAGTTAAATTGAATGTTCTGCTTGCAAAGAAATTCTATGAAAGAGCAAAGAAAATTGTGCTGGTTCATTATAAGAAAATGTCTGCACTTTGCAATAATAAACTCTGATGTTTTCTAACCTAGAATGAAATTACCAATGTTGTCTAACGGACAGACCCTGTTCCCATTAGGGTTCCAGCAAAACTTCCTTCAATTCAAAAAAGCAGGATAAGGTCTTATCAGAGGAAAGGGAATTCAGTAGTCTTTCTTTGAAACCTTCTTCTTAAGATGTATGAAATTTTCCATATTTCATGCTCAGATGTATGGAAATAATGACCATCCTTCTGTAAAGGCTGTTAATGCTTATCATTCCTGAAACATATGAAAAGAACAAAAGAAAGAAGATTTGCTTTAATTAGCAATAAAGGTAATTCATATGTCAATACTGTATTTTGAGTATCTAGAATATACACCTTCTAATAAATTAGGGAAGTTTCATATCTTCCACTGATTGCTACCTCATTGTAAACACATTACTGGGAAACGTGGTTTGTAATTGAGACCCATCTTGGCACCTCCCTGAAAAGTGAGTCTGCTCTTTCCTGGAATACTCTAAAGGAAGAGAAATAATATTAGATAAAAGATCATTTGGAACATGCCTATTGTCACCTATTTTCCCCTCCAAAGATGAGTTCTGCCTGTTGCCCACAGCTTCTCATCACTGGACCTCAGAGCATGCCAGAGATGCCCAGAATCAAATGCCATATTCCAGGCATGATTCTGATAAAATACATAGAAAGGGATATTAACTGTGTTGCTCTGTAGTGCATCTCTGTACACGGTGCTCAAATTGGCAAAAGGATTTGAATTATCCACAGATTAGTTCAAAATGATCAAGGACATAATTAAATGAGTGTAATAGACACAAAACACTGTTCGTTCCAGTTGCACTGAACCATCTTTTCCTTTCATTATTAAAGGAATAATGTGATATTGAATTTAGGAAAGTTGTGGACTGGATCCTTGGCTGCTGCTTGCCTCATTGGTGCCATATTTGATCACATCACCAGGGACCCTTCCCCATTTCACTGTTACCATAATAACTATGTGCATGGCACTAAAAGGAGACATCCAAAAGATAGCACAGGTAAAGGGTTCAAAAGAAGTCAAAGCTGGCATTCAGAAACACCAATGGGCCACACTACAGAATCATGGAATCATAGAATGTCCTGAGTTGGAAGGGACCCACAAGGATCATGGAGTCCAACTCCTGTCCCTGCACAGGACAACCCCACAGGTCACACCGTGTGTCTGAGGCCGCTGTCCAGTCTCTTCTTGAACACTGTCAGGCCTGGGGCCGGGACACCTCCCTGGGGAGCCTGTTCCAGTGCCCAGCACCCTCTGGGGGAAGAACCTTTTCCTCATGTCCAACCTGAACCTCCCCTGGCACATCTTCCTGCCATTCCCTCGGGTTCTGTCACTGGTCACCAGAGAAGAGCTCAGCCCTGCCCCTCCTCCTCCCCTGGTGAGGAAGCTGCAGCCGCTATGAGGTCTCTCTCCCCTCAGTCTCCTCCAGGCTGAACAAACCCAGTGACTTTAGCCGCTCCTCATACGGTTTCTTCTCCAAAACCTCCACCAAAACCTTCACCAACTTCGTAGCCTCTGCTGCACACTTTCCAGTAGTTTTATATCCTTTTTACCCTGTGTCCCCAGCCCTGCACCCAGCGCTCCAGGTGAGGCCGCCCCAGCGCAGAGCAGAGCGGGACAATCCCCTCCCTGCCCGGCTGGCCGTGCTGGGCTGGATGCACCAGGACACGGGTCCCTCTTGGCTCCAGGGACACTGCTGGCTCATGTTCAACCGGCCATCGACCAGAACCCCCAGATCCTTCTCTGCGGAGATGCTTTCTAGCATCTCGTCCCCCAGTCTGTATGTACAGCCAGGGTTGCAATGTCCCAGGTGCAAAATCCAGCAATAAGACTTGCTGTGGATGATTTGGAAAGAGTAGTACATGTTAAAACACATTCAAGTCACTGGAGTGTTTTTGAAGCACTTTTCCTGGCATTTTCATGAGGAACATTTTTTGATGGGTCAGGCTATTTATATGTAAAGTTGTGTTATGCTATGTTATGATTTATTTATTTTTCATGCCCTTTATTTCTCATTTCTATTTTTGATGAACATGAGTTCCAAACTAGATGATATGTCAGATCCTCAATCTGAAAAAGAGAAAAAACCAGTTGAAAGGCACAAGAAAGTGTTTTGATGTGGACTAAAGTAATATCTTGGTGGATTGTATAAATGATCAAATCTTTACGACACTTATACATTTATTATTTCCATACTCAAACATATTCTGGTAAGAGATGTTGTGACTAAAGGAGGAGAGAAGAATGTTACATAGCAGACAAGAGAAAGAATTTTGGAAAAAGTATTTATAGTGATAATTGATGAACTGATGCTTGAGTTCCAGGTGGAAAAAATCCATTTCATTTGAATTAAGGTTCTCTGATAATTTTTACCGATGTTTCCCTTAAAAGCTCTTCTAAGACCTACTGGAAACGTCTCTTCACTTTTTTTTTTTTTTAATTTTTATTTTTTCATTTTTTATTTTGAGGAACAAAACTCCACTGATCTCCTTTGTTCATGTCAGTTGGACAGAATCAGGAATGTTAAGCCTCCTGTTGTGACAGGACAGTAGAGTGGAGACTGAAGGAGGCACTGACTCTCCCATGACATGGGAACACCCCTTTGTGCCCTTCAGGAGTTGTACAGTACTGTGCAGGACATTCAGGGACTTTGTCAAGACCTATTTAAATACAGCAACAGTAATTAGATGCTGACTTTTGCAATTTTTTTTAAAATTTCTGTAAGAGACAAATAGCAACAAACTGGCATCACAAAAAGGTTGTCAATTGCTCTCCAAAGGCACTTGCACTCCAGCACTTGACAAGTGATCTTTGTAGATTGTGTGTCATTTGTTAAACTCCTTGGGAAACTTTGGCATGAGAAGGGTTATACACACAGTCTTTGTTTATTTTTTGCTAAAATAAACCATAAAATAAATAAAATAAAATAAATAAAATAAAATAAATAAAATAAAGCTAGTCTTCTCAGGTATAGAAGAGCAGAGAGGATTTCTTTATGAACAAAATTTTCACTTGCATGTTTTTAACATTCCAAACTATCCTGAAGACATACAGAAGTGTTGCATGTTCAAAGGCTTCCAGCAGTTTTGAGTCAATGCAGATACTATGGGGGAAGATTGCCATGGCAACAAAATTAAAGAAAGGAAAATATGAAAAGTCAGTGATGGATAAGTATCTGAAGATACGCATATATTGGGCATGAGAGGGATGTGGAGACTATGGGGTGTTATAAAGCAAGCAAACAAAATCACCAACAACCCCCCACTTTCCATTTAATCAGATTTGCATTAAAGATCTGGCTGATTATTCCTGTCTGACTGAGATTCATAATTCTGGGAAAATTAAGATCTTAAGTATTTATTAATTTTTTTAAAGGACGACACTTCTAAACTAGATTTGAAGGGGGATGGGGTTGTATCTGGGCTCGCATCAGTGGGGCAGCACTCTAGAATTGATGAAGACTGGGAGGCCCCCCATACCCCTAGGGTGAAATCGATGTTCCCAGCTCGCTCCCTGAAGTGCCTGTACACCAATGTGCGCAGCATGGGGAATAAGCAGGAGGAGTTAGAAACCTGCGTTCGGTCAGGAGATCATGATCTGGTGGCAATTAGAGACATGGTGTGACAGCTGACATGACTGGAATGTGGCCATGGATGGCTTTGTCCTTTTCAGGAAAGACAGGCCAGCCAGGCGTGGTGGTGGAGTTGCTCTTTATGTGAGAGAGCAACTACAATGTATAGAGTACTGTCCAGGGGCGGTTGAGGAGCAAGTTGAGAGTCTGTGGGTGAGAATTAAGGGGCAGGCTGGCAGGGGTGACACTGTTGTGGGAGTCTATTACAGGCCACCAGATCAGGGTGAGGATGTTGATGAGGCCTTCTACGGGCAGCTGAGCGTGGCCTCACAGTCACAGGCTCTGGTTGTTATGGGGGATTTTAACTACCCTGATGTTTGCTGGAAGGACCACTCGGCCAGCCAGCCACAGTCTAGGAGGTTCCTCCAGTGCATTGATGACAACTTTCTGATGCAAATGGTGGAGGAGCCGACTAGGAGAGGAGCACTGCTGTATCTTGTCCTTACTGACAAGGAGGGTCTGGTTGAAGCAGTAAAGGTGGGGGGCTGCCTTGGTTGCAGTGACCATGAGATGGTGGAGTTCAGGATCTCGTGTGGCAGGAACAGAATAACAAGCAGGATTGCAACCCTGGACTTCAGCAGGGTCAACTTTGGCCTTTACAAACAATTGCTGGGGGAAATCCCACAGGCAAGGCTGCTTGAAGGTAAAGGGGCCCAAGATAGTTGGTTAACATTCAGGGACTGCTTCCACCAAGCTCAAGATCAGAGCAACCCGACATGTATGAAGACAAGGAAGGGAGCCAGGAGACCTGCGTGGTTATACACGGAACTGCTGGGTAAGCACAAGTGGAAAAGGGGAGTTTACAGATCATGGAAGGAGGGGCTGGCCACTTGGGAAGAATATAAGGCTGTTGTCAGAGGATGTAGGGAGGCAACTAGGAAAGCTAAGGCCTCCTTAGAGTTAAACCTGGCGAGAGGGGTCAAGGACAACAGAAAGAGCTTTTTCAGATACATGGCAGATAAAACTAACACCAGAGGCAATGTAGGCCCACTGATGAACGGGGTGGGTGCCCTGGTGACAGAAGATACAGAGAAGGCAGAGTTACTGAATGCCTTCTTTGTCTCCTTCTACTCTGCCGGAGGCTGTCCTGAGGAGCCCCGTACCCCTGAGGCCCCAGAGGAAGGCAGGGCAATGGAGGAGTTTGCCTCAGTTGGTGAGGACTGGGTTAGAGAGCAATTAAGCAATCTGGACATCCATAAATCCATGGGTCCAGATGGGATGCACCCGCGGGTGCTGAGGGAGCTGGCTGAAGTCATTGCTGGACCGCTCTCCATCATCTTTGCCAAGTCTTGGGAAATAGGAGAGGTGCCTGAGGACTGGAGGAAAGCAAATGTCACTCCGGTCTTCAAAAAGGGCAAGAAGGAGGACCCGGGCAACTATAGACCGGTCAGCCTCACCTCCATCCCTGAAAAGCTGATGGAACACCTTATCCTTGGTGCCATCTCAAGGCATATCAAGGATAAGAGGGTCATCAGGGGCAGTCAACATGGCTTCACCAAGGGGAAGTTGTGCTTGACCAACATCATAGCCTTTTATGAGGACATAACAAGGTGGATAGATGGTGGCAAAGCAGTGGATGTGGTCTATCTAGATTTCACTAAAGCGTTTGACACAGTCTCCCACAGCATTCTTGCTGCTAAACTGGGGAAGTGTGGATTGGACGATCAGGTAGTGAGGTTGACCGTAAACTGGCTGAAGGAAAGAAGCCAGAGAGTCGTGGTCAATGGGGCGGAGTCTGGTTGGAGGCCTGTATCTAGTGGAGTGCCTCAAGGGCCAGTACTGGGACCAGTACTATTCAATATATTCATCAATGACTAGGATGAGGGAATAGAGTGCACCATCAGCATGTCTGCTGATGACACCAAACTGGGAGGAGTGGCTGACATGCCAGAAGGCTGTGCTGCCATTCAGCGAGACCTGGACAGGCTAGAGAGTTGGGCGGGGAAAAATTTAATGAAATATAACAAGAAAAAATGTAGAGTCTTGCATTTGGGTAGGAACAACCCCAGGTTCCGGTATAGGTTGGGGAATGAGCTATTAGAGAGCAGTGTAGGGGAAAGGGACCTGGGGGTCCTGGTGGACAGCAGGATGACCATGAGCCAGCACTGTGCCCTTGTGGCCAAGAAGGCCAATGGCATCCTGGGGTGTACTAGAAGCGGGGTGGTTAGTATGTTGAGAGAGGTTCTCCTCCCCCTCTACTCTGCCCTGGTGAGACCTCATCTGGAATATTGTGTCCAGTTCTGGGCCCCTCAGTTCAAGAAGGACAAGGAACTGCTGAAGAGAGTCCAGTGCAGAGCCACAAAGATGATTAAGGGAGTGGAGCATCTCCCTTATGAGAAAAGGCTGAGGGAGCTGGGTGTCTAGCTTGGAGGAGACTGAGGGGTGACCTCGTTAATGTTTATAAATATATAAAGGGTGGGTGTCACAAGGATGGACCCAGGCTCTTCTCGGTGACAACCAATGATACGACAAGGGGCAATGGGTACAAACTGGAACACAGGAGGTTCCACTTAAATTTGAGAAGAAACTTCTTCACAATGAGGGTGACAGAACACTGGAACAGGCTGCCCAGGGAGGCTGTGGAGTCTCCTTCTCTGCAGACATTCAAACCCGCCTGGACACCTTCCTGTGTAACCTCACCTAGGTGTTGCTGCTCTGGCAGGGCGATTGGACTGGATA
This sequence comes from Caloenas nicobarica, assembly GCF_036013445.1. Classification (NCBI taxonomy): domain Eukaryota; kingdom Metazoa; phylum Chordata; class Aves; order Columbiformes; family Columbidae; genus Caloenas; species Caloenas nicobarica. The sequence continues at coordinate 206,907,015 of NC_088245.1, read as the reverse complement.
ATCTTTTGAAGTCCCTTCCAATCCCTAACATTCTTTGATTCTGTGAATATTTCTTTACTGTACTGTGGGCTTCCTATGTGATTGAGCAGTGACTTAAAGTGATACAAGATGCTTAATTGTGAAAGGCCTCAGAGAAAGCATGAACATATTGTGCTGATCTTGCCAGTTATCAGACACTCATTCAAATATTGTGTTGAGGTGTGTTTATTTTTTATAGATCACCATTACATCACAAACAAAGAAATTATTTAGAATATAAGATAATTTCCTTCCTGGTTTCTGACCCCGCTGATTTCCTTCTTCCTCTCTTTTCAGCCAGCCACACTCATTTTTAATAGCTTCCACATAATGGAATCAATTCGAATGATCCATCATGTAACTTTTTCTATACCTGACCTTCACGTTGAGATTGACTCTCAGTAGTGATAGCACAGATGAGGTTTTAATTTTCCTAGATCTGGCTAAAATCTCTTAAGTTTTGGTTAAGAATTTAGTTAATTTATTATTTTATCTGAACTGATATAACTTTCTTTTGCCTTTAGAGATCATAAATATAAAAATTCTGTCTGTTTCCTCGCCATTTCCCAGTGAATACTGAAAATAGAAGAAACATTATTAACGGAATGGTGGATAACAAATATCAGTCATGAGGTAATTGTACAGTTTGTTGACTGATTGCAGAAAATACTGAAGTCCAGGGAAAATTACAGGTTCTAACATCTTCTACCCTATTTAAAATTATTCTAAACTTCCTACTGTCCTAATAAAATTAAGATCATATTCTCTATCAACAGAAAGCAACATGCTGAATTAACTTGCAAAATGTAAATTGAAGGAAAAAGCAGCCAGCAACATCTTATTTTAACAAAGTTGCTAGAATGTATCAGTGAAACTGTCCTAAAAAGTCATTTGAAGAACTAGTGAAAGTGAAGTGTCTGATGAGATGTGCTTTTTAATCGTCTGAACAAAATGACATTAGCTTCCTCAGAATGATTTCCTCAATTTGATACTGTGGTTAAAGAGTTGAGTAGCTTATTTTAACTTCTGTCTTCCTCTGGGGAGTATCTGGTTTTGTTTCGAGCTTGATTTGTCACACTGGCTATATGTATACTGATAACACATTTGGGAAAAACTTAAGGCACAGCGTTGATAAACAGATTTCAAAGCTGATGGTGTTGTCCCAAAAACAGGGTTCTGTCACCCAGTGTGCAAAAAAAAAAGCCAAATTGTAGCACATAGAGACAAGATATTGTTTATTACAGAGTCATGGAAGCCTGGATGCTGGAATAAAGCCAGCATACCAGAAATAAAACTAATAGCCATTATATACAAAATCTTATCAGTACATTCACACCCTAAAGAGCCAATTGGTTACACATTTGCATATTGGTTACATAATCAATGTTCAGCTAAAGGACACTTTATCCAACAATCTTGAGATATGTGTTAAAGCGAGACTCAATTAATCGTGCAGGCTTCAAAATGTCTAAAGCAGCAAGGTCAGTCTCTCTGATTAGGTGTTTTGCAAGTCAGTCTTATCTTTGTTAGATGACTGGACTGACCTAAAACTGAATGGATTTAAGTATCTTTAGGTTAGCCATTGCACATAGGATTCATTCTTTTTAGTGCTAATGATAAGAATAGCACAGTGGGTTTATTTAGATGCCCTATGACACTCATAAGTGTAGTCTGGTATTTTCTGCTTGTTTCCAGAATTCAGTCTGCAGAAGCTGGGAAAGTGTTTTGGGTTTTGGTATGAAGGCACATGCAATATGCAACTATCCCACCTTGCAAAATAATAACCCAACCAGCCCTTCTTATGCAATCTTGTGGAAATATTATGCAAGGCTGGGATGACAGAGGAAGCTGAACCAAGATCTGTCACTTGCTCTCCCTACCTTTACCCTCTAGTGAGATGTTTGGTGGGATGATGAAGATAGGAAGCCTTCACTGCACCAGCTGAGGAATAGCTCTACCATAAGCATCAGTCATACTTGCCTAAAACTGGTGTAAGTGGGAGGGAGAATCAGACTGGCATATTTACCTTGCACTTACTGAAGACTAGCTTTGACATTCTTGACTGTACTGCACAACAAGTCTCTCCGATAATTAGCTGTTACAAAACTGCAGTACTTCACCATGATACCGTTAGATTTGTTTTGCACTGCAGATAACAGGGGAGTCTTTCACAAGATTTCTTACATGTGGTCTGCTGTGTGACTTGTACAATACTGCACCCTACAACTCCAATTTGGGTTAAGCTATAGTTCAATGAAATTTTAATACTGCTTCTTCTGCTTTAAAGAACATTCAAATTTAAAAGAAGTAAAGGCGAAACAGCTGAACAATCTTAATCTAGCTCGTCACGTTTGATAATTTAATTTAGTGACTGAATAGCACTTTTCCTTAAGAAAAAAAAAAATAAAAAAAAAAAAAAGGAATTTTGTCTGAAGAGAACTTAGAAAGCAAAACAGCCCCAGTATAACAACGTAATTCAGGCTAAACTGACCTTCCAAGTCTACATTTGAAAGTCTCCAGCAAGAAGAGGTCTTCTCTAGTTCTTCAGTTTTGAGTGACAAGACTTCAAAGTATCAAGTTCTCTGTTAATTTTTCAGTATGTGTATTGTCAGTCAAAACTCCCATTGAATACACTATAGGCTTCATCCAGATTCTTTCCAATGTTGTGGTAAGCTCCTTGTTATGTGAATATCATCCCCAGATTTTGTAAGAAATATTTCTTTACATGAGAACTTATATATTTAAAGGAAAACAATTTATGCTCAACAATTACTTGTGAGAGTCCCAGACCTCCAGCAAGGCTGACTCAGCAAAATCAGCATTTCCTATTTCTCAATTTTATTGTGAGATTTTTGTAGTTGAAACCCTGTTATTTCTTGAGAATTTTGATTTTCTGTTTTCATTTGGTTTGTTACAGAATCACATAGTGTGACTGAGGTGGGAAGACACCTCCCAAGATCATCTAGTCTAACAACTGTGCTAAAAGCCAGAGTCCTGTGGAGCAGGTAGCTCAGGGCTGTGTCTAGTCAGAATATGAATATTGCCAAGGATGGAAACTCCATAACGTCTCTGCGTAATTGCTTCCTTTGCAAGACCATCCTCAACGGAGAAGAAAAAAAAAAAAGGTTTTTTAAGCTTCAGTACAATTTCCTGGTTTTCAATTTTTGTCCATTGCACCTTGTGCTGTCACAGGGCACCATCAAGAAGAGTTCAACTCCATCTCCTCTACTCCCTCCATCAGGTATCTCTATACATTAATAAGATCCTCTGAACCATCTCTTCTACAGGCTGAACAGTCCCACCTCTTTCATTCTTTTCTTATATGGGAGATACTCTAAGGCCTGGATCATCTTCATCACCCTTTGTCATTCCAGTATATCCATCTCCCTTGTACTGGGAAGCTCAGCACTGGACACAGAACTCCAGATGTGTCTCACCAGTGTTGAGCAGAAAGGAAAGATCACCTCATCCATGCAGGGATGTAAATATTTCCACACCGCAGGCACATACAAAATCTCTCAGGTCTATATATCATGAACTTTTAGCTGACGTCACAGTTTTGTAGCTTGGTTTATGATTTATGAACTGTATTGGTTGAATATTTCTTATGGACAGCTATGAGGCATTCTGCAATCTCATTATGTGCTTTGTGATCAGTGTCCATCTTTTACTGGTGTGCAAAAAAGTTTGCCAGTATAACCAAAAGGAAGGAGGGCCCTTTCTTTCCAGTAATAATTCAAATTAAGTAATGATTGAGACTATGAGAAGTGGAGCTACAAAGTCTTCCTCTGTATTCCTCCATGATTAGTTAAAATTCTGTTCATATTAAATAGGGTTTAAAACAGCAGACAATGTAACAGAAACAACAGCTGTATCAAATACTCTTGCTCATCTTGACAGCTTTTTTCTCTTATTTTTTACTTTTGCTTCTCATTTTACTTTTTTCTTTCTCTTTCTATTTCTCCTTTTACTTTGTTTCTGTTTTACATTTGTTTCTCCTTATTTTACATCCAACCCACCATTTTTATTCAATGCTTTGCTTGCTAATCCTTATGCTGAGCAATTTTGAATGCAATCCTCTGTGCCAGTTTGACAGACTTGAAATGCAGTAGGGGAAACTATTGACTTCTCAACATGCTCTGAATAAGCTATTAAAAACATTTCAGAAGTCTGGATTTTGCTTGCAGACAAGATGTTGATTATTCACAGACATTGTAGCAATATGTAAGTAGCAAACAAGCCCAGCTGGACAGAGAATTTAACTTTTTCAGGGTGCATAAGGGCTGTCCAAACACAGGTTGTCCTCACCTCTGAAGCTGTATGATCCTCTTCAGCTCTCCCCATGCAAGGGGACTTCTAAGTCTTCACAAGACATACAATGATGTTGAGAAATCAAAGACATTTAGGCTGCTATTCCTAATATTCATTCCACCCCTGCAAACAGAAGCCTAGTCGGAGCATGGTGCACAGATTACCTGGTGTAATCAACTGAATTTTAATCCCAGCACTTCTCCTTCAGGTTTTGTATTGTGCCACAGGCTGGTATATGTTGCATAACTTCAAAGACAGAACAATGCACAGGGAATATTTTAACCCTTTCAATGCTGCTTTTTAGGTATCACCCTCTCTAGAAGTGCTGGCTTTTAGAAACAACTCCCAAAATTGTTTATTTATTGGTGCCCTGAGTAGGGCAAGGCACAGATGTGTGGACATGGCAAAGGTTATGTATTTTTTTTTCTTAGGCTTCTCTTATTCCTTATGTTTGTTTGATAAACAGTTTATTGGAAAGGGGCATTTCAGTGAATCACTGAGCATGGAGATCATTGCTGATTTCAGTCTTAAGTGGAAACAGACTGTACATCTTGAACAATATTAAAAGAGGGAAAATAATCTGTGCTTTAATCAATGTGGAAAGGATTGAGATATGAACTCTTATTCATGTTGCGGGCCACAGGCACAAAAGTCTCTTGAGCACTATCATTTCATCCCTTTTCTGACCTAGAAGGGAAATCTTGTTATAAACAAATGGTGAGGAAGAGAATTTATCACAGATTTCCAGACAAAGGAGAAGTGCAGAGAGAGGGTATGGGATGACATCTTCCTTCATCCATTACCAGAACTATTTGCATACAAAGGTAAAAGCCCAGCACTCCACATTACCTCTAATAATTTTCTTTTTACACCTCTCACACACACAAGAAATTAAATTGTAGGGCTATATATTATAAGGTATTGTAGCCCATAAATCTGAAATAATGATTTTTGCACACATATATCTAGTGTAATGCTTTTACATTCAGCACATAAAGAACACTCACACTTAAACACATTTTTCTGAAAAGCAAGCAGTTCAATTTAAACAAACAGGCACAGCTATGGAACCTTGTGAAGAAACTTCTATTCTTAGACCTTGTTGTGAGACCAATATGTAATCATATCTTGTTGGATAAAATACTTCTTGAAGCGTTTGAAGGGTTTTAACATGTCATATGTCTTAACATTTTTTTGTTTTGTTTTGGTTTGGTTTTCAGCACTTCATTTAGGTTTTGTTTGTTTGTTTTCTGTGTGTTTGTGAGACAGAGAAACTGTAAAACCTGCCTGGACATTCAGTCAAAATAAAATATTAGCTATTTTTATATTGCAGGATCTTTGGTGATTAGTTAGACGATAAACTAAATTACAGGATATTGAGAGAAGAGCCTGCTATGCATTTTGTAAAAAACTCCCATTAGCTTTTGTGGAAGTTTTACAAGCAAGACAAAGGAAAACTACTTGTCAGATTTAGCAATATTAAAACCGTAAATCGATTTTTTTTTTTTTACTGTTGTAAGGGGGAGTGGTAATATAGACTTTTCTCTGTAGAGTGACTTGTCTCTAATGGCAGGTCACCTATTATTTGCCATCTTCACAGCATACCTCCAAAAATCTGAATAACACAAATAATTGTGGTTGCTAGGAGATTTGATAATAAATTATTGAATATAAAAGGTGGCAAGAATTATTCTTGGTAAATGAATGTGCTTGACAAGGAATAATTAATATCATCACTTATTTTGCCTTTGGTAATGGCTTGAAAGTAGATGAGGAAGAAAATAAGATAAAATACTTATTAATTATCTTAATCAGGAAGTATTCATGATATAAGTAGAAGTTTCCACGCACCTTTGATAGAATGGTTAGCTCACTCACAACTTTTAATTTGCCTTTTGGAGTTTATTGTTGTCATCAGGGCCCTGAGGGCATGCACCCTTGTTGGGTTTGTCTGCGTGGGCTTGAGGCTGGCTTTGGTAGTGGGCTGTTGGCCCTGGCATTGATGAGTAGTGAGAAACCTCAGTGGGAACGTGTTCCACTTCTTCTGGGAGAATTTTTAAGCTCAACTATCCCTGTCAGTCTCTGTTTAAGGTATTTTTTAGGTGTCCACTTGATTCTCACTGTGATCAGAGGTGTTGACTTGTCATGCTGGCCTGATCTCAGACCTGCCTCTCCATAGGCACCTTTTTCCCAACTTGCATATTCTTTTCTTTCACAGGATTGGGTGAATTATTGCAATCCCAGCTTCTGAGCCTCATGTCCCCATATATTAGAGAGTTCTGGATAGTCTGGCCTTAATCAGTCCAGAAGTAGACACACCATTTACTATAAATATTAAAAGGTAGGACTCCGAAACCTAGTATGAAACACAGAGGGAGGGTTCTTATGGGAGTGACAGGAATTTTGATGCAGATTGCCTTTTGTTTCAGAGAAAATCATGGCAGAGTGTTTTTTAGAGAGAAAAGCTCATGGGCAATCGCATGGGCAACCAAATCTCTTGAAAAGGAGAGATGATAATTGATGAAATGGCAAAGGAGTCAGTGTTGCACTCGTCCTCACAGTGATATCTTCAGCAGGATTGCCTCAAAATATGTTTCTGGCCGGTTTTTATAACCCAGCTGGCTACTTGACCACTCCAGCATATGCATAGTTCATAGCTTTTGACATAGCTTAACTAAATACAATATATCCCCTAAGCATCCTATCTACATACAAAAGACTGTCCTACATGAAAGTTAACTCCATCCCAGCCAGAGCCAGTGCAACATTTCTGCAGGAACAGTTTCTGCTGACTGTTTGCAGATGTCTTGTCTGTGCCCAACTTGGTCTCTCTCAGGAGGAACTGCACAGGGGTGTTTCTGAAGGGAAGGGACAGGCTCTCCACCCAGCAGAATACCACTTTTAAGGCTGGGCTGGACACAGCAAGAGCTGCCTGGGAGAATCTCTAGAACTGCCTGAAATTCCCACCCGTAACAAGTGGTCAAGCACTTACTTGTGATGGTTCAGTCAACCACCAAGCTTCCTGCTGGTCTTTTGCCTCGAACCAATCTGTTGGCTCCTCGCTGCAGATGACAAACTCCTGGACTACGCAGGGAATTTACGACTTAAGTGCATTGGCGTGGATGCCTGTGCAGCCCTGATACCCAACTACATAGCAATTATAACTAAAAAAATAACTTTATTTTCCTCCTTATGACTCATTTGTAACTTAAATGCCATAGCTTGTGCCACACTTTGACCTTAAGATGCATTTACTTTTAGAGAGACATGGAAGTACTGCAGTCGGAGTACCAGCTGATTTCCTGAAAACTGATTCTAATCCGTATTTTGTGCTAGATAAATCTTTCACTGAAGCCAGGTACCAAATGGAGAGTTTTTTGGTGTCCTCGGGATTTTGTCTTGATCTTCGCTGTGTTTCATGTGTTGGATAAATACTGTCGATTTTCTTAGGAATATTTGTCATATTTGAGACATCTTGGGAGGATGAAGATGATGACTAGAGCATGGCAAGTGTATGCATTTAACGTGATAAATTATCTCACAGTTTATAAGTCTTCATTTTGAAAATTTCTCACTCAGATTTCAGAAATACTCAAACTGCCTGTGACTACAACTGGACCATTTTTTTCTAGGAACTGCTTAGATTCGAAAGCAGAAAATTTAATCTAACCTCGGATTCATTACCTGACCACCTTCTCAGGCAGTCTTACATCCTGTACCTCGTTCTCAGGAAAATAATGACAACTCACTTGGTAACACCTACAAAATGATTTGAAGATGAAAAATGCAATGCAAGTGCTAGCTGCTTATATTATTGTATTATAGTAGATTGAGAAACTTTTTGGGAGAGAAACATGAATTGGGAGGAAAGTAGTTATGTTATAGTATAAAAAGTAGAATTAAAGTAATTCTGAATTATTGAAAGTATCACTTTGTGAATTTCCCATTATGATCCTCCAGGGTATGTTTTTAGCGTCCATCTGATTTTACATCACTATCACTCAAATGAGTTACTACTATTATTTGTGTCACTGTGGTGCTGTGTCTCGGCGCTATAACAAGATCCCACTGTCAGACACTTTGCAACTGAAGGGTTTTCTCTGACCCAAAGAACTTAGATACAAATGGTTGAATACCCATCAAATGGGAGATACCAGAGAGATGCAGATGGATTTGAAAAAAAAGCAACCTTTATCTGCATGCTAGCTGTAGCTTGTCAAAATAGCTACTCATCTCATCTGAGTTTGGGGATTTGCCATATGGAGGTCTACATATGACCTAGTCACCTTGACTCCTTTTTTCGGTCAGTGGGAGAAAGAGATATCTCTTGGCAGGCAACTAAGCTGACTTGCTTTAAAAGTTGACTTGAAAATGAAGTAGATCATGCCCTTGAAATGCTTTTCTCTCCATTGACTCCAAAGAGAGTCTGGCTTTGTGTCTATCCGCTGTCACAACATCTTGCAAATATCTGGCAACAGGACAGTTTGGAAGAAGACTGTAAGAAGGATAGGTAGGCCCAAGGATGTTTAGGAGCTCTGGAATAATTCTTGATTTGCACTATTGCAAACTGAATCAAACTGAGGCTGATTATACACAAGAACCATAAAACCGAGCAGTGATTGTTCCTGCTCCAGCCCCTGCTGGATTGGACTAGATGGTCTTTCGAGGTGCCTTCCAATCCCTAACATTCTGTGATTCTGTGATTCTGTGACTGTACAGCAATCAAGGGCTCTGACTGTGTGATGGGTTAAGATTTTGTATTAATGATTAGAAGTAGCTTTGAGGGAAACAAACCATAAAAAACATATGACTGGTGCATTAATTTATTTTATTCTATGAGAACTAGTAAGTTCCCCTTAAGACACTGTAGAAATCCAACCGACATTTTTTATGGATTTGTGTTCTCTCATTTTTTTAAATGATTTTCCAGGAAAAAGGAACTAGCTCAAAGTGTAAGCCTAAGCCATAAGTGACTATAAGTTCATAGGATGGTCATCTTACCAGAAGATGTTTTGATATTCCGACCTAGTTTCAGGATATTCTAGTTCTAATTTCAGATTGTGCTGGCCTTGCCCCACCAGGCATGAAGACATATTTGCTTTTGAGGCAAATCCAGCTGTTGTGATGTACTTGCTTGCTTTTCTGTATATCAGTGTTTCCTGTTTTGTTGGCTCTTTGCATGAAAATTATCAGTGAGGCATGATGGATGATTGATGCCACCAGTGGCCAGAAGGCTGTGAAAAGTCTGACAGCCTTTTGGTATTTTCTTGTTTACTAGAAGTGCTTGAGCTGCTCTTTCAGGATCTAAAGGTTTCCTAGTGCAAATCTCAGGAGTTTTCAAAAGAAATTTCATTAGAGTTAAATGCCTTTGATTCTCTTGCATATACCACTGACTTGTCACAGGAGACTTGAACAGCTACATGGGCTGTGGGTTCTGTTGTCTAAGTACTCACATCAGTACATACCCTGACTGACAGCAGCAATCAACAGAAAGAGATGCCTGGAGGAAATAAGAAGTGTTCTTCTATCAGACTTTGATCATAGATGAAGTTAAAGCTTTCAAGCAGTACAGAGTGTCACACCATTTGCTATGACGATGGTTCAAGGGATGGTCTGTGCATTGCTTCCTCCCTTGAATCAAGTGTTGTCCATGTGATTTGGTGGCAAATGGTTAATGCAGTCTGACTTCTCTCTGTTGGTTATGCTCTACATTCTGCCTTTTCTAGGTTGTTGGCATCAGCTGTAGAATACGCTGAAGCAGATGATAGGAAAGACTCAACAAGTGGTCATAATTTAAAAATTCTTTGTATCTACCCATAAATCAGTCTTCCACATCTCAAAGGTCAACAAATTTATTCAGACCATGCAAAGACAGAGTTATTCTTTTTCCAACTAACTTCAGAGTGTTCCTGTCATGCAGGAGAGGAAGCCTGAAAATCTGGTTTAGAACATTTAACTTTAAGGTCTCCAGAGGAGGGATGATTCTTCATGTCATTATTTGACTTTCTGTTCAAGATTTACAGTCCTGAGAGACTTAAGCATCCTCAGCAAGACTATTTGGATTTGCTTCCTGAAACTTTCCTCTTCTATCCAGTATGACAAGGTCTACATCCTAAGTAACATTTTGCTTCCCATAGAAGAGAGAGTCAGATGTAAAACTAATAGCCTAAAGAAAGCATACTGAATAAAAGGAGCTGAGCTCTTTTATTAGTACTCTTCCAAAGAAATGTAATCAGGCTGGCATGGATGTTATGCTGTTGAGCACGACGACCAAGACAAAGCTAACACATGCCAATCTCTAGTGCTGGTCAAGAGAAGATTTCTGCTGAAATCTTGGGAAAAAATGTGGCTCATTGTATGTATTTCCCGAGCCAATTTCTTGCTTTCAGGAAAAGTAGGACACACAATAGTGCATTATTTGTACAATCAATGTATTTATGCTCACATGGACACAGGATGAAATTGGAGCTATGTCTTTTGGTCCTGTACCTATTCAAATCCACATGTCCCACATGCTGACTCCGTAGGTGCTAATTTACATAAATGTGTGGAAACATATCTCCATCTGCATCTCGGAGTCTGGGGTCCTATCTGCCAGGTAGAGGACTTATCCTGCTGGCTATCACATATGAAATGGGTGCTCACACTGGAGGACTGAGAAGTTCACAAGCTTCTTCCTTATTTTTCTAGTCCCTTTTCTGATCACCTTCTGGGATATTCATCTTCTGTCAGGGTCACAAAGTTACAGAGAAGAAGCTTTTGCTTGAGGAACCAGTGTTTCTTTGTACAATGCATGGTGCAGAGGGTCCCTTCCAGGTCCAGGGTGTGCAGCCAAGGGAAGAAACAGAGCAACAAGCTTTAGTCCTTCTTTTCCCTCTTCTTCCCTGTTTACACTGCCTGAAAAGGTTAAGATGAACTGCATAACCAGCTTTCTTCCCAATCCCTGCTGTGGGGATAGTGCCGGCGGGGTTGTCGGGAAAGCAGGGGACTTGGCAGGTGGAGAGAGAAAGGGGCAAAGCTCTGGAATCTGCTGCAGTGGGGTCATTCGCTCCACCCTTTACAGCTTTCAAGGAGGAGAGGATCATCTCTCCAGGGAAGAGCAAACACAGTGCAGAGCTGTGCCTAACACGGATGGCCCCATTCCTGAATTTTCCTGTGAGGACTTATTGCCAAGCCTTTGGCACTTGGCTGCAATGACTAATGCACATACGCCAGAAGAGTGGAAATGTCGTCCCAGTGTGACCGAGGTAACAGCAGAGGGCACTCACTGATTCGTAATCTTTTGCCTTCCAGCACACCCTGCTCACTCAGCCACCGCTGTGCAACCGGAGTAGAGCTGCTCCTGTGGCAGAGGATTTATAAAAGCATAATTCCTAATTTATTAGTGCACATGTCGAGGTAGAGTTTTCCAGTGCAGAGTTCAGATCCTACCAAGCATTTTCCATCCTCGGTAGAGGTGAAGTCACACGAATGAATGCCACAGCGTGTTAAAAATGCTGTCGTTTCTGCTTCTAACCACTGTGCGCTTTCCTGTTTATTTTTCCTGTGCTGTATCAAAGTCTGCTGTAATGCAAATCTGGCCATTCTGTTATTTGTGTTTAGCAGCAAGATCTCCAGGTTAGTTCCCTGCTTGATGTTTTACATTAATCCACTTTCTTGTTGGAAAAGATGTGAAATTTACTCAAGAATGAAATTGTATTCCACATCATTACACTGTTCTCATTAAATCTATTATTTCCACATCATCACCCAAGAAAATACCCGATGCGAGAATCCTCTGAGAGTTCACTTCCCTAATTCACAGGACAATTACAAAATTGTTTTTGCCACAGTGGGAAATGTTGACTGCTGGGTCACTTAAATTCTTGCAGTGCCAGCTAATAAAAAAGAGCTCTATTTCTCCTTGCAGAAACAGAATGCAGCAATGCAGCCAGAGGATATGAAAGGGCTTCAATTTGACTTTTTTTCTTTTGTTTTGTTGTTTAATTTTCTCTCATTCTGGAAGAAAATGCGTTTTCTGGGATAAATAAATGAGGTTTAGTTGTGGTTTTTTTTTCAAGGTTGCTATCTTTGTGTTAAATGAAACAAATTTGTTTTTAAATTAAGCATCCCATTTGTATAAGTAGATTGCAGTATAATATAGCTAAAGTATGATCCCCCTAAACTATTTTATTCTAACATCCTCCTATTAGAGAAGGAAACCTTCTCATATAATCTTTTTTAAGAGCATATTGACACACAGAAGAGCTTTAACAACAAACTTGTGGGATGTCCTCTCTCCACATTCTCTTTCATTCTGTATTAGTTATGAAAACATGCACAGAAACATTTTGCTGCCTGTCACAAAAGTCTGAGTATTTTTGTTAATATTAAAAATGGCTGAGTAGTCCCTTGACACAGAGCTGAATAAACCTCACTCCAAGCAGCTGTGTAGACTACAGGCTAACCTGTGTTATTCTGAGCAGGGACACAATCAGCAAAACCACTTACTGGTCCAAATGAAGTAAATAGCAGATTCTAGCTGGTTGCTTTGGGTAAAGAGTCAAGGCAACTTTGAGGATTTTTGGACATTTCACCTTAAATTCTCAATGCCCAAGGCTGTGCTGGAAAAATACAATCTGGATAGAGAGTTGGATTTACCAGGCAATTAGTTTTTGTCATTCAGATTTCTTGAAAAGACCAATTTCTCTTCCAGAGGAATACTGCAAAATAGTAGTAGGCAAACATGAAAGGCTACAGTCCTTGTGTTAGACAACCATATGAAAGCTGCTTGTCTAAGTGTTGCTGTGGAGACAAACATAGTATTAAGCTGAATTTCACCTCAGTTTTAAAACAGATAACTTTGCTGAACCCTGCGTCCCTGCCCAATGTCTGTAAAAGCAGCCTTCAGTGGCTGTTCAGATGAAGCTTCTGTACTGTGGGTGTCTGACACTCGGGAAGAAGACCTGAGTTAATAGCAGAATGAGAATGTAATTTGCTTCTTGATAATTTCTTCTTGAACATATGACTTACTGAAGCAAATTCAACTCAATTGGAAGGACTATTCCCTAACAAAACCAAACCAAACCAAACCAACCAACCAACAAACAAACAAAACAAAAAAACCCCAAACAACAAAAAAATTAAAAGAACCAAAGAAAAGCAAAAATGCCCACCAACAAAGAGACAGTGTTATCAATTTTATTTTTTATTCATCCTAATAATGAGGAAAATAGAACAAGAGTTGATGCCATATATATCCATATCCATATCTGATATCTATTTATGCAGAATCATACAATCATAGAATGTCCTGAGTTGGAAGGTACCCACAAGGATCACAGAATCGCACAGAATCACAGAATGTTAGGGAGTGGAAGGGACCTTGAAAGATCGAGTCCAACTCCTGTCCCTGTGCAGGACATCTCCACAGTTCACACCATGTGCCTAGGAGTGTTGTCCAGTCTCTTTGTGAACACTGTCAGGCTTGGGGCCATGACACCTCCCTGGGGAGCCTGTTCCAGTGTCCAGCAACCTCTGGGTGAAGAACCTTTTCCTCATGTCCAACCTAAACCTCCCCTGGCACATCTTCCTGCCATTCCCGTGGGTCCTACTGTTGATCACCAGAGAAGAGCTCAGCCCTGCCCCTCCTCCTCCCCTGGTGAGGAAGCTGCAGCTGCCATGAGGTGTCCCCCAGTCACCTCTTCTACAAGCTGAACAAACTGACTTTAGCCACTCCTCATACGGCTTCCCCACTAAACCCTTCATCAACTTTGTGGTCCTATGCATGTGCATATGCATGTGTCTGTCTATAGTGTCTTCCATTTCTTCATGATATTCTTCATGATATATAACCCATTGAATCTGCCTCTAAATGTGCTATAGATTTTGCATATGCAACCTGTACACTGCCTGCATACCTGTTTTTCATGTGTATTTACCAGTCCTAACAGATATTCAGGCAAGATAAAAGTCGCACACCTGTTTGAATAAGTAAATCTCTTCGTACTCATAGCATCCTAGCTTGTGTCAGAAAGTGTGGCCAGCAGGACCAGGGCAGTGATCATCCCTCCGTACTGGGCACTGCTGAAGCTCCACTTCAAATCCCGTGTTCAGTTTTGGGCCCCTCACTACAAGAAAGACCTTGAGGTGCTGGAGTGAGTTCAGAGAAGGGCAACAAAGCTGGTGAAGGTTCTGCAGCACAGGTGTGATGAGGAGCAGCTGAGGGAACTGGTGCTGTTCAGCCTGGAGAAAAGGAGACTGAGGGGAGACCTTATCGCTGCCTACAACTACCTGAAAGGAGGGTGTAACATGGAGGGTGTTGGTCTCTTGTCCCAAGTAACAAGTGATGGAATGAGAGGAAATGGCCTCAAGTTGTGCCAGGGGAGGTTTAGATTGGATATTAAGAAAACTTCTTCCTGGAAAGTGTTGTCAGGCATTGGAACAGGCTGCCCAGGGAAGCGGTGGAGTCACCATACCCGGAGGTATTTAAAAAACGTGTATGTGTGGCACTTAGGGACATGGTTTAGTGGTGGACTTGGTAGTGTTAGGTTTGTGCTTGGACTAGATGATCTTGAAGATCTTTTTCAATGTAAATGATTGAAGATTCTGTGATTTGCATTATTACTGTTTGTGGATATAAAGTCTATGCTCTTTATGCATGCTTAAATGAAGTTACTGATCATGTATTTTCATGTTCTTGGTACCAGCAAATGCAGTGACTAAGCTTGAGTGTTTGCAAGACTGAATGTTAGCAAAGACTAAAATGACTACAAAGAAGTTGAAGAAAAATGAATAACCATGAGTCTGTCCAGCATTTCTTTATCAGGAGTTATATATATCAGGAGTCAAAATGCAGAGATTTAATATGTTTCTAAATGGATGTAAAAAGAGTGATATTTCTGAAACACATTTATTAGCGTGAAAGATCTGTCC
Source organism: Caloenas nicobarica (assembly GCF_036013445.1). Classification (NCBI taxonomy): domain Eukaryota; kingdom Metazoa; phylum Chordata; class Aves; order Columbiformes; family Columbidae; genus Caloenas; species Caloenas nicobarica. Next base: position 206,891,772 of record NC_088245.1, on the reverse strand, counting down.
TACCCTTGCTATATATATACTCACTTTCACGAGCACCAGACGGTAATTTTTGCTTTGTATCCAGTTAAATATTCTTATATGGCAGTCAAAGTTGAATAAACACATATTTAAAAAAAAAATCAAAACCAACAACCATAATGACTCCAAGCAAATGTAAGCTTAAACCAACTTTAATTTGAAACCAAAACCAAATGACAGACCAAATGCAAATAACAGAAGCCAACGCAAGTGAAGAGGGTAAGCCAAAACCATTCAGCACTCTGGCAACATTTAGAAACTGCAGGTTTGATATACCTGTTGGGGATGTTATTACCATGTGACCACCAAAGAATGACAATGCACAGCATGCACGTACTCACTCATAGAGAAACCTCTCTCACTCAGGGGTACACAGAAGAAATAGTCGCTTGCCTGGGGTGGGCAAGGGCTTACTCAAGGATATCTCCAGAAGAAAATCACTCGCCAAGGAGAAAGTGAGGGCACTCGATCCTGGGAAGTGTCCTTAGACTATGTCCCTGATCTAAAGGGATGTCTCTGTTCACAGACTTGCTGCTGTAAGAAGACGACTCCAAAGGGGTCTTTGGTGGGGGCCCCATTTTATAGCCTGGTCAGATCTGGCTGTGATCATTATGTGTGTGGTCCAGAAGCTTCTGTGGGCCTGGGACACTTTGTTCACTTAGGACCTTGTTTGTTGAGCAGGGTCCCTCTCCTCCTACTCTCCCAGACGGTGGGGTGGTAGGTGCATGTGGCTGGAGCCATCGTGCCCCAAGATGGGATGACGTGATGGTCGGCATGGACCAAGGTGCATACCTGAGGACAGGCATAGTGGGGCACAAAAGGTGCTAAAGAGCCATCAACTGTTCTATTGAAAGCTCTGGACCTTGTCAGGGTCTGTGCAGCTGCCACACACTTTTATAACCAGTTCAGTGCTGGGGTGCTAATAAAGGAAAAGTAGTATTTTAAATTATGCAGACAATGCAGTTGTCGTCAGTGACCATTTTCGAGAAAATATTAGTATAATACATACTGCCCAATCCTTAAACTAATTTATTGTTTGTGTGTTCAACCTTAACACTAAATATGCTCCTAACAGAATGAAGCACTTTTTCAGTACAGAAAGCAGCAGGTGAACTACCATTAACACCTTTTTGTGAAAGAGAATTGCTGCAATTTTTTCCTTATCTGCCATAGAACTATCTTCTTTATTATTCATATGTGTCATATTCTTTTGATGCTGTTTTTATCACAGTCAGCACTTGTTTTCACAACGGAGGAGCTGCCTGTAGAAACTCTGCAATCATGATTATTTAGGATTTTTATTATTGCTGATAATAATTGCTGGTTTAAGCTCTGTCTACTTTTTTGTTGTTTCAAAAAGAGTTAAGTTAAAAAAAAATAATAAAAAAAGAAAAAGAAATCCAGATTCTTTTAAACAGTTATGATATAGAGTCACCATGTTGAAAGGACAGGGAATATTTTGTTTCTGTGGTAGGTTGATCTTGGCCACCAGTTAAGCCCTTGCCCAGCTGCTCACTCAGACCCCCCTCAGTCAGATGGCAGAGGTAAGCAGAAGGGCGAATGTGAGTTGAAGTTCATGGGTCAAGATAAAGAACTAGTCACAGAATTGCAGAATCACAGAATGGTTGAGGTTGGAAGGAATCTCTAGAGATCATCTAGTCCAACCCACCTGCTAAAGCAGGTTCACCCAGAGCAGATCGCACAGGAATAAATCCAGGAGGGTTTTGGAGGTCAGCAGAGAAGACTCCACAACCTCTCTGGGCAGCCTGTTCCAGTGTTCTGTCACCCTCAAAGAAGTTTCTCCTCATGTTTAGATAGAACCTCCTGTTTCAGTCTGTGCCCACTAGCCTTCATCCTAGTGTTGGGCACCACTGAAAAGAGTCTGGCCCCATATTCTTGACAGGAATAAAGAAGAAAAGCAGATAAACAAAGGAACAAAATAAAAATCCAAAACAACTGATATAAAGGCAACCACTCACCACTTCCCACCAGCAGACTAATGCACAGCCAGTCTCCAAAGAATGTTTACTCTGGAAAAAAATGTCTCCTAGTTTTATTGCAGAGCATGACATTATATGGCATGGAATATCTCTTTGATCAGTTGAGTCAGTTTTCCTGGCTGTGTCCCCTCACAACTTCTTGCCCACTGCAGACTACTCATTAGTGAGACAGAATGGGAAACAGAGAATGCGTTGATGATGTGTCCAGCAGCAGCAAAAAACTATTATGTATTATCAACACTGTTTTGACCACAAATCTGAAATACAACACCATATGGACTGCTATGAAGAAAATTAATTCCATCTATACCAGAACCAGTACAACTTATTTAAAAAGGCAAAAACCACCTCAAAATGTTTAGAAGTATTTTAGGACTTCTAAGACTTGAGAACAAATTACCACAAGAAATGTGGGACTTTGACAAATATCTATGTGTGGAAATGCACAGAAGCCAAATATACATTTCAGTATGGAAATTTGTATAAGAAATAGTTACTTGCCTTATAAGGATGGCAAGTAAGTCTGACACCCAAGACAGTACATCTCTAAGAGTTATGATATGAAGGCTGTAAAAAGTAATCTCTCAAAATGCCTCTGCTGTTAGTACCGTGGATGGAAACATTATGTGAATATTTCCAGAAGAACGTGGCATGACCAACTTGAAATACATCCATTGAAGTTAGCAGTCTGGGAACTCAGAGAAACCAGGAAAGATGTTTCCCCAAGACTCTGTAGAAGTAAGGCAGCATCCCACTTCAAGTTAGAGGACACTTGCGAGAGGTTCATGGAGGGAATTCTACCAACAGTCTTCTCTAAACTGCTTACAATTTTTGGCTGGCTAGCAAGATTTCAGTGTTAGCAGTCATGGAGAAACTACTGAAACAGAGAAATATCTGAGCTCTTCAGAGGAGGTCTTGAAAGTTTCTTAGCATATCTCAGTTTTTCCTTTCCCAGATTTTTAATGCTAGACAGATTACTTTTTTCTTCTTTAAGGAAAAAAAAAATCTGATCACCTAAAACCCTTATGTTCTTATACCATTCTGCTTTAGTCCTTTATTTGAGGCAAGGCTGCTACCTTCAGACGCAAAAACTCCAGATCAAAACCTAGTTTCTGAACTTAATTAGTTCTGTCTCAGGAAAGGCTGTGTAATAAAGACACAGCTTGATGAGAAACTTTTATGTTGTTCAGAAAGTTATATGTGAAACAATAACACACTCAATTTTGCTGAGTGAAGGTTTCAAGGCTTCCCACCACACCATATAAGAAAGTAATTCTTCAGTAGTTCTGTACGGTTACTGACTATTTTATGATGGTTTGGTAAAGTTGAGCAGATCATTCTTTCTTTTGCCAAAATCTTTTACTTTTTCCTCAACAATATCTAAACCAGAGTTATGGGGAAGAATGCTGCAAATATGCTGGTAGCTCACTCATTCTCCTTTGAAAAGCAATGTCCCACCAGGAAAAACTCCATGGGAGTTTTCAGATCTTTGGCAAAGTTCCTTAAAATAAACCTATTCAAGGCTTTTCATGCACTCTGTAGGATGAATGACAATTTGCACTTGATCCTAAGTTTAATTTTTCGATATATTTTTTCTTTCAAATTTCAGTAGCCCATTGAGTTCTGCAGAGTACTAAGGAAGCTACTTTGAAATGCTTTTCACAATCTAAATGAGGGAAATCCATAAATATTTTAGTATTGGAGGTTTTTCAAATGCTGTTTTTTAACATGCCTAGTAAATTCTAACTCCTGCATATTGCAGTCTCTAGGGTGACATACAATACTTCCAAAATGTTTCTGCCAGGTTTTGCAGGTCTAAACATAAGAGAGATTAAAAATTGCTGATAGACTGGAGGTCTTAGTAAAGCTAAATGAAAGGAGGGTAGTGAAAATGCATGTTTTCTTTCAGGTTCACACATGCATTTTCATTTTCACAGAGAGTTTATCTAAGATTTTCTAATGACAAGTTAATGTATGTAATGTTAATCGAGGAACCCAAGGAATCTAAGAATTCAATGAAGGTTAAACAGACTCAAATTTATCTGGAAACTTAGTCAATTGACAAAAATGTTCTACTGATATTGTTAGGAAATTGACCCATTTTATAAGGTCTAATTATTGACTAAAATCATATGAGGCAATGTAAGTTTTCTTGAAGGGGATCTGCAGTAACTGTACTGTTACAGCTCTGTGTAGCCAAATTGCTGCTTGTATTGCAATGCCAAAGGCACGCGAATCAGGATATATAGAGAGGGATGAGATAAATAAGAGTATAGACTTCAATTAGAAATTTGCAACAATGCCTGGTTTATCTAGTTGTAGACAACCAAGGTTTTCCTTGTAAATCAAGAATTACAAAATATGCTAGTAGTAAGGCAACATTTGGAGGAAACGAAGCACTTTTCATGAAGTCAAATAAGTGCATCTGGAAAGAGATAGCCAAGAAAGCCAAAAAAGAGATTTAAAGAAAAATTGGTGCGTCTGAACATTTGTACTTTTTTTTCCCCCTAACTATAGTAGTCTCATAAAGTTTATTACACCTCCTTAAAACACTGCCATGTTGGTACCCTTAGGCCACTGTGCTGTAACACCTCTCTTAATAAGATTTCTAGGAGCTGTATAATTTTAAAGAAGTAGAGGACGTTCCATCTCAGAGCAAGAAGGTTTGTAAATTCATTGTAACTCTTTTGAATCTAGTGGAAAGTAATTAAACTGGGCAGGGAGCTGAGGAAATGTCACAGTTTCTTGTCTTTGCTGTACCCTGTGCTTTCTGGCATTTTTTTTACTAAAGAAAAGTTTTTCATACTTAAAAATATGCAAAAATCTCTTTTGTTCATGATACCAGTGCACATTAATCTTGAAGAGATCCCTTCACTCTCACCCATTCATAAAATTCAGCTATTTTGTTAATGTATACCATGTTCAGGACAGTGCGCTAATGCCTCTGAAATGCAAGCGTACATTTTTAACTCTACATTTTGAATTATGATTATTCTTTACTGCCCTAAAGACCCCTGCAAAAGTACCAGAAATATTGTCTTGCATTTTGGCCCAGTCTTTAGATAGAAAATTTCAGTTAATAACTTAAATTCTCTCCCACCCAGGAAACCACTTTCAAAAATTTAATAAAATCTTCTCATTAAAGGACAGTAATAGAATAAATTATTTCTTAGGAGATAGAACAGAAATGTTTATCTTGCTATCTTTTTAGCTGATCTTGGCATGTGTTTGAAATTCAGCAGTGGCTTTGGTAGAAGAAAGTGTAGAACTTATCAAATATGTTTGGTAAATATTTCAAGTATGGGTTTACAGCTTATCACTTAGATATCACAGTTAAGGAATTCAAACTATAGTTACTAAAACACACTTTTTTTTTAACAAGGTTATTTATGCTGTGTGCAACATCAAATGTAGATAAAAGCCTTGTTTGAAACTACATTTATAGTTCTTCTGGACTCTTAAGAAAAACAAAATCATAGCTCATCAATACTGTTTTGGCCCTTTGTGTTGATGTTCCTTGGGTTTTCTACTCTGGTCCCTCAATTAAGCATCTTGGTCATGGTATAAATAACTGACTTTTTACTCCATGGTAAACAGTTGTACTCCTGTAATAGTTCATAGAAGTTTTCAGGTATGTATCCTTAAAAAACCAGCTTTTTTACATGCATAGTGGAAAATAAATAAAAATTCAGAAGAATATCCCTAAAATAGTATCCTAAAAATGTCATATCTAACAAAGATTATGTAATTACCAGCAAGGGTGTTATCATCTTGTCTAGTACATACCTGTTGCAGTTCTGATGTGGGTTCCTGTTAGCTCTTCTGTCTGTTTCCCTTATCGAGTCTTTTACCTGAATTGGTACAGTAATCCATTTCATATTATTGTGATTTTCTTGGTTGCTCTTCTGAAGACCGATTTGACATAAAAAAAGTGGAATAGGTCCCATAGTTTTAAGTGCTGCCTGTACACAGAAAGCATCCGTGAACAGAGACTCAAAGAATCTGTATCATGCAGGTTAGTTTTCAATTAATGACCACTGAAGTGTTTATTTTAGTGTGACAGTTTTGATTTTAACTTTTTTCCTTTATTTCAGGAAGCAGTCTTCTGTTCTGCTTCTAGTACTGATTAATAGAAGAAAAATATTTTAAACATCTGAGAGAAAAGTTTTTCATAGGGGAAGTCAATGTCAAGAAAATAGAAAATATTTGGTAAGGATGTATTGTTTTAGGTAATATTTTTACAGGAGATTTAATTTTTTTTTTTACTTTCCTGTGAATATTTAACCTTTCTTTTTATAAATATGTAATACTATCATGTACAATACCTGACAAACCTTATTCAAATAAATTCAGATAATACAGTGGAAACAACATGTTTTATCTTATTAAATGACACATTGTAACGGCCTCAAGTTTTTGAGGGCCATGAATGAAAACTTTAGAACATTTCCCTCAATCTTTCAATTGACTGAATTCTTCCAACGTTTTCAACTGTAGGAATTTTAGTTTAAATTTCAACACTTCCATTTGGAAGGGACACCATGATGCTGAATTAGCTGAGTCTCGCTCTTTCCTCACTGTGTGTTCTATTACAACGTCAGCAGAAAGCTGAAGCAGGGGCTAATTCTCACTCGTAATTGAAGCAGGAGGTGCTTGGGGGAGCCCCGCTGGATATTGCCCTTTGTTACAGCAGGATTTTGAAATGTCAGGATTGCCGTTTCTGGCAAGCAAAGGACTATCTACAAACCAGTGACAGGAAAAGCTGAGCCTAATGCAGTCTTGTTCACACAAGAGAGACTCAGGATACCCTCCCTGCATTCTGTGTTTTTTTTCTATGGTGAAGCACAAAGACCAGCTTAACAACATGTGTTCAGACTTCCCTGGATTGTTCCACACCATTCAGTACTTTCTACAGCAAGAAGGTTTAGGGAGCTAGGCAATTTAAATACATGTGTTTTGGGCAAAAGAAGTTTGATAGTTTTTTAGAATTTTTTCCTGGAAAGAAACAGACAATTTCTGTCTGCAAATTGTATGGCATGAAAGAAATGAAATTTGGACTGTCTCTTAGAAAACTCTTTTATAAAAAAGTGCGAATCGTATAAATTCAAGCTCGTAATGTCAAAATCTCAGCAAAGCTATCACTTGAGGAAAGACTGCTCCCGCGGCTGCATTGTTGCAGCCTGGCTTGGAGTGTGCTGCAAGGTGTCTTCTTGTGCAGACAGCAACACAACCCAGGAACCAAAGTTCTGCTGCTCTGAGATTTCTTCACGAAACACTGCCTTGTCAGTCAATTTGTAGGCATTTTAAAAAGCTTTTCCCCAGCTGCAAAGTTTCAAGGAGCATCAGATACTGTTTGCAATATTTGATGACCTGGGTTAGCATTAAGTGAATTTTCAGAACATTTCTAGACCAAAGAATGACATTTTTGTGGGTGGGATCCACGTCCATAAGAGTCAGTTCTTTTCCCACAGTTCAGGGAGCAGGTGTGAGACTGTGGTAACTCTCAGTCACCGTTGAATGGGCCTGAATTTGACCCAGATGTGAGAAGGTTTTTACTTTTAATTTGAAAACTTCTCTGTATGTTTTTTTCACAGCCTCTTATTATCTATTTTCATTACCAGTTGTTTAATTCCTCTCTTGTTTCTGCTAACTGAAGCTGCTCACAACTGGAATATGTCTGTATCCTAAGAATCCTGGTAACTACAAAAAACTGTGTAAAATATCACAAAGCAGGAAATATTGGAGCACAAAAATTGAGCTTTCTTTGGTTTCCCACTTTCTCTGAATAGGCTTAATAATATAAACCAGAACAACTTCGTAGTGTATTTCTTTTCTGTTCTGACAGTACATTTTTTTTTCAATGGATGCTATGAAAATTGTTTAAACAGAGAAAAACTGTTGAACATGAGGTTCTAATTATCATATATTAAGTAAAACCAACAAATGCAATGGCTAATTCTTTGTAGATATAATGACTACCATTTTTGTCATTACATGGAAATTGAAGCCACGACCCACGGGTTTAGAATATGCATTTGCAGGGTCAAGGTTTTATAATGAACAAAAGCTCACTGTTGTATTTTATTTTTTTTCCTTATTTTTGTCGACTTTCTAAAAATGTAACTTTGTATAATGCAGGATTTTCTACTTAGCCTCAAGAAAAAAAAATTTCTAAAGTATATTTTATAAAGGAGATAGGCAATTTCTGTCAGGGATAGTCAACTTTGCCAAGTTCCCTTCTGGTCCACTGTATTTATAAAGGGATCAACAGTCTGATGAGGGATTTTTATATTACCCAGGAAATAAAGAGAAAAATAGTTCCCAACATCTCATTTTTCATTGTTTAAAATTTGATATGATATATGATGTTTTCGACTGACATGAAAAATTTGTCTCTGTGGTCAAAGCAGCGTGCACTGAACACTGAACCTTTGGAAACCTGTTTGCTTGGAGCAAACATTGTTCTTTATTGATTTGTTTCTGCATTTTTTCTGTTTGAAAGGCTGCTTACAGTGAACTTAGTTTGAAACTGCATGTAATCATCCTCCCCCTAAAAATTGTCCTGGAGAACATTTGTGCACCAGTTCTGGTAACAGTGCAGTGCAGCACTTGTGCACAAAAGAATTTGCATTCAATCCTTTTTTTTTTTTTTTTTTTTTTACAGGACAATGGCTGCATAGATAATGAACTGGTACAGGACCAAGTTAGTACCAGCTTTTTTCTGGATATATATGATATCACAGCACTCTAATTTATGATGAGCTCTTTCCACTCATGGCAGGATGTTCATCCAAAGAGCATTTTCATTTAAAAAGGTTGAAATAAGTATATCCTCTGTTCCAGGCAGAACTCCATATGTATCCACTAAGGCTGAGGGCAAAGACAGACCGTGTGAGTTTCCTACCTGCATTGTGTACATCCCAATCTTCCTTTCCTCCAAGCATTCAGATGATGAAAACTGTCTTCTGCTGAACTTTAAATGATGAATTTTTTATCACTAAGTTCTGCGCCTGGGTCTTTATCATGACAGAATAGATGGAAATACTAGCTGAACAGTTTCATACAAAAAGAAAATTAATTTTCTCATGCATCATAGTTATTTAAAGTCTTATTACATTTTGGGAATCTCTGATTACCTAAATGTCTGAATCTATATTTTTTTTCTCTTGGCTAAAGCTAAGATGTATTATCAGTAAGGAAACAATTTTACAGATCTCCTTTCTGGTTTAGAATTCTTTTCCCCTTCACACCTGACAGAATTTTAATAACAAATGCCTGCAAATAGATAAATATTTCTTCAATTTTTGACTGCAAATTTATTTTGCTGACCTTGTTTACTGACCTCTCTCAAGTCAAAACATTTAGAAATACTTCTGTTCTTGGTCTCCTATGCACAATCTGGAAGCCACAAACTCACGTCATCTGTCTTTGGAATGGTGACCATCAGGATTTGGGACTGTATCTTGCATACATTTACCAAGCATTTCCCTTTACTTTTTAAAGGCGGACTTGTCAAAGAGCCTTTTCTGATGCTATCTTTCCTAACACGTGTTCTCCTGTTGTCAGTGAAGTGCAATTCCCCAAAGAAAGGTTTGTGGTTTTTTTTAATAGGGAGGCAGAAAATTATGCACATGATTTTCTAGTAAAATAGCTAGTCAGTGATCCACACTTTATCCAGAACTTTATGCTCATACTATAAAGTTAAATGTCTTACATGCAGGCTAGTGCCTTTTCTTTTTTTTTTTTTCCACATGTTTTCAATATGTTCCAAGCAGTCTTTCTCTTTCCTTATATCTTGGGAAGTCCAACCAAATTGTCTCTTTGTTTTGTTTCTGCTGCAGAAAGCCATAAAAATACTTCCACCTTCAGCTTGTCCTGTGTTTGTCATTCCAGAACAGGTGGAGCTGTTTGTTCTTGGATGAGTTCCAAGACATTAGCTTGATTTCTGCAGATAGATGCTCATTTCTCATGGTCTTCTTAATGCCTCAAGGGAAACCTTAAAATAGTGGAAAAAGTCTAAACCTATGAGATTTTTGGTTGGTTTTGTCAGGTCAATTCCTAGCTGTTATCAAGCAAATAATGTGTCTCACATCTGATTGTGCTTTGCTGATGTATGTGATGTGCTCAGCATTGGCCACATCCCTGCATATGGTTGGGATTTTCATAACCTCATCCTTCGGGCAGAGGGTGTAGGAAGAGGTGTTTTGGACAACCTGCAGCATTACTGCATTACTAAACCCATGACTTCCCCTTTGGTTTTCCACTAAGGAACACCCCTGGGAAGAATTTATATCAGTATCTCGTCTTGCTTCAGGCATGGACCTTCGTCTTCATTCTCCATTGGCTCCTGTGGGTTATGAAATCAAGAGGTAGCTGTACTTAATTTTTGAATGATTTGGCTGACTGAAGGTTTATATTGTCCTTCTGAAATGGTTGTCACTGGAGATAGATTGGAAACACAATCTGTCAGTAGATCAGTAAGACATATCAATCATTTCTCAAAGTCCTTTTCTTTGTACATTGTAGTTATGTTGTGTATGTTTTTCTTGGCATAAACGATATCTCTGCAGATGAGGAGCAGGTGTCAAAATTAAGATCTCATTTTATCTGAAAATACAAGTAGAGACAAAAATGTTTTCTACTTTCATTCTATAGTCAAGTCTGTAGCTTCATAATTAAGCTGAATATCCTGCTATCCTGATGAGTGCATTTTTATGAAAAAAACAGATACTTGTATCACTTTTCTCAGTTTGGTTTGACTTATTTCATAGAAGGCAGTTGCATAGCTTGTGGGAAGTATATATATATATACACACATATAATATTTTTGTCTGCAAATTCCTTTTCTACCGTTGTTAGAATACGTTCAATGATGGAATGTCTGTGTCCATTTTTCATCTCTGTTGATTGATGTGTCATTAAACCGAATACTAGTTTATTCTTATGAAATAATAGAGATTTGCTCTACCACACTTCTTCGTGTGCCACTTTTCAAGGTTTACAATCATAGAATCATAGAATCATTTAGGTTGGAAAAGACCTTTAAGATCACCAAGTCCAACTGCAAACCTAATGATGCCAAGTGCACTACTAAATCACATTCCTAAGTGCCACATCTACATGTCTTTTAATACCTCCAGGGATGGCAACTCCACCACTGCCCTGGGCAACCTGTTCTAATGCCTGATGACACTTTCAGTGAAGAAGCTTTTCCTAATATCCAATCTAAACATGCCTTGCTGCAACTTGAGGCCACTTCTGCTTATCCTGTTGCTTGTTCCTTGGGACAAGAGACTGACCTCCATATCACTACAACTGCCTTTCAGAGTGAGAAGGCCTTCCCTCAGCTTCCTGTTCTCCAGGCTGAACAGCCTCAGTCTAAATAGACTTTTAACATAGGCTAGTTATGTAATCGATAATTTATTGGCACATATAGCATACTGCATTTAAAGTTCAAATGTGAGAGATGAATATCTATTTTTACTTCCTGGGAAGTAGAAGTTCATTCAAAAACACCTGTGAAAATAATGTCAGTCAAAGCTTTTAGGCTGGTGTGATAGAGATCTTTACACCCAAGCAATAAAACTGAATGTCTTGATATGCTGCTGAGTGTCTCTTTCCAATTATGATCATATCAGTGTTTTCCATCTGTTACAGCATGTGTTGCTAACTTCTTCTTTTTGCTAAATTCTTTCATTTTTCTACAATAAGAAGAGAACATATCCTATATATATTTCTCTATGGATCAAAGCCTTCCTCCTGATACACTAATGATCTGTAAATAAAGTTGAATAATGCTGAATGCCGATGAATAAATTGTTTGTCATGCTTCTTCATCTGTTAGCCCTCTGGAAGTGACTACAGGTCATTACCACCCTAATTTTTAATCTTAATGTTAGTTAATCTTGGCCAAGGCCTCCATAGCCTCCATCCATCCCACATGTTCTATGTATGATTTCTGTTGCCCTCACACCAAAGCATTTGAAATCATTAGCCCTCCATCTCTGCTGGACTGTCAGAAGTTTGTATGTGATTTTCAAATCCATCATCTTCAGCTTGTTTTCTGGAATTGTTTGTACCAAGCATTTCCTAGTCTAGATCACACGCTACAGCTATTACCTTTTATATTCTTGGTTTCTGAAGAGAATTTGAGCCTGATGCATTTTTTTCTTCTCTTTTTGGTAAAATGAAGGATCTACATTCAATGTTTTTTAATGAACGGAAGTCTTTGCCTTCTCCTGAGAAATAAGTGACTTCACAAGCACATATGCAACCTGTTTGCCTGTTCCTGGCCTATCAAGTATTCAGGCAGAAGTAGCCTCAAAACATATACCCAAGCCATTTGCCTTCTCCTGATAAACCTCCTTTTCTTATCACTAGTCATTGCCTTCATAGTGTTGTCCATCTCACAATCAGTAAACATTTCTGAAAGACTTTTACTTCTGAAACTACTGCTGTTATGATCTTTCTTGCCACATGAACTGTTGGGTAGAGGACTAAAAGCATGTGGTTTTGAAAGACATGATTCTATCCAAACTGGCCCTGTGGTGGTACTTCCAACCAATGTTTGTGACATTATGACAGTGAATTCAATGTCTCTGCTGTAAAATTTTTAGTCTTGCAGAATAAAAACTTATTTAGAAAGTCCTTGGGACTCCAATGTGTCTGTGGTGCATGAGGTGACTAAAGGAACTGACTGTCATTCTTGTTCTTTTGGCAGTTTGTTGGGCTAATTCATGTTGAGTACCCAATTTCTTTGGCACCTGATTCCTCATTACTCCTCTCCTGAATAGAAGGAAGCTGTGATTTTATTATGACATTTAACTTGCACAAATTTGTATAAAGCTTGTTTTAGGTACATGAATCTCTTCTGTAGACTGCTTGTTAGTCTTGATACTACTAATTCAGAGGGGCTTGATAGAACCCAGGGGTTTCATATGGTTTCTGTTTTGTCTTAGTATTTGATATAATTGAGGTGACACAGTATAGACTGAAAGAACCTTTCCACCATTATTCAGAACAACGTTCTTCACCTCTGGTATAAAACCTGTGGCCTCTATGTTCTGCTAGGTCAGACTCCAGTCCATTGAGGAGCATGAGCATCTGTTATGAACATCTGATTTCTCTCTACTAAAAAGATCTTTCTATTGTTTTCCTGGCCCACTTGGAAGATGTATTATTATGCAGCCCTCATTTTCAATAGGGATTTACCAGGAAAAGTTGTGATGCTGTCTAATCAACAAACCATATGTCATGTTCTTCATTTTTTAAATAAACATGAAATAAATAAACAAACATTTCTGGTGCAAGTCTCCAGGATATCTTGAATGACGTGTGCGGTCACAGGTTGACAATGTCCATGTTTGTAATAATTTACTGCTACGGTTGAATGTGGATTTGAAGATATTTTGTCACAGACTCAACGTCAGTTGTACTCATTTCTCAAAGTCCAGTTCCTCTTTAGAAAGGAAAATTACTGTTGTCAAAAGCTCTCTTGCAATTTAAACTATCATTATAAGGGAAAGGCAGGCATCAAAGATTATTTCTTTTCTTCAGATAGTAAGTTCAGCCAAGTATTTCTAGGAAAAAAAGAAACAATCCATTTGTATTGCTGAATTCCCTGACATGTTTGGTACTGTTGATAATGTGGTTTTTTATGCTTACTGTGTATGTTCACGTCTCTGCCTTCCCCAGAAAGCTATAGGGACTAAATTGTCATTTTCATTTTGAAGCTACTTTAGAAATACCTCCAGGCTGTATGATGAGTCATCCAGGTTTTCTTTAGGCATCTTTGGTCGTCTATAGGGAACAAACAGGACCATTACCCCTTTCACGCTGTTTTCATAAGATTGCTTATTTCTTCACAGCCAGAAAAACCTTCTACTCTTGAAATCATCATTTTACTCCTAAAACATCTTTAACTCACATAAAAATGGAAATACATTTTGTTTTGGGAAGATGCCAGTCCTTACTAATTCTGTTTCTTACACTGCAATGAGAAAAACCTGCGTATTAAGAAATTGTGCAGCACTTTTCTGGATTACCTTAACTAAAAAAAACCCCAAAAACCAAAAACCAAACCAAAAACAAACAAACAAACAAACAAACAGTGGGATTCTCATTTATTCCATCCAATAAGATAGTGTATAAAAAATATTCACCAAGCTGGTCATGTTATTGTAGAAGGCTATCAGGTGCTCCACTTAATAGAAAAGAGTGCATTCTACTCTGCTTTCATTAGCACAGTTCCTTTTCATCTTGTGCACTGCTTACATCAATTGTGATTGGAAATCATAATAGTCCTGGGCAATGGGCTCTAGGTGACCCTGTCCAAGAAGAAGGATTGGAATAGATGACCACCAGAGGTCCCTTCCAATCTCAGTTATTGTGTGATTCTGTAATTCTGTGAAATCCAGAATATTTCCAATCTTTCATAGACTTTCCATGCAGTTCCACACATTTCTTAAAATATTTCCCCTCCCCATAAATTCATTATTATTGTCAGAAACTCTGATGGAGAAGTTCTCTGTTTCAGGTAGCACATGAGGCTCTAAGATGCAACTACTGTTGGAAAATTCTCATCTGTGAATTTCAACACCTATCACGTGTTTTGCTTGTTTTGGCTGCGAACTGCATACACTTGCAAACAACTTAATAGTGAAGTACGATTATGTCCCTTTTCCAAAATTGATCATATCTTGGAAATTTCTACTTTAGTTAAATGGGAAGTAATAGATTATAATAATTTTCAAATTTGTAAGGTAATCTTTCAAATACTTTCAGATTTTCTATACTTACTTCAAAACTTGTGAGACTTCAGGGGCTGGGGGGATCAGATGTCAATTGAAGACTTACATCATGTAAAGCATTATTTTATACTCTTTTGCCAGCTCAGTTTGTTCTTCACAATGAAATACAATACCAAAGTACCAAATAATTCCTGGGAGTTCAGCAGGAACTCTATTAATTTCTATCTTCCCTAGGTCCATCATCTTTCTCTGAGCTAAAGCTATTGGAGCTGTACAGTCTGATTTCCCCTTTCACCAAATTTTGGACCATCACTACCTGGTATAGTCCACTTCTGCAACTGTCATATTTTGGTTTTGGTGGAAGATTCTGATCTGCGCTGGTGCAGCCTCGCCTGGAGCACTGTGTGGAGTTTTGGGCACCACAGTATAAAAAGGATATAAAGCTACTGGAGAATGTCCAGAAGAGGGCTAAAAAGTTGATGAAGGGCTTGGAGGTGAAGCCATATGAGAAGCGGCTGAAGTCACTGGGTTTGTTCAGCCTGGAGGAGACTGAGGGGAGAGAGACCTCATGGCGGCTGCAGCTTCCTCACCAGGGGAGGAGGAGGGGCAGGGCTGAGTTCTTCTCTGGTGACCAGTGACAGAACCCGAGGGAATGGCTTCTTTCCAACCTCATAGAGACCAGGCTTTGACACCCCACACACCCTGGAAGGAGGGTATCATACTTTCCTGTGCATACTGTGCTCTTTCCAGTTTTCCTTTCCGCTGTTCCACATCCTGAATAGGAGAAAGCATTTTTCTACTTTCTTGGAAAGGCAGGAAAAAGGCAAAAAACATGGGGTTGTGACAATAAATTTCTTCTGTCTACAGGGAGAAAATAATTATTTTCCCCTCCTGCTTTAAGCTTTGTCCTTTTCTCCATAGAGAGACTGATCTTAACCCTAAAGCCTTGAATTTTCCAGTGTTCCTGCTAGTACTTATCCTGCTTCTTTTCTGCTTCACAGTGATTTCCATCTCCACCCTTTGTTTCATCAAAATTTGTAATAGCTAATTTCCACATAATTTCCAATTTCTCTATAATGCCATCAGAAACACAAAGTATCCTGCTTCTTCAATATGCACACCAGCCATTCCCTCCAACACTCATCCTTCCTTCTAGGTTTTCTTTACCAAATCCTTCCCATGACTGAAACAGACTG
Organism: Caloenas nicobarica; assembly: GCF_036013445.1. Classification (NCBI taxonomy): domain Eukaryota; kingdom Metazoa; phylum Chordata; class Aves; order Columbiformes; family Columbidae; genus Caloenas; species Caloenas nicobarica. Next base: position 206,875,809 of record NC_088245.1, on the reverse strand, counting down.
ACCATATCTTTGCATTCAGGAGTGGATCCAGGAGCTGACTCCACTCAGGCCCACCAGGTGTGGACAGAAGTCTTCTCCAGTGTTACCTAAAAACACAGAACGGTGAACAGGCGATGATGAGGCAGACACAATGTCTTTTATTAACTGCTCATCACTGTGTGAGGATGCTTTCTCTCACCTGAACCAAATCAACTCTGCATGTTACTGGGATTGAAAGAACTCTCTGGCACAACATTTTCTCACAAGATATTGTTAGTGTCCTAAAACTATTTGATTTAAGACTATGGAAAATGATTGTGAAATATTCCCCTTTTATTTACTTCAAATATCCCAATTACACTCTTTAACCAGGTACTCCACTATATGTGTTTGCACATGTGTGCATATACAAGGAGGGTTTATTGCAATTAGAGAGCTCCAGGCCAGGTCCATCCTATCTCCTTGCTAACCTCAGAATAATGACTGTGACTTTGTAGAGGAACTTGGTTCCTGAAATATGCAATTTTAGTGTAGGTGCATTAAGTGCCATTTTAGTCACTTGGTCTCTGACTGTCGTTCCAGAAGGGTGTGGGTCTCCTATAGGTCCAGTGTCATACCTGCCTGCCCTGTATGGATATCGCAGATGTCTCAGGTAATCTTAAATAGCAGTAAGTGCCTACTTTTTGGCACATAAACAAACCCAAAGAAGACCAGACCTGGATATATACCACTCTCTAATTAAGGAAGTGGGAAACTCAATAACGTCTGCAGACTTAATAAGGTCTGCAAACTCAATACATCTGCTTTAGAATGGCAGGTGTCATTGCCCTCCAATTAAATAATATTTTACTGTATTAGCAGGCTCTAGCTCTCCTGAGCTTATATGTTGAATATTATTATACTTATCACAAGCCTTATAATCATTCCTAGTTCCTGGTTCCTAATTAACATGAATTTTGTAATTTTAATAAATTCTTGCTATTCAAATTTGTAAATCTCTTTTGGTTACTTCTTCCAGGCTCTGTATTCTTCACAGTTTTTGATTACCCTTTTCTACCAAGAAAAAACATTGCCAGTTAGCACCTCGGGAGCAGAGATGCTCACCTACCTCGCATAGCTGGCAGCTTCAGAGTCTGTGTTCTATCTCCTTCAGAGACCAGACTCCACCAATTTTGCCCAAGCACAAAGTTTTACCCAGTGGTAGATTTGGATCTAGTTTTGAGACTCTTTTCCAGTAGGGAAATCCAGGGATTACATCACATACAACATACGCAGTTACCAAACAAGGAATAACAGGGTTCACCTGCCCAGTAACTAATATTTGAAGAACCCTTGATATGGCTTCCTTTTTTAGATATTTGATCAATTCCCTGCATTTTTTATTGATTATTATTTTCTATCATCTGCCCATTACAAACTTCTAGAATTCTTTAATTACATAATAAGTATGTACTCATAGAGTGGCAATCTGGGATCTTCAAGTATATTGATGCTTCGCTCTGTTCCTTTAACTGGATTAATTGAATTTCAGATGTTCTGCCTCTGTAAAATATATTGTAGTCACGTTGCCCTCTAGTACAGTATTGCCATTGGCCATAAATTTTGTACTGAGTTTGTAAGGTCTCAGGACTCCTGTTTACTTTGTTTCAACTCTTCCTGACCCACCTGCAATTTTGTGTAACTTCATCTAGCTGTGACAGCAATTTCTCTACTTGATTTTTCTACTTTTGTTTACCTTTGTGTGGTATAACTATAGTTTTATATAGATAGCAGTAGCAGGCAGTTGTTCTAAGTAGAATGAGATCTTTATGACTCAACGCAATGATATAGTGCAGAGAAATTCTGGGAAGGGCATGAGCCTCAGCCTGGAACCATAGACCCTACACTAAAAACAACTCAGTAATAGCCAATTAAAAAAACTGCAGATCTGGATCTGGACAAAACTGGGTTTAGGGGTAATGAAGAGAACAAAGAAATAACACATGTAAAAGGCACCATATAGTGTGTTTGGATGTAAACTGGTGCTACAGACCTATGAAGAAAGGTGTCAATATATCTGTGAAAGAGGAGTGCTTTCTCTTTGGCCATAAACAAGATTTTGAACATACCCATACAAATATGGCATGAGGATCTATTAGAACAATAACTGAGACTCTAATGCTCCCTGTGATCAGGTGAGGCTTTGAATGGAAGAAAAGTATATTATTTCAACAAGAATAACAGGTTTCACCAGCCTCAATTTTGTCTGTTGTTCAGTTCTTGGCATTATTTAATGTAGATAGTTTTTTGCTTCAAGACTCACTATAAAATATCTCCCAGTTAGTATGAATTCCTGTGAACTTTTTATCCTGCTGCACTGTGTATCCTGTGCTACTGTCTGCTTTTATACTGAATTGTTAATTTTCTTGCATGAGTACAGTGAAGATGCATCTATTATCCCGAAGTAATTTGAAAATAGTATATTTATTGCTTGCATTTATTTTAGAACATCAAAGCAGAAGTGTTTCTGATCAGTTCTCAGTTTTCTGCACATCCAGTGCTGGGTTGCTTTTTGCAGCAATTTCTCCCCATTATTTGTAGATATGAAATGCTGTAGTTTATTGTGCTGACAAGATTCACAGGAGTTTCCTATCATTTTTTCTTCCCAAGGGAAACTGCAATCTGTGGCAATTTTCCACTGCTGAATTTTCATAAAACCACTTGCCTTGAAAGTTTTTATATAATAACCTATTATAATAGATAGTTTTATTGCCAAGAAAGGAGAAGCAATAAAGTTATTCAAAGCTCACAACCACACACTCGCTCTTTTTGCCTTCAAAAGAGCAGAGTAGGAAGTATTATTTATTCTCTTTTATAACAATTAAGGAATCAGTTAATACCCAAAGAACAAAATAATCTCTTAATAGGTGTATATTTTTCAAACTCATAAATAGTTCGTAGTAATCCTCAGTGGGGTTATCGGTCCCTTGCATTTATTTTCTTTCTTGAAATACATGCACTAGGGGAGTGTTTCATTAAGCTTTCTGTGATTAGATGTTTTTACTGCTGTACAATATGCAATCATGAACTGAGCTATAAAAAAAATATATATAGATATACATATATCTTCAGGTCAATTTAAAAAGTAGCTGCATGTATGTGTGTGAGTGTGCAAATTATACTATTTCCACATGTATTCAGTACAGATTACCATACCATGGGATTTTGATTCCAGATGTAGTTTCAGACATTTTTAATGAATGTGACCAACTGCTGTCTTTGAATGTTTCAGTTTTTGCTCAGCCCTTGACTAGAACAGACAGATAAGAATGCAAAATTTAACTTACATACAGGACAATAGTTTCAGATTTACTTATTTTTATAGGAGAAAGTACTATCTTTCTTCTTCCAGAGGTTGAACAACCACTGCTAAGACTTCTTTCTGCACTTTCTCCTTAAGTGTTGCTGTGAGATCCAGGTAGCAAAAAAGCTTCCACTTCTTTTGGATGGTGAGAACCATCAATGCAACTATACAGCTGTTTCAAATGGTTTTGGCAAAAGTAAAAACCATGGTGAACATTTCTATGACAATTTCCCTGGTTGTGCTTTTCGTGAACAGAATAAATAACTTTGCTTTTCTATATATGTTAAAGACATGATATCATGGAAATTATAATAAACCAAAGGTTTTGCACCAGCTGCTCAATTCTGTTTCCTAAACATAGGTAATTCTGTGTCCTCTCACAGTTTGTCCAGATAATTGTGGGTTCCTCTAAGTCTTGTGCCATATATTCTGGCCTTGTGAATATATCTCACATAGCCTAGGGTATCTCAAACAGTACTAGATGCCTAAATTTAAGTAAAATGCATGAGACCAGATGAGAAGAGATAAAGCCATAGCCGTTTGTGGAAATTTTCTTGATATCTTTCATAACAAAATGGTAGTTATTTTGGCACAGTACGAAATGATATTTTTCAGCTGTCAGTGATGCTCCAAATAGAGAAGAAAAAGAGCTGAGACAATAATTATCATTGAACCACTGCAGTTTTGCAACTCCAGCAACAATAGTTTACTTCATAATTTTGTTAACTAAAAATAAAACGTCTGTGAAAGAATGTGTTCCTAGCTGGCTTCCTGGCTCTGCATTTTCCATTTACAAAATGAAAGGGACAAATATTCTGGAAACAAATTTTGTTTATAGGAGCAAAGCATTCTGTCTGAAACCATTATACATCCACATCTTGTAACTTCTTGAAGATCTGCCTATTACCTCTAACTTCTTGATCAGTAGCAAGAATTGCTTTGCAAACTTGCATCACCATTAGACCTTTTGCCATATGGAGGTGACTCCATTCTCACCTATGAGGAATCAAATCTGTTGAGAGCTCTATCTCAAATTCTCATAATCTTTTACAAAGTCTGATGAGTCACAAACAGATGTCCGCTGTCTTTTGAATTGCCATCTGTTGTAACTGGCTGGAAGATATTTGTCTATTTCTGTCAAAGTGTATAAACTTTTTTTCTGAAAAGCCTTTTCCTTAGACAGCATGTGTTAAAGACTAGCCCTGGAAAGACAGCAGCTGTTTTTTTCAGAGCCTAGCAAGGCTCTGCTTCTCTTCATTTTTTGTTTAGGTTTTTGGGGGTTTTTTGTCCTTTCAGAATGGAGACTGGTTACCATTCTTATTCATCCTGAAAGTTTAAAGAACTGCCTAGGCTGTATAATTAGAATTTCTTCACAGCCATCTTCTGCTGCATGGTTCACTGCTGCTGATACAGAGTCATAACATCTCTCTGACTCATTCTTAAGCTGGTATAATGTTATTGTTGAATGTTGGTATGCATTTGATGCAATTTCTTCATCCAGGGGTCATGACTGAAAGAGCTCCTACACTAACCTGTAAAATGACTTTCATAAGGATTATGGTAGGTAGGCACTTTATGTGAATAAAACGCCTATTATGTGAATAATATGCCTATTATATGAATATGTCTATCCACATTATTTCAACCTCTACAGCAAGACTTTATGGGAGTCACTGACTTTCTAACTTGCAGAGATAGCAACAAAATCTTAGTATGCACCAGAGATATTTCTGAAGTCTTGGAGCTTTCTGTATTTCATATAGTTCTATATGAAGCTTCTTACCACGATGGTGTTCTTACTCCACTCAGTCTCGGGGCTATCAGCATTAAGTTGCACCCATGCTGCTGTTTTACCCTCAATGTGGGGAATGTGATTTCTGTAGTCTCCACCCTTCCTTCCTTCCTTCCTTCCTTCCTTCCTTCCTTCCTTCCTTCCCCCTTCCTTCCTTCTTTCCTTCCTTCTTTCCTTCCTTCTTTCTTTCTCTTTCTCTTTCCTTCTTTCTTTCCTTCCTTCTTTCTTTCTTTTCCTTCTTTCCTTCTTTCTTTCCTTCTTTCCTTCTTTCTTTCCTTCTTTCTTTCCTTCTTTCCTTCCTTCCTTCCTTCCTTCCTTCCTTCCTTCCCCCTTCCCTCCCCCCTTCCTTCCTTCTTTCCTTCCTTCTTTCTTTCTCTTTCTCTTTCCTTCTTTCTTTCCTTCCTTCTTTCTTTCTTTTCCTTCTTTCCTTCTTTCTTTCCTTCTTTCCTTCTTCCTTCTTTCTTTCTTTCCTTCTTTCCTTCCTTCTTTCTTTCCTTCTTTCCTTCTTTCCTTCCTTCTTTCTTTCCTTCTTTCCTTCTTTCCTTCTTTCCTTGCTTCTTTCCTTCCTTCCTTCCTTCTTTCCTTCCTTCTTTCTTTCTTTCCTTCCTTCCTTCTTTCCTTCCTTCTTTCTTTCTTTCCTTCTTTCCTTCTTTCTTTCCTTCTTTCCTTCTTTCCTTCTTTCTTTCCTTCCTTCTTTCCTTCTTTCCTTCTTTCCTTCCTTCTTTCTTTCCTTCTTTCTTTCCTTCTTTCTTTCTTTCTTTCTTTCTTTCTTTCTTTCTTTCTTTCTTTCTTTCTTTCTTTCTTTCTTTCTTTCTTTCTTTCCTTCTTTCCTTCTTTCCTTCTTTCCTTCTTTCCTTCTTTCCTTCTTTCTTTCCTTCTTTCTTTCCTTCTTTCTTTCCTTCTTTCTTTCCTTCTTTCTTTCCTTCTTTCTTTCTTTCTTTCTTTCTTTCTTTCTTTCTTTCTTTCTTTCTTTCTTTCTTTCTCTGCTTGAAATCATAAAATACATGCCAAGGAAAGACAAATTACAGCAATTATAGTGGTGCTTTAATTGTAAGCAAGATCACTTGTCATAAAAATTGCCAGTTCCTTCAGAAAATCAGTTAGTGATGAAAGAAATCACATTTTAAATGCTGCTTAAAACCTCATCCTCAGCTTTCAAGTAGCAGATGATCTGAATACCATAGATCCTTTGTTCTTTTAATCATTCACAGAATTATTTCCCTGTGGTCCAGTGACTTTGAGGAGTGCCTATTTCATTTGTTGACTCCAGGCAGTTACACATTACTACATCATAAGAACATGGCTTCACACAAGAGCAAGCCTCACATCAAGAACTGACTCATCGCTGCTCAGCAAAAAGCTGATTTTCGACATCAGGAGAATACTTCAGGGAACTTGAAACTCTTTTTGGTGTCCAACTCAGTGCATAACTCTGCAGCACTGTGTCTTCTTTCCTCCTTTCTAATTTTAATTTTTGTGTATAACAAGAGAATATTTCTATGACATATACTAATAGTCAAAATAAAAATACTTTTTTACATGACATTCTAATGTGTATTCTGCAGTTTTCCACGTCTGTGTATCTGTCAGTCCATCCATCCATGCATCCATCCATTTATTCACACATCCATCTGTGATGATGGAAGCAAATACTTACATCTTGGAAAGAAAAAGTTGTGGTTTTCCCATGTTTACAGAATGTTATTGCATTTACGTACAACTCTGACAGATATGAGTTCCCAACCACTCAAGATATTTCATATTGTATCACAAAAGATAAGTTATGAGTGGCATTTTTTATTCACTATTCATACTCATACAATCATGCAGTTTTCATGTAGTGAAGGCTTTGTAATATGTTTGAAATAACAGTAAACATAAAAGTAAAGACATGAACATGTGAAGTAGATATAACCTGAGAATGAAAAATTGAGAAAAGAGAAGGCAGAGAAGAAAAAAGTTGGGAAGGAATAATTCATGAAGAATGGGAAGAATGTATTTTGAAATTCTCTAATATTTCTTCCTCCTATTCATACTCATGTTTTAGCAAGGTGAACCACTTATTCCAGGACCAAAATCAATTTGCTTTTCCATTGACAAAACATATTCACAGACTTTCAGTTTAAATAACTTCAGATATTTTTTTCAAAGGAAACAACAGTAAAGAAAAAAGATAAACTTCTGCAAGAGACCATAATCATGTATTTAATTTTGTAAGCTCCTTCATGAACCCTCCACATACAAGTACATAATGCCTAGAAAAGTAAAAGGTCACTAGAAAGGAAATAAAAATACCAAGTATAACTTCCTTACAGCAGCTAATGAAAAAGAGTTGCCTCTGACGCAATAGATTCAGGATAAGGAAGAGAATAAAGAAAGTGTAATATGAATGGCATTGATAGAACTGTAAATCCTTCGAAAGCAAACCAAGCTAGCACAGCCAGAAAAAAATGTTGCTGCAATAGTGACCAGAAGCCATTCCTACAAAAAGTAGAAATAACATTTTAGATCCTTACCAACCTAACCAAACCATTGTTCTGGCTTCCCTTAATTGTCATAGAGCAGAGGAGAAGTTCTTCCAAAAGCTCAGATCTTTCCTCATATCCAGAGATCTAAGAAAGGGTAAGGCAATGTGCCTAGCCTGGGGGTCCCAGAAAGCTGTTGTTGGTTCTAAGATAATCCTTTTGCAAGTCTCAGCAAAGTTAGGATGAGGATCTGAACTCCTGCCAGCTGCTTGGATTTACTGGGGATGCTGCAATAGCCTTCAGCCCTCCAAATCTAATATTATTGAAGTGTGGTATCACTATTAGCTAATTATATTCTCACCATCAGCCTGTGGCATACATAAGCAAATATGAGAGCTTTTGTTTTGTTGGAGGAAAACCAGACTGTAGGGGCATAATTAGCAGTCTAGTTTAGATTTTAGGGCTTCACAGTGATTATACCTATGTTTCTGCTAATTTACTGTTGCTACTAAAGAAAGAGAGAAAACAAATGTTCCACCTTCAGGTCAAACAGCTCGAGGCTTTTCACGGCCCTCCTGGCACTTTCTTTCCTGCCTTGCAGCTGATGTCTGTCTCTAGAGGCACAAAATGCCAAGTTCAGTTTTAACTCTTCAGCCAGGTGGGTTCAGAATTCATTGGTGGCGATGACCAGCCCACGTTAACAAAAACATCTTATTGTTCCTTCCTACAGAGTTTCATGAGTTTCTAGAGATTTTTTTAAAGCAACAGGAGAAAAAGAAAAAAAAAGGCTTTTTTTACTGTTTCAGTGTTATCATGAGCTGCCTGAGAGAACTGAGAAGACACGAGACAAAGACCCACTTTAACTTTAATTTTTCAGCATCTCCTATTGTGTCTAAGCAGTTTCTAAAGCTTTGGGAAGATTAATGTTTTTTAATAAGTATTCATTTCTTCCTCTCAAGCGCTGTTTTGATAAGCTTTGTAGATTAGCAGATAATGTAAAGGACTTCAAAGGTTTATGCAGACATTCCCAGCTGTCTTCTGGAATACCGCTGGGAGTCAAACTAATTGGCAGTCTGCAATTTGGCAATTAGCCACAGGATGAAGCAAAATGGAGACAGAGACCTAACATTATATATGCATAATTACTTGAATATGTGCTTTGTTTTGTGTGAGCGAAACTGCTATCAGAGTATTAAGATAGTTTTAATATGCAAATAATCAAAATTCATCTAGAGGGGTAAAAGCGCTGAACCCTCAATTTGCATTTTTTAGGTAAACTGGCCATCTAAGTTGGGTAAAAACTTTATTTTTTAAAAAGCTGTATTTGCACAGACTTTAAACTTGGTAAACTAGTAGTAAACAAGGGGACTGAAGGAGGTCCTGATCTCTCTCACACAGTAAAATTTGAAGTTCGATGCCCATCTTTGTTACTCACTTCTTGTTAATACAAATCAGAAGTTCCTTCCATAGCATCAGAAGTGAGATCAGCTCTTCTACTCTGGAGAACAGCCTACTGGAGGCTGGAGCAGCAATTTTTCCTGTACTTTAAGAGCTAGTAGAAAGAAAATTAAATATATCCCAGCTGAAACCATGACAATAAATACATTTTTTCTTGGGTAGATACTGACAGTAAGATAGCAGTACTGCTTCTTTCCTTTTTTCTTCCACCAAGACCACAGGGGCTGCAGCAAACACTCAAAAGTAACATTCTTTTATAAACGTAAAAATGTAGTGGTGTCATTCAGTGTGACAGATAAAAGGATCTGAAAAATGTCATAAGACTGAAAACATTTTCACATTATCACCAATATACATTCATCATAATTGTTCTGTAGTCTTTGGGGAATTGCACTGCAGTCATTTGTAATGAGAAAAAGGATAGCACTCATTGCTTGGAGACTGGACAGCAGAGTGATTGGACTTGTTACCCTGAATCGTGTAGATTCAGCAGAACAAATCACCCCCAGGAAACAGAATCTCAATTTGAGACCATTGCAGAGGCTCGAAGGAAAATATTTTTTTGACCACAGAGATTTTGTAGGAAGTAAGGAAACATCACTGCTATGCAAGCTGATTCTATAGCCTTCAATTGCTTCAGCTTTTTTGGAATGACATTACTGTTTATTATTAGTTATTTGTATTTTCCGTATTTCCAGCTTTACATTTCACTGGTAGGTGAGGTGTTTATTGTGTATGGCATGTACAGGGACTCATATCTATAACTTTCCATGAGGCAGCTGAGAGTCCAAGACTACAAAGAAATTTTCATCAAAAGGAAGGAGACATCATGGAACCTTGGTCATTAACCAAAAAGGCTACAAATCCAGAAAAGGAACTTCGACAGTAGCCTACAGCTGGGAGTGTGAGGACTGAGGCTCTGCTCAGAGGACTCAATGCCAGAAGATCAGGAGTAAGAACTCCCTGCTTACTTATTGCTGAGCTATAAAGAGTATTTGCTGCTTCTCTTGCAACTCCACAGTGGCTCACTTCCAAAAGAAGATTTTGTATGAGCGACATTCTACCTGTTTAGTGAATAGAAATATGTGGCTGAATATATGTTTCTAAGCATCTGGCTATGGTACAGAATAAGTTCGTTGCTGCTAATCTTCCCTTTCCTCCCATCCTGTGCTGAAATGAAGTACTCTTTTTGACCTCTACCTTCAACCTCTTGATCTCTCAGTGCTTAAAGTATATATTCTACCTCTACCTCTCTGAAAACGGTTTGGTATCTTAATACCATAAGTTTTCTGCAAGTGTTTTTAACTATCTAAAAAATAGCTGTTGTAACTAGTAGTGAATAGATTCATAGAACTTTGCCAGTTTAGGTGGCAAAGAAATAGTAAAATAAAAACAATGAAATGTGGTTGATGAAATTATGCACTACTTTATGGTGACAAGTGATATTATGAGCTTGTCATCACCAGGAGTTTAACTAGGTTCATTAGGTATTTTTCCACATTTGGTTTGGAATTGCGCTCAAGTGGCCACTGCATTCTGAAATCAAAGCAGTGTAATCCTGAAACAGTTGCCCTTCTCATTAAGTGTCTTGGTACATTTTTGAATTAATTACTTTTATTTCAAAACAGAAAGCCTACAGAGGGCTTACACAGAGAAAGCCAAGTTGGTTGCTTTCCACTATTTATCGTTAATATCCTCACTGCATTTTTTCACCCACTTTTCCCCCTCGAATTGTATTTCACCTGTTTAACAGGGTTGCTAGGGATGATTGGGAAATTTGGTAGAGTATTGGCATAGCCTTGGTGCCAAAAATAGGAAGCCATTCCTTCAAGTTGTGTTTTGTCCCATTGTGGACTAAACATATCTAGAACAGGACAATTCAGGAGGAACACTGTGACAGGTCATCTGATGTAGATGTAATGTCATTCTCAGAAAAGAAAATTAGTTTAAAAGTATAAAACTCTTTACTTACATATGACTCCAGAAACACAAAAAGTTCTCTGCAGGACTTTATGACTACAAATTAAATTATGTCTCTCTCGGTAGCTGTTTGAGTTTGGGATAGGACCATGCAGACTGAAAGTTAAAATACTTTGGCAAAAAATCCTATGATAAAATAACAGAAAGAGCAAACAGGCAATATTTTAATGAAATTAAGTTGACACCATCACTATAGTTCTGAGGTACCTGCAGTTTAAGTCCTCCAATTTTGTCATTGAACACACAAGGAAGACATCAACTCTGCCACCTCACTGGCTTTTCAACAGCAGTTCAAGGGTTCTGGTTCTCCAAGCTCAGACAGTTTTAGGCTTGTAAAGGAAACTTAAGTTTTGAAACCTATGCACATTTTCTCAAATACCAGATCTTAATTACACAAAAGGCAATTGCTACCTAGAATTTTCAACCTGATGGGATGGTGAAGATTGACATTTCTGGCAAAATTTGTTATTCAAAAGCTAATCTCTAATCTCTCCACAGAGTCATGGCTTTTGTAACATTAAATTTGGCCTTTCTAAGTTTATGCTGCTCTTAAACTATCACTGCAATATGTGTACCATCAGTATGTTACTATCTAAGTACACTCTACCAGTCAGATAATTTCCCATTAGGTTTAACTGCATTTATTAAAAAGGCAAATATACTATTTTCTTTGTGCCTTTGAAAATATATTATTTTTCCCTGGACACAGATATGCCATATGTGGAGTTGCACACATTAAAGGTTCAAATAGTAGATTAACTTGTGCTACACTTCCCCATTTAACTTTTTAAATATTCGTTTGGATGTTTGTTTCTGCAGTGAACAAGATTTAAAATGATATAAAACAAATAATGAAGCAATAAAGTACTCCCCTGTGCGGAGTTCACACCGCATGTAATTGGCACAATGGAGCAGTTTATGGCAAGTATTCTTGGATGTGTGAAAGTTTACTGTTATTGTGCTGCAGATGTTTCTAGGTAACCTTTAATAAGAGTGGGAAATATAGAACTTTTAGATTGCTGCTTGTGTTTTATTGCATATTTTATAGAAATCTATAGAGGTCAGACTTATACAACATAACGGTAACATTATTGCCCAAGAGCAGGGCACTGTTAATGTGTCTCAATGGGAGTTCCAATAAACCCTACAGCCATGGTTCAGCTTAGTGTGGAAATCGAGTTTGACTTTTGCAGACACAGAGACTTGCAGGAAATCAAAAGAATAAAAGCACATGAAAAAATTTGCAGGCAAGGCTGGAAGAAGTAATACTGAAGCTAATTCATAGACAGGGTAAGAAATGCATTGTTTGTAATATTATTTTAAAGTATAAAGCAGTTATATATATTTATGTCTTTACACATATACAATGCATATATGTTCTTGATACTTTCTAAATGTGATGCCTTTGTGTTGTGTATTGATAAGGATCATGGCCAAAGCCATTGTGATGAAACCAGTTCCTCCAGCCCCAGCACTTAGGAGATGACACATTCAGTACAGGATGAACTGCGATTTACATATCAATGACAAGCTAACGAGCCACAGCCCATACCGGAGGTGGGGGATGTGCTGGGGGGCACACAGCTCCATCTTCTGACATGCCCACCTTGGCACACAAAGGGGAAAAGATGAGACCCTTCGACGTGGCCTGAAACTTGGAGACTTGTCGATCTTTCACAATCACCCCTTCCCCTCAGACTTTCCTTTACTCCGAGAGCTATAAAAAGGCTCACCTAAGACAGCAAGGTAGGGAACCCACCACCCTGAGGACCCTCCGCCCACCAGCCTCACCGCGGGAACTGGACCAGAGACCTGAGGACGCTGCACTCCTGAACTGCAAACCCCAGCATCCTCACCGTGGGACACCGGAGGACACATATCATCATACACCATGTTGCGGAGTCATAAGAGTGGCTGGATCCCTCACTCTTTTCTTTCTTCCTTTCTCTCTGCTCTTTTCTTCTCTCCTTTTTCCTATATCCCTATTTCTTTGTCTCTCCTTCTGCGAGTGATATATTCTTCTCTTTCCCTATCTCTTATACCTTAGTTTTCCTTCCTTCTCTACCATTCTCTTGCTTTCTTTTTCCTTTTGAACATATAAGAGTCACATCACCTTAAGCTCTGCTGTTGGATTCTTGTTAAGTTTTGTATTATAGTTACTAACGGTTGCCAATACATTGCTTGTAGAAGGACCTTTTGCTGTTAATGTGTTGATAAATTCTGTGATATCATAAAATACTTTTGCCAAGCCACTATTCACTGTAACTAGTATTCCAACACGTACTTTTAGTAAAATTCATAATTGAATTGGACCCCTGGAGTGATTGTCTGTCATTCACTTCACATAACCGCGCAGAATTAACCTAGAGTTAACTCACACCTGGTCTCATCTGCTGAGTCAGGGCGTGTGTCGCGTTCAAAGTTAACTCATCCCTCATCCCATCTGTTGGGACGGGACACCTTGCTAATAATGACAGGTGCTTAAAACCAGCTTGGGGAACAACTGGCTGAAAAATTTGCAACATAACACTCTATATTTTTATTTCTGTTGTAGTTTGCTCTGAACTGTTAGCAATACCAAGGGGGAAAAAAAAAAAAAGATAGAATGCACTGGAGATATTAAAAACAAAAATTCAAAAACTAGGAAGTAAGTCAGATGTCTAAATACAGAATCATAGAATCATTTAGGTTGAAAAAGACCCTTAAGGTCATCGAGTTTTCCTATAAACCTAACACTGCCAAGCCCACCTTTAAACCATGTCCCTAAGAATTTAATCTATGCATCTTTTAAACACCTCCAGGGATGTTGACTCAACCACTGCCCTGGGCAGCCTGTTCCAGTTCTTGACAACCCTTTCCATGAAGAAATTTTTCCTAATATCCAATCTAAACCTTCCCTGACACAGCTTGAGGCCTTTTCCTCTTGTCCTGTCACTTGTTACTTGGGAGAAGAGATGAACACTGACCTTGCTACACCTTTCAGGTAGTTGTAGAAAGCCACAAGATCTCACCCGAGCCTCCTTTTCTACAGGCTAAACAACCCCAGTTCCCTCAGCCACTCTTCATCTGACTTGTGCTCCAGACCCTTCACCATTTTTGTTGCTCTTCTTTGGACACGCTCCAGCACCTCAATGTCCAGATCCCTCCATAGGGCCTTCCTACCCTCCAGCAGATCAACACTCCCACCCAACTTGGTGTCATCTGCAAACTTACTGAGGGTGCACTCAATTAGCTCATCCAGATCGTTGATAAAGAACTTAAACAGAACTGGCCCCAATACTGTTCCCTGGGGAAAGACCACTCATGACTGGCCTCCAACTGGATTTGACTCTGTTCACCACAACTCTTTGGGCCTGGTCATCCAGTCGGTTCTTTACCTAGCGAAGAGTACAACTGTCCAAGCCATGAGCTGCCAGCTTCTCCAGGAGAATGCTGTGGGATACAGTGTAAAAGGCTTTACTGAAGTCCACATAAGCATCCACAGCTTTTCCCTCATCCACTAAGTGGATCACCTTGTCATAGAAGATGACCAGGTTAGTTTGGCAGGACCTGCCTTTCATAAACTCATGCTGACTGGGCCTGATCACCTGGCTGTTCTGCATGTGCCTTGTGATGACACTCAGGATGATCTGTTTCATGACCTTCCCCAGCACTGACATCAGACTAACAGGCCTGTAGGTATCTTGTGCCCTAATATTTATGATTGGAGTTGTCTTCTTGGAAATGTGAGAGAATAGTTCAGTTTCCTTGGTGTAAGCAAGGATTTGAGTATGGATTCCTCATGTTCTTTGGGTACTACTATGTAGGTAGAAGTGGAAATGGCTAATGTACAAATCCTTTATTTCATTGAATTTTTTACAAGTGCATAAAAAAGCATCACTGCTAGAAAGTCAAGTCAACAGAATATGGATTTCTAAAATATTTTGCCTATTGTATTTCAGCTGTAACTACCCAGTAAATTTAACATGAATTTGAGAAACTCTGTGATTGTCCACAAATTATGGAGGTTTAATATATGTGGCAAATAACTGGTTTACCATGGTGAGCTTACAGAAGAATATTACTATCTTAGCTACATGCATCCTCTGTCTGAGGGAGTTCTCCTGTAGAAAGGAAGTCCAGAAAAAGTTTGAGCTGAAGAACCTCAACAATAAAAGCACATTTAACTTCAACTACTTTAACATTTATCATGTTATGTGATATTGCCTAAAATGAAGGCATTTTTCATTGGATCTAACAGTGACAACTATCCTTGATTTTGTTATACATTTGAATCGAGATAAGATATACATATTTCTGCAGGACTAGAGAGGTCATTGCTTTTAAAATACTGTCTCCCTGCAATAACATCTACATTTGTGTTCCGAATTTGCATCTGGAAAGTTGAGTTAAATTTGCTGCTGGAATCAGTCATGAAGGTGTGCCAGTATCTCTGCAGAGTAATTCAAGAGATGAATCCTGAATATATCCTAAATGGTCTTAAGTGTGGTGATGAATATGAAGCCACACTTTTCTCCAATGTGCACAACGAAAGATAAGGATCAAGAAACACAACTTTAAACAAGGAAAATTTCAAAGTGAAGTGGTGGAATTGTCGTCCTTGAAAATTTTCAGACTTTGACTAGACAAGACCCTGAGCACTGTCCCCTAGCTTTGAAATTTGACCTGCTTTGTGGAGGCAGTGGACTAAATAGGATCCAGAGGCCACCAAAATTATTCCAAGTAAGAATCCAAACCCTGGCACAATGAAGATGTTTGCTTTGGCCTGGGTTGGGTGAATTATTTTCTTCTTATTATTCCCTTCAGAATTTCATAGACCTCCAAAGATATTGCAGTCTGAGAGTCCTATGTGCCTGCTTTCAGCACTATCATACAACTGCCATACAGATTTTTACCAGACAATCCTATTCTGGTAATTTTTCGAAACTGTCATAAAAAAAGGAACTTTGTTCATTATAATATTCTGTTCCTTTTCTCCAGTACTGTCCAAACTGAAAGACTGTAAAAGGTTTTATACGTATAGGTTGCAATCATAAATTTGAATGTAAAAGTCAATCAGAAAAGAGATTGAACAGGGTTATAGGTAGTAGGAATTAAATTTTCCTTAATAGAAATTACAGACATTAATTGCCTCAACATGTCAGGGTCATGACTGAACCTCTTTCCCGTATTATCTGGGTTCTGCATGAACATGCACTAACCAGCTAGATCAACTCTGTGCTAAACGTCATGGTTTAACATTCCTCCTTTTGTTTAAAAAGTTGAAGCATGCATTATTTCTGTCATTTAAACATTTGCAGTAGCTACCTTTAGAAAGTGAGCAAGAATGAGCCGTTACACATTGCTGATTGACTCGCATAGTACACATTGCTGATTGACTCGCATAGCTTCAACTACAAATGTATTTTCTCTGACGCCTGTTTGTGTTTTATCTTGCTCTTGTCAGAGGTAAATTCATTCTCTCCTGTTGAGGATTTTTTATCCTAGGGTCTATAATATTGACACTGATTTTTTTTCATTTGTTTTCCTGGGAAAAAATAGGCATTGTTAAATAGAATTCTGTTTAGCCTTTTTTGTTTGTTTGTTTGCTTGTTTGTTTTGTTTTTTTGTTTTTGTTTTTTGCTTTGCTTTGCAAATGGGCACATGCTATATTCAGTGAATACACTCCATGTATTCTACCTAGAATAGCATTTCCATCTGTCTGGCCAAGGACTGCGACTTAGAGGTAGGATCCCTGGGTGGGATTGACATTAATTAGATGTGACAGCCACCCAACACTCAGGTTCGGCACAGATCCTGCAAGTGTCAGGAGCTCAGCACATTACAGCAGGAGCTTCTGTCCTTGACAACTGAGCGTGGTGAATACTAATCTAACATGCTTGAAAAGGAGTTTGCAATATTCATTGCTTAAAATTGATGGGAGAAGTACCATCTCATTAAGAGTGGGATTCTTTAATTGTTTCTTGCATTTTTAATGTGATAAGTAAGACTCTTTCCCATAGTACACCAAAAACACAGCAGGGTAATGTAGAAGTGTCTTGCTCTGAGTCTGTCATACATCCAGCTATGCAGAACAGGCAAACTCAATCAGACGTTAAAAATGCCTGTGCAGGAACACATATAGGAACACCTCAGCAGGAACTGCAGATGAACTTACTCTGGCCCAGTAGACCTCATTCAATGAATTATTTGGGCATATGATGTCTGGGGACGTCTCCAGATTAAGCATCTGCTCTGGGTCATCATAAAATCACTGAATTTTAAGTGTAACTTTTAGACTAAACACATTTAAAGGCACTGAGAACAGGGTTTGGAAGGAATGAGAGGAGGAAATTAATGTCAGAGAGTATAAATCCTGGAATCTTGATTTAGGAGAACGCTCAAATTTAAACACAAGCCCAAAGCACTTTTCTGCACAGGATGTGTGGGATGAATCCATGCATTGCGAAGTATAGCATAATGCTTAGTAGAGTGTGAAATTATTAAGAGAACATTACTATTTTGTACTTGAAACAAGTGGTTTAATCTTTTAATTCCAGTATTACTAATGGCCTAAATCTTTGTAGGCTGGAGTGGTTTCTTGCACTTTAGACTCCTTTAGTTTCCTAACCTAAGCTAAGGAAAACAAAAAGATGCTAAAGGGAAGACAGTAGCACACCTCCGTCTATTAACATGAGTCAAAGCATCTAATATTGTGTTAACAGTCCTGATAAGAGTAAATATACATGAATAGCCAAGACCAAGCAGAAGACAGCACACAGCGTGCAAGTCCTTCATCTTCCCAAATGTCTGTTTAATCACCTTTATTTAATATTTATAAGAGGAGCAAAGGGTTTTATGCTTTTCATCTGTGACATCTGGTTTTAGAGTTTAGGAAATCTTACCTTTAAGAAATTTAGGAAGATTCAGTGCTGGGTAATGAGAAGGGTTTTCTAGGCCATCAGAGTGCAGACAGTTCCTTCCAGAAGGAGCTGTCATGAAGGGGCGGCAGTGCAGAACTGCTGATTGTTTTTCAATTAAGCGATGCATGATTAGGCAAATAGAGACACACTGTGAAAGAAGATTATACCAGCACCTTCCTTTGAGACAAAAAGTGGAGGATTTTTTTGACTTTGAATGGAAATGATCATGTTTAGGAGCAAGAGTAAGACCGAGTGTGAACACATTTTCCTTCCATACTGACTTGCATTTTCTTTTGAAGAGGTCTAATCAATAAATGGTTTTTCTTTGGCAACAATGTCAATGGAAATTATCTCCTCTTTCCTTTACAATTTTTATCAATTTGACATTTTGGTTTTTTTAACTTCGAGTCAATTACAACATTTCCCATTGAAGTTTTTAGGGGAGTTTTGTGGTTTTTGGTTTGTTTTTCAACTGCTGACAGTTTTGTGAGAAAAATGTATTCAATTGCAGGTTACTTTAGATCACAAATCGGAAATGCCTTTTAACAGAAACAGTATGAGGTGATAAGCTAATTTTGAAAAAAATCACATAACTAGGTATACATTTTTAAGTTGATAGAATTCATTACTGTTCTTCAGATTCTACAGATTTCAGTGTTAAGCACAGACTAGGTTAGCAAGTTTAACTGTGGATCTGCAATTGTGCTTTGAAGTAGTAGTAGTAACATAAAAGATGAAATAGCTATTTTTGTGATAATATAAATTTTGTTTTGCAGCAGCTTGAAGAAGCACTAATCCTAGGAAAACCGTGTTTTGTGCAAGGCTTGGTATAAAAATATAGTAAAAACTTCCAAAAGTGTCCCAAAAAGACTTTAGACTGCCGTCTGAATGCAGAAGTTTGGTGTCATTTAGTGTATTTTTCTCCTATTTCACAGCATCTGGCAGAGCTCATATCTGTTTTATTTTCCTCTTATTAAAGTCACAGAGTTTTATAGTTGTAAGAATTGTGGAACAAAAACCATATTTTATCAGCCAAGGAAGCCAATAATCTCATTTATAGAATAATGGAGATTGATCTCCTGTAATTTGAAGATTTTGCGCTTTATCTCCCAGTCTGTTCAACAGCACATGGGATTCATGGTTAATAGTACAATACAGTACTTGCTATACCACACTCTTAGTACAATCCAAGATTGCCTTCTGGAGCTGAAATTATTGCCTTCTACAAAGATTTTCCTGAAGGTTCTATCCATTCTGACAGGTAAATTCTACACCATGGAAAAATTTTCTCTGATCTGTTGTCAGCAGCAGGGTTCTCTAAGGAGTTTCCAGGTTTTTTACCATTTTTACTTTAGCAACTAAGTTGCAATATTTTGCTGACTATGTTTCCTCATTCTCTTCATAGGCACATAGGAGGAAGAGAAGGGACGTGTTCATATGTGCTGTAGGAATGATGTGCAAGATGTATTCTCTTGCATTTCTGCACCCAATTCATTAGTTTCTGATGCAGACTGAGAATTCTGTTTGTTGTTTTAACAATTGCTCAGACAACTGAATATAGATACTACCTTTCACCCAAGGCTGCTGTGAGAAATATTTGAGCTCCTTTGTAGAGGAAAGTCCCTGAAATATTGAGAAATCGTCAGTATGGACACGTATCTCCACTCAAATCAGAAAGCAACGTATGTTCACTGAGGAATTTTAATAATCCTGGAGAAGGTGCTACGGTTTATCTTGCTTCAGGGTAGAATCTCTTTGTGGATGGAAGGGAGGAGGTCTAGAGGGACTGCACAGCCACATCAACCACAGGCAGAGAAGAACAAGAAAAAGGACCTTGAGAAAAAGCTTGGATCTGGAGAACTGCCCATCTGAATTGATTTTGTCCTGTTTCTAAGACAACAGGAACTTGTCCATGAACCAAAATATTCCTGTTATCATCATTTCATGCTAACCAGCACAACTCACAATTTCTGTATAGCCAATTGGGCTTTTCAAAGGGCCTGGTGTGAAGCTCTGTGTTGGTATTCAGTGTAATGGAGCAATCACCCAGAAAGTGTCCCAGAATAAAAGCAGTGCATAGGGAGAGAAAAGTTCCCAGCAGTGTCCTTTGTGTCTGACTTCTCATCTTTGATTGCAGTCCAACCTTAAGCTCCTAGGGCTGTTCACTGTGAAACTGTTCCTCTGCCAAACCAGATAAAAATGGAGGATAAATGAAGCTGGCTAGTACTACATTGAACTAGTCTTTTGATTGTATCTGTGATGAATTGCTGTTTTCTTTTTTTATTAGAAATATTGCAAGACCTGTGAATTCATGTGCAACATTTTTTAGGGGGAGAAAGAAGCAAAATCATTATTATTTTTATATATATATATATATGATTATGATATATATGTATATCATATTGTATATCATATCATGTATGATGTACATATCATGTATATCATATATTATGATATATATATATCATATATGATTATATATATATGATATATATCATAAAAATTAGCAGATCCAGTTTGTCTTGGTTAAAACGAGGTAGCATCTAACACACTAGGGATGATGCCCCTTGCCAAGTCTCTGTTGGCTCTTCTGATACTGATAACTGTATCACTAGGAGTATCTGCTGATCTGGGTAGCTATCCTTTTCCTCAGGAAGCTTGTCTCCAACCTTTATTCCTTTCCCGAAAGATTTATTATCCCCTAAAATTCAAATATAATATGCCCACAGGAAGGCTCTGAACGAGTGTCAGAACCCAGACACTGTGTCAGTGTCAGAACCCAGATCTCAAAGCATTTGTGCTTCTTCCAACCCTTCCCCATGCAGCTCAGAGGCAACGCAGTACAGGGAAAAAATACATTCAGTTCATTGTGAAAATGAAAATGTTTCACTGCTTAAAACTTGTGGTGAACATAGGAGTGAGCTGAGCTCAATGCTGCTATGTATCCTAGAAAAATAGCTCTTGCATGCCAAAATATCCCTTTGCAGGAGTAAAAGGTGGGAAAATTGAAAGAGTTTTCTTTAAGACCTCACCCTAAGCAGACACGGGCATTTTATTCTGTCACATAATGAGATTTCTCTTTCAAATCAGTCTTGTGCTCTTCATGACCCAGTGGGACCTGGACAGAGTAAGCTGTGTGTGGGTGACCAAGGCAGTCAATGAGGCAGCAGCACCCTTTCCAGTTTAACGAGGGCGGAAAGGAAAACCTTACGAAGTAATCGATGTGATGGATGTAGTGGGAATATCTTTAAAAAGAACATACAATATTTCTTGCTGCTAAGGCACAGTGGGAGTTAAAAACCAACATTTCAATGTAGCTTCGTAGATCATTTACAGTGTCAGCATTTCTTTGTGTATGCTCTGTGTCAAGATGTTTTTCTGACACCATGCTTTTCATCTTTCTGAGAAAACCACTGTGTTTTACAACAGTGGGTTAGATTGATCACTTACCTAGGTGCAAAAGTATCTCCAAAACCACATTTCATAACTTTTCTGATTTTCTACACACAACATACACACATACAAGATATTTTATTATCAGAAAATGCACTGAGCTACCATTTTTTACCATCCTTAGGATTTTTGTAGGAAGAATAATAAAACCAAATAATTTCAGAGAATTATCCACAACACTTGCAAAAACATTTTGCCCAATAAGAAGGCTCAAAAAATGCTGAAATATTCCTTTTCTTTCAAATGCCTCTGTAAGAGTAGCTCCACTATGAGGCCTGCAACACACCAAGCAAGAATTGTTTATCTTAAAGACACTTATAATTGAAATAAATTAGATGTGTAAGCTTACCGCTGTCGCACTTGTCTGGCCTCATGCTTCAAGTGCAGTCAGTAATTACACCGCATATCCTTTTAGACAAGACCTGTAACTTTTGATTAACACCTTTTAGGGCTACCTTGGTTGTGTATAGCTGAATAACATGAGAGATTTTAACCCCACAACAGCAGGCCTTTGATCCACCTACTGAATAATACTGTGGTGTTTGCGCATGAGCAACTCTTGGATCTCTGGAAGATTAACAGATTTGCGAGCTTTGAAGTTCTATTGCAGAGAAATTCTTAAAATTACCCTAAATAAATCAATACTTTAACCATTTATTTCTAATTCACTTAACATCTGACTGGTAGTGTGTGGTTTTCACTGGTTATAACGCAGTTCTTTCCAAATCTCCCCCTAACGAGACTGTTTCTAGGACACCTTGGCAAGCAGAACTCTGAGCATTGGAGAAGCCGCAAAGCGGGAAGATGCTAAATCTGAGTGAAGAAGTGGTGTTGATATGCAGGATGAAGGCAGTGAGGTTCAGCATTGTGTTAACTTGGCTACATTTCTGTTCAGGTACATGAAATATAAGGAACATCACATGTCTGCTCAGAGTGTAACTCACACACCTGAGCTGATATTTGTTCATGTAGTGCAAGGACAACATACGAGTTCTGCACTAATTATGAGATTAAGTGGTGCTGAGATTTTGTGTTGTTCTTGTGGGAAGGAGTGCATCCCAACTGGGATTTCCATATGCACTTATCTTGAAGGCCTTGTAAATCAGGCTGCTGCAGTGCAGACCTATGGATCTGAAAGACAATCTACTTCTGCAAATAAGCAGTCATGACACTAAACTGTGGCATCACTACTTATAAATTATCACAAAGTTAAGACAGGAAAATGTCAATGTTCTTAACACGATGTACTATTAATAAAAAAGTCCAATAAAAAAAAAAATCTGAATTGCTTCACATGTCCACACCGAAGAATTTTCTTTCTTGTTTCTGTCTCATGGAATGAGAGGAGGCAAAAACATTTTCCAGGGTAAGGTGAAAACTGAGCATATTTTTTCACCTTGATAAATATTCCAGGTCATTATTAGCGCATGGGAAAAGGAAGAACAATGAAGCTCTTCAAGCTTGCATGCCATTGTTATATACTTCTGACTTGGAAAAAACTTAGGATTCACATAGAGAGCTACTGTGTTCATTCCATTTGCCTGTACTAAAATAAATGTTCTTTTGGCATGAAATGTTCATCTAATTTGGTTTTAACTTGGTGGGGGAAAAAAAAAGGCTAAATCGCTAGAAATTAGGAGAAAAGAAATGGATTTTGGTGGCTAAGGCTTTAGCTGAACTGACTGTTCAAAGGAGATTAGCATGTGGATATAACTTGCTAAAGGATTTCCCAGAAGGCTAATATGGTAAAAGAAGTCTGGTGTGTTACATGATTAGTATAGCTACTTTGTTATCATAATTCAAGTGGTCATCGATTGGATCACTGTAATGAGGTCAGCTACAAACTGTCAAAACTATACAAAACACAAGGACAACAAGTGAGAAAGTGGGGGAAAAACAGAGTGCAGCAAATGAAAACTTGCATCAGTTGTGGGCTGGTAGGACGCCTTATTATAGATTGACTAGCTAAAACCTCACAAATGAGTTATGACAAGATTAATATGCTTACAGTAATTTAGAAGTGGTAGTACACCTTCTACCAAATGACCTGGAGAGGAACATTCACTATAGCATGAAGATTAGCTAGAACTGGCTAAAATCTCAGCCTGGAAAGGCAAAATTCATCTTCATCATCTGTTACTGACTTTGACAGAAGATAAAATATAAGAAAGTAAGATATAACCAAGAAACAGCCAGCTAACTATTAACAAAAAAGAAGCACCAATAAACAGATGCCTCACTTTGTTTTGTAGAAGGGCATCAGAGATGATGCAAGCAAGACAAATTATTTCAAATACCGAAGGATACTAGGAACAAATTGACAAGAAAATGGAAATCTCAACTCATCTACTTCATCATCTCAACTCATTTGGAGAAAAGAAAGAGACAATCTCAAAATACTAAAAAAATACAAAAAATTAAATGCCTTTATAGAAGTTACTGTTAACCTAAGATTATTAGAAGGCACAGGATTTTTTTGTATTAATATGTTATCTACTTTTCCACATTTATACTGTACTCCTTACATTTTAAAACATTTCACAGTCAAACTTTTCTAGGTTTCAGTTTCACTTGTTGTAGGTAGGTTTATTAGAGCATGTGATAATGCACCTCATCTAAATTTTTGTTTAAATGTCAGCAAACCTTTTACAATGCTTATATGTGATTCTGCCACAGTCAATATCAAATCATACCCAAATACTGCTCATGACTCCCTAAGACAGATACCTAAACAAGTGAGATCTTCTCTTGAGATGTTTTTCTTCCTCTCCAGAGTCAAAAGACAGAAAAGGAAACAAGCTTAAATTAGAGGTCAACATCTTAAGGAACAAGAATTAGCTGAGGTAAGTTCAACTTCTCATTGTAAGGGGAAAAGAAAATACAGATTGAGCCACTTGTCATGTCGGAGACAGGTTTATAGGGTTTATGTGGCAAGGTTTTGGTAGCAGAAGAGTGCAGGAGTGGCTTCTGTGAGATGTCAGGAGTTGTTCCCACGTTAGACAGATCCAGTTCCAACCAGCTCCAAGACAGACCTGTCGCTGGCCAAAGCTGAGCCCAACAGTGATGCTGGTGGCACCTCTGGGATAGCATACTTAAGAAATGTTAGAAAAAGCTGAACAGCAGCTGTGAGAAAGGAGTGAGAATATGTGAGAGAAACGACTCTGCAAACATGAAGGTCAATGAAGGAGGGCAGGAGGTGCTCCAGGCACTGGAGCAGAGATTGCCCTGCAGCCTGTGGTGCAGCCCATGGTGAGGCTGGCTGTCCCCTGCAGGCCAGGGAGATCCGTGGTGGAACAGATCTCCACCTGGACCCCGAGGAGGACCCCACGCCAGAGCAAGTGAATGCCTGAGGGAGGTGGTGACAACGTGGAGAGCCCACACTGAAGCAGGCTTCTGCCAGGACCTGTGGCCCAATGGAGAGAGGACCCCATGCTGGAGCAGGACTTGTGTTTGCTGGCAGGACTTGTGACCCTGTGGGGACCCAGGACTTGTGACCCTGTGGGGACCCAAGCTGGAGCAGTCTGCGCCTGAAGGACTGCACCCCATGGAAGGGACACATGCTGGAGCAGTTTGTGAAGAACTGCAGCCCTTGGGAAGGACCCATGTTGGAGAATTTCATGAAGGACTGTCTCCTGTGGGAAAGATCCCACACTGGAGCAGGGGAAGAGTGTGAGGAGGAAGAACCAGCAGAGACAACATGTAATGAACTGACCACAACCCCTATTTCCTGTCCCCCTGCTCTGCTCAGGGGGACAAAGTAGAGAAATTTGGAGTGAAGTTGAGCCTGAGAAGAAGGGAGGGTTGGGGGGGAAGGTGTTTTTAGTTTTGTTCTTATTTCTCACTATCCTACTCTGTTATTAAGAGGCAATAAATTAAATTAATTTCCCTGAGATTAATCTGTACTGTCTATGATGGTAATTACTGGGTAATCTGCTTGTCCATATGTTATAGATTGGATATTGGAAAAATTTCTTCACTGAAAGGGTTGTCAAGCACTGGAATAGGCTGCCCAGGGAAGTGGTTGAGTCACTATCCCTGGAATTATTCAAATGATGTGTAGATGTGGCACTTAGGGACATGGTTTAGTAATGGAGATGTCAATGTTAAGTTATGATGACCTTAAAGGTGTTTTCAAGACTTAATGATTCTAGTTGCACCAGGGGAGGTTTTGATCTCGACTCATGAGCTTTTTCATCATATTTTCTCCCACTGTCCTGTTGATGAGGGGAAGTGATAGAGCAGTCTGATGGGCATCTGGCAGCCAGCCAAGGTCAACACACCACAACATGTTGTGCAAAGGGACATTTTGCATGAGGCTAAGAATTAAAATATAGATACTCAGGATGTCAAATTGCTTGGCTCCAAGTGGTTACCAAAGAACAATTTTCCTAACACACAGTATGATTCTTGGCAGAACACATGCCAAAAATTTTCACATGATTACCCTGGCTACCTATTGGATGAAGGCTTGTAGTCCCCCAAAAAGTCTACAGCTGATTTCTTTTCACTTACTGTGTAATATAAAAAAGAGTCATCCTGATTCAGATCAAGGGTCCAGTGCCCAATTTCCATTAATCATCAAAAGCAACAAGGGGAAAGTAGGAAGAGTGCAAGTCCTCAGCTACCAGCTATTCTTAACTGAAAAACATCTCAAGCTGCATGTGGTTCTTCAGCAGATTCCACTTCCACTAATTTGTCAGGTCTCTGAGTACATACAAAGCTTTCCCTGCCTCTCACACAGTCCTGCTGGCCTGAGATTCTTGCTGCGTTAGGGAAAAGATCTGAGAAATGCTAGAAGAATGATCTGAGAAGGTCTTATTTTTGTTGTCATCGTTACAAACAAATAGAAAGATTTCTTATTAATGACTGCAATCTTAGACTGCCTAATGACTCAATTTGTTGCAGTGATTTCTGTGACTGCCAGGCCACCTCTGGTTTTAGTGAAGATTCCTGAGAGGCCAGTCATTCATCAGTACCTTACATGGCCCAGCAAAAATAGGCACAAGAAAAGGTGAGAAAAGGGATTCGGCTGCTAGGTTGAAGTGTGGCCACAGAGAGAAGGAGATTTAAATACCCTACTGGAAATCTCTGAGGGAAGTGGTCCATGTGGTACATGGTGGGTGCAGTTCAGTGGCTCAGCTGCTGAATATTTTCCCTTGGTATTTCTATCTTCCTTACCGAGAGAAGAAAAATACATTTGGGACTTAATCTAAGAGGATGGTTTTCTTTGATCTTCACCCTCTTAAGGGCATTTCTTTTGTATAACAGTCACCAAGAAACAGAAAAGAAATTACAAATCACCATTTCTGTAGCATGCTGAGATTGATAAATCCCAAGAGATTACAACGAACTGTCCTTCCACACATTTTGTCAAGATACTTTAATCAGTGTGCTATAATGTAAAACACTAGCTTCCATTGATCCGCCATATATCTGCTTTTCGTTTTCTGGATCTGTCCTGGTTTTCTGCCTTTAGAGGTCTATCTAGCTGACTTTAGCAAGTGCAAACTTTTGCTAGGGATTTTTAAACCTGCCACACGAATTATCCTACCAGAAGCAGCTAGGGAAGGGCAAAGCTTGGCTGCCTTCTGTAGTCAGTGAAAGAACAGCAAGTGCTGACCTACTGCAAGAGCGCAGAGTTGGGGGTCAGGTCCACAGTGTGGGTGGTGGCTGTAGAACTGGGCAGAGCAGCAGAGGATACTGGTGCAATGGGCTGTAGTGAGGGTAGCACTGAAGGAAGAGGAGAAGTAGGAGGAATGAGAAAACTGTGGCGTGAGGAAAGGTGAACAGGAGGATTAGTTGATTTGGGACTGTATTGGGCCTATGTGGCAAAGTTTTGGTAGCAGCAGGGCCTGCAGTGGTGCCTTCTTTGAGAAGACAACAGAGACTGTCCCTATGCCACACAGAGCCAGTTCCAGCTGGTTCCAAGATGGACCCACCACTGGCCAAAGCTGAGCCCAACAGTGATGCTGGTGGCACCTCTGGGATAGCATACTTAAGAAATGTTAAAAAAAGCCGAACAGCAGCTGTGAGAAAGGAGTGAGAATATGTGAGAGAAACAACTCTGCAGACACCAGGGTCAGTGCAGAAGGAGGGCAGGAGGTGCTCCAGGTGTTGGAGCAGCGATTCTCCTGCAGCCCATGGTGCAGCCCATGGTGAGGCCGGCTGTCCCCTGCAGCCCAGGGAGATCCGTGGTGGAACAGATCTCCACCTGCAGCCCAGGGAGAACCCCACACTGGATGCCCAAAGGAGACTGTGACCTCCAGCTCCCATGCTGGAGCAGGCTCCTGGCAGGACCTGAGGCCTGTGGAGAGGAGCCCACGCTGGAGCAGGTTTGCTGGCAGAACTTTCTTTCCCTTTGGAAATTTATCAGCCGCGTATCTACAGTTGCACACATATTTCTATCTTCTGCTATGTGTTGTAGTACTAAGTAAGCCGTATAGATAACATTGTCTATAAATTACATATCCTATATGTATGTATAGTATTCTTTCTATAAATACTACCTATATTGGACTATATATTATACTAAACCCAATGTTTTCAGAGATGACAGTTCAGTTTGGACAGTCTTTCAAAGGAGCTAATTAACACAAGTTAATGGCAATCCTTCTGCTGAGCTTTTTTAAGTTCCCAGTTTCTGGAATCACATGTGTCTGGGAAAATTTTGTCTTTCATTGCCTCTTTTAGAAAAATACTTATTCTAGATCTTGTTTGATGAGAAAAGCTGGGAGGAATATTTTATGAAACCCTTAGTGTTTAGACATCAGAAAAGAAGGTCTTACTTTGTTTTTTTAAAATAATCTTATGACTCTGAAACCAGCATGCTATTATTTGGGGATGGTTTTCCTCATGACCTTTGAATACTTGAAAAACATTGTTGTCGACTTTGTATTTCCTGTGTGTCCCTTGTATAACGGTAACATACCCACTGAAAGTTCAGCGGGAACTGCAAAGCTTCCATAGTTCCAGAATTCAATCTCTTTTGACTTGAATTCTTTGTTGTAGATACTTCATTATATCTACTCTGTGGACATTAAGCATATACAAATCTGAGACCTGCTCTAAATATGTATGATTTCTGGTGTCGTGCAATCCTGTTTTCTCCTCTTATAAATATCATATGCCTGCAGTAATTTGGTATTGCTGATGTATCTTCACTCAATGTGTCAGAAGAGGGGCTACAATACCTTCTTTTTTTCATTGTGAATTTGCAATATTGTCCTTTTTTCTGTTGAAACTGAAACATTTTTGTCATTCTATTTCCTACTTTCTGTGTTTTCTCCTAAAAGTCTCAACACATTGCTCCACTATGTTCTTGCTGACAGCCTCATCTGTTTAATGCATGTATTTATTCTGAATTGCATTTGATTACTCTATGAGAATATTCTTTTTTGAGTCTCTATTGTAAGATTATCTTTTGTATCATCCTTAACACTTAAAAGACATTTTGCAATTAATTTCTCCCTGTTTGCATTTTTTAATTTGCATTTTTTACTTCCCTCCTCAATTTTTTGTTAGCTGGTAAATCACATCACAAATGCATTTATTGTTATCAGAGCAGAAGACCTATGTGCATCAAGATATATTTATAGCTTTTGTATCTCAAATCAAATCTGGCTTTACAGAAATGCAAATGAAGCCATTTCATTTCTATGCACAAAGTTTACCTATGATGCATAAACACACAGGGGCAATATATAAAAATGAGAAGAGACAGCTGTTATAAAACCACAGAGGATATTTTTATAGATTTTATAGAACTTGCACCTCTAAATCTTAGACTTGATTCTTAGCTCTAATTCCACAACAATCCTGAGATCACCAGGCCATGGGCTTCATGAGCTGAGGTGTAAGACTTATAAAAGCTGTGATGAAGCTCATTCACCCTCCATCAAACAGTTCAGGATTTATTAAGGCAAAGGAAAACTGTGGCAGTGTGGCTTTGTATCATGCTGGTTATTGAATCCAACCACGAAGTGGAGACATAAGAGTTCTGCTTTTTCTATCCATTAAAACAAAACAAACCAAAACAAACCAACCAACCAATCAAAAAAAAAAAAAAAGCCCACAAAAACAAAACACCAAACAAACAAAAAACCCCAAACAAACCAAAAAAACCAACACAAGCTAAAATGGACAAAAGTGTGTCAAGCAGAGAAAGCAATTCGAGTCTGTGCACACCTTAGAAATGGGTGCTTTTTCTTCCAGAGTAGATAATCTTTTGACTAAGTCTAAACCCTCATCTCCAAATCCTTTATTCTAGGCAGGCAACAGTTTTACTGCTTGCTCCACCTCAGGGCAACATGAGATGGGGCTTTGAACTCCACCAGGAAGAGAAGGTTGAACATTTTAACTAGTGGGTTATTACACAGAAAAGAGGGTGGCAGTAACACTTTGAAGTTGTTGTTTAAAAATTCATAATGAGGAGCTGTGTAGTGGAGGAATACGTAGGATTAATTTGGTACGAAGCTGCTCGGCCTTGACACCATAGAGGAATCTGTGGGCACACAAGGAGCAGCGCTGAAGCACCTGGAGCACTGTGGCTGCCAAGAGCTGCAGAGCTGGACATCTTGGGGCTGGCAGATGCCTCTGTGTTTTGAGGACTGCAATTTTGGTTCTTTAAAGAGTTCAATCAGTGGTGGACAAGACAGCATCTAAAGTGATATGGGTCAGTGATAACAAAGCACAGGTGGGACTCCACAGGAGTTGTGAATTGCTGATTTGTGTGACGTGTTGAACCTATTCCCATGTTCTGGCTTCATCAGGAGATAGGAGTAATGTCCTCTTCAACTGCATGCTTGAGCTGAGGTTGTGTGGCATCCGTCCTTCTTCCCACTTGCCAGGAACCCAAAGCACTGCCTGGGACTTGGATTTCCCCTGAACAAAGACAGGAGATGAGCTACAGCACAGAGGGTTTGTCACAACATCTCGAGGCCCCTGACTACCCCCAGACATGGTGTTTCTTGCTATGCTGCTCTGCCATCCCACACCAGACTGCAGCTTGTGGTGTGAAGATGGAGGGTGACTCAGGCAAATGATGCACACGAGTTTATTGAGATGGAAGTCCTAAAATGATGGTAATTTATATATAGTTAGATGAGTAAACACTGCAGGAACAGGCACATAAATGGGTAGACAGATAAGTAGATCTAATGTACATGACAAACATTCATCCACATTTAGTAGCCTTATCATAGAGTTCACTATATTTCCTGTCACTGTTGATAACTTTTTTAATGTTTAGCTTATAAGCCACTTTGGGACAGGGGATTTCACTTCGTTTTGTTAGTCTGACTTCTGTACTTGGATTGAGGTGGGGATAGGAAGAGGAAGCATAACTCTTGGCCTTGGAGACCTTAGGACACCAAAGGCATCTACTGCAATGTCAGATTCTTAATATTCTTAACTAGGAGACCTGTGGAAGGGCAGACTTACCCCTACTTCAGCCTGTTTCCTCTATTTGTGTAGTTTTCTTTAATCTCAGGCAATCTCGCTCAGCAATTTCTGTGAAAGCTTTCTGCTGACTGTATTTGTTACTGTCTGGAGTACCTGAAACTGAGAGTTTTTTGGGGTAACAGTTTGCAGAGACTGGCTCACTTCCTCCTCTCAGCTCAGCTCCTTTCTGTATTTCATCAGCAAGGTCACTGGGGGAATTCCTCCCGTTGCTGTTCCACTGCGTCTGTGTGTTGAGGGTGTCTCAAATTTGTCACCCCTCCCCGGCAGTGGTTTTCCGAAGTGAATGTGTTCTGATAGACAGAAGTTGAAAAGGCAAGCAGAGGCATAACCAGCAACCACTGTCGACACAGGACAATTGCCCAGAACCATTGATGCAAAATATAAAATTGATCAGTCTCTGAAACTATTTACTACTGTGTGCACATCAAAAATGCAATGCAACAATTTCTCAGTGTGTGAATATATATCCAGCAAGAAGTCTGATGTTACTATTAAGTAAATATTAAAGATCCCACTATGTTGCATTTTTTTTCTTTTATTGGCCTTTATTGCCTCTTTTTTCTTCTAACTGATCTGTGCCCCTAGATTTCCCCCAGCTCTCCTTTCTTTCCATATGCTAGTTCTCTTTCATAAAATTGTAGAATAATTCAGGTCAGAAAAGGCATGAGAAGGTCTAATCCTGCCTGCTTTGCCTGTTCTCACTATCCTTCTCTGCCCCACTAGAGTATCTTTTAATTACTGTTAAATTCTGTTGTCCTTTGGGAGTCCACATCATCCCTAAACTCCCATGTCTTACTCCTATAATGTCATCTCCTCGCCCATTTCCTGCCTCCTGCCTTGCAGAGGATGGGAACTGTACTGCGTGAAGAATCCTGAATCACTCACTCTCCAAACTATCAGTATCAGCATGGCATTTTCTAGCCCTAAACAAGATGCTTGATAAGAGAGGGTACTGTCCTGTGTCCCCATTGGACTTTTTGAGGTCTGCTGTCTCAACAGTAGCCCTGCAAAGCAGTGTTCAAGGACCTGATGAGATCATATGAGACAAATCTAGGTTTGGCTTGAATAGTACATATTTTGAGACATCAGCAGCCAACGAAGCTAAAATACAAACCAGACTCTGACGTTAGGGTAAAAGGAAGCTGGAGTGCCATTCATGGAGGGGAGAGGAATCATCCACCTGAAAAGCTGTGCTGCATCTATTCCTGTGCCTTTTCAGTCCTGGGATTAGGTGATTCAAGAGTTCCAGCTGGTGCTGGTAGGGTTGTCCCTGCATCCAGACACCAACGATGTGTCAGAACTCTGCCCCAGTGCCTCTGCTGAAAAACAACCCAGTCAGTACCACAGAGTTCATCCCTGCTAGTCTGGAGGGAGAATGAACATCCATATCATGTCATAGCGAGCAATATAGACTAATACATAGGATTACTTTTACCTGTCTGATAGCTGCTGTCCAAGCACAAAACTGAAAAACTGAATTCCTGCTGAACCTCAGCAGAGATGCTGCACTCCTGCAAACCTCCCAGAGCAACATCATGAGCTGGGAGGCAGCTGGAGGTACCATCCTTCACCATGACCCTGACAGAAGTCTGACCGGACAGTCCGCTCCCAACTCGAACCAAACCTCTTTCCATGAAGCCAGTGAATCTTGCAGAGCAGGCTGGCTCCCCTGCACCGTGCACACACACACTTCCTGGCTGCATAAGCAGTAGCTGCCCATCAAGCAGACTGACAAAACAACTTCTTTTGACCTATTAATTTCTCTATTCCCTTCAGCATTTGCTTTGATTTGCTTTTCATTTAAATTCCCCCTTCTTTCCAAACATGGCCAATGCTGTTTGCTTTGTATGTCTAAATAGCTGATATACTGACACAGCCTCCAAGGACACCTTGATAATTTGTCCCATTTTAAAGTCACTTAGACCTAAACTGTGAATGCCTAGCCTCCAGACAACCTTTGCGCAGATGGAAAACATGCTTTATTATATTCTGCATTTTCAGGCTGGTAAACAAATTGTGGAACTTCGATGTTGTATATAATGACAGAAGATTCATACTCTTATATGCTACAGAAAAGGTCTGTTACCATAAAGGTTTATTATTCATGCTGGCTACTTGTATAGTCCAGGGTTTAGGATTTCATCTGCCTAGGACGCATGTTTCGCCCTGTATAGCTTATATACATATTTATAACGTATGTATAACTTACATACATATTTTTTATAAAATATCTAAAGGGAATGGGATAATCTCGTTGTTTATTAACCCCTCTTCCCACTGCAACGTTTAGGTGGAAAATACATTTTATCCTGGCCCATTTAACCAATTCAGGCTATCTCTTAGGAAGAGAAATTATTATATTTGTCCATTAATGCTTCATAAAAAGCTATGCTTTATGAGCTAATTGACCAAATAAGCTAATAACAAGTTTATTTCATGGGAAAAATAATAGGTTGTAACTCCTAAAACTCTTCATCTAACCAATACAACTAAAGCAAAGTCAAAATTAAAACAAAATCTAAAGCAAAATCTAAAGCAAAGTCTAAAGCAAAGTCCAAACTGTTTTTTCTCCAAAGCACAATGAGATACCAGGAGGAGTTTACTCCACTGTGGCAGGTATAAAAAACTCCCATGGCTTCCCTTTCTGTCTTCATTAGAAAGGGCTCCAGAATTCAAAACCACATCTGCCCTAAACAGCTATGTAGTTGCTGTCATGTGCAGATTCTCCCACTGTATAATAAACACATAACCATCAGCAAATAGGGAAATAAGGTGCTCTTTAACAATGTCAGTGGTTTGGCATGTCTTTCTGGGCTTCACAATATATGCTATAACTGGCCTCTCAGAGATTTACTTCTGTCTGGAAATAACACCTTTTATGCACGCGGTTCCCAGGGAAGATACAGGGTCCTGTCAAACAGGCCACTTCTGTCAATATGTTGCTTTTGTCAAGGAAAATTGAAGAAATTCATAAAATAACATGTTATATTTAATACTGCTGCTTCCCTGCCCATGTTGGCTGTGTGCTGTGTTTTCTGACCTCTACATCACCCTTAGATGTGGAATCAAGGTTTTCCTCCCAGTCTTAAAAACCCCAGTGTGGAGTTGTGATGCTGGCCTGGCTCTGACGAAGCCTTAAATAGCTGTTACCTGTATATTGCCCAGCAGCAGACATAAGCTTCCGGGGGCAGTTGTTGCCTTTGGGAAACTTTTCTTTTTAGCTTCAGCCAGGTTTCTAGCTTTTTCAATTTATTCAAATGCCAGCTATGCTCAGACAAGTTAAACTAGCATGCTTTGTCTGCATACTCGTTTATGGATGGTTTAAAGTACCTTTTGTCTTGATCAGCCACATGTTGCAGGGCTATCGACTGTCACAGGTGATCAGAAATGCTAACGCATGATGACAAGAGGCCCTTGGAGGCATGATCTGGATGCAAGGTGCATAAAGACTGCAGCATGAGCTTTAGTCCTAATAAGTCTGGTAACAGCTCCTCACCAAAGTGTCAAGACAAGGAGATGAGATGTCACCAAAGGCCAAAGAGAGAGAATTCCTGAAAGAAATTAAGCATTTTTGTCAATGTAGCCAGTAAGGAAGCAAATTTCAAGGAAAACAAGGTAAAAGCATAGCTTTAAAAGCTCCCTAGAAAATGCGTAGATCTCTAAGTGTTAAAAGCTTAACACACTGTCAGGTTTTCAATATATCCTTTCTGCATTTTGCTGACGAGGTTGTTAAGCATCTTTCACTGCCCTTGAGTGCTTCATGAGTTGGTGCTGGCCCAGTCCCAGATGCTTCTGTCCACCCGGGCTCTAGCCGTCTTCCTTGCCTTCCTGTTCATTATGTTTATCTCCTCTGCAGGACTTTGGATGTGGCTGAAGCATCTGCTAAAGGAACATTTTGCAGTGGCCCTTTCCTTGTGTGGTTTGTGAAAGTCAAAGGTGTGAATTCACAAAACCAGAAGATGCATGGATAGATTAACATGGGAGCTGGATACCCCAAATGACTTTTAATACACCTGAGAAAACATTTAGATACCTCTGACTTCTAATCCTTTAAAAAAATATGCTATTTCTGAAAGAAATTGTAGCTTGTCTTTTAAAACTATCTAAACTCCATAGATGCCAGGTGCAAATATTACCAGTTGCTGTGGAATTGAGCTACTATGGCTTAAGTGAAAGCTCATTTCCTGGAAGAAAGCAGGCAAATATCACACTAGAACAACTTTCTTCCACTATTGACACGCAGAGAAGTCTACCAGGACATGTTCATTTGCTCAGCTTCCACTCTGGGGAGTCGTGTGCAGTGGCTTTGCTCAGTTTAATATCTTATCTTTGTAAACTATTATTACTGCATTTGAAACATAAAACGTGGAAATTCCAATCTTAATTAGGCAGCTGATGCACTGCAACTGTGAAGGAGATGATTTTCAGGAAATTAGTATTGCCAAATTGTGCAGTAAAAGATATTTCCTGGTTATAATCTGCTGCAACAGTGTCACTAAACACTGGGGATTTGGTTGTGGGTCTTGCAGCACCTCCAGCCACAGGGGGTCGGAATGTCAGGTTGCATTATGAAAAAAGGCAACAAAACTAAAAAAATTCTATTGTGGTTGTAGAAAAGCTAAAACCTGTAAAATAAACACCAGACTCACACTGCAAGCACCTGGGTTTTTTTAATTAATACAACATGAAAGGTCACATGTGTAACATTGCTGCAGGTAACAACTTACCCTGACTGCTGAAGACAAATGCAGTTACTACACCCTAGACATGCAGCTACTGATTTGCAAATGTAGGCCATTTATTACCCAGGCAGACTTGCAAGAATTGAACATGTGGTTAATAATGAGCCCCAAAGCTGAGGATGCATCTGTTTGTAAGCCAAAAATTCTGCCTGTAAAAATCAGACTTTGAGCTGAGGTTCTTTGAAGAGCTGGAGCCACAAAAGCTGCATCTGGAATTGCATATCAAATAGAATGATGAAGGGAGAAAAGGTGGAAAGTTCCTGTCTCAGATATGTAACTCTTTAATCAATGTCAAACACTAACTTGGATAGTTTAAAAGAGGTTGTACAGAAAGCAAACAATCTAAATTAAACTATTAATATATATAATCAGAGACTGGCTACATATGAGGAAAGCTGAATTAACTTCAGGTTACTTGTATATGCTTACTTTGGTTAATGACTTAATTTTACAAAACACTCATATTCCATTTTTTTTTTTTCAGAAATATCATCTTTTATTATAATATAACCTGCGGTCACATGCATAAATATTGGTGCAGTAAAATATCTTTCTGTCAGTTGTTTCCTGGCAATTGACATAAAGTTGCATTTCCCACATGTATTTACTAATTTCACTTCATCCAGCTAGACAAGCTGTTTAAGAAGTAAAACAAAACTGATGTTTAAACATGCACCTTCTATCTCCATCCCTCTTCTATATGGTCAGGTAGGTTAAAACAAAAGCCAAAAAAAAAGCCTGAAGATAAAATATTGATGTACAACAATTCAAGCTGCATACACAAGGTACTGTTGGGAACAAGTATTCCTGAATAGAAAAGTTAAATGAAAATACACAATCTAAAAAAATGGTGCATAAGAAAAACAAAGCCTGGTTTTCAGAGTTCAAATGGCTTTCTGTTGAAAGGCCAACTTGGGTGAATAAATTATGGTCTTTCTGGAATAATAGAGGAATATTTACCTTTCACTCCATCCATTTTCCCATTAGTAAAATGGGTATGCTTCCCCAGGTATTAAGGATCATGAGATTTTGTTTGTATAGTGTTTCAAAGACGGAAAATGAAAGACATCCAGTCATTACTGGTGGTGTGGCTGAGTCGGTAAATGAAGCCTTGGGGTGGAGATGCTCAACTACCATTTTTCATGAGAGTTTCGGGCTGATCCCTCGTGCCCAGCACCTCACCTGCGCATCAGCCTGTGGTTCTAGATGCTGGGACATCCAGAGGAGAACCACGATGAAAATTAATTTTACATCTGTTTTGCAGTGTCTTTGCCCACTAGGAAAGCAATAGAGACTCATGTCTTTTATTACTTATTGCAAACAGAAGAGGAAAATGTTTCATTTTGAAATGGCCATGCAATTAAGATGCCTGGTCTCTGATGACCGGCAAAGAGGACATAGCACAGAATGTATCAATAAAAAACAAGGAAATTCAACCTGTCAGGGACTGCCACAGTATAATTAAATTTTACATTTGTTCCTGAAAGGGTATTGGCACAAAATGAGCTC
This sequence comes from Caloenas nicobarica, assembly GCF_036013445.1. Lineage (NCBI taxonomy): Eukaryota > Metazoa > Chordata > Aves > Columbiformes > Columbidae > Caloenas > Caloenas nicobarica. The sequence continues at coordinate 206,838,727 of NC_088245.1, read as the reverse complement.
ATTAATTCTTAATTAAAGTTTTTATTCTGGCCTGCCTACAACGACCCCTTCTAAAGATGCTGTTTGCTAGATACCCAGGTGGCATTCACACATTTATTGCATTATAGAAAGAGACTTGACAGATTCTTATCACTACAGCACAAATAAAAATGAACATTTGGAATTATGTAACTTCCTAAGGAGGCCTGATTCTTCGTGATACTGTTCTAATTCTTATGGTGTAAATATGTATGACTTTAGAACTTATACCTCATATACCTCCTTAGTCTAGAAATTGGACAAATTCTGTCCACCATCTACCAGAGGTGGAAAATCTGTCCAAGAACTGTGACTGCAGTGAACCCTGACACAACAGAAACAAGGGGAACAGATGATGAGTTGGTAGTTCACAGGTTTATACAATACTGTGAAACAAACAAAAAAGATCTATTTGTCCTTTAAGTGTTTTCTTTATGTGCAGGGTTTTTTTGACTACTGTTATACTAGATCTTTAGCCATAGGTCTCAAACATTTGTGAAAGCTACCATTATGCTTAATGACTATTGGCAAGAAGCCACCAAAGACAAGTAATCTGAAGATAACTAAAATACATTAGCAACTGCTATGTTCCTTGCAAGTTGATCACAAAATATTTTTTGGAAGAAATAAGAACTTCCCCTGCTTCACCTGAGGCACCCAGGTTTATAAGCAAAGCATGGGGTTCACTTCATATCTAGGTGCTTATGTTCCCCACAGTGTTGGCTCAAGGTATGAATAATTATCCTTAATAAGGCATCCATGTGACTTGACTTAAATAATGCTTTAAATTTGAAACAGCTGACCTGGCTCTAGTTCTGAACTGCAGCTTTGTTGCTGAGATTATTAAACTAGTACCATGACACCTGTGCAGCCACAGTTTCCATTTGCAACCCATCTGCAGCTAATCTAATCATCCCATGCAGTCACATGTTGCTTTATAACCTCGGCTGGGTTAACTGAGGTGAAGTAATTGAAGATAATTGTTGCAGGAGAGACAAGCCCTGGATAGATTTAGAATGTCAAGGCACTACAGCACCATGTATTTATGCTAGAGGGCACTCATATTTCATTCTGAGCAGTAATAGTGCTTGGCGTTTGCATAACACACATCTTCAAAGCATGATGCCAATGGCAACTTTCAAGGAGTGCTGTGAGGTAGGTGCGTACATCAATCCCTATTTCACAGATGAGGAAACTGAGGCAGAGAGGTTAAGGTATTTGACCCAGATCACAGCAGGAGTTAAACGATGTGTAACACAGGTGATAAAGGATAGCACTGCGAACAAGATAACTTCAAAATTACTCTCCTCAAAAAAAGCCAGTTCGTGATATATAGGGATCCTTAGATCTATGTGTGTGTGAAGAATAATTCAGGATGTGGGTTTTTACTTTTAAAACCACAGGCCTTATTTTCTTATTCTAAAATTCTGGGACAAAAATGTATCAATTTAAGTCTTTACAAAGAACACATATAGAGCTATGTCTCTGTCCTTGGCTCTCCTCTGCTGTGCCTATATGGTAACAGATCATTCAGTACCAGAATCATTATTTACTAGTCTTTGAGAATTTCACTCATTTATTTCCAACTAAGTGTTTAGTGAAGTATTGTAGTGATGTCTGCAAACACAAGACTTCATGAGATGCTGCTTCCTCCCCTCCACTGTCTTACACTTCTCTAAGGGAAAAAGTCCCATCTCAGAAGACAGCTCCTGTCACTGAGAGTTCACAGCTTAGGAAGGAAAAGGCTGAGCAGGAACAGAAAATGTGAATAATTTGTCTATAACAGGAGATAGGCAAAGTCTGCTTTGCAGGGTCTTGCGGCCACATGTCAAGACTATTTGTCTAGGCACACTTGTCTGAATGACTCCACCAACCTGCATATTTTGTGAGACTCTGAAAATCAGCCATTTCACTTCCACAGTACAGCTCAACAAATTTAGCACACATTCCAGGAGTGTTTCCTAGGACTATTTCATTTTGCTTCCTGTGATATGATTGTGGTTTTTAGAAGAATGTTCTCAGAAAGCGAGTATCCCGCTATTCAACACATGCATTCCTGAAAAGTTCAGCCATTACGTTATCGTGTGGATAGTGAATTTTCCCATGAGAATCAACATAATAGAGGGACGCATACAAGGACTTATAGAATACACACAGTTTAAACACACAGGAATATCTGTGGCATGGAGGATGGAGAGGTAGGAACAAAACCAGTGAGTGCTATTCAGAGGAAATGCTGGCTTTATAGAATAGATAACCTTTCTGAAAACTCTCAGCTGCTTCACCTATGAGACTGTACTCCTGATTACCTGTTTTGTCACCTCTCCCCCCTAACTTGTTCCATTTTGCTTCATCTGAAGAAAATGCTAACAACCATAAGAATGTAACTCTTCAGAAGGAGGGAGTCAATACTACATCAAGGTTCAATCTCAGAAGCTGAGATCTTCTGAAGAACTGAATGATGTGAAAGGTTGCTTCATGTTCAATCCTGCCACTTCATCCAAGAGATTGAACTTGCAACGGGAAGATTTCACTGTGAGCATTCTTGTTGTTTCTTTCTGAACAGCTCTAATTTAGTTATCATCATCTTCCTCATATGAAGCAAGATTGTTCAAGTTTGAGGGATGACAAAACAGTGTAATGATGATGGCTGCCTGGTCAAGGTATTGAGAAGACAGGCTGGAGGACCAATGGACAAGTAGGGTATTGCTGCAGTTACATCACAAATACGAGCTTTCAGAAACCACATTGCAAAGAAATAGGTTTTGATATCATTCGTGGTGGTACACAACTGGAAAAACACAACCATCACCATGAGTCTTATTTGACGAGTAGCCAAAGACAGCTTTGAATAGTTGCTATCAATGAACAGCTCATAATAAATTCTAGCTGTCAAAAATTATGTAAAAATTTAAGTATATTTTTGAGAAAATAGCAATCTGCTTATGGACAATCTGGGAAGGCTGGGTATGTTGGATAAAGTATAAATTGTGAATCATAGCTGTTCAGCTCTTGCAGTAGTCTGGAAGTCTCTTACGATTTAAAGCAAGCTGAACAACTGACAATCTTGGAGGAATTCAAGTGTGGTTTTATAATATCTGGTTCAATAGACTGAACTGGATCACTCTCACTAGCAATTATGTGTTTCACCAAGCATCTGGAAGCTTCATTGATGTTTATATTTTCCTGCAAGTGAAACAGAAAGAGAAGTTGATTAGTCAATATTAATTACACTATGCTGCATATTTCCTGTGCATAATTAAACTTTTCTGTAAGGAATATCAAAAGTTTAGTTTCTTTAATAAACAGTCTTCAAAAATTGACTATATTAAATAATGCTAATGCTTACTGTAGTTTTTAAGTTAGTTAGGTTTTATGCATATTATAATTCATATCTAAATTATACCCAGGGCTCACTTTAAATTACCCCAAACTCTTGGTGATTTGATTGCTTCAATAAACTAAACAAGCAAATGCCAGAGGGGTGTTAAAGACAGATGCCTGAAGTAAAGCTCCAGAGTCCATATTTCACTGCTTGAATAACGGTTGCTCTTATTTTCAAAATATAAATTACCCATTGCCAATTACAGCCATAAATAACATTTATTTTTAAAGCCTTTTCCACAGTTTCAAGAAGATTTCTGTATACGATACACACAATGAAATCTGTGATGAACCAGATTCATTGAATAAATGACACGATCTCAAGTTATTCACAAAACAGTCAAAAACCTTCTATATGTTTCAGAGTCTTCACTTATTATTTGTTGAGGCTGACTTATCTCCAATGCACTGTTTCAGAACACTCATATCACCACTGGTTTCATTTGTAAGACAGAAATCCTCACTCTAGGGGTTTAGAAGGAAATGCAAAGCATGTCTTTTTCTATATGTGTCTTCAGCAGCACATTGACTTGCAGCAACCTTTGCTCTGTCTGTAGAATAAGCAAAGCTGAAACAGCCTGATCAGTGAGACACAGCTCAGCACAGAATATAAAATAAGCAGTAATACTGAGTAAGGTTGGGTTTTTTTTTAATGACATGTTTGGAACGAAAAGCCAGGTTTTCTGGCATAAAAGATGTTGTTCTTCTCTGATTATTGGCATTGATTACTTATTTTATATGACAGGAGATAGAAACCTCATTGTAGCTTCAATTTTCTGGGAAATTATATCACACACCCGTATACATACAAATAGAAATGCATACAAATACATATCTATATAGTTATGTATATGCACATACTCCTCTTGCTCCATAAAGATTATGCTTTTCTTTGCGATGTAAGATTACCCAGGTTTCCAAGCTGAATCTGGAGCCTGTTGTACTGACACTATGAACACCCATGCACACAATGCCATGGAGTCTACCTTCAGCAAAAGCCAGCATCAGTTCAGCGTCATTAATAAAATAAACTGTGAAGCTTTTTTTTTGGCATGTGTATATTCAAAAAAAAAGTCAGATGAGATGTTTAAGTGTGAAGTCCAGCTATAAAAGAAACCAAAGTACACGTATGTGTGTTTCAGTAGAGATGGTACAATTATCTGAAGATCAAAAGCTAAAGTAATGGATTCTGCGAGGCTGATTTCTAATCCCCTTGAAATTAACAGCAAAGCTCCACAAAGTCCATTGACCATCCCTTGGCACCAGCGTAAAGAGCTGAATTCTGCAAATCTAACTGAAAATGTTAATTAGTGCCAAGATTCCACAGGTTTCTTCAACTACACAAGTGTACTTAAATATTTGATCTTTGACCTGTAAAGAATATCTATTGGTTGTAAAAAACCCAAATCTTTAGACAAGTCATTTACATACTAACCCCCAGAAAGTAATACAGAGCTGGGAATCAGCTCTGTACTGAGATGTTAAAAAGTTACTGTATCACATGGCTCTCTCAGACCAGACAAGCAAATTCCTCAAGCATGCACTAAAAGTCATTTTCAGAACACTGTGAAATTTATTAGAAAATGTAGACAAAGAAGAATATCTCTCAGTACTGCTCAGAAAGCTGGAGATAAAACAGGATTGTTAAATGCACAAAAACATGTGTAAAAATCTTTTGCATTGTATTTTCCTTTATTAATGGACCGATAAGCATTTTATTTACCCATATGCTGGTCCTCTCTTGGGATGGCAGCATGCATTTTTTTAATAATGTCTTAGGGACTATCTGAGATTGTGCTCAAAATGATTGATGTTCAGATGTGGTAACAGAAACCTTCTTTGTCAGAGGCTTAAGATCAGCATTTTATAAGAGTGGGAAAGGGGGAAGGAACCCAAGCCCACAAAAGCATAAAATGGGCATAGGTCAACATCCCTCATGCCCACTGGTGATAGATGAAGTCCGTGTGCCAGACCTGAGCCTAAAAGTTCAGAATAAAAGAAAAAACTGCTGGTTTACTTTGTACAGAACTCAAACCAAAGTAAAATTGGATTATTAAACCTCTTTTTAAACCTCAATAGCTATTTGGGAGAAGAAAGCCAAATTTTAACATGAAAGTTTTGTTTTGACATAAGAAATCAAAATATTTAGTTTCGGGAATATGAAAATGAAAAGCTTATATTTTTCTGCATTGGCCTTGCTAATGAAGTTATTTACCAAATTTGACCCATATTCTTAATTATGCTGTTAATGATATTTTAGATTGAGTTTGCTGTTTCGCTGGTAGGTGTCTGCCCACATCTACTGAAGATCTGTGAAGCGGGATCAGATACAGATAGATACCATCCCCAGCTCCAGCCATTCCACCTGAAAAGACTTGTGCTTTCAGTCCATGACCCCCTTCCTCTCTGCCAGGGCACCATCCATTCAGATGCGTCTCCTGAAGTTTGTGTGACTGAGCTCTTACTTCTTCAAGCAAAATGTGCTGGTTTGTGAGGATTCATTGTTTAAAGCATTTGCACCCATGCAATTCAAATTCTGCCTTTTGTTCTGTAGGAGAGAAAAGGAATAAAAAGTCCCGTCCATAGCGTGTGTTGGATCAGAGAGGTATTTTCTCATCCTGAACATTTGTATGAACTTCTAAGATGTGTGGATGAAAATTTCTGCCGGGCTACAAGGGGAGCAAGAGAGGAAGGGTGACCCTGGCAGACAGAACAGCTGGTTTTGAGCTTGTGTCTAGCTCCAGCCTTGTCCCGTGGTTCAGATGACAACTGGTATGTGGTATGGATGAGAAGTGACATGTTAAGTTACTCGTTGCAAGTAGCCTGTGCTCATGTCAACAAAGCAACTCCTGCTAGGACCTGAGGGAATGGCAGGAAGATGTGCCAGGGGAGGTTCAGGTTGGACATGAGGAAAAGGTTCTTCCCCCAGAGGGTGCTGGACACTGGAACAGGCTCCCCAGGGAGGTGTCCCGGCCCCAGGCCTGACCGTGTTCAAGAAGAGACTGGACAACGGCCTCAGACACACGGTGTGAACTGTGGGGTTATCATATGCAGGGACAGGAGTTGGACTCGATGATCCTTGTGGATTGTCTTCCAACTCAGAACATTCTGTGACTCCATGATTCCTCTCCCAGCTCTGTGCCTTTAATGCTTCCTTTCTGATGCTACAGTTGCCTTTTGTTACAACCCTAATCCTATGGTGTCTACTCCATGTCCTAGGTTTGCAGATCAGACATCGCTGTATTCTGGTCTGTCTAATGAAATATTGATTTCTGCACCTCTCCTCCTACAGTGTGTTTTGCAAAAGAAAAATCAATATTCTACTAGCAGCGAAGCAGCTGCAGATGGTAGAAGGTGATCTGCTATCCAAACACAGACACCCAGAGACTTGGTAATTTTAGAGAACAGGAGGTGTTGAAAGGCAATCTGGGGAAGGACAGAGAAAAAGGAGCAGATGAAAATCCACCTAACAGATACAAAGAAACCAACAATCAGAGTGAAAGATTGGACAGGCAAGAATAATTACAGACACTCTATTAATTGTACTGAAACATGGAAAAAGCCCCAGTTACACCTAAAAATGAAATTAATTATGTTTCAAAAAAGAAAGAAAATGTGAGACAACAGAGTGAAGCAATGTCATTCATTGGGTCTCTGTGTTGAAATGCCTTAAATGTCGTCTCTCTTACGGCTTTTGTTCTGCACAAAACACCCCAGGAATTGTGATGACTGCTGCAGTTCAGACCTTTTTTTTTCTCTTTCCTTTGCCTCTCCTCTCCTCTTGTCTCCTCTCGTCTCCTCTCCTCTCGTCTCCACTCCTCTTCACTCCACTTCACTCCTCTCCTCTCTTTTTGTTTGTTTGTTTGTTTTGTTTTTACTAACTTCCTTTCATGTTTTGAGCAAATTCTTTAGGTCATACTGACAGCCCTACTGTGCCTCCATGGTGGAGTCACTTCTGAAAATTAAGATGTTCAGTGTTTACCTCACTCTTGACATGGTACTAGGTGCACCTGTAGTGCTATAGCGTGATTTCCAGCCTCTTCTGAGGTCACTTTTACCTTCACTACTTTCCAAACAAGAGGGAAGGCCTGTTTACTGATACTACTACTTTTAAGGTTGTTGTTACTCATTATCGCATTTTTGATGTGTCTACCTACACAGCATCTTTCTGTGATAGGAAAGTGCTGCTATGGCCGTTTATGAAATAGAGAAAAAGAAGAGTCCCAAACAGAGGAAGCTGCATGAAACTTGGTCCAGCATACGGTGGCTAGTTGGAAAGTGGAAGATGGCATAGTCTGAAGTTTTCTCATGATAACGTAGGAGCACAACACCTTTCTTTCCCAAAGCCTGGGGGAGAGGTTTACTGCAAGACAAAAAGGAATGATCTTTCCCATATCATGGTGCCTTTGTTGCTGTCGGTCATCTCTTCCTGCTTTTGCTCTACTTCTCACATTAACATCCTGGTTTAGCTTTTATGAAAACCGTTCGCAGGCATCTTCACTTGCCGTGTCCCCTGAAGTACCTAACCCATTTCTGTGATTTCTGTGCCTCAGTAAGCCTCAGCACCTGAAAACACTATTGCAGTCACTGATGCAAGAACTAAGTTGTTTAATCCCGCCCTAAGAGACTTACTCTGCATCAATCTGCCAAAGCCTGACAGAGCAAGGACCTGAACCCAACTTCTGTGATGATGTCTGGGTACTTGAGTCTGTCTTTCTCTTGACCCCATCAAGAAAGAAAGAAAAAGTAAAAATCAGCACATGCTGCTCTTTATTCTGTTACCAAACAAAGCAAGGCAAAGAAAACAACTCTGAGAAAGTTCTGAAAGCCAGAAAGGCACACTGGAAGACACAAACAAAATTACAGTTTGCTTTGTAGATCTGTCTCCTTCAAATGTATCTTTTCAAAGGGCAGTGTTATGGAAAGGATAGCAACTTGGGTCAGGGAAGGACAGTTGCATGATTTAAAATCTTTGAAACTATTGCTATGGGAAATAATGTCATTTTCTTGTAATGCAACAATCAACTGACAGGAAAATAAATGCTTTATTGAAAGTGTCTCAAAGCAGTACACAAGTTCAGCAAGCTTCTTTGCATTCTGGATTGCCTTCCTCCTTATCTGTCATCTCTAATGCAGATGCAGAACATTAACATTTAGAGCATTCCATTTTAATACATGAAATAAATCCTCTCGGATTAGACTGGCTCTTAGCTCTTTACAGAAGAAAAAAAGGCCTTTGCTGTTTTTTTGGGCCTGTCTCACTTCCAGATGAAACATTTCTTTGATATCCAGATATCTTAGATTTGTCTGTCTTGTTGTTTTCTGGTATAAAACTGCTCCATTTCTACATTTGGGTAGTTTCTTTGACTGAATCTGATGCTTCTGAGTCTCACCTTGCAAGTTGGGGTGAAGAATAACATGTATGCAGGCACAGCTACCTAATGTGGGCACTTGGGGATGTCTTAGCCAGCACCGCTTAGTGACATGAGTCTACTACTGGACTTGAAGAAGTCGACTTCCCTTAAGAAAATATTTACGAATTCTGAAATATTCAAATATTAGATGGGAATCTAGAGAGAACTGCATAGCTTCCACGTTTTGTTTCTATAATGCACTAAAATCCAAGAGCAGGGAAATGACTTTCAGGGTGTTTTAACCTGCCATCCTCTGGAGCAAGCAATCTGTGGGAACAAGTCCACACACTCCCTTAGCAGAGCTCCCTTGGAAACAGCTGGCAGCAGAGCCTTATTGAGATGTTGTGCTGTACTGTTGTGGTTGTGTTTCTAGGAAAAAACAACTATACAAGTTAAAAGCCCTCTGGGTGCACCAACATGAGATTCATGGATGCGAACTGCTATGACTACAACCCTTAGAACAAGATAATTCCTGTGATTGAACCAGTGATTTACCAGCTTTTGGCCAGCACTAAATAATTTACTTCACAAAAGTGATCCGGAGAGCTATAGGATAGCCCTGATACCTCTAGAATAATCTGAAACAAGTCCTCTTCTTTTAGTTACAGGAAACAAGCTCTGCAGAGGAGTCTGCACAGAGTGACTATATCTAAACTGAAAGCTTCTGCCTAGGTGTCAGCTCCTTTTCTTGGTGTATGGCAGAAGCTGAAATATTTTCTAAGGCTCTGTGCAGTGAGATTAGTTAGACTTTTTTTTTTTTGGGGGGGTAAATTAACAAGACAATGTAGGAAGCCCTACATTCCTAACTGGTTCTGGCAGCCTTAAATGGATTGCTTTGGTTTCAGTTACCAGATTAGCAGGTTAGTTGTAGTGTGTCAGCCTAATTCAAATACATGTCCAAACCTCATTTGTCTTTATGGAAAACAAAACCACATAACCTGTTCCTCTGCAAGTCTACCATATAGCTTGTTTTTTTCAACTTTTGTAATATTTGTTGAGTCAGAAGAACTCAAGAATTTGTGATTTAAACAAGGGGTAGTAGAGCTTGGTGTGTTCACAGAGCTCACAGCAGAATTGTTCTCCTTGCTTTGTGGAAGAAGAGGCTGGATCAGAGGAGAGAGTGACTTTCTGAAGGTCAAACAGTAGATCAGTGGCAAACAGGACTCCTGATTCCTAGTCCAGCGTTTGGGCACTAATTCACACTGTTGACGGCCTGTCAGACAATAGCTGGAGAAAGGACAAGTTATTCACGCTTTCGAGAGGAAGAAAGATTCTATACCTTTTTCCTGATCCAAATAGGATATATTCAAATAGCCAAGAGACTCAGTGCTCATTCAGTCTCCAGGCCATGATGCTCAGCAGACAAGGAGCTGTGTGCTGAATGCAGTTTGTTAAGGTTCTGAAAAGCACAGCTACCAGCCCTTCCTGGCAATTTGGACAAAACTTGAATGTCTTTTTATCTTATTCTGTATTGCTGACAGCAGAATTACAGCAGGGAAAAGAGGAACTCAGGCATAATCACAGCATGGCTATAGTCAGTCGTAAGGTATTTCAAGTTATTCCTGAAGTTGGTATTTTCAAGCACATTTAGTTTTGCCTGACTTGTCTGTTTTGATGCACAAGCTCTGTTTACATTTTAAAGTGAAAATAAGATTGAAATTGCTGCTTTTCTAATCTAAGCCAAAGTTCACCTTTTTGAACTAGGAGCAGTAGTAAAAAGAGTTTAAATACTTTGAAATGTGAGAGGAGTGCTCAGCTACCCTGGCCACATGCTGGATGATTAAATGTGTGACAGGAAGAAGAAATTTCCTGCCTTCAAAAAAATGTATCTTTCATGGTAGCTGTGGACATGAAATTTATTAAAGAATTTACTATTAAAGATCATTTCATGATTATCTGGAGATGCATCTTTCAGACTGCAATCAATATGAGCAAACTAAATACGTATACATAAAAGAGACCAAGCTCTCCACCGGATATATGGTGACATGTATAACTTGTGATTATACTTCATTGTGCTGTTGCCCAACAAGACCCTTCTTACATGGCAAACTCTCAGAACAAATTCTTCTTTCTTTGTAGGGAGTAGAAAATTGGAACAGACTGAGTATTTCCTTCAGATTAATGTAAGAATCAAAATAAATACATGTGAATGCATTAGATGGCTCAAATATTTTATATTGAAGTTGTTAACAAAAACAGCACCAGTGAATAACACAGTGATGGGTTTTTGTATAACCTACCAGTGCTACAGACAAAAAATTCAAACCATTGACAGCTTGAAATATGGTTGGTACATATATAGTATGCCATTATACTTTCTGCAAGACAACCAGAACTAAAAGATGTATTTTTATAAGTAATCACCTTTGTTTTTCCAAAACGCATAAATCATGTTCGGTTTGCTCTGAAGGTTTTAACATTTCCGAGCACATCTCCAAAAATCCTCTGGAGATCTAATTATTCCAGGATACCACAGAAAAAGAGTTATTACTTATTTGAACTGCTAAAACTGCTGGCTGGTATACGATGACTTCTCTGGCAGTGTTATTCAGTTTCTATTCTCTACAGCAAACATAGCTAGGCTTTTATTTTCCCTAGACCTGAGTTCAATTATTTAGTACGCCCTAGGCTGAAAGAATACCAGGTACATGTAACATCCAATATTTTAAAATAGCAGTAATAATTTTTGTTTTAAAAAAAAGTGCATAGGTTTTAGTTCAGAACTTAGACCAAGTGAGAAAATTATTCTGATCTAACTCAGCCTAGATGTTGTGATTCTATCATTTTCAGTGGAATTACTCTTCTTTGCATCATTTTGAAGTCAGGAGCCTCCAGTTGTAGATGGAAATGAGGTGTGGAGATTGTAGAATAGCAGATGCTAACCTTTAGTCTATAGCAGCAGAGAACAGTCTGTTAACTGTCCCATGTCCTCAGCTCTCACTGCTCCCTTCACAGTGGCTGTTGAAGACAAGTTTTGTCACAGCTGGATTTCTTTCTGTTCCCACATAATTGCACTAGTAACCTGAGGACTGTTTGGGTTTCTGAGTTAAACAAAATAAGAAGAATCTCTATATTTCCTTTGTTTAAAATAACTCTTTTAATTCTATGTGTCTTAGAAAAACTTGGAACACTTTTCCTCTGTTGTGACTTTTTTAAACTTCATTTGTCCTTTATACTTCCATAGTTCTGCCCAAGACTGGCTCCATTATCATGGTAAAACCTCACTGTGACATTTGAAATTGTTTGTACATTCATTCTCTGCCATGACCTGCAATGGCCCTTGGCACAGTAAGTGTAGTTGTTCTTTTTAAGAGGTGGACAGGTGCTTTCTGGGGACTGATGTATGGAATTCATGGTACAGATTCATTTCTCATAGGCCAAAGAGCAGTGACCAACTGCATGACTTTGTTAATCCAGACCTACAATAATGAAACTATGGCCCTGTATCCTTTAGACAATGGTCCATCCTATTCCCTCTCGTTCTCCTTGAAAGTCTTTTAGATGCAGGTATTTTCAAACAATTTTTTATGCATTTATCTCCACATGGTTTTTGTGATGGTTTTGAACTCAGGCTTCAGTTTTCAGTGAATTAGTTCTTGTTTTAAAGAAATGTAGACTCAAATACATATCAGAAATGAAGAAGAAGTAATTCTGAAGAAAATAGCCATATACACTGTTACACATCACTGATTAAGTGGATTCCAAAAATAGTCACAACCAGGTATTCCATGTTATTTGTGGCCTGAAAGACAGTTAGACACCTAATAGAATGTTGGAAATCTTTAATCTTTATAGAAAAAAGAATAATTTGTCCTGTAATAATCTGCTAACTCTCCGTATCTACTGCTGACGGCAGCTGTTGCAAATGCTTCACTCTCTGGGTTTTCTGTTTCTTTGGTGTTTGGTGTTAATTCGTTTCTTTGTTTGTTTTTCTGGAATAGTTAGCTTTCTGACGTAATTCTTATGAAGAAACTGATGTAAGGGATCTTGGCCTCTTTCTTAAACCAGAACTAGACATTATCTATAGTAAAATTTAGGTTATCTTAAACAGGAACATTGGATTCCAGTGGCCTTGCTAGCACAAATCAGAAGAGAACCACAGACCTGAATCCAAATTGGGTCATGCACATACAGGAATGGGAAGTGCCATGTTTGTACAGCAAGATAATTTACAGACTGACCTAGACCAAAATGTGTCCCTAAAAATGGCATTTCGAAGAAACACTGACTTGTTTTGAGACTCATTCAGTAGGAAAGCAAAGACACTGACTGCAAAGAATGGATGTCTCCAGGGATGGGGCATCTACCACCTCTCTGGGCAACCCGTGTCAGTGTTCCACCACCCTTATTGTAAAAACTTTCTTCCTTCTATCTAGCCTAAATCTACCTTTTTTACTTTAAAACCATTACTCCTTGTCCTCTCACAACAGGGCTACTAAAATGTTGCCCCCATCTTTCTTATGAGCTCCCTTTGAGTATTGAAAGGCTGGAATCTCAGCCTGGAGTTCATGCAATGTTCGAGACAGTCTAGGACATGCTGCTGGTCACCTGCTGTTACTTCTGCCAATTACAAGTGTGACCTCTCTTAAATATTAATGCTTAAAGAATTATTCAGAAAAGTAAAATATATGTATATACTCCAAAGATTCTGAAGTAAATTTCATAATGCATTTAAATTAAACAATAGAATGCAGCCTTTTCGCTTCAGTCTACTAACAATCTAGGTCAAACCAGAGCCAAACTGTTTACTAGAACATCCAAATGTTCCCCAGAGTTGTTAATGATGACACCAGCTTTCAGAATTAGATAATACAATAAACACGATATCCATTAAAGTGTTGTGTTCAAATTAATATTTCACATGCCAGCTCCCCAAATCTTGCATGCACTGAAATTATCTGAGAAATCTGAAATTTATACACAGGACCACTGAACATTGGGTCTTTGTACTCTGAAACTCCCTGTGCCCTTTCTTATTTTTTTTCTCAATTTTCTTATAGTCACACAGGAAATCTGCACCAAGGCAACGAATTGAACCTCAGAGCAACTCCTGTGGCACTTTGACCACTGGTCTTTCCTTCTTCCCCAGATATGTGGGTTTTTTTGAAAAGGCTTTTGAGAATGAGAGCTTATAACAACAAGCATTGTACAAGCACTATGATAGACTGACTTTTTCTCTGGAATCTAATACAATAAAGCTGTTGTCTCAAATCAGCATTTCTCAGGAAAAGTGGGTATATAAATATTTAGAGATAATATTCACTGTTAAGTATCATCCACCAGAAGTAGCTTTTGTGCTTTGTCAAAGGTCATGTTTCTCCCCAGGCTATTATGCAGCAAGTTGTGACCAGTTACATACTTTACTGCTGGCCTATCGTATTATTTCAGAATGTTGCATATATTTTGCTTTGCAATAAAAGGTCTAAAAGAAATAGAAATGTATTAATTGAACAAATTCACCTTTAACTAATCCCATCAAGAGAGGAGCTTTGCCAGGTACATATTTTGGTCAAGCGAAATATTTCAGGAACTGACTTCTCTGTATTTGGAGAAACATTTCAAAAGAAATGGAAACATTACCTTAGCTGATGTTTCAAACCAGCCCACGAAGCCATTCTCTTTGCAGAACTGATCCATCTTGATGCCATTGTTCATAAGAACATCTATTCCCTGGTCGCACTTATTTGCTAAGAGAACTGCTGGCACAGGTTTGCCATTTGGAAGAACCAACTTAGAGTCCAAATCCTCTTTCCATTTTGTCACTGCTTCAAACGTTGCAGGTCTTGTAATATCAAAGACAATAAATGCCCCCATGGCCTCTCTGTAATATACCCTGGTCATGTTTCCAAATCTTTCCTGACCTGTAATGAAGAAAGTAGGAGGGAAAAAAATCACCACCTAATAAAAATCTCTGTTTCCAATTGAGGTCAATATTTCACATACCAGGTTTGCTAAGAGAATATTACTGATGGTAGAACTTCATTTTGTAAGTCTCTGGAAAGCTACTCTCTGTCTAAATAATGATAAGTACCATACTCATTCGTATGAAAATGCAAAAGAGTATAGCATGAAAAAGGAGTTGTAAAGCAAATATCCAAGGAAGTTTAATAACTTCATGACAAGCTTGAACTTCAGTGTAGAGTCTTACGAAGCTGCCAGATTGATCTTAGTGTACATTATAGGACAGGAATCAAAACAAATGCAGGTACTAGATTGGAAGATCCTTGATACTACAATAATATTTTGTGGGAAACATCTAATACAACTGGTCTGCTCATGTATGAAGAGGATCCTGCATATTCTCATGCAAATAACATAAGTAAGCTCTGGAGCCATACTGGCAATTAGAATCATTATGAATTTACTTTTACTGGCAAACTAAAACACAGGAGTGAGAAAGGTGAGTTTAAAGCTTTACAAACATGCAAAGTGTTCTAAGAAATAGCATATAAGTTATAATATGAAGAGCTGTCTTGCTCCAGTAAAAATTTCTGGGAGGAGATGTTTCACATTAGATCTGTTCAGAAGCTTTATGGTTTTATTTGCGGAATTCAAAGTGTTTTCTGGGAAGTTATTTACAGTATTTTTGTAAGCTATTAATAACAACATCTTGTTATATTCAAACATGAACATTTGTAATCATCTATCCTTTTATATATTTAAGATTGTAAAAATTAACACACTTGACATCAGGATGTGGTATGTTGACCAGCTGTGAGTTTGTTAATATATATGCTGTTTTCATGGAAACTTAGGAAAAAATGTTTCAAAGAATGGAAAGAAATTACACAGGATTTTTCTTGAATTGAAAGAAATAGAATTTACATTGATGTCTACTGCTGAGCTGTGATCTGAAAAAGAAGAATTCCTGAAACATCTCACAATAACAGCAATCTTTAAGCAAGATAACTCTTGTATTTAATTATATCACTCCATAGCTGAGAAAAGGTGCTATGAAAATAGAAAACATTCAATGGGAACCTGTTCCTAGCCTTACTTTCTCAATGTGAATAACTTTGAGTAGGTTAGGAAGACAAGAAGATTGGTAGTCTGCCTTTGCCCCCAGGAAGGTTACCTGTGGAGGTTTTATCTGATGGAAATTGTACTGTCAAATGCAAGGCTGGGTTGAAAATTGAAGAGTGCTGATTACTGAGCTTCTAGGCCATGTAGTTTCATTTAACGGAAATAGCATTGAATGCACTTATGGGGTCAACACCATCTGTTTGTGATGTTTATCCTTGGTTTTATGCACTAGCTGTTGCAGCAATGTGAAAGTCATTCACATGATACAGAAACCAAAAATGTATATCTGTCTTCTCCAAATTCATGTTAGAATTTTTTTTTACTTTAAACAAACACTGTGTCCCACTGATGAAGCAAGACAGAAATATACCATTTCTGAGAGATATGAGGTCATACTGAAAATTCCTTATGGTTGTGCTTTACTAAAATGTCTTATGATTCCTATCAGTGGTCTAATCAGATGAATGTCTAAGTCATGTGCCATTCAATAATCTCCTTGTTGAGAAATTATTTTTTCATCTGCAAGAAGGTGCCTTCAAACAGAAGTCAGGGTCTGATTAGAAACTTAACAGTGAGGCAAGCAGCAACATGTACAACTAGGTTTTGGTGCATATTCAGTGGTACTTTTTACTTCTCATGCAAAGTTCTTGAGATGCTTGCACTGTAGTTCAGATGCAGATGATGTAAGAACAGCTAAACTTGGGCCTTACACATATTAATTGAGACACAGATCTCTAAGATAGGTGGGACATGTTGTCACAGAACATTGACTAAATTATTAATTTGCGGCATAAAATCATTCATCAGAAACGATCAAAGTTATTAGAAAAATAAAAGGCTCTTATGGCGTGATCTTCTGGCTAGCAGTGGCCCACAAAGTTCTGACAAAGGGTATGACACTGATTCCTCCTGCTTACAGCTTTTTTGCACAGATCTAGGTTTTTCACTGCACAGAAAAGCCATTGTTTTCGTAAAAGCGATGGTGATTTAACAGCTTCCCTGGGCAGCCTGTTCCAATGCCTGACAACCTTTCCTGGAAGAAGTTTTTCCTAATATCCAATCTGAACCTCCCATGGCACAGCTTTCATCCTATTACTCATTACCTGGGAGAAGAGACTGGCCCCCACCTCGCTACAACCTCCTTTCAAGTAGTTGTAGACAGCGAGGAGGTCTCCCCTCAGCTTCCTTTTCTCCAGGCTGAACAGCCCCAGTTCCCTCAGCTGCTCCTCCTGAGATTAGGATGCCTTTGTCATCAGAGATTGAGAAAAGATATCTAGAGGGCATCTTCTCAGCAAGGACAGATGTTTAAGAGTGGTCACACAGCTTCATTATGGAGGTTTTAATCTTTGCCCTCAGGACTCTGGCGAGCCCAGGGTGAGCAGCTTATACCCAGATGGTTCAGTACAAGATGTTTAATTGTGAAACCAGATGAATCCTACCCCACTTTGAAGTGAACCCAGTGAGAGCAAGGTGCTAAAGCAAAAATATTTCCATGAAAGACAAGGACTCCCTGTCTGAATGGCATCTGCCTGCACATTTATCTTGATCTCAGTGGCACCTCTGCAGCAGGGGAAGGTATCATTTCATGGGCTTAAAGTAACGAACAGCTGAGTTTTCATAGTTTATAAAAATGAACTCCACATAAATTTGACAGCATGACTTGTAAGGAAATCTACAATTTTCACTAACCACTATCATCTCTGATGAAGTTATAAAAAACCGTGATAAAGTGCTAAAACTCAGATAATTTCCATCATCTGCCTACAGTATCTGCAATATAGTACAAGATAAAAAAAATGATTAAAACTGCTTAATGCCCAGTTTTACAATGGGTTTTACTTCTTGCCACCATCCCTCATCCTGAGAGGCAAAAGCTGGGAACCACCATGCTTTACAGAGGGCCTTTAGCCAACATTGAGAAGCTGGAAATTGTGGAGAAGATGGAAACATCTTTTATCTTTCACTTCAAAACAACTTTCAGGATTTTTACCCTTGAATTCAAGTCATCGTCTTCATGGATTGAAACTTAAGCAAGCCTTGAGGTGCTATTCAGCACTCCAGAATGTGGAAAAGCAAGCTATCAGCAAGATCAGGCCCATGCATCCCACCACAAATCAATACTGAAATAAACCCACCACAGCCAGGGACTTATTTATGTTTGCAGAACAGTAATTTCAGGGTAACTTAGCCTAGAAATCACCGTGACTATCTTATTTATGCATATGTACCACAATGCTTAGCAGCCACTAAAAGCCTAAACTGCTGAGGGTGTGCTGTGCCTGGCATTAGTGAACAGCCCATTTACTCCTTCTGGAAAATAACAGTCTTAAAAACTTCACAGCTGCAGAGACATTTGCCTATATCTGTGCAAAGATTGATGTTTCTGAAGGTAAAAGTTTCAGGGAAAGGAAATGAAACTGTTCTTTTACCACTGGTATGGTCTCCAATGCACTGGTCCATCTCTTTACGAGATGAGAACCAGCCTTGTAAAAGCAAACCAATGTATTTTTGGTAGCAGTGAATAATCCAGCCCACACATACACAGCAGGAGGGATAAGGGTGATGCTGACAAGGCTGTGAAAAATTAGCAGGGAAGGGGGAAGGCTCTGAAGTGCTGCTCTCTGCCCTCCGCTGCGCTCGCAGAGCTGCTCCCTGCAGTAAATCTGCAGCTCAAACTGGTTTTCAGAGAAATCTCAGCCTGTGTGGACATGAAACACGGGCCGTAGCACTGAGAGCAGCCTTGCAGAAATGTGAGTAAGAAATACACATGGATCCACTGGCTGCAATAGTTGGTTTCTTCAAAAGCAGCCCCAGCTTGTGTCTGCAGAGCCACCCCCACCACAACAGCCTTGTTCAAAATACGATTGAGAGTTTCTTTTAAAGTTTTCCTTCTAACAATATGTTAATTAATTTCAAGAATACTCATACAGAGGCAGCAGAAATATATGGAAACAAACAAAACATTGACTGAGGAGTGAGATTTAAAGATGTGGTGGCACACTTAACAGGGACATGAACACCAAAACTGAGAATTTGGGACATTCAATGAAATAAAATGGAACTGTTGCAAGGAAATTAAAGACAATGAGAGTTTTACCATGTATATCTCCTCCCAAACTCAAGAGTAAAAATTCAGTCACTTGAAACTTAGGCACTTCACTGAATCAGCCATAAATTCATAGATTTTTAATGCCAGTGTGTTGTTACAGATATCATAACATCATAAAACATGAAGCTTTGTCCAATTATTCCTGTCTAACACCCATAGCTTCAGGAGTATATTGTCTGTTTTAAAATCCCTAGTCTTAATGTAATAATGTGATGCAGAACCTACCTTATCACTGAATTAATTTTTCTAATGCTTAGTTATCCTTATTGCTCAGCATTATCTTTTATCTAAATAAATACAGTTCCAGCATTTAGCTATTAGATCTTACTATAGTTTCGTTTACCAAATTAAAGAATACAGAAAAATATGTTACAGGTATATAAACTACATTTAACTATGAAATTAAACGGTACTAGATGACATTTGCTTTTTCTTCCTATGTCTGTAAGGGTAAAGAAAGGTAAGCTTCTTGGTCCTACCATGGCTAGAGTATGTCACCCCTGCCATGAAGCCACCACATATGTCAATCCTACTAATAATGTAGACAAGCTCGACACTAGTTTTACGCAAAACATTTTTAATAAAGTTATTTCTAAATTGTTAAACAATTTACTACCCACTGATCCACATAGTGAAGTGCAAGGAAGAGTACACGTTACACTGAGTAGTAAGTTTACTTGCTGTATAATGGAGGGGGAGGAAAGGATGTAAGAGTTAAAATGATACCTGATACACACACACACAAACACATATATATTCATATATTGATACATTTGTAGCAGTTGCTTCAATTCCAGATGTCCTAAATGCTAAGCCAACATCCTTCAGCTTGGTTAGAGACTGAAAATTTATTGTTTTATCCCCAAAACTAAACATCACCAGAAATTCTACCAAAAGAGAGGATATTCTGAGACTAGAAATTTTATTTTCCTCATTCTTATCCTTTGTGTTTTGCAAGCGGTGGTATATGACCAGCCACAGCCAGGATAAAACACTTACATTCCTTCTATATTTCCAATCAGTTTTACTTCACTTTCATTTTTAAATAACTTTTTCTCACCAGTCAGACGCCTTATTGGTGATAACTTCTATGCCAACAGCACCCTGATCTGAATTCAGCTTGTTGCTTACATAAATTATTTTCTGTGTATAGCCATCAGCAGCTGAAACTCCTTACACAGAAGCCATTAAAACTGAGACAGCAACTCTTTTTATTACTGACCACTGTCTTGACCTTCACAGAGATGCTTTGAATTGAGCAATTCATATGAAATTTAGTACTACGCTGTAATTCTCTCCGTCATGTGTGATAACTCAGAAAGCATGCTAGTCATTCAGCTCTACAACTTGGTGTAATTGCTTCTGCAGCCTGACTGAAAGCTACATCATATGATCTGCCAGCACATGATTAGTAGCATAATAAATCTCTGAAACAAGGCATGCAAAATACATTCATTAAGTCCCTGATGCATTCAGAAGTTACTATTAAATGCTTTTTCTCATGCGGAAAAGTTTTGCAGGATGTGTATATATTTGTTGTTCTAATCAGTCACTGGTAAGCAATAAGGCCAACGCTTTCCCCATTATTCCAACTTCATAAAGAAAACTGAACTTATATGTATTTAATAGCATAAACCCATGAGGCCATACAGATGTGTGAGAAAACTGAGGTTATTCATGTTTTGCATAAAGCAGTGTTGTTGCATAAATTTTAGTACCTTGGTGCCAAATTCAGAGCTCAGACATGAGGCAGGTCAGTGCAGAAGAAAGGCACTCCCTCCACCAAGAAGAATGTCAAGAATTTTTTCATTTCACTAGTTTTACTGGGTGCTGTTCCAGACTAGATCACTGAACCCACAGCTCAGGCCACACGCTGGCACAGTTACCTAACAGCTGATATTATGTTCACCTCTATTCATTACTTAACAAATGTAACTTCTTAAATTAATTCAGTTTTTAAAACACTCTCCTTTTTTCTGTATGCTATTGTGGTATAGCTGTACTTGGATTTCTACGTACGCTAAATGAAAAATGATTACTTAAAGCATGCAAAATATGCCATCAAGATAAACTTTTATTTTGTGTACAGAATAAAAATGATTAACTTCTAGTAATGGCAGTGGCAAAAATAAAAAGTTGTGGTTTTACTTGGAAGCCAAATATAAAAAATCCAAAGCAGTGAAAATGACAAGTCAAATTCTGCATTTTTTAATTATGTAAGCATGCAAGGATAACTAGAATTCTTTATGCTTTTTCTCCCTGCAGAGTAAATTATCTTTTTTTACTTGATACGGAATAAAGACAAGAAAACATGAGTAAATACATTTTTAACAACCAGGATTATTGCCAAAGAGAAACACTTCTCTTTTCAAAGCATGTCAGAAGTTGTTCACATTTCACTGGGCTGAAGGAAGGTAGGCAGGAAAGAGGAAGGAAAGGAAGAAGGACGGTATTTTGATAAAGTAACTCAGTGATATTTATTCTTTTTTTTTTAAAAATGATCAAAATAATTTCAACTATCTTATTGAAATGCTCATCTCTGCCACTAAATTAAATAGGTGTAACAGGAAATTCTTGTTACTCTCCCTCCCATCACAGAGATCTGTGAGTCTAATGAGGGAAGAACTGGGGCATTGGGAGAGAGGTGCCTGTGTCCCTCCACGCATCTAAGGGCTTGAGAGAAAAAACAGACAGGGCAGGTTTCACTCTGACACCTCTTGTTTGGGGTTCTGCTGACTTTAGGGAAACTCCAAAATTTCAGTCTGTTTTCTCTCCTCAACCTCCTCTCCCTCACTGCACAGGCACTGGTAGTTCCCAACTTAAAGATTAATGCAGTTTCAGTCTATATTGTATATTGTCTCTGGATGAGTTACGTGGCAAAGGGTTCTTCTCTGTACTCACCCGCAATATCCCAGAGCTGCAGCCGTATCACGGTCTCAGCATCCCAGCTCAGCACCTTCAAGGCAAAGTCCACCCCGATGGTGGCCCGGTAGTGGGGGGAGAAGTTCTGGTGGACATAACGTTTGATGATGCTGGTTTTGCCCACTCCCAGGTCCCCGATCACCAGCAGCTTGTAGAGGTGCTCCTTCTGGTTGTGCTTCTGCATCTTTCCTGTGGCTGCGGCTGCTCCCTGCGAACTGATTGCATGCTCTGCCCGAGGAATCCTGCCAGCCCGAGGGGGAGAGAGGGAGTGAGGAACCGGGGAGGGAAGGAGAGAAGGTAGGTGGAGGCTCTTTCCCTTTGTATGGAAGCAGGATCACCAAGTTCAGCAGGCGGCCCTGCTGGGAGATGAAGTAAGCAAGGGAGCCGGGGGTAAGAAAGTCTCCCAGGAAGTTTTGTGCGTATGTGTGTAAAGGTCAGCACGAGGTGTGTTTGGGATTAGTCTGGCTACTAAAGACTTTGCAGGAAAATTCATGCAACAGTCCTATTCCCTGCTTTGGTCCTTGCTGGAAGGACAGTGTTTCTGTTGTGAACTAGTTTTACGTACTTTTTTAAATCTCTGTCTTCTTGGTGATAATTTGTCATCCTGTGCTTGTTTCCAGACATCTATAAAATGCCAGTCACTGCAAAAAATCAGGAATTGCGTTTCAGAGGTTTCACGCCTTCATTAAAGCGCAAAAATTAAACCAGCATGAGTTTAACTTTGGATGTGATTTGGTTTTAATCAACATAAGTCAGTGCAAATGCGGTTAGATCACTAGAAGTGGCAATTGTAGCAATATAATGCATCTTTACGTGTCCACTCTGTGAGGGGTCTATGAATTTAATTATAACAGGTACATATTTTTACATTTCATTAACAAAATTCTGATTGCTCACATATGCTGAATGCAGCACTCAGCTTGCTGGTTTTTTGTTTTATTTTTTTTTCATACAACTGGGCTAAGAAATGCAAAAAATCCAGATTTATCCCATGACTCCAATAATCAGAAGTTATGAAAGCATAACAGCGTTATAGCATATGAATGCCAGTGTTTCAACAGTCCTCTGTTTTCCAAAATAACTGATATCGAAC
Source organism: Caloenas nicobarica (assembly GCF_036013445.1). Classification (NCBI taxonomy): domain Eukaryota; kingdom Metazoa; phylum Chordata; class Aves; order Columbiformes; family Columbidae; genus Caloenas; species Caloenas nicobarica. The sequence goes on along the minus strand of NC_088245.1, from coordinate 206,815,761 downwards.
TTGTGAAAAACTGAACACATTTGAATAAATCATTCCACTGACATGATTGACCCTATATTTTAAATGGAGAACACAGTGACAGTTTCAACTTGGCAGCCTCGCTGGAGACCACTATCCATTGCCTAAAGGTGTTTGATTCCTTTAATAGTTCTGTTAGTAAACCCCTAGAATTATAATATTGTGTGAAAGTCATCTGTGAATGATTTTTACATTTATTGATGATCTTGATAAAATAAATTAACCTCCCCTCCACATTATACACTTATTGAAATGTTATTTGATGGAGTTCTTATCCAACTAAGCACCGAAATGGTATTAGAAATTTGTCATCTATACAAAAAGTTGGATTTTAGTAGACAAAGAATTCAGAACACTTCTATTATGCAACCTTTTATAATGAGTCTTTAAACTCAAAATTTAAAGCTTGTATATATATACACACGAAGTGGAAATGGATGATTTGAGGAGGAAAATGCCTTATTTTCCTTCAAACACTTTATTTTTAATAAGAAACAAATTCTCTTTCCAAAAAACAACTGTCCTTTGTATCCTTCTTTTTGGAGACAAAAATTTAAATGGCTTAGCCTTGTTAGCTATGGACATTATAAAAGACTGCAATTTGAGAAGTAAACCAGTTCACTCCATACCGTCTTTGCATGATTCAAGCTTATTATTGTTGCTACTGGTATTGTATGGTCTGTGAATCTTACCTTCACAGCACTGCCATTTTCGGAGAGGATTGGGCACCCCAGCACTTCCAAGCACTCACAATTCCCCTCTAAAGGTGAAGATTTCCCATTTTAGAGATTAAAAAAAAGAACAGGCTAAGACAGTTTAGCAATTTAAGTAATGACAAAATTGGTGTTTTGGACAAGGTTGAAGCTATGTCTGATCTCTTATCCTTCTTTTCTGATGGCCAATGCTCAGAGAACAGTGCATGGAAGATCACTGTAAGCAGATATTAGGTAACTGGAGGTCTTAGGCTCTTAGTAAGCGTAGTTAGAGGTTGGCCTACACCCAGAAGCATGAGGCTTTACTTCTCTTCCAAAGTTTTTCTTAGCATTAGCTATAACAGCTCTGGATAATCATGCTACTTGTTTGAGTTTCCAATTCTTCTTTGAACCTGGCTAAATTCTTGACCCCAGCAACACCCTGGTACAATGAGCTCCTCATAGGCTTAATTGAGATCACCCCAGCATGGTAGGGCTACAAACAAGGTGTTCAGCGAGGTGTTCACATGTGGGGTGAGCGCATAGGAGGCTTCTTTGCATTTAGAGGGATGATTTGCTGAGCTAAAGTGAAGCATGGACTGAAGCATCTTGCTGAGGGAAAGCCGTACCCAGATCTCTGAACTCCACGGTGAATTGGCTTTTATAATCAACATCAGCTGAATGCTCCTGAGGTAGGAGAAGGCCATCAGCCCTCCCTTGCTTCATCTTAGAATCATAGAATGTCCTGAGTTGGAAGGGACCCACAGGGATCATCGAGTCCAGCTCCTGTCCCTGCACAGGACAACCCCACAGGTCACACCGTGTGTCTGAGGCCGTTGTCCAGTCTCTTCTTGAACACTGTCAGGCCTGGGGCCGGGACACCTCCCTGGGGAGCCTGTTCCAGTGTCCAGCACCCTCTGGGGGAAGAACCTTTTCCTCATGTCCAACCTGAACCTGCCCTGGCACATCTTCCTGCCATTCCCTCGGGTTCTGTCACTGGTCACCAGAGAAGAGCTCAGCCCTGCCCCTCCTCCTCCCCTGGTGAGGAAGCTGCAGCCGCCATGAGGTCTCTCTCCCCTCAGTCTCCTCCAGGCTGAACAAACCCAGTGACTTCAGCCGCTCCTCATACGGCTTCCCCTCCAAACCCTTCAGCAACTTCATAGCCTCTTCTGGACACTCTCCAGTAGCTTTATATCCTTTTCCTTCTGTGGCACCCAGAATTGCAAACAGTGCTCCAGGTGAGGCCACAGCAGTGCAGAGCAGAGCGGGACAACCACTTCCCTCAACTGGCTTTTTGGAGGTCTGTTCCCACATCCTGAGCTATGTGTCCGTACTGGTTTGGCTTCGCCAGCACCCGAAGGCACCAGGGCAGGGAGGTGCGGATGTGTTCCTCATTTGCAGCTCTGCTGCAGGAACACGAAACGCTGCCAGGGGGGAAGGCAGATAATTTCGGCTGGTCATGTATTAAGCGATCACGGCAAGACTTGTTTGATGATGCCAGCTGATCCCTTCAGGCACACAACCAGGTCACTGTGACTCAGTGGTTTGCTGCAGACAGAGGTGTCCAGGGAAGCGCCCTTAGCCTGGAGCGGTTGCAATGCAATCTGTCTTAGCTGAGACCACGGTTTAGGACAGCTACCATAAACCATATTAGTTTGCATTTGCCACCCACAGGGAGGTAGTTAGCAAGGCTCAGCTGACACAGAGTAACTTGTTAAGCTGGGAGGACCAGGTGGTGTCTCTAAGCCTTTATTCTGCTGCTTCAGGTCCTTCAATAATGTCCAGGCAATAAGAACATGTAAACATGTCACCGGTGTTTATATGTTGTTTGTCTGTGTTTTCTCTGGTAAAAACATACATTTTGAACTTTATTAAATCAATGTAAATAATAATTGAAATTCCACATGACATTACGCATATCTATGCTGCTTTATTTTTTATTCCCTGCCTATCCACTATGCTATATGCCACAACAGTGTCATCTGATGCTTTGCTATTTCTATTTTAATACCTATACTAGTATCGATAGACTATATTAACATTCTGTTTTAATTGGCAGGAATTAATACAAACTCTACACATCTCTGTTGTAAACATTTAAAAAAATTCCATTGAATTAAGGGATTATAGACTGTGTTGGCCTCAGCATAAAAGTGAAACGTTTTACAGTGATAGTTTTAATTATGTTGACAGGAATCATGGACGGCATAACTACATTCTGGATTTTATCACTCCTCTTTGCATGGCATGTACCACAGAGAAGGACGTGAGTCCTGACTGAGCACCGTGGTTGTTACTAACATATCTTTTAAAATGATGTTTCCTGAGATATTGAAAGCACAACGTAATAATTCTTGTCCAAGGAAGCACATTCAGATTATTAGATATTTATGTACTTAAAGGACTGCTATCTAATTATCCAGGGTTTTTACACCACAGCTATTAATGTTATACCTGGTAGCTTTGAATGCCATCATATTGGTCTTACTGAATATGATGTAATATAAATGACATCATAAGCCAAAGAAATGCTAAATACACATCTTTGTGTGGGTATGCATATATATGTATACACACACACAAATTAATATGATAGATTAGAAGATTATTTTATGTCCTGCTTTAAAAATAGTTCAGAACATTGACATTCTACACAGTTTTTTGCCAGACTTCTCTATCCCAATTAATCCGGGGTATGGAATAAATACTAAGTTGATAGCTACACAGAAGACTGTTCATCTTTTATTAATATATTGTCTTCCTCATTTCAGTCTTAGCATATTCTCTGATTTTGTTATGGGAATAGTCAATCATGGCAAGAGTAATTTCTTACAGAGAAATACATTGTTTTAACAAAATGTTGCATTTCCCCCAATTTTATTTTTAGGCTAGAAAGACTTAATTAGTTTAGATTTTCCCTTCTTCCATTCCAACAGTTCTTGGGATTAGGACATTCAGTTAAAAATTATTATGGACTCATCAAACGTACCTGTAGTGGAATAGTTATTGACTCATCAAACACAGCTACAGCTGTCTTTTGATTAAATTACGATCTTAAGTTATAATTAACTTAGCGTAAAATATACTTTATCAGGAAAGATCCTTCAAGGAATATCTAAACAAATTTTCATGTAACCAATAGCTTTTATGGTCAGATGTCATGCTACTGTTCTGAAATGAGTTATAATTCCTGCATTCAGTTTTTCTCCCTCATTAAAATTTCAGTCTACACCATGGCTGAAAGCACTCTATCAATAACATAATACTATGGATTTAACAGGTGTGCCCAAGTGTTACCTCTCAGGAATTATGCCCCAGCTGTCCTACAAAACAAGATCTGGATAGCAGGAACAGTCTATGGCAGTGTCTGTTTAATCTCAGAAAATACAATTCTCAAAAACAGCTAAAACCTTACAACTACAGCCCTGTTATAAAAGTGTCAAACAGGAACAAGTTACTGGTTGAGGGTACAATTTTGCTCCTAGAGCAATGGATCTGTTTCTAGTGTTATAGATCCTGCCAGATCAGACCCCAGGGCAAGATAGTATTCAGGGCAGAGAAATAGTGAGAACAAAGGGAAAGAGATTCCAAACGTTAACAGCCTATGGGTATGTGAATCATTGTATTTAAGGAGTGAGAGTTTGTGGCGCTCTCACAATTACAAACCTTTAGTCTGATAAAGGTACCCAGCTTGGCTCCTTATTCTACATTCCAATATATCTTTCATGTCCACCAGCCCTGAACAGAAGCCTCCCGACATCTCAGATGATTTTGGTTACCTGTGTGAGCACAGTCAGTGCTCAGATGCAAACACATTTCTATTCCATCAGACTCAAAAAATAATAATTATTTCATGTAATTACCTTTCTAAAGGCTGATTCTTTTTTCTATTTTTGTATAGATCCACACAGCCTAATAAAATCCAAGTTAAGGTCTACCCTTTGGAGCCTGTGGCGAAATTTTAGATGGGTTGCAGTGTGTTTTACACCAAGTGCACTTGAACAGTCATCTGGGAATACATGAGCACAGTGCAACTCAAAAAGCAATAAGGAGAAGGACCAGAATGTCTACTATGAGTAAAATCTAATAACAGGGCATCAGTAATACTCTGGGAAAAGTAAAGTGGTTTGTCTCTGAAGTCAGATGGCAGTGGAAGCATCACACAGCACAGAATTAGACTGAAGTGCGCTGGTTCCAAATGAACATCGCTGTGTCTCAGATTCAATAAGCGAAGTGTAAGAGCTCTCACTGAGGTTGTATACTGACCCACCACTCATCGCAGGGTGGCTACTATGGGGCTACCAATAAAAGCCTGGGCCAAACTGACAGTGCAGCAGTTTTAACCCTCTTCAGATACTGTGAATTATTTGTATGATGAGCATCAAACAGTTACAGGGCTACAGATAGGCATGTCTAGAATCAAGCTAGAAAGTTTCCGATACTCAGTAATCTGTATTATGCCCTCTCATGAGACTCCATATGCCATCCTCGCAGCAGGAGCTTAGAGACTAGTTTACCTTGCCCACCACAGAGAAAATCTTCTTAAGAACAGGGCTGAATCACATCAGCAAAACTTTTATCTGATGCATGGAGATTTAAGTCTGATTCTTGGAGGCTATCAATCTTTAATGATGCTTCACCCAGCAGCACCAACTTCATGTGCAGAAACATTTTTTAAGAGTACATCCTAAATCAATATGCACTGGCCTGAATAATTTTCCTTGAAACTGCAAATTTACACCATGGAACAAAACTATAAAAGATATTCCCTTTACCTCATAAAAGTTAAACAGGAGTATATTTTGTAAAGTCATATTCACTAGAATTTACAGTATCACAGAACCACTGAGGTGGGAAGGTACTTCTGGAGATCACTGAGTCCATCCCCCCTGCTCAAAGCCAGGTCAGTAAGAACAGGTTGCTCAGAGCCAGTTAAAGTTAGGTGTTGAATGTCTTCAGGGATGAAGACTTCACAATTTCTCTGAGCAACTTGTTCCAGTGTTTGACCACACACAGAGCAAAAAGATTTTTTTTAAAGTTTAAATATAATTTCCATCTTTTTCCTGTCTTCTTTACTCAGCCCATCAAGCATACACATCTATAAGACCCTCATGAGCCTTATATTCTCCAGGCTGAACTGTGCCAGCTCTCTTGGACTCTCCTTGATGTTCCAAGCCCTTAATCATGTTTATCATCCTTTGATGGACACAGTTTTCCTTGTCTCTTATACTGGGGAGCCCAGCATTGGACACAGCACTCCAAGTGTATCTCACCAGTGCTTAATTAGAGATGAAAGATCACCTTTCTCAATCTGCTGGTGATGCTCCACCTAATGCAGCTCAGGAGAATGTTGGCTTTCTTTGCTGCCAGGCTCAGGCTCAACTTGTTTTCCACAAGTTGACCCCCAGGTCCTTTTCTGCAAAACTCTTTCCAGGTGGTTAGTCTCCAGCCTGCACTGATGCTTGGGATTATTCTTCTCCAGCTACAGGATTTGGCACTTCCCCTTGTTGAACTTAATGAGATTCATCTCTGCCCAATTCTCCAGCCCATCAAAGCCCCTCTGAATGGTGGCACGCCCATCCCATTTATCCTTGTGTCGTCTGTAAACTTGCTGAGGGTACAGCCTGTCCCCTCATCCAGGTCATTAATAAAGATGTTGAACAGTATTTGTCCCAGTATTGATCCCTGGGATACACTTGTAATCAGTGGCCTCCAGCTGGGCTTTGTGCAGCTGATCCCAACCTTTGAGCTTGGTAGTTCAGCTAGTTTTCAACCCATCTCGCTGCTGATTCATCTAACCTTTACTTCAGCAGTTTGCCTGTAAAGATGTTATGGGAGACAGTGTGAAAAGCCTTGCACATCTTCCACTGTTCTCCCGTTATCCACACCCAGTCATTGCATCCATTTGGTCAGGCATGATTCCCCCTTCATATATCTCTGCTGACTACTCCAAATCACCTTCTTGTTCTTCCTATGTTTCGAAATGGCTTCCAGGATTATTTACTCCATCGCCTTTCCTGGGATCAAGGTGATGGTTACCAGCCTGTAGTTCTCTGGATTTCCCTTCTTGCTCTTCTTGAAGATAGCAGTGACATTTGCTTTCTTTCAGGAAACTCTTCTGCTCACCATGACCTCCCAAAGATAATCAAGACTGGTCTCATGGTGACATCAGCCAGCTCCCTTGGCACTTATGGGGGCATCCCTGCAAGCTCAGACAGTGAGTCTATATTATTCCCCAGTTATCTGTTCCTGGTTCCACCTCGTACATTTCTTTTTCATGTTTGAGTTTAGTTAGGAGCTCCTTGTTCATGCAAGCCTCCTGCTGCTTTTTTTATTTCCTGCATGTAGGGACGGGCCATTCTTGAACTTGGAGGAGGCAATTCTTGAAAATCAATCAGCTCTCCTTGACTCCTCTTCTGTCCAGGGCCCCTCAGATAATTCTTCTAAGTAGATCCCGGAACAGGCTGAAATCTGTTCTCCTCAAGCCAAAGCCCACAACCCCGCTTTTTGCTTTTTTCCCCTCTTCTCAGGATCCTGAACTCTGCCCTCTCACAGTCACTTCAGCCAAAGCTGTCCTTAGTTTTCACATTGCCATACAGTTCTTCCTGGTTTTTAAGTATCAGGTCCAGCAAAGGATCTTCCCTGATCAGCTCCTCAATCACCTGTGTCAATGCTCTTCAGAAACATCCTAAGTTGCTTGTGCCTTGTTGTACGGTCCCTGCAGCAGATATTGGGGTGACTGAAGTCCCCCACAAGGACCAGAGTCTGAGAACCTGAGGCTTCTTCCAGATGTCTGAGGAAGGCCATAATATGTAAGAATATTTCTAATACTAAGGAAAAAAAGATATTCAGGATTAGATTCAGTTTAAGGAGCAGGTCCCTCTAAATTATTTAGGTCATTACAGATTAGGAGCCCTACAGTAGTTACGAATTGTATGAGAAATCAACCAATTTATTCATACAGCACTGTCAGCTACAATCCTCTTTGCCTCATTTGTCTCCTGCTGCAGCTGTCTCAGAGGGGTTGGTGTGCAAAGCAAAGCTCCCAAGAGCTTTACTGTACTAGAATAGGCTATAAAATAATGTTTGGCATGAAATAATTGATAGCCAAAGGGCCTGATCCTATGTGGTCCTGACTATTTCATGAAAGACATTAAGAATCCACAGTACCTTGCCAAGTCAGAGAATTTAGAGACCTCAGGATATCTCAGAAGATCTCAGAGGCTTCTAATAGCTGACTGATATGCTGAATTAATCAGATTATTGGTGCAATGGGTTTATAGACTACTTCATATTGCGGTCAAGTCATACTCATACTTCGTTGTCAGGACATTTTGAGTCTGAAGAGGCTGAAAAGCAGTCAGGCACAAGGAGATGCTTAATTATGAAATTCATGTTCATGGACATGATGGTGAGCTGTGCAGTAGTATGTAGGCTCTAAAACCCGATGGTATGCCGGGCAATTTATCTGTGCAAAATATCATTATCAGTAAATGACACGTGCAGAGATGGTAAGGAATCACATACTCTTATGTTTGCAACAGTCCCTTCTCTGCTGTTTCTGACCCGTGTTTCTCTTTCTAATGTCTCTCTGTTGCAGACTACAAACAGGGCTGCTAAATCCTTCAACAGCCAGCAGATCATACCCTGAAACAGTCATGTATGAAGGCTTTTGTTCAGTCTGAGCAAGTCTTTATTTTCAGTTAAAATTAAATACCCACTTGGGACTCAGGTGATGAGGAGAAGTGTGGTGGGTTGACCATGGCTGGATGCCAGGTGCCCACCAAGCCACTTGTCATTTCCCTCCTCGGCAGGACAGGGAGGGCAGAAAAAAAGATGGAAAACAAAACAAAACAAAACTTGTCGGTCAAGATAATGGCAGCTTGATAAAGAAAAAGCAAAGGCCGCATGCAGAAGCGAAGGAAACGAAATATTTATTCTTCACTTCCCATCAGCAGGCGATGTCCAGCCACTTCCCAGCAAGTGGGGCTCCAGTACATGTAGTCGTTGCTCCAGAAGATAAACATCATAATAACAAAAGCCCCCTCTCCTCCTCCTTTCTCTCAGCTTTTTTTGCTGAGCAGATGTATGGAATACCCCTTTGGTCAGTTTAGGTCTTGCCCATCCCCAGCCTATGGGTGAGGGGGAATGTTGGGGAGACAGCCCTGATGCTGAGGGAGCTCTGCTCAGCAGCAGCCAAAACACTTGTTTGTTATCAACGTCTTTCTAGCTACCAACACAAAGCACAGCACCGTGAGGGCTGCTGTGGGCAAAATTATCTCAGCCAGACCCAAAACAAGAAGGAAAACTGATATCCTCAGGTCTCATCTCAGCCACAGGTACTGCTGTATCCAGCATAGCTGAGCTGTAGAAAAATGAGCAGTGACATCAGCTAGCTTGATAAAACTCTACAACATCTAGCACAGGATGCATTACGTAGAAACCAGTGGCTAAAATGCCATCAAAGTTGCATCACTGGTGACGAGAACAGTGTCCCCTTAATTACGAAAACAAGTTTGCAAGAACAGATGCACTGCTGGGAAAGTGTGGAGAGTTTTACAAATCCCAAAATGATCCATCTGGGGAGGGGTAGCCTTTCTGGTCACTTCCATGGTGTCTTGAGTATCCCTGGCCACCATACAATAGTCTGGGATGATCAGTGCCATTAGCTTCCTTTTCCTGAGGCCCCGCTGTCAATTTTTTATAAAGAAAGTATTGATCCAAATCAAGCCATACTCAGAAACAAAGGCTGACAGACTTATGAAAATTATTATAAACACCAACAAACAGCTCTTAAATTAAAAATAATGATAATAATAATTTTAAAATTGAATATAATCCCACAACAACTCCCATTAATTTTTAAAACATCTGCAAAGGGCACAGAAGAAGTTGTGCAAAACACCCAGTGCTGATGGCAAGTTTCAACATCTGTCTGGGACACTTGGTAAGTTCTGCTGCCTGTGACTATCTGTCTACCCAAAACTGGAGGGTAGATCCCACACTTACTCATAGAGATTGATGTTTTTTTGCCTGAACAGTTGTACTGAAATCAGTGACATTGTTCAGGAGGTCAGGATTTGCTCACTGTAAGTAACATTTATCTGCCCAAGAATAAAGTACTTGAAAATTATAGATGATTTCTTGAACTTCTACCCTGTTTTCTCTCTTCCAGTGACTATTTAATATTTGCAGCAATTCACTGCAGTTTATTGAAGAATTTTCCACGGTTCTTCAAGATTCAGAATCACAGACGGACACAGTGGTACCCAGTCATTACCGATGCTTACTGTGTCTTATCAGAGACCAGCCCTCAATATTTAGATGTGAGAGCATAACATGCACATGAAATGCAACATGAGTAATGACCCAGTTTAGAGAATTTCTATATAAGCAGCAACCTCTCCCCCCGTTACTGATTGCAGAGAGGCAGAGACATATTGAACTGCATACCTATTACCTTTTGGTGACACATCACGCTGCCATTCACAGGAGCAACAGAAACATTATTATTGCTCCCTTCCAGAGAAAGGTCAAGAAAGAAAGGAATTACTTTATACCTGCAGAGATGAGATTTGAGGCTTTTTTTGGAAAATAAAGCTTTTTTTGTTCCCCTTTTTCTTCCTAAGAAAGTATAATGATTCTGGACATTTTGACACAGAAATATATTAGCACCTATTGTTAATAATAATAAAAAATCATTTCTCAAGGCACATCATAAATGCATTGCCACAGGATTTCACTTGCATGAGGAGCTATGCCTAAGATCTGACTACATGTTCATACTGTTCCCAGTCACAGCAGCTTTTATTAATGACATAGCAAAGCCCAGAATCCTCATTTGTACACATTTCTAGACAGAACCAGGATCTCATTTTTCATTTATACAACCAAAGAACATAGTGTTTCCCTAGGCCTAACATCTCCTTGCCCCACACAGACAGAAAAACGATCTGTTCTCACTGAAGACTTCTGCTGACTTCACGTGGTGATGACGTTGCTGCAATGGCTAAATACTGCCCTCATGCAGCCCACACAAAACAACTTGCAAAACATTGCCACAGAGGTCAAACATCAAGAAAAGCCGTATCTTGCTCAGAGCAAGTGTTTTGTATAAAAGTGTTGGACGTTTTCACCCGATGGAAGATTTAACTGAGTGTGCTCTTGACCAGAGAACCAGCTCCTCACCTGGTATGTCCCAACCAGGCTACATCAGAGTTTCTGCCCCCAAAACTCTCTTTGCTTTCAGACATGTAATGGACTCAGTGGAGCATGTAGATCTGCATGTTCCTCCAAGAGCAGGACCAGGCATTGTGCTGATCTTTACATGGGACAGGACTCCTGCGTTTGCCACATCAGTCAACACAACTGCACCTTTTCTCAGCCCACTGAAAGGAATTGCGGAAAGGAATTGGTATGTAAAAAGTAGTTTTCAGTATAGGGTGTTTCAAAAAGATGGACCCAATTGGAAATCACTATACCTCTGCAACCATGAACCACTCTTGAATGAAACTCCTACCACTTGAAAGTGCGGGGCATAGAGTTTTCAAATCTGGGTGACCTCAGTAGAAGAAGACACTTTGAGAGGAGTTTGGGATGAATTCAACTATCATCTGGATGTTGTCTGTAGAGCAGGTGAAGGGAACATAGAGCATTTATAAAAAGGTTACTAAAACTTGATTACTCATTAAACCGTTTGTAAATTTTTGTGTAATCGTAACATGTCACCATCGTGAAATATACTGCTTTGAAATTGGCTCCATCTTTTTGAAAAACCCTGTACAACAGGTTTTTGAACGAGGTCATGGTTTTGGGAGTTCAGAGAGGTGAAAATATGCCCACTGTCTACCTGCAGCACAGGTTCACGTCCCTTTAATCTTGCTCACAGCAGCTCATTGAGCTTTCCCCACTCTCAGCAACCTTCACGTAGACTCCTTGGGACACCAAGAGAAGACATTTTCTTGCCGTCCTCTCTGACACCTGGCTGTATTGGCCATGTTTTGCCCTTTTCATCAGTCCCCGCTCATCCTCCACACTCTCTCTTCATCACTTCTCCTTGTCACTCCTTTGTCACTCCCCTTGCCCACTACCCTTACTTGACCTCCAGAGAAGGAACAACTCATGTGTCCCTCCAGAAGTGGCCATTCGACCCCAAAATAGCAGCCAGAAGGACACTTCTCTTCCCATTGCCCAGAGACAAGACTTTGAAAAGGTAATAAGACACAACAGAAGTGTTTATAAAGACAGTGATGGGCTTGAGTTCCTTCCACCTTTTATTGCTTGCAGCACAGCTCTTCAGGGCTCAACAAGAAAGGCTCCTGTGTGGTGAACACTGCTCAGACTCTGGATGGTGGCCAGGCCAGGTCCTGGAAGCCTTATCTCAGCAGGCAAGACAAGTGAACACTGGGTAAGGAGGGTAAGTAACACCGTGTGGAGCTCAGGTGAAGGGTTTCCAGGCTGCGACATTTGGCCACTTGCTGAACTATAAAAAAGAGAGAGGAAAAAAAAGTCCTCCCTGTTTGTGTGCATGTATTTATATATACACACACACTATATTCCTTTTGTATATACAAAAGGAATGCCAGGACATGTTGCTGAGCAGCTGAAACTTAATATTGTCCTCAAATCTTCCATTTCTGTAACATTTTAGACACATTACAAAATAAGAAAAAAAAATCACTAAGTAATTCAGAAATGCCAGGATAGGTTAGCTTTTTACATTTTTCACCAATATTAGCCTTTTTTTTGCACTCTGTTCAAACAGTAACAAAAAAATCCTACCCATTCTGGAAGTCATTTCAGCAATGAGACAGCTGCCCTTTCCATTGGGAACCAGAGTCCCAGCTACAAATTCTTACTTGATCCATAATACATGTAAGAGGGCCACCGCTTGTCATGGCAGAGGCAGCATTTCTTTTCTTTGTGGAAGTGGGGTGGCAGAAGAGGGTGTACATGAATTAGAAGGTAAACATGAGCTTTGCCATACATAATTGTTCGTGGGTTCAAAACACCACACAAGTTAATGCCGAGGAAGGGAACGGTACTTGGAGACCTGCAGTTGAACTCTTAAGCCAGAGATTTTTGTATTACAGTAATTAACATTGTTTCTCTCTAGCAGCACCGTAGCAAATCTGAATGCAAGAGCTATAGGAGGGGAAAATAATTTTATTTTATAACATACCGCAACACTCTCAGACCCACCTTCTTAAAAGTGCCAAGTTGAATGTTCAAATAGCCTCCATACCCATATACATCCTAGTGCTTTGGCCAGGTTTCCTTGCAGCAACAGGGAGGAAAAGGGATGCCAGCTACCCAGCTCCCATCATCTCCTCATCCTTAGCTTAGCCTTCAGGCACTCGTTTTGGAGGGGTCTTTCTTGTACAGTCCCACTTCTGTGAGGCATTAGGATTTGCAAGTATCTAGTATTTTTACTTGAATGCTACTGAAAAGGATCTGTCCTTTCCTTCTCAATATCACCTCTTAATTGCATAGGTAGGTAGGCAGGTGATCTATCCTTTTTTCTTTTTTTTTAAAAAAAAAAAAAAAAAATCTCCTCCTTTTAGGCTGTCCCTTGCTTTAGGTTGTCCCTTGGTACCTGTTCTGGGTGTCCTGGTGGACTTAATGCAGATGGGCTGGGAACTTAATCTGCTGCAAATCCAGGTGCCATTGGCACCTGCCTTTCCTACAGCCCATCTCCTGACATCCCTCCTGGTTCTTTCACACCCAGACACTCCCTTTCATTTTCCTTTTGGAGCAGTTTTAATGCTGCTATTACAAACCTCCACAATTCTCATGGATAATATAGAGCTAACATCAAGTTCTGTTTCGATAGCCTCTTTAATTAGAAAAAAACAATACCCTCTCAATGTTACAGCTGAAAAGTCAACCTCCAGCAATTAGGAAGATGCAATCACCCTATTTCTGACTCTTTCCGCAGGGCATCACACATGAAAAATAGGTATGTTCTGTGAAAGGAAGCATCGCATTACTTATATTTTAATCATCCCACTGCTGAGTTTTATGTGTTTGATTTGGCCTTTTAGTCAATTTCTTATGATTTTTTTTTTTCCCACGACAATCGGGTGCAGTTTCCTGCAGTTGTTATTCTACTGAAATTTAAACTTGTGCATGTGATCCCAAGGCTTCGGGAAGGAGGCAGAAACATAGCTGAGTCACAAAATTCACAACCTCGGCATCCTTATTAATGTATGAGATTTAGAAGGAAATTTTGGTGTAAAGCTGTATTGGGTTTGCATGGCAAGGTTTTAGTAGCGGAGGGGCTACAGGGTGGCTTCTGTGAAAAGCTGCCAGAAGCTTCCCCCATGTCCAACAGAGCCCATGCCATCATCTCCATGATGGATGAGCTGCTGGCCAAGGCTGGGTCCATCAGCGATGGTGGTAGCGCCTCTGGGGTTACGTATTGAAGAAGGGAAAAGAAATCAGACTCGCTATTTTAATAATCTTCATTGGCACACATTGTGGTTTTCCCTGTCTTTCCAAGACCCCTGGACCATTACGACTCTAAAATTACTTAGTCCCAATTTCAGCAGTTTGAACAAATCTAGGAAAATGTCTCTGCTGTCACTTTATATTCAGTTTACTGTGCAAAATTAGATTGACAACTTTGGAAGCTAAAAGTCACCTTGTATTTCAAGCCCTCATATCACAAAGCAAGGAGTCATGATGATCCAGCCAGGTCTTCATAAACCAACCACAGGACTCCCCAAGCAACTCTTGTGCCAGAGGTTGTGCTCAAAGTAGAAAAACACCCAACTCCAGTGAAGGAGACTCCACTGCAGTCCTTAATAGATTTTAAGGATTTATTATACTCACTATTAAACAGCTATAGCTCATTTGTCCTCTGTATGTATTCATTTTTCAAAACACCGAACTTTCAATATCTCTGTTTGCTGGGCTGATGATCCCCTGGGCTGTTTCCCCTGTAAGTGTTTATCAGCCGTGATATTATCTATTAACCTTCCTTGATAAGTTAAATAGATTGAGCCCCTACTCCTTCACTACAAGGCATATTTGCCAAACTTGTAACTATTCTCCTGAGCAATAGCTTGTTTCCCATTTTAAGCTACTCCAGATAACTCCATCATTTATAGGTAGAAGCCATCTAAGAAAACTACAGCCTCTTAAAAAAAGGTGAATTGAAGTTGCGGAGACCCACATCTCCATTCTATTTTATAGACAGTAGTTTATTTCCAGTCTTCCCTACTCCTTACAGCCAAGCTTAGCCCTGCTCACAGAATCACAGAATGTTAGGGATTGGAAGGGACCTCAAAAGATCATCTAGTCCAATCCACCCGCCGGAGCAGGAACAACCAGATGAGGTTACACAGGAAGGTGTCCAGGCGGGTTGGAATGTCTGCAGAGGAGGAGACTCCACAACCTCCCTGGGCAGTCCATTCCAGTTTTCTGTCACTGTCATTGTGAAGAAGTTTCTTCTCATATTTAAGTGGAACCTCCTGTGTTCCAGTTTGTACCCATTGCCCCTTGTCCTATCATTGGTTGTCACCAAGAAGAGCCTCGCTCCATCCTCATGACACTCACCCTTTACATATTTATAAACATTAATGAGGTCACCCCTCTGTCTCCTCCAAGCTAAAGAGACCCAGCTCCCTCAGCCTTTCCTCATAAGGGAGATGCTCCTCAACTTCCAAGAGCTGGCAGGATACCAGTGGATGAAGCTGCATCACAGGCTGCACCATCACAAGGTGGAGTGGTACCTCCTCAGTTCTAAGGTTTTCTAGCTCTTGCAGTTGCATCCCGTATGGCCTGTGGGAAGGAAACACTCTGGCTTCAGCCTGTGGCTCTCAAATGTACTTTCTGTGCTTGGCCCACAACCCCAAATAAAACTTGAGAATACATGTCATGTCGGCTTCTTAACTAGCTCTGTCAGGCTGATCGACGTTTCTCTGTGCAACTCAGGAACAGAGAAAACAGGGACATTCTCATACTGCAGTCAGCCAGAGGCAAACAAGTACATCTGATGACAGTCGCTGGAGGTGGTGACAGTGAGAGATGGCTCTGAGAATTCTCCCATCCTCACCTTAGCACCAGTGCAGCTGCCACACACAAGCAGTGACAGGTAGATGCAGGAATTTCTAAGAAAACACACAATCTTATGCAAAACACGTGTAGCTAACATGATACAAGCCACAGTAAATAGCGAGTGTTTTTATACTAGTAGTGCTGTGTCAATAGCAGATAATGAATTGATTTCCTAATGGCTGAAGGATAGTAAAAATAATAAGAAATACTCAGCTTTTATATCCTTATTCTCAAGCTAATTTCGAGTGCTACAGATGTCAATGAAATCAAAGAACCTAGCATGTCCATACAAAGCAATAACTTCATGAGAACACTTATTAAGAACTGGCACTTCAAACTGCATTGTGTCTGTGCAGTGAAATCACAGGCACCCACAGGTGGCAGGACAAGCCTGCAGATCACCTACACAAAGACCTTCTTCTGCACCTCATGAGAGTTTATACTGGTGTCAACATGGCTGCTTGTGTATAGAGCAGCTGTCACCCAAATTAGATCAAGCTGTGCAGCTGTAATACCAGCACAGCAGGAAGCTTGCTGCTGGCATCGCACTGCAGCCAACATCATCTTGTCTCCTACAACAAAAGCACAGGTGACAATTTCTTCCATCCTTGATTGTTTCAAGCAATTTTCAGCTTTAGCTTTAGTTACCATAACTCAAATCAATACCTGGAAAAAGGGTAGTGGGTGACCTACTCATAGCACATGAGCTATCACACCCCTATTACGCCTGATAACACAGCAAACACAAACCACGCACAGACACTGTTGGGGGAAAGTGGCATTGCCTCTCCCACCCCAGTAAAACTTCCTCCAAAGCACGCACAAGTGTGGGAAGAGAAGGTAGAAGAGAAGTGCCAGAAAAAAGGCATTTCAGGCACTTGGGTGTGTATTTCAGGCAAACAGGCGTGTGGAAGAATCACAGTTGCTCTACCATGGGACTCTCAGTTTTGTATCAACACCAAGTAACCCAAGTGGGAATGAACAAGGTAGAAGTACCCTGCTCTCCCCCCAGCCCCCAGATCCCGCAGCTAAAATGATCCAGTCCACAACAGAAACTACTCCGGATGTTCTCATTCAAATACTACCAAAACATAAGGTCTAAATTTCCAAACACTGTTCAATAGTTTTTAGCAGGGAGTTCAAAAAAAAAAAAACCAAACACAACACACAGCCAAAACCATGAAATGATTCTGCCCCTGCCCTTCAGTTTGAGCAAACTAGAGTCAAGCAGTTCTTGTGAAATTCTGCTACTAAAAAGGGAGTTTTCCCTTTGATGTTAAATGAGATATTTTGATTACAAACAGACAACCGCTCCATTTTTCTGTATTCTGTGTTTCCCTGTACCCTACGAAAAAGCTTGTATTTTGTATATAAAAATACTAATTACTTTCGTCACATTATTTTAACAGAAGATTACCAAAGAATTCATTTTCTACCTATGAAACTAGGCCTTGCCTCTAAGCCACTACAATTTATTCATGTGAAGAACAGCAGAGTGCTGCATTAACCAAGTCCTGTGTTGCAGCTGAGTTACATTAAAAAAAAGTTAATTCCAAGTCTTGCGATCCCCCCATAACTCTATTTTTCTACCTTGTAAATTTGAAAGGAATATCGCAACATATTAACAGCGAGAATTTAAGCAGGATTACTCGGGAATTAGTCAATTTACTCAATGAATTGTCCCATAACCACAGCAAGGACTACTAGACTCCTGGACAACCTTGCTTGATCCTGTCATGAGAATCTTGGCCTGAGCAGGATGATTCCTTGTTCTTCTCCCCTCTCATCCTCCTTCTCCACCAGTTTAGACCCTGCTAAAGTACAAAGCTCTTGATAGAAAGTTCAAAACTTAAGACAAGATACTGAAATAATGAACCAACTAATTCCGCAAGTATAAACTCCTATAGGAGCATGGTAACTTTTATTGAACTCTGAGATGATCAATTGCAAAGCGCAGCAATAAAATCCCAAACTGGAACATTTAATAACAGCCTGAAATGTAGAATTGATTTTTATTTTCCTAAGTGTTTGACATGCAGTTTTTGCAGGACAGTTAAAGCTTTAAAATTTCCTTTTAATCAGTGTGATTGCCTATTCCCTCTTCAAAACACTTACGTTCTAAATTGCAGTGACTTTCTGATTTCTGAGAAGTAAGGCACTACAGTGTCCTTTGATGGTTATAGATTATCAAAGCAGTTGCTTCCCTCTGAGATCTGAAGTTCACGATGGTCCACAGAAAAAAATAACTAGTGACTGAAGTTATTCCAGTGATGAATAACTATTACCATGATTACCAAAACTGCCATTGCATTCTCAGTGATCTACTGTCAGACTTGTGAGGAAGCTTTCAGTGCACAGAGCAAAGCTAACAGTCTTCAACCTCTCACCTGTTTGCTCTGTTCTGGAAAATTTCATTAAAGCTCCCCTGTTCGAGCTGGGGAAAGATTTTACCTGCAGTTTCTAAAAACCAGTATGTTCTCATGGCTGGGGACAAGGCACTGGATGGATGAAGACCTCTGCATTTATAACTTTGCAATAGGAGTTGCAGACACTGCAATACTTTCAATTGCACATTCGTCAGTGCCCCGGCGGATTCGGAAGTAACCATCTTCTCCCCACGAGGTGCCCCAGCTGTTCTTCACAATCCAGAACTTCTCACCACTTTGTGGGTCTGTACCATAGCCCACCAGCAAGACAGCATGATTGGTCAATTCAAAAGGATTGAAGTCATCCCGCAGCCCAGTGTGATGGTAGATCCCCTCTTTATAATGCATGAAATCACTATAAACCTCAAAGGCAACAGCCATTGGCCCATGCAGAACAAGCTCAAGTTTCATCAGGGCTTCATTGCAGCCTCCATAGAAACCACCAACATAGTGGTACTCGGAAGTGTAGTAGTGGTAACAGCTGCGCTTGAACAAGCATGGAGAATCTTGGGCTGTGTAAGGGAAGCAGTCCTCTTCCACCACACCGAAGTCTTGGACGTACTTTCCAGCAATGAGGTATGGGAAGCCACCATCACAACCTAAACCAAAAAACAACATCTATTTATTCCTTTGGAAAGTTATTTGAGGTGGGAGACTTTCCTACTCAAATCTTTTGGAATACTTCTAGATACAATGTTGAACACAAACTGAAATGACCCAGACAACCCTAATATTTCCAGTTAGCTATAGCGGGCTTTCTGAAACACACAAGACAAAATTCACATCAGTGGGAGCTATATTGGGAATGCTAATGCATGGACCACCTTCTCATCCAATTGTTCCTGATACTTCCCATCAGGAAAAACAATTACTTACATACAGTAAAAAGACCTGTCCTAACGTGGGTACTGTCCTATTAGAAAGCTTTAATGGCTGTTTTTGCTCATCTCCCTCTCCCCAGTTGCACCTCCTCCCTCTGAATATGCTTTTAGGAGAATACTTAGTCCCACACATTCTATACGCATTGCAATTTAGCTTTATTTTTTTCCCTACTCCTTAGATATTCCCCATCTCCCAGGTGGATCGACCTAAAATCCAATAACATCTTGAGCATCAGGCCACCTACAACTGGTTCAATCTGAACTCTACAGTAAGGTGGGCTGGCAAGTCTGGAATATTTTCTCCAATCTTTCAAAAAAAGAAGTTCTATAAAGTATAGCCTGCCAGATACTTTAAGAAAAAGCTAAATTGTGGGTGATGAGGAAGGCATGGAAGTTTTTAACAGTCTCCTTCTGCCACATGATCATTAGTGAAAGTTACGTTTGTATACACCAGCGTACTTACCCTGAGAATACTGGCTGCAAGACACAACCTGCTGGGGACTAAAGATTGGTTTCTGAGTGTTGTTTGTGAGGATACGTATTCTTGCTTCCAGCATGCCCATGGAGGAAAATGCATAACAGCTGCCACATGAGCCTGAGGAGAGGAGAAAAAGTAACCATGAAAAGCAGTCACACGGTAAGTCACCTGCATGTACAACTTCTGCTAGAGAACACCAAAAAGAGTCAAAACCTACCAGTCAGCGATTAGAAGTTAAACACTGACAGAGCAAAAACTTTAAATATACATTTGACTTTTAAACATGCAATTCAAAAAACAATTCTAACAACTTCTGAAGGAACACTGAACTTAATCGAGAATAAAAGACAATATATTGCTCTTCAGTGTTTTCCAGTAGTATCATTTAACAGCCAGGCTATTTCTTCAGAATAAACCTACAGGGACCACATTACCAGGGCTGAGAAGGCTGATAACCTACTGCCTCAGACTATAACCCTTTATAGAGCACATGTGCTAAGGGGCAATGAACTATTTTAAGTGAATGCTGACAATATCGTTCCAGACTATTTCAACCCACCAATGGATTTAATGCTAGAATTTCCAGTTAAAAAAATATTCTACCTTTAGAGCTACCACTAAGATACGTGACTTTGGAGAGTCTAGTGGTATAAATAACAGGTTTCATATAGTGGATTTATCTCAGCTCCCCTTACTTCTCAGGGGCATGTAATTGTGCACTGTTTTTTCAGAGGCACCTTATTTTCCCTCCTGTTTCTCGGCAGAAAGATAAGTCTCCTAACTTTTGCATCAAAATTTAGCACCGCTTCTAGTTTTAGGCCTCTTCACTCCCTGGGAGCTTCCTGTGACACAT
Organism: Caloenas nicobarica; assembly: GCF_036013445.1. NCBI lineage: Eukaryota > Metazoa > Chordata > Aves > Columbiformes > Columbidae > Caloenas > Caloenas nicobarica. The sequence goes on along the minus strand of NC_088245.1, from coordinate 206,795,353 downwards.
TAAAAACCTTTGGAAGTGGAATGACAAGCATCACAAGGAAGGACAATTACTTGCATGAGGTCCTATTTTATCTACTGATTGTCACCCTAGTGCCCAAGTTCTTTTTGTTTCCTGACAGTAGGAAAGCCAAATATTGCAGAGCTATGAAAATGAGGGAGGCTTGAGGAACAAAACAAAATACTTTCTCTTAAAATGTGTAGGTGTATAAAAGCTATTACAAACCCAAGACTTTGTGAAATTGCACCTTCACACAGACGTATCTCTGAGGAGAAGGGACAAAAATCAGCCTGAACATGAATGCTGTTTACCCAGCAGGGAAAAATGAAGCAGTGAAAGATGCCTCCCACTCCTTGTACAGTCACAGCATCCAAGACAGGCCACACTGCAGAACACTTTGTTGCATTTTATGGGCAAAAACATTAAACAAATATAACTAACGCAACCATTTCAGTCCAAAGCCTCCTGTGGTGGTTGCTAAACTTCTTTCCTGCTACCACAGTGGTATTTGTGAGGCCCATGGCATGACAACCACACTGTATCAGCAGAGAGCCAACACAGCTGCAAGAATAGTTGTTACTTTTCTGAGACTTTCCACAAATTATCTTCCAGAGTCAAAGCTTCAGCTATATCAAACTCCACTCACTCTACTGCAAAGGCTGTTACATTAGGAGGAGTAAGGAGGCGGCACAGCACACCTAGTGAAGAATCAGCTGACCAGGCTTTTCACCTACTTTGATCTGCAGAAAAAAACTTGCAGGAAGAAGTCAGCAAGAAATTGGAACCACACTCCAAGGCAGTTAAGAGCCTGAAATCTGTAGGGTCCCCTCTTCTCCCCATTGTAAAGTTTGTAACAAGCAACGACAGGTCTGTCTTCAAAGACAACACATCTCCTGGCTCAAAGATGCAAAGATGCTCTACAAACAACCTGAGAACTCAATCTTCACTTTCTTGACTACAGGAAATGCTGGCAGGGATGCTTACATGCTGGCAGTATTACAGTCCAAGCCAAATACAATTGCATGAAGCCTGCCGTTCCTCATGGTATTCTACAGAGAATGCACACTTCCATTTTAATTCTTCTCCAATTCAGATGCCTTATTTTTTTCTCCTTAGGTAAAGAGCAGTGACTCCAGAAGCATGTGAGATCTGGGAATCTACGATCTTGTAATTCATACAATTCACTCTGCATGTGCCAGACACTTCGCATCTTACTGCTTGCAGACTCCCCACCCATGGAATTTTCTAATTAGTCATCTAATAATCTTAATACTATACAACTAAGACTTTCTAATACCATCATTTTAATGAAGCACTGATATGCAGTGCCTCAAAAATCATACCAGCTGCCATCAGTAAGACTTAATTTGTGTGTCAGCACTACTTTGCAGAAGGTCATCTTCTGGAGGTGTTTTTTTTTTTTTCTTTTTTTATTTTCTTTTTCTTTTTTTCTTTTTTAAAGCCTGAAAGCTAAAATTTTTATTTAATAGAGCAGAATGCATGTTCCACAGATATTTAACATGCTCAGCATGGATCCTCAGATTACAGGAAAAGTGTAGGCAGCTTTATTATTGAAAGCAATAGACTAGTTCTCATTTAGAGAAACGCTGAGACAACACAATGGAGAAAGGGTAAGTTTGGGATCAAGTGTTCAACTGCTTGGAAGGCAAAAGAGCCCTTGGGATACTGACAGTTCACACCAGGAGAAAGTACAGGACTTGGACCTACATAGGACTGTATGGTTCCCTGCTGCCATCCTTCAGTTATACCACGGGTCAGTTTGTGAACTGGAACTCCCACAAGCCTTCCTACGCTGCTTCTGCTACCTGGAATCCAACTGGCAGAAATCAGACAGAAAACTAAGCCATAAATGAGGGACCAGCAATTTAAGTCATCCCCTCCTCACCTTGTGAATGTTATGTTCCCTTCCCCTCAAAGTTGCAACCAAATAACTCTCAGCAGATGCAAGTCTGTTTGGAAATGATGGAGCAGGGAAGGGACATGTTAACTGAGTCCACTCCTGGCCTCCAGTATGTAAACATCTAATTCAGGTATCTTCAGCCACAGTGCTATAAAAGCACTCCCTATAGAATAAATATATATGAGAATGGTATCCTTTTAAGTCTATTTTGAGCTAAATACACTACCACAGAGGTAAAGAAAAAAAATACATGTAGAAACTATTATCAGTGTCCAGTTTTCATAGTGACTGACTCCTCCTCTTGCAAATAACTTTAGGAGTTACCTAAATGGCTATCAGGGTGATAAGATTTGGAGGCCATATAAACAATTTTCATGGTTTTATCCATTAAAGCTGCATGGTAATTTGCCATCAGCAGGAATTAGAGAAATAATTAAATGTACATCAGTTCTGTCAGCATGCAGAAAACCATGACTGAGAGTGTTTGGACAGAACTTGACAGCTGTCTTTATGCAGGGCACTGTGGTAACTGGCTTGAATTCCAGCAAGAGACATTGCTGTTTGAATAAGCCAGCACCACCACCTATTTTGTCACAGTGTTGTCGGACAGGGCTCCACCCAGTTTCTGCAGGTTATTCATAGTAAAGGTGCCATTTGTCAGCTGCAAGACACTAGGCAAAAATCTTGTTGTTAACAGCAAATTACAAAGTGCATCAAAAGAGATCTAGAGCAATTCAGAGTTTTGATTGTTTCTTTTTACCTTGATTCCGAACAGGGCTGACATAATTGACACCATTGACATTTCTCCAGTCCCAGGAATCTGGTAATCCTGAAACTTTTCTGAGTAACTCGGCTGTTAGAGGTGCAGGCTTTGGTCTGAAGAGAAGAAAGCACTTCTGAACAACATATCACACTCTAGGCAAGTAAACAATCATGTAACACTCAGTTGTCATCTTCTGGCTTCTACTAGTTGCACTTACTTCACACTAAGCAGTTTGAAATAGTCTCCATTTAAGCTGAGTGGGTGCCAATCTCAAGAGATGAGTGTCAGCAGAATGCAAGACATACTCAAATCCCTCCCTGAGTGACCTATATTATGAAGTATCCACAACCTGGTGAGGTCAAATACTTCTGAACCAATCCAAAGTGCTGAAGTAACTCTCAGTGACTGTAGTAATGCAGTTCTACAACTGCTACTTTATGTCTTTGCCATCACAAGGTATGCAGAATATTTGACTGCAGAAGGCACCTCACCTTGGCAGCATTCACTGACAGCTGCTACAGACTGTTTAACTGCAGACACAGCTCACAACAGACATTTCAATAACTGCAGTACCACTTGCCCTGGAGACTTCCCTGGAGCAAGTTTTTACAGTGACTATTGAAATAGTACTGAATGTTACTTGTCCTCATCTACCACTTGCAGCCAAGTGATGATCATGTATCAGCAAGCCAAGTTTTGTGCATTCAGCTTTCACATAACCTGATACTTGTCCCATAAGTCACACACCAAGTGCCATTCACAAACACCAGACAACGGAGTCTGTTCTGAAAGCACAGCAGTGCCAGAAAGCATCATGGCACTGCATGGTACAATAGAGCTTCCCAACAGGTGACTATATTTAAGACCATACGATTGTATGATTCTGTCTATAGGGTGAAACCATGATAATCTGCCCAATACTCTCATGCAAATCAGAATTTTTATTGCATTACAGCATCTTCTACAAACATAATTTTTACGGTTTGGAAAAGTATGTGGCATTCCTATCCACAGTAGTATCAGAGTAGAATAAGAAAAAATACAAAGAAGGTAAAACAGCTGTTAAGAGGGAAACTTCAGACCAAAGAACTCTAGTCCTCAAATGAATGTAGAAGACCGTATGTCCACCCCATTACCATTCTCTGCCATGTGATCTGCAGGACCCTGAAGGCACTCTCAGGGCTATTACATGCTTCTTCATTCTACTCCTCTTAAAGAGGACCCTGGTTGCAGGCATGGCAAGTTATCAAAGTAATCAAGGAATTCCCTCAGAAAATCTTTATTATTCATGTTTAAGATCATAGAGTCCAACTGTTAACATAACACATAACAAATAACGTTCTGGTATTAAGGGTCTTTTCCAACCAAAATGATTCTATGATTCTATGCGGTTCACTGTTTTTTTAAATTGCAATTCTGAAATAGCAGAACCAGGAAGATAGTCAAGAAAAAGCTCATGACTATGGCCAGCAGTTGATGGGTAGACAGGAGAGTGAGATGACAACTGAGACTGTCCAACTTCTTCTCTGCACATATGAATTCAGCAGTGAGTTACTGGGCAAGATTAACAGGTAAATGATCTTATTTGTCTCAACTGCTTGAGACAACAGATGGTCAGAATAATAATTCAAATGAAGAAATACATGGGCACTCAATGAAAACGAGATGGAAGGCCTGGAAACTTGATTAAACATCTGAACTACCAGCCAAAACACAGCTAGGAAGAGCCAAATCCAAGCAGATTCTTCGAATCAGTGGGGTTTATAGCAAAACAAGACCTCAGTACCTTGGAGCTCTGGAATAGAGACCCCCAGATCTTCTAGTTAGTTCTTCCAGGGCAAAGTTCTCATACTCCTTGTATATTGTTGCTTTCCAGGACTTCTGGTGAGCATTGATAGCATTTACAAAGTCAAAGTTGTGCACATAATGTCTGCTTGAAAGTCTGTAAACAAAAGCAACCAAATAAAACAGTAAGAAAAGGACAGGGACTGAAAAGTAAGTGTTCTCTATATTGAATATGGAAGAAACTAACTCTGTAACAGTCTTCTGGTAGGTACTGACAAAGAAACATGCAATTATTGGATCAAGGCAAAGTTACTGAGATTTGAGGCAGACTAGCTAGAAGGATATCACCATCTTTAGACATGCCAGTTCTGTAATCGGCCTTCACCACAGACTGAGGGAGCATCTGTGTGATGCAACTGGCACATCATCCCATTTTGTGCATTCAGGCTTATTCCCAACATTATCACTGGTATTACCTTTGCCCTCAGTCACAGAACTGGTCCATAGGGTATGAGATGAAATCTGAAGCACAGTTAACAAACGGTTTACTTCAGTAAAAGGTCACTTATCTTTTGCTTACCTTCCCCTGGGCTTCTGGAGAGGCAGCTCATTTTTGTGAACATTTGAGAGAGATGAAGAAATCTTGCGTCCGCTGAAACAAGCCCAATTGTGGCCAAGTACATCATGTACCCATCCTGGTAGAGTCTCATTACAGTAGCTGGTTACGTTCTGGCCTTCCTTTTTGTACTGTAACATGAAGAGGTTATGCATGTGTTGAGTAGATGCATTTGTAAGCATAGCAATACTCCCTACCCACCCAGCTACTTCTTGCCTGTGTTTCAGAGGAAGTGGTCAAGCTTACATTCCAAGTCAATCACTATCATGTTTGACTTCAGGATAAAGAAGCACCAAGAAAACATTAAGCAGATGAAAGAAACCAATCTTTATCAAATTGCTAGAGGAAGACAAACTCGTTGTGACTTGCACTCTTAGCAACAAAGCACACATCAACTAACAGGTGCTAACTGGGTTCAACAGTTACTTCCTAGGCAAAATGTAAAAGACCTCCTAGTACCTATCCTTCTCTTCAAGGCCCTGTGGCTTCTTGCACCAGACACGTGACTAGTTAAACTAACCCTGGACTGCTGCAGAAGTTTGAGAAACTAAGGCTCATGGCAGCCTGAAAAGTAAACACAGGGAGGACGGCAATCTTCTCACCCAGTGACCTCTACGGGAGAATTGTACTACAGCATTTCTGTTTCAGAAGTCAGAACTGAAGATGAGCCATCCTGCAATTGGTTTAAGTTAGAGCTGCAGTGGAAGAACATCAAGAAACAATTTCACCTGAACTATTAAAATTAGACAATAAGAAATGAGCCATCAAGAGCAATGCATTTGAGTTTGTAGCGAGTGGAGTGTTACTAAAGATTCACGTGCCAAGTCCTAATAATTCCTTATTCAGCCACACAAGTCTTGGTTTTACCACTGAAAAGGACTAATAAGTTAATCTATATTTAGTAAAATATGTCTTCATGCAACAATTAGCACTAACATTTTGCCCAGCTGCATTAAGTTTCCTGGATTAGCAATTCTTTCACAGTAGAATGTCCCAGACAAGATATTTAATATTTTAACCTTAAAGTCTGTTTTGTATTATGCTACACAGGAGCCTGAAAACTTCATGCAACGAATGCTTTAACTCTGCTCTTTTCATCACACAGAACACCTAAATGGAATACAAGTTTCCAACAATACTTTATTAAATCCTATCCCATTTGAGTTGCACATGTACAATGGTACAACGATTTTTAGCTGTGTTTCAACAGAAATGCTTGCTTGTCCTCTTCACTGAAGAAGGTGGTGGCTTACAGTGATGCCAATGCCTCAAGATGGAAAACAAAGTAAATAAAGGGACTAAGATTTGTGACTATGTCAGGGCTCTGGGGAGGATCTGACTGGGAACACACAGTGAAATAATTAAGTCTATCAATCAGAGGGATAAAATTAAAGGTTAATTCTCTGACTGTTTTAGAACAATGGGAATTTGCTTTGTCCCCCGTCTGGAAGTTGCAGAGGCATCACATCTACACCCTTGCTTGTCTAGCAAGGCAAGCATGTTTGCTGACCAGAGCAGCATGGGGGCACTAGAAGGCTGAGCTATTATCACCTTGTTCTATTTCTCCTATCTTACTGTGCAGGATTGTGCAACATAAGGAATAACTACACTTCGCCAAATACCAAGGGTAAGGTCCAGAGATGACTTGAGAAATGCCCTCTTCACAACAGAATTGCTAGAAATCCAGACACTGCCAAAAGCAACAAGTTACTGACTTTATCTCAGTAAATTACTGAGAGAGTGCTTTATTTGGCTCTATATGACAGTGTAAATTAATACCTACCGTGTTTTCCATCTAAAAGCTGCCATAGATTAGAACAAGATGAAGCACAATTATTCTTGTTAAGTACAGGCCTTCAAACTGAATATTTGAATACTTAAGGAAGATACCTGCTTCCTGCAGCAATCGGATGCAGATCCTGATCAGCATGGAATATTGAACCAAAACAATGGAACAGATTTGGGACTTCTCTTCATGGAAAAAAAAGCAATGAACTGACTTTGCCTAGAGCTAGAATTTAGCCAAGCAACACTAACATTAAAAGGCTTCATGCACCTGAATTTCAAGGCTTGCTGTTAGATACCTGAACCTAGGTAAACTTCTTGATACAGCGTACTTTTAGTAAAGTCTTTGTGTTGGTCACCATGACATAGTGTAATTGCACATCCAGTTTTAGTCCTGGTAAAAAAAAAATATAATTGCTTAAAGCTTTCTTTAAATTTTTAATCCCCCTAAGAGGAAAGCAAAGATGGAGACCTTATTTGACACAGCATTTTAACAGGGATTCAGCAGTGCTACATCAACAGGCTGCTATCCCATCCTCTTTTTACACCTGTTCTCAACTGAACAGGTTCAGGTAATAAGCCAACTCTAGCTCCAGGAGGCAGAACTATCCTATACATTAAGCCTGCTGGAAAGACTTATCAACTTGTTTGTCATCAAATTTACAAGTGTGCATTTTAACATGGAAAGCACATTCTTAATTAGAACAGGATTGCAGACCTGCAGATGCCCTACTGTACAAAAACAGAGAAGCTGGTATTATCAGAACAAACCACTGCATCTTGCTAGCCAATGTAAAACGCAAGCAAATATCAACTACAGATGCATTTTCCTTCATCTAGGGAACATTCTGCAATTCAGAGATCTATGCTTTAGGGAGGTGGCAGTTGCACACTGCCAGTTAAGTAAACCTAAGTCAGAAATTAACTTGCAATTGATTTGCAGGATTATCAAACAGCAATAGCAACTCTAACACTTCTATTTTAGCAATACAGAATAAAATGCATTAGTGTATATATATATTTTTTCTTTTACATTCTGAAATTTAAACATTAACTACTGTCACCTGTCTAGGCTGGTTATTTCAGAAACAAAGTCCTTGGTTTTAACCAAACGTGGGGGGGGTTGGGGAACAGAGGAAAAGATGTGACAAAGATGTCACAAAGTCAGATGGAAAAGATTAGTAATTTGAGTAGCGGAATATTCTATAGTCTATTTCTTTCTTTTTGCTGAAGTAGCGCTAATGTTTTCATATGAAAAAAAAAAGTCAGACTTCCTTTTTTTTGCCAGAGGACATCTGCCAGAGGTCATCTGACATTTGCCAGAGGTCACAAGTAGTACCACTTAGCTTAACAGACAAATAGAGAGAATCTTATGTGACTGCCTCTCTTCAAAGTGGTAGTCTTAACATTAGTAAATACTACAAAGCCACCAAATAATTGAAACAAGTTAGCCTCAACTTTCTCCAGCCTCACTCTTGCTTTTTAGGTTATGCTGTCCCTATCTCTTTTGCCATCTCTTGAAAAAAAAAAATCTTTTAAGGCTTTATATCTTGCATAGCCCTACAGAATCATTATATCATCCAGCAGAAGCACATGCTCAAGTTTTTGCCAAGAGTCAGGACACTAACTTCACATCCATGTTCATTATAGGGATGTTTCAGCAGCACACATTAAATAAGAAGCAAGAGCATTCCCATAAACAAACAAGTTATTTTGTGCTACAAACAAACCCCAGGCATAGTAACTATGACTTGTAAGAATGCAGTAGGATGCTGCATTTAACTTGACAAACCTCAAGGGACAAGCCTATGTACAATGATAGTTAGAAATAAAACAGAGCACCTTTACTCAAGCTATTAAAGCAAACTGAGGAAAAAAGACATTGATAAGCTCAAACGATCCACTCCTTTGGTCATTTCCTCACAGTCCCCAGTACAAGAACAAATAACTTGTAAAGGTAGTGAGGCCCTACGAAAGTTTTAGTAGGTATTTGTTTAGTAAGCCACAGGAACAAAAGGCTATTACAAACTTCACTGAAACATGCATCATCATCCAACAAGCTGTGTCTGTATCTACACACTACAGTAGCTCTGATAAAGCCACCATTTAGACAAGCCCATAGCTTCATTCTTTAACATTAAGCAAAAATACCTTGCAATTCAATTAGCACCAGTTGCACTTCTATGCTTGAAATGCATGAAGTGGGGTATTGGTTGAAATTCTGCTGTTCGCCTAGCCCAGCAACTCCATCCTCTCCATGCAACAACAGAATATGAGGAAATTATTTAAGCATCATAGTAGGTAAATCAGGATGCTTTATCTGCCCTGTAACCATGATGGGATCTTAGTGACAAAATTTAACTTTAATGCAACATGAAAGGACCTCGAAATTTATGAGCAGACCTTAAGCAACGAAGACTTTCCTGACAAGCCCAAATCCACAGCTATGGAAGAAGACGTGCAAGACTTTTTGTGTTATGGCTGTATACCTGTAAGCAATTTTCAGAAGAGCAGAACTCTAAAGCATGGTATGAGACCAACTTCAGAGTTTTCTGCCTAATTATTACATTATAGCAAGCAAAATATAAAAATGAGTATTTCGAAAGTGGAGACTAACGATTTTGCTCTTCTGAAACAACACAACAGCATGAAATCTTTCTTCTGGAAACCATCACCACAAACTGCTGCATGAACCAAAAAAATCATTCCAGAATAAAGCTGTTAAGTCTAGAATAGTGTTCACATTAGAAGGTTATTTCAGAGTGAAATTAGGTAATTTTACCAAGTAGTAAAAACAATAGCCAATTACTCCATATTCCATACCTTCTTGCTGCAAAGCAAGAGACTGCCAAAGATAATTATTCCTTCCCATGAATTCCAAAGGGACATCTAATGACTTTCCACATTCTCAACAGCAATCAGGGCTAAGCAATATTCTAGGAAATTAATTTTGTTTTTCTCTTTCTGCATTTCCATGCAGGAAGGCCCTCAACCATTAGCATTCTGGTTTATCTTATTTTACTCCAAGGGCTTCTAGATTATGACCAACACCAAGCAAATGAAGTCTACTATGTTTATGTTACTTTCAGGTGCAAATGGTAGGAGTACTTTAAACAATAGAGAATCCTTCAAAAAACCTCTGAAGCATGTAGTGAGCAGAGTATATTACTTGTGTCCTAGAAACTTTACAGTAGAAAATTATGGAATAAGTTCTGAAAGAGCCTATAACTGCATCTGATAGAAGAAATCACATTTTTAGTTTATACCAGGATTAGATATTTTGTATTTCTATTTCATATGTAATGCAATATTTACTGGATTAAAAGTAAACAGATATGCATATATAAATATGTTACAAGGTCAAGCAGTTCATAGGGAACCACTTCTTCTGCCCAGGCCCCCACTGACAATTACGAAATAACAGTTTTGCAGACAGACAGTATTGCAAGTTGTTGCCTAACAAAGTCAAACTAGTTGTCTGCAGCAAAAAATGCATTTACTAAGTGCTGTGGTATTTCCTTAATGCTTCTCAGCCATTATACTTGCATCCTGGTAATCTGTTGTTTCCACTACAGCAGCAAAACTATAAAGAGGGTGAGCGAATTGGGCTCTAATCCTCTCTATACTAAAGGAAAGAAGCCTTTAATTTAAGCACATCTTGTTGATGAAGTCCCTACTACTGAACAACGAGCCAAACAACATGTTGTTTCTCAATTCCAAAAGCAACTGCAAACCTAACAATTAATCCATTTGCCTACAAAGGGCTAAGGCACATTCATGACCATGAAATTCAAGGTATTGTGCATTGCTACTACTCAGGTGTATATTTGACTTATTTTGTTTTCAGCAGGAAGTTGGATCAGCTGACCTTCAGAAGCTCCTTACAGCCAATATTATTCTATAACACAGTTTTTGCATATTGTTCAAGAGTACTCTAGCAAATCAACGCATTTACATTTTCATAAGCACAGAGGAATACACAAGGTCAGTGCTTATCAGCCAACTGCTCTTCTTCCAGGGATGTGTTTTATAAGGTGTCAATAACAGCAGTAGAGCCTTCAGTGACTCTCAACTATCTTCAAGTTGGTGCCTAACAGCTCCATTTACATTCCAGAGCAGGCCACTCACTGCTTCTATGATTAAATTCCTCACATTCAAAAATCAGTTTGATAATCAATACTTGTTTCAACTGCTTACCATACTGGTTTGGAAGGTAACTCTGCATTTCTGGGTAAAATATCAGCCTAAAGATTCCCAGTCTACTAGTTCAACTATATTTCTCCTCAGATGAACCCACCAAGGCCAGTAATAATTGCTGGATTCCACCTGCCAGAGATGACACCTCAAGCCTGAGTTCATGGACAATACTACCATGTACAGTGCACCCCTGTCCTCAGGGAGGCTGCAATTCCTGCCCCTTTTGAGGCAGGCACTCCCATTGACCTGTCCCTGCCTGAGAAGTTTCACAGTAATTCTGCCCAGATCGAGCACCCTTCAGCCTGTAGTTTTTGCTGCATCACCTGCCAAACCTGTGAGGAGTGTCCATCATGGCACTGTAGTGTCACTACTTTGTACAGACGTGAGAATGTCAATCAGGTATTTCTCTCTCACACTTTGCTTTTGCTCAAGTATAAGACTGTCTTACGCAGAAGCATTCTTATTTTAAAAGTTTACAGTTACATGAGTGCACTAGTTTTGGCGGATAGTTAATTTTATTTATAGTAGCTCATACAGTGCCATGTTTTGGATTTGTGATGAAATCAGCATTTGTAACACAAGGGCATTTTATTCACAGAATCACAGAACAGCTGGGGTTGGAAGGGACTCCGGAGATCATCTAGTCCAACCCACTTGCTTAAACAGGGTCACCTAGAGCAGATCGCACAAGAATGTGTCCAGTCGGGTTCTGAATGTCTCCAGAGAAGGAGTAATGCTTACACAGCATCAAGACCTCATCTGCTTCTCGCACTACCCCACAAGTGAGCAGGCTGGGGGCGCGTAAGAAGCTGGGAGGTGACACAGCTGGGCCAGCTGACCCCAAGTGACCAAAGGGATATTCTATAACATGACTTCAGGTTCAGCTACAAAAGCTGAAGAAAGAAGGAGAAAAGAGGGACATTCAGAGTTATAGCGTCTGCCTTCCTAAATAACAGTTACACAGGATGGAGCCTGGATTTCCTGGAGGTGGCTGGACACCTGCCGGCCAATGGGAAGCGGTGAATGAATTCCTTGTATTGCTTTGCCTGTGTGCACAGCTTTTGCCTTACCTATTAAACCGTCATTATCTCAACCCATGAGTTTTTACACTTTTACCCTTCGGATTCTCTCCCCCATCCCACCAGGGTGGAATGAGCTAGAGGCCACATAATGCCTAGCTGCCTACAGAGGTTAACCCACAAACAGCACGCAAACAACTCCACCATTAGTCTTGTGGAACCATGTACAGTCCTTTCCCTTAAGTGAGCTCCAGTCAACAGGGAGGAAGCTGCAGTTAATTCAGAGCCCCATATGTCATTTCTGTTCAGTAAGGATCACAGCTCTCCTGGAAGAATGGATCACTCACTTTTCTTAACATCTGAAAACACTGACTTACAAATAGTTGCTGTGAAATAAACCATCTACAATGGCTCCTAGAAAGACACTTTAAAGCAAAAGTCATTTCTTCACCCTACTTTCTGCTAGCTAAGGTTCAGAGATTTGATGCTTGGACAAGGCCTGGGTGTTTACTCTTGACTCATGTGAAGCCAGACACAAGATCTCGCTTTCTGAAACAACCAAGAAACTTGTTCAATGCTCCTGCTGAGGACTGCACTCACCACCCGAGCATTCTTGCTGCACAAAATATCTGTCTCCCAGGTAGCAAAGTAGCAGAAATTAATTCAAGTCACCCTCCAGATTCACAATACCACTCATCAGGACAGCAGCAGAGCATTCCTTAGCAAATGGGTCTTCTGTCTGGCCCCTGCCTATAAGACTGTTTTCAGATTGATCTGAACAAATTAACAGGGACTGAAGATAACAGTATTATTCCAAAAGAACAACTATAGGCAGCAGGAAAGTTCCTTAGATTTTAAAGCAGTATTCTGGAATAAAATTTAAAGACCCTAGAAATCCTCCACCAAGGAGAGCAGATGGCCTTGCTAAAGCTTTCATGCATTTGAAAATATCTTTAAGGAAAGATAAAAACAATTTGCTATTTCACTTGGGTCCAAGGTGTCAGGAAAAAAAAAAAAAAAAAAAAACACACCACAAAAAAAACCACGAAAGAAATATATTTTCCAGGTCAGTGGGAGAGTTAGTTTAGTGAAGCTTTAAGCATGTCCAGAAGGGAAAGCAGCAGCATCTGTAACAGCTTTTTCAGATAATACTCAGTGTGGAATATAAACACCTCTTCCCTCCCTCTGCTCCCTACCCAGCCACTGATAACTGTTTCCTCATGTTAAAAAACATCCTGTATCTAATACTCCAGGCAAACCTTAGAGCTAAAGATAACCAAGTGTCTCCATGGCCCTCCTGCGGCACACATGGATTAAAAAGAAGCCGAGCTACAGGTAATTTCAACCACTGTCAGTGATGTAGAACACACCAACTTAACTCACCTTAAAAAATGCAAACCACTTGTAGTCATTTATCACGAGTTCAAAGCCTTGATTGTAAATCAAAGTGAAGAAACCATAGTTGCCTAGACTGTCCTGAACCACATCTAACTTCTGAAAATTCACAAGCACCTTTGTTTCCACAGGCCCTGCAGGAAATACAAACATTATTGCATGATTATTGTGTGGAAGAGATCAAAATAAAAATTAGTACAAAGCATATTGTAATATTTATTTTATTCCAAAGGACACTAAAATACACTTGTTGAATACAGACTGCAAAAAGGCATCTAGCAAGCACACTTCAGGAACTTCACTTACCTGTCAGTGGGTCTACATGCTCATTTTTTCCACTGCTAGACAGTATTTGCACATTTAATTAGCAACAGCACTGAACAGCTGTTACTGTGAAACATCAACTTATTTAAACATAAGTTGCTCTGCAGGTACACAGGAGGCAGATGCTGTCATTGCGTCTGCAACACATCTGGGACCAGGTATCAGTCACCCCACAGCCCTTCACACCAGTGCTCTGACACCCTCCATCACCAGCCTCACCTGATCAAAAAGCAGACGATTTGGAAAGATGCAAAGTATCAACTATTTTTTTAAGTAATATTGACACACAATGATCAAGTAGTAACTCCCCACTACTATTATCCCCCCGAGAGAAGTGGTATTTCTAGCTCTCCTGATGCTACCAGGCCCTAGGCCTGGCAGCAAGCTCCCAAAGCTGGTGGCCTCCCAGGAGCTGTCTTGGTGTCACCCAGAAGCACAACCCAGCTTTGCTGCTGGGAACAGCCGCTTTCAGGACAGCCCGAGCTGCGAGGAAAGAAGAAGTGAACCGGCATGAGCCAGTGGTGCTCATGAAGAGGCCTAGTTGAGTCCAAACAGAAACAAAACCCCCTGAACTGGAAGAGTAACGGGGCTGCCAGCAGTGGTCACCCGGAGCTGGACTAAAGCGAGTGTTTCGCGTTGTTTAATTCCAATTAACCCTCTTCTGACCCAAGCCCGGCAGCACGGGTCGGACCCGCAGGTGCGGGGGCCGCTACGGCCGAGCCAGGCGCCGCGTTCCCGCCGCCCGCTTCGACTTCAGGGCCTCACAGCACGGAGCGGCCGCTGCCCCGCCGCACTCCTCCCTCCCGGGAACCACCCCCAGCGAGGCCGGGCCGACCCCGGGGAAGAGGAACGGAGCAGGGCCGCCGCGGTCTCACCCTCCTGGGAGCAGTTGCCGTGGCGGCCGCCGCTCCTCCGCCAGACGCGGAGCTCCCAGGCGCCCAGCAGGTCGGCGAAGGAGCAGTTGGCCGGCGTGTCGGCCCGCACCGCCTCGGGCAGCACCGCCAGCAGCACCAGCCCCGCGGCCCACAGCGCCCGCCCAGCCATGGCCGCCGCTCCCACCGCCGCCGCCGCTGAAATGGGCTCGGGCACCGCGGCCACCCCGCCCCGCCGCCTCCCCGCCCCCGGGCCCCGGCCCGCCCCGGGACGGCCGCGCAGCGCCGGGAAGGGCCGGGTCTCCGCGCCTGTCCCGCTGAGGGGTCCGAGGCGGCCTGCGGTTCTGGGGTGAGGGGCGGCGTGTGGCCATCTGTGTGTGTGTGCGTGTGCGGTTGGACGTGCTCGCCGCTGTGTACGGCGGTGTCCCCTGAGGGCAGTGACAAGGAGATGGGTCCTCAGCCAGCTCGCAAGGCCCCATCTCCTCCCCAGAGGGTGTCCTCCTTCCCACAGGGTGTTCTTCCCCAAGCATGTCCTGCTGAGGGCACCCGCCTGTCCAAAGGAGGACTGGGCAGAGAATCAGAGAATCACAAAATCATTTCGGTTGGAAGAGACCCTCAGGGTCGTCGAGTCCAACGAGACCTAGCTCTAGCACTAAACCATGTCCCTAAGAACCTCGCCTAAACGCCTTTTAAAGAGCTTCCAGGGATGGTGACTCCACCACTGCCCTGGGCAGCCTGTTCCAATGCCTGACAATCCTTTCCAGGAATATTTTTTTCCTAGTATCCAATCTAAACCTCCCATTAGCAGAACTTGAGGCCATTTCCTCTTGTCCTATCACTTGCTACTTGGGAGAAGAGACCAACACCCTCCATGCTCCAACCTCCTTTCAGGTAGTTGTAGACAGTGATAAGGTCTCCCCTCAGCTCCTGTTCTCTGGGCTAAACAATCCCAGCTCCCTCAGGAACCTGATGAAACTCAATGAGGGCAAGTGTAGGGTCCTGCACCTGGGGAGGAATAACCCCAGGCACCAGGACAGGTCAGGGATGGACCTGCTGGAAATCAGCTCTGCAGAGAAGGACTTGGGTGTCCTGGTCAACAACAGGCTGACCGTGAGTCAACAATGTGCCCTTGTGGCCGAGAAGGCCAACGGTACCTGGGGTGTATTAGGAAAAGTGTGACCAGCAGGTCCAGGGAGATTGTTCCTCCCCCTCTACTCTGCCCTGGTGAGGCCGCATCTGCAGTACTGGGTCCAGTTCTGGGCTCCCCAGTTTAAGGACAAGGAATTACTGGAGGGAGTCCAGCAGAGAGCTATAGAGATGATTAGGGGTCTGGAGCATCTTTCTTATATGGAAAGACTGGGAGAGCTGGGTCTGTTCAGCCTGGAGAAGGCTGAGAAGGGATCTCATCAATGTTTATAAATATCACAAGGATGGGTGTCAAGAGGATGGGACCAGACTCCTTTCAGTGGTGCCCAAT
Source organism: Caloenas nicobarica (assembly GCF_036013445.1). Taxonomy (NCBI): domain Eukaryota; kingdom Metazoa; phylum Chordata; class Aves; order Columbiformes; family Columbidae; genus Caloenas; species Caloenas nicobarica. Next base: position 206,779,202 of record NC_088245.1, on the reverse strand, counting down.
GACAGGATGAGGGGCAACGGGCACAGACTGAAGCACAGGAGGTTCCATCTGAACATGAGGAGAAACTTCTTTACTCTGAGGTGCCAGAGCCCTGGAACAGGCTGCCCAGAGAGGTTGTGGAGTCTCCTTCTCTGGAGACATTCAAACCCACCTGGACACATTCCTGTGCGATCTGCTCTGGGTGAACCTAGTTTAAGAGGTGGGTTGTACTAGATGATCTCCAGAGGTCCCTGTGATTCTGTGATTCTGTGATCCTCCCCAACAAAGGTCACCTCCTCACCAAAAGGCATCCCCCACCCCAACAGATATCCTTCACTCCGAAGGGACTCCTCCTCCCCAAAGGGCATCCTGTTCCCCAAAGCCCATCTACCTCCACACAGGACATCCCCACAGGGCAACCGCCTTCCCAGAGCCCTGCCCTGCTGCCCAGCCCCAGGCCTCCATGGCCAGAGAAGTCCCTGCAGAGAGGGGCAGGCCAGCAGGGCTGGGGCCCCGTGTTATTTTGGGTGAGCTGTGGAGGATGAGGCCTCTTGTCCACCACGGGTTTTACCAGCACAGAGTGACTCAGAGTTTCCTCAGCAGCCACGTGTCACGGCTGGGAAACCACACGGTGGCAGTCCCACATGGGGCGTAGACCCCAGAAACCTGTGCCCACTTTGAGACCTTTTGTACTAAGCAGCAGTCAGCAAAAAGTGCAGAAAATTCCCCCTGAAGATGGAAGCTTTAAGTGACATGAGAAATCTTGCACCAGCCAGACTGTTTGCAGGGGACAGTGGCTGGCGAAGGGCAGAAATGTCTCCACCGAAGCGTGAGCCTCTGAGTGCAGCCCGGTGCACGGCTGAGTGTGCAGGGAAGTGCTGCTTGTTCCACTGTCTCTCCAGATTCAAAATGTGCATGCTTTCACATCCTCAAAGTTACAAATGCAAACAAGAAAGCTAAAAGACTAACTGATGAGTAAATATACGCTAACTAAAAAAAGTTGTCTAAAAACAACCCCTTTCAGAGGAACAATAAATGCATATAGTACTATTTTAGCTGTGAAAAAAGATGCATTAGCTTAACTATGGATATAAATTTAAAATAATTTTGTTAAACTGGTATAAATCTCCATGTAGATGCTCTTATTACTGATTTCAACAGTTCAGCTTTAACTAGCTCACTTATGAGCTAAACTAGGTTTAAACTATGAGTGTCCTATTTTTTTGTGTTGATTTAAATCAGATTAGGAATTACATTGGTAACTTTTAACTAGTTTAAGAAATCTGTTATTTTATCACCATCACTTTGCTTTTACATCTTCTCAACCTTTTGGGGAAGGATTAATTTGGTATTTTGTTGCTGACTCTCAGAACAACCAGCTAATAGATGCTCTTACTCAGGCCAACAAAAAGATATTATAAAAACATACTGCATTTGTTTTGGGATGGTCTTTTAAGAATCTTGAAGCACTGACTTGGTAGGAAAAGCAGTATTTCCTCCATGTTACAGACAAGAAAATAAATGCTGTTTCGTTTCACTATGTTGGCCAATAGTGTTGTTATGGGCATTAAAAAATAAAAGAGCTCTAGAGATTTATTTTTTTTCCCAAAGGCAGGTAGATTTTGCTGGACTTGCCATACAAGTGCACGTGTCTTGCCATTCCTGATCAAGCCTGTTTAATGAAATGTGACTCCACAGCATCATCCTTTCTCCTTTATTTAACAACGAGATTTCTTTTTTTTTGGCTCCACACTTTTCAAAAGCAACCCAAAAGTTCCCGGTTACCTTAGGAAACCGTGTGTGTTACAGTTCTTCACATTTTATATGCAGGAGGAGAAAATGTCTGTGGTATCTTTGCTTTGTCCCTGTGGTGTTGGCTGGGTGATCCTGCCTTTTGGCATTCATACTGTGCTTTGAACCTCAGTTTTCAGTTTCAATTTGTAACCACTGCAGGCTATCATTGCAGAAAAACATAAGGGTTTCTCTTTAATTGCCTTGGAGTCACAAAAGATTGTTGCAGGTAAGGTGTATTTTGCATAATGGGGTTGTAAAACTGTTGCTGACACCAGGCAGAGGTGGTTTGATTTCAGCCTGGCCTGTTGAGTTCACTCCGATTCTGTTCTTGAGCTGTAGTTTGTTTTGCTTGTTTAAGCAATGTAAAAACTTCCCCATGCCTTGTCTCCAATAGTAGTTCCATGGAAAAAACCCTCCCTGGTTCACAAGCACTGACAGACCTGGGTTTGTACGTGAAATACAGCCTCAGATTAGTCCCACTAAGCATGTGAGATATGTGAGACATCTTCTGTGTTTGGTGACAGACTTGTCCTTTACTGTTACACTCAGGTAAGCTGTTACCTGCTCTCTTGAAGCCAAAATGTTATCAAATCTCTTAGAAGACCTTCCCTAGACTGTGTTTTATCAGTGTTTGAAAAACTCCTCAGATGGAGGGCAAAGTCACTCAAGGAGGAGCCAAGTCAATGTGGTGGTTTATTATCCCCAAGGGGAGTGGTTGGGCTAGTAACCTGATAGCTATAGTCTGCACTGGTCTCTTTTGTCAGGTAATTGAAGCCTCTATGGTGGGGATGAGAAACCCTCAAAAATAAACACTGAAAATCCTCCAGAAGGTGAATAGCTGTCTGCTGGGTTTATGAGGTGAATCAGCTCAGCAAAGGATCCAGCTCTCACCAGAGCGAGCTCAGGAATCAGCACAGCCAGCAGCAACTGCACGAGGAAAAAGATTTTCCTTCGGTGACAACACATGTGAAGATTAGCTGTCAAATGCTTATAATGAGAATTTTGACAAATAATGCCAAATAAAGCATTTATTTCTCGTCTGTCTCAATCCTGGCCACTTTGACCTGTCACTGCCTGTACAAGTAGAAGTGTTTTGTGACTATGGTGAAGTGATATGAGAAAATGATCTGACTGAAAATATTCTCGGGAGCAAAACCCCAGGGGTGGTTGTTATTCAGTCAGATCAATTCCCCAGTCTGGGAGCTAACCATGACCCAAGTAGTAATGAGACATCCACAACTTTAAAGGAGACAACACAAAGGTTATGTATTCTGAAGTGCTTCACAAAAAGCTAATTTTAGGGAAAACTGAACTGAAAAAAAAAAAGGATCTTGCTGCACAAAAGCTATCCACTTATTTCAGATGTATTTAATAAAAAAATGGTATCTCCTTACAAACCCTGCTGCACTTCCATCAGTGTTATCATCAGCCCTTCTGCTGATTAAGCTGTTAGCACAGTATAATTGAACTAATCTTAAAAAATACGGAACCTAAGCATAACTGAGGACTGCCTTTTCATTTGCCTGTTTTGGAAAGGTGCAAGAATACCAGCATTTTTATGGTCCTGTGCAGGCTCTGAAATTAACTCCTTACTGAGACAGTTGTTGCTGTTCTGCAGATGGCTCCCTGCAAGAGAAATATCCTAATTACATTCCTTTAAAAAGTGAAGAGCTGTACTCAAAGACTTATTTTTCAGAGCATTAATTCATACATGATCATTATCTCACTATAAAATTTGATTTTTTTTTTTTTTTTTTTTTTACTACAGGGTACTTAAGCCAATTTAGCACTCTATGCTTTTATGCATGACTGAGCTTGTCCTATTTACTTTGCAGTGAAACTGCAGAGCTTTGCTTCTGGAGGACAATAATACATATTCGTCTGTTGCACCTATAAACTTGGGGTTTTTTAAGGGAAGATGCTATATTGAACAAATCAAACAGTTGCTAGTAATTATGGGAATTAATTTCGTGAACACAACGAGGTTTCTTAACTGTGTACATATAGCTCAATGTACAGTACTTTACTTAGGAGATCTAAATTCACAACTGAAGCTTTTAGCTGTCTGGGAAAGAACTGCTGTTTTTCAGAAAGCTGTTTGTTTGTTTTGTTTGTTTGTTTGGTAGTTCATGATTTATTCCAATGCAGGAGTTAATAATAAACCAAACAAAAACAATGTGGAAAAATTCTATTTAAATTATTCTTTTTAGAAACAGGCAATGTATTTCCTCAAATACTTCCAGCGTTATTTTATGATTTTCTTTATTGTCTCTAGTTGTCAAAAAGGTAGCTTTCTCAAGTGCTAACACTGTCCAAAGCCTAAATAACAATAGTCATAGCAATAATAAATAGTATTAGGGTGGACTTTAAGCACAGTCTAAGCCTGTGTTTTAATAATCTGGTGGGTTCTCTGACCAAGGGCATAATTCCTCCCACATAAGACAACACACCTGTCTGTGATGCAGCACCATGAGATGCACTGGGAAAACGATACAGCTCTATAAAAAACTTGCGAAAAAAAAATGGGGGGGGAAAGGGGGGAAGAAAGGAGAATGAGAGAATATCTTTAATTCAGATCAATTCACCGAGTTGGCCTTTAGCACTCCCCCAAATCAGTTGTGTTGGTCAACGTGAAAGACCATCTTGCTGAAGCACAGGGCTGGGAATATCTGGGGCTAGGGGGGAAGAAACTGTTCACTGCAGTTGCTGTGAAGCACCCAAATTGTAGAAGGACATTGGTGGAGGCTGATTTTTCCTACAGCATGTTGCAAGGTTGGAAATTGTAGTGGAATCGGATCCCATAAGTCAAATATAAATATCACCTTTCGGTTAGTTTGCCTGGCCTTTGTCCAGTGATGACTTATTTTTTTCTGCCAACTTTTTCTGAAAGATGATACACAGAATACTTGACTGCATAGCCTCTGTGTGTGTGTGTGAGTGTACAAATATATATCCCTTGTTCCTAGAAAAACATGTCAATTTAAATGGTGTTGAATTTGCACTCCTGTTTAGAAAATTAGGAAATTTGGGTGTAGGCTTCCCGGAAACAATTGCTTTGGTTATTGTAATTACTATTAAAATAATGATGCTAATTCCATGCTGATTAAGACACTATTAAAATATCCAGCTAATGTTCCAATTAGGGCAGAATAACAGGAAATATTGCTGTAATTAAAAATCAACATGAAAATCCCATTATCTTCAAAACTGCCAGAAGCCCAGTAAATTTTAATAGAGAGAAACTTGACTTTAAAATCTGCTTTGTTTAAGGTATTTAAATCTGTAGAATATTACAGCTTCAAGGAATTAAGGAGGTGTCAGTTGGCTGACTGGATGCAGTTTGGTGTAGCCACTTCCAGAAAGATATGGCTGAGCTGCTGAGAGCCCAGAAACATCTCCCCAGAGCACATCCAGCCTGTACTGGAAGTCATAGACTGGTACTGAGGAGATGGTGACCTCTTGGAGAGCCCTCCAGCTCTATGGTTCAATGAAAGAAGGTAAAGAAGATCCTAAAATTAAAATAACCTCTTCAGAGTTGCCTTCACTGAAAGGAAATGCCATTTTTCAGAACAGTTGCATCTCATATACAAACAGCTTTTTCTGTCTGAGTGCTTGGTACATAAGAACATTTAAATCTTCAAAGAGTAAAGGGTTTTGAAAACCTGAAATAATTAGTTATCTACGCAACCCCATAGGTAAACACTATTATGTTCACTGTTAAGAACCGGGGAGAAAAAAGACAGAGAAGTTAAATTAATCCAGTGCCCTGCAAGTTGGTGTTACAGTGCATGGGTCAGGTAGGAAATTGAATGGCCATGAAAAGTAGAAATCCTGATAGCAATACAGCTGTACCATGTTGAAATAAAACAGCAATAAGCCGCCCCCTCCAAGAAAATCCATTATATTTAGGCTTTCCAGTCAACTTTCAGATAGGTAAATAGTGAAAATGATAACTCATTTCCCTTTCCTGGTGTTTGTCTGCAGTTTGATGTCATGCTTTAGCTGTTGTAATTGCAGGCTGCCGATGGAAAGAACGGTCCTGCTCTGCCTCTTCCTTTCTCCCTCTTCCTCCAGGCCCAGCAGGTGCTTTTTTGGCATCAAAGCCAGAGACTGAGCAGTTGCAGGTGAGCAAGGGGATCAGACAAAAAAACCCCTAACATGCCATCCAAAAAAAGGAATAATTTTCCGTTGCATTGGCTCACTGAAACTCTCACTGAACGTGTGTCTGGACAGTTGCCGGGTCCGATATAAGGCAGGACAGGGGCAGGCAGGAGCTGGAGGAAGGCAACAGCAGCATCTCTTTTGCTACAGTCACAGTAGCGGATTTGTTGGAGTGCTGAACTGCACTCTGTAATGGGACTAATTAATTCCTGATCTAACCCACTTCTCCAAGGCTGCTGGCACATTTTTGTATTCCGAGGTGCAAGTCATCATTTTGCTAAAAGCACTGCTTTGCACAAGGATCTGCCTATTCCAGACAGAAATATCATCCCTTCAATGCTGGCCTGAGGTGGGCTTCATGTCCCAACTCCAAAGGGGTCCTCTGCTGCCTGTCGCAACACCAAATCAGTTTGTGCGGTGGAGTTGAGCGCTGCCTCAATCACAGTGATGCAAAATGTGATCGTAGCACACAGGTCCTCTGTGCCTGCATCTGTGTAACTTTTGGGATCATCCAGGAGGCTGTTCCTGGTGCTTGCCCTGCCTGGGTGAGCTCCTTCAGAAATGGGTGACAAAGACATATTCAGTGCAGCAAGGGGTGTTACGGTCTGTGGAGCACATTTACCTGGCAGGTGAAAGGTATTTCCAATGCAGTGTAGACCATTGCTGCCTGGTTGGAACTGGAGAACTAAAGGCACTGTAAGTCATTCCTGTGCTTTATCAAACTGCTCAACTGAGACTAAACAAGGTAAGCTCCCACTCAAATACCAATGCTTCTGTTTATTACTGTATGTTTCTGCATGCAGACCATGAGAAACCTTCCAGTACTATATCAGGTATGCTCCTATTTGATAAAGAATGAAAAAACAAAGGATATTTGCAATTATGAGTCCTTAGTGGGCATCCTTTCTATTATTAGTACATGTAACTCAGCTGAAGTCCTTCGTAGTTTTAAAACAGGGTTGCATTGGGTGAATATACACATGGAGCTGTATAATGCGACCTCAAACCCAAATATCATTTAAACTCTGTGTGTACCAAAGAACTATGTGCATATGTCAAATATTCATTATTGTTTCTATTGCTTTTCCACCCCGAGTTTTGAAAATAAACACTGGATGCTTTTTCCTTTTTTTTTCTTTTTTCTTTTACTTTTTATTTGTTACTCCAAGCTACCTTGTGAATTATACAACTGATGCATTTTAAAGTGTGTCAAGAGCTTGTCAGTTTGTAGCACTTTTTCTGAAATGCTGCCAACCCAAAACATTCAATTTTTCCATCAAACCTGAAGGTTGGCAGGGAAAAATGTCTTTTCCCAGCAAACTTTCTGTAATTGCCTTTCTGTTTATCACCAACTTGAGTCTCTAATTGATTTTTACTCCTTTGACACCAGGGCCACAAAAAATGGAGTCTGTCTTGGACTTTTTCACCTTGTTTAACATATGAAATTAAAAAGCTTTTTATCTGAGGCAGTTCCTCAGCTCTTTAGAGACACAGATGCAATCAGACTTCAATCCAAATCACAGGTTTGCAAGTGCACTTTGGTTGTCTCCATTTAAAGGAGATAAATAAGTTTATTATCAGCTCTGCCATTCCCTCCTTGCATCCAGGCAGTTACGAAACGCAGAGCACACCATTGCTAGCTCTTCATGCACTGCGGGCGGTGACACCAGATACAAGGACCTGTGTAACCTGAAGCCACATAGCTGCTGGTAGAGCAGCAAATGGGCACATACTGGCCAGGTCAACATTCAGTTTGGAAATCAGAAGGCAGCTCCTAACCTGGAAGCAGCTGGGTTATCCCAGAGAAGGGGGGAAGACTGGGAGTGCTCTTAGGGTGGAGCAGAGTGAGGGATTATGGCTGGACAGGGTATGGGGCCATCTTGATCATTGAGGTCCCTTCCAAGCTGGTATCCTATGATTCTATGATTACAAGGTGCCCATTTTCCACTGCCCAGGCTTAGCTCAGTGACCTGGAGGCACATTTCCAGTCCTACCATTCTGCAAGAATAAGTAGGCATGTATATAAAACATATTGAGAGTACTTTAAGGAGCTTCATTTAGACCCCTGTTTTGAGTTATTCTTTAAATGAACCTCTTTCTTCCTGTTGCCACTGTTTCCACAGTAGGACCCTAAAGAAATTGAACTAACATATGCCACCAGTTTTAAAATTGACTATTTTATGAATGATGTGAAACAAAGAAAATAACAACACTCGGCTGGTCATTTTTGCTATTCAATAGCTGATCGTTTTCTTTCTTTAAAGAGACCAAAGTTTCTCTTCAGTGAAAATCTTAACTGAGTTAGTGCTGGCTTTAATAGAATAAATTGAGTGTCAGAAGCTGCTGCTTCTGTTTTTAATCTTTAAAGCCACTGAGTTAGTTGTCTTGAGTGTATCTCATCTTTAAACATGAGACTTTTAGCTATGAATACATTTGAGAAACTTGCAGCAAGCCACTCAGTGCATATTCGTTATTTTTTTCTTAGAAAAAAAGGAAATGTTCCCATAATTTTCCAATGTAATTTTCTAAAATATCGTTAGCAAAAATGTTATGTCCAAGATGCTTAAAAGGAATTTGGACCTATTTTGAGATGCCTTAAAACATGCCAATGCTCTGAGATTCTGTCACCACAGTCTTTGGAACATCAACATGCTAATACACAAAATTTTGGACATCATCCCTGTGAATAGGGGATGCTTTAGCTTCTTTTAAATGTGAAATTACAAGAATGAGTTGTCTTGTGATACTCTGAATTGGCACACCTGCACTGTATGGTGTGATATAACTAAAAAGAGGCCAAGGTGGTTTGCTCTGACTGAAGTTGTCATAAACACAAAATATAGCACACAAGTGCAAAAAGCCTGTCTATTAAAATCAAGTGTTAATTAGTCGGGGGACAAGGGGTCAGTGATGGAGCAGAGGAGGCTCCTGGGCTCCAAATTTTAACCTCTTCTCCAACTCCTGTCAAGCGCAAGCCAGTTCACGTGGGTGGAAGTGGTACCATGCTGAATGCAGAAGATACGTCTTAATCATCACGAAACAGATGTACCACCCATGGTGAGCTAGGTCTTCTCTGTCTTTTTTGCATTCATTTTTTTAGAAAAAAAGGTAAAAATTATGTCTTTTTACATGCAATTTTCTGCCAGTAGCTGGAATCATGTCACAGCATTGTCTGAGCCTTCAAAATTGTAAAACTATTGTCTCAATTTTTTCTTCCTCTTCTGCCCAGTGTATTTTTTCTTTTTTTATATGTATATATCTTCTTGTTCTCAGTTTTCACCTTCTTATTTCTGTTTTGATTCTCCTCTGCTTGTTCCCTCTTGCAAGCAATTTTTACTTTATTGAAAGCAATATCAGGCCTGTTACAGAACTGCAGGGCTCACTTGCATTAACCTTAGGATTGCTTCACACCACTTTGGGTAAGAAGCTGAGGGCTAGTTTCTTATTATGTCTTTGTTTGTACTCCCCATCTATTGTCTCTAGTTATTGTCTTGTCTGGCACAATCTGGATAATCACAGGGAGACAGAGCACAAGGGTTAGGAGCTGTCTCTTGATTCTGCTTTGTTCTGTTTTCATTCTGACCTACCCCAGTAGAGTCCTACAACTCCTAGGTACTGTTACACTATAAACATTACATTGTTTAGTGCATTTGGTTCATTGGATAACCTTGTGCAAGTTTGCAAATGCCAAAGCAGGTAAAGGAGGCTTCTGAAAGACTGGAGACCCACATTTTGTCCAGCATTTAGCCCGGCAGACCTGATTCTTTTCATAGTGATAACGTTCCTGTGTTGATCCAGATTCAATAGAGACTTTGCATGGTATCACATAGTGGAAACCTCAGTTGGACTCCTCTGGAGTCATGCACAATGATGCCTTCGCAGCGAGGTTACCTTTATTTACATTAGCCATAGTTTCTAAGACAGCAGTGCTGAGATGTGAGGAGTGGAATGAAGCCTGAAGCACTGAGCTGCACCCCAGTACATGAGTATAAACAGATGCATGAAGCTGCAATGAGGACCAGGGTCCAGCCCATCTGTTTCAGATGCTGTATAAATCCATCTTCTCACCCTGCCTCACAGCACATGGACAATTTGTGTGAGAAGCTGAAAATATAGAATACATTCATGCAGTCCTGAAGTAATTACCATGACAGAAACCTGAGAAAGACACTGGAGAGACTGTCTTCCAGGCTTTCATCAGATATGATGATGACGACATCCGTACGATAATTCCAAGGTTGCATCCGATTTTGGCACACATTAATACAGTGGTGGAAAGTGTCCCTTTCTGAATGCTGACACTGTTTCATTTTTGCTTTGAGTACTGATGAAGCCAAGCCTTTCTTAAATTACATGGACATCATTTCTAGTTTTGCACTGTGTGTATCAAAATACCCCTCTGCTTTCCTGGTCACCGGAGTAGTACAGAATCATTGTCATTCTCCTCAGATAGTACATAATATTGTTCAAAAAGCCTGATCAGAGCACACGAGAACACCTTCCTTTTGTGGTGCTGAATGCCTATTGAAAGGGCACTTTCAGATTTTGATGTTATTTGGAATAATTTGGAAGCAAGCTAACACTCCTCAGATTGAGAGAGAAAACCTTGTGTCTCCCCTGACCTGCTAAATACTCCTTAGCACCTTCTCAAGGCAGTCTCAACACCTCTTCAAGGTGGTATCAATGAAACAGCAAAGATACTCCGTGTGCCAGAGCTCTGGGACATGCAGCCTGAAGTGTCGTTACCGTCTTGGTCTCCTACTTCACAGCAGCCAGGAGCCAGCACAGGGGACACACAGACTCACAGGGGTGGCAATCACACTGCTCCGCTCTGCAGCAGGTGAAGGCTGCCTTCTCACCTCTGCTCCCGAGGTCCTACTGCAGTTATCTTACTTGTAGATCAGATGTCTGCCATTTCTTAGCATGGCAGATATAGAGCAATGAGGCCAATCTTTTCTAGATGAGATGGAAAAGTTGAGTGTCCTCGGATGATAGACTGGCTACCTGATCATCCAATTCAAGACAATGGCTAGAAGTTCACATCCAACAGATGTGAACCCTTTAAGATGATGTAAGGCCTGGTAGGATGTATTTAAGAAGTGACCATCTGAAGCTTTATTTGGGTTTTCCTCACTGGGTTTTACACTGTTTTGATGCCACAGTTTATGGGTGCGATAATTCTAAAGAGCAGTCAAGCTCTGCTCACAAATTATGTGCATATAAGGAAGCACCTGCTTGCTAAACAGATGTATGTTTACCATCTCAGAATAATTCTTACATTCTCATAGGGTAAGGATACACCTGTACTTTTTGCAGTTGTGGCCCAAAGCCCTTGCCATTTGTGGGAACAGTGAGTCTCTTTCCTAGGGAAACACAGAAAGCAAGGAGAGGTTATGATCTCTTCTTCCTTTGAAAACTTCTGCAGACATCTGCCGAATCTACTGGCTTGGTCAAAGTTGGCCCCTCCTTGTTCTCCCTTCTTTCCCAATGTATCAGACAAAATATATGTAAGCAGAGACTTCCTCAGCTTTCTGCTTCAACACCATGGCCTCCACTTCAGATAAACAGGGAAGTCTCTAACAGCAGGTTCCTGCAGGGGCAGGAGAAAAAGTCACTGCACAGGGATGCTCATGCTCTTCATCAACAGCATGGAGCAGGGAGAACTCAGGCTTTAATGAACAGCACTTGGGGACTTGTCCATCCCTCTTCAAAAGAAGAGGTCCAAAGTGTGTAGGATCATAGGATCAGCCAGGTTGGGAAGGACTTTGGCAATCACTACTCCAACCTTCTGGCCAAAGCAGGATAAGCTATGAATGAGGTCAGGTTGCTGAGTGCTTTATCCAGTTGGGTCTGGAAAACCTGCAAGGACAGAGTGCAGAAAGTCTCTGGGCCCCTGTCCCACTCACTGCCTGACTGCCCTCATGGTGAAAAAAACCTTATTCCTAATATCCAATCTGAATATTCTCTGCTGTTTCTAGTCCTCGTACCATGCACCATTGTGAGGAGCTTGGCTCTGTTTTCACAATGACACCACAGGGAAATCCTTGCTCAATGTCCTTCTGCAATGCTGTTAAGGGGGCAATCAAAACATACTATTTAGCCCCTAATGAATGCACGTGGTATATGATGCTTGTCTGATTTATAATTGCAGTCACCTCTTTGCCCCATATCCATGGTACATGGACAGGTTGGATACAGAAAGAGACTATGAGAGGTCTTGTGAGTTTTTAACAGCTCTGAAATGTCCTGAGGACATGGGAAAGCAATCAGCCCACCTTCACTGGTGGTGTCCTCTGGGCAGGAGAGAGCTCTCTCCAGTGCTGGGAATGGAGCCAGCAGACACCCTCATGTCCACCTGTACTGCTGGCTCTGCTCTCTCTCCTTTCTGGGCAGCGAGGAGTCCATCTTGCACCTGAAGCACAGCTCTTGGAAGGGATGTAGTTGGGCTTGGTCTAGGTAAGTTGAGGTTCAGCTGAAATACAGCGGCCTGTAGTTGTCAGAAGACAGCAGAGACGTGTGGTCAGCACAAATGCTTCTGTTTTCTGGTGTGTCCTGTCAACCTGGTGGGATTATCTTGCATGTGCTGCTTTGCTCTTTGGTTGGCCTGAGGCCTTGGGGTGGAGGGGATGTTGTAAGGTCCACACTGCCAGGGTTTTCTGCGTGACAGTGAGTGCTAGCAGCTTTGTGCAATTGAGAAAGGAAAGGTTAAACCTCCATGTGACACAGTTGTAAGAGGAAGAAAGAAACCCAGCAAGGAGGTTTGTACTGAGATTAGCAGCATCGTCAACTGTGAAACCGCAGCATTTTTGCAAACAAAGCCCAGGTCTCCCTCAGCTCTGGGGCAATATTTCTGCTACAAGGTTGTTCTCCCCCATTCATAGGAGAGACAAAGTGAAGTCCCTGAAGGCTCTGAAGTCTCCAAAGGCTCCTTTATAGCAGAAGGCATAGAATATGGCTGAGTGCTTCGTTTTACAAAAATAAATGACACTTTTGTCCAAAGTGTCAAGTGATGGTATCACTTCTTTGCTTACCTGCAAAAGGAGTCAGAAGAGTTTGCCAGTCTCTTTCCCAGTGTGAAGTGCCCATTCATTGCTCTTCACACCTAATTCTTGTTTTGCTGCTTGTTTCTCTACCTTCTGAGTTCACAATCTCTCTCACTTACATCCTCTCCTGTCCTGGACAATTGCCTCCCTGCCTGTGGAAGAACTGTTGAATGCAGACTGAACACTGCAGCAAAGAGCTCCCGTTGCTGAGTGCGCAATGATATCAAACCCTATTGCAAACTGCAGGTTAACACAGATACCCGAAAATAAGACATGCAATATGTGAAATATTAGAATATTTAAGCATTCAAGATTTCTTTTACAATCCTGTGATTGTTCCTTACCTGGCAGGAAGGATTTGTTAATCATTAGCATTAAAAGCTAAAATCCATGAAACCCAGCACTTGCCTCCATTTTGGGAAGATCATAAAGGAATTTCTTAGCCAGTTGGACACATACTAACTGAGCAAGAGCCTGTCTAGAAAAACAAGCATATTGCAAACTAAGGGCTTTCTCATAACTCATTTCACAATATGTTTGATTTGTGTTCTCCAGGATGACATTACATTTGGTGTTTTCACTTCACTTATTTCACTGCAGCTGGTTTTGTTCTGAGTTTTGCTTTAAAACAAGCATGAAAAAGCAAAATCAGAAGACACAGAAATATATTATCAACACTAGATTAACTCCTGCTTTACTAGTCATCCATAATTTTGCTAGCTATAAGCTTATGGTTGAGGTTTTGGTGTTCTGGTTGGGTTGCATCTCCTGCCTAAGTCGCCCATGTGGAGATCTCACCACATCTCTCCAAGGAAGAGCTACTAAGTCAATGTCTGAGTGGTTTCATGAGACACAAAATGAAGAAAAACAGGAAATTCCGTACAGACAGAACAAGAGAGACCAGTAGTTTTAGACATACACCTCAAAGAATTTTGAAGATTGATTATTAAAATCTTGACAGAATCTGGAGGCTGCAGGCAAGCTGATGTGCTCAGATACCTCATTACTTGAAAAGACATTTGGGTCAAATAACAGGTGGGAGAAGAAAGGGAAAAGGTATAACATAGGGCTCTGACAGATCTCGCTGGTGGTAATGTTGCTGTCTCAGCTGAGCTGGCAGGACAGAACATATAGAAATGTGTCCAACACACATGCAATACAGCCTTGCTACACCACAACCTGGCATAGGAGCTCAGGCTGAGGCTGGAGGTGCAGAGCTGGGCTACCCAAGGCAGAAGGTTTGCCCTGAGCATCTGGGAGAGTGGCTGTAGGTCCATTTTCATCAACACAAACCAAGGTGCTCAGACAATCCAACTGCACGCTAAAATTTGCAGCTCATCAGCCTCTGGCATTAGTTTAGATCTTCCAGATAGATGTGAACCCAAGCATGTTTCCATGGATATAGTGTTTAACATGTCTTCTCCAGAATGGGGGGGCCCATGAGCAGCTTGTTATCCTAAAGCAGTCAATAAGAATGCTATGCTTTTTTTTTCTCCCTAAAAAACTCTGTAGCATTAACTAAAATGCCAAAAAGTTACTGAATGATACTTGATATCTGAATTCCAGAGTTTTATGGACAAATTGCTGCACAGCCGTTGAGAAGCCTACTGATGTTTATGTGAGCAGAGGATTCCCCATGGCTTCTGGGCTCCAGCTGAGGAGATGTTCTCCTGCCTGACCTGGGCCATCCTGTTGCTCCCTCCTTTGCGAGAAGATCCTGGCACATACAACACTAAAACTGAGTGCCATGCCAAGCACTGTTCAAAGGTCTCAGGAAAAGCAGAGTGCATGGGGTTTAAAATACCATCCTCTGACTGTGGAGAGAGCTGCTGCTGAAAGGGACTAAGCAACAATTCATCCTGTAACACCCACTTCCTTTGTGTTCTTGGCTAGCGAGAAGCAGCTGTCATTACCCAGCAGCCAGGCTGGACAAAGTCTGTTAGCTTAACGTGAAGTTAACATTAATGTGTGGGAGTGGGAGAACAAGGGCTTGGAGTCACTCATTACCACCGAGTGGATCTCACTATGAGGACTAATCCTGAAAGCCTTTTTCTTTTTGTACACAAAAATGAAAATAATTCTGAAATAACATTAATTCTAAGAATCTTTGAATTTATTTCATGCAATCTTGCCAAAAGGTTTTCTGCTCAGACTGACTTTTGGCAGGATTGAATACAAACTTAGAAATGAAGCACATGAAGAAGAAGAATTTCAGCTATTTATGGTAGAACATCTGAACTCTTTCTAGTAGTACATGAAAGCATGTAATTAACCTCTTCCCTGGATTGTTATTTCTCTTTCTAGTGATTCCTCTTCTTCTGGCATAAAGGCTAACACTGGATGTTTGTTTTGGTAGAGTATTGGTTTATTTTATATGGAAAAATAGTACTTGTTAGGTAAAAAACTCTTGGTCTGAATGCCCCTGTGCTTTTTCCTTTTGCCAGTGCAGAAGGAATATGAAACACCAATCCAATGATATTTTATGCTACTATTGCTCAAAAGCAGAACCAAAACACAACACGGGTATTGGATACCTGGTGCAAATGATTAGGCATTAAATTTCCTGTTGGTGTCCTGCTAATTTACGTCCATCTCATTTTTGGAAGACTCAGAGAGCAGCGTGGTTGTGCAGTTCATGGACCTTGCTGAGGTCTCAGTGCGCTGTTTGTTGCTGGATCTTTGTCACATGGAGTTGGGGTCAGATCACCAGTTATGCACCTGGTGACTTCTGGGGTACTAACAACATGCAACTAGTCCCCGGGTACAACTAGGAAACACCATTTTCAGTTTAATATATTTCACTGGTATTATTTCAAAAAATGAAAATGAACATATGTTTTTCTAAAGAATGAGCTGCCAACCAAGACTCTGATGACAAAATGATCTAGTTTTCAGATAAAACATGCAGTAATGAAACACAGAGAGTCATTTGGGTTTTTGGAAAAAAAAATTGGAGATAAAGCCTCAGGGGGTTTATTCCTCCTCTGAAGTGCTTATGCAATTCACATTCACAGTAGTGAGAGCTACACGCACCTGGCAGGGAGATGTGTTTAGCAGAGCACAGCTTCCATGGCAACTTCGTATGTAGCGAAGTCACCTAATTAGGACGGGTAGAGGAAGTGGGTAGTGGAAGAAGGAAGTCTGGCTCAGCCACGGACTCCACATGTGACTTTGTACAACTCATATATAAGCACCCAAGTTCACCATCTGCAGAGCTGGGCAGTGCTTTAACATTTTGATTCATCAGGGGAGAAAGAAGAGTAACTATCGAGTAGAGATGTTCTTGCAGGTGGTTGCAAACAGGGAAAAGTGATAGGGGAATGTGGTCTCTTCCTATTACTTGAGAGCCAAAATCTCCTCCCAAAATGTATATTAATTTATCAAAAGCATAGCCATCCAGCTGCAGTCCAGCCCATTACCTATACCTCCCAGAGACAACGCTTAGCATTTATAGTGACAGCCAAAGAGCCAAGCTGCACACATTCATGGCACCTCCACTAGCCAGCTCTGTTCAATACTTTTAATAGATTTTCATGAGCCGTTGCCTATTTGTTTTTCAAGCAGTGTTCGGCTGTTTTCTGACTGTGCTAACATAAAAGATGATGAAATTTACTCATTCACCAAGGCTTCATGCATATACACGAGCCTAGCTGCACATAAAATATTTCTTGGAGCCTGACAACTGCCTTCACAGACGCTGATGATCATTGCAATGTAATAATACAGAGTGGAGAAGGGAGCAAGGGGTAAGCTTTAAGCAGGAAATAAAGAGCAGAGGTTTATTAAAGTAGCTTTGCAAAATGAGGGTTTAGTAATGAACTGGGAAAAGACGCAAAGTAATTGCAACCAGAGAGCAAATATAATAAATAGGTTAGTGTTTCTTTTTCAGATAGCTTTGCAGTTTTTGTTCAAAAAAGAAAAAAAATAGTGATGCATGCATTCTACAAACCCTACATTTATGATCAATAGATGTAATTACACTGAGTATTACTTCTCAAGTCAAAAGAGTTTGAGATAGGCAGTTAGCTAACTAGCAGCCAGGATTCAGAAAGGACGTCTGAGCTGAGGCATTCAAACCACAACATAATGCCTTGTGACTTCAGGAGGATGATTAACTTTTCATTCACAGTTCTGAGAACAGCGGCCAGCAGCCACTTCCTCTTGAATGGTGCTGATACACTGTGCACTGCCTTCAGGCAGAAGGTGTGTCTCGTACGTGCTTTCCCAGAAATTTTGCAAGTGCTTTCTGCTGTCCCTTGCACTGGTTCTGCTCATACACTTAAATTTAAGAACTTCTTTCTTATGTTTATTGTAAGACACGAAACTGGCAGCTGGTTGCACATCCACTCCAGGGAATTTGCTGTCTACGAATTTGATGAACATCCATTAGCAAAACGGGGAGATACGGATACACTTTTGCCAGTCTATTGCTAACGACATTATGAATGCCAGATTCTAGGGGGCTATAAGTTTGTGTGCTTGAATGAGGTGTGTAGGTTAGTAAAGTACATTCCTACCTTTTTTCAGGAGAAGAAACCATCAGATGACAACTCAGAACCTAGAATTCAGAGGTCGTTATTGAGTAGAGTCTACATGGGTAATCACGTGCCTAACTTGAATGCATAAATCAAAGTTAACTGCTAAATCAATCATCAGTCATCAGTTACTAAGTCATTTTCACAATGTTTGAAGTTGGCCTTCTCTGTAGCAGATGTTTCCTGGGAGGAGCTGGTTGGCATGGTCAAAAAACCAAGCAAATAAACCAACCAACCAGGAGGACAGCTAACCAGCAGTGCAAACCATGTAGCTCCAGTTCACTTTTTGGCACTCTGTTTACCAGCACAGTTGTACTTTTAGGTGCTAAAAGATGGGTGGGATGGATGAAGGATTCATTACCCTGTGGGACTGTGTCATCCTTTATCTAGGTGTAACATTTGCAAGTAGGTCCATTAAGGAGTTTTTTGCTTCTCATTGAACTCTGAAAATGGTGCTAATAAAAACAGGATGTTTCCATCCATCAGAGGTATTCCAGGGTTTGTTCCAGAGGGATTTCTAGAACATTCCCTTCAAAAGTCTAAGTACAGTACTAGCTGTTCAGGTTAAAGAAATAACTTCATGGGGTTAAAGGCTCTTTAACAGCCTGTGTGGGCGATGCAAAGGTGATACAGCGATTGTGTTGCCAAACCATGAAGAGCTTATGTCACTCCTGAAGGTCTGATTTCCTGATTATTGATCCTGCTACTACAGGATAAGACAGCAAAACACTCTATGCAGTCATACTTCAGCTGAATCAACCCAAAAGTTCTTTTCGATGACTAGTTTTTTTTTTTTTTTAATGGTTTAGTCTGTAGAAGCCACACAGTAAGTAACTGGTAACATCATGATATTAGTGATGGACAGATGTGGACAGATGCCACTAAAAACCTGCTAATACAACATTAGCCCACCAGTATTTTGTGAAGAAATTTGAAGCCTGAGGCCATGCTCATTATCTGATAAGAGGAGTCTTAGAGCTGTCTTCACATGACCTCCAACGGCAATTCAAAGATAAAAAGAACAGAGAAGTGACACACAGTAAAGAGAACAACAGAAGTCCTAATCAGTGGTTTTATGGTCAGGTTTTAAGTGATCTTATTGTTCACCGACTTTTTTTTTTTTTTAATGGTTTGATCTGTGGAAGACACACAGTAAGTAACTGGTAACACATCATGATATTAGTGATGTAGTGAACAGATGCCACTCAGAGCCTGCTGATACAAAATTAGCCTACCAGTAATTTGTGAAGAAATTTTGTGAAGAAATGTGAAGCCTGAGACCGTGCTCATTATCTGATAAGAGGAGTCTTATAGCTGTTTTCACATGACCTCCAACCCCAATTCAAAGATAAAAGGATCAGAGAAGTGACACACGGTAAGAGAACAACAGAAGTCCTCATCAGTGGTTTTATGGTCAGGTTTTAAGTGATTTTATTGTTCACTGACTTTTTTTTTTTTTTTTTCTTACCAGTTTCCATCACGTGTTTTTCTCAGTTCTAAATCTTCACCCTAAAAAGGACAAAGTGCAGCTAAAATCTTATCTTCTGATGTCAGGCAGCTTCATGACTTTGCATCAGACTCTGTCTCATTTCTAAAGATTAAGTTAGCTTTGAACCTCTGGAGAGGTCAAATTAGCCCCCTTCTTGTCGACTTTTAGAAATAGTTCTCCCCACTTGCTTAATTTATCTTGAGTCCAATGCCTAGAAGCTGGTAATTCTTATTAGATGCATTTCAAGTCTTACACATTCTGGACTAAAAAAACCCCCAACCCAAACAAAAAGAAAACACCAAACATTAAGACACATCACTCACAAGAAAACCCCAACAAAAATTATTTACAAAGTAAGCATATTCATTCTGTGTTAACAGTGCAAAACATATTGGTGAAAATCAGTTGCAAAGTGTGTTGACCTATTTTTCTCAACACTACAGGTACAGGTGATTCAGAGTTCAATTTAGCGTGAAAAGAGTTCACAGTTCTTGCTAGATTTCTAGCTCACCCAGCCAGAATCATATCCTATTGATGGCATGAGACAGTCTCATCTAGTACTTGTAGCAGAGGATACCAGATGAGAACAGAAGAGGGTACTCAATGACAATGGCATCAGCAGGACCTCACCCTTCATGAATCTTACCTTCCTGTAGGTTTTAGAATTGCTAAATGCCCAGATCAAGGAAACAACACAGTGATTAAACGCTAGGATCTTGTGGATTAATTTCTGTCTTCCCTCCAAATCTTGCATGTCATTGCTTCAGATTCCCAGCTGTAAGATAAGGGAACAATCACTGATTAATTGTGATGATATGAAGCTGTGGCTCACAAATTAATTAATTTATAAGTAATATGTCGTAATCCAAAAGTCTTTCGGTAGGTGTGAAATTTTTGCCTTTCAAATAAAAACTTTTAAAATGAGCTGGAAAAGGACTAGGAGATGGGCACGTCTGCCTGAAGGAAACACTCATCCACAAATTCTCAGGAAGAATTTGCCAGTCATGTTTTGCAAGGAGAAGTACAACTTTATCTTCTAGGTCTGTGTATTTTACATTCATATATTGTGGCCCAGAGATAAGTGTCACTCATGTTTGCATCATTGTCCTCATGACAGATGCATAGACACTACAGTAAAGAAAAATCCCAGACAACGGCTTCCCCCACCCAACTATGTCTGTACTGAATGACAAGGAGAACATGAATGTGAAAACTGTATCATAATAATCTTTGGGAGATTAATCATGTTTCAGGTAGAGTTAGCAAATGCTTTACTGGGAAGACTGTCTGACTTAGGAGTTCATTTGGAAACTCTTCCAGGATGCTGGCTGGAAAAGAGAGAAAATTCTGTGACTTCTGGTGTCAGAAACTTGGTTGAATGTGCTTTCTGGCTTTATATATTTTTTCCTTCATCTGACCTGTATTTATGAGCTTCTTTTGTCAATCGGAAGGGCAGCTGGAGAGAGTTTATCATAGCAACGGAGGTTAAACAAAATATTCATGGTTTAAATCCTGAACAGAGATGGCTGGAAAAAAAGAGGAACTCTGTTCTGCATGAAATTATGGTACTTTGAATCCTTTAAATCCAAAACTGGTGCCAAAAATTGTTTCTGTAAAATGAAAATTGTGCAATCATTAAATTTCGGAATCACTGACATATATAAAATAAATGAAATACTAGTTTAAATTTATATTTTATAAACATTAAGAAAAAATATTTTTAGAATATAAGAGTAAGCAAAATAAGTCTTAAGTCAAGAGGCACTTTCTAATGTCAAGATAAAAACTGCGATAAGGGCCTCAATGGCCAAGGTCCTAGCTTTTTGAATACGTAATTTTGATCATGTGAAGGATAATCAAAAGTGCTCACAGCTATAATTATTTGGCTGACTTTTCATCTTTCCCGAACATCCCCCTAATGTCTATAGTGTCTAGTCGCTTTGATTACAATCTGCCTACCCTGGAGGGTCACAGCTCACTTGGGAAGAAGTAACTTCACAAGATAGAAGTTTCGCTACAGGCAGATCTGCTATATTTGTTTCATGTGTCCGGATCAAATTATTCATGGTCACCTTGTATATTATCTGCAAACTCGGCATGAAGCATTTTCTATCAAGCATGGTTACCATATTGTAACTGTAACTGACAAATTCATTTCAGTGGAGTCCTTTTAAGCTTGAAATGTAATTCCTCTTTTTAAACCAAGTATTATAAGAGCTCCACTGTGCAAGCAGTATGAGTGCTCAAGATTTATACCAAATTATTCCTGCAGAGTAAAGAGTCTGGGAAAAATTTTGAGAGGGTCTTTCAAACCTGAAACAGAAATAAAATCCAAATGATGAATCACTTAACTTGAAAAACTTGTAACAGAAAATGACCTCTAATTAATATTTGCAATGATTAAGATTATTAATCAATCCTGAATCCACTTAGAGTTGAATTCCTTGCACCTGAGATCACCTACAGAAAATGTATATGTCAATGTAAGCTCTTCTCAGAAGATTAGTCAATGCCTCTTAGGGCACTGGTGATGGGATCAAAACAAATCAGAATTGTCCATTTTTCTTCATTACTTGTGAAGAATTTACAGGAGTCACCTGGATTTAGCCCACTTTGATGACTTATTTCTGAGTATTTAAATTTAAGTGAAATGAGCATCACCCTTACTATAGTCATTGAACCTGTACATGTCAAGGATATACAGTAGTACTCTATGCAGAAATCTACCTCCAGAATAATTTTTGTCCAAAAAAAAGTGATTAATAGTGGGAAAATTAAACCTGAAAGCTGACTCTTCATCAACAAAAATGTCCCTGGCGAGGTTGCCAGGCTGATGACTGGACCCTGGTCTTAGGCTTAGCTAGCTGAACAGACCACGAGAAACTGCTGGATCTAACAATTTATAGGGTAAGAAGGTGACAAACATCATGGATTGCACCATGAGGAGTGAACAAATTTTACAGGTGTTTAAGGGTGCGTTGTGTAAGAAAGAGCCAGACCCCACCAACACTGGGAAGGAAGCACTGTGGACCTCTGGGGAAAGGAGGTGGCAAGGCCTGGGAAACTGCTTCAGCAACACCTGCTACGGCTGAGATGGTTGAGGTAACAGCATCAGAAAGACCAAGTGTGGGTACAAAGGTAGCAAAAGTGGGACCAAGAAGGAAAAATAAATGGCAAGGTTTTTTATTTGGGAGGACACAGGGCCAAAACAAGTGAGACACTGAGATGGACTGGGCAAGAACAAGCTTGGGAAAACGTGAGATGTTAATCAACTTCACCAGCTGGTGAATAGGATAAGGGGTCTTGTCTGATTCTAAAGAACTGAAGATGTGAGTCTAAAGAAAAGGACGAGGTGAGACAGCTAAGGTAAGACCTATAGGCTGCTGTCAAAAGGCAGCTCCTACTGCATATGGACTTTATATTACACTGGGGGTGGCAGCCCCAGAGTGCCTGGATCATTCGCATTGTTTTCTGGAGCTGAGTAGGCACTGACTCCATTCTGAGTACCTTAAAATATAGTGTACTACAACCTCAGTGAAATAAAAATTCAACTTTTGATTCTACCCGTTCTTCAAAGTCTGGCTGTGCTTCTGAGAAAATCTGTTTTGTCAGGAAGTTCTGCATTTTCTCAGGCTTTGGCCAATTCCGATCCAATAAATAACTTCTGTGAGTCATTGGGATTTAGGAATTTGTCTGTTCTGTGAAGTAAATGGGCTCTCCTGACAGTAAAAAAACAACTGGAAAGACAGCTAAGTAGTTTAAAGAATGAAAGGATCTCAGTCTGTTTAACAATCTATCTCAATATGTAGAATATGTAGTCCTTTTTTTTTTTTTTTTTTTTCTGGAATATTCAGGTTTGAGTCTGACCTTGAGAGAACTAAAGAAAAGCACAGAGGAAAACATGAAAAAGCACAGATTAAGTTTATAAGGAAACAGTGCCTCTATCCTAAGCCAGTTGTTTTCCAAGACAGTATCTTACCCTTTGACTTCTTAAATAAAAAAGCCTATTGATGCAGCCAATGATATCAATAGGGTTATATAAAAACTGTTTATTCTCCATGGGTTTATTTCACCAAAGGTCTTAAAAATACTTATTTTGAAAGTGCAGAACAAGCTATCATTGCATTAGTTGAAGAGACTATCATATACAGAATTGCTTCTATTTATCACCACTGTTTCCTAAAAGGTGATGCCACACTAACTTCTATCGTAGGACTTTTATGGCTATTCCAGCATCATCTTCATGGTGAGAGATGGAACTAATTTTCCACTACATCCTGCATGCAGAGAGGTAGTACCTTTCAGAGGCTCCGTGTGGCCTTGGGCTCTTTGGAAAAAGAGCAGGACTTGTGGATTGTTGCTGGATTTGGAAATTTATTTACCTCTTGAGGAGGTAACCCACTATGACTGAACTCTAAGCATTGACTCTAACTCATTATTTGATCCAGCTTTTGACAGATAAAATACATTTCAACTTCAGTGCATTGTGTTGTCCAGCACACAGGCCAGATTTACTTCACTGTAAAACTGAGACTTGAGATAAAGCCTTATAAGGATGCTTCTAATTCACGTCAGTGATTACAGTATTGCCAGTGTCCCTGACTGTTGCCAAACATGGTCTCCTCCAGGAAGAGGGCTTGCTTAAAGAAGACTGTGTCGACTCAGACGGAGCTACTGCCTCGAACCGTGGCTGTCCAGGTGTCCGGCTGCAGGGAGTGCCAGAGCCTGCTGCTGCCGGGGGAGGGAGATGAGCATTCAGCCTGTGTGAGGTGCGAGCAGGTGCAAGATCTGCTCGTCATGGTTGCAAAGCTTAAGGAGGAGATTGAGACACTGAGGTCCATCAGGGAGTGTGAAAGGGAGATCGACTGGTGGAGTAACTCCCTGGCGTGCCAGGCAGAAAGGCCCCAAGGGGGAACCCCCCAAAAGGTGATGGACCCCCTGCCCTGTCGGGCAGAGAGGGAGGATTTGAGAGAGCCCCTGCCCTGTCGCTGTCGGGCAGAAGTAGGGGGCCAAACAGCTGAGAAGGGTTGGAAGCCAGTTCCAGTTAGGCGTCGCGGGCAACCCCCCTCCCTACCTGCTTTGCTTCCCCGGGTGCCCCTCCGTAATAGGTTTGAGGCCCTGGATATTGAAGAAGATGTAGGTGGGGACGTGGTGCAAGGGCCACCTATGAGGTCACATAGGAAGAGGCGATTGACTCCACGCCTCAAGACTGCCTCCGATAAAAAAGAAAGAAGGGTAATTGTGGTAGGCAATTCCCTTCTGAGAGGGACAGAGGGCCCGATATGCAGAGCTGACCCTCAGCATCGGGAAGTTTGTAGCCTACCTGGAGCTCGGATCAGGGACATCGCCAGGGCGCTCCCCAACCTGGTGCGCCCAACGGACTATTACCCCCTACTGATCTTTCAGACAGATGGGGAGGAAGCGGCATCCCGTAGTCTGAGGGGAATGAAGAGAGACTTCAAGGCCTTGGGACGAATGGTGAAAGAGTCTGGGGCTCAAGTTATCTTCTCTTCCCTCCTTCCATTTTCGGATGATGATGTGGGACGGAATAGAAAAATTGAGTCCGTAAATGATTGGCTTCGGGACTGGTGCTACAGGCAGGGCTTTGGGTTCTTTGATAACGGCTGGTTTTATAAGACACCAGTCCGGTCAGTGATATGTGGGAAAGGTTTATCCCACAGGGGTAAAAAGATGCTGGGACAGGAATTAGCAGGGCTCATTTGCAGGGCTTTAAACTAGATTCGAAGGGGGATGGGGTTGTAGCTGGGCTTGCATCAGTGGGGCAGCATGCTGGAATCCATAAAGACCGGGAGGCCCCTCAGGCCTCTAGGGTGAAATCGGTGTACTCGGCTCGCTCCCTGAAGTGCCTGTACACCAATGCGCGCAGCATGGGGAATAAGCAGGAGGAGTTAGAAACCTGCGTTCGGTCAGGAGATTACGATCTGGTGGCAATTACAGAGACATGGTGGGACAGCTCACATGACTGGAATGTGGTCATGGATGGCTATGCCCTTTTCAGGAAAGACAGACCAGCCAAGCGTGGTGGTGGAGTTGCTCTTTACGTGAGAGAGCAACTACAATGTATAGAGTACTGTCCAGGTGTGGTTGAGGAGCAAGTTGAGAGTCTGTGGGTGAGAATTAAGGGGCAGGCTGGCAGGGGTGACACTGTTGTGGGAGTCTATTACAGGCCACCAGATCAGGGTGAGGATGTTGATGAGGCCTTCTACGGGCAGCTGAGCGTGGCCTCACAGTCACAGGCTCTGGTTGTTATGGGGGATTTTAACTACCCTGATATTTGCTGGAAGGACTACTCAGCCAGTCAGCCTCAGTCTAGGAGGTTCCTCCAGTGCATTGACGATAACTTTCTGATGCAAATGGTGGAGGAGCCGACTAGGAGAGGTGCGCTGCTGGATCTCGTCCTCGCTAACAAGGAGGGTCTGGTTGAAGCAGTAAAGGTGGGGGGCTGCCTTGGTTGCAGTGACCATGAGATGGTGGAGTTCAGAATCTCCTGTGGTGGGAGCAGAATACCGAGCAGAATTGCAACCCTGGACTTCAGCAGGGCCGACTTTGGCCTTTTCAAACAATTGCTGGAGGAAATCCCGTGGGCAAGGCTGCTTGAAGGTAAAGGGGCCCAAGATAGTTGGTTAACTTTCAGGGACTGCTTCTACCAAGCTCAAGATCAGTGCATCCCGACGCGCAGGAAGTCAAGGAGGGGAGCCAGGAGACCTGCGTGGTTAAACAGGGAACTGCTGGGCAAACTCAAGTGGAAGAGGAGGGTTTACAAATCATGGAAGGAGGGGCTGGCCACTTGGGAAGAATATAAGGCTGTTGTCAGAGGATGTAGGGAGGCAACTAGGAAAGCTAAGGCCTCCTTAGAGTTAAACCTGGCGAGAGGGGTCAAGGACAACAGGAAGAGGTTCTTCAAATACATGGCAGATAAAACTAACACCAGAGGCAATGTAGGCCCACTGATGAATGGGGTGGGTGCCCTGGTGACAGAAGATACAGAGAAGGCAGAATTACTGAATGCCTTCTTTGTCTCTGTCTACTCTGCCGGAGGCTGTCCTGAGGAGCCCCGTACCCCTGAGGCCCCAGAGGAAGGCAGGGCAATGGAGGAGTCTGCCTCAGTTGATGAGGACTGGGTTAGGGACCAGTTAAGCAATCTGGACATCCATAAATCCATGGGTCCAGATGGGATGCACCCACGGGTGCTGAGGGAGCTGGCTGAAGTCATTGCTGGACCGCTCTCCATCATCTTTGCCAAGTCTTGGGAAACGGGAGAGGTGCCGGAGGACTGGAGGAAAGCAAATGTCACTCCGGTCTTCAAAAAGGGCAAGAAGGAGGACCCGGGCAACTATAGACCGGTCAGCCTCACCTCCATCCCTGGGAAAGTGATGGAACAACTTATCCTTGGTGCCATCTTAAGACATATCAAGGATAAGCGGGTCATCAGGGACAGTCAACATGGCTTCACCAAGGGGAAGTCGTGTTTGACCAACCTCATAGCCTTTTATGAAGACGTAACAAGGTGGATTGACGATGGCAGAGCAGTGGATGTGGTCTACCTTGACTTCAGCAAAGCATTTGACACCGTCTCCCACAGCATCCTCACGGCAAAACTGAGGAAGTGTGGACTGGATGATCGGGTAGTGAGGTGGACTGCAAACTGGCTGAAGGAGAGAAGCCAGAGAGTCGTGGTCAATGGGGCAGAGTCTGGTTGGGGGCCTGTATCTAGTGGAGTGCCTCAAGGGTCAGTTCTGGGACCAATACTGTTCAATATATTCATCAATGACTTGGATGAGGGAATTGAGTGTACTATCAGCAAGTTTGCTGATGACACCAAACTGGGAGGAGTGGCTGACACGCCAGAGGGCTGTGCTGCCATCCAGCGAGATCTGGACAGGCTAGAGAGTTGGGCGGGGAAAAATGTAATGAAATATAACAAGGGGAAATGTAGAGTCTTGCATCTGGGCAGGAACAACCCCAGGTTCCAGTACAGGTTGGGGAATGACCTATTAGAGAGCAGTGTAGGGGAAAGGGACCTGGGGGTCCTGGTGGACAGCAGGATGACCATGAGCCAGCACTGGGCCCTTGTGGCCAAGAAGGCCAATGGCATCCTGGGGTGTATTAGAAGGGGTGTGGTTAGTAGGTCCAGAGAGGTTCTCCTTCCCCTCTACTCTGCCCTGGTGAGACCTCATCTGGAATATTGTGTCCAGTTCTGGGCCCCTCAGTTCAAGAAGGACAGGGAACTGCTGGAGAGAGTCCAGCGCAGGGCAACAAAGATGATGAAGGGAGTGGAGCATCTCCCTTATGAGGAAAGACTGAGGGAGCTGGGTCTCTTTAGCTTGGAGAAGAGGAGACTGAGGGGTGACCTCATCAATGTTTATAAATATATAAAGGGTGGGTGTCACGAGGATGGAGCCAGGCTCTTCTCGGTGACAACCAACAGTAAGACAAGGGGTAATGGGTTCAAGCTGGAACACAAGAGGTTCCACTTAAATTTGAGAAGAAACTTCTTCTCAGTGAGGGTGACGGAACACTGGAACAGGCTGCCCAGGGGGGTTGTGGATTCTCCTTCTCTGGAGACATTCAAGACCCGCCTGGACGCCTTCCTGTGTAACCTCACCTAGGTGTTCCTGCCCTGGCAGGGGGATTGGACTAGATGATCTTTCGAGGTCCCTTCCAATCCCTAACATTCTGTGATTCTGTGATTCTGTGATTATACCACCAGCCTGTGACACAGGTGTTCGAAATGCTCTGACTGTCTTTGACAGATATTTTTGTTGAAGCTTACAGCTAATACACCGTCGAGCAAAACAAACATCAACAGCAATCACTTCAATTCAACTGAATTTATAAAAGCAAGATGCTCTCTTATGTGTCAGGTCCATGTGGATACTAACATGTTCCAGTGGGAGTAAGAAATACAAGGCACTTTCTTCCCAGTGCTTCATGTTTCGGCTGCAGACATGTCTTTTTAACTTTTCTCTTCAGATGATGCTTCTAAATTCACTCAGTTTGAAAAGAAAACACAGAACTGAAATAAAGTGTTTCTGGGTCATCCTGAGGGGTAGATATCTTGCCAAGAAATTAGGAAATGTGCATAACTAAATATGAAGGACAATGACAATTTGTGAGAAATTTATTTGGTCTATGACAGCTCAAGCAAATGAATCTCACTCCTTTGAAAGCATTCTTAAGTTGATGGCCTATTCAGGTTTGAAAGGTCATGCCACATAACAAGGAGACATCAGAAGCTGTAAAAAACAAAGCCCTGTTTGATGAACCTTGGTAGCATTCTAGCTTTGGCCCAGGGTTTTCTCATACAGGTAGCTTAACTTAAGCACATCCACTTAAGCACTGAAATACAAATGATCTGATACTCTATGCTTACTTAGAATTCTCGTTAACCTAAATGTGAGACCAAACAGACCATTTGTATGTTAGTGAAAAGTTCATGCTCATTATGAGCTTTAATTTTAATGTGTCCATGTTTCCAGTTGTCTGGTAGGACTTCTTACCCAGTTCTGTTTAATGTGTTGAATAAGTGGAGACTTTGTAGTGACTGTCTTGTATTACGGATACATAAAATTAATGAATCCCACCTATGGGGTCCAGGGCTTCTAGAATCACAACCGCCTTGATAATATCCTGAAGAAATTACAATATAAGATGAACAACATGTGGACATAGCAGATGGGGAGAATGCAAAGTGCCAATGAGATCAATGTGTATTTCAGCTAAGTGAGATACAAAATGTTTCATATGTAGAGATGACCTTTAGCAGGAAGCTTGCCACGCTTCTGATGCTTTACAGAGAATAGATAGTACTTAGACTTCTAAAGTTCATGGTAAAATATTGAGTGTTTTCCTGTATATGTTAGCTTTAGAAACCAGACTTGCAATAATCGTTCATCAAATGCATCTGTTCACCATCAATATTTTTCTATCACATTCAGATTTCTTAATTAGTGGGATTGACTAGTAGAAGAGACAATATGTTTATATTGTTTTCCCTGAGGGCTACTTATCATCCCTTGATGAGCATGTAAAACTCCCATTGGTTTTTGCGATAGCCATTTCCTATCCAAGGGTGTAATTTAGCCCAGGGAATTTATCAGCTACAAAATAGACATTAGCAGCTCAGAAGAGGCATTAACACCATATTTTAACTCATCCCATTGTCATTATGCTTGATGAGCTATTTCGAAGTCTGTCACTAAGGGAAATATCGTTAAAACTGAAAGGTTCCAGATGTTTGGAGCTGCTCTGTAAGATAACTTAAAAGAACTAAAACAGTCTAAGCATTATGGGGTGAAATTCTGTGGTACCTTTTTCAACAAAATTCTTAGTGAATCCAAAGACTTCCCACCCACCCCCACCCCAATCTATCTGTGAAGAAAACTCACTGCTTCTGCCTTCAGCCTACAGCTCAGACCCTAGAGCAGGCAATGATACAGCACAGATACAGCACCCTTAATTGCATCTGGCTGCAGTTCCTGCACGCTCTGAACAAAGACAGTTGGAAAGGCTAAAGCCAAACTTCTGGTCTTGCAGGTAACAAAAAGTAGAGAGTGATTTCGATATACTGCTGGGATCTAATGAACACAAAGAGAAAAAGACTTCTGCAGAAGTGTCAGTAAGCTGCCTAGGTAGTAGAGATGTATAGAAAATAAAGCGATTTCTCTATCGAATCAAACCGAGAGTGGGAATAACTGGAGTTAAAATAACCATGAGAGAGCCAACCTTGTTGGCTTCCTGGAGGGGTAGGTTCCAAAGTTCACCCAATCTGGAAAATCCTCTACAGCTCAAAAGAGCATGTGTGGTTAAAAGAAGGTAAGCAAGGTATGAGAGCAATTGTGTTAGCTTGACAGACATCTATGTACACAGAGAACAAAGACAAGGGTAAGAAAGTACATGCAGTTCATGACCAAGAGTCCCAGAAAGACCTTTTTTCATCTGCTTTTTTATGACCAAGAGCAAGATGATATAGAGAAGATTTTAAGGATGCTTTTGAAGGAAAATGGAAAGCTAAATCTGGGATAATCTTTCAGTATAAAGAGCATTTTACTATACCTAAGACTTTCGGGAAGACTAAGAAAATAGAGAGTACAAGTGATGCAGTCATTAGTGAATAGTTAAATAGTATGCAAGAACAACACAAGCCAAAATATTCACTCTTGACTGTTCAGTGTCTGCAGTAGCATTCAGAAGTCCGGTCAAAAAAAATCCTTTCAGAAATTCTAAGTTATGTCTTTCAAGGATGTTTCACCTCAAAGCCTGTTTTTGTTAGTGAGGGTGAAAGGGGTCTTTGTGTTTTTTCTGCTCTACACACCTAAAATCAGAACAGTTGACATGGAAAGACGTCTCTGTATATTGCCTAGTCTAAATACCTGCTCAAAGAAGGATCAGCTAAAGCTGGTGTCCCAGGGCCTTGTCTAGTTGGGTTTTGAATATCTTCAAGGATCAACACTCTACAACCTTTGTGGACAACCCGTGCCAGTGTTTGACCACACTCACTGTGAAACAGTTTTGTCTTCGATTAAGTGGTATCTACTGTATTTCAGTTTGTTCCCACTGTATCTTGTCCTGTCCCTTGGTGTCACTGAGAAGAATTTAGCTCCACCTTTATTTCTCCCCTCACTCCAGGTATTTCTACACATTGACAGGATTCCCCCTGAGATTTCTCATCTTCAGGCTGATCAGTGGCCTCTCCTCATATGTCAGATTCTCCAAGCCCTTCCTGGCTCTTTCCTGGACTCACTCCAGTATGGCCATGTCTCTTGAACCAGGGTGCCCAGCACTGGACACAGCACTGCAGATGTGTCTGACTTGCCTTGTGACCTGCTGGTAACCCTCTGCCTAATTCAGCCCAGGAGTCAGTTGACCTCCTTTGCTGCAAGGGTCCATTGCTGGCTCACGTTCAACTTGGTGTCCACCAGATGCCCTGGTCCTTCTCTGCAAAGCTGCTTGCCAGCTGTCAGTCTCAGCTTGCCCTGGTGCCTGGGGTTATTTCTCACCAGGAAAAGGACTTGACATTTCCCTTTCTTGGACTTAATGAAGTTGCTCTTGGCCCAATACTCCTCTCAGCTTTGCATTGCCTGCAGACTTGCTGAGGGTATGGCCTGCCCCATCATCTAAATCCTTAATGAAGACGTTAGGCAGTGTTGATCCAAGTATGAACCACTAGTAACTGGTCTCCAGCTGGGCTTTGCGTTGCTGATCATCACCCTTTGAGTCCAGCAGTTCAGAAAATTTCAGTCTACCTCACTGTTCACTTATGTAGTTCTTACTCCATCGGTTTGTCTATGAGGGTGTTGTGGGAGACATTGTTGAAAGCATTGCTAAACTCAAGGTAAGCAACATCCACTGCTCTCCTTGCCCATTGAACCAGTCAGTTCAGCCACCTGAATTATTTATGTTTCCTCTGCAAAATACTGAGTCTTTCTAACTGACAATTAAATGGACTGGAAATTGCAGTCAGATTTATGCATTCTCAGTTCCATTCCCATAGATGCTACTGTCAGGAAGAAACTTGATTTTGAGAAAGGCCACTTTACCTCCCACTGAAAACTGGCAGTAAAAGTTATGCTGCTCCCCTAATTGTAGGTGTCTAAAGATGAGTCTTTATACTAGTGATATATTTTCCCTGTTACATAGAATGACAGACCATGAGACATCTCTGGACAACAGCTTTTCCTGACCTGGTGTAAGTGTCTAAGCTGAGAGGATAAATTTCTTCTTAGAGGTAGTTGTCTCTTTATATTGGCTATCAATGGGTCCAAATTAAATGACACCTATAGCTTTTATAAAGATGAAAAGTGCTTTAATCATGCCCACATCCTTAATGCTTTACTGATGTAGAACACCACCATGCTCTACACATAGCCAGGGCAAACATGGAGAGAGGGGTAAAGTATCAGTCTGTGGAGACTTGATCCCAACCAGTGGCATGGACTTCTGCTGCCAGAAAGGAACTGTTTTTCATCCAAGACTGACAATATGGAGAATATTCCTCCACTTATACCTTGGCCCAGCCCTCTGCAGTGCATAGGAACAAAGCAGCACCAGCAAAATGTCTCCTTGCAGGGCTGACTAAGAGCATCTACATTAGGGATGCTGCCAATACAAGTGGCATGCTAGTGATGCTTCTATGTTAGCAGAGAGACGTCAGACAGCCTTCATCAACAGAGATGCTCCCTATACATTTGGATCCTTATCTGCTTATTTTACTGCTTATTGCTTCCTCTTTTCTCCTCTGTCTTACTAAACTCAGGGCCACCTCATCATAAACATGATCTTCTCCGATGCTGTTCATGGTGCAGCACAATTGCACCGATTGCAGCATGATTATCATCAGAATTCAGCTCTGGCAGAGAAATGATAAGAGCCCTCACTGCAGTTAGATCAATTAATCTGCAAAGAAAAGCTAACCCTGCAGACTGAAAATGGAATACATTAGCACAAAAGAGTCTGTAAGTTTTTGTCAATATAACATGTAATAGTTCATTATTCAGACGAACTATAGAAAGGTTTTTACCAATTTCAATAAATCCATTTATACTTTACATAAATGCATGAGATTGCATCTAGTATCTGTTATAATAGGTCAGCATTATAGAAAATTTCTCCATTACAATAACGGTATGCCAGATCTGGAATATATTATTCTAGAATAGCCAAGACTGGAATACATTAATACATAAAGATGAAAGAAGCTATAATACCTAAGGTATTTCTATTTGCTGCAGAAATCTGTCTTCCACATAAAAAGTAATGAACCATCTTTCCAATATATTAGATTTTAACTGTCCTGCAAGTGATACTTTTCACGAGAGTGTTATATGGATGGCGGTATCCGCAGCACACTCTGCCTTGTAGCAGGAGTGATTTCTGATTCTGATATTACAATTACTAGTTGCATTGTCTTAATTTTAAGTAATTGTAGGATCTCCAGTTCCATAGACGTGTAAAAGAAATTTTGCAGTTTGATTGTCTGAAGAGGACACTTGACTCATACTTGTTTTTGAGTGCATATACTCCCTAGATTGCTCTATGCCATGGGCCAAACATCAATTTTGAATATTTCACATTTATCGTGAGGTATTTCATAGACATCCAGTTATGTTTTCCTGTGCATTCTTGTGAAAAAATATATTTACCTTTGAAGTTTTTACTGTCCGTTTTTGATATAAATCTCAAGGCACTGCTGGCACCACAGTACCTTTTGTAATTTTATTATCTTTCACTACCTACAGCCAAGTGAGTTCCTGATGATCTGAGTGTGAGCTACAGTCCCAATTACTGGTAACTATAATAGCTTCAAATGGTCCAAAACATTGAGGCAGTCACCCTGTGGGGTGAGATTGCTTTGCTGTTATCTGGTCGGCAACTTCCACATGGACTCACTTTTTAAAATTTAATTGTTTACCTTGAGAAATACTGCTGTGAAATCATTGCCATCAGTATTGACCATTATAGTAACCTACATTCTTGATTAAAGCCAAGAAATAGAGTGTAATTACATTTATTAGCCAGATATTTTAAAAATATATTTTTCGTGACCTGAATCTACTGAGCTTTTAGCTATCTAGTTCTACAGCCAGTCCATAGGAAGGAGAGTGTCAGACAGCTGCATAAAGGATAGTCGATTTCAAAGTCCTTACAGTTTTTTTTCCGTGCTGGGAATAAGTTATGTATTTTTACTTATGCTGTATCCTTAAAGATGCAGTCATTTCAAAAGAATCAGATATTTAAATGTTGAACTCAATAAAAGATGAAAACACCTCATCTTTTCTTTTTATAATTACTATTTTAGCAACCATAAAATACCACAACTCAGTAGTAAAGAATATTCTGCCTGTCTTGCTGCCTGTTTTTACCCAAATTCAGATTTCTAAAGTTTTCGTAAAAATTGTTAATTTTTATTAGCAACTGATATCTTTGTAGATTCCTAGGATGAGATAATTGGGCAGATGGCAGTACCTTATGGCACAATCAAATTCAGGTCCTGTCTGAGTTAAATAAGAGTATTTCTGAAGAGTTAGATTCTAATCGTGCTTTGTTCTTAAATGAGAAATTTTTCTGCTATGATGGAGCTTTGGGCAATAGTTCGTCACAAATTCTGACACAAACAGAAGCTGTGCAAAGGCCTCAGATTAGAAGGGACAAGGTGCTGTGATCTCAATAGAATTTATAAAGAAGCATTTAAAGTGGAGAAAAAAACACATTAGAGGGAACACCAGGCAATTAATCTGCATGGGCATGGCTGGAACATTGGCTGAAGCTGGCTGTCTGTATAAATAGACTTCTGGCTAGAGATTCAATTTTGGTTTACATGCTTGGAGTCCACATGTTAGTATTTATGCATGCACTCATGTATCTGGAACCTGATAATGAAAATAACCCCAAGAGAAGAAATGATCTAAAGGCAAAAGGGAACAACTGGAAATGGATTAAGAAAATGGCATAAAGGGCCTCAGCTTTCTAAAGACAGTGGATTGCAGTCCAACGGTGAAAATAAAAAAACCCAAGAATTGAACCTGTGTCATCCATGAACAAAAAATATGAAGTTAGAAAAGTTAGATTTTTTTTGTTTCTTTGAAGAAGCATGAGGAGTGAGTGAAACTCTGCTGTCAAGAATAATGCATAACACGCTGGAAGAGCCAAAAAAGGTGACTAATGAGTGTTGTGACCACACACACGTGAGGCTTTAGAGAGATTTAAAAAAAACAAACCAAAAGCAAGCAGCAGAAGAGAGAATATATACCAGAGTGAAGAGTTTCTGCATCCACGTGGACCTTTGGGGGCATTGCATGTTATGGCAATAAGGCACAGCCTTATTAAAGGCAGCATCATAGGCAAGGTAGTTGGTTCAAGGTTTTAGAACATGCTTTTAAGAGAAACAGATAGAGGTCCAGAGAGACCTCACCCACTATCAAGGCCAGAAGAATTTGTCCACTGAAAGGCTGAAGGCAGCAATAGTCAGTAGCTCAGAATAAGTTCACAGGACTAAGAAAAAGAACCTTTTTTTTTTTTTTGGACAGGGGCAAAAGCATCGGGAAGATAAATAGCACAATCCAGTCTATAAATCATAAAAAACAACAGGAAAGTGGAAGTAAAAATGCCTGAACTATGGCCCCTGAAGCAAATAGGGTTTGAAAAGAATCATTTAATCCCATTCTAAGAAAGAAAGAAAAAAAGAAAGAACGAACGAATGAACGAACCTTGCTTTCTGCACTAACCACTATGAAGAGAGCAAGCCTGGCAGATCCCAAGGTTCTCACTGCACTGAAAAAGAAGGATGCTGCGTTTTATGGTCTGTTTTTACATTAAAGAGCACTTTGTTTCCTGATAGATGGTGCAGCTGGCCAAAATATCAATCCACTAAAATGATAAAAGGCAATGTTAGGCTGGAGAAAACATGGCCAAGTAAAGGGCAAACACAACACAGGCAATCTAAAGCTGTTAGTAAAAGAAAGAAAGGGACAAGCAATAAACTTTCTTCCTTGGCGTTCATAGGAACTGAAATGCAGGAGTACCATCAAGCACAAACCTGAGCTTCAACTTAGCTCCTTAGTCAGTAAACTTTCAATGTAACTAAAATCCTGGTATGAGCGAAGAGGAAGAAAAGTCGTGGTGAACTTGGTCACCATTTTAACAGATTATGTCCTTTAAGGAGGAAATTCAGAGACCAAAAAAAAAGTTAAAACTCCACAAACTGTCACTGAGCTCACTCACACGCACAATTCCTTTAACTTGGAGGGAAGCTTGAAGGTCACATTAACGTGCTTATTGAATTTAGCACTGAGCATGGTAGCAGTGTAACTTGGCCAGGTTAGCTGCATTGGTTGAAAGACATTTAGCATACAATATGAAAGAAGTCAATGCTTATCATGAGTGACTAAAGAAGTTCCACTAGATTTACCCAGGGTGAAAATCATGCAGTACTCTGAGTAACATAAGCTTCCTACTCCTCTGAAAATCTTTGAACAGGAATAGCTGGGCGAAAAGTCTTTGGATCTCCTCTTCATTGCAGAGGTGGTCAGTGTAAACTGAGGGACACCCTCAGCTAGACAAAATCCCAAGTGCTGGGATTTTTACTGGTGGTATTTTTACCATCAGAAAAGAAATGGCATGCTGCTGTGGGATGTAGCTGGCATCAGGAAACTGAAGGCATGCAGAGCAAGGACAAGCATATCCCAGCCATCCTAATGAAGCAGTGAGTCATAGAACCTACCACTAAATTCAAACGTCTCAACACCACATGGGAACATGAGGACAAGATGTCCTGTTCTGTGTACTCACAAAGCGACATGAAAATGGCATTGATAGTAAAGTGACTGATGGCAATGGCAACACAGATAGGAATGAAGAAACAGTGTTGACTCACCTCTTAGATTAGAAAACACGGAGACTAGTTATGTGGTTGTCTGCTTCACATGATGGACTGTCTATTGCTGCCAAGGAGAGTTGGAGCCCCTGAGCACTGGGGATGACATCAAATAAAAACAAAATTCAAGAGCTGCCGTCCAAATACTGTGAGATGCACAGCAGATGAAGCAGAAGCAAATCAGGCAACAGTAGGGACAACATTGAAGATGGCAATTTCTGTCTGAAGATAGATTTTAAATTTTCTCAAACAAACAGAATATTGACTAAGAAGTAGAAGACGAGGAGTTGAGCAAGACTACCACAGATGTGTTAGAAAGAAAGAGGCATATAAGTAAGGATAACACTGTAATTAGAGGGCTCTGAGTCTTAATAAAGGTCTGGAATCACAGTTAAGGCACATCTCTTTTGTGTGATGTATCTTAGTCACCCCTGGCTTTAACAGTTCAGCTAGTGCTTGCACTGCTAAGAAATCAACCGAACTGTTACAAGAGAAAAGGCAATGATCTCTACAATATTTGGAAAGAAGGAAACAGACTACAAGAAGGAACAATCTGGAGGAAGGACTAGAAAGTTTATACATGGCTTGAAAGTAATCCTCAGTTGCAGCACTTCTATAAACAGTTCTCTCTACAAACAGTTTACAAACAGTTCTTTTTACAAATATTTACTGAAAGTGGCCTTTCAGTATTTAAATGGGGCTTGTAACAAAATATGGGAACAAACTTTTTAGCAGAGCCTGTTGTGATAAGACAAGGGGTAATGGTTTTAAACTAAAAATGGGGAGGTTCTAGAAACAAGGAAGAAATGTTTTACGTTGAGGGTGGTGAAACACTGGCACAAGTTGCCCAGAGAGGTGGTAGATGTGATACATGTAAAAGCTGTCTTTCTTGTTCTTGGCAGTAGATATATATAATTGCTTATACAAGTGTTTTCATCTGCAA
The DNA here is from genome assembly GCF_036013445.1 of Caloenas nicobarica. Lineage (NCBI taxonomy): Eukaryota > Metazoa > Chordata > Aves > Columbiformes > Columbidae > Caloenas > Caloenas nicobarica. The sequence goes on along the minus strand of NC_088245.1, from coordinate 206,741,866 downwards.
AGTGTTTTCCAAACATCTTTGTAATGCCTTCTAAGGGTGGTAGATACATAGAATCATAGAATCATAGAATAGTTTCGGTTGGAAGGGACCTTTTGGAAATGAAGAAAAGCAGCTTTAGGATTTAGGATTTTGAATTATAGAATCACAGAATCATTTTGGTTGGAAAAGACCCTTCAGATCATTAAGTCCAACCATAACCTAACTCTGGCACTAAACCATGTCCCTAAGAACCTCATCTATATGTCTTTTAAACACCTCCACGGATGGTAACTCAAGCACTGCCCTGGGTGGCCTGTTCCAGTGCTTCACAACCCTTTCTGTGAATAATTTTTTCCTCATATCCAATCTAAACCTCCCCTGGTGCAACTTGAGGCCATTTCCTTACATCCTATCACTTGTTAATTGGGAGAAGAGACCAACAGCCTCCATGCTACAACCTCCTTTCAGACAGTTGTACAGAGTGAGAAGATCTCCCCTCAGCCTCCTTTTCTCCAGAGTAAATAGCCGCTATTCCCTCAGACACTCCTCATAATACTTGTTCTCCAGACCCTTCACCAGCTTCATTGCCATTCTCTGAACTCTCTCCAGTACCTCAAGGTCTTTCTTGTTGTGAGGGGCCCAAAACTGACCCCAGGATTTGAGGTGCAGCCTCACCGGTGCCCAGTACAGGGGAACGGTCACTGCTCTGGTCCTGCTGGCCACATTAGTGCTGATACAAGCCAGGATGCTGTTGGCCTTTTTGGCCACTTGGGCACATGCTGGCTCGTGTTCAGCCACTGTCAGTCAACACCCTCAGATCCTTTTCCACCGGGCAGCTTTCCAGCCACTCTTCCCCAAGCCAGTTGTTTTTCTTGGTATTGATTATGTTTGATGTGTAGTTTTAGTGAAGCATATTTAACCCAGAAGAACATGCTCCTTATCTTTCTTCCTTTAATTTAAATCCTCAATCAGTTACATTCCTGATTCTCCTAACACCTATGAATTATTTTATGACAGTATATACTATGCAATGTACGACCATGAATTTTCAGTTTGTTTTTCAATTACTTCATATTTCCTCATTTGCAGGCAAGGCATTAAATAAGCAACAGCCATTTGACTTCTCTCTTCGCTAGATTTCCTCCTCTCTGAATATTTTTGATGACTGTTGTGAAAATTGTTAGTTGCCTAGTAGCTGAAATGAATAATTGCATTTGGTGTAATGATATGGAAAAAGAAAACAGAACCTGAAATCTGCTACAAATTTTTCTTCTTTTAATGGACAAACCCAACTCCTTCTTCTATACAGAAGTATTAGTGTCATGACATAAGGAATCACTTCTCAGATGGAAGGCATTAATTTCTAGGAACCAGAAAAAAGATGCAAGAACCTAGCCTTCTAGAATGCTTGAGCCTCAACAAGCATTCTTTATTTATCAAAACCAGTTGAATTTCACACAATACACAATATAGTTGCAGAAAAAATATATTGTAAGTTAATATTGTATCATAATCAATAGATACAATACTGAAACACTAACTTTTAGCAAATTTCCTGGCAGGTCACCACTTGCTTTCCAGCTTTTCAGCTTTCCAGCTTTTCCTGCTTGGTTCGTGGATCACAGGGTGTTCTCCGAAGCTAAGAAAAACAGTATCTCTATATCTAAAGTGACAGGAACTGTGATGGGGTGCATCGATTGCCTGGTGATGATGCACAAACATCTGAAAATTCTGAAAAATGCGAAGGCAAATAAATCGGGGTCTTTCAATTTCTCTGTTAGTTTTAACAGACATTATTATTAGATGCCTGGGATCTACCCATATTATTTGTCAAAATACAATTGCTTTTTTTTTCAGGCTTTGAAGGTGAAAGTGATAGTACACGTGCAAAACAACAGATGGAGATAGTAAGATGTGAGATAACACATTGTTGTGGATGAACTTATGTGTTTCTGTTGTTGCAGGGAAAAGAAGTGACATGGAGAAATCTTCAGCTGAAAAATTTTGGATAGCTCATATTGTGCAGGATTTTTTTTTTTTATAATTGTGTTTAAAACTGAAAATGCAGCAGGCTGGAGAACAGTCTGCTTCTTGACATAGTATCTGCTGTTGTGATTGGGATAGGAGCTCACTGCTGGTGTTCAGGTATCTTGTTTTGTTAGGTGAGGGAGAATCTCATTCAGATGAACACTTGTGGTGCAGAAAAGGCAGGAAATCACACATCAATTTTTAAAGCTACTCTGACATCAGTGTTTGTTGCTGCTGAGGGGAGACAGAGCCCACTTTAAAATAAAGTGCTAAGTTCCTGAGCCCTATGCCTGTAGTTCTTGGTGCTGTCACCACTGTACCCACAGTGAGGTGCAGATAAATCTGCCCTGGCCCTAAACCACCCAAGGTTGTCAATACCAGACGAGATGTAGCAATGAAAAACATGCCATAAGCTGATGTCTAAGTGTTAGCTAAGGTCACAGGTAGATCCTGTGGTACCTCTAGTGAACTGCTACCAGTCCACAGGCTGGATGGTTTAAAGTGTTCTCAGATACAGCAACACCTTAATGCGGTGAGCAGTGTGGAGCCTTAGTGCTAAATGCAGCTCTGCTTTGTGACAGTGGACACGTCACTTCCCTGATGTGAGCTGTTTCTCCTCCTGACTTGCCCATTTAGGTTTTACAGTCTTTCAACCAAGCTGGCTTAAAAGAAATGAAAGCCAAGCTGGCTTTCACTAGGGTTGTTAGCAAAATTGAGCTCACTTCCTCCTCCATTACCCAGCTGGTGTAAATCAATACAGCTCTGGTGAATTCAGTGGTACTTTATGCCAGTTGCTCTAGTTACAAACTAAATCCAGTATCTTTCTGATAATGTCATGGATGAGAATAAAGAATATCAACAAAACAGCATTGCAACTTGTATTTCTCCAGTTGAGAAGGTTTCCTTCTCAGCAGTTCTTTGAGATATATATATATATATTAGTTCATTTCTTTGCCCCATTCTATTGCACTGCTAGCTATATGGAGAACAGTGGTGTAATCTCCTTTTGTTACACTGGCCTTATGCAGAGTTATCCCCTGCTACCAAAGCAGTAAGCTAAACAAGTTCCAGCAGCACTTGCTGCTTGATAACTGCAGAGGTTTAAGTAATGGTTTTAGACAAGAAGGAAAGAAAAGGCTCTTTGAATGCTAAATAGTTATGTGTGGTTTGCCACCCACCCACTCTGCTGAAACGTGGTCCATTAACTCAGTAGGGCTGATGCAATTTGAAAAAGGGCATCAGTTCACAAAGCAGTCTGCGTCTGCCAATAATAACTTCACGGATGCTGGGAAAAGAAAAAAAAAGCGGCACAACATGATGTTGTACAGGAGTACTTCTGATTCACTCTGAAAAACATCTGATACTTTGTGACTTTAAGGAGCAGGTGTCTTCTGAGGTGCGTATGTTGAGTATGATACAAATGAAGACAAATGTACAAAGTTATTAAAAGTTTTATTTCCTCTCTTTGGATTTGTGAACCATTTCTGTGAGACATAACAAGACTAAATAACTACATAATGTTATGGGTAAACCGTACATCTACCAGGATGCAACTATCCATATATATGTTTGCATTAAGACCAGAGTATTTATTCAGCTGTGAAAAGATCATAGCAGTATTTCAGTACATGTGCAAACACAAGCCCAAATGTATCTTGTCCATAACAAAAAATAATATTTCCAGATCACAAAAGAAGACCTAGCATAACAAGTATTTGTAGGAAGGAATGGGTAAAAGGAGTCAAAATAGAGAAGTAATAGCTGCTGACCATGAGACAGACTCTTGGGGAGGAACTTCAGCTATATTCCTTTGCCAAGTTTGAATGGCCAGCTCTAGAAATGCATGTTGGGAAAAAAACCAGAATCATAGCATGTCCTGAGCTGGAAGGGACCCACCAGGATGATCGAGTCCAGCTCCTGTCCCTGCACAGGACAACCCCACAGGTCACACCGTGTGTCTGAGGCCGCTGTCCAGTCTCTTCTTGAACACTGTCAGGCCTGGGGCCGGGACACCTCCCTGGGGAGCCTGTTCCAGTGTCCAGCACCCTCTGGGGGAAGAACCTTTTCCTCATGTCCAACCTGAACCTCCCCTGGCACATCTTCCTGCCATTCCCTCGGGTTCTGTCACTGGTCACCAGAGAAGAGCTCAGCCCTGCCCCTCCTCCTCCCCTGGTGAGGAAGCTGCAGCCGCCATGAGGTCTCTCTCCCCTCAGTCTCCTCCAGGCTGAACAAACCCAGTGACTTTAGCTGCTCCTCATACGGCTTCCTCTCCAAACCCTTCAGCAACTTCATAGCCTCTTCTGAACACTCTCCAGTAGCTTTACATCCTTTTTATCCTGTGTCCCCAGCCCTGCACCCAGCGCTCCAGGTGAGGCCGCCCCAGCGCAGAGCAGAGCGGGACAATCCCCTCCCTGCCCGGCTGGCTGTGCTGGGCTGGATGCACCAGGACACGGGTCCCTCTTGGCTCCAGGGACACTGCTGGCTCATAAACAACTACTTTAGTGGGACATTCAGTGATAATTTTTAGCTGGCTCTACACTACCAAGAAGAGTCAAAGTATAATTGATTTATTGGGGTAGAAGGAGATATGTACAAGATATTGTCTAGAATTTGGGGTTTATTAGATTCTTTTTTTCTACGTAGACTTTATAGAGGATTTTGGAGAAATCACTTGCACTGTAGTATCTCATTAGAGGTTTGATTCAAGGGCAGAGAGGAGTTGCTGAAGCTAAGGATCATCTGAGCCAAGTAATAATGCATAGAAAGGAACAGAGCAGGTTGGAATGAAGTGTATCACCTGAAAAATTTCCTGATATTTAGAGCTTTCTCTACTCCATAATGTATTGTGGGGTTTATTTCATTTTTATATTTCCTGCTTTATAGCTTTTCATTTTCTTCATTCTTACGAAGTGAGTTCAGGGAAAAAATAATAGGATTATCTCTGATGTGACAAGACAGTAAAATCCACAGAGCTGACAGCCACCACCATTCATGCTCCACCAAAGGGATTTCTGACATTAGGAAGCAGGGCTGTGCTAGACAGAAGGAAAACAGTGCTTAAATAACCCTATTTGGAAACGAAACCCTCAGGAAGATTTTTGCAAGTATATTTTTCCTTGCAGGCTTTTTTTGCAAATACTTTAACCAAGTGGAAGTTGAGATGGGAAGTGTAGAAATGGCAAAACTAAGGTTCTGTCTGTAAAATCTGTTGCATTTGATTGGAGTATTTTCCTGCAGAGCCTAGGCTGAATGAAGCTGTGCTGAGGTAGTAGGATGGATGAGAGGGTTTCAGACCTTTTAAGCTGACCATTAAATCCTTCCCGTGACAGAACAAGGCTCTTTTTACAAGTCATAGAGATAATTAGCAAAATCCCACTGAGTACAAGGCATGAGGGGTGGTTCACAGGGAGTCTTTGGGGTCAGCCTTAAATTATGCACCACGGATTGACCTTAGGTTTGCTGCATGGCATAAAAAGCAATCACTGCCTTGTCTTCACTAGGATCTTGCAATGCTAAATATGTCAGTGCAAACCAAAGTTTTATTATCATTTTAAAATGTGGAGACACAGGTAATGGAATTAGAAAGGCAGAAGTTACATACCACATTTTTTTCATATGTTTTTCTCATGTTTCGGTCTCTTTTACAGTGGATCAAAATTCTCTTCCTTATAGCAGAATCATAAATTTGGAACTTGGTTCCTCTGTCAGCTTTCCATAATGCTGAATATTTAAAGACAGACAATTTTATTTAGTTAAAGGGAATACTAGGAAGAAGGGAATTTGGTTGTTTTGTTTTTTGGAGGAATTGTCATGTACCACTCAGCTTTCTGAGTTACTATATTTTGTCTGATGCATATCAAGCCATGCATCTGCCTTAAGCTTGTGCAAAAGTGAGGCAAATATTCTATAGTTTAAGGTTCAGTGAAGAATGTTTTAAAATGTACATTTTACCACACAGTTGTATTAGGCCATCAACATACATTAATTTGGGTGACCATGGGCAACTGATTCAGTAACTCTGTGTATTGATGCCAATAATGAAAAGATGTCTCAAAGAAATGAACCGAACCCTATTATCCTTTCTGTCTTTATGACTGAGGCATATTTTTAGTAAGATAAAAATACTAAAATAATCCTAAAACAATGAAGTAAAATTTCCTTTTACAGTCTGTAGCACTTTGCCATAAGGGATCCACTTTTTGTGTCTCTCTGCTTCTCATACAAAAATATTTATTATGAAAAGTTATTCAGACACAATATGGATACAACTAGTTACTGAAAATGCCAAACTCACTTGTTATAGATAGTGGCTATAGACACTAGTTGTTATAGACAGTGGCTTTGAATATCAGAAACCTTATTATTGTCTGTCAAGTCTAAACTGACTACTAACAAACAGAAATGTTTGAAGAATGAAACCATGTAATACAAACCATAATTACATTTGACCTATTCTGTGAATTTTGCTTTGATGTGTGAGTAGAGGAAAGAAAACCAGTCTTATTGCCTTGTGCAGGTAAAATACTTCACCTGTTGGGTGCTATGCAGTGTGAGCTGACGCACCACAGAAATACAGCATCAGAGGTACCGATCTGCTCTGGAAGGAATTTGTAAAGAGAAAAAAGAAAACAGAGGCAATGAGCAATTAGAATATTTTTACTGCTGTCTAGTGTTAAAGAATTAATAAATACATGACATCTTTAGAAAACACAAAGTGCTGTGAGAAAGAGTAGCCTTTATTAGTTACTGACAGCTGCATAAAATTCTACCTTAACCAGTCATGTACCAAACCCCCTAATGTGAAAAGCATATAATATATACGAAAAGTACATGTTTATTATCTAGCCAGTGGGTATTAGGAATTAACGATGTGTTTATCTCGGCTAAATACCCTTCCACTGCCTGATAACTGCATTGAAACCATTTTAATCACTGAGAATGAGGTTTAACTGTTGGATTGATGACTAGGGTTTGATGTTCCAGCAGACGTGTAGCAAAAAAATACTTGGGGCTGGGTTTGCGTATTGGTTTGGAGCTCTTCCCCTGTAGAACAGAAGGAAAGATGAGACTTGACAGTTGTTAAATTCAGAAAGACTTTGATCACAAAGTGATCATTCTCTTCAGTTTTGATTCAATCGTGTTGACCTCTTAGCGTTCCATCTTGATTTTTTTCATGTTTTAAGTTTGAATAAGTCCTAAAACAGAGAACATGACTTTATATCTGGTCTACCCTAGTACATTTAAGATGAATGGAAACATTTTCTGGCTCTGAGACTGGCTGGCATGATGCAGCCTTTGACTATCCCAGTGAACTTGCTCTCCCAGAAAACTAGCTTTGTATCAAAGGTAATTGGTGCAGCATAAAACAGGGTATTAGTTAGGAGGAAGTCCAGCTCTAGTCAGGAGCTCTGTTTCTGTGAACACGCAACCCCCTTCAGCTGTTATTTACCAGGAACGCTGCCCTTCCTGATGGGTATTGTTATCAGCTCCAACACAAATAGGGTTAACGAGAAACTTATTCATCGGAAAAGTAATTATATGACTGAATTCCCATTGCTTTAATTAGAACTGGGATTTGTTTTTCTGGGTTTTAATTTAAGTAAAAAAATAACCAATACTGGCAGTACTAATACAAAATTAACAAGGATTGATTAAAACAGCAAAAGTAAAAGGTTTTAGGAGATTTCCAATGGAATGCAGGGACACTTTTTTGTAGGCAACTTTTTGAGGAAAATTCAAAGTAAATAAATTATTGAAAATTATCAGATATAGAAGGTGGGAAAACAAATACTAATTAACAAAAGCTGCACATTCTCTGGCAAACTTCTGCCATGGAAGCAGTTTAAGAAAAAACAAATACAGCAACTATTACATTTCAGTCACTCTAAAGACAGCCTCAGACTGTGATCTGTTAAAAACCCTTTAAGTCCCATTCATGCCCCATCACCGGTATTTTCAGCGAAATTATTCAGGATATATATTGCTGTAATCTCAGTCTTTATTTTTACCTTGTTTGGTAAAACATATGTGGTGCTGTACTTCATCCGGCTGACTGCATGCTCCCTCTCAGCCAGTGTTGACTCATTGCTTATATCTCCCCATCTATTCTGAAGACAACTGCTATCAATGCAGTGTGAGATGATCGAACATCCCCTAGAGGTTATCATGTTGTGAATTTGTTGTCTGCTTGGGGTGGTGGAAGAATGATGAAAGAATTAAAAACTCACTATCCCATGGTCTGTCATCAGCAGATAAGAAAGGAATAATAGAGCAAAAGAAAATTCCTGTATTTCAATGTAATCCACCACAGCAAAGTTGGCCTTTTCTATGCAATTTATTTATTTATTTATTTGTTTGTTTGTTTGTTTATTTATTTATTTATTTATTTCCTTCCCTTTGGTATTCAGTCTATTATAACAAAGCTACAGACAAAGAAAGTTTTGCTGCATGGTACAAGGAACGTGTACCTTTTGGACTGAATTCAAGCTGTCATGACCTAATGAGCTATCTGTGGTTATTTGCAGCAGAAGTGACTTCTCTGTAGCTATGTTGAGCTATGAGTTTTCTTCTGTGGTTAGGGATTTTTAATTCACTGAAGACATACGTGTCTTGTTATACCTGGGCTATCATTGTGCTTTTCCTCAGCCTGAACAGATGTTGTTTGCCGTTGAAGCAGCAGTGCAACCAAGAAGCATGGTATTTTGTAACCTAATGAAATAATTGTTCCAGTCCTTCCAGGGCTATTCGTAAGGCCACTGGGATAAACTATAAGTGGCACAAGCCAAGCACACTGTTATATTGTTTTAAGATGGAGCTTGGTGAAGACTGCTGCTTGTTTGAATGGTTTTTGACATTTGGTATTCGTATATGGGCAATGCTTGCCAGCCTTGTCTTCCCAAAGAAGAATGTGTCGAGTCCTTCTGTTTTCAGCTCTGCTGCACTAACTTGATGCTGGATTTTCCTATGACAATTATTTAACTGTCCAGCATCTTTCTGGTCAGAAAATAACAAAGAAAAAGACTGAGAAGAGGCAAAGGAACAAGTTAATCTGGTAGGAAATATTGGCATCTCACACAGTTTATGGCTTGTGGCAGGATTTCAGTATGATACTGGTGTGGAAATCTAGTGACTTTATTAAGACCATTATAGGATTACTCTCCTGCTCTTTAATACTCACCTGTCTGCTTCATGGCAATGTGCTACTTAACACTTTTGACTGATCTAACTTCACGATGGCCTGTTTAGTTGCTTCCTAAATTCATAGTGTCATAATTACTCTTCTAGTAATATCTCAGCAAGCACTTCTTACAGAGTCTTGAATTTTGGGTTTCGATGTCTTTTTCCTTGTTTGTCTTAGTCAATTTATCTCAATATTCTACCTACTACTTTTATTCTTTCAACATAGATACAGGACATTTTTATGAGGTTCACAAGGCCAAGTGCCGGGTTCTGCACTTGGGTCGCAACAACTCCAGGCAGCACTACAGGCTTGGGGAAGAGTGGCTGGAAAGCTGCCCGGTAAAGAAGGATCTGGGGATGTTGGTCAACAGCAGCTGAATATGAGCCAGCAGTGTGCCCAGGTGGCCAAGAAGGCCAAGAGCATCCTGGCTTGTATCAGAAATAGTGTGGCCAGCAGGACCAGGGCAGTGACCGTCCTCCTGCACTGGGCACTGGTGAGACCAGACCTCAAATCCTGTGTTCAGTTTTAGGCTTTTCACTAGAAAAAAGACCTTGAGGTGCTGGAGCAAGTTCAGAGAAGGGAACAGAGCTGGTGAGGGGTCTAGAGAACAAGTCTGATGAGGAGTGGCTGAGGGAACTGGGGCTGTTTATCCTGGAGAAAAGGAGGCTGAGGGGAGACCTTATCGCTGTCTGCAACTGCCTGAAAGGAGGTTGTAAGGGTCTCTTCTCCCAGGTAACAGGATGGGAGGAAATGGCCTCAAGTTGCACTAGAGAAGGTTTAGATTGGATAGGAGGATAAACTTCACTGAAATGGTTTTTAAGCGTTGGAACTGGCTACCTGGGGCAGTGGTTGAGCCATCATCCCTGGAGCTGTTTAAAAGATGCATAAATGAGGTTCTTAGGGATGTGGTTATAGGTGGACTTGACAGTGCTAGGTTAACAGTTGGACTTGATGATCTTTAAGGTCTTTTCCAACCTAAACGATTCTATGCTTTTATGATGTCTCCTTCTCATATTTTGACTTGCTGGCATTTCATTTGTAAGCTTGTTGTTGACACCTTAATTGGTGAACACCTTGTAGTGCTTTTTTGTCCTTGGAAGCCAGTCTTGTCCTCTCAGTCTTAGAATGATATTCTTAAGAGTCCATGTCCTCTTTGCATTTTCATTTCCAAATTCATTGGTGCGGTATCTACACAGCTCATGTTATGTTTAACACACTGCAGAAATCTTGTGACAAGCACTTGAACCTATTCTTTACCTTACCAAACAAGTGCAAATCTGAAGTCTCATTCTTTTCATATACATGTGAACACATATATGTTCACAACATATATGAGAAAGAAGAAGTTAAATGTGGTAAGTTATGTGGAGGGAAGTTTTGAATCCTTATTACAAAATTATAGTGAACAAGCATGCTGGTTGCTTTGTTTTAGCCTAAAAAAAGTACTAAATTCTAAGACTTGGCTTACAATCAGACAAACGAATAAAAGCAGATGGTGGTTTTAAGCTGAACTTCTCTGAAATAAATGTAAGTAAATCACAAAGGCCTCTATATATGTGAAAGAAACCTGGCCTAATTCTTTTGCCATAACAAATGCCTCATGCACTCTGCTGTGGTTTGGTCTTAAACTCCTACAACAGGAAAACAAGTCATGGAACAGCCCCAGAACAGACACAAAGGCAGATTGCAATTCTTAAAATTCCAGCCTTGTTCCCAAGGTTCATCCCTGCTGAGAGCAGAAGGAGGATGGGAGAAGGAAAAGACGACTCAGTCCAGATATTAGTTCAGCTAAGTAGGGCCTAGAGGAGCCATGAACTTGCTTATCACCTCTTGTCATGTTCTGCCTCCCTTAAGGACACTTTTAGATTATTGCTGCTTCATGACCTAGGCAGCTGAAATGGGGTGAATATGATCATGAGGGGCTTTTTGAAAAAGCAACCTTCTACACTGAAATCAGTGATATTTTTGTCTCTGGTATCCGGTAGCATGTATGGACCAAACGTGAAGGGAGGATCATACTCCAGACAGGCAGAGAAATTAGACTCCAAACTTTCCAAGAAATTGAGCTTTTACTTTTCTCACCACTAAGTGCCCTGATATTTCTGAAGGCATATAATGGAATTGTAAATCTTTCCTCTTATGTAAATTCTAATTTTTTATTAAATCTGGGTTGGGATTTATTAGTTTATTAGTTTCTGAAGGTCATCATACTGTAGCGTTAATAGAAACTCAGAAGAAATGCAGCTGAGAGGTACTGATGGAGCATGGCACAAATTAATTTTTCTTGCAAACAAAAAAAATTGGATCCAGTGTTCTAGAGAATGCTTAAAAAATATTCTGCAATGAAGCAGGCTATTGCATATTGTTTTCAAAATCCATGTCTCCAAAGTGCAATGTAATTGCACCCTTCCTTTTGCTAAAACATTCTACACTTAAAACAGTGCATTTTGCTGAAACAGCTGCCGTGGAATTCTGCACTGAAAGAATTGACTTCAGGATATGGAGTTTTAGGTGGTTCAAAGACACAAGGTGAATTCCCATTATTTTTAGCTGGAAATGGGCACTTTACCTGCCACTGCATTATGAAATTATTACCCTTAGTTCTTCAACAGGAAATAAAACCAATCAGCAGTGTCTTTAGAAGTTGTGTTTAGAAGATCATGTGTGTGATATTCTTCTATCTGAGGGCTGCAGTTCACATTCTGTTCTTCACTGCGTGCAATGCAATTATTCCAGATTCACGCTAGTGTAAGTAAGACCTGATTTTGCAATGGGATGGAGACAATTTCTAAAAAGGAAAGTGTGGTTTTTTTGTTTGTTTGTATTATTTTAGTTTTGGGCATTTTTTTGAGGGGATTGCTGGTTTGTTTTCTTTTGTTTTCCCGTTGAGCAGGGAAAGTAAAACAAAATGAATTAGCTGGAAACAGAATGTAGCCAGACTTGAGGTAAGGCATTGATTTCTAGTGCTGACAATGGCAGACCACTAGAAACCATATTATTAAAGGATATAGAAAGTTTTCTCAGATGTTCTGTTTGCAATTTGAGATTAGTTGTGAACCTGCAATGGTACAAGTAATGTAGTTTCTTACAACAGCTATGAAAATAATGCTTTGATATCTGAATTCTCAGCTGAACAGCTTTGTTTTCTGTTGTTCAAGACTAGGTTATTATGCTATTTCCTCTTGACCTGAAAACCATCTATACTTCATCAATGAGACTGTGTTTGTTTCAAAAGAGAATGATGAAACTATACTAGAATGTATGTAACTATTATTTATAGATGTAAAGCTAATTCTTTAAAACAACAGAGAGAGAGGTACTATCATTGAAGAATCTGTGTATGAGCACACCAGGTTTGCAGAAAAAAATGCACTGAAAACATAGCTCTAGGTATTTCAGAGAAAAAAAATCCATTTTTCAGTCATATCACAGAATTTTTTTAATACTGTTCAAAAAGTACCTGACTCTACATAAACACCAACTATAACATGATGTAGACAATAGAGAAACAAGCAAATGTATTTTTCAATGCTAAAATAAATTACATTTTTACAGGTAGAAAGCAAAACCAAAGCTGATGATAAAAATGTTAAATTTTATGAAAAATCATTTTCAGTTCACATCAAAAGAATAATTTTACATTCTCTATTTTTTAATTGTATAAGCAGCAACAACATAAAAAGAACACTCACAGAATGTTTGAAACCAGTTGTTCATAAGTTATTAGCAAATTAAAAAAAATAATTACAAGCACTTGTAGCCCACACAAATCTTTTAGAATTGGCACCGTCTTTCTAAAACATCTATATTCTATATAGATTTCTAATTACAAATACCACCAGCAGCTGCCATATAATCCTATTAGTACATGTAATATACATAGTATCTTTGTTCCCATTTGGCAAAATGGAGTGACTTAATGATTACTGTTTGTTTTTACTGTCATTACTCAGATGAAACAAAACCAGCCATATACACCAATTCTTCACCTAGATGAATTTACTTACCTTTATGCTTCACTGGTCTGTATATTTTTTCCTTTTCACAGTATAAAATTGTAAGTGGCAATTGCAGAGATTTGAACAGAGGGTATAATAATAAACCATAGCAAAAAAAAGTGAATTCAGATAATTCAACTGAAGCCTTTAATACGTGCAGTGCACACTGAAATGAGTAGCAGATGAATGATTTTCTTGTTCGTGGCGAGTATTGACTTCCTTTTATGAGATTCATGAAACTGCCAGAAAACTGTGACCTGTTTCTTATTTTTGGACATGTTCTCTCACACCCCTTAACACTTTTAGTCAGAGTACGATTGTCCCATTGGGGTACCTGCTAGAGTAGCAATGGTAAAGCATCGTGGGAAGGTACTATTCACCGAGCCTAGCAAGTAGCTTCAGGAGCGAACCTAATAAAATACATGTGCTGTTTGATTCATAACAAAGTGAGAAGAACATCATGTCATTATCATTCTCTGCGGAAGCAAATAGCAAAGATCTAGACTTGGCTGGCCACTATCAAACTTTTGTTTTCTTTACATGGATATTAATCTGGAGGGATTCCATTGACCTCACTAAGTTAAGGGCCAATGCCTGTAAAGGACTTCAGCACTTAAAGTTATGCAGTGTAATATCTATTTTTTTATACTCTTTGGTTCTAGTGTGGAGTCCAGAACACTTTGTTAAGTATCTAACCTTACTGTGAAGTTTGTGAGAAGAATTAGTTGCCCAGGAAAGCAATGCAACAAGGAAAGAATTGTCTGACATTACTCAAGGCAGTGTGAAAATGCAGTGTGCAGAAAACACTGATTGTCGTCTGGGACAGACTTCTTTACAGGGCCATACTTTTTCTTTCAAAGATAGGTCATCTTTGCAAAAGATGGCTGGAGGAAAATGAAATTAGTACCTTTTTCTTTTCTGCAGCCTCAGAGAAGTGGGAACCCGAAGTTTAATTCCTTCACCTGCCCAAGAAGACTCAGATTCCTCCTTTCCATGGAGGGGCCTGAGAACTCCAGATGGAAGACAAGATGGTTGCAGACAAAGGGGGAAAGAAGGGCACATTCTACCCTCTTGTCACTAAAGCACTTTTCAGGAAAGTATCAAGGGGTTTTTTGAGCCACACATAGCACAGAAAAAATGTTGTCTCCACTTCTTTGTAGTTAAAATACTCACCTTGTCCCTGCTCCTGAGATTTTTAAAGTATATTATATCAAATGGTCATATACCATCCCTAATTATGTCCAGTGTATGTCCTATCAGAGTGTAGAGTATCTGTTCCTTTTCTGCTCTGGAACTCTTGAATTTGTTTCTATCTTGTGAAGTTACCTTAGTGAGATGAACAGAAGATGCCCCAACACAGAGTCTTTAGAGTACTTTCCAGGCAGGAGGAAGATTTCAATCATCTCTGGCAATGGCTGGGTCTGAATTTAGGTGTCTTATCTTTTACCCTTCTACTCCTAACCTCGAGGCTATTACAAAACCAGCAGCGTAACCAGACCCACAGCCTTAAAACAGACGATGATTTCTACTTCATTTTGTAGGGAGTATGAGCCTGTTGGCCTACGTGCTGTGCGCTCTATGTACTCACTCATGGGATATACAGAGTTTTAAACTAGGAACTGCTCATTTCTGGATCCCTGATGCTTTTTAGTATGACTTAAATGTGTCAAGATAAGGGGAGTTTTGAGCATATGCAGATGCCTGAGTAAAGTGACAGTTGAACAGTGGGTTTAAAATTGATTTTTAATTTTTAATTGATTTTTAGGTATTAAATTCTGCTGAAATCCTAACTTTAGGCCCAAAAGTCTCTTTTTTTTGGGTCAGCCCTGACACTGATTTCCAATACAATAAAAAAGTTATGGTCACATTATTCGTCCTGAACATAGCACTCTGATTTCCCCTAAGGACCCAACATTTTCTGTATGCTGTCTGTTACTATCATGTTTATTTCCTCTCACCTCATAAATGATGTATTATACAGAACAGCAAAGTTGCACACTTTCCTGTACAGAATTTACACCTGCAGCTATGCTGTCTCTCGGTTTGGTCTTTCTGAAGAAAACATCCTCAGGTGAACTCTGCTATCATCCAGTATCTAAATCATAGACTGCCCCCACCCATTTACTCTTCTTGGAGGTCTTTATGTCCCAGTTTTGTTAAAAAGTTTTCCTTTTACAAACATAGTAACTGAATAAACATCCAAGCAATCTAACAATATTTTTTTGCTTTTAAAACTTTTTACAGTTGATTTTTAATTAGCATTGAACTTTTATTTCACTTTTGTAGCTGGAAATCAATGGAAGAAGCCAGCACTTAGTGATCAATCAGGCTCCCATGAAAGATCAGCAAGTGCTTTGTGGACCGTGGTCTAAAGATCTCTGGTCTAAGGTATCTGTATGACTCTAGGCACCAAATGTTCAGAAAGAAGTACAAGGAAGCACATCTCCAGTCATGCAATTATTCTTCAGAGCCAATTAAAAAATACAGTTCTTCTTCGGTATTGCTAACACTTCTTCCCAACTGGCCTGCCAGAGTGATTTCAAAAACAGATTCCAGAAGTGGTTACACCTTCACTCTTCAGGGTTGGCCTCACACACAAAAAAGAAACAAGTGATTTTCTGAGGTCCCTGTGGCCAAGAATGGCAATAGTTTCAACTCCTTTAATTCCCTTTCTGGCAGCAGTACTGAATTAGAAGGCAATTTCAAGCCATTCAGTTGGTACTTGCACATTCTCCAGTTAGACTGGAAAGTGTTCATGATTGTAACCTTTGCTTTTATGGCTGAAAAATGCTGCTTTTATATCTTAATGTCCTAAACAGAGACTAGCATACAAACAGCATAATTAAATAATAATGTCCGTCATTCATAATTTTTTTCTTTTTTTTTTTCTTTTTTTTTTTTTTTGGTCAAACCCACTGGCAAAGTACTTTCCTGTCTTGGAAATCTCCCACTGGGCTCCTTTGAATTACTGCTACAGTCACTACATAATTGTTATCTTTTTCCCTGAAGAAAACTTTCCTCCCTTTGATAAAATCCAAACCTATCATACAAAGGTGACACTGGCACATTCCAGCCTGTACAATTAAAATGGATTCTGCCTTCTTTAAATGCCACTAAGGATATCTTTCTTTAAAGACAGACCAACAACAGGGAGGTACAATCTCAGCAGGGTCCATCGTTTGTTCCTTGTGCAATTAAAATTTCTTCTGTGGCTAATGGATATACAAATGATGCATGACTCCTCCCAAAGTGAGAGTGAGCAAAAGTATTTAAAATTTGGATTATGTCACATTAGGGTTTTAGCCTCTTAAGACTTGTATTCAGGTGTTAGACTGAGAGGTTTTGGGCTGTGTGTGTGTGCACGCACACACATATGTATATATCATCTTGGCAATCTGTATGGGAGATGCCAAGAAGCTCTGAGAAACAGCTGTGGCCAGGATTGTGCAGAATTGCAATTTGGGAGTAGAAGAGGTATATTTATGCTGATTCATGGTTTGACAGTTTCTATTTCTCACTCCTTTTCACTAATTTTATTTTTAAGAAAAAGTTTTTATGTATTTCTGTATAATTTCCATCGTTGATTATTTCATAGTCTGGTGAAGCCCACAGATTTTAGCAGAAATATGTAAATACTAAGTGTCCACCAACATAAGACAAGACTATGGAAATGGGAACCTAAAAGAGTAGGTAAAGATCAAGGTGGAGAATGTTCCAGTAAGGACATTGGTCAACAGCTTAAAGAGACCAGATAATAGTAGAATCCTTTTGAAATTCACACTGTCTCACTACTCTCTGTATATATCAAAACAATATCACACTGATGGGAAACATTTATTATCATATAAGTCTTCCATGAACAACATTTAAGTGATCTAGACTCCCTAAATGAGAACGTTTGTGTCACAGACTGGTTGGACATGCCCTTCCCTTAAATGTGGGCTGTAACCTGTGAAAGATGTTTTCCCCTAAAGACATGGGCAACCAGGGGATGGTGAGACAGGCTACTTCTGTGAACCGGGAGGGCAAAACCAAGCTCTGGTCTGGAAACCATACAGCTGCACAGAACACACTAATCAGTCACGTGAGGAGGCAAGAACTACATATAACCAACAAGGACCTACAGTCATGACTTGGTGTATCTACCTGCCTTCTGGAGTAGAGCTGTTTTGTGACCTGGCAGTTCATGCTATAGGCATAGCTAGTAAGTGACTGTACCTGGCAAAATAAGCAAGCCCACAGACTGCACTTGGATAACACTGCCTTGTGCAGGATGTACAGAGTCACTAGAGTAACTCTGTGAGGTGCTGGCCTGGATTCAGTCATCTATTTTCGTAATGTTGTTGAGCAGCAAATTGGGGTGCAGCACATAATGGTGAAACTAGCTTCCTAAAGGAATAGCAAGTGCTCTTGGCTAAAGTATGCGCATGTGCTTTCATCATTTTTTGTTTGTCTGTTTGATCAAGTATTTGTTATTTTGGACATGGGGGAGAAAAAGTGGGTATGAATTTTAATTACAAAATATTTGTTATCTTTGAAGAAATAAGATCTAAAGGTTTTGAAAATGAAACATAGCAGCCTTATTTCAAGGCTCCCTTCCATGAGGCTGTCTCCTATATAAGGCTATATCAACTCAACTTTGAATTGAAGTACATCACTCACTATCTCATACTATCCTTGAATAAAATAAAACAAACCCATAAAAGTTTGGCACCTGAGGACAGCTATGTCATGAAGGAGAGAGCCAATACAGTGTGCGTTTAGGGCCTGACTTGCAAGTTCTATGTAATTACACCTATCAAAAATTATTTATCTTCTATTTAAACTTTAAAACTCTTCCCTGCCTGTATTAAAAAAGTGCTGTGACAGTATGAAGTGCACTAAACTGTACTACCTTGATACAGGAAAAAAATGTGAGGAATCCCCTTGCTTCTTCTGTGAGTTGCTAAGAAACAAAGAAAGACTCCTTTGGTTCATAACTCATCAGGTCTTCTCTGTTTTAACTTTTACTTTGTATTGCTTTGAAAGTATTTTTTTTTGTCACAGTTCATAGCTGCAAGGCATCAGCAGCTAAATAAAGTTAAAATTGTTGCTTATTAAAGAGTAGCTAAATCGCCTCTAAGCAGATTTTGATGCAGTTTTTTTCCCTATAAATAAATTATGATTATGACAACCTTTCCACTGACAACTTTCATCATAATCCAGATTGGTCTCCTAGAATTCTGTCATTCAAAGTATGGAGCAAAACCTTAGAGTGTTTACCTGTTCCTTACAAGCAAAGATTATGGGAGCCCAAGTAATTGTTTTAATTGATGTTAGCATGAGAACGTCCATAAAAATGTGTTAATTTCAGTAGGGAGTGCAGCTATAATATAGCTTCATAGTGCTGCTAGAAAGAGAATATTCACCTCAACAACTTGCCCTGATAAGGGAATTACAAAACAGTACTCCAGAAAATATTTTTTGCTACTTCATTATTAGTTGGCAACATGGTGAAATAGTCAGGAAATCTTCCTTGGGTTTTGTTGCTGTGAAGGTGAATCCAATGTCAGCAAATCGAATTTTTGATACTGATAGAAGAGAATTTCGTAAAGAAATGTGTAGGTTCAGAAGTCATTTGTAAAGCCCTCCATATTGCAGTCACTCACTGCAAAGCCTCAGCTTAGTGTTATCCACGTGTAACGTATCACGGACACAATATGCTTCAGCATAAAGTTTGGTAGTTAGTGAACATACATTACTACTTTTTGAGATCTTCATAGGAAAAAAAAAAAAAGAAAGCTTGACAGGTTGGTCCCAGATTTGAGTCTGTTAGAAAATGTACATTCAATGTTTGGTCTTCTATTCTTGATAAAAGATCAAGGTTCACTTCTGGGTAAGGAATCAGAGTAAACAAACAAACCATTGTACAGTTGTTTACAATCTAGTTTCTCCCCGCCCCGTATATTGTACACACAGTTCATTGTAATACTAAAGCAAAGCACTTGGTATGTAACTGATTTAACAGACTCCTTATAAGCCCTCAAAAATAGATTCAGTGTTTCTGAAAAGCCCATGTTTTTTTTAAGGCCACGATAATCTGCCAAGAGTCATTTTGTCTTTAGAACAGCATAATTAATCTGATGTTTCTGTTTATCAAGTAATTCCTCTTCTTCCTCTCTGTTTCTCACAAGATGACCCAACGCCTCTCTATCTGTGTAAACACTGGAGATCTTGAAGGCTTGGCTGTCCCCTCGCTTCTTGCTTGTAGTCATTGAGATCCAACATTGTCTTGAACTACATTCACAGCGAAGACGAACTTTGAGTATAATCTCTGATGAGGAGTGTGTCATACTTTGGGGAGGACGGCATACAGAGAGCTGATTCGGAAACCGGAGAGCTGGGAGATGCACTTCCAGAATCAATGGAGTCTCTGAAAGGAGAAGGAGGAGTTAAAGCTACCAACTCCTCAAGGTCTTGCTTGGCTGATGGGGTCTCTGAAGTGCCTTCTTTGATGCTGTCACTTGAAGGTTTCCGAGCTGACTGCGAAGCGCCATTGACTTCAATGGCAGGAAGCGGTTGGACCTCTGCAAACGTGGTCATTGTCGTAGGGAGCTGGATTTCCCGTGGGATCAGGTATGAAGAGCAGAGAGGAGTGGCCACCATTGTCCCTGGAGTGGCTGTTGAAAGCATCATATTGTTCAGCTCACTGATGTTGGCTGTAAAGCGAGTAACCACACTACTGATCTGCTCCATAAGGGAACCTTGAGAGGAGCTACTTCGCTGAGGAGGCTCTGACTGGAAGGTAGGGGCATCATCTTCTGTTCGGCTAACGGAGGCAGTTCTGTGGCTCAAAGTGCTGATAGGTGAGGGAGTCTGCGGTCGGTACTGAGCTGGGTATTGCTCTTCTGCTTCTGAAACATCGTAAAGCGTTTTGGCACTGGCCTCAGGAAATGTAGCACTGCTACTATGTCGACTACTATCTGTGCTTTTAGAAAAAGGCTTGATCACTGCAGTTTGATTTGGGTTCTCTTTTTTGTTGATGTGAATTGACAGCCGCTGCCACAGGTGTGCTCCTCTGCTGCTTTTCTCATTCTGGGCCCAGGAAACTGATTTCCCGTTAGAGCTGTAAACAGAAATGAGATAAGATGGTAACTTGCATTGAAGTTAAAAATACAATCACTGTAACTATACCTTGGGTATGTGGCATCCCATAAAGCTGACTGTAATTTCGTCTATATCTATGTGTATATCTACCTGTTGCAATACATCTTTTATACCTATATATTCTAGGAAAACAAGCAGAGTGTGCCAGCTTGTTTCACAGACTGTACATCCAGCGGTGACCTGCTCTGTGCTAGTCGATGGCCTCTTGCTGCCCTCGGGACATGTGCAGTGTCCATCTTGGAGGAGGGAACAGCTTGATGGTTTCCCTTCTGTTGGACTGGTGTCAGGAAGGGGAGCTGTGGGACTGACGGATGCATGGAGGAGTGAGGAAGAGGTAAATGATTGAGGGAACAGCTAAGAGACCTGGACTGGCTGGGTTGCAGGGGGCAGGTATTTAGGCTGGCCTGGGAACATTCAGTGGTGCAGGGTTTGGTGTAGGGTGATGGCCATGGATTCCTGGTATGGGGCAGGGAGTATAGATTGGGAGATGGAGAAGCATAGTCTCTTACAGCTGGAGAAAACATATCTGTTTATATCCCAGTACTTGGAAGTACTGGAGCAATACTCAGAAAGGGGCTATACTTGTTCTGAGTAGAGAGACCCTTCTAATGGGTGACCTCTTCTTCATCAAGATACTTGGTAAATTAGCCACCACTAGCTTAAAGAATTTTTTGTTTTGTTTTGTTTTGTTTCATTACAGGTCAGCTCAGAGGATAAAACTGTATTAGGAAAGAAATAATGGACAAGATATACAAGCAGCTCCTCATGGTGACCTGAGTTTGGAGACAGAAATAAACATTTTGCTCCACTCTCCTGTAAAATGAGTCCTCTTAGGGTAATTTATCTTCATATCACATCATACCTCGATCTTTATCAAAGTTGCTCCTTTTTCTACTCTTGCTACCTAAGGAAAGCCAACTGCAGCACTTATAAATAATGAAACCACTCCTTTCCTTTCACATCTTCCTTAGGCAGATGAGCTGGTGTTTATATATATATATTAACCTGTGGTTCTTGGGATTAAGAAAGACCATTAGAAATATTTCTTAGCTTAAACAGACAAAGACTCTGAAATGATGTAAACAGGAGAAACGTAGTCTCCACATACAAATAAGTGTGACTTATATACAAAATGCAACATAGCTTTAAACAATTCACTTTGGTTTCCAAAACATTTGCTACAGCCATTTAGGATTTTTGGAAAGACAACCATATTGGAGACCCTGGCAGAGTATCACAAATTTGCTGTTTATTTGTTTGCTTTTTAAAGCCTGAAATAGATATAGTCACACATGTTAGCCTGCAGTGTAACAGTTTGCAAGACACATAGTTTACTAAACACAGATGACTTTACACCAGTCTTCATGTTCAGTTTAATAGCTCTTCTAGTCATCTAAAACCAAAGTTGTGTGCTAAGCGTAAACAAAACCGTCTTGTGGGTTCACATCCATGACTACATTACATGGAGCTGCAATGGATCATGTAACACAACAAACGCCAACAGCTTTCCTCTTCAAAAGCAGCATGACAGAATCCAGCAGACAAACACAACATAAACCAGTGGGTATTTTAAGAGCGGCTAAACTGGGAGATGATCTGTATGAGTATATAAGGGCTCCCCCTTTTCCTTGCAGTGATCACTAGTCTTTTATGTGGATCTTGGAAGTTAACTACTATGCACCTACCCCCAAAACACCAGGCAGAACAGCTGGTGGCTTGTAACCTGCTGTTCAGACTATCCCTTCCTTTTGCTGTACCTCAGTTAGAGCAAGAGGGAAAAGCAAAATCTAACCTGTTGCACTGATCAGTTTGGCCCTGTGGATGTGCTTCTCAGCTGAATGGAAGCTGGGACTGACCCCTTCCAGAGGTTGCCTCTGAGGATTGCATGCTCCTCTCACTGAAACACGTACTAGGTGTGTGTTAAGAACTGTTTGAGAGTCCTGGACCCTTGGCCATGCTGAGTCCTGAGCTTGGTGGGAGCTCAATGACAGCAGCAGAAGCAGGCTTTGGATCTTTTGCGAAGTGAGATCTTGCCTCTAGTTCTGGTATGATGACCATGAGACCTTCTCCCAGCTCTTACTGTGTTTGAGCTGGACCAGGAGGCTGGGTGACCTGGCACCCTCAACCTTGATCTGGCAGAAAGAGAGGACCTAGTTCCAGTCCTGGTTGTCCTACCTGGTGGGGTTTCTTAACTCCTGCTGAGTTCAGAGCTCAGAGGGGTCTGTGACAGACCCGCCTGCCACAGAGGTGAAATAAATACCATTAAAATGAAGGATTAGCCCATGTAAATAGAAACACTTGCCTGAAGAAGGAGGTATATTCTAGCACTTTGCCTGGCTTCAGGCACAGGCTTAGTACAGATGTTCAAACTCTACAGCCTTGAGTGTGTACATGAGCACTACATGCACATAGCCCAATTCAGTTGGCTGAAGGTCAGCTTGTAAGAGGTTGTGAAGGGAACAGGTTGCTCCCTCCCTGGTCACCATTCAGAGGACAATTATAAAGCAGGGATATGAGGCTGAGGGAAAGCAAAAGGATGAAATCTGGGGATGTGTTCCGCCCTGGGGAAGGATGGCTAGCAGTTAAATCTTCAGTGGAGCATCTGTCACCATCCCCCCTGAATCCCAGTTTGGTTTGGGGTCAGTCTTGGCTAATGCAGTCTTTTACTGCCTTTGTGCTGTGCCCAAGAGTAATCAAGCTGCATGTGTGGCTCTCATAGAGATCCCAGGGCTCTAAAGGAGATCGAGGGCTATTTGATGTAAATTTTGTGCAAAAGCTTGAAAGACTTGACTATTATTCACTGCAAATTCCTTGATATAAAAAACTGAATAGGAAGTAAGCAGCAATGTATCAGTAAGGAATAAACCCTATAGGTAGTTTGCCCAGCGATAATGGGAATTGTTATTTCAGAAATGTATCATCCACTTTATCATGCTGCACCTACTTACTATAAAGTCAACACTCTGGACTGAGGTGTGGAATAATTGATCACCTTTGTGAAAGGAGCACCACTTGTTTTTGATATATTGTTATGAAGCTGGGTTATTGGTGAATTCCTGTGATAGTACTTTACAATTCTGCTCTAATTGCATATTGCTACTCTGTCAACTGGAAACCACTGCAATGCACACAATTTAAAAATAGAGAAATAAAGATAGACCAGAGACATAGACTATGATATCTACTAGTGGAATTGTTTACATTTATTATGCCCAGCCCTGCCATGACCCTTTGATGATGGGAAATGTTAGTTCAGTGAAATTTTAAGATTTTCTTGCAAACGGATTTTGGCAGAATTACACATTTGAGCTCCCAAAGGAATCTCACTGCTAAGTTTGGTTGAATACACATTTTTTTTTTATCCCACTCTGCTTTTCTGCTGGCACATTGCACTGAGTAGAGCAGAGCAGAGTACAGGTCGTATCTAGAGAAGGGCAAACTCCAATCAGTGACATAATTTCCAAACCAAAATACTTTTTTTCTTTTTTTTTTTTTCACTATAGGTTAGTTGTGTTCAGTTTTATGTATGAAAAGGATTTCATCAGAACGAGTCATACTAATTGTTTCTCCAGTCTCTTTACGAAAAGCTGCTTTGATTTTGATAGCTAGGCTTTTTCCCAGCCTGCTAGACCCACGATGCAAGCACAGGTGCATGTGTATTTTGTTTCTCTAGTCCTGTCACTTGAGTCAGTCTCAGATCAATATATACCTTGGTTGTGATGACCCAAGTTCTTCATCCTTGGAAGAACAAAAATGCCTTGCAACATGCTAAAAACACTGAAATGAAATAAGAGGCTGAAGTGTAGAACTCCATTTTACCTGTGTGAAAAAGTCATAGTTTCTCCTGGGACTGCAGGACAGCCCAGATGATTGGCTAAAATAGACATACAACTCTAAGGTGTCTAAACTAGGTCAGTTCTACCACTGTAATGGTTTATGTTGTTGCCATTTTGAATAGCTTTTAAGGAAATCTCTACGTGGCTCTATAACTGTTTCCCTGGGTGAAAGCCAATTCTGTCACACACAAATAGCTTGCTAGTGATATATCACTCAAGTCATTTAGTTTAAATTATTTCCATGTTGCTCATTCCATGGAGATAAATAACAAGAAAACACAAAAGAAGAATGATACATTGCAAAAAATCATTTTGTCCTGTCTGGAGTTCTAGAAGTAAACAACATATTTTGCAATTATTATGCATAGAGAGTTGTTTTCTGTGAACATCAGCAAGGGCATTTATTTATATTACTCCACGAACTGTAATCTGTTGATATCTCCTTTCCTTATGAAAATCATAGCTGGCATTTATATGAATGACTTTAATCTATAAGGATGAAAGAAACTACAAAGTGAGAGCGAGCTGATGGACAGAAACCTTGCCAATGACCTCCCAGCACAGTCACGAGCGATGCTAATGCTGGCAGCTGTTTCAGCAGCACACCTGGTTAAAATGGGAAATGAAGTGTCTGTTGTCTGAATGAAACATTTCCAGGATGCCTATTATCATGACCTAATATGCAAAAAATTATTTTGATACCAGTTGTAACTTCTTTCCTCTATTCCTGTGACCTTATTGCAATTGTTAATTAAGGTGGCTATTGCTGGGTTTTGCTTCTCATCTGAAAAATGTCTCTTCAAGCACCTCTGGGCACATCTCTGCTACACTGGAGCATCCTATTCACAGGACAGAGAGAGGACAATGCCACCTCTTGAACTGCGAGTTCTGCTTCCTGATGCAGAAAGCTTTAAGATGCTTTCAACATTGCTTAGTCAGCATGTTTGTCAAAGGGTTGATTTGAATTCTATTCTCTGAAAAGAGCATATAATTGGAGGAATTTTAGGTGTTTGGCATGCCTGATAAATTATTACAGAGGTATTTATGCGCATGCGACTTATCAGCAGAAAAATTACTCTTGTGGATTATTGAGTAGTTTCTTATTAATTGCATTTAATAAAATCAGAAATGCAAATATGATGCAAGAAATACAAAAACCCATGATGTTGTGATGTCTGCTTTGTGAAAGCCTCATGAAACATCCCATTCTATGACTGATTTTATCAGATATATGAGAATCATGCTCACAAGTGATGCAAGATGTAGTAATTTGTCTTTATCAGAAATGGCCTTTCAAAGCATCACATAGTATACCCATCACTGCTATTTATATCGCTTTTCATCTTGGAAAATTTCCAAGCCTTTTGTGAGACTAATATACAGAGATAGTTAGGCCCTAATGTGAAAAATATCCACACTAGGTTTGGAACACAAAAATAATATTGTATGGGGGATCTGAAAACGTGAGCTGAACAATACACCCCAGTATGAAATTGCATAGCATTTTTTAGGCTGAAATGATGTAAGTAAGGTTTGGTCAGTACCATAAGACCACTTCATCCCAGGAGATGACAAGATTTTTTTATTATTCACAAATGATCAGACCTCTGCATCTGTTGTTTTCCATCTGTGCTTCATCCCAGTGACTTCTAGCACTGCTCTGATACTGAGACAGGAGAACGACACCCACTTCCCTTTCTGCAACTACTACACTATCTTGGGGAGGTTCCCAGGCTATTCAGTGACAACTCTACTTAGCTCATGAGATTTGACAAGAACCACTGGCCAGGACACTGTGGCTGGAGACAACAAAACACAGCCATCAAAGGCAATTGCACTCTCTGTTAAGCAGCAGGTGTTCTTAACTGTTTGAGCAGGTCTTGTAGCTGCTGACAGTCTTGCTGTGGAACTATTAGACTGACACAGTTTCCAGTCTTTTTGACTGTTAGGGTATCCTCTTTAACAGGAAGCTTTTTCTCCTCTCTACTTGATTCAGATCGATTACAGTCTGGAATGCAAACAGATTCTTCACTGTGAAGATATAAAATATAAAAAAGAAGTTTTTCAAGTGTATATATATATGGCCAGGCAAAACAGACCTGAATACTGTACAACAAAATACAGTTGTTTGACATTTACATGTATTTTTCCGCTCTTCAAAATTCTTTTATATAGTGACTCCAGATAGCTTTTAAATGAAGACTAAATATCACTGAAGGCAATGCGATGTAGTAAAAAAAAAATAAATCTAGACAACACACAGACAAGAAACAGAATCCCAGCTGACAAAAAATAACAAGTGTGTATAAATTTTGTATGACACTCAGCGATGAATGTTCCTGATGTTACTTAAACAGCAGGAGTCCCCCAAGTGTGTGATATGTGGCGTTATAGCTGATAGCCTTTTGTACATGAGTGAATATTGTTGTACCCAAGGGGAACATAACACTGCACAAGTGTTTTACCGAACACCCTCCTACAACGATAAAATTCACCTGTGATGCAACACTTGGGAAAAGCAAAGGTATAATTTGGTCATGGTGTGTTCTAAG
Organism: Caloenas nicobarica; assembly: GCF_036013445.1. Lineage (NCBI taxonomy): Eukaryota > Metazoa > Chordata > Aves > Columbiformes > Columbidae > Caloenas > Caloenas nicobarica. The sequence goes on along the minus strand of NC_088245.1, from coordinate 206,715,147 downwards.
GTTACACTTGTAAATATCTTATGGGGGTCAATAAGTAGATCTTTTAATAAACAAACAAAATGCTTTTAACTTGTAGTAGAGTGTAACACGATGGTAAAATGCTTATTAAGAGTATTGTTTCATGGCAGATTTATAGCCATCAGCTTTATAATACATGAGGCTTATTCATTTATTAATGGAGATGTCTGGAGAAATTGATTTTCTGCCCTATGGGAGAGTTCAACATTTGGAAATCTGACTGGACTCAAAATTAGATGAATACGTGAAATCTCCAAGTATTTCACAGAATTAAACAGTTTTAAATATTTCAATACAAAAACATATTGAAAGAGTTCATCCCAATGACACCCAAAAAATGCAATATTTGATATTCATTAAAATTGTAACATTGGTGTATAATGTCATGCAGTATATAATAGCCAGAGCAAAACTGAAAATAAATATATAAACTAAATTAAATGGAGAAATTTATGAAAAAGTTGTTCTGAAATTTATTTAAAATGAGTATGAAACCTTTCCTTAGAAACACTCTAAAACTCAGCACTTTCCTCCAAGATATTTTGATGGAGAGCCAACATTTTCATATTGAAAAAGTTTTCATCAGTTTTTCTCTTTTCCTTCCGAAAGCTCTTTTTATTCTGAAAGCTTCTTTGGTTAGACCTGCTGTAACCCACGAATATGTAGTGGGATCACCATTCCAGAGGCATTCTGGAGCTGCTTACTCCAAGTTTGGATGCTGTCCCGCTTCATCTGCTCTACTGGTTGATTCAGGTGTAAGACTTCTCCTACTCAAAGCACCATATTATGACAACATCACACAGGACACGTGGTTTGGATCACTCGAATGAACATGGTGCAAGGTTTTTTTGGCAGTCAGATGGAACACAGAAATCAGCAGTGGCCATGTGTTTTCTTTTTCCTTTTTCTTTTCTAAACACACTATATGGGATGCACAGGAATTACAGACAGAGGACCTGGCCTGGCATTGTCCCAGGGCTGCTCCTCTTGTTCACAGACATATCACACTGCCCTAAGGCCACTTGCTGTTTGCTTACCTGGTCATTGTAGCTCTCCCACCATTCCCCATACTCCCTTTTGGGGTGAAACACTCTATTTCCGACTTGTGCGGGGCCAGTCTCCTGCCTTTGTACCTAATAAATCACGACAACAACAGGAGCAAACAGAAAGAGGTGATTGTGTGCTCAGCTTTCTGTGACAGCTGCTGTGAAAAGGGCCATGCACATAAATGCTACCGTGGCAGTGGCGGGGTATAGTGCAAAGCAGCTGTGGGAGTGGTGGAATTACTGCATAAAACCGCAGACCTGTGCTAGAGCAAATGGGGCTATGCAGGAGAGGCGCTCACCATTTTCTTTATATATATATATATATATACATACATATATAGGAGGAGCTAAAAAATTCTACAGAATAAATAATACGCTAACATTTTGTCTTCAGTATTTTTTGGAGTTAGACCAAAATGTTTGGCTAAACAGTTTAAGGGAAACAACACTTAACGTAAGGATCAGTGAGAAATCAGCTGGTAGCCACATTCTCAACCCTAACTTAGCCTCTTTCTCTAATTCCTCATCTCTGAAACAATTGACTTGTTCCTCTGCTTGTCAAAGCAAGAACCGGTGTAGCTGATCACTTGGATAAAATCTGTGTGGGCTCGCAGTTCATGCCATGAATGGGCCTTCCTCTCTCCACTAGCAATAAAAGGAGGCTAGATGACTTACTGAGAGATGCAGACACAAATTCAAATGAAATTAATCCAAATCCTAGAGCCCAGTGCAGTACTGTGAATTTTTAAATTCCATACCTTGCACTTGGATGAAAAATTCACTTGGACAAACAGTTTAAATCTTGAGGATCTAATTAATCCCTGAGTACGATACCAGGATGAGACCTGGTCATCGTTTACTCTCTGAGCAATTAATTGGGATGTGAGCATTGAAGAAGTCTTATGTTGGCTCTCTTCCCAGTGGTGAATTTCACCGTAATTGTACAAATTATTCTGCTAGAAATATCTATTTAAATGTTTTAATAAAATTTGGGCAAAATGCCTACAGATGTCTTCTCAAAGTGTTTGTAGTACCCCATTCCCACATGCTATGGGTTGCATTGTGGATATTTAACACACTTCTGTATGGAGCGTTCACATTTTAACACTGCTAACATCACGGAATAAATTACTTATTTGTTGCTCGTCCATCAACCTGATCTAAATAGCATAAGTTACCTTGAGGTGAACAGCCCTGTAAAAGAGAAATGACCTGAGTGCACACAAACTGAGGCTGAACTTTGGATGCAGTTATAGCAGATTCTCAGAGGCAGTGCATATTGCATAAATAACTGAGGAAGAAGCTTAGTGAATCTGAGGGTGAACCGGAGAGAGTAAAATGAGGTGTGCTCAGTGCAAAGAAGTCCTTTCATTTACAAATTATAACCTTACTGAAAGGAGGAACAACAGGCACTTTGCAGACTGGCTACCAAGGTTTCAGTGCAATCCAGAGTGCAGTATACGCAGTGCTCCCAGATAGGCATGAAGCTTGTGCATGGCACATAAATATTAAATGGAAGTCGATTCCTAGAGCAGAGGAAAAACTGGAGGGGCTTATAGAGAGGATAAATTCACTGAAAAATACAAAGGAAGTCAAACAGGATCATACAAATGCAACTGGGATAGCCAGAGAGAAAAAGCAAAGAGAAAAGAATGTGTACAAACTTCACAGGAAGGAAATAAAGTTGGGGTGAAGATGTTAGATGTCAAAGAAAGTAGAATTTAGGAAAAGCAGGAAGGAAGGAGTTACATTTAGACCCGATAACCAAAAGAGATACTTTGTGCCCTGCAAGACAGAAGGAGAATAAGTCAAGACTAAGGGAAGGAATTTGGAGACTCTAAATGCTCACAATAAGATAAATACTGAAAAACAACCAACAGAAGGAAACAAGAGGTGAGTGTCCTTGGTAACTCCATCCTGAAGAATCCCTGGTAAGGGTGCATGTGACCCAGACAAAGAAACCCTGCAAATTGCCCATTCCCCAGTCATTAGTGCAAATTTCACAGCCGTGAAAGTCAGCAGAGAGATTACTATGAATCTCTCAAGTTCTTCCATCCACTCAAGAGCAAATTACACCATCAGAAATCATAGTTGTCACAGAACGCCTCAAAGCTTTGAACCATAGTAACTGCTCCACTGCCATTAATTCAGTGCTAAATATTCCATGTAATTATGAAAACAGTGACTAACTCTAATTAATGATTCTAGTGTGCAAAGTGCATGTAACCAATGCATGGAATCTGCAAAGTTCTTTGGGTGACTATTCTGGAAAGCAACACCAGAGGTTCTGCATAAAAAGGGCTTTCAGACCAGATAGAGGGCATGATTTTGCCTCAGAGTGTCTTGCATTAGAAGAATGTCCCCTTCCTGGTTGTTTAAACAAATGATTGTTTTAAAAGATTTAATGTGAGGGAAAAAAAACCCTCAAACATTTCTTCACAGTTGCCATTAAAAATGCTAACATGAAAATTAATTTGTTTTTTCAGCTGGTGTATGGAGGAGGCATAAAACACTACATTTGAGCAGCATTTGCAAGAATAGATTTCTCTTTGTCAATTCTAGAACTATATATTGGTTAGAAAAGAGAGACACTTCTAGTACAGAAAGGCAGCTACTAAATTCTGTTGAAGAATTTAAAAGATTTTGGGTCACTTTTAGTGTTTTTTTGGGGTCTTTGGGTGTGTCATTGTGGGCTATGTCATTTTTTTGCACAGGGTGAGTTATCTTAAGAAAAATGCTCAATATGTTTTATAATAGTGATCAGCGATAGGACATTTGGGAATTAATCCCCAGTAATTCAATCACTACAGTGCTTGTCCATTAGCCAAACACTTTGTCACATCACTCTATCTTACACAGCAGCGCCCTGCACTCTCCAGGGGATCAGTAGAGAGAAAGAAACTTAATCCTGCGCTGAGAGAAACCACGTCTGCACTCGATGTACATGTGATACATGGCAGGAAACACCAGTGGGACTGCTCAGGTTTGAAGGACTGTTAGGCCTTTCTTTGCCTTCTCACCTTCCAACAAAACTCCTCTTGTAGACCAAAATTAATAGATGCTATGGGAAATAAAGGGGGAATATGGGAATCATCATCCTGAATGAGACCAATAGTCATCCACTACTACATTTCCACTGTGGAAACCAGTTTTAACACGTAGATTTTTTTTTTTTTTTTTTCTTCTAGTGAAGGTCTGTGCCTCTGTACTGACGAGAGCTGATAGTCTTTAGATATAGATTTTATTGAACTGTGCCTATACTTTAGAACCAGGAGCTGGTATTCTAGTGGTCCTGACTTCATGTTAGAGTGAGACCCAAGCGTGCTCATGGCCCCTCCTGGCCCTGCTCTCTCCTGGTTTCCATGCAGAGGGCCTTGGATGCCTTGACCAGCAGTCCATTCTATATGGCAGTAGGTGTCCTATCTGGAGGATGTTGCTGGGCCAGACCTGGAAGACGTGCCATAGCCCACATTTCTGTATAGTTTGGTCAAATCCTTGATAAATAGTCTATGGGTAGAATGTTGTAGTGGTACACAGTTTCTGTTAAAATGTCCACACTACACTGGCTGAGAAAGACTACCCAAAAGACAAATGTTTGCAATAGTGAAAAGTAGTTGCTTCAGATAATCTGTCCTCTGAAAAAAAAAAAAAATTCTAGCAATTGGAAACTGACTTTTACTCTTAGACATATTTTTTTTCCTCTCTCCTTTTTCAATAGAAATTTTAAAAGATATCTCAGAATACTCTTTTTTTAAAAATATACAGTGCAAAGCAAAGGTAATGTGCAAAGCAAAGGTAATTTGCTGTGTTGAAGATGGAGAACTGTCATCAATCCATATTTCAAATGCAATCTCATACTGCATTGCAGAAATGTTATTAATTATTGAGCACCAAATGTGTGCTTGGCACTGCTAACCCTGGAGGAAGAGAGTAGCTCTAATCAACACAGAAGCAATGTCCTAATGAAACTGTACCTTACAAGGGTGGAAAAAGTGATGTTTCCACAGAAACACTTCAGAGGAGGGAGGTTTTACGGCCATATCTCATTGTAGGGAAATGGTCAATGGCATATTGGGAATGTAAGTTCAGCATGACAGTGACTAATTCCTAAGATCCTTGTTAATTAATGGGACTCCAATTTTTGGTCTGAGATACTGAAAATGGTATAAGGTGTCTAAAACTCTGATTCAAGCTTTTTCCCACAAGTTAACAATAATCAAAGCAGGTAATATCTATTACAGATTTCAACCCTAAACTTCTTATTTTGGCTATTTTGGAATAAACCTGAAACAAGGATTTTTAAAGCCCTGAAAGATGAAATTAATGGAGGAGAGAAGGCGAGAAGAGAGGAGAGGAGACAAGAGGAGATGGGATTCAGAAAGCTTTACAGTATATTGATGAAATACTGTCTTTTTGCTTTCCATGATTTTTACAGAGTGTTTTCAATGTTAATATGCCTGGAACTTGGACAGATGGCTGAACATTACAAAGCCATTGATGTTTCCGGACCCAGTTAAATATTTTAATGATCAGATTTTACATACAAATAGTATTATTCACCTGCAATATTACTCGGTCTTGATATTAAGAAATAATGAAGAACTTTCATTTCATAGCAGCAGAGATAAGGCTGGACTTTAGACTGGGTAAGAAAAAGTCTGTATGAAGACTTCTGCATAAATAGTGAAGAAAGAAATATGAAAAATATTTAGCACTGTAACTGGATGGGCTTCTTTGAACCACAAAAATACCGTGTTCATGAAAATGAGTTCTGTGAGACTGGTCACGCTATCTTGACACTGCATCACATCACACTGAATACTTTTAAAGGAGTCTCAGCTTATTGTGTGACATTTTCCCATTTATATAATGGCTAAAATAAATTATATATTATTAAGCATGGCACTTTTTGTTCCTTTTAAAAAGAATCAACATAAAAACATTGTCTGCTTAATAGCACAATTTCAGCAAGTAAAATTACGATAAAGACAAACCTGCATTTTTTTTTTCAAGTGCAGCATAATCTTTTCCTTTCTTTTTATTTTTTTTTTTTTTACACCTTATTCTAATTAAGCAATCATATGTAATTGCAGCTGCTGAATTAAAATGACATTGATGGAATGATATACAAAGCATTATACTGTTTCAAGGGAAGACTAGATAGATAGGAAAATATTACCAGAATGTTTATTTGCCTTCTGCCAAAAAGAGTATTTCTGAAATGTTGGACAAACAACAGTATAGAATTTTTGTACATTAGGGCCTTGTTTACAAAACACTTATTGTTCTATCCATTCTTTTCATTATACTGAAATTCTGTCCTCTCTTCTTCAGGTATATACAAATAGAGATGCCAGAGGAAGATCTCATCACTTTATTAATTATTTCCTTCATTATGTTGAAAAGGGAAGCTACACCTCATTTGCTCTGTATGATTTTAAACGTTAGAAACTTCTCTAGGTTTGTGAAATGGGTGGGTAGGGGTCTGCTTTGCAATGCCTTACCTTGACATTGTTTTAATGTGACATTTTTCAATTTTGCTGACTTACAAGAAAACTTTCTCTTTTCCAATGCTTTTCATTACTTGCATCTGTTATGCTATGCTGTGTATTTTATATATTAACTCTATTTTGTTTTCTAATGTTTTACATCTTTGGTGCTTGTTTATTAGATTTTTAACCTTTCTTTTTCTGCTACCTCATTATTGCATAGTGGTCTGTAAAATTATTTTTTTTCTGCTGTTTTTACAATGTATAACTTTGCTGTAAGTCATCAACTGACAGTAAACTGGATAATCACTGACATATATAATGCTATAATCAAAACTGCAGCAAGTTAATAGAGAGTTTTGTGTTTATATACTTCAAAGGACACCTGCCTTGAATTTCAGTCCCAGTTGTTAAAAAACATCTGCAACCAAATGCAGCTAAGTCAGCCGAAATTGCAGCTCTACCAGTCCTCACCAACTTCCAGTGTTCAAATACAAATGTCATTCTTTATAATTCATACAGGTATTTCCATAGTGGTGGCCCGACCCATGTCTTGTTTGGACCTTGGAAGGAGGGTGGATGCCTTAGTCTTCTTTTTGCCAAATTAATTACAATTCCAGTTCTCATCAAAGTTTGTGCTGGAAAGAACTGTAAGTTCCTTCAGTAGACAAACCTGGGCTCAGGTCTGATGACAGTTTGCAACAGGATCTACATCAAGCATGTTAATGGACATCAGACCATCTGAATGGCTTGTCTGGGTGCCCTTCAGCATGAATGAAAAGAAAATATTGATTTTTTTTTTTTTTTGTAGTACACTAGCAAGACTGCAGTTTGCAATTCAGAGCATATTTGTGTGAGAGTAGGCAGGGAACTGTTTACAACATAGTTTAATTTGTACAGTTCACCTATGATATTTGGTTCAAAATGATGGAGACACTGTCTTAATAATATAAATAATTCCAAAAATTAAGCTTGAATACTTGTGCTCAGTTAATGCAGCCGAACAATTTGTGTCAGTCAAACAGTATTTCACTTAAATTTGAGGGCAAAATTCAAAACAACAAGACTAGCACTGCACACAAATTAAAAATCATTGTAATCAGGGCATTCAAGAATATCGGTTCATTGTACAGATGGAATGTTTTAGCAGCAATTTATCAAAATCTTTCAGACTCAGTACCTTTCACTGAGTTTCGTAAAATATTCTTCAGTCATTTCACAATATTTGAAGTTTAATTAATCACAGTATCAGGCCTGTCCAAAAAGACAGCAGGACTAATTTATTTAGGGAAAAATGAAGGACTCAAATTATTCAGTAATCTTGCAATCTAAATTTTTGTAGCATATTAGATTAAAATAGTTCTGAATGATCCATTTGGGAACTGTTTCATTAATAAATGAAGACTAATCAGTCAAAAGGATAATGACTTCCTTTGAAAAGTCAAAGATATTTTCCTGCATGCATGAAAATTATTTTCTAGCAAAGCTATGAAGCAAACCAATAATATCTTGTTGCATCATTATGGATATTGCTTTTTTAAATAAGAGCAATACCCTTCGAGCCAAACTTAAATTGTTACCTGTTCTAATGAAATGACATCGTGTAAGAAGCTTAAGCCTCACTTTTTTGCCATTGTCTCATAGTACAAAGCTATCTAAGCACTTCAGTGCAATTTTCAGTCAATGGTTCCCTTAAATAGCACCTATAGAAATTAACATTTTTTGGGGTACATGAGGATTTCTCAGTGACATATTTTGCCTTACAGTAAACTTTTCTCTTGTTTTCTTCAGCACTTCCAGTTTTCAGCTTTCGCAGGGATTTCTTGCATTGAGATGAGCAATGTCTAGAAGCTGGTCACTGCTACAGTGCAAGGGTGCCGTAAGTCATTTCTACAATGCAACTTCTTAAGCATTAGTTGTGCTGATTCACATTCTTCAATAATCTCCTGGCCATTTCTTCAGACACGAGAGCTGATCTAAATAACTAAAAGTCACCTATAAGTTATTATTCTATTATATAAAACTTCAGGATTTCAAATAATGTTCATTTTTTTTTCTCCTCAGCTAAATAAATCCAGAATTTTAAAGGTCTTTTAGTGTAAAGCTAATAATAAAGGCCTGGTGGATGGAGCACCTGTGGGTACAAGAGATGCAGGTTGGAATCTCTCCTCTGCCATTAGCTGGCATTAAAAATCATTGTTCTTTTCACCAGGCTAGAAAATAACCCTCTGCCTTTTCCAATCAATGTTCATTTCATACATGACAGAATGGCTCCACCAGGCTCCCATAAGAAAGGAATCCATGCTGGCATAACTGACAGGCTGCTGATATAACTCTGTATGAGAGGTGATACAACAGTGCTGATATCAGTATCGTGAGGTTACAACCTCTTCTATATTCAGTTTCATAATTCTATGAGCAAACTAATGCAACCACCTTCAGAAACTGCAGAACCAACGGTTTTTATGAAGTTTGTGACTGTCACTCTAAGGACTGAGAAAGTTGTGTTTTCCTTTGTTTTGCCAGGCAATGGACTTCATGGAGTGTTGTTAGTGTACTGTGTGACCATTGGATCAGTAGGAGTATCTCAGCCCCCTGTTTCTGAAAATGGTGAATATGAACCTACAACCCATGCCCTGACAAGGTCTGGTAAGTAAAAAGGTTTTACAAATAAGTTTGGAAGAGAAGTGTAGTGTTCTTTTATCATCATTCAAAATGTGTCAAAGAAATTGTTCAAGTTACATACAAATGAAATCAAAATTGGCACTTGTACTGTAAGAAATGTGTCCCAATAGAATATGCTGTGGCAGAAACTCATGATCAGTATCTTTCTCAATGGGCGTACGTGTAAGGAATGTGAACCAGCTTCAGCTTTCCACAAAACTCCCCCAGTTGTTCTTGTACTCCAACTTCTTTACAGGACTGAAAGCTTCATGTCAAATAAGAGCCCTGTTTCATCTCTTAGGCAACATATCTTCCTGAGGCAATGGGAGCTGGAGTTTCTTGCATTTACACCTGAAATCCTCATGCTGATAATGCACATGCATATTCTAAAAATATTTAATCACAGCTTGATGGCCATGGCTTCAAATTTATCTACTTATTCAAAGATGTGGCTTTCAACTGGTCAAAATTTGGTATCTGGGCAACAGGAATTTCATGCATTGCATCCTGGAGTCCCTTGGCATGGTGTGTGTAACAGTGGCAGAGGTTTATTCTGATGGGGATTCCCATTTGTCTGGGAACTCAGTGTCTTCCTGGGGCTTTCCTAATAATGTAACATAGCAGTCATCAGACCTTGAAGAAGTTGTTGAAACAGCTAAAATTACTCAAGCTCATTCAAGCCTGAAATTGTTGTTTCACTTATTTTTTCAGTGCTTTAAATGGATTGCAATCAGATTCAGAATTAGAAGGAAAGTTTGAAAAATTTTCCTGAGGAAAAAAAAGGTGTTTGGGGTTTTTTTTGAGAAATTTCAATTCAGGCTTCTGAAAAAATTTTTCTCAAAATTTTGATGCTGAGATATGACATGCTGATGTATGATATAATATTTAGACTGCAATATTTTTAAACCATGAATGGCAGCTTCTAGGCTGATCCAAGCATATTTTTCTTATTTTGTGGATCAAAATGGCTGCTGTTTGAATTGTAATGAAATAGATATAGTCAGTCATAAGAGAGAAAAAGAGAAGAGAGAAGGGGGAAACCCAGCTGTTCCTTGCAGAAAACGGAGTACACAGTGTGACGGTAGACACCTATTTCCAAAATATTTCATTATGGCACAGTTTGGGTCTGTTTGATATAAACACTAATTTTAGCCACTGGTGGTCCAGGGCTGAATCCAGTCCAGTGGAAAAATCTACCTTACTTATCACGTTTTCTTTTCATATGAAACAGAGAATGGTGTTTAACAGCATGAGAGCGTGGACAGCTGAAAGCTTTTTCTGATGCCTGAGCAAGGCAGGCACTTGGTCCCTCAGGCTGCTATAATTGCACCAGTGCAGTGCTTGAGAGAGAGAAAAAATGCTCCCAAATGGCACCTGATTCTAAGGTGGATATCTGAGCATCTTTGTCTAAGCTGAGTAAAGAAAAACAAGATTAATGATGATTTATGCAATAAAAATTCTGTGGTTTGCCTGAGAGTGAGTGTTGCCTCACTAGTGCAAGGGATCCCCACTCCTGACTGAAAGCTGTCAGTCCTATCACTGCTGCAGATGGATACAGAGCAATGCCCAGTTCTGGAATCACACAGTGGCAGACAAACTTCTTAAGAGGACAAATTAATACATTAAAACCAAAATGAGTAGTTTATTTGCTTTGATAGCCATAGTTTATATTTAATTATTTAGGAAACACCACATCATGCAGTAAATCCAGATGGAAGAAAGCATCAATGCCACACTGGGCTATTAAGCTTTAATCTCAATGAGATTTGTTAGTTGCTGTGAATAAGTGTCTATGATAAGGTGCAGAAATCTATATGTATCTTTTTTTTCTGTTGTCTAGTATTGTGCTGTTCACATCTGCATAGAGAAATTACACATAGCACCACAAATATCCACTGTATCTTTAATATGGCTAACATTATCTGACTTTACTGGTGATGATTCTTTCCTGTTGAGTGATCATATCTACCTGCCTGGGCAACAGATTGAAAATACTGCTCAGTCCTTTTGCCTAGATGAATAATTACTTTCAGCAATCCTAACTCATTTAGAAGATGATAATATCTTATATTGTTTCAGGAGAGTACTTTTGCTTTGTACTGGGCACCTACTAGCTTCTGTCTTTTGAGAATGTCGTAGAAGAAACCTGAATGCCTCCCACATCATCACAGGGACCATGGTCGACTGGCAGTTAAAAAAACCTGCAGCTACCTTATTCCTTTCTTTTGTTTCTCACTGTCACTGCAAATATAAATAAATGGGAAAGCATATGAATTATATATCTATTCTGCAAGCAGAGAGCCTTACCTGGGGATTGCAAGGGTGTTATCTGACCCCACTCTTCTTTCAGAGGTTCCCACCCCACTGCCTGAACAGCTCTGCTGTTTGTGTCCAGGTCACAGTTTGATATCTGGAAGGATGCCAGGTTCCTTTTGGTTTTCCCATGCCATGTTACAGGCTAAAACGGTGCAGAATTTGCTGCTGAAGCAGCTGAAGAATGCTGATGGTGAGTTGGGGACCTCCAAAAAAAGCAGCTAATGGCAGAAACCATTGTGACATCCGTGACCAACAGTGAGAGCATTGGCTGCACTGTGAAGACTTGAGAGGAATTTAAAGGGCAGCGAGAAAAACATTTGTAGGATTTTTAAGACTTCTTAGTACATATATGTGGGAGAGACAGAGTATTTAGGGTTGTTTTTAACACTTTACTGATTGCTCAGAACAGTTAATTATCTACCTTAAAGGAAAGCCAACTTTTCTACAGCTAGGTAGAGGGAAATGCATGTGCTTAAACAGTCAGTATATGTAAGCTTGGAAATCAGAGCATGGATGGTTTAGGCCATTTAAAGGCACGTTCCCAAAAAGATGAACACCTACAGTGGTTGAATTACTGTACGGAATCCAGGGCTAAGATATTAAAAATGAAAAATAAACTTTGGAACAGCTGCTCTATCTCCCAGGCCAAGTTAGCATGACTGAGGCTTTTTCATGTGCTGTTCTGGCTAGAAATACCATAATAGCAGGTCTTATAGCAGAAATATACTGTCCTTATCTTACCTTGGATACAGAGTTATTTGAGAATGGGGAGGGGATAAATTATCTCTGTATTTCAGACTCTTGCAAAACGGCTGTGTAACATATATGATAATAGCTCCTGGGACATTAAGGTAAGATTTGCTCAATTTATTTACGACCTTCTTAGTCCTTATGAAACTACTTGTTAACATAAGTGGGAACAGAAGGTCCAGATGCCTCTCTACACAAGTTGCGTGTTTTTGACTCCAGCTATGTAATGTTCAGAATTCTTGTCTGGTTTGGTAGCCTTACTTTTAAGTCAAGGTAGAATATATTTTGGTGAGTACTGCTGAATCACAGTAGCCTACATGAAATGGTTTTCATTTCACTAGGTAATTAATAGTTTTACTCTCTCTCTCTCTCTACATATCTCAGTATGTGAAGATTCATTCCAACACATATCCAAAGCTTGCCTGAGTTTTATTAATTGAAGAACACCCCATGCAAAAAGTCTTTTAGGACTCTAACATATGCATTGCTTTATTTAGGCAAAAGCAATCTTGTTATCTGTAATTTTGCAGCTGATGTGAAAGCTCTGAATGGAGCATTGGCATTATCTGTTTGACAATGATTTGATGCTATACTATACTGTGCTATAAATTAGTGTCAGGAAGCAAAACGCTAATGATAGGGGCCCCTCTATGCACTGGTGACTTAAATAGCATGTTTCTTTAAAATTCAGCAGTGACTCACTCTTTTAAATAAAACCCTTCTGAGCTATTTAAACAATGCTATGTAGCTCTACTGCATATTTCCTTTGATTCTGAGTACTTCACTGTTTACTTGAATAACTATCCAAACAAAATTTTAAGCATTTTACTGAATAATACTTTGAAACATGTTACTTTATGCTACACAACTTTTTAAAACAAATGTTTGAAAATTAAGTAAAATGGTCAGCTTCTGTTTGCTCATGCTCTACAGTGAGCAAAATTGAAGGTGAATGTGGTTTTCTGTTTTTAGAGATGATATCAGACATAGGTGAAGTTCTTAGCAGCATTTTAAATTTACTCAGCAAATTTCAGGACTCTGTTTTGTTTTCTTTCGTGCAACCAAATAAGCATTGATTAGAGAGTCTTGCCCATGATTGATGGAACCAATTTGCTATTGGATTCCCAAATCCTTCAGGCATGAATTGACTGAGCACTGCTAAGCTCACTGGCACCATCACAGTTTAACCAGTTGAGGATTCAGACACGTGCATTTAGAAGTGGTTTTGTTGCAGTTTTAAGTATTGATGAACACTACTGATGACATGAAAATGTTTTTCCAGATTTCAAACAAAATGCTCTGGCTCTTTATATGTAGGCAAAAAAAGTCAATGTATCAGCTTTGTGCTGCCTTTTTCATTCCTACACACACATATTGGACACTTTCAGTGCTCTTAAGGATTGAAGACATTTCCAAGACAGTGCCATTGAAAAAGAAGCCACTGTTGATGATGACTTATTATGTTCTGCTAATAACTCTCTACTGCAGGTGTTATCTACACATTGAGGGATATAAAGAAACAGAATCCTCAATAAGAAGAAAATACACTTTGTCTTTTAGGCTATTTAATAGCAGGGTACAGTCCTTACTTCTCAGAACAAAACATAGAGCAATATCTTTAAAAACTGGACCTTAACAGACAACTAACAAATCCTTCCCAAGCCCAAGATCTTCCTGTCATCTATAACTTCAACTTGTTCAATAAAAAAGTTGTCAGATGGAAAATGATCTCTGCAGTGAAACTGAGGAAAAATAATAATGTTCTCAAAGAGGAAGAATGCCCTCCTTTTGAGGACTATGAAGAATGCCTCTTTCAGCTGGCCCAGAAGTAGTTATAGGGCTTCTAACTTGAACATCCCAGGTTGTTCAGGCATACAGACAGAGGCTGTAGAAAAGGGACATTCCAGGTAACCATCTCTTAAAGTAATACACAATTTATCATTTTAAAATAGCATCCTACTCTGCACCTGGAAATGAACTGGAAGATACAATTATTAACAGACCACAGGTATAAAATATCTTGTAATAGGCTGGTAATTTCTGTACCAATTCAAAGATGAGCATTAGCAATAATCTGACAGAAACAAATCATCGCTTTGGCATAATCTGTCCTGTAGGTGTTACTAATAAAATTCTCCCTTGAGTCTAAATTGTGGTTCACACAAAATGGAAGTACAAATTGCCCTCCTTCCATGCCAACTTCAGTTGTAGACAATGGCATGTCTGGAAATATTCTTATTATGAATGCTAAAATCCATGTGTGTTTCAGTGGGGAGTAAAATCTAGCTACTTGTCACAGAATCTAGCTACTTGTCACTTCCAGGCTAGACATATATAGCTGAGGAATGACAAAGCTCTTTCTCTGCACTTTCTTATAGGCAGAATTATTTGTTTATGCCAGCAATTAAATAACCCAAATCATCCCCATAGCACCGTTTTCAAAAGTAAAAGGGATCAAAAGATGAAAATGAACCATTGGACTGAGTGCACTTCTATGTGTTCTGTCTATGAAGCAAGACAGTATTTCTACTCCAGAGTTCTCCTTTCCCTTCATTATTTACTTACTGTAATTTTTATACACTGAGCATACAAGTTGTCTTCATGATCACTGAGTTCAAATAATTCCTTGGGAAGAAACAAAGAAATATCTTGCAAGGGACTATCTGTTCAATGGCAGGAAGAGTAGCAGGAGCAGGGCCTGTGAGCTCCTAAATTTGATAGAGTTAGGAGGATGAATACAGAAAAAGGTATCAAGAAAGGTAAAGAAGAGAAGATAGGTGAGGATAAAAACAAAGAAAGCGGGAAGAGATAATAAGAGAAAGGAAAATCAAGGGAATAGGAGAGAAAAGTATAACAGAAGAGTCATGTGAAACAAATCCTCAGATGCCTGAGAGTAGCTACTCATGATGCCACTTGCGTTTATTATTCCACCTTGATTATGTAGCACTAGCAGCAACCCTATTGTCTTACTGCTGTGACTAGAGGCAAAATACAGATGGTATGCAATTCATTCAGGGGAGAGAGCTTGTAAATAGGTGCATTTGGGACGAGGCAATGAGTTATATTTCTTGTTGTGTTGTTTTTTTCTGCTAAGATATTGTTTTTCTCCCTGCATTAAGTGTACAGTTGACACAGCCAGTATTTACAATCTTATAATTGTTTTCCCAATGCTCTGTCCCCAGTTTTTGCATGGCTTTTTAACTAAATCAAACCTGAAACTGTTACAGATGTGGGTGAGAGGACTCACTCCTCTCCCAGTGCAGAGGCAAAGGGAATGAATATTTTTCTCTTTGTCCTTCCACTATTAGTAACTCTCAGAAGACCATACTCGCTTCCCCACACTTCCACATTAGCAAGCTTTACCTAAGGGTTTCGCCAGATGATCCCCTTCTTTTCCACAGGTTCACTAGGCTGCTTGAACGGCTTGCAGCTGAAGATGATTTTCCGTCCCCTACGTGCATGCGGACCACAGTCGACGTGGTGAATGCGCTGCGTACATTCCTTTCAGGCTTAGCGAGGATGATATAGACCTTGGGCACAAACATACAGCCAAGGGCCACCGTGGCACTCAGACTCACTGAGAAACACATGGTGATTATCTTGTAGTTGCTTCCAAAATATATTGGCACAAAAGCCAGCCAAATGATGCAGGTGGTATACATTGTAAAGGCAATATACTTTGCTTCATTGAAATTAGCTGGGACATTTCTTGTCTTAAATGCATAAAAGGTGCAACTCAAAATTAATAATCCATTGTATCCAAGGGGAGTTACAACACCCAAGTTGGTGGTGTTACAAATCAGGTAGACTTCTCGGATGCTCGGGTAATCATGCATTATATCTGGTGGCTCCATTATAAAGAGGGCAACAATTATGCCTAATTGTATACATATCAAGATAAATGCAATAACCAGTTGGGCGCAGGCACTCATGAACCTAGGTTTCTTTGTACAAATTTTCTTCTTGCTTCCAGCCAGGATTCTTGCAATGCGGTTGGTTTTAGTTACCAGAGCAGAATAACTCATAGCTGGAGAGAGGCCGATGCCAATTCGTTGAAGATAACAATAAATCTGTTGAGGTTTTGCAATCAGGCAGAACGTGCACAAGTAACCCAAGCAGATGCCAGCTAGAATGATGTAGCAAAGTTCTCGGCTGGATGATTTGACTACTGGAGTATCACGGTACATTATGAATATAGCTGTAACAAATAGGGTGGCCAACAGACCCAGACATGCAAAAACAACTGCTGCAATTGGTTCAGGATCACCCCATCTGAGATACTGGACTGGGATGAGGTCACAACCTACAGAAGAAGAAAAAAATAAGGTAAACTGAAACGCGTAGGAGTGAGATTATTTAATGATATAGTTACAGATTTTCCTGATATTTCTCTTCTTTTTGTCTTTCAGGAAGGTGCCATTATAATGAGTGTAGGTTACAATTACATTAATATAATGTCACAATAAATACTTTTCAGTGACAGCTTATTTCAGTTATACAGTTTATTTGGAATAGAACATGCTGACTAAAAATATGGCGAAACCGATTATGATAAGTCACCTTTCTTCACGGTGAAATTTTATTTTTAAATTATTTTAAATATAGTAATTTATGAGCAAATTTCAGAATCAATTTGCATTACCATGGTGCAAAATGCTTCAGAGTTGTCTGCATACTACATGCACTTACAGAAGCAGATGTCAGTCCTACTAGTTATACTCTACGCTGTGAAGGATGTTGATACTTGTTAAATAATTATGGAGGGGAATCATATAGATTCTAGCTGTCAAGAAAAACAGTACTTCTTTAACAGTCATGCTACCTTTTTTCTAACAAAAATTTTCAGGGATCAGAGTTGCAAATGGCAGATAATCTGAGATGGCACACCCTGCTGTCTTCTTTATCTGTCATTCATCCTTTTGAGACTTCTGAGGAATTAAAGCCTCATCTAACTCGTGAAATCAAACTGAAGTCAATAAATTAGTGTCACAGTTCAATTAAAAGAGTGCAACCCCACCTAAGGACACTTGTTTTTCAGTCTATGTATAGATTTTAACAAACCATTCTATGTAAGCATATCATAGAAAGTCAAAGAAGCTTCTCATTCCACAGTGTGCAGATCAACAGACAGGAGTAAAAGCTGGCAGAAAACTTGTTGCTGACTGCCCTTATCCACCCCTCCTTTCCTTTTGCACTGTAAAAACTGGATAGCCCTGGAAGCCAAAAAGAATAAGGAGGGAGGACCTTAACCCTCTGAACTGCAACTTTCTGACATAGTAGACATGTTGGCATTTCCAGCCAGGGCAGGACTGTTGGAAGGAGATAAACAGAAAGGAGGAGATGCAATTATACTTGTATTAAGCTTGACTAACCTTGATGGCAAAATCAAAATGATTTCAAAATTTAGAACTGTTGTAATCAGGTTGCTGACTTCTGGCTAGGTGAGACAGAAGGCTGTCAACCTGACACAGGGTGAGTGGTGTCAACACAGCTCACCCCAGGGTGTTGGAGCACTGTGTTCTCATATCTGTATTTTCAGCAGTGAGGGTAATCAGGACGAGGCGCTATCTGATGGGCATCTAGATGCCAAGCAATCCAAATTAATTAGGGAACCTGGGACCTCAACGACTTGATGAATGAGAGTAAATGTAGACATCAGGACTATAATTTAGGAATTTCTACATGCAAGATCTACCCTTTGTCTTTTCCTTTATTTTAAGTAGAGTTTAATTTTTTTCCAAAGCTGCCACTGACATTCTTATTAGTAAAAATCATTCCATGAAATGGTATGGGTATATATTAGGATTAGCTCCTCTCTTCTCTCAGTATTTCTGTATTCTGTATCTCTACACAATTAATATTATAAAAAATATAACACCTAAAATAAGGTGGTATACTCGACAGATTGTGTGGCAAAAGTACGAGGCAGGTAGTTCTGTATTCTTGCAGAAAAATCAGAAGGGTTAGGGTCAACAAATACTTGACATTAGTGTAGATAAAGAATACAAATTTTCAGTCACTCCAGTGTAACAGAATTTTGCTCTTTGTTACTAAATGCAGATTCATTTGCCATCCATATTTTGACTGCTTTGGTGTGCAAAGCTTTCTGTTGCAATAATAAAGTTATTGCCATGTCTAAATGTAACAAAGACATTTAGATTTTTGTGAAATGCTCTCATTAGTTGATTATAACTATTTGACTCCTGTTGGCTTTAAAGGGTTTACTTATTCAGTGTAAGGGAGACATGTTATTTCATTCTGACTTCGTCAAGATTAATGTAACACAGGTGTCACATTATTAAAATAAACATTTTATACTAATGAGAGTGGTGGAAGAAGGGTGTGTGCAGATAACCCCATGTGGGTTCTTCTCCAAGAAGTTTTATGAGTAAGTGACTTCTAAATCTATTTCTGATTTTACCAAAATGTAATCAATGTTTTGGGGAAACTATAGATTCTTGGACAGGAAGTCTGAAGAGGAAAGGTCTTTATCTGACAGCTGGCCTTTACATGCCGACAGTGATATAAGGCTGAAGTTTGCTCTGTTTCTAATGTTGCAGAAGAGGTGAATCATAACCAAATATTTCTCATTAGTTTCAGATTATTCTATGCCTTCATTGCTTTATTACTCTTTTTATATTCTCTTAATAAAACATCTGAAAAAAAGAGTTGAAAACTTTTCCCTTTTTTCTCCCACATTACTGGGTATATTTTACAAGGAAAATGCTACACTGGGCAATGATTTATTCCTCAACTGAGATTTAAGGACTGAATAGTCTTTGTAAAGCAATGATTGATGAGGCTTTCATATAATAGTTTTGCAGCTAATGGTTTCTGATGATGGCACTTTGCAGAAAGGGACAACTAGATCAAGTAGAAGAAATATGGTAAAACAGCACTGTGAATGTTCAAGTTAAGCTGATGGCCAGAATTATACCAAGGCAGAAGCTAAAAAATGGTTACACAAGATGAACTCATCCCTATCCCCTAAATATGTATATGCTCAATCGTCATTTGGACAAGATCCTGCCCCACAGTCCACCTCTTACACTTCATCAGCATCTCCAAGCACCTGGAAAGTCTTCTTTCCTAGCTGGCTCAAGAAATCCAGGTGGAACAGAGCCAGCAGCCTTGCCTTGTGGTCCCTGCAGTGCCCTGAGGCAATCTTTGGCTTGTGGAAAGGCTGTTAGGAGCCAGTCCAATTCGGAGCAGGTGTAGAGTTGTTCCATTTTGTCCTCAAGAGTTCACTGCTTCTGGGACTGGAACCCCAGTAATATTGACATAAAACTGCTTCTCTGTTCTTCTGGCCAGAAACGTAACCAGTGGAAGCAAGGGACTAGATATGCAGGGGATGAGCAAGATGATATAAAAAAAATCAGTGTCCTATTTGGCTGGAGGGGACTGGGGAAAGGATTTCTTAAAAGAGCATCAAAAATCATCAGAAAATTATAGACAAAGATGTACAAGGATTTTCTAGGGAAAATAAAAGTTCTGATATTTTGGAAAAACAATTGGCTGCTTCAGTGATGGGCTAAATTGTGCCATATATGAGAAGATGAGAACTCTTGAGGCCTTGACCATTGCAATCAGTCTCTTAGTACCCTGCACTCTCTTTATAGAGCTAAACTTGTAATTTATTTCTGATCTTTCATATTGCTTTAAAATTAGTTCTTTGGGGGAAAGAGTTCACAGAAACACTATATTATAGTCCATATTTTCTGAGGATTTGATCATGACACTGTTTCGCTATGGTAGCCTTGACACATAAGAGACCTTACCATGGCCTCAGCATCCATAAAACTGTATTAGCTTAGAAGTGAAAATCCCTCTGATGGTAGGAAATATAAAATATATAATTAAACTAGTCCCAAAGGTAAACATGACAGACTAAGGCTTGTCAATAGGATGTGCTCTGGAGAGGGAAAGGAATTCAGTGAAATCTCTTAAGTCAACATCATGAGCTAAAGCTCACTGAATCTGAACATAGAAAATAAAACTGGGATAAAATTACTTCTGGTTTAGTAAGTTCTAAATATTTTCCAGTGGGGTGTGGCATCCTGGGCAGTGATTTAAATCCCTTGACAAAATATTTGGTTTTCTTGGTAACTTTTCACAAACCCTTCAAAGGATAACAGGAGTCCAAACACCAGGACTGAAACCTAACCAAGAACCACATCTTGGTTGTGGAGAAGACTCTCCATATAGGATTTAGCACACATTATTCAAAGTGTATTGATGCCATGCCATTAGATAGTTTTTTATTAATGTTCTGAATATTTCCCTATTTATAGTCCCAAAAGATGAGAGAAGGGATGTCTTCACTAGTAATTTGGGTTTTCACATATGGAGAGCTGAGATACAAAAATGTAGGAGTCAGAATAAAGATCTACATGAAATCGGCAGGGTAGCTTTTATAATAACAATGTTATTCACGGTTTGGTTTTTTTCTTTGTTTGGTTTTTTTGTTGTTGTTGTTATTGTCTGGTTGGTTAGTTGTATTGTGGTTTTTGTTTTGTTTGTTTGGTTGGTTTTTGTTGTTGTGGGTTTTTTTGTTTGTTTGGTTTTGGTTTTTTTATTACTCAAACTTATAAGGCAAAAGTGAGGATTAGTCTCCAGAGCCCTGGATGGGAAAGCAGCCCTGTGACCTCCACGTGAAATATGGACCAACTGAAGTAAGGGAGGACATCTTTAACATTTTGGTGCTAAGTTCTGTTTTTTTGATAAACTATTATAGTCACCAATCCTTTCCCCTGTTCTGGTGGGACCTTCCATAGCTGCTACAATAGCAGAGCATGTAGAGGTGACCATGTGCTCATTTCTTAGCTGCTGTAGCTCCCAGGCTGACACATTTACTGAAACCATCTATGAAGGCAGGTGTGCACAGTCGATGGATGCAGCTGAGGACTGCATATGTGTTTGTTCTGCAACCTCTGCAGGTCAGGAGTTGGGATGGGTCACATCTTAAACTGTGAAAGCTGGGGCATCTCTAGCTCAAGAACCTAAACTAATCCCTAGTAACTCAAATATACTGATTTAGCTGTACATTGCAGTATAAGGCAAGGGCATGAATCTTAGAATAATACATTAAAATTACTCTGTGACCACATGGGGAATGACTCCTTAATTACACAAATGTGCAGAATGACTGGAACAACTGATGAATTGCAGCAATTAGGTCCATCCTTATGTTAGCTCTAATGTTTTGATTTAAGTTTCACCAAGAAATGCTGGCTCTATGTGTTGTAAATGTTTTGTTCAGAATATGTCGTGTTCAGCAAACTTTCCGTAATGTAAGGCACAATTATAAGTGGATCCTTCTGGCTTTGTTGGCAATTTCCCCTTCATCCAGCTCCGGAGCCTCCAAGAGCTGTTCATTGAGCTCATCATTCTTGAACCAGCTCACTTAAGCCTGAGGCATGTGTGTCTCATGATGAAGACTTGGGGTGTAAATGGACTGGAAACTAAAGTCCAGGCCTTACCTGGAACAAGCAACTGAGGGAAGAAAAGTCCACAAACCCAGTAACAAGGAAAGGGAGAAAATGACAGCCAGAGACCCTCGTCATAATATCGCCACCTGAACTCTTAAGTCATCCTCATCTGCTAGTGTGAGAGTGACTTATGGAAACTGTTAAATTTCATTTGGAATAAGAAAGGAAAAGGAAAGAGAAATACAGGGCACAGAAAGTCAGGGTGAAAATTGGACATTATGTCTGCTGATGTTCATTTTTAACACTAAAAACAGCCAGATAAAAATTGTGTCCTTCTTCTACCCTTGGTCTGAATTATAGCCTTAACAATTATGGTCAAAAGCAAGATCCTAGTAATGTTTCAGCAGCAAAATCAATGTCAGCACAGGCTAAATTGTGTTCTGCCTTGTTCTCACAACTGTCAGACAACTGCTGAAATTACCAATGGCTGTTACTTTATTGCAAGCAACAATACGAGAAAGCACTTTGATGGCAACAAGCAGTTACCGTTTGAAAATATTTCAGGCAAGAAATGAATGATTTTTTTGCTTCGGGGCATGGGAGGGTCAGGATCCAGTTTTATGAGACTCCTGATCCTCAGAGCCCTGTGGCTTCTGCCACCACCCAGAGCATCACACTGCAAGGAGAGCTGACCAAGCCCCTGTAGGGATTCACCAAGAGGTGCTGTGGAACATCACCTCTGCCCTGAGCCCCATGGGTGGTTTTCATGTCATTGGGTTGTCCCAGTTGGTGTCCAGAGCCAGGACAGCAGCAGTTCCCAGCACCGTCTGCTCCCTGCAGCTCTCGTGGAGAGCGTGGGCAATGCCCTCAGGACGAGGGGGCCACTCATCCTCACTTCTAGTCAGGAAGCCAGATTGACATTAGCCAAATGGGGTCCAGCATGAGTGTTGTCAGAGCCCTTTCAAACGGCTGTTCTGTTACTTAGAGGTGGGGTCTTTTTTTCAGTCCTTTCCATTCAAAGGTTGTTTGGATACTCCAGCTCTTACCTGACACTTTCAGACATGTAGACAAGATCATGATGTCACTATTCTGGGTTTACTGCCCTTTATTTGGTGAAAGCATTCTTGTAACTGTAGTAAAAATATAGATTTCTGATATTTTGCCTTATACATGGATGGCAAATAAAACATTTCAACTACTATAAAATATTTCAGCTCCTATTTTCTTTGGAATCCAATTAAGAAAATCAAATAGCCAGCATATTTGGAGTACATAGAGAGTGAGAAAAATGTCAATACAGCCTAAAGAAAACCCATCAATGAAATTAATATAATCTACTTTCCTTGTAGTCCCTGAGGTCACTAGACAACACTTTGTTTCTGTTATTGTTGTATACTGTCCCTCAGTCACAGAAAGAGGGAATAATTGCCTCTTTCCCACCTCAAAAATGGCCCTAAACAAGCACTAGGTATAGCTGGACCGAGATGTTCCTGCATCCACTGAAAAAGTTCTGAGATGCTGAACAAAACTTATGTGATGTTTCAAACACATTCTTTCTGAATGTCCTCAAAGTTACTTGACTTTCTTGAAGAATCAAAAAGCCATTTTCATCAAACTACTGAACAGTTCATTGCACTCAAGTTTGGTCCTCAGTGTTAAGAAATCCCCTTTATTTTTGTCTAAACGTACCTGGCATCTATTACATTTCTTTTTCATCCACTGTGAATATAATACGAAGAAAGGCTTTGAGGAATAGTGGAGTTGCTGTTATATACTTCTGGACTTTAACCCATGAGTTTTTCCTGCTCTGATTGAGTATATGACTCAGCCACACTGGCCATACTAATGTGTGAAGTGTTACTGTGATATATGGATGTTGCTAATGCAATGCATGGGGAAGAGGAGGAGTTACAGTAGATTGGAAAGCACATCTTGTTACTTAAGTAGGAGGAAGAAAATTACTTGGGATGCATGTTGGGATGGTACAAATAAATTTGGAGAAAAGGAGGAGAATGACTATTTTTTTTGTCCCAGGAGGAGCCTGGTCCCTGTGGAACGTTGTATGCACAAGCAATGAGGCTGAAATTTGTGAGGAAATAAAATATGGACAGCTGAACATAGAGATCTATGCCATGGCAAGGAGAACAGGAACCCTATATTCTAGCAGACTGTCTGGTGAACAAAAGATAATTGCAAACTTAAGTCTGTTTGGAACATTCATGTTTTTATCAGCAGTAGCTACAACAACTAATTCATACTTTTTCAGATTAAAAAAGAAAGTATTGCATGACCCTTCTGTTGCTATTTGAGAGGAAAATAAAACTTTAAAATTTGACGTCCTGTAATAATTTATCTGACAAGGACTTAATTTCTCTGCATGTTTAGGGAAAGACAAGATCTGCACTGCTGCTTGGATATTAGTACAAGATTGAATACCAAATGAGGGCTACATTTTTTTTTAATTTCTAGATCTAGTAACTCAGATATTTAGAAAGCAGCTGAATTACACCAAAAATTCCTGGATCAGGTTGTGGCGAGAAGACAAATACCAGCTTATCCCTGTGTTCAATCTGACCCAAACAGTCCTCGTACTCACTTATATCTGGCATTTGTTTCTTCAGCTCAGTGGATGAACATTGTCGTTGAGAACAAAAGCACAGCCACAACTCACCTGTGAGGTCATCATTGGGCCAGGAACCGAGCTGGCAGGCTTTGCATGTATATTCATCAAATACATATTCATTCTCTTTACAAGGAGTACAGGTCCAACAGCAACTCACTTCTCCTTTACGAATCACCTGAGACAAAAATGGATATTTGACTTAGCAACATAAAAGTACATTCGTGTTGCCCCAGAGTAATTTTTAATGATTTTTTTTTAATAGAGGTCTTTATTATTATTATTATTATATTTTAAAAGGAGCTCCTTTTAATTTTGTTTGCTTTTACAAAATATGACACAAGTTCTCAGTTCTCCCATCACGTATGTAGCAGAAGATAGTAACCGTCAAACCCACAGAATTATAAGTAGAGGTACAGAATGGTAGTAAGATGTATTTTCACCTCTTAGAATTAACAAAACTCAATATTTCATAGATGGCAATGTGCCTACAGAAGGCAATGCATGATATTCAAGGCATATAATTCGCTCCATTGTGGTCCGTACAGGGAATCATGTCAATAGCATTATATAACGGTTCATTACCCAAAGATTTTTGGGTGCTTATTTCTCATCCAATTGTGAGTGATTTGTTAAAACTGATTTTTTCCAGACATCAAACTGAATATGCCTTTTCCAGAATTATTTAATTACTGCATTTCCAATTAACATTTAGGAGTGAGAATGTTATCTTTATCAATTTTAACATCTGACCTGATTCCTCATTTTATAATTTACTGCCAAATGTTATTGCATGCTTATGATTGAGATGCAGATTTTTCAAGATCCTTATTTATCATCTCTGGGCACTGAAAACATCTGTGCTTCTTGTCAATATGTCTTTTTTTTTCCTTTAAATAAAGTATTCCCAGTCTCTCTGCTCTTTTCAAATAATTTATAAGCAAATACGTCCAATTATAGCATAGGAAGTAGATTGACTTACGTATCTTTTGCAATGGTGAATTCGAAGGTGGCTTCAAAACCAAATGTCTTAACTGTAATTTTAATAAATGAAGTGTAAAGGAGTGTAATCAAAAAGAACTGGATTGCTCTCTGCAATGCTGCAGTGAATAAACTATAAATTATACCATTTTCATCAGCAATATGGGAACTCAAAAACTTCAATTTTTGGGTTTGTTTTTTAAAATTATAGAGTATGAAAGGAAAAAAAAAACCCACATCTGAATAGTTAAACTGGCAGAAAGGCCATGGGAGCTTATGTGATTTGCTCTGCAAGTGTTAAGACTATAGCTAATTAAAAAACCTCCAGAAGAATTCACATATTTGGATTTCTTTCATTTTGAACCAGAATGAAAAGTTGAACAACTGACAAAATTTCTTCTGTCTGGGAAAAACCATTCTTAGAAAGCTTTTACCAGTTTTTAGACACATATTTTGGTAAACTTGATACATTATAAGAATCCATAATTTTATGGTGTACAAAACACTAAAAAAAATGAAATGCAAAATAGAAACCATATGTTATTATCAAAACACCTGAACTTTTTATCAAAACAATTCACTTACACTTTTCTGTTAATCTCTTCACCAAACCAACAACCTCTATAAAATACTTGGAATTTGACAAGTCTGTCAGAAAACTGGTACACTGATTGTTTCTTACGTAGCACTAACTGGGGATTAATCCAGGAAGGATTCTATATCCTTCCCTAGAGACCAAAATAATTGTTCTCCACTGCTCAGAATCAGGTGAGACTATTTCGTATTTTTATTGCTTTGTCAGCTGTTTCTTCATACTTGTATTTTTCATCTCTTGAACAATTGTTTGTTGTGACACTTAGTTGTAAAATAATCTTTTCTGTCCCTTTTAACAAAAATAACTCTTCTTAAAACGAAAAATATTTTCTCTTCCCCTTGTCATATGGGTAATCCTTTAAACCTGTATTTATTTAAATAATCGTAAGTCTGCACTATTTCAAATGTATAGAGTTGGGCTGGGCTGTGTTTGGATTTTATCATGTCCTTCAGATGGATGTACCAAATGTTGCTGAGTGTTGGATATCATCACACTGAATGTTTCAAATTCCTCCATAATAACTCAGTCCCACAGAATTCTGCAGGAAACCACCACAGAAGTTGGCAGAGTCAAGCTCTCTTGATCATCTGTGGAGGCCATGAAGATAAAAGCCTGTGAAATAAACTGTGAGATTTATAATTAATAACCTAATGAAGAGCATAAATTATATTTCAGACACTGAACATCACACATGTGTCTAAGTGAATTGGCTTCATAGTGAAGAATCCTCTTAGGAGAATCATGGAGAGGATGAGCAGAAGGTGGAAGGAGACTTGTTATTGAAGGCCACAAGATACTGCTATCACCTATGTCATAGCAACAGACCATAAAGGAGCTCACAGTCGCACAGTTCTGAAATTATTATCTGTCTGTCCATCTCTATCCCCTCAGATATATGACTTTGTGGCTGGAGCAGGCTGACATCAGTCCCCTGTTTAGTTACCATGGGAGCAATTCATCCCACCTTTATGCTTCTACAGAAGGCATGTTCTCATCTGAACCAATCGTCCTGGCTGGGTGCCTTTTACCATCAGTGAAGAGAAACACATGTTTCTACATCATCTTAACAGTTAACTCCTGATCTGGAATAATATATTTATTTCCATTAACTATAAAAAAGTTTGGAAATTTGATACAATGGTATATGCTTGCACTGAAGACGTAAACATTTGGTCTGATGAAACTCACTTAGTGACTCTGCCAAAGACCAGTTAGTGAATATAACACACTGACTGTGTCCTAAAACTCTGGAAAATACAGACTGAAGAGTTCCATTCTGTGTTGCAGAGCATGGTCTTCCCCATCAGCCCCTGCCTGCAGCTGCTTTCCAGTTTTGCCGGCATGCCTTGTTAACATGGGGGAAAAGTGATCCCATCCGGGTGAGACATGACAGAAATTACAGCTGTTTTTTTTTCAATCTGAGCCACTCTGTTGTCCATTCCCATCCCCTCAATCCACAGGGTTTCATTTAAATGACTGCAAAGTAAGCTGAGGACTTGAAGTATTTTAGCTGTTCTGCAGTAAGTGTCAGGGGATGCTCAAGGATAATAGAGTACAATTAATATATGACAGATTAATCTACCCTTCTTACTTACTGCAACACTGCAAGGGAGGAAGAAAAAATAAAAAACCTGGGAAACAAAGAAGCAATAAAACAGGAATGATTAAAAAAAAAAAGTTACTTACATTTCCTGAAGTTCTAAGTAGCAGTAATTATCAATGTTCTCTGATGATACCACAGACTTAAGGTCTGAGTAATAATGTTCCGGTTTAGTTATCTATGTCTAGCATTGAATTAGTAGCAATTATTATTTATAATTTATCTGCAATTGTACTGACAAGTCCCAGTCAGGGATTTGCACTCCACTGAATCATATGCTGTAAAAATATTCAGAAAACAGAAACAAAAACAAAAACAAATACCTGTCCTAAAGCATTTGGAATACAAGAGTAAAAAGTCAGCAGTTCACAGATACAGGACTACAAGAAAACAGCAATTTATGAAAATAGCAAGATAACTGACACTAGTAAGAACTAAATACATAAGTCTTTCTCCAGGTAAGAGTAAGGAAAAGTTTGCTTTCAAATGTCAAGTCTATGCATACTGCACAATTGAAGTAAATGGAGAAAATATTTACCTTTATCTGGCCTTTTTCACAGGGTTCGCTGCACACAGATCTAATGATATTATTTTTCTCTGACCATATTTCGTCATCATCCATTTTCAGCTCACCATTGTCCCAGCTGCCAACATTGATATAATCAAAGTAGTCCTTCCCCATTTTCTTGAAATTCATTATTTCATATCTTTGGAAACACAAACGGGAGGCATAGCTGAGTTGAGGAGAACATCACAAAATGTTTCAAATTAAAGGAAGACTATACAGTTAAAATCAAGCTCGTTGAAATAAAGAAGGTGAAATTTCAAAAATTATGCTTGCCCTTGAGTGTCTCCCAATAATTTTTGTGATATCGTTAACTTTTTTCCTTTCTATTTTAGTTTGTTTTCTTCTATCACTATGAAATTTTCCTGATCTCTTTGGGTTTAAGTGACTGAACTTCTGAGGGTGACAAGGACAACAATGAAATGAGCCAGACAAGACTAATCCTGTGTAACTTCCAGCACTGAAGCCAACTACATAGGGAACTTTAGCTGTCCTAGGCTCCCTCTACAGCAGATGCAGATAAATCTAAACCTATAATGGTGATTCCCAATGCCAAGTGCTCCACACTGTCTGCAGGTGCTAATTCATGTCCTGAGAGAGGAAGTCTGAAGACAGCTGAGCTCCTACAGTGAGGTAGAAGCAACCTGAGCCTGTGGGATCAAAAGAAACTTCCTGTGCTGTAGGACTGGAAGATGCAACTTAGTGTGGCATCCAGAGAGGAGTCAGGCACAGACACCAGGACTCTGGACTTGCTCGAGGCTTCAGGGAGATCAAGAGGCACCTTGTAGTTCAGGCATTTGAAGAATGAAGCTGACTTAATCACTTTTTTTTTTTTTTTCCACAGCATAGCAGCAGCAAATGCTGGTTTTGCCCATCCATACAACCCTCTTCATTTTTAAATAATTCCTCTGCGATCAGAACACATTTAATTCCTTGTATAGTATGGTATGGAAAAGAAAGAGTATTTGTGCTGCAGTCCCAGGCTGCTTTTGAGTCAGATCAGCTCATCGTCTTGGGACAGAATCGTTAAGAGCAGACATAGAGCTGATCAGAGTTTTCAGGTTCGTGTTCCTCCTTCTTCCTCCTACCATCTTTTTAACTCCCGCAGAGCCCTATAAAAAGTCTATGGAGCAGCCTGGGACTCACTAGCCTCCTACTGGCATGCTGAATGCCAGGCCAACTTTCTGCCTTACAGCCCAGTTCTTTTAGCACTTATTTGTAAGGCGCTCGTCAGGCAGCTCCTGAAGTGCTGATGTTATCTTTTCCTTTACCACCTTCTTAGTGGGTTTTGCAGTAATCTGATTAAGCAACATGAAATTCACTGATGGAAAATAAGCACACGATATAGACTGAGAAGATGAACACAATCATAGTTTTAAAAACCTGCCTGGTTCATAAATGAGGAGTCAGCTTTTTCCCGGCAGCGGGCACAAAATTAGTCCCCAAGGCAAAGTAAATGGACAGGGTAGGATAAAGAATGATACTGTCAGAGTGTAATTTGTGAAGTCCAATGAACAGATAAGTAAAAGAACCAGCTTATTGAATCAAACAATTTCTTAAATAAGATACTGAAGCATCTCTCTTAATTTCGAGGAAACACTTTTAAGACAGAAGAGCAGTAGCCATACTATATCTAATATCAGTATTTTTCCCAGGCTGACATAAAAAAAAATGGTATAACTCTTTTAAGATATTCTCCATCCATGGATCTCAGGATGCTTTGCATGAGGAAACAGTCTAAATGTCCCAGTGGAGAAACTATGGTAGGGATTCAATGCCAAAATTGCACACAGGTCAGGATCAGGACTGCAAGCAAGCTGTGAAAGAAAATTAAAGCAGATCCTGACGGAATGGGCAATATGACCTTACCCCTATTATATGATTCTTGAGTTTTTCCAAAAGAGGAAGAAATGACCAACGACACAGCTAGGAAGAAAAATTTATGGTAGTCCTAGATTTTGGAATATTTCATTTTCATCCTGTATAAAGGAAATGTCCATGGCTTTGAGGACGACCTCATTGAAGTTGGAGATGTGAAAGCCAGACTGACGATTGAATCCAGACAATACACACACAAACCCAAATAAGTAAGCTTTTATGCATGATTATAAACCAAGTTTGTTTGTTTGTTTGTTTTTTTCTGAGGTTCACAGGCATATTAACAGTCTGTTCAAAGATTAAACAGATTAACCAAAAAGTTAGCCCAGAAGCCACTGGGGGGTCTTTATTCAGCATTATCAGGAGATTGTAACATTCCTCTGATTATTGCTTTGTTAAAGCTGTCTATTCAGAGTTTCATGGACAGATGAACAAAAGTACTATCAGTGCTTAACAGGCCACAGGAACAAGAACAATTGTCCCTCTAGTAGTAATTCCATGCATACATCCCAAGGAGCATACTGGAAAGAAACCTAACAAATTAAATAAACTTTTGCCTTAATATGTTTGTCTTTCACAACCTCCTTGTGCAGAGCAGCACTGGTAGACTGATATAATAGCCAGATTCAGTAAGTCCATTGCTATAGTGGAGGTTCATGAGTCACTGGTTCCTTGGAGCTTCCTTGAGATACCACAGGGACAGCATGTCACTTTAGGAAAGGAGAGCAGATGGTGTGATAGCACATTTCCAGCAGAGCCCTAATCACAGTGCAAAACACTTGTTTCAAAACAGAAGTGCCATGAAGTTGCTGAGAATCCATATTCTATTGGTAGCACAGTCAAAACATCAGCCTCTTGTTTTTCTTGCATTTTCTTGCCTTCTCAATTTATTCTTTGGAGTTTTGATTGTATGTACAGATAGTTGTTCTCTTCCTGAGAAAACATGTCGAGACTCATTTGTTTTTTTCCTTGTCTTCTATCTCACCTAAAACAAGCCTTCCACTGGACTAGCTATCTGCTTAAACCTCAACATAAACATAAAGAACTTTGGAATAGGGCCAGGATTCAAAGCATCTTGTGGGATTAAACATGTGTTGTATAATATCAAAACCCTTTTGCTACACATCAAAATCCTGAGCTATCTAGGTCAGAAAGGCTTTTTATGTTCTGATTTCCTGCTTAACACCACCGCCAACGTACAGCTGTGAGGATTTAAATTTCCATTTTATGAAGCCAAGATGCTGCTACCAATGCAAGTGAACAGGGGAGATGAGTTGTTCCAGTATGACCACATCATCTCCCAGCTGTTGCAAATAGTGTTTGACAGTGCTCCAAAGACTATAAAGTACTCAAAACCTTGGAGTTAGATATGGAGCTTCGTATAAAGCCTTCTTAATCATGACAAAGTAAATTTTGACTCAATGTTGGCTACTTTAAGCACATAGGCTGGATTTAATAATGTGACTATTGTAGGAGAAAAGGGAACCACGAACTATATTTCAAAAATAAATGGTCTCTGGGGGCATTTTGTTATCACACACAGTCCATTAGTCTGAGTAGGGAGATCAATACTATATCTCACACAAATCCAGTGAGGCTGGACTTTCTGAAAGTTGCATTACCCCAAGGTGCACAATCAACATGGTGTCCCCATGGTCTTTGATGAAACACTGATGTCCTACTGTGACTGAGCTAATGACTGCACATGATGTAATTCCTTCATCATGTTTCTTAGAATTCAATTTAAAAAAATGCTAAGATGTTCAGTTAAATTCCTTGCAACAAATAGAATTAAATCATTAGTGTTAAGCATGCCGGCATGAGGAAAAGTTAAAGATCTCTTTGCAACATTTAGATATTGTCACTAGTGTATTGTCATGCCACATATGATGTATTCATAGCAGACTTCAGTCCTTCTGAAAGAAATGAGTGAAACAGAGATTGGAATAAGGTAGGATGCAGTCCACTGCATCTAAGCACCATAAGCCAAATGGGAATCCTTTAAGAGAAGTCTGGGATGAGTCTTTTAAAAATAATTTGGTCAAAAATCCAGACTTACCACTTTTCTTCAGAATTCAACTATTTGTAAAAATAGAAATGTTTAGTGGAAGAAAGCCTTGCTCACCGAAACAGTGTTAAAAATAAATTTTCATCTGAAATTTTCCTGGATTTCTGCCAGTTTGTATCTTAATTCTCCTACCAACTCACAGAGCACTTCCTTAGAGTCTGAGTTTGAAGAGTTCTAAAATTTGTGTCTCCAGAGACATGGCCAGTCTGCTTTGGAGGTGGCTGCGCTGTTGTCTTTTGGGAAGAATGCTGATTTTACAGGCTTTCAAATAAAAATTTATTCTGAAATTTCAGAAATTTTTGGAAATGTCAAAATATTCTGACCAATGGATTTACCTTTTCCTACACATATCTACTCAGAAGTCAATGTTTTCCTTTGAGTTCACATTAGTGGGAGAAGACAAAATTGAAATGAGTGTACAGGACTAACAGTTTTCCCTCTAGTCATCTGTTTGTATGTTGCCATCACGAAGACGTTAAAAAACTTCCTAATATTGTAGACAGAAAAGACTGTCTCAACCAGACTGGAGCAAAAGCAGTGAGTGAGGCAGGAATCTACCCACTGAACAATAAGGAAAAATATACTTCGAATGCTATCACACTTGCTGTTCATGTTCTGACAGTTCAGTAGGCAGAAACCCAGAAAAAAACTCATCACTTTTTAATGTGCATTTATATGCATACTACATATATGTCTCAGAAAAAGAAAAACTTCTATTTCATAGAAGTATGTATAAGTTGTGAGCAAAAGAAGCTTTGTTTAAATTCATTTTGGTTTATAGAAGCACAGTATGAATTCATGGCTTAGTCTGTTACAGAAATGGAAAGGCTTTAATTGGAAAGTATGGAAGCATATTCTTAACAATTCTTATGGAAAAAAAATCCCAGAAAATTAATACAATATTTTTGATATTGTTTTACTTTTATTAATAAAAGAAATATGTCTGGTATGATTGCCTGTTGTTCAATCAAATACATACATTTAAACTCTCAAAGAAAGATACAGGAGTGCTGTGGTGGCCATCATGGTCTATGAACATAAAGCTGAAGGTCTGGTGGTTTGGAGCGAGAAATACCTTTCAATGGTACAGAAGAAACAAATTCATACAGGAAGACTGTGCCTGAAAGTTCATGTCCTTTCTCGTCATAAAAAGTGCACATTAAAAAAAAAAAAAAGAAAAAAAAAGGAAAATAGTTATTTTGAAAAAATAACTGCAGAAAGTCAGGAAATGAGAAAATAAAAGTATGAGATCTTACTTCTGATGTGAAGTCTGCATGTATCTACTGCAGTCAGTTAAGGTGTCTGGTACCAAATAGTTTTACAAATGTTAACATTACCTTCCTGGTGAGTCGCCATTCTCATCAAACAAGATCATGTCCCCGGAGACCCCAGTAAAGTTAGTCTTCATGAGGGATTCCAGGAGCTTCCGACCATCTATGGGCTTCATGGCGTCACAGAGGCCCACGTAGCCTGGGCAGAGCGAGAGCTGCATGTTGTGGAGGCCGTATGCCATCGAGTATATTGCATTGATCACAAAGCCCATCTTGGAGTCCTGAACGTGTTGCGTCCTCAGGGTCATCTGGCCTGCCGGGGAACATGGAAGAGCAGGTGGTTAGTGCATGGGGCTGGAATACCATCAGCTCTTATGACGTCTGTTGGTGGGTTGGTTGTTAATGGTGGAAAAAGTATTTTTAAGTATCTTAAACAGTTAATAACAGATGCTATTACTGGTACGCACACTGACCATGTTAGAAAAAAAAAGAAGAAAGAGATGAAAGAAGAGATTCTCTTTAAATATTTTACAATCCAGTTGATGCCTTTCTCTGTGCAGCTCCACACTTCACAGACTTCATTTTTCAACTACTTTTCCATGTGTC
The DNA here is from genome assembly GCF_036013445.1 of Caloenas nicobarica. Taxonomy (NCBI): domain Eukaryota; kingdom Metazoa; phylum Chordata; class Aves; order Columbiformes; family Columbidae; genus Caloenas; species Caloenas nicobarica. The sequence continues at coordinate 206,681,252 of NC_088245.1, read as the reverse complement.
ATGAGCATCATAATTTAACATTTTGAAGAATCCAAGAACTTCTCCCCACCTGCAGAAATCTCTCCATATCCTCAGAAATGTGTTGTTGAGGTGTAAATGCTAACATGGGGTTTATTCTGTAGTGACCTTGTAGACAAAGCTTTTGTTTCAGAGACATGGGAACCAAACCAGTGCGAACAGACTGACCTAGGCACAACTCCTTTACTGTACCAAAAGCTTCCTGTGCTAATAACTCTCCTACCTTTATATCTCTTGCTCCTTGCTGTTTACCAAGCGAGGATAGTGATTCAATGCAGATAAATGCATTAAAGTGTCTGTGAAGGGTTTGGTGATGTGGGTTAAGCAATGACTCTCTTTAGCAAAAAATGGTTAACCTTACTCTGTTCAGGTTTTAAAACATTCTGTCTGGATTTCTATTTCCTATTGAAGCTTCTGTAAAATGCACAATACAAATTCAGTCAGCAGCACCCTGAAAGCCTTTTTTTAAATAACTCAGTGCTATTAATGGCACAGATTTGCTCTGCTGGCAGCACCAGTCCAGCTAAGGAATAGTGGGCTGGAGGTTTTCTGCTTCATATGTCATCAGCAAAGCTGCCAGCTGCACTCCAGCCACCAGATCTTAACACGGGGGAAGGAGAAGAATCAGAGATAAAGAAACTGCGTCAGTGCTGCTGGGAATTAGTCAGACACCTTGGAAGGATTTGGCTCTGAAGGGAGGACAAACAAAGAGCTCTACTAGAACATTTGCTCTCCTTTTGTCAGTCAAGCAGCAATCCTTAGAAGCTGGGGAGTCCCATGTGTGGGCAGCCAGGAGCAAATAGAATGGAAATAACCCTCTCTGTCCACTCCATGGGAGTCTCCCATATGCGAGCCAATATCACCACACAGTCTTAATCACTGAAATATTTTAGAGTACTGAAAACATCAGGAAGTGCAGCAAAAATATATAGTTTGAATTGAAAACCATGGTGTAGAGGTCAGTAAGTGAACGAGAGGACTGAAAGATCCCTTTTTCCCTTCTGTGCTGGAACTGGCACTCCCAGTTCCGCTCAACCTCAGGAGCAGTGATTAACAGTTTGGATAACTAAGTAATATGAGCTTGAAATATCTGTAATAGAATAAAAATTTAAAAACAACACAGAGTGTTGCTCATTTGTTCTGTTCTACTAAGGTATTGCTTTTTCCTAATTAAAAATAATAGGCACAAAAACATGCAAAACCCAGATTAATTGAAATTAAGTGGAAAATTGAACAAGCGTATTACATTGCAATACACAAAACTTGGTTTAACCAATTATTCATCCTCAAAATTAACAGCTCACAAACTGTACAGTTAATTATAGTAGCCATTAGAATGAATCAGATTCACATCAGCAATAGTATTTATTATGAAACAATATTTCAGCTGCTTTATTTTGTATAATTGCTTAAAATATAATAACTTAATTCTTACAGGAACATTCTCCACTGGGCTTTCTGCTTCAGTTTTATAGAATTATTATTATGACTTTCTTTAAACATTGAATCTCATTCATTTCACCTGATAATTTGTAATGAGGCTGCTTAGCTCTTCATAGAAGCTGCTGGCAATTGCCAACAGAGTTGTGAGGGAATTAGCTGTTGTGAGAATTTTAATATACTTCCCACTACTGGAGAAAACATTTCCCTGAGATGTTAACTGCCTGAATTTGCTGTGTAGGGGAAAACCCAACCTGCCAAGTCTGACTGTCAGCATGTAGTACCTCAGAACTCTGTAGTTAAGGGGAACATCTCAAAAAATGAGACAAATTTTTTGCTCTTTAATATACAGTAATATAGTCTTGAAAAATGCCAGTATTGCAAAAATAGTTGTCTGAAAGTGATTTTTTAACCCATTTCACAAAGTAGTTAGGCACATCAGACTTGAAGCATCTAAGTAACTCTATTTAACTCAGTGATCTTAAGATGTGGTTTTAAGGGAAGGATGAATACACAAACTAAAAGGCAGTCTCATAAAAAAAAGAAAAAAAAGGAAAAAGTAAAAACATTTTAAGTCTATCTCTGCAACAAGTATGATTTAGGTAGCCCTAAACACATCGTTCACTTAAGTGTTAGCACCTATTGCTCTTGCTGGAACTCAGACACATATTCTTAAATTCATACACAAAGTGCTGTTTTCAGACAAGAACTTTTCCTGACACAGGGTCATCAAGAGATGGAGAGGTGGCAAAGGTGAATGTAATGATGATACCGTCAGTAATGTTCAATGGAATTGACTTTACTGATTAAACTCTCAATCGAGAATAATGAAAACAATCTAATAGAAGTTGAGGTGCTCCTGCAGAATTACTGAGCAGAGAATAAATATCTACAGACTGTAATCCATATGCTTGTTTATAATATCCATAGTAGAGCTTTTTTCTATTAGAATTTTTTAAAAGCCTCTGTCTATAAAACATTTGTTTTTCTCCATCTTGCACAGTCCCATATGAGAAAAATTTGCAAAGAAGGAAATAAGAAAGTCTTGCTTTCCTGTGGGCTGGGAAAAGCCAGCACGATGCCATTTAATGTTGGCATGTTGGATAAGCAGGACATATTCGCATGAATGTTTTAGTTCAGTTTAGGTGTGGGCTTTCAAAGCCAATCTCCAAATTGTTTCTGTTCACTGTGCTCTGGTTAGGACTGGGTGTCACAGTTCTGGGCAACATATCAAATTTGTTTTATTAATAAGAGACACTAAAACAGACCAAGTGCCCCAGGAAAGCACTTAATGCACCATAGCTGCAAATGGGTGTTCAAGTCTCAGGACCAGGCTGTAACCAGTTTAGAGTAAACTTCCCCTGAGCTGTGAATCTTTCATGTCTCACAGAGTTTGCAGTCACACTTAGCATCACTCCCAGGATGCTGCAGACATCAGGAGTTGGAGGTACAGAGGTGACAATGTGCGTGGGCCAGGTATAAAGCTGCATTTCATATGTCTCCAGTCAATTCTTGTTGCAATTTTGACAGGCTTAAGTACCTTTTCTGTGGTAGGACTGAGCAAATTTTTCAGGACATAGCTCATATTCATATTCCCACAAACATCTGGAAAAATATCAACCTATTTATGAATCTGTGCTGAATTTGGTGGTTATTTCCAAATTATTGTAGAAAGTAATCTGTACTGCAGTACCTCAGAACCAATAAACACTAACACTGCATCATGATAATTACTGCAAATATAAAAAGTTCTGCCTCCTGCAATTAAGAAGGACAAGGCAATGGCAGAATACAGAGTGAATCAAATCATATCTAATGAGGAAAGTAGGACAGCACTTGCAGTCGTAAGTGATCAAACATTGTGGAATTCTTTGAGAAAGCAGGGAATCTCAGTGGTTGGAGCATTTGCGCAGATCTCTCAATTCTGTTCTGTTTATTCCCTTATCTTTCTTGTCTAAGTAATTTTGGTAAGTAAATAAGGGCTTAACCTATTATTTTCCAAGCTCTGAAATCAACAAGGCAGTTCCAGTTTTGAAGTCATATAGCCATTTCTGTATACAAAATACTACACAGACACATCCTGTCCCTTTGGCAAATCAGATAACCCATCCATCTTTCAGTTTCCCATCTAATAATAGTTCCTTTCTACTACTTTTTATCTGCCATCTTTCTTTAGACTAAATATCACTCAGGAAGAGAACTACTTCACATTATCTTCCTGTTTGTCCTCTGCCTAATGCAATGGGCTTGTTATTTGCTGGAGTGTTTAGATGCTATCATGCTATCTCTGAAATGAAAGCAAAATTATCCTGTATTTCATGGGAAAGATAAGTATGCAAATATTTATTCTACAGATCATTTAGGAATCTATATATACAGGATTCAGGTGAGCCTTTACAATATGGTTAAAAGCATTAAATATCAGCTTAGGAATTCGCTGCCACTGGAGTAGGTGGTTAATATCCATGCTTTTTCCTTCTTAAATATATATTCTGTTTGTGTGGATTTATCTATATGTTCCCAGCTTTATTATAAGACCGTAACTATACCAAAGGCAAGGAACAATCTAAGAATGTTATAAACGGAGAGCATCATAACCTGCACCTTTTCTGCCCACAGTGCGGGGAGTGACCTAGTCTGGGACACTCCAGCAATATTGCAGCAGTAGATAAACATGGGCTATGCAGGGCGATCACAGTGCAGCACAGCAGCACCTCACAAAACAAGGCTTGGGGCCATGCGAAGGCATTTTCAGGGATGTCCACATCACAGCTATGGAGTCTGCACTGAGGCAGCCTGTTGGCGTGAACCTGGGAGTTTCACAGAATCACAGAACAGTTTGGGTTGGAAGGGACCTTCCAAGCTCATCCAGTGCCACCCCTGCCATGAGCAGGGACATCTGCACCAGCTCAGGTTGCTCAGAGCCCCGTCCAGCCTGGCCTGGGATGTCTCCAGGGATGGGGCATCCACCACCTCTCTGGCCAACCTGGGACAGGGTTTCACAAGCCTCAGTATAAAAAAATTATTCCTCATGTCTGACCTGAATCTCCTCTCCTTTAGTTTTAAATCATTACCCCTTGTCCTATCGAACCAGGCTCTGCTAAAAAGTCTGTTCTTATCTTTCTTTTAGGCCCCTTTTAATTATTGAAAGGCTGCAATAAGGTCTCCCTGGAGACCTCTTCTCCGTGTGGAGAAACCTTCTCTTCTTTCTATGGGGAGCTGGGCAGGGGTGGCTCTGAAAGCAGCCAAGAAAGATGAACCATGCAGAGACTGCACAGCCCCAAACTCCTCGTCCGAATTTGGTCTGTTCTGTTGTCACTTCTCCAAAACGCAAGTATGTAGATGATGGAAGAAAAACATGTTCTTTCACCAAGAAAGTGATTCCAGCTGGCAACGCTTCATTTCTTGGATCTATTTAAAAAACAGTTAGTGTACTTATGGGCACCGAGCCAAGAAAGGACTTCGGGGCCCTCGTAGTCCCAGTGCCAGGTGAGCCGGTTCTCAGCAGGGGCAATGCGGAGTTTTCCTCATGCCACAGCATCACTCCGGCATTTCCCCTGCATCCCTGAGCTCCTGCCACCCGGCAATGGCTCCACCAGCTGGAGCCGGCTGGTAGCAGGGCTGGCAGGGGCTCATTAAATAACCCTCCCCAAACTCGCCCTCTTGCCCCCTAAACACGGAAAAACAAAACAAAACTCAAACTTGAAGGAAATTCTGAAATATCTCTGCTGTTTCCAGTACTTAGCATGCAAATAAACAGAAAACATTGTTCAATAAAAATCATTTTACAGGCTTTTGATATAAAACCTGTCATTCCCTTTTTTTCTTTTCTTTTTTTTTTTTCTTTTTAATCCTTTCCCTTCCCTACTTTTTACCCTCAAGGAAGATGAAATACATTTTTTTCTGTTTGCCAGCTGGTGACATTACAAAGCCTCATCAAGCAGGGATGCTAAAGAATGCAAAATTACCATGGTTCAAGACACTTTCTCTGCTTTCTAACTTTTCCAAAGACTGAGAACACTTTTAATTTTAAAGAATGGAGAAGAGATAAAAGGAAGAGTGAAAATACTTTACATTTCAGGCAGCCTCCCTCTTATTGCATTCTTTAAGGAGAAACAACAGAAAAAAATATGAGACAGAATATGGGAGAACATTTTTTCAAAGTGCACAGCAGTTTGCTATGCAATGAGTTTAGCACTGAAATAAAGGGAAATTGGCGGTGTTTAGTTTTGTTTTAATTTTAAATTTTCTCAGTGATAAAAAGGTTGTTTATGACAAAATCTTAGGGGACATCACAGATGAAACCACAAATATAACTTACAGTCTCCAACTATCTCATGTTTCCTCATGGCTAACTCACAAATTAGTTTCTGTACAGTTTCCATATATTTATCATTGAAGACGTCATCAATTTTTTGTAGTTTTTTTCTTTTTTTGTTGTTGTTGGGTTTTTTGTTTTGTTTTGTTTTGTTTTGTTTTTTGTTTTGTTTTTGTTTTGAGAGACAAGGGGCTAACAGAAGTGAGTTCTGGTTTTGCTAGCAAATATGTCCCACATTCACAGTACTTGAAGTTCAAGGCCACCAGCAAATTTGGGTTTTTTTCTTTTTTTTTTTTTGCCTTTGCCTTTGCCTTAGTTAGTATCTCAAAAAAAAAAAATCAGGACAACAGGCTAATCTTTGCCACAAAGACATGGTAGTGCCAGTCTGCTCCAGAATATGGTGTAGAACTGCTTAGGTCTGTCCTGGGTCCATGCTGTCTCAATTGTGCTCCTTGGGAACACATCTGTAACCTTCCCTGGAGCTGTGTGTGCTGGATGGTACATCACCAAGTCAGTCATCCCAGAAACATGCATGTCTCTTCAGTGAAGAAATGAGTGGAATCTTATAAAATGGAGGAAAGGTGGTATATGTGAACCAAGTTAGAGCATGGTGTTCATACCTAATTAAGTTAACATTGTTTAAAGACACAGAAATGACTTATTTTGGAAGCTATTACAAAATCATTCATCAGAGCTTTCTGTTAAAGCAATGTGAAAAAAATCAACTTCTAGGTCTCTGCTATTTGTAAGGTTCCGGATCTATTTTTTTTGCTAAAAATCAACTGTAATTGTTTATTTGTTTATTTATTTTTATTTTCCCTCATTTTAGTTTCTTACAGGCTCTTGGACTGACAAAGATATTTTCTGCTCTATGTGAAATTTAATGTACTTCAAATGTCCTTTTCCATTCATAATGAATACAAAAACTCAAGATTGGATTTTATCTTTTCTGAAAAGGAAATTCAGAAGGAAAAAGAAAGAGATTGGGCAACACTTGAAAATGTCATTTTGATGCTGTGGCATAAACATAGCATAACACTGAAACAGTGTTAAAGCAAATTATAAACTTGAAACAAAACACTTCACTGTTATTGAAATAAGAAAACAAAAAAATTACTCATTTCAATGCTTTTCTTTCAAAGTGTGTGTCATTGGATCAATATGCTGCTATGGAATGCTTCAAATTTGAGAAAGAAATATCTTCCAGTACAATCTACTTGCCAAATGTTTTTGACCAATTCTAACTTTCACTTTTTGCAACTGGAAGCCAATAGTGACACCATTACACTTGATGTGATGATTATCAATAAAATGTTATATTTGAGAATGACTGAGCGACCAAATTCAGTGTCCCAAAATGTAGAGAGGGCTTTCAAAATATTTTTTTCAAGTACGTAGTTGACTTTGCTGTTTTATGTCTATTTAAGCCTACATAAGCAAGGCATATTCAGAGCTCTTACAAATCTGACCAGATGTTGACCTGCATCCTTGGGTGCCTATGTACTGGTGGTGGTCTGGCTTCTGTTTTCAAGTTCAGTAAAATCAGTGAAAAGAGTTTTAGTGACTGTAAGTCCTAGCAGAAGGTAAGTCAACAGATGATTTCTTCACACTATTCTCTTAACAACCTTACTATCCTTTCATCTTTGACAGAATTCAATTTCTTTGGTCATAAATTGCAGTGAAACAAAACCACTACAGATGCAAAAGCACATTAAATGCTGGCATAAATCTTTCTGTACTTGCAAGCATACATATATGAAGTATTTGAGTCTATATAGGAAGCTGAACTGCTGAGAAAAAAAGAATGACAGGAGCTACTCCAATTAATTAATAAGAACTGTATATAATCTGAATACATTTAATTATAATTTGCTTTTATTCTTAAGTCTGAAGAGACATGGTCTACCTGTAAAATAGTATTAATCTTCCACATAGTTATCAAGGTTCAGAAATGCAGTGAGAAAAAGAATTATCATAAAAAGAACAAGGAATTATAATATAAAGAACAAAACCACAGTAGCACGGTATATACTCAAATATATCTAATATATAGAAGGAGGAAGACAGGGAGCATAAAGTGAAAAAAAAAGAGAGATAGCTTTGTAGTCAGATTTTTGAGGAATTTGAATTCTGTAACAGCAGTGAGAATGAAGTTATTCAAGGGTTGAGCTACAGGTGTATTAAAATCAGGATCAATGTATATCAAAGAGTCTTTCAAGTAGGTATAACAGAGCATATAGCAGTTCTTAGTGCCACACTGCTTCTTCCTCTGAGTTGAAAAAATAGTAACACGTCTGCGTAGGCTCCTGGCCCAGATTATATGAGGTCTCTGGAAAATTCAGGTCTGGATCTTTATCTTACAGCTGATCTGCCTTGGGAAATTTCTGGACCTGAGCCAGCATCACTGTAAGAGTAGTGATAAACTGGTTTTGAGCTCCAGATCTGAAATGTGGTCCATAAATTGAGGGCTGGATCATCACTCAGTTTGCCAGTGTCCAGTTGTAAGGCATAATATTTCAAGTATATTGATATCATATTTGTCAAGTGTAGAAACTCAGCATTCCTACACCTGTGTTTTTAGATTGCAAATCAAAACAAAACAAATCAAGTTAAAATTCATTTCTATTTTTTAAACAGTGAATTAAAAGGCATTTTAATTCTCCTGAATACAACCTGTCCGTCACCCAGTTTGATACTTGAAATCATAAAATCATAGAATGGTTTGGGTTCAAAGGGACCTTCAAGATCATCTAGTTACAACCCGCTGCCATGGGCAGGATCACATTCCACTAGACCAGGTTGCTCAAAGCCCCATCCAGTGGAAGACGTTATGGTTTTACATTTACATTTTATGTGCCCTTCTGTACCATTAGCCACAACACTTTTCTCAATTTTATCCCTAATCTCCTTTACCTCCCTTTCTGTAAATAAACTCTTTCACTCTTAATCCTATTCTTAATTGCTTGGAGATATATTAGTCATCCTTCTTCTAAGTTCACTTTTTCACCTTTTGAAAAAATGTTTTTATCTCAGAGAAGCTACATGGTTAAATCACGAATGGAAGATTTGGATTTCTGCATCCTGCTAAGACCCATTCAGAATGCTGCTGCAAATCTCATTTTCCCTGTTCATAACCTTGAGTATGTTATTTTTTTCCTATAAACCCTGCCACTGGCTTGTTGCTCCCAAATATGTCAGACATAAGTTTATTTCCTCACTTTCAGTGCCCTCTATGTTCTGTCTGTGGTTGAACTTTTGTCTGTGATTACCCAGCCTCCATCATTTCCTTTTCTGTTTTCTACCTTTCTGCTTTGAAACATGGTATTTAATGTCAGGACCCTGCTGTAAATACCTGCACAAGTCCGCTTCATCTTCCTTCAGATTCTTTTTTTTGTTGTTCCTTTTCATGAAACTATCACTTTTCTCTGAAGTCTGTAACCTCTGCCAGTCAAACTAAGAGGTTGAACTGCTTCATCAGCATCAGCCTCAGTGAGACCCCACCTGCAGCTCTGCATCCACATCTAGAGTCCCCAACAGAAGAAGGACATGGACCTTTTGGAACGAGTCCAGAGGAGGGCCGCAATGATGATCAGAGGGCTGGAGCACCTCTCCTATGAGGAAAGGCTGAGAGAGCTGGGGTTGTTCAGCCTGGAGAAGAGAAGGCTCCATAGAGACCTTATAGACGCCTTCCAGTACCAAAAGGGAACCTACAAGAAAGCTGGAGAAGGACTTTTTACAAGGGCAGGTAGTGACAGGATGAGCGGTGATATCTTTAAACTGGAAGAGGGTAGATTTAGATTAGATATAAGAAATTATTCCCCATGAGGGTGGTGAGGCACTGGGGCAGGCTGCCCAGAGAAGTTGTGGATGCCCCATCCCTGGAAGTGTTCAAGGCCAGGTTGGATGGGGCTTTGAGCAACCTGGTCTAGTGGACGTTGTGTCTGCCCACAGCAGGGGGATTGGAACTGTACGATCGCTAAGGTCCCCTCCAACACAAACCATTCTATGATTCGCTATTTATTTGCTCTTTCTTCTCTTACACTTAGATCATGGATACTTGCAATGTGTATGCTGGTTTTGCTCTGTGTTTAAGTAGCACCTTAAAAATACTGTTTCATCCATGTCTCTGGCTTTTACACAGCACAGCAAAAGTAAGGTAATTTAGCAGCAGGGGCAAAAGGATTCATTTAACAGACCAGTAATTGTAATTATTGTGGTTGTGCCCCGATGACCTTGAAGACTTGACTTTTCTACTAATGTCAGTTAAGCCAGAGTTTCACAACATGTTTCACTTGCACTGGGTTTTGCTTCTGCTCTGTGTTAAAAACACATTTGTAAAACACCCTCACTAGGAGGAAAAAGGACCAGGAATTTGAATTCTGATGGCGACACTTGTCTGTAAAACAGCAAGCACATACACACTTGGTCTTCAAAGGTCCAAAGGCAATCAATACCAAAGGACTGGATTAGCCTTTTATGACCTGAAGATTGTCATTGAGTGGAGTTACTCATGTGGATCAACTTGCACACCTAGTTACAAACTTTGCTGAATTGCGTCCTTAGATAATAAAAAAAAATCTCATTGGTGCCAGAGAGGAAACCAAATCCAATTTTTGTAAAATCTCTAGTGTTTGGAGGCCATTACATGTCTTTTTAAAGATGCATTTAAAATTCTTTGTTCTGACTCTTGGTGTTCAGAGGTGGTTTGTAGTAGCTCTCCTATGGCATGGAACTGATAACACTGAAAATCAAGTCAGATAAGTCTGCAAACTTCTCACCTTCTGTATTGTTCCAGCTGGGCAGAAAAATCAATGAATTTAGCAACAGCAGTGACACCCGTTTAGATTAAGTAAGTATGTTCAAATCTGCAAATGAAAAGTGGGCTTGATGTTAAAATGTTCATCTCAGTGTGAACTAAGTGTATAGGAAGGGATGCAGACTTTTTAGTGCTTAGAAATGAATGGAGAAAAAAATATTTTTGATTGTTTTTCACATTCTCTTGATTTGGCTGATTTCACAGTTTTATTGTGCGTATCTTATTAAGTTGCGTCTTCGTTTCATAATAATACCTGCTTGGCATGGTCTGTGAATAACTGATATTAAAAAATGAAAAAAACCCCACAAGTCACTGGAGCTGGCTTCATTTCCTTATGACTTCGTGTATTTTCTGTCACAGAGGTAAATGTAGAGTACAATTTTACTAGGCAGGGATCAGCAAAGTAAACACAAAAATTTAAACAACTAAATTTATACCTGTGGCACTGGTGAAGTCAATTATATATTCAGATTTCAGCCCTATCTCCTTGTGCTCATTTTCTTGCTGTTTAAATAAGCTGTTCATACTGTTAACCATTGTTTATTTTCATGATGGTACAACCAGGTTGTGGAGTATAATCAATTTTTTCCACAGGTTATTGCTTTCTGTATAGATACCTTCATTTAATAATGACCACATCTATGAACACTAATCAGCTTTATGTTTATCTTTTTATCACTATCCCAAGAAGTAAAGAATGGCTTGCCTTTTGGTGCAAAAATAGGTTTTTATTTCTCTCCAGCATTTCTCAATAAACTCAGTCTCTTTAACTGAAATACTGAGAAACACCTTTAGCACTTTTTTTTTTTCCTTTTTATGAAGCTGCTAGGGAAGATAATGCATTCAATTAGATAAACTAAAGGGTACTGTCCTGTTTTCTTATCAGGATAAATCTGAAGCAGCACTATTATATTCATCATTGTGCAGAAATTGTCAAGGCAGTCCATGAAATGCTTCTGACTATCAAGGGCAAGTATCATCTCTACAACTGAGGGAATCTAAGACTCAAAACTTTGAGTTCTTGAAGTTAAGAAACCAAATATGAATGTAAGAATCAATATAAAGACACAATTTTCAAAGTTATATGGAAGATAGGAAATGAGGTAGAGGCAAAAACTACCATGACAGTCTCGAAAATTCATTTTAATTTTAAGGTTAAACTCCCAACAACAAAATCTCTCAGTCTTGCAATTCTCAGAGAATACATTTGTGTCTTTCCTGCTGATAAATCCACAAAGTTGTCCAAGTTCAATATTTCTTCACTTTATCATACACCCTTGCCTAGTTTGGGGGCTATTATGAGAAAAACAGGGTGTCTTAGCACTAATGACACACAAAATTGCCATTAAATAAATCTGCTTGTCGTCTTTCTGGCCAACCTTTCCGTTTCCTTTCCCTTAATTTTAACAGATGGTCTAGATCAAAATCAAGACTGTAAAACTGAGTAACATGATGACTAACAACTTTCTGTGTTAAAAACCTGATTAGCTGGGCAGTTTTAATTGATTGCTGCATGTAGTGTTGTTAATCTGGGGAACTCCACAACTGAAGTAACATTTTCCACTCTATGGCAACAAGAAAGAATTAAAGCCATCATAATCTGTATTTTGTTCTTTTACTATAGCCATCATGGCCCGGCACTGAATATAACAATAAAGATAAAGGAAAAGTAATTAGAACAACCTGTCTGGGAAATGGTTTGAAAATCAGTAGATTGCAACTCTTGTACATTTCTTTGTGTATTTGACATTCCTAGGTTTTAGGAACCTATTTGAGCTGTAGCTCAGTCAGGATCTCTTTGTTGGAAACCCTCCAGTGATGTGTGCTATTCAAATCAAGCAAGTCAAGCTTTATGATTAAGTTGTCTCATATCCATGACTGGGTGACATCACATCTATCATACCATCTCCCTGAACCCCCAAGATATTTTTTTGTTGAGGTGGTGAATTTTATTTTGGGCACTATAAAAGACTATAGGCACCTATATTTCACAGTTCCCAATGTCTTATATGAAACAGATGTTAGATTCTCCCAGTGTTGGTAAAAAGTAAGTAAAAAACGAAACCTAGAAAAGTCAAGTTGAAATGTCATTGCTAATACAGCACATTGGTAGAAACCAAGCCTTCATTAGCCTGTATCCACCTGTTCCCACTGTATTGACATCTCAGGAAAGAGAACTACATTATTGTGGGAAAATCGATGAAGTTTACTGTTCCATATGCAGTACCTGTCGATAGCTCAAAAAAAACCTGTGTTGGAAGGATAGCAGAAGAAAAATAATGGAGAAAAGTCAGTTGAATACTAAAGGTGTACACTGAGATTTTGGGATTCCTAGATGTAATTTCCATCTCAGCCACAAACTTTCCTCTATGACCTTGTCCAAATCAAAAGAAAGACTTATGAACATTAAGTGGGACTTAAGTGGAGTTTTGTGTTGTGTAAATCTAAAACTTTGATCCTTACAGCCATTTTTTAGTCTCATGGGCGTGTAAAAGATTTTGACATTTTAAGGAGGGAAGGAGCCCTTTGGGCTCAGAGCTGTGGTTGGGCTAACGGCCAGCATGGCACCACCTTATGCCCCAGCCCCAGCAGGATGTCCACTGTCTTAGTACTTCTTGGCATCTCATGTAATAAAGAGTAATTAACAGGAGTAATAAATAATAATAATAACAACAACAACAATAATAATAATAATACTACCAAAGAGAAAACTGTACCACATCTTTCTGGGAAAAAAAGTTTTTGCCACTGTTTTACTAAACTGACAAAATGTTGTGGCAGTTTTTGCTAAAATCAGTACAATTTAATGAAAAAGATCAGCTCAAAATGGCATTTCCTGAAATGACTCATAGTTGAGAGAAAACCTAATGAAATCTTTCAAACCAGCTAGTCTTCTATCTGAAGTACACAAATAATCATCATTAACATATGGATTTCAGATGACTTTTAGTATATTTACTCTCTCATTGCTCCTGTGAGCTAGAGCAACATCATCTTTGCTGTTTCAGAAAAGAAGTGTCGAATTTTTGCCCTACAACATTTTTGAAAGTGTTTAGTTGCCTGTGGAGGCAGAGTAGAATCAAGTTTTTCAAATATAGAGAGGAATTAGGTACTGAGGCACTGTTTGTTTCTTTAGAGATCTGAATACTTTTAAAATTGTGGTTGTTATCATTCTGGAAAGAGCAAGGATTGCAATTCCAGCCTCTTTCCTTCCAATCCTACTCATTATTCCACCAGACCAGGCTGCATCAGTCCAACATGAGGTGTGTACACCAGACATTCAGTCACACTGCTTTATACAGCAGAAGTAATAAATTCACTTACTTGTGCAAGTCTTGTTATATTTCGGATTCTCTTGAGGAAAGCCTTCCAACCGACATTGGAACCTGTGCTGCCAAAATTCCTGAAACCATGGATTTCGGTGATTGGTTTCTGGGCGAAGCTGTAGGTAGTAATCATCAAACCATTTCACATCAGGAGACTGGAGCTTGATTGTTATTCCACCGACAGCTTCACGCTGATACCCGTCTGTCACGTCGTACCTGTCTGCCCAGCCATCACTGTAATGATAAATGAAAGGGAGACAACATTAACCATTCAACAGAATAAGAAAAGAACTTTCTTAACAGTAAAATTCAAAGCCTAAGAGCACATACTCACACCTGTGATTCTGAGTGGAGTTTAGTAAAACACCTGTAATACTTTTAGCAGAAGAACTCAGTATTTTCCTTTTCCTTTTTTTTGCTTGTCACTCGCACCTTCTACTTAGATGATGTATTCTTCATCCTCTATTTCAGGTAATAGAAACAACACTAAAAATCACAGATCCTAAAATCTGCTGTGTATAAGCACATCTCTGCATCACATTAAGCCTCACTGAGCTTTAAAGAAAAAATCCTGGATTCAGTGTTTTACTGACACCAGGGTGATACTACTCTTACTTGAAAGGAGGTGACATTGAGGACAGGACCTCTTACCGTTTGAAGGGCATGGCTGTGTTGCACACCACGCCTAGACTACACAATGGACAAAGAGACAGAAGCAAATTTTGAATGGGCTGATACTGCTCAAGCAGGTATACCAGCTCAGAGCTCAGATGCATTGCATCTGAGGCAATAAATCCTCTCTACAGACATGGCTAATGAAGCTGGGTGAAGCATCCATGTGTAGCTTCTGTTTCTTGGTTGCTGGTGGCTGGAGTATTACAAACTTGAGACTGCACCACACACAGAATTTTAACCCCCTTCTGTTAACCTTTCTGCTTGCAACACCCGGACCAGAAATATCCAGAAGGGACTGAAAACCCAAATCAAACAAAATTTCACAAACCTCTCTAGATAATTCCCCTCTCCCCAGTTTCATAATGGATTTTCTAGGAAATACTGGCATTTATAAAGTTTCACTCAACGCCACTAAAAATGTACATATCTTATTAGAGCATTGCAGACATCTGCTGTTTTATCATAAACATTATATTTCAGTTTTTCAAAAGTCCCAGGTCTTATAGAATTGTTTAAGAATTTCAGATTTTTTTTTCTAAAAAGGCACTGTTGTTAATGACTATAGAAAGAACCTTTAAATCCTAAAGGTTGAATAACTGAAGGAGAAAAAATAAGCTTAATTTGTCTTCTTTTAAAACTTCATGAGTTATCTAAAGCTGGCCCTAACACTTTTAAGTCAGTTATAGTGCAGCTGATGCAGGTGACCTTTATCTGTGTGGTTCTGTTGTTCTTTTTTGATCATCTGCTGCCTGGTTTAAAAGCAGCAGATTCCCTGTTCTCTACCAGGGGACTCAGCTGTCCTCACACAGTGCAAAAGTCAAGACCTCAGACAGTAATTCCTTCTGCACAAGACACTGTTTTCCTTGAAGCCTGGATTCTTCACTACATCTTAGCACAGCTGCAATGTCAATAAATAAAAGCTTTGCCAGTGGCAAAAATAATATCCAGTGTCTGGGATGAAAATGAAGGGACCATTAAACATGCTTCAGATTTCAAATGCACTGATTTGCTCAGCACAAAAGATTAAAAATATACATTAATGGAAGGAAAAAGATAAGCACTGATGTTCAGCTTGAATACAGCACTTGGGAAATTTACCTTCATGCTTAGATCCCATTAGGGACGAACACAGATGTTAATGCTCCCAACCACACTCAGGAGGATCAGTACAGGCAAACACTCCCCACCTTCCACCAGGACTATGTACTGGGCGAAGAGTTAGAAGCATTTATGGCTTGTTTTGTGATTAAAGTTGCAGAAGGTTTTTTAAATTTATGAGTGATTTAACCTTTTCTTTGAAAGATTCATCTTAATCTTTGGCAAGTTTTAAAGCAGTTTTATCCATCCTCATAAAATATAACAGGTTTTATGAATGCAGGCTGTGATAGATTTGCTGTAGTGTGTTATTTTTTTTTAATTTTTTCTTTTTTTGTTGTTTGTTTGTTTGGTTTTGTTGTTGTTGTTTGTTTGTTTTTTAACTGAATAGAATTTAACAGAATTACAGCCGTGCTGTCAGTATCCCAGCTGTAAGGATTCTCTCATAAACAACTTAGAAATAAACTGTTTTCTTGTAATTAATTCCTTTATAATTTTTCAGAGGAACAGTTTTGTAGATCTAATCGAGCTGAATGCTGTAAAATGTATAGTGTTAGTTTATGAATAGTTATCTCCTTCAAGAAGGCTTGCAACAGAGATATGATTTTAAAACTTTAAGTCATCTAAAAAGATAGAAATAACCACTTCATATTACATAACCCTTCTTCTCAACTTTTCCGCAGAAGGCCTTCTTAATTCAACAGAGCTGCTTTTCATTCAGATAAGTATTTCAGCTTAGCTTCTTGGGCAAAAGGCCTTTAGGAGTGTTATGTAAAAGATGTACTCAAAGTATGTATTATGGAGACAACAATATAGAGATAATAAAGCCTCGGATAGACAAGGTAGCAAAGCAAATATTAAACTAATATCCAAAGGCCATTGAAAGTGGAGTAGCAAAATAGGTTTGCAAAATACAAAAAAGCTTCACTAGTGTGTGATATTTATACACCCACAGTAGAGTAACAATACTTATGGGTAGTCAATGACAGCCTAATATAATGTATTTGGGATATTAGACCTCTGTCATCCTCTGAACTGAGTAAGGAGTGGGAAGATGAGGGAGAAGTGGACAGAGAGGGAGATATCTGCTTAATTTCATAGTCTTGCCTCTCCCTCCTTAGACTTTCTTTCTTGTCTTAATTTACTGCAGTAGCTGGCAGTATCTTTGTTCTCCATTGGTTGTTGCATTACGAAAGCTTCAAAATGGTATTACTCATTGCTAAAATCTACTGGTTCAACTGACAAAAGATGCTTTGGTACAAGAAATTGGCTGTAACAAGGAGCTCCAGCAGAAGTTCAGAATGATCTCGACGCTCAGCCACAGAAATGGTGAGATGCATAGGCTACCATGAATGCAACACAGGACTGAGTGCTAGTGAAAGAGATGGTTCTTCGTGTTAACAGTGGAGTGTACAGGATATTTAGGTGAACAAGTGGTTAAGAACAGCTTCCTCACCGGTAGTAAAATAAATCCAGGTGAACAGCATTTCAGCAATGATTATGAAAGAGCCCAAACAGATTAAATGGGACATGGATATTCTTAACAGATCACTACACAAGTTCATTTTTTCTCCCTTGGGTGGACACTGTGCTTTCCAATTTTATTCTGATAAGTGATTAGGTGATTTTGATTATTAGTAATAGGTGGTGTTGCTTTTTAACGAATGGACAAATGTCCTTAGAGTGATCCCACAAAGACTTACATAAAGACAGAGTTGCACATGGAGAAACATTGCTGTGAAAGAAAGCAGTAGTTACACAGCTGCAGCATCAAAAGTAAAAGCCCCTTGCTGAGATATCTATCTGGTATATGCAGTAATGCATATATCTCATTCATAAGCAAGACAGAGTAAGAAGACTATGACATGTGCAGTTCTGGCTGCCCTCAATATTACACTCCGAATTCAACACAGTGGGGAATTGTCTTTCAGGATAGTTTTTTATCCACATCCAGTTCTTTTGTGTTAATATTCTTGGCTGTCAGATTAATATCTGGTGCACTTTCCTTAAAGGCTGGCTATGTGGTACAGGATAATGTTCATACTGTATCAAACAAAATATGTAATTGTTAATGACGTTTCTTAAAAAAAAAAAAAAAGATGACGTTTCAGAAAATTCTTGCACATCAAAGAAAATAAGGTATGACAGAAGGAAGGAAAAAGGCCAGAATTGATACATGGGTTTTATGGTTGCAGTACTAGCAAGAGATGAACTTGAAATAAAAGGGCCATTATCATAATGTTCTCTATCTGTTATTAGATATTATGTGCATGTGTACATTGCCCCAGATACCGCTTTTTGAAGGATATGCCAGGATGATGGAGATTTTAGTGAAAAAATATCCTTCAGCAAACAGAGGGGAAGAGTTCTGCTGCTTTGTTAAAGGTCTGTTTAGTTTACTCACAGTAAATCACAACAGTTTAGTATAACAGAAAGGCTTCAATAAATGACACAACAGAGCCACAATATTTATAACATTTCTAATTAATAAAGACAACAATTAATGAATTGCTATAAATACAGTAACCTAATTCAATTGTGTAGATCACTACTGTACATACAATTACTTTTAAAAATCTCAACAGAAAAGTGGAGTCAAAAGAGACCTTATTTAAATGATTGGGTTGCACAACTGTGATCACAGATAGCAAGTACTCTGCTCCTTCCCCCCCCCAACCCTGGATACTAATGGTAGGGAATGAGTCTTCAGAATTCTGTAGCTCAGCATACTGGAACAAATAAAACTGTCACTGTAGGACCAGTATGTACTGTTATACTGTATGTAAACATATAGATAGAGGTGCAGACTTTTTAGGATTATATTTGCAACCTTAACATGTGAGAAACATGAATGTGGATTCCTGAATTTTCTGTGTTTTGTCCTTTCCCATCTTTCCTAAATTTCATATGAAATAGTAAGCACCAATAAGAGCTTCCCCAGATCAGTCCTCATTGCCTATTATATGCAGGGATTGTGGGAGGAAGGAAAAGCAATCTTTGACAAGAAAGTGTTGATCCCCAAGGAACATGAGATGCAGGATTGCGCTCTTTTAAAGAAATCTCCACCTGTTTGAATGAAGTCTTTTTGTTTCTTCTGGGAAGAGTCTTCATGGAGTTAAGAGAACATTCAGGTGAACAGCAGCACAGGAACAAGCTCATGCTTGAAGCATTATGAAGAGGTCATCAGAAAGACATTTAATGACTATAAAGACCATTCAATATGCATGATGGTGATGGCTGCTTTGGGCTCATACAGTGCAGTTAAGAAATTGCTGGCCCTCCTAAAAAACATTTACAAAAAGGTAAAGTTAGTCGATCCCTGTCAACAATGACCTAAGCATTTGATTCCACAAAACATCTTCAAAAAGACAAGATGGAAATTTCCCCAAGAGTGTTCCACATCTACTTGGTAAGTAGCATGACAATCAACAGCATGGAGAATGCAACTGATGTCAATCTACTTGTCAGAGATAACAGGGGTTTGCAGAGCTGATTGACAACTGCTACAGGACTAGCAAATGATTAGAGTTGGACATCACTGTAAACAGGACAAAGGAAGAGAACTATTGTCAGCTTAAACTAGATAAGAGAATGTTGAAATCTTTAATTTCATGGTAAGATTTGTATGAGACAACAGTTGCTCAGAAGAGATCATTAGGCACACATAAATAAGTAGACAATATAAAAAAGATTTAATGGGTTCAGGAGAAGCAGGCAAATGGAGTGGGAAGGAGGTGTTGCCTCAAGCATCAGGGTCTCGTGTTCAGAGATGTATACAGAAGGAATTAGGTCTATTGACTACTGGTCATGCTTACAGGTGATAAGTATTTAGTCCTTCATGTGATAAGTGTCAGATTAATGCTGTCAAATCTGGAAGATGAGATGGAGAAAGCTTTTTGTGAGCTGCTGCCAAATAATTCTCCAAAGCACAGGACTTATTGGTAATGAGGGGTAGGAGAAGAATGCAGTAGTTTGTCTATCAAGTTCTTGGAAAGCTTAGGTTGCATTACTTGGATACAGGCTGTACCTAGTGACAAGAGAGAGGAGGCTCTTCTGTAGGTGTTTAGTCAGTAGGCGGGGACTGCTTGAGAAGGTTAAGATAAAAGGCAAATCAGGTGGGAACAACCACAAAAAATAGCACTTGTGACTTTTAAAATAGTAAAAGGAAAAATAATAGACTTCACTAAGCCTAGAAAGTTTTATGGTTAGATCTGTTGTAAGGAATGTCTAAGGAATTGAAGAACTAAAATGTATTTAATTAAGAGGTACCACGCAGAGGAAAGACAGAAAATACGATAAGACATTTGTGTCATCATCTCAAAGTTGGAAATATATGAAAAGCAGAAGCAAGCTCAGATTATCCGAGATCAACATGAAAGAAAAACATTAGACAGAGATAAAATGAGAAAGGTTAAGGCACAAAACACATTGCAGTAAGCAAGGGACATCAGAAGTAACACAAAGCTATTCTCTAACCACTTTATTGTGAGAAGAGTAAAGAATGTGTCAGCCTGCAGCTCACTATGGGGAGAAAGCTACTAAAGACAAATTCAGAAGTTTTTAGTATCAGACTTCACAAAAGGGAAAACCTGTTGTTAGCAACAGAGGTAAACGGTCAACCAAGAAGTGGGAAGGGGATCTAGAAAGCAGGCTTGATGGAATTAACTGAAGAACCAAACACAATACTAGGGCAGAGATATAACTTTCTTCAGGTAGATAAAAAGCTGCAGTAAAAAAGATCATAATTTGTTTATCATGTTGATGTAAGCATTCATGACTTAAAATGGAAGCAGAAAGAATCATTTTAGACACCAGGAAAATATTCCTCACAGTAAAGAGTATAAGGAACTAGAATAGCTTGGAGACTCTTGGGAGTGTCAGAGAACAAGTTAGACAAATATCCAGCTGTTATAGATGACCCTGCCTTGGCAAAGGGAGGGCAGTAGGCTACCTGACTTCCTGACATCCACTCTGCCTTGTATTTGTATTAGCTTATGTTGCGGTTTGACATATGTCTGGGAATGATGATTGTACAAAACCCAATGGACTAGAGAAAGAATGCGAAGAAAGTTGAAATAGTGCCCTTCCCTCATGATTTCCCCAGCTTCTCATGGTGTTTTACCTTGCATCTTTTCTCGTTATTGCATTTCTCTCACTCTGCAGTTGTTATGGGACACATCGACAAACAACAGAAATTGATTTAGGATTAATGATGTGTTTGACTGTACACACAGCTAATTCCAATGATGTAGTTGGAGTACGTAGAGGCATGCAGTGGGTGACATGCCCAGCAGAATCAGTATTCTTGTTCTAGAGGGGAAGCACTAAAATGAACCATGCAGAAAAACACTTCTCCATGCACAAGAGGAAAGAAACAGGTGAAAAAAAGTCTCCTAATTAGAGCTAGCTAACATTTTACACAGTCAAGATATTTTAAATGAAAATACTTTCTTTAATCTGCACTAGAAATTCTTGTTTCTGTTACTTTTTAGATTCTCAGTCTTCTCAAAATTACTCTAAATGAAAATGATACTGGGTTTTATATATGTCTATTTTTTTCTGTGTGTGAAAGAAAGGGTTTTAGAGAAATTCTGCAAATAACACTATCTCTCTGTATAGTTAAGATAATATTCTGTGTTTTTAAAACAGAAAAGAAATTTTATGTTCCTTAATTCACATATTTTGGACAACAGTCTGAAGTAAACATAGGTTTGGCAATTTAAGGCCATCCAGATTTGAATATCCACAGCAGCAATTCTGTGTTATTGTCCCTACATGCAAGATCTGTTGCTTTTGTAGGTTAAATCACCTCAGGCATAGGAACTGAAACTCTAATGCCAATCGGTCAATGATAAGACATCAGATCTGAACAACAGCGAAGTGATTGCACAAGTTAACATGCCTACATACAAAATGGATGCAGGTTTTAGTTTTAAATGTTACAAGCCTTTTATACCGCTTAAGACATTTCTTAAATCTCAACTATAGGTTTCAGATTTTTCTTTATAACCTTGACTTTAATGAATGTTTTCAGATTCCTGAGAAGCCTTCCAAAGAAGTAGGGAAAGTCTGCAACTTTTGAAGGCCAGTTGGACTAAAAAAGTTACAAATAAAATCCTACACTGATACCACAATATGCTTCAAGGACAGCTTCAGATTTTAGTATTCCTGAACAATGTCAATGCTTGTTATGTTTTTGTTGTGTTTCCATGCTGCATCCTGACAGTGCAAATCAGAATTGGAACTTTTTGGTTCTGAGGATCGAGTATATAGAAGAAACTACACAACGCATGATTTGAAGAGTATTAATTATAATCCAACATATGCAAGTGCATATGTTAGATAGTAAAAAGAGGGGCAGAGTAACCAGGTGACACTGTAAATCGGCAGTCCCCAAAAAAACTGCAACCCTTTTTAGTCACTGTATTATTTGAAACTTTGACCATAAACTTTTAAAATTCTATTGTACTAATAAATGATACAACAGTGAATTGCAAACATGACTTTTTGGCCAGTGGGGAGATTTTTTGCTAGCTGCTCACTCCAAAAAAGGTATCCGGTTCAAGTATATACTGTCGAGATCTGCCAAGTATATACTATCAAGTTATCACAATTTATATGGAAAGATCTAGAGTACATTTTCTGCCTTCCATACACCTCACATGTTGA
The DNA here is from genome assembly GCF_036013445.1 of Caloenas nicobarica. Taxonomy (NCBI): domain Eukaryota; kingdom Metazoa; phylum Chordata; class Aves; order Columbiformes; family Columbidae; genus Caloenas; species Caloenas nicobarica. Next base: position 206,658,895 of record NC_088245.1, on the reverse strand, counting down.
AATACAAGATCACCCTTTTTAAAGGTGTGTGGTATTAAGAATTTATTTGGATTATTTAAATAGCAAATGATAGCAAATGATGATACAAGCTAAAGTGAAAATGCGGATATTTTAAGCTTATCTTTCGCAAAGTGCACACAAATTCCTTCATGACATAATGCATTCCATACAGAGCCAGCGGACCTACCCAAATCCGTGCAAATTCTATGCAATATGTGTGTGATATTTGGAAATCTTTTTTTTTTTTTTTTTTTTTTTTTCTCTGTCTCACTGAAATGGCTCCAGGATTTTTAGGATTTTTTTTTTTTTTTTGAGTAAAAAGGTACATATTGTTTCTGACACATCCAAATCCCACTTAGATGCCACAGTTTCTGGTTTTAGAGCTAAGATTCCTTTTGATACCTCCCCTTTGATACCATTTGATTTTGATATTACTTGCCTAGGATGGTGGAGTGTCCTTTTCTCAGCTGCTACCAAGCCTGGGTGGGAGAGGGGAGCAGGGAGAGGACTAATGTTAAACCAACTGCAGCTAGGTAGGTGGGCATCCATACTGCCAAACAGAAGAGATGTTCCTGCAACAGCTCCTCACCATGTTATACATTTTCTCTACAGCCAACATGATGGATGCTCCGTCTTTTTACACCAGCGGGATGCAGCATAGAAAGCTGGAGACATGTCCACTAGTTCAGATCATTAGGTAACTCATTATACTAAAAGTAACTTTCCAGTTATTGCTTCTGGACAAATTGTGATTACTGAAATTTCTTGAGTCAGTAACAGTGAGATGGGGAATGAAGCTTTCAGATCCCCATGTTCTAAAGCACAGTTTCTTAGATTAGACAAACTGCTGAGAGACACATGTATACAAAAAAAAATAGACTCCCCACCCTCCCTTTTGTAAACAGTTCCACTTATTTTCTAAATTGAAAATGCAGTAGTATCTTGGGATCAGTTGAGCTGATTTCTTTTTCTCTGAAGTCCCTCCTGCTTCAATTTGTAGCTAAAACTATTACAGTTAATGAGTGCATTCATTAGGCTGTAGAGTGGTCTCTTTTTGTTATGCAAAAATCTGTTTGCAGGCCACATAATTATGATGGAAACTGCAGTTCTGCCTACGTGTAATCACATTTCTGCCAAAAATCTGACCGATAGCATTTGAGTATTTATTTGAGAATTTTTCTCCGGCTGTGTAGGAGTTCGTTAGCTGTCATTGGCTGTCTTTAATTTTCCTTTCATTGGATTTCTCTGCTCTTTCAGGTTTTTTTCTTTATCTTAAAAGATCTAAAAATATTTAAAAGTCCTCAAGCTCTTCTGCAAAGTGCTGCCAGTCTTGCAAAGGTAAATTTGTTCAGTTGATAATGGGGGGCTGGAATTGCTTCTGGTGAGCAGCTGTAAATTGTTGCATTTAGATGAGTTCATTTTATAATGAACATATGTGTATGTATGAATGGGGATTCTTGTCTTGCTGCCTGGCTTTTTTTAGATTACAATTCCTCATCTTTGTCTTCTTTTTCATGCATATTGTAAAGCTAAATGAATTTAGGGGTAATTCAAAGGAAAGAAATGAACTAATTATTTTTAGGCAGTATGACACACGGTTTTCACAAGATGGTACCTAGAAGAAGTGGTTATGCAGTGAATTTGGCAGATACCTTGCACAGGGGATTACTGGTACTAATTACTTGCAAAGTATCCAAACTTCCCCAAGCTGAGAAAGGTTGTGATGGTAACTTGAGAGATTGGTAGTCTATAGCAACACCTAATTTGCATCAAAACAGAGAGTTTTGTAGCTGCCTGCATCTGTAGTTCAGAGCTGCAAAATAATTCAGCCTGACTGTAGTCCAGTCTACAACAAAACATAGTCTATTAATATGATAAAATATAGTTTCCAACGTGTGATGCCCCCTCTTCACGCTTGAAATCTCTCACGGCTAATCAGACTAATTGGAGGAAGTTATATCTATACATATAAATTTTGTGGGCTGTCCCCTGAACTGAAGGGAAATTTAACTGAATGTTACCCCTTAAAACTCCGAAGATATTCAACTCATGCAGCATTCTCTCTTGATTCCCCAATAATTCTTTAGTGAGGAAAAGGTAAATATTCAACATAGAAAGAAAGACATTTTGGATGCCTAGACAAATTTATAAGGTCTTAAGTTGTTTTTCCTAAGATGCAATGTAAATCTGTGCTACATTTTAAGTCCCTCACTTGTTAACTACCTTCATTTCAGAGCAATCATTTGCATAGATTTTCAGGTTTTTCTAGACTAAATAAACCCAATTGTTTCCAACTTTCCTTTCGAGAGCTGTTCTCTAGACTTGCTGTCATTCTGAATCTCATTTTTCCTCAAAGTGCCACGCTGGTCTCTGCAGACTCAGTGCTATCTTGGGACATTCTGAAAGCACTGACAAATAGTGTCAAAGATGTGACCCTGGTGTAGCTGCCAGTGACCACCAAAATGAGAACTCTGGTCTAAAGATGAGAGGGCAGTGATGGACTGTCCTGAAATAGGGATATTTTGTCCCAAGCTGGGGACCCTCTCATGCTTGCCCACATTCCCACATGGAAGTCCACAGGCAGTTTCCACATGGTCTGCAGTCTTCTCCCTGTAGCTACCAGGAGGAACTGCTGAGCTTTTAATAAGAGAGTGGGAAGAAGAATAAATTTTGATAATGGTTTATTTTCATGATAACATGTTGGGAAAACAGGAGCAAGAATCATTTTTTTCCAGGTTTCGCTTCACATAAGGACTGCCAAAAGAGAGAGTAGAACAGAAGGATTGCATGTGTACTGTAGAAAAACATAACTTTATTTGGGAGACATCAGAACTGCTTCCATCACTGCTTTGTTGTAGGGTAGAAAGATTACTTCACATCCTTGAAGTATATTTTCCAAATATGGCAGCAGCTTTTCTTTTCAACAATATTAATGCTGTTGACTCATATTTATAATTCATTCTAAGCTCCTCAAACTGCAAACTTCTCATAATGACAGCCTAAAAAACACCCGTTACATAATGTCAGCAACAGCAGAAAAACAGGAAAGAAAAAAGCAGTTCATCTCTAAAATATTTCAATCAAATATGTATTTTCACTGTGAAAATACTGATTTTTATCTTCTCCGGAACACCTGACTTCAGTATAGCCTCTCAGACACTAAAATGTAACGTACATTGCAATGCAATGCTGTGTACCTTCTAGGCCTTTACAAGCACATACCACAAAAAAAACAGAAGTCATGTACAGAAGTCAGGTCTTGGCAGAAATGATAAGGAAAAACCTACTGGTGATAAGCAAAAATCTACTGGTGATCACCGAGTTGGACTCTCTGATCCTTATGGGTGTCTTCCAACTTGGGACATTCTATGATTCTATGATTCTATGATTCTATGATACTGTCTGGAAACACTGTCCCAAAGCTATTTTCCGTGCATCCCATTCACCTGAAATGGAAACATCTCTGGGATGACCCCGAATGCAGGAGGATCCTCTATTCTACAGCAGTACAATATGCCTGTAAATACAAGCAAATGCTATTTTTCTACTCACAATTGACTTGTTTGCACTGATTGAGAGAATTTTTCATTATTTCAAGTCCATTGGGAGAAAAATAGCTTATTCTGAATCAGAATTATCTTGTATCAATGATTTACTGAGGCTGCCAGTAACAAAACTATTCTCCATAAGATATCCAGGCAACGCCTTCATGGATATGCAACGACAATGTTTATGAGAAACTCAGACATAGTCATATGAACGACCAGATAACTGAGATAGCCATACTACTTGAAAAATATTTCAGAAATGGGTAAAAAAAACGGTGTAAGTAAAAACATTCACTTACTTGACAGAAAATGTAATACACACAAGCATATTGTCCTGGTTTTGTTAAAAACAAGTTTCCCTTTTAGTGAATTTTCCCTGTCAGCTAAAGTCTTCTTACTAACTGCAGTTTTCCTGGAAGTTAGGTACATGTTTTGGAAGACATAGCAATGGAATGCAAGGTCATTGATAATGATGCATCCCGCGAGATGTGCAAGCAGGAGGTGAACTGAAAATTGACCAACTAAAGTATTCCATCCCATTCACGTCATACTTCGTATAAAAGTGGGAGATCACGAGGATCTCGTTCCTTTTCCTTATGGCCGACATTGGGGGAGGACCTTGCGAGTTGTCTCTGAACTGAGGCCCAGTGACAGACTGAATCCAGCTCCGGTTGGCTGCAGAGTCCAGTCCAGGACTTCGGGTGCCGGCCCCACATCTGCCGGAGCAGTTGCCGGGACTTTTAAGATTGGTTTTGTATATTTTGTATTATTTTCTCTATTTTTATTAGTAGCATTAGTAAAACATTTTTAATTTTTTCCAACTCTCTTTTCTCTGTCATTCTTCCCCTCCCAATCGCCTGTCCTTAGTGGGAAGGGGGGAGAGGGAGGGGCTAAAGGGGGAAGAGGGAGGAGAGGAGGTTAACAATACATCTGCCACTGCTTTATTGTCACCCTGCAATCAAACCACGACACATATGTATACACATATATGTATGTATCTATATATGTATACATAAATTTATATTTATTTTCTATGAGTATATATTTACAACATTTGTAGCCTGAAAAAAATAACATGCAATAGAAATTCTCATGTGTCTATATACCAGCTATTATGTGCTTTTTTTGGTATATATTTGTGAAATTATTAAACCTATTATACCACTATGAAATATAATTCAAAACAACATTTGACATTTTTCCTATAGAAGAATACTTTTAATCATAAATAAGATACTTAATCTTTGGATGTATAAACAAGGAAACTATGCATAAATCAGTATATATGGACATATCTAGGTATTCTAAGGAGGTGCAAACATTAAACAAAGTGAGTTAAAAAGTCAGACAACAAAAAAATCTATTTAAATAAGCATAAATACATGTCATATTTCAGCAGTTATTTTTAATAATAATGCATATATAATGTTAAACTTTATTACTTTGTAGAGAATTTGTTTGTTTATGACAAATCAGAAGCTTTGGGGTGAATCTTTAGTATTGTGTTCACACACAAAAAATTGGACATGGAATAAAAAGGTGAGGATATGTCAACAATGTAATTTGTATTTTTACCTCCTATTTTAAAACCATACATACCTAAAAATGTTCTGTTGGTCTAATAGCAGAGTTAAGCCAAATCTTACTTTTTTTTGTGATCAGAAATACAAGTCTTAGATCACCAGACTTCAGTGTATGCTCTATAGTAAATCTAGACAGACTAATATAAAATTTGTAGTTGTACAATGGATAGAAAATTCTATGTGTGCAAAGATTTTAAAATGACAGATGTTATTTAGGGTTTTCTCAGAGAAAGAAAAAGTCATTTCAGCGAATAATTGCAATAATTAGCACACATTTAATTAATCAAAAACATGAAGAAATTAATATCCACAGTCTCCCAGGGAATCAGTAATTTCGGTAATTTTTTAAAAATCCTATTCAGCAAACTGAGCCAAATAAAAAAAAAGAAACCAAGTTAGACCTAGAATAATGACCCAAGCAGGGTAAATACACTAAAATCCTTCTCCTGCTGAAATCAGATGAAGCTTCGCCCCTGATATCAGTCAGGATTGCCTTCCTAGCTCTATACTCAGATCAAGACATATCTCTCTAATTATTACAATTCAGTGCCTGCCTTCAGATAATATAATGTGTGATGGCTAGCTCATACCTTGTGCTCATGTTGATATTACCCATAGATGTCCACAGAAATGAACTATAGAACAGCTTTATAAGCACTTCATCTTCTAAAACTCAGTTCAGAATAATTCAGGTGTCATAGGCTATAAATATGAAGTTCTTTCAGTCAACCGTTTGTGGAGGTGGACACACACTTCAATGATTATCAGAGGAGGAACATCACTAGAAAGGTTCATTGTCATCAGAAGGAAGAAATTGCATCAAAGACCTCACAGCCTGGTCATTTCATCACTTGCTCTGCAGCATTCAAAGCCAGTTTCTTCTTGAAAACACTGTGCTGTAATAAATGTGCTGAAATGAAATGCTGAAATGACAATCTATACATATACATCACAAGATTTAAGAAGTCTGGAGTAAAGGATTGTTTGCTGCAGTAAATCACAAATCTCTTACAAGACTGAGAGCAGGTGTCTTGGTTTAGCCTCAGCCAGCAACTAGGACTACATGGCTGCTTGCTCACCCCTCCTCCCCCTGCCGTTGGGGTGGGGAGGAGAATCAGGAAACGAAACGTAAAACTCATGGGTTTAACAGAACAGCAAAGGAAGAGATAGACAACAAAAATAGTGAAAAAAGAATATACAAAGCGAGAGATACACAATATAATTGCTCACCAACCCAGAAAGTTGATCCCCAGCCCACTCCTAAGCAGCAATAACGAACACAGGTGCTGGTCCCTTACAGCTCATCCCAGCAGAGCACAGACCTGGTCTGCAGTTCATGCTTGAACAGGATTGTGCCAAACAGCAGGTCCCAGAAAAATGGAGACCTGGACAGCAGTGACTCCCCACACAGCATGTCCCTCCAGCAATACCCCTAGTTTTATACTGAGCGTGACACCATATGGTATCGAATATCCCTCTGGCTCCTTTGAGTCAACTGTCCTGGCTGTGTTGCCTCCCAGCTCCCTGTGAAAATTAACCCCATCCCAGCCAAACCAGCACAGCAGGTCTACACAGAAATATTTTCACATCTTGGTGGTGTACAAAATGTGAAAACAGAGAGCGATTTCCTTCGCTGTATTTCTTTTGCTGAAGCAGCTTCTCATTTACACAGAAAACAGATTTAGAAGCATCATTTTCAAAAGAGAATGCATGTCTATGCACTCAACTCATTTTAAATCAACTACCTGAGATCGCCAATGCTTGGAGTTAGACATTTTAAGTGGCCATAATTCCCACTGTGAGGCATTGCCTCGATTTCTGTGTTAATGTCCACACAAGCATGACAGATTTAATACAGTAAATACACAGAGCTTACTTTATTATACTGAAACAAAATCTCACCAAACCCAGCATTCTCTCCCTCATGGTGTTCAGTACAAAATTCTCATACTTAGTCAAGACTCAAAGCAGAATTTGAATGAGTTTAGCAAACACCAACTCACATGTCCTACCATTTTAATTGGTGAGGATTTATGTCAGTAACAGAAGTCTGATCTGAAGTGGTCTTTAAGCATAAGGGATCATTCCAATTTTGGTGAAGTTAAGAGTGCAAGTCATACAACTTTTTCCTAAACCACTTCCAAAACAAAAGAGTACATGAAATCTTAAAAAAATGTGCAGCCAGTGGCTTCTTTACCATCTTTTGGTATTTTGGTATGTCACCAAACCAAACCAAACCAAACCAAAAATAGCAACAACGAAAAAACTTTCCTCATCATTAATAACAATCCCTGTGGAGGAGGAATTTTAAAATAACATGAGAGAACTCCCTGCTACGAAGACCAGAAGAAGCCATTAGATCAGGACCATTATATTTTGCTTAGTTTCTCTGCTCAAGCTGGCCTGATTCTCAGTGAGCAGCACTTCTATGGCTCCTCTATTGTACTGAGGTGCAGAGATTTGCCCCAACAAAAATAAGAATGAGGCCCCCCAGGGATGATCTGCACTCTAGGTGTGTAATTGTCTTTGCATAAGAAATTTACTTAAAAATGGAAGTAGCCAATGTATAAAGTTGAAACCAAATGCAAAGCAGAATATACTTGAGAGAAGAAGCATAAAAATATGATGAGATGATCACGCTTTAAGTAAAAATGTATCATTTAAGACAATATCTATATTTAACTGTAATTCTGCAAAGAAGAAAGGGTTAAGATAGGACTCTTAAGCCAGTTTGGGTAAAACTACTGAAAGCAATGCTTATACACATGTAAAACCCTTAAGGCATCATAATCAGGCTTCAGGTTTCAGACCTGTGGCTGTGGTTAACACCATGGAATACTGCATGTGAAATTTGTCAGCAGCTCTATGTCTGTCTCTGCAAACATAGGTCTATCATTAAAACCGCATCTACAAATATGGAGATAATGTTTGGGGTTTTTTGGCTATAAATCTGGTATAAATGGCTTTGAAAATAAATGAATGTTAACGTCATACAGAAAAAATAATAGCATTTAGGGGTTATCTAGAAAACTTAAATATGTGTTCTAGGTTGTTATTTGACAAGATCTTTCAAAAATTGTACTGCAAAATACATTCCAAAATTAAATTATACATAGATGAACATGGATGACATAAATTTTAGGTAACAGTGATGAAAAACCAACACGCAATTCTTTTTTTGTAAAATAAATTGTAACTTCATGAAGTACATGCTCCTCTGTCTTGCAGTCATATTTCACAGAGGTTGTTTGATAAGTCACATTTGAGAAGTACCTTGTTAACATTTCAAAGTGATATACATGACATAGGGCAAGGCAGTATGATTCCATCTGGGATCTTTTATTGCTTTCTTTGGTGTATCCAGGCCTTTGATGTTCTAAAACGGTGACAGATTAAGAAAATAGAGCATAACCTATCATGATTTATTAGTTAATACGTAGCAAGGCCCTTTTCTGTGGCAGCTGGATAATTGAAAGGTCTCCAAATAAAATGGTAAATTATGTGGCTCCTGTATGCTGATATATTTTCTAACTATTACTTCGAAAATGGCACAATAATTATTGAGATAGATCCCTTCTTTAAAATGTTATATATACATTTCCATTTAATATCCTTTCATTCAGGGTTCATACTGAATTCAAGGGTAAGACTTTTAATGACTTCCAATATTTATCGCTAGCTTCATCAGCAACAAAATCAATATTTATTGTTGGGAGTAGTTTAATGAATTAGACTGTATTTGAATGAAATCCTAATCTTAATATTCCAGGTACTGGAAAACTGATTCCACATTTTATGGATAGAGAGTATATGTTTCAGAAATTTAATTGGCATTGGTCAGCATGAACTAAAAGCAATATAGGCTCTACATACATGCTTCATTTTTCTACATGTTAATATTTAGTCCCATAATTTAGATACATAATTTAGTTCCCTAATTTTAGTTCAGTGTCTACAATATTCCAGATATTTCGTAAAAGTTTATGGGAACATTAATGTAACAATACAAATACTGAGGAAATCAAATCTATTTGTCAAATGAAAAGAAAAGTAATCTTTCAAACTAGACACAGTATAATCTGCTGAAACCATACCTATGTTGCCAAGCAACAGTTCACAACCAAGAAAATGTAAATATAAAAGGAAATATTAGAATCAAGATGAGATCTATTCCATGGAAGATCACTGGGGCATGTTGAACATTGAAAATACTTTATTGAAAGAGATTGTCAAGAGATATTCTTCTTTTTCACTGGCATAAAAGAGATATTAATTAATGGCATAGATTTTCTTTCCTAACTACAAGAAGCATGAGAAAAGGTAAAGTGGGAAGTAACTATGAAAAGGCCTAAAATTAGTAAGGTTATAGTGCCTAAGTGACTTTGGAACAGAATACCAAATAAGTGCCGTGGGAACTTTTAGTCATGATGGCAAATCTCAATAGTATCTTTTCTCAGCACCGTTATGTCATTTAAAAATCGTGATAACAGGCTGGCAGAAGCCTTATTTAAAATAGAATTATTCTAAGGAAAAAGAAAAAAAAAGAACCTTTTAATATGATTTAGTTTGTTTATTATGCTTACACATCCTTTCTGCCATGAACTAATGCTAAATCACTTGGAGTCTTCAGAGGTACCTAACATTTTCCGCATATTCAGATGGAACCTCCTGTGCTTCAGTCTGTGCCCATTGCCCCTCATCTTATCATTGGGCACCACTGAAAGGAGTCTGGTCCATCCTCTTGGCATCCACCCTTGAGATATTTACAAACATTGATGAGATCCCCTCTCAGCTTCTCTTCTCCAGGCTGAACAGACCGAGCTCTCTCAGTCTCTCCTCATAAGAAAGATGCTTCAGACTCTTAATCATCTTTGTAGCCTGCTACTGGACTTCCTCCAGTAATTCCTTGTCTTAAACTGGGGAGCCAATAACTGGGTGCACTACTCCAATGGACTTACTTGACCTTCTCAAAGAAAGCACACAAGAACTTTCCAAGAACACTCCATATAGTCCAATTCTGCCCCCACGGAAGTCAATACTGGCATTTTCAGTGACTTCAAGAGGAGCAGAGGAAATGAAGCAATGTGAAGAAAAAAAAAATCTTCCTAATTATTCACCTCAAGGAACATTTAAAAGTTTAGTAGAAAGAACCTGCATGCCAATTTTAATTCATTTTCATTTCGAAGTCTGTTGGAATATGTTTTCTGGGTCATTTAATCCCAATTAATTTGCAACAAAACTGTTGTGGCTTTTCTTACCACCTAGTCCTTTCAGCAAAACTCTAGCTCATAGTAGAAAACCTGCTAATCTAGGCATTTAAAATGCTTTTATTGATCTTTTGAATGCAACTCTGTGATAACTAAATAAAAATTATTATTTCAGCTGAGTATTTTATTTGGTTGTTTTAAAATATATGTTGTTTAAAATAACATTTACTGTAAGATAACAGTTCTTTTATTTACTTCCCTTTTTATATCATGTTCAAGATGGTCCTGCACATTCTTGACAAACCAGAGTAAGTTCCCTTGTCAGCTTCAGATCGAAGCTTGAGCACCTTAACAAAGGATGCCAAATTTTAATTGGATGATGATTCTTAATATTATTGTAGTCTTCATCCTGGCATGTATATTTGTTTATACTCCTCAATAAAATGGAGAAATATTCATCATCAGATTTATTTTGGCATTCCTTTTCCTATAAGTAACATGTTGGTATTGTTTTTTAACAAAACACCACCTGAAGTAATTTATTAATTGGGCTAGAAAGTGTGAATGGACATGACTAAACAGTTTGATGATTAGACCATTAAGCTGGGAGATGAGCGATTTAGAGAACATTTCAGTAATTTCTATGTAGTAGAATGGAAGTAGTGAGCAGACCGAGAGTTAAGCAGCTCCAGATCATTTCTGAGGAACTTATTGACAGCTCAGTTTAATTTCTATCCTGAGCAGTCAGAGAGAGAAGCTGAACACACTTTCTAGGAAGGGTCTGCAAGTTGGGCATGATGGAGGGTGGTGCAAGCACAGTCTCATGAGTCCTGGTTTGTTACAGGTGAAAAGACCATTCTACTACAAATGGTTATTTAGCATGTTTCTCCAAAGATATATATATTTCTTACTACTAGGTAATCAGTCCATCTATCCCTTCCCCCTCAGCAATATCTTGTGAATCTGATGACTTGTATCAAGCAAACACAACACACCTATAATGGTCTCAAAGATGTGAAGTTTGAACAAACATTGTGAAAGGCAGCTGTCAGAGAGAGGAAAGCAGGCATTTGTTCTGAATATACTATGCAAGGAAACACCATTTCCACTGAGCTGCTTATGTGGTGTGTGAGAGGATAGTTACCCAGAGCTAACCACGGTGTTTGCTGACACTTGCCCCACGAAGAAAGCATATTCATAGGAAAACTAGCTTCTCCAGTGCAGTGGGACAGAAATTCAGCAGTTGTATTTGTGTTGGGGTGGTTTTGTTTTTCTTGGGGCTATGGTAGGGACAGGAAAGAAAAGAGGGAAATGCTGTTGGGTAAATGAGAAGAATAAAAAGCTCGGCTTGAAAAAAATACTGTGTTTGAAAAGAACCACAGTTCACGTTTTGAAGATGAATAGGTAGAGACTACGGTGTGTGGACTGCATGGTACCCAGTCATGAGGGGTGGCTGTTGGAAACACAGCTACTTCATTCGCTAAGACATAAATACCAGAAGTGGACAGAAGAGAACTATAATTTAGTCAAACTAGTTGTGGTGCATGAGGTAAAATTATGTCCACATGACAAATGTGACCAGTGAAGGCAGAATGTTGGTGTAAGAAAGCAGCAATAATTTTGGATCTGAATATATCACAGAATCACAGAATCACAGAATGTTAGGGATTGGAAGGGACCTCAAAGATCATCCAGTCCAAGCCCCTGCCAGAGCAGGAACACCTACGTAAGGTTACACAGGAAGGGGTCCAGGCGGGTTTTGAATGTCTCCAGAGAAGGAGAATCCACAACCTCCCTGGGCAGCCTGTTCCAGTGTCTGTCATCCTGACTGAGAAGAAGTTTCTTCTCAAATTTAAGTGGAACTTCTTGTGTTCCAGCTTGAACCCATTACCCCTTGTCTTACTGTTGGTTGTCACCGAGAAAAGCCTGGCTCCATCCTTGTGACACCCACCCTTTATATATTTATAAACATTAATGAGGTCACCCCTCAGTCTCCTCCAAGCTAAAGAGACCCAGCTCCCTCAGCCTTTCAGCAGAACACCATTTTCCTTAAATGAGTAGGTCACATACTGTATTATTCACTTTTTACCTCTCTCGAGAAGTGAAACTCTACATAAGTAACATAGCATGAGAAAATGTAAAATAAATGTGCAATTAATACTGTAACAAACAAAAGACAAGTCATTGCAGACATAGAGTTTTTCAGGAAAAAAACTAGTGATCTACAGAACAGTCTGACTTTGATACCTTCACAGTGTTTAGGCGGATCAAGTTGCATGGAAAGTTTTATAATTTGGGAGGAAATACCCTAATACAAAACGCTATCAATTACAAAGTGCAATCAGAAGTGATCTGAAGAGCCATCGTGCAGATGGCTCCCTCCAGCATTCAGGCAAATGAAAACAAGGAGCTGCTCATCCTCCTACAGGTTACACAAATACTTGGGGTTTTTTCTGTGTTTCTGACAATAAATAAGAGTATCCATAAGGCTGGACTAGTCTAGGGTGTTAGAACTGCCTGTCTACCCACACGGCACTGATGTAACAAAGAGTGTGAACTATAACTCCAGTGAAGCAAAAATAAAGCAACTTGTGCTGATAATTTCATAGCTCTCAAAAGTTTTGAAATTTATCGATATTCCTATGCTGGATGCTAAAATATTATTATCTTATCACCATATTTTGGGACATTTGAGGTTTTTTGAGCTCATATTCTTACAGTCTCTGCTATGCTGTGGACCATCCAGCCTTATATATATTTGGAAGAATGAGATTCTAATTAGTGGTTTAACCACTTGAAGATGAAAGACGAAGAAGAGATGTGGGGAGGTGAAGAGACAAAACTGCCTTAACCAGCACGTTCAGGAAAAAAAAGCAATCAGAAGTCCTTTTCTAGTAGGAACTTGTTTCAAAATAGACTTGGCAGACACAGATAAAGATTTCTTACCCTTTGATCTTTTATAGCCCAGACTTCCTTCTAAAGATCTGTCAAAAAGATTGCAAAGGAAATTTAAGTAATTGGTGTAAGTAAGGATTGCACAACTCAGAAAGACTTCTAAAATATAGCAACTACGTGGTCTAATTTGCCTACATTAGTCACAGAAAATTTAGGGTCATAAAACAGTTTTTGAAATAAGGTGCCAATGTGAGGAGGAAGAATTAGGCAACAACAATTAAAACATACAAACAAACAAATATTACAAGACAAATAAACATAGTTCCTCAAAATAAAAATGTAACTTTAATTAATAGAAAAAAACCCCTCAGCTTAATTATCTGAAATTCATAAGGAAATAGAAAAATACCAGATTTCCATACTCAGTGTAATTAAAAGTTCCAAAGGTTTTAATTGTGTTTAAATTGGAAAATGAAGGGAATGTTAATAAGATGAACTGTTATAAAAAGGAGGGGGAATAAAATACATGAAAATAAATGAATACATGTCATTTTCTTAATCTAGTGTAGGGGTTCTCAAACCACATAGGTAAGAGCCAAATACATGGACACAACCCAAACTAATAAATTCTACTGAAGTACACTCTCTCAGTGGGATCCACTCTGGCTCATATGAAATTTGGCTTATAACAATTGGAGGTTATTGATCCAGAACATTGCATGTACAACATCTGCATGTTACTCATAAAGCTGTACTTCGTTTTGCTATAGCAACAACATTCATTGGCAAAAACCAAACCAAACCAAAACAAAAACATTACAAATTAAGTTGCTAAGGAACTTCTGACAGCAAAATTAAACATAAGGCTTTGATCACAGCTAGTGTGATAGGGAAAAGACAGAGGGCATCTGGAATGCAGGGAAGGTTTTATTTTGATTCTCTTCTGTTAATGGTTTTCTTAGTATTTTCCAGCAGATTGCTGTCAGCTCTCTTGAGACTCTTTCATGGGACTAGGTTTGGCAGTAAAGACTTGGATCATTCTCTGAATAAAATTAACATTTTAAGATATAGTTTTTACTCAACCAGCCAAACTAATACAACCAACAAAATCTTCTGCTCCTAGGTCTCTGCTTTGGCTCAAAGCACAGCACTGCCAGTGGCTTATAGATAGACAACAGAGGATTCTCTTTTCATTTTACTTTAAGGTTTGCTGATCTTCAAAGTATTTCTGCAGGGAAGGAGGTCTTGGCTGTAATAACACATATATGAAAGTGAATTTAATAATAGAGCAAGAGTGCATCACAGTGCCAGACTAAAAAAAGTATAACTAGGGAACTGTCCAACCTGGAATATAAACAGCATATGTAGCATCAATGAAAACAGGAAGGAAGCAATAACTGAAGACTGCAATGACAGAAAACAATAGGAAAAAAAAAAGAACAGAGTGTTTGCAGTGAAAATATAAGAAAATGACTGAAGTTAGTTCTACCATAAGTATGATGAGAGGGTTAATTTTTCCTTTACTTTATTCTCTAGGATGCCTGTAACTGCCAAATGACAACAAAAAAACATTCCGGCACAGAGGCAGCAGTGGTGCCAACTCCAAATCTAAAAGGCAGCATTACAGAAGTGCTATTTATATTAGCAGATACATGGTGGGGGGTCAATGTTCAAGAAATAGAGGATTCAGATAGCTAACTATAGTCACTGAGCATCCTTCAAGTGACAGTCTCCTGTGTTTTACTTTCCTTTAACATCATGTCTTTTACTAACAAATATTGCTTTTGCAATAGCCATCTATTCTGCCATGAAACAGCATGGTGCCATCATACCATCTCTTCTATCCAGTGCCCTTTCCCAGCAGAACATGTCAGGTTTTGCATGATGCATTTTGTTTTCACTGTTCCTTGATGTTTTCTTGATTAAAGCCTGGACTATTAAAATGGAGCTCTCAGTGATGCTGGACATTCCTTGTATTTGAGAACTCCCTGGACTTGAGAACTATAATGAAATAGTTGGGTTTTTTCTTTCTTTTCAAAGATTCATTCTTGAAAGACAAAGATTCCTACTGATGTACAGGTGTGCTGTGTAAGATTCTGATTCATTAGAACCAACTGCAAAATTTGATTTAAATGTCTTTTATATAACAATTTAATTCCATTCATCTATTTTAAATTGAAGGATAATTAGAATTGCCTACTTTATTGTAACTTAATTCAGAGTACGTAAACTAAACTTCTTGTCCTAATATTTTATAAAGAATAAACTGTTAATTTTATTTTATTCTATGAAACATTTACTGTAACTGGATAGAACGATGGACAGTGCAAACAACTGGGTGAACCTGAATAATATTTTTTCTGTACATAGCAGTCTGTTTTCAGAACTTAAATGAAAACTTTATGAGAAGTACATTCACTTTTTCCTTTTATTCTAAAAAAAAGGTGAAAGGTGTCTAGACTGAAGTATGTAGATCTCACAGTGAAATAGATGTCAGGGAGTAAATCTCTGTCTCATTTTATAAAAAGACTTGAGATTCTGTGAACTTTGTGACAGACAATTTTCTTTCCTCTCAAAAGAGAGACAGTCCTATTGGTTTGTGTTTTGCTGTAGGGTACAGTGAAGTATCAGTTCATGATTGTGGCCTCTAAGGCATGAAATAATTAATAGCTGCCTACAGTATTGAACAGTGGGACTACAACCTTCTATGAGACAAATTCAGAAACATCTTTAATTTCTGCGTTTCTGTCTAGCTTATTTTTGCCCTGTTCTTATTTTTTGTGACTAGAAGTAGATCAAGAATGGAATTTTATGAAGAATCACTCACTTTAAAGAAAGAAAATGGCTGGTCCCTGGTCTTTTGCGTGATAACTGTCTCATGTAAACTACAACTTCAGCCCTGTTAGTAGTGCCAAAAATCCAGCCAACATGCCTCTGTATTCCATCCAGGCACCCTTTCCACTGGGGGTTTAATGTTCTCTCCCCATCTCAGTGTAGTCTGCCAGGATGTACACCAGACTAGATGAAGGAGGCGTAATGAAATCCTCTTAACATTTTTTTCAAATCTAGCACAGTTTTCTGGTATTTTCTTGAGAAACACAATTCCAGTCTCCCTTGGACTGTGGAGAGCCCAGAAGGCAAGCTTCCTCTCTCCTTATCAAGTGCTGTAAACATTAAGCCATTACATGAAAGGTAAGGATTGTTTCTGACTATCTGCCTCAGCAGAAGTCATAATGGTGACTGTTTTTTGGAGGATCAGTCCTGTAACTGTCGGGTTTTCTATATCACATTGCCTAATTAAACCTGTGAGACGACTGAGACACATGAACATCTAGCTTGCAAATCGCTGTTTGGGCATGGGATGTCATGATTGTGTTCAGATCTGTGGAAGGGGAATGATGTGCCCTCAAGAAGCCTCATGGCACAAATTTGGGCCTCTCCCGTCTCTTGCGTCAGTGGTCAGGTAGAGCATGGAGGACAACAAGATGAGTAGCAAGTGCCTTACTCTGCTTGCAACCCCCTGAGACCTGAAGGACTTCAGTCAGTTTGAAGTCACAGGAACCATTATGCAATACGACAAGACCAGAATAGAGGTGATTAAGAGCATATTACTTGCTCGCTATATATAGATAAGGACAATTATAACTTAAGACTCTGATTCACTCCTATACTGGGCTTCTCTATGCTACTCTGCTGATATTTAGGGACCTTCCATGCACAGCTTAATTAACCGACTTAATCAAATCTGCTAGGATTCCTCCTGTGAAAAGCAGTCTGTAATCAATATGAAATCATCATACCAGCTCTGTTCTGTCCTCCATTTTGGCCATATGAAAGAAAACAGTGAGCAATACAAAAAGAAAGAATAGGGTCAACTTCTGCAAAAAAACGAATACATTATTAAGTTAGCAGTGATGCCTGGGGAACTTAAATAGAGTTAAAATTGCTGCTCACGTTGGAGTTGTGCATCCAGGAAGTTCAAACAGCAAGTATGATCTGAAGTCCTTGTAGTAAGTTCAGCTTCATTTCACTCGACATTTCTGAAAACTGCAGTAAGAAGCATAGTCATCATGGCTAGGGTTTAACTCAGCTAATTCTCCTTATTTAACATGAGGAAACTTGGGTTTAAGTCTCTGTGCAACATAGCAGAAAGCTTGTTAATTTTACTGTTGAAGATTTCACCTCAGATGTGAATGAACCTGTGACATTCAGCAGACCTGTGAAATACAGTAACAGGTAAACACCTGTTATAAGAGAAGTAAAATAACTTCCATAAAATCTGTGGTTTGTACTCAGATTTCTTTAATCTTTTGTGTACAGTGACATGATATTGCAACTTAAAATCCCACCCTGATTCAGTTATTGGACCTGCAGTCACAGCCCAGAAGCAAGGTGCCAGGGCTGTAAAGTAAACAGTGATTTTAAGGAATATTGCATTTACTATAGGCACCATCTACAATGCCTGGCCAGACACTCAAAAATGAGTGGTGACAGCATGTATTGCTGGAAGCCCAAAGTAAGGATGGTTTCACAAGTTGATTGTTACAAAAAGAGCATCAGGATGAGAAAAGAACAATGCTGATTCTAAACAACATCACACACTCCCAGAACAGCCCATTCCAAAATAAGGCTGCTTAAACTCCCACTACGAATTAATCAACAGGAGCTAAAAACAGAGAGCAGAAACTGCAAGATGTATACAAGACACCCTTCTCAAGGAGAACTCACCATGTAGGGAGTATGATAAGGAATACATTGACATGTCACTTATGCTTTGGACAAAATGCAGGGAAAGATAAAGAGGGTTCCTACTCAGGATCTTGAAAAAAGAAAACAAAAATGTCCCAGCTCAAAGAAACTAATGCAATAGCATTTAATTTTATTGCTCAGCAGGTTGGTAAGCAGCACCTTCAGACAAATAGAGCAGTGGCAGTGATTGGGCTAAACCAGTAATTCTGTGAAATGGTAAAAGATGTTGCTCACCAGAGAGCAGCCTCAAAATCCCCATCACAGGGCACAAGAATCCCAGCAATTGACCAGGGCTGTGGTGTACTAAGTACTACACTACTGATGAATAAAAATAAAGTCCTTGTCTCAGACTATCTATGACAGGAGGAGGGAAAATTTTTGAAAAGGTGAGGAAACAGTTACAGAGACCTTTTGACATGCTGCCTCAGAATGGGTAGCAATGCAATATTGCCACCATGTATGAAATCCCTTCCAAGGTATGGTTGTTTCGGGTATGCAACTTAGTGAAGCTTTTGAAGAGGCTGCTAAATGGTCTTCTGGAAAGAACAGTAATCTGGTGTGAAGAAGTAGATATTATGACGATAGATAAATGCAGCTGAGTTTGGAAAATGTCCTTTTTGTAGCTCAGCTACATGCTAATAGCCATTCTGGTGCATTGCAGACTGTTAAAAGACCAAAGATCAGGCCCCACTATTTCTGCAAAATCACCTACTTGGGAGCTGTAATTTCAATTTCACTTAGACTCACCACATCAGTCAACTTGTCTCCTTTTTCTTGATTCAGGAATCAGACCTAATTCTTTCAAGGTATGGATCTATCAAAGTGATACTGAATTAACTAGGAGGACAAGGAAGCAATTAGTCCTTCAGGTAGCTGTAATAAGTTAGATGGTACCCTATAGCTTAGTTTTCTACATTTGAACATCGAAAAAACAAAGGACAGCAGCCAAAGGGACTACATTTGTTTTCCTGTCAGTCTCTTGATGCAATATATCAACTTCAACTCAACAAATTTTGAAACAAAACATTTTATTTAAATATAAAATCTTGATGAACTATTTGCCAAATCATAAGCTTATAAAGGATATCCCCATTTGAAGCGTTTACATGGCAGTTTGACTGAATAAGTACCAAGTAACTTATGCTCCAAATTCTATTTGCATTCATTTGAACTTGATTCCTCTTATATTTTCCTGATATTTGATGAAACAATTTAAAATTATTCTAACCTATGAGAAAGACTGTTTTGAACCTGAGTTGTAAAATATAGAATACAGCAAGCTATGCAAACATAGTTATTATCGACAACCATATTCTTTACTCCTCAGGATAAAACTGCATCAGCTGGAAGTTTTACTCGGTAAAGAAAAGAAGCAAAACAAAAGAAAACAACAACTGAACACAAAACTAATTACATGAAAAGATTTATTTGTCCATAAAATGTAGATGCCATACTTGTAAAACAGCTAATTGAAATTACACTGCAGTAAACTCTTGAGTCTATTATTATGTGCATTGAAGGCCATCTGGAGAGTTTGTTTAAATATAGGGCCTAACTAGAGTTGTCCTGAAGAAAAGATTTACCAATTTATTTAAATGCATCCTGGAAGATTATCAAAATACTTACAATCTACGTGAGAAAGCCTGCATCAAGAAGACCTCTAGTCTCTCTGGCAAGATCCCTGGGAGCCTAAGATAATAACTAGTTTAGGGATTTTATAAGAAAATAATAATAATATTTTTAAAGTCACTTTTATAAATAACTATAAACATGTTACTGTGCAGACTAGCTTAGTACCATAAACTGAAGATAGCTCCTGTCACCACTACTGATGGGTTGGAAATCCCTTTGCAACACCACCATGGTAGCTGGCTGTATCCAGCCTCCAAAGTCTAGTTCCCTACTTGAAAATCTGCAGTTTTAGCAAAATGCCTAGTTAAATTACTAGGAATACAGAACCTAAAGGATACATTTTTACTCCTAAAATGTCTGAAGCAATTCCCTGGCACTGCTGACAAACAGCACTGTGAAACTTGCCAAAAACTAAATGTTTCTTTCTCTGTCTCCCCTCAGCGAGATGGTATCATCCATACTGCCTGCAGAGAACAATTTATGTGTGTTATTTCACCGACTATGCTCCTGTGCAGGAAAGTGTTGCTGAGTTCAGTCCACAATCATGCCTGGGAGTGTGCTAATCATGTAACAGTTGGGACAATGATGGATTTGTGTTAAGCTCTGTGTCCTTAAGCGCTTCCTTAACTAGTGCAAAAACACATGAAAGCACCTTCTGGGTTATCATATTCAGCTGTCTTTCTCACGGGCAACAGCTCCCTGTAGTGCTGAACACAAGCTCCATCCTTAAATTACTTGTGTTTTCCTCATTATTCTTCTCTGGATGACTGCTCCAGAACCTCAGAGCTTTTATCATTAAGAAAAATTTTAATTTCTAGCTCTTCTTTACTCATACCTAACCGACAATAATTTCTTCTATGCTTTTTTTAAAAGAAATTATTCTTTCCTTATGATTTTTATTTAGATTCATAGAATCATAGAACAATTTGGGTTAGAAGGGACCTTCAAAGATCACCTAGTCCAACCCCCCTGCCATGAGCAGGGACATCTTCACCAGCTCAGGTTGCTCAGAGCCCCGTCCAGCCTGGCCTGGGATGTCTCCAGGGATGGGGCATCCACCACCTCACTGGGCAACCTGGGCCAGTATTTTACCAGCCTCATTGTAAAAAAATTTCTTCCTCATGTCTGACCTGAATCTCCGTTCTTCTACTTTAAAACCCTTATCCCTTGTCCTGTCATAACATGCCTTTCTAAAAAGTCTGTCCCCATCTTTCTCACAGGCCCCCTTTGAGTACTGAAAGGCTGCAATAAGGTCTCCCCAGAGCCTTCTCTTCTCCAGGTTGAACAAACCCAACTCTCTCAGCCTGTCCTCACAGCAGAGCAGTTCCAGCCCTCTGACCATTTTTGTGGTCTTCTCTGGACCCTCTCCAACAGGTCCATGTCTTTCCTGGACTTTCCTTCTTTCCTATTGCTCCCACTCAAGCCTTGGTCTCACTCTTTCAGAGGGAACAATTTGACCCTCTCCCAGTCTGTCAACTTAACAAAATGATTTCATCTAGCCTTCCTATAATACAGGATCTTCATTGTTTACTTAATAAGCGTCTCCAACTTAAATAATCTTTGTGGAACCAAGTGAGTAGCAGAGTATGAAGTATTCCTACCCAAGGCTTTGTACATCAGCATTTCCCTGGTCACAGGAAAATCACGTATTTGAGGTGACCTGCCTCTTCTCTGAAGCTCATTCAAATCCAATTGAAGTCAATAGAAAGAATGCAATTGGCTTCAGGAGTAGCTACTCTCTAGTCTTCAGTGAATTTGTGGTCTTTTCAGAATTGTTGCTTTAAAACTGGTGATAATCTAAAATTCATTATTTTATAATTAATTTCATCACTGAATAAATTGTTTTTAAAATTCTATTGTGGGAAAGTGAATTCCTGTGTAATGACTCATGTTGTTTATCACAAATTATGTGAAAGATCCTTGTGCGAGTATAAACATTATATCCTGCTCAATGTTAGCAAGCATGGGCAGTACCTAGATGTGGCAGAGCTATGTTGAGGATCTTCCTTCATAGAACACCTTGTTTTGCTCAACACCATTCATCTTGTCTGCATGGCACTATGACATTTGTTTGGATAGATTTAAAGGGTATGAGATGTATTTGCAGCCAAGAATGCTGTCACAAACTTCTCTGGAAGGAAGACAAGGAGGCTTGTTCACACACTCCTTTTCACCATATGTTCCCATCAGTTTGATTCATTCCCTGTGTCAACAAGCCTTCATGGATTTGGAACTGACACTACTTTTATTATGTTGTATAATGTCACTTCTTGTAATTGGGTTTCTTCTGGATTGGATGAAAGGGTTCAGCAGTTCCCTTTTGAATGAATTCCAAGTGAGAATTGCTCTCTGATACTTTCCTGCTACCCTCAGATCAGAGTTAGCTGAGTTGCACATCCAGGTTTCACATATCACGTTCTTCCCCTATTAAGCCAGCAAGTTCATTGTAAATTAAACGTGATATATGTCCTTAAAATAACAAGTTTATGCATGCTGCTCTATGCCAGTTATTGGAAACAGCACATATACTGAAACACTTATTTTGAATTCTCCTTGCACAGTAATTCATACTTAAAAAAAAATTTATAAAAAAGTATTTATTAGTTAAATTGATTGACATTCCACAAAAGGAGATTTTTTTTTTAATAGCTTCCCATTATTATCTCAATTCCTTGATAAATTAAATCTATCTGGAGAAAGAGCTTAGAACTAAACTCAAATTAAAAGCTCTATTTTCTCAACTGCCTCTCAGTGGTAGCTGCGTTTCAGAAACAGTAAATCTGCCTTCTGATCGGCAGATAAGCCATGATATTTTTCTCCCTTCTAGACATCTGAATTTACCCAGGCTCAAACCTGCTTTGCTGACAAAGGGGCAAATTCTGGGCATTTGGACTATTTAGGTCATTCTCATAGGACAGGTTTTCAGCTCTTCACCTGCCTGATTTTCTTCTACCACAGCAGCTCAGGATGATTTCATTCGCATTAAAACAGCTATAGGAGGTTCAAACGGATGCAAAGGTTTTGATAAACACATTCTAATGTGATAGGGTCTCACCAACAACCTTGAGAAATTACCAGTATTTCTAACTACTCGTAACTCCGCACACAGAGGGTCACTCTATCTGACCAGACCAGTTTCACTACAAAGTAAAACATCTTATCTTAAACTGTTCTGAGTAATGACTTATTTCTCTGCCCTGCTCTAACTTTGTTCTCTTCAGCCACCAGCCATTCCTGTCCCAGTCTCTCTTGGTGTCACAGTGGGGTTATAGGAAGTGATTTCTGTGTCTGGGACTGTTCCTTCTGCTACAGCAGGTCCTCCTCCTGGTTAACATGGCCAGGAAACATGTGTTCTCACTGGGAAATTTGTATCCATTGTCTTTACTTTCCACTCTTTCTTCAGGTCTCAAGCCCTCTTTTTTTTTTTTTTTTTTTAAAAGTTTGACTTATATTACTGGACAAGGTCCTGAGCAACTTGATTGAAGCTGACCTTGCATTTGGGAGGTTTGGATCAACTGATCTCACAGAGGTCCATTCCAACCTGTATTGTTCTCTGATTCCATGTCTACAACCATCCAGTACAACTATACTAGAAATGATTTGCATATATTTCATGCCTTTGAAATCTTCCATGTCTGTCTCTCAATGATCTTTTTTTGGTGTATAACATCAAAACACTCTGTCTACAAAATGGAGTGTTGTAATCTATACAGCCTTGTCCTCTTTTTAAAAATAATATTTTTTGTGAAGGAATCCCAGATACTTCCTGGTGAAATTGGAATACCGGCGGGTCTTTTACATGTCTAAGTCATAAAATTAGACAACTTGAACAAAATAATTCCTTTATCTAGAATAGAAATACTCTGCCTATTGATTCTTCACCCCAATAGGCATTCATGAGGTCCTATACTAAAGGATACGTTGTTGGTAGTTTTCTCAGAAAATCAGTGAGCTTTCTAGCATTGATTAGTATATAAACTTCAGATGAGACCATCACATATCATACTTGTAATTGATATTCAGACTGAAACAGATATGACTGTAGCTGTAGTGCTTGAAAATTTACCTTTCAGTAAAATAAGATATAGGAAAATGATAAAAAATTATGCAATGATTTCTGTATTTAGATTTTTTTGTTAAAAATAGTGGTGTTATTTATATGTGACAAATATTTTTGTTGTTTTAATATACTTTCTAGGGATACCTTTCTTTAGAAGTTTTTGTTTGGTTTCCTCTTTTGTGGTTTTGTTTGTTTGTTTGTTTTTATTGTTTATGGAAAAAATGCATGCCTCAGTCCTAAACACTGGGAATAAAACCTAATAGTTTATTTTTGGCAGATTTATAATTTCTAATCTAATTTCTATGTTTTGAAAGGGCAAACACACTGAAACTGCAGGTACTCGAACACCTGTGAGTTACCAGCCTTGAAGTGTTGCTTCAGTTAGCCCATCATACTAGAGGCTTCCAACGACTCAAGATGAGTTACAGAAGTATGGATTTTAAATTTTGCCATTGCAAAATATAGATTGTTGTTTAAAAGTATATTATTAGCTCCAATTGAACACTTCAGACTTTCTCCAATAATACTGATGGTCTGTAGTGACAATAATAGAAATAATTGTGGCAGTCATATTAGCAAGAAATGTTAAAGCAAGTTTAGGAGGCCTGTGACTTCATAAACTAAGAGGAATGAAGAATTGATTAGAATGTACCAGTCAACACATATGGGAAATTGTACAAGAGTTCTGTGAGAAGATTTATATTATATAGAAAAGCAGATGCTTCATTTGTAATAGTACTTGCATTTTTGGTACCAAATGTGGTTTGATCGGGTACATGAGAATGTACAGAATATAGAGGACAATAGTGGTGATATCTAACCCGAGTGGAAAGCATATACATTTAGGTTTATCCATGTAAATGTCTATGTGTGAATTAGGCATTTAGATGCCTGTTGTAGTGAATCAACACCAAAGGGTCATCCTGTTGCTTAAGCATATGTATCTGGTGTCAGTTCAGGCACATGAAAAAATTACCAAAAAATGGCTGTGATTATGGGATTTCACTCAGTGTCTCATACACTGCAAGATATGTCTTGTCTCAAGAGGACACAGTCAAGAACATCAGCTCAACAACAGGAGGTCCGAAGTCCTGTACCTGGGAAGGAACAGCACCATGCACTAATATATGCTGGAAAGCTGCTTGGCAGAAAAGCACTTGGAGGTCCCGTTGGACACCAGGTTGAGCATGAGTCAGCAATGGGTCTTTGTGGTAAAGAAAGCAAATAGTACCTTTGTCTGCATTAGACAAAGTATTGCCAGCAGGTCCAGGGAGGTGATCCTCTCTAATCAGCACTGGTGAGGCCTCACCTGGAGTATTGTGTCCAGTTCTGGGCTCCCCAGCACAAGAGAGACATGGGCATACTGGAGAAAGTCCAACAGAGGGTCGCAAAGGTGAATAAGGGACTGGTGCATTTCTACTATGAGTAAAGGCTGAGGGAGCTGGGATTGTTCAGCCCGGAAAAGAGAAGGCTCAGGAAGGATCTTATCAATGTATATAAATACCTGAAGCAAGGGTGCAAAGAGGATGGACACAGGTTCTTTTGAGTGGTGCCCAGTGCTAGGACCAGAGGCAATGGGCACAAACTGAAACACGGGAGGTGTCTGAACATCAGAAAACACTTTTTTACTGTTACGGTGACTAAGCACTGGCACAAGTTGCCTAGAGAGGTTGTGGAGTCTCCATCCTTGGGGGCGTTCAAAAGCTGTGTGGACATGATCCTGAACAACTGGCTCTAGGTGGCCCTGCTTGAGCAAGATGTTGGACCAGCTGACCTCCAGAGGTCCCTTTCCCACTTCAAACATTCTGTGATGCTGTGATTCTGTGATTAATGCAGTAAAATACATTTAAAGCTACATGTTTCTTTTTATATGACTCAGGTGTAAAGGCGGAGTAGTCTGAGGTAAGAACACAGAGTTCAGGAGCCTTCAGAGCACAGCAGATGGTAACATTTGCTCACAAGCCAAGATACTCTCAACTCAAGATCTTACCTTGCCCCTGATGCAGTAGTAGGAGATGGGGGAAAAAGCAGATCAGAGAATTCAGGATACCGAGGTGTTGCTGAAGCTGTGTTAAATGTGCTGCAGAAGGCTGAAGGTTGTATTATGAGGTGATCATGAGTTAAGATAATTCATTCTAGAGGTAAGAAAAGCTTATTAAAATTAGGGATAAGTTGGACAGAAATAGGCACAAGAGTGTTGGCCAGACAGTGGTATATAAAAAGCCAATCCATCCACTTATCTTATTTGTTAGTGAAGAATGTTTCAACCTGACACCGAAGCTGTGAATGCTGATGAAAAGAGTCTCAGCCAAGGATTGAGCTGTAAGTCAGCTGTGTCCTTCAGCCATTTCCCTTAAGCCTCTAGAATCACTTCTGTCTTCTTGGCTTTGGACTTCTCTGGCTGACTGCTGTCCCCATCCTAACCTTGCCACAATACTGGGAAAGGCTCCCAGATGAACTCTCTCTATCAGATGAGACAGTGATAAAATGCTGGAAGACATGAATCAGCTAAAGACACTTCAACCTCCTTCCATCCTTCTCCATAAGTCTCAAATCAGCCTTACAAACATTGAGCAACATAGGCAAACCAGATCAGTTTGACAAGAGATGTGATAGAAGTCTTGGGGCTGCAGAACATCTTCCAGTGTTACTGGATAAGTTTTTAGGCAAGACCAAAATAAGCCCTGAGATAGCCCTCTTCATTCCCATTAGGGACTGTAAGTCTGTCAGCATCTCTGTGTGTCTGTCTGTATATGTGTTTTCATCCAATACCCAGTACGTGATACTAATCTGTGCTGCACATGTCCATCAAATACAGGAATATAGGCTCTCTTGTCTACTACAGTTTTGTCTTAGTACACAGAAATAAAGAATTCCAAGGACACAGAAATACACCCTGTTTATTCCCAGCACATAGACCTAGAACAGCAATAAAATTGCTCAACTTGAGTTGGAAGAGCATTATGGCTGTTGGCAAGCAGTGAGTACAGAAAATATCTTACTTCAACTCTTAAGTTCCCATATTCAGAGTGCCTGTTCGCATACCAATAAGCAGAAAGTTGTTTCAACTTCTAAGAAAACTCAGGCTATGCTTAAAAAAAAAGAGAGGAAGAAGAGCAAGTGTCTAAAAACATAAGCACTAACACAGTGGGTCAGAACAAAATTACATGGAGATCAGTATGCTGCCCCTGATGTTTGCCAGAAGTGGTCATAAGTACACAGTTATCTTTCCATTGCTAATTTATGTTTGTTTTCTGCTACTGGCAATTTAGCAGCTCCCTGAACCAGAAGCTGTATTTCGACCTACTGTGCTCAATAATCACCAATGAGATTACGTTTCCTGAATGTATCTAATCTTTTTTTTTTTTCTTTTTTTTTCCCACCAGTTTAGGCTCAACTATCTTAACTCTCAGTGCTCTTATAGTGTTTCAGTTGACCATGCAGGCAAAAAATGTGATTCTAAACTCTTTCACTACCCTGTGGCTCTAAGTATTAGTACCAAACTTTTCCTTATAGTGGCCAACATGTTGTATTGGTATATTATGCTTATTTTTTAAATAATAACAAACAAGGTTACTATTTTGATATCTACATTTCCTTTTTCACATTTTTATGAAAAACATGCCAGGGATGATGTAAGTACTGACCACAGAATCAAACTTTGGATTTAGAGGAAGAAAGTAAAAACAGATGATACTTCATGTTCATCCCATACTTCTTACATACTGACATTACAGTTACGTGTAGATTAATAAAAGTTGATTTTTAATATATCAAGTTCTTAAAAGCACGTTATGGTTTATGTGATTCTATTCAAGACAGAGAAAACATCTGAAGCAGTCTCTACTTTTCTTTTACTCTCTATATGTTGCCAAAGAACCAAGAAATTATTTGAATGCATTAAATCAGGAGAACTTGACATACATCCCAGTTTATTATTTATTATAAAGTCATGAAATATTCATTCCGTTGCTTCTTTGTTACATGGTGCTGGTTATAATAAATTAATCTGTGCTCCCCCAAGATTGACCTCGAAGAACATAAACTTTTTTCAGTATTGTAAGTATCAGAGACAAAGAAAATACAGAAAGTTGGTCCTGTGAAGACCTTTGCAGCAAAGAGAATAACATGCTCATCATTAGCCTCTGCAGAAAGCAAATAATCAGAAATTTGTGGTGTTTGGGAACAACATTTTTGTAAACTTAATATAATAGGTACAAGGCAACAAAATATCAAAGATGAACTGTGAGATTCGTATAAAGCTAGTTAAAGGCAGCAAGAAAATCATGGCATATAATTTTCTATAATTTAGCTAGAAAATACAGTACACACTATAAATGGACCAAAATAACCTTCACTTTAGGCAGCCTTCTTTTCAAAAAAGCAATTACAAATTGTTAGCCTTTGAATTTTACTTCTGCTTAACAGTATTAAAAGGAACATATTTTTTAGCTTCAGAGGTCTAAAATGTTTTATAGAAGCTTTGTTATAAGGTTGTTTCATGTGCCAAATGTCCGCTATCCAATTTTAGAAGAAAAAATTAAGTTCAGTGGTACATATTTGATCTTTCATTTCCAACAGTGACATTCTTCAAACATTCTCTGTTCTTCTATATTGCATACACTAATATGATATATAATCATGTCTCAATTTTGCACTGCAATCTGTTATCACAGACCTTTATGCTGACACAGTCCTATCAACTTAAATGAAATTCTGCATGGATTGAAGAGACTTCTGTACTGAAGAAGCAGATGCTAAGTTAGAAGGAGTAAGAATAACTTTCTCATACAACATGTGGAGGTTAAGGAGAGTTTGTAATGCACAATTCTGCCTGGAATTTAACTCAATGGGTATTTGACAGAAACTTCTCTAACACCCAGAGGCCACTCTTGTTTCTCATACATTGACCAGACTGACATAAAACAATGACTCCAGAGATTAATTTGTAATTACATGGAATAACAAGTGAGAATTTCCAAATAATGGGGAGTAGAACACAGTAAGCAAACCAAAAAAGAACAGTTTTTCTGAGACACATAGAGAACGTTATCAATTTCCCTTTGCACAGGCAGGTTGGATCACCCTTAATGGTTTGGCCATGACTTAACAGCTCTGGCGCAGATCTGTGAGACACATGCAATCTGAAATTCATCTTCACTGCACTTCTTAGTGCTAAGGGAGGGTTTTAACTCAATTATCCTGCTCTTAATTTAATCTGTTATAGTGACTACAACCCTGACTAGGATATAGACCTTTATTGTGTGGAGTTCTGCAGTATTTTGTCCAAGAAAGTACTCATTAATTAAGATGGATGTTTATTCAGGCCCTTTCTGAAGAACATTCTTGTGCTCATTCTGCTTCTCCTTATAACACATCCCCTACACTCCTTCTCTGTACAGTCCAACTGAGCCAGTCACTAACTTCAGGGTTGCTTTTCCCTTTGACTAGTGCTGTCTCCCAGACGGCTTATTTGGACAGTTTGCCTCCATCTTGGTGTGGCTGCCAGATTTGTTGATTGTGAGGTACTTAGTGCAGAGCAGGGCGACGAAGCTGGTGAGAGGCCTGGAGCACAAGTCTGGTGAGGAACAGTTGAGGGAACTGGGGCTGTTCAGCCTTGAGGAAAGGAGACTGAGGGGAGACCTTCTCACTGTCTACAACTACCTGAAAGGAGGTTGTAGCATGGAGGGTGTCGGTCTCTTCTCCCAAGCAGCGAGTGATAGGACAAGAGGAAATGGCCTCGAGTTGTGCCAGGGGAGGTTTACTTTGGATATTAGGAAAAATTTCTTCCTGGAAAGGGTTGTCAGGCATTGGAACAGGCTGCCCAGGGAAGTGGTGGAGTCACCATCCCTGGAGGGGTTTAAAAGACATTTAGAAGAGGTTCTTAGGGACATGGTTTAGTGCTAGAGTTAGGTTAGGTTATGGCTGGACTTGGTGATCCTGAAGGTCTCTTCCAACAGCAATGATTCTATGATTTTATGATTCTATAACTCTATTTCCAACCAAGCCAGGCCAGTTTATCTGTGGAAACATGCCTTTAGTCCTGACCTGGATTTTGTACCCACCATACTGTCACAGCCTACGTGCTGCTCCAAAATTGAGTAGACAGAGGTGTGTGAAGCCCAGTCTGCTCAGTCATGGATGTAGACCCAGCATTCCACCTTTGCACTGTCTGGCTAGCTGGCCACAGCTGCTGATGGTTCTAGTGGTCTCAGATGGGCACTGACAGTCTGTATGACCAACTAGTTAGTTTGTTTTCCCCACAAATCAGACTCTTAATCTCAGATTCACTTTCTGTGTAATGACTGTGGAAAGCATAGTCATAGTCATAGTAGAGAATATACATGCTAATTTATAAATCGGAGCCTAACTGGAGGTTTAATATGCCTCCAGGTTGCATAATAAGTTAGGTGTGGCTGCCTTGTGTTTGCTAAATAGGAGACCTGTGGACCATGACTACAGATTCAGTTGTCTCTATCAAAAGCTATATATATATTTCCAAAGAGTTGAAACAAAAGACGATAAAAACCTAGTAAGAATTGATGCTATTCCTTATTCTGAAAAAAAAGAAAAAAAATGTTCTCTTTATCCCAGGTTACCTATTTACTAAACATTCATTTCTTATTTTCTCATAGCAAAGGGAAGCAGGAGTTATTTAATGACAATCAAGTGGTATGAAATCAGAAGCGTGCTGTTTCATTTTTACAGGATTGATGACCTCTCCTGCTGTGAGAACTTCACAAAATCTCCTAAAAAAGTGAGTGCAATCCAGTGCTTACCGTTGCTCCATTGTTCTGTTATCACCAAATTGGACACAAAGAACAGGCCGAGAAATCAGTGGGCAAGAGGAAGATCAGTGCTTGACACGGCAAACTGTGTAGCACTGAGATACAGTTCACTTTTATGATGACACCCCTCACTACTTTCTCATTCCTTTTGAAAACAAACAAACAAACAAACAAAACCAGATAGGGGTTGTATTGTATATCTTTTGCAACAACTGATACCTTGTTATCACAGACAGGTCCTACTGGCTAAAGACAGTAGCTGGTCAACAGGCATTTCCAAAAATATAAATGGTCTGAGGAAAATGGAAATGTAATGCCTTTAATGTTATGTAAATGTAAAAGTCTTTAAGTATGCTTGGTTGCCCTTTTATAAAGGAAACAAGCAAAAGAACAATACCAGAAAAGTGGTAGAATTCTGGTATTGTTTTCCTAAGCATAATTATATTCCTGTCTCTTTTTATGGAAATGTGTTATAGACCTGAACAGGTAAAAGGTCGGACGCCTGACAGACATCTTCTACTGAACTGTTGAGATTAAAGTTTAGCTGCCAGGAATACCATGTTCATTTTAGTACATGCTCTATCAACCAGGAAAAAACAAACAAAAGCAATCATTAAACAGACTTGTTCAATCTGTTGAATTCGACAGATTAAGCCAGCACACTAAGGCATATCGTTAAGGAAATGAAAAGTGCATCTATATTTGGACAGGTACCTTTAAAAACTAATTTATTTTCTTTTTTTAGGTTTTGGTTTTTTTTTTTTTTAGTTTTTCAACTAGTTTAATTTCCTAGTAAAAGTGTTTCACCACACAGTTGCATTGTGAGTTAACATGATCTTTGTTACAGGTGTTCATCAACTGCAAAAGTAAATCACCAGCCAACCAGGGAAGAGGTCTTAAAATTTATATTTGATTTTAACCTTCCAACAGTCTCCTATGAGGACAGGCTGAGAGCGTTGGCGTTATTCATCCTAGAGAAGAGAAGGTTCAGGGACCTTATTGCGGCCTTTCAGTATGTAAAAGGAGCCTAATAAGAAAAATGGGGACAGACTTATTCACAGGCCTTGTTGTAACAGGACAAGAGATAATGGTCTAAAACTAAAAGAGTGTAGATACAGGCTAGGTGTGAGGAAGAAATCTTTTACGATGAGGGTGGTGAAACAGTGGTCTGGGTTGCCCAGAGAGGTGGTGGATGCCCCATCCCTGGAGACATCCCAGGCCAGGCTGGACGGGGCTCTGAGCAACCTGATCTGGGTGAAGATGTCCCTGCTCATGGCAGGGGGGTTAGACTGGATGAGCTTTGAAGGTCCCTTCCAACCCAAACTATTGTACGATTCTGATTAACCTGAATCAGAGATCTGCACTGCCTCTGCAGCTGCCGTGCGTAATACTCTGAGGAAGACACCCTCCTCACGGGGTACAACACAGGGAGCTGAGGCTGCTTGCTTGTCTGTGAAATACCGATACTCCCAATTCCTCCACTAAGGAGGGAAAGACTGCGGTAGTGCCGAGTTAAGGAACGTGCATCTGGTATTGCCACCTGTGCTTGCATAAGTGCAGCCAATGGGATCTGAACCGGGTTTTCATTCATGAAGAAGAGTACAAGTCCTGCCTCTGCTTTGGTGGTGTGAGCAAAAGCTTCTGGAAATGGCCTCTGTGCTTATGCTGAGGAGATGTTCAAGACTTTTGTTAGTGCCATGGACACTTTGATAACACCTCTTCCTTCTCTCTAAATCCCCACACGTAATGCACCTCTTTTCCCTCACAAAGGGTAGAAGTTGGATAGAGGCTCCTTAGTGCTAGGTCATCACAACACTGTAAATACTTAAGTTTCAAATATTAGAGGTCCTGCAGTTACTGCTTAACCAGCAGAATTTGTATTTGAAATAAAAAGAACATCTAGAAGCCACAAATGCTGCATAATTTTGCAGTAGATGTTGTTAATCCTCATTTATTTTATGACTGTACTGATTTGGGTGGATTATGAGGACAGCTCACTCAGAGAAAGCTTAGCCCAGCTGGATGTCTCATCGAAACAGAATGGGCACAGGGAGACACAGCTTTCATGTTTTCAGCTGCAATGTTCAAAGATATCAATTTTAAATCACATTTCTGTCTCAGATTGTTTTACTGGCTGCTGTTATGAAAACACCTGTATTTATCAGAATTACAAACCATTATTCCTCAGAAAATTTTTAGTTGCATTAGTTTGTGCATTTGACATCACTTTGTGTCTGGCCTGCACTATTTCTCTTGTAAAATCAGGCTGCTACTGTGCATTTAATTTGTTTTTACATCCGAGATCTACAGATGTAGTTAAGTGTGATATTGCCATTCCTGTCAATTTGCCAGTATTGTCCTGACATGCTGCTTCCAAAGCAAAGAGAAAGCAAAACAACATTTATTAAAG
Source organism: Caloenas nicobarica (assembly GCF_036013445.1). NCBI lineage: Eukaryota > Metazoa > Chordata > Aves > Columbiformes > Columbidae > Caloenas > Caloenas nicobarica. The sequence goes on along the minus strand of NC_088245.1, from coordinate 206,626,023 downwards.
ATGTGAAAAAATGACTGTAAAATAACTGTTTTGAGACAAGTGGTCATTGGTATACAGCTAAAAGAGATTTCTAACTAAAATAACATTTTAAACTTTGCTTATGTTTCCTTAGTTTTCTTTTTTTTATTCTTGTCCGATGGCCTTAGATATTTATGTTATATGCACTCTAATAAATTGTCCACTTCTGTCTGTTATTTGAAGCGCTCTGACTTCATGTATTTTGGTACCTGTTCACTAACTTCCATAATGGCTATTTGATAAGTACTAATTTAAGAATGCTGACAGAAAAGAGTGTTGTGTGGTAGCAGGGGATATGTAACCTTGTAAGAGTAAAGATAAGATAATCTTATGACCGCTGTTTGTGTGTTGGTCAGTAAACAGCGATTATAGAACTGAAATATAAAGCTTTCCTGTGTCACTGCATTGATTTCACTTTGAAAGAACCACAAGAAAAGTAAACAGATAAACAAAATTATGGCTAGCTGATGACCATACTGATATGAAAGACACAAACACGCTTTGCAAGAAAAAATTCCTAGCGACAGTCTGATTAGTCCGAATTTTGAAGACTTCAGAATCCCTTTTTTATCCCTGAAAGGCTGGCCACTGGTTATCCCTATCATTGTTCCCAGAGGGAGCAGAAAATATCAGTATGGGAAATGAGGCTACCTACCAAGATAATAATCTCATTTGCTACACAAGGATAAGGTGTTTAGTAATTTTCCAGAAAAATTACATAGATGATTCATCAGAAGCAGGTATTCTTCAGGAAGTCTTTTCTGGTCAGAGTTTCAAGTTTCAATAGGAAAGACTGGTCAGCTTCCAGTGCTCAGGTCAGAGGAAAGAGAGAAGAGAGCTCATTTTTTTGTCTTAAGGCAACCAATGTTGAGGGCACCCTCTTCAGATATGGAACGATGTGGTTTAACTCCTTATTCTTCTTTTTTGTTTTTTTTATAACAAATATGAATTCTCTGGCACCTGCATTGCAGTCTGTCTGAAGGTCTTTATTTTTGGGACTGTTTCACACAAAAACTCTGTACATAATCATTGTCCCAAAAAGGGAAACTGAGTTAGGCTGATTTTAAAGTACAACCAATGTTTAATACTTTGTTAACAGAAATAAGTCTTGCCAGAGAAATTGGTTATCCTCTGCACCTCTTCCATGGTAGTCAGCCAGACTTAAAATGCAGCACTTGCCTGGGTCTGTTGGTGCAGTAACAGCCACTTGGAGGAAGATGTGCTTCTCTCCTTTACATCATAAAAGCAAACTGAAAGTTTTATACAGTCTCAACAGCTTTCACAATACAATAAATGTATTCCTGACCAGTGCTGACCAAGACTTGTCAATTTAATGCCTTGTCTAAGACTTCTGTCCAGAAAAAGGGTAGTATTGGGAACACTTGACATAAATGTCTAGAGCCATTTCAAATGCTCTACAACCCATCTGCATAGGAGTGGCAAATACCATACAGGTATGGTGGGAAATTTGTGCCAGTGAGGAATGACTGCAGGGGGTGGGGGGAAGACAGGATAATAAGAGCCATCTGAAATAGAAGTAGAACTTTCGCATCTAGGTCATCCCTCAGTGACTGAAAAGGCTGGAGGCTCATACTGAGATTCTAGGATGGATAAGGAGTAAAGCAGTGCCCTGAAACTCTTTAACTTTTCTTTCATATTTTCCTACATAAACATCCACAGGGCAGGAGTCATTTGCATAATTACAAGCATCTAGTTCTATTTGTGATGCCCACGGTTATCCCACCCATCTTCCAACTGCTGCTTCAGTAGGGATCAGTAAATCCTGTGTCACATATTCCAGCTCTGTGAGGATGTCCTGGATATCTACAATAAACACATACACACACACACAAACCTAGGGTCTGACTGACTTACCGGTAGCTAAAGTCATAATCAGCCCATGAATTGCAAAACTCTAATTGATGGATGCGATCAAAGGTATTATGTGGCAGCTTACATTACATAATACGCATTTGCAGTCTAATTCTGTCTTCTGGCGGCCAAATATTTATTCCATAAAATTTCCGACTTAATTTGAAACCTGCTTTAGCAGACACAAGGGAGAGAGAAACATTTTTTTCTCAATCTTTCTTATGATTTGTTTAATATTTGCTGCATTACCCAAACTATTGTTATTGCTGTTTGGAGATGTGATATTGTCCCATCAATGTCACTGAAATGGTGCTGATTAATAATTTTGGAGAATATTGTCTCTAGTGTCTAATTTTGTGTCTGACTCCATTAGGAGTTCATGCAAGTAGTCATCCCATGGACATCGGTATAGACACATCGAAGAAAAGGTAAGTCAGGATTAACATGGCAAGTAATGTCTACAATGTCAATGACTGACTAATGACTCCCTTACTAGTCATTGGACAGAAACAGAAAAAATATCCAACCATAACAACTCTAAAAAAGCCTGCTGGGATCAATTCCACTAAAATAGAACATGATACCCTACATCTGGTCCAAGGTATGCAAAAAGCATCTCATTTCTAAGGCAGGGAAGATAAATCTACTTGTGACATCCACTTACAGAATTTTTAATACCTTGAATAATTTTGGAAGTCCTGTCAATCACAGTAATAATTCTTTAAAAAGATTAAAGTATCTGAGTTTATCTTGAATTTTTCTACATGTATAACCACATATACCCTGTCTTCTAGAAACACAAGAGTCAGTGATTCTGCTAAAGCCTTTGGCAAGACTCCCAAAGTTTTACTCTTATATTACTTAAGAAGAGGGCTAATCATGTAGGTCATATAGCCCTTGTAACAAAACCCATGACTGCCAGCTGCGTGTGCTGCTCTCTCCCTGTATCTCAGTTGCTGGGAGAAGCTGTGTGAGATTGGTGAAAGAAGGAAAGATGACAGAGGCAGTGTGGCTTCCCCTCACTCCCTCATTCACAAATATTTTCTTGGCAAGACTGGTTAAGGTCATCAGCATGGGAATGAGGGCAAAGTAGAGAAAGGATATGGTGGCTCATTACTGGTGGTGCAGAGCTCTCTTGAATAACACTTTTGTGCTAATGCAAGGTGTAATATAGCTTACAACTACCGTGACCCCTGCACCCTGGCAGCTCAGAAAAAGAGAGACAAGTGTTTAAAATCTATATACAAGTCACCCATATGTGTAGACATATGTAGAATTTGAATGTTTTTCTTAAAAAAAAATTCTATTTTAGAAAGAAAATTATTCTCTGTCTTGTGATTCCTGGAGTCAAACCCACTCCTTTCTGCCCCAAATCCACACATTAAAAGCAAGAAGCCACTATTATCTTTTTCTATGACAAACAATTGACAATGCAATATTTTTTGATGTGTCAACTAGCCCATGATTTAACGCTTATTTTTAGTTATCCACAAAGTCATTCTAACAACTATGACTTGCTGTACAGTGGTGATTTTCAGGTGCTTTCTAAAGATCTACAGATTACTGTACTCAAAAAGTCTTCAAAACTAGGTTCTGTCCTGATTTCAGCTGGGATAGAGTTAATTTTCCTCTTAGTAACTGTTATAGTGCTGTGTTCTGGATCTAGGATGAGAATAAGATTGATAACACATTAATGTTTATTCATTTTCTCTTCTGAAGTATTACGCAGTTCCAGATGCTCTTTTCCCAGATAAATCAAAAGCAAGACACCTTGTACTGAACTCTCATTTTTCAAACAGAAGGTTCAGATTTGATGTCATCGTATTCTTGTTTTAAGGTTAAGAAATTGCTCATTTTGAGAATTACTTATATAAACTCCAATCATCTTCTGTTCTTCCAGAGTTCAAAAAATTAATTCATTTATTTGGCTATCATCTTATAAAAGAAGTAAAGACAGAATAATGGTAAAAGTGATTATATTTTTCTTAAACAGAAAGCAAAGCTGTTACTCTACTTCAGCAGTGCACAAGGTGCTTCTATTTTATTCTGCAAACACTCCTACAGACTTATATGTATAAAGTAAGACATTTATAATGGTTGGTGTAGAGAGTAAAGCATTACAGCTAAGGCTATATTAAAAAATCTGAATAATAATCTTTTTTCTCCATGTTAACTCAGCGCCTTCCATTTAGACATTTGTTTCAAACTCCTTTTTTAAATGACACTTGACCAAACTTGAGTTCTGCCGCAGCAGCACAGAAACATCCTGTTACTGTAAGAACTTAATATGGTGTCCAAATCCAGAAAACTGGACCTTCTGATGTCATCAGCAGGCCCTCTAATTATGTTTCTTGAGAATCTGGTGACAGAACAGGGATCAGTGTTCATCAGTTAGCTTATCCATTTCATGGCTGTATTGGAGATGTAAGTATATATATAATTCCTTCTGCTGTGCCCAGACATTAATATCATTATGGAGTATCTGAGTAAGTGTCAATCATCATTTTATTTTGTTTATATTGCAACATGTTCCTTTCCACTCAAGAATCCTGATGATGCTCAAAAGCAAAACAACAGGATTATGATTTGGTAGTCTAGATGCATAGAAGCATAGAATCAGAGAATGTTTTTTTGTTGGAAGAGACCTTCAAAGATCCTCTAGTCTGACTCTCCTGACATGGGCAAGAACTTATTGCACTAGATCAGGTTGCTCAAAGGCCCATCCAAACTGGCCTTGAACACTTCAGAGATAAACCATCCAGAACTTCTCTGGACAACCTGTTCCAGTGTCTCACCATGCTCACAGTAAAGAATTCCTGTCCAGTCTATATCTGTCCTCTTCCAATTTAAAGCCATTATGCCTTGTCCTGTCACTACATGCCCTAGTAAAAAGTCTCTGTCCATCTTTCTTATAAGCCCCCTTTATATATTGAAAGACTTCAGTAAAGTCTCCCTGGAGCCTTCTCTTCTCCAGGCTGAACAACCACAACTCTCTCAACCTTTCCTTACAGGAGAGGTGTTCCATCCCTCTGATCACTTTTGTGGCCTCCTCTGGCCCCTCTCCAACAGGTCCATGTCTTTCCTGCACTGAGGGCTCCAGAGCTGGACGCAGTGCTGTACATGGAGTCTCACCAGAGCAGAGCAGAGGGGCAGAATCACCTCCCTTGACTTGCTGGCCATGCTTCTATTTATGCAGCGCAGGATATGGTTGGCTTTCCAGGTTGCAAGCACACATTGCCAGGTCATGTCCAATTTTTCATCCACCAGTATATCCAAGTCCTTCTCTGCAGGTCTGCTCTGAATTTTTTCATCACCCAGACTGTTTTGAAACTGGGGGCTGCCCCAGCTCAGGTGCAGGAACTTGTAGTTTGCCTCATTAAACTTCCTGAGGTCCTCATGGGCCCACCTCTCAAGTGTGTCAAAGTCCCTCTGGATGGCATCCCTTCCATTTGCTGAATCAACAGGGAAAACAAAACTTGGAAAGGAAACTTGTTCTGCTTTAATGATCGAAGTGATTTCTGTTTAGAGTTCCTGCAGGATCAAATCAATGTGCAGCATCAGTAACTTCAATCTGAGCCGTCCAGTGGGCAAAACCCAGGGAAAACACTGCCTTGCTCAAATCCATTTGGGAGGCTGAGACAAGTCCCCAGGTGGGAACCTTTGCAGTTGTAGGGGACATTTTGCAACTGGATTTTTCTTCTGTTCCTATCTCACAGACAGTACAATGCCATTCAATTGTACATAGCAAACTACCAGAGGGAGATGGTTTGCTGTATGACACTTCTCTTCAGCAGTCAGAGCTACTGCTGAGCTGTTATACATTTGGTCAGGCTGCTGGAAATAACCCCCATTTACTTTCCATCCACTAATAAAGAGAGAAAACCAAGCAACCTGCTTCTTCATGTTGTTTCTGTAGGAGTAACGGCTTAGTACATCCCTCTGAAGCAGAATACTTAGTCCTTTAAACCTGTGTCCTTAATAGTTCCAATAATGGATGTTTTAGGGATGGAAGTTAATGAATTGCAAAGGAGAGAAACCAGCACAGACTGGACTCCAAACCTATTGTGGAGGGAGAATTCTGGGTTTGAGCATGATTGAGAGAGCGTGAAACAAAGTGGGAAGAGCTGTTTCTTGAGATGTTTATTTCCAAGGAGAGGTGACCATGGTCACTTCTACATTTCTCCTTAGGACAGACACATATTAACCACACTGCTGTCTGAAATTTGTGTGAGAAGTGAGAGAGGGCAAGAAGAAGGAGGAAGAGGAAACAAAAATAGGAAAGAGAAATAAGAAAAGAAGAACAGAGGAGGCACAGAAAGAGATATAGCTGATGTCAACCAATTAGATGGGACTGACAAGAATGAAGAAGCATGCAGCGGCATATGGACAAGCATCAATATATTTACAGCAACAGCAGTAATATAACAGTGAATGAGATTTGAGTATGAGACTCACAAGCTGGCAGCGTGTCAGTTTGAATTCTTACACATAACCAGTGAACCAAACTGCCTGCCCAAAACAGAATCAGGGCAACACAAGTCATGTTACATCATCTGTACATAAAAAAAATGAAGAAACAACAATGAAAGAGCTCCTATTGCTCCTGCCTAGTGGCAGGGCAGATACATGACAAAAAATGTCAAACCATGTGAGCAATATTTTTTCCTCAAGTTCTACAGATCAGGATGATATTTCTGCTTCTATCTTTCACAAAGTGACATTTTTAAATTGTTGCTTCTTTCATACCTCTTTACTGCTTTCCTGGAAGGTTTGGGTTGCAAGTATAGGACTCATGCAGTAAAATCTTCGATGGGGTACCCAGTTGGCCAGGGAAGTTGTTCTTTATAAGTTACTATTCTATGATGTGTCAAGGAAAGTCTTTGTAAAAGCAGAGTAGTCACCTTTAGTCTTTCCTTAGCTCTTGTGTAGCGCTGACTAAATTTAAAAGTTCACTCATTTTCTTTGAATATGGGAAAAAATAGATTTGAAAAAGCAAAAGCCTGTTGAAACAGAAGCATTCAAAGCAGATGGAAAATAAAATAATTTGCCTTTGAGATGGAGAAAGAATCGGTATTACTAACCATTCAAGTAATAAACATTGTGATGGGTCAATTTAACACAGTTTTCCTTTAAAAATATGTATTTCTTTATTACTTTAAAACACTGATGTAAGATTGAGTATAGGTAGCATTACCGTTTAGCTTCATGTAAATGGAAATGAAGTTATTGTAAACTGAGAGAATATGATACTCTGAGCTTACTGGGGAATTGCATACACTAGAATGATAGAATCATAGAGTCATAGAATATTCTGAGTTGGAGGGGACCCGCAAGGGCCATCAAGTCCAACTCCTGACTCTACACAGGACAACTTAAAAGTTAAATCATATATTTAAGCGTGTTGTCTAAACCCTTCTCGAACACAAACAGGCTTGGGGCTATGGCCACTTCCCTGGAGAGCTTGTTGCAGTTCGTGACCACTCTCACATTGAAGAACTTTTTCCTAATATCCAATATGAACTTCCTGTGATGTGGCTTTAAGACATTCCCTCATGTCTTATTGATGGACACCAGAAAGAAGAGACCAGCACCCCCCTATCAGCTTTCCCTCATGAGAAAGCTGTAGACAGCAATGAGGTCACCCCTCAGACAGTCTCCTCTTGTCTAAAGTGAGCACACCGTGTATCCTCAGCTACTCCTCCTAAGTCACACCTCTCTAGTCCTTTCACCATCTTTGTTGTCCTCCTTTGGACACATTCTAATATTTTTAGATCTTTCTTATATTTCGGAGACAAAAACTGCACACTGTACTCAAGATGAGGCCACACCAAAGCTGAACATAGTGGGATAATGACTTCTTTTGACCAATTAGCTATACTGTGCTTAACACTTCCCTGATATATTTGGCTGTTTTAGCCACCACAGCATATTGTTGACTCATACTGAGTGTACTATCAACCAAAACCCCTAGATCTCTTTCTTCAGGGCTGAACTCCAGCTGCTTGTCTTGAGTCTTTACATACATGCAGGACTACACTGTCCCAGGTACAGAATCCAGCACTTCTTCTTGTCAAATTTCATATGGTTGGTGATTACCCAGCACTCTCCTCGGAGCTGGTGGAGAAAATGAGGCACTTATGGCCTTTTGTGGTCATTTTTAGTCGTCTTTTATAGGATAAGGTTAGCCATATCTTTTTCTAATTACTGATGTAAAGTAAGACTGGACAACCAATTCGGATATAATGTCCTCATTGTGGATAATCTGGAGAAAGAAATATTACTTTAATGACAGCAAACTACTAAAGAAACTAATTCTATCCAACTACAGCCTGTCTACATGAAATTTAAGAAAACCAGCACTTTTTTAGGATTTTAAGTATGTTATTGGGGAAAAAAAAAAGAGAGATTCCATATCAGAGAAAGTAAAGAAAAAATATTTATCAAGATTTTCAGCTGTTTTTTCAACCTAACACTGAAGCTCCTGCAATCTGTTTCCTCTGTCAGTCTCTTCAGCCTTCATTAAAAAAATGTAGAAGTCTCCCAAAAGCAGAACTTTGTCAAGTCTTCTCTGAAGCTGAAGAGGCCAACTTTTGCTGTGTACCCAGGAAATCCACCAATGCATATGTGGCCTTTCCAGTGTTTCCAAATTGACTTTTTCATTACCTGAGTTTTCTTGTTATGAAAGAGTGTAGTATTTTGGTTTCCTATCCCAATTTCAGTGAAAAAAACAACAAACCAGCCAAACGAAAAACTTATTGCAATATTAGCATTTTGCAAGGAACAGTAACAGATTTTTGACTTTATTTAATAATAATGTTCTTATCAATGAATAGGGACTAAAACATGAGTTCCGAAATATCTTCTACTTCAGGGGTATTTGTAAACAAAATATAGAACCAGAACATTAATTTGCTAATTGATTCCAAACACATAAGGAACCGAACAAAAATCCTTAATCTAGGGCCTCATCAAGATAAACTAAGTAAATCGAAGTAATAAGCTTTTCTCTAAGAGCAGTTGTTGATCAAGAACATCCATCAAAGTCAGAATGCATATGCATATATGCATGAGAGGCCTATTTTATCACAGGTATTTTAACAACCAAAAGAACAAACTTCTGTCCCTATCTTCTCTTCATCCTGAGTTTCTTCTTCTAGCCTTTGGCATTCTCTATTAATTCCTCTCAACTTCCTGCCTTTTGCTAACATCCTGGACATCTTCTCTTCCTAAGAAGTAGTAGGCTTGGACTTCACTGTTTCCCTGAGAAGGATGAGGAACATAATATCCATAGCTACCTTAAACCAATATTCTGCCATGATTATTCAGAGAAGGGGCCTGGTATGTCTCCTGCTGCTCTTCACAACCTAACAACCTTTCTCTATGATAATTAGAAGAGCTATTTCCAGAAGAATTTACTACTTTGTGTGAGTAAAAGCATCAGACTCTGTCCTGGATTAGTATCTCCATTTACAACATATCTGTCTTCCAGAAAAAAGATCTTCAAAAACCTAAGAAGTCAAGCACTATTGTTAACAGAGAGAAGATAATTAAAAAAATTAGTAGTTTCTTGGTGCTTGAAGTGCCAATGTAGTCAGCAAAATAGGACAAGATGTTCGACTTCTGTTAATGTATTCCTGCACTGCAGCTTCATGGACCTTTGCAAGAATTAATGCAGATTGTACCCTATAGGTCTGCCCCTAATGAGTACTTTCCCAGCTGGCACTGGGCCTCCTTCAAAGTTTCAGAGCTCAGCTGAAGGTGGTATCTATTTCTGTGCAACCAATATAAAACATAGTGAGAGATTCTAATTACTGAACAATTACTGGTGTACATCCAGACATAGCTATCTTAAATGCTGTATAAATCCAGCTCTACAATTCTGACAGTAAGCAAGGTTACCGAAGATTTGAATTTTGCTTTGCCTAAAAAAAAGAAAAAAAAAGAAAAGGAAAGCTTGCTGGTGCTAATATTCATTCAAAAGTGAAGTAATTGGCAATTTGTACTTTTGTACAATTTATTTGAACTCTAAACCTATTTCAGGTTATTTGCCTTCCTGTGACATAGTCTGAAAATCTTATTGTTTGGTTTGCGTTTAGAAGCTTTCCAAGATAGTTTTGAAATTTAGTCCGAATACATAGGAAGGCAGCTGTGTGTGAACAAATGGCAGGCCTTAGATGTAGATCACAGAAAGGCAGGAAAATAGACAAATACAACAGACATTTGGCACCTTACTAGTTTATTCCATATTATGTTTTATTCACCTCTGTGGCAGATGCATTTTCTTCAACCCTGTTCAGTGTGCTGAGAGTTTGCAGTGGGACCTTCCCCAGCTGAGGCCAACTAAGGAGTAGTTTTCCACATAAACAACAGTAGCTTCGCCAGTAACACAGCAGAGAAACTGGAGAATCACAGAGTCTTTCTAACACCTTTGTTGTCGCTATATGTTATCTTTATATGGCTACATCTGTATGAGTAAATAAAGTAACATTAAAGACTTCCCTGGCTTTGAAGCCTCGGGTACAAACTGGTCAGGTTCAGGATAGACAGCACTTGTTCCTGTGTCCTGTCTGTGCTCCATGCTAGAGTGCCTATGACATAAATATTATTTTTGTCATCAAGAAGAGTCCTTTTTACAAAATACCTAAATAACAAAATTTCCAACTTAGGCACATCATTTAATGCTCCATTTCAGTAAGATAATTCCAAGCCATGGATATCCACTTTCTGAGAGGAAGCAAAGATGTTGCTATGCTGCAGGTGCAGATCAATAACTACATGAGTACTATTAAATGACAGAAAGCAAGTCAATAAAACCATGCTCTCACGAGCCAGTTAGAGGCAAACTTAAATGCACAGACAAGTCACAGCACTGTATGACATTGTTAGGCTTATTAAAAAGCAAGAATTTGAAAGGGAGCTAGTTTACTCTGTAGGCTTTTCTTGGGTTTCATCATTGCAGTTTCTGATGATCTAAGTTTCTCCTTCCCCTTATAATTATTCTATTTGCTATTATAATATTCCACTGTATTTTCTTACTCGAAACATGATTTTCACATATCTGTTCCTTAATTTCAAGTTGTGATACCACTAAATTGGTGTGATAACATGAAGAATCATGTTCAAGTGAATTGAAGGTTGAATCTTCTCTGCTCTGGTTTCTATCTTAATTTTAGAAAGGTCCAAAACACCCAGGAAAAAGTATTTTCTTTTGGCAGTATTTTTATGATGGTATGGCGCATAAATCTATACTCTGTGATATCACAGTGGTGTTTGGAGTGATGTCCTGAGACAGAGAAAACTCAAGTCTTCCAGTTCCAAAAATATCTAGGGTAGAAAAAAATCTGCTCTGAATCAGAATTTGAGAACACTTGTCTTCCAGGCTTCGAGTTTTTCCCACATTAAAGAAGTCAACATTTTGATCTGGAATCACTCAGCTGGACACACGTTCCATTTTCATAGGAAAACACATTTGGCTTGAGGATTATCGCAGTGTGAAAAGATTAAAATAAATTGAAATTGGAAAATGTCTTATAAGAAGCATTACCTTTTCATCAGCTTGTCTCTTTTTCTCTGACAGCGGGATGGGTACAGGGCAGAAACATAAAAAGTGATGAAATCTGAAAGAAGAGATCATTTTCTTCTATCTACCAAAAAAAACCATGGCCAGATTTACCACATGCTCTGGCAAAATCCAGGCTGAGAGCCCAGATACAGAAATTCTGCCAACTGTGGAGAAGGCAAAATGACATTGTACTTTGCAAGAGGTCTTCAGCCAGGCAGTGAAAAGAGTTGAAGTGCTTGGTGCTTGAACGGGATGGGATGCCTGGAAAATGTGCTGATTCAGAATGATTTACAAGAAAAGGCTCTTGAATAGCCCAAGGTGAAGTTTTAATGCCTCTCAGGGTGTCTCTGAGGGTTGTCTTAATTGCATTTTTAGCAGGCAGTTGGCTCAAATAATGCTTACGTTGTTATCATATTGCTATCTTGTAGAGCTATTGGTATGTCTATAACATTCAGTCTTTAGAGCAGGTTGCACTGTTAGCTTTGTGGTGCAAGTCATTGAGGAAGGAGCTGTTATAAGAAACAAATCTTAGCTTTCTGCTATAACCTCTCCACAGATGAAACACATTTTTGAGGTAAAATTTCTATCTAGGATTTTTCACTATTGTTTTTAATAAGTCATGAGAAAGATATAAATTTTGTACTATGTATATCCACACTACTTTTGTATCCAAATCAAAGGAGGGCTTCATATTATCGTTCTTCACTCCTCGTGAGGAGTAAAGATAAAATTACTCTTCATTATACTAGTGCAACTCTGGAAGGGAAGCATCTGTGCCTTTATGAAGCCATATCACCAAAAGCATAATTTGGCCTATGATTTGCAGTGTGTTTTAGAATAAGAATGATTATACAAATGTAAATTGTTTTTATTGCTATTGGCATTAGCAGTACTATTATGGCAACAAGAAAAAACAACAAATAGTCTATGTATCCAACCTATTTTCTAGTGGCATATGGTTCTTTCTATTCCAGCTTATGATTATTTCTGTTGTATTCATAGTTTTGCATGATGTTTTAATGAAGTAGCAAAGGATAGCTCTGCACTCTGATGTCCATTCTCATGCTACTTATTTTTTATGATGGTTTAGAATAAAGCCTGCAATTATTTCAAGTGCAAAACAAAAAACCAAATACAGTTGCTCCTATAGGGCAGTGGTTCTCATGTTTCAAAGGGTTAACTTCACTTTCTTTTCTTTTTTTTTTTTTTTTTAATTTTTTTACCCTGAATGAAAGACCTATGGAAGGCCAAAACAGACCAGGAAAAACCTGAAATATTTTACACTCTGCTTCAGTGATCTTTAGTGATCGTAGAATGTCCTCAGTTGGAAGAGACCCACAAGGATCATTGAGTCCAACGATATAAGCATTATTGTGTCTGTTAAGAATAACTAGCTCATGGCATTTCAATATTTAAGGAACTGATAAGTAACCCATGAGATACCAGAAAAAAAAGGGGCCCAAAAGGCCAAGATAGCACCACTGTATATGAAAAGAGGTTTTAAACATGTGATGATTTTACCTTTGTGGCAGCCAAAAACCCAAGTGACAATTTTAAGAAAAGATAATGACCATGAAATTCTATTTTTGAATAAATATAATTTTGCTTAAAATGCTGGCAAGAGGATTTGCTTCAGACTCAAAGTCTGACATTCACTGCGTGCCGCTGAAATCCAGCTCTGATGGCAAGTTTCTTGCTGGCAAAGGCGTGACCCGTTCCAGATCCAACAGAATGTGAGCTTATCTTGACTGTACAAAAATTCCTTATGAAACCATCAGAATGTAAGTCACAGACAACACTCTCTATAATATAATTTTTTGACCTGCAATGAGGGAGTGCCATTGGTTTCTGATGGAATCAAATCAGTTCCTTCGACAAGGTTTTCCAGAACTTTAACATACCATAATGAAAGTGTCGGTCCTTCCTCTACAGTAAGTTTGCTTCCCTTTACTACAAAGATGGATAATTCCTGTTTTACCACTCTAAGGAAACAGAACATGAAAATCCATATTATTAGGTATTTCAGTGAGTTAAATCAGATATCCCTATGTGCTTCTCGTTCTCTTTCTCGCTGCAGAAGTAAAGTACTAACAAACACAGAACCAACTGCTGCTTGAGGAAGGGCTTCTCTATAGAAACCTTCTATTAGTTGTGGCTAAGGGAGAAATTAATGCTGTGGTAGATTTGCTAGGGTCTTACACCCTTTGAGGAGATACTGTTCTATAACAAAGAGTCACAAATGGGAGGGAGGAAGGGATGACTGCAAAATAACAAAATTTCATGAGAAAAACATCCCAGAGATCCTGCATCACAGAGCTGAATGTCCATACAGGTTTGTATCTATACTTCATTCTGATAGAATATTGAATAAAAAGTAGACAACAAAAGGTAAACTAGATACTCATAACCCGATGGCAGGAAAGACACTTGTTTTCCTCCCAGGTGTTCAAATGACAGAAAAACAGCACAGCCATGGTGAAGTTTCAGATGGCTTTTACTCATCTGAATTAAATCCCACTCTTGGTATTCCTCTCCTGTTTGGAGAATGTGTCATGGAAACATGTGATGGATATCAAACTGGAGTAGGGACAATGCCATGGTCTGGCAGGCATTTATCAGTAAAGATGTTATTCTTTAGTCTGAAGTGAAAACTCCTGCATCAATCAACGAGACCAAAAGTGTTTTGGTTTTTCTTTGTGGATTATCTGCAACAGTTGGTTTTAACAGGTGTATCTCGCAGTTCAGCCAAGAGCTGGCAGTGTGTTGTTATAACCTCTTAATTCATATGGAAACTAAGCCTGTTCTTGGCTAAAGTGGTGGCACATTTGATACTTGCAGATGGTATCCTGGCTTCCTAAACTCATGTTTGTTTGTGAGGCTGGTTGTGTGCTCCTATTCACTTGGCTTTTTTGGTTCATCAGCATTATAGAAGATGCCAAGTGAACATGATCTGATACGGGCAACTTTGCTGCGAATGAAATTTTTCCTGCAAGGCAGCTCTTCCAACATTACCCTGTCTCTCTGATGATGATACTTGTTGATACTGATGCCCCCAAATAGCAATTTTTTACTTAGAATGGATGGAAAATACAGGGTGCCTGTGGGCACTAGTGGGCACTAGTGAAATACCGTATTAGCAAACTGGCAGGAAATAGGTATCCTAGATTTCAAAAACCGTTGAATATTTTCTTGTATCTCTGAATCACAGAATCACAGAATCACAGAATGTTAGGGATTGGAAGGGACCTCAAAAGGTCATCTAGTCCAATCTCCCTGCCAGAGCAGGAACACCTACATGAGTGTTTTAATTCCTTGAAAATGAGGCTATTACATAAGTGCTTCTAAGTAAAAGACAGTAACTTTAAAAAGTTTCTAACCATTTAGGATGGGATTGTCTCATATTATTTAAACTGCGTAAAAGTTAGCAATGATATTAATGGAGAGGGATGAATCACCCACCCACGAGACAGGCATTTAAGCCAGTATGTCCTGAGTCCTACGCAACTGTAGAGATTAAAGGACCATATTATATGAGACAGACAACATGAAGGTAAAGTGGGATAAATCCTATCTTTAGGGTCTACAAATCTACAGAGATTACACACAAATGCCACCTAAATTGTAGTTTAGGAGCTTGATGAGAACAGACTAGTGCTTTATGAATTGTCTTTTTAATAAACTCAAAATCCTTGAGTAAAAGGGATGTGGATCTCCCATTCATAATGGAAGGATTTAGTTCGTGAGGGATGAAATTAACCTGTTTTATTAAATTGTCGCACTGACTATTTTGATGATGAACATGGTCTATATATAAATTCAGCATAGCAAATTGTCAAGACAGGGTAGACAGTATACTACAGAAGGACAAGACACTGGAAGAAATAAACTAATTATTTTGTAACAAAATGAGAGACAGGACAAGATTTATGAAAAAACTAGGTTTTTCATACAGCAATTTAAATAATTACAAAACTTTCAGTTGAACTTGTGAGACAGTTTCAGGGTGAAAGAGAAGACAAGAAAGAACCTCATTAATTTTTAATCTTTGAAAAGTTGTCAGTCAAAGGGATTATGGATTCATTCTAATTATAATTTGTTAAATGTAAAAAAAATACATTTATTTAGACTTCTTAATTCTCTTCTGGATAATTAACAATTTGGATTATTATATTTATCTGGATGATTGCAAGGGAAGATCTTGGCCCTGAACACTTGAAAAATGCCAGATGTTCTAAATTTAACATACTGTCTTTTCTCTAATTACTGGTATGACTGGTCAACACATATGCTTTAAATTTGCAGACTTACATATTATATAGGCTGTTGTCTAAAAATAGTCAAATAAATATCTTTAATGAGCTAAATCTAATGCTTTATTTCATGCCTTCATTATACCTAGATTTCTTTTTTTGTTGTTGTTGCAGATGTGAAATTGTACTAGAGTTAATCTTTATAGAAAACACAAAACTAGAGATTAAATCCTGAACAATAAAAAAAGAGATACATACCCAGAGAAGTTTTACTTTTTAAGTTTCTAAATGACTGAATTAATAGTGCTTTACATTATTTCAAATACAAAGGAAAAATACTCTTTTTAGTTCTTTTCAAATCTTTTTCATTCATTCACGTCAGTCAATTACACCTCAGTTCAGCAAAGAATTTCAGCATCTGAAAAACTTAATGACTGTGAAAAGTGTCACCAAATATTTCCTGCAATCATCTTTTCCAATTGTATTCTAGTGTACTTTTTTTTTTTGTAACTTTGCTAATGCATTTAGAGGTCATCTAATTTATCCTCTAGCCACAACTTGTTATTCCATACATTTATTTTTGTCTTGCTTCATTTTATCTAATTTTAAGTCTCTCAAATGCTAAGATTTCATAATCCTGTCTCATTTTACAATGGAAGAGTGAGGTTGCAGAGAAGGGCCACATGCTCATAGTTAGGATATGTGTGAGTGCAGGGAACATGGGCAGATGTGTTTGAGTGTGACATGTCAATCTAAAAACGAACTTGAGTATGGTGGATCTGGATACTTGACAAGACATCCTTTCATAGGGAAGGGTTGTTATATCCTGTAGCAATGCCAAATGTAGCTCACTGGGAATGTTATCATCCATTGTCATATTTTGAGCACTGTGAGGAGAGGAACTTTAGAAGATCCAAATGTTAATTACATAGTTATGTGCCATTGACTTTAAATGGTTAAACCTGCTAAAGGCAAACTTGTCAATGTCAAAAGGACGCTGTAAAATATGATGGTGTTACTATTATGGGTTTATGCAACTATTATGCAACTTGAGCCAGATTATCCTCATCCACTGTGAAGCCCGCCCAGTTCTGCTTGAGGTCCTTCCTTGTAAATATCCTTTCCTCTTCAAACATTTTAATATCTTTCTCTATTGGATCTCTTGAGCAGTCTAGGTAGCTTGACAGAGTGCCTTTATTTTCTCACACTAAGTGTGGTAGAAAAAACCTTAAAGCATTTGTGAGTATTAATCGTCATTCTCCATGAAAAGCATGAGTTCACATAGCTGCTTCACGTGGGATAATTAAGATGATTGTAAAACAATGACCATCCCCCAGTTCTGATGAAACCAAAGCCTCTGAAACTGTACTGGAAATGTACTTGAGTAAGCTTTTACTGTGGTCTCTGGCTTGCTCCTGCTGAGCTGCAAATAAGCAATTTAGAAGGCTTAGAAATACGAGTGTTCATGGCAAGTCTGTGACTCATTGTTGAGCAGCCTCACTAAAAAACGGCATTTTTTTCATTTTAACACCTCGAAACATAAGACTGGGAGGGCCATCAGGGAACTGGTTTTCCTGGCTCACTTAGACCAGTTCCCTGATGACACAGATATCATGTGTTATAATCCCTTTCATTAACTGCTCAGATTGTCTTGGAAAACTCACTGGGTTTTGGAAGCGTGTTTTTTGCTGCCACTACTTTGTTGTACAAAAAATGTGTAATAAATTGTTCAGACAGGAAAGCCCTGCACTGGACACTCCAGTTTCCTGTCACCATTACTGCTGGCAATTCTTTTCCTAGTGCCATCCAGGAAATTGTGGCCTTCTTTGCTCAAAGACCTATTGCTAGGTATTGTTGTTCTTGAGGAAAATTTCTCCGTCTTCAAGTTTTGCTGACATGTTGCATTTATTCTGACATATTGTACTTACTGATAGAAAATATGTCATCTTTCTTCCTTCACGGAGCAACACTGAACAAATTTTCAGTCTTACAGTTCTCTGAAATGGTCTTTTAATGCCTCAAACCACGCTACAGTACTTTTGCATATGTATTCCAATTCTCCTGCATTTTTTATAAACACAGAGGACACTATAGAACCTTCCAGATGAGACTGTAAGAACAATCATATTGGATCAGAACAAAGATCCAAGTATCTCATCTCAGCTGTACCTTAGACACCGGCTCTATATGTGGGAGCAGTGCTACCTGATCCCTGCTGGAAACACCATCAGCTCATTTTAAGATGAGCAGAGCACAAGTCATAGAACATAGTCTTCTAGGATGAATTACTATGCGCATCTGTTTACTTTACATTTCTTATTAACTGCATGCTTATAGTGAATGTCTTCATTGATGGCAAACAATGGAAACACCTCAGACAAACTATCTAAAAATTAAATGGTGTGCTGATGCAAACTTTTGAAGATTGTTGCATTACATTCATCTAATTTGAATTGCTACAGGCTTCTTTGCCTTCTCATTCAGTTTTCTGATTCTTATTTGTTCTGGCAGAGTGTCTCAATATTGACTTAACAACAACTTTCATTAATGCTCTTTTATTTTTTGTGCCATATGCCAATGTGAAAATAATAAAATTGACCCAAAGACACATCTTTGCCTTTCCCATATTGCAATACTTTCTCTTTCAACAAAACTAATTGCCATGAAGTCTTGACCTTTTTTTTTTTTTTTGATTTTTCAATATGTTTACACTTCATTTTGCTTCATTTTGTTCCAGTCAACATTTTTTTCACTGGCGCTATACCAGCCACCTTACAGAAATTCAGATGATAGATGGAATACATTCAGTTCTGTCAGAGAATGATTTATCTTTGCAAAGAAGTTTACCAGGTAATTTCTGTGCAATCTACCTTTGGTAAGTATGTTGCATTTTATTTAATTTTATTCCATTTTCTGTTTAGCCCTGTATACTTTGGAGCAAAACTTACAAGTTCTTCATTATCTGCAGGACATCTCTATTCTTAAATAAGGCATTTCATTTAACAAGGAGCATTGCTACTACTCTGACAACTTCATTTACCAATTTCAGCAATGTTTTGGGATGGAAAACTGCTAGTCTGCATCACTGGCTGCATTGGCTACATCTCAGTCAAACTGAAAGGGCAGCCTTCACAGTGGTAGTGTGAGCACTGTACTCCAAGTCCTCTCCATTCTCTACCTTAAGCTGCTCCACATGACTGCTTTGTGCAAACATAAATAAGCCTTTACTGGCATGTCCAGCAGTTTGTTAATCCATTGAGCATGTTCAGACATGTTTTCATGTGCTCTGAACATTGCATTGTGACCACTCAGGAGTCTGCAAGTTTTCAGACTAACAGTCAGTGTAATCCAGACAGGATAATCTCGTCTTGACGTAGTTCTAAGGACAACTTTTATCAAAAGGATTAAGATATAACCTTAGTTTTACTCCCACCTCAGATGGTTGAGTTCCAGTTCCATATCCACTAAACTACTGGAAGTCTCCTTTTTCTGATATTCAGAAACATTATTCTTACCAAAAGTGAGAGGAAAGTATTGAAACAGCTTTTGGAACATAGTTAGATTACCTTTCATCACTGTTGTAGTTCAACTGTATATCAACTTCACATCTAATTTCCTTAGGTTTCTTTTGCTTTACATGGTGAAGGAACCTTTCATTACATGTTTTCAATTGCACTAATATTTTTACAGCATTTTTTACTTTATTCCTATACTTAGAGGTGTCAAAGGCCTAATTTATCTTGGTCGTCCTTTTTGTCTACTCATTATTAAATCTCTGGATTTTGCAGTTTTGGGTAGTCCTGTTGTGTCCAAAACAGTTCTCTACACATTTTGAGACACCGTTCTGTATAATTATCAGCCACTTTATCTAAGGCTCTAAGGTATAAAATGCTAAGCATCCTCCTTGTTTATTGTGAACAGGTCTAAAATAGTTCACCTTTTATTGGCCAAGAGACAGTTGTGTGACAAAATCAGCTGCTTTCATTTGTAGCAGAATATAAAAGTGTGATTTAAATATGGGCATACACTTTTATATATAAAAGAATGGCTTGCTGCTTCTGGTGTTAGTAAAGGTTAAAGATTGTATGATTATTAATTAGGGTTAATCTTACCAGTCTTTAGGCAAATTGTTCTGATTTCTTCAGGCAGAACAAAAAAACCCAACCAAACAACAACAACAAAACAACAACAAAACTTGAACTTTTGCCTCAGGTTAAAGATTTTATCTATGAAGGTTACTAAACCACTAGAAAAAATGAATTTTAGTCTTCTGAAAACTTTGACTAAATAAATCTGGCTTTCACTTTCCCTTTCGGAAGTATCTGAGGGTGTATATAAAACCAGAAAAGTCTAATGAAAACTCATTTCTCCCTGACTGTGAGATAAAGGCCACTCCTAAGTGCAAGCTAATCTTTTCCCATGTGTTTAAACATCTAAGTTGTTGCTTCTACCATTTAATTTCTTTAGGTAAATTTATGACTTATTGTATTTCACCTGGTGTAGGTGGAGATTAATCATTATTTAAATTTAAATGATAAAACAGCAACATCTGTTACTTAGTAACACAAATGTATGATTATGTTCTGAGGTAATTAACTATTTTCATAAGCCTTTTTGAGCAAATTACATAGCTCATTAGACTTAGATTCACCTGCACCCTATATAGACTCTGTGCTAGTGCAAATTGCTTTGGGGCATGTTTGCCCTAAACTATGCCTACTGGGGCTGATGTGACTGGAAGAGGGGTGGTACCTACTTGAACTGCTGCATCATGACATGTTACAGCTGGATGCAGCATGTGTCTGCATCTTGCAGCCTGCAAGGCTACCTTTGCTGTTGCCAGAGATTCAGACCTGAATGCCTGAAATATTTAGCCATATAAGCAAGCAGAGAAAGAGGTGTCTTGGTTGAGGGAGAAATAGCCAGGTAATGAGGAGTTGGTAAAACACTGGGAATTCATATGACATTTAAGAAGTGTGAGAAATACTTATTCTTAGAAACATGGTCCTTTAAAATAAAGGGAAAAAGAAATTTAGAGGGCTCCCTGGAGTAAAATAATACCAGGAATTTGTGGAAAGATGGGACAAAGAAGATAAACTCTTGATTAAATAGGTTCCCAGGCTCTATAAGAATGCTTACCTTTGCTGGACGTACAGTGGTGCATGGATGGCATCCCTACATGGTCTGCAGCATTTCAGGTTGAATCATATGGAGGAGTTAGAAACCTGCGTTCGGTCAGGAGATCATGATCTGGTGGCAATTACAGAGACATGGTGGGACAGCTGACATGACTGGAATGTGGTCACGGATGGCTTTGTCCTTCTCAGGAAAGACAGGCCAGCCAGGCGAGGTGGTGGAGTTGCTCTTTATGTGAGAGAGCAACTACAATGTATAGAGTACTGTCCAGGTGCGGCTGAGGAGCAAGTGGAGAGTCTGTGGGTGAGAATTAAGGGGCAGGCTGGCAGGGGTGACACTGTTGTGGGAGTCTATTACAGGCCACCAGATCAGGGTGAGGATGTTGATGAGGCCTTCTACGGGCAGCTGAGCGTGGCCTCACAGTCACAGGCTCTGGTTGTTATGGGGGATTTTAACTACCCTGATGTTTGCTGGAAGGACCACTCGGCCAGCCAGCCTCAGTCTAGGAGGTTCCTCCAGTGCATTGACGATAACTTTCTGATGCAAATGGTGGAGGAGCCGACTAGGAGAGGTGCGCTGCTGGATCTCGTCCTCGCTAACAAGGAGGGTCTGGTTGAAGCAGTAAAGGTGGGGGGCTGCCTTGGTTGCAGCGACCATGAGATGGTGGAGTTCAGAATCTCCTGTGGTGGGAGCAGAATGCCAAGCAGAATTGCAACACTGGACTTCAGCAGGGCCGACTTTGGCCTTTTCAAACAATTGCTGGGGGAAATCCCGTGGGCAAGGCTGCTTGAAGGTAAAGGGGCCCAAGATAGTTGGTTAACATTCAGGGACTGCTTCTACCAAGCTCAAGATCAGAGCAACCCAACACATATGAAGACAAGGAAGGGAGCCAGGAGACCTGCGTGGTTATACAAGGAACTGCTGGGTAAGCACAAGTGGAAGAGGAGAGTTTACAAATCGTGGAAGGAGGGGCTGGCCACTTGGGAAGAATATAAGGCTGTTGTCAGAGGATGTAGGGAGGCAACTAGGAAAGCTAAGGCCTCCTTAGAGTTAAACCTGGCTAGAGGGGTCAAGGACAACAGGAAGAGCTTCTTCAAATACATGGCAGATAAAACTAACACCAGAGGCAATGTAGGCCCACTGATGAATGGGGTGGGTGCCCTGGTGACAGAAGATACAGAGAAGGCAGAATTACTGAATGCCTTCTTTGTCTCTGTCTACTCTGCCGGAGGCTGTCCTGAGGAGCCCCGTACCCCTGAGGCCCCAGAGGAAGGCAGGGCAATGGAGGAGTTTGCCTCAGTTGATGAGGACTGGGTTAGGGACCAGTTAAGCAATCTGGACATCCATAAATCCATGGGTCCAGATGGGATGCACCCGCGAGTGCTGAGGGAGCTGGCTGAAGTCATTGCTGGACCACTCTCCACCATCTTTGCCAAGTCTTGGGAAACGGGAGAGGTGCCTGAGGACTGGAGGAAAGCAAATGTCACTCCGGTCTTCAAAAAGGGCAAGAAGGAGGACCCGGGCAACTATAGACCAGTCAGCCTCACGTCCATCCCTGGGAAAGTGATGGAACACCTTATCCTTGGTGCCATCTTAAGAGATATCAAGGATAAGAGGGTCATCAGGGGCAGTCAACATGGCTTCACCAAGGGGGAGTCGTGCTTGACCAACCTCATAGCCTTTTATGAAGACATAACAAGGTGGATTGATGATGGCAAAGCAGTGGATGTGGTCTACCTTGACTTCAGTAAAGCATTTGACACCATCTCCCACAGCATCCTCACGGCTAAACTGAGGAAGTGTGGTTTGGATGATCGGATAGTGAGGTGGACTGCAAACTGGCTGAAGCAAAGAAGCCAGAGAATCGTGGTCAATGGGGCGGAGTCTGGTTGGAGGCCTGTACCTAGTGGAGTGCCTTAGGGGTCAGTTCTGGGACTGGTATTATTCAATATATTCATCAACGACTTGGATGAAGGAATTGAGTGTACTATCAGCAAGTTTGCTGATGACACCAAGCTGGGAGGAGTGGCTGACATGCCAGAAGGCTGTGCTGCCATCCAGCGAGATCTGGACAGGCTGGAGAGTTGGGCGGGGAAAAATTTAATGAAATATAATAACGGAAAATGTGGAGTCTTACATCTGGGCAGGAACAATCCCAGGTTCCAGTGTAGGTTGGGGAATGACCTATTAGAGAGCAGTGTAGGGGAAAGGGACCTGGGGGTCCTGGTGGACAGCAGGATGACCATGAGCCAGCACTGGGCCCTTGTGGCCAAGAAGGCCAATGGTACCTGGGGTGTATTAGAAGCGGGGTGGTTAGTAGGTTGAGAGAGGTTCTCCTTCCCCTCTACTCTGCCCTGGTGAGACCTCATCTGGAATATTGTGTCCAGTTCTGGGCCCCTCAGTTCAAGAAGGACAGGGAACTGCTGGAGAGAGTCCAGCGCAGGGCCACAAAGATGATGAAGGGAGTGGAGCATCTCTTGTGTGAGGAAAGGCTGAGGGAGTTGGGTCTCTTTAGCTTGGAGAAGAGGAGACAGAGGGGTGACCTTATCAATGTTTATAAATATATAAAGGGTGAGTGTTACAAGGATGGAGCCAGGCTCTTCTCGGTGACAACCAACAGTAAGACAAGGGGTAATGGATTCCAGCTGGAACGCAAGAGGTTCCACTTAAATTTGAGAAGAAACCTTCTCAGTGAGGGTGACGGAACACTGGACAGGCTGCCCAGGGAGGTTGTGGAGTCTTCTTCTCTGGAGATATTCAAAACCCACCTGGACGCCTTCCTGTGTAACCTCACCTAAGTGTTCCTGCTCTGGCAGGGGGATTGGACTAGATGATCTTTTGAGGACATTCTGTGATTCTGTGATAAACTGCTTGTTTCTTCTCCATTACAGCTGATAAGAATGATGACACTGGCTACGTGAGGCTCAAGTATCATACATGAAGTGCATCGCACACTCCAAAACCACTGCATAACTGATTGCTGTACTCCCTATGTTACAGATAGATGTGTAAAAAGAAGACAAGACCTGAAGTGACATGAGAATGAAGCAATTTATATCATTGCAGACCAGGAGTTGGATGTTGCCTTCTGAAAGAAGGTGTAAGGAGGAAGATAATTACCATTTTGAGCCCTAGCGATTTATGTATGTTCTATAAGTTTTCATAACTTCTTTATCCTTTTCACTGTGTGCATGTGTCACCCACAGACATCCATCGCTGTCAGCAACAGCTGAACACAGAAGTGCCAATGCATGCTGAAACATTGCAGAGTATTTATACAGAACCAACCGTTGTTAAGACATTTCTGCTGTAATACTGTTCTCTGTTTGCTAGTGACATTTTTTTCTCCAATCTTTTCCTAAATGTTTTTAATTCACATCTTGGATTTAGAGCTGAATATCCAAGATTGACATGGATAAACATAAAAAATTATTGGGAGACTAAGTGATGCAAGCTAAAACAGGATCTCAGTTGTACTTCTTGTGCTCTGTTCTGCAATTATTGTGCTCTATTCTATCAGGAAGTACTGCTAAGTCAAAACTACTGTGTCATATTGCAACAAGTAGGAGTATTTAAAAGAAATCCTTTTTGAAGAGGCACCTTCTAAAAAATCACCTCTTATTAATAAACATATTTTAAAAACAAATACAAAACAACATTTCCACTTAAACACAAATCTCATAAGAACTAACACTTCAGCTTAATTTTGTATTTGACCTTCGGCTGATTAGAGTCCATTATAATCAAGATGAAGTGAGAGCTAAATGACACTGAAAGTTTCTGTCCTTCTGTAAGCAAAACTCTTCTTAACACGTATAAATATTTAAGGATAAGACACATTATATTATTTAGTGCAGCAAGGCCCCAATCTTCACTCTGTACTTATAGTCAACTCTAAATATTAAAATTAAAAAAAAATGAAACTCATTTAACAGAAATATTTTATGTGATACACCTGAAAGTCACCGAAATATCTAGGGCTATAGAAACCACAGAGGGAAATTCATTCTGGGTCCTAAGCAAACACAAGGGCTCCCTAGCACTCTCAAAAGACGTTTCATGAGTTACTTTATATGAGCTACTTTTTAACTGAGAATTGCTGTAAAATATTTGAAATAAAGAGGCCTAGTAAAACAACCAGCAAGTGCTAGACATAGCTAGCCTGTGATTAGACACTGAACAGAGTGTCATGTCTTGGAAAGCTATCAGACTTGCCACCTGGCTGTGGCTTTTTTGTTTGTTTGTTTATTAATTAATGTTATGTTCTTTTAATGGGCATATTTTAGAAATGTATGATAAGATCTCGTGAAGACGTTTGGCACTGTTCACAAAATGACTACTACACTGTCTCAAGAAAATGAAGGGCTCCATTAACATGCGGCTGCCACACCTCCTGTCTGGACTACCCATGCACAGGAACGGGTTAGGCAGGCAGAATCGGATGTTGAGATTCACCTCCCGTCACCGTACTCAGTGATGGAAAATGGACATTTGGTTAAGTGCCTCACCAGCAAGCTAAAAACATCAGTAACTGTTGCTTAAAATCCCTCAAACACAGCTTGAAGATCCCTCAGCTCCTATTTACAATTAAAATTAAGCATATGCATAACATTTTTCAAAGTCTGTGTTTGAATTTCAAAAATGGATATGAGTGTCAAAAATTTGGCTTAAATCATGTAAATGTTTAGAAATAAGTAACTGAATATATTCAAAATACTACGCACAACTCCTCAAGCCCACACATACACATAAGCTTTTGTAAAAACTAATTGTCACATACATAAAATATTTTCTAATATCTTCTTGAGCTATAGACTGAAAAATAAAAAAGCAGAGCAAATGTTATATGCAAATAATCATATCTATCAAGAATTTTTGGAAAATAAATTATAGAGTTGGCCACACATGATGGCCACTATTCCTGATGACTATATTCTTAGGCATTTTGCTAACAAACAAACAAACAAACATATATAAAATTTTATTGCTTGTTTCATGAAAAATAGACTCACTTCTTGGATTAAAACCACTGATGATTATACAGCCATGTGGAAATGTATTTATTCAATATATTTTGTTTTAACTACTTGCCTACTGTCTTTCTGAGACTAGGCAAATTAACACCCATGCTGCTCATACTAATCAAAGATCTAGCCTGAGACTCAGGACTCAAACACTTGGTAAACAGATCCACTGTGGAAAATTACAAAAATATATTAAAGAGCCATTACAAGGGTAGATGATAACTCTCCTATACGAACCTCCTCCTGCATTTTTTTTCTACTTTACATTGTGCTTTGAGCATTCCTACATACTTGGGACCACGCAGTTTTTATTTTAGTATCTGTTTTATATAACATTCGGGAAAAAGAATTATCTGAATTTCTTTGATCATGAAGTTGACACTGTGCTTCTCTGAAATAGTGTTATGTTGAAATAACTTTTACTACTGCTTTGCTGATTATTGCAAATCTACAGGTTCTTTTAGGGGAGAGGAGGGAGAGTGACATTTTCAAAACCTTAGGGGTGAGTTTAACTTTTAAACATTAAATCCCGTGTAAGTTGTTTATCTAGCCAAATCTCATCAACTGCAATATGATCCAGTTGCTTATATACGGCACTGTACTTCACCTTATAGCATATGAGACATCTGCAAAAGACTAGAAGATACAAGACAAGACTTGAAGGACATCCATACCCTTTTGCATTGGCAGCTGTAGGCCAGACAGTGTAAGATACAACATCTAAATCTGACCAATTGAGTTTCTTCTATAACTGATGGAGAGACAGAAGGAATCTATTTTAGAGGATGAATTATCCTCCGGTAATATCTTCTTCCATTTACCATAGAGCAAAACTAATTAACCAGCTTAGGTCAGATCCCCAAAATTATGAGTCCAGTCCCAAGGCATTCTCAGTGCCATTACAGACCTCTTCTAAGGATCAGACATATGTTTTTACCTAAGTGAAACAGTTCTAGTGTACATCTCATACATATAATATTGCCTCAACGGGTTGACTAAACTCTTTCCTCCTAACTTGTAAGTCTGTTTACCTTAGCTTATACTACAGCTTTAGTTAAAGAATTGAGCCAGTCATCTCCTGTGCATAACTTTTTAAAAGTCTTGTCGCAAGCTGTAGTTTGTTAGCACTTACAGGGATGTTTTAGTTATTGCTGAGCAGTGCCTACACAGAGTCAGAGCCTTTTCTGCTCCTCACACCACCCACCAGCTAGTAGGCTGGGGGTGCACAAGAAGTTGGGAGGGGACGCAGCTGGGATAGCTGACCCCAACCGACCAAAGGAATATTCCACACCATCTGGCAACATCCTCAACAATATAAAGGTGTGGGAGGAAGAAGAAAGGAGGAATGTTTGGAGTGACAGCATTTGCCTTCCCAAGTTACCATTCCATGTGATGTAGCCCAGCTTTCCTGGAGATGGCTGAACACCTGCCTGCCCATGGGAAGCAGTGAAGGAATTCCTCATTTTGCTTTGCTTGCGTACACAGTTTTTACTTTACTTATTAACCTATCTTTACCTCAACCCACGAGTTTTCTCTTTTACTCTTTCGCTTCTCTCTCCCCTCTTACCATGGTGAGAATGAGTGAGTGGCTGCGTGGAGTTTAGTTGTCGACTGGGGCTAAACCATGACAGTGACCCCAAAAAATCTGCATAGCCAATGCATGATGACCTCTGAACTTGTGAAAAAACTTGAAATCATTCAACCTCAGGTCACAGATGTGCTTATACTGCCCAATTTCTTTATGTGAAATTTCCACGAAGAGCAACAGAGCATTTTTTTGTGTGTGTTACTGAATGATAATGAAATACAATGGAGGTGGTCTTGATAAGTCATTTCCAGGTGCTTCTGTTTCCTGTTGAAATCTCATATAAAATGACAGCAGCTAAAAAGTCAACTGGTGTTGCCACTTTTCTGTATTGGTACTTAAACAATCACAAGTTGAGCTACAAAACATTCAATTGGCATCAAACAGGATGTGTTATTGTCCTTCCATGGAAAACTGCATCTTAAAAGTAATAATTTTGTCTGGACCTGTTTCAAGTCCCAAGGATGGTTTTAAACTCATATTTCTACAAAATTTGTGGGATGAGTGGTCTCTGCGAATTATTAGTTTCAACAGTACCTAATGAATACTCTCATGCATGCACAAGTGGAAACTATTCCAAAACACATCTCCTGTTGTCTTTGAGTCAAAATGTTTGTCTTGGCATAGGGATTACTGCTCAGCACCAATTAAGACTTTTGGGAACATTCATCATTATTTGTTTTCGTCAAGTTATAGGAGAAAATTAACTGACAAAAAATGAAGTGGTATTATATTATTTTCATGTAGCCTTTTACAGTAAATTTTTGAAATATTGTACTGGTTAGATGGATAATTAGATATGGAGAGTGCAAAATAAGTGAGTTCTTCAGATTGATTCTTGGCTAGCAGAGGCACTTCGAGCCACCAGTTTAATTTGTGTGAGTCTTTGGGGTTATCATACGGATGTACAAAAAAGTCTCTCTTATTTGTCAATCCTCAATATATTTCCTTGATGGAACTGGGATGATGGGAATGGCCTAGAGGAGTGAGTTAAGCAAGCTTTCATTTCCTGTTAAGGAAACTTTATTCCAAGTAGAGGCACAGCTGATGATCTAGTTCATTACCACAGTAGTCGTCTTTGTTCCTTAACATCATGTCTCTTCTGTACCTTCTTTTTCTTTTTTCCTTTCCATTCAGCTTACTATTGTTTACATTCTTCTCATTGCACCAGTTTTTCCTCTGTCTTCCAATATGCTGTTATACTATGCCCTCCTCAATTTTCAGATATATTAGTTCAATTTTTCCTCATAATAAGTTTATCCCTAAATATCGGAAGCTGTTATCCATCATTATTCAGAATATGAGTAGCAGCAACTTAATTTGCCTGTATAGTGGCATGTAACATCTGATCTCCCCATTACGTTTCTCTTTGATTTTTCTCCAAAGCTTTCGAGAACAAAAAGAAAAGTGATATGCTATTTAAATAATTCTATACAAATCTTATTAGTTTTATTCACACTAGCTGAATTCACACTTTAAAGTTCACACATCTTTAATATAAATAATAAGAATATTGTGTTTTTACTAGTTACTATGAGCAAGATTTTGCAAGTGGTTGTAAATCCATTGTCGTAATTAATTATAGGATGAAGGATAAACCCCCAAACCTGGCATTTCTTTCAAATCAAAGAAGGACAAAACAGTTTGATTGGACATTTTCAATGGGGAAGAAAAAAGAAAAAGCCTTTGGATTCTTTTTCTGTTAGAGAAAATGTCACATACATAACCAATCTTTAGTGCTATTTTATTTATTATGGATTCTAAATCTCTGAATGTCTTTTGAGTAATCCATAGACATAAAATGCAGCTGGTTTACTTACAGTATAAGTAAAAGACAGCTTAAGAGCATACCCATACTGTAGTAATTTCAGAGCAAATAAGCCCATGTGCTCAACACAGAGGAAGAGATGGTACTGCCCCACCTAAAGCCTCTCAGCTGTCCCAGGACCCTACACATCAGACACGGAATCCCACATGAAAAGATAACACCTGGGACAGCTAGACAGAGTGCAGAGGAGGTGATGAAGCTGGTGAGGGGCCTGGAGCACAAGTCTTATGAGGAGCAGTTGAGGGACCTGGGGCTGTTCAGCCTGGAGAAAAGGAGGCTGAGGGCAGACCTTATTGCTGTCTACAACTACCTGAAAGGAGGTTGTAGCATGGAGGGGGTTGGTCTCTTGTCCCAAGTAGCAAGTGATAGGACGAGAGGAAATGTCCTCAAGTTGCACCAGGGAAGTTTAGATTGGATATTAGGAAATATGTTTTCACAGAGAGGGTTGTGGGGCAGTGGAACAGGCTGCCCAGGGCAGTGGTGGAGTCACCATCCCTGAAGGGGTTTAAAAGTCATTTAGACAAGGTTCTTAGGGACATGGTTTAGTACCAGTGTTAGGTTAGGTTGTGGTTAGACTCACTGAACCTGAGGGTCTCTTCCAGCTGAAATGATTCTATCTGAAAAATGCTTGCAGATTCAAGGAATGAGAGACCATGGCACAACAATAAACAAACAAATGAAAAAAACCCAACCAAACAAAAAACCACAAAAAACCCACCAACAACAAGAAGAAAAAACAAACAACTGAAAAATAAAACAAACCAAAAAGTGCTCATAAAATCCAGCAACTTTTCCCTCCCTGTTAACATGTCCATGTCCTTGCAAAATAGACAGCCAGCCCAAGATTTTCGATTCAGAACAAGCACCCCTCATTTCCCTTACAATGATACATTACACTTGCACAAAGCACTTTGGGATTTTTAACCTAGTGACTCTCCATTACTGGATTTTTCAGCCTATTTGAAGCTCCCCTGTGCTGTGAGCATCTTGGCATGCCAGGAATTCAGCTGCCATAAGAAAATACACAATTTTAAAGAGCTTGTTTTTAAATTAGTGTCATCATGAGATATTCATTTGTAAAGTGCTTATTTATCATCTGACATAGATTTCCATGATAATTCTAAATTACTTCACTTATTGTTTTTACAGGATGATGAAGTCGTCAGAGAGATGATGCTCGTAAACACAAAATCAAAGGAAAAATATCAAAAGTGAGAAAAAGTAAACAACATGTATATGCTTCGAGTATCCAAGAATAGCAGTCTTATCAGGATTATAAAATGGAAAAAAATCACTTTCACAATGGTTAGAGCAAAAGATCTAGTTACTCGGATAAAACTTGTCCC
Organism: Caloenas nicobarica; assembly: GCF_036013445.1. Lineage (NCBI taxonomy): Eukaryota > Metazoa > Chordata > Aves > Columbiformes > Columbidae > Caloenas > Caloenas nicobarica. Next base: position 206,595,402 of record NC_088245.1, on the reverse strand, counting down.
TTAGGATCCACAGTCCAGGGTCTTTCTGAATGTGGAAATTTTTGTCTCATCAGAACTTGAAAACCTCCCCGCTTTCCAAACAGAAGAGAAGTTGAATATTCCCACAACATGTTCCAGTACCTCTCAACTTCTGATGTAGTATGAAAAGCTTATTTTCATTTTTCTGATTTAATTTCAAATGATTACTGATATTTTATAAAAAGAAAATACAATGCCAATATAGGAAAAATATTTCAAACACAAGTCTCTTCATCAAAATATAAGCATGGAAATCTGAACTTTAAAAATATCTTTCAACATATTAAGAGGAGATCAGAAATAGGAAAAACAAAACAAAACAAACCAGACACATCCCTACAATAACTTTTTAATTTCAGCCTAGCGGATTTTTTCTTTGCTACTTTTTTTCATTCTAGAAAGTCCTAATTGTTGCTGAAAGTGACCCTCCAAGCTTGTTTCATACAAATCACATAGGACAGTTAAAGGAGGCTGTTCAAATTGGTTTTGCTATTGAAGCACGTAGCACACTTTGACTGCTTCTTTAATGCATTTTAGCAGATCAAGTACAAGGGGATCCAGATTTTTTTTTTTTAATATGATTCAGAAATACTGCCTTACTTCACTTGATCTTCTAAATTCCGTAGTGCTTTCCATAATTATTTTAATGAGTGAAATGAAAGATCGATATAGAGAGAAATCAGATTTTTCTTTGAATGCTTTACATTATTATTCAGATAAATTAATATTATTTTCTATTATTATTCAGATACCTGTGGGTCTGGTTAATAGAAGCGTGCATAACAAAAGTGAATTTATTGATTGTAATGACCTTCTGTGGACTTCTTGAAGAAATGCATGAATCTCTTTGGTTTCCAAAGCACAGGTTGAAAATAGTGTGTATCACTGTTTAAGTGTATCACTTAAAAATGTGGATACTGTGAGGAAAGGCATGTAATCAACATCTGCAGACAAGAATTTAATAACTCAGTTGCACTTATGAATCTATGTTGTTGCAGTATGTCTTGATTCCCTTCTGTCTTTTCCCACTTCAGATTACTTTTGTTCCAGGTCCCAAAATTCACTCAGTTTCACAGAAGAAATTGAGTACTAGGTTTTTTAATTATGTCAGGATAGATTATGGAAATCTCCAGCTTTCTCCTTGGCTGTATGGTATTCATGAATACAGTGTTTCAAGTTAATTTTCACTCTGTAAACACAGGGAATGATTTTGCTATGTACATCTTTGTACTGTGCATATTTAATTATCTCTGGGTTAGTGTTTCTGAACATAAAGCTGGATGGAGGCAAAACAGTAAAATATCACAGTCCAACTGTTAACTGAAACCCAGTAATGAACAGTGTAAATAGTGTGTCCAAAATAGTAACTTTAAATATATATTCAACACCAAGAGAGCTATCTAACCTCAACACATTTTTTTAGAACATTGAAATTGAACCACTGATTAATGAATGACAAATTCTTCTTAAACAGTCAGTAATAATCTGGCATAGTAATTAGTCTCTCTAACCTCCTACTTGAAGGGCATGTCATACACGAAAGATAAGCTGAATGGGTGGTGTAAAGTATGTGACTATCTCAGAAAATAATTTTTCATTTCAGAAAACTAGTTTTAAGACCAAGCAAAATACAGCAAAATCAGGTTTGCATTTTTTTGCACAGCATCTAGTTCTAGGTAAAGATAAAACAAGGCTCCAGAGAAGTTTCCTTAATCAACATTAAGCTAAACACAGAACATGTTTCAAATGCAGAAGAAAAAAACTTTATTAAGATACTTGTTTCCATTCAATTGTTTTTTTCAATAACCATATCCACTAGGATACAAAATTCAATTTAGAAATCCATTTACTTTATCTTAATTAAATACCAAAAACTTTTGGAACATTTTTTTCGAAGATCTAATAACAAGATAATCAATTCAGATGTTAATTCTGAAATAAAAGACAGATTATGCCCTGTGATTTACACAGCATCTCTGAGTTTTGAAATTGTTTATATGAGTGGCTGAGAACAACCTGTGATTTAAATGACTGATTTACCTTTTCCTCCTGAATGGTCAAACTCTCCATGTCTTTTTAAGCAGGTGAGAAAGGTTTCACCTGTCAGACACAGAGTAAATGGACTAAAATATTTTGATGCCTGAAAACAATAGATGGGAAACTACTTAATTAGGAGCAGTGAGTAGAATCTACCACTAATATTACTTTAAAACTTAAGATTCACAGACACAGTCTAGGAGTCTGGGATTTTTATGACCTTTGCAGGCACAGGCCATATAAAATCCTTCATGAGGTAATATGATAGTTGATACTCTTAGTAGGCTAACTATTGCCATGCTTTCAGAAGAAACATAAAAATATCCAAACAGAAATTTAAAGGAGCATGAGATATTTTGTAGATCTTGATAGGAAGCAAGTTCCATCTGTTAATAGGCTGCCGAGACAAAAAGTGCCTTGCAGAAATCATATATCTCCCCGAAATACTCACGACTAGAAGCTTAATTCATAAACATTACTTATTATAGTTCCTCATGGTTTGGCACAGAATAAGCTTAGCATTTCATCTGATATTATTTTTTTATTGGGGTGAAAAAAAATTGACAATAACCAAAATACCACAACCCGAAACATTCAAAGAAAAAAATTTTTTATTGGTATTGCTTACAGCTGCTGTGTTTGATTTGACAGCCAATTTAAATGCCATTGTTAGAATAGTTATGAGAACTACATCCCTAGTGTGATAGAACCATAATGAACCAAATCACAATAAAGTAGGGTAATGTTCACCAAAAAAAAAGAAAAAAAATATATATACTATAAAGGCAAAATTTTCTAGTTGCTAAGTTTTGTAACTGTGATGCTGAAAATAATTTAATATGCAGAACTCCAGAAAGTTTTTTTTTGCTCCTGGAGATTTTTTTTTAAGTACTTTGAAAGAATAGAGTTATTAAAGCTGAGGACTTCTCTTATAAAAGTTATTTTCTATCAAAATAAAATATTGCATTTTTTTTCTAAAGTGAATATTTTAATGAAAAATTGTTGGTAATAAAGTTTCAATAAAAATATGTGGTCATTTCATTAATGATCAGTAAATTTCTTAAAAAAAATATTTATTTTAAACACTCCAAATGAAGTTTCCTGGTTCTTGACTGCTGAAACAGATGACACAAACAAAAAAGCCGTGTACAACCTTAGTCTGCTTTTGTAAAATTCAGTTCTGAAAGTCAGCAACTCAAAAAACATCCTTGCAGACAATTTGTAAGAGTCTAGAACTAATCTTAAAAGTAACTTGCCTTCTGATATTAAATAATCACTTGCTATAAGCATATAAATTGTTAGAAACATTATCGCTGCATGAGACTGGGGATTCTATCTTAAAAGCCCTGCGAGAGATGGTCACCAGTAGAGCTGCTACATACAGGGAACAGAGAACAACCTTAGAAGCTGTTTTTTAATTTTATGCATCCAGATTCACCTTGGTCTCTCTCTGAGAACTTCCAGCCACATAAATCACTGCAAATGCCAGGATGTGTCATCCCCAGACAGAATCACTGGGACTGAAATAAAAGCCAGAAATAAAATTTCTTCCTTAAAATTTCTTCCTTAAAATTTCTTTTTTGAGATCCACTAATTGTAACCAATTTAAACTTTTGAAGTTTATACCCTCCAGGACAGGCCTGGATGGGAATTTGCAAAGCTTGAAAGATTTTCAGGCTCTTCATTCCTCAGTCAGTGAGAAAACATTTGGGCTGTGTTTAGTAGGCTCAGCTGTCCCTTGGCACATCTGTCTGACAGTTACTTTTCAAGGCAGGAGGGAGAAGAAGACACCAGAATCTGCCTCTGGGGGCAGTAAGAAGGTGCAGGAATGTGAATTTACTATACTGTTTCTGGAAAAAAAAGGATTCAAGGTGAAGAAGTCTCTTTCTTGAATGTAAGTTCCTTCCCTTGAGTAGACTCCCTCCATAGACCTCTCCCACTTTTGAAGAATGGGTGTCCATTAAACCTGGACCCAAGGAAACATTTCACATCTGTACACACATTTGAAGAACATTGGCACCTCTCTTTTCCCAAAAAGCCAGTATACCATCTTAATAAGGAGAGGTAGCAGGAGAGAGGGATATATTTGTTGGTCAAGGTTTTTGCCTGATTCTCAGCACGACAGATGCTTGGATGATTTCACCCCAGATCCCCTTTACTGGGGACAACAGAGGAAATTTTACCTTACTGAAGATCTGAATCACCTTGTGTACATTCCTGTACCTCTCCCCTGGCTAATTAAGTGAGCTCATAGCAATTTAGCTCTGGCCTTATTTGAGATCAGTCTTACTCTTGCCCATCATTGCTATGAAATGTCCGGATAAAAATCTATGCAAATTAAGAATGAAATCATGATGTAAAACCATTACCATTTTATTTTGAAGAGAAATAAGTCCTTTTCTCTGATAGGTATGACCAAAGATATTTATACAAACATCCATCTCAGAGAACTGAAGGAGCTTTCTCTGGGATGCATCCTGAGCTCAAGATGAGCATCATTATTTAAGAAATGTCTTCTATAAGAAAGCCTCAGAAAATAGCAACCGTTTCACTGCCTGGGATCTATAGGCTGTCCCTGGGTAGATTCCTGGGTTTGTGGTTTACACGGGTCAGTTAGAAACACCTCGACTGCTTTCCTGTGGGTGTGACTTTCTGTACTTCTCAACTGAATTATTGTAGTTTAATGAAATGCAGAACCTGTGGTACCTGCTGCTGTTTGTTACTGCTGCTGTTCCCAGGGTGCTTCTTTGGCTCTATTGTTTTCAGCTGGGAGAGAGGAGTTAATGCTTGGTGGAGTATGAATCATTTAGTCTTCTGGCTACAAGACTACAACCAGAATGAAATAACAAACTGTCAGGGAGTTTCTGGCTGTCAGTAGATGAAATTGGCATATTAAGTTCAAAGTAGTGTAAAATAATGGGGGGGCAGGGGGGGAGATGATTATAAAACACTAATTACCTTTACCCAAGCCCTTGTACTGGGAGATCCCCCATGACAAGGACTTACGGAGCAGCAAGAAGTAATTAGATTCCTGCCAGAGCAATTGCTGTATAAGTAATTAAGCTATCTATTTTTTTATCATCACTGTAACATCAGTTATATAGCTTATAGTAAAAAGGAAAAAATATATGTAAACCTTCTCAAGTTTCAGCTAAGAGATGACAGCTTCAGAAGTAGGTCTGTCTTTGGTACATTTTTCAAAGAAAAAAATCTAACTATATTCATTACTGTCCTTCTGTGTAAGGCAATTTCAACTAACCAGTTATCGACAAAACCAGATGAACAACCTGCATATAGTGTTTTCATTTCTGGACATTTACTTCTATGCAGGAGTTTCTAGATGTTTATACAAATATCTGTGGTCAGAGCAAGTAACTAAATTACACATTTTAGTATATTACTTTTGCTTAAACTCCTCAAAATCTCTATTAAGTGTACAGCTAACAGCAAGCCCTGCATTTTGTGACAGTCACCCTACTCAAGATATTGCTGAGCTGACAATACATTACAGTAAAATTGTCATCCTGTCAGAAATGCTCAGGTAAAATCAGGGTTTAGGTGGTTAATATACACTTTTTGTTACTCAGACAACCTCCAGATGATGCACATTTGGCTATGAAAAGTGAACTGATTTAGCCAAGCCCTGAAACTTTTTGAACACACGCATAGTTTGGAAAATGACTCTAACAGAAACATATTTAACTTACTTGTTTTAACTGCTAGGATACAAGGAATAATTTTCCTTTCGGTATGTGTTGATAGAACTATATTAAAAATCATCGGAGCCAATCATGATTGAAAAGAGTCAGCATCCAAGATTAACATTGATTTGTGCATATCAGCACTTAGAGACAAAGAATGTTTAACAGCATACTGGTTAAATTGTATTAAATCACCATGCTTTATAAGTATATGTTTTCCCCAGACGGAGATGACTTACTTATTATGATTCAGCCAGTCTCTGATTCTTTCACAAAGGAATCAACACGAATGAAGGCTGAAGGATATGGCCCCTTAGTAAGTATAGATTTTATTTTATTAACTTTGCCTTCCTAATTTAAATACTGTTCATTTAATCTGTTCTGTTATTACAATGTTTCTAATTAATAGTAAAAAGATCAACAGAATTCAGCTTGAGCCTTATTCCTTGAAATAGTACAAGGCATTTTTATCTGCTCCTCCTGAAAGCAGTATCTTCTTGCCAAGATTTATTATGTCTTTTCAAGGCAGTAGTGAACTGAATTCCACCAGAATGAGGTTTAGAGAGTTTTGGTATTTCATCCACGTTATCAGTTGCCTTCAGCCTTAACCTCTGGAGACACAACAGCTTCACTAGAAACTATCAATTCAGCAATAGTGAGTGGGAAATGCGCTGCTGTGTGTGCTCCTTTGTCATTTTAATAGAGTGATAGAAAAATGAATTACACCACAAGTTTACAAATCAGAAATTTTCATTAGTCTGGGTAAGATTCTTCCATAATCTCTCAGCAGTGTTACTGAAATGGGTTCCTTGGTATAAACCTCTACCGCATGGTTAATCTTTTTATGTTCAGATCTTCAGAGTATTTTAAGTACTCCTAAATCATCTCAGATGTGGAGTTAGATAAACCATCTCTCCTCCTTTCTGTTTCCAACTCTCCTTCTCTAACTGAGAAATGGAGTGCGTATAACTATAGCGGCAAAGCTGGGACAACATAATGAATACTATCCTAGTGATCCAGTATTTTTTTCCCCTTATCTGCCACACACTTTTCTACTATTTATCTACACACAGGACCTCTGTAAGTAAGACGTGAATAGAACTGATGGCAGATTTGTCAAGACAAGAGACTGCTCCTGGACCATATGATCTGGAACAGATGCTCTTTATCAGGATATGGTAACATGGAGCTACAAACTCCTGGGTCTTCCCTTCTCATAAATACCTTCTCTGTATCCAGATGTGTATGTGGTTTGTGTGTGTGCATCACTATTCCTAGGTGTAAACCCTGGGATGATGCAGATAAATCACAAAAAGAATGAGAAAAAAAGAAGTCATGGAAAATAACATACCCACACACTACAGAGGAAGATAATAGAAAGGAAACAGATCTTAACCACTAATCAGTACCTTCTGGCAAACCTCTGTTTGTCACAACGTTAAATTTAAAGCAGCAAAAATAGGTTTAGGGTTTTTTCGGACAAACATATGCCAAGCATTTAATGGAGATCATTTTAGGCTCATAATGAAGCTCACGTAGCTTCATTAACCAAAAGTCGATGGCTGTTCTAAAGATAAGAAAATCTCAAGAATAATACTAGCTTTCATCCTGTTCTGAATACCTTTAAATCTTTCTAGCAATATATACTGGATCACAGGCTTAGTTTTAATGTTTTAAATAGTTACTTTTTATCATGTAGCCTACTCAGAATGGTGGAATAACAATGCTGAAATTTAAGATCTTTGGTTTTTTCACCTCTTGAATTAATGTTTTTGAGAAAAAGCATCTCATCTTTCCTCAAGCTTAAATAGAAAATCTTTTCATTATTCCAATACTATTTTTAATCTATTTTCTTAGACTTGGAAGAGTCTCTTTCATCCTCAAAATAGCCTCACCTCAGAAAATTATCTGTGAGTGTTGCCTATCACACTCAGAAGACATATTTAAAGAGAATGATCTTAAGTGAGCCACCCCTAGACTTCTCCCATTCTGAGTTTTAATCAGCTGTTTGGTAGAGTAGAGCTTTAAAGTTAAAAATTAAAATCAGAAGCATATATTTCTTGTGGGAAAACAGAGTTGCATCCAAAAATGGACACAATTTGCCAGCAATGCCACTGACTTGATTTCATGCGGAACTCCACCTAAGGGCCTCTTGGCAATATGGAGCTGGCTTTGAGGTTACACGTAACGGTTACTTGGGAAGACAAACGCCATCACTCCGAACATCCCACCTTCATTCTTCTTCCTCCAAAATATGTACTGAGCATGACATCGTATGGTTTGGGATATCCCTTTGGTCAGTTTGGATCAGTTGTCCTGGCCATTACTCCTTCTAGCTTCTTGTGCATTTGGCACGGCGTGAGAAGCTGAACAGTCCTTGACTACTTGGCAACAACTAAAACATCAATGTGATATCAATATTATTCTCGTATTAAATCCAAAACACAGCACTGTACCAGCTACCGTGAAGAAAATTAACTCTATCTGAGCTGAAACCAGGACAATCTCTTATTGACATAAATTGAAGGTGTGCTCGCTTGCCAGTATGCACACTAGGAAATTCTCTGACATTTGCTTGACACTGTGTCACACCCATACAGCATTCCTGCAAGGCCAAAATGGAGGCATTCTTCCAAACACACTTAGACTTTTACTCTCGCCTCCTACTACCTCCATCCATATCAGTGACTGTGAAACTGGACTGCAAGATGCATTACTTATTAGAAACAGGTCAGGTAGATTTAAAAAAAAATAAAATAATAATAATAATAAAAAATTTTAAAGAGAGAAAAGAAGATTAAGAAAATTAGGTTGATTTATTTGCTTTCAGTGTAGATATTTGCCTCACTCGCTTCCCTAAAATCCTCAAGTATAGCTTGTGGGTTCCTAACTTATGTTAATCTTTTGTGGTTCCTACCACAGGTAGAAAATGATGCTACTATCAGTTATTACACAAAGAGCCATGGCCAGCCATTCTACTTCTCTCTGCAGCAGGACACGGCTGAGGGCTGCTATAGCTCACCTTGAGGGTCTCTGAGCTACAAGGCTGCCATGTAAATGGAGACCACAAAGATCTCTTCCAATACAAAGTTATTCTTTACCCTCTAGTCTGCTTTACCTCTAAGGACACTGTTTGGATATTGGAGGGAAGACAGCTTTTCACTTCCCTAATCTATTTTACAGCTCTGGAAAAGCAAACCTTTGTTCTGCTGTTAAGTTCTTTGTCTTTTAGGTGGCAATGAAGATTCTGACTTAATGCTGCTAATTGCAGTGCATTTAATTACTAGGTTACTGCTAGTTACTTACTAAATGGTTGCTGCTTTCTTGGTCTACTCATTGATCGCTAAACAAGAGAACTGAGAGATAAATAAATGAGTGGACAGCAGACAGTCATGTCAAAGGAAACAGCATTCAGGTGAGTCTGTAGCAGGCTCCTATCCATTGTGGACTGAAGCTAAAGGGAGTAGATTCCTCACAGGCTGGGGTTGTATGATTGTACCCTGAAAGTATTTTTTCATCTGCTTATTTTGTCTCTGGAGAAGAGATCTGCACACATATTAAATTTAGCTTCCACATTTTTGTCAAAGGTTATCCGTTTAGAACTATTCTAGAGAGAAGAATTTTGGCTGATTAATTTTTCCCTGAAGCAGCAAAAATAACCAAAAATGAATTTAGAGTATATTCCAGGTCTGTAAAATATCATATTCTCATTTATTTTACAAGAATTCTGTCAGTTGGACTTGTACATATACAGAAAAAGGCATGTTAACCCATACCACGCAGCATACTTTCAGGAGGGAAATTACTACATCCTTTGCAGTGAGATCTTTCTTCATCCAACAGACACTTCTACAAGTCTCATGAAAGATGTCTTTTTAAATTATTGAAAAGAACTCATTTCCCTTAGATCATATGTCTTGCTTTAATTTTTCTTCAGCAATAGTTGCCCTTTTTGGTTGCTTCATATATTGCTGAGCTTTCTATCAGCCAAATTACTTTGGGGAGTTCCTGAAACTAACGGTCCTCCAGATTTTATTGTCCCTCCTTATCCTTATCTCTACTACTTACCTTCTATTTTGTCTCTTTTGCTGCAACATCTGTGAGACTCAGAATCAATAACAATTTCCTCCAATTTGTCTCCTCAGAAGCTAAGCAGGTATCTTTTATTAGAAGAGGTGATTTATAAAAGTTAGAGAATAAATGTGCTGTTCTGAGAAGAATGGGCACTGTTTCACTGAGGCTTCTGCTCTCTTGCAGAGCATCACTTGAACTGCTTGTGGTCATCACAGCGGTAGATCTGGTGTCCTCCCCTCATCCACTTTTAGCTGGACGTACTTTGCCAACGACAGCATGCTCAAGAGGGTTCCCTTTATCCTAAGGCATGGCCTTCTGCATAGCACAGAATGGAGTGAATTCTGAAAATCCAGTGTGTGATTCTCAGTCCTTTCAAGGACATTTAAGGACATAGTCATCAAGTTCTGATTGCACTTGAAGTAAGCACAGAAACTCTGTGGGCTGCCTGTGGTTCTAGATTTCCCATCCCTTTTCTCCAGGCATTGTAACAAAGACACAGCTTTATATTATTTCTGTAAATCCTTTACTAAATAAGTGTCTAAGAACCATGTGGAGATTAAATAAGACTGATAAATTTTGGCCACTTTTCTCCAACTGGACAGCTGAGAATCAGAATCAGTACTAAAGCCTAAGGAAACACTTCCAATTCTGATAGGTTTTTTTTCCTGGTTGTGTTTAATTTTGTCATTTTATACAAACGAAGTCCAGATAGTATTAATTAACTTCTCTTTAATCAAACAGGGTAGTTAATACCAGAGTAAATCTGACATACGATACACACACAGGAACATGAAGCATATGGAAGTCACAGTAATTCCTTGCAGATCAGTACTGTCTCTGGAGAAGTTGAGCAAGCCATTTTATCTCTGTATGTCTCTACTTTCCCACCTCTGCTCCCTTCTCCTCTCCTTAAGGTAGGAGAAGCCTTACTGTCTTGCATGTGGAATCACAAATCCTTTGCAAAATTTCTGTCTTTTGCTCTGCAGGTTTGTACCATAACTACTTTTATATTATTAAATAAAACAAACCGGGGCAGTTCTTTTGTCCATGAATGCAGTAAAGGGGCATGCAAGACCTGCATTCATGTATGTTGACATTCTTCTACTCCAAAACAGAATATCTTGGTACAATCCTTGACAGAGCTGTCACCAACACCATGCCCAAGTCCCATCCCCAAAGTGTTAGTTGCTAAAGGATAAAATAATGCCACCAAGCAAAAAATAAAGTAAAAAAAATTATCCAGTACCACAGTACTGTTGTCTGAACCCGTATTATTTAGGACAGTTACAGTCAATTTCAGTTGTGGCTAATCATTTTGTTGTATTATAAAAATCATTTGACCTGGTATTAAAATATCTAGTTGTTCTGAGGGGTGTTTTGGAATCATTGTAGATGAAAGGCATCAGATAAAATTATCACTAGAGGGAGTTATCACAGAGGTTTTGTCCAAACATCAGAAATGAGAGTAGCCAAGAGGAGCACAATGAAGGTGTACATACCACATGAAAGAAAATTTCAGCTATTGGGGCTGACTATTACATAAAATGAGGAACAACTGAAAACCACCTACAACCTAATTGTTTTTATGTACACAACTAATACTCCGTATTTCTTTCTGAATATGTTCCAAAGTTATTCTGCTATGCGAATGTGTTATTTATTCTCTAATAAACTTTATCGGTAAGGATATCTCCTGGTATATGACCTGTGGATGACAGAAGCAATAAGGACAAACAGATGAAGACCAGTGTCCATATCTCGATAAAGCTGAATAATGGTTAGGTTAAAATAGCACTTTTTCATACTTGAAAGTCAGCACACTCACCTTTTTATTTGAGGTTAAGTTCAATTCCTCAAGGTGCATGAGGCAAATATTTGCTGAGCATTTAAAATGTTTTCCATGGATCAAAAAGCTCTGGAACACTACAATCACTAATGACTTGCCATCTCTCATCTCTGTCACAGACAGGCAATGCAATTTCAGGAACTGCATAGTACGTCAAGAGTGGAATGTTTATTGAAGGATATCTTTTCTCCTCCCCTTGGGGCTCTAGAGGTGATTTATTTGATATTCACTCTCCTTGGCCACTCAATTTTCTGTTTAGCTGAGCATAAAACAGGTGCTATGAAGAATCCATAGCTTCCAAAAGTCTCAGTATTTTTGCAGTGCTTCACATTGGAAATACTAGGGGTAAACTCAAATTAGAAATGCAAGAAAAAAGGTTAAGAGGAAGTGGAAATGTTGATTTCTTGTTTCCCATAAAGATGCTGTGTGGCTTTGGGACTTTGGTTCTTTCTGTGCATTTGGAAATAAAATAGTTCCCCACTTCACAGAGCAAGGGGGAAACAAAAAGCATTTATAGGGTAACAAATAAGTAAACATGACTAGATTAATTTTTTCCTGTGAGCATTCCAGTGACAGGCACTCTCTTTACACTTGGAGTATCCTTTTATAACCTTCTCAGTTGAATGGGCAGCCCAGAGCAACTCCAGGATCAGAGCACGACTGAAAGTATAAATCTTATCCTAGTCCATTTTCCTTCATAGCTTCAAAAAATAAATTAGTTGCATGAACCTTCTTTTATTTCAGATGTAGCTCTTTCCCCTTTGAGTGCTCTGAACAATCTGTTCTTTTCAAAATCTTGCTACATGCCTTTTCCATCCTATATAAATGATGCACAAAAAAAGTCCCCAACATAATCTGCTTGTAAGATAGGGTTTTGTCCTGTTCTGGCATCCATCCCAGGTCAGTGCCTTAGGCTGTTCTCCATAGAATCAAACAACAAGCCTATCTCTGGACTAAGGCTTAGATATTCATAGCCACCAGACACAAACAGTTGAAGCCAAGAGAGCACACAGCACATCAAGGTTCTGGAAAGCAGAGCTTTAAAGCCCTGCAGGAACTCAGACCATCCGTGGACAATGACATTACTGACTTGCATCCTATCTATGTGAAGAAGCCTTCCTGCAAGTTCCATGCTTTTTCTTTTGCTTTCTTCTTTCCCCTCTGCTGCGAAGCCTGGAGATTATCCCACAGCAGAAGAACATTTTTCTGGAATATAACCTCTCCACAACATCCTACACTCTGCACATGAGTCTTGCTGCGCTGCAGGGACATAAAACCGTCCTCTCTCCTGACTAGGCCTGACTCAATGCCAAACAAATCCTCAGTAGGCAAAACTGGGTGTTTCATTTCCAGCTTATAGATGGTTTTAATATTAAATCTGAAGCTAATCTATTGAAGAGAAGTGGGAGGCCCCTAGATCCTTGGGATCGCTGAAGTGCGGAGCCAGATGTAGAGAGACTACATCACTCCAGCTGTCCTCAGTTGTCTCATACAGCCGTAAGAATGCTCTGATTAGGTTGCAATTAGTTTACATCTGTCCCCAGTAGGTACTGGCTGGGGACAGGTTAACCTATGTCTGAGTAGCCACTTCTCAGCCATTACCTTGGAATCTCTGTTGATAAATAGATAGGATAGAAAAAAAATCCCCACACTTCTCTTTTTATTTCTTTGTAAACACTTGCAGTTCATGCTACATTTTTCACAAATAAATCGTATACTACTGCAACAGGCATGGATGCACATAAATTGGTCTGGTAGAGTTAAGGATTTTTGTTTTAACTTCTAACAGTTTACAGTTTCAACTTATGAGAGAAGTTTTCCCTTTCAATTTACTGAATGGAAGTCATATACTGAATAACAACTTTCTTATAATTAGGCAAGACAGCTCCCACTGCAGCTAGAAACAGGTATTTTTCACTGAAAGAAAGCAAAGTCAGGTCTCTCTAGACCTTGTTTTTTTTTGAAGAGCTAAGCTGTATTGCTCCATTCTTATTCACAATCACCAGTTCCTGAAGTCCTTATTAGTAAAAGCATCTCGGAGGGCTAAATTTAGCATTGCTGTGCATAAACAAATCCCATACAAAATTAAGTATGGTTTAGATTCTGGAGGAGATAAGGGCCAACATATCTTTTGGAAATGATGCTTATGTTCTTCTAAATTTGGGTGTTGCTGCAGATAATTTGCAACTTCTTGTGTTTAGGATAAAAGAAGACAGCAAATGTCATGTGGCACCACATTCAGCTAGATATGGTGAATGTGATATTGGCTCCACTTTATTGTGAACAGCTGGCAAGTGGGCTTTTCCACCAAAGCTAGTCATCAAGAGAGTCTTTGTACAAGCCCTTTTCTAGAACATGATTTCTCTGAGCTACTTTAAATGTCCACATTATGTACAAGGGACCTAAGAAGGTCCTGTTCTCCTCCATTAACTATAGAGGGAACTGTGATGACTAGCCCACACAGAAGTATCTGAATTGTAGACATTTAAATATGTTTAGATAAATCTCACCCTGAGGGCTGTGGTCCCTCTGGGTGTCAGTCCAGAAAATGACCAAGATAATCCATGGAAGAGCCTATAGATAAAATATATTTGGAAGGAAGAGTAGGCACATTTGCCATAATACAGAGAAAATGACTAATAGGCTCACATCTGAAATGGCCAAAATGTAGGCTGATGCCAAAGAGTAAGGGCAGAGGTAGGAGACCCTCTTGTCATCTGTTTGCTTTCACCTTTGCCCAAGGGGGAAGGGCACAGGGTAGTCTGGGAACAGAGGTTGGTGTCCTGCCAGTGGGACAGTCACAATATCCCAGCTTCTAAAACAGCTGGGCAGAGCTGCAGTCCTTGCATGTTTCCCTGAGGGTCTCACCAGTACAGCTGGTTTCACTGACACCATTTTATTCATGTTACTGTACAGCTCATACTTGGGACAGCATCAGGTCATCCTTCTAAGGATGCACTGGAAAGGCAGGAGGCCACATCAGCTGACTCCTGGTATGCACCATTTTGTGGTCAAGATGCCATTTTTCTCACCTCATTCAGTGCCCACTTGTGACAAATACAAAGATCCCAGCAGGTTTACATCAACGTCTTTTACTTCTCTTCCTCCTAGCCCAGGGTCTTCTCCTGCTTGGTGAACACATCTGAGTGAGCTTTTCATTCCCCCTTTGGCAGTTAGGGAAGGAACTACTGATATAATTGAGATCCACATATGAGAAAGCATTGCCTATACATTACGTTTGAGACAGTAGGCATGGGTCAGCACAATAGCTCAGGAAACAAAGGTGATGGTAAACAAACTGTTTTGGGAAGATCTATTTCATGTCCACCCAGAGGCCACATCAGTAATTCTTAACACAGTGTTACCCGAATGAGGCATCGTTCAGGTTGTATGTGTACATGGCACATTTAACACTGCAGTGAACAAAATGGATTATACAGATCAAACATTTTTGTGTCAGCCTTCCCTTACACGATGTTACTAAGACTGACTAAGCAGACTTGAGGTTACCCGGCATGTCATGAGAATGATGCATGTTTTTGTAGAATATGTACCACTATGACACGGCTGACGTTACTTTCTGTCTTTTACATATGCCCATGTATAGCAGAGACCACGAGTACGTGTTTTACACATGCTTGACTGGACTGTCCTATTTTTTTTACCCTAACCAGTAAAAAGGCTGGCTATAATTGCGTGGTATTACTCACCTGCCCAGCAGCAAAAATTCTCCAGCGAGTCCCAGGCGCCTCATGGCCATTAAGAGCCCTCTCACAGTCATGCCTTCACAGAAGCAGGCAACCACTCTTGCCTTGGGCAGGTGGCTCCGAAGCTTTCGCAGCAGCTTGTCAAAGCTCTGTTCACCAGCATTGCTATAGATCTTATAGGAATGTGCAATGCAGATCCCTTCCTTGGCTGCGTTATCTTTGAAAGCTTCCATTCCACTTTCTCCATAGTTTCCTAAATAACAACAGAAACACATATGCATATATTAAAGTTTGCAGAAGCTTTTCTTGCTTTGGAAACAGCAAATATTTTAAAGAATACAGAACATATCTGCACAAAAATCAGTACCGAGCTTAACAAAATAACATTAACACTTAATTCAGTCCATTTTTCAAGTCAAGATTAACAAATTTTCCTAGAAACTTCACTTCTATTTAGGAGCCTGCATCTCTGCTGAAACCAAGGTCTGTTAGGTACTTCAATACCTGTGAGGATCTGGCCCACAACGTGTACAACAACATATGTATGAACTTCGGTCTCTTCTGATTCTGTTAAGCTGACTGAATGTGGTCAAGTGCTCTGGGGTTTATTCCAGAAAATTTAAAATTATATGTTCAGAATAAATTTTGGGGTGTAATATTTTTAATATAAGCAAAACAAAACCATGACTCATAAGAACATGACTTTGTTCTTAGTGCAATCTGAAAAACAACAATTTTTTTAAAGTACACTGAAAGGTAAATCTTGTCTTATGAAGGAAGAACTTCTGGTGATTCAAGAGAACAAGTGGCAAAACTGGATTGCCGTCACAGAGATCACAGGATCACAGATGAACTAACTAATTGTACTCCTGTGATTTTTTTTTAACAAAATATCTACCAACCCAACAGGAAAAATCTTCATATTTCTTTCAATTTATTCTTCCCCTGTGGGATAAACTGATAATAATTAATAACAGGTAGATATAATACATTTAGTGTTATTTCTGTCTCACCATGGAAAAATTCCACATTGCCAGGCCTACACAAAATTAACAGTGCTTAAACAGTGGATGTACTGATGCCACTGACAATCATCCTGACCAGGACTGTCTCTGGTTCCCTGTGCTCCTCCATCTTTCTGTCTAAATTTGTTTCATGTCTCATTCAAGTAGGAAGGCTTTTGAGGCAGGAAATCTTTCTCCAAAATATTCTGTGATTCTGTGATTCTGTGAAAATATTGCCTTAACCCCTCAGTAATATTCCACAGAAACATGGTCAGTACATTAATAAGACTGAGAGTGTTAAACTAATGCTGTTGCAAGCAACTTCTGATCCTTCACTTATTTTGGTTACTTTGCAAATGGAAGAGTCTGTAAGGAAAACGCTTTCTTTTACCACCACAGTTACAAGTATATAAGAGCACTGACAGTGAAAATATGTATGAAGCAGTGAGAATCAGACAACTGGATTTGGGCTGTCATCTGGTTTTGTGACATTGGACGTGGGAACCACTGAGCATTCAGCTTGCCCACCTGGGCAATCGTTCCTGTTGCTCTGGTGCTGGAGTTTAGAGGCCATATTAGGCTCAGCACTGTACAAGAACATGAAAAACCCTGTCTTCAGTTTGAATATCTTACCATTCAAACAGCCAAAAGAGACAAAGAGCAGGAGAGGAAACACCACCAGTTTCATTTCACATTGGGAACGAATCACCGAGACTGTGGAATTTCCAAACTGTACCCAACCACAACAGTAATCTGGATGCAGATCTCCTTAGCTAATATGACTTTCATTTTCCACCCTGCTGTGATCAGGCCTGATGGAAGAGCCATTACTACACAAATTGTGCCTGGACGAAATGTCTTAGGATTTTTAAACTGAGTTGTGGCAATGCTTCCTCGGAGATGTAAATCAGGTGCCTAGTGCTTCCCCATGTGTTACACTCTCAGGGCAAGCTCTGTTTCCTATGATACGTGAGCATCAAGTGACTCTTATGAGATGCTGAAACAGTTCAGCTAGATGTCGAAAATATGCTGCTTCATGAAAGTTATTACAGCCTCAGAAGTCAGTCTGAAGGAAAAATGAGGGTCAGTCACATATAACTCCCACCGAGCTCCAAGGCCATCTAAAATAAAATTAAGCTGTTTGACAAGAAATACACCATTTCTTTTAAAATTATTAGAATTTAGGTCAATCTGGATCAACAATAAATGTTCTTTTTAATTTCTCCAACAGAAAATAAAAATTAAAAAAAAATCATATGAAACTTTGCCATATAGATGTTTGAGGAAAAGCTGTTCCACAGTATATCTCAAAGATATTGAAATTTGTAAGACTTCATTTCCTGTCAAAAAACTGTCAATGGGAAATTCACAGCCAGGTCTAATTGGCTTACAGAACTGGATCTCTTCAATGTTCCAGATACTACACTCTTTATTTGTAAGTGTTATAAACGTACAATCTGTTAACCTGAGGCTTGCTATAAAGCGGAGAATAGGTTTAATTACAGAACTGAAAAATAGTAGGTCTTGCAATGAATATGAATTGCATTAACTCTTTTCCAGTCAAATAAATGTTGCTCTGGCAAAAATGTCATGGACTCATCATGTATCAAGACAGGGTGATTTTGTGAAACCATGCAGAAAGCAATGTGTCATCCAAAATGAGAGGAAATCTTAAACTACCAAGGCCACTTAGCAAAATTTTACATTCTTAAAATTTAGACAAAAAGCATCCTGGTAGTCCAAATCTGATAGTGACTGAATTCTCCAGCTGGGAAAACTGTAGCTGTATGGCATGAGTTCAAGGGAGATTTGATGAAAATAGCAGCTTTGCTTCAAGACACTCATACAAATACAGCAGTGGAGCTCTCGTCATGATCATTGCTGATTAAACTCAATTAATTATTCATAGTGAATTTCCCTGTTGTGCAAGAGGTTTGATGAGGTATGTATGTTTAATTTGAGCTATACTGTGGGGGTAATGAACACTCCTTGATGGAAAAATAAGTTGTCTTCTACTAAGCTCCTTTGCACCACATATTAAGATGAATATCCTCTGATCTGTCTTTCTGTGGAAAACCTCTACATGCATGAAGGTACACATGTAGCACTGAGGGAAAGGGACTGGGGAACTGGGGAAGTTACATTACATCCTTAAGGATGAGATGTGAGGTTCACAGTGAAAGAGCATCTCCATGCTTTCTGTATGGAACTGGACTCCTCATGGACGTTTGGTTCTTGAACTGTGGCATTTCCATAGTAATATGAGTAAAACTGTCACAGCAAGAGCAAGTTTCCACTGACAGGGCAGTTCCCACTTTTAGGCCATGTCTGTGACACAAGGAGAAGGATAAAGGGATTTTAAGGCTTGCACACATGAATGGACAAGGTGAGGAATTATGTAGCTTGACTCTAAGAAGGTGTTTGTAGTTTCACTTTCAAGTGAAAATTAATTCAGAAACCCTATGCTGGAACCAAAGCAATGCCTTCGGTGAGTCCCCTGTGATGGAAGCTTCCTACATCCTGGCAATTCATCTGTGGAGCTATTTTGTTTCCACTTCTAAATTTAAAGAAAGTTCCGAAGGAAAAGTTAAACAGAAGGGAGAGATTGAGTTACTTCTGCTTGGTTAGTTCCAGTCCAGCAGAAAAGACTCAGCAAACAACACGAGCTGGAAGTATGATCAAACTATATCCATCTTCTCCTCCCCCACCAAACTCCATCTCCATTTCAGTGTTTGGAAACCAGCACCTCCATATTGTGATTAGATATATTCAGAATATGTATATTTTGCTGGGGCAGGTATCACAATTTTTTACTGGATGTCCATCTCCTCTTGAAAGTTTGTCTGTTGGTGGCATAATCAGAGCTGCTAGATGGTGATGGCTTTTGTAAATATGTCCTATACTCATGGCAATTGGCAGCAGAATTCTTTTAAAATGCCAGCCTGAATCCTGCATGTTGCCTACCTGAATGTCTGGCCTTAAGCCCAGTTCAAAAGCTATTCCCATATGTCACTGTATGTTTTAAAAAAAATCTATTACATCATCATGTAAAAGACTTATCCCGGCTTCAGAGTTGGAAATTTGTTCGAAACTCAAGCATATGCATCCCCACCTACAGTCTAACTATAACAATCTGTCAGTTCCACTTCCAATGAATCAGTACTAGAAACTATTAAGAAGCTTAAGAAGAACAGATTGTGCTTTTTTCCAGATGAACCTTAATATAGTACAGTATGTAATAATACTTCAATCTGATAGGAAAGGGTCAGGAAAACTGCAAGCTGCTCTTGCTGCTCCTCCTGCACAGCAATTGAGCCAATTAAATACCTAAACATAAACCATTAAGATCTTATCTGCATTACACAGAAAAACAAGCGGTTTAATCTTAAAATACTAAACAAAATACACTGACATCTGCTCTATCGCACTAAAGGTTATAAATATGAGATGAAAAGTCCCTACAGCCAAAGGGTATAATGAACTATATTTTCTCTTGCCCAGGAATTTTTGGGATGCCACACATTTCTTTTTGAATGCAAGAGCTTTTTTATCATTAACTGTACACACAAATTGTTATCAGGTAATTGGTTTATAACAGAGTTTCAGTGAACACATATGGGAATCAACCTTTAGGAGAGATTTAGGACATAAAATTGCTTCAAGCAGGATGAAGTGAAAATTCACAAAATAAAAGGAGGCTCAAATGAAATTGAAGAAACACATTATGTCATTCATTTAGCTAGTAATAATCCTATCTATCACAAAGCATGTTTATTCAAGCAAAAGTGCTACCATCATTTTTATAGTCAAAGAAGAGCAAAACACAGAACACTAGTCTATGCTGTATCTAAGACACAAAAAAGAAGCCAAGCCAGGTTCAAATTCTCAGTAGATTTTTGCAAGCAATGCAGGGAATATAGAGCTTATTTTTTAAATTATCTTACATTGTCATCAATAGGATGAACTTTGCCAGAAATACCTAAAAAATCTAAGTAGGTATCATTTGAAAATGCTTGTGGGAATAATGGAAGATATTTAGGAAAGGTAACATGTTGATTGGTTAATAGAATGGTCTTCCTGAAAGTCAAGGTTATGGGAGTGTAGAATAGTTTCCCAAATTGAAATGTTAGAAGTCTCTTTGAATGTTACAATTCAAATTAATCATGGCAAAACACCAACAGTACCTACTACTACTGGTACGTAGTAGATATTGTCCACATTTAACTGGCGTGACTGTATAAGCCTTTTAAAGTTTCATCACTACTAAGAATAGGAACATAATACTAAATCTCTTGAGCAACTACAGCAAGCACATGCCACTGATATAACATTATGAAAATCACAGCCATCCTGGTACAGTCATGTCTGCAAACAGAGGAGGACAATAGAGCCTGATTTAATTCTGAATGGTACAAACTAAACGAAATCAAATTGCATATGCCTCAAATTCTTGAGTTCTCTATGTGTGCTACAAAAAGAAGAAAACTATAACCTGTTTTCATTTGATAAAAAATTTATATTTATATTATTTTTAAACAGAATTTCAGTTTCTGTATTAAGTATTTATGTATAAAACAACAAAAAATAAAATAAAAAGGACATTTTGAAAGCAGCCCATTAAAAAGACCTTAAATGAGAGTAGTTCCTCAAAATATATTCCACTTAAACATCTCCAACCGGATCTTTTCCTTTAGAATCACTCAGAGACTGGGCTGTTCCAGTTCAATTATCTTGAGTGCTAGATAGCAACTTCTAGGTGTTTGATCTCTTTCCTCATAAAATATACAATTTAGAAGTCTGAATTTCATGGAAATATGTATATATGTGCACACACACATTTTAAGGATACTACATTTTTTTTTATAAACTAATCTCTAATATTCAGAATACAAGTACCCAAATACTGCTCTGGTGAAAGGACACCAAACCATAAGACATCCCACTAGGCTTTCCTCAGCATGACACCATGTTATATCTCCAGTTCCATATCTCCTTTGGAGCTGCATATTAAAACAACCATTATGAACCTTCTTCATCGGGCCACTGTAAAGCTGTGGAACAGCACAGTATAAAGTCAAGAAGGAAGACCTCTTGATGAAAATATGATCTGTTATATGCAATTAGTTTTCACACAAGAGTTGTTTTCCTATGAGATCATGCTCTTTGGCAGGAGTTGTCAAGGTTTATCTGTTGCTTCTCATGCAGAACCAAATGGTCATGTTGAGGGAAGGTTTCTCCAGAGAAAGGACTACTCAAGCAAAGCAGCCAGGCAATGTTGGTTGGGCTTGGAGAAGTATCAGACAACTAGAAAACAGCAAAGGAGCGGCACAGGGCAAAAATTCCCTCTGTGATTAATTTAAGAAAAATACCTACTCCGTTCTTAAAACTGCTGTATCTGCTTTCCTTAGGCACAGAAAAACTCAATGTGACTCAGAGTGCATGATCTAACAGCTGAGGCTTTGTAAGGGACATAAAACACTGATAACTGCAGTTAGGAGTCTGTCCTTAGCTGCTTACATGATGATGGAGACCTCATATACCTATTTCCTTGGATGTCCAACTTTCTTATTCAACCCAAAAGCTCTTTGAACAGCACTTATCAATTGCTAAGTGTTCATAAAACTCAGACTCAAAAGGATTGTCCGTATCACTGGTGGCTTGATCAATAAAGATAGTACAAGATGTGTCAATACAAAGAAGCTTTGTTTATCGTGACATCATACTGGCTATGAACTTAATTTCCTCTTCAGTGAACAGCTTTGAGATTTTCAGTATTGTACATTTGAGGACAATAAATGTTTTCATAATCTCAAAAACCAACCAAAAAAACCCACTTCTAATCCTCTTAAAATTCAATTCAATCTGATTGAAGTAATTTGTTGAAGTGATCTTATAATATTTAATTTCAATATTGACCATTTTATATTTTTATATGTCTCAGATCCCCTTCCATAATGTAAAAAAAACCCCAAACAAACAAAAAACCCAAAATATGTATTCTAAATCAGG
This sequence comes from Caloenas nicobarica, assembly GCF_036013445.1. Lineage (NCBI taxonomy): Eukaryota > Metazoa > Chordata > Aves > Columbiformes > Columbidae > Caloenas > Caloenas nicobarica. The sequence goes on along the minus strand of NC_088245.1, from coordinate 206,573,006 downwards.
AAACTTATTTTTGAGGAAACTCAAAAATAAATAACTGAAATATTTTTAAATTTTAAAATAAATTCAACATGCTTAATTAAGAAAGTAATTAAGCTCTTTTCTGTGAGGTTTATAAGTTTTAGCTACTAGGTATTTTCTGACCAGAAGTTTTCATTTAAACATTTTTAGACCAGCTCCACTAGTTAGATTTTTTAAAAATAAATAATGTTTAAATTAATTTAATGAGGTAATATACAATGTACACAAAACATAACAGTGCTGAATTAAATGAAATATATAATTTATTATAACTTCATCTGAGAAAGCTCTGAAGTATCACTTTGAGTGAAGTTTCTCTTCTCTTTCTCATCTTCTCTTGGCTATTTTGAAATAATAAATTCATTCCTCTTAAGAAAACGATGACCTAGTTTCACAGTTTAATACACCTCAGCTCTGTTTATTTTTAAATTATCACTTCATAACTTTAAAAGAAAGACTCATTTAAACATTGCTGTTATGTGAGAACAAGGAACAGTCTGGAAGCAGCCTATTCTGTTCTCTGCCTTTGATCCATTCTGCTAACTGGCATGTCTGCAGCTCTGTGGCCATGTCCACTGAGCAATGTTTGAAGTCCTCTGTGATGCTGATGTCTGCTAAAGGATTTGAAAGCTTTTGCAGAAACATGCCGCCATGTCTGTCTGCTCTCCTTGTGTTCAGACTGGAGATATTAAAAATTTTCCATACTTCTTGTTTATGAAATTGCTCTTTCTATCTACTTAAGACATTTCCCTTAGGTATTTCCTGTATTTCATAATTTAATTTCAAAATCAAATCATTAATAAAAGCACAGTTCCTAGTGGACTTCAGGGATACTCTACCTTTTATTTTCATTTAGGCTTACACTTTTCATTTTTTGTTCAGTTTTCAGGTAGAAATGAGGACACATGAGACTGACAGTATTGGACTGTTGGTTGTTCCTTTCAGGAGACAAATGTTGTGTCAGGAAGGAGAGAGCTTTGTGGTGAGAAGACTTCAGTCTATGATCCTGCATCCTTCATTGTGGATTCCCAAAGAATGCAGCTTGTCTGGCGTTTCTTCACCGGTACTTAGATCCAGTCCCAGATCTGGTTTAGGTTATTAATTATTACATTACTCAAATGAGCTGGCCCATTCTACAAGTGAACAACATCACACTTCTGTATATTCAAACAGTGGTATATACCTTCATGTAATTTTACTTATGAACTCTGCTGTGGTATGCGACTGCTCTTTTCTGAAATACACTTGATATCCTGTTCTGCTGCTGCTGCAGTAGATTAGCACTGCCAGAACTCATGCAGCAACAAGAAGCATAATTCAGGGATTAGATCGACTCAGAAGGCCTTCAATTAATCTTTTGAGTTTTCTGGTAAATACCTCTCTTTCTGCCCTATGTCCTCATATGTGATGTGGAGGTAAAAACTTTGTCATGATTGTGGTGTTACAAAAATAGATGTATTATATGTTGAGAGAAACTCAGATAACTACAGAAATGAGGGCCACATTTGTGTTTAACAGACTGAATGAAAACTGATAGTTTTGCTTCACAAATCTCACATTTGTTTAGTTGTAACAATAACTACATTGTGTTTATTATAGCAATAATCACCCTATATGTCTAATATCTGTTTCAATAATAACAACATCTAATATTTCCTACAGTAATTGCAGATGATGGCAAAGTTACTCCAAAGAGAGTACCTTAATTTCACTTTGACTGTGCACATTCATGTTCAGCATGTTCATTTGGGACAAGAGCAGTGCTCATGACTCTCCCAATCTGAACTCTGAGGGCAGCGAGGTCCATTAGGAATCCATGGATATTTAGAGTAGTAACTGGAAAGCAGATCTATGACTGCATTTCCAAGATGTGCTTGTCAAAAGACTTCAAAGGAGATGATATTAAGTTTCTTGGGGCATATTAATCATTCTTAACGTATACCGTGTAGGATGAGAAGGCCTATACTATTTGACTAACTACTTTCTTGGAGATAGTCTCGTTTTAGGATCATGTTGGATAATTGTTTCCTCTGGGCAGATAGCAAAGATTGCATCTTAAAAGAATATTTGAAAAATACATTTGAATATGTTAGGGGTAGAGTTGGTTTCTGAATTGTAACTTCAGAGGGTATTATCAAGTTGAAAAATAAAGTCCTGAGCTTTTGAATGTAGAAACTGAAGAAGGAAAACATAGTAATAGACCAGGGTTGAAGGCAAGAGTAAAATCTCCTGAATTTGCCCCAAGGCAAAAGAATAGTTAGTTATTGAATAATTACAGAATAATTTTTGGTTTAGAATCTCTTTACAACGGTGGAGATTTCATGGCTACCATGGACAATCTGTCCCAAGCCAAACTAGTCTTTTCGTAAGTTTCCTTCCCTAGTTCTTAATCTGTTCTTCTATGTTCTCTTTCAATTTAAGCTTATTATTTCTTGTCCTATCAAATATGAGTGAAGTTTCTCAAATTGATGTTTTTAGAAGTCCTTAACAGTTTCAAAGACAACCAGCATGTCTCCATGTAATTTTATTTTTTTTTTTTTAAGACTAGACAAGTCCAGTTTTAATCTGATTATCCTGATTTCTGCACATCTTTTCATTTTTCTGGTTTTCATGTGGTTAATGTCTAATTAATTAATGTTGTCCATCCAGGATGATGTACAGTTTTTGTGAAGATATGGTACCTCATCATCTTGTACCTTGCCTGAGCACATAGAATTGAAAGACTGTTTAATATTTTTAGAACATATTACCTCTCTGTATACTTCCAGTATGATATTTACCTTTTACAACAATGGAATTACACTGTTGACTCAACTTTAACTTATGATCCATTTTAATCTTTTAAGTCTTGTTTTCTACAGAACTTCTCAATCGATCGTTTCTCATTCAGTATTTAAGTGACATATTATTCTGTTCTAGGAGCAGCTTCATCCAGCATGGTATTGTTTACAGATTTAACAACGACACTCTGTTTCTCGTAATTCAAATCAGTGATGGAATTATCAATTAAAAATGGATTCAAGGAAGATCTCTAAGAAGGCTGTTGGAAAGCTAACAAGTGAGAAAAACAGTTTGAATAAAGTTTTAAAGTCAGTTGTGCACCTAACATGGGGAAGTCTAGATTCATATCTTCTTATAACAATGTTCATATGCCATAATAAAAAAATAATGATTTTAATGTACGGTCACTCATTATTCAAAAATGCTCTGATCTGGATACTACATTGGTTTGATATGATTTATTTTTAAGGAGTACACATTGACTTTTCTTTATGACACCAGAAGAAAATTGTTCGTTTCTTAAAAATAATTGTTTATCTGTTCAGAAGAGAAATTAGGTAGGTTGATCTCTTTCCTGACTTTCTTTTTCAAGACAGGTAGCTTTAACCCATTTCAGTTTGTTGGAACCTTATACATATGCCAAATTTCTCCAGGAGAACCATTAAAGTCTTCAACACAGTTTCAATGAATTCAGCAAGGTAGATGAAACAGATGTTTTGAGAATTTTTCATTATCTAATCTCTAGAAATTTCTGTAATTTCTGAATTCTTCTATACTTATTCTAGCATAACACAGAGTATAACAAGCAGAATTTAGGTACTTGAATAAAACACAATCCTAAATTCCTTAAGCAGCAGCTGCCTAGATCTGAAATTGTCACCATTTATCAAGTCTTCACATTGAAGTCTCCAAGTACATATAGAATGTATCTATGTCAAATGAGTCACACATCCTGAATTATTTTTTGACCAGAAAAATCATTTTAATAAGATGGATCGATTGTGGTCTCATCTCTTTTGTATTATGTCTTTTCCAACTTTTTCCAAGAAAAATAGGTTATACACTGATGAATATGGCACTTCTTTGAAACTGAAGGATATGAGTCTGAACACACTCTGGTTAATGAGGGAATGAGACCCGAAATTTCAGTTATGTCCTGGGAGCATATAGTAGGCTATGACATGAAAAAGCTAGCCTCCTCCTCTACTGATGTTTTAAAAGAACATAAGTCTATTTTTGGGATAAGGTTCCAGCTGGAAACCAAGTGAACAGTAGTACTTAAAGATGTTGTGATCTATATGTTTTGTGTTCTCTTGTGCATTCCTAACACAAAAATTTTCTGAACCACACGATTAAGCATCTTGGTCTATTCAGATATTATACAGAGAGCCTGGGTACAAAACACAGAGCTAAGCATTCGGTGGTGAGGATCAGGAACCTAAAAGTACAGACTTTGCAACATATGCTTCTGAGATAGATACATTCCTTAATGTATCTAGCCTGAAACCTTTCTGGAAAACAACAGCTGTAGCTGAACATAGTTTGATCTTTCAGCAAGTTAGGATTTTATTTGAGTCTCTGGTCCTCTACTTATAACAGTATCAGTCCCTAGCCTCCATTTTTTTTTTTCCTTTTTTTTTTTTTCTTTTTTGGGGGAGTGGGGGGTGGGGGTGTTTGTGTAATCCATGACATAATAAACTGGAAAATAAACTACACAAATTATAGAAATTGTAGAATAAATACTTGGGGGAAAATTTGAACTCAAATTCCTGAATATGATTTATAGTTTTATTAAATATTTCCATTTATAGTATCTAATGACCGATCCAATATCAGAGTAGCAAACCATTTCTATAGCACACTCATCTACTGAAAAGAAAACACTACTGAAAAAAGCCCAAACTGTTCTGCCTTCAGGCAGTGAAATAAATGGGCAAACTAATCAATCTAGGCATGGAATGAAATAGCCAGGCTGTTTCACATGGGCCATCAAATGACTATGAAGACATTCCTCCTCCAAACTTTACTACATATTACACCATTATATTAGTAAAAGAACAAGAGTGTTAGACTCGATGTCTCTTCATTCTCTTTTGCAATAATATTTGCTTCAGCATGTTTAGGAGTCATGCCACATTTTTCGTCAGCAAATGTCTTTTCTTCAAGAAGGTGCTCTGTAACCTGAATGCCAATTTTGGGAGCAGGAATGGAGAAAAAGGGAACTGATCCTATAGTATATTTGACATTGCATTGCAAGTTTCAGCATTTGCAGGATCAGCACTGGCACTTGGCATGGCAAATTGTTGAGTGTTCAGAGCATTCAGGAAGATCAGTCTGTACTCATTTAGCTGGATCTCTCTTTCAAGTGCCGATTAATTGGCATGATTTCCAGGATGCCATTGACAGTAAAGGAAATGTGCCTTGGTCACCTGCTGTTGATGCACATAATGCCATTGTTTGCTTAGGTATTGGTAGGAAAACCATCACCACAATGCTTACAGCAACACTGCAGGTGATAGGTTTTGTCTAGGGGGGACATTTGAAAATATAAGAAGTTATTCTAGAGTGCTGGGTTCTCCTGGAAGGACAAGGAGTGGAAGCCTTTTTGACAAAGATCTAACGGCAAAATGACCAGAGGACATGAAATTCTCTTTGACTGTGAAATGTTCAAGTGCAAAGATGATGGTGTCATGTGATGTGCTAAACACTGTCATCTATCGTATTTAGCTTCTTCCTCAATGATCTGAAGGTGGAGTAAACAATCTTAATGAAACTTGCGAAACACTTTGGACTGCACGATGTTGAGGATTCCAGCCAGGATACAGAAACAATGCAAAGGTTTCTAAATATATTGTTGACTTTACTAGAAATTTAAGAAAAGAAACAAGCTCACCTTGTCATACTTAAGCTAAAAATTCTGGACTGGGTAGAATGGTAAAAGGCAATAGAGAAAACAGAAAGAAAATAAGGCATAATTTTACAATGAGATATGATTAAGTAAACATGTAAGCAACATGTCTCTCTGTATTTTGTTTTATTGATTTTTAATTGTTAGCTTAGACTTTGGGGAAAAATGTGATTTTTGTTACCCCAAACTTTTTGCAAGACAGTTTATTTTTCTGAATGTTTTTACTTTGGAAAAATAAGCTAATTATTGAACCTTTATCCCCCAAACTGGCAGTGACGTTGGGTCATCAGGACCTTTAGAAAAGATGAAATGGAGAAACTGACTGCTCATGGCTTGGATAGGTATACTCTTCATTGGGTAAAGAACTGGCTGGATGGCTGGGCTCAAAGGGTTCTGGTGAACTTAGTTAAATCCAGTTGGATACTGGTCATGAGTGGTGTTCCCCAGGGCTCAGTATTGGGGCCGGTTCTGTTTAGTCTCATTATCTCAAATTTGCAGATGACACCAAGTTGGGTGGGAGTGTTGATCTTCTCAGGTGTAGGAAAGCTCTAGAGAGGGATCTGGGCAGGCTGGATCAGTGGGCTGAGGATGATAATATGAAACTTAACAAGGCCAAATGCCAAGTCCTGCGCTTGGGTCACAACAACCCCAGACAACGCTGCAGGCTTGAGGAAGATTGGCTGGAAAGCTGCCTGATGGAAAAGGACCTGGGGGTGTTAGTACACAGCTGGATGAATATGAGCCAACAGTGTGCCAGGTGGCCAAGAAGGCCAACAGCCTCCTGGCTTGTATCAGGAATAGTGTGAGTTCAGCGCAGAGCAATGAAGATGATGAAGGGAGTGGAGCATCTCCCTTATGAGGAAAGGCTGAGGGAGCTGGGTCTCTTTAGCTTGGAGAAGAGGAGACTGAGGGGTGACCTCATCAATGTTTATAAATATATAAAGGGTGGGTGTCACGAGGATGGAGCCAGGCTCTTCTCGGTGACAACCAACAGTAAGACAAGGGGTAATGGGTTCAAGCTGGAACACAAGAGGTTCCACTTAAATTTGAGAAGAAACTTCTTCTCAGTGAGGGTAACAAAATGCTGGACCAGGCTGCCCAGGGTGGTTGTGGAGTCTCCTTCTCTGGAGACATTCAAAACCCACCTGGACACCTTCCTGTGTAGCCTCACCTGGGTGTTCCTGCTCTGGCAGGGGGAATGGACTAGATGATCTTTTGAGGTCCCTTCCAATCCCTAACATTCTGTGATTCTGTGATTCTGTGGCCAGTAGGACTAGAGAAGTGATCGTGCCACTGTACTCAGCACTGGTGAGGCCGCACTTCAAATCCTGTGTTCAGTTTCGGATTGCTCACTACAAGAAAGATATTGAGGTGCCAGAGGAAGTTCAGAAAAGGGCAACGAAGCTGGTAAAGGATCTGGAGCACAAGTCTTACGAGAAGCGGCTGAGGGAGCTGGAGCTGTTCAGCCTGGAGAACAGGAGGCTGAGGGGAGACCGTATCACTGTCTGCAACTGCCTGAAAGGAGGGTGTAGCGTGGAGGGTGTTGGTCTCTTCTCCCAAGTAACAAGTGATAGGACAAGAAAAAGTGCCATCAAGTTGCACCAGGGAGGTTCAGATTGGATATTAGAAAAAACTTCTTCATGGAATGAGTTGTCAGGCATTGGAACAGGCTGCCCAGGAAAGTGGTTGAGTTACCATCCCTGGAAGTGTTTAAAAGATCCGTAGATGAGGTTCTTAAGGACATAGTTTAGAGGTGGACTTGACAGTGTTAGGTTAATGGTTGGACTCGATGATCTTGAGAGTCTTTTCCAACCAAAATGGGTTGGATGATTCTACATTGGAAATACAATTTCAGTTTCCTCTGACTGAGGATTATCCTATCTGTATCTCTCTCTGTCAGTAGCCTACGTAATTTCTGAAAACATAATCTGGGATGGGTTCTCTTAGTCTTTTCTGATAGTACTTCCTCATTTTTTATTTAAAATTATATTTTTGCTTTGCATGTTCATAGAGTTGATCAACAAAGCTGAATTTCATGATCCAGAAATCTCCCCATAACTTTTTCTAGAACAGTTGTATCAAACTTTCAATGTTGCACATGTAATCTGTTATAAAGTACAGAATATGAGACACAGGTTGTTCACTCATAGCATGCCAGAATCTGTCATAGAAGTTGTTACGTTAAGTATAGGAATGAGAATTCAGAGCATGAAATACCATATGTTTCCTAAAAAATAAGGTACAAATGTAAATATTTTAAATATAGAAATAAGTTGAAAACCAATTTTGGTAACTACTGACAGGAAAACAAAAATATAATTTGCAAGCTTAAAAGTAATATCCTCTACATGTATAAATCATAAAATATATGACGAGGGTCTTAAAAGATGTGAATTAAGGACTAAGTTTTGGTTTAACATTTGCGTGGTATATAGCTTAATAAGATCAGTGCAGGAGTAGTCATAAGTACTCCTAGATCTGTAATAATAATAATAATAATAATAATAATAATAATAATAATAATAATAATGTCATCACTAGTGATAGTACTTAAAACAAGAAATGAGGAGAAATAAAGAACACTACTTAAATTGTTTGCAAACTACCTCTAAAATGCCTAAATTAAACATTTTTTTTAAAAAAAAGACTGTCATTTTTACCGTATATTAACTTTGACATAATTTTTAAAAGGGAAAGTTAATCTTGTTGCATCAGAAATTTCAGCCTTATTTTGGTTCATTTCCTTTAGACAAAAATAATGTACAGATTTTATTGTGCATTATAATATATGATACATATCACAGGTAAAATTCTTTTTGTTTTAAAATATGTATTCCTTTTCCATATAACTGAAATTAGATACATTATAATAGAGTACAAATTAACCAAATTAACTGAAACATTCAAAATGATCCCATAAAACAAAACATTCTTGTAATGCTAAAGCAAAATATTCTAATGGTTTGTAGTCTTTTTCTTTAAAAAATTTTCTTTTGTTAAGGAATTATTTTTTTTTCTTTTCCTTTAGAGCTGGAATTTAAAAAAATAAGAAAATTAGGAATTTGATTCCCATCAATCTCTGATGCTAATTTTCATCTTAATTCCAGAACAGACATGTATTTTTCAAAAAGTTAGAAAGTTCTCTAGGTATACTCAAAAGCCACAATTAGGTCTAAAAGACCATGGCAGGAGACTTTCCCTGTGTTCATTTATGAACTAATCTGAAATCTAAACCTGCCAGGATTTAGTTTAATTTGAACTGTAACTAAGGAGCACACAATAAAAAGACGCAGGAAGCAGACTGAGGTATCATAGGGGTTTTTTTCTCTGTCCATATTTATAGCTTTCTCAGAGCTTCATTTTCATTTTTACCTTTTCAAACCACTAACTTAGAAGGCTTTTTCAAACTTCATAGACCTGTTTAAACACCTGATACTGAATTAGATTACATTGTTCATCAACAATAAGCACTTAATTATAAAGTGCTTTTTATAGAAATCCCCAGAAGGATGGAGAAAAGAAATAAAATGAAAAATAATAAAAGAACAAAACAAAACCAGCCATAGTCTCTGGGGTTTTTTTGAGTACTGCATACAAAGAAACAATAGCATTCTTCAGGATTTCAGCCCCAGGTTAGATTTCATCTGTGCTCCCTACGAGGCCCAAGGCTCAGGGTTGACTGGGGAAGTCAAAGTCCTTTTCATCTTGTATACACTCAGCACATTCTATTGATTTCAGATATAAATGGAGATCATAAAAATCAAGACACATCACAGGAAAAATTGGTTTTCCGAATAGTCTGACCATGGTGCACGGTAACAGCAGATGTACATATGAGTTGATAATCAAAGGAAATTTCTCAAATTTACAAAGATTGCACAGATATGTAACAGAGAAGAAAGAAAGAGGGAGACAGAAAGGAGATGGAGGAAATTTTTTGCTAATTACTTTGTTGGTAAAACAATGTTAAGTATTTATATCCTTCAACTGTGTATCTTTAAGTACTATTATTATGAATACAAATAGTAATAAATATTTCTTGGAGACCCAGCTAAGGTCTTGACCTCACCATGTCAAGCACGACACAAAGACAGGGTAAGAGAGTCTGTTTTCTAAAGCAGGTAATTTTAATTAGACAAGAAAAGCAAAGAATGAGAATGGAAATAAAATCATATGAAATAAAAGGACTTGCAAAACGTCAGGCACCTGATTATTTATAGGGGAAGGATTAGATAGATTTTCCTCTATAACACTTGCTAGTTGGGGTCTTAACCCTGTTATTTGGGATCTTAACAATTATTCTCCCAGGCACTGTTTGTGTTCCATCTATAGTAAATGGAGTGGAAACAGCAGCTGCAGGAAATGATACATCTGCCCATCTTACACACCTTTTTTTCTCAATTAGGTGATTAGAGTTGTAGAGTATATAATGCAGTTTGGTTAGTTGCCTTATTTTCAGTTATCCAAAGAATCCCACCCAAAACATGCTAAATCACAGAATCATAAAATCATCAAATCAGTGTTCAAGAAGAGACTGGACAAGGCCCTCAGACACATGGTGTGAACTGTGGGGTTGTCCTGTGCAGGGGCAGGAGTTGGACCCGATGATCCTTGTGTGTCCCTTCCAACTCAAGACATTCTGTGATTCTGTGATTCTGTGATCAAATTGTTTGGGTTGGAAGGGACCTTCAAAGATCCTCTAATCCAACCTCCCTGCCATGGCCAGGGACATCTTGCACTAGATCAGGTTGCTCAGAGCCCTGTCCTACATGGCCTTGAACCTTTACAGTGATGGGGCATCCACAACTTCTGTGGGCAACCTGTTCCAGTGTCTTACCACCCTTCTAATAAAAAGTTCTTCCATATGTCCAATCTAAATCTATCCTCTTTCAGTTTAAAACCATGACTCTTTGTCCTGCCACTACAGGTCTTGGTAAAAAGGTTTTCTCCACCTCTCTTGTAAGCCCCCTTTGTACATTGAAAGGGTACAATAAGGTCTCCTCAGAGCCTTCTCTTATCCAAACTGAACAACCACAACTCTCTTCAGCCTGTCAGAGGTGTTTTCCATCCTTCTGATAATTTTTGTGGCCTCCTCTGGATGCACTCTAACAGCTGCACGTCTTTCTTATACTGAGCGCTCCAGAGGTGGACACAGTTCTCCAGGTGGAGCTTCCCCAGAGCAGAGGGGCAAAATCACATCCTTTGACCTGCTGACCATGCTTCTTGTGAAGCAGCCCGGGATAGAGTTGTCTTTCTGGACTGCGAGTTCACATTGCTGGTTCATGTCCAGCTTTACATCCACCGGTATCCCCCAAAACTGTTTTTCAACACATGAAGGAAATAAGTCTTTAGGTTGTGGTCGTTCTTCCAGAATCAGACAGGGCTGTTCTCCTAACAAAAAAAAGACCATCAGGAAATGAGTTGAAGTATACCTTCTCCTAAATGATAAGTGATTTTGGGTTTACACTTCTTTGGGAAGAGAAGAGGGATCTGCAGCCCAGATCTGCTACTCAGCTGTTGAGTACCTTGACTACTGAAGCACTGACTAAAATTATACCTCTGCCTTTCTCATTTGTTAATATAATTCCAAGAAAATACTCCCTCCCCTTCTCATAGGGGAAAACTTCCTCATTTGCAATCTATTTTTGAACCAAATATGCAATGTATTTTTGGATCAGAGAAAGATTGTTTCTCACCCTCAAAAATAAATTTCCAGCTCTAGTAAGAGCTTCATCAAGGAAATTATTTAGTCTCCCAATTAAAGCTAAGAAACTGAGCCAGAGAGCAAACCCAATACTAGGTTCAAAAACTTCAGACTAATAGGTTCCAGTGAAAGAACTGCATCGTTTAGAACATCTTTGCTTATTTTGGGAAACCTCTCCCATGTTTCTGTGAGTTTGCTTAGTTCCACTGGCTGATTGTGTGTAAGGTAAAAAAAAAAAAATCTTCCCATGGATATTTTGTAAACAATAGGTGATAGACTACTACTTCCTTTAAATTATTTTAGAGGGCTCAGTACCAGCTCTGAAACTTTAATAGGTTTATTATAGAGTGACTGATATCCCCTGTTAAAGTTACAGCCAAAACTGCTGTTAATTGAATTTTCATTAATTGTTTAGGCTGAAGAAAAAAACAAATTTCCCAAATAGAAGTAATTTAGAATTATCAGTGGCAAGTAGACTTTGAATAATTTTAAGTGAATGAGAATCTGTGTATTGCTTATTTGTGATTGGGTTTGATAAGGAGTATATGAGATCAGATTTTTCCCAACAAGTTTGCGTCAATAGATACAGCTTTCATGCGAGGTTATTCCCATCTATTAGGGTTTCAATGCTATGTGAAACTTGTGTAAGCATCCAGCGCAAAGATGAATTTTTCATTATAGATGCAGGCAATACAAATGTTCGATTTAAAACATTGCTAAAATACAGAGACTACTCAACCCATAAACTGAAAAAAAATAGAACAAAGATGTAGTTTCATTCTGGCGTATATCAGAAATAGTGTGGCCAGCAGGACTAAGGAAGTGATGGCCCCCCTGTACTGGGCACTGGTGAGGCTGCACCTTGAACCCTGGGGTCAGTTTTGGGCCTCTCATGACAAGAAAGACCTTGAGATGCTGGAGCGAGTTCAGAGAAGGGAACGGAGCTGGTGAGGGGCTGGAGCACAAGTGTGATGGGAGCGGCTGAGGGAGCTGGGGCTCTTCAGCCTGGAGAACAGGAGCTGAGGGGAGAGCTGATCGCTGTCTGCAACTGCCTGAAAGGAGGTTGGAGCGTGGAGGGGGTTGGTCTCTTCTCCCAAGTAACAGGTGATAGGACAAGAAAAAATACCCTCAAGTTGCACCAGGGAGGTTTAGATTGGATATGAGGGAAAATTACTTTGTGGAAAAGGGTTGTCAGGCATTGGAACAGGCTGCCCAGGAAAGTGGTTGAGTCACCATCCCTGAAGCTGTTTAAAATATGTATAGATGAGGTTCTTAGGGACATGGTTTAGTGCCAGTGTTAGGTTAACAGTTGGACTTGATGATCTTGAGGGTCCCTTCCAACCAAAATGACTCTATGATTCTATGATTCCATGCAATTTCCTTTCAGTACCCCTCCAAACAGTAAAGAAATATATTTCTCACTCTTCAACTGCCACTAAGTAACTGAACACTATTGACTTGTTGGGCCATCCGTAGATATTATTTAATCCTTCATTATTGTAAACTTCCAGACTAGTTTGTTTGTTTGTTTGTTTGTTTGTTTGTTTTAAGTAGCCAGGTCAATAATTATCCTCTTATTTCAGTATGATTTAGGTGCCTGTTGCCTTCATAGTCCTTTACATCCCTGTGTCCAGATCCCAAGCCTCAGTTAAACATTTCTTCTGTCAAGTTACTCCATAACTACAAAACTGATTCCAGACTCTGTTATGCTGTTTAAACAAACCTTCACCATAAAAGTAAAGACAGTACTTCCATATTTGAGGAGCATAACAGAATTTCATCCTGTATCCTTCCCTTGAGTCAGTTACATCTTTAGCTCATTTTCTGTTCTTATTTGAGGACATGAAGACCCCATTGCTTTCCTTTGCAGTTTGCCCCCACAATTATTAATCCTCAGACTTAATCGAGTATTTCTCCAATAACTTTTACGTTACCTTCATAATAAATTAGTATTTCTCTTGTCAAATTCAAAGAAATACTAGTTAAAAACAGGGCAGTTCTTGTGACAAGCCTCTCTGATTTTTCAGACCTCTTCACTTTTCTAATTGCCTCATCAACTGTAATGGTGTGTTTACTTAAAAAAGGCCACAATGGTGTTGAATGTTGATGTTATGAAAGGTATTAGCATTTCAAACTGAGCAGACCGAGCGCTGAATACACCACAGCTGACTGCTCAAATGATATGAGAACTAATGGACCACAATGAGCAGGTATCACAGCATGTTAATTTCAGTGTAAAATAGATTTGAGTTTAAATAATGATGCTCCCACTTGGACCAGATTCCAAAATTAGTGCAGAAAGCAGCAAGCTTTCTGATCTGGTGCCAGGTCATCAGGCTCTGCCTTGAACAGATGCTCCCTACGGAATTCATTGTAGGAAAGAAAGAACACCAGTTAATCTGATTTACAAGGTTATGCATAATATTTCTGCACCACAGATTTCCAATTTGTTGTAAGCAAACAGCTTTAATTCTCCAATAAATACATTTGAGAAGATTTGCACTGGGCTTTGTTGGTATGTATAGGGAGAGCTGCTTTGCATAGATCTGTATCCCCATAGCATGTAACATGATTTATAATTCTGAAAAGTACTTGAATAATGTGGGTAATTTTAACCAAAGGCTGCAATAAGCTATATAAATTAGGTTCATAAGTAAAAATAACATTAACAAGGATGTCAGGTGACAAACTTCTGCAATGATGCCTGCTGGCCTCCAAATGATTGGGTACATCCCTATGTTCAAGTGTGAGTGAACTCATGCCTGTTTGTCAGCTTATCATTGCTATATATTGCAGTATGAATGACAATATTTTGCTTTTGGATATTATTCCTGCATAAAATGTAATGATGTTATGTTGATTTCCTCTCAATATAAGCAGTTTAAGGTAGAAATTCCTGATTGAAGTTCTGCAAACAAAATAAATCTGTCTTTACTGGTTTTGTTTGTGGGGTACAAAAGAAAAAAATGAAATTCTATACTCGCTTTTTTCTTTTTCACCCATGAGATCCATGCTTTATAGGATTTATTTGGGTATCCACTAATATTTTTGCTATCCCCATTTTACCTACAATACATTATTACATGACAATACCACGTTCTGAAACCAAAGTCTGATTTCTTTCATCCTCCTTTCTCCTTTTGGAAATATTATATATTTAAGCTTTCCCATGAAATTTCCAATCTGATTTCCAGCATCTGAAGATTTCAAAGAGATAAGGACCTGCTGCAATCAGCTTCTTGTCATCTTTCATAACAACAGCAATGGATATTTGTGTTTCCGCATAATTGGTTGCTTGCATTTGGTTTAAAAGAATTCTTCAGAATAATTTTTGAAAACAACAAAAATGCAAGGAGTTATTGTTTTCTGTAAGGTCTAATAAATTCAATTTACTAGGAAGGTCTAAAGCTCAAAATTATGCCTCTAATCTGATATTCAGATAATAACCACGGTGGTGTCTCCTAGAATGATTGCTGTCAATGTCCTTGCAAAGCTGTGTAATATACCATTGCTTGAACATGGCATGATGAGTCTTCACCTCTCTGTAAGACACAGACCCTGGACTAATGACAGTGGAGAGACAGCAGAGTGCCTCCAACATTCCTAGCAGAAAATAACCATTCAATACTCAGCAACCAAGTAACAGGGGAACAACAAGGGGGCAAACTAGGATTTTAGAGTCTTGAGGAAGAGTTTTGTCCACTTGTGCAAAGCGTGGTCAGTATCATCTGTTGCAACTAGAACTTGAATAATTTTCAGAGAATCCAAAGTGACACTATTCGCTCTTTGTTGTCATTCACAGCTGCTTTGCCATTATCTGCTTCACTGTAATGCACAGAAGCCAGGATCAAAGGATCATGATCCATTGTACTAGTCACAGTCAATACAAATTAAAGACATTTCAGTCTCAAAGTATTCAAAATATGATACAACAAGAAGATTCAATAGTTGGAAAAATGAAAAATAGTGTGAGATGAAACAAAAAAATAATAAAAAAGAATACGTTTTGTATAGAAGTCAGAATTTCTACTACAAAATTTCTCCCTGAAAACAGAAAAGAATAAGAACACAGTGTGCCAGTGGGTGGGCTGAAAGATGAAAAAAGATGCTGTTGCAGTTGCTCCCAGTCTGTACAGTGTGTTGTACTACTAAATAACTGTTCTGCTTACTTTCAGTGCTCAGTTTAAAATGTATTTCTTATAGCCAGACAAAGGGTAGTCATGAAGTATCTGGTATCATTACTACCAAAGGTGAGCATTCTCATGTCTTCATCTGATTCTTCACCCAGTCCTGTGTTCAGAAACCTGTCTGCTATAAATTTTGTTCCCCAGCTATCCCTACTTATCCCTGAAACTTCTTAAATACTTTCTGTATTCTACATGAATGCTGCCTGTCAAGAGTTTAAACATATTGAAGACAGGTAATGAAAAAGTGGAAGAAGTTGGTCGTAGTTACTGGAGCTTTTACTTGCTACCTGTGGTGGTGAGAGGTAAGAAACAGGGCACATTCAGAATATTTTTTCTAAGACAAATATCACACTTCATGTAGTGCCTGGGGTGGAAGGAACTGCCTTCAGACACCTAGGCTCACCGTCTTCCTGCAGTATCAGAAAAAACAATATCTATGTGACCTGCCAAGCTAGGATCTGTCTCCTATAACTTTAGACATTTTTACTGTAGACATTTGATTAAATGAATGTCTCCTCTGAAGGCATCACACAGTATCTTTTTCTTCCTTTCTCTCCTCCTATCCTTGATTTGAAGTCTAAGTTTTACTCTTTATTATTAACCTTAGCATTGGTTAGGAATTCTCTGTCTAAATAAGGCAACTTCCAGAGGAATGGAGTTGAGGCACTCGGAACAATCACTTCTGTGGGCCATAAAAAAAGTTCATTTTCATTCTAAGTAGACTATAAACACAATCCATCCTATGACACATTGCATCTTTATCCAGGTGGAAAAGCAAATGGGAGTTTGGTCCAACTCCATTTATTTAATGTTCCTCAAGAACAATTGGTCCTTGCTGATACTGCTTTGAGCATCAACAGAACTCTAAAAGGAACCTCAGTAAAGCCAAGTGAAATTATCAGAATAAAATTAGAACACCCTTGAAGTGAAACAGTAATAACTCAAACTGATAGAGGCAAAAAAATAACACCCAGAAACATGGGACCTGAACTAATTAAACCACGAAGAAGACAATACTAAATCTATTTCCCCAAATTGATAATAATTGGTAGTGCTTATACTGAAGTACTTATACTGAGTCACCCAAGGCTTTCTAAGTGCTAGTTAAAAATGAATGTTAATTTTTCCTCATGCTCACTGCTTTGGAACCTGAGACACAATATGATTAAGTAAATCCTCCAAACTCTTTCTCTAAGCTGTTGACAGAGTGCAGAAACTATCACAGTCCACTGCTTCCAAGATCATTGCTCTGATCAGTTGTATGTTAGTGCTTTACAGAAAATCAGAGAAATCTTTGAGAATGATCATGCACATAAGCTACATAAATGTAGCATTAAGGCCAATGCGGTATCATATTTTGTATTTTTAGCAAATATGAAATGGTGCACAAAGTCCTGATTAAGTGGGAAATCCTCTCTTCTTCAACTCTGCTGCCCTATGTCTTTGTATGAAATAAAGGTCTAGTCATTAATACGCATCAGAGAAGTTGGAGTTAGGCAGAAATAGAGGGGCGTGTGCTTATTCTAGTCACATAGCACCATGAAAAGCGAAGGGCAGCATTGTGGTTTCAGAAAACTGAAGATAATCGTTGCTTATTTCTGCTCATTATTCAGGTGAGACATGACTGGCCCTCAAAGGCCATTCCAAAATATCAGTTACAGTAAGCCTTAAATAATTCATCAATCAACTATACAATGCATATTAAACTAAGCTGGTTTACAGTACAATAGAAGAAAAAAGAAATGCCTGAAGAAAACTCTAAGGGCTAATCTAACAGGAACTGCTGAAAACGCACGCTTCAGCATGCATTCTCTTGCTCTGTACTTGCTTTAAGAGGAGAAAACAATTGCCTGACCAGAAAGACTATTTGAAAGTAGCATTGTAGTTTTTTGTTCTGATGTTTGGCCTTATTTACAAGCAAAACTAATCCTAGTGAAATGTCTTATTTCCTCAATTATAGATGAATGCAAATAGTGGATTTAGAACAGCTGAGCCTCTGTTGTATCACTTTAATGGCAAAACTCTTAAAATTTTGGGGTGGCTGAATCATAGATGTGAGTTTGAAACAGGGCAAATATCCTTAGACTTTTTAACAACATCCTCTCAGAATAGGTCGTACCTTTAAGTACAAATTAATGTATCTGGAAACATAGTTAATTCGATGAAATTGTGAAACTTTTTCTTCAGGGGCTAATGAATATTTTGTAGGATTTGGCAATAAACATAGAAAAGCTGGGAGAGCTGGGGTTTGACTAGATGATCTTTGAAGGTCTCTTCCAACCCAAACCAGTCTATGATTCCATGATACTATGAATTAAACTAATTAGCCTCTAGGTATCTAAATTAAACAGAACTAATCAGTCTTAAAAAGAAATATACACACCCTTTTGTATTGCTTAATGCCCCATTTTTTTTTTAATTTATTCCATTACAAAAACATGAATTATGTTGAAAAATGACCAGTTATGACCATTACCGTCAATAGTCATTTATGACAGTCTAACAGTTTAGCATGTGGCCAGAATTTACTCATTTTTAGTAATTCATATAACCATTGACTCAAAATTTTGTCTAGCTAAATATTTTTCCAAATACACAACTTTCAATTATCTGTTCTTCACATAATTCACCATATCTTGCATGATGTGACTCAAGTTACACCACATTTCTCTGTAGAGCAAGATATAGAGTCCAGATTTTGTGTGTAACAAACTTAGGCAAAATTAAGCTTCACTGCAAGTGTCATCATTGAGTTTATGAAAATACAAGGTAAAATTTCACTTAGGAAGTCTGAATACTGCTTTGGATAAAAAGTCTTCTAGAATTATAATCGCATAACTACACACATGAGAATGTATAGAAAAATAGGTAACTTTGTATTAACCTGAAAATTCTTTGCATTCATTTCATACTGGAAATCTGTTGAAACCAGGGTTTGCTACATTGTTGTGTGGGGACTACTGGGAATTTATGAGATCACTGTATATTAATGTTGATGGGCTCACTGATTATGGTGAAGCCTCTTCTGTACCATGAAACAGACAGAACGTCTCCTGCCTCCTCCCTTTCCCAAGGCTGTGACAAACTCATAATGATCTCCATTGCTTCATGGTTGTCCATAATAAAAAAATAGAGCTAAAGAATCACAAAATGTGTTTTTCATTGGTCATAGCTACAAGTCAATTCAATCTAAAAATGCATGACTATTTCTAGACAACATTTGTATGTATCCATAAGAACATATATGATGCTTTGCATTTAAGGCTATGAAAGTATTTTAAGTATTCACTATGCCTTTAAAACTCTATAAACCCCATATATCAGGTTTAAATCTGTTTCTCACACATCCTATAGAAACCCAGAAAAATAAATCTCTTCAAGGTCATATAAAACTATTTAATAAACAAGACAATCAATGCTGCAGTATAAAAGTCTAGATTACCTAGTCCCTATAGACCTTTCTAATCGCTGGCCACCTTAGCAGCAAGAGTTCTAGAATAATACACCACAAAGTAAATTCAGGACAGACTGTCAGCCTTCACACTGAATGAGCTGTCTTGCATTACTGAGTCTGTCAAATCTCTATTATTTGAGCTCAGCTCTTGTGTTTGCATATCCCTTTATTCTGTTATTTGTTAATATGTATTGGCAGACGTCACCTTCTCAGATTTTGTGAGCTTCACTTCAGAACAGCTGCCAAGATAATACATCTTAGTCTGAGGGCATTTCATTGATGTGGACACAGCATCCTCAAGGGAGTCTTCTCAGCAAAGATGCTGGTTATTAATGCAGACATGTTTTATATCTATCGTAGCTAAATGTATCTTTCCCTCTCTGGCATCAGAGAGATTTAGAAATGTTGACATTTTCCAGTAAGAGTCCTTTCCTGCAACAGAGGGATTCTGGAAGGACAGCTGGCCTTTTAGAAGTGCAAAAGAATACATTCTACAGCAGAATTTAGAAAAATAGGTTCCAAACACTAATAGATGTTCAGTAAGTAATTCTAATAAATTAAAAAGGAACTGTCATGTTCTTACTTTTTTTAACTATTTCTTCCCCCCAACAACCCAGGATACTCCAGGTGCCTACTCCTTGTAGCTCCAAATTATCCAGGTATTCATGGATATGCTTAATTAAGGTAATTCCAGTAAAGTAAACTGGATTATTTGTTTTAACAGTTAAAGATGTACTTAACTACATCTTTCCATTGGCTCCCTACCAAAGTACTTCTTTTCACTTCCAGTTGTTATCCTTTCCAAGGCTGCTAGCACCTTCTCCTCGCCTGCTCTATCGCCTCTCACTGCATCCTGAAACATCAATTTCACTTCTGATCAGCCTGGGATGTCAACCTCCATCACCTGCTTGTTACATTTTTAGATAGGCACTTTTGTGCAATCTGTCACTCCTGGGAGAAGAGCTTCATAGATATCTTCAAGCTCACTCCATTGTTCTCTTTAAACTTCTTCAATACCATGACACACCCAAAGCTCAATAATGATTTGATTGCTGGAGCCCTGAGAATACAGTATTGCCTGTCATGTTGTCAAGTCCCGTTTTCCATGCATGTTTTATACTTTGATTGTAACATAAAACCAGTTATTTGGGGAAGAAAACTTCATATGGAAACTTCACTGCCATAGAGAGAAGTCTCCTCTGCTTTTCATGGTGTCTTTTGACTCTCGCCTATCTGACCCAAAAAAAGTGGAAAAGTGCTGTCAAACCATTACCTAGCTAGGTGACAAGGACATATTTGGTGATATTTCTGTGGATTCTAAGCAAACAAAAAAAAAATGGATGAAGATACCAAGTATGTCCGATGTTGACTTGTACTTTTGATGGAACATGGAGCTCCATGCATTTCACAAGGGGAAATGTAGAGTCTTGCATCTGGGCAGGAACAACCCCAGGTTCCAGTACAGGTTGGGGAATGACCTATTAGAGAGCAGTGTAGGGGAAAGGGACCTGGGGGTCCTGGTGGACAGCAGGATGACCATGAGCCGGCACTGTGCCCTTGTGGCCAAGAAGGCCAATGGCATCCTGGGATGTATTAGAAGGGGGGTGGTTAGTAGGTCGAGAGAGGTTCTCCTTCCCCTCTACTCTGCCCTGGTGAGACCTCATCTGGAATATTGTGTCCAGTTCTGGGCCCCTCAGTTCAAGAAGGACAGGGAACTGCTGGAGAGAGTCCAGCGCAGGGCCACAAAGATGATGAAGGGAGTGGAGCATCTCCCTTATGAGGAAAGGCTGAGGGAGCTGGGTCTCTTTAGCTTGGAGAAGAGGAGACTGAGGGGTGACCTCGTCAATGTTTATAAATATATAAAGGGTGGGTGTCACGAGGATGGAGCCAGGCTCTTCTTGGTGACAACCAACAGTAAGACAAGGGGTAGTGGGTTCAAGCTGGAACACAAGAGGTTCCACTTAAATTTGAGAAGAAACTTCTTCTCAGTGAGGGTGACGGAACACTGGAACAGGCTGCCCAGGGGGGTTGTGGATTCTCCTTCTCTGGAGACATTCAAAACCCATCTGGACACCTTCCTGTGTAACCTCACCTAGGTGTTCCTGCTCTGGCAGGGGGATTGGACTAGATGATCTTTCGAGGTCCCTTCCAGTCCCTAACATTCTGTGATTCTGTGATTCTGTGATTCTGTGCATTGTCTTCAGAGAATTTCACCTTCCTTATTCTGTCCATAGCAAAAAAAGATCAGTGAAACATATGGACTAGATAGATGGAGAAGTCCCTGCTTTTGTGGCAGGGTTGAAGTAGATAAATTTTAAAGGTTCCTTCCAACTCAAACTGTTCTATGATTCTATGAATGTCCCATCCCTGGAAACATTCAAGGCCAGACTGGACGGTGCTTTTGGGCAACCTGATCTGGTTGCAGATGTCCTTATTTATTGCAGGGGGCTTGGACTAGATGACTTTAAAGGTCCCTTCTGACCCAAACTATTCCATGATTCCACATTCTGTGATAGCTTACTTCAGTATTTCAAAGGACCTTGCCTCTTTCTTTGAGTGTATAGGAGCATAGTGTATATGACTGGGTTGCCTTTTCTTTCAAATCGGAGCATAACAGGCCAGCTGCTCAAAATTTCAATGCTGTTGTGCCCATTTTGGATATTTAAATCATGCAGACTGGATTCTACAGCCATATTTTAGAGTCTTTAGAACAAAACCATCTTTCAGCCCTGTGCTTGCACAGCTCCTAACAGCATAGAGCCTCGTGTGCAAAAGTGTGCCATGCAAATGAGATATTCATAGTGTAAGCAAACAAAACATCATCTTTAATTTTCATTATACAACCAGCAAATATATTCTTGAACCAGAGTATGAGTCTGATCATGAATAATTCAATTAAACTTTTACTACAGTATTGGAAGAAGGATCAGGTCATTTAAATACAAACTGGCTGATCATTTATGGGAACCCATCAACTTTTAGTTGAAAAAAATAGCTTACTTTCTACTCTTGAGCTACTTGTGAACACAAACCAAATTAAGAAAACAAGTGTTTGAAACTGTTTGCTAAAGAATTAATGCAAAGCGATGTCATCTTTCATGAGGCTTAAACTTTTTCTGCTTATGAAATCAACACAAACCACATGTATCTTCACTGAATCACACAAGTAAAATAGTACAAAAATATACTTCTGGCACATTTTTTATGGAAGGGATAAATGTAATTTGTGATATAATTGGTGCAACTTGTCAGGATTTATGACAAGTTGCATGAACAGGCAGATGCCAAAACACATTTAAGGAAAGAGTGATATGATCACATAAATAACTGACCTGAGCTGGTCACATATTTACAAAAGTGTTTCAAAAGCACATTTCTATAAATTCTTTATGATTGGTTTTTAATATTCTCTACTGCAAGGCAGCCATTTTCAAACTGATAAGAAGGTTATTCAGAGTTCTGAAATTTAAGGTGGATTTCTACAAAAATTGTAGTTCATAAAAAAGCATAACTAAATACAGTTTCACTCCATTAGGAGTCACAGTAAATTTTCCAATTTATAAACATGTGTCAAACTATCTAAACTGCTTGACTGCTCTTAAAGTGCTTTCTCAGCTGTATATTCAAGAAAATCACAGAGGAGACTGAAGTATTTTGTATACCTTCCTTACTTTATCTACTTTCCTTTTATATTTCGGTTTTTGTTTCAAAACAGTTTATTGAGACATTTAGAGTTTTAAAGCTCCATGCAAGAAATTTCGCATAAGTATTTGCCATACAAGCAATTTTGATGTCTTCTTTTGGAGGAGGAGGAAATCTGAGTGTTTTCCTATCAGTAAACACAAATAAGGCCACATGGCTTAGTTTTGGTGTCATTTATAGACTCCTCAATGTGATGAAGGTAATTGGTCAGAAGCTGAAATAGATGGCAGTGGTCAGGAGGAGATACAGATACAGATGGGCATGGGATTGACTGGAAATTTAAGCCCCGTTATAACGGGATAAAATTTGCTGAACAGATCAACAGTTTGTGAGATAGGCTGGATGACATCTAAAAGGACTCAAGAGATTTTCAAAAGTCCAGAATCTAAAGGAATTAGGAAAACCTAGCTGGAGGAGCATAGATAAGTGTATGAATAAGCACATCAACACCAAAAAAACCCCAAAAGATGGCATTAAAGTGAGGCAGCAGCCTAGTGTAAAAGCCACCTACGACCTCTTTCTTGATAGCAGTTCTCCTCTTCTACATGTGCTGGTAAAAAAAAAAAGCTGGGAAATGTTTTCTGTTAGAAATAGCCTTCATGGTCACCCCAAAACTATAATCCTGTCCCTATGGCTGCCAAAAAAATTTGATAACATAAACTATGATATAAGCTGACTTCAATATCCTCATTTTCTTCCTTAAAATGGAACTCATTCATTTTGCTTACTCTGATATTAAAACTCTTCCAACTTCATTCACTTAATTCTGAAGGTGAAAAAATAAATCATATTGTTTGGATTGCATCTATCAAGATTTGTGTCGGAAGGTTTGTATGGTGACTGACTAATCACTGTCATATATTAGGATATAACATAAATCCAGTCCTGATACGGCAAAAAATATAATTTTTCAAATAAGAATTTACTGTCAGACTGTCTGGAAAAAATGTCCCACTTAAAAAAATTACATTTTTCTCATATTTTCCATCCTCTTCTCACAGTCTGCACCAAAGCAAATGAGTTGGACAAGCTCCTGTTATATTGATAGCTGGAAAGACAACATTTACATCTGTTCTTCATTTTAAAAAATTTATTTCCTGTGAAAATATGTATCTTGAAATGTATTTTCCTATTCCCCCCCCCCCCCCTTTTTTCCCCTATGATTTCTTTACCCTTGTTAACCCCAAATTTTATCACGGAACCTTCTTCTAACAGCTTTATTTCTAACACATCGGTTTTGAGTAGTTTCTGAGAGAGAACAACCTGGCATAATTTTATCATCAGGTGAAGAAGTTAAATCAGTTGAGTAAGTTGTTTTTTGCAATTAGCTTTGAAATGCTTTCTTTTTAGCTTTCCTACATGATCAAAAGCAAGTCCAAGGAAATATCACTACGTTGTTAACATTCATCATACATTTGAAAGAACTATTATGTTCTAAAAAATTCTCAGTTTAGTTGCACATCATTTTGCTGTAGCAAACTCCGTTCCATAGATATAAGACATTAACCAGTATCCTGCTTTCTCTCTAGTATATTTTTCTCTGTGTGAAACTTAGTGATCAAAGAATGCTGCAGGGACATCCACTAAAAGGGGAAAAAAAAAAAAAAAAAGTCATTAGTCTCTGCATCTCCATTATGAGTTATTTATGGTGACTGCCAGTCACGCCTTTTCACCTCCTTCTTTCCCCGGCACTATAGTACTGATGACATTACAACAACAAAAATCCAATTTATTTTCCTTTCCTGAACTGTCTATGGAGTCAGGTCAATGCAATGACAGGAAAATACAGCAGGGGAAAGGCTGGTGGAACAACTTCTTTAGGCAGCACAAATCTAACAAGAAAACTTCTCAATTGTCACACAAACGGAGTGTACATGTGTGTGTGTGCATGTGTGTATAGGAGTGGAACTTTTATCTCTTTATTTCTGGCTAAGCACTTAGTATACTTTCTTTTTTTTTCTTAGTTTTCTAAGGACTTTATTTGAGAGGGCCTCTTCCTTAACCATCTGCCACAAACCACCCTTAAAGGAATGAATGCAGATGCACAGACAGACAGCAACATAGACAGAAAGATATGTAGATAGATTTATGTAGCTCTGCTATGTAGCTATTTAGATGCAGTGACAGAAAAGTCCATATTGGGCTTATTCCTAAACAAAAAGTTTCTATTGTCTCATGACAAGGAACCAGCCTGTTTTTACCTCCTTTTTTTTCCTTCTATTTGTCAGCTTCAAGTTGAGTTCTCCAGTTCTCGAACCATTTTGTTTACCTTTAAACCATACTTCTCAGACAAAAAACCCCCTATTGTTAAAATGTTATCACACAGTTCTAGAAATGACCAGTGTTATTCTCTATTACACTGAGGAGACAACACCATTCAGGGAAATCTTAAAACAAGTTGGACCAGTCAGACCAAAGGATGTCACAGGAGCCCTTTGACACTTCACTTGGTGCTCTAAATAGCCCAAAATTTAGTTCCCAAAATTTAGTTATCTACTGCAGAAGTGCCTCTAGAGGCATAGGAAAATGGAGACATCTGAGGGCCAAAACTCCTTTGAATTATAATGTTAGAGTATTCCTGCTACACTGCTGATCCCTCACCCTAGAGCTAGTCCCTTTCCCATGCTATAGATCTGAAATTCCCACTGTCTGCATTGCCACCACCTCAGCTGACAGAGGGACATTGTGTTTCTCCCCCGTCTTCTGCTCTATAAAAAATTCTGATCAAGTGTCAACCTGACCCTCCCAGCTTCTGCCAAAAGCAACTTAACATCCAAGAAAATATTTTTCATTGGCCCCTTCTGTGATGTGTCAGTTATCTTAACTTTACTGACTAAAAATGCTACACAACCAATTTTAGCAGAACACATTCTGTTGGCCTCCAAAACAAGCTTTCTCTCTTGACAACAAGCCACTGCATGAACTGAGAATCAACAGGTCTGGACAAAAATTGCAATCTTCAATATTTATGAGCTACCCTATCGATAACCCATCATTGTTTTGGGCTTATTTAAACTGAAGTATTGTAGTAACACATAAATGCCACATATCAAATGGAGTTAATGGATTTCACACATTTGGCAGTACAAAATAATTTGCTACATTTTTTTCCTTTTTAAGGGAGTCTCCATCTTCTTTCTTTAATGCTTAATTATGTATAATGAATTAAATGAGGGATTTTGATACAAACATACTTTGAAGACATTATTGATAGCTCACATCCTCCTTTTAATGAATACACATTTTATCAATCAAATGCACCATGATAGAAAAGGAGAGTGAATGAATAGGGACTTTTTTGTATCATAGTTTCATTTAATCTCAGAATCTTCTCACCCCAAAATATTTAATATCCTTCTCTGAATGGAAATAAAACTATTCTGCAATTTAATATCAGTGCTGTTCTTCTCTGGGTTCAGTAAATATCAATTCTGGTTTTGACAGGGTTTATTGGACATGCTTTTTACCATTTACACTTCCTGAAAAAATCAGCTGCAAAACTAAGAAAGGAAGCAGTTTTGTACAAGATGAAAGTACAGTGCACATCTTCCCGTTGTTGTAGAAAATGAGAGACAAATGCAGAAGTGTCTGGATATTGCTAAGAAAATATATCTCTCTTTTTATGAACAGTAATGTGATAGACAGCAGAACTCCAACAAAGAGTGTTGTAGAGTCCGAAAGTATTAATGTATATTTGGTTTACACGGCAAGGTTTTGGTAACAATGGGGCTGCGGGGGTCACTTCTTCGAGAAGATGTCAGAAGCTGCCCCCATGTTGGACAGAGCCAGCTCCAGCCAACCCAAAGATGTACCTGACACTGGCCAAAGCTGAACCCATTGTTGATGTTGGTAGCACCTCTGGGATAACATATTTAAGAAAGGGGTAAAAACTGCTGCAGGGAAAGGCAGCAGCAAGAAGAAGGGAGTGAGAATATGGGAGAGAAACAATTCTGCAGACACCAAAGCCAGTGCAGAAGGAGAGCAGGAGGTGGTCCAGACACCAGAGCAGAGATTCTCTTGCAGCCCGTGGTGCAGACCATGGTGAGGCCGGCTGTCTCCTGCAGCCCGTGGAGGTCCATGGTGGAGCAGATCTCCACCTGCAGCCCAGGGAGGACCCCACACGGGAGCAGGTGGATGCCCAAAGGATGCTGTGACCCCATGGAGACCATGCACTGGAGCAGGCTCCTGGCAGGACTTGTGACCCCGTGGGTCAACCCATGATATCATGTAATTCAATAATGAAAAAATAAATTAGATAAATTAATGGAAGAAAAGGACTGGTTCACTAATAAGAAATAACTGCAGGACCAGGGGTTCCTAAGCAGAACTTTGCCAAAAGTTGAGAAAGTACATTGTTTGTCATGGAAGAGTATTTTTTATTCTATCCAAAAATATCTGACCACACTCAGTGTGATAATACCAGTTAAAACAGATATTTCTCTGGTCTACTGCAGCTATTTTTACACTCCAATCAAGATATCGCTGCTATTTCTGGCCATGACTGTGCAAGCCCATCTGATTTTTTTTAACCCACTACTACCCATAGTAGCAATGTTGAGCACATCAGGAAGAAGCTGCAGGATTGAGACCTTGTGAGTGGTTCCACTCTCTTCACCAGGGATTTTTACACAAGTTAAACACAAAATGTTTGCCAATCTATGCCCTAATAGTGAAAAGGTTGACTATG
Source organism: Caloenas nicobarica (assembly GCF_036013445.1). Taxonomy (NCBI): domain Eukaryota; kingdom Metazoa; phylum Chordata; class Aves; order Columbiformes; family Columbidae; genus Caloenas; species Caloenas nicobarica. Next base: position 206,545,565 of record NC_088245.1, on the reverse strand, counting down.
ATTTCCTTGCCTGGAATCAAATTTCCAAAACCTAATGTTGCATGTTCATGAAGTCAACCACCCAGTTGTCTTTATTTGTCTTCACAGAAACTTCACATGAGAAAATGATGATTTTGAAATTGAGTTTGAAAAAAACCTAACTGGAACATTTTCATCTCAGCAAAACATTAATTGTGGCATCTTTTTAATGGAATTTCAATGTTCAGTCTGAAATGTAAAGTTGCAAAAGTATACCACATTCTATTATAGCATAGAAAATGTCAGCAATATGAACAATTTTGACTGATCCAAAATAAATTATTTTAGAAATTGTAACTTTTAGACTTTAAAAAAAGCTAATAATTTATTCTCTTTTGGAATGAAAATAAATGTAAAAGTTGAAAAGACTCCTTTAAAATAAAACTTGGAGTTTTGTTATTCATGTGAATTATTGGCTTCATAGACATCACTGAAGTACCCAAGTGCTTAGTCATTTTGTACAACTGAAACTCTTCTGATACACTGTTTTCAGTAAGTCAGCCAACTATTATCCTCATCTTAAATAACATAAAGTTTGTTAAAAACAAATTTAGGGAGATCTGAAATAATCTAGTTACAAAACATTATGACCTCCTGTTCTTATTCTCTTCTTTCTTCACTCCTGTTGCCTGTTAGATACTTGTACCAAACTACCTCCTAGTACATTTATTCACATGGTAAATAAGTCAGCAAACCCAGATCTCTATGCAAGAGCTGAGTAGCACTGTGTTATAGCTAATAAATAGTAATCAGCAGGAAAGCTTGATTGCAATACACAAATAATCAAGGTTATCCTAGGTCACAAATACCCATCTGCAAAGTATCAGTTGAATCATATCATTATTTGACTACCCATTTAATGTATTTGTAGTTAGCTTTTGCCAAGATATGAAAACATCAGTCACTGCCTTTCAAAACACACAATATAAGAGTAAAGTTCATTTGATGAAACTAAATTGGTGGGAATAATTAAAGACCTTTCTTTTTCCAAATAAAAACATTGAGCAAGCATATTATTGATTCATTTGACTGTTCATGGTTTATATCCAAGAGAAAAAAGAACACTGCTGTGCAGTTTGTAATTTGGAACAGATTTTCTTTTATTTGCAATGTAGCTACTTGCAAAGAATATATCAGAGGTAATACAGAACACAGGCAAAAAGGTCATATTTGAAGGGTAATTGTTAGGAAAAAGGATGAAACTATCACAGAATGCTTACAAAAGATTACTCAACAAAGATGAAGGATGGTGAGTGAAGATGTGGGACACTTGTAGGAAGGTTTGGTTTCTTAACTTCCCTTTTTAGACACACTGTTCCCAATCCTCACTATCTCTGTGTTCAGTATGACAAAACCAGTAGTGCCAACTTTGAAAAACTAGTGATGCAAGGTAACGGTCAAATGAGACCTGGAGGAATGGAAGAAGAAGTGCTGACTATTTGCTAATTACATCACACCTCTATCAGAGTGTTAACTGGCTACTCAGGCTTTCCTTCATGTTGATTTGTTAGAGATAAAACTTTTTCTTCTACTCAGACCACTTTTCATTTATGAGTACTGCATCTTTTGGACAGTTAGTGGAAAAGTGGCTTCTAGAAACACAGACTTGTTAATGAACAGGTTTTTTATTCCTGACCAAAGTCCCCCCAGACATAAGTGATGGGTGACCTTTGTGTTGTGACCCTTAAATATTCAACCTCATTGATGAGCTTTCAGAAGGAACAGAACAGAAAGGTCACCAATACATATTTAGCAGATTCAGTTTCATCCCTATGTACGGTGTTTTGATGTCATGCTGAATGTGATAACACAGAAGACAGCATCTACATTTTAATATGAGACTGGAGAAGAGTAAAGCAAAACACTCACTTATAATTCAGTTTTGTTTGACCTGTTACAGCAGCAAAGACTATATTTTACCATCTAAACTTGGGCTTGGATGTGAAACATCCCTCAACACAAAAAATTTCAAGTCCAAGGTTTAGGTTCAGATTTTCATGTAGTAGGAAATTGATTTTGAAATAGGACTTTTAACAGAATGCACACTTCCCCATCAGAACAAAAATACTTTATAGCCATTTCATATCAAATGAGACAGATTTAGATTCTCAGTGTTCTTATAAGAACAGTTGCAAATTCCTTTTCACTTATTGTTGCCAGAAGTCTTGACCCTTGGAAGTACATTCAAGACAGTTGAGAGGAAGAAGAAAGTTGAAAAGGAATATCGTCTGTCTAGGAGAAAGAAAATGGCTTGGGATAAGATTTATATTTAAAATGATAAATGTGTCTACTGAAACAAATCTACTTCATCTTCATTTAGCATAGTTATAGGCAACTTTCTGGTTTCAAACTATTAATATGTAGCAATTATGATTCCTCCAGTGAGGTGTCATTTCAGTAAGGTATTTTGGAATCTAACACATCACTACATTAATCCACCACCACCTACTGGTGGGACATCAGAAAGATGACAGAAAATGAATTCCAAGAGTGGAGAAAGCTCATTCAGGAGGATCCACCTGCAGCTTGTGTGGATCATCCTTGAAATATCCTTTAAAATCTAGGTAGGTTTTCTGAATTCTTAATTGGTCCCCATTCACCCTCTACTCTTGAGAGTCTTGTAATAATTTTATAAGGCTGCAGAATCGTTAATATGTCCTGTAATGCAGTATTTGCCAATGAAAAATCTAAAGGAAGAGTTAATTATGCTCTCAAAAACTCAAAATGTAATTTAAATTAAGATGTAAAAAGGGATCATAATTCAAAAGTAGGGAAAGTAAGAATGTGGTAAATGGTAATAGGAGCATACAATATATTGGCCATTGATGTAAATGGATATATGACTTCACAAGAAGATTGGGAAGTTTAATTTATATTTGATCTTCAGAAAAGAGTTCACCATTAATTGTGAAGTGTTATTGTCATTATCTATTATTATTGCTAATGTTAGCTCTAAGGATCAGTGACGGAAGGCACGATAAACCCAGAAGGTATCTTAATAATTTAATTATGTAACTGTCTCTTAAAAAATAATTACTTTTAAGCTGTGAAGCTTCTTAAAGAGAATGTTCATCAGTCTTCACACACTTACTTTACACTTACCCTCAAAACTTTTTGCTGAAGAGTCTATACTTTTTGGCACCATGATCTTTGTAATATTAGCCATCTTAAGACTCAGAAATATGGTGTTGAAAAGAAAATTCTGTCAGATTAAAAAGAAATAACACAGAATGGAACTCAACTGATCAAATACAGACTGTCATCTGGTCTCTGTTCATGCTGGAATGATACAGGCACTTCTAAGGTAAAATCCACCTCATTTTAAAGGTGATATTTTGTACTGGTTGGAGAAAATGTGGCATAAAATGCTTATTTCTCTGCAGTTTTTGATGAATGTTGCAGAGGGTACAAACAGATGTCCTGTGTTTCAAGAACTTTTCAAAAAAGGAGACGCATTAGGAAGGAGAGATATGACAATAATTATTAATGTATCCGGCTAGCTGGCAAATCTGAAAAAAATAAACTGCAGGTGAAGTTGAATTGCTAGCATAAAATAAATCATATGTGTATTTGCATACTGATTTTGAAAATTCATTTATTTCAGCATTATTTTGTCTCTACACGTGCCATACTAACTGGAGTGTTCACAGCGAATGGAGCAGAGTTCATTTAATGTTGGTGGTGGCAGTGCTCATTCTTTCTACATTTGTATCTCACCTGAAATGCTTGTCTCAGAAGTGCGAGACTTAGATTTAATTTGGCCTGCAGCTACTGCCATTGAAGAGTGACAATGCTAGTTATCAGGTCATATGCTATTGTAGTTGGAAACATTCTCCTTTCTTGGTGAGACATACCAGTGGGTGTGAAAAGGACCAAGTAAACAAAAGTGATTCTGAATTTCTGTTCTTTTCTCTAGAGATGTAATTTAGAAGTCACTTCGAACAGTAATGTGGCTAACCCTGGAAAGCCTTTTGCATGGTCAGTAGGCCTTTCTTTTCTCTTTGTTTTCTATCTGGCATTTATCTACCATAAAGAACACAGAAAAGCAGATGCCTTCTCTGAAGCATATTCAGACACTCATGGACTTGATATTCCATATGGACAGACTTAGGTAGTTTCCTGATAAGTGTAGTATCTCTGAATAAACCCCTTAAGGACTATCAGTGCTTCTCTATCAAAAGGGAGCACCACCTACATAAAGAATTATGTAGTCTTAGTCTCAGTGCTCTGAACAATCCCATTGGATGAGATATTTACAAGATTAGTCTTTTTAATGCCTAATTTACTGCTCCAAGTGAATGATCTGACCATGACTCCCTCACTCCATTAATGTCTGATAAGTTTTCCAAGATTCTCAATAGCATTTAAACATTTTAGTTTTCCTGTTTCAGATTTTTTTTTCTAGGAATATGTGTGGTAGTGGTCTTTTTCCTCTAGGAAGCAAAGAGTTCTTACAAATGCTCATGCTCCTGCTTCTGTCAAGACACAACTCTGACCCTGCTTCCACGTAGGAGTAATCTGTGGGATTGAAAAGAAGAACATAATCGTGGCAGCTGACCACGTCCTCTCAATGTGCTGCGTAGGGAAGAAAAGCATTCTCTATCAATTTTAAATTGTCTTCCACTGAGAATGTTCTGATTTACCTCATTAACATTTTGTAATAGAAGGATGTAAGAGGAGTGGCATATATTATCCTCACAGGAAAAAAAAATCCACTATGTAAATTTGAGAAATTCAACTGCTATTTTAACCACAGCACAAAACTAGAAAAAGGTCTAATTAAACTTTTTTTCCCCTTTTACATGCCTTGCTACTATCTATGGCAAGAATGGAAGCAATAACACTGAATTATTTAGAACCTTTTGTTTGGAAAGAACAGAAATCTGCTCTTGGATAGGTGTTCATCTGACAGACTCCCAAATATAGCTTATTTCCTATTATCCTGTATATTACTCACTTCAGCTGATGCTTTCATATGTCTCTCATGCCCTCTACATTTCCATTCTGTTCTTTTGTTCTTAGACTGTCTATACAAATCGAAGTATGTAGAATGAGCCCAGGCACCACTACCTACTTCTCTGCCTTTAACTTCTGTATTTTTTGCACTCCCTCTTTGTAGATCTCACTGTAGATCTAGCAAATAGAATAAGCTACATTTCCCTTCTCTTCCACACCTACACATTCAGCATAAGGAAACATTTTATTATTTATAAGAATACTTCTCCATGGACCCTCATATTACCAGAAGAAGAGATGACGAATGCAGCCGGCAGGGAATTTGTTGTAAGATGTCCAATGTTATCTCATCTGCAACTCAATTTTGAGGGTGCAAATCTCCCCAGCCGGACAGTATAATTTAGAACAGAGAAAAGACTGATATAAAATGCTTTCTAGTTAGAGTCAAATCCCATTTTATGTGCAGTTTTCTTAACTATTAATGACTACATCAGGGGTAAATAGTGGTGACTCATGCCCTAAATGCTTATGTATAGCTTTTCAATTACTGTAAGTATCACAAAACTGTAGTCTGAATGCTCATTTGTGGGAAAGGACATTTTATGAGTTCTGCCACATTTATATGAACAGCTGATGGAATTGTATGGATGCATACCACAGTAAGCAGAGCACCTGGCAGTGCTCATAATGGCATGGGTCTAAGCCCCGCAGACTGCCCAGTGACTCCAGCTTGCAGCTGCAAACTCTGTCCGGTGTGGGAGCCATGCAACTTCCATCACTTCTTGGTGCTTATTCCTCATCTAGCCCTCTGTTTCTTTACTTGCTTTCCCTTCCCTTACTTGGAACTCTTGCCTTTCTCATGAAATACTTGATTTCTATTGCTAGCAAACAGATTATTCAATTCTACTTTTCTCAAAGTGATCAAAACACCTCATGCCGTATTTAATACAAACGAACTGTTTCACAGATTTTGATCACATTAGCCACTGACTGAATTAGGTTGAGCTTCCTGCAGCTTCTTTCTACTGCTAAAGTTATTTTTTTCATGCCTTTAGCCTTCTCAGTATATTTAGTTTCTGACTCATTTCTTTAGAGCTCTGAATTCTTTTCTGACTCACTGGGAATCATTTATTCTGTTTTGGTTTCACCAGGACAGGTTTTCAGATTTCATCTCTCAAATGTCATCACTAATGTCTCAAAGTTTGTTTACAAATGACTTTTTGTCTCACACAGAGGAATACTGATGTCAGATGGTGCTTCGCCAATCAAAGCTGTTCCAAAGCCTCCATGTCCTAAGATATTCTCTCTCTCTGCAACCTTTCCACAACTTGTTAATTAATTTTTCTCACAGTGCACTGATGGTTAGCTCTTTCCCCTAAGGAAAGACGTTACCCCCAAGCTTGATTTGAATAAACACAATATCATCAACTATTATATAAGTATACAAAAATAGCAGGACTCCCATGTGTACTGGCTGTCGAAATTAAAACAAGAATGAAACTGGTAAAAAATATGAAGTATCACTAGTGAATGTGGGGTTCTACTTATTTCCCTTCTGGTCCTCAGAATCTAGGATGTACTTGGCTAATATTTCCACCTTGCTCCCTGAAAACATAAAGGCAGAAATTTCATTTCACTTTTGAAATATGAATTTTTCCTCAATTTGTGCAATGGAAGGACTTGAAAAATTTAAAAGAAAACACACCAATATTATTATCATTATGAACACCCTGATAAAAAATACGTCTGTATTATTAAAAACAATGACTACCTGACATGGTAGAGGCAACCTGAGTGACAGCGAGTATGAGGTCCAGTTCAGAGACAGTCAATCAAGAAACCTCACGTTAGAGATCTACATTGAGTTGGATACATGTGTGCTTTGGTGTTTCAACAAGTAGGGCCTCAATTCTGTAGGAGCCTGGCAGTATCTAAGGCACAGTATCTAAGGCTAACAAATATGATTCAGGACATATAGAATATACATATCCTTTGGGACTGGCAGCTGGAGATCAATCACGACAACAGTATGAAACCTTGTGCCTACTTTCTGGTGAGATGACTAGTCTCTAGACTCCATTGAATAAATCCTTGATGACTATCATGGGAGTTTAGACCAACAGTTCACATGCACCCATGTGTGTAGGTATATTTCAATGTCTTAATCTGGAATTAAACTCCTCTACAGGACTTTTTTTTTTTTTTAATGTCCATTGGCAAATTTCATTCTGGTCAAACTTTTAAAAAGTTTCCTCAAAAAAGGAAATTAATATCTTGAAGAATTATTTGTAACTTGGAAGCATGTATAAATTGCAACAGGCAATAAAGTAGCATCCATAGCAGCAAAAATTAAAAGCTAAGCAGAAACAAGAATTTCTGTCCTAGCTAGCACTATTTCACACATCAGTTCCCCTTATCCCGAACAAGGGTTGAGCACTGAGATGTCGAGGAAAAAAAAACTTAGGCCAAAAATTTTGAAAAATTTCAATTCAGAAGCTGTCAAAATAGTATCAACTGTTAATGCAAAGCGATTTGATCTTTTTCTTATTTGTTTTATTTTCTGGCCTGTAGATTTTTCTCTTTGAAATGCCAGTCTTTTGTCTTTCTTTGAGCTGAGAACAATGATGACAGGTTGGAATTCATCCCTTACTTAGATGCAAAATGGGCATTGTGATCAGCTTTTCTGAGGTTTCCAGCAGTCCAGAAATGATTTGGACACCTGAAATTTTCCCAGATGTTAATAGAAAAGGTAGATCTGCAGGAAATATACATTGAATCCCTGAGTTAGGATGGGATATCTCTGTTCCGTGAGTCACTCACTACAGAAAATGAACAATTAGGATACATATTTAAAATAGGCCACTTTTTGATAAATATTACATCCATGACATGCAAAATAGTACAAAGAAGAGTGTTCTAAGGAAGCATAAAATAATCTCTTTTAATACCAAAATAACAGAAAGGATTTAAAAAGCCAAGATCCTAACATCCTTCAAAAGGATGTTGTTTGCTTTGAAATTAGGTTGCCAAATGACAAATAAAGTATACTTTAATAAATTTAACGTGTGTTGGCCTCAAAAATAAACACAAGTACCCAATGAGTGGATCAAACAATGTAAAACCTTGAAAACTTGAGTTAAAAGGTCTCATTAAAATCCCTCTTTCAAACTCTAATTATTATGTAGAAGCAATTACAGGTGCTTCTGGGATTCAAAACAATAGCAGTAGAAAACTAATTTATTTACATTAATTTTCTTTTCAGTAGTGGATCTTTCTTCCTAAAAAATGGAGCTGCTCATGCTGCCTATTGCAGCTGAAGAACATTTCAGACTTTCCCGTTTTCTCTGTTTCCAATTTGTTTCCCATACAGCCTGTTTCCAAACCAGTAGCATTTGGCTGGGTCAGTATTAAGATGACAGAACAGGCATATCTTTTTGATATAAATCCTAACCTAAGAAAATACGAAGTTTAACCAACTAAAAAGAAGTAGATTCTGTAGTATCACTAAAGGGATATGAAAAATCGGTGCTATCAAACCAACATGATTTTATAAATTAAATTAAAAGTTTGTTTGATAAAGTTAGTAGTGTTGATAAGATTCATTTTAACCTAGTAATTCACAGTATTGTAATTAAGAAACCTGGAAAAAAGAGTATCTTACATAAATGAAACATCACATTAAGAACTGACTAATAGTTTCTAAATCATGTAAAAGGGAAATTAATGAATGTAATGTAGCCAGATCCTGCAGGGAGTAATTCTGGACCTTCTGGCATTTAACGTTCTTATTAAAGGCCTGGAGAAAAATAAGATGTATTAATCAATTCCAAAAACAGCATGAAGACAGATGAACTGCAAAATATAAACAAAAATAGACCCAAGTTATGGAACATCCTGAATGATTCAACAATTTGGGAATAAACTAGTGAAGTGTTTAAATAAAGCCAAGTGTGAAGTTAGATGTCTAGGAACAGAAGAGGAGGACTATCTCTGTAGAATGGAAATCTCTATTCAGGCAGCCAACAACTCCTGAAATGGTCTTGAATTCGTCAGCTGAGCACAGGTTGCTGGGCAATGGTATGTTCAAATGGCTCTGTATAAACTGAGGTAGACTGAAGTAGAATAAAGTGTCACCCTACTTCTGGTTTTGGCTTTGATATAACTGCTGCTGCTAGATTATTTTTATATAAAATAACAAGGAGAATGAAAAATTGATGATCATTCAGACAAAAACCATCAAAATAATTAGAAAACATGATGTATAACAAGAGTGGAAGGGTTTGATCTGTTTAGCTCATCCAAATGAAGAACAACTTGTGTGACTCATGCACTGTGGGATTTCTAAACACAGAGTAGGAGATACAGATGGACATGCAAGGTGGGATTATTTCATTTAACTTCAGATGTCTACCATGCAGATATCTTTATCTAATCTTGCCTCAAAGGGATCCCTGTGTCTTAAAAAAAAAAGTGAACACAAGGAATCCCTGAAACTTGTGCTAGAAGATCTTCACAGCAAGCCCTGTTCCCTCTAGCATCAGCTAGAGGTGCCACTTTAGTGAAAAAGTGAAATGTGCTGCTAAATGTAATTTTTATTTAACTATAACAAACTGATCAATGAAATAATTACAATGTTAACCTTCACAGAGTTTTATAGGAATAATTCAAACATGTTTCTCTCCATTGAGAAGTTATTGGTGCTATTCTGACACATGTAAGACCAGAATATGGTCCAACAAAAAGCTAAAACCATATTTTCTTTTTTTCACAGCCCTCATTCTGACTGGAGGTATTGTTGTGAATAAGTATTCAAACAAAATGATCCCAAATTAAGTTAATCTTTAAACATCAGTTCTTAGAACCACATTGTGCCTACATAAAGATCAGTTTATTGGTTAATGCTGTAAAATGTATGTCTAGATAAGGCTACAGGAAAGTACTCAAAATTTCAGGCAATAAAATTACTGTAAGATTGAATTTTTATCTTCTCATATTTACTGTACAGACTTTGTATTGCTTTTCCTTTTTTTTTTTTTTTTTCTATAATATTCTAATCCTGTGAATGGCAAAGGAAATCAAAGCCTTTTATTCCTCCTGGGCAGCTAGACATCAATTTTAGGTGCAACAACTCACAGTTGTTATTATCTGGTAACAGTCTGCTGGGCTGATTTTAAAGAGATAGTTTCATTGAAGATAAGTCATTCTGAGAAGAAGTTACCATTACATTTGGCCTGCTGTTGTATGTCTACATGCTGGCAGCTTCAGGCAAAAGACTGAGAAATCAAATAGCTCTCATCTCACTCCTGTAAATGGTTTCTTCTTGCCCACAGTCAATGATGACATATTCTTGGAGGGATAATCATATTGACTTTCATTTATTGTAACTGTCCTGTTCTTATATAAAAAAAAAATGGTTCTCCAGAATTGTCAATCAGTCATTATTCCGTAAGAACACTTTTCTATTTTAAAAAATCTTAATCTCAGTCTTACACAGGCTGAGAGTGTGTAAACAATTAGGTAAATGAAACTGACCAAATGTCATGTTGTACATTTGACTTGTGGAGAAAACGTATTTTTGCAGCAGAATTTCTCATGCAAGTCAGCAGCAGGCTTTGCCTGACCTTATTTGCTCTAGTTGAGAGGACCAATTTTCTCCTGTATTAGAAGGATGGAAAAAGGTGCAGAGAAAACACTTGCTACTGAGTTTGAAATTAAGGACATGTCAGAGAGGCACTCAGCCAGGCATGACTTGTGGTACAAATAGGTCCTGGTCCAAGAGAAAAAGGACTTTTTCAAGCTCAGAGGAAGAAGCTGAGTGACTCTACAACTATCAAATGAAGGGCATTTTTCAAAATGCTCATGTTCTAAGTTTGTTTTGAGCTCCCCTCATCTACACTGCCACTACATATCTGTGGCAGATAATAAGGAAATCAAACTGAAATAAATGTCCATACTGTGGCCTGACTTAGGCAGAGAGAATCAAGTAAATTAGGATTTATGGCTGACATGCTGTCCTTACCTGATCTCATTATACATCAACACTGTAAACGTCTCCACCAGCAGGATAACCATTGCGCATGTAACAATATGTTGACATTATAAGTGTGATTTAAAGATGGAGCTTAAATTTTAATTTGGAAATCTCTTGACTGTGTAGGTCTAAAATTGACTTGCAAGTGGCTTGATAGAGAACCTGGTTAGCTAGAGACGTAATGCAGAGCACCACCTGTGTTCAAGGTTAGTTTGAAAGCCTTGGGCTGTGACTGCTCTGATTCTGCTCGTTCTCAGTCAGGCCCAAGGAGAAACTTGAATTTTTAGCCTAATTTTTGTAGCAATTTAAGATTTATTCCGCAGCTATGAATATCCTCAGCTTCCATAATCACCAAGAGATGTGTGTTTTTCTGGGTCAATAAAGATTATAAGATGCAGCTGGTTGCAGATTAAGTGAAAATTAAAACTTTCTCACAAGTGACAGTGCAGGAAAAAACTTGACAAGGCTGGATGAATCGAGTGTGTGATCACCATTAGGAAGAAAATCTTCCAATAGGATAAAATTCCCTGTCATAGGCACAGCAATGTCACAGCATTCATATACTCTGTCACTTCAATATCAGAAGAGATGGGCAATCCATTTCTACATGGTGAAATATCCCAGTATTTTAATTTTTGGTAAAAGGGTGTATAAACCCAGAGGATGTTTTCAAAGGCTCAAGAAAATGCCTTGCATTCCAGACTAATGAAGCTTAATCTCTTTAGTTTGTGGGAAACAAGAACAAGCTGACTTAATTATGATGCATAACAGAGTGGCTGATGTTGGTATGATGTTGGGATTTTAGGAAGATATTCACAGAAGGGGCTTTTATCTGTAGGGTGGGCTAATGTAACAGCAGACCACATGGGAGTGGATTTCTGTCTTGATTTAACCTACATGTTGGCAGGTGTGCCATGCTGTTTTGAAGGACGGAAACCATCAGGTGTTAAATGTCTGTTTACTCTAGAAACTTGCAACTGGAAGTAAGAGTTTTTCTATGATTAGGTTGATCAATATACAGAACAAGTCAACCAACTATGGATGTCTTCACATCAAGTACAACTTAGGTGTCGCATGAGGGAATGTGAAATTCATAGGCCGTGTTGAAAAGAAGAAGCTAGATGAGCTATTCTGAAATAGCTTGTTCTAAAATAGGCAGAATGATATTCAGAGCAAAAATCAATGGGTGGTAGAGAAGGAATCCCCTTTTTGAAGGTAGCTTACATTTGCATTAAGATTTTCTCCAGCTGAGACAATTCTTACATAGTCCATAAAACAACAGACCTAAATGTCCACATTGAAGAAAAAATCATATATTACTTCCACATTTCAACTTGCAGTCATATTTTTAGGTATATTCTTTCTGAAATGTTATGAAACAAAAATTGGTAAGTTTTTCCTCCTCTGTTTCTTTGTGATTGTCATAAAGCAACAAAGCTAACCACTCATCAGAGAAATTCATTTCTTACTGCTATAGATATTTTGGATCCTTGCTTCTTATCACTCTCCTGTTTTCAGAAACTGTGTTTCTAGTTTTCGTGGGGTCCACATGATTTCCTTTAATTTAGTGCAAAACTTGGGAGACTCTGCAGGTGGATACATTGCCAGCAAGATACAAATAAGTAGGAATAACAGTGAGAATTTAAACTATCCATTATGAAACTATCCATAGTATCTGTTATTAAGGACTTCAGGCTTTTAAAGTTTATAGGAAGTTTTCAATGTGAAATGATTAGACTCTAAAATGATTCCATTATATTAAATCAATGCAAGAGATACCATGGAAATGTGTAAAAACTATACTGCTTCAATAAATGAACTACTTGTGAAATCAAGAGACTATAACAGAAAGAGATGGAAAACAATTAGGTAGTCAATTTTAAAAACAATTAAGCATTTCAACACTTTTCAGACTGAAATGGAAACAGAAAGTCCAGAACTTGCTGTAAAATGAAAATTTTGAAAACTATTCAAAATTAATTACTTTGAAAAAAAAATCTTCAAATGAAACTTGAAGTTTAAGATGTGCTTCTGGCATGGAATAACGTTGCTGGTTTTTCATGTTATTTCACAATGTGTAAATAGCAGAGCAAACTGATGCATCATTGCATATCAGATTTTGAGATTACATTCAAATCATACACAAAGACTAAAATGTCTTGAAAAATTGTAGGATTAGTAGTTGTGAAGAATACATCAAGTTATTGTATTCTGAAGTGGTGTGATGTCATTTTGCTCTACTATAACACTATTGACATACCATTGAAATTCTGTACAGGTAAAACTATATAAAAAAATGGTAATACGGATTTTGTCTTATGATTGTATTTTATTTTTTTCAAAAAGTTTTTTTCATGGAAAGAGACAAACAAGCAAACACAATTTTCTAGAGGAATTTCATTCAACTCAAGATCCTAATACTCTTTTTCTCTGCTATTTCTGATTTCCGGTATGTCCTGAGGAACTATATTTAGGTCTGTCAAGCTAAAAAAAAAAAAAGGCCATATAATCTAAATGTCATCCTGATTCTGTCAAACCCCTTTTCAGCTAACTTGAGTGAATTGCACACTTGATTATATTTGTTTATACATGACTAGAGCAAAATAAACTGAATCTTGATGATAAATCTAATAATAGCCATTTTCTACTACTACTCTCACTAGGAATGAGTTCTTCTGCAAGATAAAGAAAGGGAGCTCTCCTAGTAGTCTTCAGATTGCTCTTCTGGGAAGAAACATGATGTTTTTCATCTTGCCTTCCCTTGATTATGAACTATACTAATCCCTTTCACAACATCTGTTGTGGGACATACATACCCAGCCCAAATGAGGGAAGGAATAGTAGTCGTGTACCTTTGGTAGTATTACATGCTTTGGGAGCAAACACTACAGCTCTGGGAGGGAAGGGGAGAGGAGTAAAGCCACCTTAACCTATCCTCCCCAGTAAACCACAACTAACTGACACATCTCCACTTTTCAGTGGTGGGTGTTCACAGCAAACAGTTTGTAATCAATCTGCGCAGTGAAAGAAACAGAACAATCTCGGAAAAAAGTATTGAGTGAGATAGAACAAAACTCCATGAAGAAATCAAAATTTCTACCTGAATGCCCTATATGAATAAGAAGTATCTGCTGGTGAATTATCCTATTTAAATTGTTCTTTCAGATCCTGTCTGCTGATTTCTGAGTACTTCATTCTTGACAGTTCCAGAAATAGTCTGGATAATTGGAACTGATTAGGCAGATCAAAGTTCTTGAAATCATGTATGTATTAAGAATAGGTCTAAACTGTGACATTTACAGGTCTTGCTGAAACCTTCAACATAGCACTGTGGTATGCTAACCATAAATAATGATAATCCCTGTTAAAGACAAAAATATCTTATTTATCCTTTTGAAATTGAATATTCTAGTGTTGGTTAAAGTTCTGTCTTTTCCTCAGTTTGTATTGAAAGTTATATGGAAATACATTAACAATCAGTTCATAGAAACTAATGTACCAGGTACTTTAAATGAAGCCATTATTCGTTTCTTGGTTGTATTTGTATCACGTTACCAGTCCAAAAATAAAGGTGCTATTTATATACAAACAAAAGAACTAAGCTAGGTAAAGCAAAGCTGTTTCGAAGTTCAGCAAAGCTTTCATTTTCCTCCACATCTGACAATTTACTAGATTAATCTGATAGTAAAAAATCATAAATACATATTACAAAAGATTTAATAATGAAAAAAAACCTTAATTTATAAAAGGTAATCTGGTTTGCAGAATGTTCACTTAAAGCATGTCTGAGAGGCTTTTTGTTTTCCAAAATGAGCTAATTCAATCCATCGTATTTTAGCTAGCAATTTTAAGATAGTTGTTTGGGAAATTACAATGAGACTAATAAAGACTGGTATTATATATTCTTACATTACCACCCATTCTGAGTTTGGGACATCAGAGAGCACAGTACGCAGCTTTTAAATAAACCAAATAAGTTCGGGGGTACTTCATGTCAGAAAATTGCCAGTTAAGTAAGCATTTCCATAATTAAACTCAGTAGAACACATAAGTGACAGACGGCGGCTGTTGACAGGGTTTTTCTCCACTTTTCTCAGAGGGCTTCACGTTTTTCTAGTTTGAAGAGTAATAAGGTGATGACAACAAAATCATCAGGAAAAATCTGTAAATAAGCTGCATTTTCATATATTAATATGGAACTTTGAAAGGCTTGATGTAAAGAAAATATAGTCAGTTATTATTCTATTCAGAACATGTTCCTAAAATAATCAGATCTGATTACTGTGGGTAAGTGTCACCTGTGTTTGGAAGCATAGTGCTGTTTTATGTGACAGACTTGCATTATGTGACCTCACATCACAATATCTGATGAGGCGGCCAGGGAGGTTCTGATCTCTTTCTTCTAAGAAGGCAAAACATTGCTAGGAGAAGCAGGAAAGTCTCCTTTAAATAGATGAGTTATTGGAAAGGCACCAAGTTTACCTTGCGTTTGGACAGAAGTGCTTGACGTTAGGATTCCTGAGCTCACATTCTGCTATCTCTGAAAATTATTTAAAAATTAAAATTATTTGTACAGATTTAGCCCAATCATTCTGGAAGACATGGAGGATAAGTGGGACACAGCAAGGGAACTGAAGAGACATAAGTCATGGGATGTCCCTGATAGCATTCAGTGAAATGTCTCAGAACAGCTATTTGCACAGTGGAGGATTTGTTGCTGTCCCTGTCCCAGGGAGGGTTGGCACATACTGGCAGAGATATGCATGAGGGGAGATATTGCCATGTTGTTAACCTATTAAAAACATTTCACGCTGAATTCACTGTGCTAAATCTAAACAATCTTAGCGTTATCTGTAAGCTAAATATGCAACAAAGGTCTTTAAAATGGTGTCTGTACTGGGACCAGTACTGTTTAACATCTTCATCAGTGACATAGACTGTGCGATCAAGTGCATCCTCAGCAAGTTTGTGGATGACACCAAGCTGAGTGGTGCAGGTGACACACCCGAGGGACAGGATGCCATCCAGAGGGACCTGGACAAGCTCGAGAAGTGGGCTCATGTGAACCTCATAAGGATCAACAAGGCCAAGTGCAAGGTCCTACACCTGGGTCGGGGCAACTGCCGATATCAGTACAGGCTGGGGATGAAGGGATTGAGAGCAGCCCTGCCAAGAAGGACTTACGGGGACTGGTGGATGAAAGACTGGACATGAGCCGACATGAGTGGACAACTCATAATAATCTGTTTTATCAGCACAGAGTTGGTTTAGTTGCAATGTTGGTGCTGCTGATGGCGAGATACAGCTCAGAGCTTGACATAAAATGTCTTCTTTCTCAAACAACCTACATCATTTCCCCACAATAAACTGCTGCTGTTGTCAGCTGCAAGGTTCCAAGTACTATCCATCAGATGCAACATCATTACTAGCCAGTTCCAGACCCTGCAAACTATCAGCAGTAGTTAAGGCAATTGATGTCAGATTTAACACAAAGGAGAACTATACAGTTGAAAACAATGTAATATATCAATTGTTTTGCCTTATACTTTTTAATATACAGGCTGCAAAGTGAAGAGTAATTGTTAAAAGACAAGCTGAAAAAATGCCAAATCCAAGAACAAGAGACGCGAACCTGAGCTGAGAAAGAGACAGCTATTAAATGACTTTTGTTAAAATGCCTTTCCAGGTAGAAGAGCAGCAATATGAAGTAAACCATCAATGTCAAATCAGGAACAGTGGGCATACCTGTTTCTTTAAAGCTGTATTGAAAAAGTATTTGTATGAAATAAATATGACAGAGTAAAGCTGTTGAGATAAAGCTGGGTTTGTTTTCTTTTAGCTAACACTTCTGTTCTTCTGCCTTTCGGATAAATGTCAGCTTAATCCAGTGCTAAAGTGATTTATCTGTGAGCTTTACCAATACAAGGAATAAGCATAAATGTATTGGTGATGACATTAAGTAGATGGCAAATGGTAAACAATATGCCTGAAATGTCTTTAGTTTATGAGAGAAATATGCCGTAATACAGGCCACAAGGGAAAAGATGCAGCAAATGTAATGAGAATTTTCCGTATGAAGTACCAACAACAAAGGCCAAAGAATTTTTAAAAATTTTAAAGTTAATAAGCCAACTCCCATGGGTACTGGCAGGCAAGGGGATAAAGTAACAGAGTTAAGAAGCTTCTACAGTCCACCCACTAAATAAGTGCCCATGAACCCAATCCTTTTGTCCTTTGACTGGAGAAGGGATTTAATGGGCTTCCACAAGAGTCAACAATGTTGAGATAGGGAAGTAAAAAAGGGGTTTAAGTGGGTGTCCTCGTATGCCCAAAGTGCTCATGAGTCTTAACCCCAAGGGTACAGGTTTTGAGACTAAAGTTCAAGAAAAGACTGTTACATGACTGATTGTAGGTTGTTAGTAGTAGCAGATTTAGAGTACTTGCTGTGTGAATTTCTAACAGCTCAAAGGCTATAGGAGAGTTTGTTCGCCTGTTGACAACTGCTGTAAGCAGTAATCAGTGTCCATGGCCTGAAGCATGTGCTGTTCATCTGGCTATAAATGCACTGGTAATGACTGAGAAAGGCTGAGAAGTTGAAGGTTCAAGTCCATGCTGAATCCTTGTCCCAAGGAAAGAGGAAAACTTTTCAATGGATGCTTCCCTTAGAAGCTATGTCTTTTCCATTGGAAATGCACTGGAGCATTTCAGTTTCAGAACCCTTTCTCAAACTCAAAACCACTAAAAGGTATTTAGTACTCAATAAATGGGAACTGGTCCTACTGTGCCCTGAGGGTGTTGAAACTTTCAGTGATTATAAAGTCATTTTCCTTTTTATGGTCAGGTAAACGGAGTATGTTTGTAGTCACATTCAGAATGACGTTAGCAGAGATAAGGTGGGAGCTGAAAATAGATATTAGAGTACTGGAAAAATATATGTATCTAATATACATCTAAAGATCTAATGATAATTATGTTTAAATAATTTGTGAGCATCAGAGCTGGGTGAATCCTTCCTCATTCATTTGTACATAAAAGCAAAACATGGGCAGAAGGCACGGCTGTCTGGATAAATTTGGTTTGTAAACAGAAGCAAGATATAATAATTTGAGTAAAGGGGATACACAAGTCTTTCAAATAACAACAAACTCTTTGATAGCTATTCGAAGACAGTAATTTGAAAATTAACAGATATGTAGTCTTGTATTTAAATCTATTTATAGTGAGATTATGCAATGCAATAAGCAATAACAATCTTTACATGGATCAAGGAGCAATTTTTAGGGTAACTCAAGCTGTTTTTTATGAATGATTGGTTAGCATGAGGGATTTAGTTATAATTCTGCAAATAATTCAACTATATTTAAAAAAATACTCATTATTTTATCTACACATTTTAGTTTTTTGCTTTTTTTGTTCTTTAAAGATTTTATTTAGAAAACCTGAAAGGAAGAAGGCTTTTTCTTTCCCTAAAGATAAAAGCCAATCAGTGTTAAAGTGCTCACAAAAATATTATCTATATCAACAAAGCAAAGTTGTGGATAAGCATTCTTACAAATATTGCTTCACTTTCCTCTTCTGCAAATGACGGTATGAGAGAACACTCTGTCCCTAAGCTCGCAGCAGTCATTCATGATCTGTTCTCAGCTGCTGAGCTGAATGAAGGCCTCAAGAGCTCAAATAACAGAACTCCACAGAACTGGAAAAGACCAAAAGACTCAGTAGCCTGTTAAAAAGCTCAGTACTGGGTGGACAAAGATCCACACACTCCTACTGCATGATACTTAAAGCACAAATATTGTGGAGAGTAACCTCCGTTTTCAGTGATTGTAGCCATCTGAATACCCTCCTACACGAGTGTTTTTTTCTTGCTAAGGATGTGTGGAATCTAAGTGGATTCTGGCTGGCTGGCTGTAACTGAGTGAATTAACAATATTGGGGATTTTTTCCAAAGCACTCATTTCTGTTACTGCTTTCACTGAAATAAGAATTTTTGGAGATTTTGGGTGGGGGTGGGGAGGTTTGCAGCAATGGAAGTTGGTCCGTTGGATGCCTTTCACAAGTCCCATTTATTTGTAAAAAGTTCAATATAGGATTAACTTAAGAAATGTAGATATGATAAATGTTACCAAAGTCTTGAAGGTGACGGGGAACTGCTTTCTGTTCAAACAAGGTTGCCCTGCAGACAAGAATATGGAAGTCCTTAGGCTGGATAAAGAAAAAGCAAGAAATGTCAGGTTTCTGCTTTCTATTACTTAGAGCAGAGGTGTCAAACTCATTTTCACTGGGGGCCACATCAACCTTGCAGTTGCCTTCAAAGGAACAAATGTAATTTTAGGACTATATAAATGTAACTGCTCTTACATGTGTATATGTTCCTTCAAGATCTATAGTAATAATGAGGAAAATACCACTTGTTTTCCGCCACCTATGTGTTTACTTCCATTATATTTAAGTATCATGTTTAAATTCCATGTAAAAATTGCCAATTAATATTAAACAACTTTACTTTGATTTTAAAATCCATTGTTCAAACTGACAGACTGTACTATGAATTTCATATATATATACACAAATCCTCCCTTTCCCTTTCCCTTTCCCTTTCCCTTTCCCTTTCCCTTTCCCTTTCCTCTTGCCTTTCCCTTTCCCCTTTTCTTGCTTTTACTTTCTTTTTCTCTTTCCCTTCTTTTTCCTTTTTCCTTTTTCCGTTTTCCTGTTTTTTGTCTCTCCTTTTTCCTTTCATTTCACTGAACCTGCTTCAAGTCTAAGAAGCCTCAGATGGAAATAGTTTGAGAGAAGGCTATAGGTACTTGATAAATCTGTCACATTTTTACTTTGCTCAGTCTAGATGATGAAACTTTTCTCTGTCTGTACTGTAGGTCAACCCAGAGAGAATTCTTTATCTCAGGCTTCTAGTTAGGGATGCTGTTCTTCCCTCTGTCAGCCCAAAAAGTGATCATTACATATCAGTCTCTGCATCTAATCCTGAAGTAAGGGATCTTTGTACAGCTCATTAGAGCTCTTGCTACAAGTAGCTGTTCATTTACCAGAAAATCCGTGGTAATGGTCATTAGCAAAACCTGCTGGCCTTTCCAGGACTACTTGACAACTGCAAAGAAACTTGCATTTCCTTTGTGGGAGACACAATTTAAACATCTCACATAACAGATAATGCATAATTTCTTTGGCATCTCATGGTACATCTTCAAGGTCAAAGTAGAGGTGAACAGCCCAGCAACGTAAGAAACACCGGTGGTGATGTAGGAGACAGAGGTGGCAATGTAGGAGACACAGGTCTGTGGCTCTCCAGACTTTGCCTACAGTTGAAACAGACTGATATATTTCTGACTAGCCAGAATATAATGACACAAAATCACAGAACAGTTAAAGTTAGAATGGTTCTCTGGAGGTCATCTGATCCAACCCCCTTCTCAAGTAAGACCACCTAGAATTAGTTGGCCAAGACCGTGTGTAGATGGCTTTTGAACACCTCTAAGGATGAAGACTCCACACATTCAATTTCATACTGTTGATACATGAAAAACTTCTAAAAAAATCGTAAAAGAAGATAAGCAACACGAAATCCCCCGCAATTATTGACTGCATTTAGTTAGTGCAGAAAGGGAATAATTTTCTGATTTTTTTCTCAGTACTTTTTGCTGTTCTTCGTAGTATAGTAAGCTGTGAATGCTTATTGGTATGCGGGTGCAGTATGGAAAACTTTACCCTTTGTCCTGAAGTGGACTGTCTGCTATACTGTAACAGCTTTAACAGGGTTAAACAGGGCTACACAGACCTATTTACAAGCAAGCTTTACTTAATCAGCTTTTTACAGTTTTATTTTATTGTTTTCTTCCAGAAAGGGTAAAGGTCGTGCAGACATTGCAAGTCATAGTTGATAATCTGATCAGGTTTTATTTTAACATTTCCTTTATAATATCCATCACAAATACACATAGTGATTGGAAATCATTACTAATTATGTTATCTCCTTTGGGGCACAGTTTGGATCGTGAATTCCAGGTTCATCAGCGAAAAATATTATAAACCAAGAATATAAACTGAACTTTAGTTGTTTCCCAATGATCAATAACAGCAAAACAAGCATTGAATAAAAAACCCCTGACTGATAATCTTTTTTCCTAAGAAAAAAAAAGTGTCAGGCACTTTAACCCACACTGTATTAGGGAGGTATTCTGCAGCAGGTCAATTAAGCTCTAGAGTATATGTTTTTCTATCAATATCCAAACTAATCAAAACATTATACAAACACAGCTAATTTGTAAGCACCTTCCCAAATCTCTGGATCCCCTGTCTGTACCTGTTTTGACAGATTTGCTTTTTTATCTGCATTTCTAAGCCCAGACGAAGAAACTGTTGTTCTCTTTTGTTATTTTTCTTTGCACAAATGATAATGATAATTTATCAGTCTCAAATCAGTTATTACTTAATAAATGCATGTCTCCCTTCCAAAATGACATTGTCTATATATCTCGTGAAAGATTAGGACTAGAATTCTTGAATACCTAAGTAATCCCTTTCTCTTATTTTCTCTCCCTTGTTGATGGTGCACAATATAAAAAAAAAATCAATATTGTGATAAGCCAAGGAACAATTTACTGTATTCTATTCAGTGGCTAAACATATATCTCTTTTTCTTTTTTCTGTCCTTATTCTTTGAAACATTTACTTCATTGTAAAATGCTAAAGAAAAAGAGGCTTGGACTAAAATCTTGTGCTGCTGATTGTATCAGAAAACAAAACTAACTAAACAAGAAGAAAATCCCAACCAACAAAACCCAAACTACTGTGTAAGAGAAAAGTTCCTTCAGACTTTTTTCTTCCATAACACTGCTTACAAGTAGAGTCATCTATCTTTGTGGATAGACTGTTTAAACCACTTTTTGTATGAAAGCAACAGGATTCTCTTCCCCGCTTCCCTCTCTGATTTTGCCCAACACTACAGATTTCTCCTAGTTGTCTTCCGGGAAAATCTGTTTTTTTGAAACTAGTCAGCTTTGACGTACATAGACTGGCACCTTCCCATTCCTTGTAGCTCCTGAAAATTTGACATTTCCACCTTCAGAGTGTTGGGTTGGTGTCAGTAGCTTGAGCCAGTACCTTGGGCAGCTTGGTACCTCATCCGCAGAGGACCCTACAGTCTCTTAAATCCCTCTCTGTGTCCTGTGAGTCATTTTTGTAGAATATTTCCTGTTCCTGACTCCACATGTCTTAACATATTATCCTAAAAAGTACAGTCAGATGGGGCCTTCCAACCTGATACATATCCAACAAGAGATAGTTTTTCTTCTTTCGTTGAAGATGCAACTGCACGTTGATCTTATGTATAAATTTGTCTGCCTACCTCTCTGTATCCTTAATGAACATCTCTATATCCCTCCCCATCCCCAACCTCAACACAGTTAGCAGAGAACATCTGGGATTACTGATATGTTACAATCAAGGAGGCTTATTCCAGAATAAGGGGAAATAAAAAAGCCAAAATAATTTTCCAGAGAGGGGTGATGGCTAGAGAAAATTAAGCCTGCCTTTGTGTGTGCTTAGACCAAAGTGTCCCTGGAAGAGGTTTTTTATGTTACAAAGGCCATGAGAAACTTTCTGAACTTTGAATACTCTTATTTCATTATAACATCCCACCTTTTCCTAAGGACTAGGAGTTTATAATGGTACACAAACCACTGCCTTTGCACATACCTGAAGTTGTAGAGAGATCAACTGGCAAGACCCAAGACAGAAACAGACTCTTCCATTTTTTTGACAGTTTTGGTCCACTGTGATTGTTAGGATATGAGTGCAGATAGCCAATCGTGATCTGTTGCTATATTAGTAAGACATTTCATGATGTTACGGGTGGGAAAATGGTAATAATCTGTACGCAGATAATTAACTCTGACTTTTGTGATTACACTAATAAGATCTCAACATGGGAAATGGTAGAAAGGAGAGATACTATGGATATAAAACGGGATGTTAGCTTAACAGAATTGTTGATCGAGGTAGAAATTACTGGAGCAGCCATGTCACAAACATCAAATAAAGGTATTGAGTCACCAAATCAGGGCAAATATGGGAAGAGTAAAAAAGGATAGTTGTTTCTTAAAGAGGGGATGAGGATGATGAAGAGGAAGAACTTTGGAGGCAAAGAAGCAAGTGAAAGAGACAGTGAATCATATGATGGAGGCCTTTCACAGGTGACAGGCAGACATGTACCTGATGACCACAACTCAAAGCACAACAGAACTGTTGTTCTGACAGTATGGATGTCTAGCTAATTTTCGTGTTCAGAATACACCTGAAGTGCTTTCCCTTCCACTAGCAAATGGTTTCCCTAACAGTGCTACTAAAAATGCTATCAAAGAAAAAAAAAACCACCAAAAAACAAACAACCAAAACCAACCAACCAAAAAAAAACCAACAACAAAAAAACCCCACCCAACCTTTTATCATTTTGAGGATCTCTCAGTTTGAGGACAACAAAACTATTCTTCAAATTCTCTAAGTTTACCAACAGTTTTGATCCATAACTGTCCCTTTTCTTTTACCTTACCCATGAAACAACATGGGATTACTTGAAAATAATTAACGTATTACAGTAAAAACTACCAGAATATCTCTCAATTAATACCTGTCACACTTTCCATGTTTCTTCTAGTAGCACATTTTGAATTTGTATTTTTTCTTCCAAGCATTGAAAGATTTGTAATTAAAGAAGTATTCCTGGAGAGTAAATGAGAACTCCAGTCAGGTTTTCACTTGCAAATCCCAAGAAAGAGATGTTGACAAGTAAAATCTGCTGTGGTCATGGAAAGAATTCCTTCAATGGAATAATTTCATGAAGATCATTAATTCACTTTTTTCTCTACACTGATTATTGACAGAACCAAGAATGTACTTCCACGCTCAAAAGCATCTCACACTATTGAAATTCCTGCAGTAACATTTATGTTTGCAGAACTCAAGACCGTAGAAATGAGTATGATGAAATCTTACTGCATCTTATTCATAAAAGAGTGAAAATACAAGGTGAAACTATTTTCTCTTAGCTGTCTTATGGTGACAGAGATCCTTCACTCCTCTTCTACAACTACATGGTTTTCCTAACAAATTTCAGATCTGTGACTTCTGTTAACTCTTTAAATTTTAATTTAAAAACACTATCCACCAATCTATTTAAATGAAAAAATCTTCTATCAAGTGCACGAAAGTTTCATATGAATTATTGCTCTGCCTCTATAACATTGTTACATTTGAAGTCCTCTCAGATAAGATTTCCTCTTCTGGGTTACTGAACACAGAAGCAAAATCATAACATTTCTACTGGGGTTTCAGTATGCATACTGAAATTCAATTTGCGTCTCTGCTGGATGGTTGGACTTGAGGGTCTTGAGGGTTTCTTCAATCCAAAATGATTCTATGATTCTTTGGTTGCAGAAACACAATAGTTGCACACTAGTAACTTGTCATTACTATTGAGTCTCTATTGTCACAAAAATGTTGGTGGTTGAATAACTGAACAGGGAGTACTACAAATTCTAGTGTTAAGCAAGTTCTAAATTAACAGAAAAGGAAATATTCTGGTGACTTTAAATCTTTTGTGCAATCTCTGCAGCAGATGGTGTGCAAAAGTGAAGGTTCAGGGAGTATCTCCTGCACCACCCCATGAGTGTGGTCCTCTGAGGCACAGAGCAAGGAAAACTCAGAGGTCTCTGAGACAAAAAATTATCATAACTGTCCTCTGGTATCACTGTCAGCACAACATGGGCCACTGAATATAATTCCATTCATGGATCCCAGAGGGTTTGGCTGATCTGTGCAAGCAGTCATAGTTCAAAAGCACCAAGGGGTAGTGACCACTCCTCCTCTGTAGACAAAAAGGTCTGGTGGTTAAATGACCCTGCTGGTCAATACTGCCACCAACAAAACATATTTTAACATCTTGGAAGAGTAAAGAATACAATCTAACAATTTAAAAAAAAATTAAAAAAATTAAAAAAAATAAAAGATCCTCACACTGAAATCTCAAATCCTGGTGTCTGTGCATTGCCGGCAAAGTCTTCATTTTTATGAAGATAAGGAACACAGAACTTATGGGACATATTTGCACTCCCACATCATCAAGCCACATCAAAGCCTTAAAGGACTTCAGACCCAGCTAATTGCTATCCTTATCAAAGGATGCCATTCCATGTGCATCGCAGCAGAAATGAGCATGCATGATTCCAGAGGGCATGGACCAATCAATCCCACAGGTCCCCACGTACCTGAGAAATGGAGTCAGCTGCAACTGAGTTTGAGTGGGTTATGATTAATGCTTTGAAATATTCACTTTTGTGAAGAAAAATCAGAACTATTCAGCGCATCTTCTGATGGGCAATTATGCTTAAATAATTCAGTGCTATCACTTAAAGGTGAAGTCAGCATTTTCTTGCATCTGAGTTCCTGAGTTGTTGTCAGCAGGTTTCTATTAGTAGGTAATGTAGTTCAGAAATCCTCATTCATGGGATGGATCTTACTAAAGCAGTTCATATTACTTCTATATGTCATTTTTCTTCACATGATCATTTTAGTAGTTACCTGAGGCTCTACTAACATTCATCTTCCATAATACCACTGACAATTGAGACAAAGACATAAGTACAGACCTTATTAATTTTGTATGGGATCAATAGCTTCAGTATGGAATACATTATGTATTTATCATAGCCAAATGCCTTCTGTTCCATATACTAGGGAATGTTTCAAGGAGGAATCATAAAATCCAAGAGCAACAAAAAAGCAAAAGAAACAGTCCAGCCTGATAGCTGTTGTTTTTACTTCTTAAATATGCTAAACTTATTTATCAAAATGTCTTTTGAATGGATTTCAACTTAGGGGTTTGTATACAAGTTATATACAGTGAATTCCACATGACATGGTACATTTAAGTCAGGAAATTTTGAGGTCTGTCAGCCATCAGCATTCTCCTTGCTTCTCAATTTAGGTCAGACAGCATGCTGCTAATAATATAGATCATAGTCTGCATGGTAAATCTTCTTCTTTTAATTCTAAAATATTTATCAAGTTCTCAAATCTCTAGACGCAGCAATGGTAACTTCATTTGGAAGAAAGACATTTTTTTAGTTGAAACTGTTCTCTGATCATATTTTCATCTCTTTTCTTCTTAGTAGGAGACACATAAAATAATGATTCTAGAAGCTAACAGTAAAAAAAAGCTCTGCTTAAACCCTCAGATGAATCAGGACTTTATATCTTAGACAAATTACGTTATTAAATCCCAGTTTTTCAAAATATTTAATTACTGTTCACACCTCTTCATTTATTATGGAACTGAGAAGTACACTTCCCTGTGTCAAGGTCACAGAGACAGTCATCAATACCCCTTTAATATCACCATTATAAAAGCTTATTTAAACCTTCAGTAAACAAATGAACTGGACTCCAACCTTGGTTAGTCTTCAAGAGCACCAGGAGAATGGAAAGCTGTCCTTTCATGTTCTCATAAACAAAAATATGAACTTTTTCTTTTCCAGCTCCCTTATAAGAGGTTTTCAAAATTTATTGCTTTAAATTACCCAGAACATAGCTAGTATTTGTATTAAGAACAGTTCATGCATTCAGTATCTATATACTGAATTGAAAAAATGTGTTTAAACTGCTACCATTATTCTCCTTCCTTTTTGAGGATCAGGATCTATGATTATGAACTTAAACTATTTTAATTAAAACATCATTAGGTTCTGAGAATAACATATCAAATGAGAGGTGGCATTTTGTGAAAGAGGCAAACACACAGTTTCAGAAGCAGCTTTGCATGTATCCCATGGTGTGTACCACCATAAATTCAGTGAAGGAAATGTCGTTGAAAGACTTTTACTGTGTTAAGCAATGCAAAGGGCAGACGCACTGGAGGGCAGATCAGAGCAGCATATATCAGCAGGATACACAGGACCTTGATTAATGCAGAAAAATCAAAACCCTGCACAGTTATAAAAGCCACCTTCATAGTGTGACTCAGCTTTTAGAAGAGAAACCATGCACATGCATTTTTCCGCACTCTGATTTACTGTCAGTAGTTGCCACCACTGCACAGACTGCCTTGTTTTATGGGTTATTAGGTAAGGCCAAGCTGATTTTCTCATTTGTCCCAAGGTCATCACAGTCATGGCCCTCTGGACTGTACTTGTGGTGTGGGGGGTGGGATTTGGAATATATCTACGAATGTCTCGACACCTCTTTAAACTTTGAAACCAAGTAAAAGAGCAGTAAGAAAAGGCTCAGCTTTTTTCCAGCGGTAATAGCAGTCCTGGTTTCACAGAATCAGAGGATAATTGACCCCTGGATATCATGTGGTTGAATGCCCCAGTCACACTGGGATCAACAGGGTCTTGTTTGGTCAAGCATTAATCTCCATCAGGGTTGGAGATTCCAGAATCTTTCTGTACAGCCTCTTCTGTAGTCTGATCATCACTGTTGTTAAATCAGAATTTTTTATTTCCTGTGTTTTGTTTCTTCAAAGGCTTCATTGTTTGGTGTGGGGCTTCACGTCTGGAAACTTCTCTGTAGAAAATATGTTTTGTGCTGCTTCAAATCCTTCATTGACACTCATTTCTACAACTGAAATTTCTGCATCTAAGCGATGTTTTGTCTCCCTCAGCACCTTTCATTTGAGCTCCTTTATGCCAGTAAGTGAAGCAGGGTTAAGTCATGGACTGAAACATGGGCCAACTGTTGACTATGTAATTTAACTGTAACCACATTCCCTCACATGGTTTTGCTCAGGTTAGGCAACAGTGTTCCAGGCAGGCATGGATTCACGAGATGGCATGGACCAGGAGACATTCTCATCATATTCAGTTGCTATGAGAGGAACACGGACTTCTAATGATAAATCTGACATGAAGGGTTCTTCATCTGGTTAGAATTTTGTGCTGGAAATTGCAACACATTCCATACATATGGAACAATAGTGTAGACACACAAGTTATACAGACAGGGATGACAAAATAGCTTAAAGGCTATTTAAAGACCTCAGAAAGCACCTGGACCTGCTCTTTCACAAAGTAGGGCATAGGTTTTGGATGTAGGTTGGGGACTGACTTTTCTACTGGAAAGCATAATTAGCATCTCAGTCCAAAAGAAGCAAGAAGTTCACAGCTTAAAAAACCCAAATCCTATAATATTTTGTTATTTCAATTACAGTTCTGCTGAAATCTTCTTAGGATTGTACTCATTCAGTAATTGATGACAGAAACTCTTGTGAAATGGTGTCTGATTTCTGCAATAATAGAATGCATTAGCAGTGACCAAATTTATGACTTCTACACTTATCTGTTGAAAATATTGAATGCCTTTTTTTATCAGCTTTTGAATCTTCTCAACAAAGTATATTTTAAGGAGCATACATATTAAAAGAATACAAATTAATGTGTGCATCCTCCAAAAAGGGCATTATAATTTCTAGTAACATAATTGTGTAAATTTCTATCTTAAAAATTAATCTGACCAGAAAGAGTGAATCATATTCACTATTTCTTAACATGATAACTATTCAGATTTGTTGGGCATTCTCAGGGACAACGTTTCTTGGGATCAGCTAAACACTGGGGCTGTGATAAACCATTCACAAAAAAGCTTTTAAAACCACTCCAAACTCCTTTAAAAAAGACAAAAATACACAAGTAATATTTGGATTTTTTTTTTTTTAATTTAGAGGCTTTTGCCTCACTATACTAAAAGAGTGATTCTTTCCATTTTTGAAGAAAGTGCTTCTTTGGAAGGGAAAAGAGGATGAATTGCCACTCAGATTTTCCTCTTCACTTCATGTTTTGAAAGTGTTTTCCCATTTTAAACAAATTCTTATTTATTCCCAAGGAAAGCTGAAGGCTCATCATTAAATTCTGTGCCTGTTTCTAAGTCACATACTGCAGTAACACTTCTAAATAGGTGTAAATAGATTTGGCCGTATAAGTAACATTTTCTTCACACTACCCTCTCCAATTAGCAGCTGATATACTAATCACATTTTTAATAAACTACATCTTGACAGAATTTCTTACATAAACTTATTCTTCTCTACAGCCTTGAGGGTAATATCAACAGCATGTTTTCTTTCAGAATAATTCCAACAGCAAGTTAGCGTATGTACCTGTTTACCCCCATCACAGACATAGGGCTAACGAGGTAAAAATAAAAATCTGTTTAGATCACAGTGCTATCAACTCTCACAATTTAGTGCAAATCACAACTGATTTTTTTTCTTGAAGTCCCATGTCCTGAATTCATGTGTTTTATAGGGAGACATACAGTCTCTTTCGGAACATGGAAGTTCTTAGTCTGGTACACGCAGAAGAAAACTAGAAAGCACAGCCAAAGTGTACCTGAAAGGCTCGTAAACCAACAAGCAAATAAATGAATATTGATTAAATCAGTGTCATATCAGCTGGAGGAGCCTGGCAGGTTCGGAATAGCTTGGCTGAAAGGCTGGGGTTGCCTGTGAGGGAGGAAAAGGGCACACAAACTATTACTTTATCATATAGCTCCTTAGCGCAGAGGTCCCTAAATCTATTACTATTCTAAGGCATGCAGTATGGTTATATGTAGGGCTGGTAAGGGCACTCATTTGTTTTAACTGTCATAGATACTAGCAGATTTTATGCTTATCAGTGATTGATTGAAGGCAGTAGAATGTCATTCAGAGATCAAGAAAATTAGATGCGACAATTTTTCAGTTGTCAGGACTTGAACTTTCAAAGATTGATGGAGCAGTACAATGAGTAGACAAGGACTGAAGGATGTCCACTGATAAAATAACCTAATTTCCACAATGATATAGGGGTCTAAGGAAAGAAGCTTCACCCTAAACTATCTTCTGCTTTCAGAGTGACCATGTGAAACCTTCAGAACATCACTGATAAATTCTTTATATATTCATACTTATTTATTTTACTGGTTCCAAACCATTGGTAAACTATTGGGTCTGAAAAAGGCATGAAATAGTGGCACTGGAGAAGGCCAACATTTCCATTCTCCTGAGACAGATACCTGTATGCTGTGTTGCCTTGAAGAAGCAATAAATTGTTTTATGCTTGAAGACAGTGTTGTAAGTTTCCTTCCAGAATAGCTGTATTTTGAGATCTTCAGATATGATGTATTTTTTTCTAAAGTACAAAATTATTAATAATATTTAAACAAGTCAACTGTCAATGTTTTTGTATCCTAAATCAAAGCATTGTTCCAATGCTTGTTGCCATAGAAATTGAACATCAGAAATCATCCAGAAAATGTTATTCACTTATAATACAACCCGTGGGCTTTTCATACTAATCAGCACTTACTTTGAAGTGTTTAAAGAAGTATTATACCAATCTGTGAATACGGAGATGTCAGTATTACTGAAAATGGTTGTGTTTTCAATTCAAGAAAAAAAATCATGGCAACTTGAAAATGCTTCTCCTTATCCACAAGCTCCCACAGTTCTGTCACACTCTCCAACCAGCCTCCAACTTCAGCAAAGACATCAGTTGAGTGTAAGTCTGTCAATCAGCATGGCCTGATACCTGCAAGATTTCCTTTCTGAGACTTGTCGACAAAGAAAATGTACAGCAATAGAAACTCTTTCTCCAGAAAAAAAAACAGATTCATAATTCTAAAAGGAGTACAGCATTCTGAGAAAAAACTGAGACATACTTTTCTAATTTTTTTGCCCTCTAGGCTTTAATCTTTAACCTTGGGATCTTCCATTTGCCTATAGTTTCAACAGCTATTTGTGAGCTGCAGATCTCCACAACTGTTCCTCAGCTGCAGGACAGGATTTGGCACCTTTTCCTTCCTTCCCTCTCTAAAGACCAGTGATCTTCCTCTCAGTCATTATCAGCAGTGTTAGGATCAACCGCCTTCATGGTTATTAGTTTGAAAAGATGGTCTACATTCCTGCTGGTTTTTTACTATTTATGCCTGATTTTGACACGGTCTTTTTATCCATCTGTATGAATTCAATCTGGGTGATATCAGACTGACAGACTGAGGTGTATGTAATATTTATAGATAAAACACACTAAATATTTTTGTGCTCTCCCTAACATATTATTGTCTTCCCTATGGTTGTCTGGACTGTAAAGAGAAGCAGGATTGCCTGTTATGAGTAAGACGTGTTCATATCCTTTTCATGATCATGTAGGTGGGTTAATTTCCCAGCTCGGAAGGATGCAGTGCCTGAATGCAGATACATAGTATTAATTTGGTAACTGTGATGTTGTAGCTCTATACATATAAATTTGCCACAGTCTTTTTATTGGGCTTATAGTGTAGCTTCTTGCCTTGACTTGAGCTGATTTTAGCTCATGTTATCTGTGATAATAGCAGCGTGGCAGGCAGTTGACAATTGCCTGAACTTGTTTCAGTTTTAGTTTGGCTTTTTAAAGTTGTGTGGTGTAACCCCTAGTGTCAACTAATAGGTAGTGGAAAAAAAAACAGTTTTCTTGTGTAGAACGAACTATCTATGACCCTAGAATAAAAAATATGAACACAGGAGGCAATTATTGGTCCTTGAGTGAGTGCAGCCTTGTGGGTCAGGCAAAACCAGTTTCAGGGATAGCAAAAAGAACAGAAAAATAAGTATGATATGCAACTGTAATTCAGTGAGGAAAAAGCTAGTAGGCAGATTGTGTTAAAAAAAACATATAAACCAACCTGAATCAGATGCAACACTGGTAAGAAGTGGGGGAAGAAATCCCTGCCATCACCATCATACTCCTCCTGGTGAAGAACAGGGACTATGATATGTTACAGTAGGACCCTCCACGTGCGTGCACACACACACACACACATGCACACACTTTCTTGTCAAGGAAGATTCCCCACAGGACTTAGACAGCAGAGGAAGGATCAGCAAAACACCAGGGGAGCTGGAGAGATACTAGGAGGTTTATGTACAAGAATATTAACTTTATTAACACAAAGTTTCTGAAATCATCAGATAATTTAGGGTGTGAGTGTTGGTATCACTATAACTGGCTTAATACTAATAGCACTTTGCTGTATTTTAGTTAGACTGCTAATACTTTAATTAGACTAATATTGAGTTCAGGGCTCTGCTTATCAGGTATGTTCCTTCTTTGCCCATAACACAGTGTTAAGCTGAAGACAGTATCCAGCTTGGTCATCAGTGCTCTAGGCTGGAGTGGGTGTTCTGTAGCTCTCACAATATATCTGTACGCCCCATGAATGTGCACTGCATACCCTAGGATGTCTCAGCATCCACCAGAACCCTGTTTATGTAGCTGAATCTCATCCTTGAGATCTGTTTCTTTTTCTCCTCTCTCTTCCAAACCACTCTTTCAGCCACAGAGGGAAATCAGCATGGAAGTACCTTTCAGTCACACAAGCTGTGCATGAACAGGGCTGTTGCCAGCTACATCTGGCAACCATCCTAGCTCCAGTGAAAGGGAAACATACACAAAAGCTCACTACAAAATGTTGTGTCTCTGTTCTCCTCCTGTCCTACAGTGGAGCCAGACAGAGATGATGAGTAGGCCAAAAGGAAATCCAGCAGGAAGTCAGGCAGGTGAAAGTTAGAGAGTTGACATGTACCTCTAGATACACAAAATCTCCAGTAGAAAGAAATTCTGGGTAGCATGCAGTGAAGTGTAACGGTTATGGTAGAAGATTTAGATTAGCAGAGTGAAGGACTCAAAAGCAGGGATCAAAGAAAATAATTTATTCCCATGTATCAATCCTGTAATGGAAAGAAGTTATATTGAGGCTTAACAAATGAGTATTAGGTTTTGCATCCAAAATAACTTCTTCCTTCTTTTGTTGGTCTTTAGGTTTCCAGCTTTCCATATGACAAGGCTCACATGCAGTGCTTGGGTCTCTCATTGCTCCATTAACATCAAAATGAGGCTGACCACTGATTTCAACAAAAA
This sequence comes from Caloenas nicobarica, assembly GCF_036013445.1. Taxonomy (NCBI): domain Eukaryota; kingdom Metazoa; phylum Chordata; class Aves; order Columbiformes; family Columbidae; genus Caloenas; species Caloenas nicobarica. Next base: position 206,512,619 of record NC_088245.1, on the reverse strand, counting down.
CAGGAATAAGCACTCATAGACTCTAAAGTATATCACAAGACCTATTGGCTGTGAATAACTCATTTGTGGTGCCCCTAAAGAAGGATTCTTGCCCAAGCAATCTTGCAGTTCTTTCATCTCATATGATCAGGGGTGGGGCAAATCAGAATGCACAGATACATCAAGAGAAGCATGATTTCAATGATGTTTTTATCCTTGCACATTAACAAACCCTCAGGGGATAAAACAAAAGTGTTTGATTTCCTTATTTTGTAAGTACGTGTTTGTCAGCGAGACAGCATGCAACTGCATTTCTTAGCTGTTATTTAGCAAAGTTGCCACCAAGTTCACCGGGAGTTTGGCTGAAGAATTTGCTTATATTGCCAAAATATGAGAGTGCTACTTCTTCCACTAATACAATCTTTTTTTGGCAAAACACAATGATGGCTTCTTTCTGTTCCACATTAAGTTTTCAGCATAAATTTAATCAGTACACTGTGGACCACCCACAGGCTGTCACACAAAGCTCACTGTACACCAAAACCCCCTCATCTAAATTCAATTCATTCTTTAGGCAAGTATTTGTTGTAGTCAGTGTCTAGCCATTTAGATCATAAAGTTTGTTTCCCCTGTAGTTTACTCAGATAAATTAGTGTATTGATCTAAATAAAAGTAGTATCCAGCTTCTCAACTCATTTTGTTCTTTCTTTCAAGTAGATGGACAGACACTAACCATTTAATTAATAATTCAATTATGCAAATCTACAGATCTAACTTTCTAAAAGGTATATCTTCAAGTATCAAGGGGGTACGCACTGAATATGCATTTTGAATGTTTTTAACATTTTGAAATATATAGTTATTCAGATATACTAAGACCAAGCATGCATCCATCCATCCTCTGTAGCCTCTCACCTTCAGCAGCCAAAAGATTATGTGTAGAAAGAACATAATAAAAAAGTGGCAAACGTATCATGATGGTAAGTGATTCTCTCTCAGTTTTCAGCTGAACACACAATATTGTTTTACCTTTAAAACAATTCTACTAATATAAAGTACTACATTCCAGCAGTAGTAAACTGTGGTTCAGGAAAATAATTTCTCTGTGTAATAATCAGTGAATTGCTCAGCTTGTCTCTTTGAATGGTAAGTAGCTGAGAAAAATCAGCAATTTTCTTCACCTCTCAAAACAGAGAGCTTTAACAGGCATTTTTAAAGTGGCACGCATTTGCTACACGACATAGTCAATGTGCTTTAGTTGACAGATAGAATATAGTTATGATTCCTGTGTAAATTAATATTGGGACAATTCCATGTGCCTTCCTGAGAGTAGAGAAAGCTGGAGAAAGTGACAGAGATGTTGCTGGGAGTTAGGTTTTGGCAGTGAAAGTGATGAAGGGAGAGGAAGTGGACACAGGACAGCTCAGGGTTCACCAGGATAGTCTTGTAAATGTTATGGTGTAGTTGAATGGCTGAAGTGTTACTACAGCTGGATTAATCTTAGGGTGAAATTAAATGAACTATGAAGTTGTCGTGATGGTCACTGATAGCTGTGTTTGTGCAGAATAATGTTGAGATTTTTGGGCAGGAGAATAACTAGGCTGTGGAGAGTGGTGAATGGGTAGGGATGGTGGAATAGCATGACCTGAGGACTGGGTGGTAAGGTGAGAAGGCTGAGGTGATACTATTAGGACATGGATGATGTGGAAGATATTAAATGGAGACTGAGATATTGAAATAGTGCTTGAGTGATATTGGATGTGATGGAAATGAAGGAACTTGGATGGTAAGATGATTAGAGGTCAGAGTTACTGGATATGAAAGGTTTATATGATACTGGGGATGGGAGGGTAGAACAACCCTGAAGACATGAAGTCTCGAGATCCGGCCTCACTCAGCAGGGAAGGACAACATCAGGGAGAAGACAGGCCCAGAGACATAAGCTGGCTTAATGAAACACAGGGCACACATGTCTGAAACTGAATCACAGAACCATCACCTCCAGAAGAGAAGGATGAGGGACACCACATCTTCCCCCTCAGTGTCTTCCTGTGGTGAGAGACAGGACCAGAGACAGTGAGCTCAGAAACTTCACTGCTCCAGTGACATCACCCCACTTGAAATCGCTTTGAGCTGTTCCCTTACCAGTGTGAAACATTATCTGATGCTTCATCTTTCTCATCTGTACATTAAAAGCAGTATCATTTCTATCTGTCCTACAGGCATGCAGTTAGGCTTAATTTCTGAACCACCTGGAGACTCTCAGATGAAATAGCTGCCTAAATGCATATCAGTCAGTAGAGTGGATACATGTAAGCCAGTGGGCATTTGTTAAGCGTGCTTAGAATAGTATGGGATCTATATTAAACCTCGTGAGGCTTAACTAGACATGCATGTTTTTTTTCTTATCCTAACACCGTCTAGTGCTGCAACTTCCTAATCCCAGTGGGGTTTGCAGAACTTTGTCTTGTCAGCAGTAATTATAATGTATTGGTGATATATGAGCCTTAGGGAAGGGTTGGGAATTGTATAAGCATCAAAATACATCCTAGTGATAATAACTTGTCAGTGGAGCAGATTTCCAAGGGAGGTAGTTGAAGGTCTATTCCTAGGGAAACTGAAGAACAGGCGAGACAAATCAGTGTAGAGAAAGCAAGGGACTAGACTTAAGCACACATGGATTTTTCCAATCCTGTTTTGTGGTATATTACTGTTTTTTCAGCATTTGTTTATTAAACATATGAAAGCAACAATAATCACAATTGACACTTCCTAATAAGCAGCCTGAGGGCACTGAGGGCCTGCTACTCTTGAGTAAAATATAAATAATAGTAAGATATAAATTACTCAGATACATGTGATTCGAGTTTATAAACATAGGCTGGGAGAATGGTAGAATCTTAACAAATTATCCAGACTTTTAACATCGTTATTGCTCGTGATAAGTTTTCTGAATAGCCCTCTACAAGGGAACATCACTATCTATGTAGAAAAGAAAGACACGATAATGGGGATAGAAGGAAGTCTGAGAACCCAAAACATACATGGCACTAGCAGATGATTTGGAACTGTCAGAGCAGAATCAGATTCTCAGATAAATTTATTATCATATAATAATGTCTTGCTGCTTTTTTTATCATATAATTGTCTTGCTTTTAAAGTCTATATGGAAATTATAGTCTGCATGACTATTTTCACAATTTATCTTAACAGCCTGAGCCTTCACGTACATTCCAGATATTTTAATATTACACAACCAATTAGTACTATCTTTATTCCTTTAACTCGTCAATGGAAATTTCCTTGCATATAAAGATAATTCCCAGCTTGACCTCATTTGAAGATCTGGAAATCAAAAAAGGTTTTGTAAATGTAGGCTTTTTTAAGAATTCTGATTGAAGGATCTAAGCTATACAAATTAAACAAGGGGACAATTTGTGTACTGCTGTAAAAAAGCTACCATCAAGAGGTGACTTCACCAGTTCAAAATTATGTACCAAGGTGAAACCATGATGTTAGAAGTCACATCCATTTAGCTGTCATGTGCCTTGCAAGCTCTAATGTTTCTCAGTGTTATTTCCAATATTTAAATTGGAAATAAGATGTATGCTCTGAATACTGAAGGTAATTAGCAACTTCAACAAGCATCCAAATGAAGCAATAAATCCATTATAACCTGAAGTCTTTGAATAAGTTTTTCCTGTATTAGCCACAAATTGGACTGATACAACTTTGTTTCATTCTAGCAGAAAATAATTCCTGCAGTCAGAGTTACTGCTACTCAAGGTGCTATACCATACAGGTTGGAGAGAATTTGAGTTTTCCTATCTAAAAATCTGACTACACAGGGAAAAAGCAGTCAGATCTTTTACTTCAGATTCTATGTTGCAACATCAAAGCAAAGCAATCACAACAATGACCGTGAGCTTTCAAGATCCTGAACTTGTTTATACCAAACAGAAATGTTGTTTTCAATGGGTTGGCTATATATACTAAGCATCTTAACTTTAAAGGCTTTTGACATCAAAGTATGCTCCGTCTGGATAAAAATAAGTTGTCTCTGTTCTTGCAGCTATTTTTTTCCTATTTAACTCAGCATTTACATTTTATGTAGTTCTTTTTTTCCCCTGGTCTCACAACTGTGTTTAAATATTAGTATGACTGTTAAGACAAGACAATAATTATGGACTAAAATTGATTGCATACTGCTACAAAGAAAAAGATTAAACAGTGTTAATGATGTGTAACTTGTTTGCCTCCTGGTGACAATGGGCGTTTATACCCTTTTCTGAAAGTACATCTCTCCTGTGGTTGAAGATATTTAGGTAATCGGCATTATCAGAGCTTATATTAGTATTTTAGCATATTCAGTGTTTAGTAAGTATACATATAAATGAAAGGCTGTAAATACTAATTACTGTCTGTTTGGGCTCATTAGCAGCATAAGGACATATGCTAATTCTGGTAGATTAAAACACGTTACCTTTCACAGTGAAGCATCTCTAGTAGCGTATAAACTGCTTTTCAGACATTTGAATTTCTTTACATCATTGTTCAGCTAAGCAGAGAATGATTTCTAGAACACATGAGAGTTACATATCAATATCTTTATTAACAGAAATCTGGCAAGGATGAAGGCACATTCTACATTTGTTTTATCTACGACATTTATGCCAGATCCATTTGCATAACATCACAATGTTTCACTACCAGTAGCAGTGTCACAATGACTTTTAAGACTGGGAAATTTTAAATTTAGGTTCACTGGGGCAGTAACATGTTCACATATCAACATGTGGTGAGACCACACCTCGAATCCTGTGTTTGGTTTTGAGCCACTCACTACAAGAAAGACCTTGAGGTGCTGGAACGAGTGCAGAGAAAGGCAACAAAGCCAGTGAACGGTCTGGAGCACAAGTGTGATGGAGAGCGGCTGAGGGAACTGGGGCTGTTCAGCCTGAAGGAAAGGAGGCTGAGGGGGAGACCTTATCGCTCTCTACAACCACCTGAAAGGAGGTTGTAGCAAAGTTGGGATCAGTCTCTTTTTCCAAATAGCAGGTGATAGGACAAGGTGAAAAGGCCTCAAGTTGTGCCAGGAGAGGTTTAGATTGGATAGTAGGAAAAATTTCATGACAGAAAGGGTTGTCAGGCATTGGAACAGGCTGCGCATGGAAGTGGTTGAGTCACCATCCCTGGAGGTATTTAAAGCATGTGTAGATGTTGCACTTAAACATATGGTTTGGTGGTGGACTGTTAGGTTTAGCGGCAGTTTTATGTTTATGGCCAGACTCAATGATCTTAAGGGTTTATTCCTAAATGATGATCATTTCCAAGTTAGTGTCCAAACCATTAAACCATATTCAGATACAATTATTTTGCTAACAAAATCTCATAGCTAGATGTATTTATCCATGTTTATTACTTTGATTGGGGGTGGAAAGGAGGATGATAAATTCTTTATGCCATTGTGTACCTACCAACATAAAGAAATCTATGGCAAATATCCATATCACACACTTCTGGTCTGTACACTAAAATGCAAAATATCTCATTATTCTTTACAGAAATCAGTGTCAAACCTCTGCTTGTTAACAGTGGGATAGGAAATTTTTTTTCTGGTGTAAATCAAATTAAAATAAGCAAGCATGGGCTGGTTGTTAAAGCACAAAGCTATGTGGTTTTAACACAGATTTAATGCACATATGGCCTGAAAAACAATATTTAATTAACCTTCCAGTGAATACACTGCCCTGATGGAGGTTATGGAAGAATTTTATGGGAACATGAACACCCATTTTCTTGACGGTTGTTCTGGACAGCTAATCGTGAAGGGGGAAGGGATAATGAGCAATGCATTGCCACAAATCCAAAGGCCCGTGGGCAGTTTGTCTCAAATCTAGAAGGGTAGCTTTATGTAGTTTTCCCACATATCTTTTCCCCTTTGATGTTATTAACTATGTGAGCACACTGCATTTTTTATGCAGGTTATTTACTATTTGAACTTAAATCAAGTGGGTTGTTGGGGGGACAAGTTGGAAGATAAAGTCATGATCCAGGAGAACTGCTGCAAAGGGAATATGTTTCAGGACTGCAGAACCAAAGGCTCTGAGGAGACTGAGTTGACCTTCAGACTAGCTTGCCAAATTGTCTCATAACTAGCAAAGCCAAGAAAAGAGAAATGATGTCTAGACTAATAGCGAGGAGCATTTCAGGCAAATATCCTGGACATATGAGGATGGCCAGAAAATGTTTTCTTGGCCCATACAGCATGTGTTACACTTTTTTTTTTTTTTACCTAAGTGCTGCATTTTAATTGATACAATTACTTCAGCTTAAGAAGGCTCTTTGACTCTCAGTTCTTCACCAAAATGGTTCACAAAGATAAGAACTGCAGGTATCAAACCATACAGTAGTGTCCTGGTTTTGTTAAAAACAAGTTTCTCTTTTAGTGAATTTCCCTGTCAGCTAAAGTCTTCTTACTAACTGCAGTTTTCCTGAAAGTTAGGTACATGTTTTGGTAGACATAGCAATGGAATGCAAGGTCATTGATAATGATGCATCCCGCGAGATGTGCAAGCAGGAGGTGAACTGAAAATCGACCAACTAAATATTCCATCCCATACACGTCATACTTCATATAAAAGTGGGAGATCACGAGGATCTCGTCCCTTTTCCTTATGGCCGGCATTGGGAGAGGACCTTGCGAATTGTCCCTGCGAACTGAGGCCCAGTGACAGACTAAATCCAGCTCCGGTTGGCTGCAGAGTCCAGTCCAGGACTTCGGGTGCCAGCCCCACATCTGCCGGAGCAGTTGCCGGGACTTTCAAGATTGGTTTTGTATATTTTGTATTATTTTCTCTATTTCTATTAGTAGCATGAGTAAAACATTTTTAATATTTCCAACTCTCTTCTCTCTGTCCTTCTTTTCCTCGCAATCGCCTGTCCTTAGTGGGAAGTGGGGAGAGGGAGGGGCTAAAGGGGGAAGAGGTGGGAGAGAGGGTTAACAATACATCTGCCATGGTTTTATTGTCACCCTGCAATCAAACCACGACAACTAGCAATGACACAGGACAGCTTTGAACCAGGCAACAATGCAAAACACCAAGATGACTAAGTCCATGCAGAGCAAAGCTAGAAAATCCACTCATAACAGGATAGGCTAACTTTCTAAGATTAAGGTACATACAACTTAGCTTGGCACTGCACCTTACCCAGAGCCGTATGGTATTGCATCAGCTTAGAGCTACACTGCTCCAGGTCCATTATAGAAACAGGAAAAAATGTGCGATCACAGTTAAGAGGGGAAAAAGTAAATGATCATGACTTGTAAAGGAGAACCAAAGTTAAATATATACTATCTAACCAGACAGGTTCAGGGCTTGGGTAAGAACATCAGCTCAAACAGCATTCACCCGTGCTATTTAATCATTATCATTGTCCCTATCAAGTTTTTGTTCAGGTCAACTAATACTGTTCTAAACAGTGTGTGGCTATGTCTCAGAGATGAGCATGGCCAAAGACTATTTCCAGCAGACAGATGTATGTGGCCTCCTGTATAATGAGTTTAGATGTAGAGATGCAAGCAATATCATGCCTATGGGCCTCTGGTTCCTGTGTTGTTTTACGTAGCAACACAGATGTAGCCAGAGAAACTGGTGGATGGCAGGGGCGGTGGGGGGGGTAAGATGGATTCGGTTCTCTTTGTGCCATAGTGTTTTTCCCTATAATACACTGAAAACGATCTGAGAAAGTGTATTAGTAATGCATGCTAAAACTCTGCATCTTAGTGTAGTGGAATCAAACAAAATAAATCACTTTTTACTAGGTAATGAATTTACTATCAAGTTTTAGAACCACTGGAGAAAATGCATGTGTAGGAGATAATCAATGTGTTGTTGAAAAGGTGAGATTGACACAGCATCGTTACAAAGAGAGACATACAAGCCTAACTGGAGAATTAAAATTATTACACAATTCCTGCTGTAGGAGAGAGCCAAACTGATGGATGAGGCTGGGAGTAGCAAGGCTGAGAAAAAGACAGGACTTAAAGCTCATTTCCTGCAAATTTTCAATATGATTTCCACTGTGTATATACATCTCAATTCTCAGGCATTCCATATGCTGCAAGTCTAACTGTTACACATAGGAGAACAAGATGTCTTCTGGGGACACACGAGGGGGAAAAATTATTTCCTTATATAAACTAGAAATTGATGAATAAATTACCAATTCAACTGCAGGAAATGCAGTCAGAATTACACAAAATGTGGTTTTAAAATCATAATTGTAGAGTCTTTCATGAAAATTCTGCATGTATAACTTATGAAATTAGGAGTAAGTATACACTGAAAAATGTACACAGAGAAAATAAACCAATTAAAGCTGATTTTCTCATCTTGTTATAATTCAGTCAAAAAATGTGTATGATCTTAGACAAGTTTTGATGACAGACTATAGTCTAGGTAAGTTTCACTGAGTATGAGATTTTCAAAGTGTCATAGAAGTTACATGTTTCTATCTCTGCAACACATTCTGCTTGAATTAGTCTAGCTGAAAAAACTAGTAAACCAAATAATTGCAAGTCTTTTTGGAACTGGAAGGTGGAAATTATTTTGAATTGAATTGAAATGGAATGTTTCCCTTATGGGTCAAGAATAAAAGCACAAAGGGAATGACATTTGAGATAGCAAAATACGAAAAATAGAGTTGGACACTGGGAGTTTATAAATAGGCATGAGGAATCAGGGAAATCAGTATCTTTGAATTCAGTGGGAACTGAGCCTCTGACTCCTTTACCTTCTCTTGAAAATCCTAAACAAAATTAAAGTTTAATTTTGCAAATGTGTCAGGCAGCTTTAACTTTAACTGTCCTATTTACTTCTAAAGCATACGTTGTGGCTGGATCTAAATGCTACTTGGAGACAGAAGCATAACTGCTCTTAAAAATGAGACCTATATTTTCTTAACCTGAATCACCATATTACAAATTACATTGGTATTAGTGTCTGTTAAGAACTTCAATCAGTTTGTAAAGCAGGCTCAAAAGCAAAGCCATCAGCAAGTCAGTAGTTAACTTGGATTAGCTATAATGAGGAAGGAGAAGAGGAAAACATAACAGAAGGTAACGCAAGGAAACCAAAGCCAGGGCTATGGACTTCTAGGGCTGGACTGTAACCTGAGATCACATTGATACTGGAATTAGCTGTGCCTTGGATCATTCTTTCTCACTGGGAAAAGTGACACGGAGCAGCCTTCGTCCCTGTTTTACTCTCCAAAACCGAGTGCCCACAGTCCGACTGCTTATCCTGACCACTCAGCTATGCCCTGGACTTTCTATAGAAGTGTTCGTTTGACTAAGTCAGGGACTCTTCTAATGGTTTAACGGGATGGATGATCAGATTTCATATATTTCAATACAGGATGGAAACAGACTTGCTAGGTAGTAGCTCTGTAGGAAAAAGTCCTGAGGGTCCAAGTGAACAAGGATTTCACCTGGTTCAGGTGAATGAAGAGTTCATCAAGTGATGGAAACTAACCATATCCTGGGCTGCATGTACAAAAGCCTACCTATCAAAAGAACAGATTTTTCCCTTCTGTTTGGCACTTATGAGGCTTCATTGTGGAGCCATGAGAGACAAGTAAGATTAACAAGCAAGGGAACTTTTTTTTTGATTCATCGGGGCAAAGAATCTGCTCGTTTTCCCCATCCTTTCCTCCCAGCTAGTTTTCAGCCCTACTCTTCTCTCTCAGCCGTCCCAGAATCACTCATGACTTGTGATAAACTTGGCTCAATTAATCTCCTGAATCTAATTAAAATAATAGTTCAATTGTCCATTAAAAGCAATGCTCATGCTCATTTATTTATTTAATAGCTTTCCTTTGTTACTTTGGAAACTTAAATATCACAGATTACATTGAGGAGCAATTCAGTTTTCCTACAATGAATTACTTTTTTCACCCTATCATATTAAGATCTACATTTTGATTTTTCCCTTCATCATGTATAAGCCAGGGACATCAAAACAGAGCATGCAAAGGCAAGAAAATGTAGGGCACCTTTTGCAGGAAACAGCATAAAATATTCAGCATGTGTGAGAACAGAAACAGGTAGTAAGTACCTGCTGGTGTAGCACAAGGGTTGAATGGTAACTCATCGGGTGCTCACTTTATATTTTTTTTAACTGGCTTTGACAAGCTCTCCTTGAATTAATGAGAGTTGCAGAGTAAGGACTTAATAAAGAAAACTAGAAAGGCCTCAAGATATGACCTGTGGCCAAAACATGGTCATTCCCTTAATTCATTGAATCCCCACTTGGCAAAACTATCGAAAGACACCTTGGGAGAGTATATTTTTTCATTCTCTTTGACATGCCAAATATTCAGAAAATACTCTGCCAAATGAAGATGAGCTACACAGAAGTTTTGGCTAATATCAAGTAGTTGTATGTCGGGAGAGGACAGAAAAATGGTTCTTCACTAGGGTAATAAAGAGCAGTTGAGGGGGGCTGTAACCCACATGCACTTTCCCTCTGGTGCAGCACATGAGTTTTTATGCAACATAATATGGCAACAGTCATGCAACTCCTCACTATTAGATCTGTCTCTGTGGATTTAAATACTCTAGATGTCACTTAATCACAAGAGTGTTTTATTAATATAAACTTAATGTGTTGAAACTGAGAGCAAGTAGAATACATAACAGAAGTTAAAGCTGACTTTACAGCCTGCTATGTAATGTTATTCCATCATTTGATAAAGCATCACAAAGTGGACTCAAATTGTACTATGAGAGATCATATATCACCTCTTCCTAGAGACTTTTTTTGGCTGAATAACTACTGGCAGTCAAGTTCTCTTGCACAAACATCTGCAAGTTCTCTGTGCTAAACATCTGCTGAACCTTGGAGAAAAAGGAAAAGGCCAGTTCAGAAGGAGAACAGTCTAGGAATAAGGCCAAGAAATTCACTGATACTTATTCTGTACTGCTCTCACTTCCCTACAACTTGTAAAGCTGGTTACCAAAGTCATCTGAATAGATATTGCTGGCAAGATTGGCTTAACATTTTACAAAATAAAACCAGGGCTCTCATTTTCTGCTGTCTGAATAATACCTCTAATAAGTACAGAAGGAATTGGTTACTTTTTCATTGTGTAACAGATATTTCTTAGCAAATACTGGGTGCACCTACAATTAGTTCAGACTAAAAGTGCACTTCTTGCAGTTTCCCCTTTTTATTATGGTTTGGTTTACATGGTGATATGCTCAGAGAGTGCCACAGCTGGGTTCCTTTTGAGTGAAACTAAAATGGAAGGTTTTATCCAAAAGTACACCTATTGTACACCAGCACAAATGAGCATCGGCTCTCTGGGACTAGAGGACAGCTACTCTCAAGTTTAAAAAAAAACCCAAAACACACAAAACAAAACCAAAACCAAAAACCAACACCACAAACAAATTGACATTTACAGTGTTGACATCTGGTCTGTAGTACTACCGGTCTTCCTCTACAGATACGGATGTTGTGACTCTAGTCCATCAGTCTCACCACTGTGTCAGTACTATCAAGAATTCAGATAAGTAACACCAGCTCAACTACACTTCCTCAGGCTGAACATCAGAACACGCACAATTTGGCACAATAATGACTATTCGCCCTGCCAAGAAATAGAACTGCAGTTCATGGAGCCTTCAGCATTCTTTCAGATGCACTATAGGGAGGTAAGGAAGTTTCACTGACTAATGCACAAGCTGTCTGTATAAAAATCAGAGCTTTGTGTCCAAGAGCTACATTATAAAGACAATTTTGGTGCAGAACCTCAGACAGTGGCAATTCTCTCCTGCTCACCTTATACCATATGTAGTATAGCTTTTGTTTTGCTTATTTCACTTATCAAACTGCTTTTGTTAGTGAAAAGATCATAATCCTCAAATAACAGTTTGATTTCAATTATCAAAAAACAACTTACGGTTTTAACAAGTTTTCTCTTTCTTCATTTTTAATCTTAAAAAATAATGAAATGTCCTATATGCTATTAAATCAATTTCCTTTTACCCTGACAATGGATGGATGCAAAAGATGAGTGAAGATATTACTGAAGATTTGTGAGTCATACTAAAATCTGTAATCAGGTTGGACAAATTAGTACGAGTGTCTATAAGTTTTCTGCATGGTACCATGCTGTTAAGTGCGTACTACTGTGACCGGATGGATGAAAAAGCATAGAGAAAATTATCCAGGAGCCTGGAATTTTAAGTCTCTTTGCTCTTATAGCCATGTGGCAGAACAGGAAATACACTTATCAATCAAAAAGAGCCGCAAATTAGTGTTTGAATGGAAAATAGGGATCCAGGTAAAGAAAGTACAAAGAATAGGGTTATTTAATCTTCTTACTCTCTAGAAAGTACCCTGTGGGAATTTGCAGTACTTCAAGACACCTGCTTATTTTGTGCTACTTAAAGGTTTTTTGTTTGTATGTTTTGAATAGCTCTGTAAGAAATTGTCTATCTACAGAGTTTGTTTGTGTTTTGTTTGTTTGTTTGCTTTCTAATAAAAATGTTGTCAACTGGGTATTTGGTGAGCCTACTCCACCATCATGAGACCCCCATCTGGACTACTGTGTTCAGCTCTGGGACCACGATCATAAGAAAAACACGGACCTGCTCGAGCCAGTCTGGAGGAGCAGCACCCCCCATATGAGGAAAGACTGAGAGAAATGGGGTTGTTCAACCTGGAGAAGAGAAAGCTCCAAGGAGACTTTATAGCAGCCTTCCAGTACTTAAAGGGGTCCTACGGGAAAGACAGAGAGAGACTCTTTATCAGGGAGCACAGTGATAGGACAAGGGGTAATGGTTTTAAGATGAAAAAGGGTAGATTAGTTTTTAGAGAGAAGTTCTTTACCATGAGGGGGGTGAGATACAAGACCAGGCTGCCCAGAGAAGTCATGGATGTCCCATCCCTGGAATTTTCAAGGCCAGGTTGGACAGGGCTTTGAGCAACCTGATCCAGCGGAAGGTGTCCCTGCTCATGGCAGGGGTGTTGGAACTAGGTGATCTTTAAGGTCCTTTCCAACCAAAACCATTTTAGGATTCTATGACTGATAGCTCGGGATTTGAGAATTAAAGAGAGAAATGTATTTTGATTCTTTTCCCCAAGCTTCCTAAACAGTAAAAAACTTAAAAGAAGGAAACAGACAAACTGACTGTTATTGTATATGATTTCTCTTTTGCATACAGCCTTAATCTATTTACATGAGGACAAAATAAGGCTAGAGACATCTGACAGATGATTTGGTTCATTCATTAGTATAAAAATATAATTTTTATATTACTTTTATAGTAGCTAACACCGTATTTCCCAAAGTGAGAGTTTTGCCCTCATGGGGGAAGTGAGGGACTAGCTCAAGGTAAGTATTCCAGGAAGCTTCTCAGTCATTTGCCAGTGTCTCTGGGTTTTAAAATTTTGCTTCATTTATAAAAGATAGTTTCCAGCTGTTAAAGACTTGAATGTTTTCAGACTCTGCTTCTGAATCTGCAAAGAGCCTAAGGAATCACTTCAATGTATCAAACTGAGACATTCCTTCAAGGGATTGCTGAATTAATGTACCAGTTTCTCAAGTATAATCATAGTAGTTATTTTACAGTATGTGACAGAGAACAGAGGACAAGAAGTATCTTTTGAAGAATATCAGTCTTAAACTGGGTGATGAAAACTATGTCAGAAGCTATGTAGTAAGGTCGTTGAAATGGTGTGGTGGATTTGTATCTGTTTGATTTGGTTTGGTTTTCCAGTGAAATGCATGTTTCGTTTGCAAAAGGTAGATGGAGAGCATGGCTGTAATGTGAAATACTTTCACAGAGGCAAACATACCAGGTACTTCAGCGATGAAAGGCATAAGGAGGCAGTAGCTGTGAATTGTAGCTGGAGATATTCCAACTGCAGATTACACATGCCTTTCTAAGAATGAGGGTAACTCAAACCACCAAGAGATTCTCAATCTGTTCATTTTTCAGTTCAGCCTCTAACACCTTTCTGTAAGCTCCTCTTTAGCTCGTAACAAGATCCAAGGCCCAGTGCAAAAAAACCCCAGCCTGAATACATTGCAACAGTCAGGCATCCAGCCTAGATCATCTCATGGTCTCCTTATCCTTGAGCACTCTAAAACTTCCAACTTACAAAAAGAGATTTGAGAAGCAACCCTTGTTTCATATAACTCTGCAACCAGACAACTGTCAGCTTTCTTCTGTTTCCTGGCTGCCTTTTTGCCGTTTGTTTTCCTCTCTCAGCATGTCTGGACTTCAGTTAGATTACTTGGCCTTTGAGAGGGAGGCTGGGGTACCCAGTGTGTAGGGATGCATGCAGAGCAGCTGCAACCGTACATCAGGCTCCACTCAGTAAAGGAAATCCGTGAAAAAAAAACAGATCTTGCAAAGGGTATTCAAGAGATGGCAGTGTTGCACTCACCATCCATCCCTGTTGCTGGAGATTTCATCTCAGCTGGTCCCGTTGTCAGTGGAAGTTTTCCAGGCTTTTCAGACCTCTTTTTTTTTCCTCTCTCCAGTCTTTCAGCTTCTGTTTTGCTGGTTTAAATTCTAATTACGCAACTGAACCGCACCCATTGAAAAGAATGTGTAAAATGCATGGATAGCAAGCTCAGGATGAGCAACATGTTAGAGGGTCTCCAAAGCTCCCTGAATTGAGTAGCAGTTTTCCTAACAGCCCCACAATGAAAGAAAGCCATTTTCCTTTATCTGGAAACACCCAGCAGTGCCCCATCCTGCACATATGTTCAGTACTAGGTGTTTGAGTGACCGTTCAATGTCAGAGCAGTACTCCAGTGAGCAATGTGTGAGCACCCCCAAGAAGCAGCAGAGTTAACTACTTTACTTAAAAGGAAAGAAGAAACAAGGGCTGACTGATACAGCCAACAGTCACTGCTATGTTATATCAGCTGCTGCCAGCAAGCTGGAGCAGAGCAGAATTATGTTAACATCATTCTGATGATATTTGGCATCGATAATGCACAGCAGCAAGCAATGCGGATTGTCTTATTAGCTATCTTGTCTTTGCAGCACTGTGAATTGATACCTGGCAGTACTGCCCTTGAAGCAAACACTCTAGCAATTTTTCACCATCTACGGTGGAAATCAGGTGCCAGTTCCTGCAGTATCCAGCTGGGAGCCAGGGGAGTGCCTGCAGGGGGACTGAAACTGGGATGACACTGGCGAAGACCTGGGTGGTATGACTGTTCAAAAGGGTACCCCATGCAATGCACATCACATCCTCTGGGACAGAAAGAACATTTTCTCAAATTGAAAAGATATCAAAGCCTTAGTTACACTCTAAGCACTGTTTAAATGTAAATGGATATGTCATATAGAAGAAAGTGGGAGCTTCATAGGGATGGATCCATTCATCAATACTTAATTTATATATGCAGGATCTTAATTTATATGTTGTTCCACTACACCACTTGTCATCCATCAGCAAGAACAGCTGAGCTATGCAGCTGGGACTGGCATCTGTGCTGACAGGAGTCTTGTCTTCACATGTCAAGTGTTGGCACAGGGCACCTCTTTTTTGACCTTATTTGAGGCAGAAGTCTAATGTAGAATATCACAGCGCTGTCAGAAGCAAACCATCATGCTGATTTCAAGGTACAGAGTATCTTCAAACAGAATTATGAACAAATGCAGTTTTCTATGCTTGAGAACTGGATGGATGCATATAACCCATTTCAAGAAATAACAGTTTTAAGTGTGTCTGAGTTTTTTCAAACATCTACCTAACCTAAATTTTGGAATTCTCAGAAAAATTAAGTGCTTTTCTTTCTTATATTACATTTTTCTAGATACATCAGCTTTGTCTACACAACAGGAGCCAGTAGGTGTGTGCAGAAATGATGGGGAAACCCTGCCTGGATCAATGTCTTGGCCTGTGCCGAGCACTTGCTGTAAAGAATAGAGCTTTGCTCTCTTCATTCCCAGGGACTTTGCAGGATGTTTGTGGCTCTCAGTCCCTTTTAGCACTAACCAATGGGTGTGTATCTTGCTCAGAGAGTCTTTTAAAAGGTCATTTTTAATCTTTGCAATTCTCTCTTTGACATCACCCAAACATCATAAAATGCCGCTCTACCTATTCAGTAAAAATGGGTGACCACATCAAAAGCAGCTCACTCCAGAGGCCAGCAAGAGAAATGGTTGTTTCACACAGCACACAGTCAAGGCACACAACTACCGAAATCAAGCCTTACTTAAAAGGGAATGGATATTTGTTTTAAGAGAAATTCCTAACATCAACACCATTACTCTTCATGGCCTGTACTGCTGTCACATTTGAACCCTGGAATGTGGAAACTAGGAGTTAGATGGAGGTAACATCTGCCACCTTCACCCAGTCTGCAAAGATGTTGCCTGTCACCCTGGCAGACATATCGGATGTGCAATGCAAGGAAGGGCAGAAAAGATGAAGAGATTTAGCTTAAACCTCTGTGCTCAGTTTCTGTAACAGCATTAAAATGAATATGGGTTTTCACTCTTTTTCCTCTCTACAGGCATGCATTTTGTGATGATCTGAGTGTCCAAGCTCTTTCTAGAGAGAACTAGAGGCTGAAAAGTCCTATTAGACTGACTCAGTAAGCACTGGAAATAGAGAGTTCTGGTATATATTTGGGTTACAAAGCATAATTGTACATGAACAATGAAAGACATACAAGCCAGAGAACTTTATTGATGGTTGGTTGAGATTATGACTCGGTACACCACCTTTCAGTAAGTCAGTACATTCTGAGAAATTCATCATGCATATAAGTGGAAAGATACTAATCTGCTCTTCATGTCTGTGTCACTACAGTACTTAAATGGGGAAAGAACCAACAAGCAATTCATCTGTTTTGCTTCTGCAAAAACAAGTATATTGATAATTCTTTAACGAAATGAAGAGACATGTAAGTGTGATTCTAAGTTATAGAAAAATGAGCCCAGCAAGGGTCTTGCATGGGAAAAGTCATTGATGGCAATATTTTCTACTAGGACACGGTATGAATAGCTGGGGTGGTGGGTTATGGGAGGTGGTGGCATCAACACAGCTGCTTCTATCACTAAAAAATGAAATAAGTCAATAAAAGTCTGTGTTTTGAAAATAGAAGATATATTGCAAGACATAACTGAAATTCAATATGTCAGGTAGGCTGCTTTTCTAATTTCATTTACTTTCTGTTATATTTAATAGCAATATTTATAAATACTATCCTGGAACAGACAGATCTTTATACAGGAAAATAATTCTTACAATTCTTACAAGTCTAGAATAAGCTTTCTAACTTTCACTAAATACTCTCCATTGAAGATCTGACCATAATGATACCACTGCGATCCCACGTAATATATTTGAGCTCTGAACAAACTAAAAAATGTCTCAGATGCATATATATTTACTGTGATGAAAAAGATGTGATAAATATCAGTGCAATAAACCTTGAAACGAGTTGCATGGAAAATATCCCCATTTTTATTAAGTAAAATAGAAATGGTCCTAAAGATAAATTAGTAGAAATAAGGTAACATATTCTTTACCTTGCTTCTGATTTGTAAGTATTTTCTGTGACTAGTCCCCATGGAATTTGAAAAAAAATGCGAATCAAAACAAACTCCAAAATATTCAAGTAGAGAAAGACAGGAATAGAGGAAAGGAGGAAAAGGGAGAAAAGGTGGATCAATCTTGTCCCTGACCAGGTTCAAACATAGGTGACATTTTCATGTCCAAAAAAAAGGTGCCTATGGATGACATCAGAGATAGAAGACAACTTGTTGGCAGTATCCAGTATTGGTTCCCCTCAGTTCAAGAAAAACTGAAAAATTGGAGCTCATCCAGTGGAGGGCCACCAAGATGGTTGGAAGTTGGAGAATGTGATACATGAAGAAACATTGAAAAAACTGGGTTTATTCAGTCTAGAGAAGAGAAAGCTCAGAGGGGTGTAATCACGGTCTTCTAACACCTAAAAGATCATTCCAGAGTGGACGACAGTGATCTTGTCACAGCAATCCACGTGATGGGACAAGGGACAAAGGTAATAAGCTGCTTCAGGGAAAATTCCATCTGTACACACACACACACAAATATATTATTCACCATGAGACCAAATAAAGATTGGAATAGGTAGAACCAAACAGAAGTGGTGGAATATCCCTCACTGTAAGTCTTAGCTTGACAGACCCTTTTTATTTGCAATAAAAAGCCACCAATAACATTGTTTTAATATTGTTTTATTCAAAAAGGACATTTTTATGTTTTATGTTCTTTATTTCTGAAGTGCTTAAATGAAATACAATTATGTATCAATAATTTCCCCAAATATATATTTGTTTTTTGAAGAAACAAAATAAACTTTTGGCATTACTATGCTTTTTTTTTTTTTTTTAATTAACGCACATGTGTTCTCTGGGATATAAAAAGCTACATAAATGCTTGTTGCCTTTCTCCTGTGAGTAATTTTGTTTTATCTGATAATAAAATGTATGACTTAATGTAGAAATAATGAACAAAGATTTGTCCTGTAGGTACCCAGAGATGATACTAGGTGACCATAAAAATGAAAAACAATTAAGTCTTAAAGGCCACACTATTATTAAATGAATTCAAATAGTGGAAGAGTTTAAGCCAGGTTTTCCCATCTGAATCATCACTTTTCAAGTGCATATCTTTGAAGCTCAAAATTTCATTTTTTTTTACGGAAAAGATGCATATTTTTACTCTTTTTTTTCCTGTTCCCACAATGACTTCCTAATACCTGAAGCTTGCTTTCTTCAGAAGCTATAGTGTATTTGTCAATCCCCTTCTAATTACCTCTTGGCCAATTTCTGTCACATCAGAGAAAAAAAGAAAGGTGGATGTCACAAAGATGCTAAGTGTTCCCACAAATTCCATGAAACAGTAATCAGTGTCAGGGTAGAATTGCCCAGCTCACTGCTTCTGCAGATGGAAAGAGAGGTAGAGCTCAGGCTTTTTCTGCTGTGCCCAGCAGCATCTGCTCATAGCACTCCATGTGCTGTTTCTTGCCTGCGTGGAGGAACCAGCTGACACTTGGTTGGGTACCAAACCAGGGCTAGTGAGATGGAGGAGTTACAGAGCGGGTGGAAAATAAAAAATCTGGATAAAAATAAAAAAAAATTAAAAATCAGACCTTTTTAGTTCCAGGGTTCATAAAGAAACTTTGATTACAATATCAACGCTGCAAAAAAAAAAAGAAAAACAACCAACCAAACAACCAAAACAAACAACAACACTTTGATGACTCCACCTTCTCCTGCAAACAGCCCTGGAGCTCACCCTCCTGTTTTCAGTAAGGAAGCAGAGAAAGCTTCACTGAGTGCACACTGCTCCTTAGGTTCACTATTAACCTCCACTGCTGCTTAAATGTGGAGGCTTCACCCAATCTAACCTGTGAAATTCTCACTGTCTGAAGTCCTCCTGATTTCTGTATGTTCATACTTTCCTGAAGCCTTACACAAGGGTAGAGAAGACCTGAAAAACCTTCCATGCCATATTTATTATTTTAGACACCAGGGTCAAGAGTTTTATGAGCTTAAACTAAAGGCTGAATATCTGTACAGAGAACTAACAGTCAGAGTGGTCATACTTTACAGAAATCTGAAGGTATTAAACCAAATAGAGATTTTTCTGATGAACTGACAGGCAGAAGAGACTTTGGGGTCACTCCAGTTCTTTCAGGGCATGCTTCAGGACAAGCACCGCTCTTTGCACTTTTTTACCCTGTCTTTGTATGTGTGCTATGGCTGAGTACACCTTGGCATGAGATGATTTCTACCACTTAGAAACCAGAGGAAGACCAATAAGAGTACAGATTATCCAACCACAGAATTCCCTTGAAAAATGAGCTGTGAGACACTATTAGACATGACATCCTGGGACAAACAGACTTTCATTTACATACTGTGAGGCTATTTGTGATTCTCTAGGCATATCATTAGGACTGGTATTTTTAAACTGCTGTTGCTAAATGTTGACCAATTTGCAGACTGGCTTACTCAGTCTTAAGGAGGAGTAATATTTTACTCAATGCCTTTGAAATCATTAGTGAATTAAGATGTTATGTTAGCACGGGCGGTAGAAGTCAAGCCTAGACTCTCCTCCCCCTCCAATTCTCAAATTCCATGGATGTCACATATGTGAGTCAATATCAAACCACTTTTCTCCATGGAGAGAAAGCACGGAATTAGGCGTGATGAAGCTGAAGAACAGAGCAAATGAAAACACCTCCATACCCTGTCCAGCACAGGATCCTAATAACCACTATGCTGCTGGCTTTAAGGCCTTCTCCTCATGTGAACAGTAGATTATGTTTGAGTAGGAGTAAATGCAAAGTATATTGGTTCTGAACATCTCAATCACTAATCAATGCTATCTAGTGTATCCCAGGTCAGTAAAATCAGATTTTAAAAGCACTGATTATATTTTTCATTATTCTAGTGTTTTGTACAGATTTTATCAAGAAGAAAAATGTGCATAGCTAAATATGATTGCTTTAGTCATCTTAAATCAGAGACAGACATATGTCAAAGCTCGTAAGTACTGGATCACATACATAAAGTAACTGATTTCGGCTTGAACAGAGTGTGTGTGTTTGGGAGTTGCTGGCAATGAAAGAGGAGGAACAGTGTGTCACAGACTGTCTGGAATAGTGTTTGGCTCAGAATCGCAGATTTCAGAACCTTAAATAAGTGATGCAAAGAAATCACCTACAGAAAACAAATATATAAAATAAAGGGATCAATCTCTATTTTCAGCAGGTTCCTCATGCCATCAGTACTGATCGCTGAGAAATTGCTCCTTGACACCACAGCATAATAAAATCAGGTTAGTATCTGTAAAAGGCAAGCATCTATCTGATTAATTTCTTCTTCAATATGTCTTTTGTGAAGGTGAAACCTACGCTATTGACAACAACACCTCCCCCTCCGCAAGGCTGATGGCTAAGTTGAATGGAAATTCAGGAAAATGAATGGAAATTCAGGAAAATTCCAGGAAAGCCTGGAAACCTTCACTAAATTGGTTCTGGAGAAGCCAGATTTAAGCACATTTTACATCGAGCTATAGAGTAGCATCTTAACTGCAAGAGCCAGATTTTTATATTCCTCATACTCATGTAAATCTAAAGCAGAGTTTTTGCATTGATTAGAGGAGCTCTGTATTTACATCAAGATATCAGGACTCATCCATCAGTTGGGACTATTGTAGCCTGAGATTAAGACAAACAATCTACAAAGAAAGACAACAAATGGAAACCTCGATGCAGAGGGAGGTCACGGTGCCTTATTCTTTCCGTAGAAGAACGTCTCCATGGAGACAGACACATTCAGATTGGAAGCAAGACAACTTTTAACAGCAAGAGTAATTAACTGTTGCAACATAATTAAAGGATGTAGCTGATTAATCATCTCCTGGAGGCCTTACATTTAGACCAAATGTCTTTCAATAAGATATACACTGGTTTAGTCACAAGTTCTTGGGCTCGATAACATTCACATTAAAGGAAAGAATTATTTCTTCCACTGCTTGATTTACTGTGTAAAATTCTGTGGCCTATGTTATACAGAAGTTCTGAATGTCTGAGAAGAATGGTTTCTTCTGGCATTTAAAACTATAGACCAATGTGAAAACTCACAACACACAAGCTTACCTTAGTGTGAGCAGGTAAAGCGACTGCACATATTCAGTAATACACAGAAAACAATCTTTAACGTATTCTCTACATTGTTCAATTTAAGCAGGTCTGCTCATGGGTGGGTTGAAACTTGGCCTTATGCTTCCCTTCACACAGGTAATTGATAACCTAGGAAAGAGGAAACTCTGCCCCCGCATTTGTAAAACTGGACAACAGGAGCAGAAAAATAGAGTATCATTACTTCCTCTGCACTTCCTTTTCTCTATATACACTTATATTTTTTTTTCATATTTGCATTTGGATATAATAGTCCCATGTAATTCATTTGAATTTTGGAATAGACCCTGACAATTTCACATAATAAATATGTGAATATTTATCTATTGACAGTAACGTGCATATGTGGGGTCCACAAAATGTGTGCCCCACTTCTTACTCATAAAAGTCAATTAGTTTACAGCTATTGGATTATTTAAATCTATTCTTCACACATGAACTCAAATACATCTTTGCTTTTCTCTAAACAGTAGCTATTCAAGATAGAATCCACTTTAGATCTCTTGAAACTGTGAAAAATCGCTTGCTAACTTCATTTGTCAGGGGAAAAAAAATCAAATCACCAGCACTGAATTGTTGCAACATACACAAAGGTGGCAGAAATCTTCAGTACAGCTCCTGGTACAACCACTGATATCGTCTTTCATCTAAGAATGTGGATGTTGAGTGTCCACACAGTCATTCCATGTAGCTAGAGTTAGATTACACACATGTATGAATGAATACACACACTGCCCAGGCTTCCAAATGGACATGCAGTAGTCCTGATATGAAAAGCTTTTGTGCTGCTGCAATGTCCATAAAAACTCCAGTTTGTTTTCCTGAGAGAGTTAGAGTTGAACAATCATGCTCTGCACCAGTTTGATCAGTGCCTGTAAGCACACAGCATGATTCTCATAACGCGAATCTACCTAAAATTAACAGTTAAAAGTAGAGGGTTTGTTTATCTTAATTTTCCAGTGTTACAGAAGATAATCAAAGGTTAATTTTTCAAAAATACTTAGCAACATATTGGCGTCACATATCATCCCACAGCCAATATGCTTAACTCCCATCTTGAGGTTCTTTTTAGCTTTTAAAACTATTGTTTGATAGGTAGGAAAGATACCACAAGCCTACATAACTCAGCACCACTTATATTCACATATTAAGCTCTAAAGGAGCATGTTCTCTTTCTTGACAGGAAACAAGGAACATAGACTGCGTTTTCCTCCACCTACTTCAAGCTGTCCAGAGTCCATTGTGAGGAGAGCTTTCTGGATCTGCTGCAGAAAGTTCATATTCTGCCCAAATTAATTCAGACACAGTTCAGTGGGAAAGATAGGGGACTTGCAGCCCTACCCCTCTTTGACATAGCGCAGTAAAGCATGGCCATTCCCATCCCACAGTGTCAGTGAGATCAGGACTCCACCTGCTTCTGGTTTCTATGAGTTGTAGTTGTATCCTACTGCCTGAAACAAGAGCTGATCCAGACTTAGTTTGGGATTAAGAAGTCCTGCTCCGCCAGCATGATTTAGAAATATCCAATGACCACTGCCTCATCCTGTGTCCCTCCATCCTGCAAAAAGGGGGATCCCAGACTCTCTATCTCATAAGACTGTTGAGACAGTACTATGATATCTGAAATACTACATTAGAAGAGAGGAATGGGTCAATATGCACTATGGTCTATCTCCTTGCTTTTCCCCCATACATCAATTAATCCAGAGAATAGAATGAAGTTGGAAGAAGGTTCTGGAGGTCACCTGGTCCAACCCCTTGTTCTGAGAAGAGGCATCTTAGATCAGGTTGCTTAGAACCTTTTCCAGTCAAGTTTTGAACACCTCCAAGGATGAAGACTTTACAATCTCTCTGGGTAACTTGTTGCAAGGTTTACCATCCTCTTGGAAAAAAAAAAAAAAGTATTTCCCCTTGATAACACTTGTGATTCCACAAGGATAAGAGAACCAACAAACAAAAAGGGATTCAGGTATCCTGCTATCTGCTATCCACTTACCCCAGCCTAGAATTAGCTATCTATACTTCTGCAATGCAAGGAAGAGCCCACCCAGAGCCTCAAAAAATCAACATTCTGCTTTGTCCTTTACCCCAAATAGACAACATAAAATTCTGTAAAGGGCCTGTCCTGCATAAGGATGAAGGTGCCTGATTTAGCTGAATCAAAACCCTTCCTTCTACTTGAGAGCTGCACCTAAAACCTTTACCCGGGGTTGCTCAGTTCGGCAGGATCAGTCCTTTTTCACAGGTGATCCAGGCATAATAATCTCTGTGTGAGAAGTGAGCTTCCATTTCCCTCTGTGCTTGACCTGAAGCAGAGACTGCAGATCTCCTAGCAGTGGGAACTGTAAGAATTTCCTACAGTTTCTCCAACCAAAGATTTTCGTTTTGTATAAA
Organism: Caloenas nicobarica; assembly: GCF_036013445.1. Taxonomy (NCBI): domain Eukaryota; kingdom Metazoa; phylum Chordata; class Aves; order Columbiformes; family Columbidae; genus Caloenas; species Caloenas nicobarica. Next base: position 206,488,508 of record NC_088245.1, on the reverse strand, counting down.
TTACTCAAACATTCAGTGAGGCCAGGGACGAGCAAGAATACAGCTTTCAGGAAAGCATTCCAGTCTCTAATGCAGTCAACAGTGTAGATTTTATAAAAAGATAGTTGCAAAACATCCAGTGTCTAGCCATTTGGGAATACACCAAGATATATCTCAGGTGTGTAGGGTTTGTTTGTTTCTTTGTGTGGTCAGTCCCCAATTGGAATCTATTCCTATACTGAGAAAACTTCACTGATCAATTGATTTTTCCTCCAATTTGTAATTACCATACTAGGCAAACCAAAACTCATTAAGTGATTCCTTTAGAATTTGCAGATTCCTCCTATGTACAAAACGACATGTCATTCAATCCTGTTTTCTTTTTTTGTTGCACACTGAAGTTCAAAAAGAGAAGGGGATGGGAAAATGAAGAACAAACCACAGGAATTACCTCTGCTTAAGCTGACTTTATTGAATAAAAGGCCATTTTTCTTGCCTCCTTATCTAACTCGAACATGGCATAACCACTGGTTCATTTGAATGAAGGTGTCGATTTTAACGTCAGGCTGTATATCCTCTGTTTCATTTATCAGCGTGTATTGCATCCAGTTTATAAATTGCTTTTCTTCCCCTATTTGCAGCCATGTAGCTCAACTCATTTCCACGATCATTAATGCTAGTGTTTTTTCTGGGAAGTGAAATTAAGCTAACCTGAAAATTCATTATGTCTCCTTGTCTTCATCAAGATTAAAAAGGCCAATGTTCTTATAAACATTTTCTTCTCCTTGCTGTTATTTTCAAAGATTCTGGGGTTGTGCTTTCAGATGCACCTTAATTCAGTAGTTTCTTCCCAAATACACATGCACATACTGCCGAAGATCATGCATACACTCTAAGTGTAAACTTGTCATACAGCCTCCCAGGATGACTCCAGCTGACCCAGGTGACACAGTGACATATGAACAACTTTTCATAAAATTATTGTATGGGAATGTAGCGGAAGATTTGGCGAGGAGGTTAGTTAAATGTAAATACGCTCAAGTGATTTGCACCTGTCTGTAGAAAAAGCACATACATCGCACTAATTGTTTTACTGACCTTGTGTGCTTGACGAGTAGAACCTCTGTGTTAGATAACATAGGCCTGTGAGAAACTCCAGGCATCTTATCACTATGTCTGAGATTCCTGCTTTGTTGTGAGAAAGAGCGGGAGGCTGCACCTGCCTGAAGCCTTGAAATACAGGCAAGCTCAGCAGAACCAGCGATCTTCCAGCAGGGCTGAACTCACCAGCGCCTGCGTCCCTGCTTGTTTCACCTCTGCCTGGGAGCTTGGGTGCGACTTCGGAGATCCCCCAGTAGAGAGGTAACTGAAACAAAACTTGCTCTTTGCAGATGCATTCTTGGCCTCTGGCTCTTCTTGCGACGTGCCTGCATATGTGTACACGATTATTATATTTCATCTCAAAATGGGATGCAGTTTGGACAAAAAAGTGTATTCATCTTAGGGTTGAAAATCCTCAACCTACACTTTTTTATTACCATTTTTCTGTGAGCCATCATTACCATTCAATGTGAAGTATTTAAAGATAGTAATTATATTATTCCACCTTTCTTTTGCTCCACTAAACAAAGTGTTCTGGGCTCCTGTTTCATGGTAGCTTCTTCAGATTACACTAATAACCCTTCTCCCCAGCTGTCCCCACTTTGATTCTCTCTTCCTCAGACATCAATGACTACCAGTCTGCAAAAATCAGAAGATGATTTACAGAATCCTGTACAGCAGGACAAACATTCTTCTATTTTTCCTGGAAATAACTATCCAAGATCACATCTGCCTTTTTCATATCTTTATCATATTAGTTTCTCTTTTCTCCCGCACTCTCTATTCCTAAGTGCTGAACTCCCAGGGAACCACATAAGTGAACATTAATCAGTAAGGAAAAAGGAGTGTTTGTGGCAAGCAAGACAGGAACTTCATCACTCTGAGCTTCACACTTAGTCAATAATAATTCCATACTTCAGAACTACTCTGGAAGCCACTTAAAAACTTGAGTCTCCCTTCCCAGGTGTCAGGATTTCTTACTGATTTACAGACGAAGTTTAGGACGGCTATGCTCCTGAAGTAGACTATTTAGGTTAGATACCTAAAAACAGAGAATATTTTAAGTGCCTGGTACAATTTGTTTTAGCCTAGTCTCAATACCATCTAATTCTTCTTGTGCAATTGCTCTTTTTCTCTTTCTTACTGGTTAACAAATTCCCATCATTAAAATATGCCAGGGATTAAACTAATTATGCTTCCAGCAGTTACAAAAGCATTACATGAAACTAACCTCGGTGTTGATCACTGAAGATTTCTGTGAAGAACTTTATACAATGTCATATCTTCTTTTTCCGTGTCACTCAATTTCCTGGCTACCTTAGTTTCATGGTAGCATTTTCCAACTACTAGGAAACCTAAATCCTAACTCTAATTTCCTCTGTAGCACTATATCAGCATTTAACAAGCCTGAACAGAGGAAATCCAAATCACATTTCTCTCTTTAGAGATGGAAAAAAATGAAATAAGATCCATAATACCATTTTAAAAAAAAATTTCTTACGTTTGCTTCCATACCTCTTTCATCAAAGTTTGTTTGAAAGCAAGCATGCTACAGAGACAGTCTGTGGATAACAAGATCATTCCACCCACACAAATATGCATTAAAATATGTTCATTGTCTACGCTATTCTCCAGTATTACACTGCCACCTCTGAAACAATGTTTTCTTTGAAGAACCCCAAAAAGATGTTTTAAAAGTCCCTCTAAAAAAGACCTTGGTGCCAAGCTTATGATTTCACTGATAACTAGTCTTAATCCTCTGGGATCAAAATTATCCAAGACTCCTTTTAATTTTATTGAAGAGATTTTCTTTTGCTTCAGTTGTGGTAATTTCCACTTCCATATTCTCCTTCCTGTTAATCAGCTTGCCTTTGGCTTCCTATTCTACAGTCTTTTTCTTTATGAAGACTGTTATTCAGCACAGATAAACTTAAATACTTATCTAAAGTACCTAAGTTAGGAAGGCAGCAATCCAAGGTCACTAATGAAGAGGTTAAATAAAATGGAGAGTTGAATCACCCCTTGGAAGCAACTCTCCGTTGAGTGGATAGGGTCTCTGGGACAATTTAGTTAGCAGCTTGAAGAAAAATGAAATAGAGCCATCTTTGCCACCACTTTTGTGCCAATAAATGTTTGTTTTGGCTCAGGGCCACGACTGAATTACTTTTAATGATGACTCAATCTGTTCTTGTTCTTCTTCATAACTTTGAACACAGTAACAGTAGATTTTAGTGATCTGGGTTTATTTACTCTGTGAGATTTAACTCATCTTGACTTTTACAATTTTTACTTTACCTCTGTTAGGGATACCCATGATGCATTGTCTAAATAAAGGGATTTCTGGGGATCTTTAGATCTCTTCCCTCCATTCCCAACGGGAAAATCCATTCCCAGCAGATCCCATTCCAATAGATATCATTAACTTGGACTAAAATGTTGGATAAGAAATGCATCTTTGCCTTACTGCCCTTTCTTCTTTGTATTTAACTATCTGGTCTTGAGTAGTTTAATTTATATAATTCATTATCTTTCTTAATTTCTAAAATACCTGTTCTTTTGAAATTAATTCTCTTTTAATAAACAATAATGTTTATATAAAATATATTCATGTAATTAAAAATGAGTGAGCTCACAGCTAGAATTTTTTAGTGTCTCATTATTCACTCCAATAAAAACCCCCCACATTTTATAATAATACATTTTCAATGATTAAAAATTTCAATAAGCCGTAGAGAGCTGCAAAGAAATTAAAATCCTTGGAAAACAAAGAAGACTATGCAAAGATCAAGTGAAGTGAAGGTCTGTGTGTTTGTGCTTGTGTTCATAACTGCTGTCTTTAATATACACCTGCAGGTACATATATATTTGTCAGGAAACAAAGATAACATTTATATCAGTATATTAAAGCAGCACCAGAGAACATTCCCTACTACTGAGACATGATTCTTTATGGCATTAAATTGCTATAACAGTCCCTGGAATATTTTTTTCCTGAATCAAATAGATCTGTCCCAAATACTTCCCAGGCACAGTTGGAGACAGTATGAATCATGAAGTATTCAAAATAGGCAGGTCTGGTATGATCAGATTGTACCAGCTTTTCAAGAACAAGCAAATTAAGACTCTTCAGGTATAGCAACTGAAAATTCAGAATTCCATAACATTTACTACCGTAAAGCTCACAAGAAGGGTGCTGCCTCTTTAGGTTCATACGAGGCAGGGTTCTCAAACTTATTTTCACTGGGGGCCAAACCAGCCTTCCGGTTGCCTTCAAAGGGCTGGTGTCTCCCCCGGTGAAAAGGAATTTGACACCACTGATACAAGGTCTTCCACACAGTGGAAGTCTGGACAAGGGACAGGACAAGAACAAGTAACATAGATTAGTTTGCATCTGCCGCTTAGGTCCAGATCTCATTATAGCAGATTTACCTTGTATAGGGATCATTGCAGTGGTCCAGAATAGGAGCAGTGTGTGAATCAACACTTAGTGCAATGCTTAAGCTCAGACCATGGTGTTCTAATTTTGTGATGTATACATGCCCAGGAAGATTCTATTCCCTGTTCCAAACAGCTTCAGGTTAATCTATTCCAAAAAAAGACTAGAATTACTCTTACAAAGACTAGAATTACTCTTACAAAGACAAGGTCTTGACACCAGAACTAGAATAGTGTTCAAAGTTGTATGTGAGTGCTTATAATTTTCAGATAAAATTTTGAGCTACCAGCATATTAGAAGTACCATTTTTCATATCAACAACACAAATATGTGTAACCAGTTTATTCCAAGGTGCCAGTCTTACAGAATTTACAATAACATAGAATCATAGAATAGAATCATAGAATTGTACAATAATTTCAGTCGGAAGAAACCATCAGGATCATTGAGTCCAACCATAACCTAACCAGCTCCAGCACTAAACCACGTATGTCCCTAACAGCCTCGTCTAAACACCTTTAAAACACCTCCAGGGATTCCATGAAGAATTTTTTTCCTAATATCCAAACTAAATCTCCCCTGGCACAACTTGAGGCCATTTCCTTTTGTCCTATCACTTGCTATTTGGGAGAAGAGACCAACACCCTCCATGCTATGACCTCCTTTCACATAGTTGTAGAGAGCGATAAGGTCTCCCCTCAGCTTCCTTTTCTCAAGGTTAAACAGCTCCAGTTGCCTCAACTGCTCCTCATCAGACTTGTGCTCCAGGCCCCTCACCAGCTTCATCACCCTCCTCTACACTCTCTCCAGCACCTCAATGTCCTTCTTATGATTAGGGACCCAAAACCAAACACAGCATTCAAGGTGGGGCCTCACCAGTGCCGAGTACAGAGACACAATTACTTCTCTAGTCCTGATGGCCACACTATTTCTGATACAAGCCAGGATGCTCTTGGCCTTTTTGGCCACCTGAGCACACTGCAGGCTCATATTAAACAGAATTGGCCCCAATACTGAGCCCTGGGGAACACCACTCATGACTGGCCACCAACTGGATTTGGCTCCATTCACCACAACTCTTTGGGCCCGGCCCTCCAGCCAGTTCTTTATCCATCAAAGAGTACACTCATCCGGGCCATTAGCTGCCAACACAGCTGTTTCTGTTTCAGTCAAGATGGAAGAGTCAAGAGTCTTTGCTCAGAAAAAAAGCCTTGCAAGGAAGAAATGTAATAAACTTATTGCCACACACAGCAAAAGTCTTTGACAAAACATGTGATTAAGGCAAACAGGCAATTCCTTCATCAGCATTGTTCTTGTTCTAGCAGATAATGCTAAAAAACTTGTCAAAAATACATTCAGAAGTCTTTTGTCTGTCACCAAAGGATACTTTTTGATTTGCTGCTTCTTAGCCGTTTGAACTGTTCACAATAAATATAGCAAAAGGCTTCAGAGCACTTGCTGAACCAGAACCCTGCAGAGTATGTGATGGATTGAAACTGCCATCTCTTTTTGTCCAATTCCATTGCACTCTCTGGACTAAAGAAATAAAACAGTCGATGAAAGAAAAGGACTCAGGCTTTAACAGTAGAGTAAGGCAAGACTGCATGTGCTACTATTTGGGAAAAGAAATTCTTTTCATAAATTACTTATAATGACATATATGGGCACTCCAGGAGAGTACCTTGATGCTAGATGCTATTCAAATGCATAACAAGAGAGAGGAAAAGCTTTCAGTGTAAATATAATAAATAGACAACAGAATCATGGTGATACACAAAGAAATACAGAATGGTAGGAAAAAAATAGTTCTTGGCTTGTGAGAGAAATCGTCATCTTCCTGTTGAACAAACTGACAATGCAACATTTGTGTATCCTAATGGTGCTGTGTAGAAGTACATGCCGGGATATCATGCAAGCACAACATTGAGTCAAGGCTATGTAGCTCAGACCAAGAACCAGTCTGAGCAACCAAGGGGTGCTTTTTCTGCAAAGGGTTTATCCACAGATAGGTCAGGGTCAGATGTCTCTGCTTGATACTGAATTCCTGAATAACTCAGGATAGGTTATTTCAGTCCTACCGATTTTCTGTAAGAAAGGTTAGGCACTGAAATAATGTGTAGCTTGTATGTAATCAATAACCTCTTATTATTTGTAAACTATTCATAAACTTGAAGGAATGCATGATTGGAAAGAAGGCAGTAAATATCCTCCCTTACTACAAAGTCCTTCCTATCAAAAAGTGTCACTTGGTAACTTTTGGGAGACTTTCCACTTGCAAAGATTGTTCTGAGTCAAAAACCTCACTAGGGACTTTAGAATAATACAACATTTTATATATTAAATAATTTCAAACAACACTCATAAATAGACCGTATAAACAATCTGACCAACTCCCTGAGATATGTAGGTACTTGCTATGTAGCCCCAAATACTTTTTAGATTATATTTAAACCCAAAGCAATGTATATCATTATTTATTCAGTAAATTTTACATGCCAGGCAAAATGTTGATCTCTGAAGTCAGAGCATCTTCTCATTCACCCATGTAGATGGACAAAATAGTTTCACTGCAAATGGCACCATTGCTATTCTAGAGGACAGCAAAAGCAGCCATGGGGCATATGAACTCTAGCCCATCCAGAGGTCTGGTGTGTAGGTGGTAAGACTATAGAAAATTCCACCAACAGAAAGTGACAATGCACAAGTACCCATTCTTCCCATTTTGAAAAGCATTTTCCATTCAAAAACAAAGAAACAAACAAAAAACCTCTTTCCCTTTTCCTATAAAATGTTTATCTATTTTCTACAGAGAAAAATGAAGTGAAATGTTATAAAAATATTTTTTCACACTGCGGCAGAGAACAAACACACACAAAAACCTTTCAAATGTTGTCATAGTTCTGGTTGTGATTTTTTTGCAAATTCCTCTAGAGAATTGTGAAGTAATTATTTCTTGCTTATGTAATGAAAGTAGTAGCACCTATACCATGATCATTTAAAAATGACATATTTATCTAGCCAGGGAGAAACCATCAACTTACGAGAAGTTATTAACATGATTTATCTGAAAGAGACATTTTATAAAGCAAAATTCAGCCATTTCTACTTGACATATTTAGGACAAATCAACTGCTTATAAATGCAAACACAGGTTTGAGTTATTGCTGTATTCCTTAGCTTGTTTTTGCTTTAAATTTAGCTATGTCTGCAGAAATATTTAGTCCCTTGAGAGTACCTCGCTGCACTCTCACTTATCTGAAGAACAACTTCAGGCCCTGCGATCCCCACTGAATTTACACAAACAACAGGTGAAGTATGCAACATTGCACTTTCCACACAGCAGTAGGTTATGACCATCAATCATGAAAGGTAGCCTAGTACAAGGGAGACCAGAGGTCTGGGAAACAAGATAGCTGCCGTGGTTGACCTCCAACACAGCATGTCAGTTTTCAGTCCTTTGGTTCCCTAGTAGTAAAATAATATTTAATATGTGAAACATTTCAGGGCCTGTAGATGGCATGTTCTAAATAAGGCCTAGGCTGTATTAAATATTCAGATCTAGAAACTGTATCAGTGAAACTGTTCATTTTAAGCACCATTGCTATTTCAGCACTTTTTTTCTCTTAATCTGTACTCTCATCTCAACCTGTACACTCATCTTTCTCCTTCACCTAGACCTTTGATATTCTGCCTCCTCCCCTCTTGCTAAGAGTCCTCTTGGCATTCATACCCAATCTGCACAGAGTTCACTCCCACCCTTCCACAGACCACTCGATAAAATAATTCATGATGAAATTGCTGTAAGTGGCATTATGTAGTGCTCATGTCTTTGAAACAACATCCCAGTGAGACAGACACAGCAGGGATAGCACAGCCAAATCCAGGCCACTTTGTCTCAGATTGCCTGTAGACAGAGGATGGAAATGCTCCACTGTTTTAAGGACTCAGGCTGCCTTTGGCCAGTTTTCTTTATGTACACAACTGCAAAATGCTGAAATGCTTCTCTCTGGGAACACCTTGACAATATTTTTCACTTATCAATACACACACACTGACAGTGCCCCTTCTCCCCCAAAACCTTCTACCTTGTGAGTAAAAATTTACCTTTTATTTCAATTATATGCTAAAGTTTAGGCTCTACACATCTTGATGGAGCCATGCGTATTGCAGCCTTCAAATGAACTCCCTGATTTATGTAGGCAAACATACTGTAATTTCTATAGTGCCCATGCACATATAACAAACAGATCATTCGGGACTTGCACCTGTATTTTAGTTGGCAGCATAATTAGGTCCCATATGGTTAATGAAATGTAACGTGTCAGTATTTTGTAGGCTGAGATTTGTCACATGGAGGTGTTGGATGTAACACCCACCCTACCAACTGTTCAAGAGTAGAAAAAACAAAATCAGTTAAAAGCTTGTGTGTGAAAGAGAAATAGAGATCTGCCTTCAGGCTTTCAGTTTTCCAGGCTTCCAGTGTCCTCCGTCTTTCTACTTTCCTAGAGGAGGTATGTCAGTCAAGGTAATTTTCTCAATAATGTTTCAAAGTAGCTTCTCTAAGGGCACAAACGCGTGAGTGGTCAGTAACAGAACATGTACACAAACTTCATGTCCATGAGCTTCTCTGCCCTACATTGCTAGGAGTGCCTGAGCATCCCTTTCTCTCCAAAATGTTGATCCTCACAACCACGTCCATCACAAATTTGAAATGTAGGTGTTTGGATCAAATGCTTCAAAGACACCCATGTGTGCCAACTCTCAGCCTACAAAATGCCAAACCGTTATAAAATCATTGAGTAGGCCCCCTTACAGATGGCTGGAGGCATGTCCACAGCACGCTATAGAAGGGGCTCCAGGCACAACCAATGTAGCTCTGATCTAGTCAGTTGTGCTGAGCCACTAGTTGAGATCCTCAGCTCCACAGTGTCATATCCCAAGCTGTACTTCCCAACGAACTGACGAATTTGAGACAAACGCCGTAATGGTACAGCCCAATCCAACCTTGGTGTTTCTGAAGCAGTCATTCCATCATAAGGCATTACAATGACCTCTACGACTTCATTGAGGCCATGTGGGTATTCCAGGAAATCACAGAACCAGGTCTCTGACTTCCGTGTAAATCATTCCAAACTCCCTGTTCCAGCAGCCACCACGCTGTCCTGCTCTCCAAAGCCAGCATTCTCTGGCCAAGTTTTCTAGTTCTGGTGGTTTAATTTGACTCCCACTCTTGATCAGAGCAGTTGAATGGGGCTAGAAGAACAGATAGTGCTATGTTTCCAGCCCACAGAGACATAAACTAACCAAACAGCAAAGGCAGATCCACAGCAGAGTTGAGGACACAATCATCTTCCCTCTCATTGAGTGACTTAGTGTGATGCACACTCCATTGCATGTGGATGGAGAGGCTTCAGCATTGGCCTGACATGGTCATAAGCAACCAAGCATGACCGAGAGCTTCTCAGCATCTTGTCTCCTGGGTCAGCACCATTTACAAGTCACTCCTCCCACAGAGCAGTGCCCAAAGGAGCGATCTAGCCCTGCCTGAACAGCCTGTGAACAGCTTGCATAGCAGAATCTGTCTACATAAACTGTTGGTTGAATACACATGAATAATGCATAGAGCTGTAATAAAATCAGCTTGGGAGCCGGGAAAGAAAAAGACCATGTTAGCCTGGATGATTCAGATGGTTCCAGCTAACAGGCGAGAGGCTGGAGAGAGAGGGAGGGGGACAACTGAAGAAACAGCCAAACAGGGAATGGTGGAGGGAAAGAGAAATTGGTAAGTCTATAGGTCAAGTAACCTTAGCTTTTTCCATAAAACCTGATAGCAGGATGTTGTTATAACTGTAAAGCTACATTCCTTGGTTGAATCTCAGGTAGCTTATCAGAAGGAACTATATTCCTAGCCTATCCCACTGGTTACATAAGTCCAATTTCTGTACAAAATCTATAAGACTGAGATCCCCGAATGCATGCTGTACCAGATGCTTCATTTTGAGCTACTTAAGTATGCTGACATTTAGGCTTTTGCATAAATGCCTTTGGATTTGGGGAAAAAAAAAATCCCTTCACAGAAATTCTGGCTGAGTGAAGAAAACTTTCAGGCCTATATCCGATAAGACATAGACTGTCTACATATCCCTTTCTTTTCAGTAGACATGGAGGTGCCAGGAAAGAAGTCGAGTATTCAAATACCATGTACAGTGGCCTTTCAAGGGGGAGACGCAAATCAGAAAAAGAGAGCATCTGATCCAACTTCAACATTTCTATAGATCCCTTAAATTTGACCTAGTCTCACACTTTCCCTTTATGGAAAAATATAGGTGGGACAAATTGCCTGCCTTTTTTGCATATGCATGAAAATGAACAAGGCAACTTCACATCCCACAGTGCTATTGTAAGGAAAAAAAAACCAAAGAAGCCCTTTATATACACATCCGTTACAGAAGATATATGAGAAGCTTGTATTGGAAAGATAATATACACTCATATTCTCATTTTGGGGACATATCATAAACGTTGTCAAAGCTTCTGTAATGTGAAAAGGATTTGAATCCTGTATTTTTGTGTGGCAAAAATGCAAGAAAAAGGAACAACTACTTACCTATGAAATGCAACATTAAGTTCTGTTCTACTCATAAAACTAAAAGCACAGCATCTGCAGGTTTTTACCAATTTTCCTCCCTGGACTTCTTCGGAAATGTATGATAAAATTATTCTCTGAGTTGCAAAGCCAACATGGAAATGGGAATAGTTCCACTCGCTGTCAGGATGCATCTCTGGTGCCTGTTCAGCACAGGTCTGAGATCACAGCCATCTACAAGACTTTCTGCAAGCCAGGGAACACATGAGCTTGTCAGCACGATCCCTGACTGCTCGCTTATCTTGCTTACAAAGACTGCGTCTGAGGCAACCTGGTGGAGAGAAGGTGGATGGGTCATGATGTTGTGTTCTTCAGGTGCAACAGATATTTTGGCCCAGAACCCTATTCCAATGTGATTGAGACTGAAGTTGTATATGAAGATTGTTGAAACCGATGAAGGTAAAAGGGAGGAAGAATTTCAGCTTATCTTTCACCTTTAAGGTTTTGCTTGAAAATGTAAACATGTCCTGCTTTTCACTAAATGTCAAATCTGCAAATTGAGCAACTCTGATACTCAAGGCTCTAAGACAAAATAAATATAGAATTGCTGAATAATATATCTAGTGAGAACTGGATTTTTAAAATGAGAATTTGGGCTTTAACGCCTGAACATGAGAAGGCATCTAGACTGAGTCTTGATTCTCCAGGTGAAAGAACTTTAGCAATATTGTGCAACTTCAATGGCCTTTATTTTTGCCAGGGCTCACCTGGCATCAGTTGATAGCCATGATCACAGAAGCCAAAAGTTTTAGAAATTTCCAAATCACTGCATCCTAACTTATTCATACAATTATCTACTTCAAATTATTTGGTAATTTATTTTGACCAGGGAGTGACAAGAAAAAAAAAAAGTTAAACCTAACGGAGGGAGAGAAGCAAGGAGTTAATGTAACCAGAAAAAAAGAAAAATAGGAAAAAAAAAAATCACCAAACATTGGGGAATGTGAGATAGTAAGCCAGATGGGCAGAAGATGAATTATGACAAGATGGAGGCAGATAACTATAAAAGGGAAAAATAAATAGTACAAGTTTATAGGCCACAACTGTATTGGTTTGCTAATAGGATAAGAAACAGCAGCTTGTATGCTGACCTATGGAAAACAACTTCCTGCCTGACTGCAAGTTGGAGAAGTAAATGGAATACCAATCTCCCTAAAAGGGAGCAAAAAAAAGGGTACATGCTCTTAAAAAAGGATTTGACAAAACAGGAAAGTTTTATACAAGATCTATAACAATAACTTAGCATCTGGAAAACTCATTTTACAGAAGTAATGGGAGCTCTTTGGTTTAGCCAAAAGATTAGAACAGTGCCTGGGAAGAGAAGCTCTGAGAACATATGAAGATAACGGGGCTATAAGCTGCAGCAACATAGTCAGTTATTTCACTTGAAGAACAGATAATTCACAGTCTGAACAGACTACCCAAGGGTGAAATCAACTTTGTCTTTACATTAAATCCTTAAGTGAAGGCACTCTGTGTGTATCTTTGTAAACAATGTTTTAGCCTAAACAATAACTATCAATGACGAGTTGTAATTTTATTACCTATTTTACAGACCAAAAATAAGATATGGAGAATAAACTTGTGTAATTTTAAATCACGGAAAGGTGAACATGTTCTGTGACTCTGCCACCCTAGATCAACTGTAGTTTATGTATATTTGGCTAAAGCTTTATGCAACCCAAAATAACAATGTGGGACAAATGGTTCACGTGCTGTAACTATCTTGTTCCCAAAAAACTTAGCACTGAGGTAAGTTAATTTCCTAGATCCTGATCATAGTCCTGTCACTACAATTTTGCACCTTTATTTTGGCAGTACTGCTATTCATCTTCCTCCTAATGCCTATAACATCATCTAGGAAGTTAGAAGAAATCTATCTCATGAAGAAAAGGGAAAAAAAAATCAAACCCTAATTAAGGACAAATGAGAAGGATTTTGTTAGAGTACAACTGACTGAGGAAGAGATAATTTTCCTCATCTTTCCACTATCCTCAAGAGTTAAGTTGGATTTTGGCCGTGGGATTCATTCAGTGTACTAGTTTACCAGCCACCCAATTTATTATCTTTCCAACTTGTCTGGTACATATTGCATCTTGAGCAACAGCCATTCCCAAATCAGTGTTTGTCTGCCCTTTGAAAATGTAATTGATTTTATATAGAGGCTTCCACATACCTGGATCATATACCTTGGCCAGGCGTAAGTGTTGCCAGACACTTCCAGGAAAAAAAAAAAAAGGAAGAAGAAAACAAACAAACAAACAAACCACAAAGAAAACAAACAAACAAACAAACAAACAAACCAAAACAAACCAAAACACAACAAAAAACCAAACCAACCAAACCAAACAAAACAAACAAACAAAAAACAACCAACAAAAAACTCCACCACAGTCAAACTCCTCAATTAGAGGAAATCTTAACAGTGTTTTTTTCCAGTCAGCATATTTAGAATGATGAGTTAAATTCTGTTAGTTTAAAAACAAGGCTGTGATTTAAAACCAACATTTTCTCAAAATTCAGTTGCCAAGGTAGATGGTAAGTGTTCTGTTAATAACCTTCCCAGCCACTTCTTTAATGTATACACACACAATGTATTTATGTCTAATATTCTGCATTACAGCTATGCCTCCACACCATCAGGAGCCTGCAATCAGATTTTAGTGAGATGGATGCAATGTTATCCTCTGTTCAGTGGCTTCAAAATTTAACTAAAGCAAACTCTATAATTTTTTATTCACCTCCAAGACCACTGTCTCCTGTGTGATTCAAGAATCATCTTGTCAGTACTGCCTTAGAGAAGACTGTTAAAAGATCTAGCACTGGCCTTTTGCCTTTCTTATCTTTCAGAGAAAGCTAAAACTGATCCGACCAAGCAGGCACTGTGCAACAAATCCTTGTTTCCTGAAAGACTTCCAAATCTCATCAGCTTGTTATATCCCTCCCTGATTGAAGAGATGAACCCTGGGGGTGGGGACAAGAACTGTGCCATTTCCAGGCCTAAGGCAAAAGACAATTTTAAGATGAAGCTGAAGGATGCTGGACTCCCACTGTCTCTTCTCAGTGAAGGTAGTTTTTCATGACACTGAGACTTTTGTTGACTAACTATAGTCTAAGTGACAGAAAAAATGACATTCAAACACTTAGCCCCTATAAAAAGGAATAAAAGTGACATCTTGAAGATCCGTATTTCCTGCTTTTAGCTAACTCCACCTTGTCATTCCTTTCAAAGTAAGGGGTTTTTTTAAACTTTAGAATAGTACACCTCCTTGCTCACCTTCCCTTTGCTATCTCATGGTATTTCCCCTAGCAGTCTTTATCCCCATTACACCTTGGAGTATGACCCTCATTTTGAGTTTTTCTGTCAGTCAAGATACTTCACAGTGGGTATGTCTGCCAGAAATGTTAAAGCGCTGTCCGGTTAGTCAGTCACCGCCAAACAAAATAAACATTAACTTGATGCTATTTCAGTTTTCTGTCTCTGTATTCCCAGCTGATTGATAACATTTGCTCACTTTTCACAATTCTGATGCTACAATAAATATTTGAAATTGGGGGAAAAAAAGTCACTTCTGTTATAGATGTTAACATTCCATAAAAATGAACAAACATCTCAACAGGACAAGACAGGAACTGGGTTTTCCATTTCCCACATTTTCTTTCAGGTGAGAGGTATTTTTAATTTTTTCTACAAGATTAATGAGATTGAGAGCATATCAAACTGTGATCATCCTGATCTCAACAATTATGTTTGAAAGAGTTTAAATGTCTCAAAAAATAAAAAATAAAAGTAATTTTGAATTTTTTTAAAAAGTAATTATTCTGCCTAAGGGTAAAAATGAAACATTGCAGAAACAGAACACTCAGGAAATCCTTCAATTATCAGAAACAGATTTTCAGAAATAAATTTTCTTTGAAATTGAAAATATTTTCATGGACTAGAAATGACCATTTCTAATATATTATTTCTATGTGTTTTTTCCTGCATATTAAGCATGAAAAAATATCACCTGTGCTTAAAATAAAACTAATCTAATTTTCATTAATATCACTTTGTGAAAAGAAAATAGTATTTCTGACCATGATACAGTTTTCGTATCTGAGAAAAATCTAGATTCTGAAAGAAAATTCTCCACAGCATCATATAAGTACAATTTGTTCCATGCAGCAGGATTAAGGTCAACTTGTTGCAGCTCTTTCTTTCATTTCTTCATCTATTCTCACATGCTATGACTAATTTTCATTTTGCTCTTTACTTGGTAGCAAAGGACGCAGGCAAAAATAGTCTTGTAACCAGGCATATTTGAACAAATATGAAAAGAAATGTGTGAAATAACCCTTATCAGCAAGGAAAGGAAGTTCTGCTTTTGTTATGTTTGCCTGCTTACATTCTGAGAAAATGAATGCGAACCACCTCTTTATATGCACTTATGATAAATTTAAATGGAGGAAAGTGATTTTAAACAGAGAGGACTTTTGAGGATGAGTTTGATCCAATGTTTACCTGCAGAGCTGTCTGAAGAAAATGTTAACAAAGTGACTTCTTTCTTAAGGCTATGTTCAAGAGTAAACCAAACCTTTTACATAACTGAGTGAAATTTATACCTTGTCACTCCCAGTAAACTTGAGCTATTGTGTTTCAATTGTACCCCTGTGCAGTTCTATTTTTCCAGCATTCATCACATCTTTCCTCCATTCAGAGTGGCAAAATATATGGTTTCCAATGGCAGTGAAAATTGCCTTTTGAATTATTAATTCATTTGATTCCAGACAAATTTTAAGCACAGACTCTCAGCGGCTGACCTTGTGTCTGACTAGGAAGGCCTGATCCAAATGTCAGTCTAGTCAACAGGACAGTATTGACTTCACATGGGCTTTCAATGAGACCTTCATATTGCAATGATGGTAAAAGGGAATACTGTATATATTTTTCTCTGATCTTTCAAAAAGGCCAGGGAATGCTTTCATATGGGAAATGAGGTAAACATACAGTTCGTAGTCTCTTGTAGCAAACAACCAGTTTCTCCCTGGTTTCCTCAACCATTTCCAATTACTTGTGGTGTTGAGTGTTTAAGCAAGAAAGGTTACAAAAAAAGCCAGGGGTACTTGAGCTCCATGGCCTATCTGCATGCCAACCATCACCACCAAAATCAAAATAAAAGCACAACTTTTCCTCTCTACACTCTTCTACACACATTAGTTTCCCTGGGAGTGAGAAACAGTTACATAAGCTAAAAAGGGTCCCTAATGTGCTTTGAGAAACTGTGGGATTAAACGAGAGGGCTTCCCTCTGATGAGCTACTTTGCCTCAGAGAGTGGCACAGACTGACTTCTCAGCTGCATTGTTGACTTGCTGTCTATCTGCAGAGCTGGTTTAAGAAGTGAAAGTTGGTTTGATTTTACAGACAGTTTGTTTCAATTCTGCTCCTATCACAGTGGTGGAAAAAACACAGAATCACAGAATCACAGAATGTTAGGGATTGGAAGGGACCTCAAAAGATCGTCTAGTCCAATCCCCCTGCCAGAGCAGAAACACCTAGGTGAGGTTACACAGGAAGGTGTCCAGGTGGGTTTTGAATGTCTCCAGAGAAGGAGAATCCACAACCCCCCTGGGCAGCCTGTTCCAGTGTTCCGTCACCCTCACTGAGAAGAAGTTTCTTCTCAAATTTAAGTGGAACCTCTTGTGTTCCAGCTTGAACCCACTACGCCTTGTCTTACTGTTGGTTGTCACCGAGAAGAGCCTGGCTCCATCTTCGTGACACCCACCCTTTATATATTTATAAACATTAATGATGTCACCCCTCAGTCTCCTCTTCTCCAAGCTAAAGAGACCCAGCTCCCTCAGCCTTTCCTCATAAGGGAGATGCTCCACTCCCTTCAGCATCTTTGTGGCCCTGCGCTGGACTCTCTCCAGCAGTTCCCTGTCCTTCTTGAACTGAGGGGCCCAGAACTGGACACAATATTCCAGATGAGGTCTCACCAGGGCAGAGTAGAGGGGAAGGAGAACCTCTCTCGACTTACTAACCACCCCCCTTCTAACACACCCCAGGATGCCATTGGCCTTCTTGGCCACAAGGGCCCAGTGCTGGCTCATGGTCATCCTGCTGTCCACCAGGACCCCCAGGTCCCTTTCCCCTACACTGCTCTCTAATAGGTCATTCCCCAACCTATACTGGAACCTGGGGTTGTTCCTGCCCAGATGTAAGACTCTACATTTTCCCTTGTTATATTTCATCAAATTTTTCCCCGCCCGACTCTCTAGCCTGTCCAGATCTCGCTGGATGGCAGCACAGCCTTCTGGCGTGTCAGCCACTCCTCCCAGCTTGGTGTCATCAGCAAACTTGCTGATAGTACACTCAGCTCCCTCATCCAAGTCGTTGATGAATATATTGAATAGTATTGGTCCCAGAACTGACCCTTGAGGCACTCCACTAGATACAGGCCTCCAACCAGACTCCGCCCCATTGACCACGACTCTCTGGCTTCTCTCCCTCAGCCAGTTTGCACTCCACCTCACTACCCGATCATCCAGTCCACACTTCCTCTGTTTTGCCGTGAGGATGCTGTGGGAGACGGTGTCAAATGCTTTGCTGAAGTCAAGGTAGACCACATCCACCGCTCTGCCATCGTCAATCTACCTTGTTACATCTTCATAAAAGGCTATGAGGTTGGTCAAACACGACTTCCCCTTGGTGAAGCCACGTTGACTGCCCCTGATGACCCTCTTATCCTTCATATGCCTTAAGATGGCACCAAGGATAAGGTGTTCCATCACTTTCCCAGGGATGGAGGTGAGGCTGACCGGTCTATAGTTGCCCGGGTCCTCCTTCTTGCCCTTTTTGAAGACCGGAGTGACATTTGCTTTACTCCAGTCCTCAGGCACCTCTCCCGTTTCCCAAGACTTGGCAAAGATGATGGAGAGTGGTCCAGCAATGACTTCAGCCAGCTCCCTCAGCACCCGCGGGTGCATCCCATCTGGACCCATGGATTTATGGATGTCCAGATTGCTTAACTGGTCCCTAACCCAGTCCTCATCAACTAAGACAAACTCCTCCATTGTCCTGCCGTCCTCTGGGGCCTCAGTGGTACGGGGCTCCTCAGGACAGCCTCTGGCAGAGTAGACAGAGACAAAGAAGGCATTCAGTAATTCTGCCTTCTCTATATCTTCTGTCACCCATGAGGCCAGGTGAAATAATTGGATGAACATGCAAACTTAAAATTATCTCCAGCACACTCTGCATACTTGTTGTAACAATTTATAAAGTTGAAGGCACTTTCTTCAGGCTTTAAGTGGTAGGTCCTCAGTACAAGGAGTTTCCCATCACATTTTCCCTCTTTGCCCACTCACTCCTACCTCCCTGACATGCAGGGATAACATGTCTGTTCTTGGGGACCACAGTATGACCTGGATTCCAGAACTGATGAAACTGATGAAGGTTTTTTTTTTTTTTAAGTACCCTGATGGTGGATGAAAAAGGTTTATTTTAAAGTCAGGTTGGTACAGAGTAGAACTCCACTAATCATTAAGCAAGGAAGAGTTGGAGAGTAGGGGAAGATAATGATGCCAATGACATGTGGTCATTCCTGACAGAGTTGAGCAAGGAGAATCACAACCCAAGACTAAGACTTGCAAAAATTTCTGATTGGCGTATGTAAAATACACTACAGTAAGTAGAGATGATGTTGTTTTATGAGAAATATGGAATTATAGAATCATTTAGGTTAGAAAAGACCTTTAAGATCATCAAGTCCAACCATGGCTGGCACAGCCAAGTACACCAATAAGCCATGTCCCTGAGCACCAAATCTACACATCTTTTAAACACCTCCAGGGATGGTGCCACAACCAATGCCTTGGGCGGCCTGTTCCAATGCCTGACAACCCTTTCCGTGAAGAAATTTTTCCTAATATCCAATCTAAACCTCCCCTGGTACAGCTAGACGCCATTTCCTCTTGTCCTATTGCTTATTTCTTGGGAAGAGACCAACACCCTTCATCCTACAACTTCCTTTCAGGTAGAGGTAGGGCGCAAGAAGGTCTCCCCTCAGCCTCCTTTTCTCCAGGCTAAACAGTCCCAGTTCCCTCAGCTGCTCCTTATAAGATTTGTGCTCCAGACCCTTCACCAGCTTCATTGCCCTCACCTCAACGTCTTTCTTCTCATTACTCACATTTCCTATTAATTGGATTGCAGAAACTTCATCCTTAAAATTACAAGAGCTCCGCTGACAATAGTGCTTGTTATCTTCCGATTCTCAGGAAAATAAATTGCTCTTAGTGGTGACTTTCACACCTGAAGACATCACCTAGATTAAACCGTGATGCTAAATGTCAAAGGAGCAAAGCTTATGAAAACCTCTTAAAAATCTTGCATATTTTAAATCTTTAAGTCTTGAATAAGGATTTAACAATAAAACTTCAGATAAACCTCCCAAAATATTAATCCACTGCAGACATAGGTGATCAGTACATGTGGAAGGAAAGATTTCAACAGGAAGATTTTATTGTGAAGCTACTATCTTATTCCAAGCTTTCCCTATATTAGATCAAAAAGAGACCTATAACTTCGTCTGCTGTTGGAACTACCAAAGCAATGAAATAACCAGCCTTTTTCTGCCTCTTCTCCCAGTCTGTCTTTGAAAGAGAGAAACCTCCCTCCCATTGGAAATCCTTCCCAGAAATCAAAAATCATATTTCAGAAGAATATGGCTAATGCATGAAGACTAGCTGAAGATAGTGAATGTAGGTGGCCAGAACTACTGGAAGCTCTGAAAGAAGGTCCTCTCTTAATGGGTGGGCAAGATCCTAAATTGATAGAAATTGCAAGGAGTGGGATTGAACAATTTTTTTTTTCCTATTTTGAAATAGTACCTATGAATGTAGGACACTGAGTATAGGAGCATATTTGGAATGTTTACAGGTAAACAGATGCTATAGTAAGATGAAAACTAGTTATAAAAATAAAAAGAATATAAACAAATAATATCTCTTTTGCTTGTTTAATCAATTCCTTTACTTTAATATTCATCTGTAGGAGTATTTTGTGTTGTTTTTTAAAAAAATATTTCTGTTCCTGGAAGGGTCAACATCTCCCATAATCTTTAGAAAGTGTCCCGAACAGCAGACATTGTCATGTTTCAAAGACATACCTTGACCAGTTTGTATTGGTTTATCCCATTATAAATACCATCTGTTCTATTGTTAGAAAATATTTGTGTGATGTTGTTTAACTGGAGAGCGTATTCATCATCATGACCAGACCATGCAGATACATGATAGGATCATAAGGTCTTCAGAAACCAAGTTTAATGTTTGTTCACCAAAGTCCAGAGTTATGTTGCCATAAACATATTATGAATTATATGAGGCCTCAGGTATTAACAACATACCACCTATCTTGTCCACTTTAATAATGGCAGAAATAGGCACATGTACTAGATATATCAATCATTCATCATTTCTCCTTCTTCACGCCCGGCTCCTCTGTTACCTAACACTCTTGTCATGCCCATAGAAGCTACCTCCAGCTTCAACCCGTGTGTCCCTATTCCCTTCTTCCCAATGCACAGTGCAGTGTTCCTCTGCTATAAGATCGACATGCCATATGTTACCATCTGCTCCACAGAGTGTCCACGGGAAGTGGTAAAAGCGAATATTCTCACTCTGTGCAGATTCAGACCTGGTTATAAGCTTGACAATTCCCACACTGAATCTATAAGAATCCCCTTTCAATAAAAAAGTGTAAAAGTTGTTCATAGCAGAAATTATACAAGTCATCAAAAGCAGTCAGGATATAAAATCTTATGCTAATGTGATGCATCAGTGACATTATTTTTGACCATGATATTATTCATACATATTTGTGAAGCGAAGGCTGCACACCAAGCCATGCCAAAGGCATCAGCTGGCACAGAGTGCCTTCAGTACATGATGTGACATAGGGTGATTTATACACTGTCATATTAAACTGCTAATATATTCATGCATCCCTATACAAAAGGGCTGCAGTTATGTACCAACTCTTGTTATTGTGATGGAAACAAGACTACAACAATCTGCAGGTAGGTTCTAATACTTTTTTTTTAAATACTGCAGAATAAGCTCTGTACATATCTGCAGAAGAATGAAGATCTCTACATACTAGTATTGGACAAGCATCACCCCAAAAAAGGGCTTTGAATAGAATGAAAGCTGCCAGAGAAGCATACTCAGTGTGTGGGAAGGACAATCTGCTTTCTATTGGTTGTAATAAAGCCAGAAGCATCTGCTGCTGTTCAGAAATGCCATCACCACTACTCAATCTCTTAATAACATTTTTCATTCCCAGATCATATTCTGAGCCTTCCATTCTGAGTTTGTCTGTTTGAACAGAGGCGACGCGGTGAGATCCTAAAATTCATCACAGAACCTAATTCCAGAAAACTCATTAAATGGTGCTGTCATTAGACAGGGACTGATGAAACCTGCTTTTAAGACAGTATGAAATTCTAGTCACTTATAATGAGATGAACCAGCTCAACTCTGTCAACACAAGGAATAATGAAATCAGGTAAGATTTTCCATAGCTTTTCCCTTTAATCATATACTCTTCTTACACTGGGTAAAAAGCTTAATCTCTGACTCAAATTAACAAAAAGAGGAAAGTGATTTAGCACACAGTTCTGATTTTCTGGACATCTGATGGAGCATAAGTGTACAAAGAAGAGTCGAGGAGACTTCCCTTGCTCAGACCCAAAATCGATAGCCAGGCGCAGAGCAAGAAGTCACTGTAATACTCCATGGGGTATTATAAAAAGGAAAGAAATAGTTCTGGTCTCCTGGCATTGGGACAACCCACGTTCAAGTATTAGCCAGAAGTACAGGTTTTCTAATATTTGTGCTTCTGTGCCTCGGATATTAAGGAGGAACACGTTTTGACTAAGCCACAGTTTCAAATGAAGATTTAGCTCTCTTCTGCACTAGGAAGGCCAGATGCTTTCTCATTACCCATTGATACCAATATAGTCAAAATGATTATTCTATGTAAATATACTGACTGGTAGATTAAGGTAAATAATAAATGTTGTCTAAATTTAAGTCACTTAGGAGACTCCAGAGTAAGCACTTTTAGCAACAAGAGGGCCTAGAGCACACATAATCCTGTATTTCAAACTTTGTTTTCAGCAATTATCAACATAGTGCTACTTCAGCCCAATAGGGAATGCGTAATTATTAAGTAAATGTTTATAATGCTGACAACTGACTGGCAAAAAACCAACAGCATCAAACTGTCATCTATTTGACCACATGAAAGAAGTTCAAAGGCATTCTTATATGGAAAAAAATAACCTCTTACCTTCAGTATGTACAGCAGAAACATAGGTCCAGTTATAGCGCTTGACAATGTCCACCATAGCCCGTGCTTGCTGTGCATCAGATGGCACGACTCTCATAAAATATTTGAACAGAGTTTTGTCACTTAGGTCCATGCTTGTGGCAGAATAAGCAATCTGAGGTATATTGAAAAGCTGCAACAAGTTCTGGACCTGGATAGCAACTGAGCTAGAGCCAGGTCCAATGACACCAACAATGGGTTTCTTGGAGTGGAAAGACGATGAAGATCCATCCACACATTTCACCATCCCTTCCTCTTCTTCTGATGAAATAAGAGAGTCCCTTATAAACTCAATGCTCTGCTCCAGAGCCACAGCAGAATGCCAGCAGGAGTCCCTTATTTCACATCCTAGCGTTATATTTGGCAACAGTGTGGGGTCCAAGTTAATTCTGTCAAGGGTATGTAGCATTGCCTCCACTCTCTGAATGCCATACTGCTCTCTTACTTCTCCACATTTCCTCTCATGAACCTTGTCAACTGTTGGTTGATGGTGGACAGAGAACAGAGCTCCAATGATAATATCACCAGGCATGTGTGCAACTACCCTTCTTTCATTGGCCTGTGCAGAAACCAAAAGCCCAAAATTCCCATAGACATCTTCCTTCAATAACAGGATTGCAAGGAACAGCAAAGGGACCATTTTAGGAAATGGTTTAGGCTGATAGAGACAACATGATGCAACAAAACTGGAGAGCTGGTGAAAAGCAGTTATCAGATTTTTTGAATAAAAGGAGCACTACGCTGATGGTTAACCAGGAGCTTGCATATATTCTCTAAGGAGTCACCGTCATCTCCAAGTGGACAGATATGCAGAGCTGCACATGTGGTCATAATCCTCATAACCTTAAAAAATGAAAAAATTAGAGAAAGAGCTTTAAAATCAGTTATAAAGTCAGCTTTGTAACCTGTTCTAAAATTGCACCTATTCCTAGTGCTGTCAATGACTATAATACCTTGTCTCCTATATACACTTTCTTCCATCACGTTTCAAGCTGGGCAACTTCATTGTACTTCAGTGTTTCACAATGTGAGGCTTGTACTACTGCTGGTATCAAACAGTGTCTTTTTCTTTGAGACTCTTGATTAAAAACTTTTTTGGGAAATGTTTTCAAAAGCACAGAAATAGACAAATATTTAATTCTAAATAAGAAAGATGTTGCTGTTTCTAATGTGTGTTTTCAGAAACAATTCCCTTTACTTTCAGACTCTTTCTATATCACAAATGTCTACATTACACTAAGGTACCTTGGGCTCTACTGTATATCAGTTACAGCAGCAGAAAATTGCTGTTAACAAACAGCTGTTCTTGAAATATTCCAAGGAAAGCAGAATCTGTTTTTTCAAATCTGTAAATCTGTTTTTTTCTTTGTAAGTCACAACAAGAAACAAATTAAAATGCAAAATAAGTTAGGATTAAGAAAATTTATGTCATTATTAATATTTGTGTTTGTTTTAAAATGCATGTTTCAGCAGAGGAACAACAATTCTGAAACAGCAGAGCAGTGAAATCTTTTTCATCTTTTTATATCCCTAGATCGAAAGTCGTCAATAAGCAATTCGACAAATCCTGGTACCGTGGACAACTCTACAGACTTTGTTGATAGAAAGAAGTCAACACAGACACTATACAGATGCGTTACTGCCTAAAATATTTGATCTGCTATGTTTGCTGATAGTCTGCAATGCAATCTGCACTTCACCTTTTGCTGAAGGATTGGTGGATGATTAAAAAAAAAAAAAGAAGACTCAGCAAAGAATTCATGTCTTCAGCTGTGGTTAATCAGACTTGAAAATGTACTCCAAAACGTTCTGTATCTAGTAATGGATTTGCAAAAGGATACTTCTGGGTTTAAATATAGTGCTTAAACAGTAGTTTGTTCAGGTCTTTATCCCTGAGCACATCTCAAGTATCATCTATTGCTCTACACCTGCCAGTGAATCCATTGATAGTACAGAAAGTTAAGCATGCTCTTAAATCTAGGAAGATGTTGAGCTAGTTAGTGAACCACATGCCCAGACCATTATTGACAAGACAACTGTAAAATTCTGGGACAGAGTCTGATCTCAGTTTTACTGACATAAGTCTTTTCAGGTAATAAAAAAGAATATAGAAATTTCCATGTATTTCAGACCCACAAATCATTTCTAATCCATTAACAATGACTCTAACAGTGTTCTGATGTTGTAAGTGAAAGAAACCCTTGTCATAGGAAATCTGTCTCTGTTTCTTTCGGGTTGAAAATCTAGCAGTATTTTAATCTTGAAATTACCACTCACCACTAGGTCATTCAGTACAGTGCCACAGTGAAAATTTTCCTGATTCTGAAGTTGAGACAGACAAACCTAAAAAACATTTTGTGCTTTATGTTAGCCTTGTT
Source organism: Caloenas nicobarica (assembly GCF_036013445.1). Taxonomy (NCBI): domain Eukaryota; kingdom Metazoa; phylum Chordata; class Aves; order Columbiformes; family Columbidae; genus Caloenas; species Caloenas nicobarica. The sequence continues at coordinate 206,463,596 of NC_088245.1, read as the reverse complement.
TAATTATGATTTTACTTAGACATCTGTAAGTTATAAAGTATTTACACAGAGGAAATTATGTAATAGTTTCAGTGAGTATTCCCAAATGAAATCCAAATTTTTAAAAAGAGAAAACACTGAATAGAAATGGTTTTGTAATATTAATTGCAATATTAATAAGTTCATGTAATATTAATTTATAGTAATAGAAAGTGTTAATAATAAAATAAGGTTCAGACAACTATAGAACTTTTTTTTCTCCAGTCTGTGAAGAGTTAGCTTATCAATACTGCAACCCTTTACCACTAAAGAATAACAACAGTTCAATTCAGGTTAATTAGTCTCTAATTACAGGATATCACTACTGCTTATGTCTTCCAATTGCTTGCTCCATGACTCTGAAGACCGTATTGCATAATTTGCAGGTAGTCCAAAGGATACATGACAAGGGGTAAATTCCTACAATAGCACAGCTATTAAATTCCTATATCTCCAAATATTTTAATTATCATTACTTTAAAAAATCTCTAATTATTTACTAACTTATTCATATTTGAACATAAACAGTACTTTCTCATCTAAAACCATGGATGCTTATTTTTCTGAACTTCTCAAATTAAGGCTACATGTACACAACACAACTATATGGAGAAAAACGCCACCTCTGCCTCAGACTGTAACTGCATATACAGTTAGATGCTTTTTTATAACCTAGCCGCCTGCACAGCTGCATATGTACAAACAGAGAGAGTTCAGAGGACTGGGGTGAGCCTGTGACACAAAAAAAGAACCCTGCCCCCATTCACCATTTTAGTTCTATAGTACACACCAACCAGGGTTCTGGTCGAGTTTAGCAATATTGTTCTTGCAATTATGTCTATGGATTAAACAATTTCCGTATGGGTTATATGGGAAAGAGAGGGAAGCAAGGCCATTTTTATCTTCTTCACACTAAAAAAACAGCTGTTTTCTCTTCTCTGTCTAGAGTTTTATCTGTGAGTATAAAATTACATGATAAAAAATGACATAAAGCTGAAGGTCTCCTTTATACTTCTGGTTCTGTAATAAGATCAGATCTCGTGGCTAAGAGGTTCCTATGGCCCAAAAGCACGCTTTGAAACCAATCAAATCCTCCCACTCCATGACATCCAAGGAAAAAGAAGGGGCCAGATGCAAACTGCAGCTGCTCCAGAATTAATGAAATTTCTTCATATACTCCATTGTACTAAAGTGAAAGTCAATTTATTTGGGACTTACAAAGCTACTGCTAATTACACCAAGAAAACTGCTTGTGTTTTATGGTATTAGGCTTAGGACTCATATCCAGAGCATCTGAAGTCAATGCCTTCTGTTGGCTTTCATGATACAGTGAAACAACCTGGAATTTATAATGATGTGGTTAAGTAAGCCTGCTAAATTACAGTGGATTTGCATTCGTATAATAGAGATCTGGTTCTGTGGGCTTACTCTTGCCCTCAGAAACCTAAAAATCACAGAATGATTGAGGTGAGAAGGCACCTCTGGATGTGCCTCGTCCATCCACCCTGCTCAACGCAAGTTCAGCTGAAGTAGGTTTCACATGGTCGTGTCAAGTCAGGATTTTACTACCTTTGAGGATGGAGACTCCACAACCTTTCTGGGCAACCTGTTCCAGTGTTTGACAACAACCACAGTAAAAAGTCTGATTTTTTAATGTTTAAACAGAATTTCCTGCATTTCAATTTGTGCTTGTTGCCTATCATTTTTCCACTAGATACTGCTGGTTATGCCATTCAAAGATGACATTAAGGTAGTCAGGTAACACACTCCACTTTAAGCCAAAATGGCTGAGCAGAGAGAGCTAATAGACTAACCACACTAATTACATTTCCTGGAGAACATCTTCCTGAAGAGTAGGTGGCCAAGGGAGCTGTTCAAATATACAATTTTACTGCTATTCTGGCCCAAGAGAATCACATACAGTCACTCCACAGTTTGATTACCATTCTTTTCTACTACAAGAAGCTTATTATTACAAGCAGGATAAGTACTAAAATAAAATTAAGCAAAATTCCATGAGCTTAAATATAACTCCTGCTTAAATTGTTAGGGACAACCCTGAAGGGAATTTGACATACTATAACCTTCAGACTGAGAACAGAGATATCAGCAGCATCAAAGACAGTGAAAACTTGCATGCATGCATAAAGTAATGAGAATTGTTCCCCAATTAATGATTTATCTGCATTTACTTGTTTTCATTGATGGACAAACAAATCAACATGCACAGCACTTAGGGTCAAATTTACTTTTCACACTGTTCAATTTCTTCGTCATGGGAGGAATTCCCAATTTACTGCAACATAGGCAAAATGGAATCAGGCACTTAATTACTGGTGTATCATGGTTCCTGGTTTATTTCAGCTATGTATCTAACTATAAATTAATCCTGAAGTCACATACTTTTAACAATAGATGACAAAGACTTTGGTCCTGGTCTTCTGGTGCACTAGCTTCATACTTGGAGCAACTGCAGAAGTAGTGAGGCAGAAAGATAATTCTCCCTCTCCGTCCTTTGCTCAGTCTTGCCTTAGACAAAAATTTAAGGGTTACTGAAATGACTGAAAACACAGAACTGATGAAGTATTTGACATGTTCTTATAACCTCTGATCTCCCTGACAGTAAAAGCTTTATGCCAGTCTCTTGTCAGAAGTTCTCAGATGTTCCTTTAGGGCAGAGTTCCAGCTAATTCATGTTGAGATTTAACTGAGTAGAAAATGAGCATCTGTAATACTCTATGAAACATCACACAACTCTTAAAATTATTTATTTCAACCTCAAATGCAAGTCCATCTATAGTTACAGTCTGTACAGACCAAAGGAAACAAAAAGAGCCTTTATATCTAATGGCATTCATTAAATCTTGATCAAAAAATAGAATTACGAAGACTAGTTCACAAAGGGCTGATTTTCCACTGTGTACGTGGCTGAGAGTTTATACATGGGGCACATATGACTTATTTTTAAGGGCTTCTACTATGGCAGGTGTAACTGTGTTGAAAACTTAAGAAAGAAATCCTTTCCCCCTCCGACTTACATTGTTATAGCAGCGCCCACTAGTGACCCCAGAGTGAGAGACCTGTCTTTTTTGCAATCTAAATTCTCTTGGCTGTGTGGCTTTTAATAGGTAAAATACGTACTCAGCAAAGGGAAGTTTTTGATTTAGCCTATTTTGTATCAGAGAGGGAAAAAAAAAAAAAGAGAGAGAGGCAGGACAACACATTTGTTCAGGTTTCCTCTTTGTTACCATTTTTTAAGTTCACCATCTGTTAGTTCATAGTCTCTAAATCTTAAGGTAGATTTAAATAATAAACATTAAATGTCAGATTACTGAACTGCAGAACAGTGTTGTGATGGAGTGAGAATTTATAGTCCAAACCATGAAAGCACTTAGGAATATGCTCACTGTTAAGCACATGAAGAATACTATTAGTCAAACATCTGCAAAGATGTATCCAAAGTTTAATACCTTTTTAAAGGATTTTCTGGATCAGAACAATTGCAAAAAATTAGACCCTAAAAATTCATTGATTTTTAGTAGCAAATTTTACTTACATGTTATGTTTCTATAGCCTACAACCATGTACTTGCTGATTAAATGCTTTCCAGGCATTCGTTTACAGCACGTACCACATTTAATTCAATGCCATCAATGAGAAAATATATGTTAATACAGATAAGCATCAAATCATTATATCCCAAGGAACTAACTTAGGTTTCATCATCAGAGAAGACAAAACCTTAGCAAGCAGCAACTAAATTACTGGTCCAGAGTGAGTCTGGCCACTTATCTCACAGTAAAGATCACAGGATAGCAAAAGATGAAGCTGCTTAGAAAAACAATTATATAAGGAGACCTCTCAGCTCATCTCAATGGTGCATGATGTGAGGAAAAAGTGTACCTCCAGGATGCTAAGCCCTTGCTCAGTTCTGCTGGCTATTGGCATTGCAAACTCTAAGCGCTGGGTCCAAGATATTTTGGAAATCAACCTCCCAATGCTAGGGTGAGGTTCAGTTTGCAGGAGGTCTCACGCACCCGTTCCTTGGAGGTAATTCACTTTGATCACACAAAACCTGATGCATTCAGATGGTCTTCAGTTGAAAATCAGGAATTTGAGTATACTGTTCTGAGATTTCTACTGTTGTTTAAATTTTCCATTCATCAAAAAAAAAAAAATAAACAATCCTTAGTCATTGCATTATTGTCTCTGTGAATTTCAGCAGGCATTGGATCAAGCCCTTTGACAAAGGAAACAGCCTTATACAACAGGAGAGGCTATGAAGCAGCTTTCTGTAATTCCATTTATAAACTGGAGGAACCTAAGCAGTACAGAACAATTTTAACCATTTGGTCAGAACAGGCACTGAAAATGACAGATTAGTGTGCTGATTTCATGCCTTCATAGATAAATAACATAGAATGCTACGATTATCAGCAAGATGCTTAGCAATACCAGGAAGTTCTTCCCCATATTATGCCCACACACACACACTTTCTGATTGATTAAACAATTTTGGTTTTAGTATGTAGGTGCTTAACTTCCCAGCAAAATTTGCAATGATATCTGCAATTCCACTAAATATACTACTTATTGCTGCTGTTACCAAAAACCTGTCATACCATATGATGCAGGAACTAGTAGCTCTGGTGTGATCACAGCTGTAATCCTAGACATTTTATTAATTAAGAAAACTGTGTGATCTGGAAGATGTGATCAAGAAAAAGCAATAGCAATTCCAAAAATAACATTTTCTAACTAGTCGCAACAAGAGTGGTGTTACAGTGGCATTCCAGTACTACCACTATACCAAAAAAAAGCCATAAACATGTTGGCAAATAAAATGACAAAGAACCTCTACAGAGACCCCAAAAATATCCTCTGAAATGATGACTGACCCTGGCATCCCTGATAATGTAGCATAAATATTAGCATGTAGTTAAAGTGTTTGAGAATGCGCAAAATATTAGTATGTGATAGCAATGTTCAGGAATACAGTAATAATAATAATAAAAAGTCATAGAGAATGAAAAGAACTCAGCAGTTAATTCCTCTATATATCTTTCCCTTTTGGGGTGATTCGGACCGGTGTATTTTCAAGACAATCCTCCGCCCCTCCGCTTCCGAGATGGTCCCCCAACTTGACCATCAAGACTAGAAGAAATAGACGTCTGGCCTCCCCCTGCACCCAGTCACCCCCACCTGCACCAGAAGGCCCTCCTCGGGGAGGAGGTCGAATGGAAGTGGGGCTGCCGGAGCAGCGGAGCCCCGGGGTGCGGGACAGCGCTGCCTGCGGGCTGCGGGCAACGGGCAGCAGGAACGGCCAGGCGGGCGCTGTCCCTGGTGCTGAGCACCGCCAGTTTTAAGAAAAGGAATTGAAAAATATCTAAAAATCAACTAGTGATAAAAATTGCCATGGTGTTAGTCACATTTGCCATGCAAAACCACCTTAAAAAAATACATGGAGCTAGGTCTTTATAGGAAACTATTGGACAAGGTTAACTCCCAGCATAGCTACCTGTGCTGCTACAACCGATTGGCTGTGCATACAAACGTATGCACTGGTTCGTAGGTCTCTGTGTCCCTGCTCGGCTAGTGCTATTGCTGTCCCCCTCAACCCTTAATGAACCATTTTTGCATGCGGAGACATTAGCTCCGATTATTAACTAAGGAACAGACGGGACTCGCAGAGCAGAGCCAAAGTGATTTGTCCCAAGGTCACACAGAAAAGTCTGTGGCTAATCTAAGCCTGGCTGTCTCTGGAAAACAAATACATCCTCATTTCCATTCTCTCTTCCTGGCAAGACAAATCACCACTGATGAATGAAAGGGCTATATCACACACACCACCAAGCCCAGGTATTGCAACACCCCAGTCCCCCCCAGCCCCACACCTATCCTGCTCCTGGGGAGGCATCAGTACTAGCTGCCCTCCAGCACCCAGACCCACTGATGCCCCAGCAGCCCCTGGAAGTGCGCCCCACCGGTTGGTTTACTGGCCCCCCAGGAGCTGTGCTTGTCCTCTGGCAACCAGGGCACCGAGCAAAAGCAGGAGGGATGGAAGGATGGGAAAGAGTTCCTCCTGCATCCACAGGGTTTCTGTCCCACAACCCAGGGCACATAAATCCCTTCTCCCAACCCGCAACATTACCTTGTTGGTGGCAGCAATTGCTTCTTCCTACGATGATGGAAAAGCAGTGCTTTTGGTGGCAATAATCAAGATGGGTAGGGGTAGGCACCTCCTATTTTCAGCCACGGCAGAGATAACATTCCTCACACACACCTTCTGGAGCTGAATAATCCTCAAATGCCTCTGCAAAGATCACCAGCAGGTGAGCCCCAGTCGGCTAACATTGTCACTCCTCCAGCTTTGGGCACATCCTGTTTTCTCCTGATCACAGGCAAATGCTGAGGAACGAGGATCCTACCCCTGCGTATGCATGCACATACACACACACCATGCAACACGCTATTCTCTCAGCATCGCCCAAGTCTCATTTGCAAGCGGCGTGAATGGTCCCTGGATTTAAGCCGGGGGGGAGGGGGGGGGGGAGGGGAGGGGGAAGAGGGAGGAGGTGTGAGGAGGAGAAATAAACAAACAAACAACGAAACAACAGATGAGTCTTTGCTCTCTGCCACCACAGCCCTGGTCTTCCTAAATACTTGCTGCAGCTTGACCCACCTGCTTGAACACCTCCTCCCCTCCTCACATATGCACGGCAGTAACCTCTCTGCATTTATAAGGGGCTAACCCCACATTCTGCCCTGTGAGGAAAGCTCTCCAGGTGCTCTGAAGATTACAAAGTCCCCCTATAAACCGACACCTCCTCCCCGCACCGTCCTCCTCCAGCAAGTAAGAAAGCGGTGCTCGGTTCAGAACAGCATCATCTAAAGGAGAAAAAGAAAAAAAAAAAAAAAAAAAGGCGCTATTTGCTGCGGGAGGATGAGGATCTGTTTAAAACCGAGTCGCGGGGAGGAGTTTACCCCTGCGTTCCCGGCAGCGTTTTGCGAACTCGCACCGCCAAAGTTTCCCTGTCCCTCCAGGGTCGCGCTGCGGGGCAGCCCGAGCGTTCGTTCCTCTGCCGCACCTGCGGTTCTGGCGTTGGGGGTCGTGGGGTCCCTTTGCACCGGGAGAGCGCCGGGCTTCAGCGCAACTTTTTAGTGCCACCAAGTGGCATAATTCCCTCTAGAAAACCAAGCAGTCTGCCAGCCCTGGGCTCTGCCTGCTGCTCCCTGGCAAGCGGAGAGAGTGGGATGCGAGAGCAGCGACCACCCTCCGCTACACACACACACACACACACACACGCATACTAGCGATATCAGGCAGAAAGGAGGGACTGTTTGCGTCTGGAAGGACTGGTTGCCCTCTCTAGCCCTCGCCCTTTCCCTTGGTTGCAGGACGACAGCACTGGGCACAGCAAGAGAGGAGCGATGCCCCTGCCAAGGGCGGCCCGATCTGCCAGCCACGCCGGCGGGACGTGTCCCTCTGCTCCTCTCCCCCGAGGGCTGACCCCCACCTGCGCCAGCCCCCCGGCAGGTGCCACCTACAGCCCCACCTCCTTTGCTGCCGAGCTCCCTCTCCTCTGCCTCCCCCGGGCTCCCTGGACCCACAGGCACTGCAGTTCCCTGCCAGCCCCCTGGCTCCACAGCCAGCATCCCTGGACCATTCTGCAGACACACGGGCAGGCTCCTTATTCGCCCACAAGCTCGGTACCCGCCGGGCCTTCTCCTTCCCCACCCTCCCACAAACTCCGCAGCACCTCTTTCCCCTGATAACTACCTGCTCCCCATGCACACACCTTTCCTCGGTTAACCCTCCCTCCCGAAGCCAGCCGAGGCTTTACCTTCTCCTCTGGCATCCCTGCACCCTCCTAAAGCTTCCCACCTCCCTCCCTCCCTCCTCCTCCCCCTCACGGCTCAGTCTTACCCACCCAGGTTCCTGCTCTCATTCACACTCTGTCGTCCCGCTCCTGTCCCGCCGGCTGCTCCACACCGGCTCTCCACCCCGGGTGAGCAGGGACTCCCGGCACAGGGCCAGGCAAGACGGCCCCGACTGTGGGGTGTGGGAGTGCGGAGGTGTGGGTACGCGTGGGTGTGTGGGAGGGGTCCTAGGTAGCCTGAGCCCTGACAAACTCAACGCCTCCCTGCACTCCTACTGCAGCAGCAACAACAAACAGTAACAAACCATCGCAACATAACACTAGACAGCGATCATCTCTTTATTCAAAGCTATTCTTAGTAAATAAGGACAAATAAATTAAATAAATAAATAATAAAAGCAAAATGCCATTTAAGTAAGAGCTGATCTGGCATTTAAAAGGCTTCTGGGTCCGACCATTTACCAGGCTGTATTTGCAGGGGAGGATTAGCTTGTGCATCCATTTTCGAGAATTAACAGCCATTCTCTGCTGCTGCTCCACAGCTTGGCACTCCCTATTGGTTCCCCCCATTCGGGTTGCTGCTTAAAATATTATCTCTTTTTTTTTTTTTTTTAAACAACTACTAAATGACCCAAATCCTAGCCATTACTTGATGTAGCTCCTTCAGCATGACTGCATTGCTACATCAAACCTGCATTGTGTCCTCTTACACACCCCTGCCTATGTGAAGTAACTTTGATAAAGTTGTTGGGAAACAGAGGAAGAAGGGCAGTCTTGCTATGTCTCTATCCATGCTCCTAATCCCCAGTGATCCCTTTACTGCTGTCTCTTCTTCCCCAAATTGCTTAAAGAAGACTGTGTCGACTCAGACGGAGCTACTGCCTAGAACCGTGGCTGTCCAGGTGTCCGGCTGCAGGGAGTGCCAGAGCCTGCTGCTGCCGGGGGAGGGAGATGAGCATTCAGCCTGTGTGAGGTGCGAGCAGGTGCAAGATCTGCTCGTCATGGTTGCAAAGCTTAAGGAGGAGATCGAGACACTGAGGTCCATCAGGGAGTGTGAAAGGGAGATTGACTGGTGGAGTAACTCCCTGGCGTGCCAGGCAGAAAGGCCCCAAGGGGGAACCCCCCAAAAGGTGATGGACCCCCTGCCCTGTCGGGCAGAGAGGGAGGATTTGAGAGAGCCCCTGCCCTGTCGCTGTCGGGCAGAAGTAGGGGGCCAAACAGCTGAGGAGGGTTGGAAGCGAGTTCCAGTTAGGCGTCGCGGGCAACCCCCCTCCCTACCTGCTTTGCTTCCCCAGGTGCCCCTCCGTAATAGGTTTGAGGCCCTGGATATTGAAGAAGATGTAGGTGGGGATGTGGTGCAAGGGCCACCTACGAAGTCACATAGGAAGAGGCGATCGACTCCACGCCTCAAGACTGCCTCCAATAAAAAAGAAAGAAGGGTAATTGTGGTAGGCAATTCCCTTCTGAGAGGGACGGAGGGCCCGATATGCAGAGCTGACCCTCAGCATCGGGAAGTTTGTAGCCTACCTGGAGCTCGGATCAGGGACATCGCCAGGGCCCTCCCCAAACTGGTGCGCCCAACGGACTATTACCCCCTACTGATCTTTCAGACAGATGGGGAGGAAGCGGCATCCCGTAGTCTGAGGGGAATGAAGAGAGACTTCAAGGCCTTGGGACAAATGGTGAAAGAGTCTGGGGCTCAAGTTATCTTCTCTTCCCTCCTTCCATTTTCGGATGATGATGTGGGACGGAATAGAAAAATTGAGTCCGTAAATGATTGGCTTCGGGACTGGTGCTACAGGCAGGGCTTTGGGTTCTTTGATAACGGCTGGTTTTATAAGACACCAGTCCGGTCAGTGATATGTGGGAAAGGTTTATCCCACAGGGGTAAAAAGATGCTGGGACATGAATTAGCAGGGCTCATTTGCAGGGCTTTAAACTAGATTTGAAGGGGGATGGGGTTGTAGCTGGGCTTGCATCAGTGGGGCAGCACACTGGAATCAATAAAGACCGGGAGGCCCCCCAGGCCCCTAGGGTGAAATCGGTGTACTCGGCTCGCTCCCTGAAATGCCTGTACACCAATGCGCGCAGCATGGGGAATAAGCAGGAGGAGTTAGAAACCTGCGTTCGGTCAGGAGATTATGATCTGGTGGCAATTACAGAGACATGGTGGGACAGCTCACATGACTGGAATGTGGTCATGGATGGCTATGCCCTTTTCAGGAAAGACAGGCCAGCCAAGCGTGGTGGTGGAGTTGCTCTTTACGTGAGAGAGCAACTGCAATGTATAGAGTACTGTCCAGGTGCGGTTGAGGAGCAAGTTGAGAGTCTGTGGGTGAGAATTAAGGGGCAGGCTGGCAGGGGTGACACTGTTGTGGGAGTCTATTACAGGCCACCAGATCAGGGTGAGGAAGTTGATGAGGCCTTCTACGGGCAGCTGAGCGTGGCCTCACAGTCACAGGCTCTGGTTGTTATGGGGGATTTTAACTACCCTGATGTTTGCTGGAAGGACTACTCAGCCAGCCAGCCTCAGTCTAGGAGGTTCCTCCAGTGCATTGACGATAACTTTCTGATGCAAATGGTGGAGGAGCCGACTAGAAGAGGTGCGCTGCTGGATCTCGTCCTCGCTAACAAGGAGGGTCTGGTCGAAGCAGTAAAGGTGGGGGGCTGCCTTGGTTGCAGTGACCATGAGATGGTGGAGTTCAGAATCTCCTGTGGTGGGAGCAGAATACCGAGCAGAATTGCAACCCTGGACTTCAGCAGGGCCGACTTTGGCCTTTTCAAACAGTTGCTGGAGGAAATCCCGTGGGCAAGGCTGCTTGAGGGTAAAGGCGCCCAAGATAGTTGGTTAACTTTCAGGGACTGCTTCTACCAAGCTCAAGACCAGTGCATCCCGACGCGCAGGAAGTCAAGGAAGGGAGCCAGGAGACCTGCGTGGTTAAACAGGGAACTGCTGGGCAAACTCAAGTGGAAGAGGAGGGTTTACAAATCATGGAAGGAGGGGCTGGCCACTTGGGAAGAATATAAGGCTGTTGTCAGAGGATGTAGGGAGGCAACTAGGAAAGCTAAGGCCTCCTTAGAGTTAAACCTGGCGAGAGGGGTCAAGGACAACAGGAAGAGGTTCTTCAAATACATGGCAGATAAAACTAACACCAGAGGCAATGTAGGCCCACTGATGAACGGGGTGGGTGCCCTGGTGACAGAAGATACAGAGAAGGCAGAATTACTGAATGCCTTCTTTGTCTCTGTCTACTCTGCCGGAGGCTGTCCTGAGGAGCCCCGTACCCCTGAGGCCCCAGAGGAAGGCAGGGCAATGGAGGAGTCTGCCTCAGTTGATGAGGACTGGGTTAGGGAGCAATTAAGCAATCTGGACATCCATAAATCCATGGGTCCAGATGGGATGCACCCGAGGGTGCTGAGGGAGCTGGCTGAAGTCATTGCTGGACCGCTCTCCATCATCTTTGCCAAGTCTTGGGAAACGGGAGAGGTGCCTGAGGACTGGAGGAAAGCAAATATCACTCCGGTCTTCAAAAAGGGCAAGAAGGAGGACCCGGGCAACTATAGACCGGTCAGCCTCACCTCCATCCCTGGGAAAGTGATGGAACACCTTATCCTTGGTGCCATCTTAAGACATATCAAGGATAAGAGGGTCATCAGGGACAGTCAACATGGCTTCACCAAGGGGAAGTCGTGTTTGACCAACCTCATAGCCTTTTATGAAGACGTAACAAGGTGGATTGACGATGGCAGAGCAGTGGATGTGGTCTACCTTGACTTCAGCAAAGCATTTGACACCGTCTCCCACAGCATCCTCACGGCAAAACTGAGGAAGAGTGGACTGGATGATCGGGTAGTGAGGTGGACTGCAAACTGGCTGAAGGAGAGAAGCCAGAGAGTTGTGATCAATGGGGCGGAGTCTGGTTGGAGGCCTGTATCTAGTGGAGTGCCTCAAGGGTCAGTTCTGGGACCAATACTGTTCAATATATTCATCAATGACTTGGATGAGGGAATTGAGTGTACTATCAGCAAGTTTGCTGATGACACCAAGCTGGGAGGAGTGGCTGACACGCCAGAGGGCTGTGCTGCCATCCAGCGAGACCTGGACAGGCTAGAGAGTTGGGCGGGGAAAAATTTAATGAAATATAACAAGGGGAAATGTAGAGTCTTGCATCTGGGCAGGAACAACCCCAGGTTCCAGTACAGGTTGGGGAATGACCTATTAGAGAGCAGTGTAGGGGAAAGAGACCTGGGGGTCCTGGTGGACAGCAGGATGACCATGAGCCAGCACTGTGCCCTTGTGGCCAGGAAGGCCAATGGCATCCTGGGGTGTATTAGAAGGGGGGTGGTTAGTAGGTCCAGAGAGGTTCTCCTTCCCCTCTACTCTGCCCTGGTGAGACCTCATCTGGAATATTGTGTCCAGTTCTGGGCCCCTCAGTTCAAGAAGGACAGGGAACTGCTGGAGAGAGTCCAGCGCAGGGCCACAAAGATGATTAAGGGAGTGGAGCATCTCCCTTATGAGGAAAGGCTGAGGGAGCTGGGTCTCTTTAGCTTGGAGAAGAGGAGACTGAGGGGTGACCTCATTAATGTTTATAAATATATAAAGGGTGGGTGTCACGAGGATGGAGCTAGGCTCTTCTCGGTGACAACCAACAGTAAGACAAGGGGTAATGGGTCCAAGCTGGAACACAAGAGGTTCCACTTAAATGTGAGAAGAAACTTCTTCTCAGTGAGGGTGACGGAACACTGGAACAGGCTGCCCAGGGGGGTTGTGGATTCTCCTTCTCTGGAGACATTCAAAACCCGCCTGGACGCCTTCCTGTGTAACCTCACCTAAGTTTTCCTGCTCTGGCAGGGGGATTGGACTAGATGATCTTTTGAGGTCCCTTCCAATCCCTAACATTCTGTGATTCTGTGATTCTGTGAAATTACCAGCTTGACTGCTGCTTTTATCCCAAAGGGTGAAGGATAGGAAACCCATGTGTCCTTAACAGGTGTGGAGCCTGACCTCTTTCTCCTTCACACCCTTCTTCAGCCCCAGCCTGGGACTGGCTGGGAGCCCATCAGCTGGCATCCTTCCCCAGCTCTCCTGGATTCTCCAGTAGTTGAAGCCCTGGCAGAAATCAGTCCTTAGAGCAGAGGGCACTGTGAGTGTGTGTACGTGTGACTTTGTTTGTTCCCTCTACTCAGCTCCAAGGGCCTCTGTGCTGATCTTTGAAGGGACAGAGGTAGGTTACATGAGAAGGGAGAGCTCACTAGTTACCAAGGGATTCCTGCCACTGCACTGGTGGGATGATGGGGAAGGAGCATTTTTCCTCTTCCTCCCCATACCCACAGTGTCCTCAGACATTGTCTTTCACATTAATCATGGGCTGTGAAATTACGAGAAGGTCTGAAGGATGGAGAAGAAGAGGGGATGAGTATCTGCAGAGAAAGCACAGATCAGAAGAAGGAGGGATGTGTCTGTAGAGAGGAAAGGTGAGACTGAAGGCAAGGTGATATTACTGTACACAGGGTCCCTGGAAGGAAGCAATGCCAAGGGATCTAGGCAGGAGGGAAGTGCCGTTGCTTTGCTGAGCTGTCAGAGCAGTTCTCTGCCTTCTCCAGTGTATGTGTGTGTGACGAGGGAATCAGAAATCAGCCACCTCTCATCAACAACAGAGGCACCCAGCTGGCTGACAGGATGGTGAGTGGCCTACAGCAGATGAGGGAGATGATCCCCACACAAGCAGGACACGCTGAATTGTATGGATGCACCAATGCTGGATGCAAAGCAGCTCCTACACACACATCCCCAAGGACTCCCCACGGATTAGAGCCCAGTCAGAGTTCACTGTGCCAGATGTTTGGAGCAGCTGGATCACAGATTAAAGGAGGCAAACAGAATGCATGGGGATGGCCATGGCACTTACATTCCTAATGCCTCTCATTGACCTTTAAAATGGGGTCCTAATAAATACATATATATAAAAGGCTCTTTTCCTTTGCTCTCTTCCTTTCCCTTTCTCCCCTCCTCCCTTCCTATTATTCTCAACCATTTTACAGAACTCATAAAATTAGTCACTGTCTTCTTCAGTAATGGTAAATTATTTTTACTCTACCAGGAAATTTCCCCTCCTATTTTGACACTATTTTTAAAGTAAATAAAATGAAATCTTTGTGTACATGTTTGCAACGGCATCAGTAAAAAAATTAATAAACCAATACCTGAATAAGGAGATAATGACTACTTCTTATAAGACTGGTAACACTCAGTTCTGTGGCAGTAGCACCTATAGATACTAACATGTTGGACAATGATGAACATGTTCTGAATCTCTGCACTCTGAGGAGCTCACTGTTGTGCATTGATAAGGATCATGGCTGAAAACATTGTGGCAAAACTAGTTCCTCCAGTGTGTCGCGTTCAGAGTTAACTCATCCCTCATCCCATCTGTTGGGACAGGACACTCATGCATACAGAAAATTGCAGGGGTAAAAGAGTATGGGTACGTTTCCAGGCATAATGGATATCTCCAAAGAGCATGCTAACTACTCTACCACTTTAAGACAGAAAATAACAAAACTAAAGGAATATCAATTCGGATTTTCCTCTAATGCAGAATGAATAAACCCTGTGGGATGCAAGCAGCACAATCACAGTGTGGACAAGAAGGTAACATGGTATTGACTGAGATGAGCCAGGTGTCTTCTTTCTTACAAAGTAGTCTGCAAGATACGCTCAAAAAGAAAATTATATGATGTGCTTGTATTTATATTTATATGCATATATTCTAATAAATACAACAGTATTTACTCCCTACTAGACAAGATGGAGAAAATGGAGCAAGGTAGTAGAATGTTTATAGCTCATTACATAATTCAAGGCAGTTATTCTTGCTTCCCAAGCAAGTATCCTAATGGCAAGTCTAGCATGCAGAAGGAGAGTAAAAAGGTACAAAATATGATGTGCAACACATTTTAAAAGAAAATAATAGCCTGTCAGGGCCTGTCAGGGTATAATAAGGGCGTTAATCTTGCAATGCTTACTTGATGTTGTCCTTCCAACCTTGAGGAATGCAAGGGCCTGACTTTATATGCCTACTTTGTAGAGATTTATATATAAACTTGATGTTTTCTTCAAAGTGAATACACAGAAACTGACTTTTGTAGGGTGTAATTCATTTGAGCTATTTAAACATTTTGTTCAGGAAAACAAAGTCATTAAGATGTGCTCCATTTTCTTCATAAGTTCCAAAGTCCCTGTTCCTCATAGGGATATCTATATTATACCAGGGTGCTTTTAAGGAATCTGTGACTAATTTTTGGCTCTTGGCTGTGCATATGTGTTAAAGAGGCATTGAAATGCCCAGCACTTCCAAGACTGTTCTAGTTCTGTACAAGGAAGTGTCCCAGCTCTTAGTAGCTGGGAAATGTCAGAAACCGCAAATTGAACCTAGCTGTGAAACTCCTTCATTATGCAGGCCCTGGGTAAGGATTCTTGCCTGAGATTTAGAATGCAAAACTGGAGGTGTCTACAAGCTCTTGCTTTGTCCGGCCTTTATGCTTATCAGTGGAATACAGGACATGAGAGAGGAAGACAGAATGCAGAGCTCTGAGGAGGATGTTTGCAAGAAGAGCATCAAAAGGAACACTAACTCGTATGTATCTATGGAGATTTATATAAGTAATGGAGTGCATCAGATGTAGCTAAAAGATTGTGAAAAACAGATGCCCTCAGATTTGCCCACAAAACTGTTTTAGGGGAATGAAACTGTTTTGCAGGTCATCTGAATTAAAAAAAAAAAATAAAATGGTTGAATTTAGGGAATTGTTCTAGGTGTACCCCCTGTAATTCCTTCTTTGTGCTTTCCACAGAGTGAACTTCATGTCTAAAGTGGCTGTACTTGTCAAAAGTGGCAAGTAGAACTTTTGCAGCATTACAACTCTGACTCATATTAGTAGGAGCATTCACAGTCAGTAGCTACAACTGAGGAAATGTGACTTACATTTTATCTTTTTGAATAAAGTTATTATTTCTGTTATTCAAGGTCATAATGATGTTATTTTAATTGTTATAAGTATTTTCAATTTTATAAAATTAATTAAAATAATTACATTTATGTGGTTTCTTCTTGTTTCCTCTGTTCTTTCCAGTGTCTTTATGTTAAGTATGTAAGCATCTTATGTCCAACTACCTTCTCCTACGCAATTCCCATCACCGTTTTTCACCAAATAATTCCAGCACAGTCAACAATAGACTCAAACCTGATGTGTGAGGACCTTAGTTATATGCAATCAGCATGCACACAGTGAAAGGAGAGCTTAGAGTATAGATAGACCTCTCTACGGAAACTTGTAGAAATTTACTTGACCCTACATCAAAAAAAAAAAAAAAAAAAAATCAATGACACTAAGATTTTCAGGAAACTCCATACCTTCCTAGGACTGTTTTCTCTGTGCAGGGGAAAGTGATTTAGAGCTCTCGTATCATTCAAAATCTGACGCTGGTGCTCCTATTTCTACTCAGCAAGTTCCGATCTGAGTGGAGGAGTGTTTCTAACGAAGGCTGAAAGAATGAAACCTCCAATTATGCTGCCATGTGATATACTATCTTCTCTCTGCAGTGAGAGTGGAGTATTGACTGGGTGAAACTCGACTGGTAGGTTCCTTTGGGGATTTGATCTCATCCCTGCTTCTGTCTGTACCCCAGACTGGGATCTTCTGCTGAACAGCAAAGGGGCAATGGGAAAGGGATTGTTTGTCCCCAAACCCACCTAAAGTGAGATCAGATCTGTGGCACTGTGACTGATACATATGAATACAAGGCAGGGGAGTTTCTGGCTCTGAAGTGGATTCTTCCATGGGAACTTTACTCGTTCCAGGATCTAGACTTTGCTCTGATGAGAAATATTGATATCAGAGATATAGAATATTCTTACAAATCCACTTCATTCCCATTGTGGAGAAATGACCCCTGGTTGGAGAGCCACCCTCAGGACTATCCTGCACAGAAACAAACAGAATATGCTGAATATACAGTGAATTTCACCTGAACAAAACTCTGTCCTCCAAATGAAAACGGCAAAACCTCACTGCAATGCTACACACTAGTCACTCTACTGACGTATTTCAGCTGAAACACTGTTATTTCCAGCTATTCTTGGTCAGCTAATTCCTCCTGCTGACATTGTGATCTGATTCCCATTCCCTCCACGAATAAAGGAGGTTGGCAAAAGTCTGGGAAATATGTAGCACAGAACAACCTTGCTCCAGCAGTAACACAGGCTCAGATCAGCACGTGGCTGTTGGCAGTCAACCTACCACGGAATGTGACTTGGAGCCAGCTCTGTCTCCTAGCTTGTAGCTCTTTCTGTGCAAAACTTCAATTGGGAAGGAGAACCTGTAAAAGTGGCAGGGGTCACAGCAACAGAATAATTCCTGTCCCTCGCCTTCCTGTAGGGCATCAAAAAGAGAGAAAAAGTGAACTAAAATCAGCAGTAACTAAAAGGTGCTATGTTTGGTATATAGCTTTAAATTATAAAACCTCAACATTGCTTTCCTTGGTAAACAATTACTGTAGTTACCATAGGAACACTGAGTGGACAAAAAAGTCTTTATATTTTGAAGATGACTACTTTTTAAGACTCGACAATGAGAATGGAGATTGTTCACAAATTTATAGTTTCTGTCAAATTAAGTTTTTGCATGGCCTATTGAAGAAGCAGGTGCACCTCAATTTTTTCTTTGCATGACTTCAAGCAGTAAGCAAGCTCTTGAGTTTGTGAAATTGATTGTTTTCTTTCCAGATATGGAAGAGGTTGATTAAGAAAATTAGTAGATAAATTACTTTGAACTATAGTTAAATACCAATTGCAGTTGCCTTTACTTACATATGCTCTCTTTTTCCTTTGGGTAAATCTATCTACACAAACACCCAAAAAGTTTGCTCTGTCAAACTGTATCTTTCTTACAATAGCCAATCTTTCCTTATACAGTAAGACAGATTTTTTTTTTCTTTGACTATCAATGCCCACTAA
Organism: Caloenas nicobarica; assembly: GCF_036013445.1. Taxonomy (NCBI): domain Eukaryota; kingdom Metazoa; phylum Chordata; class Aves; order Columbiformes; family Columbidae; genus Caloenas; species Caloenas nicobarica. Next base: position 206,445,682 of record NC_088245.1, on the reverse strand, counting down.
AAAAATACAACTAAAAGAAAAGCAACTTGGTTGTTGGAAACTGTATGACACTGATGTCTAAGACTGCCTTATTAAGACAAAAAAAATAGTTGAACAGCCATATTTCATTTATAGTTTGGGCTTCCCCAATATCTTTTCCGACTTCTTCACTGAAAGTCAGAAGAATTGTGCCATGGTGGTGTGCTGGCTGAATAATCTCACTGCTAATGGATCAAAATTATTTTCAGTAATGCACTAGCATGAAAGGCTTAGGTATTGTGAGTAGGTACACCGTGAGATTGTCCTCATTAGACATAGATTACTGTAATGTGATATCCACTGTAATGTGATATCCACTGTAATGAGATATCCACTGTAAGGAGATATCCACCTCTGGTCATCTATACTCCATAACCACTGGAGAGGAACTGACAATTGGGTGATGCAATCAGGGTCGTCCCTAAGAAGGCTTCAAGAGAGTTTACCTTAAGATTGACAAATTTATGGAAACATGGAAACAAGACTACCTAGTTGAGGGGCAGATACCCACTTTGTGAACTCTTACAGTTAGCGGGATGGACACATAACACAGTTTTCATTAAACAGGAAAAACAGCTTTTTTAAAAAGTGTCCATTTAAGTAATTGTCAAGATCCAGGTGTAATCTTATTTTTCGGGAGTGAGGGGAACAACTGGCTGTTTCTCCTGGTATGGGTCACTAGCTGAGTATGAAGATTAGATGTTCACTTCTCCAGTTTTTTTATGTTTAAACATTAGGCTGTGCATTAAAGCAGCTCAGAGACAACGTGTGCTCAAGAACACTCAGTGCTATTCATTTGTCAAACCTACCCTATTGTACATATTTCTAATGCAGCTACTCCCACAGCATAGAGCTGACAGAAATGCTTATCACAGTGCAGCTCCACTGAGATTCCCAATATGAATTCTGACCTTAACAAGCCATGTGAAAAATCCCATTGTAACCCAAAGAAGTTCTGAAAGATAATTTCAGACATAAATAGGAAATAAGAAAAAAGAACTAAGCAAAAAAAAAAATAGGCTAGAATTCTGTCTCTGAAGAAGACCTGATGGATAAGCACTGGGATCAACTCTGAGAGCCACAGAAGTAAAAAAAATGATAAATAATGAGTAAGGAACAGTGAAGCTCCCTTTTTTTTTTTTTCCCCAGCTAAGAATACCAGTATGGAGCTACTCTCCTGATATTAGAAAACTGCAGTAACTTCTCCATGTTTCTAGTACATCTCTAGAGAAGGCCAGATGTTTGCTTCAGGCAGATGAGGGCATGCTGAGGAGGGTAACTGGAAAAGACTGAACATGCCAAGTCAACAAAAATGTTCATCATTTACATTTACAATTCTCTATCATTTGAAAACAAAATCGTCATTAATCTGGAATGACGTTTTTTGCATTTAGTGACTAAAGTTTACCAAAATTACTGGACCCTGGTATAAGGCCATGTGTATACAGTTGTATGAGGGAAATAGCTTTTTGCACTGCTTGCTTCTCACACTTTTCTTGAGGGTGGTGTTTTCTTGTTAATAAATAAATAAATAAATAGGAAGTAGTAAAAATCTGCCATTCCCTACTTACTGGATGTGAAGCTGGAATGAGAGGAATGCAGGTCTGGTAAAAACCATATAATATCCAAAGCCTGCACTACTAAAAAAATATTACTTATTCCTATATTGATGGATGATGGATTGATTGGTCTTGGGCAGTACCCACTGAATGAAGACCATAAATGAAAAAAACATGAAATAAAGTCCAGACCTAAGAGAGAGAAACAGCTTGATCTACTGAGAGGCTGGAGGACCTAATATAGGAGAAGACCAGTGGTTATATGTAATGTCAAAACTGTAGCAACGTCTATCCAAATGTTACTCAAGAAAGGCAAAGACATATAGTTTTAAGCAGAGATAAAACCTTGTGCTGTACAGAAGAAATAAATAACCCACAGCTCTCACCAAGTCAAAGTTCATATATAAACTGGCCTCAAAACTTTGCATTGTCCACTGATCTATTGATCACAATAGAGGGAGAGAAACAAAACTCTCATAATATGGTCAATTAGTTTGTTAGACCCATGTCTGAGCAGACATCTCTCTTCTGAGGAGTTGCTAGTGTTTTCCCAGTAAAGAGTTGCAGTTTTTCAAGCTGTTTAGAAGTACTTGTACTAATTCTGTTTTCTTGAGACTATTGTTTTCTTTACAAATGAAGTAAGGTGGTTTTGCTTACATGGAGTTTAACATCTTTGAAAACAAGGAAATAAGAGCTTTGAGGGAACCAATTGCATAAGACATATCAGCCTAGATTTTTGTTTGTTTGTTTTTTGAGTTTTGGACACAAAGATTTGCAGCCTGTCTTTGAGACTGACACTACTGACAGTCTTTCAGCAGTGAGAGGACACAAGTGAATTCTCCAGAAATACCTTTTAAAATTTCAGTCAATAAATTAATCTGAAGAACAGAAGTTAAGTATGGAGGAAGACTGTGAAGAAATTGCAGAGAGTACAATCAATTAGGTAATGATTTGTTAATTTAGAGAAGAGTTAGAGAATGTACATTGCCATGTTTTCTTTGTGATCATATTCAAGAAATTATTTCCAAAGTTAACAAGTTTGTTGCTGGTCTTGACTGATTACTCCTGTAGTCAGAAGAAAATTATTCAAAGATTGTTCATGTAACAGATAAAAGAGTTTTAAAATAACATTAGGAATATCATTAACATCACCCTAGCCATCAAAATATTCAGGCCTTTGTCCTTACAATTCATTAAAGTACCTATGCATGCTATCAGATCAATTGATGTGATAGGCAGTATTCATCTCAATTCATTTTGGACTTCTGTCATATAGATTCACTGTTATTTTCTACAACTCCATTCATGCCAAGATGTAAAGTCAAAGGGAAATTTAACAAACCACATTCTGTTTTCAAAAATTATGCCCTCTAAGACACAGAACTTTGCTCTGTTGCAGTCCTGTAAACTGCAGCTCTCCAGGGTTTTAATATCTCAACTGTCCATGTAAATTAAGTTTTATGGGTTTGCTACCATTCCAAAGCTCTGCAGATTACCATCTTGCTGTATGATCTTCTCCTGAACCTGTTAAAATAATCAAGATTTTGATACAAGTAGAAAAAGAAGATGAGAAATAGTTAGCTCCACATGTTTTAGAGCTCGCCTTTTCCTCAGTTTCATGTCAGTTCTCTGTCATTTTTATGTGAAAGAGAAGTTGAGCAGTCAATTTACCTTTTATTTTATTTTCTTTTGGGGTTTTTTTGGTTTTTTGGGGGGGTGTGTGTACTGAAATCAGTTTACAAGGAAAGTATTAAATGCAAAACATTCAAATGGACTCTCAAAGAAATCCTCTGCCCCTCCCGCTCCACACACCACCGAGATGTGTCAAGTGCAGATAACAATCCCCATGGACACCAAGAGGAAGAAGCAGTTAGCACATCTTCAGTTCGTGGACTCAGGAATTCCCACCTCACTTTACCAGTATAGAACAGAGATTGCTCCAACCTTCATGTAAACCTGGAGACTTATTAGACAAGAGAACATGAAACTTCTGATTTAGGATTTTGCTTATAATCAGGATGAAAATATCCATAAATTAAATCAGTAAACTTCATCTTCTCAAACTAAGACTATAAAAATGCCTGTATATTGAAATCCTATCAGTTCTTCCATGATGCTTAGCACTATTAAAAATTAACTTTACTTAAATTTTTGACTTAATTGGCATAGAATACACAGCAAGAATTACCACTGATTGGCCCTTTAGTGAACATGATGTGAAAGAAGTCAAGAATTTCTGACAACGTATAGGTTTTTATAAACTTTCCAATAAAATACTGTTTTTTAATAAAAGCCTATATATATAGTAACTACACAAAAATGAAATACAAGTTAATAAATGAAATATAGCACTTCAAGAATTCAGAAACTCTGCATGTTTTCAAAACTTTCAGACACTTTAAATATTGGAAATAAAAAAATGAACTAAAAATTCTAGCAAAATAGTAAATGTCTGTTTATTCTTCTTTTATTACTCTTTATCATCTCCTGCAAAAGACAGCAGTGTGAAGCAAATGATGGATTTTTGGCATTCAGATACTCCAGAGATAGGAGACACACTTGGATGATATTCTGCTTTGACGAGCTTTCGATGCCTGCATGAGAAAACAAGGTGGTAACTAGAATTTCTACACCTCTATACAGATACAGATGCAGATAGAGTACCAAAAAATAACATCTAAAAGGTCTTCTAGTATTTAGAAAGCTAGGAACTGACATTTCCTGCTCTCTCTTCCCTTCACTTAGCACAGAAAAAGCAAACAAACAGAATAAAATTACTTTTGCCCAGAATGAGTACTGAGATGCAAACTTCAATACGTTTTTATCCCCATGTGTATATAATCAACAAGCTGCTTGTTCTGCGCTAAAAGCTGTTTGATACGTTGCCTCAAAAGCACTACAAGAAAGGCTGATAACATACTTCACCATTTTACAGCAGCAAGGACTGCGCATGCTCAGTGCAGTTGTCACCTAGGAAACAAATGATTGCATCTTATTTTTGGCATAAGGTTGTAGGTGTACGAAAGATCTGAAATACGCTCCCACACAGCGTTGAACTCATTCCTCATGATGCCAGCAAGAGTAATGAGCGGAGCCGCTGGGAAGCACCTCCTCGAGGTAGCCAGAGAACCACCCACGAGCACTAGACGTGATGCTGGACCTCCTCACCGCATGCACCTCCCAGGAGCGCTCTGTTACGACTGGTGTAATGCACAAGTCAGGGCAGACTATCAGAAGAGGTTCTTCGGGACTGAAGATCTCCAAATAAAATCTGCAAGGCACCCAGAAGCAGCATGCATCAAGATGTAAAAGCATTCAAATGGATTTTAATGAAACAATTAATTTAAGTGCTCTTCAGATCTTGATGTGAATTGCCTCTGTATCACAGCATTACAGCGGGTTGCTTAATAAATTGATAGATTTTAAGGCCAGAAGGGACCATTATGATCATCTAACCTGACTGCTTGCATAGTAGAGGTCAGAGGCTCTCACCCAGAAATTCTGTAAGTAAAGCCCATAACTTTAGATTAAGCAAAAGCATCTCTTCCTGAAAGCCTTCCAAACTTGATTTAAAGACTTTAAATAATAGAGCATCCACCACAGCCCTAGATAAATAGCTTAATGGGGCATCATCATAACTCTTAGGGTTTTGCATCTTATTGTTAATTTTCAGTTTCCAGATTTTTATCCTATTTTTCATGCAAGCAGCTTGCAATGTAACTGTGACCTACTTGGAAAGAGCTTGATTGTGAAATCTTATGCAGCTTTGTCAATCACAAGGTATGTACGCACAATTGCCTTTCCCTCTTTTTTCCCTCTCCCTGAAAAGCCACCTCTATGACATTCCTAAGACAGACAGGCAGTCCTTATCTTTATTCTATGGATCAGCATTATTCTTTGCCTCTGTTACATGACAATATTTGCTGGGAAGATGTAGCTTTTCAAAAATAAACCTTTGGTTTGATTCTGGTGTCATTACACAAAGTTCTCCTAAAAGGGGAATGTCTGCAAAGCAATACTGAGCATGCATTTATACAGAAATTGATACTTTATACTACCTCTCCACATGGATTTGTTTACTACATATTAACAAAAAGGTGATTAACTTCAATTTAAAAAAAATGAGCTCCTGCAAGATCATTAATACACTACAAGTTCACTTTACACCTTATTTCACAGTTGCCTCCCTCTGTAGACAAACCCAGAGTGCAAACTGATGTCTTGTTCTAATCTTAACACACATATGTGCAACCTCATAGGCAGCAGGAAAGATCACTTGTGATTTATACCCAGGAAGGAAATGAGAATGACCTCTTCTAAAGGGCTGCACATTAAATGGAATCATAGAAATATGATGGTTTCATTAAATCTGACAGAGTAATATGTGTCATTTAACAATCTAGCCTGCCACCATTATGGCTTGTAGCGTTCATCTTATTTGTGCTGTGATGGTCCCTTTCTAGCACTAAGATTAAGTGTTTCTTTTTGTCTGTACAGGGTCTTGCACAACAGGGTCCATGGTTAGGGGCACATGCATGTTACTATAGCAGAAATAAGAAATGTTAACCATAGTTCACTTCAGTGGAACTCAGTGTGCACATATGGTCTGTCCATATGGAGCTGATTTCAGAATGGGTTCCTTTATGTGCAGAACCTTATGAGTTCATCAATAGAAAAGATGAACCTTTCAATAAGGAAAATAAGTAGAGAAGCAAAAAGAAAAGCTGATGGCCAGAGGCGACAATATTCTTTTTCCTTTCAAATTTCACCTATTAAAAATAAAGAAAATATCAGCCACACAGAAATTAAAAATCATGACTGCCTAGACTTGAGTTGCTTGTTGATTCTGGATATCACTTTGTGTCACACAATGTTAGCACTATAACAAAGATACATGCTAATAGAATTAATAGTTTAAAAAAATGATCTTGTGGGGGGTGGGATGCTTCTGGGTTTTAGTAAAATCGTGGATAGCTCTATCTCAGTCTGATGATGTTTCATAGCTTATAAACTACTGCTTGGTAGGCTGAGGTTAAAATGATCATCTGAAAATTCCATGTCCTGAGACATCTGCAAAATTATTTCATCTTTGCAAAGGAGAATGCACACAAATTGGTGTTAATTGCCACATTCATATTTCTGACTTAGTCAAATGCCTTTAAAGCCTGATGACAGCAACAAAGCTGAAATCAGCAAAGGGAATGTAGCAAGATGGAGCTGAAATAAGGATCAACTGATAAGAAAGCAAAATATTTCTGGCATCTAAGCCACTACTTTGGAAGACTCTGTCCATTTAAAACAGCTTGACCTCCCTCCAAAACATCTATTTTTGAAAACAACTCTCCAGAGAGGCTGTACAGCATGGTTGCTGGCAGTCCAGTTGCTTCAAAACTGGGTCTGTAGTGAAAGGTGCTGCAAAGTGAAGATGTAAGATGGTATTTTTACTTGGACAACAATGACTTCTTATGATGTAAAGGCTACAGGACAAAAAATGAGCTCTGTAGGTAAATTTTAAGAGATGTAGATGTGCTTAACTGGATCACAGCTAAACTGTCCATCTCTGTAGCCTTCATTAGCATTACTGTGAATTGCTCTATGTGTCTAAGTGAAGAGCAGACCCCAGAAGTCTGATGCTAGGACTGCACTTGGTCCTATAGTTACTGGATTTTGTTCATTTTCATTTTGACATACTGAAGTCTCTGTTTACAGTAAACTGTCTTATCTCTCCCGTGTTTTTTGCAGTTTTCAAACTGCCTTACTGCAATTCTGTTAAGATCACTTTTTGGGTACAATAGCTCCAGAACCGACCACCTGCTTCTCACCTCCAAGCTGTTCAGCCCACACCTGCATTCCACGAAGAAGCTTGTGTGGCATACTGGGAAGGGAGAGCATGTGGGACACACTACATATTTTGCAGGTATGTGTGCTGTAATAAGTTCAGGACTGCCTCAATTTCTTATTGAGTTTAATAGTTATAATATTTAATCTCTTGTTGACTTTCTGCCTTTGTAAAGGAGATGGATTGTAAAATGAAGCCTCTACAACAGCCAGACTCATAACAAGTATTAAGTGAAATGATTGATTACACAGGCCACAATATGTTAAGACTGAAAGTGTCACTTTGTAATTAAAGTGTCAGAACAGCTGGGAAGATTTATAAGGGTGATATAATGAAATTATTATTCTGAGGTTTGTCTGTTTCTTGTAAATTTTGTCTGCCACTGGCAGGTGCATTAGACATGTGGTATTTATAGCATGGGCTTTCAAAGCATAGTTTCAGGGATTAATGTATGAAAAATTAATGTATAAATCTTTGAAAATCAGATTAGCAGGATAAAATAATAAGAACATTGTCAAAATAAGAATAACAGCCTGAATTCCCAATGTGTTAATTCTGTTTCGTAGGTCTCTGAAGACAGAGCACAGGTTTAGATGTCCTTTGCCTTACTCATAACATTGCACCTAGCTGTGCTCAGACTCATCCCACCCAAGGGCATCCTCCTGCAGAGCACAAGCTAAAAGCATTGAGGACATGGACAAGCAGAGGGAAATTTGAGTTCACAAATGGTGATGCTTATTGCTCATAATGTTGCTTCAAATCCACACAGGTAAAGAAATTCAGCCCGCATCCTTAACGGTTTTCAAACTCTGCTGTGAACCACTCTTTCATGTAGCTAAACTCCAGTTCAGTGTACATGTAAATATGACATTTGACCTATGTAGGTATCACAACATATTAATACTTCCAAATGACTTTTGAACACTGATTTTATTTTGCACTCTTTATAAGCACAATTTGGGTTTGGGTGGGGTTTTTTCTGACTAATTGCATAAAAGTGATCATGAGCTTATTCCGCAAGATTCTGTTTCAGATCAGAACTCACTTGTTCAGGTATCACTACAGAGGTATTGACACAGAAGATGAGTGTCTAAGTGTTTTCCACTTCTGCTGTGGAGATGTAGGGCAGGAAACACTTGTCTCAATACAGATACCTGCTGACATCTGGGATGCAATGGGACATTTGAGACTGCACTGAGCTGACAAAACAGCATGGGAGCTGAGGGAGACTTGCAGCTTTTAGGATTCTGAGGTGGGACACTCTGGGGATATCCTCAAGACTCAAATGTCACTAGGTGCCTACACTTCAATGGCTGAATCCCTCTCCTAGTCAACATGACTGGTGGCACCTGGAGACACAAATCCTCCAGGTGCATTCCTACACTTCTTCAGTTGCTCAGATAAATGGCATCTAGAGCCATTCGAGATGCCTAAGGCTATTTGGCCAGGTTTCCATCTGCCTTGTCCAGAAGGTGCCAGTCTGTTTGGTCAACTAGAATCTAGACCTTTCCATCTGCATTGGCTTAAATATCTATGTTCAGAGACCTAAACTAAGTCCCTAACTCACCTGTGACACCTCCATGGAGATACCTGCATGCAGGTATCTAAATTAATGCATCTTAACTCCCCAAAGAAATTGTGTCTGTCAGATACAATTTGATTTTGAATTAGTTTTTTGCTTTTCATGAGGCCACATAAAGCCTTTATATTCTAAAAAACAAATATTGAAAGAAAACATCAAAATAAAGCTGGTTTATTTTTCAGTGTAGCAATTTATAAAATATTTTGCACATATGAGTTTTCCTGTGTGTGTGAGTGTTAGTTCTGAAGACAGGTTGTGTGTTTTCAGATCTTTGAACAGATATTTAAAAGAAAGCAACCATTTTTTCATTAATAACTATAGGTTTGATCACTCCAAACCAGAAGCAAATTCAGCTTCAATTCAGCTAAAAGCATAAGAGGAAATTAAGATAGATAAAGATTTACTTTGAGTAATTTTAATAAAATACATGGATTTTTCATTTAAAAATGGCATTTCAGGTTAAATTTCAGTAAGCTAAAATACAACAAAAATTAAAACCTTTAGATAAATCATGTTGTATACTCAAAATGTAACTAAATATTTGGATATTTATGTGAGAAAATGATTTTTTTTAGATTCTTTTAATGCACAGTTATTTTTTTCCACTTTGGTAAAAACAGAAGAAGAAAACTGTACTGAAGAAAACTGTAGTAATTCCTATTACCCAAACCCAAAACTTTAATATATATTAAAATAGGGTCAAGAATGGGGATCCTCAGTCTTCTCTTTATTGCTAGATTTTCAGATGAGACTCTTTCTTCTTCCCTCATTTTATTTGTACTCAAATCCTTTCTTCATTGCCAGACAATATATGCAGTAATAGTAATTAAGCTCTGAAAACGTAATGGTTCTATGCTTCAAAAAATGGTAATACGGCTATTATTTCATCTCCTGCATTTCCAAGAAGTATATAGCAGCTGCAAAATCCTTCTCAAAATTCCTGATTGCTCCTTGGTTCTTTGCAAAGACATACATTTAAAAAAAATTTTACTAGACATATTTTTTCTCACATTGTTTAATGAAAATTACATCTTTTCATTTGCAAAATTTTTATGCCAACCAGTATGACATATTCTATATGCTGCAAGCTTTAATATTTTCTCCCAACACTATCTTTCAAAATATAATTTTTACTACATTAAAATTTGAAATTTCTGTGATATGTTTTTATTTCTGCTAAAAATACATTTTTAAATGTGCATTTCCAGTAACTGGAAAAAACATTTTGGTTAATAAAAGGCTTGAAATACACATTCAAGCTGATCAATAAAAGAAATAAACCCTCTGGAAGATTTCATTTTCATTATTTCTCAAAATGCTAACTAGTTTCCAAGTTTCTCAGGATTTTTGTTTTCACCTTTCATAATTTTTTTTAAAGTGGAATGTTTGTCAATGGGGAAATAATCTGGGAAGTACAGATTGTCCTTTATGTGTACCTACTATATATGATATAACACATGATAATACGGTTATGTTTAGCTATATGTTAATATATACAAATTTTAATGTGCTGCAGACTCCCTTTACAGCAAATAGTAAGAAATAGCTGCTTATAGTATGCAATTCAGATCATTATGAGGCAGATATCTAAAAAGGTCATATGGATTGCAACTAAAATTGTCCATTTTTCTCCCTTGATTGTAAAAACCTGGAGTGACATATTCAGATGCATACACCTACAGTGCTATTTTTACTTGGTAATTTTTGAAAGTGAAAAAAGGTTTTAGTGAGTAGATGCCCCCAAAATTTGAGCATTCAAAATTATTAGTCTTTAGGAAAAAAATCTGGGTTATTCATGACTTGTTATCAAAGAGGAGGAGGGAGAAGCTGAGAAATGAAAATAACATGCTAGAAGACTTTTCCTACAGAATTCAGCCTGAAAGCCTTCAGCTGCAGGTCTCAGCAAGGAAAAGATTTGAAATCAGTCCAGGCATGATTTTCAGCTTGGCACACTCTGAGATACCCTCTTTGTTTGCTGTTTCCATAGTAATTGCATTCCAAAGTCAACATATATATAGCCTCCTTTATTCAGAATTGGACATTTCATTTTAAATCATTCTGCTTTACATCTTCAGTAATATTTTTCTAGAAATGGAGAAACACTCCATGTCATACATTTGCTTATAAATCTGATAACATTGAACTTTTCTTTCCGTTTGTAGAAAATATACTGTTCACTGTTCGAGGAAAAGCTACTTATCTCTTAATATTATTTCTATTTCAGAAGGTTGTCTAGAAGTATAATAAAGATTACAAAACAACCGATACTGCAGGAATCTATCTCCTCCAATTTATGGATACTTAAAAGTATATAGGTGACACAGGTCACATTTAAAGGTGAGAGCATTCATCTAGCCCATCTCTTTGTAAGGACAGTTTGTACAGAATTAATGCAAACTTATCAGTACAGCTGAAAAAATGCATAGGCAAGTTCATTTTTGTAGATACATGTCTTTGGCAACTCATTCAAGGCTGTTTTTATTTATGTTGCTTTGAAGAAATCAAAAAATGTTTCGGTGAGGCTTAATACAAACCAGTGCCATGCTGGCGGGTACCACATGGCATCTCTGCTGGGTTCAAGGACCACTCAGGCTTACTCTGGTGAGGCAATGCACGGTCAAATGCAAGGTTAGAATCACCTTGCTTACATCTCACTCTGCTTCAGATGTCTGCATCTGGGCTGGTCACCTTGTCTTTTCTTTGTAGTAATGAAGAGAAAATGGCACTTTCTGCAAGTGATTGAACTGAACTATCTTGGTCCTCTATTTCAGAGTGAAATGACTGTACTCAAGACCTGCTGGAATTTCCTCTGAAGGAAACCCACTGTTAGTAGCTCAAGTGTATAAAACTGAGGTTAGGGTAGATGAGTTCCACTTGGAGTTTCATTCATTTGTATTTACTCATTTATCACATCTGCTATATAAAGCTCTGCCTGTGATATGTGCTGTTTCACTACTGGCAGGAAGCAGAGCAGCAAGTATCCCCCAATTTTTCAGCCATGAGTCAATATCTGTGTGTTTAGACTATACAGAAAAGAATAAAAAAAGCTGTCAAACACAAAATATTTGAATACTTAAGATAAAACATCCAGTGTCAGCCACATCTCACCAAATTTTAGATTTCTACAATGTGGATATTGTACAACTGAGTAAACTAAACTCCCACAATAATAAATGGAAAGGAATAAATACTTCATTTAGACTATTTTAGGTATTTGCTTTGCTTTAGGATGAGGTAATTTACATCCTAAAATTTTCCAATTCACAGAATCACAGGATGGTTGAGGCTGGAATGGACCTTTGGATGTCATCTGTTCCAGTCTCTCTGCTCAACCAGGGCGACCTAGAACCAGTAGCCCAGGATCATGTCCAGACAGCTTTTGAACGTCTGCAAAAATGGAGGGTCCACAGCCTCCCTGGGCAAACTGTTCCACTGCTCAGTCAGCCTTGCAGTGAAAACGTGTTTCCTGATTTTTAGAGGGAATCTCCTGTGTTTCAGTTTGTCCCCATTGCTCCTAGTCCTGCCACTGGGCATCACTGAAAAGAGCCTGCCTCCATCCTCTTTGTGCCGTCACTGCAGGTATTTATACACATTAAAGAAATCCCCCTAGAGCCTTCTCTTCTCCAGGCTGAGCAGTCCCAGCTCTCTCAGCCTTTCCTCGTAAGAGAGATTCTCCAACCCCTTCATCATCTTCTTGGCCCTTTGCCAAACTCTCTCCAGTATGTCCATGTTTCTCTTGTAGTGAGGAGCCCAGAGCTGGACACACTACTCCAGGTGTGGCCTCACCTGTGCTGAGTAAAAGGTAAAGGATCTTCAAGTAACTTCTCTCCAGTAACTGTAAATCAGCCCAGATGAGTAGCTCAGATTCAGGTAGTTACATTTGATCAGAATAATTCAACATGTAGGGTGGGCTCTCCATTGACAACAACGAGGTTTATCTATATCCTTTTCCTTGGAAGATTTTTGCTTCATCATAGTTTAGTCCACCAGTGAAGGCAAAGGCCTTTCCTGTATATAGGACAAAGACAACTTATTGACTGAATAAAGACAAAGATAGATACTTGCTGCAAATATGGCAGGTTCATATGTGACATGAACTTTTCTTAACTCTTAAGCTAAACTAAATGAAGAGACAGAGAAACTGGCAATGGTACTTCTGATTTATGTTCTTTATTTAATTATGTTATTGTTGTTAGTTTTGCTACAAATTCTCAAACACATTAAAATAGGCTTTGTGTGGCCTCAGAACAGGCTATGTCATCTCTCTTGACCTTATTTTCTTTACCTGTAAATAAAGGCAAAATACTTAATTATATGTCATACCAACACATGAACCATTTGCAGTTCTCCGGGCAACATAAAGTACTCAAAGCACAAGATGTTCCACACAGAAACATATCGATCACACTGAAATCAAATGCATGCAAGGACAGTTAAAAAGTGTGGCATGCCAACAGATCAGTTTGGTTCCTTGTCCTGTTCATTTAAATAAGTCTATTAATAATTTAGCTAATACCAACTTTGGCCAAAACAGAAAGAATTTTTGTTACCAAGGTTCCGTAGAAGTTCATTGGGACGGACTTGCAGTGTATTGTAAACTACTAGACGTATTTCGGGAATCAAATAGGTACTGTTCCTATGGGGTTTTTATTTATTGCATATTTACAAGAATTATCTTTGGCCCAATTCCACTGCAGTTAATTGGAGTTCCTTAGAGGTGCAAACTGATTCAACATGTCAGGGTGAAAGGACTAGCAGAGTTCAGCCCCAAGTTGTTAAACATGATACAAGAATCAAGGTGTCATGGCCTACATGAGTGAAAAGGTCAGAGTAGACAGAGACTTTATCACTACTTTAGTCTCTAAAATGAAGGAGCTATGAGGTTTTCCCCATGGCATTGACCGTTTCTCATAGCAATTTCACAACCTGCGTACGTGACGCTGATGATGAGAAGGAAGAAAGCGGCCACAGTGAGAGCAAGGTATCTGTGCTACCACCTCACTGCTGTTACTACCTATGTCCCAGGAGAAGGAGCTTGCATGGGGCATGGGGACACATATAGTGAAAGGAAGGAAGGATACGGCCCTTTATTCTCCTGAAACCCCATCTTAAGAAGCCTGTGTGCTAAATACAGTTTCAGAACTGATACACTTCTTTGAGCAGTTGAATTCTATCCATTCATCTTTTAACATGCAATACAAATAGAAAAATCAGAAAATAAAGTAATCCATAAAAGCAACCTCCCTGCAAAATGCCTCTTACCCAAATAATAAGGGTGAAGTCCAGAGTTTTTCAGTCACTGAAAGAGAAAACAAGAGCTTTGTCCCCATGAAATAAAAACATTCCCAAAAGTAGAGCAGAACTGACACTTCCTTCTAGTTCTGGGAGATCCCAAAATATCAGACCTAGAAAACTTGAGACATCACTCCATATAGAAAAGCTACAGGCAAATGTTTTCAGGAATTTCTGTGCTTTATATCTTTTCCATGGAGGAATCTGATATCAGCTCATGGCATTGGGGCAGTGTTTGCTTTTAAGCACAATGTGCAAAATAAAATAATCGAAAAGTATATTCCTCAAGAAAGAATTCGTATAAAAGCGGTTGAGGTCCAATTCTCTCTTCATTTCTATTTGCTCATTTTTGGTGTAAGGGACAATTAAGATTAACCATATACACATTGTCAGTAATTTTCACACTGTGACCCATTTTCAGTACTTTTCTCATGCTGTCGTCATCACTCCTTAGTGATGAACCCATCTTTGGTCACATTGGTAGGCACATGCCATCAGGATGAACAATACTTTCCTGCAGTTTCCACATATTTAAAAGCATTTTACCTAACATAATATGTGGCTTTGGTTTTTGTGAGTGGAAGACCAAGTTCAAAATAAACTCATCTGTGTTTAATGCTAGATCACATTAACATTTACTAACACACACAAAGCTTCTTCTAGCAAAGCCTTTTTTGTGTCTGACACTGAATTTATTTTAAAAGTGTAGCAATTCATTGTTGTTGGTGTGTCAGTCCAAATCTCTCTAAATGCCCAGCTTTGCATCAGTGCCAACCGCTAAAATTTCACTGTCACTGAAACAATATCCTTTTACCATATGACACCACATCGTACTCGCTTGTTTTCCGTAACCAGCCAGCATACACAGACACACACACACAAAGTAACACCTGTACATTTATAATGTAGATAAATATTTATTGTAGGGAGATAGGTACATTGTGTTATTGTATCTGAAGACAGGCAAGTGGGTGACACAAAAATCCTGGCATAAGCATGAGGGCTTTTGGCATTTTTATGTGTTCTTATAAAAAATGTAAGGAATTGTATAAAGTTCCCTTTGGGAACTCACTCTGAAGCCTTTGCATCTCCCACTTCCCAAGTGATCTGCCAAATTTCTGCCCTCAGAACCCAGTCAGTCCTTCACACTTTATGAAATTATCTTTCCCCTCAAGTCTTTTGACATTTACTGGATTTGTTTTTTCGATGAAAGCATACCTTGACAAAAAGATTCTATTTATAAAATTGCTTAGACCAAGTCCATCCGATGTGACTAAGAATAACTGAAGCTTCATTTAAACATTCTAGACACAAGAATCCCTTTCACTTTTGTCAGAAATACAAACCGTATTTGTTCATAAATAAATCTCTTTAATTTGTCTTAGTTAATACCTTAGTACTCTGCACAACTAACACATTACTTGCTTTTCAAACTATTTATTTTTGGTAACATTTACATGTATGTTCTCAGGCTTGGGGAGAAGAAAGGACTTCCAGGAACATACTTGGCCATTCACTTATTTCAACTGTCTTTCTAGGTACATGAGCTCTCCCAGGACAAAGGGTGCATAGATAATGTTTACAGTATCCATGTGAATAACCTTGAAGAAATCTATGTTGTTGGCCACAAAATCTATTTTGATTTTTTTCTTCTTAATGGTTGAAAACAGGCTTAATTCTTAATTTGTAAAATAAACCCAAAATCTTTTGCATTTTCCTTTCTAATTACTCTGGGATCCTTGCTGTTGAATATCAAAGAAGTGTTATAATATTTGCAAGCTCAACAGTAGAGACCAGGGACTGCCTGGTGACATCTGTGCTAAACATATCACTGGTTGCAATGGAGCAATATTTAATCTGCTTTTGTCTTAGGAATGGTCAAACCAAAAGAACATGTTGTCCAGTATCCTGCCCTCAAAATGTGCCATGGCAGATGTACTTACAGGTCTGCAAACAGAACATGTCTATAGAGACATTTCCCTAGAGTGATCTCTCATCCTCAAGTAATTTAGGGTTCAGAGACTTCTGGAGCCAGAGACAGTGTGTTCATACTGAACAGGCTTTGATAGTTTTGCTTCCTGAATTTGTCTGGTCAGTTTTTGAACCTATTAAAATTTTTAACCACAAGGGATCTAGCACCTTAAGAGTGACTTGTAGGAAGAAAAATATCTTTTTGCTTCTTTCAAACTTACTGCATCCTAATGGCAAAAAATAAGGAGAAAAATGAGAAAAATAGTTTTTATTTCACTTTCTCTGTGTTATTCAAAACTGTCAGCTATTATCAGAATCGTCGTACATTACTTTGGAAGGATTTTTTCCCAATTTTCCCAGATGCTTAGTGTCTTACCAAGACATTTTGTTCTTTATTCAGAGTTTGCAGCATGAGAAACTGAGTTTCCTATCCTTGAGTTGCATTGAAGTGAAATTGAATGTCAAGGTCTTATTTATATATTTATTTAGCTGTGGATTAATTAGCAAAGTTCTACAGAGAAAGTCAAATTCAGTACAATTAGATTCTTCATGACAGTCATTATTTGGAAGAGGGGGGAGAATCAGAGACTACATCTGATAGCTGAGTCTTTTGTGTAGCTGGGCCTTTGAGTATTGTCAGACAGTTATGGAAGGTTAATAAGGGTTTTTGAATTCTAAACAATGTATGTCTTTTACCCTTATCTTTCGTTTGCTGTCGAGAGGTTTAAATTAATAGAAATGTGAGTGGAGCTATTATAATTGCCTACTTTATTATCTGCATTTTTTGCCTGCAATGAGCTGGGACTGAAGAACTGCGTGATGTTCTCCACTCTGCAGAGTGGGGGAAGCAAAAGGAAGATGTGTGTCCTTCTCCTGTGGGTGTTTCGGACTTGCATGTCTTTACCATCCATTGAAACACAGGAGGACCTTTCTTGAAAAAGGTACAATAATAAGCAGATACACAGGTAGCAGTCTGGGAGATTAGGGAACATTTGCTTTCCACAGCTTTCCTTCTCCCACCATGTCTTATGGAAAATGTCTATATATAATAGTCTCCGTTAGCCTGGTTTTATCTGATTTGCTCCTTCTACCAGAGTAACCAAGATAAGGTTGTCTCAGGCAAAGCAAAAGCTGCAGACTTTAAGAACCCATCAGCAATAAAAAGTCATGGCATTTAAGGGGTTCTCTGAGGTATCTGAAAGTCTAGCCAGCCAAGCTGCTTTTCAGACTCAAAGGAGGTAAAGCTTACTTCTGTACATGTTTTTCTGACAGAACTATCCACATTTAATCACATTTTTCATGTTCTTTTTTGTGCTAAAATTTCTTCTATAGATATGAAAACATCAGCTATCTTTCCTCATCCACAAAGTTTTGATTTACCTTAGCAGATGGGATACACTTTAGAAAAGCTGTAGCATTCTCCTCACCATTTTTGAGCATGGAAAGGCATTTTTAGTAGTATGTTAAAAGGACCAATTCATGACTAAAATAATGTGTTCTTAAACTTAAGAGAAAAATATGCATGTGAACTGCTTATCTGATACAGATATCCCCTTCTGTCTACGAGCAAAGGAAGGTTTTATGGAAATCCAGCTGCTCTTGGCTCAGAAGTGATTACATGAGGTGACCTCAGCCTCAGAGGGTCCCAGCTGGTTTATATACACACACCTGTCCAAACTGACTCTCTCATTCCTTTTGCAAATTTAGTTTTTGACACTGCAAAGCTGTGTTTGCCTTACCATCAGGATCTTCTGTGACCCACTCGGTGCTAAATGTCACTCTCATGTTTTTTAATACACTATTTGATTATCTGTTTTCCAAAGCATTCACACACAGAAAACCTACAGGCAGCTACTAGGAGTTGTTATTATTCTTCTGTGTCTGAAGAGCTGGATAAATGGAGCAGGACAAGTCTGTGAGAAGGGCCTAGAGGCACTCATTAGACACAGCTGTTTCTGAAGAGGAGCCAAACACAGTGGGCAGCTCTGGAGGAAGGTCCACCCCTTCCAGTCAAGCTGCAGAGAGTTAGGTTTATCAGAGGACACTGGAAAGGAGGAAGATTATAGGTTTTTAAATACAAGAGTAAGACTCTGCAGTTGATTGAGACACAGCTGCGGGGTACCTGCCACAAGGACTCAGGACATGGTGTTGCAAAATGGGTGACAGTCCAAGAGGTCTCCAACAGAACAAAGACCAGCCTTGCTTCTCCCCTAATTGTTGTCACCACTCGTTTTGCATGAGTAAGAGTGCTCTTCTGACCCCTGAGCAGGCCAGTTCCCTTTGAAAAATGAGCAGAACATTAACCCAGCAAAAACTATGAATAGTTTCCTTGCAGGTTGCTGAAAAACTTTATGTGCTTTCAGCCTCAGTGAGCTGTTAGATGAGACAGGGATTTCCCCAACCAGCACACTATTATCCACCTGGTTAAACCTGAGTCCTAGACTGCTATCAAGGCCAAATTTACATATCAGCCACACAGTAGTAAAATATTGTACGGTACTTTTCCTCTGAAAGCTGACAGGAAAGCATTCAGAACCATTTACCAAAATTTCTACTCTGTTCAGCGTGATCCCAAGAGCCAGAAGCCAGGCTGCCTTTCAGCAAATACCTGAAAGCAGAGGTGAAGCATAGATAGAGTGTAACAGAACTACAGAAATTATTGCTTCTGCATCCCCCTTAGATGTTCTTCTGTCATCAAGACTGAGAGACATCAGATAGGCATTGCGTCACCTGCAGTAAAAACCCAGATTGTAGATGGATAAGTCGGTAACTACTTTAATATAATCTTCCCCAAAAATATATACTGAGCATGACATCATATGGTATGGAATATCCCTTTGGCCGGGTTGGGTCAGTTGTCCTGGCTGTGCTGCCTCCCAGCTTCTTGTGCACCTGGAATGACATGAGACACTGAAAAGCCGTTGACTACGTAGCACCAACCGAAACATCAGTGTATTATCAACATTATTCTCATACTAAATCCAAAACACAGCACTATACCAGCTACTAGGAAGAAAATTAACTCTATCTGAGCCAAAGCCAGGACACAAGATAAAACTGCCTTTTGTCTTTTGCTGCTGCTTACATACTTTTATTGCTCTGATTGCATCAGTGCCTCTTCTCTCTTGCTTTGGACTGCAGATCAATGACTTTTTCATGCTTTTAGGTGTTAGCCTGTGTTTTTAGACCAGTTTCAATATCTGTTTTCTGGTGCACTAAGTCTGTCTCTATGCTCCTAGTATCAGGTCAAAAATAACATGGCCTCATAATATAAGCGCTGATCCAGTAAAACTCACTGGTTCAATGTTGTTAAAATGGATAGGCTAACTTTGTGCCAGCAGGATTTGTAACTGATCAAATATTATCTGTTCACACCTTTATGTTTTTGCTAGAACAGGTATTGCTCCTCTTTACAGGCAGGACAAAACCCATAAAACTGTAGCAGTGGCCTTTGACTGATTCAAGAATGCTGGGACTGGAGATTTGTGCATGGACCAGGTTACATTAGGATCAGGAAGGGGATTGATTCACCATTGCAAAGATTGTTACCCATAACCATGAGAACACAACTTTAGCCTGGGAAACCAACTACACCTGTGAATTCTTTCTGCAAGAGTTCAGGGCTAAGGCTGGCTGGGGTGACAGGAGCGCTTTGAACCACTGCACAAGCCAAGCTTAACTGAACCTTGCACTGGATTTCAGGTTAGGGGCTCAATATTCTACTCATGGCTGAATATGCCCATGGTTGCGTCTGTCAGACCATCAGCTGTGTGGACTTCAGATTAGTTATGCTGTTTCTGAGTTAAAAGTTGATTACATACAGCATTCAAAATCATTTTTCAGCCTGGAGCTGTGCTACTTTAGTACATCTAAAAGCGTTTTTAAACCTTATCTTTAAATATCATACCAAAAGTTGTGGAGGTCTTCAGCTTAGACAAAAAAGCTTCTGGGAACTTCTAGTCTGTTTCTTAGTAAAAAGATTTTATTAGTAAGAACGAACTTAGTAAAATTCTTTCTAAACAGAAACTTGATTTTTTTTCCACCTAAGGATAAAATGTTGATTATAAATAGAAATTGAATATTTTCCTCTTTCTTCTGTGTTTGAATACATAGATGCTTCATGGCTTTTAATGATAAGCAGGACTCTTCCCGAACTTCTCCTCCCCTTTTATTAGTAATCGAGAGACAGATTTTCCATTCTGACCACAAAATAGTATCTATGACGTATCAACATCCTGCATCCACTCCTGTTTTCTTTCTCCTGGAGGCTAGGAGCCAAATTTGGCTCACTGGCAAATCGCTGAGGAGTCTGATAGCTCCATCTGGCACATGGGTCATGGAGCAAGGGAAAACAGTGATGCTTTGTCCTTCTGCTACGTGAAATGCGAGCTCAGCAGGAGCTCAGGAAATCACCTGAAACCACATGCTTTGTGCAGTGCATAAGGATGCTGATGCTGAACAGCAAGTAACACGTAAGCATCAGAGAGAGCACAATCTGAACCTACTGGTTTGTCAGAATGCATTTCCTGGCTGGTTAATAGACTGTCTTCCCTTCAATTTGTCAGTGCTCTCTCTTAGTCAAAAGGTCTTTGTACTTATCCACCTCAAACAACCATGTATTTTTTTTTCACTTTTTCTCTTGACAATTTTTTGTTCCACTGAAACTGAGTGGCACCAACTTTTTATATCTAGATCTTGTTCCTTTATAGTTTCACACTTTCCCTTTAAAATAATTACAATAACATTATTTTCCACATTCCCACCCCAGATTTCATTTTTTTCCCCGCTCAACATAGGTAACTGTACCTCAAAATCCCCACAGAATTTCTAAAGAGTTCTATCAAGCGATATTGAGAGGTACTATCTTCTTGGTGTTATCCAGCTACGAGAATTTTTTTAAACCCGCTAATATTACTTGAAACTTTGATTGCTTCAGTATCAGCATCCCAGAATTGAAATTTTCTGTAACATCTTCCAAAAAGGAAGAAATAATCTTTTGAACATCAGCCCAGTCAGATCTGAGGAGACCAAGAGTTATTTTTACAAGGTAAAATGAACCCCTATTCAATGCCATGGTTTTCTATTTGGATTGTTGCTTTTTTTTTCCATAACCACATTGGAAAGCAGCAGGTCATGTACATGGTTTAGCATTGCAGCATGGTGCTGAAAATCTGATCCTAAGGCCACAAGCAAGCCAGCATGTGAACTTCAGGAAGACATCTCACTACTCTGTGTCTGGGGTTTTTCCTTCCAATAACTACTGCTGTCTTTATAAAGCACTTAAGGACCTCGTAATGAAAATGCAAGTTTGATTTTAAATGTTGTCATTACAGTGTTACTCTACCAGACCGAAACCAATACTTTAACTGATCCAGTTGCAAACTTTAGAGTGGAGTTGAGATTTAGGGACATGAGACTGAGCCCCATGATGATTTGTTGTTGCATGTTGCCTCTATGAAACGCAACTGTGAAGTGATTATTGGTCATTTATGCTCTGGAATCAAGTAAATTTGCACATGGCCACCAAATCCCTGTCTTTCCTGTTCTCGGATACAGAAAGTGTTTTGCCTTAGCCATGCAGATCTTATGGTCCACCTAGCATTTTCAGGCCTTAAATGAATAAGTCTTGACCTATATACAAATGCGAGGATCCAGGTGTGAGAAATGGGTCTCTCAGAGTACACGGCAAGATGATGCCAACCCATTGGTAGAATGCAAGGGAAAGTGTTCTCAGTCAAAAAGACTAAAGTTGACTTATGCACAAACTTCATGCAGATATGATCGCTTTGTTAGATGAACAATGAAATAAAGAGTGCTGGGTTGAAGCACAACAGAGATGGAAAGCCCCATGAGGCCTTTTAATGAAGAGAATTTTGCCCAGATGAAGCATGTAAGGAATGACTGTCTCCTGTTTTGGTGACGCTACAGTCATGCATGGGAATAGGAACACATGTTTTCTTACTTGTTTAATGCTTATGGTTATTGATACATGAAAAGGTTGATTTCTCAAATAGTATCTGAGTCACCGACAGTTGTTCAAAACAGGACTCTGCTCAATAGTAGGTCAAGAAGGGCGTGTGCTGATCCTCAGTCACACTCCTCATCCAGAGTTTCTCATTCATACCATTTCACAGGGGAGACTTCTGTTAACCAGCTGCTTCAGAAACTTGTCGTATGACAACTGTCAAGGCTTGGATTTATATTTTTAATGTTGAACATAAAATCTCATTTGAATATAAAATTAGAATATTGAATGTATTTGTGTGTATGACCATCTGTCTAAATATATATTTGAGGACTTTTCTGGTTCGCTCTGAGTCTACCTCAAGCCTTTCCCAATCCCTGCAGCTTCCCTGTGTAGTTTTGAACTACCCTTCATGGGAGGAACAGTAAATGAAATGAATTGCAAAGGTTTCCCAAACAGCCAGACACAGAGAAAATAAAATCAAACAAGTAACATTTCTATGATTAAACCTGGTTTACAAACCTAGTATGGAAAGCAGGAGAATCAATCAAACAATAGTAAACATCAGTCTGTGGTTAGAAATATTTTCTGAAAAAGCAACACTTTTTCCTTTGCAGTTTTTTCTCCAAGCTCCCCCGTCACAGGCTCCCTGGCAGCAGGACTTGGGGATAATCTCCTGGAATACCTGACGCGTAGAAGCCGACAGGATTAAAGCGCCTCGTGCTCCTCAGCACAGTCATGTGATGACCTGCTGATGCCAGCAAAACGCATCATTTCACAGCAAAGTTCTCACTTCCTCTGCCTATATGTTGCTCCTACCCCACTGGGATTCTCCCAAAGCATAAGGAAATAATTCACAATGCTATTAGTAAAAAAATAAAACCAACAAAACCACTCTTACTAATAACAGTGCTAGCTGAAGAAACCTGTGGATAAGTCATGTGCAATTTGACCAGCTATAAAATAACTGCTGTCCCTTTGCTTCAAGGGGTAACTTCAAAGGATGTAAATGCCACCCATAGAGCTCTGTTAGTTCTGATCAGATTGATGTATAAGAAGAAAGGGATGCGTAGTCTGGAGGCTGCCCAGTAACTTGTTGAGTAAAGAACATGGTGTTTGCAAAATGTCTGATAGCAGAAAAACAGGAGCTGAGGTTTGTTTTTCAAGTCTGGAGATGACTGCTTGAAGTGCTTTCTGAAAATCTGTTGGCAGATTGCCTGTATTCCCCAAAAAAATTCAGGGAAGATTTGGGTGCAAATTTCAGTGTGTCATTAATTTTCAAAGGGTTATGAATTCTAGAGAAAAAAGGAATTTTTTTTTCTGAAAAGTTTATCTCTTCCCTTGTGAAGTTACTTTGCTGTATGCTGGCCCAAGACAGGTAGCTTACACTGAAATATAGAAGTGCCAGGCCAAACCATTTACTCTGGTTCTATCCTTTGTTCACACTTAAACTGACCATATTTTATGTTTGTTTCCTCTTAAAAACTGTACCCCCAAACTGTGTATTTTCTCATTGTGAGGTTCACTGCTCTTATTTAATTGATCAGACTCTTCCGTGTCTTTTTTAGAACCATTTACAATGAAGCATATTGTAAAATAAAGAATTCGAAGAGCTGACAATTGTTTCTGTGTCCAGTTTTTGATTTTACTTCCTCTTGAATTGCCAGAGGAAAGCAATCATGTGCTAGGCAGAAGACGAAAGTTTATAATAATTGCCTGTATTTTGAAACCTGTAGGGGGTGGGGAAAAAAGTCACTTGCTTTTCACCCAGAACATGTGATAATCAGATTAACCCTGAAGAGTATTCTGTGTGTAAATGCATCCAGGGTAGGAATGAGGGTGCATTGGAGGGTGCACTGTAGCAGAAGTCAGCAGTGAAGGATTCCTGGTGGAGGGAAGGAATTTCTTTCACATCCAGGACTTCAGAGGGGTCAGAGAGAGTGCTCCATGCACTGAAGCATAACGTCGATGCTCTCCTGCTGCTCTGTGAGAATGTTGCTCTTTGCCATGGGTTTTCTGCTAGTCATCTTCCAGCCGTCCACCGGGCAGTTCCCCAAAGTCTGTGCCAACACACAGAACTTGCTGAGGAAAGAGTGCTGTCCCCCCTGGGATGGAGATGGGTCCCCTTGTGGGGAGCTTTCCAACAGAGGGTCCTGCCAGAACATCCTTCTCTCTCAGGCTCCGCTGGGACCACAGTTCCCTTTCTCAGGAGTGGATGACAGAGAGGACTGGCCTTCTGTATTTTACAACCGAACATGTAAATGCGAAGGCAACTTCATGGGATTCAACTGTGGGGAGTGCAAGTTTGGTTTCTCAGGACTCAACTGCACTGAAAGGCGACTGAGAACAAGAAGAAACATCTTCCAGCTCACCACCGCTGAGAAAAACAAGTTTCTTGCCTACCTTAATTTGGCAAAGAACATTCCTAGCCAGGACTATGTTATTGCTACTGGCACTTATACTCAGATGAAAAATGGCTCCAATCCCATGTTCAGAAACATCAACGTGTATGATCTCTTTGTGTGGATGCATTATTATGCCTCTCGAGACACACTCTTAGGTGGGTCCAATGTGTGGCGGGACATCGATTTTGCCCATGAAGCCCCTGGTTTTCTGCCTTGGCATCGGGTCTTTCTGCTGATGTGGGAACGTGAGATTCAGAAGATAACAGGAGATGAGAACTTCACCATTCCCTACTGGGACTGGCGAGATGCAGAGGACTGTGTGGTCTGCACTGATGAATACATGGGCGGCAGACATCCCACCAACCCTAATCTACTCAGCCCAGCATCATTCTTCTCCTCATGGCAGGTAAGGACAGGCCAAGGGGAAGGGGAAGGGAATTATCCTGCCTGACTTCAGGCACTTAAGTGAGGTGCACAAGCTGGGCTTTTAACCATACTGCATTTCCTTAGACATTCCTGGAGACAAAGTAAGCACTACCAGAGAGAAAACTAGATTTTGTATGGACTTGATAGTCATTTAGAGCTATTTGTCTCTGTGTCTCCTGTCTCTGACTGTAGGATTTAGGCTGCTTAATTAAGAACCTAAAGTCAAGTGGGAAGGAGGAAAGTTACACCTTTGTGTCCAAACATGGCCTTTAGCAGGCTAAACAGGCTTGGGTCTGCTGCAGCAGTCAGGTGAGAAAAAGCAAGATTTATGTACACAAATTGCAAGCACACAACCGTTGCAAGACTGAATTATGGCAATAGAAGCAAAGATTTTTCAGATGTTACTTCTCTCCCAGTGCATTCCTATATTCAAGAGTTAAAAACTATTGAATTAAGCTAATCTGTTTTCATCTTTAAAATAAATAAACAAATAAAATAAATCTTTAGAGCACAGAAGAACCAGATGTGTAATTCACATTAGTATTTCAAAAGAAATATAAGAAACAATCTCTGTCACTCAAAGGAACCAAGAAGTAAACTCAGTAGCTATTCCTGCCAATTAAAAGCACTGCAAATTAGCCGTAAACCAAAGTAAATTTACATATTTACATAGTTGGCATGGTCTTATATAGCTCAATTATGTTGTGGTGTTTTAACACTGAGAACTTCTAGACTTATTTTATGTCTTGCTCATTACTACCACATCATCTAAAATACAGTGACAAAGGTCTCTTGGCTTCCACAGACACACTCCATCCTGACAATAGCAGCAGTCACTTCTGGCTCTGAAGTCTGTGATTATGGTGGTGTAAATCTATCTTTGTTCTATATATTTCTGTAGCAACAGCCCTAATGAAGGCTGGGCAGTTTCAGTGGTTTGATGGAAAGTGAAAGAGATACAAGCTGCAGCAGCTCTGTGAAATTCTGGCATTATAAACCAGCAACTACCTGGGCTTACTGGGCTGGTTGTATTGAGTTCAGTCTTGATTTGTGCCCTTTGAATAATATAGGCTGTGTATATATCTGTAAATTCAAGCATTCCCAGGTACTGTGTCAGGCCTATTTTAGGAGATTCTCTGGCATACATTTTGTATGCATTGACTAGTTCTCCCCCAAACAAGTAGTTTTCATGGACCATTCTCAGGAGAATGCCTGGATACAGCCACCCTGTTTGAGAAGTTAAGGTAATTTTACTGGCATAGAGGTGGATTATTTCATGCCATTTGGCCTCAATGCCAAAGAAATTTCCTGACCACATTTAATTTACTAGTGTAAGCATAGCCATAAAATAAATATTGCTACAAACATGTATTTTCATCCCATTTTTCTACGATTCTGCTCATTTCTAACAGTATTAATCTAGATGAACTCTACTAACTTAATTAGACTGTATTACAAGAACGAAGTGGATCTGTATCTGTTCTGCGCTGAGCTGAATAGTTTTGTGAAAATGGTACAAGCGTTAAAGTGGATTAAATGAGACTAGAATTACACTGGTTACACGTGTCAAGTGGAGCTATCAATACAGTATATTGGATAAGATCACCAAGGTAGCAGGAGGCAGGTAGTACAAAAGGATCAGCAAGTTGTTAGCAGAATTTTCTAAAAGACCTGGAGGGGTCAGATAGTTATGTTTAGCTCAGTTTTTTCAAAGCTATTATTAATGATATGCAGATTATTAGAATTTTTCCATCCTGTCAATAAGTACCCAGAAAATTTATGAGTAGCAATGAATATATTTAAGAAACAGTCAGGTTTATAACTTCTCATTTAAGGTCAAGTCCCACAAATATATGCTAAAAATAAATACATTTTTAACGAAACAAGTTGTTTTAAAAGATATTTATGTATAAAACAATAAACAACAATAAAAAAATTGCTATATTTAGAACACATTGAATGTCAGTGTATGCTGAAGTTTTCCAAGTAATTTCTGCAAATGGGTCCTTATCACTTATATTTTTCAGCTGCTTCTGGACATTTTACATACTCATCAAAATTTCCAAAATAACTTTATCTTCAAAGGTATTATTCCACTTTAACACCTTCTATCTATGTATATCTCTGCTGTCTTATCTAGACAAAGAATGAAAGATTGAACAGATCTGCATTTTCAGTCAGTGGTTTAGGATGAAGGTACAATACAAATTGATATTTCCTTATTAGCCTTGAATCCAAATTTAAACAGTGGCTCATGATGGAATAACAGTAAATACAGTTCCTTCAAGTAGCACAAAGTAAGAATTCAGAATCTCACTCCAGAAAATCAAAAGGGAACAAAAATAGCCTTATCTGGAACCGGAAAACAGCCACAGATCTGCTGTAGAATATGCTGATTATCCAAGCCCTGTAGCTAAACAGCAAGAAAAAAAAAAAAAAAGGATCCAGAAATGTGAAGGAATTTAGGCTTTTAATAAACACTCAAAATAAAAAGAGGGTGAGAGAGACCTTTTGAATAATATTCCATAATACGGTGTCCTATTTAGAAGTTTAATTCTCTTTCCAAAGCCTGCTATGTTAATAAACAGTTATAGATACATTTAAAAAAAAAAAAGGGGGAAAAAAGTGCCTATTTGCAGAACAGCATCTCTCTCTTTTTTTCTTTTTTTTTTTTTTTTTTAATCCCTAAAGAAAGGAGAAAATACTTTATTCCATTGAGAAGTTGCCATGGCAACATGGATATCCATGAATACATGCTGAAATTCTTGCTTTTGCCTTACTTTTTCTACAACATGCTGCTGTCATCACTTAGCTGAGTGAATTATCTGTCCACATTTTTCCCATCTTTATTATCTAAGTGAAACTTCTGATTCCTGCCTCTGGTTTTGCCAGCAAGGTTATCAGGAATCTTTAGTGTTTTTATTTGTTTGCTTGGCTCATGTTTTAGGGTAGGTGGGAAGGATTTTCTCATGTTTTCAGTTACTTGTTTGCTATGATTCAAGCATTACATTCAGAATTAGGACTGCATGAAACCTACTAATACTTAACCAATTTTTGTAATTCTATATTGACTTAACAACAAGCTATATGGGAAATGGAGATCTTCCATGACATTTTGAGAGTTTTTTATTTTAGTGCCCATTTCTATAATTATTCAAGACAATGGATTTGCTAAAAAAATTATTATCATGCCTCACTTAGGTGAAATTCTGCTCTCCTCCACACCAGAACTAATTTGGAGAAATAACTGAAGTCAGTGGAGTTACAAATGCATAAAAAGCCTTCTGCAAATGAAAGCAGAATCTTTATGCTGGTAGTTAACATTAGAATTTGGAGATCCCCACAGTGTGCTAGGCAGACGATGAAGAAAATAAAGCAGCAGAATGTAAGTGCTGTTTTAGTCTTGTAATTGTGGCAAGCAGGCTATACCACCAACTTTAGTCCCCTGTATTTTGTCTCTCCTAAAAGAAGAGTGACTTGAGAGAAGTAATTGCATAACGTGGAGAGCTATCTGCTCTCAGATGTGCTGGTGTAAGCCTGCAGCCAATTCTTTGTTGCAAGCATCAAGAATTTCCCTCAGCAGTTCACTCTGTGTCACTTACACAAGTGCAAAGCTACTGAAAAGGAGAAACAAGTTACACAAATAGAAAACGGATATAATGCTCCTGAACTAATAATGACGGTACTTTAGAATCATTACCTGAAAATATGACTTCATAACAAATATAAAATTTAGCTATTCAGACACATTTGATTCTAAGCACAGTTTATCAGGGAGCTGTATTGTTAGCTGGATAGTCTGAGACCATTTGGAACAGTATTTTCTGTGCACCTTTAAACACTGCAAGAAATTTTCAAAAATACAAACACCATAAGCCAACAGTTCTGATTCTTAAATCAGTCAAAGACTTACATGCATCTGCTTGTGGATGTCTGCGTATCTCGTGAACTCAATTACTTTATTTTACATTGCAACTTAATAGATTTTGGTGCCAGCTACAGGCTGATAAATTGAAACAAACGAACAAACAAAAACAACAGTAGCCCAAATGGTAACTGTAAAATTGGAGTCTATCAAGACTAGTCTCCTAATGATATGCTTACATGGATTATAAATTTTAAACATGTCCTATTACAGAGATGATTTTCCCTATGCCACATCTCAGTACCACAGCCTGAGGGAATCAGGATCTGTGCACAGCAGGAGCAGCCACTCCGGTATCCTCAGCCTCTTTGTGTCACTGTAACCTCAAAGTGATACCCCTTCTTCCACAGGATCACGAGTGGGTGACAGCAGAGATGTTGCTGGGCTGTTCTCTAGTATATAGCCCTGCTTTCTCAGAGTCATGCAGTGTAAAAGATAAGCATCTTCAGAGGTGTATAAATTAATAGCTAAGGAATTTCACTAAAAATTGGATTTTGTTAATAATTCACCAGAAAAGGAAGCCTGTCTGTAGAGAGATGTGTCTTAGTGAATTTGCGGTAGACATGGAGACAGCAACACTAACAATACAACAGCATAGAGACAGCCCGAGAGCAGGAATATTTCAGCAGTAATTGGTAACAGAGTTTCCTACTCCATTCCAGCACCATTTTAAGGTCCTGAATGGGGTGTATGTTACTTCCAGTTCTGGGCTGCCTCTGAGCAAAGAGACGAAACTCAGTCAGCTTTTACTGAAGGCTGAGAAAATACCTTGAAGGCTCTGGGTTTGTTTCAGTGCTGTCACTTCATGTTTGTCTCATTTGCTTTTAGCTTGAGTTTCACAGCTCCTCCAGTTAATGCATACACAGAAAGATAATTAATGACCTTATTCTTGCTCAAAGATGTTTCTCAGAATTTCTTTGAAGCTTTGCTTTCCAAATTTTCTTCTTTTTATTCAGTCTTCTGCCTATTTTACCTTTCCTGCTAATATTCAGGAATACATGAAGAATCAGGTATAAATATACACAACCTCTTAAAAACTTTTTGGTCTGCTGTAGATAGAGCACCTTTTAAATTCTGCCTATAAAAGAAAGCTCCCAAAGTACGGTTTGTTCTGTTGTGGGTTATTTGGGGATTTCCTTCAATTTTCTCATTTTGGTGAGTAAACGCTTTCTGGATGCCACTTAATTAGGATTAGATTATGCCAAGCCCCAATGCAGCCAAAAAAAAGAAAAAATTAAAGCTCTTTACAATTGCCAAATGTTTTAAAATCTAGTGTGAGGGCTGCACTTTAATGCTGTTCCCAAGCAAGGGTGTGAGAATAATTGGAGAAAGACAGAGAAAGGCAATGAATCAGTGCAAAATCTCTTTTGGCCGCATAGTGGGACCCAAGGCTCCAGTTCAGGAGTCTGGACTTCACGTAGAACAAACGGAGACAGGGGGATGTGTCAAGGAGCCAGGAAGTTCCCACATGACCCCCTTGGGAGAGCTGGCATGGGCAACACAGAGAAGCAAGGCATGTGGTTTCCCTGGCTGTCGTCTGAAGTGGTTCTTTTAGGCTATTTTAACCTGGAGAATAACGCTATGAAAACGTGCTGATATTGGTTCTGGATGGAGGTGGGCTCCTGCTCAGTGAGGTCAGAAGAGGAGCAGAGCAAGAGACCAGGTCTAAAAGGAGCAGAGGTGAGGATTACCTCTTTGAATGGCTGTACTTCCCCAGCAAACTGAGGAACTTCAGATCACTTTGCTGGTGAGCAGCTATTTCAATAGCATACAAAAGCACCTCTTTCCAAGTGTTTAGGTATATATTACCTCTTTTGCATGCCCCTGTGAGTACAGATTTAATAAGACCAAAGAAATTACAAAGGATTTGTCACCAAAACCCCCAAAGCTTTGCATTTTAAAATAGCAGACAAATGACCGAAGACTCTGGTAATGCAATTCACTTTATTTAGGCACAGGGGCTGGTCTGTGCAAGCAGTTGCAAACTAAAAGACAAAAGGCTTTTCCATTTGTGAAAAGGTGTGAGACAGCAGCAACGCTTCTGCACACTTACAGTCTGTTTTCTAAGAAATGATACAAAGAGCAGTACGAAATATCTCAACTGCAGTGCCCGCAGGGATTCATTTTTTGCTGGGTGCTACAGGGTCCAGGAGCGATGCTGTGTATTCTGGACTGCCATCTACTGGCAGTTGCTCTGCTAACATTAATACTTACATAAGCTTTTCCTCGGAGTATCTTCCTGACAGTTTCCCTGGAGCCAGTGAATTTACAGATGCAGGAAAGCAGGCATTGGGTGCAGTTTGAATATGAAGCTTTGTCCAGGGACTGTTCTGAAAAGAAAACAAAAAATCATGTGTTGAAACAGCATGCTCCTAGTAGAAAGTCCTCCTGTTTAATGAAAAGAAGGCAATGATGTGACCTATTTTGGGTGTGTTTTATGCAGATTACATCCAAAAAGAATCATTTAACTGACCTATGTTCTGTTACCACTTACACATCACATGACTGATAAAACAGCAAATTATAGTTTCAGGATAGACCCATAATTTATATTACCTAAGTTACACCTTTTTGGAAAAGCATCTTGGCTAATTTTATAGCCAGACTTTAATTTTTAACTCAGAACAAATAGTAGCAGAAGGTCACAGGTAGCATTTTCATCCCTGCACCTTATGCTGGCATGTCTTGACCATGAGTTACCAGATACCATCTGGCTTCTTTTTAAGATGAATTCTGTTAGTCAGACAGTAAATGAGTGCTACACTGAGACATAACTGGAAAAAACAAATAGCACTCTAACCATTTATAAGTCTTACAACATTAATAGTTGTATTGAATCCCACTGAAATAGATACACATAGCAAAGGGGAAATGTTTCTTTATTTAGATATATTGGAGCTCATGCTTGAAGACTCCCTGTCTGGATATCTGAAAAGCCAGCCTTGAAGGCAGCACATGCTTCATCTTTAGGACTCAGCAGGGCTATCTCCCCAGGGCAATGTGGAGAGGATGAAAATATAAGAGAGGGCAAAGCAGGGAAACCAAAAGAAGATATGGACCTAGAGAAGGTTCATAGGAAACACAGCTAAACAGAAAATCCACATGTATGTATTTTCCGAGCCAAGTGCCAACTGAGAAACGGGTCTTCTTCTCTAATGCACTTCTAGGGTCATAGGACTGCATTTTTAGGCAAATAAATTACTAAAGCATCTCCCTCAGCCTGAATCATCCCCCTTTTTCCTTCTAATGGGAATAAACTCTCTCACTAACACAAAACAATCATAAAAACAGCACTGCAGCTACCCTCTGTGTTTAAACCTGTAGGTCTATCCCTGTCACTACCTCTCCCATCTCAACGAGGATTCTTAAAAGCAACTTCTTAGAGGCACAGTCCTGACCTTGGTCCTTCTCAGAGGCACAATCCTGACCCACTCAGTGAGTTTCTGGGGGAAGTGCACATGAAACTCTCTGCTGGACAACTACCTCCAGCCTCCAAGGGCACCTTGGTAGTTTAATAGACTAGGGCAGATTGCAATTAATAGAACAGTCTCTAAGGATAAATTTCTCTGACAAGCTTTCTTATCTCCTCAAAACAAAAGAATAATTTATTCATGAGACTCATATTAATAGGAAATTTATCACTGAAGAACTCCGGATTCTTAAGAAATCTAGGTTATATCACCAGCTCTGTCACACATTTTCTGTGAATTTATGGTCAAATCACTTAGAAAAGGATTCATCTCATCTCCTTCCACTCGTTCAAAAGTTAGTTAGGCAGCAAAGTAACTTGCCTTTGTCTCTGTCTTTAGGCACTTCAGAGGCACATCCGTGCCTCCAGGGTGCGATTCATTCCATCCTAATGCAGAAGCAGAGTATTAAGTTGAACACTCCTAATTTTGTTTCCCTTGCTAACTGCAGTCTTAGACAGTTTCTGCATTGATTTTTTTACAAATTTTCTTTCATTAACTAAGTCAATGGAGAGAGTTAGGCACCCCTAGAGGTAAGTACATCTCACCTACTGGCTTAGGAGGGCTGAATTACACTCAGGAGATACCTCTCTCTCTATTGACTGCAGAGGTTGTCCTAAAGTGTGGCTTCAGTCTGGCAATTTGTACACAGCAAGTGCTGGTGAAATGAATTTCACACTCCCTTCATTAGATAGAATTCAATGTTCTTCCATCCTATTCGCAGCAGAGATGCTTGTTTTCACTCACCTTGTTGTTCATCGTTTCGGTCCATGAAATACAAGTATGTCTCCAGGATGAAAGAAATCTGGAGGTTTCAGTGTTATCTGAATCAGTGTTATCAGTGTTTTCTTCTGTGATGCCTCACACAATAATGAGACCTGTTCCTTCTCTACACAAATACAAATGAAATACAAACACAACTCCAGGATGAAAGAAATCTGCAGATTTCAGTGTTATCTGAATCGACATTATCAGTGTTTTCTTTTGTGGTGCCTCACACAATAATGAGACCTGTTCTTTCTCTACATGATGTTCTCATTAACCATGTTGATTACCTGCTAGCCACAGTGTATTTTGAACGGCCCTCTGATGGCTTGGAGTTTTATCTCTTTTGGTGTTTTTTTCAGAAAAAAAACAAAGAAATGAACAAAAAAACCCCCAACCAACCAAATAAACAAACAAAAAACCCACCACCACTAACAACAAAACAACAAAAAAACCCACCACCACAACAATAAGCAGTTTAGATTCAGAGCCTCAGCCTCACCTGAAAGAGACACAAAACAACTCCTGGAAGTTTTGAGCCACTTTTGCTCTGTCTTGTTTTCGTAGATCCATCAGCTGTACCACTATACACACCCACCAAACCCCCTACTCTGACCTACTGGTCATTGTGCCATTATATTTCTCTCCATCCTCTATCCTGACTACATGTCAGGCAGGTTCCTGAACATAAAGTAGAAATACGATTTGGTGCTTGTACTAACTCCCTGTAGGTTTACTGTATCAGAATATGAAAAAAAATTCTCGCTCTCATTCTGATCACTTCTCTGGCCAAGCACGGGATTCAGTGAGACCTGCTATAGAAGCTCATCATTATCAAAGCACCCACGTCTTTAGGCAACAAATAAGTTATTGTGGCTTAAAAAGATACTGAACAGCACCTTAGTGACACAGTCTATGTGGGCACTTTTAACCCATGGCAAATGTGAAGGAGTTTGACTCAGCCAAAATTAGCTTGAACTACCTTGCTCTTTCAGGAATCTCAAACTGGACTGGCAGCTTCTATAGCTCATCTGACAAGTAATGACCTGTTATACCATGGTAGCTGGACTTTGCCTGTGAGTCCAAAATATTTATATAAATGATGCTGGTTTCTGACAGTATTTAATATCTGCATCCATCTGTCTGTTTAAGGTCCTTTCTCAATATGTTTCACTATGGTATCTCAGCTTGTGGTATATGTTCATCCCCACAACATTCCTCTGAAGTAAAGCAGTGCCATTTCCCATTTTGTACAGGTAGCATCCTCAAGACATGCCTAAACTAAATGCCCATTTAGTATGACAAAGCACAGACAGATATTTTCAGAATAAAAGATTTTTTTTTCATATTCCAAGTCAACAATTCCCCCTTTTACTGTGTGGCAAGAAAAATCTGTGATTATGGCTTTGTTCAGCAGTCTGCTGAAGCTGAAAAACCTCCATTTAGCAACTGTAGCAGCAGATTTAACTCCATTTGTGTCCTGCTGCATTGGTAGGTGACACTGAATTTAGTGTCAGTGAGTTTTCAAGGACATAAATGAGAACTGATGCTTTAGTCGACATGGGTAGTTTCAGGTACAGACTAGTGTACCATTTCAAAATATGTACTGTGGCAGAGAGGTGTCTTCTACAAAATAACCCAGTTTATATTAAAATCACACATAGAAAATTTTAAAATTAATGTATGGTTTTGCAACAAACATATTACATTGTACATTTTCTTTGACCCTTTAAAAAAAAAATAATTGAAGTACCTCTTTTGTTAACAACTGTGACTCTGCTAACAGAAAGTGTTTTATACAGGTAATTTGTACTCGATCTGAAGAGTACAACAGCCAACAGACTTTATGCAATGCCACAAGCGAAGGGCCTATACTGCGAAATCCTGGGAACAATGATAAATCAAGGACCCCAAGGCTCCCATCTTCGGCTGAAGTTGAATTTTGCCTGTCACTGACTCAGTATGAATCTGAACCCATGGATAAAATGGCGAATTACAGTTTTCGAAATACTTTGGAAGGTAATATGTTTTATTCTATTATGCTATTTCCATCTGTAAACTGATCCTCTCTGGGGTTAGAATCCTTCAGTTCTGGGCAGTTTGAGCTAATCTCACCAAACACCACTGGAGAAAAAAAAAAAGTTATGCTTTCTCCTGGAAAAGCAACAGACAGAAAGAACCACATTAAAGGCATTTTATAAGAAAATAGAAACTGTAGAATAGATCAGACCATAAATCCATTTATTAGGAGACATTTTGTTTGCTGCTATAGTCAGTGCCAGGCACAGCAAATAAATGTAGCACTGCATAAAAAAGAGGTCATCTAATAATCTACTCAAACATGATTGTGACCACATCCCTGTGGGTTACAGGTTTGCCCTGGAATCCACTGTCTCCCAGAGGCCAGGATAGACAGTAAAAGAGAAAGAGAATGCTGCCAGATGGCACATTATGTCGACAGGCCTACTGTGAACTCAATAGCAGTCTTCTCCCCAAAATCTAAAGAGCAGGGATTAAGTTATACCTCAAAAGTGACCCTTAGTATCTTTTCCAAAAGGATTTTGTTATTTACATTAATTACCTAGCTATCCGACCTGTTTTGAATCTTCTGAATTTGGTAATAAGCAAGAGTTCTTTGCTAAAAGGAATAGTTATTATTAATTATCTGTCTACCCAGTCTCTTTTGAATATTATTGAATTGCTAATAAACAAGGATAGCACATTATGTATGTAGCAATAAATATTGTTGCAGTAACATGTAACAACTGAATCAAACGGGATGTACTTTTATTGATGTCCTCCAAGATTTTTTGCTTGCATGGAACTTCGCAAGGGCCAAAAAAATGTGACACAGGAATTGGTGTGAGGATAAGAAACTAAAGCTGTTAATATGCTCAGTGTTCCTCTTAATGCAGTGTGGAATGCCATAAAGCTTTCACTGGGGGAAAAAAAAAAAAAAGTGGAATTTCTCTGCTGAAGCCAATAAAGAATCCAGGCATTAACTGACTTGAGACATTGGCCCAGAGAGGCAGGGGATGCTCCATCCCTGGAGACATCCCAGCCCAGGCTGGACGGGGCTCTAAGCAACCTGATCTGGTGAAGATGTCCCTGCTCATGGCAGGGGTTGGATTGGATGAGCTTTGAAGGTCTCTTCCAAGCCAAACTACTCTATGATTCTATGACTCCAGCTCTGGACGCAGATGTGCTTTCTACCTTCGAAAACAGGAAACACATGAAGTATGGGAAAGAAAAAAGTGACTTAACTGAGTAGAAGTTTGCTCACATTTTTCTCCGTAGAGTAATTGAATAGATGCAAAGGGTGGAATTGGAAGAGTAGATAAAAGGGAACAGAAGTAAACAAGTCATGAAATAATAAGGGTCTACCATCACATGGCTTGTATTGTGAACAAAAGCAAAAGCACAGTCTGAGGAAAGTATACAGTCACATATGGGTTTACTGCGAAGCAGAGTCAAAGCGAACCGCTCATTTATAAAACCTAGATTTCAGTATCATGACTGCTCATTAAGTAACAATAATTCACTGAGTACTTGCAGAGAAAGGGCAAAACCCACTTTTTGTCAATGCTTGGTCTAAATCGACAGCTACACAGAGTCATAGATCAAGTATAACTATTTGATAGAAATGGATACATTTTCCTACTGAAAAAAACAGTAGCTATTTGAAAAAAAAGCGACAACATAGATATTCAACATAATTTCACAATGATCAGGAAGGTACCTGTGGTTCTCAAAGAGCCTGGAAGAAGTTATTTTAACTCTAAAGTCAGAATCAGTTTTTGTCTGATTAACTGTCCTGGTTTTGTTCAAAATCAAAGTCTATATTGCTGTCTCTTTGTCACATTAATTTCATGGCTAGCAAGCACAGTCACAGCTGGTGTTTCTTAATATCATAGTGTCATCTGCCAATCACACTTGAAGAGGGTCAAGCTTTAATCTGAATAACAGCAGTGTAACTGCATCTGAAAGTAGCTCTTCTGGATCAAATTTTGCTCCAAGTGAGTTCTTTTGTTCTCCATAACAACTCTTCAGAAGCTCAAGACTGTTCATCTTGCACCCAACTGAGGTTATGAAGATTCAGCCCATCACTGTGGTCATTTGGAGCCCTACAAATGCCACATAAGGCATGTCATGTTTGCCACCAATAGATTCTAATGGACTTCATGTGGTTTAGATAGTTCTTCCAATAGACTGGGGAAAAAATTAGATGTTCTTGAGGATATAAGCAAGTCAGATATTATTCAGAAGCCATACATTTTAGGTAGCTACAGAAACTGCATATATTATCTTGGTCATAGTGCTGCATGGCTTCTGGACACATTCAGTTAGCTCAACACAGGGGCAGAGCATGTCTGTTTCATCAGTCCATCCAGATGTGCCCTCCCTGACATGCACCGCAGCCCTTTCAGAGCATCCGTAGGATCCTTCTTATGTGATTCTAAAAGGTAAGAAAAGAGACTGAGCAGTTCCTTTTCTCCTGGAAGTGAAGGTGGACCTTTACAAGTCCTAGGATCCATGTAGAGGGATCCTGGCGATCTGTAGAACAGTGAGGAAAAGCTCATTAGGGTAAGACTGAGGCAATGAATGTTCCCTCCTTAGAAGCTCTATAGACACAAAACAAAACAAAAAACAAACAAACAAAACCCAACAAACAAACAAAACCAAAATACAAACAAACACAATCAAACATAGAAAACCGACCACCCGCCTAATATTAGATCATCTTTAGGGGAAATCCTGTTAAGAAAGCTACCATGTTTGCTCATAGCCCAACTCCTCGGGCAATTACCATATGCTATACTGTTGTCTAACTTTTATAACCTAGCTAACGGAGATCTACAGCATGCAGGACCTTGTATGGAGGAGAGTAAAGGTCAACAGGGTGATGTTACCTTTCTTTCCATAAGAACATTTCATTAGAGCCAGAGATCACTAGAGTGAAACTGCGGCCACAGCATTCCATGATAAGTGGCTTTTTTGGTGATGAGTCTGTCTAAATGTGAGCCAGATATAGTTCAGTAGGCATTTATTGATATTACTATGGAGATAGAGCTTATTCCATCATCCATAGTGTTATTCTGAGACATCTTTTTTCTTTTCTTTTTTTTTTCCTTGAGGATATTTTATTTTTTAACCTGAATTATTTCTACACTCATCTTTATACCACAGGAACACAGATGTTTCTGTCAACTAATTTATTTAGCTAACAAGACAGTGCCCTGCAATGCAAAGCCAAGAATACATGAGTAATGTTGGAAAATACGATGGAAAGTTTTTAAAGTAGCTTTACTGTGCAATGGCATTCTTACAAACCTGTTAACACTCTATAGTTCCTAACATTTACTTCTTTTTCTAAGCAAAAACTTTTGAATCCTTCTTTAGTTGTTTACACAAGTTTGTGTGAATACACCTAAGGTCATATTCTAATCTCTTTTAGATCCAAAGTAAATCCAAAGTAAGTTCCTTAACTTTACTGGGGTTACTCTAAATTTACAAAAGATGACCAGAACCAAGCCACTGACTGTAATGAAGTGGCTTCTGAATCACACCAATATGAGATTTACTCCTCAGTTTTAGTTCTCTAATGGAAAACAACTGTGATAACTTAGAAGAATAAATCACATCGAAGAACTACTTCTGGGCAAAATTTTATGCTCTTCCATGCTTGGGTGTACTAGAATGAAGACAAAATCTTTTTACCCTTTGAAGGGGTAGGTATTATATCAGCATCACTATGAGCAGACACCAACAACACAGGCTGAATCTGTGTTTGACTAATAGAAAAAGCTTCTATAGAGACCGAACTTACATAACTGAAGAGTAACCACAACAGTGATAAACAGCAATGATCAATATTGTCCAATAAAACAACATGCTCTGAGGCTGAGCCCCTCTCACCCTGGGACAAGCTAGTTTCTGCTTTGACTCAAAAGCAACATGTTAAAAGCAGTTTGCACGTTTCTTCTTGAAGTGAAAGCAATTATTTTAAATCGGACTTTTTGAATAGTGGCTCTAACTGGGAAATACTGTTGACTTCACTAAACACTACATGGACACAAGAAGACAACAGAAAGTCAGCCTCATTTATAAGCAGCAGGTGAGATCAGAAGTGGATTAGCTGACTGGAAATTAAATAGTTGGGTTTCTTCTTCATGCAGTTCAGTTTTCGTGTGACACCTTGAATACTACCTCCTGCGAAAAAGAGATGGCTGAAAAATGTAGAATCTTTTTTTCTTTATGAGCAAATTCCACTTTTGTAATTATTTTATTCATGGAAGCTTCAAATGAAAATCAATGCCTCCCAAGTTTTGCACAAAGTGCCAAAGTAACATTTTAAAAAAATTCTAAATCTCTATATGCCTTTCATTATTTGTGAATTAACTCATGACACATGGTATCAAGTGAAGCCATGTCATAGCATTCCACTGCCTATCACAATTACATATTGTTACTGCTGTTCTGTCATGAAATAATGGAATAAAACATCAAACACTTCAAAACGTAATTTCATTTTAATAGGACATTTTCCCTTTTTTCTGAAATGAGAGATCTTCATCTGGAAATTTTTTCTCAGTATTTTCACTGCGATCCATATAGCTAGCGAAAAATGATTTCTCAAAATGAAGTTTGCCAACAGAAAAATTCTAATTAAAAAAGTTTTAGCCCACAGCCAATATTTCTCAATCTGCTCAAACTCTCAACCTCTGCACACTGAGAAAGGACTGTCAAGCTGCAGAGGGTCATTATCAGAGAACTAGAAAAACTGTTCAGCCCAGACCACAGTGAAGCTCTGCAAGAGTCATTTTAAGAAAAAAACTAGATAGTGACATGGTCTAAATTAGATAGTCACAAATGGTCATTTACTACAGCCCCCTAGGCCGAATTCTGCAGATCTTGCAGCTACCTCATTCTAAAGAGATTACAGTGATAATATAGCTTGATAAAATATGAAAGATTGAACCCTGAAAAACTTATTGTGAGATTGCCAGTGGCAAAAAAACTCCACAAACATAAGTCAGAATAACATCACTAACTTCAAAGACCAGCAAGGATATGGCTTTAAAATTCTTATATCTGTATCTTCCTTCTTATTTTAAAGTAAATACTTCTATCTGACCTGACTTTCTCTGAAACATGAAATCCTTATTAAAGAAAAAATCATCCTCAGGGAGAGTGGGACTAAGTTTATCAGCCAGTTGGACTCAGACATAGGATTATAGAATAATTTTAGTTGGAAAAGACCTTTATGATTGTCAAGTCCAAGTGTTAACGTAACCGTGCCAAGTCCACCACTAAACCGTGTCTCTAAGAACCACATCTACATGTCTTTTCAAAACCTCCAGAGATGGTGACTCCACCACTGCCCTGGGCAGCCTGTTCTCATGATTGACAACCCTTTCCGTGAAGAAATTTTTCCACATACTGAATCTAGCCTTCCTCTGATGCAACTTCAGACCATTTCCTCTTGTCACTTGGGAAAAGAGACGAATCCCCACCTCACTAAAACCTCCTTTCAGGTAGTTGCAGACAACAATAAGGTCTCCCCTCAGGCTCCTTTTCGTCAGGCTAAACAGCCCCAGTTCCCTCTGCTGCTCCTCATCACACTTGTGCTCCAGACCCTTCTCTAGCTTTGTTGCCCTTCTCTGAACTCGCTCCAGCACCTCAATGTCTTTCTTGTAGTGAGGAGCCCAAAACTGAATACAGGCTTCAAGGTGTGGCCTCACCAGTGCTGAGTACAGTGGGATGATCACTGCCCTGGTCCTGCTGACCACATTATGTCTGATACAAGCCTTCTGATACAAGGATGCTGTTGGTCTTCTTGGCCACCTGGGCACATACCGGCTCATGTTCAGCTGCTGTCAATCAACACCCCCCGGATCCTTGTCCTCCAGGCACTTTCCAGCCACTCTTCCCCAGCCTGTAGCGCTGCCTGGGGTTGTTGTGACCCAAGTGCAGGACCTGGCACTTGGCCTGTTGAATCTCATACAAGTGGCCTCAGCCCAATGATCCAGCTGGTCCAGGTCCCTCTGTAGAGCCTTCCTACCCTTGAGCAAACCAACACTTCCATCCAACTTGGTGTTGTCTGCAAACTTATTAAAGGTGCACTCGATCCCCTCAACACACAACATACAAAGCAGAATTTGACCTTGAAAGTCCCTGCTGTCTTA
This sequence comes from Caloenas nicobarica, assembly GCF_036013445.1. Taxonomy (NCBI): domain Eukaryota; kingdom Metazoa; phylum Chordata; class Aves; order Columbiformes; family Columbidae; genus Caloenas; species Caloenas nicobarica. The sequence continues at coordinate 206,404,282 of NC_088245.1, read as the reverse complement.
ACCACTGGTCTGTAAAGTTGTACAAAATTAAAATTTATTTTGTAATACAGTTTTTCAGTTAAAAAAAAAAAAGCAACACCTGCAAAACTATTATGAATATGTCAGTGATGTTAGGGGTGCCACAGATGTCAAGCAAGCCACTAAAACAACCAGAGGAGATAGGCTTGTTGAGGTGGTTCCTCCATTCCTGTAGCACTGGAGGCTGCTAATGCTCTCTGAGCTCAGCACTCCCTGCATCCCTGCACTCACCGTACTCACAGCTCTTAGTCAGTGGCAAATGAGCAACTGAGGAAAACACTACCTGCTTTCAAAATATAAAGCTTTGCACTTGAGTGATTGTACATGGGCTTCTGTGGTCCTCTTTATTAGATTGTAAAATTCACAGTTAATATAATTCAATACCCTATTATAATCCTAAAAACTGTCAAGCAGCCTTAATTTTGAGAGGTATCTTCAGCTCCTCCTGTAGAAAACTTCAGGCTAAATACCTATCTGATTTAATTTGGCTTGGCTCCAGTGAAGCTACTTCAAATCCACTGAATTACTGTTGCTGATTTGCAGTGCTCTGAGCAGAAGCAGACTCAGGTTTACAATCTCTTGAAAATGTGATTTTTCTCTTCTTGAAATCACTGGTAGAACTTCCATTCGCTTCAGTGATGTATGCCCTGATGGCTATTTCTAATGCACAGTAATTAAATGAGGGTTTAAAAGGAAGTCTAATAGCTACAGCTTCCTATGTAGGCCCAACAATTTAACAGCTCACTGCCATCAGGGACAGTTCTGCTTCTCTATGTAACCTCCTCCATCAAACAGCCAGGCGCTCTCCCTCCTTTTTTGGTACCACCACTGGTTTTCATCGTAACCTTACATGATGTACTGTATCTCAGTAGCCTGGGAAAAAAAATGACATCCCACACTCCAGGTTAGTTTAAATCAGTTCACAGAAGGATTGATGAGGGGCACTTAATGCTTGGGAGAGGAAGGCACAGCGTGGGGAAGGCAGGTGGAGGAAATGGAGTTCCCCTTTCTAGAGGTGGAGAGCTCTTATTTCAGCTCTCTGCACTTGTAGATCTCTAGCCTCACATTTACTGTAGAGGTGATGTAAATGCTGCAGTCACCTCACCAAAATTTCCTGTACTCTGCAAAACTCCTCATGTTTTCACATATTCTTTTTGCTTGGCTCTACTCCTTTTCACAGTATGTCATCCTGAATAGCTGATTGTACTAAAGTATTTTTTAAAGTCTGAGAGAAAAGAATAAGACCCAGGCTAATAAAATAGAATGATGCCACGTTGTGGTTTTATTCCTGCTAACTTTACTATTTATTTGGAGTTATCATAACTAGAAATCAGATATTAGAACTTCTCATGTGCATGGTTAAATATGAGGTCACCTTTGACATTGACTGAATGCACCCCAGTTAACTGGGAACTGGAGGGTGGGCTTGCTAAAGCTGTCCCAGTTACAGTGCTTTTGATTATTAAGATAAATTGCTTGTGTTCAGATGTTCCATGAAAAGTTGTCCAGAGCCAAAATGAGTACTTTGCATATTTTTTCATTGAATGATTAGATCAAGTGTTTGCAGTCCATTAAGAAATGTTAAGAAGCATCCAAAGTCTGATATAAAACATCTGCCTAGATTCTGCATAAAGTTTATCTTCCCTTAAACATGCTTATAATGCTGCTGAATATAACTGAAAGAGTTTATTCAAAATTATATACAGATAGATCTTTTCCATTTAATATTCACAGAAATTTCCTATTATTGCTACATCAACTAATCTCAATGATCACGTGCTATGGCCATCAGCAAAGAAGGCCAAAATTTTTGCCATCTGTTCCTGTGAGTTCTGGCCAGACTGTCAATGTACATCATTCTTCATAGTTAATATTTTACTCTGCTCTCCTGATTGACAGCTAGGTAATACAGCATTCACAATTAGGCAAATTTCAGTGGGCAAGATTTTCCCTTTGAGAACTCATTGCTGTTTATGTCACCATGCAGCATCTTCAATAATCCTGGTCTACATCTGATGTACTGAAAATCTGAAGTTATCCGTAGGCATTAACATGTTCCTCTTTCTCTCCTAAATCCAGACTCACTCCACCTTGAAGTCTTACAATTTTCATCATAAGCCAGCTCTGCCTTCTCCAACTGTACCGATTATGTTTTCTACTCTGACTTTCCTTTAATTTCTCAAAATTTTTTGCCATACTATTACAATTAGAAAGATGGATGGCTATTATGTTGTATTGGTTCCTAGATGCCACAGCTATGATTTGATCCTTATTATAATTATCAGTGGTTTTATGCCAGATGCTTTTCCCTTGTTTGAAGTAACAGAAAAGGCAAAGCCCAATGAGGGAATTTAGAGTGACAAAGTGCAATCATTTCACACAGAAGATCAGAGTCTCAGAGGGGTCTAAAACTCAAGTTTCCAAGTTCACAAAGCATGACTATACTCATAAGGCATCTCTAGCCACATCTCAATTAATACTTTGTGTGACTCAAAGAGGAGCAAATCCAAAGAGCAAAACAGTTGGTGCTGAAGACCTGACTTTCATGTTATGCATGTGGGTTTTGACATGGAAGGGCTTCTTTCACATTAGCTCCGGTTCAGTCCTGTGAACTGAATACCCACTGATGGTTGGTACGTTTTAGATTTCCTCCAAAAGGAATTCAGCTTGCAAAGTCAGAAATTGTCCTGTGATGTGACTCACAGCATGAAGCAGAAAGACTGTTGGGAGATTCACTTTAAAAGTATATTGCTAATCCTTCTTCAAATGCTAGTTCTTGATCCAAATAAATAAATAAAGCAAGTTTTCAAAATGTGTGAGGCATTTCCCAAAGAGAAGGGCTAAGAATTTTCTCCATCTTGCACACCTGATAAACTGAAATGATATTGGGAAAACACTGAGGATCAGCACAACAAACATATTGTTCACAGCCCTTTTTTTTTATTATTATTAAGTTGTAAAGATGTTTTAATATGTCTTAATTATGCTCCCTCATCCCTCCCCCATCCTACAGCTTACAGAAGCTGTGAGAACAAGACATCTCCAGGAATCAAATCAAAGAGAGAGAGCAGAGAGGTTTTGCAGTGTGGGTTAAATAGTAGAACTAGCATTAGGTTAAGAAATAGACTGGGAGGACAACGTATTTTTCTGCTTTTATTCTTCTGGAAAATCCCAGAGATGGATCAGCTGGTTGAGCTGACTTTTATTAGGAGTCCTTACAAGTCAGGAGTAAGCTTTGTTGTCAGTAGACTGAGAAGGGCTACCAGCATCAGAGCTGAGGTATGGACAGGCTACCAAAATAAAAACTAACGGAGAGATTCATCTTCCAGTATTTCCTATTTTGAGGCTGGCTTTTGTGACCTCTTCTCAAAGCCCATATTTTAAGTGCCCTCTAATATAACAGAAATCCACAGACTCTCATCCTGCAAGTCTGACTGTGAAAGATTATTGATTATTTACCAAATCTTTTTGTAAAGATTACGGCTTGTATTGTGTTGGCTCCTATCAATAAAATAGTGTGTTCTATAGTGACAAACAATATAACGTGACTGATTATATAATGAGATATAATAGCCTGTTTTATCTTAGGAGCGTATAAATACAGAAATCAAAAATGAAAATAAAGTGAATAAATTTTCTTAACATGAGTAAATGTACGCACATAAATGTTTGCAGGGATTACGTTGCCTTTTAACAGCCAGACACAATGGACAAAGAAATTTAAAAATATAAAGCAATTAAGCAGTACATTTGCTGACATGCGGCATTAGCTACATGGCAGGAGTTTTAATTTAGCTTATTCTAATTTCATCTTTGCTATGCCTTTGAAATATATTAGCACTCCTTTATGTGTTTTCCTAAGCCCTTGTCTAAAAAGCTGAACGTAAATGACGTGAAAGTAGGTACTTTGATCTTCGGTCTTACTGGAAAAAGAATGAAATGCATTGTCACATCAGCATGTGATTTCCTCTTAAATACACAGGCTTTGCTGATCCACGAACTGCAATATCAAACATATCTCAAAGCGGTTTGCATAATGCACTTCACATCTACATGAATGGCTCCATGTCCCAAGTACAAGGTTCTGCAAATGATCCTGTCTTTGTACTACACCATGCATTTGTTGACAGGTGAGTTTAATTCTTCTTAGTAAACCTAATTTATTTTGTGTTTTTACAGTGTGCTTTTCATCTACATTTCAAAACTACAAATATTTTAGATGTTTTTACATGCACAGCATTTTCAGATGTGTACAATTGAGCTCTACTCTTATTTGAGAACAAGTGTCTTTCCTAACCTGTCTGTATGCTCACTGGATTAAATATAATTTGAGAAGTTGACAAATGCATTCAGCTTTTATTACCAAGGTAAAAATAGTTCTTCAGTGATGTCATAATGATTAATATATATGGATGTACATGTCAGGAAGTTTGGACCAAAAATGTGTGACTCATTTTCACACGACAATAATCATTTGGAGCAATTCCTTTACATTCTAAATGTCAGTGCTGTTTTAATTTCTATTCCATAAGGAAGATCTGAGTGCGTTATTCGTAAATAAGGAAGCAAAAAATCTGTATTTCAGTGTAACAAACAAAATTGTGACTGTCTTTTGATGAAAGAGAAGAGTACAGCTGTGCAGACTGAAAGGAAAGCAAACAGAAGGATATCATGTTTATTAATAAGAAAGGGTAGAACACAGTTTTGCAAGACAAGAGTGAAATTGTTATGTTAAGAACAGCATGACCAAGATTTAATGGTGACCTTAAAAATTTCTGTGTCACTATAATATATGCAAACAGCTACAAACAATCTACTGTAAAGTGCATTACACTAAACTGTGATGACTAAAGAGCTATAAAAAAAGTTAGCTAAGCAAAGGACTGTAAAATTACAGAAACACCACTTGTTCTGGAGCAGTTATATTTTCTTACCCATCTTCCTCTATGTTCCCACATGTACTGACCATGACTTCGTTACTGCAATGCTTAGAACAAAAGAACTATCACTCTTGACAAACTTCCAGAACTTTTTCATAAACACTCAGAAACCTACTGACTGAGACCTGCCCGTACACAGCAAGGTGCTTATTGAGATGAAAACCAAAATGTTTTCTTTATTGTATTTAGCATTCTGGAGGTGTCAGTTTTGTAATTCTTCTCTGTGAAAAGCCTTTTTTCAGAACATTTTGAAAGTTGGACAATGTACCTTAGCTGCGATTTAGCATCTCAACCCACTGACTGCTTGACAGGATGGATGTACAAGGATTTCAGGTGTGGTTACAAATTTTGAGTTTGGCACCTGGAAATTAACTTTCCAACATCTATGCTATTAAAAAATGGATCATTTGAAAATTCAGAGAAAAAGAACACAGAAGAGAAAGCATTATGCTCTGCAATATCAAAAGAATCGTTTTGCTTAGACACTCACATTTGTATACGACCCACGCATCTCTTAGCTCCCACTCATTGCAGGGCTTAAGTAGCACCTTGGTCTCCATGCTGACCCCTCCCACAGAGACATTTCAGTCATAGGCATTATGAGCGCCTGGAAATACTTTTCATAGCTGTAGCTGTTATCCCTTTTAGAAGGCAAAATTAATTGCAAAAGATAACATCATTAAAACCTACTAGTGTTGCGGGAAAAAATCACTGCACAGGCACTGTGGGGGCAAAACAGATATCCATGATGCAATCTCATCCCATCTGCGGCAGAAAGAATATTACAAGTGCTCTGCAGCTGCTGTGTATATGGGCTTTGGTACACATGGATGTAAAAACTGATAATAATGCTGCCTTTTGTATAAGTGACAGAAATGCATTAACATGATTAGGGTTACTTAGCAGCCTTATCCATGACAGATTAATCATGCTTTTAGTTATAATTAATAAGTAGGTGACTGATAGGTACATACAGTACCTTTAAAAAAACCCTGTTCCTCTCCTACATAGGCTTAAAATCTGAAGGGCTGTGAAGAAGTTCTTTTCTGAGAGGCAAGCAAGGATACAAATAACAGAGTAAATGGGAGAAACAGTCTCCACAGCCGCAGAAGCACTTTTTTTGGACCTTATCAACCATTCTCTTTTGGGCAGAACACTTTTGACCTGATTGCTGTCACTATCTTGGGCCATTGGCCTTTTACTAACTTTTTGACTAAATATTCTGCCAAGGAGAGCATTTCTTCCAGGCCTTGGTGAGGACATCGAGAGTTGTGAGATGGGGATTTACTGGTAAAAGGTGTAAAAAGACTGGACACCACCAAACATAGGTTTGCTGGGTGTTGCAAAGGCAGGGATCAGCTCTGTGTCAAGAAATCAAGAGTGGATACATTTCAAGCATCCATGTAGGACCCAGAAGAGGGATTCCTGACTCCACTGCAAACTCCTTGAGTGAAACTGAGTATGTAGTTTGCTGTCCCAAACTCACATCTCCTGTAGATGTGTTTCCTTCCCCTTGATTTCAACAAGAGGTGCTGAAAGACTTTTGAGGAGCTGTTGATCTGAGCTTCAGCTAACCCACCTGTAAAGTGGGTGATATTAGATGCCTACACAACAGGGATGCTGTCAGGGTAAATGCATTAACGACTGTGAAATGCTCAGTTATGACCATAATAGGAGTGATAGAAGTAAGGCAATAGATCATTGGAACTCATTTTACATAGAAACATATGGTACAGAGGAGGATAAACAAGTGTATATGGAGTCTGTTGACAGGTGTGAGCCAAATGTTAGGAGCTGCTTTCCAAACTGAGCAACAGTCAGCCTCCCATCTGCTATTCCCCTGCCTTTCTTACCCAGGCCTGATGCACAAAATGAGGGAAGGATGGACTGAGCAGAGGTGTATTTGATATTTCTCAGGTGAAAAGCAAAGAATTTGCTTACAAACTTTTCCCCCTTTTTTTTTTTTTTTTTTTAGGATATTCTCTTTCGGTAGTGCAGAAGTATGAAAGCACCCAGGCAACAGCTTTCTTAGGAATGATAAATCAGGCTCCTCGCCTTCTCGTTTGCTACCTAGAAGATGTAGGGATCAAACCTCAGTGTTTGGCAAAACAGCTGACCACCCTGAAAAATATTAATTGTTAATTGAAGAGCTAAAAAAAAAAAAAAGGCAAAGCAACAAAACATACATTCAGCAAAAATGACAGCTTTTTTAGCTCTCTGAAGCATTTCTCTTAATTGCAAATCTCTGCTATTCAGATATGCTCTACAGTCAGCACAAGGGAATAACAAGGGAGGAGTCAACCCACTCAAGCTGGAAGGAGCAGCTGCAGAAGCAGTGAAAGCAAGGACCCACAGTCCCACTTGAGCTCACTAGGGTGTTTTATTTGCTCTGGAAAGGAACTCTTTCCTCTCTGTTGACTTTTTCAGACCCTCCATCCCTATAGCCACATAGTATCTTCTGTTCTCCCCACACTTGTCCTTTAAATATTTCTTTCATCTTTCTTCTCATTTGTTCACTACCTCCCCTCTCCTTGCCTACCACATCCCATCCTAACAGTTCCCCTTGTAAATCACAAGAAAAACTAAATAACAATGTGGAAAATAAGTTGCCATTCAAGATCTTCGTAATACTTTATCCCTATACATCAGCTAATGCAATAGGGACACTAGTCTTACCTTGTTTGTGAGTTCTGCGGTAATGGAGAGAGTTTATTAAATAATATGGATGACTTTCAAAGGCCCTGATTTTACAAGCAATTTAGAACTGATTTTCTAGAGAAACACAACAAGGTGTAGGCTTCCAGTCTCTTGCATCTCTAGAGTCCAGTCTTGTTAGACTGGTTGTACAGCTAGACCCAGATTGTCAGTTCTAGTGGTTCCACTACTACAGGACCTTTTTCTCCAGCTTTCCTGAGTAACCACACAGCTCAGAATACTGCTGCAACCATCATTGCATTAACCTAATGCTCTGCCCAGGTGTTCCTCTCTGTTCATACCCTTCTACCATTTCTTTGCCCTCTGTCACTTCAGATGAACTGCTGGTCTCTATTTTCAAGACTCTCCACTGCCCAACTCCAAATCACCCCCTATTCATTGCTAAGTAATTCACTCACCCCTCCAATAAGTTTGTGATATTAGTATCTGTCGTACATCTGTTTGGCATTCAGACGGGTCTCTCCGTAATCCTCCTTGTTGGGATTTGTTCACCCTACACATCCATAGATTCAATCACTGTACTTCTCTTAGACATGACACTTGCAAAAAAGCTCAGACGTTGGTAAGCCGAAACCTTTGCTTAGTGGGTGGACTGCTGCGGTCCCACTGCATGGTTGCCTAGTCCTCCTCACATCTGTTTGTATCCATCTGTTGGTCCTTGTCCTATGTGTAAATTATAAGCTCTGCCGTTAAGGGACTGTCTAATTGCCATGGCCTGTGCAATGTCTGACAAATTCTTAGCTTCTGATTACAACTCTCGGGTATCAAAGCAACGTGAGCAATAGGAGATAGCGATTTCTTCATTTATAATTATATGAAATGGTAATGACAAGGGACTGTTGGACATCCCTATGCTGATCTTGTTGCTTCAGTTACTCTTTTGCTTGCTGTCACACAGGACTAATATCTTGCATCAAAACCACAAAAGTTTTTTGGGGGCTGTGTGCGTATTTGTGTGTGTGCACACACACTCTGCCATAAGTAATCCAAGTCAAGCACAAGGTCGCATAAGGAATGGAGACACTCTCATTTACAGCCACATACATGCATGCACGCTTCCAAGCAGGTGCAGGAGAAACTGCCCTATGCATCATCTTCAGACCTCCGTGAAAATGTCACTAATTCTGTCTGATCAAGGCAAACATCTCCGTGCTGTTCAGCAACATCAGCTGCCATAGACTCCTCTGCAGGCTGCTAAAATGACCCCTTTTGCTTTAGCAGTAGGCTGGAGCTGGGAACTTTAGGAAATGCCAGACTCTGGCTTATCTGAGGATCTAACAATAAAATGTTCGTTATTGTATTGTTTATCAGTAAAGTGCCAAACTGAAAAGCATGTATGCGGTAATTTGTTCAAAAATATATTACAGCCCAAAATCTACACATCCTGATTTTCATGCCAGCAACACCCCATTCCCTACACCAACATTGTGGACGCTTCAGTCCCTGTGGACTCAATATACTCACCTTCATGACAGTCCCTTCTCCTTCCACTCAAGAAAAAAAAAATAAAAAAGCATTATGTTAAAAGTTATTTTCTTGGAAAATACTTTAACAAGAGGAAATTTGATTTTCACTCCCAGGAGATGTCAAAATAAAAGCTTCTTATTTTTACTCTGATTTTCAAACAGAACACTTACTCGTAAATGTCATCTCAGGTTTTTTAAACCCAAAAATGGCACGAGAAAAACCAAGTTGTTCTCTTGTTTTGAAATGTTGACAGATAACAAGAACTTTTTTTAGCAGTTCAAAACTATTTGCTTCAAGAATTTGGAACATTTGGAGTGAAAGCATTCAAAAAGAATCATTAGAAATTCTTGTAAGGCAACACTAGGTTTCCAGACTTGTTTAATACATGAAATAAGAGCCATTCCTTACCCTGAACTCTCTCCAGTGGGAGGCAACACAGACATAGCATGAGACCAAGGAGGTATTATCCCCATTTGGTACACGGAAACTTAAAGACACCAAAATAAGTGACTTAAGCACAGCTGAGATGGATATTGTAATACAATGACATATTAGCTAATAATAAAGCAATGTGAAAATGGAGAAATCACTGCATAAACATGAAGCGTATGATTAATTTTATTCCTTGATATGGGCACAATAAGAGTCTTACTGCTTTCTGAGGTATCTTTGCAAAAAATGATGATGCAGGCTAAAAGTCACATTTTTCTGAAGCTGAATAAAATATGGCTTGGAGCCACATGAAACCTGTTAGACAAAGGCAGGTCAGGAGGCTGCCAGTAGCATTATACCTCTTTCTGCAGTAACAATAAACTTACAGTCCTTCTTCATGGTGTCAGCTCAGGATCTTACAGTCTATACCCAGCACTGTACCCTCCCAACTGCCTATATAAAGGTAGTGCATGAGGTGAAGTCATCACCATAAATTGTCTTTGGTATGGAGGTGAAACATGATTAAAGTCCATCAGCTCAGTGAAACCATAACATCACTGGGCTACTGCTATGCCCAGGGGTAAGCAAGTACAGCTTCTATGAGCAAAGACCCACGGATTTGCTCCTGACCTATGGGTGTTTTGCAGCACTTCCAGAACAGAACTGAGATGATGGTGTGTAGCAGGACGATCCCTAGTGCTCCCAAATACTACTTTGCCTGCTGAAAGTTTTCACATTTTGTTAATTATCTTTTGATATCTGGCAGCTGAGTGAAATCTTGTGGAAGCTGGTGGATGTTACAATAATTTCTTACTTGGGATACACGTCCATAACCTTTAGGTTGTGTTTTGCAGTTAAACATCTGGATTATAAAAATTCTACTGCACCAAAAAGAAAAAAGAACCACATTAATGGTGTGGCAGAAATGGGAGTGGTAGGACGATATCAGTGGGAGCTGTTTGGTTTCAGTGGGACTGTACACATATCAGAATCTTAGAATCACAGAATAATTTGGGTTAGAAGGGACCTTCAAATCTCACCTAGTCCAAACCCTGCCATGAGCAGGGGCATCTTCACCCAGCTCAGGTTGCTCAGAGCCCCGTCCAGCCTGGCCTGGGATGTCTCCAGGGATGGGGCATCTACCACCTCTCTGGGCAACCTGGGCCAGGGTTTCACCACCCTCAGTGTAAAAAATTTCTTCCTCATGTCTAGCCTGATTCTTCCCTCTTTTAGTTTAAAACCATTATCCCTTGTCCAATCGTAACAGGCACTGTTAAAAAGTCTGTATGCATGCAAGGTGGATGAAGAGGGGAAAAAGCCAACCACTTCAGAAGCAGACAGGGAAGGCAGAAGGAAGCCAAGGACAGCTGGAGAACTTAAATGTGATCATTGTGGAGGAGTAGCACAGTATCCAAAGAAGCCCCTATAAGACATTTTATCTGTAGGGCTATGAGTAGTGAGGATCACTGCATAGGAGATTACCTTGGCCCTCCTGTATGAGAGAGATCCTTTGTCCCCTGGCAACTGGGCAAGTGAGGGCACCAGCACTGGAGCTGATGACTTGCTCACAGTTTAACTACCTGTTAACATGCAGGCCTGCATCAGAGCCATAGCTGGCAAAACTGCTGTTTTCTCCCTGTGAGTAAACACACCTTCAGCATTGGTTAAGCTGTGTTCTTCCCCAGCAAAAGTGCAGGCATCTCTTTTTGAGCCCCACTTCTAGTCAGTAGAGACTATAGTCAAAGACTCATTGACCAGTGACCAGCTCAGCTGCAAACAGCTCTGCTGAGGCACCTTTTTGTCTTTTGATTGGATGAAACTACCAAAATACTTCTTTTTATCTCTGCACAATAGGTAGCACAGAGGGTTCATTTAAATCCATGTTCAGAAAACACTATAAACACAAACACCCACAATACATGTAATGTGTGTATAACCCATTACTTGTGTATATAGTAAGACCAAGTCTGAGAAAACTGTCAGTCCACCTCCAAAGCTCTTGGGGGAGTTAATTACATTTTTGCCTTGCATCCTGGGTGGCAGTTGCCTATCAGTCCTCTTCTTCCTTCCTTATGAGTATTACACGGCTCCTACCTGGAAGAGATCTCTGATCAGCATCCACAGCTATGTCCCACCAGCAGTCTCTGTGGCACAGCAGCAAGGCAGCCTAGCTCTCAGCCTTCTCTGATGCTTAATAAAATCACCTCGTTACCAGCAACTGCTGTGCTGGAGGCTACCATATCACAGAAACCAACTCTGTTTCATCAGGAGGAACATCAGAGAAAGAAAGCTGCTCTCCAGCAAAGCATTTCATAGGAGGGTGGGCCAAGAGTGACTTTGGTCACAAGATTGATTGGCACACAGTATGAGATACAGAGCAGATCAGCACTGAAGGGATGGGAAATTCAAGCATGGAAATTTTTAGAAATTAAACAGGGAAGAATTTGTCTTAATTTTTTTTCTCCTTGGGGATGGACACAAATGTGCAGGAGAACACACACTCCCTCTGTTGTCACAAGCCCTCAGTTGGCACTGAACCGGAGCTGCTAACCTTCCCCATTTAACCTCTCAGGCTTAGTAGCATGTTAACCAGAGCTACTCAGCTTGTTTGATGGAGATGACTCACTCAAAGTGGGCTCAGTATGTGGGTAGAGTGAGTTCACATCTACTGCAAAATACCACATAAATATATCCATGGAAAATAGAGTGTAAGTGGGAAGGTTGGGGTGTTGCTGAGAAACACAGCTCCCCAGTATCTTTCCTCTGATACCCCCATGTCTGGGGCTGAAAGGCAAATAATACCTGCACATACTGAAGCTGGATTCCCAGCATCTATGTCAGCAAGGGTGGGCAGTTCCTTCTACTGCAATTGCATACCAACCGAAGAAATGCAGGAACAGCCCTAGAAGGTTACACCAAGGTCCATCTAACCTGTATCATGGCTATAGTGGTGGCCAGAAGCAAAAGCAAAGGAGTATTGGTTTAAAGGAACCCTCCTCCAGAAGACCTGCCTGCTTTGCCTATTGGACAGACAGGGGCTGTCTCTCTACATAGTACACTTGAGGTTGCAGCTGCACCTGAAGTAACCCACACTCTTAAATAAGTTCTCTAGCAATGCACAGATAGACCATACAGAATCAGAGACAGAGAGAAATAAGGACAAGGAATAGGCTTTGGAGAGAAATGTTCTTTTTGTTGATTAAGCATATATAAAACCTATAATGCTGCTGATCCATCTTGCTTTAGGGGAATGGCAAGAGGAAGGTTAAACAGACCTCTTCTGGGTTATATGTGAAATACTGTAGTTGGAAATCTCACCTGCCATGTCATTTTTCAGGCTAGATGTTTGTAATGACCCATTCTGCTCTTAAAAATCAATAGTATAGGAGGTTCAGTTCAAATAGTCCCATTTAAAGTGTATGTTTCATATCACTCTTACTGCAAGATTTTAGTTCAGCCAACACAGTTATTAAAATGGATCACTTCGTACACTGCATATTATGCAAGCGATTAGTGGCTTTTAAAAGGAAAGGTTACTTTGCCCTGAAACTTGGCAAAACCTGCATAGTTAGTCTTCACCTATTCTCTTAACGCTGGAGGAGGAGAAAGCTCTCTCTGTGACACAGCGATCAAGACAAGCCCTGATGCAGACAGCTAGCATAGCATTGAATTTCCTTCCTGCAGCACTTCTGCAGTAATAGCTGCTGTAATTGTCCAAATCGTAACAAATCGCAGGAAAACATGGTACTTTTCTCACCCACATGTAGCCACCTTCTATTCATCAAAAGAAATTATCACTTTGCTACCATAGATGTGATTTATATATTACATGCCCTTGTGAACCTCAATAATGACAATTTCTCAGTCTCAAAAGAATTGAATTACAGAGCACAGGAGTGGGTTACAGAGAATCAGTCCAGCTACCTCCACAGCAGCCCATTTTAATCTGCTGGTTATCTTTCTCTTCAGGGGAAACTAGTTATTAAACTTTGGAGCAGCTGGCGTTTGTGTTATCTCTTACTTCAAGTGATGTTTTCCTGTTAGCTGCAAGCCCTGATGAAGATGAACCTGAGAAATTTAACACAGGATATGCACTCAAGCAAATGTTAACTTTTTTTTGTATCCATGCAACACTGCCTTTGCATTTGCTTATTTACAAAGCACACAGGCCACACCATCATGTCTCATCTATATCTTGGCTCTTGCAGTGTTGGACAGCAATGAAGACCTAAATCTAAATAAATATTTCTAGCCAAAAAGTTCCATGGTTTGACAGCAAGTGGTGAAACAATACACATGATGACAACCATTTTACGGAACAAGAATTTCTTCCCTGCACGTAGGTAGAAGCATTGCCAGGTTTGATTGGTGTAAAACAGGGGCTAACTTGACTAAGAAAAGTGAAGAGTTTAGGTCAGATATCTGACTGAATCTCAGCCCAGTGAAGCCTCACATAAACTCATCATTTCTTTCCAGCAGAGATGCAGAATAAGATTCCATGGGACTTGGCTTGCTTTGTCAATAGCTGCGTTACCATGAGGCACTACCCAGTCCTACACTAGAGAATATTCACATTCCTCTGCACAGATTCCTACAAAATTTCCAACACTCGGCTCCTCCCTTTAGTGTCGTGAGCAATGTGTCATGCTCAGCTTATCCATTATCTCCTTCTCCAGTAGGAATAAAGCTCTTTATGTTGTAATCCATCAGCAACTGAGCAAACATAAGCTGGGCTCAGCACTTGTTTGTTCATCCTACCTAATTTTCCAAGAAGGCAGAAAACGAGAATATTTCTGTGAGGTTCATTGACTGGGAAAGTGAGTTACAGGGCTGCCCAGCAGGTTGCACTTCACGGTACAAGAGCCATGTCCCAGACTTACACTCAAAGGGTTTGAAACTGCAAGCAGCTATATGGATTTTCTGGGAAGAGTTAGGCATTTTGCTGTGTGACTCACAGAAATCAGCATAGCAAAGGGAGAATAGAAATCCAGGACTTCAGCAGCTCTCTCTAAGAGCAGCACTTGGTCCTACACCACCCGCAGTGATCTCTGCTCAGGATTGTTATGTCTGAATCCTCTGCAGGACCCTGGTGCCTCAGCAGCTTTTTCTCACAATGGAGGGTGGAGAAGCTGATGCCATTTTTTTTCTAGAGGAGAAACACTTGGAGCAGTACATGATTACTGGAGCAATGACTGGAAGCTGTGTAGCCCTCTGCACCCAAGTGAGCATGCTGAGCAGCAATGAAAGATCCAACTGTGCCTTCTCCAAACGGCTACAGATGTTTAAATTTTTTGACATAAAGAGGAAGGGTTTCAGCTGGAAAGGCTGAAGACCCTTTCTCTTCCCCTAATTCTACACAGGTGTTTAGGGCATTTTAAAGACATGGGGGGAAACTGCTCTAAATCACATTGGTAGAAGGAATATTAAAAATAACTTCATCAGCTGCAGTAACCTTGAAGCTTTCAACAAAGTGAGACATGGGCAAAGAAAGTGGCATTGGTTGTCTCTTAGATGGGATTGGTTGTGTAGGACTATACCTTTACTGTCTCCTTCCCTTTTGTTTCCTTTATCTGACAGTTTCTAAGCACCCAGTTTGAGCAGTACCATAAATGAGAACAAAGGAGATGGAAGGAAGTACAGATGCTTGTAGTGGGATGGTGAAGAAGAGCTGTGCCAAGATCCTCAGGCACCACATGCCTCTCCAGCTCTGGTGGTACTTTGTAATGGATGGGAAGGTGTCAGCATGGTGCACATTATTATGCCTCATCCAGAAAACGGTTCTTTAGGGGGCAGCTTGCAGCCAACGTCAATCTGGCTGGAAAAGTAAGGGACTTCAGGTCATCTGCACATTGTCCCTCAGTGTTGCAGATGGTCTAGTCCACTGGGGTCCACAAAAACAACCTTTTTGTTCAGAAGGTGAAGTAGAGGAAAACAACAATGTAGGCCAGACCTTTCCTGAAAAAGAATATTCATGCTTCAGAGACATATAATTGATATACACAGAATCATAGAATGGTTTGGGTTGGAAAGGATCTTCAAAGCTCATCTAGTCCGACCCCTCCGCCATGAGCAGGGACATCTGCACCAGCTCAGGTTGCTCAGAGCCCCGTCCAGCCTGGCCTGGGATGTCTCCAGGGATGGGGCATGCACCACCAATCTGGGCAACCTGGGCCAGGGTTTCGCCACCTTCATTGTAAAAAATTTCTTCCTCATGTCTAGCCCTAAGTGATCACAGAATCTCAAGAAATTATATACTCCAAGAAAAAAATAAGGAGCACAACCTTATATGAGGGAACAGCTCCTCTGGGCTAAAGCATCTTTATTTGTCTGTTTTGTGCAAGTCTGTTTTTAAAGTGTTAGATGTTGCCAAATCTGGTAGCACAACAGAGGTATGGCTACCACAGCTCCAAGGTCTCAGGTTTAACCAGTAGGGAAGCTGAGCAGGTGTTCCCAGTAGGCACACATAAACATAATAGTTATATATATGTGTATGAATATATGCACATGGGGTTGACTGGCTACACAGATTGACACAAAAAATGCAGCACCCACACAAATTCCAACAGCATCAACAACCTCATCCTCTTGCCCTCTTTGGCTGACCAGGATGAAAGCCTATTATGGGGAAGTACACACACACACACACACATATATATATATATTCACAGTCTGGATTCACTAGTAACTGGCCTAAGACCATTAACTGGCCCTGGAACTCCTGGTCTCCCAGTTGCCTCACCCACAGGCAGACATACACATGCACAAACAGGTCTCTCCAGCAGCTGGTCCAGCGAGTGGCCCAGAAGTAACTTGACAGTGGTACTGCGAAGGTCTGCGGAAGAGGCATTGTGCCCAAGGATGCTTGCTGCATGCTGCAGCTTGGAAGTGATGGTGGAAGCCTGGGTGTTCCCCAGGAGCTGACACTGGACACAGAGCAAGCTCTGTAAGCCAGGACAGTCCTCAGCAGTGATTCAGCAGCAGGGGAGAGACATAGCCTCAGAGGCCTTGGATGGGTTTCTCACAACAATTGAGGGCAACATCTTAATTTTTAATCAAACATTTGGTTTAAGACCAGTGCAATTTGTTTACAACCTGCCTGACAGTCCCTGTAGTGTTTTTAGCCAACTTAAAAAGAAAAAAAAGGGCACTGCAATATAACCGCATACATTGGCAAACAGCACAGTGCCTTGACTTTACAACCTCAGCAGCAGCAGCTCTTCCAGGACTGAAGCACTGATGTTTCTCCCAAATGTTTGGGATGGGAATTACCTAAGGTGACTTTGTAATACCAGCTGACTAGTGCCAACTTTTAAAGTGATGACTACTGTGTAATCACAGTCCTTGGACTGGCACTTCAGCTTTCCTCAGTTTGTTTCCTTTTCCCTTTCTTTCCAAATGCAAATACATGTTGCTTGCCAGATTTCTTTTACAGGATCTCAGATCTCTTGTTACTGAAATAAATCATATAAATGACTTCTAAGCAACAATACTCTGCCTTCCTTGTGCCATAGTTATCCTGATCTAGGCTCAGTCTCACAACTGTAGATGAGGGATGAAAGTCTCTGTCAAATTTCGCACATCTAGTGACATGGCTTCATATGTGAACGTGATGAAGTTATTAGTGGCTTTCAAAATTGCCACCTAGCAGCTGAACCATTAGTATTGTCTGTGTGCAGGCTCTGCTGAGGCATGGATTTATCAGGCTGCTAGAAACAAAGGGCAGAGTTTCACTGCTGCTTTAAGTCAGCTTAACATGGCACAAAGGTTAAAAAGAAGAATCAGTCCTGCTCACTGATTAGTGCTACCCAGAGGTGCTCACCTCTGTTCCTCCCTTGTGCTGGTACTGTCCATCACACAAAAGCATAATGACTCAGGTCCATGACTTTATCTCACCTCGGCTATCCCAGAACAAATGAAAATAAATGAGATGTTTGGTTTTAAGCTAAATCAGTTCCTTAATCTTGGTTATGGCATGATTGTGCAAATGCTTACAAGGAAAGTGGGGACAAGGTAGGAGAAAAGCAGGACTGTGCTTTCTCTAGTGGTACAGGCCTAGACTGACCATGACCATAAGGGGACAGTAGTCCTCCCACTGGGGACACCTGCAGTGTCACACATGTTCCTGGTCGCCTGGCAGAGGAATTCATATGGAGGTACCGAACACTCTTCTGCCCCCTTTCCCTCTCTCCAGCTGTCCTTAATAGCAAAGTAAAATGCACCAGATTAAACTTCTCCTAGAAAATCTTCCTGAAGGGCCATAGGTTTACATAATGTGTCAGTGTCTCTGCAGTAGTTCAATACAAGGGAATCTTTAATAGCAGATATTTAAGGTCTGGTTTCTCCTCCTGCACTGCAATTGGTCAAGTGCAGGTCTGCTCATGAGGGGGGAAGGCACGCTGTTGGGAAACGGCTTTTAGGAGAAACTCTTCAAAATGATAATGAAAATGCCTACTTTCATTGTTTTACTCTACTTTTTCCAGGTTTTAAGATTTCTTTCCTGTGAGCGGCATCTTTTTTCAGAGTACACAACACTATCTGGAACAGTATGAAGTTATCCAGCTTATATACAACAGTGCTCTCATACTCTGCTTGATATTTCCCACTGGCAACATACACCCATTCATTTCTTGACTCATCCTTTTGCTAGCTATAATCCCATTGCATTTATTATTCATAGAATAATATGAATTCAGAAATACGTATTGGTGGCCTTTCTTATATCATCTTCAAATCAATCTTATTTTCCCCTCCATTCTTTAAACCAAGGGGGTTTTTATCAAATTAATTTTCCACTAAGGCTCATTTCATTTCACTTTGTATAATCTGGTATGTATGCCACAGAACAAGGAAAATATTCATGTCTATTTATATGCAATTAAATGGAAGTGATATATCCATTTCTTTTATAGATGGCTTTAATTTTCTCTGTAAAAGCACCTTACCACACTACAAGTCTTTGCAAAAGTGAAACATATTTCCCCAGAATGAAAATTTAAACTACCAAAGCATCAATATACCAGGTGGGAGTCTTTATTACTTTTTACCACATACCAGCTCTTTAGACCTATCAGTGCTGATACACACAAGTGTTAAGCTCACTAACAGTTAGAGAGATTTGTATGCAGATACATAGCAAAAAACTTAAATAAAATTGAGACTGTATGTTTTGCAATGGTATAACCTGACTCCAAGAGCTATCATAGTTTGGTAGGCACAAAGTGGCCCCATAGTTGAGGTCCCACTCCACCACAGCATGTCTAGTGTGAACTTAGGTAAGTAATTTTTACTCTGTGCCTATTTTCTCTAAAGTAAAATGGGGCCTCTAATACTTTCTAAAATTCCTCTAATGTGCAGAAAGAATATTCTTTGCCTTTATGGGGATCCCTCTGACCAGATGATCTCCTTTAGCTTTTTCTGCATCAAGCACGTGGCTCCTGACTGAACCAGAGAGTTTAAGTGATAGTGAATTTATCATGTCCCTAAATAAGCTTTTCCATTGTTTAACTACAAACACTGAGCCTTATTTTAGCTAAATTTGTCTAAATTCAACCCACTCTACAATATTAAAATACTGTTTCTTTCCACAAAAAGAATATCTGCATAGACTGTTGATTATTATAATCTAGTAATTTTAAAACCTTCAATATTTACCTTGGTAAAAAAACCACTACAATATAGTTTCTACTTCAGAAGTGCAATATAGAGAGATTGAGCCTTTCTGAGTTCTAAATGTGAGACAGGGCATCTTTCAAAATTCAAATTATTCTCCTATCTCTTTTGGTTCCTTAGGCTCCTATTTGGGGCATGCAATTTTGATTTCTTCAAGCAAAGAAAGAAAGGTTCCAGATGGAAACAGTCTTTGCTCCAATGTAGATACAATTAATTTTTAATCTGTCCGAGGCCTTTAAATAAAAGCTGCTTCTTCTGAGTCACTCTTGCTTGCTGCTGAAGAAATACAAAGGGCATTAGGGCTGTAAGGAGACTGATCTCCATTGCAGTTAGTCCATTTCCATATTTTAAATTTGTTTGTTGAGTCCTGATTGACCATGATCCTTCTAGGTAAGTGTTGTCATCCTGAAGGATTTATGGTTTATTCTTGATGTATCCCAGATTCAGTTCTTCCCATTTCCATTCCCTAAATAAAATTCCTGATGACTTTTGATTAGGTCTTCTTTCCTTTGTCACTCCTTGTATTCTCCACCACGCTTGCATCCCATCTGCTCTCTTCAGCTCTGCCAACCTTTCCCAAATGACGCCACTCTAGCTGGGATTGCTATACTAAAAAGTGTCTGTGTCTGGAAAATGTCACTCCTACCTATACAAATAACTAATTATCTGCTTTCCCTCTTTATCTACATGCTGAGTAGGAAAGTAACCAACCAGACTGCTGTAGGAGTCGGATAGATTTCTCACTCTCTGAACTTCTGCCCAGTACTTCTTTTACACAGAAGAAATATGGGGATTGGATATCACAAAACCCTAATCTGGTTCTTCAGATGTCTTTTTGTTACCTTCAGTCTCATTACATCAAGAAAGGGAGACAAAGTGGAGTAAAATGACCCTTCATTTGCTATTTAATTCATAGTCCAGGCTCTGAGGGCTGGGGTAGGACGTGGAGGTTCATATGAAGAGAACAAAATAGCAGTGGTTTGCCAAGATAACCAACAATTCTAGGGAGTTCAGGTCTGCTGCTCTGCCGCAAACCTGGCTTTTCTACCAGGAACTTTGTCATTCCACGAGGCAATCAACTAATTGCATCAGCATTTTGTCTCTCTGCATGTATCTTTAATTCTGCAGCCTTAAGCTCTTCCAAGTTTGCAGCTACTGAGCAAAGCATAGAAGTCTGTATTTTCCAGGTATTGAAAGCAAATAACTTACAACATGGCTGCTTCTCAGGAAATAGAAGAAAAACTTCTCTCAACAGTAAGTCGATCAGCAGCTATTGATGGGAGTACTGATTGCTCTCTGTCACGGAAATCACGTGCCCATTATCAGATAAAGCAACCATTTCTGTAGACCAAGGCACATGAAAGAATTGTCAGATGATCCATCATAGCTGTTCAGATGTTTCTCTTTGCCTGCAGGAGAAAGTAGCACTGCATGAAGGAGAGCATATTTGATGATAACTGCCTTAACTGTAGCGAGAGATTGAGAAAGCACCTTATTTGAGAGAAAAAGTATCCTACACTGTGTATTTCAGTGGTCCCAGCACTCTGAAACAAAAGAGAGTGTGATTATTTTCTCCAGATATACCTTTCCCTTTTGGCCCAAGTTTTTCAGTTAAGGAAAATCCCCAAGGATGGGAGCACTGTGCTAATGTCACTACCTGGCTGATAGCAAAAGCCATAGGCTACTTGAGGATTTCAGTTTTCCTTTAAAAATGTATGAAGGGAGTTAACAGCCTCAGCTGGGGAGTCATAAAATGTAACTGTCTGATATGAAATGGTTTATGGTGCCCAACAAGAACTATTTGTACTTCAAAGAAGAGATGTAGCTTAAGTCATACCCTTTCCATGGATTTTCTCCCCAATTGGATGCAACTGGGAGGTTTCTTCTTCCACTCAGCTGTGAAACTTCTCCTGAAATAACTTTGCTTACAAAATATGAGCAAGGCAGGGAAATGGCAGTGCCTCCCTTTTAAAAGGAGAAATACAAACAGGTGAGAATGTAAAAAAGTACTGCTGATATATTAAATTTGTCAGTTTTCTCAGGCAAAAGAAGAAAAACATGAATATCACCATCGTGCATTATCTTGCCAAGGCAAAATGAGCATTGTGAACCCATCTTACTGAACAAGCTGGGAACAAGATTTTAAATGAAAAGAACAAACGTAACTTCATCCGACTGCTTTAATAGCATGCAGAATATGATTCTAAACTTTCAAAGTGTCCAAATAAAAAGACGAGATAAATGCACAGGGCCAGCTCTTCTAAAGGGAGTAGTAGAAAGTGTGACTCTTTAAAACCTTAACAGATGTTTCTGAGATTTCTACAGTGGCATACAGATATGTTAGAAGAAAGAGATTTCAGTAAAGATTACATGACTTTATGCTGGCTAAAGGAGAGAATTGTTCATAAACAACCCAATGAATTGTGCAACATATCTTGTACATCAGCACAACTCATCATATCGGTATCAGAGGCATACGATTGCATCTAAATCTAAAGATCAGCTGCAAGGATAGACAATTCAATGCTCCTACTACTGCTAAGGAAAGCTCAATATCTAATATAGGAACCAAACAGCAAAAGAGGGAATGCAAAAGTACGTATGTTCATTTCCATGGAAATGCTTTGCATTTGCATTCTGTTTGAAATATTACTGGCCTAAGGATTCTTCTTGAAACTGCTTATGAAACTGCAACATTTAAGTCATCCAGAGAGGATGCTGCATTTCAGGGCATGCCATACGAAGCTATTTCAGGCAAATGACGACTTGCAGCTCTGAACCATGTGTTCATCAGCCCTCCAGATTTTCAGAATGTGGCTTCTCAGCATCTTCTAAAAAATCAGACCCCAAGAAGTACCTTTAAACATTCAAAGGTTAGTGTATGGATGGTCACAAGATTTTGAAAGTCTGATCCAGGTCCTGTATCTGCCTTCTTCTAAAAATATTACCATGTCCCCATAACCAAAGTATCTCTGTACCTCTAACGGCCCTGTACTGCAGAGGAGAACTACCTGAGCTCACATCTACAAGTGCTGGGAAAACAAGACACCGACAGTAGGGGTGCCTTGCCCAAGACATGAGTAAAAGCCAGGCAGGGAAAGGACTGGGTTCCAACACACACCCCTACTCCCTACAAGCTACATTAATGCCCTGGTTTCCTTTTTATTCTATGTCTTTTTAAAAATATTACTGAATTTCCCTCTGTTGTTTTCCAAAGATGTAATCTGATTACAGAGTTTCTATTCAAACTTTCTTGTGATAACTGCAGCTGAAGCCTTGATATCATTGTTTAAATTTATCCATCTGAAAGCTTCAGCTGAACATTATTATTCTGACAAGAATTTTTCTAGACAGGGCTGATGAAATTAACTGAAGATGAGAGCCACAAATGAAGATTTTAATCAAGATTAATACCTGCATTGTTAAGGGCTGACAAGGTGTATGAACATAGTGATGCTTTCATCTATTAAATCTTTTGATCTTAAAAGAAGAACCAAGGCTTTGTCCCTACCTCTGTTTTGATGAGTGTGAGAGGGCTTTAATTTAATGGGGTAAGCATTTCTCAACATTTCTGTCCAAAGATAGGAGGTAAAATTCTACCAGCAGAATCCCTCGATGCTCTGCAGAGATCCTGATACTGCTGAGTACTTGCACTTAGGGTATGTGTTTCTGAGAAAACCTGAGTCCCTGAACAGCTGGTTATTAAATCCAAGATGGGGGGAAAGTCTGTGTCCTCCATTCAGAGATGAGTGTCAGGGAGCAGCAACTCTTGAGCCAAGATCTCAGTTAAAGTACAATTTACAGGTCTCTTTAGACCATTTCCACCTCTTGTAACTGATAAATGAATTCAGTGATGACTCCCTGAGCTTGATCCCTCCTACCAATATCTTCTGATCAAGCATGGGATCACCTTTCTTCATGCACCTGCATCTGCTCTCCTTACAGCATCTTCCCACCTCCTCTTTTCCAACCTGGCACATCAAGTATCTGCTGACAAGCCAAGGTCGCCCTGTAAACAGCAAGGGATCAGGCGAAGGATCTAAGGATTGAAACAAAGTGAAGAGTTGAACAGACAAAGCCCAGACACAAAGCAGGAGAACTGAGAATGTTTTGGAGGATTAATTTTGCTTTCCAAACACATGCAGTAGTTGACTTGAAAATGTCGATATCAACTCTTCCCATACTGCAGCCTTTGAGCATTCTGCCTCCAAGTTATAGAACAGACATACAGCCCCGCACTGACAGACAGCTAATGGGAGAAACTTTGGCAGAGAAAAATGAAAGGAGCAGCTGAGGTCAGAGGTATGGTTAACAGCTGCTATGGGGTTTATGTGGCAAGTTTTTGGTAGCAAGTGGGCTGCAGGTGTGGCTTCTGTGAGAAGATGACAGAATCTGCCCTCATCTCAGACAGAGTCAATGCCAGTTGGCTCCAAGACAGACCCATTGGCCAAAGCTGAGTCCATCAGTGACAGTGGTAGCTCCTCTATGAAAATATATTTAAGAAAGAGTAAAAAAACAAATCTGTGCAACAGTAGCTGAGAGGAGAGAGAATATGTAAAACAACTGTGCAGACATCAAGATTAGTGAAGAAGCTATAGCTGGGGAAAGACTCTTTCCTGACAGGTGACCTGCTTCATGAAGTTTTTGGGCTCATATAGCTTATCACTTCTTCCTCAGATGTTTTTACCTCTTTGGTGATGTCAAACAACCATGGTGTAGCCATACTTTAATCAGAGAATCATAGAATCGTTTTGGTTGGAAGAGACCCTCAGGATCATCGAGTCCAACCATAACCATGTCCATAAGTACTTCATCTAAATGCTTTTTAAACACCTCTAGGGATGGTGACTCCACCAGTTCCCTGGGCAGCCTGTTCCACCCTTGGTAACAGTGGATAGAAGATAGAGGACTGACCAGCTGGCAACAAGACCATCCAAAACTAGCCATAAACGTTTCTGAGGAGGAAAGACTGAGATCTTTAATCTTTCTCTCTATCCTTCACAAACATGTGAATTACCGAGCAGAAATTGCAGTCAGGTCACAATGAGACATTGAATCGCATTTATGGAATTTAAAAGCATATTTAGCCTTTTTGCAGCTCTGCAGGCCTTCGCTTTTTGTAGGTTTGTGTAGGAACTCAGGACTGAAGTAGCTAACCCTGAATGATTCGGAAAACACTATGCACAAATAAACACAAGTCATTGCATGCAATTCTGTCCCCAGGGTTCATGAAAAAAAATCAACACTTCTTTTTTAATCTTCAGGAAGAAAAGTTCTGGCAATTTCCGCCATTAATAGACATATTTCTTCTTCTACAGCATTTTTGAGCGATGGTTAAGAAGACACAGGCCCATGCTAGAAGTTTACCCAGCAGCCAACGCACCCATTGGGCACAATCGAGAAAATTACATGGTCCCCTTTATACCCCTTTACAGAAATGGAGAATTTTTTAAATCCTCAAGGGAGCTGGGGTATGACTACGAGTATCTGCAAGAACCAGGTAATGTTACTGTTTGGGGTAAATACCATTTTTTTGCCTATAACCTGGAATACGTCTGTTATATGAGAAGATATTAAAAAATCTTTATATTCGAAATTTTTCCCTGAATAGAGTCACAAATTGTAGCTGCTTGTTTTCATATTTCTGGTCTGATGTAGAGCCAACACAGAACCGTTGTGATTGGAAAAGACCTTTAAGATCGTGGAGTCCAATCGCTAACCTAGCACTGCCAAGTCCACCTTTAAACCATGTCTAATCAAAAATCAGTAACCGACATCAATCCTACCTATCCTAGCCTATTAAGGGCAGAATCTGACCCAAATGCTCAGCTCATGATCAAAATTGGAGAGAAAAAGTGCTGGAATTTGAGTCTGCCATTTGCCCAGTTCAGCTGTTGCTGTGCAACACAAGTGGGAATCAGTGGGATTTTCCAATTTCTGGATATGGTTTAAAGGAGGACAGATGCAAGCTCATTTCTGGTTTACAAATGTAATCTGATGACTTAAATACCCAGAGTAAAATTCACCTCAAGGTCTCTGCAGCATTTAAAACTGTTCCATTGACTTTGTACTTGCCCTATGTTTATTCACACAGAATGCAAGTGAATCATTCATTTAATCAGATGAATTTTGCACTATTTAGTGATGGCTTTGACTTGCATTGCTGTTCAGAGGTAGTTTTGACTTGGGCATCTTGGCCACCCACAGGCACAAGGAGGACAGGCCCTTGGGACTGTAGCTAACGTGGAACATCAGGTAGACCAGGTCTCATGCTCATACTAGTGAACCTCATAGTTTTGCTTGAGTAGTACCAGTTTCCTTATAGTTTAGGGAAGGTTTAAATTCTGTTAAAGATAAAACATTACTTGGAACTGATTGCTCAGATATTTTGGCCCAATCCTTTACAAATCTGGGCCATTAGAATGATCAGATCTCTTACGTCCACCACTGCCAAAAGCTAGCCAGGATGTGGGATGCAGTTATCCAATGCAGAGCATTGGCCACTGAACAAGTAGGTTACTGGACATGTTTGCTTTCCCTGTTTGAGGCAGAAAACTTTCTGCGAACGTGCCTCTTTTATTAAAAGACAATTAAGAGCTGCAAGTCCAATAACTATCTAGGAAAAGCACCAGGGACTTTTTGGCAACGCTAGCATTCTCATAGCTTGCCTTTTTATCTTTATCAAAACAATATCAGTTCTCAGGGCATTCCTGCTTTTCAGATAGACTTCGATTACTAATGGGGGTGTAACATTTATGCATACTTAATAAACTGTCCAGTCATGCATTTATCTTGTGCATTTACCTCTCCAGTAAAATCTAGCTAGTGATTTACAGTCATCCAGAAAACACTTTTTTGGACTATTTTATGTGTAATGAAAAGAAGCTGTAAATCTTCTATAATTGTTAAGGTCATTTTAGTGCTATAACCCAGAGACAGAAGTCAATATTTCTCCTAATATACCATAAATAATTTGGTCAACCCCAATTATTCAGAAAGAAAATAATCTAATAAATGCATCAAATATATTCTCAAAATTATTTTGGTCTGATTAGTAGCAGTTTTGCCTTTTTGTTCATGTTTCCATAATTTAATTCCTGATCAAACCCAGAAATATTCACAAATATGTTTAATGAAAGCCGCTAGTTTACTAAAATAATATTATTCCTAGAATTGTAACACTTTAAAAAGTGCAAAACACCACATCTTCAGAAATATTGGGTCCTGAATTGGTATTGCAAAACGAAGCAAGTGGTAAACCATTTACCATCTAACGATTCACTTCTGTTGAGTCCTGGTGTCTTCCCTTTTCCCAGGGGAGCACACAGTCCTCAGAAAACAAAACTCTTACTAAATTCTGCCCACATAGAACACAGAGGTTAGGAAGGTAGTTCCTTAATTATTTTGAAAGATCAACACAAAGAGTGAAATTCAGCCTCGTTTAGAAAGCCCAGATAACCCTCGGAAATCACTCAACTCCTTGTTAATCTCACTGAGAAGAGAGCTTAAGCTATTTCTTATCTGAAGGGAAGAACTCGTTACAAATGGAAATGGGCTGGAATCTCAAAAAGCAGATTTTCTCAGTACTCCAAGTGTTTAAACCCAGAATTTTCTCCAGATAGGAATGATGGGTCCCTGTTCAGAGCAACACAGGAGTAAATGGGAACTTCTTGATAGAGGAGCTGATGCAGGAAAACCTGCCAATTCTTCCTGAAAGCTCCCGTGTACTCAAGGTAAAGTCTGTGACTGGCAGCCAGGAGTTAATGGACAAATAAGAAAAAGTTACAAAAGGAAAAAAAATAAACCATAGCAGTGAAGATCTGGGTGGTTGAGAAGAAGCAGCATGTCTGCAGATCTTCCAAATGAAAAGGAAGAGGAAAGGCAGAGGAAAAGGACAGGACAGAGTGAGGAATGAGCACACTAGCCAGATCTTGTTTGCTTATAGAGGAAGGAGCTGGAGGAAAGCATCAAGGGCAGGAGTTCTGAGTTACACCACCAGCAACCTAGTAGAGATGAAGCAGGACTATGCAGAGCACACTGAGGCTGGTTATAAGAAATAAACCTTGGAAATAATCCAATGACAAAATGGCATTTTAATGCTAAATTATATCATTGCTGTTCTCCGGAGGAAAAGCTGATGCCTGGAGCCCTGCTTTCCACTGGAAAGCAAATCAGCGTGTGACAGTAAGTGGTTATTTTAATTGCAGCTTCATTTATTTTTATACATATGACAGCCCTGAAGCAGAAGTGGTCACAAACAGTGTGCATAGAAATCCATCCCTCAGGAATCAAAGACACATGTCAGAATCTAGTTACTGCAGAGCTGATCTGAGCAGAAACTGGAGCAGACACCCAGCTTTCCTTGACACGAGAGCCGTGAACTGTAAAAATACCACAACCCGCACGGCTTACCGAAAGCAAACATTTGCTAGCATCAATAAAAAAGATTGGGAAGACTAATGGCACCACCTAGCAATAGCTGTCAAAACAATTTTCGATGGAAAGAGCTGTTCCAAGCACTTGCATTTCAGGGCCTGGACTAAGTATTTTCTATTCTTTTTTCCTTCCAGAAATAGGAATAGATAAATTCATAGATACAGCCTTGACTTTTCCCCAGAAAATCTTCCTCTGTCAGTGGGAACAATTTGACGACCACTACATGTGTACCTGGGTGATTCACATGTTTTTTTTGAAAAGCAGACAGCTACACAATTATACACCCAGGAATCTAACCATCAGTTGCAATTTTTGAACACCTTAACTGGGGATCTTTGACACTCAGGGCAAAGAAAGGATAAGAGCATTGTGATTACAATGCAGAACGCCAGGTTGCTCATGGGTGTGTTGCAGAAGGAGAGCTCAGACCCAGAGTCTGACAGTAGCTCATTTTTATTTCTGTTTTTTCCAGCAATTTGTTTACAAAATCACATCCATTTATGTACAAATATGGTTCCACCATGGAGGGACTCTGCTGAGTCTCCCAACTTAGGAGCACACATTGTTGGCCACAATGTGAAAGGGCAATGTTATGCATGTAAAAGCAATAAATAGTAACAATAAAATAGTGACATGCACAATAAAATGTGGATGTTGGGACAATAGAAAGTAATTAAAGGTGACAATACTTGAGAAATGCTGCCTTGGAAAGTGGATTACATCTATGAATTAAATGAAAGAAGAGAAGGGAGCATTTTTTTCCCTGGGTTTTCTTCAGGCGAAGATAAGGAGGTGTAGATTAAGGTTAATTAAAACAGGAGGAGAGAAAACAGGATGCAAAAATATATTTCTCAGGAAGAAGAGTATAAGCAGATATTTTGACAATTATATAGTGGTGTTTAATGGAGGAACAGAAATATGGATTTTAAAAACGGAGGTGTTTTGTTTTCCTGGGAGCCATTTAGGGTTGGGAGACTATATTTTGGTGAGTTGTTAACACCCTAGTAGCATACACTGTGGTGATATCAGGCATCCTATAGCCAGATCTCACCTCTTCTTTTGAGAAATTTATATAAGCAAACTGTGAAAGAGTGCTTATGAAGTGCAAGTGTTAACTGAAGTTGTCAAACAAAAAGTAAACAGTAATGCCCTATAAATATACTCAGGAATATTTGATTTATCTCCTTTCAATAGCCCAAAGTAATCAATTTTTGCTAGTTATCTGCTCTGCAGATGTGCTCTCATTGCCCGTGAGTGGGCAGGACTTCACAGCAATGTTACTGCACAGAAAGTAACAGACAGAGACAACTCTAATCAACTTCAGCACTGAAAAATGTATTATAAAGCTGTTGTTAGCCATGCAGGAATAGTCTGGTTCTCACTGTTTCCAGAGACAGTCACATGATGAAGCGTGTGTCATAGTTTCCTGATTTACCCACCTTGGGCAAAAGGCAGAACTGAAAGGGAGCAGCTTGAGTTTACACCAGTAGATACTGTAGTTCTACCATAAACAATGCACTACCACCCATTGCAGTTCAGAGATAGTGCACTATGGCTGACAGTCTTCTCCAGACTTTCTCTCATTCTTCTCAGAAGACAACATTACAAAAGACTTTCCAAGGTGTAATAATGAGGAACCCTTGATTAAGTTAGTGGGAGCTGTGAACTTTAAACACTGCAGAGAAAAGTGATCCTGCCTTAAGACAGACGAAGGGGCTCAATAACTTGGATCCCTCCTAGTTCATCTTCCTAGTTTTTGATTGTGGAAGTCTCACTGGTATTTCCTTTCACCACCCAGTAGTGGAGCATACACACACAAGAAATGGCAGAAACCAAATAGAAATTACTTGCCCACCAGGATAAGAAAAAATTGCAACCTTGACCTAGTAAAATACGTTTGTGCTGACTCAAGGTTTGCTTTAAAATCTGGTTCCCATTCACCAACCACGTTAGGGATAAAAAACCATGTAAAATCAAATAGCAAGTCTGCCAAAGTATCAGTGGGGCTATGGCAGAAGATAAATGACAGAAAATTTGGTTTGTTTATTTCTTGACTGGCCAGAGTTTTTTATTTCTAATTTGTGGAATTAATCTTGGAAAAACTTTGTCATCCTCTAGTTTACATAGAAGGAATATCTAAAATACATAAACATACTTTTTTATTTATTTTTTTTTTAAATTTTTTTTAATACTATGAGGCTTTTTTCATCCTTGGGATCCATGATATCAATAATGCAGTTTGACATTTCCATAAAAGGAAGCTCTCAGGATGCCCAGCAATAGATTTGCCATAATACATTTCTTCAGCCATCAAGGAAAGTCCACATTATTACCCTAAATAGAGGAGACACACACTGTTTCACCTTAAAATTACACTGTTGTTGCTTCCTACCCTCTCAATGACATCCAGCAAGCCCCACAAAATGGATTTCTTGATATTTTAAAATTGCATTAAAAATATATATGTGATGTAATAAGAGCAAGGAATTATCTGTTGCTACTAGCTAGAGCTAACACTCTCTTTGAGAAGAAAGAGTATCTCAAGAGTTGAACTCTAAGACCATGGCTAAGGTTAATCACTCATATTTTCTTAACAGAAAGAGCAAGATGAGGAGATACTGGTATTAGTGACTAATGGGAGGGTAGATATCAAGCAACAGCCTGACCTGGCTTCTTCTTGTTTTGTCATGAACCTATTGACTGAAAGGGCAGTTTTAATTGATGTTCATGGCCGTTTCCAGGGAGGATTATAACTCCAATCAAGCACTGCTATAAAAGGAAGGCAGTTGGTATTGTCTAATGTCTCCCACAAAGCAGACGTGTGTTGTCCCCACCACCACCACTCTGTTGACACTTTTTTCCACAGTTACTGCACTCTTGGGCCTTGCACAGTTAGAGATTGAAGAACTATGGTGAAGGAATACTTGAAATCCCAGTTTGCATTATTTTGGCTGGACAGCCAGTCCAGTCATAGTTCACTGTTGTGTTACATTCACAGGTTAACAAATTACAGGGTGTCCTGGGGTGCTCCATCCTCTGACACCCAAGAATTGCCATGACAACTCCATGATAGCTATGTCAAACACCTTTTGTGCAGCAAAGGATGCACAGTAGATGCCAGGAGGTGGCTTTTGACTTTGGGCTCATTACGGAAACTGTACAGACTGAGGCTGAAAGCAACAGAAGGGCATGTTTCATTGATTATCAGGATACAATAAAATATATCAATCCCTTCTGAAAGGGCCTGATGTGAATTGTGACACTTCATAATCTCAAAGTCATGTTAAGTTTTACCAGGGACAAGACAGCTCAGACCTCCAACAAATATTGCTGGAGGAGATGGTTCAAGGACAAATTATGAATTTAAGATGTCGCTTAGAAAACCCTCATATCCCAGATATATTCTGCAAGGAAAAGAACTTTGTGATAATGCTCTTTTTTCCATAGCATTAAAACAGTATCTAGTTCTTGTTATGTATCAGTTTTCCTTTACCATCTGCATACTGCAGTTTAAATAGCCAGATTGTTTCTAATTGAAGCATTTTTTCAATATAAATATACAAGAGTTGAGTTAAAAAAACATAGGAGTTACAAAGTCAAGCACACCAAGTTAAGAAATGCCAGCATTAAAAGTTGTCTCTATAGCCATAACTCATGCTCCACCTCTACATGTATGCATTATCTTTAATTGCACACTATTTTTCGCCATACTCCCACCTCATTCACTACACAGAAGAGACAGTATTCATTAAGAACCAGATGCCCAATCCTTTTTTACTTATGATTTTTGTTTTCTCAGTTAAGCAGCATGTAGCCTGATGTACGATTTATTGCACACTTTTAAATTGCTACCCTGAAGAAGCTTCCTCTAACATTTTTTTTTAGTGCTGATCACTATAGCAGCTGCATCCTGCAGAAATACTAATTTATATTCACAATACAAAGGATTTAGTGAATGGTACTATACTCATTTGACAGATGAGAAATGAAAGATTAAAGAGATAATGTACCTCATACCCAGAGGTTTGCGGGGTTGACTCTGAAACATCAAGAACCTAATTTTTTTTGTAATTCTTAGTGTTATATAGCATTTATATGTCTAATGAGATCAGAAGCAGAAGGCTGAACATGCAGACTCTTGCAAATACAATCTCAGAATACAAAGTTGGATTAACTGGAAAATAAGGACCAGAAAAACAAGCAACTAAACATTCCCCAAAGTGAAGATGAATTGGAGGGACAAACAAGCTATATTCAGCCTAAATTCAGCCTAAATTTGAATTACATCTCAGAAAGTGCTTCAGACATCGAGTGCTAAGGCTAGCTTAACCTTAAAGGTGCTGCAAACCAAAACAATCTTTTCAGAGTACAGTGCACATAACAGCACAAACTCAGAAGCACCATGATCCAAGAAGATATATGGGATTACTTTTCTGGGCACCAGCGAAAATGCAAGATGGCAGGAAGATATTTATAACCTTTGTGGGGGGGTATACCATACTAAATATGGTTGAGTGCGCCTAAATCAGTCCGGATGCATGAACAGTATATAAAATAAACCATGTTAGGGCGTCCCTCCATAGGCGTCCCCTTTTCTTTCCCTAATAGATAGCAATTACAGCTACTAATAGTAACACCAGACAATAATTGGGAGAAGTGGATTCCAAACACTCCTTGGCCCAAGAGGACAGGTATTCTTATTTCTCAAGTGCGAGCCCTGTATGGCAGCTAGAAAAGTGCCACAGTGAGAGAAACAGAGACACAGACATACAGATTCATATGACAAAGCAAGAAGGCAACTCAATATCTAACCTGTGAGAAGCTGCCCTGGATTCATCAAAGAAAGAATTCTCCAATTCTTTCTTTAAGGATTTCTTGTGCAGAGAGTGATCAGAAAATAATTGTCTACTGCCTCACCTCACACAAGAACTATCGAGCAGGTGGCAGGTTTGAAATTAGTGAAAGGAAACAATTTTTTCCCACCCAACATGTGGTTAAGGCAAGGATCTCCTTGCTACAAGAAACTGTGATGAAAGTTCAAAGAGCAGCTAGAAAAGCTGATGGAAGGGAAAAGAAAATCTCTAATAACTGTTATACACAATGACACCACCTCTGGTTCAGGAAATTCTGGAGCTGCAAATTGTTGGAGATCGGGTAAGTATTTTTCTGACAGGATCATAATAGGCTTGACCTGTTCTTAAACTCTTCCTAGTACTCTACTTTGGTTATTGTTGCCAACAGGATGCTGAGCTAGCAAGAACTTTGGACATACTGTATCAAACTTTTTGCGTTATAGTCTTACAGTTTTGACAAAACCATGAAGAGCACTGGGAACAGTGAACTCTATTCTTGCCTTTAACAGAATGTTTGAGAAACAGACTACAAGGATCGAAGAGATTTGTTTAATACTTTTTGTGACCTTCAGACGACTTTTACCAATGTAGTCTCTTTTTTCATTCATCCTTCCAGTATTACCTGTTATAAAACTTCTATAAACTGACAGTTCATTGCATCATGTAAAAAGACCTTTATTTTTCTGTTAATTTTTTTTCCCCAGCACTTGGCTCTTTCCAGGAGTTTTTAATACCCTACCTTGAGCAAGCCCGTCAGATCTGGACTTGGTTGGTTGGAGCAGCTGTGATTGGAGCCATCATTACTGCTCTGCTCACAGGGCTCATTCTGGTCTGCCGGAAGAAAAGACAAAGAACTTCTTCAGAGATACAGCCCTTGCTCATAGAAAGAGAAGATTACAACAATATGTGTTATCAGTCCAATTTCTAGAGGCCTCCAGTAACTAAGTGATTTACTAAGGTGCTAATCAAGCATGCAGTGTTTGATTCACGTTTACAGATGTCTTGTTGAGGTGTGCTGCATAAGCAGGATGGGCAGTCATGCTCCTCAAGTCTCTTGTAACCTCCAGTGTTGTAGCATCTTATCAGATACACTCCTGCAAAAATCTCCCAGATCCAACCACACCACCCAAAGAACACTATGTATTTCCTGTGCTTGGTTAAATAATGCTGCTGTGAAACTAGACCAGCTTGTATGTTGGTGGCTTTGATGTAGAATTCTCTGCTCTTTTATTTGGTCTTTTACAACTGCAGGCTCTAAACCTGCAGCCCAGTCCATGTGTTCAGTGCATGGACTTAGTAAGAGGTGCCTGACTGCACCATCGGTGCTGCATTCAGTCTGTGTTTGAATGTAACGGCAGAAAGAGCTCTTTAGTGTGCAAAAGATGTGGTGCCTCTGAGCAGAGTAAATGACCCATAGGTACGTTTTTTCTTCTAGGATGGAAATGTTTTCCCTCCAGCTCCTGTAATGTCCTGTTTATCCTTGATTAAATGCCATCAGCAGCAGAAAGCAGGCTCTCAGATACCGCTTCTCTCTTGTCTCAAATGCTCTAGTTTGTTGTCTTCTATACCATCTTACATTTCTCTGGGGAGCTGAGTGTTTTTTAGAAGATGAAACCCAGTCTAACCATGTCCACCTCTCATTGCTCATATTATAGTTGAATTTTGGTTGCTCAGTATTCATGTATTCCACACAGATAACGGATACATAACAAAACGAGGTGTGGTGGGTTGACCTTGGCTGGATGCCAGGTGCCCACCAAAGCTGCTTTATCATTACGTTTCTCAGCTGGACAGGGGAGAAAAAATACAACAAAAGGCTCATGGTTCAAAATAAGGACATCGAGATCACTCAGCAATTACTGCCATGGGCAAAACAAACTCGACCTGGGAATATTAACTTAATTTATTGACAATTGAAAGTCAGAGTAAG
The DNA here is from genome assembly GCF_036013445.1 of Caloenas nicobarica. Lineage (NCBI taxonomy): Eukaryota > Metazoa > Chordata > Aves > Columbiformes > Columbidae > Caloenas > Caloenas nicobarica. The sequence goes on along the minus strand of NC_088245.1, from coordinate 206,369,822 downwards.
ATAATGAGAAATAAAACCAAATCTTAAAACACCTTCCCCCCACCCCTCCCTTCTTCCCGGGCTCAACTTCACTCCCGATTCCTCTACCTTTTACCCCCAAGAAGTGCAGGGCGATGGGGAATGGGGGTTGTGGTCAGTTCATCACATGTCGTCTCTGCTGCTCCTTCCTCCTCAGAGGAGAACTCCTCACACTCTTCCCCTGCTCCAGCATGGGGTCTTTCCCACAGGAGACAGTTCTCCATGAACTTCATCCGATTAAAATGTGAGGAAAAAGCTTCTGATACACACACAATGAAAAACACTCTGGTGCTCAGTGATTTTTCTAAAAACATTACTCGTTGTATTCAGTAACTGTGGGTTGACAAAAATGTTTAAATCTACTATGGGAACACACAAACAGTGGGAAGTCACAGTGGAGCTGAAGATATAAAGACCCATTAAATCTGTAGGGGGAGAGTGGAAATCCCAGGAGCTACCAGGGGCTTCCCAGGCAGAGAGGTGTCTCCTGAGGGGGTCTGGAGCTGGTAAGCTTTGGAGGGTCCCAAGTCCTGAAGTTAAAACGTGACAGGAATATGTTGGAGCCGTGCACCTTATAAATGCCAAATGTCCATCTCTGAGACAGTCTGAATGGCTGTGTCAATCTGAGACAGACTTCAAAAGAGCTGTGATCCCTGGTTGGGTGGATACCCTGGCAGGAAGATAACTCCTGTGTTTCACTGGGAATTCGTTGAAGGAAATGACTTTATGCAAAATATTTCCATGTCACTGAAGTGATGTTATCCTTTGAAAAGTTTTCCTGATAGAAAAATCCTAACTATATTAAGCAAATTTATCTCAGCCTTTGCAATATTGCACGGTGACAGAGTTTCATTTTCACATTGGTCAAGGTAATTTTTACCAAATGTCATGCTCTTGCAAAGCACACGGGCAACAAGTAATTTCTGATTCAAGTCCTCAGCTGTTGATGTCTTTGCCACAGAAGATCTTCACCAGTGTTTCCTGGGCCTCCCCTCTTTGGTCATGGCAAGTCACCATGCATGGGAGGATGAAAGTGGAGCTTTGGCTCATCGGGTCTTCTAAATCCTACTCTTTGCCAGCTCTTGATCATTCCTCCTTCCCCAAAAGCATGGAATGCATAATTCATACCTCGTGACCAAATGTGTGACCTATTACTGGAAGTCTCTTCATGTTCTACTCAGATCACCTACCCATTCCCAGGCAAGCTTTTTCATAGAAGAATTACTGTAGAATCATAGAACACTTTGGGTTGGAAGGGACCTTAAAGATCACCTAGTTCCAACCCCCCTGCCATGGCCAGGGACACCTTCCACAAGATCAGGTTTCTCAAAGCCCCATCCAACCTGGCATTGAACAACCTAACCTTGAACATTCCCTTTTCTTCAGTGAAAGATCTAGCAGCCTGTTTCCTTCCACTAGAAGTTTCATCACAGAAAACTCAACCTAGCTCTAACTGGTGAAAGGGAATTTGTATCCTCTTCATATTTGTAGGAATAGCCCCAAGAATTTTTGCCCTTTAATTCCCATTCATCATATGACTTAGAGACCACATCTGCTTTGAGAGGGAGCAAAGAACACAGTAGCCCTGTTTCAAACAGTCAGCATGATCTGTGGTAAGGAATAATAGTACACTGTATATTAATCTTAGTAACTAGGACAAAATTGATACAAGCAACACATGCTGGTTCTCTCCAACATTATGATTTTCTGCTTAGACCACTGGCCTGATGATAGTTTGGAATTAAAACTCTTCAGAAATGTATCTGACTCTGAGCATACGAAAACCCAGCTGGTCCTCTTTTCTGACCAAGTTGCTTGGATTCCTCCATAGTGGGAATTGAACACCACTGCCAGGTGGGGATTGACTGCACCAATCTTAAAGCAACTATTTTGGGACAGGAGCAATTGTCCTGCAGACATGCCTAATCCTTCTCATTGATTTTTTGGGGACCCCACATGTTAGCCTGGACCAGCCACCTATTTTTTACATGGGTCAGAATGAGGGAGCGGACTCTTTCAGTACTACAGCACTAAATGTTTTCTTGGCACACTTCACTTGCACTGACAGGAGACAACATGCTTTCTGTCTGCAGGCTACAAACGCAATGGCACATCATTTTTCTTTCCATAGTCATGTTCAGGGTTGTGCTAACTCCTGTGTTTGGACATATGTAAGTTAAGTGTTGAAGGACCTCTTTTCTTCATAGATGCTTCCCTGAGATGAGCTGGAGATCCTGCATTTTTATCTATTGGGAATAATGTAATACCATGAGGCTGTGCTTGCCACATAATCTCACTGAATCAGAGTGGGCAGAACTTGAACGCAACCCTGATTTTGCCTTTTCCTCTGCCTGGCCAAGGTGACTTAGAATCATAGAATCATTTTGGTTGGAAGAGACCCTCAAGGTCATCAAGTCCAACTGTTAACCTAACACTTGAAACAAGAAATGTCCCACTGGCACTAGGCAATTGGCTCAGACTTGGGGAGTCCATCCTGGCAGGATTAATGCCAAAAACGGGGCATTACAATGCTTGGTGCCATAAAAATCTAGATCCTTTGTATGTCAACTATGCAATCACATAAACCTTGACCCTAGTGAGCATTGAAGTTAGGCTCATATGAAATTACTTGCTAGATGATGATCCCACCAACTTCAGCACCCAGGGATGTATTTGCAGTACCAACACCATTTGTTTCACATAATGAAAAAAAAGATCGTATTCAGACCGTGTTCAGAAATCTACAGGATACCTGGCAGCTTTTTATAATGTACTGAGTAGTGTATGTCTCTGGCCTTTGCAGGAGACTGTTACTTTTGCGAACTCTAATTTCCTAGCCTGGTCTCTTTCTTCCCTGGACTGTTAAGGGACACATTTAGTCAAGGCAGGACAATGGGCAGATGTCAGTCTCTTTTTCACTCTGTTCTCCCTTCCACATTTTCCCCAAATTTGTATTTTTAGCACCTGTCCTCTCCATTGAGTTAAATCTGTAATTCACCATCTGTGTATACACGTGTGTAGGGATGCAAGTCATTTTGAATCAGTCTCTATAAAGAGCTGAAAATTGGCAGCAATGAGACCTTGTCATTAAAAATGGCCTTTTACTGTAATTTCTGTAATAAGCTCTGAATTAGATATGAAGTAGCTATTATAACTACAGAAAACCAACTTATTTCTGCACATACATCTTGTATCCATTAGGCTTTCTGATGCCCCACTTTATATACAGACATTTCCCCAGGAGTCTGCTTGTTACCTCCTTCTCTTGAGGGCATCAGGCACGCAGAATTTACACGTTGCCAAAAAGTTCTAGAAAACTGCTGGATTAGTAAAATATGCAGAGAAACTAGCTCTTTTTCTGCATACAGACAAAAGCCCCTTTGAAACAGGAGCTCAGCAATAAACATTAGTTCTGGACCCTAACTGTGGCTTGGCACTTTGGATCATTTTCCTTCATGCAACTTGAATCAAGCCTCACATGATTTCCCTCTCCTACCACCCCGCACTGCGCTGTTTTATCCCTCAGGAAAAGGGCCCATTGAGGGCTCAGCAGTGTGTTTGTCCCACGATATAGAGGCTGGTGTGATGATGGCGATGCAAAATAGCCCACAGGGGTGGTACCTAACCTTTTGCTGCCTGAGTGCGTCATACAGATTTTAAAGGAACTTGACTGTATAAAAACACCTCCCTGATCTTCCTCATTGTTTTCTAGTAAAAGAAACATGCTCTGGCAATAAAAAGCAAATAAGGTATTTTCAGGTCAATTACATGTTGTGGACAAATTTTCATGCATTTTCCTGCAACCATGACAATGTTAAAATGTCCCTGGTATGAATAGCTTGTTGAAAAATTTACACGTAACCATTTCACTGTGCTACATTTCCAAACTGCTGCACATCTTTCCAAGGGTTTCTGACAACAGTGTCATAAATATGAATAAAGAAAAGTAGTCTGCAGAACCTCTTAACTCCTAGGGCAGAGCCACGCACCAGGCTTGCCTCGTCTTGCATATCAATACAGCCTTTCTTGTAGTCAGTTTTTCTCCACCTGTGACTGGTACTGATGAGCTTTTTTGCAACATTAATGTCATTACTACCTTCATTCCTCTGTGCAAGCTATTGCGAACAAATAGTGCATACTCGTCACATAAGAAAACATTTCTGGGAGAAGTACTAAAAGCTTAAGTTCTTTGCATGTGACCCCTTCATGCAAAGAGAAGAACACTGCAAAAATGTGCTGGATATTTTGTCACAGAGCTGAACATGTCAGGAAGATCAGCTAATAAGGACTACAAGGCCTGGACTGTCATCTCACAAATTTACTGAGAGATTGGCAGGGTGGAAAATACTGGTCTCTTAATGATGGTCTGCTAAATTTACTGTGGACTGATTGCATTGTCAGATGACCTGTCTGTATAGAATGAAATATATACATGGTTAGATAGTTGGAAAAATATCAAATGACCAAGATCATGACAGTATCTGTACAGAGAAGTATTTATCAGTGTTATTATGAGAAAACATGATTTTTTTAAACTGAAACACAACAAACATCTCAGAGAGACAGAGATACAGCCATTAGCTGATAGCAAAATACAAATACTCATAGCAACAGGGAGGTGCTATATAATTGTATTCTTACTATAGTAGTAAAAGTTGTACAACGTGTGTACATATTTGTGTAGACAAGCCCTATTAGGACCCTTTTTTCCTGTTCTCCTTTCATATGGATGATATTACAGACATTTATATTGAGAGCAAGTTAATAGATTTGTCAAATCAGAACAGCAGCAAATTGTTTTAACTTTGATCTTTTCAGTAAATGCCACAGTGACCCTGGAAGATACAGATCACCAGAGAATTCAGGCTCCATGTCCTCTTTTACAGCATCATGGACTTGAGATGCCACTTTTAGTCTTTTAATGCATTTTAGTCTTTTAATTCTATAGCCTCTGGTCTCAATTATTTAATCCAGATAGATGACTTTCAAAGCATCAACCTTCCTATTAACATTCAAGAAGAATCAGGCTCTTGACAACTCTCATTTAAGAGCCTAAATGAAAATGAGGCATTTCTGTCTTCCCTACTGCAATCAGAAAAGGTGCGTGTCACTTCAGAAAATCAGATCACTTCTAGACTTTTCCCTTTCAGTGGAACAAATATGCTTAAATTCACAAGTCTAGATACCAAGACTTAAAAATTATGGCCTCTTGTCTCATCCTAGCAGCCATGGCACTCTAGAGTACCAAACAGGGATGGCTGCAGGGAGGCTGTCATTTTAGAAATTGTGTTTAGAGGTCTGGATACAGAAGACAGATCAGGGAACTACTGCAGTCATCATAATTAAGGCGGCATTCTCCTACAAGGAGACATGCTACTGTAAAAAGTTACAGGAAGGCTCATTTGGAAAATTAATCTGTAGAGAGATCAGGAACTTTGGACTAACAAAAATAATTTCCAGGAAAGGGAGACAGTATGAGTTGCTGGTTATTAAGACCATCAGTCATCAGTTCACAACACACAATTTCAGATTAGAAAGAGCATTGTTCTTAAACTCAGTCTAATGCTTATGCATATGCTAAACAAGACAGCAGAAAGAGTAACGAAAAATCATGGAGCCATTAAATTCATGAGAATTAAATTTGTGAGGAGTTGGAAAAGGGAAATGGATGAGAAGGGCAGATTATTTGAAGTCATCTCATATACAAAAATGATGAGGGGTTTTTAGGAGCAACAATGGAAGTTACATTATCAAGAATTATTCCAATGTGCTACTCTTCAGCCCTCCTGTAACATCCATGTGGCTGTAATGCACTTTATGGCACATTTAAAGCAAAGCATCAGGTTCCCTGCAGTGAACAAAGCTCTGACTGGATTGTACAGCTGCTCTCCAGCTTTCAGGTGGCTGATGGGACCAGCAATGGCGTATCTATCCCTTTTACCCCAAAATTCAGAATCAGAACCAGGTAAGAAAACATCTATGTGTGCTCCTCAGATGGTCTCAGTTTTGTAAAACACACATTTTTGGGTGGTTCTCCAGCTGAGATACTCTAGGACAGGGCAGCCAGTTCATACCTAACCAGTACCCGCATTTGCAGCCCATAATGTGCTGTGTTCTCCAAATAAATGACTATGTTCCCTATAACATCAATGGAGGATAAAAGAAGCTTTTGAAATAGATTTTGTGTGCTGAAATGCAAAAATCCAAGTCAGGTGAATTGGATCTCCGTGGAAGTCTCTAAAGGCTTTCACGTCTCCACACTGATTACATGAGAAAGGTGTTCGTTCACTTGAGGAGATTTGGTTCATTAAATAACTGAAATTCATGAGAGGTTGGTGCCTGAATTGGGTGGACAGTTGCTGCTCAGCCCACAGCTGCTGTTTTTCTCTCTAGAAGGGCTCATCTGGTAGCGGGAGCAGTCTTTGCCTGCCACTGCCCGCCCTCCTGCTTCCCTTGTTATCAAGAATTTATCATGATCAGTGATGCCTACATAGCGCTGAAGTGAGGAGGAGGAAGCACAGTTTATCTGTTCTGCTACGAAATCAGCAGACTGCAACACTTTCCTCGATCCCAGTGTAAGGAGTTTCTTCTTTGCTGCAGCATTTTTAGCCAGGTTTTGTCAAAATAAAAAGCCTCCCGATTTTTGTCCTCCCTTTCCCCTACTCTTCTGGAATAGACAATTAGATTTCCCTCCTGATCAGATGAATTTGTGAAATGTATTGTTTCTCATAAAACCTCTCTGAACATCAGACAAAAAATCAAAGCTCATGAGCCAAAACATGTTTGGCCAAACCTCGTTACTTGGCCAGGGGAAGGTGAGTGGGAAAGGATATTCTTCTTAATGAAAACCACCATAATAATTTTTGAAAGTATCAGTTTTTCACAGAATCACAGAATCACAGAATGTTAGAGATTGGAAGGGACCTCGAAAGATCGTCTAGTCCAATCCCCCTGGCGGAGCAAGAACACCTAGATGAGGGTACACAGGAATGTGTCCAGGTGGGTTTTGAAAGTCTCCAGAGAAGGACATTTTTCCTCTGATAGCTCTGCCCAGTGTGTCACTGAACCTGCACAAAGTATAAATAAACACCTTTTATATTTCCACAGCTCAGGATCTTCTCTGGAGACTTTAACTTTCTGTAGAGTTTTTTAACTTAATGACTAAAAATAAATAAGGAATATGTAGGTTTGCTTGTTGGGTTTTGTTTGTCTGTTTTCACGTTGCTGCTGCAGTTAAACTCCTCATTCCAGAGAAATGGCACCTTTTCCCATTACTATATCAACACCACTCTGGAATGAGAAAGCAAAAAATACAACATTGAAATCAATTTATGCAGTATAATTGTCTATCCTTACTTCCTAAAAATAAATAATTAGCCAGAACTTTTGACAGCTGTTCTGAAAAATCTCAGAGAAGTCTGCACACTTGTATTAATTCATGTTTCACACATAACTTTCCTAAAAAAACCACAACCCTGCCAAATGCAGAAGTGATTATGTGGACAGCTAACAGGACATTTAATGACTTGCAGGAAGATTGAGTGGGTGCTTTGGTCTGCAGTGCACCAGAAAGAGCCCAACCGCATTACGGGGAAGTGGATTAGGAGTTTTAAACCAATTGTTTCAGATTTGCTGTAGAATCAGCAGTGTCTTGAAGATCACAATAAAATATCAGCTCTCCATTAAGATCTGTCAAAAGCAGTACAGTCTGGGCAAGTGCTTAAATAACACGCTGTGAAATACGGGGTGTTTCAAAATGATGGACCCAACATGTTACAACTGCACAAAAAATTACAAATGGTTTAACAAGTTAACAAATTTTAGGAACCTTTTTATAAATGCTGTATGTTCCCTCCACCTGCTCTATGGACTATAAGAGTTTCATTCATGGGTGGTTTATGGTTACAGAGATTTAGTGATTTCAAATTGAGTCCATCTTTTTGAAACACCTTGTACTCTACTAGACTGAGGAGACTAAAGCAAATGCTCAGATCACGTTTCACTCACTCAGGTTCTCAGGTGCTCATCTTTAAGTGGGAAGGATTTCCATACACTCCTGGGATGGAAGGGAACTTTGTTCATCACTGATTCTGGTAGGTTACGGTGCTGTTTTCTGTTCCCACTGTGCTCTAAAGAGCATAAAGAATGGGTGTTCTTCTAAGTTCCAGTGGTGGGATGACTGTGTATGAGAATGAGATAATATATTCTGCTTCTGAGATGGTCTCATAGCTGCAGATACAAAACCAATGTATTTGGCACTGTCCATTTCGAATGGTCTGGACTTCTCGGAAATTTCAAGAAGCATGTGCCTAGTGTTTTAAGTCAGAAAACGACTCTGGGTGGCTAAATGAGGGTGCCTGTCACAATTTTGGTGCTTCAGGTGTCCTATCCAGCTTCCTGCTGTTGTTCCAGAGGATCCTAGGTCTCCTGTAGCATATCTGCCAACCCTATGTGGGTGTTTCAGCTAGTTCAGGGCATCTCAAACAGTATGACAGCCTCTGTTTATGCAGTGAAGTCCCAGCTTCCCTGCCAGCAGCAATATACACGCACATATGCACATACACAAAGCTTCCACGATTAAAGCAGTATGTCATTAATTAAAACCAGGTCACAAACTGCAACTCAACCACATTTTGCTCAGTCTTGGAATGGTTGTTTATTCCAAAGTCATGAAGCTTCCTGTAAAGTAAATACTTTGAGAGTACAGTGCCATAATTACATGATGAATAAATGTATGGTGCTTTGTCAAATACAATAAGAGACATAAACTCACATTAGGGTGTCCTGCTAATATAACAGAATGCAAAAATAACATCTCAACAGCAACAGAACTCAGCAGTCAAATATTTCACCTGTGAGGATTGCCATTAAGATAAAATGGTTAACTCAGTCTGGTATCTTTGGTAAGACGTTACATACTGTAACCAGGATTCTGCAATTTAACTAAACAAATTTGAAATGAAAGACTACTTTCCAAGCAAATCCGTAAAACTATTTTCAGGTGTGACTGTCCCCATTTTACAGGTAGGCAAAAATAACATGGTATTTAGAAAGAAGCTTAATGCAGTTGGGTATCAAAACTTCAGTTAACTTGGATTCTTTACGTTACTCTGAAAATCATAAGCAGAGTGACTGGTTTGTAAGGAAATTCTGTAAGATGATGGGATAGAGCCCAGGATTTTTCCCTGTCTGATCCCTTTTTAGCCAATAGTTTGCACCTACCCTCATGACACTGTATAATTAAGAAATGGACACTGGGAAAAGATTTCTGCACATGAAAAAGAGAAGAAAAAAACTCCAAAGGACTTAGGAAAGAGCAGGAAAAAACCAAACCAAACCAAACCAAAAAAAAGCTAACCACAAAGTCTTTTTTATGACAAATTTTCCAGCTCTGCCTTATTATACAGTTAAATGCTTCATTTGATGGGAACCACGACAGAACCTGAAAGGTTACTGCTTACTCTTCGAAGGTTTATGAGGCATTTACAATAGTGACCTATTTAAATCCTTCCAGTCAATGAAACATAGTCCCTCTGTTGTGTTGGGGGGCAGCAAGCTGAAGCGACAAAATGGGCTGTTTCACATGATGAGAGTATGACTTGGTATGGGCAGGAACTCACTAAGTATTATTCTTGTTCTTAAAGTCAAGCCTGAGGGAAAAAATTAAAAATGAGGGTTCAGGACCAAATTTTGTTTTCTGTTCCACTTGGAAACTATGCAGGCATTTATCTTCAAAGAACTGTACCACATCCTGAACTATAAAAACATAAGAACAGATTGGAATTACGTTAATGTAAACAGGCATCCCTGAAAGGAACATTGAGTACTCAAAATTGTGGACATTTATGTTAGTACTTTCCAAAACAGTTATCTCAAATATTGTATAAAGATAAAAAAGCAAAGGCCACTTTCCTTTCTAATACATTATTTTCATTTCAGCTCTAGTGGAAAAAATACATAATTACAGAATTGGAAAATCAGCACAAATTTTCTGGACTCTTCAGACAGGAGACAGTGATGGAAGAATGTGGTCAGTAGTGAAAAAGTCAAGACCTGCAACTACGGAAAAGACAGGGCCGTTCATTTTTTCTACCACACTATACACAATAACTGGAAATAACTACTTCCAAGGCTTATTTCTTAAAAAAATGGAAAGTTGAACTTAGTTTATTGCTTTTTCCAAATTTCAAGGATGGCAACAATTTCATCTGGGGTCTGTATCTTCCTTACTGAGACTGGATTTTGATTAATTATTTTCTGTCTGTGTAGCACTCTGGTTCAAAGTCCTTTGACAAGTGGGATCACATGCTGAGGTCTTTTCAGGATACCCACACTTGTACCATTGTGGCCAGTTCTTGGACATTTACTATGTCAAACTCTCACATGGCTTATGAACCCCAAATAACCGTCCAAAGTGAGATAAAAATGGATCATTTGTCTTCTTCCTTTCCAAGATAACTTGTAACTCAGAAACCGTTATGAGACACGAGCTGAGGCTAAAGACGGCTAAATGCCCAACGTGCTCTGGGCTCAAGCTCTGGAGCAACCCAAGTCTAGATGTGCCACAGACATTGCCTTAAGATTCAGATGGCAGTTTAGACATGATCCTAGAGAGATGTTTTGCTTTAAAGGAGAGATACTCACTTGTTGAAGCTCAGACTGTGGTAGTATTGCTTAGTTTGGACAGTACTTTCCACTAATGAAGGTTGAAAAGAAAACTCTAAGGACGCTTTGCCGTTAGAAAATAATAGTTTTTCCAGCTAGTTTCCACTCTCTCTCTAAGCATCTTTGCAGACAAGTTTTGGACATGCTACCGTTTCCCAAGTAAAAAAAATTTTTGGGTTTTTTCCTTCTGCTTTTTTTGTTCTGAAATGAAAATACATCTATATAAACAATATAGAACCATAGAATCTGAAAAAAAAAAAAAAAACAAACGAAAAAACACATATGTACATTATGGAACTAATATAGCTGGCCTAGTCAAAATATCTTTTTAGACAACAGTTTGAAGAAAAATGTCACAAATATGACTTTTCTCCTAAACTATCACGGACCAAGGGAACCATTTCTTACCCAAATATGCTCCATCAAATTTGTTCTTGCAAGTGCTTAGAAGGAACACAGGGAGAGAAAAACGCAGAAGGATTAGTGTTTTGCAACCTGGCATGTATGGGCTAAGGCTTCTTGTTTCAGTAAAAGCTGATTAATAAGCTCAGAGCTTCATCAACATACGAATCATGGAAGAGGCTCCTGGCCACATCTGAATTTCAGAGAAAGCTCTGCCCTTCTGCACCCGCAGCAGCATCAGCGACTCCTTCTCAAAGATGCAGAGCAGAACATATGTGTTGGGAGTTCTCTGCTTAACAGCACAATCCTTCATCTTTCCCTTTATAAACAAGGAGCTCTCAAGCTCCCTGAAGCAAAGAAACCAGGCAAGGAAATATTTAATCAGTGAAAGGAGAAATTTATATGCAGTTGATAAACTAGGGGCTGTATGGAAATAGAGAATGTAACTGAAAAAAAGCAACCCTTTCCATCACTGCCCGCTGTCCTGAAATGTCTGTATGTGAAAGCAGAAACATGACTTAAATTCAGTGATGGCCACAAACAAGCCAGCTTTCACAAGACCAGATCCCTGAGTCTCATCCAGAAGATGCCATAATCTTTGCTATTATGAGTTTTCCCCATTTTCTATACAGTTTTCCTTGTGGCAGTGCCCCTCCTCTCATTCTAAAAAGCATCTCCAAGACTAGCTTGCTGGAACATATCACTTTCCTAAAGCTAATCAATGTGACTACAGGAGGCCCATTCATTTGTGTACATTAGGAGTGCTATAAAAGCTGGTGTATGCTATGATTAAAATTGAAGACCTCTGCATTTCCCAAAGTGGCATTTTCCTGAGTTAAGGGAAGGAGAGGGTGGGAAAAGCCTCTTGACATAACAGGTACTATAGAGAGAAAGAGCAGAAAAGGAGGACTATGTGACACATGGATGAGGCTGTTTCCAGTGATGCGAAGGTTGGAACATCTCTAGATAAAGGCTGAAGGTTTACAGAGAGGAAGAGCTGGATCTGAAATCTCCGCTCCCACTAATCTTCCACAGAGAAGAAGTAGACTGAGATTAATGAAAGCACCAATGCATCCAGCTCCAACAGACAATGATACTTCACTATCAGGTTGAGACCCTTTGCCAAGTTGCATCTCAGCCACGTTTTTAAGCTCTGCTTGGGGATATTATGTTTTTCTCGAAAAGCATATATCAAACAGTAACAAGTGCTTAAGCAATCAAAAAGAATAATGCCATAGGTGAATCTTCACATTCTTAGCAAATATTTTTTAACAGTTATTTATGTTTTTCTGACACTATAAAGGAAAATCACAACACTTGTGTCTTCTCTGCAGAGATTTTGCCATTTACTCCCCATGAACACTAGTGCAAATATAGGCAGGGTGTATGCAGTTTTCAGTGGAAGCTGGCATTCGCCTTTCTCATCTGTTCTGGACAGCACATACTTTCAAGCACCTAACACCTAACGATTAGGTATATTAGCATGCTCTGCTCCCCAAGCCCTGAACAACATACCTCTACAAAGCTACAGAAATACAAAGGGTGTGTCTAAACCCTCGGCTAACCACACAACTGCGACTGCACTCAAGAGTCAGACCAGCTCATGGTCTACACAATTCACCTTTAGATAAGACAGGTCTGAGCTCCAAGCTGGAAAGTGCACACAGGTGGCTGCATTTAAACCTGCTTTCATCTCATGCTGCAGACTCAATCCAAGAGCTCTCACGGTTCTCTGCTGCCAAACTGTACCTTTAGGACAGACTCTGCCTTAGCACCATTCAAAGACATGACGGCCAATGGGACATGGGCTGCTTCTGACTACAGATCATGTATCACTGCCGTGTTTCTCCTTAAAACAGTTGTTTTCCTCTTTGCCTTAAACCTCGCTTCTTCCCAGCAGCTTGCAGAGTTCCTGTGCTGCATTCCTAACCAGGCTGCACCGGGTGCAGCTCAGGACACAGTCCACTCTGTATGCTCGCTGGTATTTTGCATTTCTCTCAGATTAAAGGGAGAAGAAAATGCTCGGAGGCATTATTTATTCAATTCAGAAGCAACCCGTTATCACTATGTTACATTTCTAACACACAAACACAACTACACAGCACCAGGAGAGAATCCGCTATCCCTGAAAAAGAAATGACATGCTCTTTTGAAATCAAAAGAAATGCCCTGCTGTTGATGAATGTCTTCTTGGTTACAGCACAAGGAGGAAGTTTTTGCTTTTCCTCCCCCACCTCTCATCTAAGTTTCTTCCCCAGGGTTGCAGAGTATGAGATGAGCAACGTGACCTTGCAGTGACAGAATTTTAATGTGTGACTGGTGCACCAACAGCAATGCAGCAGCGTCTCTCTTCTCAGTGTTGCTATGTGCACTAAACATTTATGTAACACTGCTTCTCATCCTCAAGGCTGTCCTTACCTAGGGTCAGCAGCAATGAACACAGAATTTATTTAGTCAACTGCCAAAGCTACTTACAGCTAGCACGGTGAACTACACACACCAGCATTTTGCTGAAGAGGAGATAATAGGTAAAGCCATTCCCATTCTCAGAGGTGCAAAACAGTAGTAGATGTGGGGTTTTTGTTTGTTTGTTTGTTTGTTTGTTTGTTTTAAATAGGTTAGCTAGGAAGAGTCAATGGTAGATTTCAAACAAATTGCTTACTTCCAAGGTGTTTACTAAACTATACTAGTTTTCTTCTTCGTTTTAGCACTGAGTTGTGCATAGAAAAGCAATGTCTTTGCATATGTTAGCTCTCAAACCCCACAGAGACTTCACACCCACATCCAATGGGGCTTGCTTGTAATTTCTAGAGTTGAGGAGCCAGGAAAAATATCTCACTCCTTCCCTTTTGCTCCCAGGTTCTAAACACTTCACCCTGTTCATTGCTGGCATTCATCATGCTCTCCTGCCCTCCTTGGGTTGCTCCTCAGTTGACAGCAGTTTACCTGAAGCTTCAGGAGCTGCTCTTGGCTTCCCCCTCCTGGCAAAAGAGTATAGATCATTAGGAAGAAAGTGCAGATTTTGGACTGTGGGATGGACAGACTTTGTCAGGAAGAAGCAGACAGCATGTAAATATTTTTTGCAAGGTCTGACATTCTCAGAAATACAGAGGCTTTGTTAAGACGCAACCTACAATTGGGATGGGTGGCCTTCTCCAGCTGTCTCTCCGTGCCCCTGTAATAATGGAGCAGATCCCCTGCTGGTACATCAGCTGTCTCTTACAAATACAGTTCTTCTAGAGAATATAACACTTCAGGCATAGCAAACCTCGAGCATCCACTGCAGGCTTGGAAATATTTTAACCTCAGGAAATGCAATGCATTCCACAGTACCATCCACATTGCAAGACGGATGGTACAACTAGCAAGATACTAGACCTTCACAAATGCCAATCCAGCCCTTTAAGGCGCAGCATTTGTGTCAGCCCAGCAGAGGACTCAGGGTTCAACCCTAAAAGATGCTGGCTAATTGACCTACTGTACCTACAAAGGAAATTCTGGAGTTTCTGGGACTCAGTATGATTAGCACAGGCACTATAATATCAGGCTCTTTAGGGGAATGAAGAGTCCCATTTCAGCTCCATGTGTTTCACCAGTGCATCACTATAGTGGCTTTAATGAAATACGCCAGCAGCACAAATGATGCAAACCCCAAATCACTGTTCTGAGTCCTCAGCTGTGTTCAATATATCTCTGAAAAATGTACATTCATTACAGAAAAGCTTAGTTCGGCCCAGGCACCAGTGACATTTTGATTAAACCTTGCTGTTAGATTATCTTTGTCAAAACAATAAAAACTGGTTTTATTTGTGAGGGCTGGGAAATCAGCAGACAAATCAGATGCATAATCCAGAGAAGGACAGCTCCAGCTTTTCTTAAATCACTCTGGCATGTTTATGAAATGATTGCCAGGCTGAAGTGAAAATTAATGTCCCTAGAAGCCCTTTTATTTTTTAAACAAGTAAACATTGCATTTTGATAACGATGTCTCTTCTCTGACTTGCGGGGCTTGAACTGCTATAGGCAATGACTAGTTAGACTCCCGCCTACTTCTCCAAGCAACATCTTGTAGTTTGGAACTATAGCCTGGTGCGTTAGTGTTGAGTGGAGGCTTTTCTCTTAGGCAGCTGTTCTAAAAGCAAATTTCTTACCAAATCATTACTTCTGTGCTCTGTTAGGCTGTTATAGCTGAATTACTGTTCCCAATGCAGCTGGTTTGCCACTCGTATTATCTGCCCCTTCTCAGCCAGCTCCAAATCACTTTCTCACCTGTATGCTGGAAGCATTAGAAGCAAAGGGGTGACTGTACTTGCTTGCACTGGCTGCAAAGTGTGCTCACATGCAGTATTTCTCTCACTTGCAGTCATGTCTGCTAACATGATAGGTGAAGATCTGCAACCAAGGAGAAAGATGAAGATTCTGTGCTGAAGGAGTCAGCCCACAATCGGGACACAGTGTGTGCACCACAGCAATAGTGGAAGCTGAATGTGCGCAGTGCTTTCATACACAACTTCACATCAGGCTTGTGTGGGCTGGAGTCTTCAAACAGAGAGAGGGTTTATCTCTTTTCCCTTTACAGCAACTGTTCTCCAGTCTGCTGTGGCCAAACCATCAGCATTTTGCAGAAAAATGGATTTGACTTAAACTTTCTACCCTAAGCAGTGCAGTCATTGGCTGTCCGTGGTACGCACTGGTGTCCTCGCCCCAGCCCAGGTTCAAGGCTGTATGCAGTGATCTCTCATACGCCTTTCAGTCCCGCCTCCTAGAAGAGCAGATGAAAGACCATGGAAGAACTCACGTGCTATTAGTACCATATGCTGAAATAGGGAAGCGTCGCTCTGAACTCAGGGCTGGAATAATCATCATGCAGGGATGGGCTGCCCTGCAGACTTCAGAGTGGAAGCTCAGTCCTCGTGGGCCCTTCCCACGTTCCATCAGGGCTCACTTCCACAGCCCTTTGCTACAGCAGTGACCATTTGCTCACACAAGTAACCTCAGTGCTATGGGAATAGAATTGCCTGGGTAAATCTGGTTAATCCAGCTGTTAGCTGTGTAAAGCCCCAAGTCTCACACTGCTGTACGAGGGCTGGATTCCCATTGCAGAGAAAGGGCTTGGTTTCCATCAGGGCATGAAAACGCTCCTGGTTTTTAAGTCCTGAAACATTTATGATGAATAAAACACCAAGATCCCGCTGAGCAAACACTGAGGTTGTCTGCAGTTTTGTGACAGACTGAGCAAGAAGCAGCAGAATACATGGTGGGATCCTTCCCCTGCCAGCAGGACGCTTATGACAGACCCACTTACAGGACTCAATTTAAAGCGTAAAGAGAGGTTCAATTACGTAAATCTGGCTGATCTGTAAATGTGGAATTAAGTGCTGTCAGCCTTCACTTACTTGCCTGGCACAGAGTTATATTTTCATGTACACTTGGCTTACAGATAAAAGAAGCTACAGAGTTTAAAAGAGGGGTCGGCTTGGTTTTGCAAGCTGGTGTTACACATGCGGGAGCAGCAAGGACAATGCAGCCTGTAGAAAGACCAAGTCTATCATAACGCCTGCCACTCCTGAAGCCAAGTCACAGTCACTAACCCTTAAAACCTTTTGCTCTTCTGAAAAGCATAGCTCAAGGAAAAGGAAAAAAGCAACCGAGGCTTTTAGCCTTTCTCCAAACTCACCCTTGCCTGGTTAAGTAACTACTCACATCAGCAACAGAGAGGTTTGGTAAGACAAAGCTTTACACAAAACAAAACACAAATACAGTTGCACAGCAATCAGACAGACCTCTTCACTGCAGGTGCACTGAAGTGATCCTGAAACGTTAATTAAGCCTCACAACACTCCAGAAAGGTAGAGAGTCCCAAGCCTGGTTTACATGTGGGTCAGTTGAGATTGGTACAGGACAAGGACAGAAAGAGGAGACCGTAGCTCTGCTTGCATCTTGCTCTGACAGCACTGCCTAATGCAACGACAGGCATTTAATGTGCCTACACACAGCATCAGCTCCTGCTACAGTGCAGAACAAGAGCATAGTACTAATATTATCATTTTAATTATAAAGCACTACCTATAGAGGAGCTGAGCCAGAAAATATAATCTGTTTTAGCACAGAGCTAACTACAAAACTAGCTGCTCACTATACGGTAATGGAACCGACATCTATCAGAGAGATATGAAACCAGAAACAACATTGTGATCAGATGACTCTAAATGGTATTTAGAAAACATTAGATACTAGATCCTAAAACAAGAGGAAAAAGATCCCTGTCTGCTTGTGGTTAATAGATGCAGTCATGACTTCAATCATGCTTTAAGCTAACTGCCAACACAGAAAAAAAGCCTGAAGCATCAGGAATACCTGATAATCTTTGTATTTTGCCATCAATTTTATGTTTATTATAAAAAAAAATCCATGCAGGCAGTATTAGAAATAAATCTTAATGATTAAAAAAGCTCTAATCATTTTCTGCATACCTCCAGTTTTAGAGTGACAGATGAATGAGACCCAATGGGAAAATAATGATCCTTCCAGCCTCCAAAAAAAAAAAAAATCACTATCTGCAATGTAGGCTTCCATCTCCCATTGCATTTCTATTTTGGCTTCTCCTCTAGGCTACTTTGAGAATTCTCATCAGTAGGACTAAGTCCATCTTCGTCTCTTTCATCCCCCCTGAATTTCAAATTGGGCAGAGCCAGAGGTAGAAACTTCAGTGCCAAGTCCAGATACTAAGAAACGTGTCCCCACGTGGCTTCGCTGCTGCACCTCAACTGCTGCTCCACTGAGGGCAACTCCCGAGGAGAAGCTCCCAAGGCAAAGACCAAACTCATTTTCACTAGTTACACATGCAACAGGCCTTTACACCACCTACTAGAAAAATGCTTCCCTCTCAATGCTGATACTGATACTTGTAGAGCCCTGTGCAGAGTTTGTGTTGTGAGGTGAAAATTAGTGTCTTTCCAACTAAGATAAAAAAGGTCTTCATTGGAAAGATAGAAACCAAATCTAATGCATTCTGCTAAATACAGGTAAACTATGGGCATGAGAGATGCTGAGCCATCTTCATGTCTGTGTGTGCTGCAATTACTACAGGGTATTGCTCCCAAGCTTCTGTTGGAGATTAAGGGACAGGTTTTGGGCATGTGTAAAGTGATGCTGCTCTTTTAAGGTGCACCAGAATGATCCCTATTTATGCCAGCTGTCTGACTCCTGCTTAAATGTCTTTTTCCCAGCAAAATAAGGTAAAGGGGGTAAAGAAATAAAGGAAGTTGGATCGGCTATTGGATGGAGGAAAAAAAGTTGCTTCTCAGAATGAAGAAGTTATAAAGTGCCTGTTTTACCTTCCAGCCCTTACATGGCAACTATCAGCAGACTGGAAAACAGCTGCAGGAAGAAGAAGGGAAGGAGAGCTTAAATTTGGATGGTTCAGATCCTTCCCTTTGGAACACACTGAAACCACCTGGTAGCTCCTGCAGTTTCTGTCTGCACATGTGAGGCAAAGAATCACAGTAATGAGGGCTTCGTTCTTACTCTGCTGTAGATCTGGCCTGATCCTGCTTTCAGTGGCATCAGTACATGCATTGTAAAAGAATCACTAAGAGCATCTGAATGCTTGAAGTACTTGACATTCAAGGCATGTGAGTGCAGAATGAGTGCAACTTCCACACTGAGCGTCTGGTATAATAAAACATCATATCCTGTCTGATCCCTTTAATCGTTTTTCTTGCTCCATCTTTCTGGCTGCATAAATCACACTTCTTTTGCAAACTCACTGAATGCTGAATTGATGCAAGATAGTAAGTTCTCCATGTACAGCTGTTTGCTTGCCAAAAAGCTGTGATTTGCATCATGGGAGAGTCTCCCCACAGGTGCTACACAGTTGTACTCACTTTTCCACAGATTAACTTACACCTTTCCCCATATTCTACCATCTCTTCCATTCAAGGTGGGAATGTCCACATCCATCACAGAAGTAGACTAGATAGAGTAACACTCTATATTTTAAATGCAGAATCCCAATTCTGCAATGTATAAAATCTTTATTACGTAGTGTTTCCACCCCAAAGGCATGAGATTTGTATACTAACGAAAACAATAGGTCTTTGTAATGCACTATGTTTTGTTGTTTGGATTAACCTGGGGTTTGGTTTACTGATCCAGCTTCAGAGGGCTGAAGTGGACGAAGACCAAACACACCACAGATGGTCCTTCCATTGGCTTTTAAAGCAACTGTGTCTCTCCCCAGCTTCTGTACTTTTTAATTAACAGAAACAACTCCAAAGAATCACCACTGCCACAAATATTGTGTGAGCGCATTTGGCTTTGAGTATAAGCACTTATTATGTGTTGGTATACTGCTGCATCCATCATTTTCCAAAGTCTTAAATAAACATAAATAAGAAAATCTGTGCTATTCTTTGGTACATTTCTGTCTGTTTAAACCACAGCTGAACTTTTACGTTGTACAAACAAAAAATTGCACTTTTATCTTCCAGAGAGTCTTGCTAGTCCAACAGACTTTCAGCTGAAGGATTCTTTATTATACTCAAACCTTGTCCCATAAGGATTGCTGCTGTTGCTCAGTTTATGAAGGATCTTAGAGATTGTGTTTGGTCCACAACAGAAAACTCCAATGGTCTTCCTGTTAAAAGAAAAGAAAGATGTTACGACATTGCAAATAAGCAGTAACTTACAATGATAGACTAAATTGGATTCTGGCCTCACTGTATTACACATAAGCCATCTATGCATAGATTTTAAGGTGAGAACAACTCACTAGGTCATGTAGTTAGTCTTTCTGAAGCCACTAGATCTCTCCCAAGTATCCCCACAAAGAGTCCTATTACTTATTTGACTAAGAGAACTCTTAGAAAAAAGTACCTCATCTTAGTCTCAAGACACCAAGTGACAAAAAATTACTACTTCCTACTCTAGTTTTTTTCATGATTTATCTCTTTTTTTTGTTGAAAATGTGTCTCACTGTAATGACTTCATTAGTGTAACTCGTGATTTACACCGGCAGGAGACCTAGTCACTAACGGTGATTAGTTACACTAATGAAAACAGAACATTACTAACCCATGATTATTTCTGGCAGCAGCAGAATAACTTTACCACTTTTGTTTCACATTAGCATGTAATCTTTCCTTCAGCAGCTGTAGCGAACAGTCTTATGAAAAGCCAAACACAGAATATGATCCTTGTTCATCATCTGCAGCTATCAGCCTGGGTTCATTAGTTAACCTGGTTATTTCACACCACTCCACTGACAACAGCTCTTTGCTCTCCAGCCACCTTAAACATGGGCTGTACATCAGACATACAGTGGTGACTCATACAGCACCTAAGGGCTCAGAACAGGAGCCAGCATCAGAACCGGGCACATCCACAACAGTGGGACTGAGCCACTCACGACATTCATCATCTCCCTTTTTCTGAAAGATGAGGAGAAGGGAATGGAAGGAGCAGGGAAAGAGGATGTGGTTCTGTCTCTTCTGTATCATGGAAAAAAAAAAAATGTCCTCATCTTCCTGCTGAAACTGTGCCACTACAGAGAAAGATCTTAAAGAGCATCCAAGAGGGAACATGGCTTTAACTATTGTGATCCACAGCACTCACCAAGAGGCTGGAGACTTGAGTTCTGGTCCCTGCCTCCAGGTCTGTTTCAGTATTTTATCCAGTAACTATTTAATATAAAATATCTTAGCACGTGCAGGATAATCACACGCACAGTTTAACACTGTCTGCATATGTGTTTGGAGAGAGAAGGGAACTAACGCGTATAAGAACAAATCTTTGCTGCATGCTGTGAAGTGTCTGTGCCTGGTGTTCGTCAGCAGCTCAAGCAGCATGGCTGTCCCCACTGCACCTGCGCACAGCGACAGCGGCACAGCACAACTCAGGACTCAAACACCAAAAAGCATCACAGAGTTACGCAGGTAACTGCAACAGTGCTCTTGTGCAGGTACCTTACAATGCTGACTTGAATTGCCTTCAATTGCATCATCTCTCATATCAATCTATGGCAAACATTCATAACTCATGCTTTTCTTGCCCTTATGTATATCTAGTAAACTTTCTCGTCCTGGCGATGCCCCTTTTAATGGCAAAGGGTGTTGTGCTGGTGGTTGAATTTGCAGAAATAACGAGAACACTATTACTATTGCTCTCAAATAAGATTCCTCAGCACTTGCAGACTCTGAACACCCTCTCATCTGCGCACAGTAGAGAAAAAGGGTGCATGAGCTGCCAGAAAGAATCTGTTTTCTACTATGTGTTTAATTGACAGAATTAATGTTGTTGTTTGTTTTCATTAGTCTAATTAGTACAGACAACTGATAAATAAAACCCAAGAGTTCATCTGTCTCTGTACCTTTCATTACATATATCTAGCTGCTGAAGCACAGACATCTAAGCAGCACATACTGCTAATATATTCTCATCCCAGCATCATTTGTCCATGGTAAAAAGAATTTTTGGCTAGCAAACAACATCAGAGAAAGGTTAAATGATTTGCCTGAGGTCATGCAAGAGACCAATGGCTGACTAAGGTCTCCTGAAACTCAGTTGAACCACTGTCCTGTACAGTGAGCCAGATGCTCTCAAACTTCCTTCCCTGGATACCCACCATCTATTTTGGACATCCCTCCATGTACCATTTACCTCTCACAGTTCACACCCAAAGTCCCCGCTCACCTATGCCCCCCACTTCCCTGCTTGCAGGGGCTTCGCTCCTGCCTGGATGCTGTGACATAAACAGGCAGGCAGCTGAAAGTAGCTACTACATGGAGCAGCATGCTACTACTCTGAGCTGATGGGCTTTACCTGCATTATCACTCATTTGAGTCAATGGCTCACCTTGTTGCTCAGATGAAAACAGGCGGCTAAGTAGTGCTATGTCTGAAAATCTTTATAAATACCATCAACATGTTTACAATTAGGGAAACTATGTTATGGGCCATTCTTTGTAATAATCATAAACATTAATAGAGGATTTTACCCATTCAGAGCACTAAGCAAATAAATCCTCAGTGTTCCCATGGGATGAATATCCTATGGGATGACTAGGTCAGCACTTATTCTTACATCCATTTTATGAACAGCAGGAGGTGAGGGAGAGGTGAAATACTTTGCTATCTAGAGAGGACAGAGTCAGGACTTGAAATGCTTCAGTTTTAAATCCCACATTAATTCCTAGGGAGAGGTTCCTCCTTTATAGTGTGTGAGAAATATACCATGGTGCTCCATGCCCTTCTGTCCTACGGATATTCATGTTTTTTTCTAGGTCATCCTCCATCTGGAAGAAAGCACACGTCCATTTGAACTAAGCAAAAGTGAGAAAGTATGGCTGCCAAGGCATGGTATAAGCTCTTCATCCAGGAGACCACTGAACAGAAACAAGGCTGCTGCTCCATCCTCAAAAAGGGAGCACAACAAACAAGACCAACAATTTATTACATAAACTGTCCAAATGCACATCCTTGGGGCTGCACGTGTCATATGAAATATCAACAGTAGATGGCATACGTCTGCTCTTCTTAGTCCAAAGGAAAGAATCAGAAACCTGATGCTGGGTTGTCCCATGTCAGGCTCTGAAGGTCTGGCAAAGCTCAGACACTTGCAAATACACTTTGCGTATTTGGGATCCAAGCAGCGACGACAGCAACAATTCACAAACCACAAACCAATCAGATGGCTAAACTGATGAGACTTTGCCAGCTGTGTGTTTATTTATGTGCAGCTTTTACTAAAAATCACAAGATAAAAAGTGGAAAATATCTTGGCTGCACATAAACAAGCCCAAGGAGATGACTGCAAATACATGTGAAAGCCTGAATAATGGCACCAGATGTTGGAAACAACTTCGTTACTCCACTTTTTTAAAAATTTTTTTGGTCTCTGTATTTCAGCAGGGTCGTTTAGGTGGAAAGTAACAGAGAAATAAGAACCGAAATGAAATTAGTAGAGGCCCAGCAAACTGGACTATAGAGAAAAACTGAAGTTCCAGTCTCATCCAGGGAAATAGGGAGAATATTTACCTACAACAGGTAAGTTTCTGTGTGACAGCTGAGTTACAAGTTGCACTACTATCTATCACGTTACATGTGATCACATCTATAGATACAGATCTACATCTCTAAACCCTGCTAAAGCAGTGAGAAATGGTAAGGAAGCCTACATGAGAGCAAGCTGCAAGATAATTGAATGAGTCAGAAGATTATTTAGGTACTAAAAGATGTCTTGGTTGGAAATGGTGGCACAACTGAAAGACCTGATGTGAAAACGCAGAGGAAATGGTACTTGAAGTCTAATTAGGAGTGATGCAACGGAAAGCACAAAAGAAAAAGTGAGTATGACTGCCACTAACAGCTTCGTCTGTATTATGTGCACTTAAAGCCATGCAAGGAAGTGGCAGAAATCTCATCATTTTCATCTTTTAAAACTGGAGTCACACAATTAAACAAAAAAGACATCAGAATAGAGCACAAAAGGTCAACAGTCCGCTATGCATGAGCCTGAGACAAAGACTCAACTTGGTTCTCTGACCTCTCTAATTCCCTTTCTTCCCCATGGTTCTTCACTACAAAATCCTTCGTTAAATTATAATCATTTGCACAGTGTGAGAATCCTACTAGGATGTCCCTCTGTAGCAGGCTTTGGGGCATCCTGGCAAGGGACCGTGTCCGCAACATCCTCTAGGACCTGAATCTAAGCTACATATTGACAGCAGCTTACACTGCCAACAGTGATGCACACTGATGCTCAATATCTCTCAAGAGCCAGGGCTCAGTGTCCCCTTGTCCTGCCCAGCCTCCAAAGACAAGAGTCAATAAGCTGCAGGCAGATGTTCACTTTGCAAATGCAACAGAGGACAGAAAGTTCTTGAGGGAAAGTTCTGCAGGTGACTGTGAGAGCACCTCTTGACGTGGTGCACCCAGATTACTACCAACGGCAACTGAGGGTGGTTTGCTACCACCCTGCTGCCTTGGCCAGAAGTTGATCAGGGAAGATTCACACAATCCCTTTTATCAGATCAGCTTCTGAGGCTGAAAAACTGCCAGTGGGGGGTAAAATACTCAACCAACTAGGCTGGAGCTGGACAAAGACATTCCATAGTCTAATTGCATGCCTTCTCTGGTTTACAACTGTCTTGTTTCAGACCATAATATGTTAGTCTAGCAGAGTAAAAAGTCATTGCCAGGTCTCAACAAAGAATAAAAAGTGTCAGGAATCTCCAAAGATAATATATCCTCTGAATAAAAACAATACAGAACAGTCAGATTCTTCCTTGTGCATTCTGTTTGTAAACCAGCACTATAAATCATGAATATTATAGGAGAAATCAACAATTTTTGAAAATGCAACTTTATATATACAACCAGCATATGTTGCAAACAAGATACTGCCACAGACAAAACCATATGCAATCTCTGTGCAGTGAGATGGAAATCTATTGCTTTTATTTTCTAGGCCACTGAACATCCTAGCTGCATTAAAAGACGAACTGTTCTGAGTGTAAAAAAAAAAAAAAATAGTTTCAGTTTGTACAGGCTCTCACAGCAAAAGATTAGCTAACTTCGACATCAGTAGCTTAAACATTACACTCTAATATAAACCCCAAAAATATATTCATACAAACATAGCTAGAAACAGACAATATTCCTAGCCTTCAAATTGTGGTATCCTTCAAGCGGACTGGTACTTACCGCCTGTTACACTTCGCTATTTCATCAAAAAGAAGTTTCCACCGGGGTCGTCCAATCAAAAGCCTTGAGTTTAGGGCTTGATATTTTTCACCAATTATTTTCTGCAAGAAACAAAAAATTCCATTCTGCCTGATTTGCAAATTGCCTTATGTCATCCAGGGCTCCCATTTCTGACATTGGCTGACTTACCATATCGCTGAGGTGTAAAACCTGGTCACAAGTATCAGACAGTTGTGATTAAAACTGCAGCCATTTCATGCACTGATACCTCTGCTCACTGCCTTTTCAATGGCTCTCCTTGGTGTTCATTATACATTGTTCCTCATGCAGCTGCTCATTAATTTCCCCACTACTTTTAAACCAATTTATTTAAGCCATAAAACAATAACCATGCTCCTATTATTCATTCCCTCATTGGCTTTTAATGCTAAGCTGGAAGAAACACTGCTGATGCAAAAATCATATTTCTGTCTGAAGTCTTTTTTTTTTTTTTAACTTTATACAAGTAACTATTAAGATGACTAGGTCTGAAAAAGTAACAAGGGAAATCTTACATTTCTCCGTGAGAGTATTTTGCCAGCTGTTTTGAGCTGCCTTAATGGCAGAAAGCAGCCAAAATTGCTCCCTGAATGGAACCTGACCTATTCCAGCAACGCTAACTCACCAGCATTTTGATAAGGTCAAATGCCCTTCCATTGCAGGGCATTACCCTTCCTCGGTTTTCTCTCCTAATGTGATAGAAAGGCAGAGAGAAGTTACATCTTATCGAGGCTTCCACATTCACTGCACTGCTGAACAACCTGAAACATTGCTCACACCAATGCAAACACAGAGTCTTGGCCAACACATCCTCTGTTGGCCTTTTATATTCAAGAGGCATTTGCTGAAGGATGAGGTTGGCTCCCTGGTGTCACACAGACATGCTACTTCTGAGCGAAGGGACATGAGGCAAAACTGCCCTAATTTTGGTAGCAGTCAGCACTTTGGACTAACATCAGTGAACACAGAAGCTGTATGGCAGTGGAGAGCTGAGTTTAACACCCCCTTGAGACATCACGAGCAGCATTATGTTTCATGCCAGTTTTGTTCAACAGCCACAAAAGAAAAGTGACTTTAAAGAAAGACTTAAAACAAAGTTGACTTTAATTCAGTAGCTGCTTGATACACATTATTAGAAAACTTGCTTTGAATTTTCTCTTATTACACTCCTGCCGTGTCATTGCAATGCAGTCCTGCTTCAGGTTTTATTTTAACCTAACAATTGCATACAAGGTTCATCAATTAGGTATTTTCAAGAACCCCAAGCCAGTTGATGTACATCATCCAGGTAGTAAATCTGTGGAGTACGGTTCATAACTACTGCAGCTCTCATATTATTTAGACTATTGGATAGTGTTCCTACCAGAGCTGTGAATGTTATGCTGTCTCCACCTGATACCAGGCAGATCAAAATCCTTTGGGCAGGGTTTCTCACTTCATTTCATGTTTTGTAGTAATGGTTAAGCTTGGCTCTGGGCCCACTGCAGTCATTGGACAGCTTCCAGATGCAGCAGGGTAAAGAATCAGGCCTAGCTCATGTGCTAAATAATGTAAAATGAAGATCATAAGCGTTAATAGCTACAGGAGATGCCAAGATCTAAGGAATCAGCCCAGCTTTGGGGCTGGCAATACATGACAATCAACAGTTCGGTATAATTTCCTGGCTTATACATAAAGAGATTTGTAACTTTTGTCTGTATTTGAGGTAAAGGAATCCAAAGCTTTTAAAAATAGCTAGTTTCTCTCAAAATATTTATTTGAAAAGAAGACGAGCTTGCAAGCTCCTATAACTATTCTGTTTTGATTCTTAGCCTAGAAATGACGCAGATTTCCCATAAAACACAGCCAACTGTCTGGTCTGTGGCCTGGCCTGAAAGGACCTCTTTCCTAGAAAAGGAAGATATGGATTTCTGCCCACATCTAATCAAGTTCAGGCTACTAGACTAGATTATCTTAATGCTGTGTGGATGCACTTGCTCTTTTGCCCTAGAAATTAATCAGTCACTTGAGTTCACGGCCTCATTTCCTGTTTTTACCATCTGCAGTAATTCCCTTTTGCAATTGACTGACAGTTTGCATAGCCTACTACCCCAAGATCTAGTTCAGTTTACAAACAGCATTTAGCAACATACCTGTATTCCATCTGTTTGACTGAGGTACAGCTGGATGTTTATATAGTCCGGTCGATTTTCCTGCCAAAGCTGGGAGGTTGATAAAAACAGCTAGTGAAAAAATATCCTTTCTCTTAATGTAAGTGTAAAGTCACTTGTGCCTACTATCCTGAGGGATCTGGGTTTCAGCATCAGCAAAGTAAGCTTTCAAATGAAGAAACGCTTGCACAGCACTCCTTTATGCACTCCAGAATGTTGCAAATCATAATATTATTTTAGGAAGCTACACTTCTCTTGAAATCTACCTGAAGTTGTAAATCTCCCTCTTTTCTCAATCTGTTTGCTAGCCAAAAGGCTAAAGGCCACTCAGACTCCTCAACTTGCACATTCTTCTTCCTTCTCATAAATTTCACGGATAAGTGTCCAGACTACTGGCACACGGCAACACTGTGCAATGAAAGACTGGTGACAGCTACTCAAACTGGTTTGTGCAGTTCCAAGAATAAATGGAGTCTGGATCAGGCAGCCCAAGTGCAAGTACTGCTGGAGCTTGCCTGTTTTCACCAAGGTTGCCTTTCTCTATAGCATGCCAGTTGCATGATGTGGATGTACTTTGCATTTATTAAGTTGGCAGTATCCCTCTAAGCAACGCTCATTACCTTGTTATGCAACATACAGAGCAGATCTGCAAACCAGCGGAAAGATTCAATGTCCCTGCACACCCAAATGAAGTAGAGTCTTCTGAGCTTGTAGCATTTCCAGCCGTCACTTGAAAATAAAATGTTTGGATAATTAAAAATTATAATTTAAAAAGGAAATATGTTTTATATCTATCAGTAGAAATGTAAATTTCCATTAGAAGCTAACTGCTAAGGTGTTCTTTATCCTATGATACATCAGACATTGAAATGACCAATGCAAACTATTAGGATGATGCTGAGAATATTAAATCTCTAGCACAGACCTAACACCCTTCAGAGATACTGCTTCCACATTAGGGAATTGTCAGCTCTACAGATTATTTGGGCAACAAATATGAACTCATGCATCATCATCAAACTTTTATTTCAAAGTAAAGCAGACATTCTAAGTTCAAGTGTATTATGTCAATTCTTTATTAGGTTTACAAAGCGATCCATAAGAGGAGAATATTGACAAATGCAATAATGTCAGGACTTAATTCTGCCTTTATATGTGAAAGGCTCTGGTTGATTATAATTAATACTGCGGTGAAATCACAAAGACTAAATCAAATCAGAGCTCCATTGTGTTAGGGAACTGAGTGATATATTATAGTCCTCAGAAAATACTGCTGGGTAACATGCAGTCATGGGCAGATTCTGGTATTGCCTTTAGAAAAACAGGACTCTCCTGTCAGATTTCTAATGTAAATAAAACACAAATACAGCACAACGGAAGAGTTGGAATGAACTGGGATAGAAGACAGGGGTGAAAAAAATCCTGATGATTAATGAGTTCAAACAAAGTGCAAATATCCAGAAGTATCTTTTTAGTTGGCCAACACTATTTTCTGTTGTTCTGATCACTGAAATGGTCAGTGCACAGATTGTTTCCTCCTCAAATAATTTTCAGATAGAGAAGGCCATAGACTGTCAACTTCAAATGCTAGCCCCAGGAGCCAACCCCAGCCAAAAAGTTTCATGGTGCACCTCATCATACCCGTTGTGCATTATTTCAAACTCTACTGTTGCTGGCATATCCAGCAAGGGTACTGTATTAATAATCTACATAAGTCATTATTCCAATCACTGTTTTACCTCCTCAGACCCCCTACCTCCACTGCGAGACTGAAGAGCAAGGATGGAGACATTCTCAGCAGCACTTAGGGGCTAAGCACTCCTGACGCAAACTCCCCACGGAGAGAAAAAAAACGTGTTTTAAGACTGGAGAGTACAGTGTCTTTCAAGTCCTAGTTTCAGCTTTTTTATTTGTAAACTGTTGACTTGTGGAGCAGGATTTCCTCCATCTTTTTCTGACTGCCTGTACTAAGATAAGCCCTTAGGAAGGGTCACAATCTGTACAGACATGACAAGATAACTATGGGCAGTAGCAAGGAAAATAAGTGCCCTTCACCATGAAAAAAGGATAAAAGAAGAGAAAAATGCAAGGCATTTTGTACCGAGCTGCTGTAGCTCAGTAACAAAACACCAAGCGGTGATGAAACGTTGCAGATGGACAAAGAGGCTGGACTGCACGACTTCATGAAACGAGTCAAGCATAGATTTAAAATAGCACCTCAGATAACATATGCTTGGGTCTGTCTCCAGCAGGGTGTATTATGCAATACAGGTGCAACCCCCATTACAACACAATCCACACATATATAACACTTCTTGTGTGTTTCTATGTTACCACTGCCCATAATAATAGCCACTATTTATAGACTCTTCTGCATGAAAGCCACTTGCTTTCCTTAATGTAAGTTATGTTTTTTAAAAAACAGGGCATAGGGTACAACAGTTAAATGGAGGGAAGAGCAGGAGCAGGAATTAAATTGTGTACATACAACAGGACCACAACTGAGCAGGAAACAAATGACTCTGCATCAAAAGGCTTCTGATTTCCCCCAGACCTGCATGTCCTTGACACAACAGGACCGGCTGCTTTGCAGCGCTGGCATCGTAAGGCAGTTTTGCATGTTCACACCTACCAATTTCTGCTTCTAAGCCAGGGCATAGACAACAATCAGATCATCTACTAAGTCGGTGCTTTACTGATGTTCAAATACTGAGAAGGAAAGTACGGTAAGACTGTTATTTTCTCCCAGAATCACAGAACGATGAGCCTGTATGTTGTACAGTGTACAAAGGGAAGATTGGCTATAACGGCACGTTATGGGATTCGCTGTTTGGAAGCCAATTTATGACTTTATCCAGATAAATGGACATTGCAAAAGTTTTTCGACACCAATCTTTTATGGCAATGTCTGTGCAAGTTCCTACAGCCTCTGATAACACACCGGTAGAGGCAAACATCTCATTACCTGCTGTTGGCCCATCATTATCATCTGTGACATTTTTGCTAAGCACTGTAAAGGATAATCCATCACAAGGAAAACAGTCATCTTATCCACCTGCATCCCAGGTTTTCAGCAAAAATGTACCTGCTTTTTGAGAGGATGATCAATACACCCTCAGGAAAAGAAAATAAGGGAGCCCAAGATGGTCTTTGAGGGCTGCAGCACTGTAAGAGAGGTGGGCCTGATAATTTTCTGAAAGCACTCAGCATTGTCAGCTCCAGCCTAGATCAAAGACAGAAGAATGTGCACAGCACCTAAATTCCAGGCTTTAACTTCACTTTGGAGTTAGAGCTGGCCATTGGCATGCTCATCTTACAATAAATGCTTCGGTCGTGCATTGTAAAACCCTCCCAAACCTTTTCAACACTTCAGGGAAGGCTTGGTTGCTTTGGCTGGCTCTTTATACACTGCCTATGAAACAGGGGTGCTTAACCTGTGACAGGAGCTTTTAGCCAATACTTTAGCGAAGAAGACCCAATAAAAAAATAAATAGCAATCGTAAAAAAAAAAAAAAAAAAGAGTAAAGAAGAAGGCATAGCTAAAATCTAAACTTCAAATGGAGTTAAACATCCAAATGGTATCTGAATCCAAGTTGATCCCTTTTCTTTAAAACCTTGAGCTAACAAAGCTTACACATTTACAGAAGTCAAACAGAACAGGAGAGCTGGCCCTGCATTTCTAGTAGAAAGAGTGTGACAACTTTCTGACTCTAAAAAACTCACTATCATAGCCCATAGCTCATCTAAGCTCAGACTAGAGGAACAGGTCTAGCTGAATGTTCTTATACAGCTGAATGATGCTGTGCTGTTCTAACACTGAGAGCTTCTAGACTTTTTTTGTCTCTTGCTCATTACTACCACATTGCCTAAAATACAGTGACAAAGGTCTATTGGCTTCCACAGACACACTCCACAATGACAATAGTAATAGTCACTTCTGGCTCTGAAGCCTATGATCTTGTTGGTGTACATCTATCTTTATTCTGTATATTTCTGTAGCAACATCCCTAATGAAGGCTGGGCAGTTTCAGTTGTTTGATGGAAAGTGAAAGAGATACAAGCTGCAGCAGCTCTATGATATTTTGGCATTACAAACCAGCAACTACCTGGGCTTACTGGGCTGGTTGTATTGAATTTAGTCTTGATTTGTGTCCTCTGAATAATATAGGCTGTGTATATATCTGTAAATTCAAGCATTCCCAGGTACTGTATCAGACCTATTTTAGGAGATTCTATGGCATACATTTTGTATGCATTGACTGGCTCTCCCCCAAACAGATCCTTTCCAGGGATCATTCTCAGGAGAATGCTTGCATACAGCCACGCCATTTGGGAAACTAAGATGATTGTGAATTAGAGCCTTTGTAAGCTCAGTCTGTTTATCATGTGGGGAAGGCAGAGATCCAGAAGAGAAGTACTGGAACAGGCTGCCCAGAGAGGCTGTGGAGTCTCCTTCTCTGGAGACATTCAAGAACCACCTGGACACATTCCTGTGTGATCCGCTCTGGGTGAACCTGCTTTAGCAGGTGGGTTGGACTGGATGATCTTCAGAGGTCCCTTCCAAACCCAACCATTCTGTGATTCTGTGAAGGGTTGTGGCTACATTAATCACAGGCTGGGCTGGTGGCAGTTTATAAAGGCCAGTGACACTGTCCCAGCTCAGGTGAATTACTGGCTCAGCTCTGCCACAACTCTGGGTTACAAAGCCTCTATGAAATGATTTAAGCTCTTCAGGGGACATCCCCGTTCCCTACCTCTCTCCAAGGAACCGTTCACTTATGTTATGCAATGGAAGCTTTTAAGTACTCTGAAAGCCTTTCTGACATGCGCTACTATGGTAAACTGGGGGAAGAATGTCTTTAAAAGGCTCAAGAGCTCACTTACAGCAGTGTGTTGAGTATGGATGCAAATGGTGTAACTCCAATACCTCCAGCCACGCAAAGGCTGATCTCATAGTTCAGGGATTCCTCAAAGGGACTTCCAAAAGGTCCATCCACATACAGTCTGCAGAAAAAGCAAAAAAGAACACTTTTAGAGAAAGCTGCTAAAATCAGAGGAGAGAGAAAAAGGAAAGCAGGCTGGAATTAAAACCCTATAAAGAATTTGTTTAAATTTTTTATTAGTCTTGGGAGGCAGAATATGAAAACCTTTTTCCTGGAAAGCTTTATGTGGAAAGAAACCAATGTACAGGTGGTATGAAAAACTGTTGTGTAAAAACTCTTGGCACGTTCTATGATAAGACAAGTCATTTCTTAATCAAACAAGTGGAGGTGACTGAATTATGACTGCCCTATTTCTCTAGTATTAGAGGGCAAAGAAAATGCTGCACTGGAAACAGTAACAACTTGGTGGGACATATGCAGGAAGACAAAGGGTTTGGCTAGTCTTCCCTAGGAGATTCATCTCTTGAACATCAGAAACAGCTGTGATGGACAAAGAGTTGAAAAAAATCTAGTTTTCCTGGCTTCTCATAATGCTTTTCAAGGGCCCCCAGGGAATAAAGAAGAGGGGACATACCCGTCCTGCAACGTGCAAAAGAACAAATTAACATCTGTCTACTTCTTCACTTCATGTCCAGACCCTTGGGAATGTGAGTGATCCCAATCTTACAGGATATATGAAGAGGGAGAAAAATTGCTGAGTTGTACCCCCTTCACTCGTGCCTATCGTTATTTTAACAGTTTTATCCACCTGTTTTTAAAGATAGTTTAGGAGACTGAGTCCCATTTCCAACTCATTTTGAAATATTTCAGATACTGCTGGAAAGTCAGTTGAACTATAATTTAACAATAAGCTTGTAGGCATTTTCAAAGGTTTGACCTCCAAATCTTTCCTACAGGAAAGGTCATCCATAGACAGCTCAAAATTTATGGACTGTAATTTTTCTAATAAGATTCACATAATCCTTATTCTACCGATGGAATACCAACTGTGTATCTTACTTCAGTAATAGATTCACCTTTTACAAACTATCATGAAGAGAACTTGAACAGTGCTTTTAGGCAAGGTCCATTCTGTGTACGAGCAGCTCACTGGATCACCACATTTTAGGTAACGAGTGAATACAGCAAAGTGTGATGGGAACAGCACAGCATTCAGCAGCTCAGTCGCTAGGTATTTGCTGGCAGCGAGGCTGACATCAGGCTTTGGCCTGAGTCCACAAAAAAGTTCCAACATATGTGTTTTTATGCACACACACATGCTAGTATTAATATGCAACTAAGCTAGGCATACTATTTGTCTAATAAAAGGGCATAAACTTCTTCTTTATACTATCAGCCAGAGAACTAAAGGCAGAGGAGATGCCTCTTTTACCAGATAAAACCTTCCAACCCTCATCTGATTCCTTCCTTTTGAGGGCTGCATCTTAGACATAGCTTAAGATGTCAGTCTGATCTCATTTCTTTTAGTTTTGTGGTCTGACCCTTGGCATCTTACTAGTCAAGACAACATCTTGTCTAGGTGTCTTTAGTCAATATGGTCCCTTCTAGCAAATTTCTTCCAGACCTTTGCTATTGCTGACATCTTGATGTCTCACCTTAAGCTCCTTCTTCTACAAGTGTCTTATCTAAACACAGGTAAGTACCTACTTTCTGATGGATCTGGAGGCAAACAGGCTAATCTTTAACAATGCCCTGTCTTATAAACTCCTTTCTTGTCTCTTGATGTCCTACCTGGAGAGAAAGGGAGAAGACACTGGGCCAGCCACAACCATCATCAGAAAGCACTGGAAGTGCTGGCAGTAGATATTTTAAAATAACCAAAATTCCTCACTGATATTAATAACTAATCAATCTGCAATGAAAATACGCTTATTCTTGTTTCTGTCGTTGTATTCTGAAGTCACTACGGTATTCTACAAATGTTCTCGTGGAGAATCTCGGCTTCTCAGTGTCACATATGTTAGTACCAGCATCGTGAGAATTCTAGAAAAACAGTTTTCACTCCTTGAGTTCTTTTGCACAATGGGGCCAAGAAAAACTTAGCTGGACATGTGCATGCAATATAAACAGAACTTTAAGTGTCTTCTCATTAAATGTTTCCTGTTACATAGCACTTTATACCCCATTTGCTTAACAAGAGTTTATTTTCCACTAATGAAATGATAGCACTGCTGGTGCAGAGTGCAACAGCAGCTGCTTTAGATGTTGGACCATCATTTGACTGACTGAGGAGGTAAAGAAGCATCTCTGATTTAAATAAGCCACAAGGGAAATGTAGAGAAGGAGGTCATTACTCTGAAACAAATCTGGTCCAGGGGACATTTTGAGCAAAGTCTACAAATGTTATGGGTCTCAGATGTGTATCACAGCAGAGATCTAATTCTGGGGTATCAGTGTAAGGCAAAAAGAAAAAAAATACTGGATAACGAAGACCAGCAACTGAAGTCCACTGTCATTCCTGGCATACCACTCATACATATGTTTCCCTAATAGGATCCTGCCTAGTTGGTGAAATCCGGAGAATTGCTCCTAAAGGTATGTAAGGCATAAGCACAGGCCTGAGGGAAATTCCTTGCATTTTGTACAAGCAGCACTAACTTTTATTTGGATATACAGACTTAAAGCCAACATTTTTGGGGAAAAACACAAACAAACAAAACAAAAGCAAACTAGCAAATGAGATTTTTCCAGATATTACCACACTGGATGTGACAATAGTCATATACTGTAGGGGTGCCACTTAGTGGAACTGCACTTAAGCCTACTTGAGGACTATCTAAAATATGTATGTCTGTCTGACCTCAGAAGAAACACTTGGAAAGTCTGAGTGCTGCTGAATCCCACTGACATGATCAGGAGTCAAAACGTGCAAAACTAGAAGTGGTCACCGCAAAACAGTCAATCACGGTGCATAATTCCATACCAGAAATTCAAGAAACTACCTTAAATTAAATACATATTTTGGTCAGATTGCTCCAGTTTGTGGCCCATTAGCCCCATCTGGCCTGCAAAATATTTCTATCTATCTGCCCACTGCATTTTCCTCCAAGGGAGAGAGGAACAGTTGTTTGGACAGCAAACGCAGCCAGAGGAGCCAAGAGCCTCCTGCTGTGCCCGCATGTGGCCCAGCACAGAACAGCCAGAAGTCACCGCTTCCAAGTGTGAGAAAGAGAAATGGGGAAAAAGTTGGAGAAATATTGCTACTGCGTTAACCCTCTCCACAAGACTGCCTGCAAAGACTGATTCCAAGGATAACATGATCTCCCTGGAAGATTTTGTTGGATGGCATAAACACGCACTATTTAATCCCATTTTACTATGGGATAATTTATAACTAAAAAGAAATGTGGCTCTGATGCCTTGATGGAAGTGGTCATTTAGGAATTGATCCTTCTTTTTATTTAAGTCAGTGGAATAAAGAAACCTCCTGATGCCGTAACAAGCAGCGCAGTGATGAACAAAGCAGCAATTCAGTCATGGACTTTTGCAGAGATTATGCGACTTTCACTTCCTATTAACATGTTCCTCCTTTTGTTTGGTAGTACTGAAAAGTTTTGCATAAAAGCAGTTCATTATCGGAAATGAAATCACACAGCGTTCAATAACAAGACAGACAAGCCGAGGGGGGTAAGATGACTTTTTGTTTCTTGAGTTGTGCCCCATGCTATGCTCTCCTATCCCCCCAGTTTTAATTTAATTAACATGATGGAAGGGAGTGGAATTTTACTAAAAGTTTAGAAATTCCCCCTTCAGGCAAACTTATTCAAATAACAAATTGTTCTTTTTACATTTCGTCATTTCCAGTCTCAGGAGTCCTCTCAGTTATTCTGGCATGATTTCTTAGATCACAAACAGAAAAAAAAGCTCCTCAAAAGAGAATATATCACAAAAAATAGCAGAGCACGTTATTAAAAAGCATGTTAAAGATAGCTGGCAAATATATTTTCTATTTAAAGCACACTTACATTCTACAGTACAGCGGTACAGAAATATCCCAGCAAGCTACAAGACAGCTTGTTCCAGCACTGGGCAATGTAACTGCACTAACATGGTGCTGTCCCTAAACCAAGAGACATCGTCTCAGGGACACATGCAATTATACTGCTTTTGAGACCCAAGTTATTATCTTCCATAAGGAACAGCACAGTGGTGTGTGGAGACACCTGCCCACATATCTGTTGGACCTGGACCTCACTGGTTTATTGCAGGGTGTAGGTGCCCTTAGAAAAGTTTAATGCTTATATTGTACCTCATTACCCAACTGTAAATGCTGATATTATATTTTTTACCAGGCTCTTTGGGAGCTACTGTAAGACATTATCTGGGATATTACTGCAATAACAGATGGATAGGGGAGTTAATTCAAGAGCTTGTAGGAAATGTTAATTAAAGAAGAACCACCATTTGCAAGCTGAACAAAATGCTTGGATATGAAGTACTGCATAGAGCACAGACAGTGAAGCCCTAGCCTGACTGAAGTTTATGTCAAAACTCATAGTAATGTCAACAGAGTAAGGATTTCACCCAGCAGTATGAGATTTTATATCCTTAGAGTAGTATTTAGTTTGTTACTAAGACCCAGGTTTCTTTGCATGAGGACACAAAGTCCCCAATACAGCCAAAAGAGATGCAGTCAATATGGTTAATGAGGCCTAAAGAGAGATTCAGGACATGATGACTTGCTCTCTATGTGTACTGACTGTACTGACTCAGATCAACAGGACCTTGGAGATCTATGTCCCTCTGAAAGGCAGCTGAAGGCCAAGCAGGACAGAAGTGACACTAGACACCCAGCCTGAGGCACCTGAATCCAGACCCAGACTTCCACTGATATATTTGGAGCGCTGATACCTAGTTCACACACAGACACCTACATTTAGATGTCTTCGGTTGGAGCTGAATTCCTCACCCGATTCCCTGTGAGAAGTACATGTCATTGACTTCAAGGGATTTTGGATAAAGTTTTCCAAAATCACAATAAAATAAACTAAACAACTCTCCTAGACTCATTCTTCTCTTTAACTTGTCCTACCAAAACCACAGCTCAGTACTGCCATGATGCATAGAGCCTGAGAACACCAAGGAACGAACTGTCTGATGGCTGAAAACAGTCTCTTTACACTCTTCTGCTGCTGTACCTCTTATGCACCAGAAAGATGCCATCACCTCCCTTTGATAGCCCACGACATCAGCCTCCACCCCCATGTGATAAATATTCAAACAAGTGCCTTCATGTTCCTCCCACACTGCCCTTCATGCCTGGGAGGAAACCTCTGTAAACATCTGCAGAGCTATTTCATTATCTCCGTTAAAATTCCTTCTTAAGACTCCTCTTTCTTTTAATACCTAAAAAACCCAATAAACTAGAGACTGACAGCAGTTAGCCCGTTGATGTGCTCGCCTTAGCTCAGTCATATTCTGGCCCAATACTGTCTCAATGTTTCCCTGAATTTTGCTGTCTGATTATATCCATCTGTTGTCTCCTGTTCTTCTAGTTCAAGTTGGTTTGGTCAGGACAGTCACTCTGCTGTGTGATTGTGTGTATCGAGATGGTTCCCTGATGCATGACTCATTCTTCAGGGCACTAGGATAATACAGATAAATGAAGAATTACTGGAAACCATCCAAATCTTAAAGTTACATCAGAGGCAATCTTTCATATGGTAGAACTGCAGAAACCAAAACTGACTGCGGGAGTGTTCCGGACCACTTTGGAGTACAAGGCTCAATTCAATTTTCAGTAAAAACCTAGCTGCAACAAATTACATTATTTCATTTTTCAAAGAAGCTGCACTTACTACTATTGAAGACTTTGAAATATTTCTGCAGCAAAAATCAAGACAGCCACTTCATTTTTTGAAGTTGACACATGACACTTGATGTCCTTATTTAAACCTCAATTAAGAAGTGTACACTCTAACAATATTTTTCCAGAGGGCTTGTGATTATTAACAGCATTTCAGTACCAACAGCCTTTTACAGGCGAGGAACCACCACTGAACAATGCATGTCATCCTTGGTTTGTATGGATTTCCAAAACTACAATGGCTTTTAGAGTTTGAAAGTGTAATAAAATGTGACATCTGGCATGTGAGATCAGAGATTCCCATGTGTTCTCCTGACATTGTGAAGGATGATGTTTTCATTAAAGAGAAAAGCAGCCCCATAGACAAGTAAGCTTGTAAAACCCAGTGGGTCTAATTAACTTTATATACTATTTTGCACAAGATTGCAGAGTGTTATTATTCTAATTCAGACTTCATTACACATACTCTGCTTTTTTTTAATAGTCTGAGATTAATTTCTGATTGATTATTCACATTTTCTCCTTTCAACTTCAAACATACTCTTACAATATGTATTAGAGCTTCTAGAAGTTTCCTTCTCCCTCCCACAGAAGTTGCTTCCTTTATCACTTGGCACAACGTTCAATTATAACAACGTAGATGGCTCAAAATCCCATAGAATCAATTAGCATTGGATTTTCTCCTCACAGAAACATTCCAAATTATTCTTTTTAAATATCTAGAAAAGCACTTTGGTTAAGTACATCTCAGATCCATTTATATCTCCCTGGTTGGGCAAAAAAAAATGAAATCACCCATTCTTCAGCCTATTATACTCTTAGGGCCTAGAGGTGACTGAAAAAGAATTTCCATTTCTACAACACCCTTAGCAGGAGATAATATGTTCAAGGCATGATGACAAGGGCAAGAAAGTGGAAAAGTAGAGCAGGCACATGCATTTTCATGGATAAGGCTCCTTCTGTAAACCCTGAACTGAGATCCACGGTTGTCCGAGACACAGTGCAGGTTCAAGGAGAAGATCCCACTGGAGAAGGCTGGAAAAGCTGTACAACTACCTATGGGGAGCTGGACTTGTAACAGAGGAGTGAGGAGGATGGTGGAGGAGGAGAAAAGAATCTCATAACTAGGAATGAAAATTTCAAAAAAGCATAGAGAGAGAACTTCCACCAAAGGCAAAAGAAAACAGACTTGCACAACCGACAGACACTATTGTAAGCATTGCTCTTCCTTGTTCAGGGCTCCTAAAGCAATTTGAAGGAAATCTCTCAGACCAAGTTCATTTTCCTCAGAATTGAACAAAACTGTCTAAATATTGCCTAAAGTATTTATGGAGAGCCCATGTTTGTTGTTACTCATTGCTGACTATCATGGGAGAGAGCCAACAGTTTAGACCATTCGCTTCATTAAAAAGGTCTGTAAAAACACTATGAGAACTACAATCAAGTATATTTATGTATTCTGACAACTTTGTTCTCTGAAAGTACATGTACTTTCTGTACTAAATTTTTGGGTCAATATTCTTAATTAATGTTGTATCAGTTCTTGTCCACGGCAGTCCTTTTACTGTCATTTTTATAAAATGTTTCCAAAATGTATTCCTTTGATTAAAGATCACATGATTTAATTTTATTATAACAAGAAATCCAATTTTCCACTTATTTCTTTTCCAATTACAGTATCTATTTCGTGAAGTGCCTTACCTCCCTGTAAACTTGTCTCCTACCAATTTTGACCCAGCTAATAAAGTAAAATAAAGAGTATTTATAATGACTGCACCATCTATTGTAACTAGCCTTTTGAAAATTTAGTTTATTACATCATTAAGTGCCAAGATGCTGCAGACCAGCAACGACAAGTAGGTTGAGTGTGTTGGCCGCGTTTCTCCACAACTCATTCACTGGCACAGTAGGTATCTGTGCACCTCACCACAAACAGTGTTTCTGCTTTAGAGTAATCCACTTCCATATTTGATCTTTTGTCTCTTCCAATATTTACAGAAAGCTTTTTTTTGCCTTTGGTGGTCATCTCCAAGTTGTCATCTAGCAGATGGCATGGGTCCTTCTCACAAGTAGTGCTGATATTAGCACTGAGTCCTCTTCCTCACTTGGTCAATTATATTCACTAAGCAGGATACCCTACATCCCCACGTGAGTGTAAATACCTGCAGCATCAGTACCTCAGGCTCCTATGGGAAACCTGAAGCAGCTGAAGCGCACTGATGCAACTGGATTGCATATTCCAGATGCTGAATCAAGTTTTTCACACCTCTAATTATGACATATTAACCAGCACTGGAGGTCTAACACAGTTCCCTCAGCCACAGCTTGGGTATTTTCAAGTTCAGTAAAAAGTCTACATGGGAGTTTAGGATTCAGGAAGTCCTGACAGTTGATACATATATGAGATGTAGTCATCACCCACCCCTAATAGCTGCTTTGCACTTACAAATATACTCAGGGGGAATATTACACCAAAAGTCAAAATACTTTTTATGATAGAGTAGGCTGGGGGAAGAAGAAGGCCACTCTAACTAGACATCCACACTGCTAGTAGGCTTTCCAGATCAAGCTCCAATAGACCTTAGGGCTGGGGAAAGAAAAGGTGGTGCCTGCTGACAAAACCCAGGGATGACAGGTGAAGAAATTAAAGACCTAGCTAGGTATCTGCAGAAACAAAAGGGGAGGAGAGAAGAAGCTAACTCGAGTGCTGGAAGCTGTAGTTGGCAGCAGATCAGTCTGAAGACAAGGCCAGGCATATCACAATCCACTCCAAAGGTAGCATGCTCAGGCTCTTTGGACTGGACTAAGTAGAGATGAGGAGTTCAAAATGAAGAGAATAAGAAGAAAATAACAAAGAAGGACAAATTGCACAGCAAATTCTGCAGCTGGAACGAAGCAGTCAATCCTGTAATAAAATAGGCTCCTCAATATATAGCAAGCCTAAGCACAAATATGCTACCTAAAATGTAATAAACCCCCAGGAAAAATGTGTCATGTATCATTGTTGACGCTTTTCTGTCTTATGGTGTATGTTTGGGTAAGCAAAGTGACTTAGTCCAGTCGCAAGCCCATCTTTTCTCTGGAAAACTCTCTTTGTAAGGGAATGTCTCTCACAGCTTCTTTTAAGGAAAGATGCTCTCCATGAGCCTCACGTCCTATACAGGCTGGTGAATGTGCCTATAGGAGTAGGTTCCCCTCAGGGCAGCTTCATAAACCAAATAATTACTGGTTTGAGGGTTTGTAAAATATATTTGCTTGAACTTAGCTGCCAGGAAGCCTAGAAAGAAACTATCTAAAAATTGCTGACAGTTGAGGAGCGACATCTGCAAGATAATGAGACGGCAACTTCATGTGGCTTCCAGATGTTCAGTGATGGTAAGAGAAGCTCATTTGTTTAGGCAGACAGCCTCTTATCTGCAAAGGGATATAGAAAGCTGGCAAGTCCAAAATGGAAAGAAAGAACACCTGCTGAATGCTAGAGTAAACCATACATAGTTGCAGTAAAATGGCAGATAAAGGATGAGATCATCCAACTTGGAGAAGGAATTTCAACAGGAAATGCTGGGCAGATTCACGGGCAGAAGCTTATCAAGCTACCACAGAATATACTGCATTGCATCATAGATGAGATCAATCCAGCCCTGACCATCTTGACTTCTTCATTGTTTTTCTCTGCATATGCTCCAACTTCTTATTTCAAGTCCTGTTTTTAGAGTGAATGACCCGTTATTGTCTGCAGTGTTCCAGTTTCAGCCCTGCCAAGGCTCTATAGAGTGGCATCATCATTCATAGGTGGCAGTATCATTACTACCACCTTTCTAGACATGCAAGGATGCCCCGGTACAGTCCTCTTGAATTATTCAAAACAAAGACTTTTTTATCCCTTGAATTTTTAAATTCCTTCAAGCTCTTAACTTCCTATGTGCTGTAAGAGTACCCATGATAACAGGAAGTCTTATTTTTAGCATTTCTATGAGTTTTAAGAAGCCAAGAAAGAACAGGTGACCCTGAACAAGACAGATTAGCAAACGACTTGCTGAGAGACAGAGGAGACTAGTGTTTTAGTAATTTAAATATCTAATCCCTCTCATAACCCTTCCCATCCTTACTTTTCATAAATATCCTGAGGGTTACAACCCACTGGGTGTGAAACACTGCTGTAGGGTCAGGTAACTGTAAGGCACTGATGAGAACAAAAGCTGGACATCCCAGCAGAACACATCTGGCACAGAGTCAGGGTCTAAGCCGAAGCTTAGGTCCAACACCAGTTCCTATTGACCAGGACTCTGAAGTTGTTCTGTGTATACACAGAAAAACCACACTGCGTGTGAGTGGTCTTGTCACTCTAGAGACACGGCAAATCTTGACTTGTGACACTTCTTGCACAAAATCAGCGTCCTGCAGCTCCACCACTGCTCAAGCTGATCCCCATCATGTTTATTGTCATTGTGAAATGCAGATCACAGGACTGTTCCTCAGGTCTGACCTTAAATGCCAGTTTTGATGGGTCAGAGAGGAAGAGAAGTCTGGTGTTTTAATTCTATCTCCCTCACACTGATCCACTGTCATTTCCAGAATGTCATCTGCATTCTCAGCTATGCTCTTCCTTTTGGTGAAACCAGGCAGCAACACTTTCTCAGATCTCCACTTGACAAGATTGGCAATGCTTAATTTAATAGGTTTAATGCTCTGATACACACAGGCAAAAGGCTATTACAAAGTGCTAAGTATGATCCTAACATTTCCCCTACCCATGTCACTGTTTCTGCTTTGATGATGATAATTTGTCTCTTGGTGAACTGACATTTCTGCCTATTCCAACTCATCTTCCTTTTCTTAAATCCACCTCCTGAAATTTGCCAGATCATTCAGAAATTTCAATCCATCTGTTATGAAAGATTCTATCCTCCCTGGCCCAATATCGTGAGAGGATTTAATTATCTTGGTGTTTACATCTCCCTCCTTGTCATTCATTACTTGATACATTCAGAAGAACAAATCCAGAGATAAATTACTGCATATTTGATAACCTCACTCCTTTTAAAACTGTCTGCTTTAAAACTATTTGCTGATTGACAGCCGTCAGCCCTGAGTTTTTCATTTTTTCTTCTTTTCTTTTTTCTTTTTTCTTTTTGTTTTCTTAATATACTGTGCTATATTCTTATTTAGACAGTATTTTGCTAAATTCTCTGTAGAAAAAAAAAAAAAAATCTGATTCCAGGACAAATCAAATGGCAAAAACATCACTGAATTCCACAATATCAGGATTTAATTCCACAGAACTGAAAGATGCATTGACAAGTAGATATCCACTATACAAATGCATATAATACCAAGTCTACATTTTACTCTTTATGCTGCTTTGGCACCTATATTTGCAAGTAAATACACCAGGAAATGGGCAGTACACAGTGGATGAAATCCTAATTCTCTAGGCTTTGTGTATCTACAAAACCTCATTTTTTGAAGAGCTCACTCTGTATCCAGCAGCTATGATAAGTGGTTTAGGTGTTCCACATGCAATTTCTTTCTGTTTAAGGGTTCTCTTAACAACTGTAATTTAAACAAACTATAAAGCAAATATGGGACTGAAAGGTGAATACTTTCTGGTTGATGCTTTCTGAGATTCTGAAACTGCATTTATGTTTTTCCTAATGGTTGCATTCATCAACCACGTGCTAAACCACCACCACACGTTTCTGACATTATCACTGCTACAGCTATTGTGAAAGTGCCCAAAGG
Organism: Caloenas nicobarica; assembly: GCF_036013445.1. Lineage (NCBI taxonomy): Eukaryota > Metazoa > Chordata > Aves > Columbiformes > Columbidae > Caloenas > Caloenas nicobarica. The sequence continues at coordinate 206,326,354 of NC_088245.1, read as the reverse complement.
TACCTATTCAAAAGGCATTTTGCCCTCTGGAGCAGGAACTTTACAAAGAGCACAATGAGAAAGGAAAAATGCAGCAGCTCAGGTGCTGTGCTGGGATCCAACCTGCTCTCAGTTGTACCTTCCTTAAGAGAATGTGGGCAACTCAGCTGGACACCATGTGACACCACCTACGTGTTACACAGGAATAGTTCTATTTCTCAGAGAAGAGCACTGCAACGATAACTTCATTAAAAGGCTGCGAGGCCCATAGATATATCTGTAATGATAGTCATAAACCCCATTAATTTACAGATTACAGTTCTTAATGAGCAAATAAAAGGAAAAGAGGGCCAACATTGCACAAAGGAGTATTTCTAGAGATCCATTGTTTTATGGTTTTATCTGTCTGATGGCTTTTATTTGCACAACTGACTGACACACAGTTTAAAAAAGGGTAAGTGATAGCTTCATATCTCATTGGAGAAGCCTTGTCAACACAGACAAGTGAAAGAAAGGGTAGAGGGTAAAGATGACTGCAGATAAAGGCACCAGCCCTGTTATTTCCTTGCTAATTCTATTTCAACAGTTTGGTTAACCTTACATGACAGTCTTCAAATACTTGAGTGTACAGCATGTGTTTTTGTTTTGGTTTGGTTTTAGGTTGGTTTTTTTTGGTTTTGTTTTTTTGTGTTTTTTTTTTTTTTGCCACCAGTGACCCAATGATAATAAAACCATACATGAGAACTTTTGATATATTTTTTCCTGTGAACAAGTTTTATGGTCAGTATCCCTTGAACTTTCGTCTATCAAGGGACCTTCAAGTGCAGACAAAAACAGACCCCCAGACTCAGCAAAATCAAGACATCCTTTTTTTTTTAATAGATGCTGAATATTTCAGTCATGAGTCCTCTCCTTGGATATGATAAGAAGGATGCAACAGGGAAATAAGCCAAACTTAATTGGTTTTTAATTGCCAAAACATTTCCACATGGTGCAGATGCTATTCACTGGTGCCAGAATCTGCATGCAGGGCCAAATACCTAAAACCAGTGTTAATTCAGTGAGAAGGGTTCATCTGACCATGTACAGCTGGCATATCCAATGCAGAGATAAATAGATTTCTTAAGCTCCAGTGATGTTCTTTAGAGCTGCTTGCAGGAAACCTGCTCTATTTTGCTATCAAATGACTTCAGAGAGCCAGCCCAAATTTTGGTAACTGCTGTTTGCACCAATCCCTCAGACTGGGTTTCTTAACTGCAGAGCAAATCTACACCAAGAAAAAGACAGGTTAACCATCAATCACTACACAGCTAGTTATTGCCATCTAGTAAAATGCAGGCAAAATGCATATAGACACACACAAAATGCATTCAAACAGCAAAGTACTGCTGCAGATGGGGCAGGGAAAGCTAGAGAAGTTCCCCATCTCAGTAGTGCTGCTTGTGCTGACTCTGAAAGCGAGAAGCAGGGGCTGAGCCCCAAGGGACAGCCCTTCTGCTGCACTTAGAGCTTGGAATTAGATGCTTAAGTGCATGTGAATGGCACCATGGGTGACAGAAGCCTTGGAGATGCCCAACTCACAGTCCGTTTTCTTCTGGGGACACAGCAATGTGCAAATGAATTAGCAAGACATTCCTTACACCTTCCTCCCCAAAACAAGACAGAGCTCAAGTTGCCTGACAATTCCAGCATCGCTCGCCTGTCACAGCAGAGCAGAGCCCAGAGGGTTTCATTACAATCAGACCTGAACAGGTGCATTTCATCCCGTAAGGTAAACCTATTATTTTGAATTAAGGTATCTTTCTACAGGTAATATGTGGGCTGTGCACAAAACAGAAAGCTACATGTCTTTTCCTCCTCCCTGTTCTCCTTCCCTCCCTCCAACCTCTCAATCAGACCACACAATATTCAGCAGCACTGCTCCCTTTCAAGCTGTTCAGAAAGCAAATCAGAGTTTTTCCTTTTTCTTTAGTTCACCAGCAATTTCGACACTTCACAAATTTTGCTGAAGCAAAACTTCAGGTTGTCTCCTTGCAACAAAACAGTTGACAGGGAGTCTGGCACGAAATGACTGTCCTTCACAGAAAGTTTGCTCTTTTGGAGGGAAAGCAGCATAGCATTTCACTGGGACCTAACTGAAATATGTAACCAATGGCTTTTATACTCCTCAGATCAGCTGTGATCCTTCAGGACAGCAGCCCCTGCCCTTCCCACTCAGAAATGCTGGCACAGCAACTGAATTGCCTAGTGTATCACCCTAACTAATGGATTTTGGTACTTTCTAGTATTTCTTGCAGCTTAAACAACAAAAAAATATATGGAAAGCCTGAGTTTGGTTCACAATTCTGCTAGATTTTATTTTACACCAGCTTGAACAAAGTGCCAGTTTCCTATATTTATACAAGTGGGATCTCTCCAACACACTTCAAACTCTTACTGATGGAGCAATTAGCTGAAATCCTACAACTGCTTCCCCTAAAAACTATAGTGGTAGGAGATAGTTTTGGTATATTATTAAGATTACAGAGTTTCATCTTCACAGTGCCCAGGTGCCCAGAACATCAGGTTTATGACTCCTTCACAAGATAACATTGCATTTACATGATTTGCCTCATCCAAGTTGAAAATACATCTGGGGATGGAGCACAACAAAATGTATGGCTCAGTTCTGCCGCCATTTCTTTGGCTCTGCTCTGGTAATAATAGTACCACACGACGGAAAAATTGTCATTTGCAAGTTCCATTGCTCTATTTTCCCTAACAACACAAAAAATATGGCATAAAAAATAAACTACAAATTGCTTTCAAAGTCTTTTGAGATTATTGAGGGGATGCAAATACCTTTATTTTATAGAAAACATTGGAAATAAATGCCTGTGTTTCAACTATTGTTTAGGAAGCTTTAGCTATCTATGCAAAAAAGGACAATTTAATCTATTGTAAGACTTTCAGAGTTGGTTTAGAGGAGTGAAATCAATATAAGAAGTAAATTCAATCTTATTGTGAGTTGTCTAAGAGAAGAATTAATTATACCTTAAACATTCCAATATTAGAAATCACCAACAGTAATATATCTAAAAAAATATTTTATGACTTAAAGACATGGTATACAGAGAAGGGAAATACAAGCTATGATACCCTTAGGTAACATCACATCGCACCATGCAGAGGAAAGCAAGACCCTAGTCCTCAGAAGTGCTCAGGGATTTGGCTTTCATTAGACACTTTTGAATACTTTTTGAAAGCAGAGAGGGTACAGAGATTACTTACACTGACAACTGTATAGGTTGTAGTATAAGTTACCATTTCCATACAGGTCAAGTGGATTTGGGGTAGGGGGACAGACTCTCACGTGCTTTTTTGGAGCATGCTGCAGTTTTGCCTTAGCCAAGCTCCCAGAGGAATGAGTAAAGTTCCCTGAAGTTTGTTTCTAAATGAGTTTGAACCATACACAACTTTAATTCAAACCACATATTACAAAGATACCTTGACAGCAATGGATAATTAAGCCATAAAGCAAAGTGTTACATGAAAGCTATTAGGCTCTAAAGCAAATTATTTTAGTATTTTTTCTTCGTGGTTGGTGCCTATAACACAGATTCTGTCATTGCTTTGGGGGGAAAAAAATGTCACTACATTCACAATACCAAGGAAAAGCATTGCTAGTCACCTCACTTGACGCATGTAATGCCTCACTTTAGGTGCAGACGCTTAGACTAGTAATTTTCTAACAAATCTGTGACCTACAAAATTCTTCTATTAAAAAAACCCAACAACCAGGAACTTTGAATATCACCAAATTTATCTTTGCCACCCAACAACACGATATATCTTCTATTAAAACAGTTTTTGTGTTAGGACTTATCTACTTCAGTCTCCAATTCTGCTCATGAACAGCCTCAGCTGGCTGATTAGGCAACACTCAGAAGGGATTTGGCAGCTAATATCATGGGCCATTGCTGTTCTGCAGCTGCTAACAATGTTTTCCAGCTGCTAGCTGTCTGGCTGTTCAAAAGCACTTGTCGTTCTTACAAACCACTTGACATGGTCATAGAACTTTCCTTGGGGCAAAGCTCAGGACACTGGGTACAATCTCCCAGGAGCCAACTCCCATCTCTGTGACTGGTGATAATTAACAGCTAGAATAACGTACTATAGGATGAGATGGATTTTCTACCATTGCCACTTTTTAAGACTTGATAGTCACTTCCGAGCTACATTCTAGCCTCAATACTGAGACATCTTCCTCCATTAAATGTGGTTGATGTACATGTTTATTTGGGGATGCTCAGTTCAGGGTGGTCCAGTTGGCATCCCACAGCCCAGATCTCCTATCCATTTCTCAGGAGAGACAGGGGACAGCTGCTAGATCAACATGGGCCTCTTGCTGCCCCTAATTATCACCAAGAGCTTAAAGTACAATTTGTTGCAGGAAAAAGAAATGTGAAGTGTCTCTCTCACATATAGTGAAGAGCTTGGAACTCAGATGAACCAGTCCAGCAGTGCCACCCACCACAAGGCTGCTTAAACTGAAATCTAGCCTCATGTCCTGATGAGAACAAGCCATCCTTACCCATTTTATACAAAACTGGAACATCATGACTTTCTCCTTTGGCATGAAGGTTCATGTTCCCCTCTGCTCTTACACAGAGCACACACTTGCTCTTCTACCCCAAGGGCAGCAGCGGTGTATGCTGTTTTCAGAGGTATTAAAAACAGCATGAAGAGGGACTTGTAGTACAGCTCAGATGTTTATCCAACAGTTTTCCTTCTTCTTTACACCTTGTTTGGGGAAAGGCCAGAACAGTTATGAGTGTTGCTAGACTTCTGCCTTCCTTAGAGACCAGGAAACATGGGGGTTGATGATGTCTTACATGAAATATAACAGAAGACATGGTAGGCATTTCCTTTTTCTCTCCCAGTTTCTTTCACATGTTTAGGGGTACAATATTGTTAATTTTTCCCTTTACTATAGCTGGAATCTTTTCTCTCTTTTTCACCCAGGCTCAGTAACAGAACACCAACAAAAGATGCTACCTCCTTTAACAGGTTCTATGAAAGAAACCAGCCTCCAGCATCCCACACTGAAAGCATGGGGTCAAAAATTAAATTGCTAATGTTCAGGTAGGCGTGTAGGAGTGAATGAATGATGCTGTTCCCTTTTATCCATAGAGTGAAGGAGGAAGTCACTACTGTCAACAACCACAACTATTTAGCACTTGTTTTTCTTTTTCAAGAGTGCTGGTGGTGCTTGGATTTCTGTAACTATGGTAATTGTGAAACTATTTTTAAACTAATATAAGCCATTATTTTTAAAACAATGTTAAAACCGGGTATAAGGCCAGAAGGGATCACTGTAACTCTCTCTTGCATAACGAATCAAAGAACTTCACTAATAATTTCTGTATCAAACTACTTAATTTCATAGAACCATAGAATTTCTGTTTGAGCTATTTAAAGAAACATCCTTAAAGACATCTGGTGGCAGATAATTCCCTACGGTCTCATACTGCTGCTCAGTAGTAGGCAGGTATATATCAATTAAATCAACAGGCTTTATCAAAAACTGTGCCCAGGCTCCCAAATAACAGAATGAAAAAAGCTGTAATGTTTTGTCTTGTATCATTCACTATGAACAAAGCAATGATTTCATCTCCCAAATATTTTGAAAGGTTTAGGCATCTTTTATTTTTACTGAGCCCTTTCCCCCTTCTCAATTGGGAGTATTGCAATGTTTTGCATAAAACAGTTCAAGACTGCTAATGAGCCAGAACTATGCTATGATAAACAGAGCTAAGTCAAACTTGCACTCTAGATTGCTTGGTGCTTGAAAGAGAATATATATATATATACATGGAGCTTCCATTTTGCATGTATGTTTCTGCAAAAATCTCTCAGAGGATACAGGTTTTTCCTCAGATCACTCTACATCTGAAAGATTTGTACTTGTTTCTTCAAAGTTTCTTAGATTTCAAGTCTGAGCCCTGAGCAGCAAAGTTCCCCTCGGCTTTAAGGGCACTGGTTAACTCTGCTGTTGGTACTTGAGGCCTTTGGAAACAGAACAAAAGTGTCTTTATTTTGCCCTAGAAGATACTGGGGCATTGTACTGATACTCTAAACAAATACAGCCTCTATCTCAAGGAATTTATGACCCACATTTGAGCTTAATGTGCAGTCCTAAATATTGCAAGATATTGAGTTGGCATTGTTTGATATTATGCGGATGTGTTCACATGAGTCTTTGCAGGATCTCAGCCCAAACATGTAGGCCACAGTATGAATTACTGTCCTCTTGTCTTCCAATTTTCATTATGGTTTCAACAAAATCTAGATCAAATGCTTGTATTTTTAGTGACATGATTACTCCAATAACATGACTGTTATTTTTTATAAATAGCTACCAGCCTTTACCCCATTGCCACTGTTGTTCTTTCCATTTGGTAAAAATCCTAAATGATGGGAAAACGCCCTCTACTTATAGCAGAGGTTTTATTGTCATGGAGTTCAACTCTGCAGTTCTCTGCAAACTTTACAGGATAACCTGGTATCACGTAAAAAAAAAAAAAAAAAAAAAAAGAGACAAAATACCAAACCACTAAAAAAATCTATAAACATTTTTCTCTATAAACTGCTTGATTTTCTTTTAAATGTCATTACATATTCTCTTTTAAATGTCATTACAGATCCCTTAAGCAGGTATCAGTAATCAAAATTCTCTGAGAATCGGGTTTTCTGAGGGCCCGGTGTTGCTGGCAAGATAGTTAGCTTCTAGCCTGCATTTCGAAATAAATCTTGGAGTGCTTCAAAACCAGTAATTTTTATGCTTAATGTACAATGCTACACAAAGCATTTAAAGTGCTTGCGTGGGCACTTCTGAATAGCTCCTTCACTTGGCACTTTCCCATCTGATTTCAGCAATATGGGCAGGACACGTGTTTTTGCAGTGCAAAACAGGGTAGATGTTATTTTAGATAAGAGAGCAAATTGCATACAACTGAAAGAACCATGGAAGACCTGATTTCTATTTCTGGCCTCATCCCCAGGAGAATTGCTCCTGGGTGACACTGGTAACTCACATCAGAGTTCCATGCCTCAATTTCTCCTCCGTAACAAGAGAACATCTTTTGTAAAGCACTTCACAGAAAGCCTTTCATAGAAAAGCACTCCATGAAAGTTCTCCACCTCTCTTTAAAATTAAAAATCTCTTTGCCTTTACAATGAAGACTGAGTGACAAACGCACAGGTCACGATTCTTCCCCTTGTTGAACACCAAGGCAGATGTTGCCTTTGTTTCTAATGCGAGCTGAATTGGGTTTCTAGGCCACGGTCCTGCTACCTGCTCTTGTGTGTGCTTAAATCCGGGATTCAGGGGGAATTTCAGTGATGCACTGTCTGAGTGTCGTCACTTCTAGAAGCCACAACTCACTACTTTCATTTAGTTAGACACAAATTATTTTTCTCTAAAAAGAAAAATATTCTTAAGACACTTACAAATAAGATACAAGTTTTATTCCTGGGGTATTATTTATGAAATATTATCAGTTTCTTGGCTGAGATCTCAAGCTGTTGTAAATTGGCATGGATCCATTACAGATCCATTATCATTACAATGAGTAGCAATTGGGAACCAGATGGTACAATGGTTTAGGGCACTAACTTTCTGCCGCCTATTTGTCTAGACGACTCCATGATGAGAATTAAATAACATCATTTGGCTTTGTTTGAGCTAAAACTTTCAGCAGCTTTTCAAAGATGACCTTCAAAGAAATACATTTGAACACATATATATAAACTAGGAGCCTGTATTTTCTGTTTGCATTTTTGTGACATGAAAATTACCAATATTTCTGTGCACACACGAGAAGTCTACCCTAATTTACTCAGAATATACACCAAAGAAAGGTTTGAAAGTTTATGGCTGATGGAAAGCAAATGTTTTTGGAATACTCTGTTATTTCATCACATCTGCTAGGTTCTAGGCTCATTTTTTTTTCGCCAAAGTTCAATACTTTGCAGTCCATATAAATGATAAAATAGAGCTCAATTTACATTGTCTCCCTAATTGACTACAAAGAAGTGCTGTTATTTCTTTATGTGTACAATATGGAAACAGCTACTAAAATACTCTCTTAATTCCTGTCCATGTTTCACCAAGGAAGGGGAAGGGGAAGGGAAAAGAGAGGAGAGGAGAGGAGAGGAGAGGAGAGGAGAGGAGACAAGAGAAGACAAGAGAAGAGAAGAGAAGAGAAGAGAAGAGAAGAGAAGAGAAGAGAAGAGAAGAGAATTGTAAATGACCTCCAACCTCTTGTATGGAGGTGTCATTTCAGATGATACAGGACTTTCTTGTTTAGCAGACACTGGTATAGTGAGACAGCAGAAACTGGAAAATGAAGTTAAAGAAATTCACATTATACATATATGAAGTAATTAACAATTGAAATAAGTTGATCTAAAGGCTTGTGCATTTTCCAGTTTCTAACATCTCAATTTAAAGACTGGATGTCTTTCTAAATTCATGCTCCATTTGAACCAGAAGCTTGCTGCAGGGATTATCGGGTAATGCTCTATGGCTTATGTTAAGAAAGGGCTCAAATTAGCTGGAACATAACGGCTCCTTCTGTTCTTAAAATCTGTGAATCATCGAAGAACTCTTCTACCAAACCCACAGAAGATAAGAATGAAGACTGCAAATGTTTCTGAAGAGGAAAAAAAAAAAAAAGAGCCAAATAATCCCTCTAAAAAACCCACATGCGTATTTGAGGATTTCAGCAATATCTTGGAAATATTATAAAGTACAGCTGAACTCTCAAGTCACTTGTATATAGAGAAATTTGCTAAAATGCTGTAACACCAGCAGCCTTTCTGGCATATCTCTCTCAAGCACTGTTTTGTGCAGTCAGCATCTCTCCTGCTTTTTTTGCCCACCAACCTAATTCCTCACTCTTGCACTTCTTCTATCACTTCCTTATAATTTTTTCTTTTTTTGACATTATCGGGCCCAGGTACAAGAGATGCTTCTCTCTAGTACTGCAGGGCAGTCGTGCATCCTTCCCTTACACACACAGGATGGGTAGTCAGAGCGGAGTCAGCAGGAAAAGATCAAAAGACCCCAGTGGGATTGAGCGACCTAGGACCCCACTGTTGGTACCAAGCACCCTATCACATGCTGGACTCTACAGCCCAATTAATGAGCTTAATAGTGTCTTCTTCAGGAGCAATCCTCTGCAGCCTGTGTCAGAACTTCAGCAGTTCTTGCTTTTTATGAGTGAATCCATGTGATAAAACAGTAGGAACATCATCAGTGTGGGCAACCAAGGAAAGCACAAGCTTGATACCAACGTGAGAAAAGCTCCTGCAGAAATGTGCTAGGAGTGAAATTCTGAAAAGTTTTTTATGAGAGATAAGAGCCCTAAAGCTCCTTGTCGAGGGAATGACTCGTGGTACAACTCATTCCAACAAGTTTAGTTTGTTGACAGGCCTGATCATGTTGGCGTAACTCACCTCGGTGCCTTCAGCACGCTCTTGGAGTGAAGGAGAGAAGGAATGAGCTGCAAGTATGTGTGTCATGTGGTTCACGTGCAGAAGCTCTTCGCAAGCAGGTGCACTCGGAGGCTGCTATGCACCCCAGCCCATTCGCCTGCCCACAGCTGCAGGTTTATTCTTAGTTTCAGGAATGTAAATCCTCATGGACATGGCGGTGGCTCCATGTCAGCTAGGAGACAGATTTTTCTCCTCAAAACATGTTTTCCTGCTGAGGTGGATGAGGGGAATCTAGTGACATCTGATTTCATGATGCATTTCGCTTTCTGACAGTCACTTGAGGTTTCAAAAAGACTTGCCTGGATTAGACTGGTCTTGCTAGTTCAGTGACCTTGTGCAGTGCTGTGCAATATGTTTCATTAAGAAACTCTACTGTAGGAATTTATGGCAGAACTTCTACATTTCTTCCCCAATAACTATAACTTTTCCAAGACACCGCTACACTGTTGTGTGAGTGAAGTATAAGATAAAGGCAAGATCCTTCTGCTCTGCAACCTCATAAGGAAACATGAGGGGATGCAGACTGCAGGTCAGGCTGACTGGATGGATGCTGTACCAATGTGTAGTACTGCATCTCAGCCCACAGGCCGTGATGCGAAATGGTACTCATGATGCCACGCTGCTTATGGACATGCAGTGATAAGTCAAGTAAGACATGTGCCGTGTGGCTTTACAAGCCAGAGTCTCTGTAAATTCAGGCCTCTGTATAATCTCCTCCATGTTCCAGAGTGCTTACTTGCTCCTTGGCTAAGACCAGCAGAATATACTCAGGCAAACAGAAGGACCATGAAAAGATCCTGCATTTCTCTCTTTATCAACCAGGAATGCAAAGTGTGTTTCTTTGATGCATTTATGCCAGAAAATCCAGAACAATGTGCGTGCATATTCTAGAAAACTTCTTCCAGCCAGACATCTTATCTGAGAACAAGAACGTACCCCTGCTGTTCCACGGGAAGGAGTTCAGGTCTTAATATAACAAATGGATAAGAACATAACTCAAGACAGAATGTCAAGGTTTCTGTGTTTCAAAAAGTGATGGATTATAGTTTGCTCATTTAACCTTTAATATTTATTACTATGACTGAATATCCTGAGAGATGCTGAACATCTTCCTTTCCAATCTCCTTCCTTCGGATATATTTCTTTTAAATATATGCAAACTTTGTACTTTCTACCTACTAAGCCTCACTTAGTCAAGCTATTCAGCTAAGTAAGTACTAAAATTTCTCTGGTTTTGACCTTCCACATTCTTAGGATTTCCTTAAGCATTACAAGCTCCAGCTCATGCCCCATGACAATGTCTCATTAAAACGACCTTACTGCTCAGATCCTTATGTAGTACAACGAGCCATTGCTCAGCTGAAGTCAATGAAGGAACACTGATTTATGAGATCTGTCTTGTTCATTATCTTCATTTCTGTTAACTGACCTCCCAATAAAAACGAGCATAGGGAAGCAAAAAAACTGACTATTATAAAGATGAACAGATTTTCCACCTTGCTGAACACAACTGTTTCACTTGAAAGACAACCTCTAGGGAAATTAGGACATATCAATAGTCTTCAATAGGTTTCCAAATTAACTATAATAAACAGCTTTGCTTATTTCCATCATCATTGCTAGACTGGCTCCAGACATTCTTTTCCCTTCTTCTCCCTCTGCCCATCCTATTGCTCACTCTGTCCATGGTTAACGCAAGGGCTATTTCTTCTTTTTCCCTTTCGCTGCGTCTTTTCAAGACTTAGCTGAAAGTGACTGTTTCTTTTAACCAACATATTAAGAGAGACAGCATTGAGAGCAGTGTAGGGGAAAGGGACCTGGGGGTCCTGGTGGACAGCAGAATGACCATGAGCCAGCACTGGGCCCTTGTGGCCAAGAAGGCCAATGGCATCCTGGGGTGTATTCTGGTTCTCCTTCCCCCCTACTCTTCCCTAGTGAGACCACATCTGGAATATTGCATCCATTTCTGGGCCCCTCAGTTCAAGAAGGATAGGGAACTGCTGGAAAGAGTCCAGTGCAGGGCAACAAAGATGCTGAAGGGAGTGGAGCATCTCCCGTGTGAGGAAAGGCTGAGGGAGCTGGGGCTCTTTAGCTTGGAGAAGAGGAGACTGAGGGGTGACCTCATCAATGTTTATAAATACATGAAGGGTGGGTGTCACGAGGATGGAGCCAGGCTCTTCTCGGTGATAACCAACAGTAAGACAAGGGGTAATGGGTTCAAGCTGGAACACAAGAGGTTCCACTTAAATTTGAGAAGAAACTTCTTCTCAGTGAGGGTGACAGACACTGGAACAGGCTGCCCAGGGAAGTTGTGGAGTCTCCTTCTCTGGAGATATTCAAAACCCGCCTGGACACCTTCCTGTGTAGCCTCATCTGGGTGTTCCTGCTCCGGCGGGGGGATTGGACCGGATGATCTTTTGAGGCCCCTTCCAATTCCTGACATTCTGTGATTCTGTGATTAACAAGGAGCATTTACTGTTTCGTTCAGGTATGTCACTTGTGAGAAGAGGTTTTATCCAGGATACTCACTACATGCAAGACCTCCTAAACACACAACACTACTCTTTCTGTTTTCCTGCCATAAAAAGGGGAAAAAAATGTTTTCTAGTGCTTGGAGGCTTCCAGAGGGGAGTCTGTTAAAATCCAAGGGGATCTGTCACCATAAATGATGGAATCCCACAAGACAAGAGTTGAGATTAGCCTGACAAAACATCTGCCTATGTCAACACCATGTCACATGAAACAAAGCTCCACCAGACACTGATCCGGGAGACTTAACGTCTGCACTTCCACCACCACCTCCCCACTGACAGCTGAGCACACTTGCAAAGCACGGCTGCTTCTCCCTGACACTGCTGAAAAACTGCAAAGCTCAGTGCAACGTGGCTCCCCGACAGCTCTGCCTTGGGACTTCATACCAAAAGCATGTACAGTGCTATAAATGCTTCGCTCTCCCTCGCTGCAAATAGATAAAAGATTTTATTTCTCCCAAGAAGACAATCTCACTTACTTGGGATAGCGCCTCTGCTGAAAGATGGGCAGAATCTCTGTATCTTGATTTGAATGCAGAAGCAGTAAATCCCGAAATCTTTCTGTCAGGACAAAGAAAAAAAAAAGAAGAAAAAAACAACAAAAAAAAAAACCCAGACTGTGACTCTGCATTATAAGTTCAGGCCACAAGCAAGCAGTAATATCAGTGAATTCTCTTCTCCAGCAACATTTACCAGAGGATAAAGCTAAATATATAGGGAATAAAATCTATATATTCATACAAAACTGCTGCTAAGACAAGAAACCACTGTTTCCTGTAAACACTCTTAATAATATTTTTAATTTTTTTTTTTCATCCAATATTGAATTCTAGTAGTGCTGACAAGTTTCTGAGGTCTGCATACAGGTCTTCTGGGTATAGTACACAGAGAGCCATGAACAGTCCCTGCCTTGAAGAGCTTAGTCTAAACAGAAAGGAGGAGTGACTAAGAATTCAACAGTCATTCAAGGATCACAGTAGTCTAAAAAACCATAGATTAATTAATTAATCTAAATTTTTCTTCACAGAAAGGGTTGTCAGGCATTGGAAAAGGCTGCCCAGGGAAGTGGTTGAGTCGCCATCCCTGGAGGTTTTTAAAAGACGTGTAGATGAGGTTCTTAGGGACATGGTTTAGTGCTAGAGTCAGATTATGGCTGGACTTGATGATCTTGAGGGTATCTTCCATCTAGAACGATTCTGTGATTCTACATTAAACTGCAGTAGGAATCCTTGGGTAACTGATTCATTGGTATTTTCAAGGATGGTTGGGATGATTGCTTTTTGTTGACTACTATATATTTTAAAACCTGCATTACAGGATCATCTGCAGCAGGTAAGGTTTTTGTCTGACCACCAAGCGAAGGGGTGGTTGTGTTTTATGTGGCTGCCTTTCTCTGATGCCTTTCTCTAGAGGTTGTTAAATGCAATACCTAAGTGGGATCTGTAGGAGCTTCTACTAGTATCAGTTCCTCAGTTTCTGGAAGATGGGAACCTCTTCAAAATTCACTTGATATCTAGATTCAGGGATAGAAGGGAATTTCCCACCTAGGCCAAATCCCCTTATCACACCCTGTAGCTCTCCATAGCACGGGACATGCTCCGTTTCCTTCCTTCCTTTCATCACCTGCAACTTTTATTTAACCAGTCCTCCAGTGGCACAGAAAAGTAGGACACTGCTGATGCCCTTCCCATCTCCTACTCTTCTCACAATACCTTATTACTGTATCTTGAAGCCTTAGGTTACAGGTTTTATCCTTCATTTGCTAAACCACAGCTGGTAGCCTATGCCGTGTGTAGTAGCTGTACTATGGGTTTCTCTGAACTAGCTATCTTTTCCATATAAGTTATTCATTCTGGGAACTGAACCTGATGCTAGGTATAGTCCTTCCTCCTCTTATATCCCTGTGCATCTCAAAATATCCTCTAACACTGGGGTTGTAGATAAGGAAATCAAGCGACGGAAAATTAGTGAAGAAAAAACCTGAATCTCCCAACTCTGAAAAAGGAACCATGGTAGCTTTCTTGCTTCTTACAGATTAGTATGATGGCTTTCTTAACATTGTTTTATGTACTGTCATGTCATCATAAGTAAACTCCATTAATTTGGATATAATTCTGCTATGTAGCCTTGAAAATGGAAAAAAACCCAAAACATGACAAAAACACCGCACACATACAAAAAACCAAAACCAACCAACCAAACAAAAAACCAAACAAACTTTATAAAGTTATAATATAATACTTTGAAGAAAGCACAACAAATTCAGAAGAAAAACTCAGTTTTAAAGGTCATTTGTCTCGGTCTGATACAGTCTTTCATCTGCTGCATAAGATGTATTGCAAACATCTCTGAGATCTGCCAGTGAAGAAACAAGGGCTGGTACAGAGTATATTCATTCCTTCATTTCTACAACTCTTCAGATTCAATTTTGGAAGAATTAAGCACTTGTATTCTCCAAAATTCTTACCACATCTTCAAAATGTAACTTAGCCTTCCCTGTACCTAACCTGGACAGAGACCGGATGTGGTCAACAACAATAAATGCAATGCTGTAAAGAGGGAAGTGAAACTCAATAAGAGTCTTTCAGGGAACAGCTCTCTCACTGTCTGGACAAAAAGCTTGCCATTACAGCTACTTTTTGACCACTTCTTGAATTTTCAAGAAGACACTTTTTTTTGCAGTCCTCTAGTGACATGGCAATATGCTGTACTTGGTTGTACCCTGTCATCCTTAAAGATGAGAAGATATGATCTTCAGGTGTCTGGACAAGAACTGAAAGGTTTCAGAAAGCTTTCACTGGTGCAAAATATCCCACTATGTATGCGTCAGAGCGAGAACATTAACTTCCACCCCTACCCCAGGAATCTCCCAACATGACTCAAGCCACTGTAAAAAGGCTTCATATGAAAAACAACAGCCTTTGTGTGTGCCTGGTGGGGGAATGAGAGGAAGGGCAAACCCTGAACAATAGCACTTCCTTCCATGCCTTGAGATTCTTGACCTCCAGAACATGGTGCAAGTCACCATGATTAAGGATTTGTCTTTGAGGTGGTCTGATTTATTTATTTCTTTAGGGTCTATAACCAGGTGTAGCAGCAATTGAAAGTGTGGGGAGACAGGCTCTTCTTCAGTTCAACAACAGATTACGTGTGAGTGAGGCAGGTTTGGCAGACCTTGCAAAGGGCTTGTGACTCTCCGGGAGAGAAAAAACACACCTCAGGGAGGGTGCAGACATGTGTCTTCCCATTGTCCTGCCCGAGATGGACAGCACCCAGGCAGACAGCCATATTCCATCTCTAAGCTCTCCTCCATGACTCTTTTTCTTGTGCTGCTGCCCTTTCCCATTGATCCAGGCCACCTGGCTGCACTCCAGGACTCAATTCAACAAGCCGCAATCTTGAAAATATTTTGAATAGTAATGTGACAGGGCTGGCCAGGACTGGAGTGAAAACAGCCAAGTTATGGCATCTGAAATTGGCCTAAACAGCTTCCCGGCTGGATCTTGTCTTAGTTAAAGTCAACTTTTATTTTTTTCCCCACGCTATGGCAAATTTCCCAGGCAGATGTATTTTCTTTTCACCATATGACTTTACTCATTTTTCCATGGCAACACTTAAGCTATATGGTAGCGTTCCACCTCATCTCGCACACATCTCCTACAACTTCCTCCAGCGCATGTATCCTCCACGTCCTCTAAGTCTTCTTAAGAGAAATGGGACCCTGAAGAGAAGTCTTCAGGATTAATTCGTCCCATAGGACTGTTGTGTACATGCTTCACTCTTCAAGTCTATGATATTCTCACATTATACATACACATGCACAGTACAGAAGTCACACTGGTACAGATGACATTATTGCCTTTAAGGACTATCCAGCAAGGCGAAGAGGGAGGTGACGAGAGCTTTGGCAGCTACTGACAGAACATACTGGTGCTCTTACCAAAGGGAATATCAGAAGCCTAAAGCTTGACAAGAGAAGGCTTTTCAATTTGAAAGAAAATATCACGATGCCTTCCAAAGGGCAGAATTTCTTAAAAACATGAAGATTTTCTTCTAATCCATGCCACAACAACAAATGAAAGGCTTTTTTTTTTAGAGCATTTTTAACTTATTTTGATTTAGAATCACTAGTTAATCAACAGAAATTAATCAAGTCACAGACAATCTTATCATTACTTGGATGATTTTAGAGAGGCATCTCCCAATAATTGAGTCTTTTCCATCACTTCCTACAGTTTAGTACCTAAAATTTGAGGGTGACAGAGGGTGACTTTGAGGGTGACAGAGGACTAGAACATGCCCAGAGAGGCTGTGGAGTCTCCCTCTCTGGAGACATTCAAACCCACCTGGACACATTCCTGCGTGATCTGCTCTGGTGAACCTGCTCTAGCAGGTGGATTGGACTGGATGATCCCCAGAGGTCCCTTCCAACCCCAACCATTCTGTGATTCTGTGAAATGGGATGCTTTTTGGCTAGGTCTTGGTCTGGTTTGTTAACAACACTTGAATAACATTTGCATTTTAAAAGGCTTACTTCTGAAAATCTGCAATTATCTTCTCTGTTGATGCAATTTGCATTAGTGTATGTACTAGCTAGTTTCCTGATGACTTTTTACATTGTTCCGAGATCAATTATGCCATTGATTATTTTGTCACTCTGCTGAGTGTGACACTGCAGACATCATCTCCCTGACTCTCCCATAAGTCTACCCACAGGAGCAAGTCCTCACAGACATCAGGAATGGTTGCACAGTCACATCTTATGCTCAGACTTATTTTTTCAACATACTAAGCGCCTCCATTTCCTTCTGGTTTTCATTTTGACTATAAAGTTCCTTCCAAATCCTTGATCAATGAGAAGTCCTCAGTTAAATTTAGGCAGTCTCACTGGGATCATGTATGCTTAGCTAAATGTGTCGCATGATTACCTGTGATGACTAGAGGTTGGACGTAATAACACAATTTTATGTCCTGTCCTCCTAAATCAGGGAGGCTGTAGACTACAGAGGAGAAGAGAAAGTTTGTGGTGGATAGCTTTAGAGATTTAATCTGTTCTCTTGCATAAATCTCCCTTTCATGTCTCTCATCTAATTCTTCTTCTCTCTTTTTCACCCTTTGTTCATCCTTCCCCCTGCCAGCTCAGCATTTTCAGAAGTCAGATACTGGAATCTCAGTATAAATGCCCACTAACCTCTTTATAATATCTGTTCTGACAAACCAATTGCTGATTTACAAGGGCAGAAGGATGCATTTCAAAGGACATTTTCCCTTTAAAATATTCAGATGCATGTCATTGTTGTTCTCAAGTAAGAATCAGGTTGTGCTCAGTATAATACGTAAATGGTAATGACAGAAAAATGTGAGCAAGAATGGGTGTACGGTCTGAAACCCATTCAAACTGGCTACCAAATCAAGTGTCCTTTTTTCCAGGATACAGTATTAGAAAGGTGGAAAGCGAAATAAGGGGAAAATCTATGATATTTTAATATCTGAGGCTCTCAAACCAAAGAAAAATCACTTGTACAGAAAATCCTTGTGAATTAAAACCCATTATTATTCACATGCTGTAGACAGAGATAGTACGGCACAGGGAGCACTGGCCTTGTTTTTTGAAGCTGTCACACCCCTGAAGCTCTTACTGCTTTAGCACTTCAAAGATGATGCCAAAATGACTTGCTAAATGTCACACACTGCAGTTGTGTCAGGTTTGACTTTAAAAGTCAGGTCTTGGGCTCCTTGTTTCCTTACTCCTTGTTACAAAGTACTTAACAGAAAATAACAGCAAGGTCACCGTATTGAGTTCCAAGGGTCTTGAAAAATCAAATTCCTGGTCTTTCCTCTTTCAGAGTTTGATGGGTCTGTACCTATGAAGCCATGGTAGTACATAACTGAAGTCTGAGATACTCGGGGGTTTTTTTATCCCAACCACCTTTTACCCAGCAGCTTCAGACCACTCTGAACCTCTAATAAAAGCAGGTCGAATTGAACACAATCGACTCAGTTAAGAACACTGTAAAACTAATGGTAATTGCAACAAGGATGTTTTAATGAGAGTTTTATGGATTATTTTCTAAATCCAAGTTCATAAGAATATAAACAGAAATGTGACTGGAAAACAACCGGAGAATGGGAGAACAGAATAGCCTCATCGGTTATACAGTACAGGACATTGAGGTCCAGAAGCTTAGCTGTCTATCAAAAGGTCTCTCCACAGGGACACTAATGCACTTGGATATTTTGCAATCATGTTTCCGTAATCACCTACAGGACTTCTGCATTCATTGAGACACAAACCTCATTTCTGTCTTCCACCACATAGGCACTTGTAAGCCCTGCAATTTCAAACTAAAAAAATCTGCCTAGTGTTATGCAAAATGAAGACTGGTCTGGAGCATCTTCTGTGTCATGAATTGCTCCTCAGCACCTTGCAATACTTTAAAAAATAAAACAAAAATTAAGTCAGCTTTCTTAAAACTGCCGAGAACATTTAAAAGGATTTGAGACTCACTAATCTGACTTGTTTTCAAGCTCCATAAATTTGGAAATGCTGTCATAAGTAGTTCCTAGTGCCTTGTAAAAAGAAAAGGCATTTAGGAAGAAGTTTTTGCCAGTTAAGGGCTATAAAAAATTATGATGAGCAATAAGATGGCATAAAACTCAAATATGCAATATTTTAGTTTGACCTGTGGCTTATTAATGGCCAAATTTTCTGAAATTAAGGAAGTGTTACTTCTCTCCTCTTGAATAGTCAGTGCTACAAATATCCTCCCATCAGATTAAAAGGGCAGGAAACAAAACAATGATGAGGTAATGTTGATGAGCTAAAGGCTCCAAAATTATTACATCATAAGCCTCAGAATTCCCCTAAAACATACATATTTTGCTGATACCACGAGACAGGCTTTTTTACCAGCTTGAACTTCCATGATTCTCAGTCCATTAAGTCTCACAGAGTTTAATTAGTCTGTTTTTTTTCACCACCATTACCTTCCCTCCTGATCAGTCATCTGAAAGGCTAATTAGAGCCCACCATTTACAGAGCCACTAACAAAAAAAAAGTTAAAAGCTAATAAAAACCAAGAAAATTGGAAATTATATTAGAAACCCTGCTGCTTGTCTTTATTTAAGGAAAATAGAGAGGCTTTTACAGAAAGGCGACTAGTCTCTTCATTTTCTAATCTAGGTAAATAAACAGTGATCATCTTTCTGTTCAACATTTTCTTTTGCAGGATTTTATTTTATTTAAGCAAAGGAGAAAAAATAAGGAAATAACTAATCATTACACAGGTTAGCAGTGAACATTGCAGTTACTCCGAACCTGCAGAATAGTCCTCCTTTCTTTGAAGATCGTGTCTGTACACCCTGCTTTCCCTCCTAACCTGCATTTGCTTCCTAAAAAGTAATCGGCTCCTTCTCTTTCTCTAGCTCTGTGCTTACCAGCTAGAAATCATTCTCCCTCCCCAATTCTGGCATCGGGTTATCCTTTTCCTGCTGGAATTCTCAGTGCTTTCTTATATCTTTAAAATATCCCACCTACTATGTCAAAATTAGCTTAGACAGGTTTATTTCTAAACAGACCTCCTTCATTTACACTATAATCACACATATTGCATGATTTATATGTGTATGCCCAAATATCAGCCAACAAAGGAACTGAGTAAAAGGCAGTTCTTGCCCAAGGAACCTTAAAAGGTTGGAAGATGAATGATGGGAAGGAAAAAGCATCACTTGCTTTGGTTCAAAACAGGAAAGAGAGATGTTGAATACCATATTTAGACTGCGTTTTGTATGACTAACTTGACAAGACAGCAGTGAGTGACCCAGACTGCCCATCAGCTGTGCTGCCAGACCTGGCTTCCCCAGCCAGCCAGTAAAGAGAAGCGGACACAACCCCACAGTTAACCAGTCTTGACACTCAACACTGAGTTAGAAATCCTTCTGTAGGTTATACAGCAACTCCCTGGCAGAGCTGGAGCTCAAAACCAACATCTTAATCAATAAACTTTTTTTTTTTTTCCTCAGAGGTACTTACTACACTTGAAGACTAGTTCTGTCATGACAGTAGAGTTCATTCCACAGCTCGACACTTACAAAGTGCAACAGTAAAACAAGGTTTAGAATCAACACAAAATGGTAACTTTACATTTAGAAAATGAATACATGCTCTGAAGCAAATGTTATTGATGAAGATTTTTTTAGCATTGAGTTCTACAATTGTTCCTTTGGCCATGAAGGGCCGTACTTTGCTGTTTGAACTCCCCATGAGCCACTGCCGTTTTCTTCACTAGTGGTGCACTTGCGTCTTTCACAGCATGCCAGAAGAAATGATGAGGCAGCAGTGTATCCCTTTTTGGCTTTAAGGTAAAGTTGTGACACTTCATCTAAAAAATCCTTACATTCATTAAAAAAAAAGACTCAAATTATGCGGGGTTGGGGGCGGGGATTAATATTGTTGTCTCTTTGTAACTTGTAATCTAACACAGAAACTAGAGAAAGCCCAACCTTTCAAAATCTACATGGGATTTTAAGACTGAAGTGAAGCTGGGCAATTATGGCAATAGCACCCAGTACCCAGTACTGCAAAACTCCAGAGGTTATGCCTCTAAAAAGCTGAGCAAAGCCACAATTCATCAGGCTGTACTGATCCACACCAAGGGCTCTCCTACCCTCATATCTTGCTTCACATGCAGTCGCCTATGGAATAATAAGCACAGAGTAAGACCTTCCTGCTGTCACTTTCCCAGTCTCCAAAAATTTCTGTTTCAGCGGATTTCCTGCACTGAAGGTCATTTGTCTATTAAGAAATGCCTTGACTTCTCTTTAAAGTATTTGCCCAGTCCCCCATGTGAAGTTCCTAATCTACTCCACACCCTCTGACAAGGATTTCCATGTGTCTCTCACATAACACACAAAGATCCATCATCTTACATTTGTTCTGAAATAGTGTCTTACTGACCGTATTTGATAGCCAAACGTTTTGATACTGCTAGAAAGAACGAACAGTCAGGCCCTACCCACTCACTCTTCCAGTGTTATGCATGACTTTGTAGGCAATGGCTATATTCCCCTAAATTATCTCTTTTCCAGGCTAAAGAGTCCCTGCCTACTCAGTTGTCCCATGTTTGGAAGGCTTTCCATGCTTTTGACCATCTTTGTCATTCCTTCCTGAACCCTGTCCAGGATCTTGTCTGAGAGATGAAGACCAGGCCTGCACACAGGAATGAAGTC
Organism: Caloenas nicobarica; assembly: GCF_036013445.1. Classification (NCBI taxonomy): domain Eukaryota; kingdom Metazoa; phylum Chordata; class Aves; order Columbiformes; family Columbidae; genus Caloenas; species Caloenas nicobarica. The sequence goes on along the minus strand of NC_088245.1, from coordinate 206,305,076 downwards.
CTGGGAGCATCACAGAAATACCCAGCTGCACAGTCATCTCCTCTGCTTTATTCTCTAGTCTCCTAATACTTTTTCTCTTTATTGCTGCTGAGCACTGAGCTGATGTCTTCATGGAAATAATTATCACGACTCCACAATGTTATTCTTGGGCTGTCATGGTCACATAATTTCCAGCTGTGTATATTATTTTGCCACCAAATCTATCAGACATCAGTATGTATCTTCAGGCATACATGCACTGGCATTTTTAGTCAGGTCTATAAATAGGTTCACAAATGTAATATATTTTATAAATTTGAACAAGCTACAAGAACTTTTCATCAAACATATTTAAATGGCAGCCACAAAACGATGGAGTTAATCCCATCCAAGGCTAAAATTCCATACCATAACAAAAACACCACCAGTCATTGGGAACTCATTTGTGGACTTTTGTCTATTCATATTTGGTGTTAGTTTAGACCATAAGCATGGGATCATTTCACGTTCTTACTAATACAGACACAGATTTATTATTATACTCAAACACGCAAATAAATTACTGTATAATAACTTTGCAGAAACTCAGAATAGTTGAGGGTGGAAGGGCTCTCTGGAGATCATCTAGTCCAGTCCCCTGCTCTGAACAGAGTCAGCAAGAGAAGGTTGCTCATGGCCACGTTCAGTTAGTTTTTTAATATCTCCAAGGATGGAGACTCCACAACCTCCCTGAGCAACCTGTTCCTCTGCCTGACCACTCCCAGTGGAAAAGTTTTTCTTACACTTAAAAAGAATTTCCTGTATTTCAATTTGCACCCATTGCCTCTTGTTCTGTCACTGGGCACCACTGAGGAGAGCCTGGCTCCATCTGCTTTACTCCCTCCCAGGTAAAAGCAGATAAGACAAAAGAATTTGGAGGGAACAGTTACATGAGATAAGATTCAAGATTTAATTAACCATTCCCTGTGCAACACAAGGTGTGATTTAAGGCTGATAAGATTATACTTTATCTCCAGCCACTGGTTTTGAGGGTGGGTGTCTACAAAATGCTTTGTATAACCAAAACACACAACAGGCCAGTCTTGGACGAAGTATTCCTCCATTACAACAGAACAGGAGGGAAGCACCACCAAATTTTGGACTACCGAAGGATGACCCGATAAAGACATCACTGCCAAACATGTTCTAGTTCTTTGTGCCAACTCTTTTCTTAAAATTCACCCTAAATTTCACTAACTGATATAATCAGCAGGTCTGCTTATGGGAAAAAAAATGAATATTGATGTTTTGTGCTGCTTCCATTGATTGTCACCCTTGGATAAAACTGCAAACCCAGACCTGTTTAAGGAGGGGGACACAGCAGGTTGGGAGGCAACTGTCCCCAGAGCTGATAAACACGCAATCAAGACACTGCCCTGCCCTGGGCTTTGTACATGCTGGGCAGGTTGCACACTGGCTTCTCTTAGTTGGGGCAGGGATGGGAGAGGAAGGAAAAATGCTAAAGAAAAAAGATTTTGCAAAAGAGAACGTTTCCTTGTTAATTCACCTTCACTCCCCACCTTGTAATCTAAGGTACGGGGGGATCATTCAGCCCTTGCAATCTACCCTCTTCTCTCCAACCACAGCTGTGAACCATGTTGATAATCACTGAGCTTAACAGATGTTAGTGAGGTCATTAACCATATCACAGCTCTAAGCCATCTTGACCTCAGTCCAGCATCTGTAAAATACTGACAACAGCTTTCACCTCTTCACAGCTGAGTTGTTCAAATACCTACACCGACGGTGCTAAGTTGTCCTCGGGGTCCGTGCTGAGGGACAGACCAAAACCTGAAATACACTGAATATTTACAGAGAGCGCTTGGGTTCTTTGATAACGGCTGGTTTTATAAGACACCAGTCCGGTCAGTGATATGTGGGAAAGGTTTATCCCACAGGGGTAAAAAGATGCTGGGACAGGAATTAGCAGGGCTCATTTGCAGGGCTTTAAACTAGATTTGAAGGGGGATGGGGTTGTAGCTGGGCCTGCATCAGTGGGGCAGCACACTGGAATCAATAAAGACTGGGAGGCCCCCCAGGCCCCTAGGGTGAAATCGGTGTACTCGGCTCGCTCCCTGAAATGCCTGTACACCAATGCGCGCAGCATGGGGAATAAGCAGGAGGAGTTAGAAACCTGCGTTCGGTCAGGAGATTATGATCTGGTGGCAATTACAGAGACATGGTGGGACAGCTCACATGACTGGAATGTGGTCATGGATGGCTATGCCCTTTTCAGGAAAGACAGGCCAGCCAAGCGTGGTGGTGGAGTTGCTCTTTATGTGAGAGAGCAACTGCAATGTATAGAGTACTGTCCAGGTGCGGTTGAGGAGCGAGTTGAGAGTCTGTGGGTGAGAATTAAGGGGCAGGCTGGCAGGGGTGACACTGTTGTGGGAGTCTATTACAGGCCACCAGATCAGGGTGAGGAAGTTGATGAGGCCTTCTACGGGCAGCTGAGCGTGGCCTCACAGTCACAGGCTCTGGTTGTTATGGGGGATTTTAACTACCCTGATGTTTGCTGGAAGGACTACTCAGCCAGCCAGCCTCAGTCTAGGAGGTTCCTCCAGTGCATTGACGATAACTTTCTGATGCAAATGGTGGAGGAGCCGACTAGAAGAGGTGCGCTGCTGGATCTCGTCCTCGCTAACAAGGAGGGTCTGGTTGAAGCAGTAAAGGTGGGGGGCTGCCTTGGTTGCAGTGACCATGAGATGGTGGAGTTCAGAATCTCCTGTGGTGGGAGCAGAATACCGAGCAGAATTGCAACCCTGGACTTCAGCAGGGCCGACTTTGGCCTTTTCAAACAGTTGCTGGAGGAAATCCCGTGGGCAAGGCTGCTTGAGGGTAAAGGCGCCCAAGATAGTTGGTTAACTTTCAGGGACTGCTTCTACCAAGCTCAAGATCAGTGCATCCCGATGCGCAGGAAGTCAAGGAAGGGAGCCAGGAGACCTGCGTGGTTAAACAGGGAACTGCTGGGCAAACTCAAGTGGAAGAGGAGGGTTTACAAATCATGGAAGGAGGGGCTGGCGACTTGGGAAGAATATAAGGCTGTTGTCAGAGGATGTAGGGAGGCAACTAGGAAAGCTAAGGCCTCCTTAGAGTTAAACCTGGCGAGAGGGGTCAAGGACAACAGGAAGAGGTTCTTCAAATACATGGCAGATAAAACTAACACCAGAGGCAATGTAGGCCCACTGATGAACGGGGTGGGTGCCCTGGTGACAGAAGATACAGAGAAGGCAGAATTACTGAATGCCTTCTTTGTCTCTGTCTACTCTGCCGGAGGCTGTCCTGAGGAGCCCCGTACCCCTGAGGCCCCAGAGGAAGGCAGGGCAATGGAGGAGTCTGCCTCAGTTGATGAGGACTGGGTTAGGGAGCAATTAAGCAATCTGGACATCCATAAATCCATGGGTCCAGATGGGATGCACCCGAGGGTGCTGAGGGAGCTGGCTGAAGTCATTGCTGGACCGCTCTCCATCATCTTTGCCAAGTCTTGGGAAACGGGAGAGGTGCCTGAGGACTGGAGGAAAGCAAATATCACTCCGGTCTTCAAAAAGGGCAAGAAGGAGGACCCGGGCAACTATAGACCGGTCAGCCTCACCTCCATCCCTGGGAAAGTGATGGAACACCTTATCCTTGGTGCCATCTTAAGACATATCAAGGATAAGAGGGTCATCAGGGACAGTCAACATGGCTTCACCAAGGGGAAGTCGTGTTTGACCAACCTCATAGCCTTTTATGAAGACGTAACAAGGTGGATTGATGATGGCAGAGCAGTGGATGTGGTCTACCTCGACTTCAGCAAAGCATTTGACACCGTCTCCCACAGCATCCTCATGGCAAAACTGAGGAAGAGTGGACTGGATGATCGGGTAGTGAGGTGGACTGCAAACTGGCTGAAGGAGAGAAGCCAGAGAGTTGTGATCAATGGGGCGGAGTCTGGTTGGAGGCCTGTATCTAGTGGAGTGCCTCAAGGGTCAGTTCTGGGACCAATACTGTTCAATATATTCATCAATGACTTGGATGAGGGAATTGAGTGTACTATCAGCAAGTTTGCTGATGACACCAAGCTGGGAGGAGTGGCTGACACGCCAGAGGGCTGTGCTGCCATCCAGCGAGACCTGGACAGGCTAGAGAGTTGGGCGGGGAAAAATTTAATGAAATATAACAAGGGGAAATGTAGAGTCTTGCATCTGGGCAGGAACAACCCCAGGTTCCAGTACAGGTTGGGGAATGACCTATTAGAGAGCAGTGTAGGGGAAAGGGACCTGGGGGTCCTGGTGGACAGCAGGATGACCATGAGCCAGCACTGTGCCCTTGTGGCCAAGAAGGCCAATGGCATCCTGGGGTGTATTAGAAGGGGGGTGGTTAGTAGGTCCAGAGAGGTTCTCCTTCCCCTCTACTCTGCCCTGGTGAGACCTCATCTGGAATATTGTGTCCAGTTCTGGGCCCCTCAGTTCAAGAAGGACAGGGAACTGCTGGAGAGAGTCCAGCGCAGGGCCACAAAGATGATTAAGGGAGTGGAGCATCTCCCTTATGAGGAAAGGCTGAGGGAGCTGGGTCTCTTTAGCTTGGAGAAGAGGAGACTGAGGGGTGACCTCATTAATGTTTATAAATATATAAAGGGTGGGTGTCACGAGGATGGAGCTAGGCTCTTCTCGGTGACAACCAACAGTAAGACAAGGGGTAATGGGTCCAAGCTGGAACACAAGAGGTTCCACTTAAATGTGAGAAGAAACTTCTTCTCAGTGAGGGTGACGGAACACTGGAACAGGCTGCCCAGGGGGGTTGTGGATTCTCCTTCTCTGGAGACATTCAAAACCCGCCTGGACGCCTTCCTGTGTAACCTCACCTAAGTTTTCCTGCTCTGGCAGGGGGATTGGACTAGATGATCTTTTGAGGTCCCTTCCAATCCCTAACATTCTGTGATTCTGTGATTCTGTGATTCTGTGATTCTGTGAAAACGGCGCTGATATACACCCTGTGGGGTAACGCCTGCCCAGCCAACTCCTTAGCTAAACTAAAATGCTAGAAATAATAGGAACAAAGCTCCAAATAAGAAACAAAAGAAGAAAAAGGGTATTAAGGGACTCCATTTATATTAAAAAATCATTTCTCTTGTGTTTTCAGCTGCCTGAGTCTTTCAGAGAACACACACAAGTTCTCTGAAAGCACTCCTAGCACTAGTTGCACTGGAGCATAACACAGGATAAAGCGATCAGAGCTCAGCTGGATCTTATTTTCTATATAAATTTTGCTAGTCAACTGGGGATGATCCACTGGGAAGAAATGTACATTTTTTCCAAAGATCTAATCACATCTGAGGCTCCATTTCTTATAACATCTCTCAAAGGGCAATATCAAAACCTTAGCAGGAAATCATTTGAATGACTAGCAAATGAAATGAGCCATTAGATGTTGTTTTGCTCTTTTTTTTTTGGATACGTGACAAAATGTAATGCACACAAGTGTATGAAGAAGTGTATCAAAAGTTTTGTTGAATTTTACCATGCTGTGAGCAATTCTGTTATTTCTTCTTACATCTGAATTAGAGAAGTAATTCTTCAGAATTTAAGCCATGCCACTCCCTGAACATAAGTTACTATATATAACCTAGTCCGGGTAGTTTTCATTTACTCTTAATTAACAATTTCTTAGAAATATATATATTTGCTGACTTAGCACTAGCTCCTGAGTAGACTTCCCTTAAAATGTGTTGCAGGATTTTCTACTGGATCATCATCTCCATCTTTCAACTATCATGATGATATGAATGTAACGAAACACTAAATAGACATGTTTTTACATGACAGAAAGTCTGTTACTACTCAAGTCAACAGAAGAAGTATTCGCAGCCTTGAATGGGAGAGAACAACTTGAAAATGTTACTGCACTCCATTGATAACTATTTTCTAGAACAAAAGACCAGTGGTTTAACGTGATTTAGATCACATAGTTCCTCACACCATTGTGAGGAAATGGTTTGACATGTATTTTTCTGAAAAAGTGATTTTGCCAGTTCTTACAACTATAAACTGTCATTAGATAACTGTCTTTTGATTCTTCTAGTTACCAGCCACGACCTGGCATATAGCAATGCATTGATGTACCACCACAAATTCAGCAATACAAAGTAGTACAGAAATGATAAAAACCTCTTCATGCAGAAATGGCATGTGCTGGTACATATGTGTTGAGAAGTATGTGAGACTTTTAAAGAAACAATTTTTTGGATCAATGGAACGCTGCTTTATTTGGAAACTGCACTGAGAAAAAATAACAGGGCATAATTAGCATAATCCCCTCAACCTATTAAAAAGATGCAAACATCAAATAACAGAAATTATAAAAATGCCTTCCTTTAATTATAAATCTTTCCTTTTTCAAACCAGTCACAGCTAAGCTCAAGAGACACTCGGCTAACACAGTGCAAGCGAAATCCTTGAGGGAAAGCCCTGTGCCGTCAGGCTGGCACCAGCCACTTGGCAAAGCACAGCAAAGCATCACAGCTTTGGCTTTGAAAATGTGCGTGGGTGTCTGTGGCATTTTCCTTGAGGAAATGGCACTTACAGTGTGCTTAATGAATAAGGGAATATGTTAAATTCATGGGAAGAGGTAGTCCTTAAAACTGCTTCTTGCAATGAAGTGCACAAACTGCCCACTGACTTATTTTCATTTTATGTAACGCAAGGAGGCTTCTTGGAGGCTGTAGGTGTGCTAGTTATCAATGACAGTACCGTAAAATTATCACAGCAGCCATTTCAGCAAAATTCAAACCAGCTAATAATCTCTGAAACTCTTCCTCTCCCCAAAATCCCTCTTCAACACAGAAAAATGTGTCAGCAGCCCTCAGTAAATGCCACCTTCCACTGAGTCCTCTCTTGTCCAACATACGTAAAAACACAAATGTGCATATTTGGATGCACAGACCTTCCAGGCTCTCTCCCCAGCAGAGAAGCATTCTCTCTTACTCATGGGCATGGTATTTATTACAGCATAACTTAAAATTTTCTGTTGTCAGGTAAGTTACAAATCCAAGCAGCCACCCACTGTTTATCAGCTCCTACATACAGGACAGAGTCCTTTCAAATTACTAAAAACACAGTGATGCTTTGCACAAAGCATTGTCTAAATTTTCCTCTCTATAGATGGTCAAACACTTTAAATTAAAATCTGGTTTACATAGGATACTGAGATTTTAGGATTTAAAAAAAAGGTAAAAAACACACTCAAATGCTTAAAGTTTAGCGATGTGTGTGGGCACGTATATATAAATAAAATGCAGCACTTCATGCAAGTCGCAGTGGTGTTCTCTCGCATGCCCATCTCTTTTCCCAGTTAGTTGCCAGCTGGGCTGTATCTGCTGTGATTCAAGTGCTTTTTCTCTCCAGGAGAGAGTGAGACCACAGCATACTACGGCAAATACACCCTAAATTGGGAATCTAGCCATGAGAAGATAAAGCAAGCCAGAGACGTGCAAATCCTAAGAGGCAGCGGGGCGAGCATTTATAAGTGATATTTTTGGCTTTCAGACAGTATTTTTGACCACATTAGCTTTTGAGAAATAAACATTTCTCATGTAAAAGGTAAATCAACCTAAGAAAAAACCTGGGGGCTGGAGGGGGAGGAGTGGTGGAAGGGGTATCTTCTATTCATTTACCAAGCAATTTTATTGTTTATATTTCTCAAGGACAAACTTTTCATTCCCTGCTCTTTGCTTTGACTTTGCTGCCTCTTTGTCAAACCCATTAAAGGCATTGCATGCTTGCAAGAGTGCCTGTTATTTTTTTTTTATTTTCTGTTTCAGTTGCTCTAATAAAAGATATTACCTCTTCCTGCAAAACTTGCCCCTCATGGAATATTATTTCATTTTAGTGTACTTTGATCTAATCTGCTACAAGTGTCACAAACTATATAAACAAGAAGTATCATGATATCCTTTTGGAAACAAGCTCTGTCACTTTATGTCCATTCTGAGAAAAAAAAAAGTGCTTTAAATAAAGAAAAAGAGGAAGAACAAGAACATGCCTGAGCAGCTGAAATATGGGTTATAATGTCAGTGAAACAAAATACATGCTGCACCCAGCCCATCAGCTGCTGCCCTTCATACCAAAGTGCCATTTATTGCTGTCACAGCAATGTCACAGCAATGACTCTGTTCCGCGTAGCACAATGGGCAAGGCTGCAAACCCATTCACATTTTGGAAAGTGATTTCCAGCCTAAAAATTCCTTCCTACAGTCTCTCCTCACAGCAATTTAGTTAATACTGAGATAATTGAGTCATCTGTCTCATTAAGAAATGCCACGTTCCGCACGTAGCAACCATCATTCCAAATTTCACTCAAAATTTGGACGCACTCTAGCAATTCATTTACCTTGCAGCATCTTAAACTTTATAGAGTATTTACAGCATTTCTGCCTTGCTTTCTTTGGGAATTTCAAAGCCTGATAAAAATTTTAAAATTGGGTTTCAATTAAAAATTAGTCAACTGACACTCACAAAACGATGCCTTTATATCAAAAAATGGATTGCCCTGGCAGTTTGACTCCATTCCCATTAGGAACTTGCTCCCACATCTGTGTTTTGCACTGGGGTATCCACCTTTTTGAGATATGGGACCACTAGGTTCATAGTCCAGTACTGGACTACATTAAAACACAACACTACAATACAACAATTCTGCAGCTGTCATATACTCTTTTTTTTTTCCACAGGGATCCTATTTTTGCAGTCAATAACCATATGGTGACAGATTTTTTTTTTAATAACCTTTATGATTTAATGGCACAGATTTCCAGGGGAGGACTGGGGCAGAGAAGAGCTGTAGCTACAAGATGCACCTCTAGAATTCATGGATAAGAGACTGTATTTCCTTATAGAAAAACCCAAATTGTCCAGCTAGAGCTTGATGAATCAGAGAAACAATGCGTAAACAAAAGTCAAAGGACTGGATGGAGCTACACAAAGGTGTGTGTGGCACACCAATGGAAAGCTGGGTTGGAAGGGGCCATAGGAAAATCGTGTTAAAATTTGGGGTGCAGCATTTGCTTCACTTATTTTAATGCATCTTGGAATAGGAAGAGATTTTGGAATGACCAGTTGCTGTTTCAAGGAAGTCTGAAGTTTGGGGTAAGGATCCCTGGAAACATTCAAGATCAGGCTGGACAAGGCTCTGAACAACCCGATCTGGGTGAAGATGTCCCTGCTCATTGCAGGGGGTTGGACTAGATGAGCTTTGAAGGTCCTTTCCAACCCAAACTGTTCTATGATTTCATGACTTGCAGCTGGCAAAAGTGGTGGGTAAATACACTTACAGAATGAAGGAGAAAAAAATAATGCAATAAAGGAGACAGGATAGCTTCAGCACTAATATCATGCCAGCAAGGAACTATACAATATTAGATATGTAAATAGGGTGAAAATGTCATTTGATCATGTTTTTTTGATCCTGATGACATTTGCAATGTTGTGGGATATTAATTAAGCACTATCACTGTCCTGTGCTGAGCACAGAACAAATTCCAAGTAAATAACGTCCCCTCTCCTGACCAAGCTTAGACAAGGCACCTGTAGAATTAAGTAGACAGGTAGGCGAGACCAAGGAATATGGAGCAATACAAGGTAGCATGACAGGTAGTCTTCTGAATACCCCAGCAAGCACCAGTTCTGGTGGTCTTTATGGCAAAAGAGATCTATACTTTAAATTATACCACAGGCCAAATCGATGTAAAGCAAGCCCACTTCTGTATTTAAAAGGAACATTAGTGGAGAGGGTGCAGAAAGCAAAGAGCCAGACAAATGCAAGGTCTCAAAACCTGGACTTAGCACAACAGATCAAACAAACAGAAGGTTCAAAGGTGCCACACTCAATTTCTGTAAGTATTTGCACACAAAGAGGCAACAATGAAAATGCACACACATTTTGCAGTGGTGCTTCTTGCCGTTAAATGAAGGAGGAAAGGTGAAGAAAAAAAAAAAAGGAAAAAACCCACTAAATTATGACATCGTCAAAAAGTTGAGCTTCATTTGCACAAACAACACCTAAAGAGCCCACAGACATCCAAAGGTTGAAGTGGAAAAATCTGCACACTCATTTAACCCCAAGGTCTGGCTTTGACTTACGTTAACTTCTATGTAGAAATTATTCTAAGAAATTCTAAACCATCATGAGGAAGTTGGGAGTGCATAAAGATAACTGTCTGTTCTGATTGTAAAGTTTATAAATATCAACAGTTTCTACAGAAGTTTTCCCTATTTTTTTAGTGTTCCAAATCTGATTTTTTTTCCCTGAAAACTAGAGCATTTTTACAAAAAAAACCCACCTGGATTCCAAAAACAAACCTTCCAAATCTACTTTTAAGATATTTTAACTCACGATTGTTAGTTAAATTGTGGTAACTCATAATTCCAAGTCTGAAGTGTGTCTCCATTTTCTTTCTGTCCCTGAGGGAGAAGTTTCATTGAACTGGGAGAAAAGCAAGAAGATGTTTTGGTAGGGATTCTTCAACAAAATTTGAATGGCATCTCAAGGAGTCCACTATTTCCCCCAGGGAAGTGTAGGCATGCATGAAGAGCTGGCATTTTGATGTGAACTCTCCCATTTCTCTGGAAACCATCATGCACCTGAGATTGTTAAAGCTGCTCACGCAAAGGAACCCGAAAGTCCACTGAGACTTTGTATATTCATTACTTGAAACAACTGTGTTCCTCTGCACAGAAAGTAAAAGAATGGGAGTTTCCTAAGCATCCGTAAGTAAATATTGACAGAAAAATGCTGAAACTATGCCAAGATTGGGTAAATCACAGGTATCTTCAGAACAGCTACTCTGCCTTCTTCAATAGGCAAACACAGCATATAAATAGTGATTATAAATACAGAAATTTGCCTGGACATCCACTGAAATACATGTCCTGGAGCCTTTCTATCTTGTGACTCCATTTCCAAAGCACCTTTTGCTGTTTTCACTACATTCATTTAGATCCCATCAGCTGATACATGCTTATGTGCTCCACAGGCTTCATTCCTGTAGTTCATAAAGGTACTTAAAACATCTGAGGCAGGGCAAGGAATGCTTCAACCTTGTATTCTTGGATCAGTTCTTAACTACAGCAACATCCACACATCCTTTGTGTATTACATCCAAGGGTAAAAATAATTTACATCATTCAGCCATATAATTTTCTATAATTATTACATTATTAAGAAGAGCCTGGGATACACAAAAGGTGGAAGACTACAAATAACTGGATGCTTGAAGCAAGAACTCCTCCTCCAGAGGAGAAAATTTCTTCCAAGACAACCTTCTCACCTAAAAACCTTTTTTCCCTGTAGAGGTAAAACTCATTAACTGTTCAAATCAGAGTTGACTCAAATTATACTCTTTCTGACAGTAAGTCAGCTGGAGTTCAACTAATGTAAACCAATCCAGCTCTAACGTCAAAAATTCAGACGTGTTCATCTTCAGCATTAATTCTTTAAAAAGAGCAAAGGAGCTTTCAGCATCAAGCCAGGAAGCTAAATCTGTTCTCTCTCCTTTTCTCCATTCTCTTAATTTTGTCTTTTACTGAGATTGTTTGCAGTCATAAATCTAATAATTAATGAATGTTAATGGCAATAAAGAATAAAACAAGTATTTCTTATGGCACACTTTGGCTAATTATATTGTTAGGCATTTTAACCTCCCAGTAATGTAACAGTATTACTTTTATTACTAATGTCATATTATATAATAAAGAAACATGATTAAACCTTTTTAGCACTATATTCTGATATCTCCCTCAGAAGTGTAAGTAGGATTCACTGACAACGTAAGAATCAGTAGTAATAAAATCTAACAGGGGAAAATAACATCTATTTTCATCTCTGTCTTCTACTTCCAAAACTACACATCGATTTTTTCTGGAACAACTGACAGTACCACAACATTAACGCCTTTACAGCCTGCCAGGAATCTCATGGAATAACTAAACACAACAAAGTACATGTTACTATGGAATGCAAAAGGCCTAAATCAAACAGAGCTTGAGGTAAAAGCAAGAGTTGACCAACTCTTCATCACCAATGACTAAATATTTTTAAAGAAACCCAGTAGCAGTTACAGTGATCCTGGGACAACCTTGTCACACCCTGCGGGCAGACTTTGTAGTGTTATTATTCCTTCTTGTCATCTTCTGCTTCACACATTCTTCCAGTGTGAACCAAAATATACTAAGAATATAGTAGATACTGAGTGAATGATCCACTACTTCAATATTTCTGAAACTGTCCTTGGGGTTACTGAAAATAAAATATTGCTTCTTTGCTAGCTCCTACACTTGCTGATAAACTTCAGCTAAGTGCAGCAATGCACAGCGAGCCTTGGGATGCTTCAGGCTTTCTATAAACCAGGAGCTGCAAGAGCTTAACAAGGTCACGTACATACTACTAAACAATTTGACACACTCCCAGCCCAGCAAGTTTAGAGCAATCTTCCTTCAGAGCCCCTTAGAAGGTGAGCTTGCACTTCTTGTGAGCATGCAAAAAAAACTTAGTCAGCTTCCAAAATCTTAACAACTGCCTTAAATTTTTTTCTGTTGAAAAATAAGGAATCTGGGGTGTGTACTTCTTGCCATCTCAGGTTTTAGTCCATAGGGAGTTAAGCAACATACGTGTTTTCATAAATTTGCCATGTTCTGGAAAATTATTGTTTTTAACTGAAAAATGTTTTGCCCTTTTTTTTCTCTTTCCCTGAAGCTTCCTGCTCCAAATCTGGACCTTCCAGAAAAAGGACTGTGGCAATATCTGACAAAAAATCACATCATACCAAGTCAGATTCAAAATAAGAGACTCAGTACCTAAATGACCTGGTGACCGTTTATATCCTCATCTCTAATGGGAAGAATTAAGCAAAGACAGGTATTTTCTGATGAAACCTAGAGTTTACTAGGGTGATGCAGATTGGTACCCTGTGATCTGTCTGTTCTGGTTCTAGCTGCAGAGTTCCCACACACATCAACACCTCCTGCTGCGATGACATTTAGTAACCTCTAGGACAGAGGTCTCGGATTCAATGGGTGGTATTAAAGCGCTCCTATGGCATCCCCACAATAAATACCACGCTGCTCAGAATGGTGGACAAGGCTTGTGAACGTGTCTAGGATTATACGTAACTACACAGCAGGATGATGTCACTACAAGATAAAAATTCCCATAGATCGCAGACAGCAGCAATGTTTTAAACACAGTCCCACATCAATTTGTACCAGCAACACACTGCAACATAACAGCAGTGTTTTATTGCCTTAAGGCACGCAGTTCACCTTAACACCTCGAAGTGCTGTGTATTTGTTTTCCACAAAAACATGCTGTATGGCTTCAGAAGTCTATTATTTTGACATCATCAATATCACTTTCTGTCTCACACCCTGAAGTTTGTCTAGCGAATGAGACACATTGTCCTGATAAACTGCTGTGGTTTTTTTCACTGCTGTCAAGTGGTTGGACACCAGGCATGGCCTCTGGCCTCTGTTTTTCCCTCCAGAGGTGCCAGATGAAATGTCAGCTTTAAAACTAAACTAGCAGCAGTGCTTGGGGCAGCAGCAAGGACAGAGGAAGCATAAGGCTGATAGATGACAATGCTGAAGACAAAGCAGGCAGTAAGCGGGACAAAAAAACTTGCAAAACACCCTTTTGTATATACTAAACCAACAATTTTTTCAAAGTTGAAGGAGAAGCAGGTGACCACAGAGATATGAGAGAAGCAGAACAAAATAAGTGTTTAGAGGAGAGGCTAGTAAAAGGATCAGCTAATTATTAATAGCTAATCCACGGATCTCACTGTTCTGAGCTGTGCACAAGCCATCGCAGGGACTTCAGTGTTACTGTAGGATTTAAAGTTGCCATCCACCAGCTCAGCTGCAGTAACTGCCAGGCAGCCTCAGAAGAAGACACTCTGACTTGGAGATTTAGATTGGCTATTAGGAAAAAATTCTTCATGGAAAGGGTTGTCAGGCATTGAAACAGGCTGCCCAGGCAAGTGGTGGAGTCACTATCCCTGGAGGTGTTTAAAAGGCGTTTAGATGAGGGTCTTAGGGACATGGTTTAGTGTCAGAGTTAGGTTAGCTCATGGTTGGACTTGATGATCCTGAGGGTCTCTTTCAGCTGAAATGATTCTATGATTCTACAACTTAGCGCTGAGCCACAGGGCTAACCCAACCTGCAGGGCTTCATGTTTGCAATTACCATACATCAGCCACTGTAAACCCATCGTAACTCATGCGTTTAAGTCGTGACATCTTAATCGAGCTGTGGTCTACAGCCACAGGTTTCACATCTGTAATATGACAAAATAATTGCATTAAAAGTACGAACCACCCCAATGCCACAAAATGTTTTGTTAATACAACAGGTGCTGACTTAAGTAGTCACGTCAGCACAAGAACAGTAATTACATAATCACAAAGCCATACTTTAAGGAGGTAGACATGGCAAAAGATGGAAAAATCATGTTAAGGACCTTTACATGGGAAAAATCACAACTAATTGTCAATTAACTAAACTAGCTACCTCTGAGGTAGTGACATATATATCTAGACTCTCTTTACAATGAAGAGAAAAAGGCGTGATTGGGGCCTGGCTCATCTCGTCCTAAACTAAACACATGAACAGGTCAGAGGTCCAGAAAGGGAGCCATGGGAAGTATTGCCAGTGAAAGTATCTGCTACACAGGCATCTGTGGGCACATTACAGCAATACCCATGCCTGTGTGTCTCTGTTTTCTGTGATGAACATGAAATCTAAGCAAAACACAGTTATTAATACCACCACAACACAGATTAGAAAGGAAAGAGCTCAGATTTGTACTGGAAATTTGTCTAAAGGAATGCTGCTGCCTACATAACGGGAGAGAATATTGTGCCTTTATCCAAATCTGCTTCTGACAAGTGCAGGTTCTCAGCAAATCTAAGCTCAGATAGCACCATTCGATTTCAATGGAGTGAGAAATACATCACTTAGGGGCCTGGATTACTGTTTGGTGTGCAAAGGTCTCAGAGCTACTGTTTCTGAGGTTTCTTCCCCTCTTCCCTACTTTTTCTGTCCTGTGTTTTTCATTATTCAAATAATTCCTTTAAAAAGCAAATAGAAGTATTGCCTGAAAATCTACTAAATATCTGCTCCTATGCAAACAACTATTTCTAGAGTGGCTGCCTTTTTCAGAAGCCAGATCTTGCAGCTTCTTCTATTGGATATCTAAAATTATATGCACTGGGATATGGACAATAAATTACTTTCTGTTAACAGCAACCTCTCATCAGGAGCTGACAATTCTATTACCCCTTATCTTTTCTCTTGACATGCATTGCTTTTCCAGCCTACAAAACAAAGTCACTAAGGCCACGAGGTATTCTATTGAATTTGCAAAACATAAGACTTGGTGTCAGAGACTTGACCCAAAACATAACTTGCAGAATTGTTTTGCCAGCAGTGGTATCTCCCTCAAGTCCTTACAGCTAATGGCAGAAAATTGTTCCCTCACATCTCCCAAGTGCAGGCAGCAGAAGCTGAAGCCAGCACAAAGAAAAATGTCTCAAACTAACCAGTTCTTCTTTGCATTTCACAGCATATCTGCGCTTTTCTTGCATCCTTTTAAATTTAGGTTTGTAATCAAGTTTTCTGAAATAAATTGTTAACTCTCTTTGGTGTCAGGCATAATCTGTCAGGAATGTGAAAACGTGATAAAAAAAGAGAATCTGAATAAATAGGATAAAGGCTGAGAGAACAGGTCATGAAAAGAGCTCAAACGACAGTATGTCTCATAAAAACTCCTCCAGCCCAATATCCTGGCTGCAGAAGCAGCCATTAGAGCACACTTAAGAAAGATTATAAGGAATGTAGCAAATATAATAATCCTCCCTCAAACAGTCAGCGGATTAGAGACCATTAATTGTCACAGAGCTTAAGGGACTGAGTGAGAACAGGGCTCCACGGTACAGATGCAGCATAAAGGGCTTGAGTAAAATGCCTGCTTCTCAACAGCACATTTGACCCCGGAGAGATATCCCTGTTGAGCAAAACTCAGACCACGAATGGTCTCTGTAACGTGGCAGTGTCCTCAATCTCATACAGTCCTACCTAGGCAGACTTGCCTCTCAGTGGAGAATATATATACTGAGTTGGGAGAACGACATTTAAACGCTAACACAGAGTAATTCACACCACAGAGGCAATCACGAAACTTCAGAGATGCCACTTATTTTGGATAACTCATTTAGCACTTCTCCACCCCACTTATCCCAACAGCCTACTGTCCTCTCCCAGGTAGGAATGAAACTTAACAATAAAAGAGGCATCATACTGGGGCAGACCAGAGGATAACTAGGCCCATATTTCAAGCAAAAAAAGAAAATCAGGGTGATTATGGAGAATATGTGCATATGGTATTGCGCTCCCAACCTTTCTTATTAAAGTTTCAGCAACTTCCACGGCCAAGTATGCTGCCAGATCAATAAGTTCCACAGACGTTCATGCATTTATCCTCCCTGAACTGGTCTAATCCCTTTTAGGGCAACAAACTCATCTGACTCCGTTCCACAAAAGCACGAGCTGATACAAATTAACATGGAAAACATTGCTTCATAAGAAATGAACACAACGGTGTTGTGTATTTGTCTTCCTTAAAAGGAAATGCTGTGCTAAGCAAGAAGAAAGTCAGCCGACAAGGAATAATGACAACTATCACTTGAGTATACAACTGTCACAGGGAGCAGCAAATTCCCATTCTCCTCTGTGGGGAATCCTGGCTTACACCGCTGTCTGGAGGACATTCAAAGAGCAATGGAAGAGCATGGAAGAACATGAAAGCAACATGTAATCTCACTCTACCATAGGTCTTAATTAACCTGGCAGCCATGCAAACTGCTGGCATCAAAATCCCGTTATCTGGGAGCTGCACATTTCAGCATTTCTGCAGACACTGCCACGCACAGAGGCACTGCACTGCACAAGGGCAGCAGGCTACCGAAAAAATAAGAAAAAGAGGCAGAAACTGAGGAACACTGAAAATTATTACATTGCAATCAGAAGATCTGTTAGTATTAATAGCTGGAAAAACATGTAATCTGAAGAGATATTCATCTGAATAAAGCAAGACTTGCATCAATAATGTAATAAAAACAACTTTGGGAAAACGAGCATGTACGATCTCTAGTAAGAATATACCACAATAAAGGTACAATTGAGCTCAAGCTGGAAAGGGATAACAGTTCAAGTAAAGGTATTTGTTTCTGAAAATGAATTGTTTTTCTACATACCTGTCCAGTCTCCTACTACTTTAAGGTGGACCCCAAACGTTGCTTTGGTATCTGTAGGGCACTAAAAATATTAAATATATTAAGGACCACTTCTGAGTAACAAGAAAATAACAAAATCATTCAAAGTACAGTTGTTAAGACAGAACCTGGTGTAAATAGGTCATTCCTGACCAGCTACACCAGCAGCTATACCTTTTAAAAAGCAAGTCTAGCATCAGTAGAGTTCAGGAAGCTGAGCATAGCTGGTCTACATTCAGTCTTAACCATTTCTTCTAATCACAGAGGAGCTTGTGATCAGCTCGTCTGGGAGTGGGATTTGGAACAGCCACTTGACTAAGCATTACTCAGCAATGATACCAACTGAGGATACACTACAGAAATACTCCCTCCGCTATTGACACTACATTCAAAAACTAGGAACCAATACACTCCTAAATCAAGGCATTTAAGAGACTTCTGGTTCTTGAATGTCAGGGCACATGCTTTCCAGCCAATCATTCTCACTCAACTTCTGCTTTCTTCCAAATGAAAGCTAGATTTTGCTGCACTTCACAAGAGCTTAGAGTTTGAAAAGGAAAACACCAGATTGCATGGCACATCATAAAAATCACTTTGCAGTCACCAATCTCTCACTCTGCACCTATGCCCTCACCTCAGGGCTACTTACTTGTGACTATGAAGACAGGAATGATATTATTTACAGTTTTATCCACACCATGGTATCTAAAAAACACCAAATGTTTCACACATAAACAGGACAAGCAACTATCCCTCGAAAAATGATTCTTCACTTTCCTTCTATAAACCAACACCTTTGGTTTCTTTTTGATAGAATATATTACTACTGAGTTTTGACGCCTTTCTTAGAACCTGTTAATGATTGATCCAAGCTTCATCATAAATCCAACATCCAACAGATGACACTCCTGTCTTTCTTTTTTCTACTGCTACAGACCAATATGAATTCTGAGGAGAGTGCTTAAATTCAAGGAGCACATCTATATTATAAATAAAAGAGGTCCAGGCAGTGAATCCAAGCACCAAACACTCAATCATCCACAATGCTTGTGAGGACACTTCTTGGCTCTGTTCTGGACCATTGTCATTAGCGTTCCCAAGATAGTCTGTAGTGAAGTGGGAAACCATTGGCCTCAAGACTAAGGATCATTTCCCATCAGTTTCTTATGTAGCAGCAGACACAGATAAAAGGTTGGTATTCACTACATCTTGGCAAAACTAGAAGAGGAAATACAATGTCCTAGATAGCCACTCCACTTTCCTGAAGGGGAAGAGCATTCTTGCTAAGAGTACTGATTACTCGACAGACTCGTATTTAATTCCTTGTCACCTTTCAAGTTTTCCTATAAATTTTGGTACATAAACTTTACAGTCAGAACTATTTCAGCAAGTCTTAGCCTTCTGAAAAAAGGCATAAAGGGAGGCAAACCTCACACAACGAGGCCAGTATTTGCCACGGCTAGTTGCAGTGTCTTCCAACAAAGGTATCAAGACCAATTCTTCATACAAGAGCAGCTAAGTGGCCCCTCAGCTAGAAAGTTGCATACTGGCAGCAAAAAGATCTGTTCTCCTGTGGGCTTCTGTAAGGGCCCTTAGCAGAGTTTATTTATCAGTCTGGGATGCCCCAGGCCTTTCTGTGATTCACAGGAAGTTGAGTGATTTCCTTAGTCCAACTATGCACAGTCCCAGTTCAGCACATCTATAAAATTGTCTGTCATTCCCTTCTTCCATTAAAGTTAATGGCAGAATATACATTGTCTCCTGTCAGAATAGGTTTAAACCTGTTATCCTTCACATTACCCTTGTGACTAGCTCCTTTCTGCTCTACTTTAAAAAACTGTCCAATAACAAAGACTTTTACTTCTCTCTGGAATTTGGGAAGCCTACTTTGATACCTATAACTGGGCATGAGAGTTCCTCAGAGAGTTCTGGAAAAATCTTATTGTGTTGCTAAGTCTTACCAGAAGAAACATGCCCATCATCTAGGCTACACAAAGTGAATTACTCCCAGTTCAGCAGAAAGAAAGACTGTAGAATCTACAGTGTAGATGGTCCAGCAAAAGGCCATGAAGATGATGAGAGGATTGGAGAACTTGACATACAAGAGAAGTCAAAAGGGAATGTGTTTGCGTAACCCACAAAAGAGAAGGCTCAGGGAGATCGGTGTCTTCCAATACCTAAACAATAGCTATAGAGAAAATGAAGATGCTCTCTTCCCCACCATGCATAGCGACAGGACAAGAGACAGAGGCACAAGCTGCTTCAGGAGAAATTTCATCTGGACATAAGAAAATATTCTTCATCATGGAATAAGTAGAGAGAGAAATGGTGCAATTTCTCTTGCTAACTCAGCTTCACAGGTCCTCAGATAACCTAATCTACAGCCCTTGCATCAGAAGTTTGAACCAGATGATCTCCAGAGGCCTCTTCCTACTTAAGACCCTCCTATGAACTTGTAATTTTAACTTCGAAAATTGAATTTACATTTTTACTGCACAAAACACTTATTTTATCTCAGCTCTCTAAACACAATTTAGTCTCCGAATTGTAGCTTTTTCCAGACTGTTAGAGAATATATTCCAGAAACTTAAGGAAATATTCTAAGACAGTTTTTCAGAAGTTTAATCACAAAGGTGAGTAAATTTTCCCATGTTATTAACAGACCACTGGGCACATGCAATGAAGTGCAAAGAAATTATCCTCTTATATATTTAACTTTCTTCATGAAATCACACAACTGTAGGATAGCTGAGACTAGAAAGCATCTCTAGAGACTGGCTACTTCAATCCTCCTGCTCAAGTGGGGTCTGCAAGAGCAGGTAGCCCAGGACAGTGTCTAGTTGAGTTTTGAATATCTCCAAGGATGGAGACTCCACAGACTTTCTGGGCAACCTGTACCACCCTCATAGAAAAAGTGGTTTTTTCCTTAAGTTCAGATGGAATCTCCTGTATTTCAGTTTGTGTTGTCTCATCACTGGGCGCTACTGAGAAGAGTCTGGCTCTGACTTCTTCGCTCCTCCAACAGTTCCAGCTCTCTCAGCCTCTCCTCATCTGAGAGATGCTCCAGTTCCTCAATCATCTTCATGGCCCTTCGTGCTCCAGTACACCCACATTTCTCTTGAACCCAGAACTGGACATGCAGCTCCAGATGTATTTCACCAGTGTGGAGCAGAGGCGAAGAGTGACCTCCTTCAACCTGCTGGCAATGCCCTGCCTAATACAGTCCAGGATACAGTTGGCCTTCTTTGCTGCAAGGGCACATTGCTGGCTCATGGTCAACTTGGCGTCCACCAGGAATCCCAGGTCATTCTGTGCTGTGCTGCTTTCCAGCCAGTTAGTTCCATCATGTATTAGTACCTGGGGTTATTCCTTACCAGAGGTAGGATTTGGCAATTCCCTTTCACGATCTTCAGGAGGTTACTGTCAGCCCACTTTTCCAGCCTCTCAAGGTCCCTCCAATGGCAGCACAAACACCTAGTGTATCAACCACTCTTCCCAGTTCTGTTTCATTTGCACTGTTGAACCCTGAGGTACTATGCCAGCTGGACATTATGCTACTGATCACAATCCTTTCAGCCCATCAATTCAGCCAGTTTTCCACCCACCTCGCTGCCCATTCATCTACTCTGTACTTCACCAACTGCTCTATGAGGATTTTATGAGAAACAGTATCAAAAATCTTGTGAATTATGACACTCTTTTCCATTTTACATATCTAAGTCTCTGATCATCTATTTTACTTTCAATTTGCCATAACTCATATTTAAAACACCATACAGCTAAATAACTGCTTTGAGATCTGCCCAGAGAAGTGGCTGAGTCATCATCCCTGGAGGTGTTTAAAAGACATATAGATGAGGTTCTTAGGGACATGGTTCACTGCTTGAGTTAGGTTAATGGTTGGACTCAACGATCTTGAGGGTCTCTTCTGACCAAAATGATTCTATGATACTATGATTCTACGATCTTTCTTACAGTCAGCTCATACACACATTTAAACTAATATATGTTTATGTTCTGTGAAGTCAAGAACACGCTGAAGCACCCTCTTGAATTGGAAAGAAAGGCAATAAGTACATAAGCCTTGGTCAACTAAATGCATATCAGAGCCATGAAGATGATTAAGGAAGTGGAGGATCTCCCTTATGAGGAAAGGCTAAAGGAGCTGGGTCTCTTTAGCTTGGAGGAGACTGAGGGGCGACCTCACTAATATTTATAAATATGTAAAGGGTGGGTGTCAGGAGGATGGAGCCAGGCTCTTCTCGGTGACAACCAATGATAGGACAAGGGGCAATGGGGACAAACTGCAACACAGGAGGTTCCACTTAAATTTGAGAAGAAACTTCTTCACGGTGAGGGTGCCAGAGCCTGGACCAGGCTGCCCAGGGAGGTTGTGGAGTCTCCTTCTCTGGAGACATTCAAAACCCACCTGGACACCTTCCTGTGTGACCTCATCTGGGTGTTCCTGCTCTGGCAGGGGGATTGGACTGGATGATCTTTCGAGGTCCCTTCCAGTCCCTAACATTCTGTGATTCTGTGATTCTGTGAAAGTGGCCTCAGCAACGCAGGGTGTCCTCTCTGAAGCTGTGACCAAAACCAATTAAAACTGATTTTAGAATGTGTTTTGGCAAATAGTACTTGGATTTCCCTCTGCTCCTTTTGATCTGAGAGCCCTAAGAAACAATCCAGTGACTATTAACTGTACTACGCATGCTGCCCTTTGTTTTTTTTTTTTCCATATTGTCCAGTACACTGCCCAAGTACAAATTGAAAGATTAGCCAATCTTGAAATAAAAAAAATACTTTTTCTTAGTTCCTTTTCCTTAAATAATGTTTTCCAAACAGGTAAATCACTAACTTGAATAGCCTGTAATGAGAAGGCACATTAGTCTTGTTAAACAAATTTCACACGTGGTAAATTTTTCAGTAGTTCTTTCCGCATTTTGAAGAGTTAAATGAATCCCATTTGCAACACTCATTTGACTAAAATACTATGGCATGCAAATTAACTGTGGCAGATATTGTAATTATGTGAAGCTATCTATACCTTTAAAAGTGAAAGATTTTACAGGTTGGGCTGTCTATGCTAGTAAGGTTATCTGCCAGCATTTGGCCATCCTCCAAAAACAACTGAAAACCAAAGGAATTCTGTTAAATTTAACAGAGCTGTGCAGATTTACACCCCTGGAGAAACAAAACTATGTTCTTAGCATTTGAAAGATTGTAAGATTTCCTCAGAGCTGTTAATCACATGTGAGCAAGTTTACAATGCCTATTTTTATCTTATTTTTGTATGTATTTTCACATTCAAAGCAGTGCGAATAGTATTTTATACAGAGATAAAACTTAGGAAATACAGATCATTCTATATCTTAATGAAAAAACACCTTTCCTTATATTTTTTTCCTTTTTTTCAAGCTAACTTGAAGAACAAATTCAAATTATCACATAGGGAATTTGCAGATATCCCTGGAGAACTTTCTGCTTATAAACCATCAAATTAATTACTCATCAATAGCTGTAGGTCTATTATTTATCTCTATATGAGATAAAATATAGATTATAATTTTAATAATCCAAATATTTTAATTAATGTTTAATGCATTACTAGATTAATACATACTTGAAATGTACTTTATTTATCAGTTTTACATAGTGAACGTGATTTTCCATGGTTCTCTATCCTTTGCTTTTATATGAACACAAAGTGAGTGAACTAATTACTGTTAGATCATAGTGGTAATCTTTTACACCCACTTTATATGGTATAAAAATCTACTGCAAGTGATGAGCAGTGGAGAAGTCTGTGTATATGAGAGCACAACATACAGAAAATGAAAATTATGTTATCAGCATCTGTGTTTCCAGCTCAGAATACTGCAAATATTTAGCATCACTGGTACCTACTTACAGTCAAGAATGCTGCCCAGAACAAGAAACAGGACAAACCTTATTGAAATAATTTTAATGTTATTAAATACTATTGAAATATTGTGCAATGCTCTTTTTAGACCTTGGGGTGCAGGGAGCTGGGGTGAGTCCACAGCAAACTAGCAAGAAAATAGTTAATTCCTGAAAGTTTCCAGTTCTTCTGTACATCTCGACCATAAGAACTGTGAAGAATCTTTAGAGAGATGTCGGGTTTTGACTACAGCGCTGATGCATACACCACGATAACACTGCAGAATATCTGTTATCAGAAAAAATGAGATGAAAGGGATGCCCAAGTTACGTGCTCCCATGTGGCTCTGCAAGTAAAGCTCCTTACAAGTTCCTGTGGAGATATTGCTCTCCAGCTGATGCACCACAGTAAACACCAACATCTGTGTTGGTGCTGTACTCGGTGGTCTGAATAGTGCCCAAACTTACAAAGATCTGTGCCACAGCTGGAAGAACAAAGTCGAATCTCATCCATTGTCTGATTTTATGAATTAAAAGCTCATTGTGGAGTTTGCTTAAAGAGAAACTTCTTCAAAGAAGACTTTCATTTTGGGGGAAAAACCATGATATGAGGCATGCCTGCCAGTCTGCCAGGATGAACCAGCTGCACCGTGAACCCAGTTGGTCAGCCCAGCCTTGATCCAGATTCAGATGAGCCCTTACACAGATCAAGAAAAACACATTGAAGACTTAGCAGGTGTGGGAAAGACACAGAGCTGGGGAAAGGGGGAAAGAATTAAACATAAGCAACTTATTAACCCTCCTGTAGAGGGAAAAAAGCAAAAAGGGAAAAGGAAAAGAGAAAAAAAAGAAAAGAGAAAGGGGAAGGGAAAGAGAAAGAGGAAAGGAAAGAGAAAAAAGAGAATGGAGAAAGAAGAGAGAAAAGGGAGAAAAGAGAGAAAAAAGGGATGAGGAAGAGGAGAAAGGGGAAGAAAAAGATAAAAAAGAAAGGAAAAACAAGAAAAGGAAAAAAGGAAAAGGAAAAAAGGAAAAGGAAAAAAGGAAAAGGGAAAGGGAAAGAAAAAGAAAAAGAAATAGAAAAAGAAAATGAAAAATAAAAAGAAAAAGGAAAAAGAAAAAGGAAAAAGAAAAATAAATAGAAAAAGAAAATGAAAAAGAAAAAGAAAAAGGAAAAAGAAAAAGGAAAAAGAAAAAGAAATAGAAAAAGAAATAGAAAAAGAAAATGAAAAAGAAAAAGGAAAAAGAAAAAGGAAAAAGAAAATGAAAAAGAAAATGAAAAAGAGAAAATGGTTTTCAGCTTTGTCAACTGACAAGAAATTGTGAACCTCAGAAGCTTGGTAAGCTGTAGCTTGTCTGGTTTCATACAGAATTGATATAAACATTCCTAAAATGATTCATCCTGACATTAGAAAATGAAGAGGAGTGATGACAAACATAGGCATGCTATATAAATGTAGCCAAAAAGTAGTAGCTAGACTTCAGTCTTACTCATAGGAGGTGAACTTTGTTACACTGGGCCACCCTTTTTAACTTAATGAATCCCATCAGAAGCAAATTTCAGAGGAAAAAAGTTGATCTGAGGAGTTCCTCTTTTGAACACATCTCTGCCTCAAAGGATAGGAGATTGTCTAAAAAGGCTCTACTCATTTTTCTGTTTTGGGTTACTTTACAGATTGGATTTTGCCTAAAATCCTTCCCTGTTAGAGACTTGACCTTACAGCCATCCTAATTTAACTGGCAGACATCAGCAGACATCATAACATCTCTGAATGTGGGGAAATCCTAACCATGGAACATAATTTAAGCATCAAGAGTGTCTGGATGAACAAATTGAGGCCATCATGCCTTGAATATTCATTGCTTCAGCCAGAGCCCTCCCATTGCAGTGCTAATTCCTCGCCAGCAGCCCAGCTGCAGAAACATATGCCAAACACTTTTCCCTTTCACTTTCCAGCCCCTTATACTCCTTGTTGTAAAACCCCAAACACCTGCAGTCTTGCTAGTGGAAAAAAACACACCATAACACTGTGAGATGCTCAAGATGCATCACTGGTCAGCTGCAGTGACAAGATGGGTCATCCTGGTCATCTGGGGTCTAACTTCTGTAATATAAACCACAAACCCACACCCATCAACTCCCGTGAGTCCATAGTTCAGCACTTGGTACCTCACTCCTTGTAGTCTTCAGTTGTTCAATTACTCTCAGTGTTCAAAACTTTTTTCTTAAAGTCTCAATCAAGTTCCTTGATTTCACTCTTGCACCACAACATGACTCTTTACTGTAATAGGTCCCTTAAGATTGTAAATAAACCAATAGTTGCAAATATAGAATGCATACAATGTTGCTTATATTGAACAAATAATATGAAATAACTTCATT
This sequence comes from Caloenas nicobarica, assembly GCF_036013445.1. Classification (NCBI taxonomy): domain Eukaryota; kingdom Metazoa; phylum Chordata; class Aves; order Columbiformes; family Columbidae; genus Caloenas; species Caloenas nicobarica. The sequence continues at coordinate 206,279,477 of NC_088245.1, read as the reverse complement.
GGTTTTTAGTAAGTCTGGAATAGCCTGATCCCACAAAATTTTGCAGCAACAGATGCACTACAAAGATACACTTCTACAGACTAGTCAGTATGTCATTGCTTCTGCACCTTAACCAAGGTAAAAAACTTACTGCCTACCCTTTCATTCCCAGCAGACACATTACGTTTCATAGAATCATAGAATAACTCAAGTTGAAAGACACTCATAAGAATCATAGAATCCAATTCCCTATAACATAGAAAAAATGGTTGCATCCTAGCAACAATCAGTCCATATAATTTATGCATTTCAGGTTGCTAGCTAGATGGAAAAAGCCTTATGGGATGCTCAGGATGCAAGCCTTCATCCCTGAAGGAGTGAATGTCAGTAGAGCTATATTTCTGCCCAAGGTTGCCTCTCCAAGTCTTCCAAGGGCATGCAGGTGTGCAGACACATAATCATAGAATCATTTTGCTTGGAAGAGACCCTCAAGATCATTGAGTCCAACCATAATCTAAATCTAGCAGTAGACCATGTCCCTAAGAACTTCGTCTAAATGCCTTTTAAATATCTCCAGGGATGGTGACTCCACCACTTCCCTGGGCAGCCTGTTCCAATGCCCAATAACCCTTTCTGTGAATAAGTTTTTCCTAATATCTAATCTAAACTTCCCTTGGTGCAACTTGAGGCCATTTCCTCTTGTCCTATCCCTTGTTACTTGGGAGAAGAGACCAACCCCTCCATGCTACAACCTCCTTTCAGGCAGTTGCAGACAGCGATCAGTTCTCCCCTCAGCTCCTGTTCTCCAGGCTGAACAGCCCCAGCTCCCTCAGCCGCTTCCATCACACTTGTGCTCCAGACCCCTCACCAGCCTTGTTGCCCTCCTCTGAACTCTCTCCAGCACCTCATTGTTTTTCCTATAGTGAGGGGCCCAAAACTGAACACAGTGTTCGAGATGGGGCCTCACCAGCACCATGTACAGGGGACGATCACTTCCATAGTCCTGCTGACCACACTGCCCTTGATACATGCCAGGCTGTTGTTGGCAAACAACACTGCCCTGAGTTGACAAATGCACAACCAAGGAAACTGAAGGGCACAAAAGGCTCCTTCTCCATCATCCCTGAGCAGAAACTACAGACTCTCTCCCAGTGGTGTGTGGCACTGGTGGAAAAGGCCATCAAAGGATCAATAGATTTTCTAGTTGGATCACCAACATCTCAAGGAATGCCGTGTCTCTCCAAACTACCCTACCAGCACACACCGTATTTTACCAGGCTAAAGCACAGATCCCAGCCAGTCAGCTGGTTTTAATTTTAAGATAGCAAGAAGCATGACACTTCATTTGCTTTAATACTGTGTCTGTGTCTTAATTGTACTTATGCTTAAAAGTGGTGACTGTTTTTTTCATCTTGAAGTTTCTCCTATACTTTTTAGACCTTTCCCTAACCTGACCTAGCAGTTAACCTAGAAGCACTATCTCTGATGGGAGAAAACACCCTTCTCTGCAAAACTAAGTAGATACTTTTTATATATTGTAAATTTACTTTCATAATATCAGAAAAAAACCTGTTCATGAGAGGGAGACAGTTTCTGTTTAAAGTATCTCCTGAAGGACTCAGGATTTATTGAACTTAAATGTCTGTGTTCCCTTGATCCAGAAGAGTCAGATTTATAAGTTTAAATGAAAATGAAAGTTTACTTAAGGTTTTTATACAGACCTCAAAACTATCATGCCCAAGACCAAACCAAACAAACAAGTCTAAGGAAGTACTTGAAGGCATCTGAAATATTAATCTATTCATTTTTGTTTTACTTAAATTCTTTGTCAACCAGCTGCTAGATTTTCTACTTCTATGAAGAGCAGACAAGCTCTAGGGATTTCTTCAGTTTGCCAGCAAGATACTTCACAATATCTCCATTCCCCTAAATGCTCTGTAAATCATTTCATAAAGCCAAGTTTCATAACCATTTGCACAAGTTATTTACAAATCTTATTAGAATGTCATCATAGTAGATTTTGTTTTTATTGTATTTATCTGTCAGTATGAACTTAGCTCTTGATGTCCTTAGATACTTTTTACTCAGGCAAACTTCCAACAACTTTTCAATTTTTTTTTTAATGAAGTATTTCAGAATTTGGCCCCTAGGCTTCTCCAGTTGTGGATAGTTTATTTCTCAAGTTTACAGTACAGGACATGTGTTTCTCCATCATCTCCAGTTATGCTCCTTGCGCAGTACAAAATTTCTTGCTTAAAATAAGCTCAGAGCTAAAATTTTACTGCTAGACTGTTAATACTCTCATTGATTTTAAATGAACTCTGGATTATCCAGGGATAAAGACAACGTTCGCTCTACAAAACACTGGTTCTCCCTTACAAAAGTAAATGCGTTACTTGTGACATTGTTTAGACTCGTGTATTATTTGCTGAGACCTTTCTGATGTGACATCAAGCCCAAAAATTCAAATGTACAGGTCAGGGCCATCAGCCTGTAGTCCTGTCATGCTTAAATCCAGATACCAAGTGGACTTAATAGAGGTGTGGATGTAACAAGGAAAACCGAATCTATAAAAAGATTCCATCGCACTACAATTCTTCATGATGTGATCTGCTTCAAATTAACCACCTATGCAACAAGATGGAGAGCCACCAAAAGGGCAGAACTTTTTGGAGCTTTTTATTAACATAGTCATTCAGCTTCTACTTCAATGGGATCTAAAAGCAGATTTGTTATGCAGCACCGAAGCAGGGAAGGTCAGAGCACATTATAACACAGGAGAAAGTTTCTGGTTTCAAAGAAAGTTTCAAATTACCTGTTGTGGGCAGTTGATCTCTGCTTAGCTGCTGCCAGAACTAGAATCTAGACATTGAATGAAGAGCCAAAACTCTTTGGAGGATCTGAAGAAGCAGCCACTAATACTAATATAAAGCTGAGATCTTTGCTTTGGGTTTGCTTTGGTTTTTTGTTTTGTATCTGCCAATTCAGTGCCATCTGCCTCTATTAATTCTATCTCGTGAAGTTACTAATCAGTGGATATGCAGCGTATGTCTTAAACAGCGAGGCAGAGAAAGCTCAACGAGCATTTATGCAAGTTCCCTCTGAGTATCAACAAGAGCATCCTGGATACATGTATGTGTTAATCAAAAAAAGTCAAAGAGGGACAAATTCGATGCTAAAACAGTATTGATCTGAAAAGACAGCATCAAGTTCAGGATATATTCTCTTGGAATGACAAATGAGGCCCTGGACAGCTTTAGAGATATGAGTATAGTACGAAGGCACTTATCCAAAATATTTAAGGTTGCACTGTTCACAGGAGCAGAAGAGGTGATATTCCTTCTACATTGACAGTCAACTTCTGACAATGCAGATTAACATCTTCACATTAAGTCTTTTATCTTAATAACAGGTGGGGTTTTAACTGTTTCCAAAAGGTATTCTGGATGCTTAAAGGGGAACTGCGAGAGGGGAGGGGACATCCTACCAATGGTGCTGGGACAGGAGGAATGATGGAGAAAGGAATGAAACCTCTACATAAAGTCAGTCAGTGACAGTTGACCTATGCAGACCAGGCAATGCTTTTTCTCTGCTTGAAGAGCCTGATCTTAGTGAGCAAAGATTTATCGTTTCATCCCTTCCAACAAAATGATTTCCTGAACCTCAGAGAAATTCAATATGGATTATTTGCCTGAGTGACCGAAATCACTAGACAAGAACTAGAGAGTGCAGAATTCAGTTCCCAGAAACTCCTAAAGCCTCCCGCCTCTCCAGCACCCACAACATCCAGAGAGCAATTCCCCAGGGCTGACTCTAGCACCTTCTCTAGTCAATGCAATAATGCGATTCAGGGGATTTAAGTTTGGCTCCTGTCCTGAGTGTCTCTTGGAAGAGTCCCTCGCCCTCATACTACAGAAGTACAGATTAGCCGAAAGCACTCCCCTTTGTCTGTTTTGCACGACAAGAGTGCCCGTGCAGAGGAGGTGTTGTCTCGGTGTCTACATGTAATGCATGAAACTCTAAAGTCTCATGTCTTGAGTGCTAAAGTAATATTTCAGATATCTTGTTATGGTGAAGTGTCAAAATACCTGACAAGATAATCTGCTATACACACACACAATTGTCAGAAATGAAAGAGGAAAATCCCTTGAGACCAAACATTTTAGCTGAAAAAAAAGAAAAAATTATTCTTCCAAATATCAGATCTCTGTTGTTGCCATAAAACAAAACTTAATGAAGCTTTTCCATCAGCAGTTCACCTTCAACAAAGAGTATACTGTAAACTAACTCATTCAATCATCACAGCACCTGCTATGCTTTTCTCCAAGGCCACCACTGTAAAGGGCAGCGGTAAAGAAGCTTTGATGAAAGATTCCGTTCTCAACTGCATGTACCACTGGGACTAATTTTCTCCTCTTCTCAGAGGTGCTACTTCTAGTTTAGAGGTGGCACCCACTGGAAGAACAGTTTAGAATGGTTTGCACTGTTCCTTGCATGCACCAGAAAGGGGGATTTTAAACTTCAAGCTATTCAGCCTGCAGTTTAAGTGAGCTCTGAATTCACACCACAAAAGCAGAACAGTATCTCCTATCTTTGTGCAACATAGATTTCAGTTCCAAGGGGAAACAAGGGCATGACAGCAGGCAGTAACAACCAAAACTGTCACAAATTTGACATAACAGATCATTTGATCCTGCATTTGTGGATGTTTGTTGCAGAGCAGAAGTTTCCACCAACCCTCAGGTGTGAGCCATCTCCAAATTTAGAAGAATTCACCTCTTGGTCTAGTCCTTATTTGAAGGTCTGTCACAATCTAAGTTCCATACAAAGTGATGTAATTGTTTCCTACCTTCTTCTGCCACCAGTGAATCAACACTAGTAAAACAACAAGGTTACCAAGCTTTATGAGGTGTTAGGAGTAGACACCAGTGTTTTGGTAGCCAAACTGTCTGAATTGCAGCTTGAAGGAGTTTGTGGCTTGCATTGGCTCTGTAGTAGATTCAGCAGAGACCACATAAAAGGACCCAGCACATCTTCTGAAGAACTTAACATCTGCAAAACGCAAGGTTATTTCCATGAGGTTTACTGCCAATCACTGCATGCCAATGCAAGAAATTCCAAAAACATAGCAGAAAAGGTGAATTCTCTTGTAAGACACTAATATATTTTCTAAATGGGAATCTACTTCTGAAGTGATTCATTAGCAATAAAAGTAAGTGCACAGCCATAAATGGTCAGTACTAAGCTTTCATGATGCTGCAAATAATCAGTAGTATCATTAAGTGTCTGAGAAGAGAAATCAACACTAAGTGGAAAATGTAAGATGGAGATGGAAGGAAAGCCAATGCTACCATAAGCTGCAAGCCTGAGTTTCTTCTTGTTCATACAGGTTAAAATGAAGAGCAACCACAATACTAAAGAAAGTGGAAGTAACGTTTTGCATATAGGAATTGTAATGAAGGACCATCCCCACTACTAGAAATTGCTACTATTGGTGACACTTGTTTTCTTTGCCAAGGGATTTAAAGATTGCTATAGACAATGGTATTTGAACTGTACTTCACAGCAGATGAGTTCCATGCTTTCTTTCGCAGAAGTGTAAAGAAATGTCAGTCTTGGGAAGCAAAGCACTAAAGAGAAGATTTCTGATGTTTCTTTGGATGGTCTGATCTCCAGACCACATTGTGTGCTTGGTCTGAAAGACAAATCTCCTTACAAGAGTTCATCAAGAGGAAACACACGAAAATAATTTGTCCCTTTACAAACCCTCAACTAAGGTATTTATTTACCGAAAATATTTAATCTCATTACAGACCAAAATACCTTGCAGCTGACTGTATTCTGCTCAGATTCAATTGTAAGATGCAATAATATCGTATCTAAAATAAGTAAATTGGACTCAAGGGCATTCAGGACTGAAAATGTTACTGACACCGTTTTACACAGCATAGTAACAGTTGGGTACATAACCAGTGAAAAAAGCACAGTAAAACACATTAAAAAGAAAATATTTTGCTAAAGTGAAATAAAAGATAATGGGGCAATGAAGACAATATGAAGGCAGTAGGCCACTATGAACTACCTAGAACTGGCCAGCAGCTCACTTGCAGGAATCCCAAATGTTGGGTCATCCCTTCATTACCATTTCCAGAATTTCCAATGGATTACAAAGTCAAGGAGTCACACTAGTAAATACAAAGTCACACCACTGAATAAAAAACAGTGGAAGCACGCATCAAAAACAAAGTTAAAAATGCCAGCTTTCACATTGACCATGAGAGAAAATTGGTATCTCCGAGTGCCTGAATTTCAGAGTGTACAAATGACATTGTCAGTAGGTCAAGACAGGTGATGGTGTCCCATTTATTCAGCACTGGTGAGGCCACACCTGGACTGCTGTGTCCAGTTCTGGGCTCCCCAGTACAAGAGGGACATGGATATTCTGGAGAGAGTCATGAAGATGATTAAGCGTCTGGAGCACCTCTCCTGTGAGGAAAGGCTGAGAGATCTGAGACTGTTCAGCATGCAGAAGAGAAGGCTTGAGGGGACCTTATATATACTTTATATATACCTGAAGGGAGGGTGCAAAGAGGATGGAGCCAGGCTCTTTTCAGTGGTGCCCCGTGACTGGACCAGAGGCCATGGGTACAAACCGAAACAGGAGGTTTCCTCTGAACATCAGGAAACACATTTTTATTGTGAGGGTGACCTAACACTGGCACAGGTTGCCAAGAGAGGTTATGAGGTCTACATCCTTGGAGATATTCAGAAACTGTTTGGACTTGATGCTTAGCAACTGGGTCTAGGTGGCCCTGCTTGAGCAGGGATGTTGGATCTGATGGCCTCCCAAGGTCCCTTTTGACCTCAGCCAGTGTGTGATTCTGTGTCATGAAGCCTTTGATGGAAGAGTCAGGTGACACGTTAGCAAAGAAACCAGACTGTCAGAGTTCAGAGCGACATTGAGTTTTGCCTCTCCAGATTCCCGTGTGCATTTTGCACCAATTACTTCTGCTCGTTCCTTCCATCAGCAGGGGGAAGTACACTTTCAAAAGATAGAAAAGGAAAATAGAAGAAACATCACCGCACACATTTCTGAACAATGCCTACCTCTTTATGCTCACTTGGTTACAATTCAGAGCTCTCTCTGGCTCCCAGTAAAACATGTGGGAGCTTTGCCAGAGTGCAATGGGAGTGGGTTCAGGCTCTTTACACAGCCTCCTAGTGTTTTCCTCCACCCCAGCATTATGTAAGAAACTGAGCTAAACTGTAAATATTACACAACCTTGAAAAGGGAAGGGACTAGTAAAATATCCGCATGACTCCTTCACGCTGACTCACCCCTTCCTTTGCGTTTTTGCTTACAGTCCTTGCTTGGAGTAGAACGATACGCCTGAACGGGTCACTTCTTGTCTTTTAAGCATATTGCAGGCACAGTGAGATGTTTCATCAGCTTAGACAGGACATCACATCACACAGAGTCTAAGCAGGAGAAGAGCACCAGGAGGAAGGCTGCAGCCTTCTCCCCAGCTCTGCTGCACCAGTCATAGAATCATAGAATCATATGGGCTGTTCAGCCTGGAGTAGAAGAGGCTGAGGGAAGACCTGATCACCCTCTACAATTACCTGAAAGGAGGTTGTAGCATGGAGGGTGTTGGTCTCTTCTTCCAAGTAACAAGCGATAGGACAAGAGGAAGTGGACTAAAATTGTACCAGGGGAGGTTTAGATTGGATATTAGGAAAAATGTCTTGGCGGAAAGGGTTGTCAGGCATTGGAACAGGCTGCCCAGGGAAGTGGCTGAGTCACCATCCCTGGAGGGGTTTAAAAGATGTGTAGATGAGGTTCTTAGGGACATGGTTTAGTGCCAGTGCTAGGTTAACGGTTGGACTCAATGATCCTGAGGATCTCTTCCAACCTAAATGGTTCCACGATTTTAAGAGCAGCAGGAAGAAGGCTGTAGCCTTCCCCTCAGCTCTGCCGCAGCCATCGCTGCGCTTCCAGCACCCCAAGCCCCTTTCCCCCTCGTGCTTCTCGTGCTGTGGCTCTGGGCCCCACACTCCTACACCAGTCTAGAAAAATAAGCCAGGGATTATCACCATCCAACAAAAGAAGCAGCAGCAGTGTTCCAGCTTGCTTGGTAACTACAAGTAGGTCAGATGGGAGCGGAAAAAATACTGAGTTAAGCTCTTGCCTACACACTCTGTAAGCACAGTCCCATGTCTGGCATCATATTAAACAACAACAACAAAAAGCTTTCTAAGCAGGACAGCAGCCTAAGGCATATTCTGTGACCTAGAAAGACATGTGGAAATGACTGTCCCCTGCTTAGGCTGGGCAAAAAGATTGTCATAAACTTAGACATTTCAAAGCCTCATTACGCTGTAAGACGGCCATTTACCCAATAACAGCATTTCTCCAGCACAGATAACATTCTACTGAAATATGTTTCTGGCAATAAAAATGAAGCTCAGTAACTCAGTGGTAACGTTATAACTTGTAATAGCTAAAACACATATGCGATCTTGCTGTTATGCTGAAGGATATCACTGTACTTCAAAGCGTAAAGCACTGAGCATTAACAGAAATTGCCTGGTCTAGTACTACATACTTAAAATATAACGCATTGTGCAGGACTGGAAATGGTTAGTTCTAATGTTACATATTTAATATGTGACTGTAAAAATTACACAAACTGTAGTTTATCACCTAGACACTTATCTGAAATATACTGTGCATTATCTCAATATATATGAGTTATAGTCACTAATAAAACTGACTCACAACAAGAGATCTGTTTTCCATAGCGCCTAGTTCTAGAAGTTTTCATGCAAAAATCATTTTTCATAACATGCATTATTATAGTATGTCATTCTAAATATTGGATGGAATCCTCAACTTATATAAAGAATTCGACTTCAATAAAGCATCCTACTCAGCTTTACCTATGATCTAATCCAGTAGGCCCACCTCAGCAGTCTCTTTTCAGACAAATCTCTCATCATAACAAATAAGAAGTCTTGTCAAAGAAAAGGCTACAGAACCAGGCCTAATATTCTTTGAAGACATTATTTCTGGAAATTAGAATCACACAATTCATTATTTTAGCAGTGTCCTAATATAAGAACAATAAATCTTTATAGCAGTTTGATAGCTTCTGAGCTGTGCAATTACTACTAATGATCAAATTACTGCCATTATTTTAATTTCCTCTGAGATGGAGAGTCAGAAATCAAGAACATGATGTTTTGCGATTAATGTTTAAATAAGATGTGTCCACTGGTATAGAACAGGTGTAACTTGATTAAATATAGCTATGCTAGGGCCAAATGAGTGCAAAGAACAATCTGAGAAGTGCTGAGTTCTTTAAATTTATCTTCTGATCACTAAACTAATAAAAATATAAACAAATACTGACTGAATCATTCCGCACAAAAAAAACCAGCCACCATTCCATCAGTACTGCAATGCACATAATTTTTTCTCAGTGCATATCTAGTTATCTTCACGCACTATACAGAGGAAAGCCTTAAGAATTGCCTACTGGAGTTAACTACAGATAAATAATACACGCGTCTGCTTTCTATTGGTAAAGTGAATAGCCGAGAAAACTTTCCAAAAATCAGGCTATGCAAGTAGCAACATTGCTTCACCAACCTATACAGAGGCAGCTTCCCTAAGTGAGATTCACTCCCTGATTTATAGCACAAAATTTATTTTGAGTAGAATTCAGCACGGCTTGCCCTGTGACAGTACTTGCCTCCTGGCTCAGCATATAGATAAATAAATTAAAAAACAAACAAACAAACAAACAAAACCCAACACACCCCACAAAACTGAAGAGCTGGGAGTGGACAGGACCTGGTTCTGCCCTCTGAATCTCAGGTAACAGTAAAACATCTCAGCTGTTCCACAGAACAAGGCACAATTCAGTGGAGATAAAGTATCAGTTATCCGTCCAAAGAAAAGAATAAAATATTTATCTCCATGGTCTTCTTGAAGAAGAATACCAGTTTCAGGCAATCCTAAATTATTATCTTGGGAAAGAAAAGGCTGCCACTAACATTCAACCTTAGACGCTGCTTTTTGCAACAAAATAGCCAGTGCAGTACAGTGATTTTTTTGGTGGCATCTCCCAAGCCTCTGTACTGCTCACTCCTGGAGAACTTCAGATATGTTTATATACAATTTCATTTTATTCCAGTTTGTCTCCAGCAGGTCCAGTTCCCATTCTAAACCACTTGAGCTGAGTAAGTAATAGTCCCAATGTTGTATGACTTCACTGGTGTATAATATTAAGTCATCCGTATATCTCTTAATATAAAAATAAAGCAGAAGACTATTTTAGAAACTTCTTTTTTCAAACTTGATATTTTTCTTTGGAAAAGGCAGTTGCAGGGTTTGGGGTTTTTTTCATTGAATAGGAAAGATGACAGAAAATTTATTATAATTTGTGCTTATTCTGCATTAAGGCCTACAAAAATGGCTGAAACCTCTTTCATGAAACAATGATCAAAATCACGTTTATTTATTTATTTATTTATTTATTTATTATTGGTTTTCCCTTATGGAAGACTTTGAAGAAAGTTCCCATTATCATTTTCTCAACAGTGGAGAAAATTAAATATGTATTGAGTACTGTCATACATAATAATCAACTCATTTCATATTCATTGGTATCCTCATAAATGAAACATAAGTTTTTCTGGAGGGAATTTTCACCTTGAAGGCAATAAAGTCCATTTGTTTACCAAATATATATAAAAGGAAAAGTACAGTAAAGAAATCATATTTCTTACCATTGTAAGGGTGAATGGATGGCTTTCCAGTGCAGATACTCTTGGACAGTGTAGAATAACATACTGAAAAAAAATCAGCCAGACAAAATAAAATGAGAGAAAAGAGATGTTAAAAACATTCAGTGATGGGTTAGTACATACAAAGTTAAAGTCATCCCTATATGCAATGGTATGTGAACAGTAGGGATATTTTTAGGGGCACATTAACTCACCTGACCAGGCCTTGCTTTAAAGTCATCTTTCACCATCCTTACTTCCAGGACATTGGAGGGATGGCTTATCACTGAAGTTATTGTGACCGGCTTATTGCTGCGGATGTAGCGGTACAGCCTTTCCACACAGTACAAGCACAGAGGTCCCGAAATCCAAAACCAAGTCTGCAGGAGAACAGCAACACGTTACCTCAAGGACTTCTCATTTTCTGTTTTCTAATTTCAAACCTATGTGAGTACTTGCAGGATCTCATTTAACATCTTTTGTGGAACAGTGGTTCGGTCACAAGTGACCTCCACATCTCTCTACGTGCAGAAATCCAAGCGCATTATGGGGGCTTAATCAGTCCAACCAGCAGCAGCATCCACAAGCACAAATAATTTCAATCATAAAACCCATCAGGAGCAAAATGCTAATGACCTCATTTGCAACCATGTTACTCTGCTTTTATGTAGTTAGATTGGTTTCCGCAGTTAATGACATAAATACATACACTGTTTCAAAATCTAAATACCAGAGTATTCTGAAACTGGATAACCTTTACAGAAAAACACTGTCTGATTTGCAATATTATTTGACTATTACCTTCTTTTAATCATCTCAGGAACAAGCAAAAAACTAAGAAAGAAGGATTCTTGTACTACAGAATTTTTGCTTATATTAAGCTAGTGTAAAATCATAGACAAGGGAGAGAAATGGGCACTTTTGAATCATGATTCATTTGCTCCTGTGGAAGACATGTATGCTAGACAAATAATGCCCTGGAAATGCGCATTTCTCTGCACTGTTTATATGGGAGGCCTGGCTGACTACCTCAGATAGAGACATTTACAGCTGCTCAGCTAAATCCCATCCTATGAGTCAATTACTAACAGCTTATGGCAGAGCTAACTACTAATTCCACATCTGCTCAGTCATTCAAGCCATGGCACTGAAGTGCCCTCAACCCTCATCCATCTTCTCTTCACAATTTTTGAAGTTATACATCAGCATCTCTTGCAACTAGCAGAGTATTTAATTTCCTCAAACACCTTTGGCCATAAAAACTTCAGTAGCTCACAACACCCAAGGCTCTTTTTTTTTTTCCTCTTTTAGACTTGGTATCACTAAGTGCATAAACCAGTTTCAAATCCAAACAAGTCCTAAAATAATGTCACGAGCTGCCAGGAGAACACTGACTGGCCATTTCTTTCCATGGCTCTTTTTTTCCCATTAATGGCTCTAAAGCAGACACGTTATGCCCCAAAGAAGACTGTTTGATGTCCTGTGGGTCATATGGAGCCAGATATACATTGATGCTTGTAATTCAGGATTATTACCACAACAAAATACAAATCCGAAGAACTTTGTTGGAGACCTTCAATGTAGAATTGACTGTTTCTTATTATGATCACATGCTCCATAGCAAAATGGGTTCCCACTGCAGCTAGTAAGGGACACATGTGTTCTACAGAAAACAATTATAATAATAATAAGAAAGTCCTGTGAGGTCTATTATGGGACCACCTTGAATGATGGGCCTTGGGCTTGTGAACTCTGTATTCCCAAACTTCATCAGGCTACTTGCCAATATAGCCCAGCTCATCTTTTCTCAAGAGAAAAGAGAAAATTTGGATGAAGAAAAAACTGCTGCCACAAAACATAAAGAAACAAAAGGAAAATGGAAAACATAAAAAGGCTTTTCTGACCCCACTGTCGTCATACTCATTTACCCATGCCACATACAAAACAAGCCTATCTGCAAAAAACAGACTATACAAATCCAAACCACAACCAACTGCAACCCAGAAATTAGTATTAGGACTTGCGTCCACATAGTGAAAAAGAGAACAAATGGAGTTTGATTATTTCAATTAACTACTGCCACACAATGCTTACAAAGGGACCTTATGAATATGTTAGATAAATGTTTGCTCTGAAGTGTAATTTAAAGTCACATTTATAGCAAGACCAATACATCTCTTATCATGCCATACAAAAAAAAGAACATTACAGCCAATCTCTTGACTGTTTTCCACCCTATTCTATGCATCGCATTGTAATGCAGTTCAAGGTTTAATACAGATTGTTTTTTCCCCACCAAATCTTTGAATGCCTGAAAAGGTTTTAATAATATTTTCCATTATTAAAACATCTGGTCTGGAAAAGCAATAATTAGTGGTTATGGCTGACTGAAAGACTTGGCTTGGCTTGTAATACCTGAAATGTCGGATCATACAGACCTCTGGGAAGTGTGACTGGAACTTGGGTTCCTCAGAACAAATTCTCATAAAGTTATTTTGTACAAAGGGTTCTGGTACTGATAAGTCCTCTGGGAAAGGCTCAGTAGCATAGTCAGGAAACGTCTCTTCAAAAGCCTTTGGCACTGTCATATTCTCTCGGAGTGTTTTGTTAGGATTAAAGCAACCAGGAGGGTGTTCCTCTAAGTTCATCTGGTACTTGAGCACTCCCCTAAAGGAAAAAAAAAATAGTGAAGACATTGAACTAACAGTCAAAACCAAGCAACTTATCTTAATTCGGAGAGTGTTTTAGAAAGCAGTCACCAAGCTCATCTTCTGTAAGAATTCTTATTCCGTTTGTTTTCAGGACTTTCAGTGCAATTGAAGCTTTGCAACAATAGAGCCCTCTGTCACTAGAAGGAAGGTTTAACTTTTCCAGCTCACTTGGCACTCCCCTACTGAACAACCTAAAAATTAATACTGCTTGAAAGGAGGAGTTATTGAAAAAAAATTAAATAATCATATTTCCAGTTCAATCACACCCAGGCTGTTTTCACTCATCCTCCCTACAGTCAGCAAGCCCCATTTTTTAAGGCAATCTGTAGCAGAAGTGGCCTGAGTTGCCAAGTCATAAACTGCAGGAATTTTCCCACTACTTTGTGTTTATCAGGTTTGCAAACAACAGTATAATTTGCTCCTTTGAAAATCATCCTGTCAAACAGACAAAAGGAAATAGCCAAGGAACCTGTTTGGCAAATTATTTTGTGGGTTCCATGCTTGTGTTTTAAGATAAAGTTAAATTTATAGTAAAATGAAGTGAGAACTTTGCAGCTGCAGCTAGAAACCTGAAACACTCTGGGGTATCTGAACACATGAATGAATAATTGAAAATAGGGAAGAACCAATAATACAAGTAATACAATTCCTCAGAAGTACTACTTGCCTCCAAATCTGAGTTTGATGAGAGTAAAACCACAATGAGGACTACTGAAAATACAAAGGGCTGCATGACAGCTATCTAGAATTGTGCTGGATGAGAAATAAGGCACACGACACCATGTCTGGTAAGACATGCCCTCTGAGTGTTAGGCTATGTAGTGAAGGCTCATCTCAAGTGTATGATCAAACATAAGGACACACGCTCCCCTCTCCTCTCCCCAACACACACAGACAGGAGCAGCAGTCACGGAGTTTAATTCATAAGAGAGAAATAGGACATATGCAATATTCCCAACTTAAACTGGCTCCGACAGGCTACTGGTAATCTTCCCTACTGAAATGTAGTCCTGACGGATAGTAACAAGTTTCCCATGTGTTCCAGTGAATAATATACAGCTTGGAAGTTAAACCTGCTCACTCTAAACTCCACATCTGACCCTGGGAGAATCACTTGGGAAGTGTCCATGCGTCCACACCCATGCTTGTTTGTATTTATTGCTCAATCGTGCCTATCGCTGGCATCTGGCATCACTGTTGGTCATCGCATATTTGCAAAGTGACAGATATCCCCAGCATTAGGCTAGTTCCTTGCTCCATAAATATTATGGTGCCTCATGGATTTAGCTGGAAGTTGCAGCACATGTGACATTTTTTCAATCGACCTTGTGTGCATGACTGCCAGCTGCTCTCACAGCTTCTCTGTTCTCAGAACATCCCAAAAGAGGATTCAAAGTTTTCCTTGAGACATGAAGAGCTGAACCGCAAACATGAGCATCCCCTCCAGTGATCTCTGGTTTGTTTAAACTATTGCAAACGTGCTAGCTGAGCGGCAAACTGGGATGACAAAGCTGCCTGTTAACAGCAGCTGCAATGATTCCCATTTCTGAAGCTGTCAGGGAAAGGCAAGTTGTCTTACACACCCAAGATCTGTTCCCAGAAAGGCTGAGTGCTACACCATTCTTATTCCTAAGAAGCCCAAGATATATCGTCATATATTTATTCAGTACAACACTTGAATGCATAAAAATCGATGTGTGGATGTCAGTAAGTAGGAGACAGACATCTTTAGCAAACAAAAACGGGAGAGACTGTCCTGACTTCAGCTGGGATAGCATTAATTTTCTTCCTAGTAGGTGGTATAGTGCTGTGCTTCCAATTTAGCATAAGAAGAATGCCGATAATACACTGATGTTTTGGTTGTTGCTGGGTAGTCAAGTCAAGGACTTTTTGGCTTCTCATGCTCTACCAGGTGCACAAAAATCTGGGAGGGAGCAAAGCCAGGACAGCTGACCCAAGCTGGCCAAAGGGATATTCCTTACCATTTGATGTCATGTTCAGTATAAAAAGCGGAGTTGGTCAGGGGGCAAATACTGCTGCTCGGGAACAGACAGGCTATTGGTGTCGCAGGTGGTGAGCAATTGCAGTGTGCATTGCTTGTTTTGTATATTCTATTCTTCTGATTATTTTATCTTCCTTTGACGTCCTATTAAACTAGTCTTGTCTCAACCCACAAGTTTTTGTTTTCCTTTGCGATTCTCTCCCCTGTCCAACTTGGGGTTGAGGGGAATGAGCGAGCAGCTGTGTGGTCCTAGTTGCCGGCTGGGGTTACACCATAACAGAGACAAAAAGGACAAGAAAGTGTCCTACTGGCTGCGCAACACAGCATGCAGTCTATTTGTGTGGGCATACATCAACCTCTGCCCCAATTTTTCACTCCCAAAATAGAGAAAACAATCACTTCTGGCTGGAGCTGGAAAATAAATATCACTGTTTCTTCAGATTTTTATGATGATAAGCTTGAGGTCAATGGTTCTCAATGTTTTCATAGGGAACTACACTGCTCCTATTTTCTCGTCCATCTTTCACTGCTCTGCTCAAGGTGAGTTGTTTGAGGGGTCTGCTAAAGGTCGATCTGTGGGCAGAATCTTAAGAATTTTCAGAAGACAAACCCTTGGGTAACTCTAAGTGACTCTTATTCTCAGCTTCAATGAACCAGTATAACCCATCTAACTCCACAGTAATATCAAATTCGAATCAGCTGAGAATCTGGCTCCAAATGTTTCGTATGTTTTATAGCTCCTTACATTAGTACTAGAAACATCAAGCTCCTGTTTTTACATAAACTATTTTTTGTCACTATCACTGACTTAAAATATAAATAAATTAATGTAGATAGGCATCAAGCCTTAATCCACTAAAATATTTGAAAGTCACGTTGCAATAAGTACAAGAGCAACGAAAGTCTTTAAGGATAATTCCCTGAAAGATTCTCCTCTCCCTTAGGGAAGAGATGAAAGAACAAACCAATAACATATAGCAGATGAACCATGTCACTTTATATACTGCTGAGAAGTGCTTGGCTAACCTGAAGAAGAGGGTACAGTAAGAACATACCTGTGATAGTTTGAAACAAAACAAGAATCCAGGAATACTGTGGAAATACTCAAAAGGAGACTCCCAAGCAAGACAAATGCTCACCCAACCTGTCTGCATAGTCCAGCCACAAGAAATGCCTCACTCAGTGAGGGCATTGTGTCTGAAAATCTCCAAGACATGCCATGTAGGAGTAACTTGGGCACCTAAGCGTGGGTGTCTAAGCTTACTTTATTCTCAGATCTTCTAATCAATATCACTAATGGAGCCCAGAAGTCAATCCAGCTCACTTGAATGTAGGTCTTTGTAGCAGCAGGTGAGCTGAAGCATTTTTAAGGCTCCATTGACTGTATATTTTAGAACGCATTAGACTATAATGGAAGATAAACACTTAGAAAACATGTAGAAACCTACATTTAAGCATCTTAAACTTGCACTGACTCCCACTCTCCATGACTCATTCTTCTCCCACTTTTAACTGACACTCAGTTCTTTTAGATTCACACTGAAAGGCTTTCCAATTCAATATTAAGGAGGCTGTGTACAAGAAGCCTGTTTAATGCTTGCTATTTTCCTGCAGCCTTGGTTTGCAAACTTCTCCAACTAGACTTCTTCCTTCATGAAGTGGCAACATTGTTAAGACAATGGGCAAAAGACAATACAGTGAAGAAGATGAATTAAAATGGACATGAAAAATACTCCAAAGGCAACCACTGGAACAGATTGCCTAGGGAGGTTAGAGGATCTCAGTCACCAGATGTTTTCAAGAAGTTAGACAAACACCTGTCAAGAATAATTTAGCAAAAGTTCATCCTGTCCCAGGACAGGGATAGTAGGTTAGATCCATCTTCCCTGGCTATGCACAAGAGCTATGTCAAAGAAAAAAAAAAAAAAGATTCAAACAACAAAAAGCCACAGAGAACTGGAATTGAGTCCAAGAGTTTAAATTGTTTTGAACTCATTATTTCAATTCACCAGATCTCAAGCTGCGTTTGTTTTGTTCAACAACATATTCCTACCGTATCTTGCTAAGCCTAATTACCTTTCACTGTTTACTTTAAGCAGTGGTGCTCAGTGTTGTGCAGACATTCCAGCACCACGTGTTTCAGATGCTTGATGACATGGAGAAACAAACCTCATTCAAAAACACCTTCCCTTCCCTACACCGATCTCTTCACCTACATCCACAAAGGACAATTCAGAGACATTAATGGACCAGATTCTCACGCAGCATAACTTGTAGAAGCTGCTTTACCTTGTCGTAGAGCTGGGCTTGTTTGTGCCAGATACAGACCTGACCATAAGCTTCACAGCACATGAACACTGGTCTGATATTGCGAAAACAGGAGAAAATCTAGTAAATTTTGTATAATAGCAGTGAGAAAGAGATAATTAGGGAGAGACTATTCGTTCCCTCTCCTTAGGAGTCAAAACAGAAGGCAGAGAGGAAAGAGAAAGGGATGAGCAACTTTGCTTCACATTCTTATCTCAGCAGCTAGGTAAAAGGGGACAGAAAAGAAACAGTAATGTTTTCTTGATTTCCCACTAGAAATTGGTAACATGGACAAGGAATAAACTTGAAAGTGAAGAAGTATGTGTTAGCTGGCTGTAGTAACTCACAATTCTTCAAAGTACAGTCTGGACTTTATTTAAACAATAACTTGTTGAAAAACTGAGGAGGATAGCATCTTGTCAAGAAGTTAGCCCACTGTGAACAAGTGAGCTCAGGAACAGCACAATCAAGGGAGCTGCTCTTTCTGGTCGTGCTTCAGGAAAAGGGACAGTGTTTTCCATTTACTTACCCAGAAACGTGCAGCATCAGCAGCATATAGAAGACAAAGAAAAGGTTGTGTGTATACCAGAAGATGTCATAGTTTGAAACCCTGAAAAGAATAAACCATGGTTCAATGCTGTATCACTCAGATGGAATTACTCCTAATTAAAAGCAGAGCTGTGCACATAGGACATTGTTACACATGCCATAGTCATGTAGAATAGTTAAAGCCCAGTATGTATTCCTGCAGGTACACTGCACTTGCAAGCAATTAAGTGCTGAGAAGAACGGGCGACTGGCACAGAAGTAAAAAGCTGAGAAAGACAGATGAAGGACACAGAAGTACAGAGTCAGCTGAAGAACTCTTCCTAAATTAGGAAACTTCACTGCCTTCATAGGTCCCACTTAACCCCTATCAGAGCCTCATACCTAGAACAACTCTTCGGTCTCCAGGCTCAAAACTCAACCTCTTTATAGTGAGTGCCTCCTTGTGTTCTCCCTGCCCCAACACAGGGATGAGGTCTTTAATGTGTCACTTCTGGTATAACATACAAACAGGTAACACATACAGTAGCAGAAGGGCTGCCGGGAAAGGTAAAATAAACTTTTGAGGGTGTGGAGTGGAAGGAGATACAGAAGGAAGGGGAACAAGAGCAAGGAGGCAACAAGAGGACAGGTAGGAGAACTTTCAGGGCAGGAGACCACATACAGTGGGGCTTTAGGAATGATAGTCTTGGAAGGAACAAGAAGAACATTACCACTGTGAGGATCAGAAGAGATGAAGTGGAAAGAAGACTTCCTTTCATCAGTAATTTGTTAGGTAATGTAAAAAGAACCAAGACCAAAGAAAATACAAGCAGCTTCTTTGTTTTTTCTTGAGTAAAACAGCCACCAAAAAACAACAATCAAATGGTTAAGAAAATATTCTACTTCATAGCACACAAATACACCTCTCACACTACACAGCATGTAGCAGAGTCTCTTGCAAAACTGAAAAAGCTACCCCCATTCATAAGCCAAAATAATTATTAAATAAAAAACTCTGAGAACATACTTTAAGAAGTTACTCCTCAGATAATACTTTTTTCAGAATTTCCTCCCCTCCTACAGTCTTTTATATAAACAGCTAACCACCCTTGCTTCGATACATCTGAAAGGCACACTGCATTTGGTTCTGTCAATACAGGATTTATTTGTTTTCTTTCTCAAGACAGAAAAAAATAATTTTGATGATCTGAGGTCCACCAAGAAGAAAACCCACGCAAGGACAGTTCTAAGGAACCAACGAGAGCAAGTGCCTATGAAAACTCTTCTTCATCCTGCCATCCTTCATCCCATTCATCTCCACGTGAACACTTTTTCCTCCTTGAGGCTCCTCAAACCATTTCTAACCACCCACACCCTGGTAGGCATGTCCATGCAGCCACTCATCAATATCTCTAAGGAGCTGTGGGAGTAAACATCAGTAAGAGGAAAGTAAAGGATGATGCTGTGGTGAGTGGAAACAAAGAGAATAACATTTACCCCCAGACCCAAAACAGGTCTTGGAGTTCTGGTTTTAATTCAATTTTTTTTCAGAATGCACCAATTTTTCAAAATGTCAGTGATGGAAAGTCAATCCCAGCTTCTGATGTGTTTTTTTCAACAGCTAATTATTATTACTGTTTAAAATTACTGTACACTTCTTGTTTGAATATGTCTAAACGTCAGCTTCCACTCAGCTGAACATTTATTCTTCTTTCAGCATTCCTGCAGATACTTCTAGTACGAAATCCTGCTTCCTCACGTATATCAAGTTTCTCTAAAGGTAATCACATCCTCCCAGCTTCACCTCCTTAAACTAAAGGGATGGAGATCCTTTAACCTCTTATCATAAAGCATATTTTCCAACATTTTGATAATCACATATTTCTGACTTGTATCCTTTTAAAACTGTGTGTCCTACAGATATATACAATATTCTAATACACTCAATACTCTTCCTGCTGATACATATATATTTTATAGTTCTGCAGAACATTTATTACTTTCTTTATCTTCTTTTTAGGGCTTAAAATAGACACTATTCACAGAATGAATGCATTTCTTAGGAACTCAAAGTCCTGACAATTTGAGATCAAGTTGAATATCTAATTTTAATTTTGGTTAACCTACTTCATAATTTTGCAGGTGAAGGCCTGCAAGAGTTAACATACTGAGAAATGTAAGGGGAGATTGTCATGCTCTAAAGGCACACAGCAAGCAGCACAGTTTTGGAAAAATATTTTTAACCCTGTTACAGCTAGTTTTGAAAAAGAACATATATGTGGTAGTTTGGAAGATGAAATTAAGGACTGGAATATTTCGTTACAAAAAGATATGACATTGGAGTAGCCTGTATTATAATGTTCCTTTAAATACATGATTTCCAAAGTCACTAGTAATTGTGTTCAATGGAAATATTCTTGAACAATATTGATTTGAAAGTTAGCAGAAACATCAACATTTATTCACAGGATTTATTGCATTTTCTAATAACTTCATAAGCCTTCCAACAAACAACTACTGAACAGAAAACATTGGTCTAGTTCTCAGGTATGACACAGCAAAAATTTAGAAAATTTTTCAAACAATATTCACTTTCCTCCTTTAAACCACAAGGAGTTAATTCAATCCACCTAATACTTATTCACACAGTTTACTGAATAAGTAAAGGCACGAAAATAGCATGATAATCATGCACAGAAAAAATTCAGGAAGAACATATGAAGGAAGAAATGAATAAGCAGGTCAGTGTGCAAGAGCAGATTAAGGCTGAAATCCAAGAGAGTATAGTAGTCTCTGAAATACTTTTTAGAAAGCCTAGTTTCTGATAAGCAGTCAACATTTACAATTACTTCTCCTAAGACTATCACATGAGCTTAGCCATCATAAGGCACATGAGAATCCACAAGGAAAAAGATGGAAAAAGGACAGAAAGATGCACAGGGAAGCTTGTTTCCTTAGGAAAACATACTATAAAGACAAGCTTGAGCCATATGCCTGAGGGAGAAGCCAGGATAAAATTTATAGATAGGAATTATTGCTAGAGTAACAGGAGATGCAGGGGATCTCTTGAGGGCTTCGATTTTGCTGGCTAGATGGCAGAAAGACAGCAAAGCACTTGCACTTACAGCAACTGAAGGACATAACAAGCGTTTAACTTCAAACCATGGAAATCTTTCTTGCATGAACCCCAAAATTATTATTTCCAAAAATATGTTTACAACTATGTATATTTTCCTAAGTTTCCCAATCATTAAAAAATGTTGGGGTTTCTTTCTAATTTATCACAGCCTTGGAGAAAACAGGACTGTGTTCTGGCTCACTGCTGCAGAGTGAAGTAATTGTTTTATTTTTCCATCTTCCCCAAACCGGCTTTCTTTTGCAAGTAGAGCCATCTGTATGGACTATGTCGTGTGCAGCCGTGTCTGACATCGTGTGTAGCAGACTTGTTCTGCACTTCTGTAGCCTACGGTGCATCACAAAGGTCTCAACCCTATAAGTATCTTTGTCTACAAAAAGTGCACAAGTATTCGGTGAACTACCTTTTTGAATCAGCAGCTGACAACATTGTTACTCAGGAAAGACAGATTAGTTCAACAAAGTTCACTTATCTAGCTCACATCAGTGGAGCACCATTAATGTTTGAAGACATGGAATTAAAATATCCTTCTGTGTGTGCTGAATTGAGATGATGTAGTTACATAATCAGTATTTGAATTAACCAGAGACTGATATAAAAAAATCAAGGGTTTTTTTAATATGTTTCAATTGCAGAATCCAAGCCTTAAAATGGCTACAATGTTGAGCTACATCCTCCAAGGCACTGGTCACTCAAACCTGCTATAATATGTTCAATAATGTTGGTGCAGAATGTGAACCCATTGGAGAACCAAACCTTTAGAAATCCCAGGAGCTACTCTGAGCCAAAACTGTGTTGCTGTTTCAAAATTATAATTGATGTTAAAAAGAATATATCTGACAACCAGAAATAGAGCTTAAAAAAGCAACATTCTACTTAAGCAGCGCAATTCTGTTTCAGTTTGCTTGGTTGCTGGTGGGGTTTTTTGTTGTTGTTGCTGTCTTTTTACAGTTTATCATTACAATTAATTGGTGAAAATAATTAAGATAAAGATGTCATCCTATTTTACTACCAGTGGATTTAATTTATGCATTGGACAGAACGTACCATATGCTTAGATTACTGCCTCCCTGTATAAACAGGAAAAAAACTGAATTTCTAAAGGTCTAGATTTTTAACTGAGCAAATTCCTCACACAATAATTTTCTCTGAAGGTAATTTAATCAAGTTTTGCAATTTCAGAATACAAAATTCACTGTGCTAAATTACCTGCAAGGTAGTAAAAAAATAGGGCAAGAAAACCAGCATTTTTTTAAACACTAACTTAAATACTTCTTGCCTCATACTGCATTTACTCTTCATTCCCTCTCATCAGTATGAGAATATGATCACTCAAATGGGATTTTTCAACATAATGACCAGATTATGTCTTACCTGATGGCATACGTAGAAGCTGTACACATTAGGAATAATACTAACACCATAATTACTCCAGTCAGACCTGGAACTAAAACAGACATAAGATAACTTACACTTTTCTTCTATGACTTTTAAAGCAAGTAGAAGTTATTAGACATACAAATCATGATTCAATCAAACTCTTCCATGTATTTATCTCTTGAAGACAATTCCTGTATCAAACTAGACAGGAAAAAAGAGGTGTTGAGTTATTTCCCACCTTCTCAGAGAAAATGACCCTTTTCCTTCCATTTCACTATGCATCACTAATTTCCTATTAATCTTTGCTCCTGTAATCATTTGCTCATGACATTTGTCTCTAAGCAGGTAATCAAGAACAAATCCTGTCTGTTTGTTTATCTGTAAGACTGACTGTATAAGTTTCTATATCTCTTTTTTATTCCAAACCCTAAACTCTGTTGAACATGACAATTAAAAACCTGGTCAGGGACAGAATTTCAAGCAAATCAATTTCTGTGCAAGCTGTCACTACAATTGCTTGCCAATCCATTTCATCCTGGAATGAGAAACAGCCTGAAATTACTCTCCATGGCATTGTATCATGCTTGAAATTGTTGCCCATAGAGCAAGGCCTGTGATGGTGATCTACAGCCAGCATTTGAGAAGGAAGAGTTAAAAACATTAAGATAGGATTCATCTACTCAAATGCAGACTCATGTCAGGACTAGTCTATCCTCAGCTCTTTTTTAAGTCAGAGGAGTGAAACAAGTATTTCTACAGTATGATTCATCGCATCCTAAAGTAGAATCCTGCCCATAAAGTACAGTAAATCATCAACCTAAAGATAGATTAGAAAAATCCCAACCAAAGTTAACACTTTTTCTGCGCACCTTATCTTCAAAATTGCCATGCTGGGAATTAAAAATCTGAATGAAGAACCTAAAATCCATGAAGCATTACTTCAAAACCTTTTACTTCTTGAAGAATGATAGTTTTTAAGTATAGTCTCTAGTCACTCTAAAAGCCACGTGTTTGGGTTTAAACAAAGCCAGTCACCAAGGACAAAGCTAAATAAGTGTTGGTTCAGTGTCAGAATATAAGCATCTCAACCAGCTTTCATGGATGTAAATGGCCAAACCACAGATTTTAATGGTTCAGATATTTAACAGGATCACTTTCTAATGATAAGAACAAGCTAACTTTTTAAATAATTGTGATTTTGGACTCTTCAGCGATAGAGAATTTCAAATCTTATCTTTTTATAAAATTCTCAATATCCACTTGTTGAAAAGCCTGATACCCAAAATCTGGTACATCCCAAATCACTCCTCAGTTTTACAAACTGTAGGAAAATCCTGGTCCTGCAACCAATGGAAGTTTTGTCACGGACTGCATAAGAAACATAATTTCACTCCTTCATGTCAGGGTTACAATTAAAAGCAGTTGCAATAAAAAATCTGCATGCTTTCCATTGCCTCCTCCTTCATTTCTTCTTTCTTAATCTAACACGATAGGTAGTGTGCAATCAGTCTCCCCTCTGACACAAATACTTCCAACCCAATTGCACTACAACACTTGATCCAGCTTCCTACACTGTCACTCAAGTCACAGGTCACCATTTACACCCAATTCTTCAATTCTCTTCTCCATCAAACTGCAAACATGAAATCACTCACAACCTTCCCTCAATCCATCAGCGCGTTTTCCTCCACTAGCTGTAATCTTGAATACTTGCTCATCCCAGAGCTAGCCTCACACCCTTAAGCAAGGAGGTTCTTTCCTGGACTGATCTGAAAAGCCATCACACTGTAAATCCTTCTAACTCCTGATTCCTTCTCTTCATTATGTTAAAAAAATCAGCCAGTAAGTCTAGTTTTGGAATGTTTGGGAACAGACCATTTTTTTGCATATTTGTACATCTCCCAGTGGAGCAAAATCTTGGTCCATGTCTAGACATTCCCACGGCACAAATAAAAAATGTTAATTACCACTTGTAAGGATGGGGAGTGATCTGAGTAACTTTAAATTTAAGATGACTTAGAATCACTGCTTTTTGCAACAATGTGCTCAAACTTTTGAAAATGCAATCTTTTCCTGGCTGTTGGAGGCTAAAAGGACTTCCACCTTGCACATCCTCTGCTCAACCAGAGAGGTCTCAAGGTGTCCCCAGAAGCTGGGACAATATTTGATGGGGCCTCTATGCTCATTCTTCCCAAATCCTTCTCTTTTATCCAAAATATTAAATATACTAGCTCCTTGTTCTGATTCTCCCTCCCTGTCTTTAATTTCCTCCTTTGCGAGTTACCTTCTTTCAAGCCTCTACCACTGATTCACTAACAACACCAGCACCCAACCCATTTCCAGTTAACAGTTACCTTCTACCTCAACTTCTAACATGTCACTTTCTCACTTCTCAACTGACCTAAACTTTGCTGAGGGTTTTTGGAAAGTCCTTTCCCACAGGTTACCAATTCTAGTAAATGTGTTGGGATTGGCAGGTCTAGAACCCCATTTATTGCTGTCCAGACCAATTCCTTTGGACCTTGTCCTAAATGTTACCGACGTGGGATTTTTGCAAAAGTGAAAGAGAGATGACCTCAGAAAGGACCTTTACCTGCCTGTGAGGCACTATAGCTCAGGCTTGTGCCTAGCCCTCCATATCCAAACATTGCTCCCTTCTAAATCCCTGCGCCAAAAATGTCTTTGCTTATTTATTCTTTATGAGTGCTGAAGCCCGATTCCTGTGTAACAGTTTAGATGGCTCTGAAGTCAAACCAACCTTTAAATAAACTAGCTGAAGCAAGAAGACAGCTTTTTTTTCTAGAAATTGGATCATTTAGGAATTTGATTTTAATATTATGCAGAAGCTCTGTTTGAAACTGATGATTTTCCACTGACTCATCTGTACAACAGCTTTGAAGATGCTGCTTATCCTACTACAGGACTTATGTAACTCCTCCCTCCTGACTATTGGATAAGCAAACCCAGGTTATATTAACACAAATAACACAACTCGACCTAGCTGAGATACAACAAATGCAGCATGCAAACAAAGGATCAAAATGTCTTGTCTGGAGAGTGATGATGAGAAGAAGCAAGGTTTCTCATTCAGTTTTGCAACAGACTTACCAGTAGCAAAAAGAAGTTTTCTTGGGTCCTGAAAAACAGAGAAGCCAAAAAAAAAAAAAAAGTCAAGATATGTGATTTTGTATTGATATGAATAATGTAATAATAATAAGTAGCTCATAAAGCTGATGTGCTCGATGGCATGGGCAGTCTCTAAATCTGCATGCAGGAATGGTTTTGGTATTTGGTAGCAGTTTACAGTGACTGCAATTCAACATAAACTAAACCTTTAGCCTTTGCGTTCTCCCAGTGAAGATAGTTCTGATCTGCTATGAAAAATTAGGATACAGATAATTTTACAAATAATTATTTTTTGAATGTCTGACTCAGTTACCTCATACCTTTGAGAGGACAGAGAGGAGCAGAAGAGAGAGAGATTTTGAATTTAAATCAAAGACCAGCAGTGAGCATTTTACTGCCAGTTACATCACCAAGAGATTTGCAGTGAACTCCAGTGAAGCAGGACTGAACAGAAAGGAGCTGACAATACAAGGCCAGATGTTCCTGTGTCCTTCACCACATGTGAAAGGAAGAGGGGATATTTCAATCTCACAGGAAACTGCCTCACCTCCCCTGAGCCCTATGCCTTGTGAGGTCTTCTTGTCATTGCAGAGCAAAACATTTTTTTTTTAAACTTGCAGTAAAATGCAGTGAGAGGAGGTGAGCAGTTTTCATACAGTTCAGGAAAAATCAGGTGTCCCTTTCCGTGATCTTGTCTGCATCGAAACGTGCGCACCCATGGACAGAAGATGACAGTAGCATCCAGACTGCCCATTGTGTCTAAAAAACAAGTCTAAGTGGAATTCAAGCACGAAGGTTCAAGCACTACTGACGTACCTAAAATCTGGAAGGTTATGATCCTAGAATTACAAAAAAACTTTCTGTTATCTCCATTTTCTACTGCAAAATTCCCAAGTCTGCTTAGTACAGGCTGCCATGCACACCCTGGCACGTTCTCACCTGAAGCAAGCTCCTGCTAACGGGGCTGATGAGGTTACACCTATTAGCCCACTCCTTACACATGCAGACCCATGAACTCAGCTCAACCCAGAACCTCTGCGCAGTAGTTGGTATTGGCATGTCTGGCTGCCACAGAATAGCTCTGTGATTAGATCATTCACCCAGGGAGTGGAAGACCTTGGTTGTTGGTCCTTATGAGCCTGCACTGAGTCAGGCTCTCTTTTTCCAGGAAAGGATACAGCTGGGACAGGGTCATTCTAAATATTTCCTAATGAAGCTGGTAGAAAAGAAATGCAGACTTGAGACTAGAATGAGTATAAACAAGAGAGAACTTGACTGTAGCCCAAAAGAGTCCTGGACTCTGGTCTTACTCCTACAATCTGCAAACATCTCTCCAGCGCCAAATGCACAAGGAAGCACCTGGAGGAGGGACTAGGACTGTGGTATGACTTCAGGAGACCTGCCCCACGGTCAGAAAAGTCATGTAAACAAAGTATTTCCTAAGTTGAAATCAGCTCCCAGCCCAATTCATGCAGACAACTAATTCCACTCTTAGCTTATGTACTGAAGTTCCCACTGCAGTTTAAAAAACCAAAAATCAGGCTCGAATCTCACTATTCTCAAATCCCCAGTACATGTCACGTAGTACTATATTCTAAACATTGCAAATGCAGAATGTGTTTTCTCTAAACAGCAGCAGCGGTATCTCAACCAGGCCTACCCAAGGAACAGAGAGAAGCAGAAGAACAGAATAGATTATTTCAGTTGGAAGGAACATACAATGACCATCTAGTCCAAGTGCCTGACCAGTTCAAGGCTGACTAAAAGTTTAAGCATGATATAGAGAAGCAGAACAGGGTGCAAGGTGAAAGGACTCGACAACAGCATTCTCCACCTCATAATCAAAAATGTCTGAATCCTGCTGGCTTAAACAAAGTGCTTGATATGTGCTTTGTCCAGAGAAAAATCCACAAGATGGTGAGTTTTCAAGGCGCAAAATCAGCAGCACTGTATAGATCATCGGATGGATCACAAAATGGAATTGAATACATAAATAATCATATATTTAAACTTTATTAAAAAAGTAAAATATACAAGCACAGCTGGCTCACCTCACCGCGATAGTTCGCTGCATTTAATGCCAGAAAGTCTTCATTGAAGTTCTCAGAAAAATTAAGAGCGTTCACCAGATGAGCAGCAACATGTAAGACTGAAAAGAACAGAGTAAAGCTGAGACCCACAAAGAGGTAGATGTTCCTCTAAAGTAAAGTGGCTACCCAAATGTCAAGCTCTAATCACATCACCTGCATGAGATGCACCAGGGACTAGGAAGCTATTTTTCTAGAGTAAATCAGGATATAGATATTCATGGCAAAAGGCAGTATGCATTTTAAGTTTCTTTCAACACTACAGCAATCATTTCCACACTGCGATGCTTCAGCTGGGAGACAACATTCAAAGGTGTCCATCAAAGAACGTTTCTTCTTCAGTGAACTGGGTATTTGCCTCAACTTCTCCCTCTCCTGCAGATAACCCTGTAGCATCCCACTTCTGCGCTCAAATTCCTCAGGCACAATCAAATCAAAGGTCACTTACAATGGCAGATTTTGAACTGATCTCATATATCTGTCCTTTAAGAAACTGGAATTTTAAGGAAAGGCTAAACATTAGAACGTAAGCACATGTTTAAATGAAAAATAAACCAAAACCCACACACATCTGAGAAAGCATTCACAATTTGAGGCAGGGAATCACAGAGCAAGACTACCCCCAAATGTACTGCATGAGAAAAACCACAAAATACTGCTTTAATGGGTTTCCCAAACAAGCTGCTGCTCAGCACGGTAAGATCTCACCTGAAAAGACACATATTGTAACACCGCACGTCACATGGAAAGTTTTGCTTTTATCTAACAGCCTTCTGGTTTTCTTGCTGGCAACCTAATAAGAGAAGAATTCAAGCAATCTCTTCCAAAACAAAGCACAGAAGAAAAATACTAAGAGCAACTGGGATGAATTAATAGCAATTTCAGCTTTTACTAGGTTTAACATCCTTGCAAGCACAGTACCCAAATTTAAAAACTACAGGATTATGTCAGCAAGCCAATTTTAAGGTGTTAAGGAAGAAATTACAGTTGGATCTGTATTAGATAGATGTCAAGAGAGCATAAAGTAGTGCCACTCTGGCTTTAAAATTTAGGAATTCCAGCACTAATTGTTGTAGGAATCACTGACTAGTGAGCAGGACCAGTGGGAAAGAGATCTATATATATTTGCATACATATATGCACACACAGGGATCAGATCTTATAGGTACTGTCACGTGATGAACAGAACTCATAGGTTCAATTTGCAACCATCTAGAAAACACAGATGTTCCACAAAAGCATTACTTATATTTCTGTTAAAGCAACTGGTGAATCACAAACAAGCTAAGCTACTGTTTACTGAATACTGCTACAGAAAACAAACCCTCTAAGCTTTGCCAGAATTTCTTTTTCTGATAAACCCGATATAACAAATATATCAGGTTGGGTATTTAAAGTTCTGTCATCTCCAGTAGGACAGTGCTGGCCATGCAGAGATGAAGTTCTTTTTGCTTTGTTGAATTCTACCAGGAAGCAGTAGAGAGAACACAGACGTATTTTATATTCGAGTTGGGAAAGAAAGAGGAGATTTTATCTGGTTACAGTTACACAGCAAGTCCCTGTCCTTCAAAAATGCATCGAAGAAACCTTCCTCCCAACAGGTCCAATCAAACTAGACAATGCCAGCCAAGGCATTTTCTTCACAGGGGTCATGAAATTTAGGCTGAATGTCCAATACTTGCATAATGCAGGCACATAATGTATAATAAACAGGGATTTAAGATGTTTTCTCCTATTGATTTTAGACTGAAGAGAGACCAGGGCCCTCTTCATCTCAACTGCTGCACTCTGAGGACAGTACTTACCTTCTGAGATCCTCGCAGGAAGGCCAAGAGAACACGGCACATTGGTAGAAGGACCAGGCAGCAGTTGAGATTGAGGACAGATGCTGAAGCTCTGCTAACACACAATCCTAGCTGAACAAATACAGCAAGAGTTAGATTACAAGGAGAAAGGATGCTCTAATGGCTCAGGTGTCAGTATTCAACCTCCATTTCTTTGCTGTGAACCTGAACGGTTCCCACGCTCTCTTAACTCATCAGAACAATAGAGTTTCATGATTTTCCACATGTATTGTACACACAGCGTGCTGTCCTGTTCTGATGGAAACAGCTCTTACCTTTGCATCAAAAAATTATGAAAAATTATTTTTGTCCGCAACAATGTCAGCAAACAACAACTTTCTACTGAACCAATATCTTCATCAGTGCTCAAAGCCACATGAAACAAAACGTATCTCAGACAACAATAAGCGTCCACTGAGAAATTACCTGAAAGCTTCAACGGACATAATTAAATAAGAGAGATAAATAATATGAAGATACTAGACAGCCACTTAAGTAAAGTGTAATGATTTTCTAGTAAACAAGCCAGAAACATATGTAAAAAATTATTGATTCAATTAAACTGCAACGATAATATTGTTTCAAGGACTATTACGAAATTGTCACAGAACTTCCTATCCATTCACACTATGCAGTGCCATATTTGGACCTAAAGAAAGTAGGTTTTCTTCATTTTAACTACTCAATAGCTGAGAATCATAATGAAATCTAATTTCACTAATGCTTTCGCTGGTATATTTGGAACTTACATAATTAGAACAAAAACACTTGTCAAATAAATGAACAAAGCACACATTAATGTCATAACCCTGTATTTTTTAATCTTATTATATTCTCTAATTCATTTATGATTTTTTAAAAAGTTCACAAAATGCCATTGTTCTCCCAGTTATTAGGTTGAATTACCATTTTACTCACTTATATAAAAGATACTTTTAGACTGTCAACAGATTTCTGGGAGGATTTTTCTTACAATGTTCTTTAAACCCCAAGTTTTTCAGCTCCTGAAGAAATTAATAAAAAACTATTCTAAGATAACTCAAGTACTGCAGAGGTATGTGAATGACTTGAACAGGTACAAATTATTCAATAAGAATTACTACAGATTTATTATTTTTAAAAATGAAATTTCTGTTAAAAAATAACATTTGTTATTTCTCAGTCAAAAAAATCTTATCAGTGAAACATTTACTGTTTTCATATCTTTCTTATCAAGAAGAAGAAACAAAATTGGAGAGAAACAAAGATAATTTATTTGGAAAAATATTTTTTTACAAAAATTATCAGAAAAGCCTTGTAATTTCAAACCTTGTAATTGGTATTAGTTGTTTTTTTTACAAACTTATGTGTCACAGAAATGGACAAATATATAAACTAGGAAAAATAAACAAAATAACTGGACTTCAGTGTGTCTAGTAAGATCACAAGCACAATGACACGACAGGAGCTCCTCAGTACCGCAAAACGTCAGAACTCCCCACTCCCATAGTCAGTAACACCTACGTACCCCACCTTCTCTGTGGTACCTCTGGGCACAAACCCATAGGCAAAACTTCAATAAAGCAGTTTATTTTGGAATAGTCTAGAATAAAGTTAGTTCTACACTGTATCATGTTAAATAAATGAAATAATTTATTCTGAGAAATAAGTAAAATGACAAACAATTTAACTGGTATAAAAAATATGAGTCAGCTATGACGAGTAGAAAAAGCTACCCAACTAACCTTGTATTTTATTTTTCCATGCCACTATTTAACAAACAGCAGATATTCATTCATAATGCAATTACTGTGGAAGAATGCTCTTATGTTAATTCTAATGCAATGCTTCCAGCATGTGTACAAAGGAGAAAAAAAAAAAAAAAGGAGGAAGAAATGACTTCTCCAGAGGGTAAAGATGTTCAATCTACCTGAAGCATCAAGCTCTCCACCTAAATCCTGCCTCTCTGCTGGCTACTTTTCGTTATATAGTCAGATCTGAGTACTAGGGACCTCCTCACCAGACATTCCCAGCTTCCACAGAACAAAGCATCATAAGGCACCTTCTCTCCAAAGCTGCTCATGAGGAGTGGGAGCCATCACTCCACAAAATGTGCTCTGCTTTGTCCTCTGCCATGTAAATGAGGGATCCCTGGCAAATGTCCCGGGAGCAGATCTCACAGAAGTTACGCTGAGTCGGACACTTTCAACAGAGGTACCTCTAATCTACCGAATGAGGAGTGGCTGAAGAAACTGGGGCTGTTCAGCCTGGAGAACAGGAGCTGAGGGGAGAGCTGATCGCTGTCTGCAACTGCCTGAAAGGAGGTTGGAGCATGGAGGGGGTTGGTCTCTTCTCCCAAGTAGCAAGTGATAGGACAAGAGGAAATGGCCTCAAGCTGCACCAAGGGAGGTTTATATTGGATATTAGGAAAAATTTCTTCACAGAAAGGGTTGTCAGGCATTGGAACAGGCTGCCCAGGGCAGTGGTGGAGTCACCGTTTCTGGAGTGGTTTAAAAGACACATAGATGAGGCTCTTAGGGACGTGGATTAGTACTAGAGTTAGGTTAGGTTGTGGTTGGACTTGACAATCCTGAGGGTCTCTTCCAACCAAAATGATTCTATGAATTATAGGAAATGAGACTAGAACAAACCACATCAGCTAGTTCTTTCCCACTCTCCAGACCTCACCCACTACTTCTTCCAATGCACTCTTAGGCCTTTTTTTCCTTACATAAAACCTCCCTTGCTTCTATTTCTTCTGCTGTTTCACACTCTGTTCACATGCAAAATGAGAGATTATTCTTGCTACTTCTCCCTCACAAGTCATGTGCTTCAGACTTTAGATCATCTCCTCCTACATGTTGGTTCAGAGCCCAAGTGCAAGTTCTACGACTGAGCACCAGCTACAATGACCACAACCTCAGCAACTCAGATTTTCCCGAACGCTGATGACACTTTCCACTTCGAGGTAGGATAAAAAAAAGGACGTGAACAACCACACTAAATATTTCTCTATGCTTGTCCACAGTAGCTTAAAGGGACTTCAGAACATCGTAAAATATTTTTGGACTATCAGATTAAATGGCAATACCCTTGAAATGATTGGACTTAATGGCAAGTAAAATGTCTCTATAATGTGTTGTTTGCATATACAAGATTGTGTCTCTTTTCATTAATTATTATTCTGCTAAAGGGAAATTAAAAATGAGCTATACACCTCATAAAAGCAAGAACTTCAAAAACATGGTCATTAAACACATATTTTTATGTGTTTATTTTTTATTTTTATTAAAGCTTGCTGATGTGCTACAGTATCTCAGTGATTAAACGAGTGTGATTTGAAAAACACAATTATGTAGAACTAACATTCCACAAAACCCAGAAGTAAACAGAACAATTTTTGTAGCTCTTGACTAATTGCCTAAAGCTGAAAAAAATTTGCAATACAACTAGTAAGTAAAGCAATTTGAGAACTGTAATAATTTCTATTACATGGGCCTATAAGAAAGATGGGGGCAGACTTTACTTTATGATAAAAGTAGGGGTAATGGTTTTAAACTAAAGAAGGGGAGATTCAGGCTGGACATGAGGAAGAAATTTTTTTACAGTGAGGGTGGTGAAACCCTGGCCCAGGTTGCCCAGAGAGGTGGTGGATGCCCCATCCCTGGAGACATCCCAGGCCAGGCTGGACGGGGCTCTGAGCAACCTGAGCTGGTAAAGATGTCCCTGCTCATGGCAGGGGGGGCACTGGGTGAGCTTTGAAGGTCCCTTCAAAACCAAACTATTCTATGATTCTATGATTCTATGTGATACAACATTAGTTTCTCAAGAATTTATGTGGTGTTTGAGTTTAAAACATAAATCAGGCATGATACCAGTTATCCAGAAGTTCCTCTATCAGGCACAATTATTCTTTTTGCAAAACTTCAATAAAGCAGTTTATTTTGGAATAGTCTAGAATAAAGTTAATTCTACACTGTATCATGCTAAATAAATGAAATAATTTATTCTGAGAAATAAGTAAAATGACAAACAATTTAACTGGTATAAAAAATATGAGTCAGCTATGACGAGTAGAAAAAGCTACCCAACTAACCTTGTATTGTATTTTTCCATGCCACTATTTAACAAACAGCAGATATTCACTCATAATGCAATTACTATGGAAGAATGCTCTTACGTTAATTCTAATGCAATGCTTCCAGCATGTGTACAAAGGAGAAAAAAAAAAAAAGGAGGAAGAAATGACTTCTCCAAATATGCAGTACACTTCTAGAAAAGTGTGATTCAAACAGTTCCACCAATGGTTCAGTTAAGGTTTTATTCTGAATAAATAAAGTTGGGCAATGTTTGCTGCAACAAGCCCCTGACCAATTTGAAAACAATGGTAAAGTAATACATTTAGCAATGCTTAGAATCACAATTCATTCACGACCCAGAAAGATAACATATATCTAAAGGCTAAAAATATCTCCATGAAACTAATCCCTTCCAAATGGTTTCCAAGTGGTCTCCTTCTTGACTTCCTTTGCATTGCCTGGGTGGCATAGTAACAAATTAACACAGTGTATTGTTGGGTTTTTAAACAATAGTAGAATAAAAGATGATTTTTGCTCCAAGGCAACTTGCTGGTTCAAGAAGGGAATACATAACCTTATTAACTAGCTAAGAAATGAGATAAATATAATCCTTTTTTCTTCCTAAGATTATCATTGTCTTAAGAAAGAAAAAAAAGAAGTGTCTGTCTGTCCATATACTTAGGTTATGTGTTATTATTTTATATGCGGTCCCTTTGTGTTTGATGTACTCCTCCTGGTTGACTGAGTCATGCAAGCTGAAGAGAGCAACTATCTTAATCTGAAATTCAGTATTAGCTCCCAATTTCTCTGATAATCTCCAAACAAAGTATATTCACTTACAATATTTCAGATCAAATGTTCATCTTCATTCATTTATACATCAGTTAATTTAAGCTGTTATAATCCTGATCTCAAGAAATACAATGGTAAAAAATACTTTTGTCATTGTTGATAAGTTACGAGTTCCTTTTTGTGCCGGGCAGAATGATAACACACACAGACTGGAGGAGATCTCAAGTTATCTTCCAGATTTGAGTGTTCCAGACTCATCCTTCTTCTGTAGCAACATCAAAGCATGACAGAATCTTATATTCATTAACAATTAGAGCTTGAACAGTTGAACCTACAAAATGCAGTGTGATTTAAACTCCACAAGGTTGGTCATTAATCAAGGAATTAATGGTACCCAACTCTCCCCAAGAGATTCACAACACACTGCAACTCATGGCCATAGCAGGAATTTATTTATTTCCGTATTTGAATCACAGTCCCACAGAAGTGATGCAATGTCTGCTACTAAGGGCTTCCTTTATGTTGAATTATTTCCCCTTATCACAACACGGTAGGTAATATGGTCTGTAAAACTGGTCTTCTAGAGTGTAATGGTGCTATTTTTATTTTAATACCTGCCACTGTTGGACTACCATGGGAACCCTGCAATAATACATAATATAACGAATAATCAACCAAAGAAATATTCTGGCCATAATTCAGTTCTGTTAGACACAGAGTATTATGCCATAATCATCTTATAATGAGGAGCAATGATGACAAGACCATTTTTAATACAAGTCTACATGATACAACAGTAAAAATTTCAGTTTATCATTTGATATGTACCTCTACTAATTGAACCTCCACTTTTGACAGTTTCACAGGAAGTTCTGAAAAGGTGGAAGTTCTCCCATAAAAGTTAATAAAATAGATGTCCTTCACAGGATTACTGCCATTTGAAAGAAGACAAAAAAAAAAAAGGAACAAAAGAGCTACATGGCGCAAAACCCAAGTTCCTCAATGTCTCATAACTGAGAACAATCTCAGCAATGATGCTGAACTGTGGGCTGCCCAGGAAGGACAAAGGGTTGAAGGAAAAAAATGTTTTGGCAAAAGAAAAATCAAGAATGAGGCATAGAGAATACAAGAAGAGATTTACTTGCTAATTCAAGGGGACTATCAAAATAAAGTCTTGTGGATTAACACCCTCAGTCTTCATTAGGGAATCCTGCAGATACATCTATATGTATAGCTTCCATAGCAACATAAATCTTATTATTGTTGCATGTAATACCTTAAAGAGCAAATCCCAAATAGCCTGGTTACAAGACAATTAAACAGCAAAAACATACTCCATTAAGGAAAATAAAGGGCCAAGATACACAGCTCCAGTGCTTAGATGTGTGGGGGACACAGGCTACAGCGCAGTTACCTAAGGATCAATGAAAGTAGAATTTGGCTTGAATTAGTAAAATGGCTATCATTACGATAAACTAACAAGGAGAGATATGTAAGTTACTGGAACATCTGGAATATTTTTCAAGCAGTGAATAAAGATTACATAAATGTGATGCACAGTACTGCAAGGGAGGCAGTACAGTATAGATTAAAAAAAGTAAGGCAGCACTTTTCCTTTGCAGTCCCATTTTCAGTTATTCAATCTTTTCCCATAGACACTCTTCTGAGAATCCATCTTCTCCACTTTGGTGTGAAACCCAGAAGCTTATCTCTTACATTAACATCCATTTGACTACATTAGAGCTATTTGAGCAGGGACTAGAGAGGGAATAGGGAAAGAGAGGCCTTTTATGTGACAACGAATTGAGCCCAATGTTCTTTCTGTTCATGGGGAACTCAAGCAACAAGAAACAAGTATTTCATTTAATGCTGTTCAAAGCAATATCAGAGTTCTACAATAAGGTCAGTACTGATTTTAGGACTGAATTTGTTGGTGAGATGCAAGCAAACTTGTTGGAAAAAAACACAGCCAAGCTAATATCAAGGGAGGAATCTTGAAGTCTGCAAAGAAATTAATCTATTGGACAATTTATCTGACTGAGCAGACATGAAAACTCCAACAGTGAAGGTTTTGGAGTCATGCCAAGTAATTTATGAATCTTCCTTTCTGTAATTCATGCCTACTACATCTTGTAGTATCTATTATGAAGATGAAAATAATCCTTTTCTCTTTGTCACACTCTTTTACAAGAAATCTGTGCCTGTTGGATGTTTCCCAGGCTTCTCTTCTTTAAGTAATATAAGGCCACAAGTTAACATTTATTAAATTATGAAAAATGAAGACTGTTTATCTGGATCATGTTCTTGAACCAGTGGGAATGAATGTATTCATGTGCCAAGATTATGATCTGCAGTGTTACAAGCAATTACGTATCTAAAAGGACGGTTCAGCAAGGCAAAAGCAAAAAAAAAAAAAAAGAAAGGGGTTTACATCCACTAGGTTCTGGTTGAACTTACACCACAGGAATCATATAATCAGAGAATTATTCTCTTTGGAAGGGACCTTGGGTTGTCTCTATTCCAACGTTCTGCCCTAAGCAGGTTCAACACCAAACTCAGACTATGTTTGCTCAGGACTTTACCCAATTAGTTTTTGAAAATCTCCAGGGATGGAGATTCCACAGTGAAGAGTTCGTGGTCTCATCAACAGGACTCAAACTGAGCAAAGCAGTGACATTTTACACAACATAAATTTATCCACTAAATTTTGTAGCACAAAATAGGGTGATTAACCTCCTCCCAGCTCATCAGTGCCTTTGACTCTTTGCACTTCCAGGACATCATCATGCTCAGTGCTTTTTTACAGAATTTTTATAGAATTAAGGATCAGAAAGATCGTTATTGAAAGACTGAGTGAGAGTTAGATACTTAAATAATTTTAAAATCCTGTGCTAAGTATCTTGTTCAAGGTCCTGGAGGATGAAATCAGCAAAGAATAAAACTGAGCCTCCTTCTTCCATAGAAGGCTTAAGGAAAGTGAACCACTGCAGTGACCACTGAAGGAAAAACTAACCTCATTCCTTCTCCTTCACATCAGAAAGAAGAGACATGGCAAGAAAGCGTGGCAGAGCTGAATATATTTAGCATATCCAGTCAAAGATTTTGTTTCATATCACAATCTGATTTCCTATAGCAACTCTTCTTGCCTTCCGTCCTGTTACTTGGTAAACAACAAAAATTACCTGTGGTAAATCTTTCAGTGCTGCAAGTGCAAAAGTTTTTAAGGAGATTTGAGGCTATTGTAGCATACAGAGAGAGAACAAAACTCCTTAGGAGATGTCACTGAAAAACAAGAGAATTTTTTTTTCATTCAAAAAATGCTACTCCTTTTTGCTATTATTGACAACTGGCTGGAAAAGGGAATTGATTTTCGTGAAAGCAGACGTTAAAAAGTTCTTTCTGTTAAGACAAAATAAAAGTCAATGAGGACTTCTCATCTAAACCTCAAAATTTTCCAACATCAAGAAATGGCACACAGAGGTACCCATGTATGGAACAGAGAGGAGACTCGTCATGGAGATGGGCCATGAGGTGGCCAGTGGCTACACAAAACAAAGTAGAAAAAGGAGAGGAGCAAAAATCCCCATGGAAGGTAACAGCAGCAGTACTATGGATGTGCTTACTCCCTGTTTCCTCAAGAGACTAAAACTGGTTTCCGTTTTCCCAACCCTTGCAAAACAATCTGTATGATTTACACACGTACACAAATATACTGAACAGAAGGGAGAAAGCTAACTTTGGCATCTAAGGATGATATTTAGACAAACTGTGGAAGAATGTTTTACAGTCTTTAATGCTCTCAAAATTTTTAAATTAGTTTCAGAGCTTTGACCAAAAGTATCTTTTGGACTTATCTCTTCACTTTCCTCCTCATTTTAGAAAATCTCTAAACTCCTTTGGTATTTTTCCCATAGTTGCAGACACAGTTAGACAAACTCAAACACATGGCCTCCTGGTTCTCATCTCCTGACCAAGACAAGGAATCCGTTGCTTGAATTATCTCACAGGTTCTGAACACACATTATATTACTTTGTATGTGCCTTTCATTTTGAAGTATAAGAAAACCAAAGCAAGACCAGACGATGAGCTGGTACAAGGCAGATATGTCTTCTGAATTGAGAGGAACTTTGCTGATTGATACCAGCTGACAGTCTGGCCCAACATGTTGACCCAAGAACATTTGCTTTATGAAAAACCCACTTGTTCTGCTAGGAACAAGCACAACTTTCAAATGGATGCACTGGGCTGCAAAGCCATTAAAGATTACGGTAAAATTAAACATGTTTTTATGCTTTTTCTGTCATGAAAGTCATCATCATGAAGGATCTAAGTATTTTCATTGCCTCCTTTTTGCACTACCTTTTCTAAGATTCGCTTCTTGAATGCATCTGAATCAGCCATAAGAAGAAAAAAAAAAGAGAAAAGAATATCAGGTCAACTTACTTTCAAGCAAGTTCACAAAAGCTTATGGAACTGGCTAGTTAAGGCAATGATACTAACCATATGAAAAAATATATCCTGGATCTAACAAAGATAAAACCCCAAGGCTCTACAGCAGGTTAGGATGTGCATCACCTGTGCTTTAGTCCCATGTCAGCTTTCCGTTGAAAACTATTTCAGAGTATGACAAAGCATCATGTTATTCATTAACTTTTTCCTGGATTCTCAAATTTTGACCAGCCCTAGAGTGTTTTCCAGAAAACTGTTAACCCTTAATCTATACCTTTGGCTAGAAGTCATTTCAAACAACTGCAATCGTGTAGCTGTGGATAACTTCACAAGACAGACCCGTATCGCACTTGCGCAGACCATTTTTTTGGATTCTTCTGGTGATGGTGGATGTTACCCTTGTTAAATCAAAATAGTAAAATCTTCATTAAAACATTCAGATTCCAAGAATTCGTTGTCAGAAAACAAAACCAAAAATACATAGGCCACAAGGATTTACACAGAACACGGGATCTGTGAGGATGACAAAGACTGAAAAGAACTAAGGCATGCCAAAATAATTCCTTCAGCAAATATGTATCACAATAACTGGATTAGAAAGGATTTGCCATTGAGAGCCCATGAACTTGGCTAACATTTTGATGACAAACACTTAGGCTCCTGTCACCTGTTGAGCATGTTTGTGTTTTTGTGAGTCTGTCTGCAGCCGGGAACACCCAGAGTGGGGAGAGGAGCGGGAAGGACCGCTGTCTCACACTTCACCGGCTCTTTTTCTTCTCAACACTGTTCACTTTCTACTCCTAAATAACTGTCACCAGTATCTCAGTAATTTCCTACTTGATCTTTCCCCACTTTGCAGAGTTAACAGGCAGTTTGTGTCATCCCAGATTAGCAATTGCATTCTATCCTTTTCCCATCTCCCAGCATCCCAATTCCCAGGGCAAAAAGTAATGTCCGGGTCACTCACCCCTAACATCTGATGCAAATAATAATACTGCGGCCCTTGATAATAGAGCAGGAAGGTTTTCCAGAAGAACCATACATTGAGGGAGAGCCAGAAAACCTAAAATGAAACAGAAACAAGAGATTGGAAGTGAAAGTTACACGTGCAAATTTTTCAGTGTTAACTTCATTCATAAAACCTGTATGCCTGTAGTTTCATAAACATATGGAAATGGCATGGGAAAACAAACTTCAAGCATTCAGCATAAAATACTTTACAATAGTAAAAGGAATAACTCCTATGTGAGCAGTTTTCACTTTCATTGAACCTCACGAAACTTTACTTTTGTGACTTTAGACTACTGAGAGCTGGCAAAACCTGCCACATACAAAACGCTCCTCCAAATCTTTAGTCAGATATCGCAGTTAAAGACTCAGAGAATCGAAACTAGCAACAAAGAGACAAAGGCAGGAAGAACTTGACCTCCAAGAAGATGCATCTTCTCCCCCAAACTTTCCCAGAGAGGGTCTAACAGAGAGCGGACACACGTACCAGGTGCGCCGAGCCCCAGCGGGACGCCGACCCGCACTGTCCCCGGGCCGTGGCACACGCGTGTACCGCACACCGGCACGGCGGACATCGGGGCACATCCCGCCACCCGTGCACCGACATCCCCAGCGGCGCCCTGCGCCGAGCACGCCGAGCACCTCCTGCACCGTGCGAACCGCCCCGACCTCCGGGGCTCCTCGGTGTGTGTGTCCCCCCCCGAGCCAGCCGCCACCCGGGCCGGCCCCGGCCGCCTATCAGCACCCCTACAGCCACCTCCCAAGCCTCCCCCGCAGGACCCCCCTACCAGAAAGAGGTGTTTGCTCCCCTCATTGGCCAGCCAGCTCCTCCAGGACGGAGCCATGGTGCGGGACGCCTGCGGGGCAGGACTCGGGGGGGTTGTGGGGGGGGAGACGGCCGGGCGAGCCCTCCTTTTCAGCTGGGCTGCGCCGGTCCTCCCCTCTCCCCACCCCTCACCCCCCGCCCTGTCTTCCGGCCCCGTAGCGCCGAGTTCCAGCCACCCGCCCCCCCCGGTTCCAGCCACCCCCCGGGCTCCGCCGCGGCCACCAGGCGCTGCCCCTTTGTCTGCCGCCGGCCGCGCTGCCCCGGAGGCTCCCCCGGGACCCACAGCCGAGCCGGCCGGAGCAGCAGGGGGGGTTCGGCAGGGGCCACCCCCGAAGGGGCTTTGAGTCGCCAGCGCCTCTGTCGCGGAGCGATGTGGCCGGCTCTTCGCATCCCCCCACCTTGAAAAGCGCTTTTCCCCTTGGGAGAAACCCGCCCGTGGGGTTCCCCCCGCGCCAACCTCCCCTCTCCCCACCGCTTTGAAATGTGATACAAAAAGCAGGAGGGAGCGGGGGAGCAGGCGTGTGTGCAAGTGTAGTGCAATTCGGGGGGAAAACAAAGAGGCTGTCCAAGAAACTACTGTTGGCCTGTACGTGAGGTCCTCGGAAGCCAGGAAGGGTGAGATTGTGCCATTAGGAGTTTGGTCCTTCTCCATCAGGTGGCCATGGGGGGCACTGGAAGAGGCAGGGTCCTGTGCCCGGCACAAAGCAACCAAGGATGCAGGCACAGTGGGTATGTAACGATACTGCAGCCATGATAAAGGTGCTATGGGCACCTCCACATCCAGAGCGTCTCCACTTTTTGTGGCGGTCTTCATATTTGGGTTGGGGTTGTGTTGTTTTTTTAGTTTTTGGGGCGGCAGAGTTTCACCAGATACTGATTTTTATATTAAGAAAAAGCTTAAAACCCCTTGTTGCTAGCAGCTTTTAAATATAACCCCCTCGTGAGTCACCAGGGGAGCTTCCACTCTAAACCAGGCATTGTGGTGCACACGCCTGTGCCTTGAGATAGCGGCAATGACAGCTGGCAGCAGAGCAAGGCTGATTTTCCAGGAGATGCCAAGTCCAAGGTGCAGTGCCAAGAAGTCTCATCCAATCCAGCTTGACCTGGATGTCTTTCTCTTACAACTCAGAAAGTTGCCATTTTTTTGTGTTCTTCATGAGCCACATACCAAGGGTTCAGAGAAAATTAGGTAGAAGCTAATTACCATCTTTCTCCAGTTCCATATAGAGATGGGGGGAGTGTATGACCCATTATGTGGCCCTAAATGTAAAGAGTATGAGTAGGGCGTGGCTCCTGTGAAGCTCAGTGTGGGTATTTTTGCTGTGGCAGGAGCCCTGTCTCAGAAAGTGGCAAGATTTCAGCAGCTATATGAGGTGCCAGGTGAAGTTTTGGAACAGCAAGACAGAAGTTTGCAGCTATTTTATATCATCAAATGACACTAAAAGGAGAACTAGTGAAAGGAAAAATACATATTTTGAATTTAAAACTCTCCAGAACCATAGTTTGGTGCCAAAGCAGCTCTAACAGCAGAAGGAATAGTATAGTTTATTCATCTTGTTTGCAGTTTCCGTTCATTTCCTCATTTCTGTTGGAATGTAAAGAGAAATGGAAGCCGCTTACAGAGAACCAGATGATGAAACTTCTCTAGACAAGAATGTCAAAGCTGGAATGACAGAAAATAAAACTTGTAGGGTATGTCATGCCTAATAATATGGGGCCTCGGCCAAAGCTGGAGCCGCAGCAAGCACAAACAAAACCAAAATAATTTGCCCATGCCATATGCTGTACTTCAAAATACCCTTAGAAATGTCTCTGAAAAATCAGCTTATGCAGGATTTGGCTGCCCACTCCCATGAAGCTGATGACTCACACACTAGCGACTGTTCTTCCCTGCCCACTTACCAAGCGCCATAATGCATGTGGAGTGCGTGACTCATGCTCCAGTCGACATCGGATCCTACATCATATCTAGGTACAGAGCAAGGAGTGTGTTTTTGTAGAAAACATTCCCTTTTTCTTTCTCCCTGTAAACTAGCGAGGGTTTTGAATCAATATCCTAAGAAGAGGCTGGCAGAGACCAGTGCCGCACTCATACAATTGCATCCTTCCTCCGCAGAAAAGGCTGAGTTTGCAGGCAACTAAATTGTGTTTTCCCAGGGGTCTCTGGAATTTTTCAGTCTTCCTTCTCTGTTTTAAATTATCCCATATGTATGTGAATGTGTGTTTTAAACTGCTTGGTAAGAGCACTCAGAAATGGCCGTAGGTGCTAGTTATAACCTGCATAATTAGAACAGTTATAACATGACTCTCAAACATCATTTGAGCACCAGCTCATCTCTTCTTTGCTTCCTGAACATCCATCCTCCAATTATGACAATCTTTGTGCTTCATCCTACCAGCTGGACAGATCACTGTCAAGGCAGGCAGTCCCTCTTAGGGACTGAGCACGTACTTTCTCTGATGAGGTTGCTGCTACTCCATCGGCAAAGTCACCCTGACTGCACAATCGCCTTCCAAGTCTACTTCCCATTGACATCCGCTACACTCAAATCTACTCTCCCGGAACTTGTTCAGGTACTTTACAACAGCTTGCTTAGTGTTGTAGTTAATGTTACATACATAGCTTCAAAGGTTTCTGGTGCCTAAATTTTGCTTATATACCAGAGAATGATCCAGAGTCAAATCACCAACACTCCTAGGTGTCTCCATCTCTCAGCATATTGTGATCATCCTGCAAGTTCCCGCGGTGACCACACATGTTGTGAGCACAACACTGTGTCCTTACAGTCAGGAGAGCAACCTGGTTACCTTGTTTTCTCTTCTGTCGCAATCTAGATTTAGGCAGACAGGACCTTAAATTCTGCCTGCATTGCTAAGGGAGTTGATCTAGTCTGCTTCTTGGAGTATTTACCCGTAACACAGAGCTTATGGAAGGAAAAGGAAATATTGGCACCAATTTCATTACAGAGAATGGGAAAAGTGGAGTTGCTGCACGATAGCTGAGTGATTAGAGCATTTGCCCAACAGTGGGAGAGCTGGACCTTTCTCAAAGAACTGAAGCCATTGCATTCACATCCCAAGAAAGTTTCCTAACTGCTGCCCTTCACTGGGGTCAAGAGAGGAAGCAATCTCCAAGTGAGCCACTGTGCAGCCAGGAATGCAAGAGAGAGAGGTCAAAGAAAATCAGAAAGGGATGTTGGCCAAGCGGTAACAGCATGCATTGAAGGAAGGGGGAGGATCATCTAGAGAAAGGAGATTTGGGATGCTAGTTCATTTTTTGTTTCTATTGGAAGAAAAAATGCAGAGCAAAATTCAATATTCAAAACATTCAGGAAAAAACTGCAATCACGGAAGAAATCAGAAACAGAAAGGTTTCCCCACAA
This sequence comes from Caloenas nicobarica, assembly GCF_036013445.1. Classification (NCBI taxonomy): domain Eukaryota; kingdom Metazoa; phylum Chordata; class Aves; order Columbiformes; family Columbidae; genus Caloenas; species Caloenas nicobarica. The sequence continues at coordinate 206,235,069 of NC_088245.1, read as the reverse complement.
ACAAACTTCTCGTATTTCTTAGAAACTTGCTCATTAAACTTAAGCTGTGTGCTGTTTGCCTTTTTATCTATAACTCTAGCTTGTAGTCACAATATAAGGGTAAAATAGCAATCACAATGTATGTCACTCTTAAGATCTGTGCCATGTGAGTAATATCCTGTGCGATGGCATATGGCTTTTATGGCATTACATGTTGTGTCCTTTCTTTCCTTTTTGAAACTGGATCTTTACATTTGCTGCATACCACAAGATCAGCTTGCTTTCTTTTATGCTCCCTGATGGACTCGGAGGCCTCCCTAGGGTGAAATGCTTCTCGAGATTTGGGTGAGAGCCAAGTTTATTAATTTCAATGAAGCTGCAGTGATTCATGGTGATGCATTATTTACTGCTGCTGTAGTGTCTAGGAGCATTTGGCATGGCCCAGGCCCACACTTTACCTTACCAGAGAAGTAAAACTTATGGCCACTGATTTCAAATGAAAAGTCAGACAACAACAGATGGAGATCTGATCCTCGGTTCTTGTAGGCACAGCAAAACGAGCAGTGAGGTACGAATACACTGGTAGAATGAGCGGTCTGTGTTTTGCTTCCACTGAAAGTCTCTCCTAAACCAAGCCATTTGGCCCCTGCTACAAGTTCAAGAATATGACAGGAGATCCTACAGTACTTTGTCCTCAAATAACCTCCTACACAATCTTGATTCAAACAAGAAAGATAACATGACAAGTCCAACACATGACAACATCGTTTATCATGAAAGAATGCAAGCACATAGCACACGGGGAAAATGTGTATAATAAATACAGCTGGAGTGCATTCCATGACAATTTGAGAGAAATGTCAGTTATATTTATTTTTCCAACTGTTTGTAAGATTTTCTTGAACACTTATTACAGAATTGAACCACATATCTATGGATCATTAACACGTAGCATTGTCTACCTTTCAAAAGGTTTTAAGTCCAGTCCACCTTCCACAGAATTTATGGGCCTTTCCTTGATTTTCCTATGAGTGGGATTCACGTCTGAGACTAGTACAAGGGTTAAAATATATCTTGCATTGATTTTAGAGGTTAAAGGAAGTATTATGTTCCCCCAAACTGGCATTCCAGAGATTCTCAACCAATTATTTCTGTATTGGGCCAATCAACTGTTTGAGCTTGAGCAATTAAAAATAAAAAAAATATTGCTAGCCTTTTTTTAAAACTTTTGAAGAGGGAAACAAACACAATCTACCAAGCTAAATGATCCCTTAATACATTATTCTTTGCTTTCTTTTCTTTGTGGATGCACTGTATTTTTAGACCAAACAGGACTAAAACCATTTTTGGGAGCACTGGTATTATCATGTATTTTGCTGTTACGCAGAAGTGAATCTACCCTCAGAAATTCCTTTTCAGTTTCATATAACCTTTGTACCCTTTTCCTGGTTAACTGAACAGACTGTGCATTTTGTTCTTAATTCTTCCTTCCAATACAAGGTTTCCAGAGTTGCAGGCATTTTAGGAGGTATTTAATCTTCCTTTCTAAAGAGGAAACCCCTTCACTTTATCCAACAGTCCAAAAACAGGCTCACTAATCTTGTAGGTAGGAGTACAAGTATCTTAATACATTACAGGATACTCCTCTGCTCATATGTCAAGTTACTGTGTTTTCCAATTTAGCTATAGCACTGCACTGAAGATTATTAACGCTTCCAAACCATGAATAAAAGCTAGTGAATGGAGCTGGTGTGGAAAAAAAGTTACTGAACAATCACACTAACACACTATGACTGAATAACACTCCCTTGTGATATGCACTTAATAAAAAAGTGATATCCTTCAAAGAGAGGCCAGAGCTTTAGCGAAAGCATTAATAACTGAGTCTTGGAACAATCCATGAAATAAGCAAAAACTGGGCATAAAATGCTTCATATCAGCACAGTCACTTCTTAGGCAGAAAGGGAGAGCTGGTTAAGAGTGTGCAGCAACAATTTCAGACAAGAAATAAACCATTATTTTACATCTCTGGTAGCTGCATCCCAAAGTGACATAGCTCATGGTAACATTGTGCCAGGGCATCCTGATTTGGTGCCAGGAGGCAAAGGTCAGTGCCAAATAACCTGCAGTATCCAAGTTTCCCAGGGGGCTCGTCGTGAATACATCTGTCCCAGTTAACTGAAAAATTTTAAACAATTACAGTACAAACTACAGCTCTTACAGTTTACAGAGCACAGTTTACAGAAACTCTTAAACTCTACAGTACAACATCCAACAACATACTTATGCAAGCATCATAAATATCAACATTGAGTAAACACTCATAATTCCCCAATTCTTGGAAAACTTTTTCCTCAGAAGAGTGGAGAGTTAAAAGCCTCAAGACTGCAGATGTGAGAGATTGGCACGTTCTTCTGCAGTAACTCTGCCAAACTGTTGTTTGCGCTCTTACTACAAAGTTAGTGGAGCAGGAAGAAAATTGGAAAGGCAAGGGCAAAGGAGGGCATGAAGTTAACAAAGGAGCTCTGAGAACTAAAGCTGACTTTTATCCATGATCAAAGAGAAAAAAAAAAAAAAAGAAAAATCAGGAAAACACTTTAGAGACAGCAAGATAAGAAGTGAACAAATTTTGGTCAGATATCCAAGATACTAGAAATTCCCACCTGATGAAGAGTTCATTCTTTGTCTGTTCACATTGCCATACCTCAGAATCCTCTTTAAAAAGGTGCCTTGGCCAACTTTATTACTCTTATTTAATCTGGGGTTACATTTGTCTTTGTAAACCTTGCTCAAATCACTCACGTAGTCTATTTCTATGGAAGTTCACTGCTGTCTCCACACTTGAGAAACAAATTCACATGGGAAGGCAGAAAAGAGCTATTTGGATATTTCTTCCCTAATTACTCTGTCTCAAAAAGTTTGCCTTCTGAAAGATGCCTTTAGGCTGCCTTCAAGATGTGTCTTGCTGCCTGCACAGATAGGGAATATGAAGTGCAACACATGCTGTTGCTGGAGACATTGTGACAGCACCAGAAAAAAACACCACCACAAAAACACATACGCAATGACTGGAACATACCAGGCCAGCAGTACAAACTTCAGGCAGAAAAGTTGACCATGCCATACAGCAGCACTGGCCAGGGGGTTGAAGAGTAATGCAAATATAGTGAAAGAGCAAGGTCTGCTTAGCTTGGAGAGAAATGGTGGTGTGGGATTCAGTCAGACAAAGCAACCACAGTTGGCAGTAAAAGAGTAAACACTAATGAGGGAAAGCACTCTACCACTCTTTAAATAAAGGGGAACACCAGCATGTGAATAAATATTTATACCCTGTTCGTGATTAAATTTAGCCAGGAAACTAGATGAGGTGCAGCAAAGTGCTGGAACAGCTTTCCAGTAAGAGCAGTGGGGAAAAAAAGAGAACTTGTTAAACGTTAGGGCTCTATTGTTTTATGAAAAGGACTGTATAATATGTTCCAGAGTAAGTGGAAGACTGTTAAATGATCCAGTTTCAGAAAATGTCTTCCAGTTCAAACATACTTTCCAGCAATCATTACTGTGACTGGGGGCTGCCACCCAGGAGTCCCAACATTCAGGCGCTGCCCTGACTTCACCACTCCTTCCTTTTTTAGTAGCATTTTTTTTGGTGTCAGAAATTTATTTTCAGTTTAATATTTAGTATAATGTTTCTCTCTCTTTTAATTAAAATCCTCTTGAACTTTCTTGAGGGTGTGCCTGTTATTGTCACAAATACTGTGCCTTACTCCAGAATTCAGCTATTTTTGCAGAAGTAATGCTTAACATTCTTACTTGGCAATTAACTGCACTGCAAATTTAACTCACATTCCTCAACTCATACAACTTACAGAGCCAATCTCACAATGTCAGAGGATCCCCACTCCCTGTTCAGTTTGATGAAGCCCAACGACATGGGGAACTTTCTGCGGATCATGTTGCATTTAGTGCTAAGACAAGGTAAATAGTATCAGGTAAGATAGTTTAGAGAAGAAAGATTGTGAACATTATGGAGGGGATAGACTTGAATCCCCTATTTTATTCAATTAGGCTCTCATCCAGTAAAGGTCTTAGGCATGCATTTAACTTGAAAAAAAACCAAGCACTGAGGTCTAGTCTGACTCTGCTTACAGTGAAGTAAAGGGATTTCTTTGCTCAGTGAGAGCTTTCAGGATATATCTAAGTGCTTTGTTGAATCGAAGGTTTGCACAGGAGTAAAGCAACATGGAAGTGCATGGAATTATGTCAGTTAGACTAGGAATAAAATATGGCTGGTATTTCTCCTTGTTCTCCCCTCAGTATTCAGAGTAAGCAGAGCCAGTTTTATTGAGACAGCCTTTCTGACGACCCTTGACACAAAATGCTGCTGGCTTGAGAACCTTCATTTTAAATGCATCTAAAGTTTAATAACACATTTAAATGTTATTGAATATCTAGAGGATTTGCTTGCGTGGATAGATGTGCTTGTAACTGATGCTATGACTTTTTTTTTCAGACCATGTCATTCTTTTGCAAAGTATCTAGGTAGAAAGTTAGGACTTTAGTTATCTGAAACTATTTTGGGCTTTCTTACTAGACAGTCTTCTGGGAGAAGCTGAAGGTGTCCTCATTGTATAATAAGGACATATTAGAGTTAATGCTTTTCTTTCCTCTGGAGCCGCAAGCGTTACACAAACCCCTGAAAATTAATGAAACAGTTTCTGGTGAGGCTACTTAAACTGAACCAAGAGCATCATGAAAGCTGGGTCTGGAGTTTGTGTGCAACCAATTCCACAACTCAGAAATAAATACTCTTGGATGGCAGTCACACCTCTCAGCTATGCAGTAAGTGAACAATTTCCACAACAATTTAGTATCCTCTGACCGTTTTTTATGACAGCACCATTCTCTTTTTCCTTATTTATGTGGTGCCTCTGAAAAATTTGCCGCACTCACCTTTCTGTATTGCATGTCCAAAATATGTTTGCCAAAGGCCTCCCCCTGCGAGCAGTGCCACTGTGGATTATGTTTAAGCCTCATTGAAACTAAGGGTTGTAACCAAACTCACATCCATCATTTCTCTCATTTAAGAGAACCATAAGAAGAAGTCACTCAGGTCCACCAATGAAAAAGGTTGTTGAAAAGAAATATCCCCAGAAAAGAGGCACTTTACTACTCCAAAAGGCAAGTGTGCCAAAGCTGAGTTTATTACAGGGCAGAGTTTGCTATTTATTGATTTAAGAGGACCAAAGTTTACATTTTCACGTGAAAGTATTGCAAATTAAAAACAAAAGAAATAAATGGAAGAAATAAAAGAGATGCGGCACCTTGAATAAGAATATCAAGATGTGTAGCTGATGAAAAAAACATGGAGTGCATACAAAAATAATCTGTTTTCTTATGAGGACCCTTGCTAGGAAAATAGAAATGTGCATTCTTTATGAACCAAGAGTTTTTGCAAATATTTATTCTATCAGGAAGTGCTTGGGTTCTTCATGCATATTTTCTTCAACCATTTTTTCTTTCTGCAAGTCTAGCTCGATTGATTAAAAAAATAAAGGAATAGTGTAGAGAATAAAGACATGGTTTCTTCAATTCATGTATATTCAAAATTAATTGTTCAGTAATTCCAATTTCCATCTCAGGGAAAGTATTAAGATATAACTAACTTGGAAAAAAAAAAGCTTTTGTTCCCCCCAAGTAAGAATTCTTCTATCGTTATTCCTTCTTGTTTGTTTAAAGTATTATGAACGCTTTATAAACTAGAATAGGTGAATAACATCTATTTTCAATTATGCTGGGCTTTTAGAATTACTGCAGTAATTCCTCCTTAGTTGATAATTTGTTGCCTAAAAGCAGTTTCACTCTTTGAATGTTATTAAAAAGCAAAAGTTTTTTCTCTCACATACATAATTTGGAGCACATTAAATCATTTAAATGATGAATGATATACCAAGTACTCTTAAGCATATTTTTTGGATGTGCTTTTTATTGCCCTGTAGCCTTAGTGGAATTTAAGCTATCATCATCTGCTTTGGAAGCCAAAAACATGATTTGCAGTATCAACTAAACATTTACTATTAATTAATTTTAAATAATTTAGAGCAGAGAGATTTATAAAGATGTTAAAGGTAAAGGTTAGTTAAGGTTAAAGGTCAGTAAAAAGCATCATTTTTCAATAATTTAATACAAAGCAAATTTTGCTATTTGATTAAGAGACATGAGGGGAAGGTGAAATACGCTTGCCAGGAATGAAATGCATTTACATTTTCCTGCCAGTAAAGGTAATCCACTGACATCAGAGACAAAAAGAAATAAACAAACAGGATATAGTCAATTCTCTGTGAAAATGAAAAACATTTTTCTGTAATTAAATTGCTTCCCAAAGGAAATAAATTTTTCAGCTCAATGCCAGAGTCTTTCATCAGATAACATTCCCCAGCATCTACAAGGAGATTGCTGGAACACTAAGGTACTGGCATTTTTAAGTACATAAATCTCTAAGATTTTATTTGACGAGTATTAATGCTTTTAATAGGAAAAAGCTAGTTCAGCATAAAATTATTTTTATTAGCTGGTTGCTGCTCACTTTCATCCGCAACATTTCTCTCCTTTCCTTGTTTTACTACACATTGGTAAATAAAAGCACAGAGGCATTCTCATCAGGTTTCTCTGCAAGCTGAGCTACCTGTCATCTAGACTGTCCTGGATACATCATCTTCTACCAAGACATGCTCTCTTGTGGGAAACTGAGGACTTTAGCTACCCATCTAAAATTTACAGACATGCAGCAACTTGATCAGTTTGTAATGGCTGATCTCAGTAAAAGATTTCACCTCTTTTTGGAAGTAGGTCCTTCATGAAGGGTTCTTTTTGGAAACAGATTATCAGTTTGCCCCAAGAAACAAAAATGTAGTCCATGTTGATAGTGGAGCAAGTAAGAAAATAATTGAATGAATCCCAGATCACTGGGGATGGCCATTAGATCTGGTGTTTGTCAAGTGGCATCTGATACTGAATTTTTACATTTTGTCCCCAGTCCAAGGAGATTTAGACCATTATTTCCCTACCACCAGTTTCCAGGGTAGGCTGGAGTGTGGATAAGCCACTGAAATGCTATCCAGTGTGCTAAATTATACAAAAATCAGGCAGTAAAATGGAAGAAGAGCACAAGTCACATCTTGACTCTGCCACAAGTGGAAAAGCACAAATAGAAAGTATAAATTTGCAGTTGCAGTCCAAGCTCCTAGCACTGCTGCTGAGTAGCACATTAACAAACTAATACAACTTGTTGAAAACAGCTGCTCCTTGAATTAGTTCACCAGGTGCTTGCCACCTTCTTTCGTGTGACATGTCACACTATTACAGTAGAAACAGATGGATCCAGAAAATCAGATATTTGTATTAGTATTCAATGACTGTTGTAATTTGAGATACAGAATTTCACAGTGTTTCTTCTGACATGCTGTGCTATGTTTCAAGAAGATGTGATAAATGTTAACAAGGCATTACAATTTGTAACCATGAAAATTAAAACCACCTGTATGTTTTTCCAAACAAAGATTTTTGTAATTTCCACTTTGGAACAAATCTGGAAGACAGTTTTCATTGTGATTCAAAATGCCAGTGTTTCCTGTGAAACAGACCTTTCCTTTCCCCTTTCCCTTCCTTTCCTTTCCTTTCCTTTCCTTTCCTTTCCTTTCCTTTCCTTTCCTTTCCTTTCCTTTCCTTTCCTTTCCTTTCCTTTCCTTTCCCTTCCTTTCCTTTCCTTTCCCTTCCTTTCCTTTCCTTTCCTTTCCTTTCCTTTCCTTTCCTTTCCTTTCCTTTCCTTTCCTTTCCTTTCCTTTCCCTTCCTTTCCTTTCCTTTCCTTTCCTTTCCTTTCCTTTCCTTTCCTTTCCTTTCCTTTCCTTTCCTTTCCCCTTTTCTTCCCTTCCCTTCCCTTCCCTTCCCTTCCCTCCAAAAAAACACAGTGATGGGCAATAAAGTTAACACTGCACTGGTAGTAGATCCTGTACCAATGTAGCTAAGTTCCAAGTCTACTGCAGAATCCATGACTTCCAACCCATGTTTGTACCAAGTGCCCTTGCTTCATGTCTGTCTCCTTCCATTCTTCTCTGGTTTCTGCATAGGCTTCCTCATCCTGCAGCTGAAGGAAGATGGCACTAGAAGCAAACCACACACCCCTTCTCTCCTCCCTGAGGGATAACACACCCCAGAGCAGCACTGCTGAGCACTGGGGATGAGCAATCTCAGAAGGTGAGTGAGGAAGGTAGAGGCTTGCAGAGCAGGGACAGTCCTGAAAATGAAGAAAGTGGATGAGGAACAGGGAGTCCAGCAAGCTTCTGCAGCCCTTACCCTGAGATAAAGTTCTGAAGGCTGAGGGAGCTCAGTCTCTTTAGCTTGGAGAAGAGGAGACTGAGGGGTGACCTCATTAATGTTTATAAATATATAAAGGGTGGGTGTCACGAGGATGGAGCCAGGCTCTTCTCGGTGACAACCAATGATAGGACAAGGGGCAATGGATACAAACTGGAACATAGGAGGTTCCACTTAAATATGAGAAGAAACTTCTTCACAGTGAGGGTAACAGACACTGGAACAGGCTGCCCAGGGAGGCTGTGGATTCTCCTTCTCTGGAGACATTCCAAACCCACCTGGACGCCTTCCTGTGTAACCTCATCTGGGTGTTCCTGCCCTGGCAGGGGGATTGGACTGGATGATCTTTCGAGGTCCCTTCCAATCCCTGACATTCTGTGATTCTGTGATTTTGGTGTCTCAGCAAGTTTGGGCAGGGAAGGAAGAAAGGAAGGAGAAGGGGAACAGTGCCCACAGCCAGAGTGACCTCAAAATCTATGGAACTGTTTCCAAGAGGTTTAGTAGGATTAGTAAATACATAAGTATATGTGTCTCTCTCAAAGGAGTTTGAACACTGTCATCTGTTGCACTATTTACCTCTTTAGCTGAAAGCTGGAATTCCACTAGCTTGTTATCATCATCTGCAATGCACCAGTCAGCCAGGTGTTAGGTAAGATACACTGCAAGGGCAACAGTCACACCTGGACGGGAGTGCCGAGCCCCTGGGTGGTCACCGCACCCCGCAAGACACAAAAATAGACATCACTCACTGAGCACTGGTAATACAAGAGTGATACAACAATTCATCTCATCTTGCAGGCAAACTTGTGCATGATATAGGTGCTGTTTGTACAGCCACAATCCTAAACTTCAGTCCCTTTTAACTAAATTCCACAGTACTTGTGCCTGTATATGTTTAAAAACAAATATATATTTACTGAAAGTAACATCTCTTTGTTATAGCCACAACCATTGTGATGATAAATTGGAAAATGCGTCTTAAAGAGCCTGATAGCATTTTATATTTGTATCCATTTGTTTTGTATTACACAATATTTGTAAGCATCATTATTTTCAATTTTAAGTACTTAATAGGAACACTTTTTGCATCCATTTCCTTTTTTATCATTGCTGTAGCTATAAAAATATGTACAGTTCATCTTTTTAAATAAAGAACTGCCAGTGCTTTGGAATAAAGTTGTTCTCATCAAACAAAGAATCTGTACCTACTACAGAGAAACTGTCATTCTTGCTGGGGAATGCTTTGATTGTTTACCTGTTGTTCCATATAAATTCTAAGTGATAGAATTCACAATTGCCTTTGAATGTGAAGACAACATTTGAATTTAGCTTTCCCATTGAACTTTATTCTTTGTCTTTGCTGTAGAAATGAAGAACTTGTCTTTGGAAACCCTGTTGTTCAAAGAACGTAAATAGCCATGTGTTTTGAGGAACCATGCTTGCTCCCACGACTTTCCTTCTGCAGGAACAAAGGCAGCAAGAATGACGGACTTGTGCAGAATCGCAAAAATTAAAAAAAAAACAAAACCAAACCAAAACAACAAAACAAAACAAACACCATACCAAACACTTGGAGATTTGCAACACTGCTCCACATTAGTTCACACAACTTGTATAGTACATGTACTTTCTGAAAGCAAGAAAAATTGACAAAGTATTGGCATTATATAATATTTCTAATCACAACTTCCATCACTTGCATTATTTTAAGCTAGCCTAGATAGTGATGTTCCAAAGGAGTATCAGATGCATACTGAACTGTGACCAGTGCAATTCTAATTTAGCTGGACATTTCTCATGCTTTGATTATCGATATATATAAATGAAGGAAACCTAAGGGAGTCATAAGCTGGTGAATGAGTGCCTTTAACATGCCGTATAAAAAAAGAAAAGAAACCAAAACCATTTTGTAATATAACTTTTAAAGCTGTTATTTAACCTGTTTGTTACATTAAAAATTGTCTTCCTGTTATTTCAATGAACTAAAATGAAGTAATTCTGAACAGTACAATAAACTTCCTAGAAATGTCAGTTCCTTGGGGTAACCTAGCCTGGAGGCTGGAAAGTTTGCTTTTGCATTGGTTTCATTCCAGAGATAATTAAGATGATACGGAAAAGGTCGGGCAATATTGTATCTAAAAAGGCATCATGGGTTTACAACAAGATTCACATGTTTATGTTTAAAAAACACACTGAAAATAAACATCTTCAATGAGTGAATACACGAGGAGAATGACAGAAGTGTTTTTTATATATCTAGGTAACTACTCATGTTAAGAACATCACCACCACTGGCTAATATCATCCTTGACTGTGACTTTTCATCTTTTCCAAAGATGGGACAGACACAAGAAGATGGAGTGAAGTCAAGGCAATTAATATCAAGGATATTAATAACTATAATAGGTGGTACAAGCCCACCAGCATGGTCAAGTTTTTTTTGTAAGCATGATGCTGATGAATTTGAAGGAGGTCAATGAAGTGGTTTTCAAGAGTTTTACAGCAAGCTCCTTTTAGCAAAAAAAGCAAAAAGGGAAAAATTCCAGATTATGTTTGCTGATTAATTTAGTAAGTGGAGCAGAAAGGTCAACAGTACTGGCTGATTAAGGTTGGTGATTAACATTGTGATAGCAAATGAGAGCTAATAACCAAGGTACTTCATAGCCTAAGTATTTTATGTTTGATGTGTCACTGGAAAGGCGTGACCAGTAAAATTAAAGAGGAATTTTCCAAATGAAGAAGGTCAGTTCACAAATTATTGTCAAAACCTTCAGTACAGGTGTCAGGGACAAGCTGCAGTATCTTCACATGCTGTCTGTAAAGGGAGATCAGCGATAGATTCCCTAATATTTCAACGTTCATGTTACGCTGGGAAGTATTACTGTTTTTACTATTCCTGAAGTGATCAGAGCCATGGAAACATAGATAAACAGGCAAAAGATAGTTGAGAAGTTTTTTTTTTCTATGAGATTAATACTCTGGTTCTTTATCTCACTAATTTATCAGTCAAAGACAGTTAAAAAAAACAACACTACTTTGACTAAAAGAGAAAATTATTAAACAAAAATCAACAACCTCAATCTCGTTTTTCGAGTCAGATGTCTAGACTTCAAAGACTTTGGAGCAGTGACCGGAAACCAGGTTGCTGTATTTTTCCCCTCTGCTCAGAGAAGTGTTTTCAACCCTATAGAATCCTACAATGAATCTGTGTGTAGAAGAGCAGAGTGTCATGCCATCATCAAAGGGAAGAATTTGCCTCCAGCCCAGACCTGCATGACAGCCTTATGGTCGGTGTGCCCTCCCTGAGGCTGAGGAGTATATTCATCATTAATCTTCCTGCATCTTGCCCATATGCTCTCTCTATCAAGATACTGAATGAAAACAGATATCAACTTGCTCTGTAAGAAAAAAAAAAAAAATCCAGTAGCATTTAACAAAGTTCCCGGTTTGTCAAGAGTTCTGAGAAGACCTACCAACTGTAGCCCAACTGTAATTAAAATTTTCAGATGAGAACAGGACTTGGGTGAGAACATGTAGTGGGCAGCCTGATAGCTGCTGGGAGCAAGAGATGCCTAGGCCCAGGTAGAAGCACAACCTTTAAGATGCTTGAGAATTGCCAGTGTTAAAATGATGCATCTAAAAGAGCATGAAGTAGTGACTGAGCTCAGATAAATAGGAGATTCATGTTAATGTGCAGGGAAGGAGTCAGGAACCATGCTAACTGGGGCCATGTGAATACCTTTGGCATCCAGAACCATAACCACAAAGACTGAGCAAACTGACACAGTACCAACAAAATTAGTGGTTTGGGGACAGCTCCAGGGAACAGACATTTGTGTGACAAGGTCCAGAAAGACTTTAGAAACCTCACAAGGTTGTAGAGGACAGAGAGTCGGAAAAATATGGTGGCAGACTGACTAGTTAAGAGAGTTTAAAAGGGGGAAAAAGGAAAAAAAATTCTCGTCTCTCAGGAAAAAATCCCAAGAAACCAAAAAACCTGCACAAAACAAAAACAAAACCCCGAAAAAATCCCCCAAACCAACAACAACAACAAAACTGACCATGCCATCCTATCATATTAACCCAGACCTGCCATAGGACAAGATGTGCTAATCAGGCTGCTTCTCCTGTCTTCAGAAGACTGTCTCCCTACTCTTAATAAATCTTGTTCTTTAGCTGTTGTTTTGTTGTTTGTTTTTTTTTTTTTTTTCATAAATCCTTTGATGGAAAATGCTCAGCAAATGAAGCATCTTGCCATTCAGAATTTTCTTTTTATTCATTTTTTTCTTTTTTTCTTATCCTCTTCACCTGGTGTGTGGGCCCACACTTGTCTGCGCTGTATGGTACACAGGATATTCTGTTTCCTTGCGAGCTTTTTTATTGTGTTCATTACTGCAGAAAATAAACACCTCTAACTTCCACAAATTTGTGTGCAGCCTTGCGAGATGTCCTCATTTGACAGATGAGAAACTAGAGTAATTTGTCCCTAAAATGCTTAATGATTCTGAGTGGTTGAGGTTCTACAGTTCCTACATACTTTGGTTTTTCCCTCTTCTGATCTCCATTTATGTTCACGTTCCGCTTGTTACTTTACAAGACCAATAGCCCTCCTCAGCTTTGTGCCTTGTCAGTGCTCAATAAACAAAGCAGAATGATAGAAGACAATATTTTCCCACACAGATTGAGAAAGAATTTGCAGTTCTGGCCATCTTGCCAGGCACATGTCAAGTATTAGTTAGTTAAACAATGGTTTGGGGAAGAGAGAAAGTTTGGACCTTTTCTTTGCCTCCACTTTTTCAAAACAGTTCCGCAGTCCAGGCCATGTAACACACAGGCAGATTCAGTTCATAAGGGAATTGCTTTAGGGACTATCAGCTCTCCAGCCCACAAATACATGTATTTCTGTAGTCTAAACATAAGAGATATGTCTCTCTAGCACTGCAAAGCCAGTTCAGTTTTCAAAGTTGACTGTCCTGGAGGCTCCAGTCTCTGTGCGATGTTAAGTGATCCAAAATGCAGAAAGACAACATGTCGTTTGTATTATTATTTATTGTATTCCAAACATCCAAGTTCGGAGTATAAAAGCCTGAAAAAATGCTTTAGCGTGCAATATCCATTCTGGGTCAGGCAAACGGCCTCATACACTGAGGGCAGTTAGGGTCAGATGCCTAAGAAAAAAAGAGAAGAAAACAGTGAGAGTCTTAGGGATGCCTCTGCAGAATAATCTTCCAGCATCTCACTATTCATGGTCCAGGGACCCGAGAGTTAGTCTTTTTTTTTTTTTTTTTGAGGTATTTTTCCTTCCATTGGTTGTCCGTCACTTTAAGAACCACATAGACTTTCAGTGTCCACTACCTCCACTGGTAGAAAATTCCACGGCTGAACTATAGATGAACAAATATTTTATTCTCCTGCATAAGGCCACTTACCTACCAATTTTGTCTTTCCTGTAGAAGCATAGCTTGTAGGAGGATCTATTCCATGATCTTCCCAGGCACAGATGTGAGGCTGACAGGTCACTTGTTTCCACGGTCCTCTTTTCTACCCTTCTTAAAAACGGGTGTGATGTTCCCTCTTTCCCAGCCACCAGGGGATTCACCTGACTGCCATGACTTCTCAAGTATCATGGAGAGTGGCTTGGCAACTACATCAGCAAATTCCCTCAGGAGTCCGGGATGCATCTCATCAGGTCCCATAGATTTACGTATGTTCAGGTTCCTCAAGTGGTCACAAACCTGATCTTCTCCTCCAGTGGGAGGAACTTTGCTCCTCTCAGTCCCTGTCTTGTGGTCACAATCCAGCTTGAAGTTATGAAACAAAACGAAGAACTGGAAGTAAAAAAAATAAAAGCTTTTATGTTTTTAATGGTGACTAAACTGCATCAACATTTAAGTAACATCAAAGAACTAGATGTGATGGAACAAAGCTGATTTAGAATTGTTAAAAGATTCCGCGTCCTAAGTTACAAACATTTTGGATGGTGCTGAGCCACTTCGCTACCTACTAAATCCAATCAAAAATCCTACTTACTAAGTGGTGGTACAGTGTGTTCTAAGAGAAGGAGAAACTAAAGAAAAACTAAAGAAAATGAAGCCTTAGAAATAATGAGCAGTGTCAAAAAGCATCTGAAAGTATAAACAAACTGCGAAAAGAGACATTACTGAGTAAGGTTGGTACATTGAGGATCTCCTGGAAGATGCTGAAGAAACAGTTTGTGAGAAGATAGCAGGGAAAGAAATGTTACTGCCAGCTTGGAAGAAGCTGCGGTATGACAACCTCCAATCACATAGTTGTACAGAAGAAAGATAATTACATGCGGACTGGGAAAGAGAGGAAAATGGATATGATTTAATTATCTCAACAGAGCTGACTTTAGCCACATCTGAAGAAAAATAGAAGAAAGGTCATCTAACAAAAAAAAAAAAAAGTGAAGCTGCTAAGAAGCAAAGGAAAATGGTAAACAACATTTTAAAAAATGAGGAATGGGAATAAAGAAAGGAAGAACTCCCAGTCCTTGTCCTTATTAAATGGGATTTTGTCAAGTCTAATTCTGTAAGACATTCAAACATAACAAGCAATCCACAGAAATTGTGAAAACAAGGATCAGACTGCTGCAGAAGCTCATAACGTGCGTCATGATGCCTGGCCCCTAAAATCAACCAAATGTTGGAGACAGGAGGAAAAAACTTTAAAACACTTCAGCAAAACTGCCCTAAAGACTGCCTTGGACTTCTGTATCAGTAACTTGGAATGAGGGTTCTTGCAAAGCCAGAGATATGTCAAGGATTGTAAGACTATCAAAGTCTACAGATAAATATTTGTGTTATGATCTGCCGTTATGAAGCCATACAAAGTTTCACAGAGCAAATCACATTGGGATGGGAAACAATCAGATAAGACTGTAATGCAATTTAATTCATAACAGGAAGGTCAACCTGAGCTGGAAAGCAATACAACCAAGCCTCACTGTATTTCAAAATGCAGTTCAGATCCAGACAAAAAGACCGGGTTTGTCCTCACATCTCTGCTGTGAGACCTTATTGCAGCTTTTTAGTACTTAAACGGGGCCTATAAGAAAGATGGGGACAGACATTTTAGCAGGGCCTGTTGTGATAGGACAAGGGGTAGTGGTTTTAAACTAAGAGGGGAGAGTCAGGCTGGACATGAGGAAAAAATTCTTTATGCTGAGGGTGGTGAAACCCTGGCCCAGGTTGCCCAGAGAGGTGGTGGATGCCCCATCCCTGGAGACATCCCAGGCCAGGCTGGACGGGGCTCTGAGCAACCTGAGCTGGTGAAGATGTCCCTGCTCATGGCTGGGGGCTGGGCTAGATGAGCTTTGAAGATCCTTTCCAACCAAAACTATTCTATGATTCTATCATGTGATTCTATGCCTTCTTGTTTCTGCGGTTTTCTTTTGAAATTTCATAGCCAAGAAATGAATCTCTTGCTCTGCTACAAATCCAACTTAGTCTTTGCATTTTGATAATTTTAAAGTGAATTTGGATGAATCTGAGCAGTAAAAGACATCTTACTTTTTATGGGTCAACCAATTGCGATAAAATATTAATACAGGTGTAGTCTTCCTCTACTTTGTGTAATCCTCTCTGTGTGTCACATCTTTCTTTTGATGACAGAGGAAATGATCAATGCACAAGTGGCAGGAATAGAGCCAGGATATGGCAGAAGGCAAGTGACAACATTTTTTAAAATAGAATGCATTAAGGGAGACCCAGCAAACAACCGTCATTTACACTGTCCATAATGCTCACCTCAAGATGTTATAATGCACTTTACACTCAGAAAAACTTGGCAGATAATGATACTGGCTGCGTATCAGTACTCTTGGTGTCAATGGAGATTCTTACAAATTATGACACATCATTTTTTTTTCCCAACAACATGCTTTTGAGGAAACTCCTATCATTATTTGTTTTTTCACATTCTTCAAGAGGTGGGTTTCAATGATCTTTTCCAACTCTGTTTCCACAGCTAGCTCCATTCTTTTTGGAGTTGCTGTGACGTATTGGAATTCTTTGCTTTTAATTGGAAGGAGAGAAGGCTTAAATCTTAAATTCCAGTCTCCAAAGGAAGATGCCATGAGTTGGCCTATCATGATTTACAGGGATCGAATTAAGAAATTCTGTCAAACCTGATATACAATAAATTTGGGGTTTCAAACACAGTTAGAATTTTAAAGACAACATATAAAGAAGGTCATCCTGCCTTACTTTCTGAGCATCACAGGTTAAAGGACTTTATCCAGCAATTTCTGCAGCGAGCATATAGAAGAAATACTTTATGACGAAGCTATTTTTCTTAAAGATACCCACTGTCATTTAAACATTCAAGTGATAAAAACATCTTCCACAGCCATTGGTAACAGTAACTAATTAGGCTCAAGTATCACACCTGAAGCCAAACTTTAATTCTCTCACTTATTTTCAGAATGCTTACGAATTGCTTGATACTTCTGTTTGAAAACAGTAGCCAGATCTAGACAAAATATTCCAGCAGTGGTCTTCTCTGTTCTGCATATTACTATAAAAACTGCCTCTTCAGGTGAAATTCCTCTGATGGTAGATCCAAGTACTTTCTTTACCTTCAACTACACCACCACATTTGAGGTTTGCACTTGATTTGCTATGGATCATGTCCCAGCTCTTACCTCAGAATCATTTTTCCAGGAGACAGTTCATCACCCCATGCATAGACTTTTTTTCTTTGGCATTCCCTATGGCTTTATTAAGAAGTAAATTATTCGATATGCTCCTTATCAAGCTGTAGAAACCTATATTTGTCCTGTCCTCCAACTTGCATGTTGAGTGTGTTCATTTTATGTTTTCTTTTGAATTAATTAATAACCAGCTCAGAAGCATCAAGCCAAGACCATCAAGAGGAAATATCAGATGTTTGCTATTTTGTTTTAGGAAAATAAGAGTAATGTTTTTATCATTCAATATATGCTACACTTATACACATATGAGTGTAGTCTCTTAACTAGCCCTTAAGCAATTAAAATTTTTTAATAGATTATACATATCTAATATTACTGCTTTCCTGGAGACAGTCTTTGGAAGTTAATAAACTTGTCCACTGAGCAATTTTGAAGACTAAGTTAAGTACTTAGGTATCTGCACTTCAAGATTTAGGATGTTTAGATATTACTATTACTTGAAGTTTAAATATTGTTATGAAGTTTTTAAACTCAAGTTGGAGAGGAGGAAACAGCCAAAGAGCAGAAGAAAAACAGCCATCGGTCATTGCAGCTGAGATAAACAGAGACTGCATAACTAAGTTTTAGTATCTTTTTTTCCTGGCAAGATTCTCTGTTTTTAATTTGCTAGACCAACTTGTTGATTTTTTTTTTTGATTTTTTTTAATATTTGCCTGTCTGGAAAGAGATGCATATGAACCTAGGGGAAAAGAAGATGTACTTAAAACAGTAGCACAGCATAAAATGTTCAGACACTGGAAAGAAATGACCTCATCCTATTTTCGCCTGATTTGGCTGGTTGTAAGAAGTGAGCCGGCCATGAATCTGTTCCAGTAATTCTTTGGAGGACTCAGGTACACCATTAAGAGGTGTAATGCAGTTCCTCTTCCTCCACGTTAATATAATGGATATTTTGGAAGTTTAAAATGCACAAAAGTTAACTATAAAGTTAGTCTTTCCATAGAAACATTAACCACATCATAAAGGAATGTATCACAGTGTGTACCGTAAGCAGTAAGATAAATTATCCAAGACATTTTTTTGCAGTAGGGAAAATTATGAACTAATTAGATCAAATAAATCCACTCCTGAATGGCCATAGTCTTCTTAAGGCTCTGTTTAGCAAGGATAGTGCTTTTAATTTCTCTTCTAAGAAAAACAAAACAAAAACCTGCTTTCACTTAGAAAATGAAACTAAAATGAAAAGGATCTAATCTAAAAGTTATTTTCTGGTGGGAGTGTCTCTGCAAGTTCTCTCTTCATATTCTTGGTTTTTGTCCTCCAGCATGCTTAGATAGGTATCCCAGATCCATGAAACTCGACACAGCATTCAGCTTTACTGGTTATATCTTGACAGTCAATCTTGTCACATTGGTCCAAGCCTTAGCTTATGTATCGGCCTTCTCTTTCTTCAGTTTTAGCAAAAAAGCTGTATCCTTCTCCTGCTTCGCAGTAAAAACCTTCTCAGATTAATCAGGCGTACCTCTCAAGCACACTGTGAGAAGTCCACACAGTATACTATTAATAGCTGAAACAGATTTCTAAGTTGTAGTTATGCACATCCAGAACTAATTCATCTGCCCACACATGTTGATTCCAGCACAAATCTCTTTCCCCACCAAGCGGGGACATATATTTCTTGTTTTTTAAAGGAAACGAGAGCTACAGGCATTCCAGACTGCAACGGGGTTACTCGTCTCTCTCTTTGTTGCAGTGAGGCGTAGGTACACATACACAGAGATAATCTCTCTCCAATGTTTTGAGAGAAAACACTAACAAACAAAACATAGTTCCCAAAAATATTTCAGGTTTGCAGTTCATACTTTCTGTCAAATAGACAAATGAAAATTTAGTTATGTTCCTGGAGGGATTTATTTGTGGGCTTTGGGTTGTGGGGTTTTGGTTGTTTGTTTTTTGTGGGGTTTGTTTGTTTGTTTGTTTTTAATCAAGACAATATCTTGTGGTCTCTTTACAAATGAAAAAAATGTTAGAAATTTAGGGAAAAAATTTGGAAGATTGGAGCTAAATTCTGATGACAATTCTTCAAGCCTAATCCAAAACAATTTCATTAAACTCAGTCATGTTTCTCTAGATTACTGCAGTGTAAATGAAATTCAGCTTCGTTTCAAATGTCTAAGTGATGTTTGCAGCGTACACAGACACTTGCACAACCAAATGTCTTTCCTCTTGCAAAAAGGGCTTATGATTACCACAAGGTAGTAGTTGAGTTCAAGGTAAAAAGGCTGCATAATCTGATCCAAAGTTTATGTGACAAATCCTCAGTGTACTTGCATAACTAGCTGACAAATTATAAGCTTTTTTTCCCTGAGAGTTTTAAGTACCTTTTTCAGCACATCCTCATATCTAATAGTGAAAACTGGTCTTTAGCCATGAGATACTGTGTGTAATGGAAGAGGTTTACATTATACATAAGGTTTCTAAGTTACATGAGCTCAGTAACGACAGTGAATCACCTGCTAGACCATAAAGCAGAAAGCACAATGGTTTCCTCCAGAGAAGACAGAACAGTTTATGCATAATGTGTAGCGTTGTTAAAATGTTTTTCCCAATGGGGCAATAAAGCAGTTCTGAGCAGTCACAGAAGGGAGGAAAGTGTTTCATTCCCTTTTGCCTTTGCTTCAGAAATAGCAGCTGTGCCAAAGACATGAAGGGATGAAAAGTGTTCAAAAGTGGAAAAATGAGCAGATTTAGTCTGCTATAATTCAAACTGTAATGGAGGAAAATCATAGCTACCGTGTTGAGACACAAGTATTGTGAATATGAATGAGTGAATTATATATATAATTAATTCTACTGAGAAGTATAATTAGTTAATTGTATAATGCGAGGGAGATTGTTGCTTCCTATACACTCCTCAGCAGCAGAGTGCCAGGCACCTTGATACACCCTTCCAGGAATTTCTGTATCATAAGCAGTTGCTTCACAGAGATGCTCCCCTCTCTCCCTCATCTTGCAAAGGTGTAAGAGTGGGCATGGCATCATTTCCACCTCTCTGTGGAGGTGGCATCATACCTCAGAAGGAGGCATCATACCTCAGTTTAGAGTTGGCAAAGCCATTCCAAGGCATTTTAGTGCTTAGGGCAGGATGTTAATTTGCCTTTCCCTCGCTGCTCCAGCTCCCAGCCCCACTGCTCCTTCTCCACCAGGCAGATCCCGTGGCCATTAACGCTCTTGTTCTGCATCCCTGATACTCCCTCACACATACCAAAGGACACTTTTGCATTGTCCTCAATATAACTCTTCTCCCCGGAAGATATAATGAACTCTAAGTTGTCCTGAGAGTTCAAGCTACATTTTCTCAACTCTGGGAGAACTGTAAGATCCTCAGGATTTACAAAAAAATGACGCCTTGGGCCTGTGATGTACGTTTTCATGTAAATTCATGTGGTACTTTCCTGTACTTCAGCTTTCCTTTGTTACATTTTCAGGCTTTAGAGACTATGAACATGGTTCTACTTTCCCTTCAGCAAAACAAACGTCAGTTTGTTAATATTGGACATTTAATAGGTCTGTTCTTGGCAGCCCTCTGGGGGTTTATATTTGCTTTTAAGGGCTTAACAATAAAAGAAATATTCCTGTGAGCAGTGATATTTCTGTGGTATCCTCTCTATCACTGGTTTGTCGGTTCAGTTCAAGTATAGGCTAAAAAATGTAAGTGGAAAGATCTCAAACACCTTTTAAAGTTTGTTTCTTTACAGTAGTTCAAATGCAGAAAGTTCTGTTGATAAGCAAAACTTCCTTAAGCACAAGGCTTACTAGTCAAAACTCTATATACCACAACATACTGACATTAATTCTTGGTATGACAGTGAAACAACTTATTTCAGTTTTGTGGATCTTAATTTGTTCATTACATGGAAATAAAAAAAAATATTTTTGGCTTTACTTTTAAAGAAAGGTCAGGTCCTTGAACATGAAAAACTGCAACTACTTAGCAGATCATTCAGGGTTTGAAACATTTATCTGTCCTGTGATGATTTGTTTATGACACACTCCATCATAGCTCGTATTAGTACTTGAAGAGGTGTTGTTCTCATTAGTAGAAAAGCATAAGTTAATTTTTTTTTCTTTGCATATGTATTTAAAGGAGACGTTTGGGCCTGTTAGTGTTTTGCTCTTAGTAAATCATTGTCTTGGCTGTATATTGCTGCTCTAATTCTTCACAGGCTGCAAGAAGGCACCACAAGTTGTAACCTTCTAGGAAGGTGGCAAGCAGGAAAGAATTTTTAAGATAAACATCTGTGACAATAGGTGCAATCATCTATTTGGAGAAGAGAATATTGTTTTGCTTGGTGTTGACTTTCTGTATATCAGAGCGGACAGTCTTACCACCACTCAATAATGGAAAGAGATCTCTGTCTCTGTAAGCCATCCAGTAACCAACAATACAGGACCAGCTAATTCAGCATAACTTTTTTTTTTTCTTGTTATTCAGAAGAAGATTAAAGAATCTGAAATGTTCTGTGAGAAAGTGAAGCACGGGGTAGTAAGCAATAGACAGTATCCAAGTATAAAGTGGAAATGACACTTGTCAGAGTTGCTGAGTAGTCCTGTTCTTTGTCAAAATCAATCCATTCTTACTCCACTGGAAAAAGTCATAACATGGTTGGGAGGAACCTCTTCAGTCAGTGTACTCAGGCTTTTGAGGAACCACTCAGGGAGGTTTATTTCATAAACTGATTAAGGTCTGTCTTAAAAATGTATTCCTATTTCAGTTCTGATCCTCCTGTTACTATGGAATGATCATCACACAGCTTCATTCTTCAAATACATAGGTACTTGCTACTGTTATCCAGCCTTACAAATGTATTTACATTCTCTGAAATCAACCCTGAATTTCATAGATTTGTAGAATCATTGAATACCAGCTTGGAAGGGACCTCAAGAATCATCTGGTCCAAACTTTCATGTAAAAATAATTTTTAAAAATGTTCCAATGTTCTTTTTAGCTGAAATTTCTCTTTTTCTCAGTTATTCCTTCCCAGCTCATTTACAAGGAGCTGTGACCTACCCACTGAAGCTCTGCTTTGCTAGGCCAAACATGGAACAGGGCTATTATCTGGGGTGGTCTGAAGTCTTGTATTTCAGATATATACTACGGCTGGGTTATGACTCCTTGCTGAGAAGAGACCACAATCAGAGACAGGTTTCCAGGGCCTGGGTCAATAGCATTAATAGTTTCTTCTCTCTGGTGGAAATATGTTGTCCAATATATCATTGGATTGTGTTTGTTGTTTTGAAATTCTCTACTGAAACCCAGATAAGGGAAATTTATTGCATCTTCTTTCTTTAGAAAAACTCAGAAATCTTATCAGAGAAAATGGCTCAGTTAGTGAATATTGGGTTTTGAAGGATTCTGGGATTTTTAAGTGGAAGAGCATGGCCTGAACCAGTGGGTAGATATTCAACTCCTAGCCAGGTAACGCAGATGACAACTGCTTGAGTGTGTTCGGAAAAGAAAGGGGCAGAGGAGTCAGAAGCAAATGAAGTCCTGTCAGGTAATTACCTCTCCAAAGAAAATCTTTTTTCTCCTTATTAGCTTATATAGTAACTTTGACATTTTTTGATTGATGCCTCTGTATCTCTATATGTCTTTTTCTCTATTCCATAATCCCTCTTTCCCAGTTTCTGTTGACTGCCCTGGCACAAGTCATTGACAGGTGTTACTGTAACTTTCATCACTGAAGTATTTTATGTGAGGAAGTACAAAATCTGGTAATGTGAACCAAAAGTATGACTGCAGTCACAGTGCTTTACAATTAAAACAAGGTTGATGACAGAACAGTTTTCTTTCAGCTCACAGTCTGCACAAAGTTTACATTTTGTAGCTAGCTACAGCCTTTGTCAAGAGAAAGCAGATGGGGATGTCATGATATTTTCATAGTGAGAGTCCAAAAACACTCTAAGACTAATAAAAATAAAAAACCTCTAATGATATACAGTCTGCTAATAATTCTCCTGCTGTGAGACACAGCTTTAATTAAATATATTCACAGTTAACTAACTGCAGATTGGAGGGAGTACTGGGACTGAAAGGTCGCCAATGAAAAATCAACAATGACAGCCAACAGTCACATCAAAAAAGAAAACAGAACAACAAACCTGCTTCTTGGGCAATGCCTGGGAAAAGAGGCAATTTCTCATGAATAATCTTCAAAGTACTCCCCATTTCTGCAATTTATAGCATAAAATAGCAATCAAAAATAAATAAACACCAGCAACAGTACCCAAGGATGCCAAATTTCAGATGATGGAGGCTTCAGCAGCAGGGTAGAAAAGGTTCCCAAGATATTCTGGCTCTGCTTTGAAACGTCACCTTGCACTCTCTATCTTTTTTAGCTTCCTCTTGGGACCAGCCAAGCACAGTAGCCTTTCCTCCAGAAGAATTTTTGATATGCCAAGGAGTTACTCGTGAAGGGAATGAGCCTTCATTAGGGACCAAAAGGGGCATCTGGTACAAATCAAATCCTGGATGAGAGAGCAGGAATATTTTGCCTTTACCGATACTAGACTTCTGCAGCTTTCAGGGAACAGAATGGGGCACGGAATGCCAAGTCAATTAAGCAGCACTGTTGTTTCCTCTAACTCCAGCAGGGAAGTTTGTTGTTGCAAGGCAGAGACTCCTGGAAGACAGTAGTTCCTTGCTATGTGACCTTGGGCAAGATTCTTCATATTCTCAGACCTCAGTTACCTGGCAAGAGTGTTGAAGTCTTAATTAATATGAGAGAGACATGAAGGTGACTGTAGAAAAAATGCAGTTTTGTCATTATTACTTTCACATTTGGACTAGCTGACGCATCTCTTCTGTTGATCGCTTTCCAAAATTGTTTTGGTTTTAAAGAAAATACAGTAGCTGTTTGAATATGCTAATTTATAAAGTCAGAATTGTGCTACAGCTCATCTAGTCAAATCTCAGAGACTGTTGAAAGAAGCAGTCAGGGCTCCCATCTCCTCTACGCTCAAGTGCTGCCTTGTGCTCACGCGTTTCTGAGTCCTCCATGAGCTGGTGGTACTCACTAAAGGCAGGAAAAATGACATCGACCCGCACGAAATGCTGGAGTTATAGAGCAGACCTTGCTCAGTCTGATGAGCTCTCAAAACGGCACATAGTGAACAGCAGGAGGACATTTCCAGGGAGCTGGTGTGGGGTGGAACAGGGAATGTCACCTCTGGACTGGTCACAGTGAGACTCCTCGTGTCCTATCTCGGCCTTATCGGCTAAACCTCCCCTCTGTCCAAGCAGACATCCCCACAAATGATTCAGTTTTCAGATAAGGAGCACAGGGTCAGTAAATGTGACTCTTTTTCAGATACAAGGGGGAACCTTCAGAAGTTATCAGGCCTTAAAAGTCAATAACAGTCTTAAAAACAAGCCCACGTATGCCTGTTTGGCACCCCATGGTTCTGGAAGGCATTTCTCATGTTTTCCTTTGCTTACTTCTTTCAGAACTCTTTCCAGAGAGACAGGCTGGATTTTTTTTTTTTTTAATTTAATTTATTTCACTAAAAACTGGATGTTGTTAATATTGCAAAGTCACCTAGTAGAAGGGACTAGAAGGAAAAATTGCTTCAACAGTTGTTTTGGTTCAAGGCACATTCATGGTCTCCCATCATATTTGTAAAGTAAAACTTTCCCAGCAAAGGAGAAAAAATTCTACCTCATCCAAGCCTCCTCTGATCTTACTTGTTCCTTGAAATTCAAACTAGCTCCTACAACTACTGATGAATCAGATTAATAAACCTACAGTGCGCAGACATACTAACACATGAATACTTTTCTTTGGTTCTAAATTAAGAGTTATGGCTGGTTATCCTGTGGTATTTAAAAATCAGAAATCGTTCCTTCTCAATATCTCCCTTGCTTTTAAGAAGAAGCCTGATGTGAACCAAACTATATTTCCTTGAAATTCTTTATTTTTCTTCTGCTTGTTCCCACCCTTTTTTGGAATCCTCTGAAGTTGGAACTTGTCATATTTGTTATATAATAATTGAGTAATATTCTATTTTTACCATCCTTAATCCGTATTTTTAAGGTTCAGCCACTAAGTGCCATAAAGAAAAAAACCCAAAGTTCTAGCTCAGGAATAGACACATTGAGTTGATAAGCTGAAAGGGCCTGTCAGGCAACATTGCAAAGACAATTCTATGCTTCACCTTAAAATAGCAGTTCTAGGAGGTATTACCAAAATGCCAATTAACATGTATTCAAACTAAGGGAACGGAAGGCATGTGTCCTTCAGAGATCTGGCCTGTCATCTTCAAACCTGTGTTTGAAATTAAGTTTAATTAACCCCAGAGGATAAATCAAGACATTTAGTATTTCACTAAAGCCATCACAAATCCCTTGGAAGGGGGAAGCTAACAAACATATCCCCAAATTAAATACTTCTGTCTTTTAGCAGGGAAGGAGCAGACATTTCCTGACCCATATTAATAATAGTTTAACTTCAGCTTCAGCAACAAATATAGTATGTTATCCAACTATGTGTGCAATAGCTCAGGTCCACTGGAAGCTGACCAGTTGCCCTCCATCGTCCACCCCAACCCAGATGGTGCTCTACCACTTGTCAGATGCTATAAAGTCCTTGCTCTGAACTAGGGAAAATCAGAAACAAATCATAGAATCATAGAATCATTTTGGGTGGATGAGACCCTCAAGATGATCAAGTCCAACCATAACCTAACTCTGGCACTAAACCATGTCTCTAAGAACCTCATCTACGCATCTTTTAAACACCTCCAGGGATGGTGACTCAATCACTTCCCTGGGCAGCCTGTTCCAATGCCTGACAACCCTTTATGTGAAGAAATTTTTCCTAAACAAAGAAACAAAGCTAATCAGTATAGCCCTTACACATGAAAAGTACTATAAGACTACTGTTCACATAGGTATTAACAAAAGCCTTTCTTACAGAAAAATGGAGTTGATCTGTTGATCTGTTCCTGCAGCAGATTCTGAGCAGGAATACATCAACTAGTCACCTGGCGATCTGCCCTTATGCCTTTTCCTACTGTTGGAATGCTCTTTTATGAGTGCTAATTGCACATGTTTCTGGAATCTGAGACTTTTCTGAGACAGAATTCATTCAGGACAGAACCAAGTGGCCACAGTGACGGGGACCTTGAACTCCCATTCATTTCTGTGCGAACCATAGAATTTTTAGGCATACGTGTATTTTTTTATTTTGCTCCCTTTTTCCTTTTTTAAAAGAAATTATACAGTCTCTAAACTCCCAGTGGTAAATCAAAGTAAAAAAACCAACCAAACAAAATCCAAAACAAGCAAACAAACAAAACCACAAAACTGACACTGAGCCTATTAGTATGCACTTTGTACAACAGGATGAGTACAATTTTAAAAATATATGAGAGATGTTTCTAAATGCTACAATGGCTGTAAGATCAGGAAGGTTACAGTCTCAACCATGAAGCATGATAAGTACTGAGGCTGTTTGCTTGTACAAAGATGAGCCCCATGCTGGTCTGGTAAATTATTCCTTGTTCTCCAGCTGATGAGGTGAAAGCAGGAACAACAGCATTGACCAGGTCAGTGCTTCCAGCTTCATTGCCCCTTCCATCAGCGAGAAGGCTCCTTGGCCTCATGCATTAAGAAGCCGATTTACCTTTAAAGTACACAGAGTGACAGAGATAATCCGTGAACAGCCCCATCCTCTGTGCAGCAGGGACAGAAGGACAACTGGAGGCAATAATTTCATTAGTTGTCCCAAGCATTGCTGTACTTGCTCCCTTGGGGACCTGTGCAGTTTTCAGTAGGTTCATGGACAGTCAAGGGAAACCATACACAGAAATGTCTAAGGCATCTGAATTTCATTAATATGTTTGCTCTGGATAAAACAAGTCACAGGGTTTCACAACTAAATGCATCCAGCTAATGCATGGCTTTATAGAAAATATATGTAGCATTTTAATGTAATTGTAGATTGGGATTTTATTTATAAGGTGACTGGAATGCTGTGACTGCAATCAGAAGGGCCTTTTCCTTTTTAAACAGGCACATTTTGTAAAAAAATGGTTAACATTCATTTATTCATAGCCTCAGTTACTATGATCCAGAATGACTCATATTTACAAGCATCTGCATGATTCCCCAGGCCACTGATTAACTTTTATGGAGCTTTTGAAAGGTGCCACAATTTACAAATTTTACACTAATATGAAATAAGTAACCAAATCACCAAGGCACTACCATTTTAAACTGAGGCAATTCCATTAACATTACAATAATGCTTTCTTGGATTCACAATGTGATGAAGCATAGGTCAGGGGTTTACAGCCTCTGCCCACCCAGGATGGGTCAAAACAGCCCTTTCATTTTTCAAAACCTATTAATAATTCATATTAATGTACTGAGCATTCATTTGTTGTATCCAACTTCAAAATCAGGGTAAATTTAGCAGTTGTTCAGATAAACATCTGTAGCTCTTGTTCAAATAATAAAAACAAAATTTGTTTTCTTGAAAGGTCAGCCTAAATGCTGTCTTCTGTCTGCCTTATTCTCAAAGATGGGATTTCTTTAGAGAAACAATTCATGTGAAACTGTTTAGTGTCTTAAATTTCCAGTCCCAAAGCTTCTAAGAGCGTCTCCTGGCTGAATGTACCTGGCTCTTGTACAGATTTTCTGATTTGTCTCATGCATTATAAAGAACCCTGCAACTGTTACCATTATATTTTTTTAATTTTTTTTTCTAAAGCATCAATACTTTAAAAAAATGAGGACAGGTGCTACTTTGAAAAATAGGCACTTATATCGTGTGCTCTGCTCAGACATATTGTGTATATTGAAAAAAATACAATGTGCAAAAATAACAGCTTGGCTAAAGCTATATATACAACAGTGATTTTTTTTTCCTGCAGCATAACAGTTTATGGCTTGTTAGTCATAAAATTATGGCAATTTACTCCTCACTTGCAGACACCTAACGCTGGTTATCAAGTCCATCAGCACCCTTCAGCAGGCAGGTAGAAACCACAACAGAACCAATCATTTTTAATTGTACGACTAGACTCTCAAGAATCTTGGCACGAATTTTGAGGTAAGGATTCCTGTGGTCTCAGCATCACATCTGCACTGCACTCCACCACTGAGTGTACAGAAAACAACTTATCTTGCCTCCAGAAAGTGTCAAGCCATAGTAAGTCAGAGCTTGACACAGGCTAATTGCTCCTGCTCAGAATCTGAATACAGCCTAAGAAACAAAGGAAGCTGTGTTAGTTCAGCTCTCTTATCTAAATTACACTGGATGTTTACAGGATCCAGACACCCAGAGTAGGTCTAGACAAGTGAATCTTTGCATAGGATGGTCACAACTCCTTGGCTGCCAGAAAGTCTTTTTTACTTTCACTCTTTGTTTCATTGTCTCCAAGCTAGACTAAGATGTTAATGCCTGTTTGATTTATAGGGTTTTTAAAATGTTTTTGCATATGAAATACTTTAAAATATTTCAGATTATACCAATGGAACAGTATGAGAGGGCAATATTTTTCTATTTTTGTTCTTATTTAAGTTGCCAGCTTAACAGGCAAGAAGGAAGTCTAGTACCAAGCCCATAGGGATCTGGATCTAATCAGAGGTTTTTAAGCATTATTGCTGTACGAATAATAAAATAATGTCTGAATCTTTTTGAAATTTTGGAACTGCTGACTATTAGTTAATTTGTATAAAGGATAACAGTCTTAGAAGGCCAAACTGACCAGACCCAGTTATTTTAGTGTCATTAGTAAAGAGAATAAAGGACCCATTGATCTATTACCAATCCTAGCATAGTTCAGTGGTGCAGCATTCCTATTGCAGTTCATAACTCCTGTTCAAACACCTCAAATATACATCCCATTTCTGTCATAGCATATAAATCAAAATATTTCTGGCAGTTTCCTATTTCCTTTTCAAGATAGCTTACCAAAAGGAAATGCAGTTTCCAAACCATCTTTTGTCCCTGGTATAGAGTACATGCTTGGGGAACACCTTCAGGATTCATGTTTAATAGTCTTTTTAAATACATGCTGTGAGCAACAGCTAACACCATGATGGTAGCAAACCTGTTGGTGCACAGCATTCTGGGATGATGACTTAACTAAATACAGTTGAAACTGAAGTATCGACACAGAAAAGGACTTTAATAGCTATTCATATTAAATAATTATGCATAAATAAGTTCGTTTAGTGCAAAGGTCTTACACGCATTAGAAATACACAACATAAAGTACCATATCTCCATTTGTCAGTTCAGATAAGAATGAAATAAGCAGAGAAAATAGAAATAAGGATATTCACTAAAATAAAGTGAGCTGAAGAGAAGTCCTTTACTACTTAATTACTTAGCTCATTGCAACCTACTAACCATGTGATCGAGTGCTAAATATCAAGAATGCAGATTAAAGTCAGGATGCTGGAGTAAGAATTGGAACTGTATTTTAAAGCTAGAGAGTGGAATGCTCCCTTGTTTTGTGCCTTCTGTGTTTAAAAGGCAATATTTTATTTGGCTCTAACATGAAATAACCAAAAATTAGCCACCTGGAGCGGAATGCAAGCATCATCAGCATCAGTGCTAGTTTTTAGTTTGCAGAAAAAAATAGAGGTCAAAGTGAAAAGTTAAAAGAAGTACAAATCTAACTTTACAGGGGTGTGGTACACTTACTGCATGCCCTTCACAATTCTCTCTGTGGAAAAGAGCCAACACAAAGCATCCTCAGAGTATAATTCAACAGTGGCTTTTATACAGTTGCCTATTTCTGGCATGGTAGGTTGAGGTAGTATATCCAACCAGCTAGCTGCAGTTCAGTACTATGAGCTCTAGGTGATAAATTACTGTCCACTGGTATTATTCCAACTCAGTGCGAACAACTTTGGCCAGAACTTCTGCTACCAACTGCCCACAAATGCATACTAAATCATTATCAGATTATCTATCCTTAATGGGCAATCTGTTGACCTGAGCAGGCAGCATGTAATTTGTCTGCATAATATTCTGAGTCCATCTGTGTGACTGATAACACGAGCTCTTCAGATTTTTCCAGTCTATTTCTGGGCTGTTCCATGAAACAAGTAGACTGTCTTTGTGAGGTACAGTTAATTTAGGTAAACTAAAGTTTAGAAGGTTTATCTGTCAAGTATATAATCAATTTTTTAGCTGGGTTGTAAAATACAATGCAAGTTTGATAATGGAGTAAAAATATTTAGAATTATACTAATAGGAGGTGATGATATCCAGTGGCCAGACAGTCACTTATCCTTTCAATGTTCTTATTCTGATGGCATCTTTTAATGGATTGCTTCCTAAGCATATCAGAAAGAGTAAATCCGACAAAAAATCGTATAATTTGTGCCTCCTTGGAGTCATGGGATTGGCACTGAATCTTGAATTCAGGAAAAAAGCTGTATAAAACTAACAATGATTAATGGTCCATTTGTCTTTGTCTTTTATTTCATTGATCAAAGTCAGTTCAGAACACCATGGATTTTGACAGATTCACAACAGAACATTTGATCCCTGAGGTTTTCATAAACTTTGCTGGGCATGACCTGGGGAAACAATCTGCTTTTAATTGTGGTACTACTAGTCAAATGTGGAAATAAAAGGATAGTTGTTGATAATGTTCCAGTTTAAATAAATAAGTTGGATCCAAACCAAATATCTGATATCTAAAATAGAATAGGAACTAAATAGCACAGCTGAATTCATGGAAATACTAAGATTCACGCTCCCTTCCAAATCTTTACAGAATTCTGATTTCAACTCTCGTGTGCATCCTGCAGATTACCCCCTGTGGGGCCAGAATCACCAAAGACAGAGATTAATTCTATCACCAACTAGGAAACAGCGGTTCTTTAATTCTAGCTGTATTTT